>NC_039272.1:10113643-12701849 GCF_003368295.1 Carassius auratus | reverse complement strand
TGTAGCAACAATCACTTTCTGGGGAATAATTAACTCAAATGAAGTGAATATTCATGAGTCTATGAATATAACGTGCTTATTGCTTACAAATATTAAATTACCCAAAGAGGGAATATTTAATCATTTAAAGGTAACCTTTACTAGAATTAATTTAAGTTACTCTAGACAATCTGTTCGTCCAGCGAACTGGAAGCTAGACTTCCTTATCAAAATTCAATAAAAATACCCTTCTTACAAACTCCAAGAAATATTAATCTTCTGATCAGGAAAAAACAATATTTTCTGTGTCTGTACTACTAAGATTACTGAAAATGAATTCATATAAAACAAAGCTCGTAGCGTAGATCACACGATTCAGGGACTTCGATCTCAATGAGCAATAAAACAATTCAATTCAAGCAAATTATAGGATTTAATAAAAACAGACTAAAGAGTACATAACTACAATTCACACGGAGTAAATATGAGTATATAGCAAAACGAAAATACAATTTAAACAAGGTAAATGAACAAGAATAATAATGAGATAAATGAGAGAGGGAGATAAAGAGAGAGAGAGAGAGAGAGAGAGAGAGAGAGAGGGAAAGTGAAAGTGAAAAGCAATCTCAGCGTGGCAATTTCAAACAGTTAACTTTGCAAGAGACCCCAAGTCATTGAATGATTTCACAAACATGGAATAGCCTAGACAACCTTAAACAGCAATTTTAGTTGCGATATAAGAAAGTACTTGCTTTGATTTGGCTCTTGTGCGTAGCTGCGCTCAAATTGTCCGGTCTGTGCGGCCTCAGCGTGGTTCTTTCCAGAGCAGATGATGCGCGAGCTCGATGGTTAACGCGAAGGTAAACTTTGCCAAAAGATGACTAGACTTAAGTTCGTTTGGCTCGTGAAGGCAATTGAACGAAGTCAAATATCAGCAGACAATAAAGAAAAACTAGAATGAAACGAAAAGTAAAGAAGAATAACGGAGAACTTCTTGAAGTCCGGTTGCAAAGCTGGGAATCCTCTTTTCTCTCTGGCGGAATGCCCAGAATACAGGTTTCCCTGAGCTTTTAAGTAACTCTAGGTTTACACCTATTTTTTAGTATGAGCCAATGAAGTGTAAACAAACTAAGGCGGGAAAAATCTTCTTTGTTTGCTGATCTCCGCCCACTGGTCTAATTTATGGCGATGTCAAAGTTAAACACTTTTCTTAAGCAAGATCGTTCCTCTGACACAATGCATCTTTTTGTAATTTGCTATCAAGATTCGTTACAGTCGTGTTTTTACGATTATACCGACACTAAGAACTAGGCTTTTACCAGTCCCGTATCCGAAGATACAGACTTACTATTAACTAAATGCATCTAAAGTTTGCATTAAACACACAGTAACATTCATATATTCCACTATGCCGCATACATACATTTGAGCACAAAAAGGGAGACATTAAAATACATTTAGAGGTAGTTTAGTAAAAGAAGGTCCATGGGCCAGCAAAAATGCTTGTGCCTGTTTTTGAGTGTATGTGCGTCTGTTTCACTGGAATGTGCGATCAAGAAGGGGGGTTGTTTGTCTTCCCTTTTGAAGTTCGATATCGCATCTCTGGATAGTCTCCAAGGTGTTATAACTCTCATCCCCGCCAGGACATTGCCGTCATGGCGGCGCCCAGGGTGGTGAGTTATGTTGTAAGAGGGTTGTAAAACGAAAGTCCTTGTTTTTTCTTTAACTCACGTTCTGGTCTTTGAGTGTAGAATGTGTCAAAAGGGGTCAGGGTTCATTAACATGGAACAGATGGTTGAATACCATCCGCTCATTGGTGTTACATTCCCCCTTTGTGGTCGGATGATGCCCTGTGGTCATTATCGGACAACACCCACCACCATGGTCGGATGGCAGGTGAATCCTGACAGTCGGGTAGCAGGTGTTTGTTAGGGCTGAGGACTCAACTCGATGAGGTCCTTATCCGTCTCTGGTGTGTTACCTTCCCTTCGGGGTTTCCATCGGAGACTTCCAATCCTAGTTGTCTTGAGTTTAGCTGCAGAGATTCGCATCTCGTTGAGTTTCCTGTATAGGACTAAGGCCACGCCAAGGGTCAGGGTGTGGCCGACGACCATGGAGATGCACAGTGCTGTGTCAGCTGCAGTCCAGGCTTGGACAACAGGTGAGGTGTTCAGGATGGGTAATCGAGACAAGGCTTGGAGGGCTGCGTCGACGGGAGCAATGTCAATGAGCTGAGGCCCGCCTTTTTCAATCCACAGTTCCAACTCCGGACCTAGGGTGAAGTTGTAGTTCTTGAAGAAGGATGGGATTTCTAGTTCTGATTGGTACTCTTCACTCGGAAGATGGTATAAGGCCAGATCGTCGAGGTGGAGGATGGCCCCTCGTGGGACTTGAATCCACATGCTCTGGTCGAGCAGATTGACACGGGTGGCTGTGTCATGCTGGTCGTAGGTCAGTGTAGCGGTACGTACTGGAGTGTTAACGAGCCATCTATCACCTACAATCTCAGCTTGCGTCTCGGTGACGTGGCTGCGAGGCTGGGCATCGGCAGGGCAACGCGTGTCGCTGATCATGGGTTGCAACCCGCAGATTCCATCAGTATTGTCTCTGAGAAATGGCTTGCTGGGGCAGAGGTAGTGAATGTCTTTAGTTAGGGTGCACATGTGCAGGTTTGGGGCTAAGTACAGCTGGGTGTTGCTGTCATGGTACGCCACCACCTCAGGGGTACGTATCTTGATATGAGTGTTATCCTTCCAGAACCCCACATTAACAATGTCTTTGAGTCTGTAGATTCGGCTTGACTCTATGATGGGTAAGTTCAGGAGGAAACTCATCTCCTTCTGCTCAGGATCCACGTAAAGGGGAATAGCACTACCTAGAGAGTAGGCAAGGTGGATTTGCATAGGATCAGTGGGTGTGGTGATGGCGGAAGCCAGCACATTTTGCACCAAGCTTAGGGGTATCAGGTATGGTGGAATTCTTCCCATGGCTAGACTGTCGATGGAAGAACTCACTTCCCGTAGCATGTCAGTCATTAATGCTGTGACCAGCTGCGTTTGGGCAAAGTCATTCTGGAACACAGTGAACAGCTGTTTCATGGAGTTCATGGTCTGGTTCAAAAGCACGCTGTGGGTGTTGAGAATGACCACCGTTCCTTTCAAAGTCTTTCCAATGGTTTGCAAGGATGCACTCTGTGTAGTGAGTTGCTCTTTTAGCTGTGGAAGTTCAGTCTGAATTTCAGCCACATGCCGTCTCACAGTGGCTATATTTACTGCATTGACACTGGACATACCGATGTTGAACAGAGTTCCAACAGCAGCGGCGGCTCCGAGCAGCGCTCCCAGGAAACGTTTGGGGCGGCGGTTGTGTCCACCTAGTTCCGCCTGGGTAACAGTCATCTTCTCAAGTTGGTTGAGCATGTGCTTGACATCGGCCTCGGCGTGCTGGAGGGAATCCTCTGTCCAACGGGCACCGGCCCAGCTGTACTGGGCTACTGCGCGGGGGTAGTGTGCTCTGTAGACGTTGCGGGGGTCGAGTCGAACGTATACTTTCTGGGTGTACGTCCGACAATTCGTGATCAGGAGTCCCGGTTGCTCTCTCAATACAATGCCCGAGGCAGGACCCGGTGTGATAATGTCTGATGACGGCTGGCCTCTGGTTGACTGGAGGCACAGGATGAGAATCCACAGCAGCATCCTGTTACAGGCCAGAGAGAGAGAGAGAGAGATGGGGAGGAAAAGGGAAAAGAGAGAGAGGGAACAGGTCAGTGAGGTTTGTCCCGGGTTGGATGGGACAGTCTTTTCGCTTCGATGGCGGCGGTTGGTGTTTAGCTTGCATTGGCCCCTCCCTGTCTTTCTCTGCTAGTGGCCACATGTCTCTTAATCTGGTTACGGTGGACCCATTTGAGAACTGGTTCTCTCGATCCCCGACTTAGCTGGATTTGGTACGCAACTGGGGAGAGTTTGTTCATAATCTCATGAGGTCCCGTCCAGTGTGGCAGGAATTTCTTTGACAGCCGCTGGGGGCCTGTCTGAGTTGGCGGGGTGAAGCGGTAATACAAGACCCTGTCGCCCACATTCAGTTCCTGGTGTGACGCTTTCCGATCATAGTATGCTTTCTGGCCTTCAGCGCTTTTTTGCAGGTGTTGCTGGGCAAAAGCAAACGTTGTTTTCAAGTGTCTATGGAGCTCGTCAAGGTACTGGAATGTGGTGTAAGCAGTGACAAGGTTGGAGTCTCCTGGTTGATACAGCAAGTGTAGTGGCAGGGTCATCTGCCGCCCAGTCATGAGTTCAAAAGGGGACACCCGTGTTGATTCCTGTGGGGTGGCTCTGATGGCCATCAACACAAGGGGTAGTTTCACATCCCAGTCTTTCTGATTAGCAGACACATACTTTTTCAGCATGGCGACCACCGCTCTGTTCGATCTCTCTACCTGGCCGGATGCAATTGGATGGTGGCTGATGTGTAGTTTAGCTTGTACCCCTAGGCATTTCCAGATCTGTTGCATGATCTCGGCCGTGAAGTGGGTACCTCTGTCTGAGTTGACTCTCAGTGGCAATCCGAACCGGGAGAAGATATGGTTCATCAGGAGGTATGCAGTGGTTTGGGCAGTGTCATTGGGTGCTGGCAGACACTCTACCCACTTGGTAAACTGGCACACCACCGTGAGGAAGTACTTGTTGCCTCTTGTTGATCTGGGCAGGGGCCCTACCCAGTCGATTTGGAGGTCTGACCACGGGAACGTGATCCCTCTGCGTTGCAGTGGGGCTCTGTGGTTTGGGTTTGCTGGTGTGAACTGGCAGCACACAAGACATTCTCTGACGTACTCTGCCACATCTTGTTGCATGCCGGGCCAGAATGCCACCTGTCTCAGTGTGTCATACGTGGCTCTGGCACCGTGGTGTCCAGCACATGGTGTGTCGTGGGCGTACATTAGCATTACCCCCTTTTGGCATCGTGGCACCACGAGCCGTGGCGATGTGCTGTCATCAGGTGCAAACCACAGAATGTCGTCTTGTACACGTAGCATGTGTCTGGTGTTATACAGGTGTCGGAGGCACGAGTCATCATTGAGCTCAGCTTCAGTGATAGGGTGGTTGGAGGGGTCAGAGAGGTGGTTAAGAATTGTCTTTATGGCAGTGTCAGAGGCTTGCATATCCGCAATGTCGTTGTTGGAGATCTGCGGAGTTAGCGATAGCGACTGTGAGGCGGGCACTGCCACAGGTGAAGGTCGTTTGCTGCGGGTTAATACTGCAACATCGGGGCTGGGTGTGGGTTCTGGGGGTGACCACACCTCCCCGTGTAGTGCGCCTGTTTTGGCGAGGGCGTCGGTTTTATCATTTAAGTCTTTGTCCAGCCCTGGTAGCTTAGAGTGTCCTTTTACCTTCTTCCAGTACACAGTCATATTGTGCATTTCGGTGATGTTATCACATTCTTGGAACAGGTGTTGGTGTTTGACTGGCTTGTTGTTTGCCGTTTTGAAACCATTCTGTTTCCAGCCGGTAAGGTGGCACACAAAACTGAGTCTGGCATAGTTAGAGTCTGTACAGATGAGGATTTCTCTGATGTCATGGGCTGATGCGATCTGCAGAGTTATGAGAATGGCTGCTATTTCTGCATATTGTGATGACTGGGGACCTAACTTGAAGTGTTGTGGGGAACATGGCTGGTCGTTGACCCACAGCACTCCTGCACCTGCCTTGAGGATGCCATCGTGGTTGTAGGAGCATCCATCGACGTAGGCTGTGAGCATGCCCTGACACGCATTCTCTTCAAAGTACCTGTGACAGGTCGGTTGTTGCTGTTGGGGTTCTTGCACGCCCATTTCTTCTGCAGATATGTTATCAGAACAGTTTTGGCATGCGGCCAGGCCATTGCCCAGGGCAGACTTGTGATTCTGTGCATACCGTGCCTCAACATTGCGTCCTTGGAGAGCCATTAACCATGTGGCTATGCGTGAATTGGTGACCACGCCATCTCGGATTCGCTGGCTGTTGAGGAACATTACTGGCTGGTGGCAAGTCTCTATGATAACTTTCTGTGCCCCAATGTAATTGGAGAATCGCTGAATGGCCCATACAGTGCAGAGCAGAGCTTTTTCACAGTCTGAGAACTTACACTCTGGTGGAAGCAGTGTCTTGCTGGCATAGGCAACTACTTTCTTGTCTTGATCATGCCGTTGGTACAGGCCAGCACTGAGACATTGGTTGGAGAACCCAGCTTCCAGGTAGAATTCCTTTTGTGGATCGGGGTAAGCAAGACACGGAGCTGTGCATAAATGTCTTTTTAGTTCTTTCATGGCGTGTTCTTGAGCCTCTGACCAGACGAAAGGGCAGTCCTTTTTTAGCAGAGCTGTCAGAGGTCTGGCAATGTCCGAGTAGTTTTCGATGAACTGTCGAGAGTAATTGCATACCCCTAGAAAACTCCGCAGCTCAGAGACGTTGGTGGGAGGCTTGATGTTTTGAATGGCATGAATGCGGTTTGACTGAGGTTCAATGCCTTGGGATCCGATGAGCAGGCCCACGTAGTTAACCTTAGTTCGGCACCACTGTCCTTTGTGGAGGGCGATCTTGGCTCCGGCGGTGGATAGTTGGTTCAAAACATAGTCTATTTCTTTCAGGTGGTCGGCCACCGTTGTGCTCTTCATGAGAACATCGTCTACATAGATCAGGTTGCCTCTCATTCTAGCGTCTGGGCAGGCTTTGTTCAGAAAGATGTTGAATTCAGCTGGTGAGTTGGCGTAGCCGAACGGACACCTGTTGAAGGTGAACTGTCTGTTGCCAAATGTGAATGCCAACTTGTGTTGGTCTTCCGGGTGCACCGGAATGGTCCAGAATCCAGAGGCCACATCAAGTGTAGAGAAGATTGTGGCTCCTCTGATTCGGGGTAGTTCTTGTTCTAGCTGGGTCATGGGCCATCGTGACAGCGGCACCTGTTGATTCAGTTTCCTGTAGTCAATGGTGGGTCGCCATTTGCCGTTAGGTTTGAGGACGGGCCAGATGGGGGCTGAGTAGGTGCTGTTGCATGGACGGATGACCCCCTTTTCAAGCATAGATTCGATGATCTCCTGCACTGGTTCGTGTGAGGCGATGGGAATCTTGTACTGTCTGACAAAAGTGGGAGGAGCATCAGGGTGCGTAGGGATGCGCACCGTGTGGAGGTTGGTGAGACCACAGTCTAGAGAGTCTTTGGCAAAGGATTCTTTGAACTTATACAGAACTTGTCTGAGTCCTTGACGATCTGTATCGCTTTGAAGTGCATTAGCGTCTTGTAGAATTTGCTGCACTTGAGATTCAAAACCTGGGTAAGGCTCCTCCATCGGTGTGTCATCAGTCGGGTTGGCATTGAGAGGTGTAGTAGGTTCATGAGCCTCACCGACGTTCTTGTGGGAGACTGTGTATATTGTGAGGTGTTCATCCTCGGTCAGCTCCGTTCTGCACACTTGGTCTTTAGGCACCGACATAACAGATGTGATGGCAATGAGTTTGAAGGGTGCAGTGAACAATGTACTGTCTGTACTCCCTTCGGGTATCAGTGCGGGTGGAATGGGACCAATGACAGGTAGTACAAGTTCAAAATCATGAAAGTCATGGCTTACTAGCCATCCCAGCCGGTAGGCCTTGGGAATGTTGATGTCAGTTGCCGTGCAGTTGTTGAACAGGATGTAGACTACACGAGATGACACTTCAGTGAGGGGTGTGGCTTCCAGTGTGAGTCCGAGTTCCACACATTCAGGTGAGGGTTGGAAGAAACCCAGCGTGTGGTTTAAGGTTTGACCCCATCGCATGTTGAGCCGAATAGCGACCCCTTTGGTGTAAGCTGGTACCACCGTTTCCTGTTCGTTGACTAAAGTGCAGACTTCTGGGATGGTCTGCCCTGATATGAGGTTGTCATGGTTGATGGAAACGTGTGGCTGCAAAGTCAATGGGGCCCATACAACTTCATTAAAAGTGTCCACATGAGCCTTGAGGCGAATCAAGAGGTCTGCTCCAATGTAAACATCGTGTGGCAGGTCCGGAAGGACCAGGAAATAATGAGTCAGGCACCGATAATTCCATTTCACATGCAAAGCGCAGATTCCTCTAGCAGAAACCATTGAGGATGGGTGTGAGTTCAAAGGGAAACGAGTGCGCTTGCTGGCATAAGGGAGGTCAGGTGTCTTCTCAGTGATTGCATTGTACAGTGACAGACTAATGGCTGAGTTGTCTGCCCATATGGCCAGAATACTGTCCGTTGTTGTTATATCATGCAGCTGCAGTTCGGTTTTGACCTTGGGGCAGTAGGTATCAGAGTCTTTAGTGGCCTTGAAGGTACAGAGGATCGAACTTGAGCCTTGGTTTGTTGTTGAGGCTGGATACCTATGGCTGGCTGCTGGGGTTCCCGTGACCTCTGTGACCCGACAGTCTGGCTCTGTGGGAATTCTCGTGACCTCTGTGACCTGACCGTCTGGCACCGTGGGAATTCTCGTGACCTCTGTGACCTGACCGTCTGGCACCGGCGACCTGTGTGGTTGGAGGGGAAGAGGTTCTCGCACTTGAGCCCAGACTTTCAGCTGTTTGAAATCTAGTAAAGGCTCAAAGCGATCAAGCAGGTCTTTCCCGATGAGAAATGAATAATTGTTCATTGGTGAGACATAAATAGGATGTACTAGGCTCATAGGTCCGATCGTCAGGTGGATGGGAGCTACATTTCTGAGCTGGATGTCATTTTGGCTGTATGACTGCACATTCAGCTTGCAAGTGTGAAAATTTAGAGTTCGATTCTGTCTCTGAGCTTCAAATTTGAGCTTATCAAATAGTTGAGCCGAAATCAACGTGAGGTCTGACCCTGTGTCCACAAGGGCTTCGAGTCTCATTTCCTTTTCTAAAGTGATGGTTAGGTAGAGTTTCCGAGCCACTCCCTTCTCGATCAGGTTCCCCAGGAGTTTTGGTGTTGGGGCTTGTGTGTTGATCGATAAGCAGTTAGGGTATGTTTTGTGTGTTTCGTTGTGGGTACAGATAACCAAAACAGCACTTTCTGGCACCTCAGTGTGTGGGATGATGCTTTCTTGGTCAGGAGGTGCAGACGTCAGCTGGACTGAGTGGGTGTTGCTATTGTTTGATGAGGCAACAGCTAGTTCAATAGTTCGTGGTTGACAAACAGTGTTCTGTGTGCTTGGTTCAGTTGTGGAGACGTTGGGAGTGGTGCTGGTTTCAGGCATAAGGTTTAGTCATGCGGTGTCTGGTTTATCCTTCTTGTCCTCCTTGTGAGGTTTCTGTTGAAGGAACTCTCTCAGTATTCTCAGAAGTTCTGCAGCTTCGGATGTGGCTGCACTTTCCTTTTTAGATGTGGGCTCAGCCTTGAGTTTCCAAGTATCACGTCGAGAGTGTTCCCCCTCCCGCCTCCCTGGGCTTGGTGTTCTGGAGGCTGGAGGTTGGCTAGTTCTGGGTCGCCGGCCGGCTTCCCAGGTGCCCCCCCCCTTTTGGTTATGGGAGGGGCGAGGCCGGTCCCAGGATATTCCAGAGCGGTCGTTCTGGTGCTTCGGACGGGCACCACCACCGCGACCGCGCTGCCCTCTGCTGGCTTGGAACGGTCTTGACTCTCGGTTGATGGGTGTATAACTGGGGTGCTGTTGGGCGCCCTCTAGGGTCAACTCTGAATGGGACTCAGAGACAGAGCAAATAGTTGGGTGTTTTACAGTCTTTTCTGACACAGTCTTTTGTTTGGTGTAGGCCTTATGTGCTAAATCACGTAACTGTTGCGTTGACATGCTACGCGGGCACGCTAACACTCCCAAATGGTGGCTGACAGTAGGATGGAGGTTTCGCAGAAACAAAGTTCGGAAGTTGACGTCTTCCTCCATGCCTGGTTCATTCCTTGCTCCGAAGTAGGCACGTCGCAGTCGGTTGTAGAAATTTGGTGGGGTTTCAAGTCGACCTTGCTTGAGGTCCATTGCGGTTACTAGCCCTTGGTCTGATTCTGGATCAGAGAATTCACGCACCAAAGCTTTTCGCAGTTGCTGGTAGTCCATTTTGACAGTCTCTGGTTGACGGTCTAAGAAACTGCGTACCTCACGACTGGACGTAATTCTGAGCAGGTACAATTTGTCCCAAGTGGTTACGTTGGTGACAGTTTGCAAGTGAAAGTCTATATCTTGTAAATAAGCGTGAATGTCGTGGCCTCCTGCAGGATCTGGGTTGAACGTAGGGATGTTTCTAGCCAGCTTGTCCAGTTCTTTTGGAGTTATGTGTCCGTGGCTGGTGACCCGGACTTTCTGGAAGGGTTTTCCTTCCCCCACTGCTGACAGGGGTTCGTGGAGGCTGGCTGGTGACATTTTGAAAAGCAGGCTTTCACCCCCTTTTCCAGCTCGAAGTTCTTGGCTGACACGCTGGGGTTCACTGGCCAGGGGAAACTCTGTGGAGTGTGTTTCCTCTTTCTGTTCACGTTGCAGGCTATAAGAATGTTTCAGTTCTCTGTGAACCATGTCAAGTTCATCTATTAGAGAGTCTTTACGCTGTGTAAGGTCGTGGATTTCAGCTCGGGCCATTTCCAGGTGATTTTCATAGGCCTTCACTTTAGCATCTCTTTCTTTCAGTTCGATTTCAGCCCTTTCAAGGAGAGCGTCACCTTGTCGGAGCTTTGCCTCGAGTCTCTCTCGGGTTTCTCTCTCCAAATGTTCTCTTTGGTCTGTGTCCAGACGAAGATTCTCCAGGGCATTTTGAAGTCTTTCCACTTCTTTCTGTAGTTCTGGATCTGTAGCGTTCTCTTTCTCGTGCTGGTCTTGGGTCTCGAGAAGTAGCTTATCTAGACGACTCTGGGTGTGGGCCTGATGCTGTAGGGCTTCCTCCACTCGAAGTCTCAGAGCCGCGGCTTCCTGCTCCAAGTCGTGGTTGCTCCTTTCGCTGATCCTTGCCTGGGCGATGAGGAGGTGAGCTAGGGTCCCTGTGATCCTGGCAAGTTCTTTGTGGGTGTAACTCTGCGTCGGATCGTTCGCCATCAGCTGGTCCATCTCAGTATCCAGTTGTCCCTGGCTCAAGTGCTGCAGGTCACTGGTGTCCTTTGGCAGGAAGGAGGTCGTCATCGTCTCCAGCCATGTCGCTAGCTGATCCCAAGGGACTGCGGGACTGGATGCACGCGACATCTTGGCTCACTGCGGACAAGAGAAGCACAACACACACACAAAGAGGCCAATGCAAGTTCGTTCTCTGGTTAACGAGCTATCGTACGGCTATGCCGTCTCTAAGAATTTTGGCTAACTGATGCAGACAGTTAGACAGGGAGGCGGGTCCAATTAGGGTCGGCCCAAAATAGAGACTTGACAGGGGATAGCCTCGTGGGTCACCTGGTGACACCGGCTGCTCGGTTGTCGCTCTACTACTTAGCTCTCCTTGGGGTCTCTCGGTGAACTGCAAGAAACAGAATCACAACAGCATGCAAAAAGGTGAAGATAGGAAAGAGCACCGTGAAAACAAAACACCAAATAAATTGGTCTGCAATGAAATGGAATGAATAAGAACGCTAGAAGTGTTAGGTAGAGAATAAAAAAAAAATTAAGCCTGCTGTTTTTCACAAGAGTTTCTGCTAGGGGCCTACAGCACGTGCGGCTAGGGGAGTAAGAGACCTAGGAAAAGGGTGTGGCTTACAGAGGAAAATGGACCAAACACTTAACATAAATATCAGGGGGAATATCTAATATTCTGCGCCTTATAATAAGTGGATAGGTTTTATCACTTTTGGTTCACCTGGTGGAATCCAGCGGCACGGTCAGCCTCCCTGGCGCTCCCAAACACTCAACCGCAGTGTCCCTGGCCCTCCGTTACTCTGACGTTGCGCCCTCTCAAACAGCTTGTGACTTTTAACACAACCGGCAACACCAAGATGTCAACCGCCAGACAGCACTACAAAATTGGGCTGTTCCCCAGAACCCTCTCTTTAGAAAAGAAAGTGGGCCCCGATTTAGCCCCCGGTTTAGGTACTGGTCCCAGAGATTGCGTCGTGTGTCAGCTGGACTGATTGATCACCGTTGGAGTGCCAAATTGCTGATGTCTTCCACTGCGTGGCGCAAACGAACAGAGATAAGAGGGACCGAGTTTCACTCACGGCCAGTGTTGGCAACGCCGGTTGGCCCCCTTGCTCACTGGAAACCTGAGATGACTGTCCTATCACCAAAGGAGTTCTACAATCAAATACACAAAGGATGAACAAAGGAAACTTAAAGTGAATTAAGGTTTGGTTTGTTTAATCATCAACTGAGTAAATATATATGTAGAAATGAGAGGTAAACAGCTTTACCTAATGATGATAAAACAAAACAAAAGCTTATGATAATGATGGTAATTATCAAAATAATCTAAGCAAAAAGAGAGAGGAAAGATAAACAACAAAAAGGGCTATATAGAATAAAATAAAATAAAAAGTTGAATAAAACTATAAAAAAAAAAAATAATAATAATAATAAAAATTAATAATAAAAAAAAATTAAAGAGGAAAAAAAAAAATAATAAAAAAAATAATAATAATAATAAAAAAAAATAATAATAATAATAATAAAATAAATAACAAAAGACAGGAATGAGCACGGGAGAAGAAGAAGCTGGTTTTCACCACAAAGGGGCGTATTCACTCTCTGTGGCTTAACCTGGTGGGCAGAAAACTTAATTCAAATTAAAAATTCAAAACTGGTTTAAATCTAAATTTAAAATAAGCAGGTGAGAAGAATTAATTGGAAAAATCGGAATAAATGCCCTATAATACCCAACGATAACAGTAATGTATCATTAATAATTATGAAATTAATCAGAAAGGGTAAAAGTAGATGAAGCAATTCAAAACAGAACCGAAAAGAAAGAGATCAGAGAGATGCAAGCTGTGAACTGACTTAACAGGTTACTGCCACTAGATGGCTTGCTCCCTTCTAAATGGGTTAATCAGTGGTTGGGCTGAGACACTTAATTTGCACTATTAAACAATTAAATTCTAATTCAAATCATGTTTGAACCAAATTCAAAGTAAATGTGAACAAAAACAGGCAAAAATTGTCTAATGCTGAAATAATATTCGCACGAGCAAAGCTGTTAATGCAAATAATTATTGATAATTTAGACAGCTAATTCAATAAATCACAGAGAGAAATAGAGGTTAGTAATTCGAGAGCCTTATCTGAAACGGCCAGAGATGGCACTCATGCAAGCTGGAATCAGAAGACAGGGCAACTTGAAACGTCTAAAATTCCCTCTGGTGTTTAGATAGCGGAATGACAGTCAGTTACACTATGATCTAATCTCTGTGCGCTCATCAGCGCTGATTCTCTGCATCAAAATCGCAACTCACAAACAGACAAAGGTTTTATGACCCTTGAGGTGCTAAATTAAACAGCGCGTGAGGCCGGAGCTTTTCTCTAACCAACACAAGACTGTTAATAACAGATTTTGTCCATCTGTTTTACCTCCCATAAACATTTAACAAAACAGCACTTATGATTTAAATGTTTTAGGTTTAAAATCGGGTAGCTAAGCCAATTTAGACCAGGAGTTTTTATCGTTTAAATTTTGAATATCACTGTGGCTCACCACGAAATTCAATAACGATACTTAATATGCAAGGCCTTTTTAACTGAATCAGAGGAACATCGCTCAGGTTCAGATTTACATATTACAATTAATAAAAGATTTCTTCATCTTTTAATTATTCATATGAAAATGTTGGTCTTCTCTTGACAGGAGACTTTTAACATTTACTGCAGTTTATTTTTATTAAAATAACAGTGACTATAGGTATTTTTAGAAACTGTTAGGCTGCTGTGCTGAACAGTTGCCTTTGTGCCAAATGAGTTCGCTCGAAGCGCGACTTAACTCACAATTCAAAAATGCGCATACATAATATTAACATCCAAAAATGCTCATGAAAATGAAAATGAATATTGCTCACAAAAACAAAGTTTGAACGCTGCCCAAATTTAACTCCACCATTTAATGTAGCAACAATCACTTTCTGGGGAATAATTAACTCAAATGAAGTGAATATTCATGAGTCTATGAATATAACGTGCTTATTGCTTACAAATATTAAATTACCCAAAGAGGGAATATTTAATCATTTAAAGGTAACCTTTACTAGAATTAATTTAAGTTACTCTAGACAATCTGTTCGTCCAGCGAACTGGAAGCTAGACTTCCTTATCAAAATTCAATAAAAATACCCTTCTTACAAACTCCAAGAAATATTAATCTTCTGATCAGGAAAAAACAATATTTTCTGTGTCTGTACTACTAAGATTACTGAAAATTAATTCATATAAAACAAAGCTCGTAGCGTAGATCACACGATTCAGGGACTTCGATCTCAATGAGCAATAAAACAATTCAATTCAAGCAAATTATAGGATTTAATAAAAACAGACTAAAGAGTACATAACTACAATTCACACGGAGTAAATATGAGTATATAGCAAAACGAAAATACAATTTAAACAAGGTAAATGAACAAGAATAATAATGAGATAAATGAGAGATAGAGATAAAGAGAGAGAGAGAGAGAGAGAGAGAGAGAGAGGAGAGAAAGTGAAAGTGAAAAGCAATCTCAGCGTGGCAATTTCAAACAGTTAACTTTGCAAGAGACCCCAAGTCATTGAATGATTTCACAAACATGGAATAGCCTAGACAACCTTAAACAGCAATTTTAGTTGCGATATAAGAAAGTACTTGCTTTGATCTGGCTCTTGTGCGTAGCTGCGCTCAAATTGTCCGGTCTGTGCGGCCTCAGCGTGGTTCTTTCCAGAGCAGATGATACGCGAGCTCGATGGTTAACGCGAAGGTAAACTTTGCCAAAAGATGACTAGACTTAAGTTCGTTTGGCTCGTGAAGGCAATTGAACGAAGTCAAATATCAGCAGACAATAAAGAAAAACTAGAATGAAACGAAAAGTAAAGAAGAATAACGGAGAACTTCTTGAAGTCCGGTTGCAAAGCTGGGAATCCTCTTTTCTCTCTGGCGGAATGCCCAGAAACACGGTTTCCCCGAGCTTTTACGTAACCTAGGTTCACGCCTAATTTTTGAGTATGAGCCAATGAAGTGTAAACAAACTGAGGCGGGAAAAATCTTCTTTGTTTGCTGATCTCCGCCCACTGGTCTAATTTATGGCGATGACAAAATTAAACATTTTTCTTAAGCAAGATCGTTCCTCTGAAACAATGCATCTTTTTGTAGTTTGCTATCAAGATTCGTTACAGTCGTGTTTTTACGATTATACAGACACTAAGAACTAGGCTTTTACCAGTCCCGTATCCGAAGATACAGACTTACTATTAACTAAATGCATCTAAAGTTTGCATTAAACACACAGTAACATTCATATATTCCATTATGCCGCATACATACATTTGAGCACAAAAAGGGAGACATTAAAATACATTTAGAGGTAGTTTAAGTAAAATAAGGTCCATGGGCCAGCAAAAATGCTTGTGCCTGTTTTTGAGTGTATGTGCGTCTGTTTCACTGGAATGTGCGATCAAGAAGGGGGGTTGTTTGTCTTCCCTTTTGAAGTTCGATATCGCATCTCTGGATAGTCTCCAAGGTGTTATAACTCTCATCCCCGCCAGGACATTGCCGTCATGGCGGCGCCCAGGGTGGTGAGTTATGTTGTAAGAGGGTTGTAAAACGAAAGTCCTTGTTTTTTCTTTAACTCACGTTCTGGTCTTTGAGTGTAGAATGTGTCAAAAGGGGTCAGGGTTCATTAACATGGAACAGATGGTTGAATACCATCCGCTCATTGGTGTTACACACATCAGCAGAACGATTACTTAAAAGGAAGAGCAGAGCATAAACACATGTGTAAGCTACCCAAAGGGAACCAAACACGAAACAATAGTCACTAGCCGCGAGACAAACTCACTGTCATCGTCATCCGAGTCGACAAACTCTCCGTTCTCTTCATGCTCTCTCTCCCTCTTATGTTCTTTCTCTCCATTCCCGTCTCCGTCCTTG
This sequence comes from Carassius auratus, assembly GCF_003368295.1. Taxonomy (NCBI): domain Eukaryota; kingdom Metazoa; phylum Chordata; class Actinopteri; order Cypriniformes; family Cyprinidae; genus Carassius; species Carassius auratus. The sequence continues at coordinate 12,685,911 of NC_039272.1, read as the reverse complement.
TCTCTGTCCTTTAGGACCTTTTTCTCCCGGGGTGGAGGGGGGGTGATGGGGTAGTCGTGGAAACGAGGGAAAAAGTCGGAGATCTGTGGGATGGGGAGGATGGGGCCAGGGCACACATTGATGGCAAAGTGCTCCTGCATGGAGATCTTGACTGGGGAGGGAGGAGGAAGCACAGCGGGGCTGGGGGGACCTGCAGCGAAGGGAGGGGTGGAGGGAGAGGGGGAGGGAGAGGAGGATGGAGGCAGGGGGAGATGGGAGGAAGGGTTACTGGGAGGGAAATGGGAATGGGGCGGAGGTGGTTTGGAAACGCTCATCAGGACCACTGGAAAGAACTGTGGAGAGAAAGAAAGGACTTTTTAAAACAACATAACTGTAACATATTTTTTTTAATTTAAGAAAAAAATACTGTGCATGTTGTGGTCTACCTTGAGTTGTTTTTAAATGTGCTTTATTATTAAATAATGAAATGAAATGTATTGAAATAAAAACAAGATAACATTGACCCATGTTACCATCCTTTGCTTCCTTCTCATCCCATTAACTGCAATCAAAAATCATCATATTAATGTGTTTTTGTTTGTTTGGTCTAGTTTTTCATAATTCTTTTCTTATTTTCAGATAATTTTGTTTTTTAATTAATTTTTAGGTTTATTATAAGCTTACATTTTTCATGTTTATTTTTTTTCTTGTTTTCAAAATAATAATAATAATTATATATATATATATATATATATATATATATATATATATATATATATATATATATATATATATATATATTCCCTCTTCCCTTAAAATAAAGTAATAATAATAAAAATAATAATAATTAAGTGACCTCCCTAAAAAAAAAAAAAAAACCTTACATTTAAATTACCCCTAAATTGTCAATTTCATTATACTTTCACTGTGGAAAAAAGCAGCTTGGACTGTCTGCTAGATGTCTTCTTTGATAGCCCGTAAAAAAAAAAAATCGAAATACATGAGTGGGAGTAAATCATTTGAAGTATGCCTTTAATTAAAAATCTCTTATCTTACACAATTGCAACCCATTTGGTGGTGCCAGTTTTTGTCCGGAGCAAAACTAAAACAAAAGTTTGATGTGACAAGTGAAACAGAAGAATTCCCCACAGCCTCTGATCCAGACAGATAAAGATGTGTGACAGACTTTCTGCAGATAATATCTTTCATTACCAGTAATGTGGCTTTGATTACACTACCTCCCTAAGGACAGGGATATAGTGTCTGTTTCATACGCATCCTCTTCTGTGCGTTCTATCTCTGTCTCACACATTCTCTTTCAACCTGTTTTTCACATCTTTCCCTGTAGTTCGTAAGATTCTTGTCTCGTGAACTAGACTGTCTAACAAGCCAAAAATAGAATATGCATGAAAACATTTTGTGATCGTTAGAAATGCCACAAAAATTAATGTTACCTAAAAGTCTAAAAATCAAACACGCAACATGTTGCCTGGTTTTAGTTCGCCTCTTACATAATTTGACTAAAAATAAAATGTTGCACAAAAAAGCATCTTACAATAACATCACAACCAACAATAACATTTGCAGATGTGTGGCAAGACAGTTATTTCAACACTTTCATTCATACACACAAAGAGGCTACTGTTATGCAAAAACACTATCACGCACACAAAGGCTGTCGGGATGAATAACATACACATGTTGGCAAAGCACAGAGACACAGCACATGCAGACTTGATCAGAAGCGCAAATAAACAGCTATTAGTAGGCTACACAATCATTAAACCCGACTTGAAATGTGTTCACTCATGAAGAAATACACCTGCAGGCAACATGCATGCGTCTGGACACAGACACGCTCACACTAACAGGTGGTCAAGCTGATACATAAACCTACATTATCAAGTGGACAAAACAAAATAGGCACTCGGACAGATATATACACACACTCACCCACCCAATGATAGTCTTCATCTGTTCATGCACTCCATCTTGTCCTCACTCATGGTCTCTCTCACACACACTGAAGAGAAACTACCGTCGTTTAGTATCAATATATCCTGCCTCGTTCTCTGTCCCTCTCTCTCTCTCTCTCTCTCTCTCTCTTAACTCGTTTCTCGCTCTGACTCAGTTGTGACGTTTTCTTGAAATTCTCTGCGCACCGCGCTCACTGGTCTGTCACTCTCACCGTGTACTGCTGAGATTTAACAATGAGGGAGAGAACACTGAAAAGGAACAGAGAGAGAGAGAAACGGAGGACATACGAGAAACTGAATAGCCATAGTGAGTTCAGGACATACGAGAAACTGAATAGCCATAGTGAGTTCGTAAAAAGATGAGAGGAAGAAAGGACTGCAGAGAAGTTATAGTATGTACAGAACACCGGGGCTAGTTGTCACATGTGAATATTTTTGAAGTCACTTTCTGTATAGATATATATTTAAAGGAATAGTTCATGTTTATAAGATTTATTTACTCACTCTGATGTTGTTCTGTATGATTTTCTTTTTTTGTGTGTGAAACAAACGATATGGTGAAATTGAATGAGGACTGGCGCTGTTAACGTCCAAAATGACAACTGTCACTACCATAAAAGCAGTCCATACGACTCATGCACAATATTCCAAGTCTCCAGAAGCCTCGTGGTAGCTTTGTGTAAAGAACCAATTAAAATGTAAGCTATTCGCCGAAAATCCTGCTCTGGCTCTCCTGTGGCGTTGATTCGCTTCGTGAACGAGTCATTCTTTTGAATCAATTTTTTTAAGGTGAATTGGTTGACCCAGTTCAGAAAATAGGACTAAATGGTTTGTTCAAACGAATCGAAATGATTCAGAATCTGTTCGAACCTGCAGTTTTGATAGCTTATTAAATGCTAGCGGTAAATCGATTATGAAACACAAAATATTTAATGACATGTAGCCTATGTTTTTCATTGTGATTTCACCGTGTTTACTTGTTAACATTATTACATAAATTATTTTATTATTAGATTTTAAATTATTATATCATACATTTTAGCCTGCAGGATAAAATTCACACACACACAAAATCTATTCTAATTTCAGACAATTTTGAACTAGGTATTTAAAAACCAACATTCAAAATTATTATTCATATTTCTGATATTTCATATTAAGAATTAATCATTAACCCAGTTTAGGTCTACATCATCAAAACATTCTGTATGCTGTTAAAGAAAGAGGAGAAAGATGTTTAGTCAGGAAAAAAGTATCTAGTCTAAAAAAAAAAAAAAAAAACTGCACAAAACCCTCCGTCATCAAAGCTTTACTGCTGCATTGGCTGTGGAAACAATGGATACAAAAAAAATGCATCATGGGAGCTTGTACGTGACCAGTTGGTGCTGAGATATGCTAGAGATATACTCATAATTTACTGTTCTGCCTTCTCAGGAGTTCTGTCAAAAAAATGTATGTCATGAAAATCATTCTCAGTTTTAAAATATTCCTGTTGTCACAAAGTAAGCTCACTTTCTACACAAAACATAAAGTGTTTTATTTGATAAATCATTTTACTGTATCACTGTGTTTAACCATTCATTTCACAACTGGTCTTTTTTCTTGTTATTTGAGATTCTGAATATACAAATATGGTTCCAAAAAGGGGGGTTATTAATAGACTTAATATGGTGTTTCATAATACGCTTGCATGTGTCTTTAGTAAAGATAGAGAGTGTGAATTACAAATTTATTTTAGTCCCAGATGTGGCATATCTTGGCTCAGTTTAGTAGGAATCCTGCTGAGGTGCAAAAATGAACTTTGTAGGGTTCTGTATACCTCGAAAGACAAACTCACAGAGGAAGAGAGGGACAATGAGAGACAATGCTACACCAAAAAAAATAAAAATAATAAAACCTGGTTATTCTGCAAAAAAACACTGGTTAAACCTTCGTTTTTCACTTTTGGCATAGTCGCTAATTAGTGCTCAGCTAAAATCAAATCATTAATGCGTGTGCAAAAATAATTAGCTATTAGAAAAACATTCAATCCTGCTTTTGAGATGAAAGTGGTGAGCTGAAGGTCACCTTGTCATATAAAGGTCAACCGTCATAATTTTAGTATAATTGTGCAATAGGCTACGTCTCATGGCACAGGAACCACACAGCATTCAGATGTATTTCTAAAATCCCTAGCAAAAGTATGACTCATAGCTAAAATCCCACACTGCACTGAGAAATGCACGTACATAAATACAAAATAATACAGTGTGTTAATAATAAATTATGTATGAAAATCTATTTATGCTGCCTGACATAAAACAAACACAATGAAGGATGGGCCTGCTCAAGCAAAGCGGTTGCCTCTCATTTAAAATATATTTATCTGCTTGTCTTTTATATTCTGCATATTCATATCAATGATGATGATGCATATTCATCAGTATTCGTGAGCATGCTAGATAGAGCCATATACGCATAAACATAGAGATGGTTCGATGGCTCTCCCTCACTTTTTAGAAAGTAATAATCAGTGGCTGTTAAACCAGTACAAATAACCTGTCATCCTCCATTACAAATGCTTTGGCCGACCTAGTCTCTACCCTAGCATGGTACACCGAAAGAATTCACCTTGATTTAAATGCACAAACTGAAAAAGGTTCTCACACAGATATATTTATCTCTCGGCTCTCTAAATACACTGGGAATAGATGGATGTTCTTGCCCTTGCACATATGTCTCTGTCCTCAAACGTGCAGCTTGCCTGTTCTCTTCTTGGGTAGTTGATCCTAAAAAAAGGATCAAATCTTTTATTCCAAGAAAAAATGATTCCGCTCTAACATTCTTGAGTGTCATGGCTAATAGCCTGTTCATTTTTTAATAACCCACCTATTACACATTCTAGAAAAGCCTTAATAGCTAGTAGCAGTGGTTTTGATTCATCCCGGTGATTTTGTTCACAAGCAACTACTTGTTTAGGTTTTAAAATCTCAAAACAGAGTATTTTCGGAAAACAGAGAGCGCTGTGTAAATGGTGTTGTGCTTAGTTCACACCCGCACTGTCCCATTAGTTTTCCGTTTTTCATCTTGAGGTATCCACCTCTGTCATCATTCACCTTCACATACTGATAACACGTCACAGTCCCTGTCCATTTGAGACTTCGAATGTCCGCTCTCTCCGTTTTGCTCTTTTTCTCTTCCATAATAGACAGGCAGGTCCTATTAGCCCTCTGCCAGTCTCATCTGTAGTCCTGACAGCCAGTAAGCGCTGCTGTGCCAAATTCTCTCTCTCCTCAGTTCAAGTCATATGACTTTTCTGTTCAGTTGTGGGGGAGATGAGCTAGATTCCAGTCACCCAAATGCCTCACTAAACACACCAGCGCCGCTCTCTGAAAAGCTGAAAGCGCTATGTGGGATCCAACAACAGTCAGAACTCATCAACAGCATTTTAAATGGAAGCATAAGTGGTTTGTTGAAAAACTTCAAAGAAGGGTTGTAATAGAACGGTCAAGCCATGATTTGGTTTTTAAGGGTTTGTACTATGTGGCTGTGAGGTATATGGCAATATTTGATGTAACTAATATTAGATAACATTTATTTTTTCATAATAAATATTTTGCATGTAGTTTTATGAACTTTTGAGAAATTAGAGACTATTCATGGAATACTTCTGTATGTGTGTGTGTGTGTGTGTGTGTGTGTGTGTGTGTGTATATATAATTAATCCATGCTTTCAATCAACCCATTCTACCCTTTTATCATTTGGACTGATTCATGGGTCAGTATTATACTAGCAGTTGGCAACTAGTGAGTGAGTATTATGAGTGAATATGTGAATCATTCACAAAGATTAAAAAAAAAAACATCATAACAACTCTACTGCCGTACTGATTTTAACAGTATGGCAGTTAAACAATTATAAATATTAAATTGGTCAATGTAACTTTTTCAAATGAAGAGTAAGAAAACAAGACTAATGCAATGAAAAAAAGAGTTTATTCATTCAGACAGACGGCAATTGATTAATTCTTGAAGATGCTGCAAGTCTGTATTTACAAAGAACAAACCTATCATTATTTTAATAGAACATGTTTTTATAATAATGTATTATTTGGACAGATTCATTCATCCAGAATTTGGAAGATATTTCGTTCATACCGCAGGACTTTTCAGGGTCGAGGAAAATAAATCACAGAGCAGCAAGTTTCTTTCACGGCTTTGAAGTTACGTAAGTCTCACGTAGCTGTGTGCAGTTATGCAGTATTTATCACAATGCATACTCTGTCTGTCTGTCTGTGAACTCTTCTCTCAGGGGTTTAAATTAGTCCTTCTCCAGGGATAATCCTGAGCTGGGGACTAACCAAGCACAGCACTCACAGCTTGGTGCCAACTCAGCCACTTCACATTTCCAAATGACCCAATTTATCTCTCCTCTTCATCTTTACCCTCTCCCCCTTGCTGAATATTCTTTCTCTTATACATCATCCTCTTTTCAAACCTTTTGTCCTTCTCTTGTTTTCACTTATTATTCCTTCATTCTCCTCCTGTTACTCCCTAATGGGGCCTTGCTTTTCATATTGTTGACATGTCAGGTTAGTTTTGCTGGAGAAGCTGACATGGCTATGATTGATAGCATAATTCCCCTTCTTTATAATATATATATATATATATATATATATATATATATATATATATATATATATATATATATACAAACCATAGAGAAAAATGCACACAGTATGTAGACATGCAGTGTACAGGTTAGCCCTATTCAACATTAAGGAATATATCGAGAAATGAAGCATGCCAGATATTACCTCATGGGCAAGACAGTAGACTGGATTTGAAGGTTACTGTTGTATGAAGAAAAGATAAAAATGCAAATATTAAGAGAAAAAGACAAGAGGAGGGAAGAAAGAGGGATAAAAATTAATAACATAAATAGAGACATAAATCAATGCTACCAACAGGTTCACAAAAAAAAATATATATATATATATTACTTACGCAAAAACAACAACAACTGGATGGAAAGTGAGAATTTGTGCAAGAACTAGAACAGTAGAATTCAGGCAGTCATTAAGGAGACAATTACAAAAATATTCTAGTTCATAATACCTTGAATCACTATTTAATATACCAATGCACTTATATCAAAATTCTGGCTCATACTGATAAGCCTGTAATTATTTTCATGTCATTTTAATGGTAGAGAATCGATAAACAGCTTAAAATTCCACATTACTTCACAATACTTAAAATTTAAAATCAGTTGTTTTAAATACTAGAAATTCATTCAGGAATCACAACATTATAATGTACAGTATAACAAGAATATACATTTTTTAAAGAGCTGCTAAAGGTTACATTTAACAGTGTTACTACTTATAATTAACTTTTTGGTGATTTACGGTTAAGTTTAGTTGAGCGTTACATGACAGCAAAGTCAATCTAAATGAAAAAAGAAGAGAAAATGATCATGCACAATGAAATATTAGCCAATAGAAAAAATATATAAAAATGGTAATCATTCATTATCATGGTATTTACTGTATCACTACAGTATCTGATATCACCAACATTCATCCACAGTATTTTCCCAGTATGCTTTTGTAAGGGACATGTTAGAAAGTAAATATAGTATAATATTGAGTAAAAACAGTAATATTGTTAAATATTGTGTTTTCTGTTTTAATATATTTTAAAATGTAATTTAGTCCTGTGATGGCCAAGATACATATTCAGAAGACATTACTCCAGTCTGCACGGTCACATAATTAGAGAAATAATACAATGTGTATGACAGTGGTCTGTTTGTGTGTGCGAGTGCTGGATCTATTCATGCATCCCTTCCAGTGTGAAGTCGACGCACTACCAGCTTGAGACATCTTATCTTTTGATGTGTCTAGCAATTTGAAAGCCATGTTTAAAGAAGCAGAATGCTCCCATTATGTGCTTATGCAGAATCATTAGTCATTCCGCATTTTTCCATCTCAAAAATATATCTAAATTACGGCCTATGCTCTCAATGTCAAATGCAGAAATGTTAATCCATGCATTTATGACTTCAAGGTTAGACTACTGTAATGCTTTATTGGGTGGTTGTTCTGCACGCTTGGTAAACAAACTACAGCTAGTCCAAAATGCAGCAGCAAGAGTTCTTACTAGAACCAGGAAGTATGACCATATTAGCCCGGTCCTGTCCACACTGCACTGGCTCCCTATCAAACATCGTATAGATTTTAAAATATTGCTTATTACTTATAAAGCCCTGAATGGTTTAGCACCTCAGTATTTGAATGAGCTCCTTTTACATTATACTACTCTACGTCCGCTACGTTCTCAAAACTCAGGCAATTTGATAATACCTAGAATATCAAAATCAACTGCGGGCGGCAGATCCTTTTCCTATTTGGCGCCTAAACTCTGGAATAACCTACCTAACATTGTTCGGGAGGCAGGCACACTCCTGCAGTTTAAATCTAGATTAAAGACCCATCTCTTTAACCTGGCATACACATAACATACTAATATGCTTTTAATATCCAAATCCGTTAAAGGATTTTTAGGCTGCATTAATTAGGTAAACTGGAACCGGAACACTTCACATAACACCGTACTTTCTACATCATTAGAAGAATGGCATCTACGCTAATATTTGTCTGTTTCTCTCTTGTTCCGAGGTCACCGTGGCCACCAGATCCAGTCTGTGTCCAGATCAGAGGGTCACTGCAGTCACCCGGATCCAGTACGTATCCAGACCAGATGGTGGATCAGCACCTAGAAAGGACCTCTACTGCCCTGAAAGACAGCGGAGACCAGGACAACTAGAGCCCCAGATACAGATCCCCTGTAAAGACCTTGTCTCAGAGGAGCACCAGGACAAGACCACAGGAAACAGATGATTCTTCTGCACAATCTGACTTTGCTGCAGCCTGGAATTGAACTACTGGTTTCGTCTGGTCAGAGGAGAACTGGCCCCCCAACTGAGCCTGGTTTCTCCCAAGGTTTTTTTCTCCATTCTGTCACCGATGGAGTTTCGGTTCCTTGCCGCTGTCGCCTCTGGCTTGCTTAGTTGGGGTCACTTCATCTACAGCGATATCGTTGACTTGATTGCAAATTAAAACAGACACTATTTCAACTGAACAGAGATGACATCAATGAATTCAATGATGAACTGCCTTTAACTATCATTTTGCATTATTGAGACACTGTTTTCCAAATGAATGTTGTTCAGTGCTTTGGCGCAATGTATTTTGTTTAAAGCACTATATAAATAAAGGTGATTGATTCCGGAACATCACACCTAAATTCTAATCTATAACAGTCCCTGTTCAAAAATATACCATGCATTACCCCCAGCCCGCAGGGATGAAAACACTGCTACCCACTGCACGCTGAAATTTAAACATTCTCACGTACTGCACAGTGTCAATTTTGCTATTTCTTGTATGCAATGTTTGCAGAATGAATCCACATGCCACACATTCTCAGACCCACTTAACTGTACACTGTCATTTCACTGAATATGGAGTTTATGTATTGGCATTGGCAGCAGGAGTTTAATTCGCTGACTCTGGTTATGTTTCTCAGTTTTAAATGGTCCATGTCTATTGGGAGCTCACACTAGAATAACATTATTGCTTGACTTGCCTTTTGGTTGTTTCAGAGAAAGAAAGAAAAAAAGTTGCGAGGGAGATTTGCAATGCAAAATCAGCCCTTTTTAAAGCACAGTAAGCATAATCGAGCATGATAGACTATGACGGCATATCCCAGCCGGCACGCTCACCTCAACATTCACCAAGCGATTAGGAGAGAAAATTGAAAAAAAGGTGAACCTCTTTCTTTTGACAAATGCCATGAAGGACAGCAGGCAAGAAAGGAGGCCAAGAAAACTTCAATAATGACTCTTGCTCTCTTGTTTCAGGCCTGAACGTTGACAGACAGCATTCTGACTCGTTTGCAGTCGATGTCTGAGAAAGCTAATTTACTAAGACGCCATGAATTGCTTTCTTATGCTAATTATAACTTATGATATATCATAACAGAAGTACATAAGCTTTTGAAAATGGTTGGCATTGTGTAAGCATGCATAATATTGAAATAATGTGAACCAATGACCTTTTCTAAGAGTCTTGAATACATTAAAACCATCTGGCATAAGTATGCTGAAGGGAATTATGCATAACGTACAGTAGGCTATAGAGCACATTACTTTGCATGCATTCACATATTTTGTAAACATTCTCGTAGCCCTTTCCTAGCCTTGGAGCTAAAGAAACACACAGAAGAGGTGTTTGTGTTCTTTTATTTAGCTGCAAGCATGAATTTGAGATTTAATTATGCTACTTTTTATTATAAAGCCTTATTATGGACTTTAAATTTACCCCGGTTGTAATACAATTATTTATTTATTTTTATCTTAATTAAAATGTTTAATGATTATCTTCGATACATAGACTGGTAACAATATGAGACTCTGCCCTAGGGTTAAGCTCTCTGGTTTAATTAAAAGTCCATGCAATGATGTGGCCAAACAGTTCCTATATAAATACATGATCCAGATCTTTGTCTTAATGACAGCCGTTCATTAGGACCTTATTATGTGCAAAAGTTTGAGCTTATTTATGTCACGGTTTGGAGCTGTAATTACATTCATGAACCTTGCAATCAGCTGTCACTGCTGTGTCCCGAGTCTGTTCACACTTTATGAACAAAGTTAGAATCAATCTGATCTCCGGCTGACTGGGTCAAATACTGAATCAGTTCACAGACACAATGCAAAGGGGAGACCAGAGCTAGCCATCACACTTTTTACCCAAGATCAATTTCCGTACAGACGCATACATTAAATTCTTGGCTACAAAAAGGCTATTGATCATCACTATCATTGGCCAGGAAAAAGAAAACAGTTAATTTAACACCATTGATCTTTTGTGACAACATGCCCCAATAGCTGGCAATGTTGTCACACTATATGCTGTAAACTTTCACAATGGGACCAGCCCTTTATAGGCTTATAAAAACCGTAAAACAATTATGAAAAACAAATTCAGAAAACATTACGTAAGACTTGACATTTAGACAAAAAGCCACCTTAGAATTACAAGGTTCCATCTGCATTCTGAGAAGTTTTGAGATATTGAGCTTATATACTTTGTGTATATATATATATATATATATATATATATATATATATATATATATATATATATATATATATATATATATATATATATATATATTAGGGCTGTCAAATGATTAAAATTTTTAATCAAATTAATCAGAATTTTCAGTGGATTAATCATGATTAATCACTATTTGCAATTACACCTGAATCCTAACCATTTTTTTTCCTGAAATGCATACCAAAAGATAAATAACAGGACACAGATACATAATTTTCATGTATTGATTTATCAATCTGTGGTTCTTTTTTTTCTGAATTTCAAAAGTTTAACTTTTACTTAGATCAAATTTACCTGAGCACTATATCAAACCATGCCATTTAACTATTGATAGTGTAAGAGTTTTAGGTGAACCAGTAGTTAAATATAGCCACATATCTATGAAATTATGCATAGAGAAACACAAACATGCTCCACCATCACATAAGCAGCACTCTGGGCACTCTTGTTTTTGGGAGGTGTTCATTTGCTCTGCCACAATACTTTAGGATCGATATTTTCACGTTCTGAAGGCTTCAAGTGCCAGTAAAACCAAGTAAAAATGCATATGCTTTTCCAAACAGCTGTAATATTCGCTGGATTACGTGTAGTCGCTCTGCGCATGCGCAGTTTGAAACACAGGACGCTATAACAGGAAGAAGCTCCAGCGTATCAACTACCAAAGTCGTCTCTGTTTATCGAGCTTGGCATGAATGTATTTGAGAGTAAATGGGGTAAAACCTTAAGCTTCTTCTGTGTTTTCGTCGTGGCGCTCGCCGCTGTTTTTTACTATCTTGAGAATTCAGAGATCGACTAGACTTTTCCTGACCTGAATAATTTGTCACACTGCGCATGCGTGAAATGCGTTAAAAAAATTTGACGTAATTAACGACAAACAACTAATTAACGTTGTTAACGCGCTATTTTTGACAGCCCTAATATATATATATATATTATATATAAGTCCCCAAATACACAATTTAAAAACATAACAATGTAAATAAGCTGTCACAGAATAAGAATATGTGAATAACAGATCACCATGGTGGCAAAATAACCTTACTAAAAATGATAAGAAAACAAGAGACAGTTATTACAAATACTGTTGTTATTGTTAACAAAATATTCAAATTAGTTTTCATCAATTCAAATAAAGCAGAAATAATATAAAAAATTTCGCCTTGTCAACTAGCTGAAAAAAAGGTAAAATTTAAATTAAATCTAAACAGAAATATTTATCGAAAATGACAAAAGCACATAAAAAAGACCAAAATGAAAATGAACACTGAAAATAAAAAGCTAAATCAAAATATGAACAAATACTATACATAATAAACTTTAAAAAATACAAAAAATAATATTAGATATAAAATAAAACAAATGTATGACCTCTGACTTTTTACATAGAAATGTGTATGACATAACCCTTTGTGACAACTAACCCCTGTTGTTTTATATCCATACTGGTATGGTAAGTTATGCAAGATTCAGCTACATTTTTTAAGTCTGTTTAATATAATGTAAATTTAAATGATACAGCCAATATGATTATACTTAAACATATAAGGCAACAGCTGAACTTTTTATGCCGTGCAATCACAGATAAATTCAGAGTAATGTGTCTGTTCCAGACAGTCACATTCACAGGAATACTCGCACGTCTTAAACATCATCAACACGCTCATCTCACATGCTAATCCAAACATATTTAGACAGATTATCACCTACTCAGATTATCAAAGGAGGGTGAAGGGTCACTTTCTCCAGTCAATCCACACATTCTCTCACACGAGGAGGAATTGATTTAAAAGACCGACTCAAGTGGTTCTGGATTGGATCATTTTTCTGAAGGTAAAATGAAAAAATTATGTAGTTTAGATTTTAAATTCTCCCTCGTATAAAGCTCTTTTGCGGTAGCAAACATGCCCAATTAACTCCAAATATCATCAACAAAGCATTTTCAACAGTAGCATATCAGGCACATGATGACAGTCAAAGCGGCAATCTTTATCTAAAGCTTTGCTATATTAGAACAGAAACTGAGAGGAAGAGAAGCAGTCAGACCGTAGTTACTGAAACATATGCAGAAAATAATTGCAGTGATATTAAGGACATGAATGACAGCCATAGAGAAGTGATGAGCCTTTGAATGCAGTCAATCAGATGTAAAGTTTGTCTAGATGTAATTAGCAGCTACTCTAAACACAGCAGCTGATAGTGGATTGTCAGTGTCTGCCAGGCCTAGAAAGATAAATCCCATCACTGCATAGCCGTAATTGCAAAGGAGGGGGCCGGCCTCATTTCAGTGCCATGACACAAAATCTGTAATGGGGATCGATCATGTCAGTCTGAGCGGTCCATGTTTCGTTCTGTGGCTTGTTTTCCGATGTACCCCAGGAAAGTTCTTGCAATCTGTTTCAAGTTTCCATGGGTGTTTTCCTTGCAACTGGCTGCTTTAGTAACAATATACAGTACAGTATGGAAAAGTACTATACAAATAACTGAAATCAATTAGATTCTTGACATTAAAAAGTTTAAAGTTTATCAAAGGTCTAACATCATCAACACTTCTGTTTAATTCAGCTGTCAAACAGTAAGACAAAGCCATTTGAAAGCCTGTATCTGATGCCCTTGGCTAGGACAGATATCTCAATGTGATTGAGTCTTTCAGGGTGCAAAAGATTTCTATCTCTGAAGCAGGTCAATGTTCAATCTAATCTGCATCTGTCAGATGGAGTCATTTTTGGAAGGCCGGCTCTGAAAGGTGGCTTCCATAAAAAAAAAAGGAAAAAAAAATAGTTGAAAAGAATGTCACCGTTTTCAGCATTCCAGCAAACCAATAATCATGTATCACAATTCACATCAAAAAGGTTCGGTATCTTATAACTAGATAGAAAAATGGAGCAGCCTTGCCTTCTTCGCCCCAGCACAACTTTGGCTCTCTTTGACGATTAGTTTGTCCTAGAATTATCCCCACACTCTCTGTTAAATTATTCCAATTAGAGGAATTAGGAGACGAAATTGCTTGTGTCGACGTGCTGATTGACAGCAATTGGTCACTTAGTTTAATAACTCTTGTAGATTAGTGAGGCAGGTTCTTCCTCTCGGTGAGAGTCACTAGTGCACTGAAATAAATTCAGCAAATTACCCAGAGCAGACGGAGCCCACGTACTGTGTTTTAGTATGTTTCATCTCATTTTAAATATGCATAATCAGTTTGCTGTGACTATATGCCATAAAGACTCAAACGTAATTAGAAATTTTCTGAAGTAAGCATTTATTTAACAAAATTTCTTCAGATTTGAGTCAACATACTGATTTATAAAAGCCACCCTTTTCAGTTCACTACAAATATGATTTGTATCAACCTAGAGGGTTTGTTTCCAAAATAAAAAAGAAAACTTAACTTATCTCTTTTAAAAGACATAACCAAATAAATAAATATGTGGACATGAGATAAAGATATAAATTAAATTATATCATATTTTATATTTAGCTTACATTCATTTAAAGCTTCTCCTAAGAAAAAGTCCATGTTGAACAAAACAATTGTTTTATTGAATCAGCAAGACAAACAATGCATTTGTGGCGCTATATATACATAGAAACAACATATTTTGACATTTATTGAAATTTATACATGAACAAATATTCATAAACACAAATATTTAAGTAGTTTGACAGTGCAAGAAGACTTTTGTTGAAGTCTAAGAAAAACTATTAAGGTATTTTGGTATTTTCTTTTCTATTTAAGCTTTAAAAAAAAAAATCCAAAACCAATAAATGGAGCACAACAGATTTATATAGAATCAAAACACAAAGGCCTTCAGAAATAAATGTTGTTGTTTTTTTTTTGTGAATGATTTGCTCTTTTTGAATTAATGCGTGTTTCTTGCGAGGAGCCATTGACAATTTGGGTTCTAATGACTTGTTTGATGGGCAGAGGACAGACAGAGGTTCCCTGCTTTGCTTGGGCATATTAAACTGTTGATTGTAATTTATAGGCTGTCTGTGAGCCTGTCGGCCTCCATTGTAATCTAATTCAGTGCTCGGAGGAACAGTCCGTCCTCTTGGATCTGCCGCTAGTGTGCGTTTGATTACGCCGTGTGTCCTTCTCTTCAAACAGAAACCTTTCTACAAAGGGAAAACAATAGCATCAAACTGTTGCCATTTGAAATGATCATTGTAATTCCAGCCTATGATCTTTCTGACTATTATAATGCCAGGAAGTGACCCAGTAGGCATTTTCTCCATTGGAATCAGCCTTCTGCCTAACTACTGAAATCTAGGGTAAAACAGGTTGCAGTAACTTGGCCAGAAAACTGATGTTATGTTTTATACATGTGAACTTCGATAGATTGGGCATGGTTGCATGAATGTTTAATAAAAAATGATGTAACTACTATGTCAATGTGGACGAACTGGCATACGAAATGAGAATGAATGACATGAGTAAACTTCTCTGAACATCTAAAATCTTCCCTTTCTCCTTCTCATTATCTACTAGCATGTCTCAGAGGAGTAAAACTTCTTCAAAAGAAAGGTATGGGTGGCTCTAAATCAATACTTGCATCGATTGAGATGCAGTGCAGTGTGGTCAGTTCAGCTCTTCTTTTTCACTAACAGCTCCTCGGGTCCTACATCCACATCAGATGCTCATCCTCCACGCTCTGCTCTTCGAAGCTCCTCCAAAGACTCGAAAAACTCAGGTCACAGGGATTCATCTGGCAGTCAAGGACGGCGCGGCAGTAGATCTTTCAGCCAGAACTCAGCTATCGCTGCAGCATATACACAGTACCTCAATGCTCTCTTTGGACAGGTGAACTAGAGTAGATCTCACAATGTATTCTTGCTGTTTTTGTTTTTGTTTTCTTTCTTTTTTTGAGTGATCTCCATTTAAATTACTACAATAATGTTGAACAGGTGATAACTAATAAAACATAAAATAACATGCTATTTTTCAGTGTACCTTGATGCAACATTTAAATTATTGCAATAATTTAATATTACAGTATTGTTTTATTATAAATTATATATATATATATATATATATATATATATATATATATATATATATATTCATTTTTGTTGAAGTTTTAGTAATTTTTTTTTGTTTTCCCATTTTTATAACTTTGTATTTTTTTGAATATTTCTATTTAGTTTTTTATTTTTATTTTTTACTTTTAATTTGAGTTATTTAAAAAATCTTTAAATAACATCTCTTATTTTCATTTAAATAACATCTCTTATTTTCGTTTACATTAAAGTTTTTCATCTAATATTTATAATAGCATATTTCATATTAAATTATAATATATTACAAAATCACATCTAGTATTTTATTTTAGTTCAATTGTAAAAAATAAATAAATAAATAAAATCATAGTTTTAGTTTGCAAGAACAAGACTGATTCTGCATTATTGTATTTACAATCTTATATATCACTGGACAGTATCACCACATTACTGAAAAATAAATTAATTAATTAATATCCACTCTAAGCAGGTCTTAGCTGGCTTTAGATGGTCTCCCATCTAAACTAAGATGTACAGCTGGTTTAGTGGGGCGATCAGTCAGACTGACCGAGCTGAAAAGTGCCCAAAATCACTCTAAAACCAGCCAGAGAGATTAACTAAAACCAGCAAACTAGCTTAGACTAGTCTGAGATGTTTTTAGACAGGTGACCCATTTATAGGTGCCTAATGTTAGCCTGTTTGTTTGATTGAGAAAATACTGCTGTCTGTCAACACACTACCTTCCTCCTCAATCAGGTCAGTAACAAGTGCCAAGTCAAAAAATTATTTTGGTACACTGAAGCTCAGCCCTAAGCTAGCATCTTGCTTCTGCTTTTAAAAACGATGCTATGAATCTGTCACAAGTCTCTGAATCATAGTCATTTAAACTCAGACGCCCTTGATTATATTTTCAAGAGTACGTCTGGAGAGCAGAGAGAGCCAGCAAGCAAGCGAAACCCAGAAGATGGAGACGCTGTAGAATAGTAAGACAGAGATAATGGATAGAGTCTAAGAGACAAACAAGACAAACCAAAGAATGCACAGCTTAAAGATCCATGGCTTCTGCTCAACAGAACTGGAAGAATGAATGAAATAAAAACAGATAGACAAGGGACCCTATTAGCATATATCCAAGGGTAAATAGCCTGAAGCAACTCACTGTTGCATAACTGCAACCTCTGCCAGAGAAGTCTATGAGTAATGCATTATTTTTAATAATAAATATGTGTTTTGGGGAATTTGGAGGTCAAAAGTCCAAAGCATGCAGTGAATGAAACGTTTGAAGGACAGCGATGCCCTTGGGCACCAGCTTTACAAATCAATTAGTAAAAGTTTATTATACATTCCCATTCCACATTGGATTAACACTGAAGTTACGAGGTTATCAAGTTGGCCAAGTGCAGGAACAGTGTCGTTGGGTGAAATTAAAGTTGACGAGTGTCATTTGTTTTGATGCTAAAATACTTCATATGTAAGCAATTTAAAGATTATTTATGGTGCTATAAAATAATTACGATGATTTGATTAAAAATTCAGACCAATCTGACACAGAAACACTGGTTCAACCAATTGTATGTGTTGGGGTAGGAAAGATAATAAAATAACACATCTTAAATACTAAACTGATAAATATGAAACAAAATTGAAATACAGTTAAGAAGGCCAAGACTGACATATGCTTTTTCTTTTTGACTACGAGAACAAAAACATTGGATTTTTAAGACAGGAGAGTATTCAGAAAAGCTGCTTGAAGTTGACATTTCAGACAGCTTGAAATTTTATTTCATGAAACTATTGGCTCCATTTTTTTTTTCGATAAATTATTTTCATGTCAAAGACTATGCGAAATCTGTTAGATTATACAGTGAAGCTACATGCAAAGTTTGCTTAAAAAAAATTACATGACAAAAATATGATAAATAGTGTACTAATAATAACATTATTAGGTGCATGCATTTGCATGTTTATGCCCGAGTGCATCTATTCCAGAAAGTGCTATGTTTGTTTGTAATTAAGTCAAAATTTTTGTCAACCTTATTTGTATTGCATATATGTTTATTTGTATAATTGTACATTAAAGCATGCATATGTGCATGAATCTAAATAGAACTTTATGCAAGGATATATTTTTTCGAAATAGAGCATTAATAACAGTTTTTAAACCATTTATTTCCTAAATGTTATTTCTCTTTTTCCTCTAACACACATTGCCCCTAAGCCATATACACATTTAATGTTTGCAAAACGAGTTAATTATTTTCCCCCTGAATCTCTCTGCCGTTCTTTGGCTGTATGAGTGTTAACATGAGGCATGGCAGGGCATGTTATGGTGTAATCCAATTATACAATCCCACCCCGCTCTATGTGTCATTGTCCCACTGAGCAGCTTTGATAAGCATGCTAACATCACTTATTAGTGATTAAAAATGCCCAATGTCTCTAAGGACTTTCAGCTCTCATGCTGTAATAATTTCCATATTTAGCAGTTTTTTTTTGTCACAATTTTTTTTTCCTCTTTGTCATTTTGCTTTTTCATCTCTCTGTCCTTCTACCTCTCTCTGACTCTCTCTCTCCCATTTACTTTCATCAGGACAGAGATTTACTGCCAGAGGAACTAGATGGTATGTACAGAACATGCATATTTAATATCCGAGACTAGCCTAGACAGACACAATACAATTGCAGACACAATCAGCATAAGATAAATAACTGACAAAACATCTGACACAAATAAATTTGATTAAAAATGGATTGGTATTGTCATGAATGGTTAGTGGCATACAGCGGTTGAAGATGTAAGCTGCATTAGTAATAACAGAGTAGTGAGTCAGCCAATACACGGTCCTATATTGGTCCTAAACCAGCACAGTCCTATAGATTATATACCGTAACTGGTACAGTATGTGGCATAATGTTAATGTTCTAAAGTAAGTTTAAAACCATAATCTGTGTTATTGTGAAACTTCATTAACATTAAAATAAACATATAAATTAAACAGAAGTAGCACATTATAATTAACAACAGAACACACACACACACACAAAATGTAAATACACTTTAAATACTAAAACTAGTAAATCAAATTTTATCGATCAAAGAAGGCTAATGTGGGACAAAATCCATATATGTAAGTGTGTGTGTTGTCATTTCATAACACCTAAGCCAAAGACTGTATACTGCAAATTGAAAAAGTTGAAAGTGGGATTACATTTCTTCTCCTTTCTTCTCCTTTCAGAGCTGCATGTAGCATTTAAAGAGTTTGACTATGACCAGGATGGCTATTTGCACTACAAAGATGTTGCAGACTGTATGAGAACCATGGGATACATGCCAACAGAGATGGAACTGATTGAGATCATTCAGCAGATAAAAATGAAATGTGTGTGTTTCAGTTTATACTCTAACCTTTTGACCTACTCTACCGCTTAAAGGGGGGGTGAAATGCTATTTCATGCAAACTGAGTTTTTTACTCTGTTAAAGAGTTTGATTCCCATGCTAAACATGGACAAAGTTTCAAAAATTAAGTTGTACGTTTGAAGGAGTATTTTTGTTCCCAAAATACTCCTTCCGGTTTGTCACAAGTTTCGGAAAGTTTTTTTCGAGTATGCCTCTGTGTGACGTTAGATGGAGCGGAATTTCCTTATATGGGTCCTAAGGGCACTTCTGCCGGAAGAGCGCACGCTCCCGTATAGCGAGGCTGAGTAGCACAGACATTTCACTGATCAGAGCAATTCACTGATCAGAGCGAGAGCGTCGCGAAAAGTCACAAAAGAAGTGTGTTTTTGGTTGCCAGGGCAAGACAACCCTGCACAGATTACCGGAAAAAAAAAACAGCATTAAGGGACCAGTGGATGGAGTTTATTTTTACAGAGCATCAACGGAGTTGTGCAAGTGTTTTTGTTTGTTCCCTGCATTTCGATGATGCTTGTTCACAAAGCCCAGTTTGACGACGGATTTGTGTATCGTTTATTTCTTAAGGATGTTGCAATCCCAAGGAAAAAGGGTCACGATCGTGTGTTGGAATCGCAGGCGGTGAGTAAAACTGCTTCAAATATCTCTGCCTCCTTGTTAGTGCGTCCCCTCCCATCGGAGACCCGGGTTCGAGCCCCGCTCGGAGCGAGTCGTTGCTGCTGCTGCTCTCGTTCAGTTTCAGCCTCTGGATCTGATTCTGGATCATAAATAAACGGCTGAATCTGTCTGTAAGCCATGGTTTGTTTTGGATGATGGGTTGTCCCTCACGGTAATGTCACAGCTTCCACATCCTCTCAACGCAAAAGCCTATTCGCGCTCGTGATTCTTTAGCTCCGCCCACACGTCACGCCTCCAGGCGGTCGTGTTTTTCCTGGAAAAATCGGTACAGACTATCTTTCTCTTATGAATATAATAAAACTAAAGACTTTTTGGATTTATGAAGGATGCAGTACTACTCTATATGTACTCAAGATGAACAGGATATTGAGTGAAAATGAGCATTTCACCCCCCCTATAAAGTTTTGAGCTCAGTGAGATCTTTTAAAAAGTGGCAATGCTTTAATTCAGCAAGGATGCATTAAACTGATCAAATGTGACAGTAAAGAAATCTAAATTGCTATATTCATATAAATGCTGTTCTATTGAACATTCTATTCATCAAAGAATCCTGGGGAAAAAAACAGTAACAAATTAGCATGTTATAAAGATTTCTGAAGAATATTGTGACACTAAACACTGGAGTATTGCCTACTTAAAATTTAAAATCTATTAAAGTCTGTTAAAATATTACCGTTTTTACTGTATTTTTTATCAATAAATGCAGATTTGATGAACATAAGGGACAAACATAAAAAATCGAACCAATCCCAAACTTTTAAACGGTAGTGTATGTCAGTTTTAAAGTAAAGATAAATGTGTATGTGGTGTGTTTGTGTTTATAGGGGGAGGTCATGTGGACTTTGATGATTTCTGTGAATTAATGGGGCCCAGGATGCTGGCTGAAACCGCTCATATGGTGGGTCTAAGAGAGCTGCACTGCGCTTTCAAACAGGTGTGTATGCTCTCAAACGGAGCACACTTTAAAGTGAACATTAAATAGAAAACAAAACCCCTCATCAAAACGTCGTTACATTGCATCTTTTTCCAACCCATAAATGTTATTAGCTCTTCATAAAATTCTGCATTCCTCTGTGCCTCTCTTAGTTTGACTGTGACGGTGATGGACGGATCACCTTTGAGGAGCTGAAGGAGTCCACAAAGACGCTACTCGGGGAGAAACTGAAGAAGGGAGAACTGGAAGAAATTCTGACAGACATCGATCTCAACGGAGATGGGAACGTGGACTTTGATGGTAAGGAAGGCAGCATGCTTTTAGTTAGATCATAGCTAAAGTTCACACGACTCAATGAGCAGTAAACAAACAAAAACGCAAAACAATAACCATTTAACTTGTGTACAACAAGTCACGCAAGACAATAACAAAGCTCTAGAGTGCCATCTAGTGGCAAGCTGATAAAACAGCAGCAGCCCTCTTTTCACTTGAAGTAATGGCTCTCGGGACCTGCTTTTCATAGAATATATGGGTAATTTGTGTAGCCTGGAGGGTTAAAAAGAGGTTTAAAACTGAGGGTGTCCCCATTTGAACACACTGAGACCAGCAATCTTGTACTAAAAGTGGACTGAGTACATTTTTTTATATTCATATGTCCCTCATAATGACATTCATTATTGGGCCTCACTTTTACAACCAGGTTAAGTTTGCTCTAGGGGTAACTGCTATACTGGCGTAACCCTGAGCTGTCCATATATCCCAATATGGAATAATATTCATTGTATTTGCAATTGTTTTTATTTTTATTTTTGGATGCATACATTGTGACATAAACCAAATGCAATTTCAAATTGTGCATTTGTGTTTCCATTTTCTTTTTTGTGTATGTAACATGTCTGCCAAATTTTTAATGGAAAGTAAAGTCCATTTGCTATTGGATTTCCTATGTCTTGTTAAGATTCTGTCCTTTTTTGGTATAGCAATAGAAAATAACATAATTTCTATTACTTTCTCCACGTCCTGCTTTTGCACTTGGATTTCCAATGCCTAGCACACTCAGTCAGCTGTCAATCATTCTGGAGGCTGATGTTTATTGATATAATCAGAAAGTATGCAATGACCAACTACTGGTGGAAAACAAAGCATTGTTAATCATTTCTATTAGGAAAATGGGGAATTTGCAAATTTTTGCCAAAAACTAAAAAATTACATAAAGCTGTGATTGCAGTCAGTACAAGGTGCAGAGTGGTAAAGAGTCATATAATAGATTCAAGAATGTATGGCATGAATATCATCATCACACAATGAATTATATTGATGAATTAAAATCAGAGAATCACTAGAAACTTGTGATGAAAAATGATGCGAATGGCGTGTTGTCCATGTGACTGTGCTCACTATCCAAGTGATAAAAAAAAAAAAGAAATTGGTAGTGACATTTAATCACAGCTCATGTTCAGTTCGTAGGAGGGTGCTCTGAATTCTGCTTCATTTCAGAATTTTATTTAGTAATATATTTTTTACATTTATTCATAAACTATATTTGTATCTTTTGGTAATTTAGAACATGCAACCACAATTATGGGAAAGACTACTGACTTGACAGTTGTCCACAAGACAATCATCAACACCCTCCACAATGAGTGTAAGCCACAGAAGGTCATTGCTGAAAGGGCTGGCTGTTCACAGAGTGCTGTATCAAAATATATTCATAGAAAGTTGACTGGAAGGAAAAAGTGAGGTAGGAAAAGTGCACAAGCAACAGGGATGACCACAGCCTTGGGAAGATTGCCAGGAAAAGCCCATTCAAGAACTTGGAAGAGCTTCACAAGGAGTGGACTGAAACCTTGACTTCTTCAACTTGTACAAACTTTTCATCTTTGGTAGTGAATCTCACCAACTCTCTCACGACAAGTGAATCACAATTTCAAAGCATGTCATTGGCTGTTCATTACTGATGTCACACTATCATGTGAACATGCTCCATTAACTCAGTATCAAACCTGAGTTGACAGAGAAAGTTGATGATCAGCTTTATGGTACCAACAAAACTGGATTGGACTGGTTTGGTTTTGTCAACTCAAAACTAATCCTGTAACCCTGAGTTTGTTCAGCCACCATCATAAGCCCCGGATCTCTCTTTCCATGCAATATTTAAATAAGTCTTTTGGCATTTCGAGGACATGCTAATCATATAACATTCTGATCAGAAGTGTGTTTACACTTGTCTTTTCAGTGTGTATGTGGACAACATCCGGATACAGGTCACATGTTAAAGGGTTACTCCAACCCAAAAATAAAATTTTGTCATTAATCACTTAAACCCATGTTGTTCCGAACCCGTAACAGCTTAGTTCGTCTTATGAACACAATTTAAGATATTTTGGACGAGAACCGGGAGGCTTGTGACTGTCCCATTGACTGCCAATAAAATACACAGTCAAGTAAAAAGGCTCAGCAGAGGTTGTACTTCCTTCGTCAACTGAAAAAGATAAACCTGCCACAGGCGCATATGACACAGTTTTACTCAGCTGTAATTGAGTCAGTTCTGTGCTCTTTTATAACTGTCTGGTTTGGGTCAGCCAGCAAATCAGATATAAGAAGACAGCAACAGACTCTGATAGATCTCTGTGCACTACAACATCTAGGCATAAAACATATTTTTCCCCATGCCATCTCTTTCTTAAACAGCTAACATTTATTATTATTACCTGTATTCTATAATTCATGCATGTAATTCATTCTCCATCTCTAATCATTGCCTCTCTCTTAAGTAATTCGTAAATACATATGCATATTTTCTATAAATATATACACAATAACGCATAAATAATGCACACATTTGTACATAAATCTTCGGTCCCAGATTCATACACATTATTATTATTGTTGTTAAGTCTTATTTAAATGTTTCTGTTCTCATGTCAGATATGTATGTATATATGTATCCATGCATGTATGTAACAAAATCTTCCCACAACAAATTCCTTGTGTTTTTGCACACACTTGGCGAATAAAGCCGATTCTGATTCTGAAATATGCAATGCATTTTACTGAGCATGAGGACTGTTTCCTGTGAGAATAGCCTACAAAGTGATGTTTTATAAAAAAAAAATGGTAGGAGCAAGCGCAGATAATCAATGATTCACTAATCAATTCACTATCAATAACTGCACCACCTATCCAACCACCACGAGAGAGAACCATTACAAATAATCATAGCAGCCTTACATCATTCGGGCTGATGCAGAGCTTGGAGCCTTCTCCTTGAGCAGCAAGACAAATACTTTGGCAGACATTGGCAAAAGTTCAGGACACAGAGTTGGAATAGTAAATAGGTGATTATCTCTTACTATTACAAAAGGGTCATAACATATAAGACATTGGAAATTTTGGAATTGGAATTTCCATTCAAAATTTTGCAGACATGTTACATACATGGAAAAGAAAATGGAAACACAAATGTGCGATTTGCAATTGTTTTTGGATTATGTCAAAACATATAGGTCCACAAATAGAAAACACAATTGCAAATACTATTTGCAATTCCTTTTGAATATTGTCTGTAATCCCAAAACAACAAAAATCCAAAACAATAGTGTTAGTGTTACTGTGTATGTGTGTGTGTGTGTGTGTGTGTGTGCGGGTGTGTGTTTATACGTAATATCACAAATAATCCTACAGGGGACATTCACCCCCCAGCAGTGAAGTAAC
Organism: Carassius auratus; assembly: GCF_003368295.1. Taxonomy (NCBI): domain Eukaryota; kingdom Metazoa; phylum Chordata; class Actinopteri; order Cypriniformes; family Cyprinidae; genus Carassius; species Carassius auratus. Next base: position 12,661,055 of record NC_039272.1, on the reverse strand, counting down.
AGACACAACTAGCAAAATTATGTTTTCTTGATTTTTAATTATAATGTATTTATAAATTGAAGAAATCTGTTTATCACAACACAACAACAAACTGTAAGCGTCTGCTCACTTCACTCAGTCAGGTAACAATCTTTAATCACTATTATATATTTTCCACATATTAAGTTCAGGGGAGCCATTTAGAGCTGGAGAAAACAAGCTAAATGTGCAAGAATTGAATACATATGTGAACTTCTGAAACAAACTTTTCACAACAACTTTCAAGCGAATACCGTGGTATCTGTTGATTGGTACGGAAGCCCTCAAGTGACATGATCTCAGGGAAAAGCCTCACACCTTCACATTCACGAGAACAGGGCTGCATTCAGCCCCAACAAAAATGATGCAAAACATTTTTTAAATGGAAACAGTTTTGCATTGAACACCCTGTTCTGATCACTCAAGACTTGCAACTATGGCAGATGAGAAGGCCATTCTTTGTGTTCTTTTTGAAGAATTTTCAGAGCCTGATGAAATCGGTATAATACGTGTTTAATACTGCAAAATATGCTCAATGTTAGTCACTGCCCTTTCCATCCAGAATAAAAGAGAACATCCCCATCGAGCGAAGGGATTTGTGGAAACTGAGGTTCCTAATTAATGTGATCCAAAATTTGCCTTGCAAACATCTCAGGTGCAGAATAATCCACTTCTTGCCTCCAAGACTGTGTTATAATCTATATGACCTTATTATTTTTATTGTGAGTATTAGGCTTATCATTATTGCTGATCGCTGCTGTGGTGCTATGATATTGTAATATTTAATATTCAAACGGTGCTTGAACTTGCCCCAGATGTAGTCGAAGTGAACTAGTAGACTAAATGACATCAATTAAACTTACACGAACTGATAGTTTTGCTTCTGTTTTCTTTCAGAGTTTGTCATGATGCTGTCTCTCCGATAGCTGGATGTTTGATGGTTTTTCCTGTCCTACCTGAGCGCTCAATCACGGATCATCAAACCTTTCAATTAAGTTAATACGTAATAAGTATATTTGTATAAAACAAGGTCTGAAGCTCTGTGAGAATATTCTGGTTATTTGATGCAGGGTGGTGGATGATTTAAGAGCAGGGGCCCATTTCACAAAGTAGGTTAAGTGAAAACTCTGAGGTGCCTGTGATATTATAAAACTGATAAGAATTACATTTGTATCGAGTCTGAAGTAAGCAGACGGCTTTTTGGCGGGAGCTGTTGCCATGGTGAATCGTAATATCGGCGCTCCATTGGTAATGGCTTTTTATAGTTGTGGTGCACGCGCTTAACTCAGAGTCAGTCAATTTAGTGTTGATTAAACCAGCTCATTTCAGCTGTTCTTTAACCGAATACTCAGATTCTCCCATCCCAGGGTAAGTCAACTCAGAGTTCAAGTTTAAAATCAGAGTTTGGTTGAACCTCCTTAGTGAAACAAGCTCCAGGACAACGATGCTGCTATGAAACATGCTGCTGTTGTACAACCAGTGACGCTGCTGCCACCTAGTGGAGGATATAGGTAACGATAATAATAATAAGTTCTTTCGAATATTAATAATAAAAAATGTTATTTGTTGATTATTATCTAATAATCGTAAGAATAATAAGAAATTAGGCTCCAGCATACTTGTGACCATACATAGGTCAAATTGTTTATGTGATAGTTTGTACTTATTGTCAGTAAGGAGAAAATAAATAATAATAAATAAATAAATTGGACTCCAGCATCCTGCAATCCAACATAAGACAATTGTTTTGGAAATATGAAAAATATTTTAGATGGTTGGATAGATGATGATGATGATGATGTTAATAATACAATAAAAACATACATTGAAAAAGATGTGCAATTTATTTTTGAAAATCGACAACTTAAATATTTGAGCAGAGCTGTAAAAAAAAAAGATTTTTCAAAACAAAATGATTTACATACAACAAAGCCATAATGTGACATATTTTTCACACAGAAAGGATTTTGGCCAAGAGGCGAATTAATTAAATTAAACTACAGAATTATCTTCCATCAACAGGAATGCAAAAACCCAAGCATTATACCATAGGAGCAGAATGCAACAAGGTATTATAAGGCAAAAGTTAGTCTGCACACAACAAGCACCACACAGGTGAGTTAGCATTCATCACTGTCAATATGTAGAATGCTAGCTGGGTCTCCTTTCAGTATGGTGTTGGTTGCAGCCAACGATAGTTTGTTTTTCACTTGTCTACAGTACATCTGTCAAAATATTGCAAGTTTCCCTTTGTTTACACAAATAAAATATATCAATATCTCAGCAACATCTTAAAATGACTTCTAACGATTCTGACAAAGAGCAGCTTGTAACTAACAGAAACACTTGCAATATGGAGACAAGTTGTTAATGCGGCTTTGATTAACCAAAGTGAACCCACAGCAAATGAATGATACGTCTGAAACTAAACAACTGAGATATTTGGAAGTCCTAATCATTTCCCCTGGGAGAAATACATCTATGCTAAACGGTCTCATGCCGATCTCTGAGCTGAAAGCTTGAGACAGGATGGGAGAGTGTTAGCTTCATTAATGTCCATTACTACAAAAGCAACACAGATGAATTCAGAAGTGCATCGTCAGTCCTCTCTCTTTTTGTGCGACAATGACTTCTTGTGCGAAAGCTCGGCTAGATGCTTGGAAGAAATATTTCTGATTTTGTTTTTCCAGAGTATTAAGTGAAGAAGAAAATATATTCAAAATGGTCTTGCCTTCTGCCTCGGTGCCTAAAAATCTACCTTGAAAAGTTGTTTTTGCAGCTGCTCCCTGTCTACTTCAACACACAACACACACACATAAGCAATGGTGTGATCATGTTGAAAATGTTGGATGCTCTCCAGCAATATTTCTGCCTTTATAGCACTGTCTGGAGGCCACAGGCATTGGACGGATATGTGATTTTAAGTAGATTGTTTCTCCTAAATGAGAACGGACAGGCTGTTCAGCAATAAATACTACAGGGATCTGCACAAAGACAAGATGTTTATGAACAGATTGGTAGAAAACAAATTTGTTCTTAGAATTCTCGGCATGAATTACATCTATCCCCATAGGTAGAAATCTGTGTCTGGCTTTCAGTGGAGTCTCCCTAAATTCTCATTAGTTCTTCATCATTCAGCACCACAGAGTTTTTGCATGTTGTCCGGCAGAAGGACACAGACGTTAGCTGGTGGAAACAGAGTTCTGTGTGTGTTTGTGTGGAAGCTCTAGTTGCTGGAAAGGTTCTGCAGGTAGGTGAGGATGTGCTGGATCTTGACTAGACGTTCTTTTAGTGTTGTCATGGAAAGGACAGACAGCTGGTAACGTGGATCGACAGGAAGAACAGCTAGCAGCCACCAACAGCACGCCGGACCATTCGGTGTGGCCTTGAATACAAACAAACAAAATGAAGAAATAGGGTTAATGTCTTAAGAGCAAGCTAATGTACTAATAAAAGTACATTTAAGGAGACATATCCAAGAGATATAAGTCATATCTGTACTTTGTTGGTTCTCGGCTGATATCAGAGATTTGTATCTGTTATTACTGGAAATATATCAGCTGATGTTAGATATTTAATTGTGCATGCTCATTTCCTGTTGTATACTTAGATTACCTTCCCGTTGCCATCATGTGGTATTTTAGTATTATTTCTATACTATTATGGTTTTTATAATTATTACAAATGAGCTTTTATTTTTCAGATTAATTTACGTTTAAGTAATTACATGTGCTTTTGTAATTTTTATTATGTTAAATATATATATTTCTACTTAGCTTTATTTTAATTTCAGTTTTAGTAATTTTAGTATGTCAACTTAAACCTATTTTATTTTGGTTAGTCACAAAGGCAAAATGTTAAATTTTTATTAAATATACATTAGATGGTGAAAAACTTAAAAAATTTAATGTTTTACTTCAGCCTTATTTTACTTAAAAACTATTTTTAAATAGTTTTAGTTAACAATAAAAATGATGCATCTAATTCCCACTAAGTTAATTTCCTTAAAACAGTTTTTTAAACAATTTAAAAACACATTTAAATGTAATATTTAGCTAATCTCAGAATTTATTTCAATTTTTTATATTGTACCCAAAATGTTGTGATGCCTAGGATTGAAAAATACAGATTTTTTTTTTTTTTTGACAAAATATTATTTAATTTTATATATCTGCTTCCAGGTTATCAGCCATAACCTAAAAGAAAACCTAATAATTCTCATTGATATTGGCTAGAATTGGTATTGTTCTTGCTTTAACCTTTTTACCTCACCATGTTTTGAGTTACACAGAACATCAAAGTTCTTTTATCTCAAAATATCAAAGACATTTTGATTCCTCATGACATGACCCCTTTTATATCATGCTTTCTTTTTGTAATATAGAAACAATGAGCTAAACTAAATACTGACGAAACTGTCAATCACAGGACAGGCCCTTCAAATTGACCATTTAAGGCCTGGCTATGTTCATGACGCTTACACAACCATAACCTCCCTCCGTTATTATTAAAAGTATGCCATCCCTATTCGGGACAACACGCTAATATGTTTACCAGACAGTGTGAGCATGTTTGCAAGAGCTGCCAGTTTCACTTCCGTTCTTTCTGACGCATTTATGATGTAACAGCACTTATGCAAACCCAACCCTGAATGCACTTTAACCTACTTCCTCCTGTGCAGCCTGCTGTAGGGCATAGAAAGAAGAGAGACAGGGCTTCTCTCAGTAGTACAGATTAAGAGAGCGGGAAATACCTGGATATCAGTCTCTCGCATTGGCATTGGCCCAAAATGCTGCAGGATCTGGTTCCGGAAGCGGTTCTCCAGGTTCTGGAACCATTTACGGGCCTGCTCGTACACCTGATCATGTAACACCTGTAGCTTGTCCAAATCCCCCTCATCATTGACCTACAATGCACAATGTTTTTTAATACCGTATCTTTAAGCATTCTTCTATATTGCAGTTATTTAAAAATCCAATTGACTATGGTGCTAAAATGTAAATAAATAAAATAATACAAATAATAAAATTACCTTATTGTTGAGCTCTGGAAACTATCATAACTATACATAGAGAGATATTTTCCTGCATTCCTCTACATTACAGTAATCTAAAAGTCTTTCATATCCTCCAGACACTCGTAGTACAGTATCTGACTTTCATTCCATGCATTTTAATTTGAATCTCTACTTAGCAAAAAAAATTAAGTCTATAACTAAAACAGTTTTCTTTGATTTTTTTTTTTGTAATTAGAAAACTATGGTGCTAAAGTTGTAATAAATTTAAATAAAATAATTTACCTTATAAGAAAAAACCCTGAATGCTTAACAATAACACAGACATTAGACATTATTTTTCCTGCATTCCTCTACATTACAGTAATCGAAAAATCCATGCGATGTGCGTACTTTCATATCCTCCAGATACTCGATGTTGGCGATACAGTATCCGTCTCTCATTCCACGTGAGAGGACGCGAAACCTCTTCCCTCCGATTGTATCCACGACAGAGCGGCCATCTGGGAGGAAATGCACACTGCGGATCTGGAGCATGCAGCCGTAGTCCACGAACCTTCATATATCATAATATGAAATCAGCTACATAATCCAACAGACTTGATGCTTACATGGATCTCATATAACTCATATATCACACTTACCCTTTCTGGGTTTCGCTGATGCACATGCCGAACTGACGGGTCCCAGTTTCCATGCAGCGACGGATCATGAGACGGTATCGTGGTTCAAACACATGAAGGGGGCAAGGCACAGTGGGGTAGGCCATGGTACAAACAAAGATGGGCACATTTTTTGTTAAACTGGGGAAAGACAAATAACATAGAAAGAGATTGAGTGTGATTTGTTGATTAGATACAAGGACTTATGCAAATATCACATTTGTGACCCTGGACCTCAAAACTTGTCTTAAGTGGCTCAGGTATATTTTTAGCAATAACTAAAAAAACACTGTATGGGTCAAAATAATACATTTTTCTTTTATGTCAAAAATCATTAGGATATTAGGTAAAGATCATGTTCCATGAAGATATTTTGTGAATTTCCTATATAAATATATAAAAACTTAATTTTTGAATAATAATATGCATTGCTGAGAACTTCATTTGGACAACTTTAAAGGTTATTTTAGCAATACTTTTTTTTTATTTTTTTTGCACATTCAGATTCCAGATTTTCAAATAGTTGCAACTCGGCCAAATATTGTCTGATCCCAACAAACATTAATCAAAAGCTTATTTATTCAGCTTTCATGTGATGTATAAATCTCCAGTCCAGGTCCAGGGTCACATATCATATATCACATTGTGATATAATTCACTGAATTAAATACTTTACAAATGAAAGTTACATTTTTTATTTTTTTTCTAATTTCATTTGGAGGTAAAGATTAAAAACTAGAAGATTATGCATAAAAAATGAATGTTATGCCTGGCATCAGTGCAAAAGCAGCTTCACATTACGTAGTGTGCAAACTTACTCTGAGAGCTCTTTTGTTTCCTCTGCATGCAGCTTCAGTCTCTCTGAATGCTCCTTGGATAGATGCTGCCTAATGATGTTATCCAGCACTTGTGTGATTGTGTACTTTCTGACGGCAAGATACTGTATGAGTGACCAAACAGAGGAGGAAGAGAAGTTGAAGAACAACAGAAATACAGAAAGAATTGGATTGGTTACGAATTCAAAAATTATTTAGAATGTAATTGAAAGTATGAAAAAATGTATCAAAAATGCCATGTCAGTGCACGACAGTAAGGATGACCGAATGGCCTGAAGTCAGTGTGAAACTTGTGATAGTCTTGAAAGCATTAGATGAAATGAAAAATTTTTTGAACAAGATTTTTATGAATTGTGAATAAATACAAATTAAAAAACAAAGGATAATTTTTTTTTTTTTATTAAAATTTGTAATCCTTTTACATACTTATAAAAGATTATGGTGCTAAATCTTAAATAAATTGAATTAAGATTAAATAAAACACAATTTTATTAATTAATAGAAATGAATTCATAAAATGTACCTTTTTGAGTCCTGAATGCTATTATAATTAACTGATTGTTGCTTCCCATGCAAATGCACAGTTTATGATTTTGAGACAAACCTCTTTCAGGCTTTCTTTGCAGAGAGGGCACTGGGGATTGTGGTCTAGACAGCGCTCCAGACAGTTTTTGCAGAATGTGTGACCGCAGGGTGTAGTGACAGGCTGATAAAACAATCTAGAAAAGAGACAGGAGATGAGCTGAGCTGAACACTGTCACTGACACATATATGAACCTGTCGCCTGGCAGCTGAGGCTTTTTAGTTTTTTTAGCATTTTTCTTTGTTCATTACTCTCTGTTCATGTCAAATTAATTTTGATAAATAAGTCGCACCTGACTATAAGTCGCAGGACCAGCCAAACTATGAAAAAAAGTGTGACTTATAGTCCGGAAAATACGGTAGTTTGTCTTCTATACGTGCACTGCGTAATTTATAATATAAGCTATTCTAAGACCTTGTTTACAACTGTTTTTAAAATCCATCTCAAGTCCTATCACCAGTGGACAATGCCACAGTCTTCACAATATCAAATTAACTGTAAAAATTGAATAAATAAATAAATAAATAAATAACAGTCAAATTGTTGTATTTCCACTACCAATTTTGATACCAAAGCAGAAACTAATCTGCTACTAAACAATCCTTTTAAATCAAATAAAATAAAATGACGAATAAATCGAATAAAATTATGTTTCAGAAACGAACTCGCTATTAAATACATTCCTTTTAAAAGTCTCATTTTGACAAAATATTAACAATATTTAAATGAAATTAATTAAAAATAACTGAGAATTATGAAAGAAACAAAGTTTTTTCAGAAACTAATTTGCTATCAAATACATTCAATCAAATATTAACATTATAAAAAATATGTATATAAAAAACTACAACAACAAAAAAACAAACGTAGTTAAAAACTGAAAACTAGAGACATTTCTTTTTTTCATATTTTATTCTAAAGGCATATATGGATTACTTGTCCTTTCCTCCTTTACATTTTTTATTTGGCTTTTAGTCGATTTGACTCTAGAAACATACTCATTCCTCACCTCATACAGAGAGCGCATTCAAAATCATTGGGGTCCAGCAGGTCTTTTGGCAGGGTTCGATGGGACTTGGTTTCCTCTGTGACCACAGGAGTAGCAGCACTGCCAGTCGCTGAAGTAAAAATGTTGAACAACAGAGAGATGAGGGCACCACTTTATTCAGGGCAAACTCAAACTGCAGACATTTTCAGCTGATGATAGTCAGTGTTGGGAAAGTTCAAAGTTCAGTTCACAAATTTTAAAATGAACTAGTTCAGTTCATAGTTCAAACTACAACATTTTGAACTAAGTTCACTATAAGTTCACAGTTCCAAAAATGAACTAGTTCATAGTTCTTTTTTTCCATATGTTGCTGCGAGCTATTATTTTTCAAAATTATTGCCACAGCCCATATAGAATCACAGACAGCAATTATTTTATCAATTTTAACAAAGAAGCTATGCGTCAGATTTCATCTTCATATCCAATTGTGAATCCTTATCCATCCAGGGTTTACATTAGCATTGAGGGGACTGCATTTCCCCATTGTTGCTTTAATGCTTTGTCTCCCATTCTCACCGACCTTGTCATAAACATTATAAAATTATTTTAAATGATCATACGCCTTCTTGCTACATGCTGCTGTCGCCTCGATGCCTTTTTTTTTGATGATGTGTCACGCATGCGGTGGACGGCGGTGCGACACTGGTGGCTGGTGTTGCCAGATTGGGTGTTTTTCCGCTACATATTAAGACCCGTTTACGGTGTGTTTTAGCCGGGTTTTCTATAGAAATCTGGCACCCTATTGAAAGAAGTTAACCTGAGAGAGTGTGCCGTTCACAGACACCAGAATGAACGAGTTCACAGTAATGTTCATCAGGCATTAATACAGCACGTTCAGTTCACGTTCGCCCAAAATATGAACGAGTTCATGAACTATCGTTCAATGAACGCGTTCAGGCACAACACTGATGATAGTAAAGCACAGTCCCAGTGGAAAGCAAACTCAAAAACCGGAACATTTTACAGACATATAATATATGCTGGGTGAGGGTTTTATTATAATCATTGGAGAACCACCAGCTAAAAATGTTCAGATGTGCAGTCACTAAATTATTTACATGGCTTTTCAACCTTGTGTTTGCATCATGTACTCGTCGGGATAGATGACTTACCTACTTGCTTCTTATATTTACTGCTGTGGCTGTAAGCCACGCCAGGCCCTGCTTCAGACACAGACAGCTTCCTTTTCAGCAGCACCCCTTTTTCTGGGTCACCCAACTGGGGGGCGGAGCTAACTCTTTTAAGCCCCTCCTCTACTGCTCCTCCTATCCCGTGAGCACGAAGGGAGTGAGCTCTGCTCAGGACAGAGCGCTCCAGACTTTGAGAGTGACCTGGTTTCTGCAGACATGGAAAAATTAGGAGTTAAAGTATTAAGAGCTGCTAATGACACTGTCAACATAAGGTCTTTAAAGTTATTTTAATGTACAAGGTGCTAAAGGGGGACCTGCTTACCTCTGTGGTTGTAGAGGGCAGGTGGATAGATGCTGCTGGTGTGACAGACTGGTGGGGGGGTTGCAACGGGGTCTGATGGTTTTCCAGAGTTTTACTGCACAAGTGTGAGGAAGTGTTGTGGGTTGTCTCTCTCAAACCAACCTTGACATTATCACAGGCTGGAGCCAACATGTCATGCAAGATCTAAAGATGAAGAAGAACAAAAATATGTAACAGATCAGGATAGAACAAAAAGGCGGTTTAACAGAGTATAGCTAAGAATGTATATTCATATATACAGTACCGTTCAAAAGTTTTGAGGTCAAGATAGTTTTTTATGAATTGTATTCAGCATGGATGTATTTGTTTTATGTCAAGTGACAGTAAAGACTTTTATAATGTTATGAAAATGTATATTTCAAATAAATGCAGTTTTTTTATGTCCTATTCATAAAACATTTCTGAAAAAATGTATCATGGTCTCCAAAAAATATAACTGTTCACAACATTGATAGTAATAAGAAATATTTCTTACTACAATCAGTAAAAGCCAATGATCATGTGTAGTAATGGCTGCTGAAAATTCAGTTTTGTTAACACAGTAATAAATTAGATTTGACACATATTAAAAAAAGAAAACAGTTATTGTAAATGTAAATAATATTTTACAATATTACTTTTTAGTGTATTAATGAGCAAAAAAAATGCAGCCTTGATTACTTCTTTCAAAAACATTTTAAAATTTTTACTTCTTTCAAAAACCTTTAAAACAGTTATGCAAATGTATAACAGTTATTTAAAATGTTGTACACAACAAGTTTCGCTGCAATTTATTCAATAACAGACAAACAGATCACAGGAATTAAGTGCGGCTAGCTAGTGTTTATGCCTCAGAACTGTTATTAAAGACACCAGTCTTTATAATGTCTTTGAGAGATCACTATGTATCCTTTAAAATAGCTCTCAGTCTTAATGTAGGCCAAAGAAAAGCACAAAAATACATCAGAGAGTGTGTTTTAAGCCTCCTGTAAACACACACACACACACACACACACACACACACACACACATACACACTCACAAAGATACACAGGTTATGAAATGTACATAGCGCACTTTCTTTGTCTTTCTGTGTGTTTAGGCTTCACCAGTAACAATTATCTTACATAATTTAATCATGGTCCATAACTGATAATATGAAACAGTTTGGCCACAGCACATTACAATAAGTTGACATTTAAGACCACAAATAACTAAAACTGTATCTTGAACATAAAACAGTATATATATTCCTGAATAAACAAAATACAGTTAATCTGATCATCAACATGCTCTCATATTAGATGACCAAAAGTAGCAAATACAGTATTGTTCAAAATAATAGCAGTACAATGTGACTAACCAGAATAATCAAGGTTTTTAGTATATTTTTTATTGCTACGTGGCAAACATGTTACCAGTAGGTTCAGTAGATTGTCAGAAAACAAACAAGACCCAGCATTCATGATATGCACGCTCTTAAGGCTGTGCAATTGGGCAATTAGTTGAAAGGGGTGTGTTCAAAAAAATAGCAGTGTCTACCTTTGACTGTACAAACTCAAAACTATTTTGTACAAACAGTTTTTTTTTCTGGGATTTAGCAATCCTGTGAATCACTAAACTAATATTTAGTTGTATGACCACAGTTTTTTAAAACTGCTTGACATCTGTGTGGCATGGAGTCAACCAACTTGTGGCACCTCTCAGCTGTTATTCCACTCCATGATTCTTTAACAACATTCCACAATTCATTCACATTTCTTGGTTTTGCTTCAGAAACAGCATTTTTGATATCACCCCACAAGTTCTCAATTGGATTAAGGTCTGGAGATTGGGCTGGCCACTCCATAACATTAATTTTGTTGGTTTGGAACCAAGACTTTGCCCGTTTACTAGTGTGTTTTGGGTCATTGTCTTGTTGAAACAACCATTTCAAGGGCATGTCCTCTTCAGCATAGGGCAACATGACCTCTTCAAGTATTTTAACATATGCAAACTGATCCATGATCCCTGGTATGCGATAAATATGCCCAACACCATAGTAGGAGAAACATGCCCATATCATGATGCTTGCACCTCCATGCTTCACTGTCTTCACTGTGTACTGTGGCTTGAATTCAGAGTTTGGGGGTCGTCTCACAAACTGCCTGTGGCCCTTGGACCCAAAAAGAACAATTTTACTCTCATCAGTCCACAAAATGTTCCTCCATTTCTCTTTAGGCCAGTTGATGTGTTCTTCGGCAAATTGTAACCTCTTCTGCACATGCCTTTTTTTTAACAGAGGGACTTTGCGGGGGATTCTTGAAAATAGATTAGCTTCACACAGACGTCTTCTAACTGTCACAGTACTTACAGGTAACTCCAGACTGTCTTTGATCATCCTGGAGGTGATCATTGGCTGAGCCTTTGCCATTCTGGTTATTCTTCTATCCATTTTGATGGTTGTCTTCCGTTTTCTTCCACGTCTCTCTGGTTTTGCTCTCCATTTTAAGGCATTGGAGATCATTTTAGCTGAACAGCCTATCATTTTTTGCACCTCTTTATAGGTTTTCCCCTCTCTAATCAACTTTTTAATCAAAGTACGCTGTTCTTCTGAACAATGTCTTGAACGACCCATTTTCCTCAGCTTTCAAATGCATGTTCAACAAGTGTTGGCTTCATCCTTAAATAGGGGCCACCTGATTCACACCTGTTTCTTCACAAAATTGATGACCTCAGTGATTGAATGCCACACTGCTATTTTTTTGAACACACCCCTTTCAACTAATTCAACTAGTTGCCCAATTGCACAGCCTTAAGAGCGTGCATATCATGAATGCTGGGTCTCATTTGTTTTCTGAGAATCTACTGAACCTACTGGTAACTTGTTTGCCACGTACCAATAAAAAAATATACGAAAAACCTTGATTATTCTGGTTAGTCACATTGTACTGCTATTATTTTGAACAATACTGTATAATAACATAATACTATGTATAATAAAATATTCTATATTTGAAATGATGCCCTAGCTTGTTTCACCAGTCACTTGAGGATGTTTTGTTTACTAAATTGTCAACTTAGTATTTCAATACAGAAATAGAAATTGGTAACGTACTGAAGGCCAATTTTTATTATAACACCAACTAAATTAAACTACAAAAACAGAAATTAAACTCACCAATTCCACTTCTCGTTTGGCCTGATGGAAGTTTTCATCCAATGCCAAACACTGAAGGAAGACCTGCAGAGATTCATCTACATGACCCATCTCTTGGAGAATTTTTGCTTTCTGGAAATATCCCTGTAAGAGAGAGACAAATCAGAATGAGTTTAGCTTCCAGTAACAGTCCTGATTTTGATTTTTACTGATTTGATTCTGAATTCTGATTCTGTTTTGGGGTTAATCTGACTAGAATGGGACTGAGAGTCATGTTAATGGCCTGAAGGCTAATCACAGAGCTAGAATTGGTGCACGATTCTCACAGTGCATTATGGGTATTATGTAGCCATGGAGCATGCACCATTTGTACACTTGCTATTGCTGTGCATTTTGGGATTGAATGAGTGCACTCGATAATACCAAACAAGATTACGGACACCACTGAAACTGTCTGTCCCCTCATGTAGTGCCTTATTTAAGAGTATAGGGGTGATTTCGGAGTAGAGTGAGTTGCAATCACCTGCTTTTAAAGCAATAATCCAGATATTATAATATTTGTAAAAGCGTGCTGATGTACTGTGAATTTGCCATCTGTGGTGGTATGTGTTAGGAAAATTAATTGATGTACCTCTGGGGATGGGGTAGCAATCAGGCAGGCCTCCCAGTTTTCTAAAGCCTGACAGTACTGCTTCAGTCCTCGGTGAGCCTCGGCATGGCACACCCGCACCCACACATTACTAGAGTCTGAGAGAAAGACAGAGACAGTGAGAGACCTCAAAATCACAGCTTTAACTACCATTTCTTTAGGTCTGTCTGACAAGCATTATATTAATCATAATACTTGACATGGCATAGATTCAATGTGTTAGATCAGTGGATCAAGGAGAGACATTTGGGCACTGAAATGCCACAGGAATAAAGGGAGAGAGGATGTGACACTACAGCACTGCTTTTTTTCAAGGACAAATGAGGACACAACAGAAGAGAAAAGACTGCCACACTCTGATTACTCTGCGACATATTCAGAACCAACACTTCTATCAAGAAATGTAACGCAGATAAAAATGTGACAAATGGTCATCAAAGAAGATTTTTGTGTAGACGACCGGAAACTTTGTGACATTATGTAGCAGTTAAATAACTTCATCATCATCATCAAATATTTCCTGGCAACCAACACTTAACAATGAGGATATGATGAAAGATTTTCATGAATCAACAGTACAAATAAAACACATGTGGTAAGTTGGCCCTCTCATTATACATAATGTAAATGAAAAAAAGTTAAAACAAAACTTTTACAGAATGTATATAACTTATATATAAGTGACATTAATGTAAAATATTAAATCAAATAATCTATTTAAAATTGTGCTTTGATAGTTTAATTACATTACTGAATAACCAATGACAGATATTGGGATTCCCAAAGGGTTTCATCTGAATTCATCTGAAATGTTCGGATAAAATACATTAGGTAGACTATAAATGACCATTTTCACTATGACATTGGAGCTTGTTCAAATTCCAGCTGTTGCATTTTTAGTATTTAGGCAACAGGACATTAGACAACCTTTAGGCATCTTTCTGTTTAACAGACACCTGAACATTGCGGCTATTACATACTGTTCTACTTGTTATTATCAAACTCAGTTTGCCTCGGATTACAAAACACGACCTGCCTTACACAACGCGTGCAGAGTGCGCATGCGCACTGCGAACGCGTCAGTTACATGATCCCTGAGGGCGGGGCTAATACATAAGTTATGGCTGTCAATCCAAATGTTGGTCAGTGGAGCTCTGCACACCTCGTACCCTTTTAATAAATAATATAAGTTGTGACCGGCGGTGTTATGACCTAGTAACCTTGGTCATAGCATTGTTGTCAGATTAGTAAATATATTTAGACACAGTGAAGGATGTAAACTTACCAGATTCTAATAACTGATTGGTTAGTGCAATAGCATTTCCGTAGTGTTTACTCTTCAATAGGCTTTCAGCTTCCCATAAACATTTAGTTCTATCCACGTCTTCAGGAAACCACTTCTCTAAAAGTCCACATAAGATCACATTCAGTCGGGGTTCCCCGGGCCTCCTCCTAATATCTTCACTGCACAGTTTACATTTAGAAAAAGTACTATGCTGTAAACATCTCCTACAATAAGTATGTCCACAAGTCACCGTCACGGGCTCGGCTAAGAAACTATGACAGCCAGGGCAGTCGAATTCACAATCCTGAGTCCAGCTCGGCTCACTTTTCGTTGAGGACTCTTCTGATTTCTTCTTGAAGTTGCGCAGAACGCATCCGACTAAACTGCTCAGCTGGTCCGGCCGGACCGGACCATA
The DNA here is from genome assembly GCF_003368295.1 of Carassius auratus. NCBI lineage: Eukaryota > Metazoa > Chordata > Actinopteri > Cypriniformes > Cyprinidae > Carassius > Carassius auratus. Next base: position 12,645,936 of record NC_039272.1, on the reverse strand, counting down.
TCGGTGAGCCACGGAAAACATATCGACAGCCTCTTTAAGACGATTTTCCGACGCTAAAGCATCAGCTTTGGATAAAACAAGTTGACGGTGATCGAGGTGGTCTTGCTCGTCCCAGTCGCCTTCTGTTTCAGATGCCATAAAAAACCTTCCGTTTTCCTCCAAAGCATATTCTTGGGCTAGTCTTTGCAACGGCATACCTGTATGTGACATTCACAGATACGCCACAAAAATAATAAATACAATGTCAAAGCATTCTTACAGTTATCGGTACAAGAGAACCTACTGACTCGCGCTCCTGAACATACCGTCGTTATGTCTGTGTGTTACGTAAAATTATAATCACGTGCGCATCAGCGAGCGATTCTATTGGCCACAGAGGCGCGTTACAAAACACAAAACTTTTGAGTTTTGTAACGTGCGCTTGGGACTAGCGAACAATGGAATTAAATTCAAAGATGTCAGTGTGTCATCAATCACCAGCGTGTTAATAAATTTATGCTGCGTATTTTATTGAAGAAAAAAAGGGAAAATGACAGGACAGGATATCCCCTAGTGATAATATCAGGAATTGTGATAACGCTTCAGTGTTTGATGAACTGATGTGCAATTGCTGAGAGAAAGGAGATTGGTAATTTCCTGTGTCAATTGTGTTTTTGTGTTGTCTAACATATAGGTTGAACGTCTGGATCTTTGTTACTCAACGGTGTTAAGACTGTAGGAATGTCGGTCATGTAATATATAGGTCATCGCACATGTACGTAATGACATGTTACACAAGAGATGAGTCTGCTGAAATTTTCCCCTTACAAAACATCTCCGGCCCATAGATCATAGGCGTCTGTTATCGTGGGGAAAAGATTTAGTAAAATGGGATTTTTCTTTTTTTTTTATTCTGGCTTTATTGCTGTTTAAATTACATTTAGCCATCTGATGAAGTTAATTTTTAATAGCTGTATAGAGCAGTGGCGTTGGCGTGAGTTGATGTTTTAAAACCAGGAGGTAGTTATAAAGCAGTTATATGTGTATGTCCCTGTTACACTTATGTTGTCACATTTTCCTTGGTAAATGCATATTACATAAAAAGATAACAAATAGTATAATTCTATTGATTTTATTAATATTGTATGTATATATATATATATATATATATATATATATATATATATATATATATATATATATATATATATATATACATACATACTAATTATATATTGCATAGTGTTTTTGTGCATCTTTATATTTATTCCAAAATAACAAAATAAAGGGAGTAACAATTTGAAAATATTCTGGAAACAGTTTACAATCAGGTTTCATTTGTTAAAATTAGTTAACTACTTTAATTAACATGAACTATAGCCTACTTCTACAGCATTTATTAATCTTAGTTAATGCATTGTTAAATGCATTATTACAAGTTATTTGTTAACATTAGTTTATGCCCTGTTAACTAACATGAACTAACAATGAACAACTGTATTTGTAATAACTTATGTAAACAAATAGTAATAAATAATGTAATAAATGTTCATTATTTGTTCATGTTATTTAACACATTAAATTACACCAATATTTTTTTTTTATATGTGAACTTGAAATCAGCTGTTCTTTAAGTAAACTTATTTTCGGATCATCGTCTTAAAAGCTCTGTAAACAATGCTACAGACACTAAGATATATCTTTAATTTCATCACGCTGATATGCTCACTAAAAACTGACGCGGTCATCACGTTTTCAGGCCATTTCAAGTTTTATTTTAACGTGATACGAAGCAGTGACACCTAAGCAGGAAAGTTGTTTACTTTATAATTAGTCAATAACGCCATAATGTTGTTCATTCAAACCTGAGAGAACGTACGATCAAATCACATCCCCCATTTTTCTCTGTTACTTTACCTGGGGCGTCTCTGCAATAAACATATAGGAACAGGAACAGAGTATTATATGACTGAATTAAGTTAACAAAGGTTTCCTAGCAGAGTATAGCCAAAAGTGATTTTAACAGTAGACCAATTATTTTACAATTTAAAACCACATTTATTTTGTGAAATATTTTACTTAAAATGTGAGTTTTTGCCATCTGTAGGTATTAAATATAGCTATCTATGTGGTTTGATATTCTGTTATAAAATACATCGACCTTTATACATTTTAAAGAGTGGCTTAGTACTTTCTGGAGTCGACTTTTTCGTTTTGAGGGCGATTACATATATGAAGTCTATGGCGATTACATATTCTGTAGTGCGGACATGACGTCATTGCCTTGCGACAAGCGCGCAACCTAGAGGACACCGAGCAAGGCATGGAACACCTTGGTGCGGTACTACTGCTTTTGACGTGTGTGTCAAGTTTACATTTAACAGAAGGTAAGGAATTATATGTAAATTTGCGTGGACAGAGTATAATAAATGCATGCGTCTAATGTGTCTGAATGCATCGGTAGCGTTCACACTCTCCTATTGGACCTCGCGCTGCACGCTGCGCTCTCACGCCATCTGATTGGATCGAATGGCACCGATGCAGCTGACAAACTTGAAGTTTTAAAATGTTTTCCACGTGCAGTGTAAATGTAACAATATAACATGCGGTATTGGTATCAAGAACATGTACTTTTAACATGGACGAAATTAACTTAGAAAAACGTATTGTCACTTGATTTCATTTTGCTCTTCCTTTGTAATGTGTCAAAGGAGTTTCCACGTGCACGCGTGAGATAATAGACCGCTGTTCATACAGTGACGCCAGAAGGTTTTGAGACCTTGGTAATTTTGCATGTTACATCATACAGGTAATATTTTAATCGGGTTAATATTTTATATTATAGTTTAAATACGTTATCTTCATTTATTGGATTTGGATGAATATGATTCTGATCTCAGTGTAAGTCAAATTTATGCGGAAAATTCTGTCGCGTTCACTGACATATCCTAACAGGTTATAAAATTATATTAAATGGTGTGACTTCAGATTGTTGTTCACAAACTGGGAATATCCTAAAATCCATAGCCTGTTGCTAGACGACTAGCATTACTGAAAGGTCGAACAAGTGTTCAAACATTTTATTTATTCATTTTGATATTATTCCAGTCAATGTTTGTATTGCACTAACAAATGGTTATAAATATGGGGATTTATAAGGGGGTCAAAACTGAACTCCATCATTTTGTCAGAAGTCAGTGGCTTTTTTATTTGGTTTGTTTTCTTCCCTATGGGATTTTGCATCTTCCATCATAGAGATGCTCAGTGTGTGTTCAGGTTTGGACTTCTTCACATTTCTTCAGGAACCTTTTGTTTGCTGTCATTTTAGAACGGAAAATGACCCCCTCAAATTGTTGCAGCAAAGTTGGAACCATAGAACTCTCTAGAATTCCGTTGTGTGGTATAGCGTTAAAAAGTAGCTTTCTCTGGAATAGACAAACCTTTTGATTTTATATGGAGTGTCTGCATACTTTTGGCCATACACTATTGCCTACTGTTAATGTAGACATGTACATTCTTATGCATGCATTTCTTGATCAAATGTAGTTCAGCTACATAACATTAATAGAGAATTGTGTCCTGTTTCTGCGATAAAGTCATATGTAGGTTATTCCTGCTTCTCAAACTGTCTTTTTCAAAATCTTTCAGAACTAAAGAGCTGTTTTTACTCTCATCTTTCGCAGGTTTTCCAAAGTGCGACACGGAGCAGTTTGTGTGTAATAACGGCAGATGTGTGCCTCTGAATCTTCGCTGTGATGGTGTGGATGAATGTGGAGATAACAGCGATGAGATTTCATGTTTTAATTGCACTAGTGGCTCCTTCCACTGTGTGGCAGCAGCGCGCTGCGTCCCTTCTCGTAGCGTCTGTGATGGCACGCCGGACTGCTCTGATGGAGCAGATGAACAGTTAGACACGTGCGCACACACATGTGCTAGGTCCCAGTTCAGGTGCACGAATGGACGCTGTGTGCCCAGTTCAGGAAGGTGTGACAACATCAAAGACTGTGAAGATGGCAGCGATGAAGAGAACTGTGGTATGTGTTTGTGTATAATACGTAATAATTGTAATATTTATTTAGTTAAAAATATTCCTGTGATGCAATGTCTTCACTGTCACGTGATCCTTCAGTAGCCATTCTAATTATTTTATTTTAAATTAAAAAATATGTAATTAATACTTTTGCTCAAAGTGTAATACTTTTTTTGAATTCTTGAAATAGAAAGATTTATTTGAAACATATTTTTGTAACAATATAAATTATAAATGTATACACACATGTATGCATACAGTACTGTGCAAAATCTTAGGCCACTAGTATTTTCACCAACAAAAATGGTTTTAAGTCAGTTATTTCTATCTTTTACTGTAGTGTGTCAGTAGTAAACATCAGTTTACATTTCCAAACATTATTTTTGCCATTAATTGTTATAATCAAGTGAGATTTTTGTTTGTACAAAGAGTCTGAAAACAGCCAGTGCTCTACACATGTTCTGATCTCACCATCATCACTCTGTCTGGAATAACATGAAGAAACGGAACAAACTAAAACAGACTAAATCCAGAAGAACTGTGGCAATGTCTCCAAGACACTTCAAGAACCTACATGTTTGTGTGTGTGTACTGCTGTTCAAAAGTTTGGGATCAGTAAGAATTTTGATGTGTTTTAATTTTGCATTTATTATACAAGTAAAAATGTAATATGGTAAAATAATATACTTTATATAGTAATTTATTTCTGTGATGTATATTAATTTAATATAATTTATTTCTGTGATGCAAAGCTGAATTTACATCAGCCATCAGAAGATTACAGTCTTCAGTGTGACATGATCCTTCAGAAATCATTCTAATAAGCCATTTTAATATCAATTTTGGAAACGGTTTTGTTGCTTAATACTTTTTTGGAACCTGTGATATTTTATTCAGGATTATTTGATGAATGAAGTTGAAGAACAATCTTTATGTAAAATAGAAATCTTTAATAACAATTAAAGTCAATTTAACACATCTCTGCTGAATAAAAGCATTCATTTCTTTAAAAAAAAAGAAAAGAAAAAAAAAAGACCTCAAACATTTGGACGGTGTTGTAAATTACTACAAAATAATTATATTTTAAATAAATGTTGTTCTTTTATTCAAAGAATCCTTAAAAAAAAATAACATAGGTTCCAAAAAAAAAAAGCAGCAGCAAATCAGCATATAAGAATGATTTCTGAAGGATCATGTGACACTGAAGACTGGAGGAATGACGATGAAATTCAGCTTTGATCAGCAATTTATATTAAAATAATTAAAATAGAAAATCATTATTTTAAAGTGAAAAAAAAAAAGTAATAATTTCACAATATTACATCTTATTTCTGCTCCAATAAATGGCTTGATGAGCAATAGAGACTTTATTAAAAAATAAAAAACCTTACTGATTACAAACTTTGAACAACAGTGTATTTTGTACACATTCTCTCACTGGCCACTTTATTAGGTACACCATTCTAGTACACAATCCTTTTGCCTTCAGAACTGCCTTAATTTTTGTTGCTTAGAGTCAACAAGGTGTTGGAAACATTCCTGAGTGATTTTGGTTCATATTGACATGATAGCATCACTCAGTTGCTGCAGATTTGTTGGCTGCACATCCTTGATGGGAATCTCCAGTTCCACCACATCCCAATACACTGGGACTACATCACATCAGCAAAGTAGGAGAAGCTACTGAATATAATTATTTGCACATCAGAACGATCAGTCGAAACGCAATGAATGTGGTCATTGGTTTCAGAGGTGGAAGCTGCTGTTTGTGAACGCCGTCATTTACCAGTTCTGGGAGGCTATTATACAGTAATACTTTGACACACTTTGCTCTGCTGGTTAGTCAGGATTTACCATCCCATAGCACAAAGTCACATACATTTTTTTTTTTATGCGCTTAGAGGAATTTATTCTCAAAATGCATTTCCACCTCCCATTAATCGCATTAACCATTTTTCGCACAAGAACCACCTCAAAGCGATGAATTAAGGCATTTTTAATCGAAATTCAGCCTTTCCATCACTCGGTTCTGATGCGATACTTCGAAATGCGCATAAAGCTATAACCCAGCTTTTGTCATGTTCAAGAAATCAGTCAGAGATGATTTGAGCTTTGAGATGTGGCGCATTATCCTGCTGGAAGTAGCCATCAGAAGATGGGTGTACTGTAGTCATAAAGGGATGGACGTGGTCAGAAACAATACTCATGTAGGCTGTGGTGTTTAAACGATGCTCAATGTTTACTAAGGGGCCCAAAGTGTGCCAAGAAAATATCCCCCACACCATTATACCACCACCACCAGCCTGAACTGTTGAGACAAAGCAGGATGGATCCAAAAGGAACCAAAACTCCATCGGTGACAGAATGGAGAAAAAAACATTGGGAGAAACCAGGCTCAGTTCGGGGGCCAGTTCTCCTTTGACCAGATGAAACCAGTAGTTCAATTCCAGGCTGCAGCAAAGTCAGATTGTGCAGAAGAATCATCTGTTTCCTGTGGTCTTGTCCTTGTGGTCCTCTGAGACAAGGTCTTTACAGGAGATCTGTATCTGGGGCTCTAGTTGTCTCCGCTGTCTTTCAGGGCAGTAGAGGTCCTTTCTAGGTGCTGATCCACCATCTGGTCTGGATACGTACTGGATCCGGGTGACTGCAGTGACCCTCTGATCTGGATACAGAATGAATTTGGTGGCTATGCTGACCTCGGAATAAGAGAGAAACAGACTAATATAAAAAAATATTAGCGTAGATGCCAATCTTCTAATGATGTAGCAAGTACATAGGGTGTTATGTGAAGTGTTCCCGGTTCCGGTTTACCTAACTAATGCAGCCTAAAAATCCTTTAACAGATTTGGATAATAAAAGCATATTAGTATGTTATGTGTAAACCGGGTTAAAGAGATGGGTCTTTAATCTAGATTTAAACTGCAGGAGTGTGCCTGCCTCCCGAACAATGTTAGGTAGGTTATTCCAGAGTTTAGGCGCCAAATAGGAAAAGGATCTGCCGCCCGCAGTTGATTTTGATATTCTAGGTATAATCAAATTGCCTAAATTTTGAGAACGTAGCGGACGTAGAGGATTATAATGTAAAGGGAGCTCATTCAAATACTGAGGTGCTAAACCAGTCAGGCTTTAAGTAAAAAAAGCAATATTTTAAAATCTACGATGTATGATATGGAGCCAGTGTAGTGTTGACAGGACCGGGCTAATATGGTCATATTTCCTGGTTCTAGTAAGAACTCTTGCTGCTGCATTTTGGACTAGCTGTAGTTTGTTTACCAAGCGTACAGAACAACCACCCAATAAAGCATTACAATAATCTAACCTTGAGGTCATAAATGCATGGATTAACACTTCTGCATTTGACATTGAGAGCATAGGCCGTAATTTAGATATATTTTTGAAATGGAAAAATGCAGTTTTACAAATGCTAGAAACGTGGCTTTCTAAGGAAAGATTGTGATCAAATAGCACACCTAGGTTCCTAACTGATGACGAAGAATTGACAGAGCAACCATCAATTCTTAGACTGTGTTCTAGGTTATTACAAGCAGAGTTTTTAGGTCCTATATTTAACACCTCTGTTTTTTCAGAATCTAGCAGTAAGAAATTACTTGTCATCCAGTTTTTTATATCGACTATGCATTCCATTAGTTTTTCAAATTGGTGTGTTTCACCGGGCCGTGAAGAAATATAGAGCTGAGTATCATCAGCATAACAGTGAAAGCTAACACCATGTTTCCTTATGATATCTCCCAAGGTTAACATATAAAGCGTGAAGATTAGCGGCCCTAGTACTGAGCCTTGAGGTACTCCATACTGCACTTGTGATCGATATTATACATCTTCATTCACTGCTACGAACTGATGGCGGTCATAAAAGGACGATTTAAACCATGCTAATGCACTTCCATTACTGCCAACAAAGTGTTCAAGTCTATGCAAAAGAATGTTGTGGTCAATTGTGTCAAACGCAGCACTAAGATCCAATAAAACTAATAGAGAAATACACCCACGATCAGATGATAAGAGCAGATCATTTGTAACTCTAAGGAGAGCAGTCTTAGTACTATGATACGGTCTTAATCCTGACTGGAAATCCTCACATATACCATTTTTTTCTAAGAAAGAATATAATTGTGAGGATACCACCTTTTCTAGTATCTTGGACAGAAAAGGGAGATTCGAGATTGCTCTATAATTAACTAGTTCTTTGGGGTCAAGTTGTGGTTTTTTGATGAGAGGCTTAATAACAGCCAGTTTGAAGGTTTTGGGGACATATCCTAATGACAATGAGGAATTAATAATAGTCAGAAGATCTTTCTATCATCTCTAACCAATCTTCCCATTCTCCTCTGACATCAACAAGGCTTTTTCGTCCACACATCTGCTGCTCACTTGATATATTCTCTTTTTTTTTTTGGCCCATTCTCTGTAAACCCTAGATATGGTAGTGCTAATTACTATGTTCAAAGTCACTTAAATCTTTTTTCTTCCCCATTCTGATGCTCAGTTTGAACTTCAGCTAGTTGTATTCATCACTATATATGCCTAAATGCATTGAGTTGCTGCAATGTGATTGGTTGATTAGCAATTTACCAAGCAATTGAGCCTGTATACTTAGGAAGTGGCCGGTTAGTATCGCGTGTGTGTGTTAGGCTAAGCATTATCATTCACAAACCACTACACTGTAATGTTTTTTTAGGAAATAATGCAATGAGATCGTAATCATGACATTGTAAGTTGGAAATAAGAAGTTTCCGATAGCACAGCATTGAAGCACTCTTGCTAAACACCGTGGAGTGAAATGTTTTGTTAACTTTGTGCTTTATTATTTTGAGTCATATGGGACGCAGTTACACACGTCCCTCTCACGATATATTGCTTCACAGATTTATAGCTTTATATGTGTTCGTGTACATGTAATAAAAAATTATGTATAGAGAAAGGGACAGAGCAACAAGTATAAAAAAGTTTTAAAATTGATGCTTATTTTTGATACAATAATGAACATGTACAAATTCACAATTTGTTTTTATTTCTCTGTTTCTGTAGATGAAAACGAATGTGAGGTTAATAACGGTGGCTGCTCTCACCTGTGTATTGATCTACCTCTTGGTTTCATGTGTGACTGCCCCAGTGGAATGAGGCTGGTCCAGGACACGCATTGTCAGGGTGAGAATTGAGTCACACTGGTCAACTTTTTAAATTATTGCATGGTCCAATGTAAACAAATTAGTGTTGTTGTAGAAATAGTACTGTAGGACAATCAGTGATCATTCTTTTTTTTCCATGAGCAATAGTGTCCAGAACAGGGCGTTTACTGTGCTAAAAGTAGTAGTATTAAGCAGCTCATATGACCTAAGTGAGGCGACATGCTTGTATAAAACATGGTAATATGGGAAAATTTACTAAATACACATTTAAATGTCATAAAAATTTGCTTGTCCTGCTTCACTCTTTTGGTTATGCCATAATTTACCACGATAAACCACAGTTCTCTACAAAAACATACAGAACATGGATTATCTTTTTAGTGTCATAAAAGATTTTCCACTCAAATGCTCACTTTTCACTTCTAGATGTGGACCACTGTCTTGAATTAGATGTGTGTGGTCAAATTTGTGTCCGTACCAATGGATCTCTTGCGTGTGACTGTCAGGAGGGGTATGTGCTGACCGCTGGGACTGGACAGTGCAAGTCTACAGGTGAGAGGAAGATTTAGATGTAATTGGCCTGTAAAGACACATGACACAGACAGTCAAGAATTGCATGTCTTGAATATTTTGTGTGTATTTTTTTGTCTGTGTGAATTTAATTGTATTATTATTAGTGTTGGGCAATATGGTCATTTTTCATATCACCAGCCTCTGAGATTGACGACGATACATGATATTATCGTGCATGGGAGGAGCTAGAGAGAGACTTTTTGTTCTTGTTATAATATAAGTATTTGGTGTTTTAAACCACTAAATCTGCCGCATCTGCGCACGGAAGTTATCAGTCTAAATGATCTGCAAAATCAGTCATCGGTGAAAATCAATAGTAGATTTCATTTAAAGTTCAGCACTTTAACACTAATATTGGGCATAAACAGACACATTAAATATAAAGTATTCAAAATGGGTAAGTTCATATATTTGGAGTAAAGTTGAATTGAACTGATGCATCAGTCATACAGCGCTCCGGACCGCGTGCCTCATGACGAGACCGACGCACCGCCACAGAGATGCATTCTAACATAACTGTGGCATTAAACTCAGTTAGTGAGGGCTCGTTTAAAATATTGCACATATATAGGCCATTCAAATTACTTGTTAAAGGGTTAGTTCACCCAGATAGCAAATTTATGTAATTAATAACTTACCCTCATGTTGTTTCAAACTCGTAAGACCTCCGTTTATCTTTGGAACACATTTTAAGATATATTAGATTTAGTCCGAGAGCTCTCAGTCCCTCCATTGAAGCTGTGTGTACGGTATACTGTCCATGTCCAGAAAGGTAAGAAAAACATCATCAAAGTAGTCCATGTGACATCAGAGGGTCGGTTAGAATTTTGTGAAGCATCAAAAATACATTTTGGTTCAAAAATAGCAAAAACGACAACTTTATTGTATTGTAACTTCATTGTCTTCTCTTCCGTGTCGGAAGTGGAACTGTGTTCCAGACACGGAAGAGAAGACAATGCTGAATAAAGTCATAGTTTTTGCTATTTTTGGACCAAAATGTATTTTCGATGCTTCAAAAAATTCTAACTGACCCTCTGATGTCACATGGACTACTAAGATGATGTTTTTCTTTCCTTTCTGGACATGGACAGTATACCGTACACACAGCTTCAATGGAGGGACTGAGAGCTCTCGGACTAAATCTAAAATATCTTAAACTGTGTTCCAAAGATAAACTGAGGTTTTACTGGTTTGAAACAACATGAGAGTAAGTTATTAATTACATAAATTTGCTATCTGGGTGAACTAACCCTTTAATAGCAGAGAAGCACTCTTGCTCAACCCAGTAGAGTAAATGTTTTGTTAACTTTGTGGTTTATTATTTTGAGTCATATGGGACGCGGTTACACACGTCCCTCTCACAATATATTGTTTTACAGATTAATTGCTTTTGCCGCTCAGAAATATTCATGCAATCATGCATCACAAAGAAAATCTGCACTCGGGCACGGTTGGCGCTCACACTAACTGATCTATATATAACTGAACCACACTTTGGCCCACCACTCATTCACCAACTACAGGCTCTAATCCTCATTTGCGGTGTGTGTTTTGTGTGAGAAATGCGGTGCTGAAGTTAAATAGCCGGGCAGTTTATAATAACTTAATAATATTGATAGTTCATCATCTAGCTGACTACATCTTGTATTATTATTATTATTATTATTTAAATTTTTTCTAAAATCCTGTCAAATGTGCACAAACTACTAGCTACTACTAAATATTGTAGAAACATAATTTTTTGTAAAGTTGCTTTGTAATGATTTTTTGTAAAAAGCGCTAAACAAATAAACTTGAATTGAATTGAATAATAGGGTGCCCAATAAAATTAATAATAATAATAATTATCATTATTATAATATTATTTTATAGAATTGTATATTATATTAATAGGAGAATGAGCCTAATATTGTCTTGACTATCGACAGAGACATCTGCTATCGTCGAGGCACAACCCTAATTATTATTTTACATTATAGTATTTATTCATATTTCGAAATGGATTTTATTTGTAAGGTTTTTGTTATAGTTTAAGTTTTGGTATTTTCTTTTGTCAGTATTATTAGATTTTTTTTTTCTTATAATATTTCTGTTTAGTTTATCTTTTTATTTTCAATTCGGTTTGAATATTTTATTTTAGTTAGTTTCCAAGGTCACATTTATATTTTTTATTTGAGTTTTAATATTCTAATTATTTAACATTTATTTATACTTTTAATTCAGTGAAAAAAAAAAAGGATTTTTTAAAAATAGTTTTAGTAAACAATAGTAACACTGATTTGGTCTTGTGCAGGTGTTGCTGCTCATGTGGTGGTCAGCACTCATGAGGGGGTTAAATGGATGGACCTCAGCGGCTCTGAGCAAAGAAACATCACATATAAAAGAGCCTTACCAGGACCTGTTTCAGCACTTAATGCAAAGAACACGTTATATTGGACCAGTCCTGAGAATGACATCATTTACAGGTGCAGAGCAATATATATATATATATATATATATTAAATTAGAACATCTTACCCATTATTATCATTAATGCTTAAAAATTGCTCCAACACAAAACATATGTCTATTTCAGGGTGTCTTTAGACTCCAGTGACTATAGACCAGCTGTGTTGTTGAAGGCTTCCGAAGGTGTTCTGGGATTGGCAGTAGACTGGATCCATGAGCTTCTGTACTGGGTCAGCACCAACACTCATGCTCTTCATGTGGCCTCACTGAATGGCTCCAAACAAAGTGAGCTCATCTCTGGCCTCTCCAGACCTACTGCAGTTGCTGTCCAGCCACTGCTAGGGTAAAAACACGGTCTACTTCTCTATATAATTGATAGTCACGTAAATTTAAGGTTCAATGTGACAAATGCAAATATTTTGATTAATAAAAATAAAGAAAACATTAGTCCAGTGTGATAAATTGTGTACAATAAGAGAAAAAATGTTCAGGAAAGATATGGCCAATATTGATTTCTTGTCTTTAAATGGGAATTCTCTCATCATTTACTCACCCTCAGGCTGTGTTGATGTAAATTACCTTCTTTCTTCAGTGGAACATAGAGATTTAAAAAAAAATTATGCATCTCTGTCATTCTATATAACGCAAGTTCATGGGTCCCTTGATGTTCACACTTCAGAAACCATGCAAAATGAACATGATAGTAATCCATACGACCTTAGCTGATGAATGAATGTCTAATACTAATGTTTAAAAAAAAAAAAATTATAAACCATTGTTTCTGGCAAAAGGTCAAATGCAGATTTATGAATGCATTCTTGACTTAACATCAGCACATTTTGAAGTAATATGAAAGCGTGTTATGAAGTAATGCAGAAGCACAGAAGACTGTCACTTCGTGCACTAGTTTGTTACATCAAGCTTTATTAGTACTTTTCTCACACACCTACTGTTTTGCTTCAGAAGACATTGCTTCATCAAATAAGGCTGTATGGATTACCGTCATGTTCTTTTGCATGGTTTTTGAAGTGTCAATTTTCATAGAAAGTCTTCTACATCTGGGTCAGCATGAGAGTTAGTAACCAAAAAGAGAATAAAATTTTTTGTCTGAAGTATTGCTTTAAGGTTGGATAATATTTGAATGAATTTAGTGAGGTTATCTGTTTTTCTTCTCAGGTATGTGTTCTGGGCAGATAGTGAGGCGTCTCCCAGAATTGAGCGTGCCAGTTTGGATGGGACGAGAAGAATAGCGCTGATAACTTCATATATACGCTGTCCTGTTGCAATCTCCTTAGGTCAGACTTCTCATAAACAATAAAGTTGTAAAATCTAGCTTGCTTTTTTCACTCTATATTTTACTTAATTACTTATTGCATCAAGGTTTTATATAAATTATACCAAACACATCCTTAAACCAGTGCATGGATCTGAAAACAAGATAAGAGTTATATAAAAGAAAAACTGTGACATCGAAACAAGTCACCTTTATTTTTATAGTGTTTTATACAATAAAGGTTTGAAAGCAGCTTCACTGTATTAAACAGGAAATTAATAGAATCAATAAATAAACTGATTAATTTCATTTTTTTCCCCTCATTTAGATATTCCTCGTGGTCTGCTTTACTGGGCTGACTCAGGTCTGCGCACCATATCAAGAGTTGCATTTGATGGGCAACATAGAAAGACAGTTGTAGAGTCCAATGGATATCTGGATAAACCGTTTGGACTGGCCATATTTGAGGTTCATGACACAACGCATGTCACTTTTCTTCATCCTATATAATTATTAATTTTAACTTTTTCATTGAACTGTTTACTTTTATAAAAACAGAAACAAAACACGCCTTTGTCACTCAATATTATTTCATATGATCCATATTCGTATATTAAAGGGGGGGTGAAATGCTCGTTTTCACTCAATATCCTGTTAATCTTGAGTACCTATAGAGTAGTACTGCATCCTTCATAACTCCAAAAAGTCTTTATTTTTATTATATTTATAAGAGAAAGATAGTCTGTACCGATTTTTCCCGGACAAACACGAGCGCCTAGAGGCGTGACGTGTGGGCGGAGCTAAAGAATCACAAGCGCCAGTAGGCTTTTGCGTTGAGAGCGTGTGGAAGCTGTGACACAGATCCAGAGGCTGAAATTTAACAAGAGCAGCATCAGCAAAGGCGGTATGCTATGTGGTATGTACTGAAACTGTATATATTTGCTTAGCGGTTTTGGAAAATGACTAAGTTCCACTTTATGTCGTCTTTTTTTTTTTTTTTTTTTTTTTTAAGCTGTACATGTGGAAAGTGCAGTTTGATGACAACATCGCATGTTGTTTACTTGATGTGCTTACGCGCTGATAGCTAAGTTAATAACACAGAGATATTTGAAGCAGTTTTACTCACCGGATGTGGTTCCAACACACGATCGTGACCCTTTTTAGTTGGGACTGCATTATCCTTAAGAAATAAACGATGTGCAATCCGAAATGCAGGGAACAAACAAGAACACTTGCACAACTCCGTTGATGCTCTGTAAAAATAAACTCCGTCCACTGGTCCCTTAATGCTGTTTCTCTTTAGGTAATCTGTGCAGGGTTGTCTTGCCCTGGCAACCAAAAACACACTTCTTTTGTGACTTTTCGCGACGCTCTCGCTCTGATCAGGCTGTGCTCAGCCTCTCAGTGCTCTGCTATACGGGAGCGCGCGCTCTTCCGGCAGAAGTGCCCTTAGGAACCATATAAGGAAATTCCGCTCCATCTAACGTCACACAGAGCCATACTCGAAAAAAACTTTCCGAAACTTGTGACAAACCGGAAGAGGTTTTTTTGGAACAAAAATACTCCTTCAAACGTACAACTTAATTTTTGAAACTTTGTCCATGTTTAGCATGGGAATCCAACTCTTTAACAGTGTAAAAAACTCAGTATGCATGAAATAGCATTTCACCCCCCCTTTAAGCATTTTTATTTATTCATGAAATATTAATTAAAATATAATATTGATGATGCATTGGTATTGGAGTAGTGAAGTTTTAATGTATGTCCCCTGCAGAGTCGAGTGTACTGGAGTGACCAATTGACCAACTCTATTTGTAGTGCAGACAAGCACAATGGCAACATGCTCCAGGTTTCCCAGACACTTGGTTCTGTTTCACCGGCTGGACTGGTCATCCTTCATCCGCTGCTACAGCCTAAAGGTGGTCTCTTAATTTGTTTTTGTTCCATAAAGTAACTAACATCTGTTCAGAGTAAGGGTGTGCGATATGACAACTTTTGATCGTGGATGATAAAAATGTCTCCACGATCTGCTTTTGAAGAAATATCATAGCATCTGAAGTAAATATCGAAATATCGTATCGTGCTACAGCGCACCTTCTATCAGCTGCAGTTCTGTCGCCTCCGTCATATACTGTACAACACGACATGCATTCATAGCAGGTTAAACTCAGCGGTAAGTTACTCTTTCATCATGTGCATGTGATTTTTAAATGTTTCATTCACGTGCTGTTTTGACCAGCTTTTTCTGAGCACCACATACACCCGAAATGCACACGCTAAAACCTGTCAAACAGCGCCTAATTATTAAACTAATTTCTCTTTTGCTTTAATATTGTCAAAACACACAAGGTTTACATGTAGACTCAGTTGGTTATGTCTGAAAGGAATGTAAACAGTTGAGAGGAAAACGTATGCATGCAGGTCTTAAAGGGACAGCAGGCCTATTTAACATGCAGCCTACTGTCATTACTGTCAAGGGATAGATCACCCTAAAATATCATTTCTGCCATTATTTACTCGCTGTCGCGTTGTCCCAAACCTGTATAAATGTATTTCCTGTGCTGAACACAAATTAAGATATTTTGAAGAATGTGGGTAACCAAACAGTTGCTGGCATGGCCGTAGCCAGGCTTTGAAAATTATTGAGGTCCATGGGGTTTCTATAATAACCCCCTTATTATCAAATTTTGCTATAATACCCTCTATAAATACAACTAATTCTAAACACTAACACTTGAAAAGAGACAGAAATGTAGATGTTTTTGGAGGTTTGCTCATGCTATTTGCATCAAAGTTTGTTAATACTATATTTATGGGGTGGATCATTTTATCATTTGTTTATTATTCATGCTAACATACATATCGCCCACCAAACGTGTTATTTTCGGATAGTCAAGACAACTGACTGTCAACTCCAGTGGCACAGAATGTAAAGTGTGTGGCTTATATATTTTAACGTGATTGACCTGGGTTCGAATCCGCCTTTCCGCAAAAAAATTTCTCCCTTTTTAAATTTCAAATCACATCAGATCATCACATTTCAATGAAAATTAAGTACCGTATTTTCCGGACTATAAGTCTATAAGAACTTTTTTTCATAGTTTGGCTGGTCCTGCAATTTATAGTCAGATGTGACTTATTTATCAAAATTAATTTGACATGAACCAAGAGAAATCCTGCTATTTTAACATAGTATAAATAGAATCTATAGGTATTTGCACTGTGTAAATAGCCGCTGTATTTTTTGATATCTGCCAGACTAATGTTGGTGATGCAGTGTTGCCAGATGTTGCTATTAAAATAAAAAAAAAACTATAAATAAATAAAATAAGCGGAAATTATTTAAATATATTTTGAAAATTACATAAGATAGTTTTCGCTGATCCTAAACCGCAATTTCCTACTTAATTTGACACTTTAGAAAGTTAATGAAGTAAAAAAAGACAATTAAAAAATATAGCTGCAAGCAGCGATGGTTGGCTCAAGCCATCAGTGCAACGCCACCCCCTGTGGCATCAGGTAAATTGTGCCCAGCGGGCACATGCATTCACAATAGCCCTCTGGCAGTCAGGTTTTAAGGGATACGGCAGTTAAAGGGTTAATCCGACTCATCTAGACTTTGAAATCACATTCACAGAACAATCTATATAACTTTAGTTACACATTACAATAATATTTAATTCATAAACATTAACTATGTTAACATGAACAATAATTATTTTAAGATAATTAACAATAATTAGGTTAAGACTTGACCACTGGACAAAAAAAGGTGACTGGGTCACGGGGGCAGAAAAAAAAAAAAAAAAACCGGTGAAAAAATGACAAAAATAATTGCAAAAGAATTAAGAATTATTGTGAAGATTAATTTTTAGTCAATTCTGCAAGACAGACTTTTCAGGATAGGAGATGGAATAAAAATAAGCTCCTAAATCTAATGCCAGATTCTGGAAGATATATTCTTCAAAGCGTCGTACAAGAGTCACTCAGAACCCATCTCTTCATAAAGCCTATATATAAAGTCTTAATATATAGTATTTCACAATACTTCATGCTATTCTAATTAAGTCATTTTTGGGATCTTTTAAGTCTCTCAGAACCTGACACCTTGTAATTCTGGAGACTCCAGGAAAGTTGCAGCTCTGAAAAATGGTGGTACTGTAGACTAAATGCTCCCCGATAGTTTTACACCTAATTCTTCACTTTAATTCTTAATTATTTTCCAGTTAATGTGTTTCTGTTCCAGTCTTCATGCTCAACTACGTATATATCACACTCATTGCCTTCTCTAGTGCAGCTCAACCAATTTACATCCCATTCGTCCGTATTTGTGATATCACAAGTCCTGGAAAATATTTGTTGTAGTCCAAACAATTGTTCGTTGTAGTTTTTAAAAAGTGATTTTTGTTAAATACAATTTCTCCTATTTGGACTTTGAGCTTTGAATCTTTGCAGAACTTTTTTATGCTGAAACAGCAACATTACAGACTAACTAAAGTTGAAAGTGTGAAACAACATAATAGCACTCCTTTAATAGGCATTATTAAGCAGTTAATAAATACAGCTTTAAATGTTTTGTTTTTGAGCACATCTATAAAGTTCAATCAATAAAGTTCTATTCAATTTTTTAAGGATCTTTTTATCATTTATACATTATATATAATGTACTGGCTTTCCATTGCCATTGCCATTGATAATAGGAGTAAGCAAGTTTAGAACACCTACAGACAAGAGTCCATGCAGACGGATGTAGATGCATAACTCTTAAATTCAGATAAATGTCATGTCATGTCACAGGATGTCATAGGTCAGTATCAAATGAGTTTGAAATTATTATTTGCAGCACAAATAAGGATTCTTAGGATGTTTTTAAATCCCTAAAACTGTCAGAAAAGGATAAGGATTTTTTCCCCGATGATTAAAGAGATGATTAGGTCTCTCTCTCTCTCTCTCTCTCTCTCTCTCTCTCTCTCTCTCTCTCTCTGTCTCTCTCTCTGCCAGATAGCCCCTCCCCTCCCTACAATCCACACACACTGTCAGTCACCAAAAATTCAGTCAGTCACCAACCCCCTCACACTCCCCCTCCCTCACCCCCCCCCCCCCCCCCCCACCTTCCCTCACTGTATGAAAAAAATGCTTTGAAATGTTTGGAAGCTGCAATTTAAAAATACAAGCCAATTAATGATTCCCTTCTTACTGTCATTTCAAAAAATCACCACGGCAAAACCGTTCAAGCTAACCAAAATCCGTTCACAATTTAAGTTCCTCAATGTTTTTGCAACATGTAGACAAAGTTTGGTGTGTATAGTGAACTTTTCCACTGAGTATGTATTAAATCACAAAAGAATATGCCCAAAAATCCATATTCAAATCAAAATAGCGGACCTGTTGGTTGTAGCTTATGACTGTGAATTAGAAAGCTGTCCGTCTTGATAAGAACAATTTATGTACCAAGTTTGGTGTCTGTAGCTAAAACTAAATAAAATTAATATTATTATTATTAGCTGGACACTTGATAAAAAATATAAATAAATAAACTTATGCAATTGTATGTATATATATATATATATATATATATATATATATATATATATATATATATATATATAAATATATATATATATATATATATATATATATATATATATATATATATATATATATATATATATAAATATATAAATATATAAATATAAATTTAAGTGTACAGTTTTCTTTCATTGCATCTTGAAATAAATATTTCTGTGTTTGTTTATTTTTTATTATTATTATTTTTTTTTAGGAGGATTACAGCCTTTAATCTCCTCAAAATAAATGTGCATATAAACCATGAACAATTAAATTATAGCTGTATTTATGAAATGCTTACTAAAATATTAATTTTGGGAGAAGGCTATATAAAGCATGAACTGACTATTTACTAATGCTTAGTTAAGGAGTGCAGCTATTATGAAGTGTTACCAATGCATTTACTAATGTTAACAATTGAGACATTATTTAAAAGTGTTAGAAAATCCTTAAATAATTTAAAAGTGTTTTGTTATGATTTCATTGACCTATAAGCATTTGTGAACTAGTTCTGCTTGCATCACAGCTTAGTCTTCATCTGTGAGCTGAACAGTTTTACTGTTACATCCATGAGATAATGTAAATTCAAATAAATGTCATGTCACAGGGTGTCAGTGGTCAGTATCAAGTGAGTTTGAAATTATTATTTGCAGCACAAATATTTTTAGAATTTTTTTTTAATCCCTGAAACTGTCAGAAAAGGATAAGGCCTAAGAGATTTCTTAAGCTGTAATGAAAACAGCACAATTAGCAACAACAACAAAAAAAATAACAATTTAAAATACAGTTTTTTTTTTTCTGGTGATTAAAGAGATGTTTAAGTCTCTCTCTCTGTCTGTCTGTCTGTCTGCCACTCAGCTCACACCCCTCCCCCACTCACACTCACACGCACACATACATTCCTCACACAGAGTGACAGTGAGATCAGATGTCTGACAGTTTTTTTAATTTTCTTTTAATCATACAGTGCTGCAAAGTCATGAAACTATGCATATTTCCTCAGAATCACTGGTTTTCTAAATGAAAAATGTTTTGTAAAGGTTTGGAAGCTGCAATTTAAAAATACGCTGTAGAGCCCCTGTGCCACGCCCGTGTATCAGACTCTGCCCGGCTCTAATGGCCGCAGGTTCCAAGGTGTGTGCCAATTTTCAAGAGTTTTCGAGCATGTTAAGGACCCCAAAAGCCCCCGAAACCTTGGAAAAAAATTAGAAGAATAAAGAAAAAAAAAATAATCCTAAGGAAAACAATAGGGATCTCGCCCTCCTGGCTTGAGCCCTAAAAACTCTTATAACAGCTGGATCTGGAGGCTGCGTCTCACTCTCTCTCTCACAACTCTCTGAAGTTCACTTCGGAAGCGTCTCGCTGCGATCATTTTTACACTACAGACACTAAACATTCTGAATTATACATGCAGACATATGAGGAGTCTAGCAGCAAATTAGTCAAGCAGAGAACAAATCTTATTTTCGAACATTACAATTTTTGTACCGAGGTCTGGACTTCATAGCTGGCTACTGCCATGGTTGCTGGTCCACATTGAATTTGATAGTAGCAAAAATGGAAGTCACTGTGGACCAGCAACTGTTTGGTTTTCCACGTTTTTCAAAATAGCATTTATGGTCAGAAGAGTATATGGTGGTATAAAAATAAAAACGCTATGACAGAATTGACAGACAGCTGACACAATTTTTATTTTGGGTGGACTATTGCTTTAACGTTAATAAAACCAACAAAAAAACTAATATAAGTGAAAAATCACTCACTGCTATTGACTGAAGAAATTTTATACAGTTACTTCAGGAATCAGTTTATGTAGCATTTTATTTTTATATTTGTTCAATTTCTTCAATGCTACTGCTAAATACAACTATTGTACCTGATAATAAAGCAATATTTGTTTTATCTGTATATTATGTGGAGTTCTAATGTGTATCTTTGGCATTCTTTTATCTTTGTTATTAAAAAATAAAAACTAAGTTTTTTTTATCATCGCCCTCTTTGACCTAAATATCTATCATTCTTTTTTTTTGTTACCTTGAAAGGCTTTGTCTTTATAATAGGGAAATTAGTCTGGCTGTAATGCTCAGACAACTTGCAAAATAGTAAAACCAACATGACAAAGAACTATGATAAAATCGTGGTATACAAAAAAAAAAAATCCATATCACCCACCCCTAGTTCAGAGCCAAGTTAAGTGTGTTAAACATGTACTGTTAATTAAATATTCAAAGCAGCTTAACAGTATAAACAGGAAAATTACACTTTTTATCAGACAAATTCTGATATGAAGCAGCTCTAGAAAGAAAATAGTGTCAACAGTGTAAAGGTTCAAAGTTCAGTTAAGCTATAAACGGCTCTACAGAAAACCATAGTGTCTTTATTCAGCTCAGTGTTGATGCTGCAAGATTCGATTCCTCTGTAAAGCAGCTCTGCAGAACATATGTAATTTTCGTAATCTCTTTATAAACTCTTTAAAAAGCTTCCCAGTGTATTGTGGAAAATTATAATAAAACCGAATGAGTAGGTTAGTCCACTTTTATTCTTTTTCTTCTACAAATTCAAAAGAATGTGAGGTTCATCGGATTTGCTACAAACAAAAACATGATTTCATAGTTTCAATCTGTGCGTAGAGCACAAATGAATGTTTTTCGATTCGATGACGACGTGTTTGTACCTCTGTGTGCATGAAACTTCAGGTCATGCTGGTACTCTACTTGGTGAGGTTTGTTTCTCTCTCTCTGAGTCACCGTTCTCTACTCTGGAAAAACTTTAATCGTTTGCTCATCTTATTTTGGTTTGTGAACATTTGTGTCTGTGTAGATTTGTGGTTCTCAATTACTGGCTCAGTTATAATTGACTGTTAAGTGGATCATATCTCGTTTATATTGCTCTCTTGTTGAAGAAGCACCTACTGATGTTACTTTTGTTTGCATCTGGTCAGGTGGTAAATGTAATACTGTAGTTTCTATACATGGCTTTTCATTGCTATTGTAGTTCAAAGAGTGTGTGCACAGTAACACACTGTTTAATCCGTGCTGTTAATTGTCACGTGACTTTTGAAGAAAAGCGTGAAAGGTACTTTCCACAATGTTACATTTGATGTGGGATCACACCAATGCTACAAATATCTTTTGAGCTCGGTTTTTGCAACAGTTTCTTGTGGGCGTGCTGTTTTGCTTGTTATACAAGTCATTGGAGAAAGTATGTGACAAAAATGTATCATCCTGCAAAAGCAAACGAAAATGTCCTTAAAACCAAAAATCAGTCAGTTTTATATTGTATATCACTTTGCCCAGTTCATATTGTTTCAAATCCGCTTTACAGAATTCCATGATGATTAGGTTTATAATACTTTAATTCAATTAGTCTGGCTTCAACAAGGATAAGTGACAAGTAAATTTGTACCACAATAGTTTAATTGGATGCACAATTAAATTTTTTGCAATTTTCAGACAAAGATCCATCACACTACACATTCTGTGGCATCACACTGTGAATACTTCTGCTTGTTTTTTTGGGGGGGTATAGATTTGTTATACTTTAGTTTAGTCAAGTTTGTTTTTCTGAATTAGATTTTCATTAAGGATCAAGAACATAATGACAGAACAATGACAAATACATAAATTGATTACTGTACAAAAGTAACTGAAAATGTCCTTAAAAACAAATATTTCATAGAACCACAGGGATTCTTTTAATTAAAGGATTGACATGACATCGGCTGAACGGGAATAAAAAATATTTAGCTTTCTAATAATCTTCTAATCAGCAGGATAGTTTCATGCTGTTGACAGGGTAGTGGTTAACAGAAGTGTTTCTAGCTTCTTTAATAATGTACAAATAAGCTGTTTTATTTTGCATTTTCAGGCAGTGATCCATTGGAGTCAAAAACAAGAACGCTACTTCCTGATTCACAGTTTGCATGGCTCCTCTCATTGACTGGTTGGTCTAACTTTTCTGTTGCAACCTTCTTGCATTCAACATTTTGAGAAGTGTCTTTCAGTGTCACTGCTTTGTTTCCTTGATCACCTCTATTTGTTCTTCGTATGTTAGTCATCATCAGTTTGCTGTTGGTGGGGGCAGTGCTGTGGCGGCAGAGGTCTGAGTTCTGTGCCCCTCGTTCTCTGTCTTCTCTCGGAGAAGTGACACTGAAAGAATCCCAAGATCCTCTTCTGTTATCCAGGCTGCCTATAGTACATGAGCATAAAGTAAGAGCAAGTGTTTTATAGCTTTCACACTCAAATTATAGAGACACAATTACAATATTAATTCATTCCAGTTTGTACAGGGAGAAAAATTAAAACCTAAATATGAATAATTACTTCAGTGTCTTATGATGATCCTTCATAAATCATTCTAATATGATGATTTTGGTGCTCAAAACCGTTTTTGCTGCTTAATATTTTGAGAAAACTAATACATTTTTAAAAATACTTTGAGCATTTATTTGAAATCTCTTTACTGTTATATTTGATCAATTGAATGCCTCCTTGCTGAATAAGTGCTGATTTTTTTTTACTTGCCACCAACTTTTCAATGATAGTGTGTTACAGTTACAAAACAAATCAACTTGATGAATTAAAAGGAAAAATGGAAAGACCATAAATTGATATGGAAATTGAAAATAAAATCCATTATAGAACTTGATCAATTAATGCATTGAAGGGCTATGCGTACGAATTTGTTAACTTTTTTTTTAATACAATATTACTATTACTGTAATGTCAATGTGTCATGAAAAGAAAAGGGATTCATTCAAACTAAATATCTCAGATGGATATAGTGTCAAATATACTTTAGAATCATGCTATCCTAACAGTGTAATTTAAAATTAGCTCATCTGTCAACGTGGTGTCAGTATATTGAAGAGCTTTTGCAAACATATCCAGATCACTGAGATAAGATTTTATCTTAACTGCTTTCACAATGTTGTAATTCTTGTTATGCAGACAATATTTATTTATTCATCTAAACGTCACCATCAGCAGACTATGTCTGGATGTTTGTTAACAGTAAATTGCTGAACATGTATTTCCAACATATTTTTGCATCTAAGCGAAGAATGACATATATTTGTATTTGTGACTATTCAATTCAAGTTTATTTGTATAGCTCTTTTTTCTATACAAATCATTACAGAGCAACTTTACAGGGGACTATATCAGGGCACTGATACACACTATTATTTTTTGAGAAAATTAAAGGCTTTTAAGTGCGCCTTATAGTGCGGAAAATACAGTATAGCGTTGTCAATAGCCAAATAAACAAAAGCAGTTCTCAATGCGCTCACAGAGCACTGTGCCTGGTAAAAACACAAAAAAAACTAAATCATTAACACAATCTGAAGGTAAGGAAAACTGACTGAAAAAAAAAATCTCCTAAAAAAAAATACTAACAGATAATTTTGAGTACATCATTTACACACATTTAATATTCTTTTATTTGCTCATACCTGAACCGTACATGAGGCCTGCCAAATGTATCCTCGTAAAGCGCGATCTTGTGCCGCTTTGTACACACAAAGTACAATTCAGGCTACGAAACTCACAACAATTAGCATTGAATCGTACAGCAATAGCCGGTTAACAGACTTGCATATTGGTCAAACTATTAAAACTATTCACGTCAAACTATTAAAATCTTCTTTAACTGCATGCAGCTTGACACTTCGCAGTTTCATTCCCCTGTGCTCTACTAACACAGTGCTAGTGGCACTCCATTACCATGTGGCAGTCACTCGTATTAACAGATAGTCTCCCATGACTTACTTTCCTACATGCTGCATTCACCCCCCTGTAAATGTCACCATCCCGGTGACAAAACCATAAATTCCAGGGGCTAAACAGAACATGCAAGCTGTTAATAGTGAGGCAAGTTGCATCCTACTCTTCACTCTCCGGTCTCCTTGCCGTGGTCGTAGGCAAGGTGAAAAGGATGTTGACCTGCTGTTGTTCTTGTGGTCTGTCCTGTGACTCTTTCTTGGACACAATCCTCTTCACCTCCCAGGATGCTGTCCTCTGAAGATCCACCTTGACCCGGATTCAGAAGAACAGGCTGATCTAAAGTTTTCACAATTTCATCTAGCTGCCTGGCTTCCTTGTGTGGTTTCAATGGCAGAAAATCCAACTCCTCTTCAATGCTGCTGTCTAGGCTTTGTACTTGCTGCTTGGCTTCTTTGTTTGAGGATTTTGACTTTGACACCAAAAAAAAAAAAATCCAACTCCTGTTCACTACTGAGGTCTAAGCTTTGTAAAGTTCTCTCTTGGGGGTTGTCTATATCTACCCTCCTCTCTGTAGAAAGAGACCGGTGGATGGATCATTTGATAATGGACGTAGTTCCTACCAATGGATATTTCTTTTTAGGTTTAAACTTATACAGGGTTCCCACCTTATCCAGGCACTGTACTGCTTCATAGACCACAGACTCCCATTGATCCTGAATTTTTTTGGCGACCAACCAGGTGGCTTCGTCTGTAGACAAGTAAACCTGCTGGCAGAATGGACAATAGAACAGAATCATTTCAAGTCCTATAAGCAGCTGCTGCTTCCAACTGTGTTCATGCTTTGAGATGAATAGTTGTCAAATGTTGCTGATGTTCACTGGCCAAGTCTTCCACAGTACCACCCACTGCAACCTCCTCTGTTAGCCCCAACAGCGAATCCACTGGAAAACGGCTGGGCGATATGGGAAAAAAACATAACTCTGTATTTTTGTATTTAAAAAAATCTGTATTTAATATCTTATTTATTTAATTTACCGCCCAATCTTGTCCAACAAAACAATGCATATTAAATGCTATGAAAACAAATAAAGTTAATGTAACCATGTAAGCCTTTAGATTATGTGCAAAAAAGGTTAAAATCACATTTCATTCAAAAATTTCAACATTACAATCTAAAAACAAAAATAAGGCTTTAAAAATTTAAATTCATTAAACTAAAAATGAAAATAAATGAGAACATTTTGCTATTTTGATTATTCTATTGCAGTCTCTTTATGGTCAGTGTTATCAAAAAATTAAACTTAGGCCTGCTTGTGTGATTATAATTATAGCGCTCCTTTTTAAATGAGCTCTGTCTGTTTGGTGTGCATACACGAGGCGCTGCTCGTTCACTGAAGTTAAGCAGAGAATGCCAGAAAAGAAGGCTCATGCACTTCTGACAGAAAAATTTAAACATTTCCATGGCTTTCTAACATTTACAGATGGAGGAAATACCTGTGATATGTGAGCTATGCATTCAGGAAAACAGCACATCTCAAACGTATTAAATCGTGCAAGTAGCCTGTGTTTCAGTCAGAGGAAATGTCTGAGCATATGACGGGCCTAAACCATGTACACCTATTCAAGCCTTCAATGGCCCTGTAGTATAAGTATTGGTATTGGTAACATTATGGGAAATCTTTGAATGATACCCAGCACTGTGTTTTGTTTTTTCAGGCTGACACACAGGGTGCTTCAACGGACTGATATGGACAGAAGTTTCCTGTGACAGGAACTGTAGCCTTCTTGTGGTGGATATCACAGCCCCCCCTTTCCTGTTTGTGTTTGTACAGTACAGTGAGACAGACAGACGGATTCCACACAAACATCTTGCTTGGTGACCCCAAAAAATGTTACCAAATGTCTGTTAATGATCGATAATCGTATAGAACAATGGTCAAACTAAGTGTTCAGTGAAACATGTTTGTCTTTATAAAAAAAATACGCCATAGTCACTATCATATTTTTTTTGTGTGTGTCTTTAACTTAATTTTATCTGTCTGAATTATAGGTATGTAACTGTATGCAATATATTTCCATTTTACCATTTGCTTCTGTGGATTATATTGGATACAGAATGGCAAAATGTCACCATCATGGTGTTCTGAGCTTCCGGTCATTAATGAATAATAATAGTACACCAGAGTCATTACGTGACGTTTATCAGCTTTAAGCTTGTTTTAGGGTGCTATTCTGTTTCTACTGCTGTAATTTATGAAGTTATAAACGTCTGTTCACTGTTCAATTCATAGACTCATAAATTGACAAATCTCTGTAATGTGTGCCTAGAGACAAAATCAGTTAGGAAAATATTTTCTTTTTAAATTCACTGTTGCTTTAGACTACAGAGGTGATTGTTATATTTATTGAGTGATTCATGTTTGGAGAGAGAAAAAAAGAAATGCTATTTATTTTTTGCAGTTTGGATCATTTTTCCTGTTCTCTTTAAGTTATAGTGATAAAACGTAATCATTTAGCTGTAAAATAGATTCTTGTGCTTCCTTCTGATTGTACATAGTTTGAAAAAAAAAGGTGTTTTGAATGTTTCTAATGACTCCTGATAAAGTGATCTGCTGGGGTTGGAGAAATGAAATAAAAAAAATTTTTCCCCTTATGTACATTTAATTATTCTTATTTTTTTAAAAGAGAAGATGGAAATGTCTCTGGTTACTCAGCATAACCATGGTTTCCTGATAGGGAACAAGACACTATGTGTTTGGGGAACCCATTTCCTCCAAGATGCTGAAGCCTGATTGAATCACTCAGGTCTTTCGCAATTCATAGTTTTCACGTGATGTGAAGAAAAAACAAGCCTTTACATCACTAACTGCCAGTTATTTTTATGAGGTTTGCATTAGGCAGTAATAAAGACTGTGATATTTGAATGCCAAATGCAATACACACCTTATTATTGATGCATATTTTGTACAGGCAAAGCAGATGAACCCAGAAAATAAAAGGAATGCACAAGGTTTAATATTGAATGTATTCCAATAGAAAACCATTTTAAAGAAAACACTTGCCATTTGTGTTAATTTTCTGGGCTCATCTGCTTGCCTGTATAATGCATGCATAATCAAAAATGTGTGTAGGGATGAGTATCGTTAAGGTTTTAAGGGTATTCTATATTGACACGCATCTGTTTTTCTTCCAGCTGTTCATGTCCAATTAAAACATAAACTGTTTAAGTGAACACTTTTCAAGCTGGCCATCTAGACATATTTTGTGTGTTTTTAATCGCTTGGATGTGCACCTAAAGCCCAAAGTGTCATTTGCTTGTCTAGTTGCTATCCTTACTGGAACATGCACACACGTCAGCCTGGGAAACAACTTGCAACTTGAGACAAATATCGAAATCTTATTGCATTTAAAACGGTTGGCGACTACAAGATGGAATTACAGGATAATGTCTATATATCAACAATAAAAGTATGTGTATTTTCTTTTTTTTCATCTCTCCAGTACCGACAGCAGAACCGTTAACTTCAGAGCTTATCTACACTCCGGTCTTTCAGAATTTAGCCCCAGGGCCCTTTTTTTTTTCACTTTTTTTTCCAACTTTCAATTAATAATTGGTTTGGTACCCATCCCTAGTCTTGAATGAAAGCATTAACATTTAAACTATGTAGACAAAAGATATGCTGTTTGACAAAATTATAAAAAAGAAATCATGTTTCAAATGTAATTGAAGTTAATTTTGATTTATTATGGTAATTGAACTAATACATGTTTTTTCCCTTCAATGAGAAAACTTGAAAAATACATTATGCTATAAGGAACTTGATTTTGACAATAAATTGTTTGTTATATAAGAATCCTGGAAAGTGTTTATCAGCTTTACAAGAAGCTCTGTCTTACATCAGAGTCTACACACTCTATATATTCCATTGTAACTCCTCCCTATGCTAAATCCAGTCCAAGTTTTAGCTGACTGAGAAATCAACCAAACAGTTCACTTCTTTCATAGGGTTGGACTGGAGCTTATTAAAAGAAACCAGTGTGTTGTTAGTTAAAAACAAAAAACTATTCAATATCAAGTTGCAATTTAATATGACAAATGAAAATCTGAGGTGGTATCTACTTCTCATGTCAGATTTTTCATGTCTGCATTATTTCTCAGCCTTTTTCCATTCCAGCCCCTCTCAGAAGTGTCAGATTCCTCTACAGTGGGTGTAGCTGATCAGCCCATCAGCTTTTCCTGTTCTCCACAGCCATAATGTCTCTTTCATCATGTTGTATCGGCCATTGGGAGCTGTCTCAGAAGTTATCTGGTTTCTTCTAGAACACTCAAGAGAACCACATTGTATGCTTTGACCACTAGTGCATAAAAGCAATCTGTGTTAAGGTCATCTTGTGCAACTGTCCAAAATTGAAGGAATCTCATCCAGTTGACAATATATGTATAGCGGTTCTTTATTTTATTTTAAAAAGCAAGAATAGAGCAAGCAATTCCTTCTTTGCAGAATGCAGAAAATAATAATAATCTATTCTGTCTGTTGTATTTCATACTTCTATAAACAGCATAATGCATTGTATTATGACTTCAGACTGAAATCTTGTAAATATTCTCACATGTGACAACCAGTCAAGAATTTTTATTTTTTCCTCTTTTTCTTTTTATTATTAGCTGAATATGGCCGTTTGAAATAGTCACTCAATCTTGTTCTCACGGATCACAAACCACAAGTTATTTTAGTTGTCTAAAGCCTCAATATCTGCAATGTACAGTATCACATTTCAGGCTGTCCCCCAGGGATAACGGACACAAACTTCCTACGTGTAAGGATAAGATGTAATGCAAGCTATCCCTTTGAAAACATCTATTTAACATTATATTATTTATTGATTCATCAATATAATTATCTTGTGGCTCCCACTTTTCATATAAAATTCAGCCAAATCATCTAAATACAGTACATTTCTGCTCTATACATTGTCATACATCTAATTAACAATACCATCTTAATTTTGGCTTTGTTTTTAAAATAGCAGTGCATTGATCTAACAGAGAGAACTAAGCAAGAGTAGATTCATTTAAAAACTTCACTAAATCCAAGTGATCTTAGAATGGCAAATAGCCATTAGGTGAATCTGTACTGCTGTTTCACCCATCCTGTCCAGATCAAGGGAGGGACATACATAAACAATTAGAAGAATTGCAATTTAGCGTTTATTTGTTTTAGTGCCTTGCAAGAACTTCACTATACCATCTCTCAAATCATTTTAAGATCAATCTTGGAAGGACCTTTGAATATGTCTATGTGATAATAGGTAGCAAAGGTAGGTAGCCTTTCATGATGCGATCATTCGTTTTTTACAAATAAGTAATGAAAAATGTATTTTAGAAAAAACATCTATTCTCCTTTTCACAACTGTGAGGATAACCTGCAGATTAACAGTCGTTGCAACCCGATACTGTTCTTCTCGTATGTCTTACACAGGACGAGCGTAACCCACTCTGCCAAATAGGACAGTCCAAATTCATGGCATGAAAATCCATCCATTTCTTAACAGACAGTAAGTATAATTCATTAATGATGATTTCTCACCTGTGTGTAGAAATACCTGAAAAAAATCAAGCCCCATTTGATAAATAAAAATATTTTTAGGCTCTTTATCTTTCAATGTTGCCCGACTATTCTCAGTTCTTGCATGGAAAGAATTATAAACATGAAGCCAATTTGCCTGTTCACAAACTTCTTCAAAGTTTATATTAGAGCCATTCATTATATAGTTGCATTGCAAGGGGTGGTGCAGTGGTTTATCCAATAAGAATTGTACACTACATCATATAGGAATGTCTAGAAAACCAAGAGTTTTCCTTCATGCTACCTCTAGAGCCCAAAATGTGTAGATTACATCTGGATGTTATATAAAATGGAAGTATGGCTAGGGATTTCTGGACATATTAGGAGCACACTTGGCGAAGGATACCTTTTCTCAACTGAACTATACAGTTTAGTCAGTCTAAACTCAATAAACTTTGGGCAGTCCTCCTCTGAACATCTGAACTCCTGAAGACGCATACATGTGTGGGCATGTGTGTAGACATTGAGATAGAGAGAAGTACTGAGAGAGAAAACAAAAGAGAGGAGGGAGTGAGACAGAAGAAAAGGAGTGAGAAGAGATGAGGGATTGCAGAGAGGCAAATTTACAGAAACATAAGGCAGAGAGCATGGTATAAAAAAAATGACATGACATTCAGCATGGTGACCCATACTCAGAATTCATGCTCTGCATTTAACCCATCCAAAGTGCACACAAACACACAAAGCAGGGGGAGCAGTTGGGGGTTCAGTGCCTTGCTCAAGGGCAGCTCAGTTGTGGTATTGCTGGCATGGGACTTGAACCCACAACCTTAGGGTTAGGAGTCAAGCTCTCTAACCACTAGGCCACAACTTCCACAAAATTGTATGTATAATCTAACAGTATGCTATGCAAACATGTTGAAGATTAGCAGAAAGGTGGGCAAGTTATTATATGATGAGCTTTTACTGCAGAAAATTAAGTGTATACTGAAAAACCTCTTCCACCGACTTTCAGTTTAAACAGAAAAGTTTCAGTCTTACTTTTGGGGGTGGTCTATTGGTCCCTTCACATTGTACATCCTGTTTTACATCCTCTTTCCTCTCTACCTAAAAATAAGCCTCACAGATTTTGCCGATTTACACGTTACTGTCAACAGGATTATTATTCAAAGACGAGCATGACATGTTCACCCATAATCATTTTTTGCTCTAAAATCAAATGATTGCAGTTTGTTTTACTGTCCTCATGTAAATGCATGTAGCCTATTTCATAATACTGTCAATAATGTTTTATAGAAAATGTGCCTCTGCAGTGTTTGAGTATTTCCATCCTGCAGATGATCACGAGCAATTTATTTTTACTATTTTTTTTTTTTTTTTTTTTTGAAACGCTTCTTTCTGGTATTTGTTGGAAAGAAGACAGAATTGTTCATAAAATATTGTATATATATATTTTTTTATACTTATTTTTTTTTTCTTAACTGTAGGTTATATGTGTGTGAATGTATACGTATAACGGTATTATTAAGCGCTATTTATTTATTGTCTATCTTTGTTGTTTTCGCTTTTTCCTTTAGAGACAGCGGATACTCGAGGATTTCTTCATTAGGGCGAGAGAGTTTGAACTGTGACTGCAGGATGTGTGGGTTGTTGTGCAACCGCGTTTCAACATGAACAAAACCTAAAATACTTGTGCTAAACATATCCAGAGACGCTAATGAACGGTAAGGTAAGATGTTTTCATCGGTTTAATCTTGTTTTGGTTTAGAGTCAGACCAAACGAGTCACTTTGTTACCTTTTCTCCGCAAGAAGGAGAAAATACTTTTTAGTATAGTATTTCAATTTTATATGGGTTTAAATGGGTGTTTACATTGTTGGTTTTCGATAATTTCGCTCAGAAAATGAAGCTGTTGCAAACTCAACGCTAATAAGATAGCTGTGTGTAAGTCTGGGTTTGAGCTGAATATGATTCTTAATGTTTCGGTATGATCCTCGTGTCTGAAATATAAGTTGAGCGAAAGAGGTCTGTACATTTTATATATAACACTAAAACGTCGACAATGAATTGCGGCGACTTTGGTTAGTTTCAAAAATGCATTTCAGTGCAAATGAGTTACTATTAAACTTACTTTGCAATTAACAATGTAGCCTATTTCAAATACCTTAAAATGAACTATTCAGTAGGCCTATGTGCAAAAGTGGGTATACTATAAACAGTGATACAGCCAGTAGCATTTGCATATTGTCACTTAACTTCTGCACTTGATTTCAAAAAGATGAAATGCCACAGACCAGGTACATATTTTGCAATAATAATTATATATATATATATATATATATATATATATATATATATATATATATATATATATATATATCCTCTTGAGACCCTGTGGCCTCATATGAGGACGCATGCTTATTACGCATTTTTGGAGACATAACAAATGAATAGAGAAAGAAATTATATTTCAATATTCTATGAAATATTATATATTATTATGAAAATCTTGTCAATTATTACTCCCATTATTACACTTCTTTTTTCATTACATGTTGCCCCAAAAACACATTAATATGCAAATTAGATTTAGTTTATAGATACATTGTATATAATGAGAAAACCCATTAATTGTAATTTAACACACATTTTGCAGAAAGAAAAATAGTATATTGAATCATTATGTTATAGCATAGTTAAGAATGATCTTTATACAAAGTTTGGTTAAAAAAAATAAAATAAAAAATCTTGAACATTAAAAATGTATTCGTGATTTAAAAAAATTGTTTTTGCCTATGCATTTCCATTCATGTCTTTTCCTTTTTTTTTAAAGACATTAAGTCCCGATGTCCTATACGGAGGACATAACATAACTTATGAATGAAATGCATGAATGCAGAGCACAAGGCTGCACTGTAAAATCCCGTGTGCGATGCATGACATGCAATTTGCATCTGTGCTTGCAAAGTGAACCAAAGTGCTTTGCATCATTTCACATTATGATAGACCCACTGTCCTCACATGAGGACATATTTTTCTGCGAAAACTACTTCCTGTACAAAAACAAATTTTAGGTATTATACTTATTAGGTCCTACATATCCCAAATAGCAAGAACAATTCTAAAATGCACAACAGGCAATCTATAGGGTCTCAGGAGATATATATAATTCACATTTTGTCAGAACCTTTAGTACATTAAATGCTATTTTTGTTGTCTGCTAGTAGGAGAATCATGATCTCTTTTTTACATTTTCATTTTTGAGTGAACTATCTTTTTAAGTCAGACCGTCCAAGGTACACCGTGTATGCACAATGCCCTAGTAACGACTTTATGTTATGATTTATACTAACTAAACACAAGCACTGCATGTTTCAAAATAAAAATGCAATTAACCCAAATAGCCCATTAGTACAACTTGCCATTCACTCTCAGAAATGATTTTAAAAAAAAGCACAAGCTGTGTTTGTTTCACACTTCTGTGTAGTCAATGACAAGATATGCTGTGTTCATTGTAACTCAACCAATGTGTTTTTCATCATAAGTATATTACACAATTTGCGCCAAGTGTGTTATTTTTTAACAGACCTTGTATGCAATAAGAACAAAGCAAACTCACATATAGTTTATACAGAATTTATTAAAACTGCTAAATAGTTCAAATTAAAAAGTAAAGAGTCAAAATATAGTAATTTAAACATTAACAGTGTTGCTTGAGTAAAAAGAAAAGTTCCTTGAGTTAATTAATCAAGTTTGTACTTTGAATATATATATATATATATATATATATATATATATATATATATATATATATATATATATATATATATATATATATATATATATATATATATATATATATATATATATATATATATATATATATATATATATATATATATATATATAAATATAAATGTTATAGGCTATTTCACAGCATTATGAATCTTTTTATTATTTATTTTATTATGTATTTTTGATTTACGTGATGATGATGAAGGTCGGTGGAATGAAGTTTACTGTTTATCTGCCTTTCAAGTCAATAACAGTCACATGCGCTTCAGGGGATTCAATTTCATTGAAATCTGCACGAGTGCAAATAAGCACACCTTTGTTATTTATTATATACATAACGAGTAATGTTGGTTAGAAGAATGCTAAGAAAAACGAAAGGCTCAGAGATAACGTGACGTTTAATGGCTTAGGGCATATTACAAAATTAGTGGCACCGTGAGCTCTGTTAATATTCAATGGGAGAGAGACTGGTGAACGGCATGAATTTCCTTATGTGAAACACTACGTGTCACTGATGCCATTTTATAAAAGTGCACGTGCACCTACAGTTAAGTGCAGACCGGTAGGATATTGAAGTGTAAATACAGCAGTCATAACTTAGCTGAGTATATTTCATTAATATTAAGTAGGCATTTTAAATGATGTCAAACAAAACTTCAAGTTTTATTTCTCTTTTCTTTTTTTCCTTGTGCCTTCTCTCCGCGTTTTTATAGTGTTTACCTTATGAATACTATTAACATTTACTCCCCCCTCACTCCATGGCAAATTCTTAGAAAAGTGGCAAAGTCCCCCTGGGGTGAAAATCATTTTTTAAATGATGTTTATTTGTTTATGTGGTGTTTTTAATATGCTTTTAGACAAACCATGTGCCAATCCATTTATCAACACACCATTGCTGAGTATTTTCTTTTTACATCCCAAATTCAATAACCAATCGCGTCACGGGATCCTATCCTTAGCATATCATAGTTCTGTGCTGCAAAGCAGAGGGCCTACTAGTGAGAAGGAAGCAAGGTTGATCAGGTAACAGTTCTATAATTTTTCTGTAGTTGTTTCACCAACTGTTAATATTTCCCCCTGTTTTTCACGATGTCATGTGCTGTTAACGCTTATTTATTTCTATTTAGAACCACTAACTTGAATAATAACCTGCAGCTTAAAGTAAATGAATGAACAGCCCTTTCCACCCTCAATAACCATGGCTGAAGTGCCTTTCAGCATGGCACTGAACCCCCAGTTGCTCTCCAGACACTGAATGTAGCTGTCCACTTCTCCGGGTTGTTGTTTAAAACTCACTGCTGTGTGTGTGCACTTGGATGGGTTAAATGCAGAGCTCCAATTCCGAGAATGGGCTACTATACTTGGCAAATGTCACGGCTTTCACTTTCACTTTCACTTTCACTTTTAATACTCTTTCATTTGTAGTCAAATAAGGGTAGGACATCATTGGAAGCAAAAAAGTTGTCTAAATTAAAAATGACTGCCAAATTCATGCCTTTGAAATATAAAGAAAACTTAATGCTTAGGATGTAAACTGTGTGTGGGTTAAGTATAGTGAGAATACTAGCAATATTCAACGGTTTGGAAACATGTTTCTAAATCAACAACAACTTATTACAGTTTTTCTTGATTGTTTAAACACATTTCTTGAAACTATGAATCGCATTCTCAAAACAGTAAACACGAATCCATTACTTCTAACTCAAATCCCCAAACTTCCTATGTTCAGGTCAAAATGGAGCTCTTCACTCAAAACAACTCAATCTTGCTAAAAAAACTAACTTCTCTAAGATATAACACACAAACAGTGAAAAACACACATACTTCAACACGGTTTTACACACTGATGAGATAAATTCAAAACAATACTACAAAAACCAGTATTGAGTGTGGTACTCCCCACACGTTTTATTCCTTAATTTAATGTACTGTAGAGCAGTGGTTCCCAAACCTGTCCTGAAGGACCTCCTGCTCTGCACATTTTGTATTGTTGGATACAATTTTTTACAATATTTACAATACAGTACAATACAATACAATATTTTTAGTTTGTTAGATAAGGGAGACACGCAAATGGTGCAGGGCAGTGGTGCCTCTAGGATAGGTTTGGAAAGCACTGCCATACAATACTGCACACAACAATAAAAAAAACTAAGTATTCTGCCCTATATCCTGTTTTTGTTCTGGAACAGGCCAAAGAACCTCTATAACATCACAGACTACACTGTCCTTGGCCAGGGCCGGATTAAGGTGGGTGCTATTGATGCTGCAGCATTAGGCCCATTCCTGAAATAGACCAAGATAAAAACAGACAGTAATTTCCTGAAAGCTGAACAGTTTTCATTTGCAACATTAACCTCAAATATATTTTAACTTGAATCATGTAAGAAAATTTAAGAAAACTGTGCAAAGAGTAGCTGAGTTTCGGTTCATTTTTCGGCATTTTACAATTCGGATTGTCTTTGACTAAAAGAAGTCATAAAAATTCAAGTGATTGCAGCGGCAACGTATGCGCACACACAGTTGAAAATGTAGCCTCTTTATCATAATAAAATACAGTAAGTCAAACATGAAGAAAAAAAAAACAAGAAAACACACACACACACATACACACTGCTCAGTTTACAGTTTTTCTCAATTGCTTTAAAACTTTCCTTGAAACTATGCCTCGTATTCTTAAAACAGTAAACACAAATCCATAACTTCTAACTCAATTCCCCAAACTTCCTATATTCAGGTCAAAATGAAGCTCTACACTCAAAACAGATCTATCTTGCTGAAAAACCAAACTTTGCTCTCAGATAGGACACACAAACAGTCAAAACACACACCCTTCAACACAGTTTTACACACTGATGAGATAAATTCAAAACAATACTACAAAAATGGCTAATAAGTGTGGTACTCCCCAAATGTTTTATGCCTTACTTTAATGTATAATGGTAAATGGACTGCATTTATATAGCGCTTTCAACAGACCCCATGGTCATCCAAAGCGCTTTACAAATTGCCTCACATCCACCCATACACTCACTCATTCATACACCGACGGCGAACATTTCGGCCATAGAGTACAGTACAATACAGCAATCAAAATCAAAAATAATTATTCTGCCCCAATCGCGTTTTTGGTCTGGAACAGGCCAAAGAACTTGAACATCACAGCTTTTACTGGCCTTGGCCAGGCAGCGGGGGTAAAATCCTCCCACATGTCTGATGTCCTTGTGTCATTGTTCACAAACAAGATATGTCAATATAACACTGCACCAAAAGTTGGACAAAGAAGTTGCACAATAGTTTGGATGACGGTTACTGTAGGGAAATGCAGAAGGCTGCACTTCTTATGTATTCCATATATTCATTTTCAAAAGTACAAATTTATACATTATTGTATGTGGGATATTGATTGAAAAAGACTGGATATGATCCACAGTTACAGTTTTACAAGTGGTCTGAACCCGCCCCCCCCCCCCCAAAAAAAATACACATTACAATATCATTGTGAAATAGAAAAGAATAGTTAGTTGCAGGGATGTAACTACGCAATCACAACTTATCTTATGTTGTGCACAAGTGACTAAATAATGTGGAGCTTGAAAAAGTAGTTTTAATTAGTTTTAATTCCTGATTTTAGAAATCCACCAAAGCCACTGAGAAAAAAATTGTAAGCTGACTTTGGCTCTTTATCCATCGAAGGTTTGGATTGGTGTGTGATCAATTTTGACTTCTAGTGTTTCCACTTGTGTAATTGTGTGCTAATTGAGCTCAAACTGTGCAGACTTGAGTGAAATATATTGAATGCTATGCTAGTGCTTTTTAAATGACCACAAGGTGTAAGCACTAAGAAATATAGGGATTTGTGTGTAGAGTTTTGCAGGAACAGTTAACTAAATCTGACTCATTTGTTAAAGCAGGGGAATAGTGTTTATAGTTCGGCAAAATGGTTGTGCTTTTTCAGTGGTGCTATGGTTTTGAAATTTTAGTTCGAGAGCCTGGTTATAGTTTTCAAACATGTTTAAACTAGGTAAAAAAAAAAATCAACACATGCTTTTTGAGAGTGTTTTTTCAATCTACTAAATGCTGTTTTATAACAAAGTTCGGGAGGAACAGTCGCAGTTCATTAACCTGATTAACACAAGTGGAGACCAATCAGTAATCAACTCATGACAAGGTATAAATAACAGCAGAACCTATCTCTGTTCATTGACAGTTTTCAGCATCCCTCCTCCACCCCATTTCTCCTCACTTATAGATCCATCTACTCTTACCACAACCGGGGGGAGTACTCTGGGTTCGGGCCACATCCCGAGCTCGGAGCCCTCCACCCGGACAGCACGCCAAATACGCATAAACTTACGGTATTAATATACGTAGATGTGAACTCGTGAATAATGAATAATGTATATTTTATATAATTTATGGTGTTTAAAGCATACCTGTAAACTCACATTTCGGCCATGAAAGTTTTGATGACATTTTCTTTTCATATTACCTTCATATTAATGCCTGAAATAAAGAAGCGTTGCAGTCATTATATTAATTTTTATTTTGGGTGGAGTATCCTTTTAAGGTACCCCTTTTATCTCAAAAGAACACATGCCGTGTTTAAAGGGCGTGAACTGCAACACAAGATTTTCTTAAATTAAGGCTAATAACTTACCATTTTGGGTTGTTTCTCACAAAACCTACAGTAGGCTATGCCTTCAGAAGAACCTTTGGAATATACTACGGCACAAATTGCAAAGGACTATTTTACAACACATAAAATAAAATGTAAAATGAGAAAGTGCAAGCAAGATTTTTTTTATTTTGTGTGTGTGTGGATGTTCCAAAAAAGCAGATAATAAGGCTTTTTAACAACATCATTGTGAGTTGTATAGTTCACAAATTATCTAAGCAGATAAATGCACAGTCAAGTGCAGACCGGTATGATATTGAAGTGTAAATACAGCAGTCATAACTTTGTATTAGCTGAGTATATTTCATTAATATTGTGTAGGCATTTTAAATGATGTCAAAAAAAACTTCAAGTATTATTTTCTCCGCCAACTAAACTTCCAAAGCAAAGTCCTTGTGCCTTCTCTCCGCGTTGTTATAGTGTTCACATTATGAATACTATTAATACCTCTGCTCTCTCCATGGTGAATGGTATTAGAAATTAAGTATATATTAAGTATTAAGTATATATATCGAGTTTATTTCATTAATATTGAGTAGGCCTATTGAATAATGACGTCAAACAAAATGGTGAGTTTTATTTACTCCGCCAACTAAACTTCCAAAGCAAAGTCATTGTGCATTCTCTATATATATACACTAACCTACAAAAAAAACAACCTTTATTTTAAACGCCAAGCCTCAACAAATGTATTGGAATCAAATCTGAATCTGCACTAACGTTGGGCTCGTGCATCTCACATTCTTAAGTGCCAATTTTTTGCGATTACATTTGTATGCTAACTAAGGCTTCATGCTAAAGTCAGGTCTTAAATAAATATAAAAATAAATCTGCATCCTTCACATGTGGAGAAAATTGTTTGGAATAACAGCAAGTAGACAGGTAATGACACCCTTTAATGTACAACAGACAAATTAAAATTAAGCATAATAACTTTTAATATGTTTGGCTGACTGATTTACTTTAATAATGAGGGCAGCGTGTTAAGTTAGCACTGCCAGAATGTGTTGTGTGAGCAAGCTATGCGCCAGCGCGATCACTAGGATTGATTTCCTTAGCAGCAGAAACAATACTTTGTCATTTATAGACATACAGATAAAAGTAGGACATTTTTCAAATCTAAAAAAAGCTTCTTCTTTTTTTTTTCTAAATTTAAAATTACTTTAAAAAGAGAATGCTCCTTGTATATTTCTGACACGCTCCACAAACGAACCAAAACACATCTGACTCGCTTACTTTTAAAAGTCTACATTTAGATTATTTGACATTAAATGCATTCTTACTTTGGAAAAAATCGCAGCATGTTTCGTGATAAAAACATGACTCACAGTCCAGAAAATAGGGTAGCTTATAGCAAATTATTTTGTGGACCCCCTGGCACTTTGGTACCTGTTGTGTCGAGTTATTTCTTTCACTCAACCTGAATTAGTTGACATTACTAGAAAATTGCGTGGAAATCTGTTGCACTAAACCATTTTAGTAAAACTAAACAGGTTAAAGGGGTCATAATATCCAATTAAAATTGTTCCTTTCTCTTTGGAGTGTTACAAGCTCTTGGTGCAAAAAGAAGATATTTAAATTTGCAAAGACTTAAGTCTCAAATCCAAATATATATTCTTTATAAAAGTTAAAAGTCAACCACTCCTAATTATTTTACTCCTAATCAAATTTTGCAACGGCTTATTCTAACATGCTCCCACTTAATGATGTGAACAGATTTTCATAATGCTGCCCAAGAAAGAAAGGTGTAAGAATCCACCCGCCGGCCCAAAAAGCCGAATCCAGTGGCCGAAGGTTTAATGCATATTCGGTCTTTTACTTGTGCTTCTGAATTTTTCAGGATTCATTTTACATTTTAATCTAGATTGTGTTCAATCTGACTTTAATTTCACTTGATCATTACATTTAGGCAATATTTCTATCAAAAGCTGATCACAGATATCGATTGTTTATTAATTTAGATATTTGAGTATTCTGTAGGGGTGCTCCTGCCGATCGGCCGATCGTTAATGCGTCTCGTCAGTAAAGCCGGTTCTCTAATCAGCTGTTAATTCCATCAGGTGCGTGATTTCACATAGAGCAGCTGTTACTACACAGAGCCGTTGTTAACTGAGAAGATGCGCCAAAAAACGCTGAAAATGAAGTGGATTTGCGCATCTTCTCTATTAACAACGGCTCTGTGTAGTAACAGCTGCTCTATGTGAAATCACGCACCTGATGGAATTAACGGCTGATTAGATAACTGGCTTTACTTACGAGACGCATTAACGATCGGCCGATCGTGATCGGAGCACCCCTAGTATTCTGGAAATACCATACTTTCAATTATTCATTCATTAGTGACCGGTATCACATAGGAATTACACTCGGATGATAGTGAAGCCACTGACACAAACTCATCAGTTCTGGACTTACTCAGAGGATGTAGAGTGGTTTTAACACCTTTAAGTGAGCTACACCCTGCAAGCTCATAACAAAAAGTGTATCTTTCTCTTTAACTACAGAGCTACACGTTCTTAAGCCAGTGACAGTCAGAAATCAGAAGATCCCTAATGGTGTTCCCCATGGTTCATCCATTGGTGCTTCAGTATGATCTGTCCTGAATGCAGATTTGTGGAAATACCACTACACATTAATCTACTTGAAAAAGGATTTCATAAATATCAAAATAAATCAAATATAACAATTTATTATCAGTCAGGTAAATATGTATTATGCCAATTTACATAGTCAATTCAAAGATATCAAATTAATACAACACATCAAATTCTCAAAGATGATTCTAAGAGTAAAGGGTGCAAATCAGTTGTAAAAACATGAAGACCTTTTGGCTTGTTATAGGTTCTCGTGGCCCCAGGGTCACACCTGGGCCTACTGGTACTTAGCTACACACTAAAAAATGTTGGGTTAAAAATAACCCGACCAGTAACCCAACTATGGGTTGATATAGCACCTTCCCATCTGTGGTTTATTTTAACCCAATGAATTGGGTTAAAATCCTGTTGGGTTAAAAGTTACCCAAAAGTTGAGTTAATTATTTATATTAATTAACATCAGTATTTGTATAAAAAGTTACATACACAACTATATTACGAAACTACTTTGATGTAAATTAAAGGTTTTATTTTAATATGCAAATAACACATTTACAAATAAATTGTGAAATATTTTATTTAAATGTACAAGAATGTGTAAAAACACAACTGACATTTTCAAGATGTACAAATGTGTCAATTCTTATTCATATCAAAACACACAAATGTGCCAATACAGTTCACAGCTGTGGCCTAATGGTTAGAGAGTTGGACTAGTTTCCAGAAGGTTGCCGGTTTGAGTCTCGGTGCTGGCAGGAGTTGTAGGTGGGAGGGAGTGAATGAACAGCACTCTCTTCCACCCTCAATACTCATGACTGAAGTGCCCTTGAGCAAGGCACTGAACACCCAGTTGCTCCCCGGGTGCTGGATATAGCTGCTCACTACTCTGGGTGTGTGTTTACTTCTCACTGCTGTGTGTGCGTGTACTTGGATGGGTTAAATGCAGAGCACCAATTCAGAGTGTGGGTCACCATACTTGGCAAATGTCACAACTTCACTTTCAAATAAAATGTACATAAAATCAAGTAATATTATGCTAGCTGCTGGACCTACTGATGATCAATGAAATAAAAAGGTTTTTTTTTTTACTAAATACAAAGTTTTTAAGGAAGAGACAGTGTGCAGAAGAGACTATTAAAGACTGTGTGTTACAAAAACTCTAAAATGGGAGCAGAGGGCTTTGGGTAGTAGATGTCATATACAAAGAAAAGTTTGAAACACAGATCGACTGCTTGTAGCATTGTCTTCTGTTCCGTCGCCTCCCCGTTTAAAATAATAAAAACTTGGGAGGAGTTTTCCTTGTCACCAAGCACCAGGACATGTGGATTCTGGATTGTCTTGTGATTCAAGTACAGCACTATATTAGTGCCAACCTTAAAAGAACAAAAAAAAAGTAACATGCATTGTCATGATATTTCATTGATACACTCACTTTACAAATGAGTGAATTTAAATGAGTTAAAAGCTATAGCGAATTTAAATTGGTTAAAGTGATAATTCACCCAAAAATGAAAATTCTGTCATCATTTTTTATTTTTTTTTTTCAAAATATCTTCTTGGAACTATTTGTATTGTACAACAAGTATCTTATACAAAAGACATAAATGTGACTTGACTACACAGGGCACTGTAACCTTGAAATGTTTCAATTAACAGGCAGAGGTTCTCTTGTTGCAAATTTTCCTTCACGAAAAAGTCCACTGTCTAAAACATAAGTATAAACACATTTAGTACAACACATTTAAAAAACATGTAAATCAGTCTATCTTCATAAAAGAGAAATGGCTGCAATTATTATTACTTTTACTGTACAATTAATTAGTGCTGGTGCACTATGACAAATATTTCTTTTTTACGCTCCTCTCTTAAAGGTTTGTTGTAGGAGTAACATTAACGTTATGTAAATTTGGGGAACTGGTATAAAATTTCCGCTGAAAAGCGGATTGCCTCATGATTGCGCTCTTTACTTTCGTCTGGGTATAGAACTTTTATAACAGAAAATTGCAGGTTCATTCAAACGATTCTCATGGAGTCTGTTGTCTGTTGCATGACTGATGTGTGAGCTTAGCTCGAGCAGCTTCATTCACTGGTCCGATCCGATAAATGGTCCGTGCGGCTTTTTTTAGCTTGATTCTAATAATTTAGTCAAACTTTCACATTTCACCATACATTTTTATTAACGTTAAGAACTACTTATCTAAACGGTTTTGCAGCTAATCTTTTTATGTATTAATACTAGCGAACAAACAGGAACAGCATTCATGTACCATTGATCTGATTGTCTGGGGGGAAAAATGGACTAAAGGGAATTAAAACTTTTTTAAAGCATAAAAAATTACAATAAACGTATCAGTACACATTACTTAATGATATCACAATTATATCATACAATTATTTACAACAGTTAATTACCTCGTAATCATGCAGGCTGCTGAGTCGCTGACTGGACCATTAAAATTTGAACTGGAGTGAAGAGGGAAACATATTTAACCCAACAGCTGGGTTGTAACTAAAAATAACCCAACGACGAAAAAATAATTACCCAACAAATTGATACATTGACCCAATATGTGGAACCCAACGGTTAGGTTAAAAAACAACCCAACGTTTTTTTACTGTGTACTAAAGGCTAAAAACTGGTCAAGGAAATATATAAATGTGAAAATATTTGATTTTATTTATTTATTTATTTTTATTTTTGCAAACAAATAAATGATCAATAAGTAGGCTAAATGAACACAGGTTAAAATGTTTTACTTTTTTACTTTTTAGAATCTAAACTGGGATCGATAAGAATTGAAATCAATAAGCAGAATAAGAATCTAAATGGATTCAATTCAAACAATACCCAACCCTATCCACAACATCATGAAGTTTGAGAAATTCACTGATTTCTGAGCATTTTATGAACACTGATCAGTTGATGGCAAAATTCAGTGAGCAAACCCATGGACATACTTCGGTTTCTTTTCAATGTTTGCTTTATTTGTCTAAAATGAACCATATCATAGCCTTCAATATTTCTTTAAAAAAGAACTTTGTAACTTTTAAACTATTATTAAAAGGAGTTCAGTGAAGTTGTAAGAATGTTAAATAAAAAAAATCTATGTTCCATTTCTATAGGTTTTATATAATAAAAGCTCTTAATTCCAAAGATGCGCTCTACATGTTCCAGTAAAATAATGCCATAATTTTCCCTTATAAAAAGTGCGGGGGTTGATTGCTGTCTTTTCAAAAATGCAAGGGTCATGACCCCCCTGTCCCCAGTGTCAACATCTGCTGAATGTTCTATAACAAACACACATACATGCACTTTTGTTTTAAATTTGAGTATTAGTTCAAATTATTTAGTAATTATTTTCCCAAATTTGTTTTGTACTCTGATTCATGTTGTAAAGTTCTTGGCAAACTTCAAACACTTCTGTATTTGAGAAATATTAAAATCTATTGTCTCTCTGTTTTTAAACAGGTGCAAAGATGAGAAGGAAAATCTTTCAGATGATAGTGCTACTTCTGACAGGTGTTGTATGCCTTGTCATTATCATGAACAAAAACAGTTTTG
Organism: Carassius auratus; assembly: GCF_003368295.1. NCBI lineage: Eukaryota > Metazoa > Chordata > Actinopteri > Cypriniformes > Cyprinidae > Carassius > Carassius auratus. The sequence goes on along the minus strand of NC_039272.1, from coordinate 12,600,997 downwards.
AAAGTGAAGTGACACTGAAGAGCAAAGACAGTTTCCCCAGATACGAAACCATCCAGCCTGTGTATCCGGATTGTCAGCAGAATATGTCTGCTTATGATGTGAATGGATTTTCTACTCTGCCAAATCATATTAAAGACTTCCTGCTTTACCAACACTGTAGGAGTTTTCCCATGCTTCTTGACCTGCCTAATAAGTGTGGCGGACCGCAAAACTCTGCAAATGTCTTCCTTCTGCTGGTCATCAAGAGTTCTCCAGAGAATTACGATCGACGAGAAGTTCTGCGGAAAACATGGGCTAAAGAAAGATTGCACAAAGGTGTGTGGATCCGGAGAGTCTTCATTATCGGAACAAGTGGAACTGGCTTTGAGAAGCAAAGGTTGAATAAACTACTGAAGCTGGAGAACAGTGAGAACAAGGACATTTTACAGTGGGACTTCAATGATTCTTTCTTTAACCTCACACTGAAGCAGATCCTTTTCTTAGAGTGGATGGAAAGATGGTGCCCACACACCAGATTTCTTTTAAATGGAGACGATGACATTTTTGCTAATACGTTTAACATGGTTGAGTATCTTCAAGGTCAGACGGGCAATGATGGAAGTAAACATCTCTTTACAGGGCACCTCATCCAGAACGTAGGTCCTATCAGACATCCTTCAAGTAAATACTATATCCCGGTGCAGGTTCAGGAGTCTGAAAGCTATCCTCCGTACTGTGGCGGAGGAGGCTTTCTTCTCTCAGGCTTCACGGCCAAAACAATCTACAGCATGTCTCGTTCTATATATCTGCTGCCCATTGATGATGTTTACATGGGCATGTGTTTGCAAAAGGCTGGCCTCAAACCTACATCCCACCTTGGTGTAAGGACTGCTGGTCTGCATATCCCTGCTGCAAACGTAGACAAATTTCACCCTTGCTATTACAGAGAAATCATTTTAGTCCACAGATTTCTGCCGCACATGATTTTTGTCATGTGGAATGAAATACAAAACCCACGTTTGCAATGTGGAAGCACAAAATCCTTATAAAGAAAGGGAGTTTATTAACAGGGAGTGTGATTACTTTAAAAGGGAAACATAATAGCTTGCTGGACAATGCAATACTTTTTTAAAACATTCTAAAACATGGCAAAATGATTGCCTTTTAAAAATGTAAAATAGTGGTCTATTGCACTTCAGCCATAAAGGGTGGTTGATTCCTTTCTCAGAAATTGTGATTATAGTCTTCGTGGTCTTTATGCTTGTTTTTAAGCAACCTGAAAGTGCTTCTCAGTATATAGATGTATAGAAACATCTATATTCTCTTTAAAATCGAATTTTATCAGGGGAATTAAATGCACTCTGAGACAAAAAGATTGTCACTGAAAAGTTGTCACTGGGGCAGTACCTTTCCAAAAGGTATACTTTTGTACTTTATTTACCCCTAAAGGGTGGATATTAGTGTCTTACTGTAAATGCTACATATTAGTATCTTTTAAAAGTGTACCACTTCACCAATAGCATTTGTAACTTTTTTGTCTGAGATGTGCAATATATAAGAATGAATTTGGATTCTCTATGCAAAATGATTGCTGAAAAAGCAAGTGTACAAGGTGTACGGTGCCATATTGTAACAAATTACAAATAATTGAAGGATACTTATGCGTCTTGGCATATTTCTGCATTTTACATTTAACTTACTTTGTTTTGAGGAGAAAATGAATACTGCTGTTCTGACCTACATTTCTCCAGACTGTAAACGTCAATGTGCTTTAGAATCTAAATTATATTGAAATACTATATTTTAAACTCAATTGTCTGGAACAGTTGGTATTAGTAATACCAAATACGGCCTTCAAAGGTTAAATAATAATAAAATGTGGTATAATGTACATCTACTCATGGTGTTGGTTGTGTAGATGCGACTTTGTTTGCTTTGCTGTTTTATCCACTGTAGTACGACCCTCACTCAGAGCAGTTCACTCTTACATAACTCCAGTACCTCAACGCTGCTATAGCTTTGCCAGTCAGCTTATTTATAAAACTGAGATGTAGTTATAATACTTAAAGTTATAGGTGTCCGAAAAATAAAAATGATGTCATTATTCACTCACCCTCATGTTGTTCCAAACCTGTATGCGATTGTTTTTTTTTTTTGGTGAACAATCCCTTGGCTAGATTTAATGTCAGTAATGTTTATTTGTCATGTTATTTAAATTCAGTTCAGTCAGTTTCCGGGAACCTGTATTTTTTATCTCTGGAGACTGAACATGTTTATAACACTGAGGTAGATTGTAAATCTGGGGATTTCCATCTTATTGTTAGTGGACTTTTTGCTGCTGTTTGGTGATTTAACCTAGCAAAAACTAAATCTTAGGAAAGCAAATAATATTAAAGCAAATAATGCAGTTTTGTCAGGGTTTTCCTATGCTTACTACACAATGTTATGTTTCTGTATTAGTGTGGGATATTTTTATAGGCTGTTTGTCTGACATGTCTTTTTTCCTGTTGTTGAAACAAGTCTTAATTTTCAGTATGCATGAACATAAGAGCATCCAACTGTGCAAATTAAATTTACACAAAGCAAAGCAAGTTCTCTGTTTGTTTCCTAATTCCATGGGTGGGCAGGCTTTTGTTCATGAAGTGAGCATTAACGTTTTAGGAAATACAAAAAGAGTCCTACACCAACATTTGTGGAATTTGCTAGGGAGAAGGGAGTGTTGTTTGATAAATGGTGCGCTGCCAGTAAAGTGAGTGATTTTTACTCCTTAAGGGAGTTGATATTGCTAGAGGAATTTAAGGGATGCTTATCTGAACGCTTAGTAGTCAATGATTAGTATGATTAGTAGTTATTGAACAGGTGACTACTTTGTCACATGCAGCTGTACTTGAAGATGAGTTTATTTTAACCCACAAGAATGTATTTGCTTCTGCACGTCCTGAAAAGTTACAGATTGACAGTTCGCAATCTCAAACGTCACGTTCCAGATTTAGTCCCCCCCCCATAATAAAGAGGAGGGTGAATGTTTTCAATGTCACAAAAAAGGGCACGTGATCGCTGATTGCATGGTGTTGAAGCGCAAGCAGCAACCAAAACCAAAGAGCGTGGGGTTTGTGAAAACTTAGAAATCTGCAGTCGCTGTGTATACTGAGGAAAGAATTGATGAGAGTTATCAGCCCTTTGTGTTAAAAGGGTTAATATCACTGAGTGGGATAAGAGAGGACCAGGAAGAAGTAAGAATACTCAGGGACACTGGTGCCATGCAATCGTTTATATATATATATATATATATATATATATATATATATATATATAAAGGTAGATTATTCCAGAGTTTTGAAGTAATTCGTCTTTTTGAGTGGAAATTCCCCAAACTGGAAGTGCCTCCCATATTATACAACGCAGTATTCTACTTAGGACAAGGGTATTTCTTGCATGCCAGTAATTCCCTTTATAAGGATTAAAATAATGGCAGCACTGAGTCAGCATGGTTCTTATCACCTGAGCACAAATAAACTTTCAGAAAAACAAGTCAAGGATTTAAGTGCTCAAACAAATCATGAACTATTTTCATGTTACAGGACAACAACAAAAAATAACTCTTTGTTATTCTTTGTTCCCAACAGGAACAATTCTGGTTGCAGCAGCCCCTAATAGACATGAATAGTGGAAAACAGGTTTATTGTTCCATTCCATTATAATTTCTCGGAAGACCTTTCAGAAGATGAAAAACAAAATTCATAATAATTTTTATGCGACTTTTTCGTGCTTTTACAGTTTTCTGTTGAAGCTTGATTGCCTTATTTATTGCAATTGCTGGAAAATGGGTAACCTGAACAAATTATTATCTAATTATTATAGATTAAATAATAACTGACACTTCAAATCAACATTTAAATTTACACTTTTATTAAATGCCGTCTTTTATAATGTCTGAAAAGATATCATTGAAAAACCTGGTACAAGTAACGTGCTATATGTCTTAAGTTCTCACTCTGCTTCAAACGGGTTATTAAGTATTTCAATGTATTATAAGTATTTAAGTTACACCCTGATATTGCAGAATATAAATGGAAAATACGTTAGAGGTTAATTTACAGTAAAATTGCCTTAAAATAATACAAATATTAAAGAAAAACAAATATTATTGGGCTAAAATCACAAAAGCACAAATATACATTCAGTTTTCTTCCACATGTTGTTTTCTTTGTATTTTGTATGTTCGTTTACAAGTGTTTTGGCTGTTTAATATTAGGATTTAGTTTAAAATCACCAACGCAGCCCCTCACTACAACATCAAGCCCAGTCCATCCCCCACCCCTGAATGTTAATTTACATTTTACGATCACATGTAACCCCCCCCACCCCCACCGAACGTGATTTTGAGGGGGCTCCATAGCAAATTCAGTGCACAGGGCCCAGTATTCCTAGCTATTGCCTTGATTTTTACTTTATATTTGAGAGTCAATCAGTCCTATGCATTTTCTTAAGGAATACAATTAAACAGGTAATGCTAGTTCTTGTAAATGTAACTTAACTGCGAATATGCAAGCTGATCTACTGTAACTATGTTTTGAAAGGAAACAAAACACTTAAAAAGCTACTGTAAGAATATGTCCTAAAATCAACTCACTTATATATCAAATATACATATATGTTGAAAATGGAGTGATCTGTTCAGGGTAACTATAATTTTACCCTTTACAGCTCTCTCTCTCATCTAACAGGCTATTTTCAAACATGTCCTGTAGAGAGGAGAAGCTTGGTCTGTCCTCGCTGTTGAACTCCCAACACTGCATCATAATACTGTGCACCTGAAAGAAAACAAAAACTAAACTGTAACTTACTTTACCCTTATATTTGTTTGGTACTTTAGCTATCATATGCTTGGTGCATGAACTTGATGTCTATGCACAATTGGTTAATATGACCCATACAAAAACATTCACAGAGAAATCTGTTTTTATTTTCACCTTTGGTGGACACTGAGATGGCATTGGTAGCCTCCAATTATCCTTGAGAAGATTAAGAAGATGGATAGCCATGGACGGACTCTGGACATAACTTCCTATCTTCTGCATACACAGCTGCATCAAAGGATTTACAATAAAGCAGGTTAAACACGTTAAAAGTTCAGGAACAACATAAATTGAGTTGTCGATGACAGAATCTTTTTCTTTTTGTGTGTGTGGGGGGGGGGGGGGGAAGTTTCGCAAGGTGACAGTCATTCATCTACTTCCTGCCAGCCACTGTACTCATACAGTAGCAGCATCATTATATGGAGCTTCATTTACTCACTCTTTTGGGGTTTCGACTGATGTCGCAGTAAGAGAAGAGCTCATGTAGAACAATGCCGAAACTCCATACGTCCGACTTGTGGGAAAATTTCAATTCTGAAATGGATTCGGGTGCATACCTGAACAGGATGGGACATGAAACAACAATGTTGAAACATAACATAAGTAAAAAAAAAAATTAATAATGTTCTCAAAGCAATAACACAAATACATTATTTATACATCTTTCATGGAATGTTTTTAGTTAACATTTCCTTTAGTTGTGTTTTTTAAACGGTGCTACCTGTCTCAGAATGTTCAGAGAGTATTCAAAAGTAACATTCCTAAAATGTTCACAAAATTATAAAAATGAATGTTCCCTTTCCATTTTGTTTTTTCAACCAATTGGCTGAAAACTGGGTATTGTGGGTATTGTTTACATGACTGTAAACAACACAAGGATTAGGAGCTGGTGAATGTAGATGTGAAATATTATGAATGATATTCAAATATATGTGTGACTACTTTTTTATTTTGTATTTTTTTTTGCTTAGTTCACTCCATGGGTGACAAAAATAATATTACAGGTTAGTTCAGCTTCGATTATGCATTAAAAGATACATAACCGAGATTTCTGAAACAATCTGAATGTTTTGTCTAATTATTTTAAGGGAATGTTAGCAAAACGTTCTGAGAACTTGTTTTGTTAGCTGGGTTGTGTGTTTGGATGAAATGTATTGCACACCAATTGTGTTTTCTGCCTGAACTCTGAAGACTGTGATGTAATCCTTACCAGAAAATAGGGCTTTCTCCTGGCTGCGTGACACGGTAGTACTCTTTATCCACTGGGATGATCTTCGTGAGCCCAAAGTCGGCAATTTTCACCAGAGTGTCACTGGCGACTAGGATATTGCGAGCAGCTAGATCACGGTGAACATAACGCATGCTTTGCAAGTACTCCATCCCCTACACAAGAATGTTACAGAGCTGTTTAGATGTGTAAAGATCCACAAACAAATTAATAAACTGACCTATGATTAGAAAAAGGACTGAGTGAACCCTCTAGTTTGTACTAGTGTTGGTTAGTCTGTTTGTACCTTACAGATCTGCGAGGCAAAGAGCAGCAGTCTTCGGGTGCACACGTTCTGTCTGTGCTTCTCCATATATCCAATCAGACTGCCGAAAGGAAGATATTCCATCACCAGTTTTGTGCTGAGCCGGCCTGTGAGGAGTTCAAAAATAGGGATTATTGACTATTAACAGGTGTTTTTCACATATTTCAGTTATGCTATGCATTGGTTTGTGTTTTAGGGTTAAAGGAATTGTCCTGGCGGGAAATTACCAGTGACTTTTCTATTTTTCTTAAAGAATGTGTGCTGATTGGAAATTGATTGGTAATCATTAAAAGTAGTCTGACCTGCGCTGTAGCAGATGCCCTTGTATTTGACAATATAGTCACAGTGCAGTGAGCTGATGGTCTGGATCTCTCTCTGGAAGTCTGCCATGGTGGCCTGTTTGTCTGACTGAAGTTCCTTGACAGCTACCAGATCTCCAGTGTTATCACCCCACGGATCGTAACGACAAAGCTCGACACTGCCAAAGTTACCCTAAACACACACACGTGCACACAGTTAAAACCATCATCCTTCATTTTTCTCTCAATTTCTGTTTGGAAATCAATAGCTGCACTAATAATCATCATGTTTTGGTTTTGCAAGTGAGTTTGAATTGTGAAAGAGCAAAATGCATCATGATTTTCAATGAAAATTGAAATAACTGCAACTAATGCATTAAGTTAAGAAAACATAATGCAATTGTAATCTATAATTGTAATGGTATCATCAGATTCTCTGTGGTTTTTTTTGTTGTACCTTTCCCAGGATAGAGATGAATCGCAGGTATCGCTCCTCAAAAACATCCTGTTGTTGCTTTTTGAAGATGTTCGGTCTTCTCCAGAAGCCATCGCTCTTGGGAAGTGTGCCAGTCGCGTGAAGGATCTCATAATCTACAAATTGTTCCCATATGTTTTATTACAAATCTAGCCAAGATGTATGAATCATTATTTCAAATATAATCAGGAACACATGTTATTAAACCATTTGAACCTCGATAAAAATCAGAACTATTATTTTTTATTATTTTTTTTATTTTATTTAATAAAGCAAATGATATCATATTTTAAAATATTACTTAGATGTCAAAGATTTATAAAAACACTTACTAGTACATTATCATTTATTAAATATATAACAATTTTACATTTTAATACTTGTATGTTTGTATACTTGGAAATATTTAATATAATACAAAATGTATATATTAAATAACAAACAAATGAATTGAAAAAATATTTGAAAATAATAATACATTCATACCATGTATTTAATAAATAACATATTTAGTATTGTATATAAAAAAAGATAGTATAATAATAACAGTGACATGTGAAAAACGGGGCGCTAACTGGCCTTAAAAGCCAAGCCACAATTCTTTTCTTTTTTTTTTTTTGTCTGAAGGTGCTGGTGTACATCTGTGTGTTACCTGAAGTGATGAGGCTGTTAAGTTGGCGGATAATGCTTCTGCAGGACGGTCTGAGCTCAGGCTGGTACTGCATGCACTGAGAGATCAGGTCGGCCAGCTCAGCCCACTCCAGAGCAGGCAGGTTTGAGAAGCCCTCATAAAACTGCTGCTTCTGGATTCAAAGGACAGCAGCTGTTAGGTACCACAACACCATGCTGGAGACACATTACCTGAGTATGTGTCTCCAAGAAAATGTACACTTAATTCATTATGCTGTATTCTATAATAACATGAGGTGTCTGTACTTGTATGGGGTCCAGGCCCTGCAACGGAGCTTCTCCATTATTGAAAATCTCCCACAGCGTTGTCCCAAAACTCCACTTGTCACACTCCAGTTCAATCTCAAGTGTATCCAGAACCTCGGGGGCCACCCATGGGATTCTGTCTAACACCACTGGATTCACAGAAATGTGCATTTTATTGTATTATACATAGTCATGTTGTAGCGTATTCCTGGGGTGCAGATCTCAATTCCTGGAGGGCCCCAGACCTGCAGAGTTTAGTTCCAACCCCGCTTCCTGTACATACCATGTAGTTTACAAATAAGCCTGAAGGACTTGATTAGCTGGATCACGTGTGCTTATTAGGGGCTGAAACTAAACTCTGCAGGGCTTTGGCCTTCCAGGAACTGAGTTTAACACCCTTGGTGTAATATAATGAATAAAGAATCTATTATTATTCTCTCAAGAATTCTTTTAAAAATACAAATTATTCTAGAAGTCATCAGGTTAAGAGTAAAATTAAGTTAATAATTCATCTTCATTGTTTTGACATTCGATTTAGTGTGTAATATAATTACCGTCTTTGCCCAGCAAGGCCATGCTGATACCAGGGTCACTAAGTTTAATGAAGGGCGAGTTATCGGCGGAAAGGTCTCCCTCTCTGGCCAACAGCAGATTCTTTGCACAAATATTCCCATGTGCAATATTCTTCTCCTCCTGCACACGGCCAAAAAAAACAAAACAAAAAAAACAATTTTTTTTAAAGATTTTAGCTACTCTATAAATAAGGGGCCTCAAATATTCATTACAGAATTCAATCAATATGAGCTTTTAAATGAAAGATTCTTGATTTCTTTTTTATTTATTTCATTTGGCTCTACAAAGGTTATATCCTTTAATATTATGCATAGTATGCATATATACCTCTTTATATTAATGTTCAAAAGTCAATGAGATGGGTTTATTTAATTAGTATTTTCATCCAGCAAGGATATAAATTAAATTTTTAAATCAATTAAAAATCTATGGAATACAGGCGTTTTAAGTTGTAATAATAATTCACAAATGACAATTTTTTTACTGTATTTTTGATCAAATAAATGTAGCCTTGTTGAGCACAAGAGACGTCTTTCAAACACATTAAAAATCTTACTGACTCTACATAGTATATTGTATCTTATATTACAGAGATGTGTTGTCATTTGTGACAGTATTAAATGTCTAGATGAAACCAATAAGACAATAATTGTGTTCATGTTATGGCTGATTCCCAGTAAATATTAAAAATCTACTTATTTAATATCCAAAACAAATAAAAGAACAAAACAAAAACACTGAAAGCAATAGTTGTCAATTTTTATTAATGTTGTGATTCTTAATTGGATTTAAAATGATTGGATGGCTGATCATTTTGATGTTAGGTAAAGAAAATTTTAATCTTTAAATGAACCCTAGATGAACAGAAAAATAATCTAAAAATGTAAACAACTGTCAAAAATGTAATGCTCTGTATTGGCTGGTAAATATAAACCAGTACTGACAAATTAAAACATAACTGAGAAACTTCCATATTTCATAATCGGCAGCCAATTTATCATGCATGAATATTTCTCACCAGGAAGTTGAGAGCACAGGCTAGTTGTTTGGCCACGTCTAATTTCCAACTGACTGACACAGATGTGCTCCTCTTTAGATACAGGTCCAGTGCACCATGCTTCACAAACTCCTGCACCATGATGTCTGCAAGGGTCAGAGGAGGAGGAGGAGTCAAAGAACTGAGGTCAGTACACAGACTTTTAATTGCTTTCTTAGGGTTTGCCCTCTTGTGTTTAGACTTTGATAAAAGAGTTTTTTTCAAAAAGTATAAAACACGTACTTTTTGATTTGTGCACACTGATGCCATATACCAGGAGAAGGTGCTTGTGGGAAATTTGACTCATCAAACTGGCCGCCTCAAAAAACGACTTGAAAACAGCATTAAGAATAAATCATTAATCACGTGGCTCAAAAAAAAAAAAAAAATCTCTTCAGTCAAAGAATGCAAAACTATTATTTCCACTTGCTCATTAATTATAAGTCGTTGTCATTTTTTTCATTGCATTTTAATGCATTTGTTAAATCTCTCATTCATTAATACTACAGTATTCTGAATCAAGCAGAACATTGTCATGAATTGTCACGTAATGTGAAATGCAATATTCTCTATGCCAAAGTACCTATCTGAGGAAGCGCTTTACTGGATATTGTCTTTTTATTGTAAATGAACGTATTCAGCATTTGTTCCACGATTAAAAACACACCTCCCAGCAGTTTTTATGATTTGCATCCAGGACCTTCAGAAGAACCTCTGTGGAGTGTGTCACTCCATCCCGCTGGTCTGTCTTACTGCCTCTAAAGATATGCGTGAAGGAACCTTGACCTAAGCTTTCGCTCTGTCAGGAGATAGAAAGTTGTTTGACTTGAGCTGTTTTGAGATTAGACATACTGTTTTTAAAATTCATATTTTAAATTTCTAAAAGCAAGCACTTTCAGTTGCTTTCAGTCAACGGCTACAGTTTGAAAATAATAGATAACGAAATAATAAATAATTGTAAATGAATAAATAGTGTTTTCATGCCTTTAAACTAGCGACTTCAAAATCAATGAAAATATACTTAAACGCTTATAAAAGTGTATAAATGTACCCAGATGAGGTCCTCATGTTTAATCATGTGGAACTGCATGTGGCTTGGTTTGTGTCTCTGTAACATGGGGGAACTGGGCATCTCAGTCATACTGCTGTTACGAAGGATGATCATGTTGGTAAGTTCTGCAATGAAGACAAGAAAGAGCACAATAAAAATAAAGAAATTTATTTTTATATATATATAATATAATTTAGTTATATATATATATAAGTAAAAATAGTAAGAAACAGTACAATAAAAATTAAAAAAATTAAAAAGATGTAATAAAAAAAACAATTGTTTTTCCCCAAGTTATATTTTTACATTGTTTATGCAGTTTATTTTATTAAATATGACATGTTGAAAAAAATAATGAAATCCCAAAGAACCCTTGCTGTCTATTTTTTATATACTGTATATAAAAGATAACCAATGATATGTAAAAAGCAAATGTTGAATAGAAATGTTCTACCTTTTGGTCTGGGTGGGCAGCACTTGTCCAGCGTGACGGGGATGTCTGACATGAGAAGCGTGCTGTGCTGATAGAAGTCTGTGAGCTGTTTTAGACTACAGAATGAGTTGTGGATCCCGGCCAGAATAAACTTCTCATTTTTTTCTATTAGACAGTCCTTGTAGTCCATCCCTAATGGAGTCTGTTGGAACATCCAGAAGTTAGGAAATATAACAACGGAGTCTAGTCATTAAAGGGGGGGTGAAATGCTATTTCATGCATACTGAGTTTTTTACTCTTTTAAAGAGTTGGATTCCCATGCTAAACATGGACAAAGTTTAAAAAATTAAGTTGTACGTTTGAAGGAGTATTTTTGTTCCAAAAAACCTCTTCCGGTTTGTCACAAGTTTCGGAAAGTTTTTTTCGAGTATGGCTCTGTGTGACGTTAGATGGAGTGGAATTTCCTTATATGGTTCCTAAGGGCACGTCTGCCGGAAGAGCGCGCGCTCCCGTATAGCAGAGCAATGAGAGGCTGAGCACAGGCATTCGCGGCATTCGCGAGAGCGTCGCGAAAAGACACAAAAGAAGTGTGTTTTTGGTTGCCAGGGCAAGACAACCCTGCACAGATTACCAAAAGAGAAACAGCATTAAGGGACCAGTGGATGGAGTTTATTTTTACAGAGCATCAACGGAGTTGTGCAAGTGTTTTTGTTTGTTCCCTGCATTTCGAAGATGCTTGTTTTACAAACAAGGCCCAGTTTGACGCCGGATTTGCACATCGTTTATTTCTTAAAGGGGGGGTGAAATGCTCGTTTTCACTCAATATCCTGTTAATCTTGAGTACCTATAGAGTAGTACTGCATCCTTCATAACTCCAAAAAGTCTTTAGTTTTATTATATTCATAAGAGAAAGATAGTCTGTACCGATTTTTCCCGGAAAAACACGAGTGGCTGGAGGCGTGACATGTGGGCGGAGCTAAAGAATCACGAGCGCCAGTAGGCTTTTGCGTTGAGAGCGTTTGGAAGCTGTGACACCGCGAGGACAAAACCAACCAAAACAAACCATTGCTTAAAGTCAGATTCAGCGTATATTTATGATCCAGAATCAGATCCAGAGGCTGAAATTGAACAAGAGCAGCATCAGCAATCAGTCTCTATGTGGTATATAACGTACTGAAACTGTATATATTTGCTTAGCGTTTTTGGAAAATGACTAAGTTCCACTTTGTCATCTTTTTTTTTTTTAAGCTGTACATGTGGAAAGCGCAGTTTGATGACAACATCGCATGTTGTTTACTTGATGTGCTTTCACGCCTATAGCTAAGTTAACAACACAGAGATATTTGAAGCAGTTTTACTCGTGCAGTTTGATGACAACATCGCATGTGGTTTACTTGATGTGCTTACGCGCCGATAGCTAAGTTAATAACACAGAGATATTTGAAGCAGTTTTACTCACCGCATGTGGTTCCAACACACGATCGTGACACTTTTTAGTTGGGACTGCATTATCCTTAAGAAATAAACGATGTGCAAATCCGGCATTAAACTGGACCGTGTTTGTAAAAAAAGCATCTTCGAAATGCAGGGGAACAAACACAAACACTTGCACAACTCCGTTGATGCTCTGTAAAAATAAACTCCATCCACTGGTCCCTTAATGCTGTTTCTCTTTTGGTAATCTGTGCAGGGTTGTCTTGCCCTGGCAACCAAAAACACACTTCTATTGTGACATTTCGCGACGCTCTCGCTCTGATCAGTGAAGTGTGTTGTGCTCTCAGTGCTGTGCTATACGGGAGTGTGCTCTCTTCCGGGAGAAGTGCCCTTAGGACCCATATAAGGGAATTCCGCTCCATCTAACGTCACACAGAGCCATACTTAGTAATTTTGGAACAGAAATACTCCTTCAAACGTACAACTTAATTTTTGAAACTTTGCCCATGTTTAGCATGGGAATCCAACTCTTTAACAGTGTAAAAAACTCAGTATGCATGAAATAGCATTTCACCCCCCCTTTAAGGATAATGCAGTCCCAACGAAAAAGGGTCACGATCGTGTGTTGGAACCACATGCGGTGAGTAAAACTGCTTCAAATATCTCTGTGTTGTTAACTTAGCTATCAGCGCGTAAGCACATCAAGTAAACAACATGCGATGTTGTCATCAGACTGCACTTTCCACATGTACAGCTTAAAAAAAAAAAAAAAAGACAACATAAAGTGGACCTTAGTCATTTTCCAAAACCGCTAAGCAAATATATACAGTTTCAGTACATACCACATAGAGACACCTTTACTGATGCTGCTCTTGATAAATTTCAGCCTTTGGATGTGTGTCACAGCTTCCAGACGCGCTCAACACAAAAGCCTACTGGCGCTCGTGATTCTTTAGCTCCGCCCACACGTCACGCCTCTAGGCGCTCGTGTTTTTCCGGGAAAAATCGGTACAGACTATCCTTCTCTTATAAATATAATAAAAATAAAGACTTTTTGGAGTTATGAAGGATGCAGTACTACTCTACTCAAGATTAACAGGATATTGAGTGAAAACGAGCATTTCACCCCCCCTTTAACAGTTCTAAAGAAATAGAATGCTCAAGTTGATTGAGTAATTTGTATTATAATACTACTAAGCAGTAAAACATAGGAAGTGGAGATTGGGGCTTTTTTTTTTAAAGAAACTTCCTGTTGAAACTCAAAGGCTGGGGGTTTACGCTGTTTGTATGAGTCCAGCAAGACTGATACCTGTATGCAAACAGTGAGGAAGTACTTGTCAAAGTCCTTGGGACTGTGACGTAACAGGAACATCCCATTTTTGGCTCCAGCTTTCTTAAGTTTGTGCACCGCAAACTCGGACCTTTAGAAAACACACACACAAAACTGTGTTTATTACTTAGTCATTTCCTCTCTAATTGTACCATATGGTGAAATATGAAACTGAGTAGTACGTGATCGGGCCGTGGCAGTAATTATGAATGTCCTCCAGCAAGCTCGGCGGGGCCACTTCTGCACAGAAATAGTGAGTCGAATCTGTAGTCAACCTAAAATATCCATCAACCAGAGATACAAAGGACAGAGCCTCAGTTAGGGTGTGGAACTCAGCCTCCTATTGGTGAAAAGAGAAACAGAGTTTAGTTTGAATTTAGTTTATTATGTAACATCAAACCTTGGTTAATCAAAATGGCAAATGAGTCACTACCACTGTTACTATCAGTGGAGAAGTTTACTTCCTTTTCTAATAAGTTTATGTGTTCATACTAAAAAAAAAAGTATATATAAATGCCACTACCATGCAATGGTCGTCCTGGCGTGTAAGAGTGACCACCCTTCCTTCCAGGGGCATCTGATCTTGAGAAAGACGCTTAATACTGATGTCGGTGATCTGGGGGAAGTCACAAAACGTCTGCCATTCCTGTGAACGTATACCAGAGGGAGCTCAGTAAAATAACAGAGCGCATACATAGACTGCCAATTAAAAGTTTAGGGTCACTAAGTTTTTAATGTTTTTGAAAGGAGTCTCTTATCCTCACCATGGCTATTTTTAGTTGATCAAAAATAAAGTGAACACAGTTTAAAATGACTGTTTGCTGTTTTAATATATTGAAAATATATAATTTAATTCTGTGATAGAAAAACTGAATTTATACCAGCCATAACTCCAGTTTTCAGTGTCACATGATCCTTTAAATCAATCTAATATGCTGATTTGCTGCTCAAGGAGTATTTTCTATTATTATCAATGTTGAAAACAGCTGTGCTGCTTGGTATTAAAATGTGGAAACCATGATACATTTTCTTCAGGATTATTATTAATAGGCTAATAGACAGTTAAAATCATTTTCACTCAGACGATTCATTCAAAAAACGATTTCATTCAGCAACGGCATCGATTCGTAATGCTGTGGCTGCGTTTGGGAACTATTTTCTTTGGCGGAGCAAAAATAAACAAAGGCAACACTGAGTCGAAAATGTAAGTGACTCAAAATGAACTTCTTGTTTATGCTACCTGGCTCTCTTTGGTCTGTATCTGAATCCCTCCTTCTCCAGACACTCGCACGGATTTGACCCTATGCTGCTCGCTCTGCTCCAACCATCCAGAGTGATGCAAAGTGAAGCTTTCTGAGCCATAATTCGGCTCCAACCCACTCAGCTCCATCAGGTACTTCAGCTTAAGGTTGCGTTCACCAGCCGGGCATTTGCCAAGCTTCTTTAGGAAACGCTTCATCGTTTTTCGGATTTGATATCGCGCCAGGCGGCTCTTACTTTGTATATCTTGTCTGTGGGTCTCTGGGAGGCAGGACTTGTAGCTGGAATGAGATTTGACATAAAATCTCTGTATCTCCACCATCCACTTATATGTGACTTCCTCAGTTTCTCATGTTACCTTGTTGTATTGCAGATCTCACCAAGGCTCTGGTTTCTCTCTTTAGCCATACGCCACAGATCCAGCACTGCCATTCCCAAACATTCCTGCTGCAAACTCAAAGCAGGTGAAATCCCGCCACGTCCAGACACAAAATCACTGCGGGACTGAAACAGGTAGACTGTACAGTCAGACGGGAAGGTAAATGATCCCGAATAGTTGAGTTAGCATTTTTATAGCACATTTTTTAAATGATTTGAATCAAACCAATAGTTTACTGTATATCAGCAGGACAGAGGCACATAAACCTGGGTGTTCATTTTACATTCACACGGATTACTGTGCTATACCTGAGCAAAAAGATAGTCAATGACGCAGTAGTCCAGTACAGCACAGATTCGTCCTCTCCTGAGGCTAAAGCGGTATGATGCTTTGGACCCATGACCAAACCAGCTTAAGAAGAAAAACCTTAAACACACAATTACAGAAAACTGTCAATTTACATGTTTATCTCTAAAACACCTTTCACTTTCTTACTATTTAATTTTTCCACTAGCAATTATTTTAGTTTTATTTGTATACTATTACAGTATTTATTCATATTTTAAGTTTGCTTTTGTTTTCAGTGTTTATTTTTATTTCAGCTTTATTTCAGTTATCAAAAAGTAATATTAATAATTGTTTAGTTAACAGTGCAATGGCCAACAATGCATATCAGAGCATCACCAAATAATTATATAATTTTACTAATTTTACAATGAAAAGTTCTGTTATTGTGCATCATATTTATCACATAAGGTGTTAAATAACTTTTTTTTTAGATTTGTGTTTTTTCTTTACACATTATGTGTCATATTTATCTTATTTATGCTCTTCACAGACACTGCTGTCTTATAGTACACTAACTTTTTAAAAAACTTTATTAAGTCCAATATTTTTGTTTGTGATGGAAATGACACAACACTTCATATAAAAACTGATATAAAAATTATGAAGTATTGACATTTCAAATTAGTGCTACTTTACTCACTTTAGTTTAAAATGTTATGTTTATGATTCTTTCACTTTTTACATCATCACATCATCAGTTTTAAATATATATATATGATAAATCTACTTTAAGACTGAAGTCTAAGTCAAGGACAAGGTTAAACTAAATCTTTACATAACATGCATTTGCAAATTAAATGAAAATGAATGACATGAATAGTAAATAAAGAAACTCAAATAGTCAGTAAGAGTAAGCTATTTATAAATAAAAAATATGATTATAACAGCTGTTTACCTCACTCTGTAGTGAACTTTGACGTTCTCTTCGCTCTTAAACACATGAGTTGGTGGATACCAGTATGACAGGTCCTCTGATCCCAAAGCAAACAGGTTGTGGAACACAGGGCGAATTCCTAAAAATATAAATATTCCATTCAGTTTGTTCTAAGGCGTGTGCACAACCCTTTTAAATGTGTTTAATTAAAAGATTAGAAAAACAAAACCTATGAGCAGATTTTAGTTTAAATTGTGATTTCTATGCTTTAGACATACAGAATCATCTAAAAGATAGAGGTTGACCTCATAAAAGTTATCATCAACACTGTTGTAATGCTTGTTGCACCTTTATTTAAAAAGCTTTTTAGATTTTGACAACAGATGTACATAACGGAAGATTTTGACCTTTGAGCAACAGACATCTTTAACCTGTTTAGATTATGTTGTGTGTGACTGTGTGTTAGTGTCTCACCGCTGGCTTTAGCAGCAAGCGCACACACGCTCTCCGCTGTGATGTGTCCGGTGGGGATGGTGAGGGTGGTCTCTGAATTTAAGCTGGGGCTGTAGTACAGGTGCACCTGAAGCGCAGAGTCATAGCTGGACTTCTGACTGCCAGCCCTTTCGCTCTTCATCAAGGGCACCTCTTCCTCTTCACTCATGGTCTTCTCACAAATGAAATCTTCTGATTGGATGGAAAGGACTAGATCATTTCATCTCATCAGATGCAGTTGTTCATTTAGGGGAAAGTGGGGTGAGTTGTGCCAGTTTTTACTCAAAGTGACTTTAAAGTGAGGCCATGACAGTAATCTCTTTCACTTTAGAATGTACATATATTTCAGGATGTGGTGCATCCCTGAGAACAATAACTTTGGATCTGAAATAAATTGTTTCAGAAATATAGCTTTTGGGAAAAAAGTGGTCTTGTGGCACAACTTGCCCCTGATGCGGGGTAAGTTGTGCCTTTTGGGAGAATACGTTGGGGTAAATAGTGCCAGCGATTTCTGAAGCAAAACGGAACATTTTAATGTTATGAACTGTAATGCTATATGAAAGCAAGACAAAAAAGGTTTATTCATATATTGTCATCCTATTAACTGTTGGAATAAGACATATTTTGTTGTCAATGCCACTTGTCAATGCTTCAGGGGAATATAAACTGGGATGTGGGTAGTTTCTTGAGCACATCACCTTCAGGGATAACCCCTTCACTATTTTCTTTAAATGTGTGTGTGTGTGTGTGAGAGAGAGAGAGAGAGAGAGAATATGTCTTTTTCTTGGCGAGCATGATTTCACCAAGTAAAACATGTTCCTGGATCAACATCCTTGTTGATCCAGGAACAACATTCCAATCAACCAATCAGAAGTGAGATATAACTTTTCAAGGTCATTCCAATCAACCAATCAGAAGTAAGATATAACTTTTTTGTCGGTCTTCCGTTTATAAGTGCGTGGCATAATGGGTTTTTGTCTAAAATTAAGAATGCCACATAGTTTAAGTGCTAAAATGCAAATTAATAATGTGTTGAAAATAATCATAAGTGGAGGTGAGTAGTGCCACTGGCACAACTTAACCCAGGCTCTTTGGCACAAATCACCCCATACCCACAAATTTGAAAAACTAGCATTATCCAGCAGTTAAGAGCTAACATCATGCTAACTGGTAAAGCACCAAAACATGTATGAAATATTTTCAAACTTTTCTAGAATTGTTCAGACGCTACAATCAAAAAACCTTGATAATAGAAATTTTACTTTTAAAGGAAAAAAACAGTTTTTTGAGCTAAAATGTGATTAACTCTCATGCCATGTGTCTCTCTTCTTTGGAGGATGAGTAAAATGGATGGCTTTTTAAAATTATGTGGTCACATGACCAATTTCTTCAATGGTTTTCCAGAAACAAGGGGTGGAACTACTTCCCCCCTGGCACAAATCACCCCACTCTCCCCTACCATATTTTATTTTCCAAAATAATGCATGCAACTCATTAAAACGATACAAATGGTTCTTTCTGATAAATAGTGAATTAATTTGATGTTAGGAGCGATTGTAAAGTTTTAAATTGACTCTGATGTTCTGTTTGGGGGTTTATAAAACCCTTTCAATATGTACATAAACATTATTAATCCATCTGGTTGACTTTTGCTAATCTTATGAGTGATTATTAATAAAATGCCAATTTTATCACAGATCCTGAATAATAATAAAAACTAAAATGCTACATTTCTTCTGCTGGGGGTCTCAGAGGCACTGACTATAAATAAAAAAAAACTGACCTTAGACAGAAGCATTGTTTCCGTTTAGACAACAATTCAATTTTAGAAAAAGTGTATGCACTTAGGGAATCAACAGAGGGTTAAATTTAAATACTCATTAGAGTCTAATCATTAGGACCCCCGAGACCCCAAACATAAATACAGCAAACTTGAGCTCAAAAGAACTAGAGATCTACTCTAAGCAATAGACAAAGCAGAAGCCGATAACAATCTACTGTAAAGCAGTGGATTATTTTTAACGCCAGTTCTTAGAACCGTGTTGGTCATATGCTTGATCGAAGTGAGCTCATCCTTCTCATGTTGACGATCTGTACTTTCCGCAACAAACCAAATCAAGGGTGTTTTCCAGGAGATTTCCAAAATTAAGCCATTAATTATAAAGAATTTTATATACATAAAGTATTTTAAATTAAGGTTAGTTTACACAAGTTTAATTTGGTTTCAATAATGTCATTAGCTGTTCAATTTCTAAATAAAACATCCTATTACAGAAATACATCTGTTTATATTCCAATAATACAATAATATGAGTACAAACAAATATGAAACATACAACGCCACAGTCACCAAATGAATGTTTGTAGTCACATGACTTCTACTGGCATATGCTCAGAAATGGCAGTTCAGTTACGAGGTATTTTTCATTTTACGATTCTAATAAAGACAACTGAGAGATGTTACCTGAAGTTATTTGAGAAGAAAAAATAATGATTTGTTCATGTTGATGCGAAGAGCTGCGTAAATTTCACTCCGGTTTCGCTGTTGTAAGCCTCTAGTGGGAGGGATCAAATGAGACTCATTTCCGGCAAGAGGCAAACCACAAAGGCACATCATTTCCAGACTACTTTAGCAAGAATGATGCCACTTGATGTTTCTTTAGCCTACTTGTCAACCTTATCTGGCATCTCAGTTTCTAGACCTGTGACCAGGCCATAAACTGAACACAGAGCCACCTCTGCATATTAGGAAGTGCAAGCATTGTGTATTTTTAACTGTGAGAGAGAGAAAGAGATAGAAGGTGGGAGGGTATTTGCTGGAGCTGCTGGGTTTGTTGCTTTCTTTACGTGGGAAGAGTGAAACTGTGGTTTCCTCTTTCTCAGCTAGTGAGCGGTGGGTTTGTTATTTCCGCCTGTAGAGCACAACTGAGTTGTATCTTCCGTTGGCCTGATACAACCAAGTGCCATTTGAAACTTTCATGTTAAAGATTTTGTGTGAACGTGACCGGGGCACTCGATCATTCTACAGCTTATCTGTGCGATACAGGTATAAAATGATACAAATGTTCAAAATATGCTTTAATTGTACAGCCATTGTTTCAAAACATAAAAACTGGTGACTTTGGGGTTTTTTTTAGGGCTTCTGTCACATTCAGGTGATTTTTCTTAGAAATGCTGAGGAATTCCCATGTTCCTTTGATGAGCCTTGTCTTATGTGTTTAGACAAAGGAATAATATTCCTGTTTGCCACAAACAAGTCAAGCCACCTTTATTTATATAGCGCTTTAAACAAAATACATTGCGTCAAAGCAACTGAACAACATTAATTAGGAGAACAGTCTGATAATAATGCAAAATGACAGTTAAAGGCAGTTCATCATTGAATTCAGTAATGTCATCATCTCAGTTCAGTTTAAATAGTGTCTGTGCAATCACTTGCAATCAAGTCAACGATATCAATGTAAATTAAGTGACCCCAACCAAGCAAGCCAGAGGCGACAGCAAGGAACCAAAACTCCATTGGTGATAGAATAGAGAAAAAAACCTTAGGAAAAACCAGGCTCAGTTGGGGGCCAGTTCTCCTCTGACCAGATGAAAGTAGTTTAATTCCAGGCTGCAGCAAAGTCAGATTGTGCAGAAGAATCATCTGTTTCTTGTGGTCTTGTCCTTGTGGTCCTCTGAGACAAGGTTTTTACAGGGGATCTGTATCTGGGGCTCTAGTTGTCCTGTTCTCCGCTGTCTTTCAGGGCAGTAGAGGTCCTTTCTAGGTGCTGATCAACCATCTGGTCTGGATATGTACTGGATCCGGGTGACTGCAGTGACCCTCTGATCTGGATACAGATGTCATGCTTCTAACAATGTAGCAAGTACACCGGGTTTATGGGAAGTTCTCCCAGTTCCGGTTTCCTAATTAATGCAGCCTAAAAATCCTTTAACGGATTTGGATATTAGAAGCGTATTAGTGTATGTGTAAGCCAGGTTAAAGAGATTGGTCTTTAATCTAGATTTAAACTGCAAGAGTGTGTCTGCCTCCCGAACATTGTTAGGTAGGTTATTCCAAAGTTTAGGTGCTAAATAGGAAAAGAATCTGCTGCCTGCAGTTGATTTTGATATTCTAGGTATTATCAAATTGCCTGAGTTTTGAGAACGGAGCGGACGTGGAGGACTATAATGTAACAATAGCTCATTCAAATACTGAGGTGCTAAACCATTCAGGGCTTTATAATTAAAAAGCAAGATTTTAAAATCTATATGAAGTTCAATAGGGAGCCATTGCAGTGATGACAGAACCAGGCTAATATGGTCATACTTCCTGGTTAACATTTCTGAATTTGACATTGGGAGCATAGGCTGTAATTTAGATATATTTTTGAGATGGACAAATTCAGTTTTACAAATGCTAGAAACGTGGCTTTCTAAGGAAAGATTGCTATCAAATAGCACACCTAGGTTCCTAACTGATGAAGAAGAATTGACAGAGCAGCCATCAAGTCTTAGACAGCATTCTAGGATATTACAAGCAGAGTTTTTATGTCCTATAATTAACACCTCTGTTTTTTCAGAATTTAGCAGTAAGAAATTACTCGTCATCCAGTTTTTTTTTTTATATCGGCTATGCATTCTGTTTGTTTTTCAAATTGGTATGTTTCGCCTGGCCGTGAAAAAAAAATATAGAGCTAAGTATCATCAGCATAACAGTGAAAACTAATGATAATGTTTCCTGATGATATCTCCCAAGGGCAACATGTAAAGCGTGAAGAGTAACGGCCCTAGTACTGAGCCTTGAGGTACTCCATACTGGACTTGTGATCGATATGATACCTCTTCATTCACTGCTACGAATTGATGTCGGTCATATAAGTACGATTTAATCCATGCTAATGCACTTCCATTACTAGACTAGTGATATATCTCCATTAAAGCATTCAGTTAATAAAAGTACTTTCACATCACTTTAGTGTGCATGCTTATGCTTTCTTATCTTCTGTACTTGGCTAGGAATGAAAGTAAACTGACATACTGCACTCAAAAAAAATAGCACATTGGTTGAACATGATTTAATCGTGGACAGTGGTTCCACGTGATTACACCACATTATCTTAACAACAATGGATGATGTTCAACCAGCTTGAAATATTTGTGTTCATTTAACATGAACTTAATTCAGTTGAGTTCAGAAAAAGAAGCTATACATTGCAATTAAGTAATTAAGTGATTAACTGAGTGATAATTGTGAATTAGTGATGAACACCTGCTGTTAACAAACAGAATTAATGAAGAAAAGAGAAACATAAGAACTACTACAACTGACTTCAGACACAGCCTTAGATGAAATCAATTGAAATAAAATACATGAAATCTCTCAAGATCTGATTAAACAACCCCACAAACAGCATCATCAGCTCCACTTATTAAAAACCAGACTGACTTTATTTCTGTCAGACATCTACAGAAGATCTTATTGAGAAAGAACTAAGGTTTAGATGTTGATTTATTGTTTCATTTGAAGTAACCATGTTAGAGATCAGTGTTTGCTTTAGTTAGTTGGGCTCTTGACCCTTGACTTCAGTCTTTGGGTTTTCTCTGGCTGTTGTAACCACATGTTTCTGAAACATATTTGTTGTTTGTTGAGGTAATTAGTAAGATCTGTTGAGATTTTCATTCAATTATTCTGTAATCATATTTATAAACATCAGCAGACTGATATCAGCAGATACTTGCAGAAAAACATCATGGTCTCTTACTTTTATAATTAGTTACAGCTTTGCATTAAAAACTAGTCTAACCAATGGTCTTCTTTTAATGCATTGCAAATTAAATGTAAATTTAAATCAAGACAGAAATAAACGAAAATTTAGCATTAAGAAATGAGACCTGTTTATACCTAATTATTTTGGATTGTGACAATTCCATGACAATTAAGTATGAAAGGATTTTTTGAATAAAGGCACAACAAATACTAACATTATATAACTATATATAAATATGAATAATCTTCAATAATTTACACATTATTTTCAAAATAAAATGACAAACTAATAAAAATGGCAAAATCACTTAAACTAAAATAAGGAAAAATGAAAGTACAAAAATAAAACCAAATTCAAAATGAATAATTAATCAATACTATAATTTAAATATAATAAATAATATATTTCAGTAATACTAAAATAAAACTGGATTTCAGGTGGTAAGAACAGTGGTAAGTAAAAGTAATTAACTGATATGTATAATGTAATGTAAAGTAATATAGTTTTATCTGTAAGTGGAGAGCAAGATTTGGTTGATGGTCTAAATACATACATTAAGCTACTGCTTACACTTTGGGGACATTTGATCAATTTAAGACACTGATGTAATGTCACTTTTGGCTTGCTTAGTTGCAGACACAATTTCTGGCAACATTGTTGACTTGACTGCACAGACGCTATTGGAAGAGAACTGAACTAATCTGGACGACAACATCACTGAAACAACAGTGAAATGACTTTAAGTGATAAACTGAGTGTTTTCTGTTGTCCTCTTGCATTATCAGCATGTTTTTCCTGTTTAACAGTGTAAAGCTGCTTTGACACTATATCTGCATTGTATAAAGTGTAAGAAATAATAATACTGTTAACTTGCAGTACAGGAAATGATGGAAAGTTGCCTTTGACCCTACATAATGACTTAGAGAGCAAGAGCTGTTTTCTCTGTGATTATTCACGACTTCATTACATCCTCCATAGTAACAGCTGCTCTGGTGTTGATGGAGACAGTACTGTGGAAACAGAAGCGGGTGGTTCATTCCATTTCTCATTGAAGGTTCTGAAAGTTTCAAACACCTTAAAGTTCCACTGTAGGCACTGGCTAGAAGAAAACCTGGGAAGCCTGGATGATTATGGAAAATGTCCAAAACAATGTACAGCATTGTACTGTGAAAATAAAAAGAAAATTGGGTTGCTTAAAAGGAGTATTTCACCAAAAAAATTGGAAATTATCAATAATTAATTACTATTATGTGAAAAATATGTAATCATGTAATCAATAAAAAAAATAGTATTTTGAAATTTAATCTAGTTACAAGCATTTCATTTTTGTAAATAATCAAGATTACAGTTCCCCAGCTCTTACTAGAGAGATGTTGCACAGATATGGCACATGACCAACCTTCAACGTTGAAATATTGTTAAAATAATTACATTTGTTGCTTTAACAGTGAAACAACTTTGAAAAAATGTTTAATGCTAAATGGTTGAAAAAATTTCACTTTCACCAGTGAATTAACATTGACATGCCGGCTGGGAACTGATACAACTACTGATTAATTTGTTCACAACACAACACTTAACTTTCGTGTCTGTTGGCTCATTCTCAGTGACTTGGCTCTGCTGTGAATTATTTTTACTGGTTGACAGAGCGGAAGTAGCAAGAAATAAATAAATGTATGCATTTAGCAGAGGCTTTTATCGAAAGCAACTTACAATGCATTCAGGCTAAAAATGTTTTTACCTAAGATGTGTTTCCTGGGAACCCACAACCTTTTGCGGTGCTAACGCAATGCAAAGTGGTAGAGCATTGAGTTAGCACCACAAAAGGTTGTGGGTTCGATTCCCAGGAAACACATTTTAGGTTAAAAAAAAATAAAATGCTGCTGGATGTATATTGCGTAAGATGACATTTAGGCAGTTATTTAAGGCATTTGTTTGGGTATTATTAGGCTATTATAAGAACTCTTGTTGTCAATAATGCGTCATTGTTTTCCCCCTGAGATCTGTATAGCTCATTTTTTTATACAGGTCGTCTTTCTTTATGGCAATAACCGGATTTAAGCATCGTTGTAACCCCTCATTCTGCTCTTGTCGTCCTGAATTTAAAATCCTGGACACACCACTGTTTACTGACTAAGGAGTAGGAGTAAATGGCCTTTTAACAGTGTTTCTGGTGGTACTGTGTGCAGTTATCCACATATTGTCAGACAACCTGTTGACAACGGACTACAAATAAGCGAATGCATGGAGCGCAGTGACCGTCGAGCCTCCAGGTGGCGCTAAATGAAACGCTGCAACTGTATCGCGGCGGCGGCGGCTTGAGAAGAAGAGCGAGAAACACCCCAGCAGGCGGGCGCAGGAAAAGGTTGGTGGTATTATTTTATTTATTAGATGCGGTGCCTGAAATTGACTTGGACTAATAAAGTGAAATGTTTAAGACGTTCTCCTCTATATCTGCTTTCATTGTTCAAATGACCGCATCCGATACAAGCTTGAACGTAAATACTGTCACTCTCTGAAACCAGAGTGATTAGCAAAAATGCTAACGAGAATGTTTCTTAAAAGGAACAATATAATTAAACTGTTCCAGGTTCCATTTTAACATTTTATTTTAGGAAATATAAGTCAAATGTTAAGCGTGCTGTCTGAACTAAGAAAACCAACATTAGGTGTGAATATGTATTATATGTATGTATAGTCAGACATACACAGTCATATTCTAATTATAAACATTTTTATCTTTCTATCAAATATAGACTGCTTTGTCAGAAATTTGTAAGTATCAGTAAGACTTGTTTGTTTGTTTTTTAAACAAGTTTCTTATGGTAATCAGGGCTGCTTTTATTTGATCAAAAATAAGTACAGAATGTTCTGTATAATAACAAAATGTTATTACAATATAAAATAATTGTTTCTATTTGAATATCATTTAAATATATATTGTATTTCTGTGATGCAAAAAAAAAATTCTGAATTTCCTCCAGCCACTACTCAAGTATAAAGTGTCTCATTATTCTTTAGAAATCATTCTAAACTGCTGATATATTATTAAAATTATTAATGTTGGTAACAGTTGTGCTGCCAAATATTGTTTTGAGAAACTGCAATACTTTTTTTCAGGATTCTTTGATGAATAAAAAGTTTAAGAGAGCAGCATTTATTCAAAATATAGATATTTTCTAACAATATCCATCTTTATCACTTCTTAAAAATGTTACATATTCTTGCTTAATAAAAGTTTACATTTATTTATAAAAAAGAAAGAATGAAAATTTACTGACCCCAAACTTTTGAACTTTAGTGAATATTGTTAGAAAAGATTTATATATTAAATAAATGCTCTTCATTTTTAACTTATATATATATATCAATATGGTCATCATCTCAATCTTTCCTCCGCAGGGAAGTCCCAGGAATGCCGAAGAAATTCCAGGGTGAGAATTCCAAATCGGCCACTGCGAGGGCTCGGAAGGCTGAGGCCAAAGCAGTCGCTGATGCACGCAAACAGAAGGAGCTGGAGGACGCGCTGTGGCAAGATACCGACAAACATGTCATGAAGAAAGAGCAGAGGAAGGTAGAACTAATTACTTGGTTTAACAACGTATGTCCTTAAGAACAGGGAAAGTGATCTTTTGTTGGGGTCAAATGATAATGATGATCCAGCAGGCCTTTTTTATAAATGTCATGTGAAATGTACCTTTACTTTGATTTAGATTTTTGTCTCCAGCATCCACCCCTAATTGGCAGAGACAGTGTCTAGTATAAACACAAGGTGGCAGTAAAGACCTCTCTAAAGACCAGTTCCTTCAGTTTGTTTAAGAGAGTTTGACATTGAAATAGTTCTAAATGAAGTAGTTAGTAGCACCTACCTGGTGAGAGATTGCTATCCATTAGAAGTCATAGGAAAATAACATCATGACAAAGCTAGTTGACACCATAAGAATAAGAAAACCCTTCACCTGTGACTAGCCTGGGCTGCATTTCTCAAAGCATTTTGCTAACTGTAATCAAATCAAATTGCTAACTGTAGAAATATCTGTTATGAAATAATGAAATATTTGGCATTTATTGGGGTTGGTAAGATTACATTTTTATAAAAACACAATAAATGTAATGTGTGAAATATTATTACAATTAAACATAATTGTTTTCTATTTTAATGTATTTTGTGTGATTGTGATGCAAAGCTGAATTTTCAGGATCAATACTCCTGTCTTCAGTGTCACGTGATTCTTCTGAAATCATTCAAATATGCTGATTTGGTGCTCAAGAAACATTTCCTATTATTATCAATGTTGAAAACAGTTATGCTGCTTAATATTTTTGTGGAAAGTGGAAACCATGATACATTTTTATTTTAATCAATTATTTGATAAATAGAAAGTTCAAAAGTAATAAAAAAATATATTGTAACATTAAAAATGCACTTATTGTTGCTTTTGATCAATTTAATTCATCCCATGTTGAGGAAAAGTATTAATTTATTTTAAATGAGATTGTTTATTGCTTGGGGGGAAAAAGATGCTACTAGTAACAATGTTAACCAGACAAACTTTGCCCTCTTGGTCGTAATTGACATAAAGACATGGAATTGTTTTTGAATTCTGTACTAAATGCACAGAAAATTGATTCCCTCTGCGCCCATGTTTTTCATGATATGTTGTCTAACATTCCCGCCGTTGGCTGCTAATCTTGTATCTAAATGACACAGCTGTCTTCCTCGCTAAAGCAGCAGACATGTGAGTCTGAGTAGCACACAATAGATTAATACATTGCATGTCAGGTTTAGGGTTGCTCAGGAAATGAGTTCCCCATGAGCAAAATGAAAGCCGAAGCCGACTGGGTTAAAGTAACACCGTCACGCAAGTTCTGATATCCTCTATCAATTATGCCGCATATTGATGAGTCTTCATTGTCAGTAATGGAGCTTGATTTTGAAATTAGGCTTGGATGAGGTCCATAGACTAATGTATTGAGTGATATGCAGTGATTGGCTGTTTATTATGTCTACTAAGCGATTTTATGCCAATTTCAGTGTCTGCAAACAAGATGGCAAATGATCTACATGTA
Organism: Carassius auratus; assembly: GCF_003368295.1. Taxonomy (NCBI): domain Eukaryota; kingdom Metazoa; phylum Chordata; class Actinopteri; order Cypriniformes; family Cyprinidae; genus Carassius; species Carassius auratus. The sequence continues at coordinate 12,572,887 of NC_039272.1, read as the reverse complement.
TTAAAGGCAAAATGCTGTCTAATATATTAACTGCCCTGTCGTAATACATACAAAATCTTGAAGCAATGGTCCACAAAAATGTTAATTATTTAACTGTTAATAAAAATTAAACAATTTATTTCAAGTACTGAGTCAGCAGCACGATCCAATGCAGTTTGCAGATGTGTTAAAGAAATAGTTCACCCAAAAATCCCATCATTTACTTAACTTCATCTCGATGAAAACCTGTATGACTTTTTCTTCTGTGGAACACAAAAGAAGATATTCTGACAAATGTCTTGTCTTTTTTTTTTCTCTTTGCATGCAGTAAGTCATCTGGGTTTGTTGATGTTGGTTTGGAACCCTCCGACTTATTGTATGGATAAAAATAACTGTTCTTTATTCTGCAGAAAGACAGACAATCAAACAGGTTTGGAATGAGATTAGGGTAAGTAAATTATGCCAGAATATTTTTTATTGTTGGGTGAACTACACGTTTGCATGCTGCACTGCATCATACTGACTCAATTCTTGCATTGATTTTCCCCCGAAAATGAAAATTGTCAAATTTCCTCACACTCATGTTGGTCTGACTTAATGTAAAAAAGATATTTTGAAGTATTTTTGTCACAAAACAGTTTTGGTTTCCATTGGCTTCCATCATATGAGCAAAAAATACAATGGAAGACGGTGGGAACTGAAACTGTTAGGCTATCAATATTATTCAAAATTCTGTGTTCCACAGAAGAAATAAATGCACACAGGTTGCGAACAACAAGAGGGTGAGTAAATGTTAACAATTAGCATTTTTGTCTAAGCTATCTCTTTAGATATTATTGGGAACAAGCTTATCCCAAAGTGCCATATAAATATATTTCCCGAATCAAAACTCATTTGTTTTAACATTTGAATTATTAGAATATAATTTGGTAGTCATTGGTGCCTTTTCTCCCTCCCTGGCTCTCTGCTGCCTCTGTTTCATACATTATTGAGCCAGTGTTGGCATATGTACTGAGCGTCCGCAATGCTGGCATGATGTGCCTGTCTAGTTGGTAAGGTGCTCTTGTAAAGAGCTCCTCACACCCTGTTCCTTTCCTCCTGTTTCCTCCCATCGCTGCCATCTGATCCCCGCCGGCCTATCAGACCCACGCTGCTGTTATCCTACTGCAGCCATTCTGCTAATTATACCTTATGTCACTGGGACGGCTGTGTGTGTTCAAGCAAGCTCACCTGCACTGGAAACACACTGATTTATCCTTTACATCTTCTAAAGATCAGCCACCGCCTGAGACTGGGTAAAGACCGGGCTCGACGGATATACTGTAATTTATCACCGGTAGATATGTCCTGAGAAAATGTCAAGAGAGAGAGGAGCGTATCTTGGTTTGCTCTTGAGCACGGCCTGTCGTGCGGCTTATCTGTCACGCGAATGACATTTCAGCCTCTGCTCGACATCTGAAGGTGTCATCTCATTATGCGTATCTCCTTACTGTTGTGTCACCATTTCTGCGGATGTTATCAACAGGAAGGTGGCTGGGTGGTGGTTAGGATGTGGACAGTTAAGAACATGTCTGATTCTAGTAACTATTACTTAACCACCGTGCTGACACAGTGACTCTCGAGTGCGCAGGAGGCATCTCTAATTTCTTTACTCTGCAGTTTACACTTACATTTGCTTAATGACCATCAGGCTGCCTCGATAACATCAGTCCAGTTGTAATTTAAAAGAGTGTGTGTGCGTGCTTGTACAGGATGATAAGGAGCGAAAGCGTTTGGAGGCTCTGGAGAGGAAGAGAGAAAACCAAAGGCTCTTTGAGGAAGAAGTTGCCAAGATAAAGGGGAAACAGACAAAAGAAGCCCCTGGTAAAGTGACTCGAGCCCAGATTGAGGAGAACCTACAAAGCGAGCAAAATGTTAAGGAAACCAAGGAAAAAGGTAAGGCCAAATCCAATACAATGACTTGGATGTAGAGCGCTGCCCATGTAGGAAACATTACCCTGTGTGTCACACAAAAAGCCCTTCATATACTGTATGTACATTTATATAAACAGTTTGTCACACTATATCATTCCATTCGTTAAGGAAACCCTGACAACTTAGTCACAGTGAAATGTAATTCATATAGTGGTGTACATTTGAATAAAACAGATTATCACAAAAGAAAAAAAATGATGAGTAGGGACTTGGTTCAGTTCAAAAGGGTGGGATTGGTCAAATTAAGTCAATGAATGCTGGACATTATCATTTCCGTCCAGCATACATCACCAGAGAAAAAAAAAGTCTGTCATTTTACCCATAGAAAATCGAATAAGTTAAAATAAAATAAAACTAAATAAAAGAAAAAATTAGATGCATGCATTGGGGAGTTAGAAAATAAATATAGTGAATTTTCATTCCTCGCTGACATTAGGCACTATTTGCATCTGGAGTCACTCAACAAAATAAATTGTATTGTATGTCAAAATTCATACTAATACAGTGCACACTGTAGGCAGTTTGCAGAAATAAAACAAGCTGCCCTTGTTATCACACTAAGCTTAAAAGTGTCTTTATTGTTTTGTTGTTTTGAATAGGCCTTTTCAGTTTCCTCATTTATTCTTGTGTGTCCTTTCAAATCTACAGAAAAAAGCCACTTGGAGATGCCGCTTGAGGAGAACATCAATCAGATAATTCCAGAAGAAGGCACGATGGAGGCCCGAACCATTGAGGATGCCATCGCAGTTCTCAGGTAACCTGTTCTCTGGAAAAAAACTTTTCGGAGTGATAAGGAGACTCCGTTGTTCTACAAACATTAAAAAGATCTACATTTGTTAGAGTCACAGTTCTCAGATGGTTGTGCTCTTAAAGTGTTAGTTCGCCCAAAAATGTCATTAATAACTCACCCTTATGCTGTTCCAAACATGTAAGACCTCCTTTTATCTTCGGAATACAGTTTAAGATATTTTAGATTTAGTCAGAGAGCTCTCAGTCCCTCCATTGAAGCTGTGTGTACGGTATACTGTCCATGTCCAGAAAGGTAAGATAAACATCATCAAAGTAGTCCATGTGACATCAGAGGGTCCGTTGGAATACATTTTGGTCCAAAAGAAGCAAAAACGACGACTTTATTCAGCATGGTCTTCTCTTCCGTGTCTGTTGTGAGAGAGAGTTCAAATCAAAGCAGTCTGGATATCCGGTTCGCGAACGAATCATTCAGTTCACCAAATCGAACTGAATCGTTTTAAACGGTTCGCATCTCCAATACGCATTAATCCACCAATGACTTAAGATGTTAACTTTTTTTTTAATGTGGCTGACACTCCCTCTGAGTTCAAACAAACCAATATCCCGGAGTAATGCATGCACTCAAACAGTACAATGACTGAACTGCTGTGAAGATGAACACTGAGCCGAGCCAGATAACGAACAATAGACTGACTCGTTCACGAGTGAAGAACCGGTTGCATCGGTGTCCGGATCACCAGTAGTTCTTTCGGACAGTTCGATTCAATAAACCGGTTGAAGAAAACTGTTCACCAGTTCTTTTGCGCTCGACGTAATGGCGTCATTTGTGATGATTGCCCTTGATTCAAGCCTTCAGTTTACCTGCGCTCATAACACTAGCACAGAATCAGTTCAGAATCAATCACCAAAAGAATCAGTTCAGTTCAGACGCTCTGTGTGTTGGTCTGCTTCACGCTGAATCACACATGCGCAGTATCATCAGCTCCTCGGTTCACGAATCGGACACGTCTGACAGAAACGGTTCTTGACTCGTGAACGAGTCAATGTTTTGTTCGTTATCTGGCTCGGCTCTGTGTTCATCTTCAGTTCTCTCTTCACAGCAGTTCAGTCAGTGTACTGTTTGAGTAAATGAATTACTCCGAGATATTGGTTTGTTTGAACTCAGAGGGAGTGTCAGCCACATTAAAAAAGTTAACAGCTTAAGTAATTTGTGGATTAATGTGTATAAGAGATGCGAACCGTTTCAAACGATTCAGTTCGATTTGGTGAACTGAATGATTCGCACTTGCATAATGAATGCATTATGGCAACACTTTTATATTGTAGATGGATGTAAGAGTGAATACTTTTTTTTTTTTTTCCTCCCACAACTTTCTGAATGAGCAGCTGGAAGTATAAAGAAAAGACATTTCAAAATAAGGGTCCTAGTGTATGCATAGTGTTGTGCTTTTTTCCCTTTTTTTTCTGATTGTTGTTTACACAGTAAAAAAACATTTATTTACGTGTAAACTCTTGTGACTTCTCTCTTTCTTTCTTGTCACAAGAAAGAAAGGCTAAGAACATCATTAAACACATTCACTATAGATTTGAGTAGTATTGGCACAATAATCTGTTTATTGCATTTCTTAATAGCTAGATGTGGTTCAACATTTAGTTCATGTTTGTTTTTCAGCACTAAGGAAGACCTGGATCGACACCCTGAGCGCCGCATGAAAGCCGCCTACGCTGCGTTTGAAGAAGCAAACATGGCACGCCTTAAAATGGAGAACCCCAATATGCGACTTTCCCAGCTAAAACAACAGCTCAAGAAGGAGTGGACAAAGTCTCCGGAAAACCCCCTTAACCAACGAGTGGCTGCCTACAACTCCAAGTAAACCAACACAAGGGCACTTAAAGTCTGACCCTCTGCGCAGATCCTAACAAATACAAAAAGCCACCACAATTAATTTTGGTTACACAATTTACAGCTGATCTATTCACACCCCTCACCTCATATGTGAACTCGCAGACAAACTTGGATTATTTAACTAATTATTCAATAAATGTCTGATGATGTATGAACAGCATACAACTTAAATCTCTTATCTGCTAGACAATTGCCTATCAAGAGCTGCTGGGAAGTTTCTAGGTTTGGTTTTTAGTGAACGCAGAGTGGATTCTCAACTAGCACACCTTTCCTCCACATAACAAGTTTTACTGCTGTGTTGAGTTCATTTATTAATGTCTTCATCTAAAATGCAGAACATGATCTGAAGTGTGGTTAACCTGAGGCAAGTTTTTATTTTTTTATTTAGTGTCTGTGTGATAATCATTAGGGTTCAGCTTCAGGTTTGATATTTATGGAGAGCAAGGTTATCTGATAATTGCTCTAAATCAAGATGATATGGTTAGAGATTTGTCTGCTTGATTGATCTTACATGGCTCTTTGTTTTGGAAATGCACTTTGGACCTGGTATGGAACAGTGTCTACACATCCCAAAGGCGAGTGGACTATTAGCCGTTGGATTGCCGTTTACACATGTCAAGCAGTGCGAACACACTCTGGTCTGTGCTTCGCATCTGTGGGAAATACAAACACTCTCATTGGCTCTTGGAAAAAACAAAATCGAATAAAAAGTAAGGAAGAAACAGCTGTTATTAAATTTGCTGATGTTTTCATTGAAGAGAAATGGCCTTGTATGATGCAAAGCAGTTGTAGCTGCAGTTTACTTTGTTTTTTGGTCTCTTATTTCATTTATTTTTCAAGAAGTTGGTGTCTGTTTTGACTAACCCAAGTTTGTTCCTCTTTTACAAATATTGTATTGTTGACTGCATTTCTCAAACTGAACACAACTCTGATACCAAAGTTATATATGAAAAAAAAATTCCTCTGGGTACCACAAAGCAACATTTGGTTCCAAACTAGTTAATAAGTCACACCAAATGATGGATCGGGTTAGGGTTGGGTATCAAAAAACTATACAACTGTTACTTGCAACCTTTACTATATTTAAGCATTTCACATAGTACATTTACTTTATATGGAGCCCTGCACATGACATGCAAGAAAAAATAAATAAATTGTGCGCACGATTTACTAATTCGTTCCCTCAATGTACTAAAATGTGCAGACGATTACTATTGCGTTCCCTCGATTTACTATTGCGTTCCCTCGATTTGCTAAATCGTGTGCATGATTTAGCAAATCAAGGGAACGCATTAGTAAATAGTGCGCACAATTTATAAATCGAGTGAACAAAATAGTAAATCGAGGGAACGCAAAAGTAATCATGTGCACGTTTTAGTACATTGAGGGAACAAATTAGTAAATCGTGCGCATGATTTAGCCTAATATTTTTTACGGCATGTCATGTGCGGGGCTCCGTAGCTTTAAATATTAAAATATATTAATTTGATATTTAATTTGTCTAATATATTTTTACATTTTAATTTTATATTTAATTATTTTTAATAGTTTGAGCCCTAAAATTGACTCGCAGGTCTTATTTGGCACTAACTGATAACCCATGATTACATTTTCCTACATTCGACCACATTAAAAAGGTCCTTGCAGCTTATGTGATACTTCAGATATACTGAAGGTAGATTCCCTTTTAATAACATCTCTGCAGGTACACAAGCGATGAACATGAATGGTCACTGACCCCTGTGGGATGTTCTGGAAGGAAAGGAAATTAGCCTGCAGGCTGGATAATTCCCAGTGGCCACCTTTATCCCCTGCAGGAACGCTCTTTAGCACTTAAGGTAATTTATGGCCATAATGTGTCATCAAGCAGCGTCAAAGTAAAAGAACTGTAGGTCATCATGAGATCATGCTATAACCTCGCGATAACCCATTTACTTACCTTCCATTAAAACACTTCTCCCACACAGAATGTTTTAATGAATGTGTCCTTTTCATAACTCTGACATAACTGCCTGTAAAACAGTAACAATGCCAATATTTGAAGACCTAAAATACAATTGCGAAACAATAGTGGTTTAATCAACCTAAATATCTCAGAGCGAGGGGGTTTTAAAGCAAAGATATTCCTCGCATAAGAATGCTGTTTTATTTTTAAACCTATTTGCACATTGTTAGTTGTGACCCACTGAGAATGTTAATTAAAAAACATCCCCTCCCTGCACTCAAGGGCAGTGACTATATTTGGCTAATCTTTATTAGCAGCACTGGTTCGTCGTGATCAGTTGATCAAGATCGCTTTAGAGACTGGGCTTCTTAAGTGCAAAATTCTTTGCTAAATGAGTGGTCTACTCGCAAGATCAAACTGAATAAAATAGCTGATACGACCACGCAGCATGATGAATCTAAGAAGGAGACACCCTGCTGTCTTAGAGAGCATCAGGCCTAAAATAGCACGTATTTCCCTTATCTGTGCAGAGTCTCCAAGCATCACTGATTGATGACGGCCCGCATTTGTCTACCACAAAATGCAAAGTCTGCCGTTACTCATTCTAGATCGAGGGTGAGGTAGTCAATGAACAAATCTGTGGCACTGAAAATGTTACCTGCCTTTGCAGCACTAAATGCTGAAGAACATTATCAGATTTTGTTTAAGTGATACTGAATTCTACTTAACACCAAAACTAGGGAATCCATTTACATCTTTCAATTTAACTTCAATTGTTTTGAGACATTTGTAATGATTTTGTTTTATTTAAACATAAAACAATAATAATAATTTGCTTAGAAAAATGCATTAAAATGCTTAGCAGATGTTGTTTATTTTAATTTAAAATGCAAAAAAAATAAATAAAAATAATTAGTGGAATTTTCTGTATAGTTTTTACAATATTCTGTTCCATAACCCTCTAACATTAAATTATTTAATGATAAACTAATAAATAATTTTATTATAACAATTGTTAGTTTAGAAAAGTGCTGAGCATTTGATTTGATTTTTATTTTAAAAAAGACAAATGCAAAACAAGCATTATTCTTTTTTGCGCCCCACTGTATTTTTTCTGCATTTTGTTCCATGTCCTGTTTGCATATTTAGTGACAAACATTTACCAAAACTAACAGCCACTTTTATAAAAAAAAAAAGATATAAAAATATATTAGAATATTTTGAAACAGATTGTCAACCAAAATTATTATTATTATTATTATTACAATTAAGAATAAAATTAGGAAGGGGAAAAAATAGAAAATTGCAAACCAGAAGCATTTTAATCATTCAACCTTTTTTAAAAGACTTTTGGGCCCCTAAAATATTTTCCAGCATTTTATATTGTGTCCCTCTAGCGTTGCTAAATTCTTTAATGACACACATTAACCAAATATAAACCTCTGTCAATCAGAAATCAACCCTCTACGCTGCAAGCTTGAACGGAGTAGCATACACACACTTCAATGCACTGAACCCTGCAGATTGTATACATGTACATCTCACGTATCCATGTTCTTTTATCTGAGCTGCCTCTGTGGCGGGAAAGATAAGAGGGTTTGGGAAGGCCTTTGAACTGCTGAGCATCAATCGCAGATTTCTCTCCCCTCGATTTCCTCTTCTGCGGACCTCAATGTGTTCGACTACCCCAGCCAACCCAAGCAGTGGACTCAATAATGATACCCGACACTTAAAGCAGAAAGTGGTGTGGTGTGTGCAACATATAGTGTCTTGCTGTCCTTCTGTCTCTCTGTGCTGCTTGTTTCTTTGTCTCCTTATCCATTTGCATGCCAGCCCTTATCAAGCTGGGCTGTCCTTTCTTCAGCCTGCATCCTAATTATACGTCTCAAAGAGAGACCGGCCGGCCCCCTACATCTGACAAGCGTCTGAGGAAAAAGCTGCATGTCTGATGACTAAATCCTGTTTTCTCGGAAAAGCGACCCATCACTCAAAGCTCGCGTATGTTAGGGGACCCAAGTCTAACATGCTCGCCGAAGGAAACGAGGATGCTGCTTTAAGGTAAGGATGACGCTGTTTACAATTATTAGTGTTTTTGTATCTATATGTCAGATTCTTATGTTTTTAAAAATCCAGCATGCAGAGATTGAGCCTTTTGGAAAGTTAATAAAAAAATATAGATATAATCAACAGGTGTCATTCCTGAGTAAATGCTAGAAAATACAAAATAAAATGAAATTTCTGAGTCATTATTGAAGAGTATTCTTACATATATTTTATGCATTATCCTATTTCAGTTTTAACTACTCAAAGCAGATTATCATACTGTATTCTCAGACAGCTGTGTTTGATTGTACATGACGCATGTGGAAAATATCCTTTATTTTTATGACACACAAGCCAATCGCTCTTTTATTTTGTTTTAATATCCATTTTGATCTGTTGTATGGAACAGAGGGAGATACTTAATCACAAGTTACCTCAAAATTGTGTTTATAAAGGGCCAAAGTGTTATCAAGGTTGTTATGGTCTGTTTGTTTTATATTTATTGTAAATGGCTATGGTGTCATCCCACAAATTAGCATGAAATCTCTTTCCCGTTGCCCAAACCCCCCGTCAAGGGTAAAGTAATGAACACTCATCTGCTTGTGACAGGGCCTCTCCATCTTTCCCTTGCTCTTAGACAGGAACATGCCTTTCTTCATACAAAAGAGCATCTGCAATGGTAACACAGTTAGTGCAAATGGAAAATCAACACAGGAACAACCATTTCGCAATGTTTTCCTGAGATGAACACATTTTAAGTGTTCAAGTGGACTATGTCAATTTAATGTAAACTGGGATATTTTTCCATTCTGAAACTGAATATAACAGTAAAATTCAATTGACAGACATTTATGCAAATGAATCTGCATTAACACGAACTGCTCTAGTGTATTTATGAATATTGATCGTTGCCTTCTCTGATCTTGAGGCAGTGTTGCTTTTCTTCAGGTCTGGATTTTTTCCTAAGAAAATGGTCCAAGATCAGCAGAAAGGCAATTAAAGGTAAAAATCTATATTTAGACTGTGTGTAACCTCCTCGTGGCTGTGGGCAAGAAGTTTGAATGTAGTTTAATGAACAGGTGGAACGGCAGGAGGAGATATATAAATAATGCACACTGAGAGGCCTTTATATAAGAGCTGTCAGCTTGATTGCTAAAAGAATTACTTATGTTCACGCTCTTGTACAGGTTAAAATAGAAAACAGATGGCCCTTCTGTTGGAAAAGTGATACCAGGATATTAAATACCTGATAGCCCATAAAATTGCTCTGTTTGTATGGTGTGCTGTTTCCAGGCCCTGAGTGGTTTTACAAATTACAATCTGGTCCCTCCGAGGAGGTTGGATTCTGATGTCAGACGACAGAAATGTGATGAGATTGTTTAATTTAAGTAAACAAAAAAATGACCGTAGACAGTTCTACAGATTCTGTCTGCTGAAAATGACATGTACTACTTAATTAACGCCTTACAATCAGGTTCAGTTTGTTTACATTAGTTTAATGCAGTAAGTATCATGGACTAACAACAAAGAACATTTTTAATTACATTTATGCATCTTGATTTATTAACAAATGATAATATACTGTATGCATTAACTTTTATAACTTGGAGTGATATAACTGTATAACTATGTACAGAAATTAACCAAGAAATAATACATTCTGAAAAGTATTTCAGAAACATTTCACAATAGGTAAACGGCTTCTGCAGCAATAATGTTCATATGAATTAATAAAAAAATAACTAATGTTAATGACCAGACCCTTATTGTAGAGTGTTAACGGTATTTTTTATTTTCAGTTTATGTTACATATTAACAGATTAAACCTAAAGTGTTATATCATTTGAATATGAGTAGATGTTGAATGTGTTTAATGGTTGAACATATTTCCTATTCACTTTGACAAATACTCTTCTGGTGTTCATTTTGAAATGTTCAGCCTGTAACTAACCTCACAAAACAACTAACTCTAGCATTGACAACTGAAAAGATTTTCAAATGCCACACTAGGGTCATTTCAGCAGGCTATCCCACACACACACACATACGTTTTTGTACATGGATTGGGAAATGGGAATTAATAATGAATGTGGTTGTAAGCAACATTGCCTCCAAAACCAGCAAGCAAATGATACTTCATTCTGCCCGGGAACCCATACAGGTGTCCAGGACTAATTACTTAATGAAAAAGATCAAATTACCAGCTTTCTTCATCTGTGCCCCAGATCCACGCCGAAGTTCAACTCCAAACTTTGGCATCTCTCTGACATCGGCACTCAATCCTGTGAAAACCGACACTACTATCCTGAAATCTAAACAGCTTTAGGCTACTCTTGGGTTTCAGGGCTTTTTAAATATTGGTTTAGGTGCATGTGCTGACAGAAGGAATACAATTAAATACTAGCATAGCTTATTGTTTGAGAACACAGGAAGATTTCATTTAAACTGATGTCTATTTATTCTCTGATCTTTTTGCAGGTCACTTGGAGATACATGATAACCTGGCCATCAGCTCACAGAAAGTTATAACTAATAGTTTTTTTTTTTAACAACTTATTATTAGTCCTACTATAATTGTAAATATGTTTTCAGCATTATATAGTAAGGTTTTTTTCCATCTTTATAACTGATAATAATTGATAATTTCTACACATAATCTTATGTTGTTAAAATGGACCTTAGGCTATTTGCTGACGCGAAACAACTCAAATGTCACGTACTGCGTGGACAATTCGCCTTGACCAGCCATTGAGCACAATGGTGCCAGATCAGGTCTGTGATTTCAGTTTTTCTCGAATTCCTGAGTCACATTTTCTGAGGATCAAACCGGAAGGATTTGTGTTAGCAACCTAGATCCTTCACCATTAACCCATCACCACCTCCTGAAGAATGGCGCCATGGACGACGACTTTAAATTAATTATTCCTCTTGCGCACACAAATTGTAATCTGGCGATATTTAGCTAAATGTCAATTACCTTACAATTATTAAAATAAAAAAACAGTTATGTTTTCAGTGATGTTTAAATCTTAAACTTCTCGCCCTTTACACACACATCGCCCGAATCTGACCGCAATGGGATCTCTCGAGAGACTTGCTGTTGCTATACACTCAGGCGAACACAACTTTTATTTGTTAGCGTTTGTTCGTTAAACCTGCAGTTTTATGTAAAATGTAGACTATTTGAACTAAGACGCCCCATCCTTTTGTTTCGATTTCCTTTAGGGGGGTTCAAGCCTTTATTCGGGGAGTCTGCTTTCCCCAGATCCACCTCAATTCACAGCCGCGTACTGTGCAATTTTCTTAATCTACTCATTCATATAAACAATTCGAGTGTCACATGAAGGCGGGGCTCCCTGTAACTCAATAGTGACGTGATGAGGCTTGTCTTGGTTAAACCTACCAATGAAACAGGCCTTCTTGACTCCACCGGGGCTACGCGCAGCGAAAGGGTGCCGGATCATTGCAACGCAAAGCGGCACTCCGCCGCAGGTGAGGCGGGGATGCAGCATCGCTACTCTGGAGCCGTCCATCAGCACCACCACCATCAACAACAACCCACGGAGCATAGGGGTGGCCCTGGTCAGACCGCTCACCCCTTGCCAAAACAGAGCCAAGAGAACCTTCCCAGCCCTTTCAGTCAGGAAACACCGGTCAAAAGCCAAGGGATCAACCCAAGTCTCGCAGACCGTTCCAAACCCCCCCTAAGTCGGCAGCAGAGTGTTGGAGGGGCTGCCAAAACTGCGAATTGCCAACAAGATCATTGTTCGTGCAGCTGCGTATTGCAAGAGCATCAACAGCTGTTGCAGCAGCAGCAGCAGCAGCAGCATCACAATCCTCCACCTTCCCTCCAGCTACAGGTTCAGCAGCAGCGCCTGCTTAGGAGCAGCCTGCCCAACTGCTGCGTGAGGGGATCCGGGGAGCTGAGAAGCCAGCAGTCAGCCTTGCTGCTGCAGCACCGTGACAACGACAGCTTGAGATCAGGCGAGCAGCGGAATCTAGCTCATCACGGCCGTGCGTGGACGCCTGATAGATGCCAGGGAGCCAGGAACTCCGTTTCGCCGCGGAGTAAAAGCAGCCCGCTGTCATCTGACAGTCGCCTGTGGTTCGAGGAGAATAAACACAGACACGAAGGCTATAAGGTAAGCCTGCATACACCGATTCGTGCGTGCGCATGAAATACGCATCGTTTATACATGCACTCTGAAGTTTATGCTTAACAGGTGGCCAGTTTTATCAATGCACCCGATTACGCAGGCAGCGCAATACTGGGAGGTCATGCTTGAAATCGCTTGCAATCTTTCACACCAAATCTCGGCCCTGTAGATGCATAGGGCTGCTTTGTAGTTGCTATTGGTATTCGTGTTAACCTCGAAAGCATGGAAAGAAAGAACAGGCGGGGGTGTTTGCAACAGGCTGTCCATGATTCCCATGATGGCGTTTAATAGTAAGTAACCATTATGAAGCATTCATTCATTCATCCCTACACCTGCATCATTCGTATGTAGCCTAACCCTGAATATTTCTACTTCATTATGTGTGTAAAAGCTAAGCATTATTCTATCTATCTATCTATCTATCTATCTATCTATCTATCTATCTATCTATCTATCTATCTATCTATTTATCTATCTATCTATCTATCTATTCGTCTGTCTGTCTGTCTTTCTGTCTGTCAGAGCGTTTGTCGCCTGAAAGGACCAGGGGGCAGAAAAGCAAGACAGAAAGGCAAATCAGTGTCATTCATTCCTTGTGGGAGAGTCGACCCTGTTTCTGCCTCGCTGTTCCATTTTTCTGCCTGTGCAAGCCAAGGGAAAGCCCCCCTGAGTGGCACTAACATGTACTTCAGGCCTGTATTATTCATGACGGGTTAGACATCACTGCCAGAACGGAGAGACATTATCAGTTTAGTTCACAATGCACAGCAGATGGAGGTAAAACCCATCAGTGATCTCTTCCCATGAAATCTCCCATAAGTCTTTTCCCGTTGTTTGCGTCAGTGTCTGTTTCTTTCTCTGGTTGACTGGTTATTGTGTTTGACTGCATTGTGCTTGTTCTAAAAAAAAGTGATTGTTTTACCTGTGTCGTTTGATTAATTTGTTATTTAATTCATTGTTTGATGCAGAGCATTGGTAGGAAGTAAAATAACCCTGGGAGCATAAGCTGTTTGTAGACAAATTAGCTGTTTTTAGACAAATCTGTCTTTTAGGAAAACCACATTAATGCAGAATTCCTTCCACAGGGGGTTATAATTATGCAAATATTTACGCAGAGTTTACAGTTAGGCTTCTTCTTGATCGTGCATGAGAGGGAGTGAAAGCACTGGGATGTGCGGTGGATGTTGTGGGAATGACTGGTTCAGTACGAGCGAGCAGGCAGAGGGGAGAATCTCTGGGTGTTGTTGCTCTGCAGCTGTTGTTCTGCTGCTTAATCAAGGGTAATTTGTGGAGAGTATAATTGGCTGAGCTCTCTTGTCTCTGTTTGTATTCGAACAGAAACAGGCCGAAGGCTCTGCAATACCTGTATGGTATGTGTCTTTGTATTTACTGGAAGTCAGACTATGTCAAACCCTATTGCTGGGATAGTATCGATTATTAAAGGAATAGTTCACACAAAAAAGAAAAATGGCTGAAAATGTACTCACCCTCAGGCCATCCAAGATGTAGATGAGTTTGTTTCTTCATCAGAATATGTAGTTGGAAAAATTTAGCTTTTTATCACTGGCTCACCAGTGGATCCTCTGGAGTGAATGGGTGCCGTCAGAAAGAGTTCAAACAGCTGATAAAACATCCAGATAATCCACTCTAATGTTGTCGATCAATTAACGTCTTCTGAAGCAAAAATCTGTGTTTATACTTATAAAATAATTAAGATGTTTTAAACTTCAGACCAATGCTCCTGGCTGAAATACGAGTCCATTATTCATAATAACGCTTCCTCCAGTGAAAAAGTCATTTAGCCTGAATCAAGAGAGAAATATGCATGGATCAAGCAAAGTTTACAAGCAGAAGCGTTTCTTAACAGATATGTCAGTGGATTTTGATACGTGAGGTCAATAGGGGATGGACTTTTTCACCAGAGAAATAGTTATGGATTGTGGACTTTTGTCCAGAAACTGTGGATTAAAGTTAAAATGCCATAATGATAGATTCATTTGTTACAAACTCACAGCTTTTCATTTCATGAAATGTTAACTCATGGACAGGAGTTGTGTGGACTACTTGTGGATTATTTGGATGTTTTTTATCAGCTGTTTAGACTCTCATTCTGACTGTACCCATCACTGCAGAGAATCTTTTGTTAAGCAAGTGTTGTGATACTAAAAAATCTAACTCATTATCGTCTTTGCTGGCCTAAGGCTGGGAGTGAGTAAATTTTCAGAAAATTAAAATTTTTTGAGTGGTGAACTATTCCTTTAATAAAAGGATATTTTCTGAAACTAACATACTTGGGTCTTTATACATTATATACATTTAGGTACTAAGTGTTAGGTACTCAGTAATATTAATAAATGAACAAAAATGTAGGGGTTTGGGTTAGGAATAGGATTGGTTGTAATTATGCAGAATTTACTGTTATCACTAAAGTAAGTACATAACGTGTAACAAGGACACTAAAATAAAGTGTTATAAAAAACTTTGATTTGGAAACTGTGTTTTTGATTCTGCAGCTTTTGTTCTTGTTGTCTTTTAGCCCATGAGAGCCCCTGCAGTTATTTGTGTGATTGCGCACTAAATTTAACTTTGAAAACAATGAAAATTATGTTATGAAGTCAATTGCTAGAGGATGTAAATGTCTTTTTAACCTATGATTCAGGAAACAGTTTTGCATGTGAAACATTGTAAAAATCTAACTTATTGGCTACTTTTCATGATGCTGGAGTTGGCTGGACACTCTTTTTTCAGTATTCCCGGTTTCAGCTGCATTGTTAGGTTATAGCTAGTTTGCTTGTTACTAGACCAACTGCTTGCTGCCTACAAGTTACCTTTTTTATGCTTTTTTTTTTAAATCATCCAAAAAAAACCATGCAAAAAAAAAAAAAAAAAAACCATTAGAAATGTAATAGGCAAGATTTGAGTCAGCATTCATGTCTGTGTATTACTGTTGCGGGATGAGTTGTTTTGGAATGGAGGAATGATGATATGTGTGAGCAATAATAATAGTGAAATTGGCTTTTTTTATTATTACATCTCAGGAATGTTGCTTCTAGGGTTTGAGACTAGGTGTTCGTGTGATTTTTATTTTCTATTCTTTTCAAATACTGGTACATACAGTCCCAAGCATTAATATTGGCACCCTTGGTAAATATGAGCAAAGGTGGCTGTGAAAATAAATCTGCATCGTTAATCTTTTTGATCTTTCATTAAAAAAAATCACAAAATCCTTACTTCTCATTGAAGTAAAGCAATGGGAAGTGGAGGGAAAATCTTATTATGAAATAAATGTTTTTCTCTAGTTTATGTTGGCCACTATTGCTGGCACCCAATTATTGCAACATCATTTTCCCAAGATAATAGCTCTGAGTTTTCTCATATAATGCCTGATGAGTTTGGAGAACATCTGACAAGAGATCATAGAACATTCATTGATACAGTATCAGAATCACTTCAAATTCACAGTTCCTAATTTTCAGTTTTTCCTATAGGGTTCAGATCAGAGAACTGAGACGGCCATGGCAGAAGCTTCAGTGACACATTTTTGTGGTGATTTTGATGTGGATCATTGGTCTGATAGAAGATCTAACCATGGCCCATTTTAAGATTTCTAACAGAGGCAGGCAGGTTTAGATTTTTTTTATGAAAGTGACGTGACATTCAGCCAAGTATGGTGACCCATTCTCAGAATTCGTGCTCTACATTTAACCCATCCAAAGTGTACACACACAGAGCAGTGAACACGAACACACACACACACACACACACACACTGTGAACACACACCCGGAGCAGTAGGCAGCCATTTATGCAGCAGTTGGGGGTTCAGTGCCTTGCTCAAGGGCATCTAAGTCGTGGTATTGCCAGCCCGAGATTCAAACCCACAACCCTAGGGTTAGGAGTCAAACTCTCTAACCACTAGGCCACGACTCTTATCTGTTGGTATTTGATAGGATCCATGATGCCAATATCTGAACAAGATGGCCAGGACCTCCAGCAGAGGAATAGGCCCACAACATTAAAAATATATTATCTACACTGTATATTTATATATTAGTATATTTAGTATATTTATCTGTGGGCATGGGGTAACTTTGTGACCCTAGAAGCCAGTCCTGTTCAAAGTTCCAATCATGTCCGACAACTGATTATGCTGGAGTTTGGAGTGCTGTTTTTGGATGAGTGAAAATATTTTTTCTTGAAAGCTTCCCTAACAACATGTGGTGATGTAGGAGCTGTTGGCTTTCTGACCCCAAGACTCAATTAATCTCTGCGCTTCTCCAGCTGTAATCATTGGAGAGTCTTTGGTCACTCAAACTGTCCTCCTCTCCATGCATTAGGACAATATAGACACACGTCTTCTTCAAGGCAGATTTGTAACATCTTTAGATGATTGGAACTTCCTAATTATTGCCGATAGTGGAAATGGGGATTTTCTTACAGCCACTTTCTGTTTTGTGAAGTTCAACAATCTTGTTCTGCACAACAGTATATTCTTTGGTTTTACTCTTTTTGATGGATGATTAAGGGAATTTGGCCTTTGTGTTCCTCATATTTATAATCCTATGGAAGAGGAAGTCATGGCTGGAGAATTTCATGCCCCTAGTCCGCTAAAAAAACATTGTAAATATGGATGGGAATATACTTCAGAGATATTTTACTCTCTGGGATGCCAATAATTGTGGCCAAAATGCATTGGAGAAAAACATTTATTTTATAATGTGAGTTTTCCCCCAATTTCAGTTGTTTGATGTCAGTGATTGGTTAGAATTCTGTGAATTTTTTTTAATGAAAGATCAAAAACATAAACGATGCAGGTTTATTTCCACAGCCATCTTTGCTCATATTTACAAAGGGTGCAAATATTAGTTATTGGGACTATATTTGAAATCTATGCCTAAATATTTTTTTTTTAGTACAGAATGATTAATCACATGGCATTTACAGCTCCTTTGATTGGCTCAGAAATTTCTGTGGTTGAGCAAAGAGTGTAGATTTCTGATTGCAAATCCCTGATGGTAGTGCGTCAGCCAGGCAACTGGCATTGAAATGCTAACCAATAGCCTTCTCCAGTTATCATGGCTCGATCTACCTAAGAATAATAATGGCTGAAACAAATCACATGCAAATGTTTTTCTTATTTAGTTTTTTTTTTTACATTGAAAAGGCTCTGAGGGGCAATTTTTTTGCAACACGAGATGAGGGAAGATGTCTGGATGTAAAGATAACATTTTAATAGTGGAGAGCAGTTAGAAAAGATATTCTCGAATAGCGGGATCTGTAATCAGGTCTCATGTCTGCTGCAGACATTTCATTACAAAAAGAGACCTGAGGAACATAGAGTCCGATGCTACATCTGAATGAATTCAATGTCAAAATAGATTTCCTAAATTGAATTTGTACAGACCAAAGCTTGCAGACAGGGGAACGAATGAGCAGGGGAGGGTGAAGTCTAAGGGCCCTTCAGCTTTGACACGCACCGAAGAGAATATTGGTTAATATGGAAAATTAGCGAAATATGAAATTATGAGGCTGAGACAATGAAAACGCCATTGCAACTTGGTACATTCTTAGCCTGTTGCATCAAAATGGAGATGAGCAGATGTTGTTTTTGTGAGTGATATATGATAAATTTTGTAGATGTATCGCAAATCAGCATAAAAATGTTCTACAACTGTGCTGCTGTGTATTTTAAATGACTCTTCAAGGTCATGCAAAGAATTTCTATCTTTGGTTGTTACAGCAGCTGTGCTGTCATTTATGTTGGAAGTTACATTGTCATGGATCCCATTGGAAAGAAAAATCACAAATGAGATCTCTGTAATATCCAAATTGTTCCTCTTGACAGCAGTGTGATTAAACAGAGAGCAAATGGAGACTTTTGCTTAAAAAATGCGGTAATCAATGTGCCGCCTCTAGAGTTTCAGAATAGATCAATGTCACTAACTGTGTGGGAATTTGTCAAGATACTGAAGGTCTGCAATGAAAAGTAAGGGATTTCTCCACGTACAGTATATTTGTAAAAAATTTGACTAGAACAGCGACACACACACACACACACACACACATATATATATATATACATATATATACAGTCATGTGAAAAAGTTAGGGCACCCTATTGGATTCCATGGTTTTCTGTATCAGGACATAATAATAAAAAAAAGATACTAGAATCTTAAAATTGGAAAATAAAATCTCAGATGAACAACATCACATATCACACTGTCATTATTTATTTAACAAAAATGGAAATGCCATGTGTGACAAAGTTCTGTTGTAGATTTGCTGGTGTGCTTGGGATCATTGTTCTGTTGCATGACCCAATTTTGGCTCAACTTTAGCTGTCGTATGGATGGCCTCATGTTTGACTCTAAAATACTTTGGTATGCAGAAGAGTTAATGGTCGATTCAGTGACTGTAAGGTGCCCAGGTCCTATGGCTACAAAATAAGCCCAAAATCATCAGCCCTCCAGCAGCATGTATTACTTTTTGGTTCGAGGTGTTTGTGCTGATGTGCTCTTTAGGCTTTCACCAAACATGGCACTGTGCATTATTGCCAAACAACTCCACTTTGGTCTCGTCTGTTCAGTGGACTTTGTTCTAGAAGTCTTATGGTTTGTTCAGATGCAACTATGCAAACGTAAACCATGATACCATGTTTCTTTTTGAGAGAAGGGGCGTTCTTCTGGCAAGCCTTCTGAGCATGCCATACTTGTCCCATATTTGTCATCATATCATGAACTTTATTATTTAACATGAAGCCTGTATAGTCTGGGGTGAAGTCTTTGGGTTGTTTGCCATTTTCTATGAGCGTTGCACAGTCTGATCTTGGGATGAATTTTCTGGGACTTCCACTCTTGGGAGGATTGGTGTCTGTCTTCCAGTTTCCAATAATCTTCCTCACTGTGGAATAACGGACTTTAAATTGTTTGGAAACAGCTGTATTACTCTTCCCAGATTGATAGCATTGATTGACAATTGCTTCTCTAAGATAATTGCTGATGTCTTTCCCCCTTGGCATTGTGTTAACACACACCTTAAGGCTCCAGACCAGCAAACTGCTAAAACTTCTGCTTTTTTTTTTAGTATGCCCTGATGCAAAAAAAACATGAAATTCAATAGGGTGTCCTCTAACTTTTTCACATGACTGTATTTACTTTAGTGATGCTCCTGGACAAATCCTCAGTGATTTTCCCTGGGGTCATTGGGTTTAGAGTCATTAAACAATCAGACTTGTGTCCAGGTAGCAAACCCCCTATATATATATATATATATATATATATATATATATATATATATATATATATATATATACACACACACACACACACACACACACACACACACACACACACACACACACACACACACACACACACACACACACATATATATATATACACATACACACACACACTGGGAGTGACGGTAAAGAAAGAAATATATCATATTTCTATATATTATTAAGCAGCAACTCAGTCAGTGTATCATGTGATACTGAAGACTGAAATAATGCCTGCTGAAAATTTAACTTTACTATCACAGGTAAAAAACAACAACAACAACAACAACAACATAGTAAAACAGATTAAGTATTCAGTATTCACATTATTTTCTAGGGAACAGATTTTAGTATATGGTACCTTCTAACATTTCCAGGAAGAAAGACTACTAACACCTTTGACTACTGGCTTTCTCTGGACATTGAAAGAAAAAAAGAGCTAATTTGGCAACTGGCAGACCAAGTTGGCCTTGGAAAGAGTGAAAGTTTTGACAGGAGCTTTGCTATGTATTGCAATTGATCCCTGGAGCTCTTTCAACAGAGAGACAGTCGCTGCTTGTAGGAAATCAGTTCTGAACCTCTTGGTCTGTTTTATGATGTCTATAACTCCAGTGTATTTTAAAGTAGAATATACACACAAGTGGTACAAGGACAGTTGATCTATTTCTCTCGAGCTGAAATAGCCTACAGTATTTTAGAGAAATCTGTTGGAGTTCTCCACATATACTCCAAAGTATGTTTGTTTTCCAGTAAAGGCCTGAGAGTCCACACCACAAATTATAAAATATAACAATGACGGCACAGAGAAACAATATCATTGGAATCACTTTCAAAACTGTTTTTATTTTTTCCAGCAGATGAACGATAAAAATATAGACAGCTAATCCATCCTGCATTTAAAGAGCTTGAGCATTTAAAGTGGCAGTTGACATACCTGCAGCGTGCGGTTATTATACAGTAAACTGAATGTTATTGTGCATTGGTGTGGAACGCTGATATAGTTATTGTAATCGTGATCATGATTGTTTTTGGTGTAAATGAGATTAAAGTCTCTTTCTGTCCTTCATTTTTAATATTATCTAATATTATTTTTTCTGCATAGTGTGCATTAGAGTATATTAAATTAGATATTCAGAGTGTTCCTAAAAGGGTACAGATAGCACAATACTGTACTTGTGGGCAAGTTCCCACAGTCTACTTTGAAGAAAACAAACACCGAAAGTGAGACAGACAAAAAGCAGTACAGAATATATATTCTTTGTTGCCATGTCAGCAGAAAGCCATTTGAAAGACTCCATGAGAACTGTCGCCCACAAGGGGCCTTGATAGAAACATTTACTCTTGGGTGTCTTAAATACTTTTTTTCTATTCCTGAATGGTATTATTTGTAACCTACGTTTAAGCGTCAGTGTCTAGTAGCAGTATCTGCATAGATGTAGGCAGTACAGCATAGTGCAGTAACATGGATAAACAGAATATTTCAAGTAAAAACAGTGAAACTGTAAATTATGGTGGAGGTTCAAGCAGTGATTCTGGATTTAACGTGGTCTTTACAAAGGTTCAGCTAAACCAGCAAAACCAGGTTTGTGATACAAATGGTTTTCAGGTGGTGGCACAACTAGTTTTGATTAACTATGACTAATCAGCAGTGTATGTTGGATATGTGTGTGTTTGTATTCAGTACTGTTTTCAAAGCAGCTGTCATTTCTAATCCAGTGGTGTCTCTCTAGTCAGATAGAATGTGGGTCTACGTTGTGGGCTGCCTATCAGAAAATGACATTACAGAAGTAGGTCTCTGCAAATGAGTTGGCATTGTGTCAGCCCAGCAGCAGTAGCTAGATAACAGAAATGGATCCTTATTGCCATGAAAATTAGAACAGTATAAATTCAGAATAAAAATTCAATTCTGAAATAATTTAATAGTGTGAGATTATTGTAAGCAAGTTTTTTTTTCTATCATCTTCTTAGGCATTATTGCGAGTATTTTGCTGTATTTACTGTTCTGTAATATAATTACAGTAGGTGAAATATTCGCTAAATTCTAAACATTGTGAAAAATTTCAGTGTTACAATTTATTTTTTATTTTTACAGATTAAAAAATTTATATTTTCATAATTTTCCCTGGGATGCACTGATAATGTTAATGTTTTAAAAATGCTGAACCAAAACACCAAACAAATTTTATGGCATATTTCAACCCTTAGAATTTAGGATCTATTTTTTGCTACTTTGCACGTGAGACTTAATACTTTCTCTTTGTCTGTTGGGAATAATAGTATCTGTCCTACTTCCTCCATTATATTTTTACTGGGACAACCAAGTTACTGAATACTAGTGATAAACTGGTATATTCGGTTATATTTTTCTCCCTACTTTTAGTTCCTCTATGCAAACTAACCCATTTCTGTTGTATGATTTTTTTTTTTTTTCATTTTGAGTAAATATTATATAAAATAAGTTTTAATTTTAGAAAGTATGTCATTTTAGCAACTAATTTGTATTCTAAATACAGTAACATCATTACACATTCATGTGATATATACAAAGTAAAAAAAAAAAAACAGCATTTATTTGAAAATGCAATCTTTTGTATCATTGTATCTTTTTATTAATTTTGCATCCTTGCTGAATAACAGTATAAATTTCTTTTAAAAACTAAAATCTTACTGACCTCAAATCTTACTGATGATAGAATAGATTGGCCATTAGCTGTAGAAATTTTTTGCTTGTTGTTTTTACTTTAACATTTTATTATTTTTCAATTTCAAGTTTTTGTTTATAATAGTTCTGTGATATTTATCATTTAAATTAGCCCGCTCTTAAAGTAAATAATTGATTTCACATGACCAAAAGATTTCTCAGTAGTTACAGCACATAGACTATTCTCCTTCCACATGCATGCTGGCAAATAATGTAGTTTTCTAAAGAAATGTCCATTAAATCAGCGTTGTTGCAGATTGGTAGTGCTCTCCCCCTCAGCCATCACATAAGCTCCTGGACACAAAATAAGACAATGATAAAATATATTTTCATTTCTGGCAGGTGAATGCGGATGCCAACAGGCTGAGCCATGCTGGATCGCGGCCTTCCCTGTCCCACGGCGGCCCACAGTATCCTCAGATAGCCATGAACAGCTGCAAGTACAATGGAGGCATAGTCAGACCACTCAGCAGTCTGGGGGCGTCCCGGAGGAACCTAGCAGAGCTGGACTCTGAGACACAGCCTTTGCAGACCCTACACTCTTCCGGCCTTGAGGTGGTGGTCTCCAAAGGGAACGGGGAAGACCCTAGTAAGCAGTCCACTGAGAACCTTGTGAGGCAAAGACCATGCAGCGCTCCACATAAGAAGAACAAGGACATTGGCCATAAGCTCGGGCACCGGAGGGTGCTGTTCGAAAAACGCAAGCGCCTTAGCGACTACGCCCTGATTTTTGGAATGTTTGGGATTGTTGTCATGGTGACGGAGACCGAACTCTCCTGGGGAGTTTATACAAAGGTAAAATTCACCCCAGACACTGATATTTTGAAGTTTTGAAGTTTTGTCCATACAATAGAAATCAGTGGGAAGCTATGAACGAAACTAGTTAGCTGGTTTAAGATGGTCTTCCAGCACAGCCAGCAGAAAATCTAAAAATAAAAGCAAACTCAAAGTATCAATATACTATAATCGTATATAAATAATGCTAAAACATCACTCTTTGAAGGTTTATAGAATTAGGATAGGAATAAGACGTTCCTAGATTGAAATGTCCAGTACTTTTTGAGGCCACTGCAAGTATACTAGCACACTTTTGTTTTGGGTATCGTTGAAAACACATACTTGTAGTTAAGAAGTTCAACCTGCTTCACCAAGAAAACCCACTGTCTTGTAAAAACGCTAGACCAGGACTCAACAACATAAACCAGCCTGAACTACCATCAAAATTCATGCTTGTGCAAACATAATATTGTGTTCCTGTGGCTCAGTGGTAGAGCATTGCATCAACAGTGCAAAAGGTTGTGGGTTTGATTCCCAGGGAACATGCATACTGGTTAAAAAAAAAAAAAAATATAGCCTGAATTCACTGTAAGTCGCTTCGGATAAAAGCGTCTGCTAAATGCATAAATGTGGATGTAAGATTGTCTTTTTCAACAGGGCGGTGATGCATCACAAGATTTCACATGCTAAGCTGTGCTAGATTTATACGTCTTCATGCTTAGTGCTTAGATTTTTACTGTGTCATTAACTGCCTCAGCATACTGAAGTCTAGGAGTCATCTATTTATGACAGTTTAAAGACACTAGGATAAATTCATCATTGACATCAGCTACTTTGTGCATATACGTCCTTAATGGATAGAGGCATCAGAGAGCATCAATCAATGAAATATTCATAGCATGCTCTTGAAAATTACATTGTGTATTACAATTACATTCTTTTATCCCAAGGTATAAAAAGAACATGAATGAAAGAACAAGAGCTAAGATTAAGGGATAGAAACAGAAATTATGATTATATGTGAAGAAGAAAAAAAGTCGATACTCAGGGCTCAGAAAATCACTAGCCTGACTATTGTGTCTTCCAGTCAGGCAACCAAAATATACCATCTGACGGGCTATCTTGAATAGTGAAATAAAATTCCTTCCTTGATTCGCGTTGTTCATTCACTTGTAGGGGTGAAATGGATCGTAGTTGATCATTTGCAAATTTAAACATTCAAGCATTTTAAACCATTCAGTCGAATAAATAGGTGAAAGAACACAAGCTATGTTTCCCTTCTGAAAAAAAATCAAAGATTCAACCAGCTGGTTTAAGTACAACTCAGGGGTGATGTGTTCCTGTGGCAACTTCTTTGCAGCAATTTAGCAACATAAAAATTGCTTAAAATTCAGTTTAAAAGAGCGTAGTTTTGATTATAGAACAAGTGATATTAACCAAATACCTTATTTTACTCTTAAAACAAGTACTTTTATTCAAAAAATTCCTATTCAAATCCTATTCAAATGCTAATTGCTAAAAACTAAAATTCTTTATATAGGTAGCTTTCATGCATCACAAAAAAAAATAATAATAATAATAATAAGATTCCTACAAAGTTCAAACTCCACAAATTTCTGCTTCTTCTAGCATATATCAGAGACTAAAATGTAAGAGATTATAATTTTATTTTATGATTATTTTACTTTCTTTTATGTAAAGCACACTGAATTACCATTGTGTATGAAATGTGCTATATACTGTAAATAAACTTGCCTTGCCTACTGTACATTCACACAGCAGCCGTCAAGAAATGGTGTTTATCTCTCTTTTTAATATATTTACTCTTGTGGATGACACGTTTATCCAAAGCAACACACAGTGCAGTAAAGGAATATTTTTTTATGTTTCCTTACTATGCATGTTCTCTGGGAATCAAATTCTCACAAGAAAGATTGAGCTGCAAATGGTTAAGATGCAAGAACATAAAAATGTAAACTAATGTAGTTGTTTTTTTGTTTGTTTGTTTTCAATGTCTCTGCAGGAATCCTCATATTCATTTGCACTGAAATGCCTTATTAGCCTCTCTACTGTAATTCTGCTCTGTCTGATCATTCTGTACCATGCACGAGAGATTCAGGTAAGTAGCTGAATTAACCTTGGAAGCAATAAACATGAGCAGAGATTGAGACTGGAGCCTAAAAGATTACAGAGGAAGCACTTATGCCAATTCCTAATGACTTATAGTAGCAGCAGAATTAAAACTCGCCCTGGCTTTTGTAATTCCTGATATCTGCTTTCAATGTCTGTGCTTTTTTACCTATCCATTAAAAGGTCTTTATAGAAAAGACACTGATTTTGATTAATGATGGTATTACAAGTGGGGCTTATGGCTAATAGGATATATAATTTAATACAGTCCTGTCAATCAGTTGCTGTGTGAGCATTATTTAATGACTTGGAACATCAGATGATGGTCAAATTACTGAATGGATGAACAATTAAAAAAAACTTTATTCCTGATTGCAGGTTGTGTACAGCACAAACATTGAAATAAAAGAGAATAAATCCATATTATAGTCATAATACTAAAACCACAGAGAATGCTTTCATACTGTTTATATTGTATATAAGTTTATTTATATTAGACTAGTTTATACTATACAGTGCGTGTGTAATATATATATATATATATATATATATATATATATATATACACACACACACACACATATATACACACATTAAAATGTACTTCAAGCAGGTCAATTTATCACGTTTTAAAAATGTTTAGAAATTAATTTTATATAATATATTGTAAGTAACATCTAATATCAATTCTCATCCAATTCTAAATGAAAGATGATGAAAAAGATCATAATACTGCTGCAGAACCCATCAATGCATTCAAATGTGTTGTCTGTCTAAATTTCAGCTCTTCATGGTTGACAATGGAGCAGATGACTGGCGGATAGCCATGACGTACGAACGTATCTTCTTCATCATTTTGGAGCTGCTGGTGTGCGCCATCCACCCCATTCCAGGTCAGTACGTCTTCACCTGGACCGCCCGCCTGGCCTTCACCTACACCCCATCTGTGGCGGATGCAGACGTGGATATCATCCTCTCTATCCCCATGTTCTTGCGGCTGTATCTGATTGGCCGGGTCATGCTCCTGCACAGTAAGCTCTTTACGGACGCCTCATCACGCAGTATCGGAGCCCTCAATAAGATCAACTTTAACACACGCTTTGTCATGAAGACTTTGATGACTATCTGCCCAGGCACGGTCCTGCTGGTTTTCAGCATATCATCATGGATCATTGCTGCTTGGACAGTGCACGTCTGTGAGAGGTGAGATAAACCTTTGATTTCTTAAGAAACACTGTTTGTACTTGGAGTATTTAAAGTATATTCTACCCAAAAAACAACTCGCCCATGGATTTTGATCCAAAACTCTCTTTAAAGATACCTTTCTATAAAAAATGAAGTTTAAAGATTGTTAGAGTAGTGATTTGTTTTTCTTTTTTACAAGAAAAATACTGAATCAGTCTTTTTACTTTAAAATGTCATATTTAATTAAGTGTTACTTGCCATTTCTTTGTAATTCATTTTGTAATGTATTTGCAATTTCTAAGTGAAAATTGTTGTTAAAAAAAAAATATATATATACCATTATAATATATATATATACCATTTTTTCCAGTGTATGGAACACAAAATATGAATTTCTGATGACAAATCTCTGAAAATATATCTTTTACATAGTATATGTAAGTGAATTAGTCCATCAAGCTCTAAAAGGACAAAACAATCACCATAAAAGTAGTCCATTTCATTCATGCACTATTTCCATGTATTGTGAAGTCATTCAATAATTTGTGTGATGAACAGATCAAAATGATAAACTAGAATCATGAAGCTGACATTTTGCCTGTATGGCTTTTATAGTCCATTTCAGAGTTTATTAGAAGTAAGGGAGCAATATCATACATTTCAGTCTGTTCCTCACTTAAAGGCTTCATAAGTATTGGAATATGCCACATATATGGACTACTTATATCATACTTTTATGGTTCTTTCTTGTCATTTTAAAGCTTGACAGACCAAGTCCCAATTGACTTTTATTATATTGAAACAAGTAATCAGGATATGCATCTAACAGTGGGTTAAGGTCTCTCTCTCTTTTTTTTGTTGAGGTAATAATGAAAGATTTTTCTTTTTTGTGTAAATAATTCTTTTATTTATGTAATTCTTTTCATGCGGTGCAGTTGGTCAAGACCCTATGTTGTTGCCTTTAAAATGTGATGTCAGAGGCAAGCGGATGTGTGTGTGTTTCATTGTTTACGGTTTTGTTCTATGTTTCTCCCACATGGCTGCTGCTGGATAGGGGTCCAAAGTGAGTCTGTGATCTGCAAGGAAAAACTATCACTTGGCTCTTAGCTTCTGCTCATCTCTTGATGAGCTATACTTGCAAAACGGCAAATTGCTGGCATCCTGGAAATCCCAAATTCTATTTATTTCCAAATTCGGATCTATTTGTTTTCTCCTATAAATGGTCTGTCATCTTGTAGCCTCTGATAAAGAGTGGTCTTAGTGTTAGGTAATTACATTTTTGATTCATTCTTTTGATTTTGGGATTTTCACGCAGCTGACACCATGTGTCAACATGGTGGTCATCATGTTCATGGCAGCCTGTTCTTTTCCTAAAGCGCTGTCATATATTTGACCTTTTCTGGTGCTCTCAAGTGCTATTCTTACCAAGATGCCATCTTGACCTAGACCTCGGAGGAGAGTAAAGATCCAGTATGTTGTCATGACCCATAAACATAGAGAGAGATGCACAGCTATGCTAATAAAGTCATCATGAGCTCTTTAGCCAGGTTCTGCACCCACTTCTTACCCATTAGGCTATACGTGCCACATCATCCACCTGCTTTTTCTTTAATGCACTGCACCACAACAGTAGTCAGTAATGTATATATGTGTTTTCTTCAACTATGACCACTTTTGATCCTGGCTTATAGAATGTAGGCCTAGTCACATTTTTCACAGTTCTATTGCTGTTGTTTAATTTGTTTACTCAGAAAGTTTAACAGCTGACATAAATGCATCACAGGAGAATTGCTAGCATTCTATTCATTCCAATTCTTAGCATTCTGATGTTATATTTATTGGTAGCATTCTATTCTTAACTTCTTCCCCACACAAAGTTACAGCATTGTTGTATTGATAGCGATAGATTTTCTTTGTTTTACATGGTCTTACTCATGATGCAAATGATGCCGCAACTGAGGACTGGCATATTTTAACATTAAATAGAAAGCTAAAAACAAAAACTAGAAAAAGTGTTAAAAGTTATTGAAATGTAAAAACATTGTTTGATTAATTTCATATTTTATGACTGAAAATAGTTATTTAAATGATTTAATCTTACAAATTAATTAATTTAGTTTTTAACCTGATCTGAGGTACAAGAATCACTAATTTAAGTAACTTTTTCAGATTTTAATTTCTTCCACACAGTATTGGTTATGGTGTTAGTGATATTTTTCTTAGTTTTACATTGTAATAGCTTAGTACGATAAAACTTTGTCAGTTGGTCACGATGCAAATAATTCATTCAATAATATAACATATAAAAATATATAATATAATCCAATATAGAACATATATATAAAGATGCAAATATTATTATATTTTGTGGTTTACTGAACAAATTGCTCTTTCTTTAAATAAATTCAATTATAATTAACATTTTTGTAGGGATAAAAATTAACCTCAGCTTCTGCTCTAAACTTTAGGGAGCCCTTTATGTTACTTTAAGATGAAAACTTTATTCATTTATTCATTACTAATTACTATTTATTTATACATTCATTTAAACATAAGAATCTACATGTATGCAAACATGTAAACTGCTCATAATGCATACGCTTTTTAATTAACCTCTAAATGATAAAAATTATATTTGTTGTTGAAATATATTCATTTACACAATGACTCTCATGACTTGTTCCATAACAGATTTATTTAAACATATATTAAATAAATTAAGACATTACTAACAGATATGTCTTCCAGTTTCAAATGAAGTTCCATTTATGCAGTGGTTAAATCAATGCTGTATTTGCTCGGTTCATATGCGCACCGAACTAAAAGACCCATACCGTAAATCTTCAATACAAATACGTTTACCGTTACACCTCTAAAATATATATATATATATATATATATATTATATATATATATATATATATATATATATATATATATATATATATATTAGAGGTGTAACAGGGAACAAGGATAAAACTTCAAAACTCCAAGTCTATCATAATTGTTGAAAAACACATATCTTCAATGAAGTTTATTTTTCTTACCCCATTTTTTTCTTGTTTTGAGAATTTGTGTTGTTTTAAAATTAAAACAATAAAAAGTTTAGTTTTTCAGATAAATGTATCTTGTTTTATGCATGCCTATATATGGTTACTGGAAAGACATTTCGATTTAGAAAATAGATTTTTTTTTGCAGTGTGGCTGAGAAAAAAGTGCTGAGGACACCAACTAAGCTAATGTGCTAGTCAGGTGTCATGCTAGCTTGTTATTTTTCTGTATTCTTATGTCTTGTGTAAGAGTTATAGTGGATGAATCTGTCGGAGGAATGGAGAGGTGCTTTATCAGCACCTTAGAATCCTCCGAGACACTGTATTTCGCTTCACTTCACCCCTAAATGGCCACAGCTACTTCTTCACTTTAAATCATTTGCCAGCAGGCTAGTCGACAGAACTCGTTTAATAGCACTCAAGCTAATGAGTTCTCAGTTTAATTCATAGGCATAGAAGCTGGATGCTCACTGATTGATTTATTTGAACATAAATGTAGATTTCCTCTGTAATCAGCACATGGACATATTGTTCATGCTGACGGAAGATGGATTTGAGGCCAAGAGAAGACCTTGTTCTGAAACTTTGACATCATCATAATTTTTTTTTTTCTTCTTCTCTATATTTGGTGTTTGGGGCGAATGTTACTGAAACTGAGAAGACTGTTTTGTTAAGATTTTTTGTTTGTTTGTTTGTTTTCTGAAAGAATCAACATAGATGTTATGCTTTTCCCTTTACAGAAATTTGCCGCGGTAACCTCCAAAAGTGTAACCAAAAGTATAGTAACTGTGATGATTGTTACTTTCAGAATGTTTCTGCCATATATATATATATATATATATATATATTTATAATTTTTTACAGTAATGCCAGAAATGCTAAGTCACCACGTGTTTAATTCTAGTAGCAGTTACTGTGGTAAATTTCTGTAAGGGACAAATCTATGTTTAAGATTCTGTGATATGTACAAATGGAGCTCTCAAGTAAGTGTTCTCTGATTTGAGATAATGCTAAAGTGCCTTGGTTGAAATCGACTGCCTGAACGCTCTTATGTGCCCCATACTGTCAGAGCAGTGCATTATCTGAGTTCATGGCAGCTTTGGATTTGTTTACACTGCCAGCATGTTTTTCCATATACCCTTTTTATTCTCGTGTAATGGACTGTGACTCCCACAAGTTTTACACAGACGCATTCTCCACACCAGACCGAGCTAGAACACTGGGGAACAAGAGCAAGCCATCTAATGGGCCCTGGCTGCCCTCTTGATCATACGAGCAGAATATGGACAGCACACCTTTCAAATTACGTACACAAAGGCACCTTGATTCGTATTTGGCTTGTCCACTTTTTTTTATCCAGTGTGGACAGGCCTGAATATTGATATATGCTGTTTCATTCAATACTTATTGATATTGCACTTTAGGTTGCCTTTAAGATTACCCTTCAAATGTAATCGGGCTCTTCAAAGACCCCAATGCAAATTGTACCTGTCTATTTAAGCTGTGCACCAGTGTCAACGTGCAGTGCTGCTCAAATTTCGAACAGACTGTTTGTATATAGCTTTTGTAACCATATTATTTAGTATAGGACAAATCAATGAAAATATGATTGCAGCAGCACAGCGTATTAAGTAGGGGTTGGAAACCTGGACTCTGCTACGAGAGTACTGTAGCTCCAGGTTCATTTTGTTTGTCACTGTAAATGTAGCTACTATTGTATTTACTTAAATGTGTTTAAATTATTAAAATACCTAAACTAAGATTCAAGATTAACTCAATTGTTTTCATTTAATTTTGTTTGTCAACGTCAATATAAGTTTTATTATATCTAATGTAATATTTGGAAATTCTATAAATAGTCTAAAGTGTCGTCTTCCAGTTAATTTGGTTTCTTAAGATAAATGTAGACAGTATAATATGTATTAATTTATTCAAAATGATTAAATAATCAAAATAATAAATACATTTAGATTTTAACCTAAACTAATATACAAGAACCAGTTCAGTTATTTTCCTTCAGTTTATTTAGTTTGTCAACATAAATGTAGCTAAAATTATATTTCTTAATTGATTTAACTTCTTGAAATAATTTAAATTAAACAAGTTAGTGTAATTTTGAACCTGAATATAAAATAATCTCTTTTTCCTAATTTAGATTAATTAAATGTATTAAAATTTGAACTTTTTTCATTTTTGTTTATTTATATTATATTTCACAAACTCGAACTGGGATCACCTTTAAACAATTTTTCTTTTTGAGAATGATCCTGTAAGGTGTTGTTTAATTACTAATCCAGTTTGTTTTCTTGTCATTTTATCTCATCAGATATCATGATAAAGTGGAAGTCACCAGTAACTTCTTGGGAGCCATGTGGCTGATCTCCATAACCTTCCTGTCTATTGGTTATGGAGACATGGTGCCCAACACATACTGTGGGAAGGGAGTGTGTCTTCTTACTGGGATCATGGTGCATCTCTCTTTTATCCTTCTAATTATGAACAAATGATGTGCAAGTTTTACATTTCAGACTTTCGTGTTCTTGTGAGTCTATCTGCATATATTTTATAGTTATTAGTGTCCACTCTGCCATAACATCATCACGCAATAAAGCCATTTTGTAGATAGACTGCATATGAAAATTCTATTTTCGAGACATTTGCACCCTTGTGAGTTTATCTGCATATTTTTTATAGTAATTAGTACCCACTCAGCCGTAACGCCATCAAACTGTAAAGCCATTTTATAGAGCAACTGTATATAAAAAGCCTTCTTAATGATTGTGCATTGATTTGTGTTTTTTGTGTGTTTCCAGGGGGCCGGTTGCACTGCCCTAGTGGTGGCTGTCGTGGCCAGGAAGCTAGAGCTCACCAAGGCTGAAAAGCACGTCCATAACTTTATGATGGACACTCAACTCTGCAAAAGAGTGAGCATATTTTAATATACAGAATTGTTGATGCAAATGTTGATGTTGCATAAGCCGTGGAAACCGGCCAAGGTTCCCTTGATGAGATCATCTTCTAGACAAAATCTGGCAGGCACATTTAACCCATATTGCTAATTTACCAGGAGTCTACATCTAGTATAATTTAATATTTTCCAGACATACTGTACATCTTTCGGTCTACACTAGCTGTAGTGATGTTTTCAAATTAATATTTCAGTTTCTTATCTGGATTTGATTTACTCGCAGGTGAAAAACACGGCTGCTAATGTACTCAGGGAAACATGGCTAATCTACAAACATACAAAGCTTGTGAAGAAGATTGACCATGCCAGGGTCAGGAAACATCAGCGCAAGTTTCTGCAGGCCATACACCAGTACGTATATTTGCAACATCTGTAATCCTCCTTTTGCTATGTGTGCTGTCTGCATTTGTATTTTTATATGAGATGAGATATAAATCTAAATTTGATGGTGCTTAAAACTAGATTTAGTTCAAGTTCTCGCTTTCCAATTAAGGGAATCTCAAGTTTTTTTAATGGAGTTCTGGAAATGAAATTGAACCTTTTAGACTCTATCTCAACCTCATATTTCCTTCGTAATTTATTGCCACGGCATTTTAAGATCTTGGGTGTTTTACCTGTCAGATCATGGGGTGAAATCTTGATGCTGATGATGCCGAAAATAAAAAGTTAGGGATAGTACAGAGTTAGTATATCGGACAAGCAGCGTAATTGTGTGCATAAATTACCAAATGCACTTTCTGGTTACAAACTACTGTCTTGGTGAGATGTTAATGTAAGCTCAGTAGAATTGTCTTAAGTAAATGTACAAAAAATAAATTCCCATAATATCAGACCAGTGCATTGGAACTTAAAGTGTAATTGCATGCCACCGCCTATTATCATGTTAATATTGATCAAACAATAATACTGGCAAAGAAAAAGAGAGAACCCACTCACTGCTGTTAGTTATTTCTTTGTTCTTTATTGCTGACTATCTATTTGTTTCCTTAATTGAGATATATTTGAAGTCTACATAGCATTGCTTTGATTTAATTTGTTTTTATTTATATAAATATGACACTTTTTAAATAAAAGAGTGTGTTTCATAGCATATTAGTTTTTCCTTTGAAACTTTTATGGAGCGTAATGAAATATCACTGTTGATAAATGGCCTGGGGTCTCATTTATAAACATTACGTACGCACAAAATGGGACTTGTGTAATATATGAAATATGTACGCACTGAACAGACATTATAGACCATGCGTATGCACTCTTTTTCCTGGAGTGAGAAAAGTAACAAGTACACAACTATCTGTATACAAATTTACATAAACTACATACCTTGAATAGGTGCAGTGATAATAGCTTACTGTACAGTACATACTGTACTCAGAGGTGTTGATGTCATGTGAAGGCATCTCTATAACATTATGAAAAATACCAACGTATTTGAAAGATACAGCTTGAAGAAAATGGTAATTTAACATATCATTTTTTAAATATTTTGTCAGTGAGGAATTCTATACTGCAATAAATATAGGCCTATCTGTTTCCATAAATAAATAAATAAAAACAATAAGCTATAAGATGTTCACCTTATCAGCAAAACTGCATAAATTACATTTGATTCGAATTGTTAAAAAATAATTGAAATACTATTTGGCCAGTGGAAATGAATGAGAATATTTATCGGAGAACTATTTTAAAGTTTTGTTTTTATGGATATATTGATATATTTATTCTAAAACAACAAGGATACTGGATGATTTTTAGCAATAAAAAAACGATGTTTGCCACAAATGGCATTTTTAGTCCATATCTCATATTTCCTTAACGTCTTGTTCCTTTGACAGTATTATTAAACATGGTATCACATGGATGTGCATGGAAATGATATACAGATGAGGTTATGTCCGATGAGTCGGGTTGGAGATGCACACACATACAATCTTCTCCTGACCAGGATTTTATACGCATGGTTTTATAATCTGAAAACTTTTGTGCATACGTACACTTATAGGATGAAATCTACTGAGAGTTTTACAAATGAGACCCCTGGTGAAGCAAATCAAATGGCAGTTTTTTTTTTTTTTTTTCAGTCAGTCATAAAAGTTTGAAAGTCTTATAGTGTGGTGTGCAACTTGAGGATTTAAAAAAAATTGATTCTGTGTTCCATTTGTTTTGCCTTAAATCACTGCAGAGCTCAGAAGTAAGTCATGTCTTCTCTTTTTTCTTTACCATTGGAACTCTTTTTCATTTTTCTAAGTCTTACTCAGCAGTATCAACCAACATGATGAACATTGAAAACATTTGAAGCTGGGCTCCATTTTTATTTAGCATTTGTTATCCATTACGGTATTTAGATGAACTGCATTTACATGTTTCACCGGCCTTTTAAGGTATTTGGAGGGAAAGTTCTTCACATCTTCTCAGCTTCAAATTTATCAGATGCCACAATGTCTGAAATTCATTCATCTAGCCTGTACCAGATTTCCACAGAACCTCACACTGCACTTTCATCCTTTTAGTCATAAAACCTGCTAGTCTGCTGGTCTGCAGTGTTTTCTTGCAAACACAAATCTGTTGCAAATCATTCTTATCGAGATACACTTACAGAAATATTGAACGTGAATCTTATAAGACTGCATTAGACGTTTTAGACTTAAGAATAAGGTTGATTAAATGATGAACAGTTTTAGCTGAACTAGTCCTTTAGGTGTTGTAACATTTTCTGGACATGCATAGGTGCACATAGGTACATAGACAAGAACATAGGTTCTCCGATGTGAATTGCCAGTCCTGCCTCTGTTTGGCACGCAGTCAAAGAGAAAGTGCAACTGCTGAGCACAACAGTTCATTTATAATGTATTTGGCCTTCACTTTTACGAGACCGCATAAACATTCCCTTGCCTAATGCATACAATCATAAAATTCTATAAATATCTGCACATTAAATGCTTCATAAACTCAGCAAATCGGCCTGTGTTGTGGAGAAGGTAACAATTGCATCTGGAGTGCAGGGAACTATGGAGGTCTGGGTACAGAAACAAACAGACCAATTTTGGCCGTCCCAAAATTGAGAGTTCATCTTTACAACAGTGCAAGCACATGTGAAAAAGTGCAAAGTGTCCACTTTTTATTTTCCATAAAGCTTGCACACCTTTTTCGTTTTTTGATGGGAGGGGGAGAGTTTGAAGCAAATAGATGGTTGGGGTTGGTTTAGGTTAACTCTGGAGAAGACATTTACAATATTTTTTGGAAAAGACACTAAAAGCCATCATGTTATGTTTATATTCTGCATGTGAGTATTACTGACAAGCATTTTTCTCAAGAAATTGTTCTTAGATTCAAAAAAAAAAAAAGTTTCTTGTTCTACACAAGAATCTCCCCTTTCCTTTCCGGGTTATGTTCGTGCTTTCCTTGAGGAAAGCCCAGCTATGTGTATCTAGAGAGTTTCTGGTGTTGGCTTTCTGAATTCAATAGGCACTGAAATTAGGTTAATGCTAATGCATCATTGTTAGCACATCTGTCATTACCATGGGGCACAAACCGTGTGTCCACATTCTGTGTTTTTATCACTTCATCTGTTTCCACACTACAGTCTGACACAAAATAATGAATGTCTGCCATCATCACACTGATAAAGGTGGTGTTTGGGTTGTATTTTTGCACATTTTGAACCATTCATGATGCAATAGAGCTGCGTAGTCATGATGTCAATTTGATGGCCTGTCAGACAGGTGAAAAATTATAATAGGATTTGAAAATTTTTAGTTTATGGTCTTTGATTTACTTTTAAATTGAAGTCTGTGATTAACATAAGCTTACTTGACTTTCAGATTTAGTTTGAAAATATAAATTCAAACATGAATTCTGACCACAAGTATGTGAGTTTATTCAATTATTATTACTATTATTATTATTGAAAATATTAATATTTTATATATATACAGAATCAAGCTTAATAAATTATACTATAAAATATAAACTATATGTATATAATATAAAATATATATTATATATAACATAAAATATAATAATAAATAATAATAATATATATAAAATATAAAATATATGTATATATGTATGTATGTGTGTGTATATATATGTATGTATGTGTATATATATATGTATATGTATGTATGTGTGTGTATATATATATATATATATATATATATATATATATATATATATATATGTATATGTATATGTATATGTGTGTGTGTGTGTGTGTGTGTAATAGAAATATGTTCATATCAAATTATGTATATTAAAAATGTATAAAGTAACATTTTTCTACCAAATTAAAACACAGGATAATAACATCTCAATAAAACAAAATAAAAATTTACCAACAAATAGTTTCAATATCAAACTAAAATCTTTTGACTTTATAGCTACTTTTAAACAGTATGCTTTTATTGCTTCATAATGTCTATCTGCATTTCATTACTGTCCATTACATTTAGTGGAGAATTTCTAAATGCATCAGATCACCATCTAAAAAAAATCTGCAGCACAGTTTCGTGACTTTGAGGTAGTATTATAATATCCATGTCCATATGCTTATGGAGTTTTGGGACAATGGCTCAACTGTTGTTCTTTTCGACCCCTTCTTTTTTTATTTTACCTCCTGTGGCTGAATAAGTTTGCATGTCTGACTGGACCGAACTGGAATGTAAATGTTTGCATGTGGACACATCATTTAATGGAAGAATAATCATAATGTGACACTTTATAGCTTCTAGATTTCAGCCTAATTGTCAAACTCTGTTTCTTCCTCTTTCCCTGCTAATTTCCCTGCTCTTTTCATTGACACCTCATCACAACCTCATGCACTTGTTTTTGCTCTCCTTCCTCTATAAACTACTGTCTCCATTATATATCTGTGTGTCTTCTTTCCTTGTGGCCCATCTTTTTCTCTTTGTCTGTCCACCTGCTCCCTGGCATCATTGTTTTCCCAGACTGCGAAGTGTGAAGATGGAGCAAAGGAAGCTGAATGATCAAGCAAACACACTGGTGGACTTAGCAAAGGTGAGTACAGTCTTAAGTAGTAGATCTGTAGTGACATGTTTGGTAGTCTTGTAGTATTGCCATGCACTGTAAGGAGTGCATGTTTATTCTATGGAATGGATGGATTTATTAAGCAGCACGTCTGTTTCCAACAAAGATAATAATAACAACACTTAGTTCTTGAGCACCAATTTTAAACATTTTAAAATGTATTCAAATAGAAAACTGTTGTATTAAACTGTAATAATGTTTCACAATAGTATTTTTCTTTTTCTGTATTGTTGATCAAATAAATGCAGAGAAACTTTCAAAATCTTATCAACCCAAAACTTTTGCAAGGTACTCTGTGTGCTCATATGTGAAAACTGCACTTAGGGCACTGTAAATTTGGGTAAAATGGACCATGTTACCTGAATGAACCTCTAAAATAGTATGTGAAATAGTATACAGTATGCAGCATGACCTGCATCATATTATTTGGCAAGTGACGTCTGTGCCTGAATAAATAATGGGAATTTTATTTAAATTCGTTATTTGACAACGTATGTGTGTAAATATGTATTTTGTGTCTTTTCATTTTTAATATTACTGTATGTTTTAAATGTTTTGAATTTCTTTTTATATTTTAAATGTTTTCGTTTTTTTGTAGACCGAAAATGTGCTTACTTTTCCATGTCAGTAGATAACACTGTGTATTTATATATGTGATGCTTGCATTTTTATGTCTACTAATAGTGTTTTTCACTTTTCACTTCTTCAGACACAGAATGTGATGTACGACCTGGTCTCAGAGCTGCAGGAGCGCAGCGAGGAGCTGGAAA
Organism: Carassius auratus; assembly: GCF_003368295.1. Lineage (NCBI taxonomy): Eukaryota > Metazoa > Chordata > Actinopteri > Cypriniformes > Cyprinidae > Carassius > Carassius auratus. The sequence goes on along the minus strand of NC_039272.1, from coordinate 12,534,225 downwards.
AGCGGATCGGTCACCTAGAGACAAAACTGGACTCCATAAACAACAGTCTGCAGGCTCTGCCTGGCCTGCTCTCACAAGCCATACAGCAGCAACAGCACCACCTGCTGGACGGGCTGACCCAGCGTGGATTCACTCTCACGCGCCCCTCCTCGCAGACCTCCGATCGCTCCTGGGCGTCATCCGTGCACCGGCGGAGATCACCCTCTACTGCACCACACACGTCTTCTGATAGCGGCTAGCACGCTCACACACTCAAAATCATACTCTAATCCTACACACACACTCCTACACACCTCTATCACCAACTAACACTGCTAAATATACTTTTAGTACTGAAACGTTAATAAAAATGACAACTTCAACACACTGGAATAAAAATGTAATGAATTAACTCATCATGGTAGAGATATGGTTTATGTTTAGCCATTGTATGGCTGTTTAACGTTAGCTTTTTTGTAAAGCCCTTGTATAGTATGGACTGGATTCAGACTGCAGGGGGTGAAATTCTGTTTGGAAACAGAAAATTTAATGGAGCTAACCTCATGGAAATACAGAGGATTGAGAAGGAAGGAAAAATGGGAGAGGAAGTCACCAGACAGGCAGACATTAAAGATATATGCTAAGTTCTGAATAGCATACTAGCATGCTACTTACTCTTACTGCAGTATATATTTGTATACAGTATGCAAATTGTCTGTATGCATTAAAATTCCCTGGCATTTATCAGAGAACAGTGCGTTGAATACCGTACCTATATCAAGTTTTCTTTTTCAGTGTTAGTAGTTTTAAGTATAAAACATTTTGACATTAAAACAAGACATTTTTTACCCAAAATTCAGTTAACCCTCATGTTGTCCTTGGTCATTTGAGACCAAATAAAATGTATGTTTTGAAATGTTTACATTTTTTACTTCATCGGAATGGAACAAAACTTGGGGACTTTTGTGGCACTTCCTAAACAACTAAACATACAATCCCTAGTAAAAAAAAAAAAAAAACTAATGTATTTAAAATACATTTATTTCATAAAAAGTATAGTTCAAATCTATTAACATATTTACATAACATATTAACTGACATATTGCTTGAGACCTACTGATATAAAAATTATATTTAAACTTTATTTGGAGCACTACTTGTCTACAATGTAAAAAAATTTAAATATTAAACCTAAAATGTGTTTTAACTATTGATGAAGATTATATGATCTTTGAATAACATTGGCCTTTAAATGCAAGATATTTAAAGTGTATCTGAAGTATACTTGCAATAGTTCCACTTTAGCACAATCAAATATACTTCAGTATACCTTTAGATGGGCTTCAGCAATACTTCCGCACAATTAAAAGTGCATCAAGTACCAAACTAGTAGTTACAATTTAGCAGACTTGAAGTATAGCAAAGGTACAATTGCAAGGTATTTCTTATAAAATACTACATAAATATGTAAATGTATTTGTAGTATACTTAGCATGAAATAAATGTATTTCAGATTCATTTTACTATATTTATTTTTCACTAGGTATGTTATAAGATCATGTGGCAACAGATACACATTTTTTGAATATTGCAAATTCAGTGGATGAAGAAGTTCTGTATACAGTATATACTGCACAGTATTGAGTACCATGCTGCTATTCTTACCCATTAAATATAATTGTTGTTCTCATAGAGGCTGGGGAAGGTCCTTTGGAAGTCCCATGTTCAGATTGATTAATCATTACTAGATAATAAAAAAAAAATGCAACCAGATATAGGAAATGCCTAAAAACAAGGAAGAAGGATAACATTTTACTGTCAAAATAATATTTTACAAACGAAAAAAAATGTAGCTAGTCCAATTCAACTGATAAATGTTTCCATGAGCCACACCACACATTCAAGGACATTCAAGGTCTTATAGAATAATATGCATTCTCTCTATAGAAATAAACAATATTCAAGCACACTTTTTCCAACAAGTGTGAAAGACAAAATAAGATTCCTCCAAAGCTTCCAAAGGTCCTTAAAGCATCTTCAGCGCAGGCAATCTCTAAGACAGCCTGGGGATGTGATGGGAAGGAAATACTGTACACCCCCTTGCATGTTTCAATGCAAATTAATGATGGAGCTGACCTAAAGGATGGTTTTCTCTTAACTTTTCCTTCCTTTTCTTTTCTCATTTTTTACAGAGGTTCCTTTTTTTATTATTTACCTAGATTTTTATAGCTTGTAGAGGATATACAAAATGTTACAGCAGAGCGGCAGCATAGTTGAAAACATTCATTTCCTTGATAAAAAAAAAAAAAAAGAACCTAAACAAAATGTAGAAGCGAACAACAGAAGATTAATCCCACACTTGGATATCATTACCACTTACATTAACCAATTTTGTTCCCAGTTCTAGGTTTAGAATGAAAGCATCAAGATGTGGTTGTCATTACGGGTTTGAAAAACAGCAAACTGCCTTTACTGTGTGTCTTTGGCCTTGTTGACCAAGCTGTAGCGGATTTACATAATGCTGGGCTCCAATATAAAGAAATAAATGAACAATTCCACTACCTGGTCACATTGCATTTTTATATATCTTGTCTTTAATGGACGTGTTGTCTTTACATACCTGCTTTTGTTATATTTCTTGGATATGGATTCTTCATTGGTTTAAATCCACTCATCTTTAACTTGGTCCGTTTTAAGACAGCAACAGTAGTAATGACGCAGAATGTGGCGCACAATCTAAGAATAGCAGTTCCTGTATTACTCCCAGTTAACCATGCATAGAACATTTGGGCTGAAGAAAATGGACAGTATTTTTAGGCCACTCTGAACAAAGCACTTTATAATCTGTAACAAGCATTTATATATTTTATTATTCAGCCATCAATCTACTCTACAGGAACTCTTCTGCATTTGTGCGTTCACTCACTATTTTGTGGATTGGCAAGAGAAAATTAAAGGAACCGTACACCCAAAAATGAAAATGTACTGAAAATTCAGTCACCCTCTGGCCATTCAAGATGTAGATGCTTGTTTTATTTCATTAGGACATATTTGGAGAAATTTAGCATTATATCACTTGCTCACCAATGGATCCTCTGCAGTGAATGGGTGCCATCAGAATGAGAGTCCAAACAGGTGATAAAAACATCACAATGATACACAAGTAATCCACACATCTCCTGTCCATCAATTAAAAATGTCTTTTTAATTGAAAAGTTGGGTGTTTGTAATAAACAAATCCATCATGGCGTTTTAACTTCAAATAAATGCTTCTGCAAAACAATCGATAATCCATAACAACCATAATAATGATTCAGGAGAGACTTGATTTTTTCACTGAAGAAAGCATTGTTATGGAAAGAGGACTCGTATTTTAGCTGGTAGCAATGGTTTGAAGTAAAAACATCTTTGTGATGGAGTCGTTTATTTCAAACCCAACTTTTGGCTTCACAAGATGTGATGTGATGTTTTTATCAGCTGTTTGGACTCTTATTTTGACAGCACCCATTCACTGCAGAGGATCCATTGTGAGTAGGCGATTTAGGCCTAATGAGTAATTTCTTCAAATCTGTTCCAATGAACAAATGAACTCATCTACATTTTGGATGGCCTGGCAGATAACGTACAAAATATAGTGAAATAACATTGCAATACAATGACTTGCTAACTGTAGCCTACATTAGGCTATCTCTTACATATGCTTTTGTGAAAGTTGATGTATTCAGTCAGTTCAAAGCAGTGGCTGCTGTGATCTGGACAAATGTGTCTCATCTCACCCTCATTGAAATTCTTGTATTATGTCTTGTTTTAGTAATTGACTTCAGTGCTACAAAGTGCTTCAGTGTCACGCATGAACGTGATCAAAATACAGTTAAATGCACATTAATAGCTGTTTTTTTTTTTTTTTTTTTTGCTCAAACACTGAAAGTTTCAATATTTTTCTCTGATTCTTTTTCCTTTCATTTTTTAAATGACCTATTTTTTCCTTCCCAAAACATAGGGAGGACTAAAGGGTAAAATGAACGACAAGGTAAGTTGGCACTTTGTTAATAATAGACAATTTGACAGCATTTTCATGTCGAGGCAATCATTTTTATATTTGGTAAAGGATTGCACATTGTGAGTGTGGCCATTATATCCAAAAATGTGTTTCTTTCCTTTCCACACGAGTTTCATTCATGTCAGGAGTTTGGATCATTTGGAAAAAACTGATGAAGCACTTTCAGACACATTACAGTTTAGTTAAATTTGTTAGTTGGTTCAACCATCTGTTCGCACATTCTGTAAAAAAAAAAAAAATATATAGGCTATGTATAATAAAGAAACTTCCTCAGTCAGAGAGCTGTTCTACAGTGACATTTTTCTGTCACAAATGTGTTTTACCACAAGTGCTCTGATGTGGGGAAGTTCCATTTCCATATATATATATATATATACTTTCTGCATTTCCCCATGCATGTCTCCACTTAACATTCCTCTCAGGTCCACTATCTTTGCTCTGAGTATTTATTAATATTTAAGAACCAAAACAAATAAATCTGGCACATTTTTCATGCAGGTTTGTCCCCCCCTGAAGTGATGTGAATTAATGGATTGATCAATTATTTATTACTTTATTACTAAAAAGTAAAAAATGGAGTGGACTAAATAAGAGCTTTTTGTCGATAAAGGGTAAAACAAACAGATCTACAAAAAATAATGTCAATATTTTTATGAGAACAAACAATCGGGGGTATGAATTTTTTTATTCTTGCCTATTTTTTTATTTTAATTTTTATTTCACAGATCTGAAAGTTTGATTCAGTTAGATCTGTGGCCAGATATATAAACTATTTAGACTAGTCTTAATTATATATATTTTATAACTAATCATAACTTTTTAAAGTCAGTTACAAAAAGGTAGATTGGTTTAATATTGATCCAAAAAGTAACCTATTGACCTATTGAAGGAAGTACTATTTGTATTATAGTCATCTTAATTATACATAACCTCAACCAAAGAGACATTATATGTTGCAGTTTATTTCATAGGTCTCGCAAGAAAACTTTCCCCATCACTCTCACCTGGTTTTATTCCCATGACATTCTTTGATTCCACGCAGGACGGCGCTATTTAACAGCACTATGCAAATATTGCGCTTAAAAAATGTACGAACTAAGGCTATTCAGCATTTTACAACCTGCTTATCTCTCAACACTAAAACCCACTCTCTAACACCGATAAGTTTTTATTTGTTATAACCTGATTATTTATACAGTGACAATTAAATTAGCAAATATCGTCGAACGGTGTGGAAATAAAGAGCTAATTAGTTAATCATGATTGAGAGATTGAATTTTATATATATGTATATATATATATATATATATATATATATATATATATATATATATATATATATATATATGTTCTGGTGTTTAGAAATAATTAAATACGCACACAACTGATTCACTTGCCGAATTTTATTTATTTATTATTATTATTATTATTATTTAGATTTTCCCATCACAGATGTTGTCACTTATTGTAGGGTGTGATGAATTGCAAACAACAAAAAAACTATTGAAATAAATAAATAACCCAGAATATTTCTTCAGAAATTGAATGGCTGTTGTTGTTTTTTTTCTTTTCTTTTCAAATGACCATTATAACCTAATATACCATGTGATAAAATTACACCTGTTGGAAGTTAATCTTTTATCCACTGTAATAAGATGGAGACACGCTAAAACAATGAATGACAGAAATGCCCCGCCCTCTGCGGCTTTTGTCCAATGGGATAAAACCTGGATCGACTGTGGAACTACGGAATGCGGACGAGTCACGTTTCTAGATTAGATCGAGTAAACGTCTTGTTCTGAAGGAAGTTTACTTTCACAGCCGTCACGAATTTCCGCCCACATCTTTTTGAGGGGGGGTCAAGAGCACTGGAGAATCATCTGATAGAGAGAGACTCGTGCAGAAGTGTTTCACTGCATGTAGGAGCAGGTGGACTACACAGATTTACAGAAACTGCCAACACCTTTACTCTCACCTGCTTCATTTGATTGATTGATTTATTTTTAACTCGAACTGAACATTTTTATTTGAAGACGAAGAAGAAAAATCTGAGAAAATAATATTGATATTAATAAAACAAATCTTCATATCTTCAGGGGAAGACAGATTCAAAAAGGTAATATATATTGTTGCTACTAATGCTTTTCAGCCTATTCATAAAAAAACAATTGTCGTCTCACAGAAAAGAAAGAAAAGAAACTAATGACTAAAACCAATTTTAGTGTGTAATTAACACATGTAGCAGTTTTACTAAGATATGCAAAGTAGATAATAACAGCTTTTGTGATCTTGGCTCCAAGCTAACCCACTTTGTTTAGTGTCCCTGAAGTTTATACTTCATCATCTGCTTCAAAAATACCATATTACTTTTGTGTATAATATTACAACAGTACAATGCTTTTTGGACAAATACCATGGAAATACAATGTTTCTTACTATGCTAATTTTAACTTACACAGTATTAAGAGTTTCATGTTGCAATGATATGATGTTTTCGGTCATGTATGGTAGCATTCTTTGAAATGCCTTGTACTACCGTGCTACATATTAAAGTACCATTGTGTTATGATGTGATGCCAACATTTTACCATGGTACTTCTACATTAATTAATCATAAATGAAATCAAAACGGTGCTGTGTTGGTAAATAAGAAAGGATTCTCTTGAGGACACCTGATCACTATAATTGTATCTGCCTACGTAGGCAACCCCTCTCTGGAGCGGCCCAGACAGTGAAGCTCTTGTGTTTTTCTATCCAAGCCTCGTTTTCTTTTCTTTTTTTTTTTACCTCAGGCCTTTATTGCCATGGTGACTATGCACAGACAGAGTGCAGCCTTGACTTTTTGCTAGAACAAAGGAGAGAAGTTGGGGGAGGCCGGGTAGTAGGTGAACACACAGTAAACAGATAAATGGCTTTATCTAGGCCTGGGCCAGGCACTGAAAGTGTAGCATGTATTCTTCTGTTGCTGTGGTTTTGCATGCTGCTGTAGATATTGAGATTTTTTTTTTAATTGAATTTAGAATATTATATTTTATTGAAGACATTACAATTGCAGACATAAGACATTATAAATGTAAATTAATATATATATATATATATATATATATATATATATATATATATATATATATATATATATATATATATTTATATTTATATAATATTTTTAATTATTTTAAATATTATATTTTATTGAAATTGCAATTTTAAGCATAAAGACATAAATTCTTAAATTATTTTTATTTCATAATATATTACATTTTTTATTATTTTAATTATTATATTTCATTGAAGACAGTAAACTTGTTAAACAACTTCAATACAAGGACTTTCATATGACATTTACAAATAATTAGAAGATATAGCATAACTTTAAAACTTTTTTAAAAACTACAAATTTTGAGGACTGTGTCAGAAAGAAACCTAATTAATAAATAAATAATTCCATCAATGGATTGTTCTGTATTTTATTACAAATGTGCATTCACAGTAACATAAATGGACAGCTAACATTGAAATGTGTTTGACATATTTTATAACATATTTTTGTTGAATACCTTTTTATGCCTATTCTGTCTTGTTTTTCCCTGTTTGGGACCTCACCCCTGGAGCATATCATCTGAAGTTAAACAAACAACATGGCCATTTGGCCAGAATGTAAATCTGTGCATGTCGAAGTCATTGAGACTGTGTTTAATTCCCACGGTCGGGGCTGTAAACAGCGGCTTTGTGTGGACAGACTCTGATCCATGGTGCTGATGTCCCCACTATGTTGTTACCTCACACTGATCAACAGCACAGTTATTTCAGGCTTTTGGCTTCAGGTAAAATCATTTTGGCCCGTGTATTAATTGATGTCACTGCTAATGTGCTGACTTAAGACATTTAAAGCTTAAGTCTTTAAAAAAATTTTTTAGCTGGTCTTAAACAGTAAATAAGGAACCTATAACATTTTCTATATGACTGTAGCACCTGGGTGATGATATTCATGTTTATACATTCATGTGCTTTTTTTTAGCAGGTCACTGGACGTCTTTGAGAGATGTTTGAGAAGCAATCCTACGAAAGTCCCCCCATGTACACCCCGCCTTCCAATGGCTTTGGACCACCTGGGAGCTTCCAAGACCCACGGAGTGAATTTGATCCCTACCCTCCAGCTCCAGGATCGTACTATGTGGGTGAGGAGGTACCACAGCATTTCTACAAATGGTTTTCCCCTCCGGGAATTGTGAAGATTATGATAGCAACCGTTATAATCCTCTGTCTGGGAATCTTCGCCTGTGTGGCCTCGACTCTGGTTTGGGACATGCAGTATGGATTAGGTTATGGATCTGGATATTCCGGCTATCCTGGATATGGAAGTGGAAGTGGATATGGATATGGCAGTGGGTATGGATACGGAAGCGGAAGTGGATATGGATACGGAAGTGGATCTGGATACGGAGGCTACTACAATTCTTACCCGACTCCTTACTCGGCCAAGACTAGCATGATTGCCGTTGCCGCCATAAACTTCATCATCGCTTTGGGGTTCTTTGCAGCCAGCTTTTCCAAAACCAACACGTTCCGCAGCAGGAAGTTCTACCTGGCGGTGCTTGTTGTCTGTTGTATAATGGCAGTGATTCAGGGCATTATAAACATTGTGTACATTGTAGGAGTGAACCCTATGGCCCAAAGCTCCACAAGCTCATACTACAACCCCATGCTCATGATGTGTCAGAACCTCTATGGCAGCAGTGTGACAGGAATGGGCGGCAGCTTTCCCATCTATAACCAGTACTTGTACCACTACTGCTACGTGGACCCTCAAGAGGTACCATTTAAAGTTACAGGATGTTTCATAATGTCTTTAGACACTCCATTTCATTTCTGTTTTCTTTATAGTTAATAATCGAAGGATTGCCACAGACCATAATTTCAACCCTCCCATTGTGTAAATGGCCTAATGGTTAGAGAGTCGGACTCCCAATTGAAAGGTTGTGAGTTCGAGTCCCGGGCCGGCAGGAATTGTCGGTGGGGGTAGTGCATGTACAGTTCTCTCTCCACCTTCAATACCACGACTCAGGTGCCCTTGAGCAAGGCTCCCCGGGTGTCGCAGCATAAATGGCTGCACAGTGCTCCGGGTGTGTGTTCACAGTGTGTGTGTGTGTGTTCACTGCTCTGTGTGTGCACTTCGGATGGGTTAAATGCAGAGCACAAATTCTGAGACATTCACCATACTTGGCTGAATGTCACGTCACTTTCACTTTCATGTGTTTAGTCACATTAATCAGTGCACCAATAAATCAGTTTAGTTAAGTATGATAAATAATTTAAAGTGACGTGTAGCCATCTGAGACTCAACTGAGACTGAGACTCAAACCCACAACCTTTGGGTTGCAAGTCTGACTCTCTAACCATTAGAGTATGACTGCATAATTTATGTATGCATACATAATAATCTGAGTACCAGAACAGCCAGGCATGAGTATAGTTTCTTCCCTCAAGCAATCCATCTCATGAACCGGTAATAACTTGGTAATAAACGTGTAATGCTCATTACACAACACTACTATTTATTTATTTAACATACATTCCACTTTTTACATTTCGTTGCATTTGTACATAACACACGTGTACACATGAATACCATGTATTGTGTGCTTTGTATATTGTGGTTTTAATTTATTTATGCACTGACTTAATATTACAATTTTGTCATTCCCAGGCAGTTGCAATGGTTTGTGGGTTCATGGTTGTGGTGGCACTGGCTGTGGCGGCCTTCTTCTCCTATAGGACCAGAAGTAAAATCTGGCACTACGGGAAACCAAACATCTACTGGGATCGACCACTAATGGGAGGAACCGAGGGCAGAGATGTGGAGGATTGGGTGAGTTTCTGTATTACCACTAATTTTTTGTCTCTACAGCAAACAGCATCCAAGTACTTTTCAGGGGAAATACCCATACATTTAATTGTCCAAGTTTTATATGATCTAGCATCCCAGCAGCCGTCCATGGGACAAGCAGTTTGATTCTTCTAAATAGTTTGTAATAGTCAATCTAGACTTTGTTTAGGTAGACTTGAAGGTGTGTTTTAAAGTCCTATATCTTTAATAGTTTCAGTGGCCTGTGATAATTCAGTCAAAAGGTTGAATATGTTGCTGATATGGTCTGTTTGTTAACAGCCAGCCTAGTTTCGATGTGATTGATCATTAACCAAAGTGAACAAGTCAAGAGGCTTTTAACTCCTTGGATGGATGACTATGAACGACTAAACGTTTGTAATACCAAGACAGTTCGAAAACATACTTGAATCAGCATTATTTTTTTTATTTTTTTTTTACAGTTCAAAGAATAAATTTAATGTTTAGGTATAAACATATTTATTAAAAGTATTTTTCATTGGCTGAGACAGATGTGTGGCCACGTCTTGGTATATTACTGATTATTATATGTAAATTTAAAGAGTTATTTCTTTCAATAATTGACTTAAAAGGACAGGAAAACACATTTAGATCTTAAAATATGTTTTGGGTACATGCCAAATATGTATTGTATATGTGAGAGATGAAACACTGCTCAAATTTACTAAGATTCCAAAGTTTGCAATCAAAGGTCGACTCAAATATCAGTTTTTTCCAAAAGCATTCATAACTCTATAGCTCTATACTCTTGATGTGTTAAAGTTGTTTCTCTTTTTAATCCAAGAATTTTAGAAGAAATGTCTGAGACACAGTCGATAATTAAATAAGCTTTAAACTGAGAATCCTGAGCTTAAAATGAGCAACCTCTAGTAAATCTTTCATCTGGGTCTACAGGTGGTTAATGAACCCATAGCTGCTAGTGAAGGCTCTGTTGGGGTGCGGTTTGATTTTGGATTAAGCCCATTGGAAACATAATTACTACCATCATGAGACTGGTCTGCCTTTCTCTGCCCTGGTGCTTTCAGTAAATCAATGAGCTCTGACAGAATCCCTAACCATGCCTTAAGTTCCTTTCTCTCCTTGCCTTTCTATCTCTCCTTCACAATTTTCTGGTGCAAAAGGCCACGAGTCTGAAATGTCCCTCTTTTCTGTGTTCTCAAGCATTCTTTCCATGCTTACAGTATGTAGCGTGATCACGGATCAGCGGTGGCAGTAGCTCATGCAGGGAAAGCATTGCTGGAATTCCTGGATGATTTGGGCTCTTGTACACAGTGGCTTTTCCCCTTCTCCCCAGCTGCAGGGAAATGCTCCTCCACCCTCTTTCCTGCTGCGTCCTCCCTCCTTACACACATAAAAACACACACACATACCTTCACAAAAACCCCTTAAGAAAAAAACAAATAATTCCACTGACACGCACACACCTGACTTCATTGTTTTATCATTGTACTGCTCAGAATTGTTTTCCTTGTGGTTTTTACTTGTATATGTGGTTTTATAGCCACTCCTTCTTTCACTTTTTTGCTTTAGAAGTAAAGGATTATAAGTCACATATTGTGCTAGAAATATAAACTATTGGCATTATGTGTTTGTCACAAAACACTGACTTAAAGTATATGCTGAGAACATCTTCTGAAATCAAACTTCGACAGGAAGAGCAAGACCACTTTTGCTTCTCATTCCCTACGGTCTTTCCTGTACAGCAGCAGAAGGAAAATAAAGTCTGAACAATGGATCTAAAATGGTTTCTGTGTTGGTATAATGTACACAATGCAATTTCAAAGGTCTGCGATCAAGACAGATTTATGATGTTGTTAGTAGTGTATTGTTTGTGCACTATAATAATATACATAACATCCTTACAGTCAAAGTAAAACTTATCTGTTATGTGAAATCACTTTTCCAAACAGATTTTTAACATCTTATTTTTCAGATTTACACTAAAGAAATGTATGTGACAAAAACAAATTCTATTTCAAAAGGAATGCTATTTTAAACGTTCTATTTGTCAAAGAATCCTATTGCATATCTTTCCACACAAGTATTAAATGATTTTTAACACTGATAATAATAAGAAATGTTTCGAGCACCAAAACAGCATATTAGAATGATTTCTGAAGGGTCATGTGACATTGCAGACTGAAAATTAAGCTTTTTCATAACAGGAATAAATTTCAATTTGAAATCTATTAAAACAGAATAATAATATTAATATATAATTATAAGAATAATATTTCACAATATTGGTTTCAACAGCATTTTTCATCAAGTGAGCTTCTTTTTTAACCTTTTCTTTTTCCAACCTTTTGAAAGGTACTGTATGTTTAAATACAGCACCTGCAGAAAAACAGATTGTTGAGTGATAAAGAGCCATTAAGATTACACATTTATTTCACATTTAATATATTATTACTGGATTTAACTGCATTGTATATCAATCAATGCAATACAAACATTTCCTCAAGGCTTGGCAGCAATAAAGAACAGTTTTTGTCCAAAGATCACAGATCATGAAAAACTATGATGTTGAAGCAAAGTATTTTTGCTAACATAAGCAGACCTGAGGTAATTATTGAAATGATACAATAATGAAAGAACCTTTACATTTTTTATCCTGATTAAAGATGCCACTGTTCATCAAACAAAGGAGACTTAACCCTTTCAAAATCGTGTTAAAATATCTGCTTTTAGTTCTTCTCACTAGCTTGCTTTATTGTTTGTGATGCCTTTTCGCCTGTCATTATCTAAAATATGTTGCTTCCTGATGTTTTGCTCGTCATGCTCTCTGTTCAGATATGAATCAAAGTTTGCAGACTTTGTACTAAACAGTTTGTTGTTTTTTCAGGTCAACCATGTACAGGATGGACAGAGCGTGCAGGAGGCATCCATGGTGTTTTCAGAGAAGATGGCTCCTGTTCTGGTTTCGGCCCCCAGTGTCGGCTCCATCCCCCTAAAGACTGGCAGTGTCTTTAGCTCTGAGTCCCACAAAGTTATCGGGTGAGTGAGTGATCCAACCATTGGATAGCTGGAAACGTTCAAGCAAAGATTGCATGTCCCTGCTTAGGAAATGCTGGAGCTTACTTTATTGCTTAAGGCCTTAAAGCTGCAGTAGGTAACTTTTGTAAAAATATCTTTTTTACATATTTGTTAAACCTGTCATTATGTCCTGACAGTAGAATATGAGACAGATAATCTGTGAAAAAATCAAGCTCCTCTGGCTCCTCCCAGTGGTCTTATTGCCATTTGCAGAAATACATCGCTCCCGTTAAGAAACAACCAATCAGAGCTGCGGTCCGTAACTTTGTGTGTGTTCAAAATGTAGTAAAATGTATATAATAAGCGAGTACACCATGAATCCATTTTCCAATCACTAGGGTACACCTATAATAAGTGTTTATATTCGGACTATTTTGGATTGCTTCGGGGATACCGCGGCGGAGTAACCCAGTACCTTTGTGATCTTCATAGACATAAACAGAGAGAAGTAGTTCTGGCTACGATGTTCTTCTGCAAGACGCAAGCAGTTCTGTTTATTAACCGCTAGAGCGTCAAAAGTTTCCTACCGCAGCTTTAACAAGTCATTTGAAACTATATTCCAGTTTTAAATACTGTACACTACTGATCTAATTTGGGGTCTCTTATGCTGACCAACACTGCATTTCATTTAAAAACACAGGCAATGCCTCTATGTAAAAGATGATTGGCTTCAATTTTTTTTTCATTTAAGAAAATTTTGTATTTAATTGTTAGACATAAACTCACAATTATGAGAAAAAAGTCTGAACTGTGAGATAAAAACTTGCTATTCGGTTTTTTTTCTTCAGTTGCAGAAATAAACTTCCATATAAACCATTTCTCTTTTTGAAAAAATAAGTAGTAGCAATTTTTCCACCCACAGTTACCCTGAGCACTCTTTTAGCCGCCCATATCTCTCCACATCCCCGTCTGGAGAAGTGAGCTCCAGCCCCTCCGGCCAGACGGACACCATCCTCAAACCGTCCACCTCCAGGGGCAAGAGACGCAGGAGGAACCCCGAACTGGACGAGTCCCAGTATGAAACCGAGTACACAACAGGAGGAGAGACTGCCAATGATTTCGAAGATCTATGGACGCGGTGAGGATTTGTTGTGGTTCAGGCTCAGTGTTAGTAGTAATCATCTCTGCTAGGCATGTCCACATGCTAACACAATAAACACAATAGATAATTTGGGTTAATGGGACAAATGTCTTTGCGTATGTATACGTTTACATGTGTTGTTTGGTGTGATGAGTTAAAAAACAGATGTTGTTTAACTCATTGTTGGACCATGAGAAGGAAATCATTAACATTACTGCATGAACTAAAATGAACTAACAATGAACTATATATTTTTAGTGTATTCATTAACTTTTGGTAAAGTGAGTTATACTTGAAATGTTAAAATACTTGTATTCACTGCATTATGGCTAAAGAAATCTAACTAATTTGCTGTTTTTTGACACAAATGAAAAATACCCGGGTTGAAAGTTTGAGTGGCCACTTAGTTGACCTTAATAAAGAAATAAGGCATGGTCACATCTGAAATTTCAGTGAATGCTGGTACGTATTTCACATTAGGAAGTACTCCAAATAGTGGCATTTTACATCAGCAAAAATTTGGCATATGGAAGTATTTCACATAAGTTAATTTTTTGGTAAATGGCATTATTTCGCATAAGTGTCGTGCTTGTATTGTATTTTAATTTAGCACATGTTTTGGAAAATGGTACTATCTCACATTATTAAAATTTTAGCAAACGATTGTATTTCACATTAGAAAATATCTTTGCGAAATGTAGTATTTCGCATTCGAGAAATTAGCAAAACTTTTCATGTTTGCAAAATTAATGCAAACGGTTGAATAAGTGAATTTTTTTTTTTTTTTGACGAATGGAAGTATTTTCACTTTTTTCACTTTATTGAAATTATATGAATGGTGGTATTTCAAATCAGCACAGTTCTAAATACCACAGGCCATTTTCAAACCGAGCAGCTTTTTGTTTGTCAACACTTTCTAATTTGCATGACCATATTGGCAGAAAGTAGCATCACAACAACTGCTTTGTGTTTCATTTCCAATCAGTCTATATCCAGAGATCACATCTGATGCCCAGCGACATGAGTATAAGAAAGAGTTTGACTCGGACCTCAGGACCTATAAGAAACTGTGTGCCGAAATGGATGACATCAACGATAAGATAAACAAACTCAGCAGAGAGCTGGACACACTTGAAGAAGGCTCGCCCAAGTACCAGGTGAGCGACTGAAACATTTTAAGATGCCTACTTCACCTCCCTGTTGTTGACTTTCTTTTTTATCTCACATTACAGGCTGTAGCAGAGGAATATAATCGTCTCAAAGACCAAAAACGGGTGAGTCATGGTGATAAAACTGAAGTATGACTAAACATCTGACTCATGTTCATAGTAATAGATGCTCTGCTTTTTTGATGCTAATATAAGGCTTTCTTTTCCTTATTCTCTGTTTAGATGGCAGATTATCAAAACAAGAAGCACCAATGTCGCAAACTGCGCCACAAGGTTTTCCATATAAAAAAAATGGTCAAGATCTACGACCGCCGTCAGTAATAATGAGCTCCATTAAACCACCACACCTGCTCTCCTTGTTAAACACTTCTGCATTTAACTGACAAAGCCTTCAAATGACTGTGTGACCAAAGTGGCCCGAAACTGCCGTAACCATGGCTTCACCCAGTTTTTAGGATTAACCCGAGCCCTAAAGATGGTTGGAAACAAGAACCAGAGATTCCAACCAAAACCGGTCCTTCCAAAGTCTTTCCATTACCTGGAACTTGTTCTTTCACTGGAAACATCTGCTTTTTTTTTAGAGTAAGTGACTTTATATGGCCTGTACAATCCCATAAAGCATAAAAATATTGTTGTTCTGTTTTTTGTTGGGTGCGGCTGTGAGTGCTAACTTCAAGGTCAGCTGATTACAGCGGTGCATGTGTTTGCTGGAGGAAATGTACTTTGGACGATCCTCTTCTACTGAGTAATTTGCACCTGCATTGGCATCTATGCAATCCATTTCCTTGTGTATGACTGTAAATGAGTTGTTTGTTTTTAATGTCTTTAAAGGTGTAACAGTGGGGCACTGCTTGTTTTCAAGTCAGAAATCATAAACGATTTTGTTTCGAGGTGTCCCAGAATTGTTCTCAGAAACAACTGAGGTATTTCGTTGGGCAGTTGTGTCCTAATGGTTAGAGACTCTGAGTTCGAGTCTCGGTACTGGCAGGGATTGTAGGTGGGGGGGAGTGAATGACCACGACTGAAGTGAGACCCTTGAGCAAGGTACCATACCCCTAACTGCTCCCCGGGTGCCGCAGTAAAAATGTCTGTTCACGCTACAGTGTGTGTGTTCACTACTCACTGCTGTGTGTGTGTGTGTTTGTGTGCACTACACTTGAATGAGTTAAATGTAGTGAACAAATTCAGAGTATGGCACCATTCTTGGCCACATATCACATCACTCACTCATTTAAATATGCAGATCATTAAAGAATATTCTCTTTTTTTTAACAGCTGACTGCCTGTGAAAAAGAAGAAATGGAATTTTAAATCACAAAGATGTTTGATATTCAATTGTAGTGTATTTAATTTCATATTCAATAGAGTTTGGAAAGAAATAAAACCTTGCCAATGGTGCACTATGTAAATATGCAAATGTATGCAAATATGCAAGGATTCTGTTCAGTTACTTCTAGATGTCTCACTGTCTCATTACATTTGATTCGTTTTGAAATATTGTGATTTGCACGCTATTTAAAACAATAATTGCTGCTTTTATCTCTAACTAATCAAATGTCTATACAAGATGTCTGTTGTTATGGACGGCAAGTAAGTTCTGTTCAGTTTATTTACTCCTGTAAAATATTTTGTTTGAAAACATGTCAAGTGGTACAGTACAGAGCATTCATTTGTTTCTTGTTTTTCTCATGTGCATAACAGCAATTATTTTCATCTGTACACATTTTTTGTCCTTTCTGTTTTCAATAAAGTTTTGTATTTTAAGTTTTACATCTGTTTTTAAAAGTATTGCTAAGGCTGTAGTAGAATATTTAAAGTGTAAAGTTTGTTTTTCTTTTATTAATACAGAGCTAAGATAAATGTTGAGGGTCATTTAAATTTAAGTAAATTGCATTTAAGTAAATTACATTTGAATTTAAATAAATAAAATATTAATGTCTTATATGAGATAATACTATAATAAATCAAATACATTTTTCGGTTTACGAATAATAGTGAACTGAGTAAAAAAAAATTATACATTAGCTCCCTCTGGTGGATGTCTTTTATATAACAAGACAAGAAGAAGAAGTCGTCCAATTTCGGTAATGTTACGGAAACATACGATGAATCTTTCGGTCTCGTTCGGAACGTCACGGAAATACACGATCGGTAATCACTCCGTGACAAAAAGGCTAATAACTAAATTACCAAGACGTGTGAACGCCGATTGGTCACCACGAGATTCATCACCACACTCCTGCCCTGACTGCATTCGCTGAACCAGCAACGACATTCACAAGCATCAACTGAGGTTGTGATGTAGAAAAACTTTCTGAGGATATTTCGAAAGGTTAAACAGAAAGGTATGTGACTTACATCTTAGTAAACTTTATATTCTGTCATTGACAGCGGTGCACCTGCTACATGTAATGACTTTTGCACCTGCGTTATATTTTGACTGCATTGCGCTTCTCCGAGTTTGGAGTGTATTTATGACGTCTTCATATATCTTCTGCTTTTTTGTCATCTGGAATAACGCACATTCTGCAACCATAAACCTAACGGAAATAAGTAGGCTATTTTATTTAGGTTTTCTAAATGCTCTGACGAGGAAGATTAAATGGTCATATTAACACATTATTTTTGTTATTAGCTGTATTCATAAAATGCAAATACGTGATATTCTTATTTTGATGACAACGAATGATTCTGTCTTCAGCAGCTTTTTACATCTACATCCAACACCACCTACTCACTCTTGCTCAGAAATACACACAGGTCTGTACTGGTTTAATTCGCTTAAAGGATCAGTGTGCTTTCGAGAGATCTGCACCTTGTGCTCGTTCACGTGGTGTGTGTGTGTGTGTGTGTATCTGTCAGGGGCTCTTTAATCTGTCCCTGTTCCCGACCTGACACGTGGTGTGACGATGCCAACACTCCACCAGGCTGAAAACAAGTCAAGTGATTAATTTGATTGATTAATAGTTCTAAAACTTTACAGATAGATGGAGTGGCTGCTTGTGTGTCCTAGTGGTTGATAGGATGTTGCAATCCAGTTTAGTGAGTGCTCTGAATTGTTTCTAGGGTGCTGCTGATGTCTTGTAGGGTACAAAGCAAAAATAAATGTATTGTTTATTTAAATATTTGTATTTAAACGGTCAAATGATATGTTATTGAATCCTATTCTATTTTCCATTATGTTATATAAAAAAACAAAGCTTATTACTGTAGGTCAATTCAGGCCAAAGGTTTGATCCAAGTTTGGTGGATGTAACTCTAGTCTGACAGTTTGGGTTTTCAGAATAATAAGTTTAAACACACCACCAGTTTTTTTTTTTCCAGCCACCAAAACCGTGTGCACTTACTTTAAGGTATTGCTGATCAGTAATGTAGTCAGTGTATGTGGTTTGTGATCTATATGGCAGTGCATTTTTCTCAGTGCACCATGTACAGTATATGAACAAACTTTTGTGTCCTTCATTAGTCATGATGTTCATTCATCTGTGTAAGTCAGCAGTTTTATTTGATCATAAATGGATGAGAGTGAGCTAATTGGAGCCTAAATAAAACATTGCACACCAGAAGAACATTTAGTTCAGAGTATAGCAGATCATTAATAAAAGCTTATCGGAGTCCTGTCATGTCAACAAGTAGTTAATCATACAAAAATGCAAGTAAGCTGAAGTAGTGTCTTTGGTGACATTGCACTGCTGTAACAAACAGAAAGCAAGTGTTTGCGCACCAAATTAACATAAAATTAAAGAATTTACATATTTCATAGTATTGTATGCGTGATTTCCTAGGGTTTTGTGACCTGGTGTCAATCCATTTTTATCAGTGCATAATGTACAAATATATTTATAGGAGACCCATTGTTTTCATCTGTCTTATTGTCTAAAAACAGGAAATAAACTCCAGTTAATCTGTAAACATATTAAAACAAAGAAATATTTACATAAAATGAAGAAGACACATTTATTACAAAGCTCTGCATCTCAAATAGATGAAAATAAAAATGAGAAAAAATGCTTAAAATGACCTAATTTGATAATGGCGGTTTCATAAATATCAATAACAACTTCCATGTTATCATGTAGTTTTTTTTCTCTTCTTCACAAAATAAGAATGAAGATTTAGCTTATTATATATGTGTTAGTTTTAATGTACATATCAAAATAACAACAGCTGTCAAAAGTCAAACGTTTTGGTTCTAATCCATTTAATGTAATAAATAAAAACTAACTTTAAAAAAATCTGTAATTTTCTGTTCATCAGGGTCCTAAGATCTTATTTTTTCTTCTCACTGGCCACAAATTTAACCTAGAGGTCTGGATTAGTCATAAAATAATGTCCTCAGAATCATTCATACATGTGAATTTTTTTTTTATTATGGCCTGTCATTGTGGCAGTGTGGAAAAAACGAGCATTTTGTGTTTATTTTCTTTAAAATGTAATTATTAAATCTCAGATTGTCATGATGTCATGTAATTAATAAAGTTTAATTCATTTAAAAATAATGCGAAATGGAAGTTTTCACTGGTGGCCTAGACATTTGGGCTGTAAGTGTATTGTAAGCTGCTTTTACTGTAAATATTTTCTCATTGGTGTGTGAAGATTTGGGACTGGAATGAGGAATTGAGTGTCGAGGTGTTCTGGCAGGTTGTGTGGGTGTGCTGGAGAAATGTTGAGAAGACATGCTGATTTGGCACAATTACATCCCATTCTGTCCCTGAGCGTCCATTAAAAGTGCTCTCACTGCTTCCTGGGGTCTCTCTGGACCTGAACCCACTGTTGTAACGAGCCGACCGGAGCAGAGCCGCAGAGCGAACAAAAAATAATGCAATGTTGCAGGTTGAGTTTGCTGAGATTTTGAGAGTAAGGCTTTTTACTAAAACCCTTCCCATCTTTCACAGCTGTTACACTGTCTTAAACCTTCTCTATTTTTGTATTTTTTTTGCAGTTTTCTAATAGGGTCACATCAGCCTGTCCAGAATGATGAAAGATTGCCTTCAGTTCCTCACTGAGCCAGCCAAGAAGCTGAAGTTTCGTCTGAAGGTACAGTGGGTCAGTCATTCATTCATTCATTCGTTTGTTGCATCACAGGATTAGTTTTTCCAGTAATTCAGGGAAACTCATTATATTACGGTGTTTTTTTCGGTAACCGCCAATTTTGTTATATATTAAGTAATTGTGTTTATTTGGCATAGGCTACATAAAACGCTAGCTATGAACTATGAACTTCAACTACTGACACTTTTATGTCTGATGAGTTGATTTTGTTCAAAACTAACTTCATCATTTAAACCAAAACCAACAATATTTCCCACTGATAAGGTAGTGTAATTGTTTATCAGTGAGACAATATGAATGAGACATGTGGCATATGAGGAAAATAAGGAAATTAAGATAAATATCACTTGTGTGCAGAATGTATATTTTATGTCTATTTTATACCAAATATGTGACCCTGGACCACACAACCAGTCTTGTGACTGGGGTATATTTTTTAGCAATAGCCAAAAATACATTGTGTATGTCAAAATGATCCATTTTTCTTTTATGCCAAAAATCATTGGGCTTTTAAGTGAAGATCATGTTCAATGAAGATATTTTGTAAATTTCTTACCGTAAATATAGCAATCAGTAATATGCATTGCTAAGAACTTAATTTGGGCAACTTTAGATATTCTTAGATATTTTCTCAGTATTTAGATTTTTTTGCACCCTCAGATTCCAGATTTTCAAATAGTTGTATCTTGACCAAATATTGTCCTATCATAACAAACCATAAATCAATGGAAAGCTTATTTATTCAGTAAAATAAAAATGTGAATGTATCCTTATGACTGGTTTTGTGGTCCAGGGTCTCATATAATTATTTACAGTCAAGCCAAAATTGTCAAAACATATAATTGTGAAAATATGATTTAATTATTTAATACGATACAGTAATCATTTGTATTTAGAATAAACTACTTAAATTGTGAGGCACAATTACAGGCTTTTTTGTTCAATGAATTGACTTCTGTGAAAACTAGTTTAGTTGTGACATCATTTTCATCACAACAGTTTTTCCTGCTACTAAAATGAAATGTAAGCTGTGGAGTGTGCGGAAAAAGGGAAAATTAAGAAAAATATATTTTGTGTATTTCAACATTTTTATCCTTTTATAATTTAATTTTGAATATAATCCGTTCCAGTCAAGCTGTAACTGTTAAAACTTGTGTAAAAAGTGTACAAATGTTGTTTAAATATTTGTTTAATATGAAAATATTCTTTAATGGTGTATTTAGGATATAAAATTAGTCAGCAGTTATAATACAGTCCATAATGTAACAATGCAACATTTGAGATGTGGTGATGACTTTAAGAAAAAAAAAAATTGAATATAGCATTTAGAAATGAAGCCATTATATATTCCTTGGTGGAGCTTCAGTTACTCCATTGATTTCCCACTGTCTGTGCAGGAGACACGGAAGAGAGTGAAACATGTAAAGAAAGAGCCATTAACAGAGAGTCAGCTGTTTATAATGGAGCTCGCGCGAGAACTCAACAGGATCTGTCAGGTAAGACAAATATATTGTTGTATTGTACCTGTACCTGGCCTAGCTGTCTAGAAAGAAAGAAATCCACTACCATCAACTACCGTATTTTTCGGACTATACAGTAAGTCGCACCTGAGTATAAGTCGCATCAGTCCAAAAATACGTCATGATGAGGAAAAAAACATATATAAGTCGCACTGGACTATAAGTCGCATTTATTTAGAACCAAGAACCAAGAGAAAACATTACCGTCTCCAGCCACGAGAGGGCGCTCTATGTCTTCAGTGTAGACTACAGGAGCACTGAGCAGCATCTCTGGCAGCATAGAGCGCCCTCTCGCGGCTGTAGATGGTAATGTTTTATGTTAGTTCATTTCGATTGGTTCATGTCAAATTAATTTTGATAATGACTATAAGTCTCAGGACCAACCAAACTATGAAAAAAGTGTGACTTATAGTCTGGGAAATACAGAACATTTCTACACACATTTGCAAACTCTCTTTATCCCTGTTGGAGGCGCTCATGCTGCTGATGTCTTTCAGAGGTCCTATATTCTGGCTCACATCTGGACCGGAGAGGATGTATGGCCTCCACATGCCTGTCGAGAGTTCATTTTGGAGACCGCCAACATCCTGGAGATGAAGGTTAGAAGCTGAGTTTAAATGAATCACAGGCAACTGAACTGTACTTTAACAAATTCAACACGTTTACTCGTCCTGTTTATCTTGTAAGCTGCTTCATCAAGACTAAAATAGAATTTTCTGGAAAAAGATGATTATTCTGGGAAGAAAATTATAATAAAATATAAATGTCATATGATATGTGTATGTGTAACAATTTATGTGTAATTCATACTGAAAAATGAAATTATTCATATTTATATGCAAACATGATAAAGCATTCAAATTCAAGGAAATTCATTTGAATTCTTCTTCTTAGTTTGGAAATGTAAAAAGCATTCTCAGTTCATTTCTGAACGATGCACACTCCTGTTCCTCAGTGAATATAGTCCGCTTCCTGTATTCATTTAGCTGCGTCCTACAGGAGACACACTCTGTTTCTCAGGATCTGAATGGCTTTAATTACAGGCTGATGTTGGTTGGTTAGAGGCGTGTTTATATTTAGAAAAAAATCCTGCTTTAGACACAAACTGCCCCCAGTCCCCATAGTAACCAGCTAGTCTGTTTCTATCAGGCTGACAGACTGACAGCTCCGGTAGCTTGAGGGTTTGCAATTCTGTCATTTTTTTTTTTAAAGGATCAAGCTTTAATCATGGTTTGTTTAGTATAGTATAGTCCACAGTACTTTTGTGTCCTTGAGCTGTAGTTCACTCCATGGTGTCCACCTCGCGGATTTAGTGTACTTTAAAAAAAGCTTGTTGTCAGCACATTGCATCTGAGAAATCAAAGTAATTGATTTTTTCAGACACAGGCTGTTTATTAAAAAGGTTACTGCGTCATGAATGTCAGCTCAAGGGGCTGAAGTTATTGAGGAAATTTTCACAGTAACTGATATTGAATCAAAAATACTGTATGTTGCAAAATTTGTACAGTTTTGAGGGACTTGGATCAGAATGTCTCTATGTGTGGTTATGTCATATAGATGATACAGACATTCAGCTGGCCAGATGTAGTTTATATTCATTCCAAAGCCATGACTAGAGATTTCAATATTCAAAAGCACCATAAAAATATCATAAAATACATAACTTGCATGCTATATTCCAAGTTGTCTGTTTTGTTTTGTGTTTTTTTCAATATGAAGGAAAATATTGAGAAGCCCATGCAAGTTCATGCTGATCTGCATCCGGAAAAGCAGGACTGGAAGAGTCATTTACTGAGCATGCTGGAGCAGGGAGGAGAATATGACATGGGCCCGTACAAAAGGATCATTATGGACTGGACACGAGCACAGCGCAACAGACACCCGGTGAGGAAGATCCAGAAAGTCCTAATCTGCATATTCACTACAAAAACTGACTTCATGAGGTGCACTTTAGGATGTTTTTCAAACCGTATTGAAAATGTTCATTATGTAAGATGTAAAAAATTGTTTACATGTCACAATATATATTTCTATATATATATATAATATTAGGGCTGTCAAAATTAACACATTAACGCAAATTAATTTTAATGGCACTAATTTTATTAATGCGTGATTTAATGCAGCACACATTTTCTGTTTCTTGAACATCACCAACATCCCTATCCCCTTGGAGCTGTGACTTTGGAGTGAGCAGGGCACGTGCACGGCATAAAAAAATATGCATTTTATATTGTAAAAAGTTTTATATATTTGTTTTTATATATTATATATCATATTTTACTAACTTTTTCAGATATAAAATGTATGTTTATTTGCAACCGTTTTGCTAACAAAAATAAAAAGACATTTATGTCAGTAAAACAGCGACATCTGGTGACGCACACCATGCTGCTTTGTCACGGGAACATCCCAGCTGAAGATGATGAGGAAATGGTCACTCTCTTTGCCAAGTGTATTCTAAACGACTACATAATGGCACACAAGTGCCCTGTTCACTCCAAAGTCACCGCTCCAAGGGGATGGCGATGATCACTTCCATTTAGAATTTGTAAATACATGTATGTTTGTGTGTGTGTGTCTTGTGTATATATATATATATAAGAACATATTAATGCCTTATTCTTCTTGACCTTATTCTATGTCCCTAATCTTACCCAACACCTAAACCTAACAACTACCTTACTAACTATTAATAAGCAACAAATTAAGAATGTATTGAAAGAAATGTCATAGTTAATAGTTAACAAGTGTTACCTATTTTAAACATTGCCATATATAAATATAATAATATAAAAGTCTACAAAACTAATTTCAGTCATTTAAGCATAAGCCAGATCAAAAGGTATGTATAATAAAATAATCAAACTTTTGTCTGATATTATATAGGCTTCTATAGAGAAAATATGTTTATATCCATAAATCCATTACATTGTCTGGAGTAATTGGTTTGTAAGTTAAATATCAGTCCATGCTGGTAATGAAGCATCATACTCTCTCTTTGGATCTTAGTCTCGGGTTGCTTCTCTGATTAAGAATTAAGATATTAACCTTGCTATGATCCTCTTGTCAGACCGGGTTGATTACAAACAACCTCACGGACTGAACTGAGAGAGTCCTGCACAGCCTGCTAAGCTGTACAAATTAGACTTACCATTGATTTCTATTTTTTTTTTATTTCAAATAATGACAGTTTTTCCCAAACACTTGTAGCTTACTGCATACTACATGGTGTACACTAAATTCTACCAGGGTTTCTGCAGGTCTTGAAAGGTTCTTTATGGGATGGTTCACCCCAAAAAAAAATCTGTCGTCATTTACTCACCCTCCTGTTGTTTCTAGCCTGTATGAGTTTCTTTCTTCTGTTGAACACAAAAGAAGATATTTTGAAGAATGTGGGTAACCTTTTTTTTCATACTATGAAAGTCGATAACTACCAGCAACTGTTTTTTTTAATTTGCATTGATGGTTCAATGAAGAAACTGTAAAATTCATAGAACCTTTTCATTGCACAGAATATATTATTAAAATGTCCTTCACACTAAGAAAAAATGTATCTTGTAGAAAATGTTCTTTGGGAAACCAAAAATTGTTCTTTCAATGACACCGCTGCGAAACCTTTGATTTTAAGAGTATATGCATTATGCAACAAGACCTGAATAAATGCATTTGCTCTTTCATATACAAAATTATTAAACAATCCAAACTCGCATCATGGTTGAGGCAGATGATTTAGCTGCTGTGTTAACACTCTTCAGGGAGGTCAGCCTTCAAATGGCTAGCTATTAGCTGTCACACATTAACCTGGATACGAGAAAGCATTTAAACATCGATAAAATTACACACATTTTAAGTCTATAGGGACATGCATCCTTTCAATATAGCATTACCTTTCTCATGCCTAATCAATAATTCATACCTTTCTCAGAGTCCTTTTTATTTTCTTAGGAGTAATTTGTGTGTAACTCAATACAAGTTAATACTTTTAATGAAGTATCATCTCTCTCTCTCTCTCTCTCTCTCTCTCATTACAAGCAACTCAACTGACCTGCCTTAGTCACATGCATAAACACAAATGAATGTTTTTGCAAACTTTGAACGTGGTTGTTTCCAAAGTGTGTTATAAAAATCTATGTTTTCTTCTGGTGTCTCTCTCTCAGCATGGTATCTGGCCGGGTGAGGCGGTGCTGATGATGTTGGATGACGTGGAGCTGCAGTGGAAGCGGGGTCACCTGTCACACCTGCAGTCTGCCTTGGAGATGCTCATAGGGGTCGTGCTTGGGGAACATCTGGACAAGGTGTGATGCCTCTAGAAACACACACAACATTCAAAGACTTTCCATAAATTCAAAATAAAAGTAAATGTTTAGTTTATTTAATAACCAGCACCACTGACATTAAGCACACCCTGTTTTTGTAGGAGCTCATTCCAAGACTGTGGCTGGTACAAAAACAAAAGACCCAGAAGATCGGTGAGAAGGCAATGACATTAATGTCCCAGAATTGATTCTGAAGTATAGTTAAGTACAGATGCTATAAGTGATTTCTGCTCCACTAGTGACTTCAAGTGGAATTTCGAAAACAATTAGCAGATTGTCTGGTATTTTCTTGAATAGATTTTATACGTATATATTCCAAAGATCACATATAGCAGTTTTATTAGTTTAGACATGAAGTTGTTTATGATCTGTGTGTCCCGGATGGGCTTTCTGATAATCTCTCTTTTTCTCTCTGATTTTCGTTAGATTGCACTGGCTACATTCCACACATAGGTGAGAGATTGTAGGTTCATTAATCAAATAATTAATAAATGCATGGACATTCAGCAGCTGTAGGCATCAAAGCTGTTAATGCAATAGTTTATTTCTATTATTTATATAGTTACACAGAAATGTTGCTTTTCTTTTCAGTATGGAACTGGATATGTGATGCTACAGGTATGTGTCACCGTGTGTGTGTATGTATGTGTGTATATATATATATATATATATATATATGTGTATATAATTACAAACACACACTGTATATACACTCATTAAAATGTTTGATCAAAAATACAGTATTTTTATTAAAATATTTGTAATATTTATTTGAATATATTGTCAAATGTAATTTATTTCTGTGATGCAAAGCTGAATTTTTGTCATTACTCTAGTCTTCAGTACATGATCCTTCGGAAATATTGCATACTGTATCTGTGAGTGGCAAAAATATGTGAACATCTAGTTTTGTTTTTTTCCATATTAGCTGTTAATTTGAAGTTGAAATTCGAGTCCATCTGTTGAGAGGTGTTTTCAGTCAGTGAGAGGACTATCGGGTGTCAGTGCCTGCCCTGTTTTATTTCGAGAACAGGGATCTATCAAAGTCTGATCATGTTTGTGCAAGTGAATCATGGCACAAAGAAATTAGATCTCTGAAGACCTCAGAAAGAGAGTAGCTCATCAGGCTAGAAAAGGTTACAAAACCATCTCTAAAGAGTTTGTACTCTTTAGAAAAAATGGAGGAGTGGTCAGCCAACAAAGATCACTCCAAAAGCAAGCCGTGTAATAGTCTGCGAGGTTGCATTGGACCCCAGAGTAACTTTTAAATAACTAAAGGCCTTTTTCTCACTTGTAATATCATGAGTCCACCATAAGGAGAACCATGGATGAGACCAAAATAGAATTTTTTGTTTTAAATGAAAGCGTTATGTTTGGAGAAAGGAAAATAACCTTTTCCCATCTTTGAATCATGGTGGTGGTAATATCATGGTTTGAACCTGTCTTGCTGTGTCTGGGCCAGGAAGGATTTCCATCATTGATGGAATAATGAATTCTGAATTATATCTGCAAATTCTAAAGGAAAATGTCAGGACACGAGTCTCAAGAGAAAGTGGGTCATGCTGCAAGACAACTATCTTAAGCACACAAGTTTATATATATAAATATATATATATATATATATATATATATATATATATATATATATATATATATATATATATATATATATATATATATATATATATAATTCATTTTCTTGAAAATCTTCCATGATGCACCTAAAGACTTAAATCTAACTGTACTACCCTTTTTTACAGTGGAGGTGACTTTTGACCCAGAGACGGCCAACCCTGCTCTGGTTCTGTCTGAGGACTGCAAGCGCATGCAGTGCGGTCTGGAGCGGCGAGAGGTTCCCTGCAGTCTGAGGCGCTTTGACGGCTGGTGGTGCTGTCTCGGCTCTGAGGGCTTCTCGTCAGGACGCCGGTACTGGGAAGTAGAAGTGGGCGACCGTGATTGGCGTCTTGGGGTGGCAAAAGAATCAGCTCTCTGCAAAGGCTACAGACCGCTCAACACTCAGAGTGGATACCTCACCCTCAGGCTGGAGCGGGGCTCCGAGCTCAAGGCCCTGACCATACCGCCCACACCCCTGCCCCAGTCGCTCATCCCGCAGAGGGTGGGTGTTTATCTGGACTATGAGGAGGGGCAGCTATCCTTCTATGACACCCAGAAGCGTGCACACATTTACACATACAGCGAGAGGTTCACAGAGAAGCTTTACCCAGTGTTTGGGACAGTGGAGATGGTGCGCGAGATGGTGCTCAGGCCTTCAGACCTGAGGGAGCGATGTCTCTGTAAGGGGCAATGCCTGTTCTGCTAATGTAGGTAATGATTGCACAATCCTCACACAAATGGATATGAAGAAATTACAAACACCATAAAACATTCATACAGTAATTGATCAATGCTTACCAAAAATAGAAGTGCATAAAGTGATTTCTGCACCACTAGCAACACAAAGGAATTGAAAAAAATACTGTTGTTAAACAGTCTGCGGTTGGTCAGACAAACAGATAGTCCCAGAAAGATGTATTTTTGTAGACGACCTTTGACGGTAGCATGACCCTGATTCCCTTGACAGAAACCCAAATTGTTTCTGTGCGAGACCAGTTAGCATGCAGTGTTTTAACTTTTTTTTTGAAGAAATCAACCTCCAAATGGTGTAGTCTATGCATATTAATCTGGGATAGAATTGATTTTAACATTGAAAAAAAAAATCACGTACTTCAGCTATGCTTTTCTATGTGCAGCTACCAAAAAAAGATGCTCAACAATTCTAAGGGCTTGTTTGTTCATACTTATGCATGAGCGCTGGGAGTGTGTTCATGACTTTATCTTCATGCATAAATGCAGATATCTAAGTGCTTTAGTTTAATTGAACCACGGAAAATCTCAAAAGCTCAACGTCATTGTAATATTTCTAAATTATTTGCATTCTGAATTGTGATTTGTTCTTCTTTCGTTACCCATATAATGTCCATTGCCATTATTTTTTAAATAAAATAAAAAAAACAAATTATCCAAAACCAAGGCCTAAAAGTGAAATATTGTTTGGTTGACCTGAATGCACTTTCCCAGTTTTAGCACGTGTTGAATATAATCATGTTGGACTCCGTTTGTTTGTCAGTAACATAAGAAAGCATGTAGAGGGCAGTGTCAGTACATCCTCCTCCAATCATTGTAAAGCATTTCAGTAGCTCATTTCACAGTGCTAAAAAATCTGATTGCACCTAAATCTGTTTCTAATAAACAAAGCTGACACACGATGAGTCAACTGTGGTACGGATGATTTATTGGTAAGGTAAACTAATATTCAGTGAGACTTTTGCATACTACGAATATGATGGTGAAATGCAATTTTTATATAAAACTCAAAAAAAAAAATTGTTCCCAAAACAAAAGTACCATAAAAATGATTGAAGACAGTAAAAATGAAATTACATAGGTGTGAGATTGGTAATCTTTTCTATATTGCCAGTAAGTGTACAAACCTGGCAGACTTTGTCATCTGAAATACAGCCACAGGCCTAAAGTTACAACAGCACATCTTGCAACCAGGCAATAAAAAAACAAACCTCAGTAACATATTTACAATCCTAAGAATCGAATCCATATGTATGCACTCATGTTGCAACATTTTATGCAACCCTTAAGTAAAAAAAATAAAAAATAAAAAAATTGAAGTAGGAGGGAAAATACTCATGAGTTGACGTATACACTCTAAATCAAGAGACACAGCAATATTTGATGTGAAATGCATTTAAGAAAACCTACATGCTCAAAAAACTTGATACATCTTGAAACTTGAAAGCAATGTCAATGATATAAATATCATGATATGATACCTGCTAACTTCAAACCTCGTCAAAATGAATGCAGTTAATCTCAAATGAGCAACAGAGCCGTATCCCATCCCACAAACATCAGTAACATTCCTCGCGAACACTACATAAAACATGATTTAATGCCAAAAGTTTAAACCAACACCTGTTTGGAAGCAATAAGATAACACTAAAAGGTTTAAGTCTTTACATTAAACAAGATATCAAGACTTTGGTCCAACAATCCGAGGAATCCAAGAACTCTGCTGTTCTCATGCTCACATAAACATCATACTATATATTGTACACATTGGTCTGTGAACTTTTTCTAGTTTGATTTGAGCATGTGTTTATACTGCTGCTCTGCCATGTAATTTCAGCTGAAGGCAAAAGGTAGTTCGATTAGGCTCAATAGTACTGTCTCTCCACCTTCTTAGTGACGGTGCTGCTGGACATCACTCCTCTCTGCACCATCTCCATCTGCTGCGTGATAGTGCCGCCCGACATCATCATCATACCTTCTAGAAAAAACACATCAGACGCAGTTTGAAAGTTATAAATATATTTACATAACATAGTATTTTATCTGGAATTTATATCATTTAAAAAGAAATAAATTGGAATGAATATTAGTATCAACTGCTTTCAAGTGTTTTTTATATAGTTTTTTATAACTTTGACACACACAACATGGTATTTTTTTCCAGAAAAGTTAGATAATTGATATAACATCAATATAAATATTTATTTAACATAATAAATTCTATTAAATATTATATTAATTAAATATTATATTAAATACAACTTATTTGTAATTTTTTTAATATTTTATACTTATACAGTATTGTTCAAAATAATAGCAGTACAATGTGACTAACCAGAATAATCAAGGTTTTTAGTATATTTTTTATTGCTACGTGGCAAACAAGTTACCAGTAGGTTCAGTAGATTGTCAGAAAACAAACAAGACCCAGCATTCATGATATGCACGCTCTTAAGGCTGTGCAATTGGGCAATTAGTTGAAAGGGGTGTGTTAAAAAAAATAGCAGTGTCTACCTTTGACTGTACAAACTCAAAACTATTTTGTACAAACATTTTTTTTTTCTGGGATTTAGCAATCCTGTGAATCACTAAACTAATATTTAGTTGTATGACCACAGTTTTTTAAAACTGCTTGACATCTGTGTGGCATGGAGTCAACCAACTTGTGGCACCTCTCAGCTGTTATTCCACTCCATGATTCTTTAACAACATTCCACAATTCATTCACATTTCTTGGTTTTGCTTCAGAAACAGCATTTTTGATATCACCCCACAAGTTCTCAATTGGATTAAGGTCTGGAGATTGGGCTGGCCACTCCATAACATTAATTTTGTTGGTTTGGAACCAAGACTTTGCCCGTTTACTAGTGTGTTTTGGGTCATTGTCTTGTTGAAACAACCATTTCAAGCGCATGTCCTCTTCAGCATAGGGCAACATGACCTCTTCAAGTATTTTAACATATGCAAACTGATCGATGATCCCTGGTATGCGATAAATAGGCCCAACACCATAGTAGGAGAAACATGCCCATATCATGATGCTTGCACCTCCATGCTTCACTGTCTTCACTGTGTACTGTGGCTTGAATTCAGAGTTTGGGGGTCGTCTCACAAACTGGCTGTGGCCCTTGGACCCAAAAAGAACAATTTTACTCTCATCAGTCCACAAAATGTTCCTCCATTTCTCTTTAGGCCAGTTGATGTGTTCTTTGGCAAATTTTAACCTCTTCTGCACATGCCTTTTTTTTTAACAGAGGGACTTTGCGGGGGATTCTTGAAAATAGATTAGCTTCACACAGACGTCTTCTAACTGTCACAGTACTTACAGGTAACTCCAGACTGTCTTTGATCATCCTGGAGGTGATCATTGGCTGAGCCTTTGCCATTCTGGTTATTCTTCTATCCATTTTGATGGTTGTCTTCCGTTTTCTTCCACGTCTCTCTGGTTTTGCTCTCCATTTTAAGGCATTGGAGATCATTTTAGCTGAACAGCCTATCATTTTTTGCACCTCTTTATAGGTTTTCCCCTCTCTAATCAACTTTTTAATCAAAGTACGCTGTTCTTCTGAACAATGTCTTGAACGACCCATTTTCCTCAGCTTTCAAATGCATGTTCAACAAGTGTTGGCTTCATCCTTAAATAGGGGCCACCTGATTCACACCTGTTTCTTCACAAAATTGATGACCTCAGTGATTGAATGCCACACTGCTATTTTTTTGAACACACCCCTTTCAACTAATTCAACTAATTGCCCAATTGCACAGCCTTAAGAGCGTGCATATCATGAATGCTGGGTCTCATTTGTTTTCTGAGAATCTACTGAACCTACTGGTAACTTGTTTGCCACGTAGCAATAAAAAAATATACGAAAAACCTTGATTATTCTGGTTAGTCACATTGTACTGCTATTATTTTGAACAATACTGTATTAGTAAAAAATTCTACTGTGGTCTATTTTACTATAAAATACTCAAATATTAATAATCATTAAGTTTAAGTGATCATTTGAAGATTTTAAATTTTTGTTTTCTGAAAAAAAATGTGGTGAACATTTTGTGGAAAATCACATTATTGCAAAATTAAAACCTTTTGATGGCTATGCTTTTGATATTGAACTTAATTATAGATTTTATTTATTTAATTATTTATTTATTGTTTTATAAAAATGCATGTATTTTACATATCACAACATAAGCATAATGACCTAAAATGAATTATGCTTTGTAAGTTTATATTAAATGTTATAAAATAACTAAATAACTCATTTTTAATTGCATTTAATAAAAATTGTAGTAAAATTTTTATTTTCATATTAACATGTATTTACATGAAGAAAATCTTAATAAAAAAATATAAAAACTTTTAATTTCATTTTTTTTTCTTTTAATGACTGTTCATTTGTTCACAAATTACTGTAATTTGTCTAAATTTAGATTTTTTTTAAATTTGAGAATCGTTTTTTTTTTTCATTACAAAATAAGCATATTTAGACAAAATTTATTATTTGACTATTTTTGTGGGTTTAAACATCATGTGAATTTTGCACAGCCCTGGAAGATACAGTGCGTGTTGGTACCTGAAGGCACAAAAGGTTCTGAGAACATGTTGTGTGAAGTAATCTCTGTTGGTAGGCTGAACACCTCTCTCTCTGTTGGTAGGCTGAACACCTCTCTCTGTGTTGGTAGGCTGAACACCTCTCTCTTTGTGACTG
The DNA here is from genome assembly GCF_003368295.1 of Carassius auratus. Taxonomy (NCBI): domain Eukaryota; kingdom Metazoa; phylum Chordata; class Actinopteri; order Cypriniformes; family Cyprinidae; genus Carassius; species Carassius auratus. Next base: position 12,501,028 of record NC_039272.1, on the reverse strand, counting down.
AATTACTGTTGTACTGTGACATGGAGCCTGAGGAGGATGACAAAAGAAAAAGATGATCCAAAAACAAAAAGTTTCAAACAAAAAACTGTATCATCAGCAATTTTCCTAAAAAACAAAAAACAAACATAATATTCAACAGGAAATAATACAGGGCAAGACTTGATTTCATTGGTCTGATTGCATGATCAAAAGTAGGCTATGATATTGTTGAAACACTACACATTTAACAGTGAAATATAAGCATTAATACTCTCAGATCACTCTCTATGTGCCACTGCTGTGATGCCTCACATACCCCCATCTTGGGATTCGATGGTGATGATGCCCTCTCGCTCCGGTCCAAAGCCCTGTGTGGTCTGGGCTTGAACTTTGAATTTGTACAGCATGTTTTCTTTCAAATCGGACACAGTCAAAGAAGTTGCAGCATTGCCATTCACCTGGAAGGAGCGAAGATCTCCTGCAAGGACACCAAACAAAGTTTTAACAGGGAACCTAAAGGCCGGGAAACACCAAGCAGATAGACAGCCATCAGGAAGTGTCTGTTGGGATAGTTTTTTTTTTTTTTTTGGTGAGTACCACATGTCGGCTCTTGTTGATTGCGCGTTGAACCGGCGACTGGGTCATCAGCGAGAGTGAGAACTCTGATTGGATGCTCAGTTTACCGAATGAGTCATTGACTGAGAATTGGTGTGTCCCGGACTTAACGAACAGGGTTTGTTTCTGATAATTACATTTGTGACTGAGGTGGACATTCTTATGAGGTTGAGGTTGTTATCTGACCTCCACCATTCAGCTGTTCACAGGTAACCACGTAGCCCATGATGTCCCCGTAGGGTTTGCGGGGTTTCTCCCAGCTCAGCTGCAGTGTGTCTGGACTCAAAGCTGTGAAGATCAAAGGTCCCGGAGCGCTGGGAGTGCTGAGTGTGAATGGAGATCCTGAAAGACCGCACACACACACATACATGTTTTAGTAAATGGTACTTACACATAATGTTTTAATATTAGTACTTCGGGATAGTGCCACTGCTATTGCTGGTAATAGCTACTATGGCGCCATACGTACCATAAAATTAGCTCTCACCTGGCATTGGGCTCAGTGGACTCTTGGGGTCGACTGCAGACTCAATGGTGATGACTCCCTCTCTCTCAGGACCCCAGCCCTCTCGACTCTGGGCCTTCACTTTAAAGATGTAGGATTGGTTGGGCAGAAGATCCTGAACCACCACAGAGTTCTTAGCAGGATTGTTCACCTCAATACACTTTACCTCATCTATAACAAGAACACAAAATGAGACCACAAAAAAAATTAATAGCTGTCAAATAGATATATGGAGCATATAGAAATGGTTTATATGTATATACTATGTATATAGTATACAGACATAAATTGATGAATATTGATAATTACAGTACTATATAATAACTGAATTTAAAGATGCTGTAGGGAACTTTTGTAAAAAAAAAAATATTTTTTACATATTTATTAAACCATTATGTCATTATGTCCTGACAGTAGAATATGAGACAGATAATCTGTGAAAAAAATCAAGCTCCTCTGGCTCCTCCCAGTGGTCCTATTGCCATTTGCAGAAACTCCATCGCTCCCGTTAAGAAACAACCAATCAGAGCTGCGGTCCGTAACTTTGTTTGTGTTCAAAATGTAGAAAAATGTATATAATAAGCGAGTACACCAAGAATCCATTTTCCAAACCATGTTTTTGGCTTGTCCTGAATCACTAGGGTGCACCTATAATAAGTGTTTATATTCGGACTATTTTAGATTGCTTCGGGGATACCGCGGCGGAGTAACCCAGTACCCTTGTGATTCTTCATAGACATAAACAGAGAGAAGTAGCTCCGGCTACAATGTTCTTCCTGCAAGACGCAAGCAGTTCTGTTTATTAACCGCTAGAGCGTCAAAAGTTCCCTACCGCAGCTTTAAGTTGTATGACAACTAAATATACTATAGTAGTAATATATACATATGAACTCATAAAATATAGTACACCTCTGAATATCCCTTCATGTATTTAGAATGAATAAGTATGATAACTACGACTGAGAAGAGATGGATGACCTCCACTGAGAAGCTGGTAAAGGATGCAGTACCACAGTACATCGGTCTCACAGTGGGGCTCCTGCCAGCTCACTTTCAGGGCCGTGGGCCCCAGGGCAGAGAAAACCAGTCTGCTGGGAGTCTCAGGGACACCCGGGTTGAAGCGAGAGTCTGAGGGCATGAGCAGTGCAGAGAGTAAAATGTCAAACCACAGTAGAGACATTTAATTTTCTAGCCACAATTTAATTGGTTCAGCATTGGGGAAACAGTCGGGGATAGGCTGAAATGTGACAGTCTGTAAGTAAAAGAAGAGATGCGTCCAACTTAACTACATTTTTCAGTAGTATGACAGTAGCCCAGCTGCTTTTAAAATAGTTTAAACAGATATTTTTCCAGTAACTGAGGAGCATAATTTTTTTTATGTCATCATATTTTGCTCTCACAAAGGGAACTAATAAAATAATAAAATGTGCTCTCCTAAAATGCAAGATATTTGAGAAATCAATTTTCAGAAATCTGTTCATTCAGTAAATGAATCGGTAAAAAAAAAAAAAAAAAAAAAAGATTATTTGATTCATTTGGTCCCCTTCACAGCGTTTTGTCTTTTTAAAATATATATTTTAAATACATTATGTTGTTCTATTAATTACATTTATTTTAAATAAATATTTATTTCATCTATCAAATATACTTATAATAAATAAGTTCAATGCTGTCTTATATTCATTATTTATTTTTCACCTACTAAAAGATTTGCATTTACATTGTGAAATGCTTGTCTTTAAGAAAGTTACGGTTTCAAAGTCCCCTCTCCTGATGCACTGCTGGTTGTTTCTGGGTTCACTCACCCTGAAGAACACCATCCAGGTTCTGCAGTGCATCGTTGATATCTTCAGACTGAGTACGAGCTCTGGAGCTCAAGCTGTAGCTGGCAGTTGTACTCTGGCTGAAGCTAGAGACCCCTGAGAGACAGCCAAGGCACGGCAGGGTGTGGTGGGAAAGGGTTGGCAGGCAGCCATCGCATGACAAGAAAACAGCAAGAGAAAAAAGTGTAGAGAGAAGACAAATGGCAAAAAGAAGAAGCAGGATTGAAGCGAGAGTCAGCTAAGGATTCTTGCCAAAAGCTGCACCTTGTGAGGCATTATAATCAAATTTGATTAGCTTTGTGCACAGAGATCTATCATGCTCAATTTACCCAAGTTGTCCAGAAATCCAGCAGACAGGTTTCCCATGACGATAGAATCTCTGGTTCCATCACTGTCTGTGTAATGCCTGTTCTCAGAACGCTTCCTCAGAATCACTTCTTCTTTGAGAAGTCCACCATCCCTAAGATCATATCTGTGTGTCGTTGAACCTCCTGATTGTGACAGAAAACAATGATTGGTTAATGAGCTATCAAATCAAAGAATGATTCATAAACCCTCAAAGGAAAATTCTGTCATCATTTACTCACCCTCATGTCATTTCAAGTGTCATGTCTTACGTTAATGGAAAACAAAAACAGATGTTCTGAATAATGTGCTGCTCTTTTTTCAAAATTAAATTAGACCAGAAAGAAAATGCTAATTGAAAGGCAAATAAGTGCTATTAATCATAAAAGTCATAAAAGTATCATAAAAGTGGTCCAAATGGCAATATTATCCAAGTCCTCTGAAGCCATTCATTTGCTTTGTGTGAATAACTCTTCAGCTTTTTTACTTAAGATTATTGGTGAATCTGTAAGATTAGTAAAAATATATTTTTTAAAGATTTGTCTGATGACCAAGCATCTTTGATTTAGTAATACAGTAAAAACAGTAAAATTGTGAAATTTTATTAAATTTAAAACAATTGTGTCACGATCCCTCAGAAATAATTGTAATATGCTGGTGCATCTTGTGTAACTATCGAAATTAAAACAGGTTTTGATCAATTGAACGCATCCTTGCTGAACACAAGTAAAATGTATTTTGAAAAAAGAAAAAAAGTGGAATATAGCACACAATATATAGTGCACATAGCTTTTACTGCCATTGATCATTTTAGGTACATTAGGCATTATGTATTGTGTTCTGCAGAAGAGGCAAAATAATACAGGTTTGGAATGAAATGAGGATAACTAAATTATGACAAAATTGTCATTTTTAAGCCAACTATGTTTTGCTTGGGTACCTTTGCCAGAAATGTACATTGTGGTGCTGCTGTTATTGGTTCCACCGAGACGGGGTGTGGAATGGCTGTATGTGGATGATGAGGAACTGACATTACGGGAAAGGGAGCCGCTTCCTCCTAGGTACAGGAAACTCTGGTCCCACTTTCCATTTCCAAACTGATCTGTAAGAACACATGAGAGAGAAGACGATAGCATGAATTAGCACAGCAACATTAGCACAACAGAACTCACAGTTGAAGTCAGCACTCCAGAATAGGGCTTTGAACTGTGGCCCAGAAGAAATCACCTCAATAGACCCAAACTGAAGAAAGCCCCTTAATTCAGATGAAGAAACAGTATTTTTGTGGAAGCAATGGAATTAGCAGTCTATTTAAAGATGCCAATTAGCACTCTTATACTCTTGATGCCAATTAGCACTCAAGTGACTTTGCTAGCTCAGCTTTGGGTTGACGTTGGGTGTAGATGGCATGTTGTCTGCCAGGGACAGGTCTTCACCTTGAGGCAGGGTCTGTGCATGACTATCGCTGGCATCTGTGGCCGGGCTCAGGAGGCAGGGGATGATGTCAGCAGGCAGTTTCCAGGACACCTTACGGAGATCCAGGTCTGAACCGACTAGCTGGACATGCTTCCAGCGTGAGCCTTCCGTAACCATGTGGGGAAGCAAGTAAGGCACAGAGAATATGTGTGCTGTCCATGCTCAACTTAATTCACAGAAAAATGAGAATTCTGTCATTAACTGCTAACCCTGATGTCACTGCAAACCTGACTTTCTTGAATACAAAAGCAGATGTTAGGTTAAAACAATGAGGCTGCGTTTTTTCTTATAATAAAAGTGTATGGGGCTACAAAGCGTAAAAAACATCATAAAAGTAGTTCATATGATTTTTTTGTGGTTGTGTAATGTCATTTCAAGAGTATTTGGTCAATGTATATTTTAAGCTTTCGGAATCCATGTTCAGCAAATATCAACTTGTATTTTGGTCTGCTTCTCACACAAAACTATCATATGGCTTCAACAGACTTGGGAAATAGAGCACAAGCAATATGGACCATAATTATGGTAGTTTAATGATGTTTTTTGGAGCATCCATCCATTCACATTTATTTTATGAAAAAGATCTGCATTTCTTTCTGTGCTCCATGGAAGTAAGAAAGTCATAAAAGCACGAAACAACCCGAGGGAGTAAATGATGACAGAATTTTCATATTTGGGTGAAATGTTCCTTTAACAACTTGAGTTAGGCAAAGAAGGATAGAAGAAAAGGTGGCAAGCTGATATCTTCTGAGCCCATCCATGATGCTACCGACATTTAGCAAGGCCAAGTCACCAGTTTGATCATTCTTGCCAAATATTTACAGAACAAGCCCAAACTTTACAGCTGCAACATTCCTTGAACGCTGCACAAACAATGACTTCAACTTCCATAAAGAGCCCAGTCACCCAGTTTTACAAAGCCTTAAGGAAAGAAAAAGACATTGCTCCATGGCAAAGGCAAGTGATTCAATGGATGCACAGGGGACAAGAAAGAGCCTTTAAATTTCAACAGGAGCTGCATACGAATGATGCAAGGACATCATCCTGTTATACTGCAGATGAAGGCATACCATGACCACGTCTGACTCCTATTGTCCAGTGGTTTCTACAGGTCAACATAGCACAAAAAAGCTTCCGAATGCTTCAAACAATTACACCTACATGTTCAGGCATGCAATATAGTCAAGCATTGACATGTTTTGAAAAACTTAAGTCTTGTTTTAGTTCCCTGATACCCCTGATGAAAAGACCACAATTGTAAGGATACTAGTGTGCCGGTGTCCCTTTTACCAAGAACTGCACGGCCAACCAATTAACTCATTCTGTTTTAAATTTATCCTGGTCTTTTCAGCAAGGATATGCAGCAAACACACTACTGGTAAAGTTTGGGGCCGGCAAATGTTTTAATAAAAAATACAGTAAATCAGTAAAATTATTAAATATTATTTAAAATAACTCTTTTTCATTTTGATATACTTAATGTAAATTATTCCTTTTATCCAAAGCTGAATTTTAAACATTGTTACTCCAGTCTTCAGTGTAACGTGATCCTTCAGAATTCCTTCTAAGATAGTGATTCGGTCTTTATTAATATCAGTTTTGAAAACAGTTTTGCTGCTTAATATCTTGCTTCAAGGGGGACTACAGTGGTGTTTCATGTATTCAGAGTTATTCACCATGTTAAAGAGATGGATTCTCATGCAAAACATGGCCAAAGTTGTATAAAATAATTTAATAGTTAAAAGTTAATAAATTCTGTGCCGAAAATCTTACTTCCAGGTTGGTACAAGTTTCAGCTGTTTTTGTGGATCTAATGATGTAGACAATGGTGGAACTCCTGAGCATTTCTCTTGGAAAAGCGCGTCCGCGCACACGTCGACCAGAGGAAAGTGAGACCGAACCCACTAACGCGCTTCATCGGGAAATCGTCAGCAGCGCTGCATAGGATTTGTTCGAGATTGTCCATTTTTGGCTTTTGCAACTACAAATTTATGTACCATCTCATTTTGGTTAAGATTGTGTAAATATTGAAGCTTTTACACATTTTAAAATCTATATCTAATCAGTAACAGATCAGTGGTCAGAAGCAGATGTTTTGAATAATAGCTTTGGCTTGACTGGACATCTTCGTTTAGGAGTAGTTTTTTTAAAAGTTTATGTACTAAAGTTTACAGAGGAAAAAAACTGACTATACACACACTAAATAATACAAAAACGGATTCAATTTTGTAACGGTTTTATCAGATATCATGTTACGCGACCTACCTTGTAACCACTGGCATTCGAGAATGTCTCCAAATAAGTGTGTTTTTGGATGTGAGGGAAAGTTTAACATGTTCAGCTTCCCAAAGAACCCAGCTTTACACAAACAGTGGATGAAGTTTGTTTTTCCAGGGCAACAACGGAGTGTATCAAGTGCGTTTCTGTGTTCTCGTCATTTCAGACACGAATGTTTTATAAACAAGTCCCCATTCATGTAAGTACAAATGCATCAGATTTCTGTCTTTTGTTGGAAATCAGCACATAAGTGAATATATGTTAATGGGAACAACACAAAACATCAGTATTATAGCTCCGCCCTCGGCATGCCTCCAGGAGCTCTGCTTTTTCAGGAAAGCTGTATTTTTCTTTTATAAATATGATACAACTAAAGACTTCTTAGAGATATGAAGGATGCAGTCCTACTCTATAGGTACTCAAGATTAACATGAGATTAGGTGAAACTGTGTATGTTATGTACCCTTTAATTAAAATAAATTTCTTTCTTACTGACCCCAAACTTTTGAACGGTGGTGTACATTGATTCCAATGTGTTGCAATAGTGCACCACTTCACAGAAGACACCCACCATCAGTCATATCTGTGACGCTAGGTCTCTGGCTACCCGTTGGGGATCGTAGTACTTCATTACTGTACATCAGATAGCTGTCATATTCATCTCCAGCTTCTGCATCCACAATGGGAATGTCAGGAATGATGGGAACTATAGGAGTGATATATACCAGAACAAATAAAACAATCAATCCACAGTCAGTATAATGGTTTATAAAACAATTGCTCTGTCCAAACTCTATTCCACCCCATCTTTGTGAGATGCTTACTTGACATGGGTCTGGTAGGTTGTGAACCCAGGTTGATTGTGGCGTCTCTGTATGGGCCCCAGCCCACCTTATTGCGAGCACGCACTTTGTAGCAGTAGGTCTGAGAAGGCTGCAGGTTCTCGATGAGCAGCATACGCTTTTTGGGGTTGTCAATCATTACCTTCTTAGAAAGTCCTACAGGTTCTGAACAGAGAAAGAAATATGTGCAGTCAGATGAGCACTAATTGTTACAAAATTGACAAACAGATGCAATAAAAACAATTTTTTAAGACTCCTACTGTTGTTCTCGTCGATAGGTGTGTAGATAACCTCATATGAAGTGATGACCCCATTCGTCTCTGCTGGCTCTGCCCAGCTGACCTGAGTGACAGTTGGGCTGATGACATTGAAAGCCAAGCGACCAGGTTCACCAGGTACTAGAAGGGTAAAATAATGCAGATAGCCATGTTTGTATAATAAAAACTTCAAAAAGCATCAATGGGTAATGCCAGAAAAAGCTAAGTATGCAAAATTATGTCATGCATACTTCTTAAAAACACCATAAAATAAAAAAAGTCCAGAGACTGACTTACCATCCTCTAGAGTCTGGCATTGAATGATATCACTGTAATTGCCCTCTCCGAGTGCATTGTAGCCACATACACGCATCTCATAGTCGCAGTATGGGTAGAGATTAGTCAGCTCGGCTTGAGGAGTCTTCACATCCAGCACCTGAGCCTTAGCCTCAGGGTCTCCATAAATCCAGTACTTCACCTGGAAACAGCAAATCAAGCCTCAAAGGAAGCTAAGCTAAGCTAGTGTTCATTGAAATATTTATTAAGCATTAAAAAACTGCTAAATCTTTACAAGCAGCAATGGACTGGGACTGAAAAATAGCATGAGCTCTATGCTAATATGTCACAACCAACAGTGAATTATCTCCTACTAGCCTGTATTTTTCATAAACACTACTGTTTAAAAGTTTGGGTTTCCTTTTTGTTTTTTTAAGAATTTAATAATTATAATTCAGCAAGGACACATTAATCTGATCAAAAGTGACAGTAACGACATGCATGCTACAAAATATTTATATTCCAAATAAATGCTGCTCTTTTGACCTTTCTATTAAACACTTCCACGAAATTATTAAGCAGCACAACTGTTTTCGAGACTGATAATAATAAAAGATTATTTGCAGCAGATCAGCATTTATGAAGGATCATGTAAAACTAAAGGCTGCTGAAAATCCAGCTTTGCCATCACAGGGATACATTACATTTTAAAATGCATTAAACCAAAAAACATTTGTAATAATATTTCACAATATTACAGTTTTTACTGTATTTTTTATCAAATAAACGAGCCTTGGTGGGCCTAAGAGACTAAGAGAAAAAAATCATTAATTTAATCATTCATATATGTCCTGCATATGAATCAATGTTTTATATATTGTATACAGTGTGTCTAAAAAAAGCACGATTAAACTCATTTCAAACACTATACATCTATGAATAAAGTCACTCTGTGACTTATAATGCTTACATTTTCTTCTGTCACATTTTTGGCTTTTGCAACTACAAATTTATGTACCATCTCATTTTGGTTAAGACTGTGTAAATATTGAAGCTTTTACACATTTTAAAATCTATATCTAATAAGTAACAGTAACAGATCAGCGGTCAGAAGCAGATGTTTGAATAATAGCTTTGGCTTGACTGGACATCTTCGTTTAGGAGGAAAAAACTGGGTAGCACTTTATTTTACAGTCCTGTTCCTCATGTACATACTGTGTACTTATTATAGTAATTACAATAACTATGTAATAACTAGGTACTAACCCTGAACCTACCCCTAAACCTAACCCTACCCATGTAGTTTCCTTGTATTACCAGAACTTTCTTAGATAAATACACTGTAAGTGCACTATAAGTACATGTTAGTACACGTACTGTAAAATAAAGTGCAACCAAAAACTGACTATACACACACTAAATAATACAAAAACGGATGCAATTTTGTAACGTGTTTTATCAGATATCATGTTACACGACCTACCTTGTAACCACTGGCATTTGCACTGGGGTTCCAGTTCAGGCGGATGTTTTTAGGGCCGGAAGTAACAGCCTTGATGTTGGTTGGGGCGTAGAGGTGTCCTCCAGGAGATGTGGGTGACGGATTCACATTTTTCTGGAAACCCAGTTTCCCATCCCCTGAAATGACATAATGCAAATATTAAATAACACTCTACATCTCTACATGGGGTTCTACATCTCTCTACATCTGCAGATTACTGGAGGGTTCAGGATCTTCTCATGAAACATGAACTAAAGTGAAAAAAAAAAAAAATATATATATATATATATATATATATATATATATATATATATATATATTTGCCTTTGCAGAAGGTTGCACCCAAAAACTGACTCTACACCCCGTTTTCTCACCTCTACCAACAAATTAAACTTTTAAATCTGTCAGCCTCTTATATACCTGGTTTATCGGCGATGGTGACAGTGGTGCGTGGGTAGCGGCCCAGTTTAGCACTTTGCCGTGGGTTGCTCAGATCCATCACAAACTGTTTGACTTGTTTGTCCTCTAGCATTCCATCTCCCTCGCCAAGCTCCAAGAGTTTCACTGGGACAGTCTTCTCTGTTTCCCCTGGTCCATAACTCAAGTCTCCTTCAACTGAGATATAGTCCTATGAAGAGAAGGAAATAATTAACGTGCAATCAAACAAGTAAAATAAGAATGACTTCATGACTTTTTTCTGATAAAGGCATATCCATATCCCCTATTTGGAAATTGTTGTGGTCTCATTTTATTAGAGAAAATCGAATCAATTTAATCAAATGTAAATACAGAACTTGTCAAGTTAGTGTATTATACCTTCCTGTCTTTGGCAGTGAGGTCATTTGTGCAGTATGTGACCTGTGTCCATCCATCCTCTATGATCTCACGAATGATCGGGATGTTTGCCACACCATCCTGACGACTGTAGGTGTATGACGGCTGCAGGAAGGTAAAGATGCTTCTAGCTATGTGAGAATAAATAAACACAAAGATTTTGCCACTTAATATTTGCTTTAAAAGTATGTTATTATAATATATTTTAAATCCCCACTAAAATCCCCACTAAAACTTGGCCGAAAAAAAATTATGTCAATGGGTTAATAAAACACATTCTCTGTAAACATTTTGTCAAATTTGCCTTTTATTATGTTATGAGATTGAGCAAATAGTATGCATATTATTTGGCATGCTGGCCAAGGGGAGGGCTCCGAGCTCGGAATTTAGCCTGAACCCAGAGATCTCCCCCCATATCCCAAGCTGGGACAGTAATAGTTAGGAGCTAGGACTTGGGATGCCAGAAAACTGTTGTGGGACAGAGGTAAGTTGGCTGTATATATACTTACTATTGTGCTAATTGAGATGATTATCTAAACTTGCTCCACCTGTGCTAAATTGGTGGATTATCTGAACATGCTCCCCCTTTACTTTAATAAAACATTATTAAAACTTCTTACCATGTTCCCTAATCACAGTGATGTTGATATGATCTTTGACAATCTTCGCAAGTCCAACTGGAACGTCAATGGCTTGAACAAGCAGTTCCTTCTTTTCATCATCCTCATCTTTCAAAAAGAGGGGAACTCGGACATCCACTGACTCCACACCCTCTTGAAACTCTACAGCACCTGCCGCTTCTACAAGACAAGGACATGGACACATAAACATGAAATTCACATAACAATCCTGAAGCGTTACAAAAGACTGCAAACTAACGCAGTCTAAGCATGAGGTTAAAGGGGTGGCCGTACCTCTGTCAGTAGCTACGGTGTAGTAGCCTGGAACCACTTTCAGGTCCCGGAAGTTTCCAGCCTGAACCTGTTTATCTGTCAGTTTCACTATATCTGGGTAACTGGCACGAGGGGCAGTTAACACTGTGTCTACAATTGTGTTGTTCTTTCTGTGGATGCAAATGAGAATTATTATTGTTTTCAGATTTGTAGTCCCTGTACAAATCAGTAAATCCAACATATTTTAATTATGATTTTAATATAATTGATGGCAAAAATGCATTTTAAGCAGCCAATACTCCAGTCTTCATTATCACATGATACTTCAGAAATAATTTTAAAGGGGTGGTTGACAGGGTTTTTCTTTCTAGACTTGATTGTGTTTATGGGGTGCAGTCTAATGTGTTAATGCTTAGTAATTTTTTAAAACATGTTATTTTTCACCACTCCTTCCCTTCACTACGGAAGTTCTAAGCGGCCGTGAATTATATATTTTTTTCCTTTTTGTTTTCTCGTTATAACGACTTATTTTTCTCGTTATCTCGACATAACGAAGTTCGTTTTCTCGTTATAACGACTTATTTTTCTCGTTATCTCGACATAACGAAGTTCGTTTTCTCGTTATAACGACTTATTTTTCTCGTTATCTCGACATAACGAAAGTCGTTTTCTCGTTATAACGACTTATTTTTCTCGTTATCTCGACATAACGAAAGTCGTTTTCTCGTTATAATGACTTATTTTTCTCGTTATCTCGACATAACGAAGTTCGTTTTCTCGTTATAACGACTTATTTTTCTCGTTATCTCGACATAACAAAAGTTTGTTTTCTCATCATAACGACATATGACAGTTTTACTGTTGCTATAGTAACGAACTCAACTTTGACAGGCATCTGATGGACAACCATGCAGGCGCTCTTACTGTAGCCTATATTTCAGCAAATTTAGTTTCGCCTAGGTAATAAGGTCTACAATACTGTACATAAAGGCTGATCAATCACTGTTGATTTTTCCAGAGACAATACAACGAACGTTTTGTTTTTGTAATTAACATGTTTAAATGGCAACACCGCGAAATTAGAGCTGCTTGGATTAAACTCACTTTTCATTTTCCCTTTATTTGAAATAAAATTATATATAATTTGTAATTTGTAGTAGTCATTATATGATGTGGCAGATATCATGTGTGTTACAAGCTTCTGTTTGAAAAGAGCGTCCATGTGTAGAACTACGTGTAGTGTGTGTGTGTGTGTGTGTGTAGAAAAAAACGATTACAACATTATAGAACAAAACTGAATTGAATTAGCCTATGGATTTTACATATATATCACATTTCTCATCAATATGGTTAACAATAAAGATTAGTAATAAGGAAAAGAAGCACATCAGCCTACATCGTTAAATCCCGTCCTACTGTAGATAAACAGAATACAGTGATGTCAACCTTGGTTTTGATAAGCAGTTATTTTATGGTACAGAACGCGTTGGTGAAACTCATGCATCTAGCAGGAACTTAATACACAAAATGTTCATATTGATTCAAGCATTTAACATTAATGAATTAATTAAATGTCAGTAATGAAGACTGCACAAATTATAGCGATCACGAGGAAGGTCCGCGTACAGTAAAGTGGACAGTGTACAACACCGCATCAGTTATATTCAGGTCTATAGTGCCACCTGCTGGCGCAGTTTTGTAACTTCTTAGAGAAAATTAATTCGTTATAACGAGAAAACGAACTTCGTTATGTCGAGAAAACGAGAAAATGAAGTCGTTATAACGAGAAAATGAACTTCTTTATGTCGAGATAACGAGAAAATTAAGTCGTTATAACGAGAAAACAAGAAGAAAAAATATTATAATGCATGGCCGCTTAGAACTTCCGTACTTCTCTGATAAACACTGATGAATTCCTGGTTTTTTTGAAGCCCCTCCCACAGAAAAACATGATGGGCTCAGATTGGTCAGCTGGACCAGTGTTCTGTGATTTGCTAAACCGCCAGTGCGTGTGAAAACGTCACGCCCCTCAGCTCAGCCACATGTGCTCAGATTGTATTGTAAACAATGACGTCATCAACATTGCTTATCAATTTGAGCACAAATGAAATGCAGAGGATATTACTGAAGAGGATCGTGCATAACCTGTGCAAGCACGGCTCTTAATGGTACAGTATGTTTTTTGTTTGTTGTTGTCTCATACTTTTAAATAAGCAGTTGCATTTACAAATAACAGCATAAGTCAGCTTTTAATACACAGTTTTATTCGTATTAATATAATACAGCATGGAAACTGCATGCGCTATGTGAAAAATATCTGTCTCTCTATACAAAGTGTACAATTGGAACAGTTCATTGTTGAAGCTGAGCTGGTGAGCTGATGATCTGAGAGAGAGAGAGATGCAGAGCAAAGCGTGTGCAAAGAAGAGCGGCTCAAAGAATAGAGCTGCTTTAGAAAATTTATTTTGAAACTTGTAAATCCATCAGAATCATTAAAAGACAGAATCTCGATTCATATATTAATATATTTTTTTATGCACATACCCCTAGTGTTTACGACATGGCAACAACTCTTACTCTTCTCTAAAGCAGCACAATATGGCCTTGCTACTTTTGTTGCATGTTTCCAGGGGCGGGGTTTATATTCATTTCTTGGTTTATTACGTCACATACCCAAGAAGTAGCTTGTTGTAGTCCCTACGAGCCGTTTTTGTAGGCATTAAACTGCCGTCATTTTAAAAGATGATATCTCTGTTTGCACTGAATTTTCAGTGTCGTAACTTTGCAGATATTGTTTATGCTCAAACAGCAACATTACACACTAACTAACATTAAAAAATGTGAAATCGCAATCAACCACCCCTTTAATATTTGTATAATAAAATGTTTTGTGAGATTTACCCTAATTAATAAACTCAGAATTAATGTGACATACAGTATTTTGTCAATGCTAGTTCAGCTGTAGCTACAGTACCTCTTTCCAGAATTTATTTGTGTCCTGAGGGAAAAAAAATAAAAGTACATTCAGACGCATGTCAAAATCTGAGCCTCATCCAACTTTAGAAAAACAGCCCACGAGGCACAGCCACACCAATTTTATTGAGTCACTAGGCTTGTTTGAGATGTGCCTCGCCTCGCCTGAAATGTAGGCAAGATTAGGCGGCTGCAGTGAGGGGAGGAGTGAAATAAGCACAGTCTAGATCGACACTTCTGAGCTCTCGAAGTGCAACAGATACCTACGAGACCAAAGCAGGATATCATGTTATTCTCACTCACATGCTGTGTTGCTAATAAACATGATATATTTCCAGTTCTGTTGCTTTTATATGAAAATAAATATGATGAATGACACTCATTCATCAAGTGCTTGCTATTTAATTCCATACGAAAGGTGTATTTATCTTCCATATTTATTTTAATACAAACACATATTTTAGATTTTTATAGAAATATGATAACAATCTCATATCACACACAGAGATCACACTGTCAGTGTTTGGGCACATTTATGCATAATTGAAATACATAATCACATGAAATCAGATGAAAAAATTTAATATTTTAGAAGAGAATGCAGCATCACAGTTGTTGTCAGTCAGTTGTCTCCCATCATACTTTCGATCAGCACAATCGGTGGAGAGCAACTGCTTTCGACTGCACAATTGGACACAGCCGCCGCAAGAGCTTTTTTGGCACATGTCAGCATGACATCAGAGAAAGTCGGACGTAACTCGGACACTTTTCTAACCGGCATGCATCTCGCGGTGATCACTTCTGCGCAGATTTTGCTAATCTTACACAAGCCTATTGAGAGCTACTTCTCACCTGAACATAGACTTTTGCACTCTCTGTGCTCCAGGGATCTGCAGGAACACATCATTGAGCTGTTTATGAAAACAAAGAGACATTAACAGTCAGGCATGACGGTTCATGTGCAATAAGTTGTTTCATTTTTTTTTTTTATGGTGATTGGGGGGCATTTACGTTGTCCTCAACTTCTTGTCTGAGCTTGTTTGTGTCCCGAGACTCTTTGGATAGAGTTTCTGAATATTGCCGGTTCAGACGAAGAGAGATAGGGTACTGAACTATGAAGAAAAATACAGAGGGATGAAAGAATATAAATACAAGCTAAACAAGCATGAAGATTAGTAAAAAAAAAAAAAGGATAGATCACCCGAAAATTTTAATTCTGTCATAATTTACTTCACTCATGTCATTCCAAACCTGTATGACTTTCTTTCACCCGTGGAGCACAAAAAAAAAATATATTTTGATCATTTTTACCAATCCAATGGATGAAAGTCAGTGGGGTCCATTGTTGTTTTGGACCCCATTTACCTTCATTGTACAGAAACATTTTTCAAAACATATTTTTTTATGTGTTCCACAATAGAAAGACAGACACAGAGGTGTGGAATGGCAATAATTTAGATTTTGGGGTGAACTATTACTTTAATATTGTCAGTCTAGACTCACTGATCTCTTTGGGGTTGGGTTTGATTTGGTTCTGTGGGTGGTTTGGTCCTCGATGCACATTGTCCATCACTTTCCAACGCACAATGTCTGTGCTCTTGGGTGGGCCGGTCCGCACCATTGGGGTCTCCAAATGATCACTGGTCAACAAAGACTGACGTAGCATGTAGTGGTCTTCTGTGAATCCCACAGTACGACCTGCCAATCACAAACACATTAAAAACAATACAGTAAATCTGTTCCCACTGATCTCTGTAGAATGTAACTGAAGTGTAACAGAGAGAAAAATTATTACCTCTGCCACAGCATGGGAGAAGAGCAAGACACGCCTGTCGGGGACAGACTGCACATGTTAATCAGCTTGGATATAACATTACTACACCACATCCTAACCACCTGAACACAACATGTTTTAAGCATCATGTACCGTAACGGGTTGTTTTAAAGAAAGTGAAAAATGCTGTCCAACGCAACAGAATCAAAGCAAAAAAGAACCTTTATGATGTGTATACTGCAAACAAGACAAGCAACAAGACATCTTATTGCTTTTTTCTTAATCATTTATCATCACCTGAGCAGTATTTTCAGTTTCACTGACAACTTAAAATAACTTGACACTGGAAACTCATGTTGCCTCTGTTATGGGAAGGTGTGTTTTTTTCCCCTTTCCCTTTTTTCTGTTCTCTTTTCTTAGTTATACACATTTTGACAACACTTCCTTTTCAGGACTTGTGGGGATATGCTGATTTGTAAAACAAAAAAATAAAATAAAAAAATAAAATATTAAGATGTGTATATCTACCTTGCAACAGGTGAAGTATTTCCAGCAGCAGAGCAAAAGCAAACCAAGCAACAGCATCAGAAACATAATAAGAGGAATCAACCACAGAAAACCTGCAGGTGGACAATCTGATACACAGAGAAACAATCAGTTAGTTTAACACGTTTTGCTCACCACACTCTTGTTCAAGAGCTAGAAATACAGTCTAAGTAGTAGTACAATTAATATTTGTGTATATCTTACCTTTCTTTTTCTTTACTAGGACGTGGTGTTCTTTGTCTGTGATGTTTAATGGATAATTCACAGTGTAGTGATAATTGCAGTCATCATCTTCATCACGGAAACTGCACGTCTCTATTACTTTGTTATCTGTTTACACAAATAAATCAACCCATCGTTGTTTCATCCATCCATAAACAAATCCATGAGTAGAGCTATGTCTTTTAATATAAATTAAGATCTGATGCCGTACTGTCTTCGAGCTCTTCCACCATGATGATTTTAAAGGGACATTTATTGCATTTCCGTCCTTTTCTCTCTCCGGTGTTCCAAGCCTGGCACTGAACGCAGCTCCTCTTGCCTTCACATATACCCAGTAGTTGCTGCATTATGAGAGACAGTTGGTATCAGGACAGAACTAATTAACATGCAAAGTAAAAAATACAGATAGACGGACATATTCACACGTTTACTTGGCTATCTAAATGGGGACATTCCATAGGCGTAATGGTTTTTATACCGTACCAACTGTATTTTCTATCGCCCTACACCAACCCAACCCCATACAGAAAACTTTCAGAATTTGTACATTTTCAAAAAATAACTTTGTTTACTTTATTTTTATACCAGTTTTACAAAGGAGGACATCCCCAAAGGGAAGTTTTTGGAGATTTTGTCGGGTTTAATTCACTTTTTGGTACAAAATTTGTCCCCAAAATATGGTTAAGTACACACACACCCATCATAGTCGTACCTGGAAGTTTGCTTCACAAGTGGGGCTCAGTGGGATTCCAGATTTTGCACACTCACAATGACCACATTTGCACTCACCAAGGCCATTACAGATGCCCTACAAAACAGACGAACAATTGTATTATACACAGAACTGTGTTTTACCTAGACACATTTATCAAAACTGAGTTATGAGTGAAATGGAACTCCTTGACTATCACCATATCTGTGACAGATGGGTTCGGCTCTACTCTGCTATGATTTAGAGAAAATCATATAAAATTTTACGGAAAAACATCAGTTTCAGTTTGATGTAGCTAATGTGCTTCAACAATCAGCATCTACCACCAGTAAATGACACCATCTATTTTAATTGAAAATAGAATAAATATTTATTTTGTATAAAAAATACAAAAAAAAAATTATATATAATTCATGTACAGTTCTCTCTCCATCTTCAATACCACGACTTAGGTGCCCTTGCCCCCAACTGCTCCCCGGGCGCCGCAGCATAAATGGCTGCCCACTGCTCCGGGTGTGTGTTCACAGTGTGTGTGTGTGTGTTCACTTCGGATGGGTTAAATGAAGAGCACAAATTCTGAGTATGGGTCACCATACTTGGCTGAATGTCACGTCACATACATATAAAATCATAATGTGATACATGATATTACTACAATTTTAAATAACTGTTTTCTATTTTAATTATATTTTGAAAAAGCAAAATCTTAACCCTACATTTTTTTAACAGTAGCGTGCTAGCATAGTGACTTTTATAATTTTGTGAGCATTACCCCTTTGCTGTCCAGACATAATTTTTTGCCGCTGAAGCATTCACAGGCATCTCCAGTCCATCCCGGTGTACAAACACATCTGCCCATACTGCAGCTTCCACGATCTGTTGTTGCAAAGAAAGGTGAAAGGTCACTAACCCTGAAACTGGATTACAACACCACATCAAAGCATGTCTGCTCCTAATACAACCTTATCAAATGACTGTATAGCCTGTTTTTCTTTCATCTCTCAAATTAAATTCGGGATATATTACTGGAATATTAAAATCGAAAAATCATTTCACTAACCATTACAGAGAAATCCACCAAATCTCTGGCACTGAGATTTGTCAAACTGGCAGAAGGGCCCTTCAAACTGGAATGGGTTATAGCACATACAGGTCCCACACATGCAGTCTCCTCTGCCCGAGCAAGACTCGTTCTTCCCAGGTTCGATGCACTTGTCTGAGTCCGTGGAGACCTCTGAACAGTTACAGAAAGGGCCTTGCCTACAAGAGGCAAGAAACGGGGTTATGGACTGCAATATAATGGGCACAAATCAAAGATATCAAAAGACTTAAATATCAATACTACCATCCATCAGAACACTGGCATTTCCCACAGACAAGATCTCCTTGGCCGTTACAGCGCGCTGCATTTTTAACCGGAGTCTGATGTTAAAGGTAAAACAGTGGTGTAAGATTTTAAATGAACATGCAGAACAGGAGAAGCGTTATAAAGAGGTAGCAGACCTACTGTACCTTTTCGCAGTCACATGTATGACAGAGCACTTCGGTCTTGATTCTGAGGGCGGAGCTAAATGTGGTTGGTTTGACTCTTAAGGCTCCAGCCCGGTCAGCCTGGTTGGCTTTACAAACATGCTGCTCTCCCACATGAGTAAGAGCCTTCAGACTGACTGTAAATTTACCCTTTACAGAGAGAAAAGTTGAATCAGTGTCTTTACGACAAGGTTTTCATATTTTAAAGAGTTAAATAGTGTTTTTTTTTAATTCCAGCAACCAGCATGCATCTTGTTTTCTGTTGGATATGTAATAAATTACATTCAATATTTCAATAAATTAAACTAAAAAAATAAATTATATATATATATATATATATATATATATATATATATATATATATATATATATATATATATATATATATATATATATATATATATATACACATATATATATATATTAAATTTAAATACATTAAAAAAATAATTTAAAATTATGTTTATAAAGACAGGAAATAAATGTCATGCTTTTTGCTACCTTTTGAAATGGCAAGTGGCACTTGTGCAAGTGCATGAGAGACTACATTCGAAGCTGTAAATTAAAAAGAAGTTAAAGGCACTCACAATTTCACCTGGTGTGATTTTATATTTGCCAGATTCAGAAAAAGTGCCAGACTGAGAGTGTATGTTGACTTTCACTGCCTTTGGTCTGTCCTCTGCACGGATACTGATCTTGGAACGAATATTCTGTTCAAAAAATTATTTAAAAAAGTTACATCAAATTAAAAATAAATAAATATCAGCAATGTATTTGGTATGAAAATAAATTTACTTCAAAAGCATTTTTTAAAATGTTCAAGATGTTGGAGGAATCTTCTTGTAACAGTCCTAGCTCAGCAATAGGGAAGTATTCTTGGAGTTTCTACAAACAAAGGAAATCATAATTCTCAATATAAACCTGACTTATATTGTAGTCTCTGAGAACTTTTCAATGGAGACATGATGCACTTATGTCATTGAGACAAAAAAAATGAGTTTTTAAAGGCATACAAACCTCGTAGTATGAATAGGAGTGGTTAGTAATGGCGAAGATTGGGATGATGTTATGTTTCATCAGGAGTCGCACTATGGTGGGTATGGATGGGTAGTCTTGACGAGTATCATGTGTGTAATTTCCATCTGAAGTCAGATGGCATTGCTCATCGTTACGATCCAAGATGCCCGCGAGCACATTGGCACCGTCTGCCTCATAATGGAAGGCTGATTCAGTGGAGAAGACAAGCAAGTGAGTGCTGTCATCCCTCCAGCCAATTTGTTCCTGTGAAAATGAGAAACACGTTATACTGTAGTAATAAGACTTGCCATTTACAGTACTGTAAATGGCAATAATTTTTCACTTCTGTCTACCAAATTAGCTTCTTAAAAATAGACATTTCAGTACCTGGCAGACAGCAACCTGTAAGATGGCATCAAACCCCCCCTCGGGGGCATCCAGGTTGCCAGATATGCACTCTTGCTCAAGCTTCTGTTTAAAGGTGTCTATGTTTTTTGTGAGAGTGATGACATTACGGAATGAAAACGGAGGGTCAGCTTTGGCCCACGGCACTTTTAATCTTTAAGAGGAAAAACATATAAAAGGAGCATGTGCAGACAAAGTCAAACTGCATGGTGCTGTAACTGTATTCTTCTTACTTAGCTGGTCTCATGTCAGTCTGAGGCTCGGTGACTTTGTCCACAAACTTGCCAAATCCGATTGTGTAATCGTCAGAGATTTTTCCAACAAGCTCAGCTACATAGGGTGAAATCAGACAATGAATGCATATTAAAATGTTTCAAAACAAACAACTCATGACTGCGGCACCCAAAACTAGTTTGCCCAAGTGGTATAATTTCTAAAATTGTGTTCAAACAGCCAGACAATGTGCAATGGATTCAGAAAGGGACTCAAAATATGTATTTAAAAGTTGAACTTACTTGACCCACCATCTAAATAATGCAACACTCATGGCTCAAGACGAAACAGTGAGACATAACACAACAGCCAATGTAAAAATAGCTAGAACACATCCTTTAAATGCACTTGGTGCAGCATAGCTTGATAGCCGAGACATTATTTTACAATGGACCTTTTCATGTGGCAATGATCGATACATAATATATCAAATATTTAAAAATAAGATTTTATAATGGCTACATACTGTACTATATATACACACACACACACACACGTGTGGGGTTTTTATTCACAGTGACGAGAGCAAACTTTTAAATCAGAATGAGAATAAACTGTTTTTAAATGACTAAAACAGCCAGTTTAAACTGAGTCACATCTTAAATCACCAATTCTAACACCATGTTTACTACTGTAGTTCACTGCAAAATTCACAGTGGTGTTTAATTTTACATAGCAAACCATCACAAATATAACGCCCAACCCAAATTACAACCGTTCCCAGCCCACATCTAACCGCTATGATACACCGCCCTCCTTGCTCACCCAGCTGGTTTCCCATACTCTTCAATTTGTCCAGATCATCAGACATAGAATGTGAGAAGTCCATGAGGATGTAGAGGTCCAGAGGGCCATGGGCTGGTTCAAACACCTCCATCTCCACCTCCCTCTCCTCCCCGGGGAGAAGCGTCATGCTCATTTGCTGAGGGGCCACCTGAGAGTACGTTAGTGACTTATTAATAGTCGCATTCTGAAAAACACAACAAAGGCACAAAGACACATTAATGCATAAACAGACATGAATCCATGATATGGAAATATAACTAAAGGGAGGGACAGGATTCTGATATAACAAACCTTTAAGGTTTTACTGCTGCTCTCAATTGTTACCATATGTCTACTACATTTACGGGCCTCCAAGTTTTCCTTCAGGTCACAACGTTCATACTCGAATATCTGAAGAGAAAAAAACATACAAATGAAAGAAATGACACAACTGCGGTCATACAGCTACAATAGGTTTTATATACTACATACAAATAACCAGAAACCATAGGAGACATTAAGGTGGGGGCAGTGAAATAAAACACAGTACTGGTTGAAAGACATGTATAATGTAAAAAAAATATATTTCAAATAAATGCTGTTCTTTTGAACTTTATTCATCCAAGAAACCTGAAGCACAAAATAATAATAATAAATGTTTTTTGAGCAACAAAAATTAGTAAATTCAAATGACTTATGTAGGTTAATGTGACACTGAAGACTGGGAATATAAACCATAACAATAGTTCACAATATTACTATTTTTACTGTATATCTGATCAAATAAATGCAGTCTCGGTTACCAAAAAAAAAACGACTGATTTCAAAAACAAAAAACAGTACAGACCCCATGCTCTTGAATGGTAGTGTACAGTATATTATTAAAGTTCATTTGAGAAGAACTGCTCAAATCACTGTTTAAAAATGCGGTAGTGTATCATACTTGAAATTGAATAATGACATTGTTGTTTGAATGAATGTTGGACATTTCTAATCACTAACATTTAACATTTCGGTTTAGATTTGTAAATGAGTTAATACTCTTCAACAGACCCTCTGGATCAAAACATCATATAGACTAATTGAGAAAACACATCAAACACATAAAACATCAATTCATTCTTCAGCATGAGGATCAGTGAGTTTCACCTCATCAGGGCAGTAAGCACATCCTGGTCCGATCTGGATACATTCTGAGCAGGTTTTTGCCCCGGCAGCAGTACAGCGGTTCACTGTGTATCGCAAAAAAGCATATTCAGCAAATAACAAAGATAATTATGTCTTCCCTGAAGTTGGCTTTAAATGTTTTGGTCTTCTTAGTGTTACATATTTGGGAAACCGTTGAATTTCACTGCTTTAAATAAAACATTTAGAGATTTCCTCTGAATTAATTCAGTTTTTCTAAACAATTTTTGCTATAACTTTAAACCAACTTTTTATATTTAGTGAATATACCTGTATGAAGTCAGTTCTCCTAATGTTCATACCAAAATCATGGTCTTGTTCCAATGAAAACTACAAATTATCTTTCTGTTGTTATTTTTAACCATACATCTATTGTTTTATCATTTAAATATCCTAATAAACTTTTTTTTGCTTAAAAAGGTGAACCGTACAGTTATTATTTAAAATAAATTATACTGGACCTGACGTTTTATTATTTAGTGAAATTACATATACACACATATACATATATATATACACACATATACATTTATATATATATATTAGGGGTGTAACGGTTCACAAAATTCACGGTTCGGTTCGGTTCAATACACTGATGTCACGGTTCGGTTCGGTACGGTTCGGTACGTTTTAGATACAGCAAAAAGAAAAAATTGGCAGATAAATTTCCTTGATTTTTTTAAAAATGTTTTATTTATTAAAACTAACAAAGTATGTGTTTTTTTTTACATTGAACAATGATGGAGCTATTCTTTACCCATCTTCTATGGTGTTTTCTTAGCAGCATACTGTATAAAACAAAAATAGCTCCTTATAAATTTTTTTAAAAAAATTAAATGTAATATTGTTGTAGTGGTTATGAACAAATACAAAGATGTAACTCTTTTTATATGGAACTCTATAACTCTTTATATTTAGTGTGTTTTTACTCAATTGGTTCTCTATTTGGGCTTATGTTTTTTGGAACAAGCAGGAATTACGGTCTGTCTGAAATGGGCTCGTGAAGGAATATTGTAATGGGGCTCAATTACATTAAGCATGTTCTTAAAACCTGCGTTTTCCACTACAGAGTAAGGTCTCATATCCGCGGCTATAACGTAAATGCACCATTCGCTGCGGTGATGTCCGTATACGGAGCCCGGGACGTCACCTGTAGGAGAAAAAAAAGCAATCCGTGGCGACGGTTTTGCAATCCGTCCCCTCAGTTTATAAACCGTACTCACGAATTCATAAACTGTTCACTCGATTTAACAAATCGTGCCCACGGATTAACAAACCGTGCCCACGAATTTCCAATCCGTGCACTTAGATTTTGTAAACCGTACCCTCGGTTTTTGAATCCGTACCCACGAATTCATAATCCGTGCGCACGCTTTCGCAATCCGTTCCCTCGGATTTGTAAACCGTACTCACGGATTCATGCAGCAAACTCCTACGTGTTAACATACAGTTTTATTGAATATTATTATGTGGAATAGGTTTACAGCAAAGTGTCTTAAGTGATTCTCTATCAAGTGTAGTACGAGGTGGAATACAAAGATTTAATAAGAAAGATGCGCATTAAAATCTTGTTCAATTGCTGATAATCTATAATAGCACTTGATTATTATTGTGCAATAAACCTGGCATTGTGACTGACTCTGGAGTAATTTTTTCCTCTTTTGTAAGTTATTTTGGATAAAAGATTCTTATGCATAACCTGTTTAATAATATATAATAATGATACAAATAAAAATAAAGTTATTTTTTATAATTTTAATTTGTAGGCTAAATAAATGAGTACAAGACAGTAAAAATATTTGTCATAAAATAATTTGTGAATTGCTTTATTTTTAAATAACCTTTGGACAGTTTTGGAAATGCTTGTGTACAATTCTTTCTTAACATGAAGACTTATTTTTGTGATTTTATTATACTAAGCTCCACCCACCTCACCCCACCTGCCGGAGTTAGATGCATGTTTCACTGTTAAGTGTAAAATGCGTGTCAGTTTTCAAATCCGAGGGAACGGATTGCGAAAGCGTGCGCACGGATTATGAATTCGTGGGTACGGATTCAAAAACCGAGGGTACGGTTTACACAATCTAAACGCACGGACTGGGAATTCGTGGGCACGGTTTGTTAATCCTGGGTACGATTTGTTAAACCGAGTGAACAGTTTATTAATTCATGAGCACGGTTTATAAACTGAGGGGACGGATTGCAAAACCGTCGCCACGGATTGATGTTTTTTCTCTCCTACAGGTGACGTGCGGGGCTCCGTACCGAGCCTTCAGCGCGTACTGAGTGAGCGAGCGCCTGACTGAGTAGCCTAACATAAACATATAAGTTGGTGTTTTTTTTTCTTCGGGGGTGTCAGGGGCATTGCCTGTTACGTCGTTTGGGTTATTGGGCTACCTTGTTGAACGCATAACATTATATTTCACACACCTTTTTTATTTTCCAAATTTAATTAATTAGTCCAACGAACCGTTCGGTACATAATGCGTACCGCGTACCGAACCGAAAGCCTCGTACCGAACGGTTCAATACGAATACGCGTATCGTTACACCCCTAATATATATATATATATATATATATATATATATATATATATAAATATAGCATGCAAAGTATTTGGACAGTTAAAACTGTACTTCACAGTATTAGCAAACAAAACATCACCCCAAATGTTATCATATATATTGTTTATCATTAATGATTACAGTCAGCAGAAAGTAATCTGGTGTTTTAACGGACTTAGCATTGCTTCATAAGTAAAAGTGTTTGTAAATGAGATTTGAGGTTTAAGGGGCTTAAGAAGAGTTGATGTTCCCACCCTCATTAGCATGGCTGGCTGTCACAGCGAGCATGAGAACGTAGATCCCCACAGCGAGATGCAGCGCCCATCCTCCCATTTCAGTCTGAAACATAAATACAACAATAGCAAGATCACACATTTAACATGAGGTTAAACATAGTGAACAGATGCCACACAGATACACATGAATGCATACAGAGATACACACCAAAAAAAAAACTGATCATAACTGAACTGAGTAATTCAAGGCATGCGAGACATGTGCCTTGGTAAACACCACAATACATTCAGCAAAAACCTCATAATGACCAGACACACTGCAGTGGACATTCACTTGAAATAACAGCATGTTTGTGTGTGTCTATTGTCCATTACAACTACCGTACACTTATCTAATCTACAGGAGAATTGCATGCATCTCAGCTGTTACATCTGCGCTTAAATAAATAAAACAGAAGCAGAAATCCAATCCACTTTTCTCTTGCTTTTTACTCACTCCCTTTTTTTCTCCCTGAAAACATCAAATAAAAGTTGAGCCCATTTCACCCCCCATAAATCTGTTAGGAAGAGGAGGACAGCGAAGAGGAGGAACAGACCAATGATTCCTCAGGAATTCCTCTCATATCCTCTACAGATGCACACTGACACTGGGAGAAAAACAGTGGAAAGTTTGAGAACAACTTTTCATATACTGTATATATATTTTTGTGTATTATACTTTAGTCTCATTTTCTAATATAATATTTTATTGTGCATAATTTAAAATAACTTTCAATTGATATATACCTTTTGTAATTAATAAAATTATATACATTTATTAATTTAATCCCTTACCAATACATGCTGATTAGAATCAGGACACATTCTTAAATGTGTCAACGCACATACTATATGCACCAGACTGACACTGCGTCACTTCTCACTGGTTTTTTTTTTTTTTTAAATAGTTTTTTCTTTTCTTTTTTGCAGCATTTTTTTCATTTTTTTATTTTGAAGCCCTGCATTTTGTTCTATCCTGCTAAGCTCTATCCAGGACACAAAACACATTCCCTGAACACATCCATCTGCACTGTCTGCTAATCTTGCAAAATTTGGTTTGGTGAAACTTATTACTTGTAGTAGCAGCTGGTGCTGAACTGACTGCAGGTTTGCAAAATCCATCAAGTTTCTAATTCAGGTACTTGTTCAGGTACTTTGAATATGTAAATTTTAATATATCCTATGGCATAAAAATCACTAACTACACAATTTAAATACAATTATTTTTTTTTTTTACATTCTTTAAATAAGTGTTTCATGTTCAATTGAAATTACAAATTTTATCCCTCAAAACCTTCCCCTAAACCACCAAAATACACAAAACAGTATAATCCAAGAAAACAAAACATGTTGCTTAAACCTAGTGTTCACACATCCTTCAACTTTACATTCATATATAACTCTTCAAGTTCATATTTTGACCAACATCGCTGGAATTTCGCTCCAGGATGAGAGAAAACTCAAATCACATAGAAATATTACTGCTCCTGAGACCTAAACAGCATGCTATTGTGAATTTGATTGGGCCTGTGCTAAACTCATAAATGGGCATTTAAATCAGGCTTAGTCATACAGACTTTTTGCATCAGTGAAACTTTGAGGAACAACTTATTTAGAGCAAATTTCTTCTAACTCAGTAAAGCTAAACACAAATTCAACTAAATGTAAATCAATGTGAGAATAATAATGACATTAAATACCATAATGAAACCTAATAGTCACGATATATATACATACAGAATGATCCAGACACAGATGTGAATGGTTACAAATGCATAACACCACCGAACAACATTCAAATCAAAATGAACAACTGAAAATGAATGATGCAGCTTCAGACACTCTTTTGCAAAAGTGAAAACAACCAGCACTTTCTTTTTATCTCTCATATACGTTCATAAAGATTTAGTGGACATATTTTAGAAGATCAAAAACAGAACCAGCTGAATAGTAGTGTGCACAATTTAAAGGCCTAAAACAAAGTGATTAAGAAATATATATATATATATATATATATATATATATATATATATATATATATATATATATATATATATATATATATATATATATATATTGATTTCGCCAGCCACAAACATCAGCTGAAAAACAAGACAAACAAAAAGAGACAAGCAAGTAAAGAGGAAAGGGGAAGCAGAGATAAAAAAGAGCCTTAAATACATGCATGACTTTGAGGCTTTGCAAAAAGATTGTTGATCTCACAAACCTCTTAGTTTGTTGTTTCCCAATCCAAGTCCCAGAGCCCAACAACAAACAGCAAAGTTCTCTAAAAGAAAACCCTTAATTCTCTCTCTTGTTTCCAATGATTAACCGAAGAGGGAAAATAACCTGCTTTCCACCTGTTTCTTCACAAATCCAAACAACAGGGAAACTATTTGTGCTTGCAGGAAAAAGTTCCCTTCCTACCCCACTTGGGGCAGTGCACAATCGACTGAATATTCCCCCCCAGAGACGACTTGTGTTTAAGAGTGAATGTGTGTCTGGTCCCTCCTCTTTTGCTCAAGCTGTTCAGGTGGGTCACAGGCAACACCGTTGCTTTCTTCCGCTGGCTTTGATAGTCCACAAGATCGCTCCACCGTTCTTTCTGTCCTTTGCTCACTCGCTCTCTGCACATTCCTTTAGCAGCACCCTCACCTGTGTGGATTTGAGAATGACAGGCCAGAGCTCCTCTCCGAGGGGGAGAGGAAAAGAGTGAGAGAGAGAGGGAAAGAGTCAAGAAACCCTGCCCTTGCAAAGGAAGGTGCCAGGCAGATTTATTGCCTGCGGGGTACAAAAGAATCACTGCCACACTCATTTCTGCACATGGATACACAGGTACACACATGAACACGTGCCTCGTCACACTTTAAGACGATGGAAAGCGACCAACTAAACTCAGATATATGCATATCAAACAATCTGACAGGCTTCACACACTCAAATGAACTCAACAGCTCACACAGAGCATTGCCTTTTAAGTCTTTCAAATGTCACTGCCACTAAAATGTGCCCTAATACAAGAGGGAATAGAAAAAGTAAGGAAGCTAGAAATACAGTGAAGAAATGGGTAGAAGGAGAGAGAGAGAGAGGTGAAAACATGCACTCCTGTGGAGCAGGAACAAAGCAAAAGTTTCCAGAAAGACCTTGATTTACAACTTATAGATCACATGAATATAAACGATAAATATAATGATAGAATGATTGATAAAAAGACAGAATGATTGATAGATAGGTATAGACAAGACAGATATATTAACAGACAGAGCCATAGAACAGACAGAATGATAGATATAACAATAGAACAATCAACAGACAGACAGACAGACAGACAGATAGATAGATAGATGGAACTTAAATTATAGAAAAACAGACAGAACAACTGAAAAACAGATATAACGAGCAAGAGACAAAAAGATGGAGCAATTAGAAGAATAAAACAGCTAAATGACTGATAGACAGACAGGCAAATGATAGACAGTTAGACAGACAGACAGACAGAACTCAGTCAGAAACAAGGTGTATGCTTCCCTGAGTAACAATCAAAAAGCCTGGCACGCAGTGTAACATTAGAAAGGGAAGTGTGTGGTACAGCTGTCCCTCAGGAATTACCTGTGAACAAGATTAACTGCTGTTATTGCCATTTCTGTCTGCCGGACATCAGAAAAGTTCCAACTGCATTTCCTCACATGCTTTCTTTTAGATCATTTCTTTAAATTAATGTACATGAAGCATTATTTCTGGCCTTCATATTCAACAATTCATATTCAACCTTCTTTTGTTTATAAACACTGAATTCATACAGGTTGCACAAATTAGCACAAATTAATCGGCAATAAGTGACAAATATTACATGTTTGTGCATTTAATGAACAAATATATCATTTTTTGTGTACTATCTTCTGAAATTTTGGACACAATTTTCAAAATAAATATAATTTATGGTCAAGAACATCCCTCTCAGGATTTCCCTTTCCAACCAAAAACAATCACCTATGGTAAAGTTGCCAGTTATTGTTGTTGTTACTGATGCAATCCTGCTAAAATCATCTCTCACAGTGTACAAAATGAAAATGTATTTTGTTTTCTTTTTAATTATTGAGTGTCAACCTCAAAAGGTCATAAAGACGTTTTGCAACCAAAATTTGAGTCATGAATAAATACTGTTTATTGTTAAATTACTGTTAAATATTTTGTAATTTATCAATTTTATAGTAATAAACACTAATACCAAAATAAATAGCCTTCAACAAAATACATAAAAAAAACTAATTGCTTATTTGGTATTTAATTTTATGTTAGATGCCAGTTCATAAAACATGTTTGTCCTCTCTCGGAATTTTGCTTCCTTTAAAAGAAAAACGCATGCCTTAATCATTCTAAGCTTTCAGGATCAATTGCTGAAGACAAGTGACTAATATCAATTTACCATGGTAATCTTTCTTGGCAGGATGGTGAACTCATCAGAACACAAACAAGCACTTCTACAAATAAAACAAATATTATTTCCCCCCTTCAGCGGTCAAAACCATTTCTCTCAAGGTTTCTCTTAGCAAATCCGACCACCCATTAAGCACAAAACGTCTGCCAACAGTATAGCGCGGTTTTAAAAACACTTAAAGTATTACAGACAAGTTTGATTTGCTGAAAGTAATTCACCTCACCTCACACACGAGTTCTGCTGTCGCATAAAACAGTCAGTCAGCGCGTGACAGAACTGCGAGCTCCTAGAAAACATCTGCTGGCATCTTTGGCGCGTTCCGAATCGGATTCAACGTTATGTGTCATACGTAGAAACGAAAGATTTAAAAAAACATGCATTTTTAAATTCACATTTTCCTAGCACTTGCTAACGCCCTGGACTGCATTACGCACATTTTGGCAAAAGCTCTTTTGTGAGGCGAACGGAACCATCAATTACATGACAAAAGAATCACTCAGAATGTAGCCTATTTATTTCTTTTGAAAGCAGTCCAAAAACTACCAAATAAGAAGAGCTACTCTAAAGAGCTTATGAACGTTCAAATGTTCTTATGGTCAACTTATAGGTTCTAGGCTACTAGACTTAACAACAAAAAAAGTAATATATATATATATATATATATATATATATATATATATATATATATATATATATATACACACACACACACACACACACACATAACCATTTGTTTTAACCATAAAGGCTTATATTTGATCAAAACTACCATCTGGCAGGCCAGTAGGACAGAGGGGGGCAGGAAGAAATGACAAAAGCGCTGAAACAAATAAACTTAAGCATACCATAAGATGTCTGCTAATCAACTGAAATTAGATAAAAGCATAAGTAGGAAACATTTATATATAAATTAAAGTGAAGTAACGTGGTCAATTATAGAGTTTTTTTTCTAATAATTTAACATGTATTCATCAAGGATACATTAAACTTATCAAAAGTAACAGTTAATACCTTGAGACAGTGTAACTATTTCAAATACAGGCTATCCTTTTGAACATTCTTTTAATCAAAGAATTCTGAAAAAAGTTTCCACAAAATAAGCAGTGCAACTGTTTTCAACTGATAATAATTTAATTATAATAGTAGTATTGTAAATTATAATAGTATTTCATAATTCTGTATTTTTGATCAAATAAACATAAGACACTTATGCTGAACAGAAGACGCTTTCAAAACCAAACAAAAATATAGGCTACTACAAACCCCAGACCTGTGGATGGTAGTGTATATATACACAAACAAACTGTCACTTAGAGAAATGTCTACATAAAGGGTAGTAGGTTTGAACCCACAACCTTTTTATTACCAAGCCCAGATCTATAAAGTGAAAGTGACATGACACTCAGCCAAGTATGGTGACCCATACTCAGAATTTGTGCTCTGCATTTAAATGAGATTTGTGGGATGCACATCCAGGGCACGAAGCTCCCGTTCCACCACATCCCAAAGATGCTCTATTGGGTTGAGATCTGGTGACTGTGGGGGCCATTTTAGTACAGTGAACTCATTGTCATGTTCAAGAAACCAATTTGAAATGATTCGAGCTTTGTGACATGGTGCATTATCCTGCAGAAAGTGGCCATCAGAGGATGGGTATATTGTGTTCATAAAGGGATGGACATGGTCAGAAACAATGCTCAGGTAGGCCGTGGCATTTAAACAATGCCCAATTGGTACTAAGGGGCCTAAAGTGTGCCAAGAAAACATCCCCCACACCCATACACCATGACCACCAGCAGCCTGCACAGTGGTAACAAGGCATGATGGATCCATGTTCTCATTCTGTTTACGCCAATTTCTGACTCTACCATCTGAATGTCTCAACAGAAAACCGAGACTCATCAGACCAGGCAATGTTTTTCCAGTCTTCAACAGTCCAATTTTGGTGAGCTCATGCAAATTGTAGCCTTTTTCCTACACTGGTGGTGGATGAGGAGATACCCCCTGACAATGTAAGCGCTTTGAGTGCCTAGAAAAGCGCTATAAAAATGAAATGAATTATTATTATTATTTGTAGTGGAGATGAGTGGTACCCTGTGGGGTCTTCTGCTGTTGTAGCCCATCCGCCTCAAGGTTGTGTGTGTTGTGGCTTCACAAATGCTTTGCTGCATACCTCGGTTGTAACGAGTGGTTATTTCAAAGTTGCTCTTCTATCAGCTTGAATTAGTCGGCCCATTCTCCTCTGACCTCTAGCACAAACAAGGCATTTTCGCACACAGGACTGCCACATACTGGATGTTTTTCCCTTTTCACACCATTCTTTGTAAACCCTAGAAATGGTTGTGGGTGAAAATCCCAGTAACTGAGCAGATCTGGCACCAACAACCATGCCACGCTCAAAATTGCTTAAATCACCTTTCCCATTCTCACATTCAGTCTGGAGTTCAGGAGATTGTCTTGACCAGGCACATACCCCTTAATGCATTGAAGCAACTGCCATGTGATTGGTTGATTAGATAATTGCATTAATGATAAATTGAACAGGTGTTCCTAATAATCCTTTAGGTGAGTTTGTGTCTATCTATCTATCCATCCATCCACTAGGCTGCACCACCACATTCCCAGCAGATGGTTTTAAATATAAATGACGGAAAATGCCACCAATGAACCTCATTCCCCAGGATTTCTTAGCTTGAACAAAAGTTTGAATGCCTCAAGCTCAAAATGGAAATGCATTGGGAGAATATAAATCAGTGATCCATCTTGAAAACACACACCATCTTCCAAATTTAGCACTAAAAACACTCCTCCGCACTACCTGAAATTACTTCATCCCAGAGGCAGATGCTTTTAGATTTGGGGGAGGAGAGGAGAAAAAAAACGGCGTGATTAATGAAACAATTCAATAGATTTGCATTTATACAAAAAAAACATTTATTTTTACACTGCTGAGCAACAGAGAATCCAGAGTCATCTTAATATACACATAAAAATACCTACTTGCATTGGTAAAATAAAAAGATAGAAATGGCAGAAAATAGACTTGCACCAAAATATAAGACCCTTTGTGTCTTATAATAAATGCAATAATATAGTCAATTAGTTGTAATAAGATACTGAAAGAATACTCTGGTGATGATTAATTGGTATTCTGTGTACATGGCCTTTCCAAAACATAAAAATGGAAACAGACTATAGAAAGACCAGACAGGGCATCTATCAAACACTGAATGATTTAAAAAAAATAAAAATTAAAAAAAAATATTCCCAAAGAAAAATGTAATTTGCAGAAAAGTTTCATATGTCTGACATGAAAGGTAGGTGACTTTACTGCAACAGGCAGGATAATTTTTACATACACAAATTATGAATTAAAATGGAAAACATCTGGCAAAGACAAACCAATAAGTTTAAATCAAAGAATCAACCAACAGATAAACGCATTTGAAACAGCTAGTCAAAACCGAGCACAGAGATGAATGATACAATTATGTCATTATAAAACTATATGCAGAATTTTCACTTTCTGAAAATGAGATAAACACCATCTATTCCAGTTGCCAGACAGTTAAAACCATCTGTTGCTCAACTAAAAAAAAAAAGCATGTAGCACTGCCATTCACTATCAATCTGGCAATCTGAAGTGAAATAACCCTGCCTTTTTTCATTTTATTGCTTAGCTTTTTTGAGAATGGTTCCCACTGCAGAGATGACTGTGGTCTTGGTGCCGCTGGCTGTTGTGGTCACAGAGACGACTCCAGGGAGGGTGGCAGTGGTGGTGAGGAGGGCGGGTTGTGCCAGGGTCACTGGCACTGCTGAGTCCCATTTGCTCTTCCTCTTCTGAGCATCTGCTAGGTCATCAAACTCAGACTTACTATACTATAAACAGACATTAGTAAAGTGAAGGCTGTTGCCTATGGTGTTTTTACAATTAAAGGGGCTATATGTAGAATTCAGAAACCCTTGCTGTTAGTGACACCAGTGACTGTAAAAAGTACTGCAGCCAGCAACTTGTTTGGTCAAGCTTGCACTCGAGCACATGAAACATACAAAAGACTGAATGTGATTTAGTGACTCAAAAGTCACAGATCTTCCCAGCAAACAATCCCGAGACCTTCACTTAAAAATCCAGTCCACAGGCTTTCTTGACAGCCTAGGAAGCTGGGGAAAGTCTAATTTTCCTTACAAGTAATGAGGCAATAAATAAAGGAATAAATAAACATTTTGTATATATAGCCCCTTTAAGGTCTTTATAAAAGACCACATTATGTCACCCAAAAATTAACAAGAAATAAAGTGGGAAATGGAACAGATCTCATTTTGGTCCAAATTACTTTTTGATCAGTATACTTTTTACCAGTACTGTTTTTTTTATGGAACTGGTTCCACTTTAATATTGTATTAAATATAATTACACATCATATTTATTTACTTGAAAAAGAGGCTAAATAATTTACATACAGAAAGATTAAATATACTATTAAAGTATCTGATCAATATTAACCATTAAAATATTGTTTCAGTAATAATGAAAAGTATTAACAGGCTATTATTATAAAGGACTAATATAACTTATGCATTTGGTGTACCTGTGGAAGTCGTGTTTGTGGCCATAGCTGCTGCATTAGTAGTGCTGCCTTTCTTGGTGCATGTCACAAACTCAATCTACAGACATATGGGTAAGAACAAATATTTACTCTCAGTGATGTTGTGGCCCAGACAGTACAAACAAATGTTTTAATATTATTATTATTTATTTATTTATTTTTGAGTGCCTCAGGGCTCTAACCTTGGTCTTTTCCTTTTTAGCTTTTTCCAGCTTGTCCATCTCCACTTTCTGAGCTTTGGCTGTGGAGAGAACAGCACACAAATGGTTAACAGATGTAGTCAATGCAATCCATATGAAATGTCAAACCGAATTTAAAGCTAAATTTACCTAGTGCCTCATAATATGAATCCTCTGACCAGCCATGAGGATCAAACATGTCCTGTGAAGAAGTAAACAAATACATTTTGCAACAGACATGAATACAATGTATGGTATTTATGTGGTATTAACAGGTAAGCATTACACTTACTTTTGGGTAATTGGTTCCAAGTTCGTCAATACCACAGAACTGGATAAGCTTCTCATAAATACTATAAACACAAACACATGATTAGGTTGCAAACAAATAAAACAATATCAATAGGTAATTTACTTCCGGTTATGTCTAGTGCACAGTGGATCATAAACACTTGTTATCTCCAGACCTGGGGTTGCGAAACTCTTTCTTCTTTTGAATATGGCTGTTTGTATCAAAATCTCCATGAAGCTTCCTCTCGTAAAGTTTAAAGATCTTTTCCTACAAACAGAAAAGGGAGTCGTTATTTTCCCCTATCATTACTGAAATTAAGTGCATGTGTGATATTGCTAAATTAACAAACTCCATTTTAAGCCTATTTGAGTTCATTTTAAATGAAAGAAGTGCTGTACAAAACAAGACAAAAAAAATGCCTCTTTGCTCCAAGTGCTGCGAGACACCAAGAATGAATAAAGTCTTTGTTTCAGTGTGAGCTTTTAGAACTAGAGGGTGATTTTTGACAACCAGTCTCCAAGGATCACTAGTATTCCATAACATTCCAAGTCGTCAAATAAATGGAAAAGTTGTTTGTTGACAGTTAAGAGACTAATGTTAGTTAAATCTTAGAGAATTTACTACTAGTAAGTTCACAGGAAGACAAATTCAGATGTATAAGGGAATGAGGATCATGTCTTAACAGTGAAAAAAAGCATAGCCACAGGGACATGATATTCATCAAGACATGGAAAAGCATAGCCCATCTATCAAAACAAGGTTGTACTGTAGTGTGAAAACCCCACCTATGTTCACCTGTCCTGATAGCTCATGAGAGAGAGAGCTACAGCAGGAAGTAGTTTGACAATTAGGAATTTAATTGATTAATTAATCACATACTACATATACATACACACATATACATATATATATATATATATACATATACACATATACATACATATACATATATATACACATGTATATACATACATACACATATACATACACATGTATATACATACATACACACACATACATATATATATATATATACATATATATATACACATGTATATACATACATACACATATACATACACATGTATATACATACATACATACACACACATACATATATATATATATACACACACACACACACACACACACACACACACACACACACACACACAAAACTAAATTCTAATTAAATGTGTTCGAAAATGATCTTGGTATCAACGTGGTTTGACAAGGAGCAGTCCAATCAAAACAAAGCAGCTGAGAGAATGTTTTTCGCTGATATATGGCCAAAAATAAAAAATGGCACAATCTATATAATTTTAGCATCGGATTCACAAAAGTATTTATACAAATTAAAGTAACCGTGATTAGACTGATGATCACTTCATTTAAATAGTTGATTTAAGTTCAATATACTATCTCCAAAAATAAAAATGGGTAATATTTTATGCAGTATTTATTTAGCTTTGTTATTTAAAATACTTTTGTTTATGGTTGTTCATGTCAGTTCACATTGCAGTGCAAATGCCTAAAAAAAAAAGTTATCTTTAAAGGATCAAAAATGACCTGAACATGGGTTCACTGCAGCAGTCTTTAACACAGCTTGGTAAAAATGTGACTCCTGGAAATTGCACAGCAGCCAACTGATCAGATTAGAACTGATTTTGGCCCACTCTTGTCATTGGCAATATGCATAAGCCTGTGAATGGTCAGTGGTCAAGCTATTTGATAGCTCAGACTAGCATCTATCAAAAAACAGGCAAAGTGAACAAGTGCAGTCAAGATTTCTCTCATTGGTGCCCATGGCAGGAGGTTAGGAACATCTCAAACAGGATATAGCAAACCATCTCACCTGCAGATGACTGGAACAACGCCCAGGAGGTTCAGGAGGAATTTTGATCTCATCAGGAGACATATTCCGAACCTTCTCTGAAAACTGTGCTGTGAAAAAGAAAAAATACTCAAAGACAGCAAATACATCTATACTGTACAAAATGTTGCAATAGAGTAATGACAGTAAGTCATACATAAATTTAATTTACAAATCTAGTTTGTTTTATTAAATTAAAATGTATTCATTTAGCAGACGCTTTTATCCAAAGCGACTTACAGTGCATTCAGGCTATAAATTTTTACATATCATGTGTTCCCGGGGAATCGAACCCCCAACCTTGCACTTGCTTGCTTGCTAGCACAGTGCTCTACCAGTTGAGCTACAGGAACACAGATTTGTACATTTTCTTTATCACAAATAGCACATGATTAGAAATGTAAGTGGAAGTGACATACAGCCAAGTATGGTGACCCATACTCAGAATTCATGCTCTGCATTTAACCCATCAAAAGTGCACACAAACAGCAGTGAACACACATCCAGAGCAGTGGGCAGCCATTTATGCTGGGGTCCCCGGGGAGCAGTTGGGGGTTCAGGGCCTTGTTCAAGGGCACCTAAGTCGTGGTATTGCCGGCCCGAGACTGGAACCCACAACCTTAGGGTTAGGAAACATACTCTCTAACCACTAGTCCACGACGTCCACGATATATTTCAACATATATGTATTTAAATAAATAAACAAACACATAAATAAGCCATGCCTAAAGAAAATACTTCTCCCATCAGTTGTATGAAATTTCCAAACATAAACATTCTGGATTCTTTATGCAACTTTAACCTCAAGCTACATTTCATTTTCACTTTTATTTTTTTAAATGACACTGAACTGCTACTTCAATTTGGTAGGAATTTGCAGAAACGATTTTCCACCCCTTAAGCTAGAAGCATCTATCAGACATCTCTGGAGAAAATTACCAGGAAATGGTATTTGTGGTTGCGTACACACGCAACAGTGAACACTATTCAAATTATACTGGTTAAAACAGGCCACTGCTGAATTCTCTTCTCTCTGCCTCTCTCACACCTGGGCATGTCTGAGGCAGTGACTGTGGCCCTAAACATGCCTCCGTTTGTTGAAACAAGGCAAGGAAGGTTCTGGGTGGGGCCTTCTAGATGTGGCACTGTTCCCTAAGCAATGCCCAGACACACACACACACACACAGACATAAACTTGCAAAGACAAATGGAAACTTGCAGAGTTACTTCGGAAAGGTCAAACTATTTTTCAGCCAGAGCTGCCTTACATAAACTGTACATTTGAGAACAACCCTGTGGCAAAACAGACCATGCTGTCCTGTACTGTAGTTATGGTTCAAAATTTTAGACTAAGTATAAAAAGTTGAAGTTATAAAACTCGCCCGGAGAGAGTGCGGGCACTTAAAACGCGTCTCTCCTTTTGCTCAAACTCAACTCTCTCTATGCTCACGCACTATATATTAATTATTTTCACACCTTTCTATTTCTAACGTTCTCTGTTCACATCTTTTACCACGTGCAGTGTGTGAACGCTCTAATCCATTAACATGGGCTAGGAAAAAATACCCACCAGACAGTGTGTGAGAATCTGTAAGTTATGTAGGCATATGCCCAGTCGGTACTGTCCTCGCACTCCATTTAGGCATGCTGCATTCTGATTGGTTTCGGATAGCATACTGTGGGAGGTCGGGGGCTGCTATAAAGTGATTTAGAAAACACGCATGCTCAAATCGTGATCTTATAACAATTTTGATTAAATCGCACAGCCCTACTTGTAATGCAAAGTTTCAGACACTGTTTAGAGTATTGAAAAATTTGAGAATAATAAGACTGTGTATTTAAAGGCTTTACTGAGGGAAATGACAATAAAAATAAAAATAAATTAAAGGAGTCATATGATGCTTTTTTAAAGATCATTATTTTGTGTATTTGGTGTAACAGAATATGTCCTTAGTTTTACCATCAGTTCAAGCCCAAAAGGGGTACAGTCGCATGACAGACACAGTGGCTAATTTACATGCACACAAATAATCCATTTGTAATCGGATTGACAGCTCAGATGGATTGAAAAAGTTCATATAAACACCTTAAACTGAACCGATTAAGCTCGATCGGAATGAAATTTTGATCCGACTGAAGGGGGTGGTTTATTCCTCTTCTAAAACGACAGTGCATGTAAACACTCGATCGGATTGAACCAAGAAACTGAAAGAACTGTGCATGTGCAATAATGCAGAAATAACGTAATGACATATGACTCTCACGGAATGAGCAGCTCTTCCTTTTGAATAAAGAATACGGGGAGGAATTATTATGTGTAAACAGTGAGAAACTCTATATGTCACTTTCACTTTTCACTATTTAAGCAGTGTGCACATGTCTAAAAAATCTATTCCAATTTGAAGCTTGTGACGTGCACATCAATCCGATCACTTTATGTAGATTCATCAATCGTAATGAATTCAGTCCGACTGAACCAAAAGTGTGCATTTAAAGCCTATGATGGAGCTTGTATGTGTTTGCAGTACACAAGCCACGGACCGTTAATACAGCTGACTCCACCGTGTGATTGTCTCTCTCTCTCACAGACAGCGAATGCACGCGCACAAACACACAAACGCGATACGCAAAACTCTGCATTTGAACATAAACATACAAAACATATTTAACAGTAGCTGTTTCAGAAGCGGCAGATTGTCGTAGCAAAGTCAGAATGATCCTAAATGATTCCTAAATGCATCTGTTTTAGGAAGGCCAAATAGTGTGTTTGCTTTCGCCTAGATACACATAGCATCTCCCTGACATGACTGCTTCAATAATAACTGCAGTTACTGAAACCACGCCTTTTTTGTAGCCCCTTTCACACTGCCATTCCGGAAAATACATGGGTAAAGTGTTCCGGCAATTTTTCCTGGGTCGCTAGATTTTGCACTTTCACACTGCCAGTGATTACCCGGGATATGTGCGTGCTTTCACACACAACCCGTAAAGATCCCGTAACGACACGTGACATCAGGGTGTGACGTCTAATGTACGAGTCCAAAACGTTAGGCACGTTATACTTTCACTGAAGCAAGCGAATGATTTCGGCGTCAGTTACAGTTTGCACATATTTTTCAGTTCGTGAACGTTAATCTTCCTTCAAAACCGCCGGTAAAAGAGTCACACGATAACACGCGTCATCACTTAAACCCGGCATTGGATCGGGCTTTTGTTCACACAGGCTCGCCCCGGGTCGAACCTGGCAATGTTACTAGGTCCCCGACCCGGGTTCAATGCAGGAATCAATGCCGGGACGTGTTTGCTTTCACACAGAAGGCGACCCGGCAATGTTCCACCAATTTGCTGGGTCCGACGTGCACTGTGAAAGGGGCTAAAGTTAACATTTAGGCGGCATTACGGAAAAATATTTCCACAGTGACATAGACATGTGGTCTCTTCTGACTGCAAGCGACCACTTAGAAACCACCCAGAACACCCTAGCAACAAAGCCAAAACATCAAAGACTAAAACAACTTAGAAAATATAAAAACTTAAGTATAAAGCTGTCAGGAGTGTGACTTGGAGTGTGGGATTATATTTGAGGCTCTCATGGATTCAGCTTCGTGTAGTTGGTCTGAAAAACGTGTTTTATAAAGCATTCAACCTTGTTCTAATAATTACAGTGTGATTAGAGTAAATGTGGAAGCAGCAGGCAGCAAGGGTGTGCAGGAATGTTGGCAAGATGGGGGTCTTCTATAAAGCCTCTAAAAACCCTGCTGCTGCTCTCGAGCCAGATTTCTTATCCCTGACCTCATTTACAGTGTGGATCTTAGCTGATCTTAGAACAGAACATCTCTCCCAATGGGTTGGTTTTTTGTCATTTCCTCTCCATCAAAGTAATTAAGCATTGACTTTAAGTGACTCATTTCTCTGGCATCTTCAGAGATCAGTGTCCTCCCAAACAAGTGGCACAAATCACACACTCCAAGAAAGCAGGACTCCAAGAAACGGAAGGAGGGAAAACTAGGGACAAATCTAAAGAGCTTCTGTCTCCCAACCACAAAGAAAACTTTGATTCTCTGATAAGACCTTCTTGTCTTATGGTCTATTCGGATATTTTCAAATTTTAATGAGAAGGAAAAACAAGACAAAGTGGAACGTTCAGTTACTTGCCCAAGTCACTTGTTTACTGTAACTCCCTACAACCGTAAATTCAGTCTCTGACTGCATCAGAAAGATATGTGGCATTATAAATAATATAACCACAAAGGGAAAGTGTTGTGAAAGAGAGGGAAAGTGAAATGCATTTTGTTGTTTATAATGTTGCATATTATAAAGTTTTATGAAGACTGTACTCCTCCTCTATATCAGGCTGAAGTAATAATACCATATACACAGATTCTGACAAAACAATCACACCAGGTTGGCAGGAGCAGAAATACATAGTGCTCTTTTCAAGAAGGCATGATATGGTGCAATCTACCACATTCAAGCCAAGTTTTGAAACATTTTTATTTGAAGATGAAAGTATGATTGATTCATTTTATACTTACCAACAAGCTCATTAGGGTCCTTAACTTCCACTTCTGTGACATCCTACAAAAGAAGAAAAAGAAAAACATGCATAACTGAAAATCAGTGACACATTTTACTTCACATGTCCTAAATTGTGTGTGTGTGTGTGTGTGTGTGTGTGTGTATATATATGTATATATATATATATATATAGCCAAATATTAATCAATTCTAGCAATTTTGACATTTCAGCTAATAACAATACATATTTGTTCATTTAACAAAATGTTAGTGCCCCCTTGTGTCAACTCCAAGTCCAACAACAGCAGAGCTAAGGGATAAACTTGACCATTTTTTTTTTAATCATCACATTTTTTTTCCAATTAAATATTGTGTTAAGAGTATTCTTTTATGCAGTTATGTGCAGATCTTTAAACACTGCTCGCGATTCAGAAATAAAAGGTTTAATCATGTGCTGTAACTTTTAAAACAAAATATCTCTCCTGGAAGGCTTAAAAACCGAAAGTAATGAAATCAGACCCAAAGTGCGAAGCCACTGAATAATAAAACTAGGCAAAAAAATAAAATAAACAAACTACACCGCCATTCTGCTTTTCCATGTCGTGATAAATATCATATCCCTGTGGCTATACTACTCTTGCCATTTCATTTTCATGCCCCTGCATGCAATTTATCAACAGCAAAAACAAAACAAATGTCTGAATCATACAGTCATAAGACACTTACGTAAGTGAAGATTTAATTACTTTTATGCCATTCCAAAACAAACCCATATGCTATTATTTTTATGCAATAGGTACATAAAGATTGTTCAAAATTCCCCTTTTAAGTTTCCAATAAAAATCAAAACACCATATGGTTTTTAAACTACAAGAGAGTGAATAAATGGGAATTGTAGTTTTTGGGTGAACAACAGTCTAAAAGGACAAAAATGAACTCAACCCACATCAAAATAAAAGGCACCATAACTCTTACATTTGTAAAAGTAATTATTAAGCAATCAATTTAATACATTACAAAACATTTTTTTGATGCTCTTATTTAGCAAGCAAGACGGAAAGGGTTCTGTCTTTGGGGTGTGGCTCTAAATATATGCAACATCGCAAGCTTCTAACACTGATTGAACGTGACATACCTTTGCACTGTTACAAAATATTCTATTTCAAATAAATGTTGCTCTTTTGATCTTTCTATTTATCAAAGGACCTGGGAATAAAATGTTTCACAGATTCCCCAAAATACTAAGCAGGTCAGATCAGAATAAGAAATGTTTCAGTTTTGCCAACATGAGAATAAATTACATTTTAAAATATATTAAAAATAGAAAACAATTTTAAACTGTAATACTTTTTCATATTATTACGGTTTTGACTGTAGTCAAATACATGTTAAAAACATTGAAAACATTGTTGTCTCCAAACTTTTGAACACTTTGTAAATTTGAAAAGAATGTGTAACCAAAGTAACTGTGCATAAACCCAGTGTTCAATAAAAATGCATGAAAACATTAAAGGGGGGTGAAATGCTTGTTTTCACTCAATATCCTGTTAATCTTGAGTACCTATAGAGAAGTACTGCATCCTTCATAACTCCAAAAAGTCTTTAGTTTTATTATATTCATAAGAGAAAGATAGTCTGTACCATTTTTTCCCGGAAAAACATGAGTGGCTGGAGGCGTG
This sequence comes from Carassius auratus, assembly GCF_003368295.1. Taxonomy (NCBI): domain Eukaryota; kingdom Metazoa; phylum Chordata; class Actinopteri; order Cypriniformes; family Cyprinidae; genus Carassius; species Carassius auratus. Next base: position 12,457,577 of record NC_039272.1, on the reverse strand, counting down.
ACGTGTGGGCGGAGCTAAAGAATCACGAGCGCCAGTAGGCTTTTGCGTTGAGAGTGTTTGGAAGCTGTGACACCGCGAGGACAAAACCAACCAAAACAAACCATTGCTTAAAGTCAGATTCAGCGTATATTTATGATCCAGAATCAGATCCAGAGGCTGAAATTTAACAAGAGCAGCATCAGCAACAACGTCTCTATGTGGTATGTACTGAAACTGTATATATTTGATTAGCGGTTTTGGAAAATGACTAAGTTCCACTTTGTCGTCTTTTTTTTATTATTTTTTTATAATTTTTTTTAAGCTGTACATGTGGAAAGTGCAGTTTGATGACAACATCGCATGTTGTTTACTTGATGTGCTTACGCGCCGATAGCTAAGTTAACAACACAGAGATATTTGAAGCAGTTTTACTCGTGCAGTTTGATGACAACATCGCATGTGGTTTACTTGATGTGCTTACAAGCTGATAGCTAAGTTAACAACACAGAGATATTTGAAGCAGTTTTACTCGTGCAGTTTGATGACAACATCGCATGTGGTTTACTTGATGTGCTTACAAGCTGATAGCTAAGTTAATAACACAGAGATATTTGAAGCAGTTTTACTCGTGCAGTTTGATGACAACATCGCATGTGGTTTACTTGATGTGCTTACAAGCTGATAGCTAAGTTAACAACACAGAGATATTTGAAGCAGTTTTACTCACCGCATGTATTTCCAACACACGATCGTGACCCTTTTTCGTTGGGACTGCATTATCCTTAAGAAATAAACAATGTGCAAACCCGGCGTCAAACTGGGCCTTGTTTGTAAAACAAGCATCTTCGAAATGCAGGGGAACAAACACAAACACTTGCACAACTCCGTTGATGCTCTGTAAAAATAAACTCCATCCACTGGTCCCTTAATGCTGTTTTTTTTTTTGGTAATCTGTGCAGGGTTGTCTTGCCCTGGCAACCAAAAACACACTTCTTTTGTGACTTTTCGCGACGCTCTCGCTCTGATCAGTGAATCGCTCTGATCAGTGAAATGTCTGTGCTCAGCCTCGCTGTACGGGAGCGCGCGCTCTTCCGGCAGACGTGCCCTCAGGACCCATATAAGGAAATTCCGCTCCATCTAACGTCACATAGAGCCATACTCGAAAAAAACTTTCCGAAACTTGTGACAAACCGGAAGGAGTATTTTTGGAACAGAAATACTCCTTCAAACATACAACTTAATTTTTGAAACTTTGTCCATGTTTAGCATGGGAATCCAACTCTTTAACAGTGTAAAAAACTCAGTATGCATGAAATAGCATTTCACCCCCCCTTTAAGGACATGCTGTATTGCTCTGATATGACCCTTCTCTGCAAGTTCAAACACACATGTTGCTCAGTTTGAGTGATGCTATGTTCTCTTAGTTTGAGACCAATCATAACATCACAATAAAGAGGATGGGTAGGTCTTGGGTTTGATACCCTGAACCCCAGAGCAGTCAGGAAGGGAATTTAGGTGGGGTCAAATACCTTCACATCATCTTGGGTCCGCTCCGAGTCTGACTCCTCTTCTTCCTATGAAAATAAAAATGAACAGGGTCAACACAGCCAAAAACATAAAGAGCTCCCCCATCAGGTATACAAAGTTTCAACCATAGTGCTCTGAGAATAACTGGAGATTCAGTTGACTGTGACATTTTTTCTGATTTATTTAATTGCAGCTGATGTCATATAATGGTCCCACAGACAGTGGGAAATAGCATCAATCAAATAATCAGAGTTGAAATGAAAAAAGAGGGACAAACAAAGGAACCTGCAATATTTTGATATAAGGAACATCTGTACTGAAAGTACTTACAAATGACAAATAATCAGAATTACAAGTGCATCTAAAAAAATTAGAAAGTCGTGTATTAAATAAATTCAATGCACACTGACTGAAATAGTTTAAGTCTTTGGTTCTTTTAATTGTGATGATTTTAGCTCAGAAAAACCCAACAATTCACTCTCTCAACAAATTAGAGTACTTCATAAGAAAGATAAAAAATAATTTTTAGTGAATTGTTGGCTTTCTGGAAAGTATGTTCATTTACTGTACATGTACTCAATACTTGGTAGGGGCTCCTTTTGCTTTAATGACTGCCTCAATTCGGCTTGGCATGGAGGTGATCAGTTTGTGGCACTGCTGAGGTGGTATGGAAGCCCGGGTTTCTTTGACAGTGGCTTTCAGCTCAGCTGCATTTTTTGGTCTCTTATTTCTAAATTTTCTCTTGACAATACCCCATAAATTCTGGATTAGGTTCAGGTCTGGTGAGTTTGCTGGTCAGTCAAGCACACTAACACCATGGTCATTTAACCAACTTTTGGTGCTTTTGGCAGTGTGGGCAGGTGCCAAATCCTGATGGAAAATTCAATTAGCATCTTCAAAAAGCTGGTCAGTAGAAGGAAGCATGAAGTGCTCCAACATTTCATGGTAAACGGGTGTAGTGACTTTGGTTTTCAAAAAACACAACGGACCAACACCAGCAGATGACATTGCACCCCAAATCATCACAGACTGTGGAAACTTAACACTGGACTTCAAACAACTTGGGCTATGAGCTTCTCCACCCTTCCTCCAGACTCTAGGACCTTGGTTTACAAATGAAATACAAAACTTGCTCTTATCTGAAAAGAGGACTTTGTTTGGACCATTGGGCAACAGTCCAGTTCTTCTTCTCCTTAGCCCAGTAAGACCCCTTTGATATTGTCTGTAGTTCAGCAAATTCTTTGACACGTCAGTATGCCTTGACCCCAGCCTCTGCCCATTCCTTGTGACATTTACTCAAATTCTTGAATCAATTTTGCTTGACAATCCTCATAAGGCTGCGGTTCTCTCGGTTGATTGTGCATCTTTTTTTCTTCCACACTTTTCCTACCACTCAACTTTCTGTTAACATGCTTGGATACAGCACTCTGTGAACAGCCAGCTTCTTTGGCAATGAATGTTTGTGACTTACCCTTGGCAACTGTCAGATCAGCAGTCTTCCCCATGATTGCGCAGCCTAGTGAACCAAACTGAGAGACCATTTTGAAGGTTCAGGAAAACTTTGCAGGTGTTTTGAGTTGATTAGCTTATTGACATGTCACCATATTCTAATTTGTTGAGATAGTGAATTGGTGGGTTTTTGTTAAATGTGAGCCAAAATCATCACAATTAAAAGAACCAAAGACTTAAACTACTTCAGTCTGTGTGCACTGAATTTATTTTATACACTAGTTTCAAAATTTGAGTTGAATTACTGAAATACATAAACTTTTCCATGACATTCTAATTTATTGAGATGCATCTGTACTAGATCACAGCATTTAATATAATATGTCAGAGTGTTGTCACATTATGGAATAGTTTGTAATGTTTATATGGCACTAATGCTATTAGCTGTAAAGAATAATGTTCATTTAAAACAGATTAATATGTGCATATTTTGTAATTATCTGAAACAATTTAAATAACGTTTGTTTATTTTTTCTACTAATGACAATAAAAAAATGGACAATCAATATTTAAAATCAAGTGATATGATCACACTTTTTTCTTATAATTTGCCTGTTTTTTTGTTTGCAGAATTGTAGCATTTCACCCTTTTATTACAACTGGCTCTGACCTCCTCTAATTAGTGGAAGGTCCATTAAAAATGTAAATTTGTGAATTAAATTCCATGTGATGTAATGGTCTGACACATCTAGAAAAGCCCTAAACTGAAAGCTGTGTTGAAGACTGACCGAATTTCTAGTGCTGTCATCATCACTGTCCTCATTTTCCGAGGGCTTCTCATCTGCTTCCTCCACACGACTCACGTCATCCTCTCCGTAGCTAGCTGACACCAATCCACCATGAGAATCTGACAGGCAAGCACACACAAAAAGCTTTTTTCAATTCCACTGAGGATATGTTTAGAAGTTTAAAAGACTTTCCTGTTAATGACTTCCCTTCCTGATGATATCAAGAAGAGATTCGACATACCATATTAGTTACCATGCTAAAGTTACAAAAATCTTAAAATCAAACGCTAAAACACAATTATACTATATGAAATAGATCAAAATGAGACAGGCTGAATAGCTGAAATCATAAGTAACACAACAGTGAAAGTGTGAAGTACTATGGCAAATCCTATTTTAAACAGTTACGAATTAATTTGATTCAAAATATCACAGATTTTACACAATTAAAATAATTTATACTATAGTTACTAGGTATTGTTACTACTCAAATCCATAATACATTAACATGAGATCTTTCGTAAGGCTAACTGTCGTATCAATTAAGCTTACAAGCAAAGTTACATAAAGCAGCAGAAGAAGATATTCTTTTAAAAACTGTACCATTAAGGAAATAAAATGTGGAACAAACCGCTTTAACATTACTATTTTGTCCTTCGCTGTCATTCGCGCACGTTAACTTTAACGTTACCCCTACACTGACAACAAAGCCGTCAGTATTACAAACTCTTGGTATTCATATGCGTTTCCTAACACTAATAAGAGTTTATACCTTGATCATCTGTGTCTGGATCTGAATCCTGCTCTGAATCATCTCCATAAGCCGCTAGTGAAGAGAGAAGAGCGTTCCTCTTTCTGCTCGCCATATTCAGCACTGGCGCACAATAGTGACGTGAAGCTCTATATTCAGTGTGCGCATGCTCGGCGATTCGGAACGCGCGTCGCGGAGAATACGCAGATGTGTTTGGTTTCCATAGGTTACAAGGACGCTTTAGGAAACTTTGACCAGACACGCAAACTTTAGTACGAGTAAACACTTTAAAATAAAAGAACAATAAACAAACAATAACTTAAGAACAGTATTTATTACAAGCGACGTCACACTGACGGTGAAATTAGTGAGTTTAATGAAATTTGAGTGAATATGCCCCCCAAACGGAATAAAAGTGTTACTCCATCTGGGACAACTCCACCCGGGGCAGCAGCTGCTAACAAAAACTGGGAAACAGCTCTTACTGCTGCTGTATTTGAAGAGGTAATCCTAAAAATGTTCCTCTAGAAACCGTTATTGTGTTTGTTCTAATTCTTCTATACCTTCTATACCTATACCTCTATATCTGTTCAAATCAGGCATTAATAATTACTCACCTTCATGTTCTATTTTGACAATGTTTGATAGAATGTCAATTTCAGTCACTATTCACTTTCATTGTATGGAAAAATATACAATGGAAGTGAATGGTGACTAGGCCTGTCAATCCCTCTTTTTGTATCATGGATTTGGAACCACTTGAGTAAATGGTGTCTGATTATCATTTTGGAGTGAACTGCTTCTTTAAAAAGAAAAAAATCTTGTAAACCATGCAGAATGTACATTGTTGTCTCCTCTGAATCATGCATGACTCTAGAATGACTGGAGGGCCAGTCTGTCTATGGTGCAGGCAGAGAGAGCAGAGGACGAACAGCTCATCAGTGCCCTCCTGCAGGCGGTTCAGCAGCCCCTGCGCAAGCTCTTCAGCGTGCTGTCCTGGGAGGACACTCTGGAAAAGGTCTGAAATTAGCTTTATGTTCAGTGATGATTCACATCAAATCATTAGAGAGTATTTTTAATGAGTGACATGTAGATGGGTGTGATGGAAAGGAATGACATTTAATTATGTTACATTAAAGAAATATTACAATCTGTTGTTGTAAATAAACCGATCTTCGGTGACACAGATCGATGAACTGGGAAACCCGAAGACCAGAAAGACCAAAGATGTTCCCATGTTTTGTGAGGTGGGAATTGTTATTCACCACAAAACACAGAAATGCTAGTTAAGTGTTACAATCACAAAAATATATTGATCATGTATAGTTTTAGGCTCCAGCCAATCTGTAATGGATATATAATTTTGGAGCAGATTTTAAGTAAAGAAAAAAAAGAATCAACCATTTTGATTAATAATAATAATAATAATAATAATAATATATATTTTTTTAATTATGTTGTATATTCATGTTTTCAACTAAATACTACTTTTGTGCTTCTGTATAGGTGACTGAAGTTGCAAAGTCTATAATGGATGTCGGAGAGGAAATTACTGTGGACTTGATGGCGAAATTAATAAAGTTTCAGCTTCTGGCCATCAAAAACAATGACATCGCAAGGAGGGCTGCTGAGCAGAAGGCGAGAGCTTTTTTACCATTAGCTAAAACATGTCTATGTTGACTCGTTTTAGTTATTCTATTCAAATTTACACTTTATATGTGATAAATGCTAATCAAATATACTACGCATATATTTAAAACATAAACATGTCTTAGATAAACACTAACATAAAGTATATGTATTTAAGGCTGTAGAGGATAATGTCCCTGTTAAAGCGGGACTGAATTCTGCCGGCAAGGACCAGGGGGGTAAAGGAGCAGCAAAGGGGAAGAAAGCTGCTGAACTTCCAGTTCCAACCAAAGACACCAAACTAAAACGTAGAGGGGAAGAGGAAAATACAATCAAATACATAGGTATCTATTTCTGCATTGCTTCTAGTCAAATATCTGTAGAATACTGTAGTAAAATGGGTTTGCAAACAATGTTTAAATTTTGAATTCAGATGATGAGCCTGATGATGGGCCGCAGCACTACATCCTGATTGTGGGGTTCTGCCAGCCTCATTTAATCTCTGCGTTGGACTCTCTGGGTATCCACGTGTCCAATATCATTAAATTGGGCTTAGAGAGAGAGGTCAAATCAGAGGCTCCAGAGGAAACAGTGGCAGACGAGGATCACCAATTACTCGAAGATCAAGGCAAATTGCTAAGAATTTTATTAAGCTTATACTTTTCAAATTCTATTACATAGTGCATGCAGAGTATGCTGGCCCACATCGGAAGGCTGGTGTTGTATTTGTATGCATACAAAATCAAGATTTTAAATCACCCAGTTTTAACTCATCCTGTGTTCAGAAGTTGAGATTCTGAAACAAAAGAGGCAGCGGGAGCTAGATGTGTTCTGGAAGCAGCTGGATCAAGTCTTGAACAGTGGGAATATGGGATCCAGACTCCGTGATGTTGCCAGGTTGAACTATAGCGTGAAGATCCATTTGCTGCCCCAGGACAAAAGCAACACTGAAGCAATGGTGAATGAAAAACACGAAGTACACTCTCTTCTACCAAATAAGACCTGCGATTTAGTTTTGTTTCTGTTTCTGTTTAATATATTTTGTTTATTTTATTGTCATAATGCATTTTAAACCCTTGGTCAGACCATTGCATGTGATATCATCAACGTTCCATATATTCCATTACTCTGTTTGTCTTCCACTGCTATCTGCAGCTAGCATTTGGAGCTGCTATATTTGAGGGGGTGGCATGTCTGGTGTATGACACCCTGGACTGGAGGAGACAGTACAGCCATTATCTCAACTGCATGAGGTTGATCCAGGTGCCCGAGGCCAGTAGATCCATCCCACAGTCCCGACCACTGAGCTCCAATGAGGTACACATCAGACTTTACTGACAGTAGTGCTGTTAATATAAAAGATGCGGTATAGGGTTTCTGTGGGTCATAAAGTCTTAATTTGCCTTTGCACAATTCAAGGTCTTAAAAAGGTCTTAAATTGATAAAGTCAGGGCATTACATGTTGTATGCATTACAAAAAAAAGTATTTTGTTATAAATGTGAAACAGTCTTGAAAACTGAACAAAAGTTAATAAAAAAAGAACAAACAGATAGTCTGTGGGTTATGAAAACTTTTTTCAATTTTAATTAAGTTTTTTTAGCCCATTGGTAGATATTTGTTCTTGTTTTAATCATAAATCAACTCACTTCATTTTGATGAATTCCACAGTAAATAAGACCTCTGATGTTTTTCTAAAGTAAGAGATTTACATCGGAAACCAAGACAAAAATACTGAGGAATAGCATCAATTTTTTTTTGCAGTGTTATCAGAAGATACATTAAAAGCTATTTCTGTATTTGGAAGCAGAACTTTTTTTGTTTTGTTTTGTAAGATGAATTAAAAAGTAATGGAGATTTGTTGAAAGTTACTTAATTTTTGTTCATGATCTTAAAAAAAGTCTTAAATATTCAATCATAAAACCTACAGAAACCTTGAATGTAGCAAGTGCAGAAAAAAAGCTCACTTCAGAAGTGTCTTGAGGCAGGATGTAGTTTTTTTGTTGTTGATGATGATATTAAATGTGGTTTATGTTTTAGGTTCTACAAACCCCAAGGAAGAAAGGAGTGTCAGAGGAAGACCCTGGTACAAGATATGATATATATATTTTTTTTGAGTTTTGGTTTTAAATATCCTTTATATAAAAATATAGAGAGAAATGAAGCTACACAGGCTCTAGCTGACATTAACGTTTTAAAATAATTCATGTTTTGTCATTAAAAATAAGACCATAATTTGAAAATAAATAAATAAAATAAAAATAGAAATATAATATTTAAGTTAAGAATCCCCCAAATGACTTTCATCATTCAAAATGGGATCAACAACAACTAAATATATAAAAATTATATTAATACAGTACTTAAGTCTTTAATATTGATTAAAGTCGTAAACTGAACCTATGGGTTTCCTCAGCAGAGCCTGAGTCTCCTGTTCTGAGCACAGAGGTTGATATGAGATACTACTGTGATTTACTGGACAGGATTCCTACTGAAATCACATCTGTACCTCTTATATTGCATTGCATGCTGGAACAGGTAAGGGCACTTTGTAGGATTCAGTATAAACTTCAATTTGGAAATATGAAAGACTGTTAAACATACCACTGTATTAACAACCAGAGAAAACAGACATACATATAAAAAATTACATTTGCACACAGGTTTTATGATCAAGTGGGTACACATGCATTACTGAATGAGGCTCACCTGCTGCAAGTTCTTTATTTCTTTGAACATTTAGCTGCTAAATTTGACTTCCTGTGTGTTTTTCTAGGTGGTGGCTTCAGAACAGGAAGGATCCGATGATTCAGAGGAGCGTTTTGATAAAACAGATCAAGATCTAATCAGTTATATGCTCTCATCTGTCCTGAGTCTGCCACTGGATGAAGACAACAAGAAGGTAAATGTCTGGATCAAACTAATGCTACAACAGCAAAAAAAAAAAAAAAAAAAAAAAAAAAAGACAGACACTGGGTTTCTGAATCAAAATCTAACTATAGCTATAATCTGTGCTTGTTTAATGGCAGGAACTGATGGAGGATCTTGGGATCCAGAACAGCCCAAATACTGATCAAAAACACCCGCTCCTGCTATATCACCATGATGAGAGAGCAAGGAGACTCCATCAGCTTCCTGTGAGCATGTGAACATGCATCCATGAAGCTCATAATTAAAAGAAGTTGGATTTAAACACAATCTCCCATAAATTCTTGATAGCACACACAAATATTTTATTATGTGCATTTTAACCCTATAGAATCATCTATAGCTTATTTAAGGCCCCTAAATTATTGTACACTTATGCATATGTTACAGGTCCTAGATGGTTTTGATGTCATCAAAACTGAAGCAGACATTATGAGACAAAGCCATGTTTGGACCAACCTGATGTCCAGACACACTGAAAGTGCCACTTATAGACTGACTAGATCACAGGAGCTACTGCACTTCTGCACTGACGGTGAGGAGGAACGACAATGAATAACTGTATTAATATTACCTTATGGTCCAGTTCTTCCTAAGGTAAATTCTTAATATGTATCTTTAGAGTCAATGAGCTGGTCTGAGCTACAGAGGCTTCTCCAGCTGTTTGTGTTTGAGAGTATGCCGTTGACTACAGTGGACGAGAACAGCTTTATTAAAGGATCTCAATCAGATCCTCCAAACCCTACACCATGGGACAACCCTGTTGAATTCACCAGACACCGGTACTGGAGCAACAGCGGGACACCAGGTGTGACGAGAGCACAAGAGCAGCCCTTACAACTTGCTTTAAGTGCTACAAATAGATTTAAGTTCTAAACAAGTATTTAAAGCAGTGTTGAAGCCTTGTGGTTGTACAGATACGTTGTTTTATTTTTGAAGGATCAGCAGAAAGCAATGCAGGGACTGAGAGAAAAATGGTACGATTGAAGTTTTGGAAAAACTATTTGAAGCTGAAATTTGAATGTTATGTAATTAAACATTCACACTATAGTGACATTATCTTGAACAAGTGATTGGTTTTTAATATACTATTATGTTTCATCAATGCAGGGTAATGAAGTGACTGTAACAGATCTCCAGAAGACACTGATTCGTCAGCTGGGAGACTGGAACTTTGTAGAGAAGCACAGCGCTTCTGTTTTCCCGCAGGTTCCCACCTTCAAATCTCTTATTGCATCCTTATGTTTAATATTTTTGCAATATTGTTTTGAAAATCTATTAGAAACTGCAATAAAAATGACAAATGAGTAATCTCTGTGCATATTCAGGTCATCCAGTCTGCCTCTGAGACTTATAGATGTGTGGACACATTTCACTGTAGCAGAGACAATGCAATATATGTTGTCTGCCACAATCCCATGAGCCCCCAGAGGATTTGCAAAGAATACTGGGACGCATCACTTCACACAGATGTGGGCTTCAGGTACTTCGTCTAATTCGAAGCTTTACATGGTCCAGTCATCCAAAGCCAATTTATTTCTGCAGTTATTGATCATTTTAGCTACCAAGATTTTAATTTGTTTTTTATTTAATGTAATATAATATTCTCATAGAAACTACTTGGAAAATGTGGCACACTCAATCAGTGAATGGACCAGACAGGAAGAGGAAAAATGGCAAATGGAGCAGGAGAAGAAAGAGGAAGAAAGAAATCTTATTCAAACCCCTTCAGAGACCGACAGGAAGAGAGGCAACATATTCATAATTATGTCAATATATATGTGTTTGTGTGAGTGTGTGTGTGTGTGTGTGTCTGAGAAAGAGATAGCATGAAGATAACATATTTATACAGCAACTATATTAGTATATTTAAAAATATGTTTCTATGTATTTAATAATGTGCATGTTTAAAATTGAGTTTATTTCTTTTAGATTGTCTAGAGAAGTCTCCAATCTCAGACACATTAGAACCGTACATAAGAGAGGACTCTCTCAAAGTGAGCTGTTAACTATAACATAGAAATATTTACATTACACATTTTCAGATTTCATGATCCTTACACCAGGCCTTTTTTCTCTCGTGTATTTACTGTAGGCATGGAAGATCGAGCAGGATAGATTAAAGGAGGAGGAGCAATCCAAAAAGACAAAGAAAGAAAAAGGAGGAAAAGCGACACCAAAAGTTGGAGAGAGGATGGACTCAGTAAAGGAAAACAAGAAGTCTCCGCTGGCCTCAAGAAAGAGTAGAGAGAACATGTCTAAAACACCCAGCTCGGCCACACTGCCTAGAGACAAGACCAGAGACGTTCCAGAAACGCCTCAAGATCCAGCAAATGAGAGAAGAACAAATGTCTCAAATATATATTTCCATATAAAAAGCTTATATGCTATAGTGGCGCTAAATTTGAAATGAAATAGCTAAAAGGTTGAATATTTCACACAGGTTTTCACAGGCTACAGTTTAAATGGAAAACTGGTGCAGGTCACTGGCCAAGTTCAGTCTCTCTATCCCTGTGATGGAGGACAAATTGATGTGGAGCGTTTTCACTTCACACAAGGTTTGAGAATATAAACAGGCTAAAATGTACCTGCACAAATACAGTACACATTCATTTTTTACATATATATATATTAAGAGTATTAGAGCATGCATTTAACTTTGGTGGATAACAGCTTTTATGCCTTATATAAACTGGTTAACCTTATTATTATAACCTTTTATATTTGGTTTCCATCATTAGGGTTGACACAAGTGAAAGTATGTGTAAAGAAGGACGGCCATCACTTCTACACACACATTTCAGATAGAAAAAAAGAGGACAAACTAAAGGATATTGATATGTTCAGTAGTCCAGCTGCTAATGGAGTCAATCCAGATTGTGAGATTGAGAAATGTGGCTCTTTTCATGCTGTACTGGCCAATGGTATTCAGCTGTCCTGCAGTCAGAGCAAACCTAATAAAACAAGAGGTCAGACTCTCCAATCCACGGTGCCCAGTGCCATCTATACTGACCAGCAACAACAGGAACAGGTAACTGGACAAAAATAAAAAATAAATAAATGTCGGTTGGTTAGGTTTTACATTATTGCTTTGTTGTTTAGATTAGCATTCAATGAATCATAACTAAATAGCCATTATCTCCCTCACAAATGTGTGTTTCTGAGGTGCCTGAGGTACACTGTGAGCCCGGAGATACCTCCTCTCTTCCACCGTTCCTCAATCTGTATGTATCTCTTCCCAATGGACTCATCCTGCACTTTGATTTTGAGGACTCAGTGGGTGAGATGCAAGTTATTGTGTAAATAAAATTCATGCATCATAAGGTTTATTATAAACATTACATACATTTCTACTCTGTATCGATCATGGCAAAAACATCAGTAAAAATACAGAATAGACTAGGCCTAGCCTATTTTATTTATAGTTTCTCTCGGTTTGAAGACACAGAGAGCATCTGTAAGGTCTTATCTGTGTTTTTTTAGATGGGGAATCTCATGTTCGATCTCTGCTGATACGACAGAGATTTTATAATTCAGGGTCTAGATCAGATTTGACCTCAGACTTCAGCATACACACTGAGGTCTCCAGGGTCATCACCAGCAGAGGGACTGTCATCAAACACAAGAAAGATGGATCTACTGAGGTATTCACGTACATACATATGGTTGTACAAAAATGCACGTAATACAAATACATAAAGCACACTCCTAATGAAATAATGACCTCATGGAGGAAGTATACAGTATGTGTGTGTGTGTGTCAGGTCCTATTTGCAGATGGTACAGTCAGTACGAGCCCAGACTCTGAACCAGTGTGTGTGCTGGTTCCACACATACTCTTAAAAGAGGAAGAGCCTGTTAAAGAGATGATAGTGGACACCAAAGACACTAAAGACAAGAAAGGTATACATACCACATCAGAACAAACAAATCTCTTACTGAAAATTTGTCACGACATGTAGCCTGCACTGAAAAAAAAAACTGCCGTGGTCATTTTTAGTAACATTATAAGTCTTTTCAATTTTAAAGCATCATTGCTGATATTCTTTTCTTTCAAAAATATCTTACTGACCTCACACTTTTTGATAAATATATGAATCTGAATAAGTGTATGAAAGAGAGAGACTGTAATCTCCATTTACTGTAAAGTATATTTAACGTCTTTTGTTGTTCACAGGAAAGGCTGATTCGAAGGTAAATACAGAGGTAGAGCAACAAAAGTCCATAGAAAATGAAAATCCAAAATACTATCTCGAGGTTAACGGAGGATCTTGGACCACCACAACCCCCTCTGGCTTCAGAGTCGCCTCTGTGGCCGGGAAGGAAGTTGAAGTGCAGCCCATACTGGCCTATCATGCTACAGACCCCTTCAGTGGGACAGTAAGTGTCTTGTCATTCAAAACCAACATCTCCTTTTGTGTCAATATATGATTGTTGTAAAAAAAAAAATGATACATTTATAGGCTGTGGTCACAAGAGAGGACAAAGTGCTGTCTGTGCTGAAGAAAGATGGCGCAATGATAGTGGATCACGCAGATGGAACGCGTATAAGCACCTTCTACCAGCAGGGGGAGCCACAACAACAGCTGAGCTCAGGTGCAAGAGTGTTTTCATGCAGTAACATAATAAACAGTTACTACAGTGTTGACAGTAAAGGATTAAACCTGATTTCAGGAGAGAAACTGGTTAGGGTGGAAAAAGCTGAATTTGCAACAGTGATAATGGACAATGAGAGAAGAACGTGTGATGTTATTTACGGGGATGGCACTTCCATCAGCGCAACTGCTCATGGATCATATAAAGTAAGAGGATGGATGGAAGAATATGTGAGAGATATACGCGTCTACAGCATCATATGTAACATCTCTCCTCTCTGTCACTTTATTGTAGATCTATCCTCATGGTGGAGGTGTCCTCCATATTGATAAGGATAGTGGGGCAGTGTACACATCTCATCAGTCTCAACAGAGATCAGAGAAGGACCCACTAGGCCAATATGTGATGAACCAGAAAGATGTCATATGCCATGTGATGGACCCCGAGGGCAACCACTTTCAAGTACTTTCCATGAAATGTCTATTTGTGAATAAATATGTATTTTTCTAGTTATGGTCATCTGTAAAATATTTGTGTATAACAGTTTTTTAAGTACAAACTTAAATTTAAATTAATGTTTTTTATTTATTTATAAATATTTATATATATTTGAGGGGGTGTAAACAATGAAGTTTCTGTGTGGCTGTTGCAAAGTGACAAGTATTAATTTATGTAATGGCTTTAGTTTCAGTTTTAGTTAACAATAATAACACTGAAGTGATGTCAAACTCTTGTATCCAAGTCATCCTGAATAAAAACCCAGAACATATTGTGGGCAGGTTAATGCAGATGGTCAGATCACTGTCAAGGCTAATGGATCAGAAATGAAAGCAACAGAGCTTCAACAGAACGCTGGCTTTAAATCACACCCAGCTAGGTAAGTCTCTCAAAAAAATACAACCAAGGTCACTTAAAGACAAGTAGATTTTCTAAGAGATTATTAACTGGAAAGACTAGAAAGACTACTAACTTGAACAGAGTAGACATGAAACTAGCACAGCTATGTAGGAAATCAGGAACAATTTTACAGTTTGAGGTCATTGTAGAAAAATACTGACTCACAATTGAGTATTACAAGGAGCCATTTAATACATTTATTTATTTATTTCTGCTAATGTTGATTTTTTTATTTAATGTAATGCTAATATTGCAATTCACACACCTGTTATGCAGTCATTGTCTTTCGTCTCTGTGTCTTAATTCAGTACTGTACATATATATTTAAAGCAGTAAGATTTTTTCTGGAAAGTAGTAAAGAATGTATTAAGCAAGGATGAAATAAATGGGTCAGAAGTTACAGTAAAGACATTTATAAGTTACAAAATATTTATATTTCAAATAGATGCTGTTCTTTTGAACTTTCTACCATTCTACTCAAAGAATCCTAAAAAAAGTATCAGTTTCCATAGAAATATTAAGTAGTATCTGTTTTCAACATAATAAGAAATGTTTCTTGAGCGACAAATCAGCATTTTCGAATGATTGCTGAAGGATCACGTGACACTGAATGACTGCTGAAAATACAGCTTTGCATCACAGAAATAAATTACAAAAAAAACTTTTAAATAGTAGTGTATTTGCTTGACATTTTGCATTTGGTTTGAATTAGTGACATTTTAAAAACAGAATATTGTGTTGTGTCTTTGAGGTTGTTTGTGGTACATGAGGACTGTTCAGCCTCAGAGCTACTGAGAGCTCAAGATGTTGAAGATCTCCTACAGAAGGCTTACTGTGACTCTTCTATTGCCGTTCTCACTGACCCACTACCAGACTCACAACGTCAGGACACTTTTCTTTCAATCTGTGCATTATGTTACTGGCCTCTGTCTTTATTTTCAACACAATTTCTTTTGAAATTATATTGCAATTATATATATATTTCAATTATATTGAAATCATAAATGCAGCAAGTACAATAACTCAAGTATTTAAGTTCTCTTGATTGATTCTCTTCAGAATCATTTGGGATCACTCTGCTAAGGCCCTGCCCAGACATCAACTCTCATTGGCTCTCATCCAAGCAAGAAGATGACATCATTCCCACACACCTCAAATCCAGGAAATGGGAGACATTCCCTTCATCTGAGGTAATTCATAATCTATAGGTGATCCATTTCAGGTGTAAACTTCCTTTTAGTATTCACTTTGGACATGCTGGGGCACGAATAACTTCATTTATAATGTCAAATTAAATATCCAATCTTTTTTCACAAACATGTTTGGAAATGTCTGTTTTAACATGCAGTTTAGTGTGGATTACCTATAATGCCTTGATGGTTTGTTTCCATCTCTGGTGCTTAGAAGAGGACCCCAGGCCCCCCTTTTGGGACCACCCTTGGTTGTAGTCTTGACTTAAAGGAAAAACTACCAAAGTCAAGTTCCATCCACATCCAACCGGTTTTGGAGTGCCCTGACGTACTGCTGGTGCGTCAGATGACCCAGCATCCACCTGTAACCGAAGCGTTGTGCAGGAAACTGCAAGAAAAAGTCAAGGTGCTCTAATTCCTATAACACATAATGATTAATATGTGATACGTTTTAGGCTTATCAGTGTATTTATGATAGTACCATATCAAGTATCATGTATGTACCCACATTTAAAAATATTTTAGCAATATCAATTTGGACAATTTATGCATATTTTAAATATATTTCTGTTAAGACCACTATCATCAAAATGATGGACACTTAGCATTAGGGCTTTGCAAAAAAAATAAAAAATCGGATGCGATTTTTATGTGCATCTCATCATCAGTAAAGCTGTTCCTGTGATTAGTAGAAAATCACCAGCACGTGCTTTCAGATGGATGTCATTTACTACACAGAGCCATAGTTGACTGAAAACTTACACAATCACGTTCAATAATCGCATTTTAACGGGGGATTCTCGCATTCCAGGGGGTAAATATCACGTTATTGGGGGTGCTTCAACCCTTGGACATGAAAAACAACCTGCAACAGTGTTAAAGTAGAACAATTCTGCGGGAAAACTGAGGATTTACTACTAATCACAGGAGCGGTTTTCATGACAAGGTGTGCATGAAAATCGCATTCAATTTTTTTAAGTTTAAAGTTTGGTTTGGTGGTATGGTTCTGTTCTGGGCAAAAACTCCTTGCCCATCCATGCAGCCTGTCATGAATGAGCAGGGAGAGCAGCAATAATAAGGGTAAACAGAACAAGGCAGATATCTTTAATGCACTTCATGATATTTAAAAGTATCACATTATACAAGAAAAATGAGTCTGATTCAGCAAGGAGTATCAGAAAGCCAAGTCCTGACTGTGGCGAAAGGAGTTGGGGATCGAGGAGGGTTATTTGCTCCTGAGCAAGTGGAAAGGCTATTGAATAATACTGACTAGAGCTTATATATCAATCTCGCGATAGGTGTCATATTCTTATAGGTAGATTTGATCAGCTTAGAATCAGCTGATGCAAGTTAGACTCACATGACCTGCCAGAACTAATGCTAACGCTTAATTTCTGTCAGGACCACTATCTTCAAAATGATAGACACTTAGCATAAAGTTTGGTTTGGTGGCATGGTTCTGTTCTGGTTAAAAACTCGCTGTCCATCCATGTAGCCTGTCATGAATGAGCAGGGAGAGCAGCCATAATCCCCCCCCCCCCCTCCCAAACACAAACGATAGGCCCGGACCCCCTAACACACGACAGTCCAGAACCGTTCAAACCACAACTGATGCATTCTGAAAGAAGCATATCCTTCTGGAATAACAGTGACTTGGGGCAGCAGCACGTTACAGAAGAAGGCAGTGAAGGGGTGCTTTCCTTTATAAGCAGCTAAGAAGAGCAGCAACCGCCTTTTAATGCAATACCTGAAAAAGGTGCAGAAACCCCATTAGAATTGGCAGCCTAGAACTGCACCAAACACAGCATACTGCAGCCATAGAAACAAGCAATGAACAGATCAGAGATTGCAGATCCTACCTGGCCTAAAAGCTTCAGCATCCATTTAAAAAGACTATATATAAAAGTCCTGCATATAATGACTCAACAAACTGACCCAGTTACAGGTTTGTCATCTCCTGTGACATTTGTGCTCGTTGTGTAACCAGTCCTCAATCTGACAACCCGCTTGAGTGTAGACAAAAAAAAATCCTTAGCAATACACTCGATAGCTTTGCAACAAGAATGTTGGTTGCTTAATCACATCATGTTGCAGTATTAAGAGAAATTTAAAGTAATAGTATTTCCAATACCAGATGTGCCATTAGCAGGAAGCATATTTCAAGAACATTCATATGGCCTTAAACAACAGCTTAAACTTTAGCTTCTTGCTGTTGAAAGTTTAACCGGGTAACAGCACTTGCAGTAACAACCAATAGCTTAAAGCAACAAGCAGGTTTAGCACAAACATGATACTGAACATTAGGTAAGCCTTAACAAGCAAGCAAAATCCCAATACACTGACAGCTTTAAAACAAGATCTTCTGAAACGGCATAGACTGGGGCAGCATGCCCTTTACAGAAGAGGAGCAGTAGTGAAGGGGTGCTCTTCTTAATTAAGCAGCTGATAAGAGCAGCATGCTCCTTTAATGCAGTACAGCATCTGGTGTTTAGGCAACAAGCACGTTGCCCTAATCCAGATAACCGTTAGCATAGATAACAACCCTTAAGTAGCAAATCTACATACTGCACATTAAATATCAAGCACATTACCTATACACCAGATAGCTTTAAGCAATAGCATATGATGAACTGAAACACACGTTTTGGAAATAATATTTGGATAAGTTTAATGAACCGCACTTCCAATACAAGATGAGATTTAAACAGCAAACCCGTTTCATATCAGACAGCCTTAAAAAACAGATTAAAAAAAGCCTTGGCTGTGCTAAGTTTAACTAGGTACCGTTAATGTTACCTTTGTGTCAACATACAACCACTAAGCCTAAAGCAACAACGTACCTAGCTTTTTTTTTTTTTTTTTTTTGACAGGAAATGTAGCAAGCGAGGACATGCAACAAGCGTGCTGATTGAGCTGCTTAGTAACTGTGGTCATAAAAGGGAGAAGCATACACCCCTAACAACAGCAAGTCTTATAACAGTATGTTGTATATTATCCAATGAAAGTTTCTAGCATGCTATTAATTTCATTAAGGGGTCATTAAGACAACAAGCATGTTAATAAGTATATGTAAATATGTCCCATATTTTGGGGGAAGCGTCACCCCAAGCTGTGCGACGAGGACACGCAGCAAGCTTGTTTCTTTAAGCTGCTTAAAGCAAATTATTTGATCGTAAAGGGGGAAGCATACACCCCTTACAGCAGCAAGTTCAAGACAACAAGCATATTGTATATTGCACAATTTAGTAAAGAGCTTGTGAAACTATGTCATTCAGCATTGCAGTCTGGTTAGTCGCCGTCATGTTTTAAGACACGCCAAGTATCTTACAATGACAACAAATACGAATCAGAGGAATTTTTTTTTAAATAGGCTAATTTTCCAACTCCCCTAGAGTTAAACAGTTGAGTTTTACCGTTTTCGAATCCATTCAGCCGATCTCTGGGTCTGGCGGTAGCACTTTAGCTGTAGCTTAGCATAGATCATTGAATCTGATTAGATTGTTAGCATCTCTCGCTCAAATGACCATTTCTATATTTTTCTTATTTAAAACTTGACTCTTCTATAGTTGCATCGTGTACTAAGACTTTGTGTACGAAGTGATCTGTCGGTCTTAGTACACGATGTAACTACAGAAGAGTCAAGTTTTAAATAAGAAAATTATACAAACTCTTTGGTCATTTTTGAGCGAGAGATGCTTACAGTCTAATCTGATTCAATGACCTATGCTAAGCTACAGCTAAAGTGCTACCGCCAGACCGGGAGATCGGCTGAATGGATTCGAAAACAGTAAAACTCAACTGTTTAACTCCAGGGGAGTTGGAAAATGAGCCTATTTAAAAAAAAGTGGAGTGTTCCTTTAACGTATTAGGGGATAACACAGCCTAACTGGCCTCTCCTCTGTAATGCAATAATATGTATATGGGAGCGCTACACCATGTAAATGTATTGGATTTAAATCTAAGAAAAATGGTTTGCTTACAGAGAGGAACTCAGGAGCGGATCTAGAAAAATATTGATGGGGTGGCGAGAAGGGGGCAGGAATTTTTGAGGGGTGGCAACATATGGCAGACGTATATATACTGAATTTAGTCACAGTTATCACAGATTGATGATAAATATATGTGCACACTACAAAAGGACACAGGCTATTATTTACAAACTTAATCTCATACAATCAATGTCTTGCATTTGAAACAGTTATAACAAACATTACAAACATATAAGGAATAAGTGACCATACCCCATAAGCACCACCACACTCACTTATGCATACAGTATGCATCGACATATAATTAAGAGCATTATAAAAGGTTCAGTGTTATCAATATGTCAATTTATTATAAGAAACACATGATTTTAACAGCCATTTCCGGCTGGTGAGACTCAACTGATTTTCTACTGTTTAGTGTTAATCACCATCTAACTCAACGAGTCAAGAGCTACATTTAGCCTTAGATGTTATATGGTCCCTGAAGCATAGCTTTTATTAGCTGACAATAATAATAAATAAATAAGCATTGCACAAATACAAATGTACTTTTAGAAATTGTTTTTGAAAAATATGGTGTTATTGTTTTGGCGAGCTTAAATTAAAACTTTTATGAAAACTTGTGTGATATTCCTTTAAAATAATGTTTTAGTACATCTTTTTTAAGTATATTTTACTAAGCAATTTCTTAAATAATTTCTTTGAGTTAGACCAAACTTTTATTTTGGTGGGTTGTAACCAGAGTTTCTGTGTTTTTTTAATAAACTATTATTATTAGTTAATAGCCCTTCTTGAAGTATAGCATACTCTACTGTGCAATAGTAGGCCTACTATATTTCTGTTTGAGTTTCTTCAAGTTATACTGATATTTTATTTTGACAGGTTGTCATAAAGACATTGCAGTTTCTGTCAGTCTGTGTATACGATACAAATGAATGACTATAGTTTTATCAAATGAAATGGTGAATTCCTCTCATAATGCACTGACGTGCACATGTGTAGCATACATCATGCATCAATATAGTGAAGAGCTGAAAACACCACGCGTGCTTCAGTGTGTGTGTGTAGTAGAGCACACATTCCTAGAGACATGTATAACAACACCTTAAGGGTTCCCATAAGCAGGATTTATTGTTGTGCCCCCCTTCCTCAAATAAGATGATGGGAAAAAAACTACTACGGGGGTGAAAAAATAACTTTAATCAAATAAAAAACTAAATTAATAAATTGTATTATTTACAAATCACAATTGTAGCTCTCAACATTTACCTGTGGCTATAACATTATTATGACTCTAATTTATTTTATAGTCTCAAGTATTCAGAAATCATGCAAAAGGAAACTAAGCAGTTTTACTATGATAAAACCATGGTTGTCAGGGTTGTGATATGCACGTTTTTTGTTGAAGAAATTATAAAGCCTGTGTGATCTATAGCAAAAAGGTGGCCAAAAAATGAAAGATGAATATTTGAATGAAATGTTTGGTCAGTAGCTTAAACAAGGATTTCATTGTCCTGTAAGTGTAACAGCAGCAATCTCATGGCATTTGTAATAACATGTACATAAATTTGCCTACATTATTTATTTTAACAGTGTTATTATTAACCAATAATTATTGCCTCTTTATTTTTTTATATAATGCATTTTAAGCCATTTTAAAGGCTATTGATGGCTTAAGTCTGTTTTTATAGCAACAACAACAAAAATATTACAGTATATTAATACTTTATACATTATTAGAGTTTGGGAATCGCAAATCATTTGAGTCAGTTCGGGAGTTCAAAGCGGATTCGCGAATCATTTGAGTCAGTTTGGGGACTGCGAATCATTTGAATCAGTTCGGGAGTTCGTAGCGGGATCGCGAATCATTTGAGTCAGTTATGGGGATCGCGAATCATTTGAGTCAGTTCGGGAGTTCAAAGCGGGTTCGCGAATAATTTGAGTCAGTTTGGGGAAACCATTTGAATCAGTTCGGGAGTTCGGAGTGGGTTCGCGAATCATTTGAGTCAGTTTGGGAGTTCGGAGCGGGTTCGCGAATCATTTGAGTCAGTTTGGGGATCGCGAATCATTTGAATCAGTTCGGGAGTTTGTAGCGAGATCGCGAATCATTTGAGTCAGTTATGGGGGTCGCGAATCATTTGAGTCAGTTCGGGAGTTCGGAGCGGGATCGCGAATCATTTGAGTCAGTTATGGGGATCGCGAATCATTTGAATCAGTTCGGGAGTTCGTAGCGGGATCGCGAATCATTTGAGACCGTTATGGGGTTCGCGAATCATTTGAGTCAGTTTGGGGATCACAAATCATTTGAATCAGTTCGGGAGTTCGGAGCAGGATCACGAATCACGCTCGTGAAATTTCAAATTGGCCATAACCTTTAATTCGTTGCTGCCAACTGGGGTGGCAGCAGGGGTGGCAAGGCTTTCTTTTAGGGTGGCATATGCCACCCCGGTAGATCCGCCCCTGGAGGAACTGAACAATGAATTAAAAAAACAATGCCATTTTAAACACAGAGAGTGACCATAACAAGCTATATCATCGTATCACACTTAACATTCATAAACATGTTTTCGTATATTACTCACAAGTGAGCACATATATATTCAAGCAGATCAGAATTATGGATCTGTAATAAGTATTGAGTGGCAGTCCAGCAGATGAAACATACACCCTGCGGAAATACTTTGAATGAGTGTCATTATCATAACATTATTCTTTATTTGTATAGAAGCCACTGGGAGCGATAAACAAGTGCTTCTGACACTGCGTTCAGCTGAAATCAACCGCACACTCAAAGCTAATGAAAACAAGTGAGCAAGCGGAAAAGCTGCCGAATAATACTGACTATAGAGTTTATATAGGAGTGCTGTGATAGGTGTTATATTTCTATAGGCAGATGTGATCAGCTGAGAATCAGCTGATGCAAGCTTCACTCACGTGACCTGCCAGAACTAATGCTAACGCTTAATTAAAACTACACCTGAATTTTTTTTTTTTTTTTTTTTTTTTATGGGTTTAATAAAACAGTCATATTTGGAGCAGCTGCTACAGAGAGAGAATCAATGGGAGAAGATGCAGTTGAAGGACCCGCGTACAGCAGAGGAGAAAGTTCATCAGAATGATCTACTGCAGCTTGTACTGGTCAGACAAGATCTACTGTCACATTTTTTACTATTTAACAAAAGATTGATCATTCAGATGTCTATAGGTGATATTTATATATGAAATTATGCTGGCTTGGCATTAAATACATTTAAACCGTATGTTTGTTTTAGTCCCTGCCTGATGCTGTAGATCCTCCAGTTGCAATGGAGATAAGGCCTCTGTCAGGTGAGAAAATTGAAATGAGAAGTATTAATAAAATATTTCTAAATATGTGTTCAATAGTGTTCATTTATATTTCAAAACTAATAACCATCAAAATACAATAATCTCCATTTTTGTTTAAATTGTGATTTTTGATAGTGTGCACTTCAATATTAGATAGACTCTCAAAAAAAAGGTACAAATCTGGAGCTGTACTCTTTAAAAAGGTACTAACATGTACTTTTAAAGTGACGTGACATACAGCCAAGTATGGTGACCCATACTCAGAATTCGTGCTCTGCATTTGACCCATCCAAAGTGCACACACACAGCTGTGAACACACACACACACACACACCGTGAACACACACCCGGAGCAGTAGGCAGCCATTTATGCTGCGGCGCCCGGGGAGCAGTTGGGGGTTCAGTGCCTTGCTCAAGGGCACCTCAGTCGTGGTATTGCCAGCCAGAGATTCAAACCCACAACCCTAGGGTTAGGACTCAAACTCTCTAACCAGTAGGCCGTGACTTCTGACTTTAATTATGAATATGTACCATTTAAGGGTAAATAAGGTACAAATACATTTTGTACCTTAGGGTTTCGCCCCATTGGCAGCTTTGTACCTTTATTTCTGAGAGTGTATTACAAAAAGCAATACAAAAAAAATTATTACATATGCATTTTAGTGACAGCCTTGTAACTAATTGATGATTTTTAGCTTTGGCATCTCTCTATACTGAATCAGTGCGAGCAGCTCAACAACCCCACAAGCTCCAGGAAAAAACAGAAGAGAAAGTTACCAAGAGGTACTGTTCATCATTTTCTGTCTTATCTACAATACGTCAAATCTAGACCAGAATAAGTTATAACATGTAACAAGCTTATAACACATACTAGTGGGTAAATGTTCTCAGCCTGTGGACTGGTATTTATAGATAAAAAAACAGACCACAAATTGTTACAGAAGGTGTGAAAGTGCATGGTGACTAATTGCTCTTAAACGGTTTGCTTTCGACTTCTGCTTTTACAGAATCAATAAAAAGAAGCAAAAGTCACTGTGGGAAAACAGGATTAAACAGCACAGGTAAACAGTTACTCTGATTGAATGGTTTCGTTTTTCTGGAAGTCAAAGAGGGTGATGCATAGATGTTTTGCTTATCCAACCTTCAGGCAAGAACTCCAGGAGCAGAGAAGACACAGAAATGCACTCAGACACCATATAGTTACTCCATACTTTCACCCTGAGCTGAAGGAAATGTCCCTCTTTGCAAATGAGGCTAGTACAACCATCTGAATATTCCTCTCAGGACTTAATATCAATTAGTTTTTTTTTTTTTGTTCTTTATTTTTTTTTTTAAAAAGTGAAAAAAGTAAATTTTTGAGGTATATAAAATATAAACACACATGCCTCAGTTTTTAAAAACATTAGCATGTTCGCACTTTACATAGTTCTTTTATGTTGGTAAATGATCACATGACATGCAGGAAAACAAATAAACATTTTCAGATTTTTTAAAGAAGTTTTTTTTTTGTTTGTTTTTTTACATTTTATTATTTAATTATTAGCTGTTCATCAACACAACCCCCGATACAGAGAATGTATATAAATGAAAATGGTCATATTGACATCTGTAACATTAAGATATCAAGCGGACCTGTTATATCACCATTCTTGCTTTCTGTTAGGATCAAAACCTGAGCTCACTCACCCTGGATCTTCCACTGTTCTCCAGAATGCAGCGCTTCTCCACGGATTCCTCATCAGGCAGAAGTAGTTCCTGTGAGGTTTAAAGAATAACAATTTATTTAAGTAATATCTTTAATAGAAAGATTTCAGAATTGAGCTTTGAGTACTTTAGCTGATTCTACAAATAAAAAACTTGTGAAAGCTTTGCCAAGTCATCTGTCCTTATTCAACGTTTTCTGCAAATGTTTCACTCCCAAAAATTGTGCAAAAAATTGTGAACTGCATAAGCCATTAAAATGCTTTTTTTTGCATACATTTTTTTGCATACAGATGTTGTTAAATTTTATACCAATTTTGAATCCACTCAATAGAAAAATACAGAAAGATATTTCCCTCAAAATATATGCAGCTGCAAGGGTTTAATGCCAAATGCAACATGCTAAAGTATTAATAAAACTAGTGCACTCACCAATAGCTATTCTTAGGCATTCACAGTATTTTATTACAATAATGGAAGCAGGTCTGCCAAGATTAGAATAATTACGGCATCTTACAGGAAGAAACCTAGGGAGAATTAATAATGAAAGTGTAAATCTTCACTTTTAAATATTATTGGAAAAAAAAACCATTAAATGGGTGTGGATGGATACATTTAATTAGCTACACATGATAACAAAATATCACATAAAAACTTTGTGTACCAGTTTGGATGCTTACAAAGATATGCTTATTTTAAAATTGGAATTAAAACCACAAATTGTTAAAATAACCTTTCAATGATGGCAATATTTTTTATCCTTTCAATAAACAACCTTTGTGTGGTACAAATTCATTTATTTCTGCAGATACACCTGTAAAAGAAAGGCCTGAAAAGCACTAGAGTTTGAAATAAGGAAATCCCCTCACTACTGTATGACAGTTCGCTTCGGTTCTTGTTTTATGAACACTTCCTCTAAATGAAAGCAGAAGCGACAAAGTGATTCAAGACTCGTACACACACACACACACACACACACAAGACAGTTGTACAGTAACTAAGAGAGTACAAAAAATCACATGTAGTGAGGGGATGACAAGTCCCAGGTGTGTGAAGAGAAAGTAAATAGAAGAAACTGGTTCAGCAAGTAAACCAGCATTAAACAACTGTTGTGGACTGCTAACGTGCTGAAGTGATGTGGTAAATATTTAATCAAACTGAAGATTCCAACCTTCTCAAGCTACAAATCGAGACACGAGAGAGAGTTTGCACTGTGGTAAGTCACTTTGAATGTTGTTTCTGTTCTACAAGCCACGAGTGTGATGTCCTTTGATGGCCATAATGCTCGCTTTCATTCTGTAGAAACACCTGTTAGCTGTCAGTACACAGCATGAAAACTACTGTAAGTTAACAAGTTGTGTTTAAAACTGATGAACAGGAAACATGCACAATTGTAAGAACAGGTGCACAGTAAATTCAAAACATTTGAAATGGCAACAAATGTAGAAGCAGGAAACGTTTACATTTACATAAACACTTTCATGGTAACATGTCATTGAGCATTTTTCTATAAGAATATATATATATATATATATATATATATGTATATATATATATATATGCTGTTTCAATCTGAGTAAGTTTTAATTTGCACAAAAATCTCATATGCAAAATTAATTGCTTATTTTACAAGTTTCTGCATTCATGGAGAGACATTCTGTTGAAAGACTTTAGTGTATTGAGTTTCATTAAAAAGAGGTCTCTCTCTCTCTCTCTCTCTCTCTCTCTATATATATATATATATATATATATATATATTCGATAAAAAATAAATATAAAAAAAATAAAAATGCAATGTTTTTTTTTTTTTAAATAAAAAATTATATTTAACATATTGATGTCCCTCATTTGGCTTTTTTGAATTTCCTGTTCTGAGAACAGCGCAAATTCAATGACTTCCTTATTAAATAAAACTTGGTTTCACTGTAGTTCACTGTGGACAGAGAAAATGATTTATATAACACGCATGATCTCAGAAGACATTTTCTATCAATATCCCTACTAGCTCGTTCATATATCAAATCTTGTTGCCTGACAATAGTCAAAATAATTTAATTTACCTGTAGTTTAAAAAATAATGGAAAATGAGAAATACATATTCGCTTGAGTCATAAGGTGCAATATTGCCCTCTAGAGTTCAGGGCAAACTGCTCCTCTGTGTCTTTAGTGTTCAGGGAAGTGATCTAAACATAACTAAGCTCATTTCAATCATTCTTCTAGACATGAAAGATAAGACAGCTTACTGTAAAAGTATTTACCATTTTATGCCTCATGCCAAAAAAAAAAAAAAAGTGAAATACAAGATTTATGTCCTGTTACAAGCAGGATCTTTACACACAACTTCATAAAACACAGCGCATTTGACCTGCTTTAGTCCCTGCCGCGTTGAACAACAGTCCTGCAGTATAGAAAGGAGAAACTGTCATAACATAATGACCCAGTATGGTTGTGCACCACACACACACACACACACACATGTTGATGCTTTAATGCTGACTGACGTCAACCACTATACTCCACACTCACTCTAGAACAGGTCTCATCTTCAAATTCAGTTGTTCTCGTTTCATAGTTCTGTGCTGAATACAGATCTGTATGCATTTACCTGTAGTTTAAAAGCTCAGTGTCAGTCAGCAATAATTTTGTGGGACCTAAATCGTTCCAGTACCGTTGTTTTTTTTTTTTTTTTTTTTACTTATGCACGATTTACGCCAAAAAATTTAAGTCAAAATTACCATGAAATTTGGGGTGAACAATTCCTTTAACTGATAAAAGTTCAAACTAATCCTGAAAGAGCAGTAGCATAAGGTGAATATGTCATTCCAATAAATGTCTTATTAGGGTCAGACTGTGTTTTTGTTGTATGAGACATGCTCATCTTTTTGCTAAGTCTTCTTTAAATAAATAAATAAATAATTGCACTCCTCTGAGCTGTTTTGAGTCAAAATTTTGACACAAGAGATTAGAGTGAATATTCAGAGGTCAGATCTTGTCACTGTATTCTCCCTCGCTGATGCCGTGCAATCTGAATTTTATTTTGATAAGAAACAAACAACTGTACAAGAAGGAATACAAGTAGGCTAGTATGAGATCAATGTTGAGGAGCTATTTAAAACAGCTGTTTAGTGCAAAAAGTTGTCAGCTACTGTCCCACCACATTCATCACATGAGGAATGGCCTTTAATTTGGAATAATGAAAGAGAGAGTGAGAAAATGAGTGGGTGAATGAATGGATGTTAACGATTGATTGATGTTTGAAGGAGGAGCCTAGGAAGAGGGTGTTCTCCTTTTCCCAGCAGCTGACACAGCCTCTGTCTATCTATTCATATCTGAGCCACAGTTCATCCAATTTCTAATCTACATTGAAAGTAAGGCACCAAACAGAAGCTATGCCACTGTCTGGATCTGAAATAACATAAATGAGCTCTTTAAGGCCCAGATCTATATTCGTTTGAAACAACAACAGTGCATCCTCAAAATATTCCCACATAACTGCTGAGACGGAGTCACTGGGGCAACAGGAAGATCTACAGCTGACCTGAGGTCATCCTGTGGGGAATACAGCCAGCTATAAAAAGACCCCGAGAATATTAACGACCACGTCTTTCACAAAAACATGCCAATAAATGTATGGGAGAGGATGGAGATTCTTTTTTAAGAGACTGGGAATAAACATGAGCTTTGCCAGGAGAGTACAACTTGATACACAGCAAAATGAACTATTTATTAATATTGACCACAACATTTAAT
Source organism: Carassius auratus (assembly GCF_003368295.1). NCBI lineage: Eukaryota > Metazoa > Chordata > Actinopteri > Cypriniformes > Cyprinidae > Carassius > Carassius auratus. Next base: position 12,429,078 of record NC_039272.1, on the reverse strand, counting down.
TTCTATTAAATTATAAAAATAAATAATAATAATACAATGACAACGTTTCTGGTATCTTTGTGAATGTAGTCAAAAATATGAACAATATTTTATGGTAAATTATTAAATATCATAATCCATTAGAGTATTTGGGGTTGGAAAGATTCTTTGATGTTTTTGAAAGAAGGCTCTTATGCTAATCAAAGCTGCATTTATTTAATTAAAAAATACAGTAATATTGTGAAATATTACTATTTAACATTTAGCTGTTTTCTATTCTAGTATATTTTTAAATATCATTTATTCCTGTAATGTCAGAGCTGAATTTTCAGCATCATTACTCCAGTCTTCAGTGTCACATGATCTTCAGAAATCCTTCTGATTTGGTGCTCAGATTTTTTTGCTGCTCAGAATTTGCTGCTTAATATTATCTGTGGAAACTATTTATTTTAATAGAAATTTCCATAATCATTTAATTTTAAAGTTCAAAAGAACTGCATTTATATTAAATTAAAATATTTTGTAACATTATAGATGTCTTTAACGTCAATTTTGATCAATTTAATCTGTCTTTGTTGCATACTAACCTCAAACATTTAAACAGTAGTTATTTTCAAGTATTCATATTTTAATGTAAATAATGCAATTATTTTTACAGTATAACAGTAAACTTAGTTTTCTGTTTAAATGTAAGGATTTCACTGACAGTTAACTATTTAACAAGTTTTCTATATTTTATATTCTATATTCTATATTTTTATATTTTAAGTTTTTAATTTTTTTATTAAAATTACTAGAATTTTTATAAAACTATGGTTTTATGCAGACTGTTTTTCTGCATGTGGCTTTATGGCATTGTATGTAGAATGTTAAAGATAGTAAGGCTCAGATATGATTGCTAACCTGATATGATGCTATATTTGAATCCAACCCATAAAACCATCACAATTCTGACACTTCCTGTGGTGGTGTGGCCTTAAGAGTTGCAGTAGCTATCTAAGCAAAAACAGTTAAAATGTTCACATAATTTCATTTAGTTAAGCTTGCTTCTCTACTACTGATTCATATGGACTTGAAGCTAGGCTTTTTCATAAAAACTCATGTCTCATGTCTGTGATCTCTGCACACCTTCAGTAAAGGTATTGTCAAGACTTGCCATTAATGACAAAGAGTCTGTAAGTTAATATTTACTTAAGGACCCAAAGGACTACGACCTTGGTCTTTGGGAAAAAATCATGGAAGTTTCTCACAATGACGGAACTTTTACTGAAGTCAGGGTTCTCTCTGATACATTATTAGTTACATCGCAATTAATATCTCTTAGATTGTGACTGACATAAAAGATATGGAAGAAACTTGTGACTTGTGACTAAATGTATGCATGTATTTTGGTAGGTGACACAATGACATCACCCAGGAGAACCTGGACGTTCTCCTCTATGCGTTCAAAGAGTAAGTAGTTTATTAATTAAATTGAATTGTAATTTGAATATATATATAATTAAAGCAGTAAAGGGTGTTTCAAATCTCAACATATTTGCATTCTTGAAATATTTCCTGATCTTTTCATTTGTCTCTATGACTACCACAGCTAGATCGTCACCGGATGACGGGGAAAATTATTTCAGAAGAAGATTATTTTCTTCATTTAGAAGTGATCGACGTGAACGTGAGTTAATCAGTTTACACACCTAGCCATCCAAATTTGCTCTGCTTTGTAAATAAGCTGCAAGAGAGAAGCCTACAGACGTATTAACACTTCTAGTCACTAGCATAAGGTTCAGTTGTCTCTATCTTGGCCTACAGAAAGATTTCAAGAACATGAAGAGGACATAGATAAGAGAAGAGCTTTCTCAGATGGAGAAATTGAGACCAACAAAGGTAAGACTCAATCAATGACCCAATCAATTACAGCCAAGCTAAATCTATGTTTTGATTATCATTCTGAATCCAATTCATAGTCTATTTTCAGCTTTTTGTTCAAAATGTTATTTCTTTAATTTTTTTATGAAACTTACCCACATTAAAGTGTTTAAAAAAGAATGCATGGAGCTAGAATAAAATGTTTTTGTTTACAAGCAGATACCCTATTCTTTCTTTGGATGTTTTGTATGTTCAGATATACATAAAACAAAATATATAAAAATTAAAACCGAAATAGGGACATATAGTATACTTAAAGTATGATGTAAAGTTCACTTACAGAAAACTTATGAGTATACTTGCAGTATAAATCTAATAAACAAGTAGTTTACTGAGACTATACTTCAAAGTATACAACGTATTTAATTAGTAAACTATCAGTATACCTATAAGTTCACTTTTAGTATAATTGCAGTACAAACTACAAACATAGAGGTAAACTAGTTGTGTACTAAAAGTTTACTACTGTTATACTTAAAAAGTATAGCCTACTTTTATATACTAGAAAGTGGGCCAATTTAGCCGCAAAGAGTATAGAAACAGTACACTTACAATTATACTACTAGAACACTGATATTTGTATACTTGCTACATAAAGTATACTTAAAAATATACTTGAACTTTACTTAAGTATACTTAATAAAATAAATTTGAAGTATACTACTTTTTGGTAAGGGTACTGTTGACAAGTCTTAAGTTAGCAACTTTTATTTAACCAGTCAAAAGGGACTTTGATTAAAATCTCTTTTACAAGAGTCACCTGGTCAAAAAGGCATCCAAAAAACAAACAGAAACGCGGACATGCAATGCAAAGTACACAGTGTCTAATTGTGTCATTATATGTCACACCAGTGTCATGTAAAGTACCTGCAGTTCAAATGAATTCTGGACTAGCTGAATTCACTAGTAGTTTTCATAAGGTAGTTTTGTGGTTTAACAGTTCACATGGTTTGAACATAAGTAGGAAGTGTCTTCCGATCTGCCTTTCACCGATTCGATTCGTTTGGACAGTTCATTTCAATAAATCAGTTAAAATGCTTCACGGATTGTTTTGAGTTCTCAAATGATTTACAAAGACGCCCACATCCTGTTTTCGCTGATTTCCCTTTGAAGTAAAACAGGGTATGTGTATATAATGCTATTTATCACTGTATTTCATGCTGTTTGACTCTCTCTAACAGTGAAATGATTCACGAACAGTTTGGTTCGACTCATTGAATCATTGATTCGCGAGTCTTTTCGCAAGACTGACATCTGCAGGGCGCACACATGTTGGCAGCGCGCATTCTCGTTAATACAGTGATCTTGCACGCATATGGGAAAGACTGCCGTTAGATCACGACAAACAAATTACTTTAACTGACCAACTTTACGCAAAGAGATTCGAGCATGAGCACAATTACTCTCTCTAACGTCAAAAAAAGAGGAACGAAGGCAAACTCGCGTAAACATCTGAGTAAGTTCAACCACGCTGTTTCATTGTTTATGTACAGTGTAAATAAAAATAATAATTGTTTAAATATTTATTTTCTTATTTAATTGATCTGACAGAATAGAATGTTATAATTTATTTTACTTTAATGTGTTGTGCAAGACTTCTATCTGCCTGTCTGTCTGTCTATCTAGAACTTTTTGTTTTGTTAGTTAGATTTATCATGCCGTTTGACTTGTTGAATAGTTTCTTTCACAATATTAGAAATATAATGATTCTTTTCAGTTAACTGTCTGGCACATGGTAAGCTATTTAAATGACAAAGCAGGTTTAGCAAGAGTCTTTGTGGTTTCTGGTGAGGAACATAATCACGTGGGAAAAGAATAAATCACATTTGTTGGAATTAAAATGAACATGTCAATGGTCAAAGCTAACCTCTTTGGCTGAGGAAGTGAATATCCAGCCATGAGTTGGTGATCAAGGCATTTCTGGTGACATTTCTGAGCTTTCTAGAGCAATTCTCTGTGTTCGCAGTTGATTAATTGTACTGTTTTGTGCATTTTATTGCTCAGGTGTCTTTCTTCCAGGTGAAGATCAACAAGACATGGGAGCCATGAAGAGGTTCAGTACCTTATTTTCATCCTTCCGGGGGAAAATCAGCAAAGAAAGTGAGAAATGTTTAAGTATTGCTTCATAATTTTTTACAAACATATCTAGCTACTTCAGCTACTTAAAAATTCAGCTGAATCATACACTGTGTTTGTTTGAATGTTTTAAGTAATAAAAAAGCATCTCTGTTGAATGCACAGAAAACTTGACTATGTAAAACATTGTTATCTTTTGCTGTGGCCATTGGCTATATATTGCATATAAAAGTAGGTTAGTTAACCTTGTCAAAACATTTCTGCATGATTCTCTGGTCTCATAGTGTAATTAGGGCTAATGCCTAAAATAGGCTAATTTATCTTTCGAACTGGAGTTTTGATTATGTGCTTTTCAATTGCTTGTAATATGTTGTTCATTTAAAATTCATTAATGAAGTCACAAGGAGGTTCACAAAGTCAGTCAAAGCACACAATTTGCATCTGTTCTTTAGTGCACTTCTCGTCTTTTCAGTTACAAGCAACAGTTATTGTTCTGTCCTTTAGAGAAATGCACCCTGAGGGTTTCCATGGTAAGGCAAATCAAGCTAGAACAAGACTTTGTGACTTAATGGACTCCTTTGGTATTCCTGTCGGCTTTGTTTGCTGTGTTTTGGGGGAGGCAGCCAAAAAGCATGCTCAAAAGGAGATGTTACGGAAATTTACAGAAGTGCACCGTCTTTCTCAATTCCAATTTGTTTGTACTTGTTTGTGGAGCAGCATTCACTGTTGGATCATCATCTCAAGTGCTTTTTTCGGAAGAGCAACATTTTTGGATGGTTTTGAAATCAAACATTTATAAACAGTTGGTTTGGTAGTCTGTCCATGAAATGACATGAAAACAGTTTGGTTCCAGAGAATTTGTTTTTAAAAAGAGGTAAACATCATGGAAGCTAACGTGTGTGTGTTTGTGTTTTGTAGGAACTGGTATGGAACAAGATCTACCTGCAAGCACAGAGCTTTCCCCTATAGAAGAAAAGGAAAAGGAGCAGCGATATGCTAGTGGGTTTTTCTTTGAATATCTGGTGGTGGTTCGACCTAAGAAGACCAAAGATGGGATATACGAGCCACAGATCATCTATCAGTTCCCCAAGGTGATGCAGACAGACCGTGTGCTCTGCATGCAGGCACATGTAGCATTCAGGAAATATGTAGTACTTTCGCAGCACTTGTGGCGTTATTGCCATTCAATAACAATTCGATACATTTTACATTTATTGAATTAGTAAAGGTTGAAATCAAGAGTAACAAGCAAATGAGGAATGTTACAGTTTTCTACATCAAAATTCACACTATTATGGTTTCATTAAAAGTGCTTTTGTGTCTTCAGTTGTTGAAGAACTTTTTATTAATTTTTAAGGATAAGTGTATACTTTTTAATATGACTTAACTGATGGGTTAATTAATCTAGAAATATTTATTTTATTAATTATATGTAGTATTTTTTTGTTTAATATAGGCCTTTTGAAGTGAATTATAGTGAATAATTGATGAATAATAATTATTATTAGTAATAGTATTATTATTTGTAATAGTATTATTTATTTATGTACATACAGATTATATATGTTTGTGTGTGTGTGTGTGTGTGTGTGTGACCCTGGACCACAAAACCAGTCTTAAATCGAGATTTATACATAATCTAAAATAGGTTTAAATAAGCTTTCCATTGATGTATGATTTATTAGGATCTGACCATATTTGAAAATCTGGAATCTGAGGGTGCAACAAAAATCTAAATACTGAGAAAGTACTCCTTTAAAGTTGTCCAAATTAATTCTTAGCAATTCATATTACTAATCAAAAATTTAGTTTTGATATATTTATGGTAGGAAATTTACAAAATATCTTCATGGAACATGATCTTTATTTAATATCCTAATGATTTTTGGCATAAAAGAAAAATCAATAATTTTATTGCTAAAAATATACCCCAGCAACTTAAGACTGGTTTTGTGCTCCAGGGTCTCACACACACACATTTATTTATTTTTACTTTAATGACACGATCAAGGAAATGTGTGAAAAAATTTTTTATATATAGCTCATTCGTTGTCATTCTGATATGAATGAGATCTCCATGAATGATAAATTCCATTTGCATGTTCTGTCCCTGATGCTTATTAATGTAGTCTTGCTCTTCAATTGTCTTTTTCTGTGTCTGTTGAGTACAGAAGGATGGAATGGTGCGAATTCAGAAGGAGGAGGAAGAGAAGACGTTAAAGGCGCTCACACTCTTTTGCTTCCCAGAGGGTGTAAACTGGGCGCCCTTAACAGAATATTCCAGGTACTGTCACCACATGCATCATTTCTCCCAGCATGCTGTATGGAGGCAGAAACTGAATTTTTCATCGTCCCTCTCTTTTTCTCTATTTCACAGTGAAACATTCTCTTTCGTGCTTACAGATGTTGATGGAACGAGGAAGAATGGATACTGTAGGAGGCTTTTGGTAAATGTTGACTGATATCATCAGTGATGCTTCCTGTTATTTAGACTTTACCTTAAGTGTGAAACTTACAAAGCTACCCGCTAACAAAAACACGCTGGCAACATAGCAACAGGGTAAGCATCACTTTTTGAAAGTGTTTCTAAAAATAGCTTCTCTTGTCGTTGCTCTTTTTTTAATTAGCCTGATGGGAATGGAGCTCGTCTACCTGAAGCCTACTGTATCATCAGTAATTTAGCCTGTTTTGGACTCTTTTCCAAGGTAAATATCCTAATCTACTGCACAGTCATCTGTAACTTCCTGTTTTGTGCTTTATTGTTTTTATCTGTATTTGAGAGATTTGCCTTTTGTTTTTCTTGACTTTGTATTAAAGCTGCAGTGGGTAACTTTTGTAAAATATATTTTTTACATATTTGTTAAACCTGTCATTATGTCCTGACAGTAGAATATGAGACAGATAATCTGTGAAAAAATCAAGCTCCTCTGGCTCCTCCCAGTGGTCCTATTGCGATTTGCAGAAATGCAGCGCTCCCGTTAAGAAACAACCAATCAGAGCTGCGGTCCGTAACTTTGTGTTCAAAATGTAGAAAAATGTATATAATAAGCGAGTACACCATGAATCCATTTTCCAAACCGTGTTTTTAGCTTGTCCTGAATCACTAGGGTGCACCTATAATAAGTGTTTATATTCGGACTATTTTAGATTGCTTCGGGGGTACCGCAGCGGAGTAACCCAGTACCGCTGTGATTCTTTATAGACATAAACAGAGAGAAGTAGTTCCGGCTACAATGTTCTTCCGCAAGACGCAAGCAGTTCTGCTTATTAACTGCCAGAGCATCAAAAGTTACCTACCGCAGCTTAAATTAGGAATTTATTGGCTTTGATAATCTAAAGTCATTTACTAGTCTGAAATGGGATGTGTAATGTGTGCTCTCTTGTTGAGCTGTCTGTTTACTGTCTGAACATAGCGCTACAGTTACTGGAGTATGTTTTGTTTGTTTGAGCTGAACTTTGTTCAGGTACTTTTTTAGGTGAATGACTGGAAATTAGTTTGTTCATTCAGGAAAACATCAATGACGAATGTTGTATGACTAAAGCTTATGTGATCTTAAAGAAATTGACATTAAAAAAATGTGGGTGTTTGCACACCAACCTTTTTTTTTTTTTTTTTTCTAATTCTGCCCGTTTCCTGCATCGCTGTTTTAGATCTTTGATGAGGTGGAACAGCGCAGAAAATACTCTATGGCGATGATTTACCCATTTATGCAGAGCCTGAGGGAGTCTCCGTTTCCTGCTCCTGGACACACTGTTAATATCAAAAGTTTTATTCCAGAAAGAGGCACTGAGGTAAGAACTAGTGAAGCAATGACACACACTAACAATTGTGGTTATCCTAATGACATAAGTGTTGCTCAAGTCAGCAGCTGCTACACTTTCCATTTCTAACCAACACCAAAAAACAAAAAACTGGTGTTAGTCTGTCATTTTCTATTGAACACAAAAAAGAGGAAGAGGCTGTGGAATTGTGGAAGAGAATAAAAGCTGGTTTTACATGTATTTTCCACAGAAATGTTAAACTAGAGTCAATTACAATTACATTAAAGGAGGTGTAAAGTAATACATCTCTAATTCCAAACAAGCGAACAGACAGGCAGAGGCACGTTATTCACAAACACACACCTCCCCAGCTTTGGCAGAACAGCAGGAAATTAAAGTGAGTGAAGTAATAGCTCAGGGGAAAAGGGTCAGAGATGAGCTGTTTCTTGCAGGTATGTCCTCAGGCTTTGTACCAACTTGACTGAATTCTGCCTGAAATTCTCCTTCTGCACATTTTCTAAGTAACATTCAAATCAAGTGATCTGCACATATCTCACATTATTATAAAACCATATATATATATCTATCTGTCTGTCTATCTGTCTATCTTTCTCTATAATTGAGGGTACTCAATTTCAAGTTGCGAAACGGAAGTTAGCAACAAATTACTAAAGAAACAATTCTTAATACTTAATTTATCAGAACTGACTATATGGCTTTATAACTATATGACAAAAAAAGAGAATTACAATTAGGCTGAAAACATCAAACATGAAAACTAAATACAACTAAGAAAACTAAAGAACAAACCAATTTATATAACTGTATGGAAAATATAGCGACTAAATTTTTTTTTTTTTTTAGCAATGATTCAATGAGAAAGAAATTTCCTCCCTGAGTCAAGTCAAGTTGCCTTTATTTGTATAGCGCTTTATACAATACGGATGTAAGGATGAAAGAAACTCAGATACTTTAATCTCCTTAGAAACAGAGTATACAAACATACACAAGCATCTTCGAGACACCCCACAGAGTGGAGATGCAGGAAACGCCTCGCTCACATAGAATTCGCATTAAGCCAGGTTTTACACCTCAATGGGAACAGAAGGTAATTTACATTGAAGACCCTGGAAAAGGGCACTCCCATTACAGTAAGCAAAAATACCTTAACTCTTAGGAACTGTACCATCTTTTAGTCTACTTTTGTAAGATTGAGACCATTGTACCACTCGCCATGGGACTATTCAAATGATACCAAACATGACTGTAAATATTACTTGCATCATAACAGCACCATTCTGAGTGAACCGAGTGGAGGGAGGATGGGTAAGGAACTGATAACTGATGAGAAGGAACTGATAACTGTATGTGCATGCCTCCATTTGGGGGATGTTTGGCGTTGTAATTAAAGGATTGCAGCAAAAGTGTAGGGGCTTCTGTAGCCAGATGAGCCCATAGTATGGAGTGTGTCCACACTCTCTATATTATTTATTTTTCTAAAAGACAGGTATGCATCTTACTTTTAGATTCATCTTTGAGAATTTGATGCGACATGAGCACCCAGATGAACGAGAACAATAATATGAAAGAATAAACAGAATAATCAAATGTCAGAATAATCATTAGAAATGGTCATGCAACCAATTTGTATGAAAATCTAAGTTCAAGGTCATATTGAAATGAAGTCAAAATAAGATAATAAAATTGAGTTAGATTTTAATTTAACCTAAATTTAATAACTTTTCACGCTGAAAAGACAGAAGACTCAGGAAACCTTCATCCAGCACTGGATACCTACCCTGGGTCAAGTGCATGGACCTTTCACTGGTTGTGTCAAAGCAGCTTTACAGTGTCAAAAAGGAAAATAGTTTATGGACAAATAAGTGACACCCCCCCCCCCCTCATAGTTATCCCCTGTACCTATAATAGAGCATCCGGTTTATCTCTCTGTAGATCATCAGTTTGACTCGTCCAACAGACTCCTGGCTGGAGCACGTAGATTTCCGCACATTGTTCAAATGCCTGACAGATGAGGAGGTGCTCCAGGTGTTTGCTGCTACTGTACTCGAGCGGAGGATCATCTTCATCGCTGACGAGCTTGGGTGACCAAACACACATCCACAAGATTTAGGTTTTGCTTTGATTTATTTATGTACAACCAATCCTGATCAAACCCATGCCATCTCTGCAGGACGTTGTCTCAGGTGATCCACGCAGTGGCTGTTCTCCTGTATCCATTCATCTGGCAGCACACACTAATCTCCATCGTTCCTGAGATCCTTATCGACGTCGTCATGGCCCCCACACCGTACCTGCTGGGTGTTCAGAAAAGTCTTGCGGATCAGGCCACTGACCAGAGCGAGGTGAGAGACCAGACTCGTGACACTGTTAAAATATCGCAAGCAGTTTACTTTTCAAACGCTACAAGCTGACATCTAAATTCATCTACTCCCCCAGCTGCTTGTTGTTGACTTGTCAGAAGGCAGGAAGGAGACATTTATCAAGTGTGTAAGTTCTCATTTACATCATAGAGAGCATCCTTTAATTTGTTGCCTTGAAAAGTGACTGATGGAAATAGTGTGGGTGACTGTGGTTGAAATGTTTCTCCAAACAGATGGGAGATGAGGACACAATATTACCTCACAAACTCAAAGAAGAAATCAAGCAGGCCCTCAGTGCCAAAAATGAGAAATCAAGTAAAAAGCATTTTTTTTTCATATTTAGAGTAGTTGGTTTTTGATTTATCAGTTTCCTCATTGCTCATAAGTAGTGTTAAAGGTAAAAGGTGCTGTATGTAAGTTTTTGACACTACTAATGAATAAAAATACCATTATATGTTTGTAGATATTTAAGAAACATGCTAAGTTAAGTTGTTTATCTGAAAGCTATTCTCCTTTGAAAATTTGCGTTTTGGGTCGGAATGTCGGTCTCTGTTTTGGTTTGTAAAGCCTGCCCTTTGCCAGTTTACCCAATTGTATTTTGGAACCCCGGGTTGCTAGTTGGTAGAAAACACATTGTATTTCATTTAATTCAGAATCAAGTGCCCTCGTTTCTGTTTGTGTCGTAAATCTGGCAACCAGTGTGTGCGTAGAGTCTGAGGAGGTGGGGCCAGGTAAAAAAAAACTATCTCCAATATTTTTAATTTGGACTGCAATACCTAGTTCAAAAACTGGGCGTCAATCCTACTTACAGCATCTTTAAGTATTTGAACAAACCCGTAATAAGGTATACCCCCACCCTTCCTTGCAACGAACCAATCATCATTGATGGTTGCCATATTTTGCTAGAGAACCCATCACCTGATTCTAACAAAATAGCACAATAATAAGCTACTTGGCACTAGCCACAGCAAATAAGACTAAATTAGCCTAAATATGCTGCTGTGTTTTTGTAAATAAGCTCAAAAGTGCAGTCCACAACTGGTAATATTAACAAGAGATATTATGAAAAGTAAGCCCAAAAAAGTATTCTAAGTGGACATGGCAACACAGCAAATGCTGCGTTGCGACTGTTAATGAAACACAGCACATCTGTCATTCGAGACATTTCCGGACATATAATGTGTATTTAACAGCTAATATTACTTGTGTTAAATACATTTTAAACTGTTTTCGTTTATGTTTTTATATTCACAACTGCAAGATGCCATGACGTTGCTATGTAAACAATCACAATCGCACCCTAGAAACGATATAAACTTCTCTCAAAACAATCGCGTAAACGTAAAAATCTCAATCATTCCTACATTCACTTACACAATTATTTTGACCAAGTATTTAAAACTAATAACCTATATTTATATCATTTGTCATCACTTCAGGTCTGGAGGAGTTGAACCGGGTGGTCCCAGAAGCTTTCTTACCATTTTTTATCAATACTGTCGGCCACTTCGCTAAGTATATCGTGCGGAATGGCAAAGACCAGCAGGGCGAGTTCAAGCGAACAAATTTCTGTAAAGCAATAGAATCCAAGAGCACACGACGGTTTGTGAAAACATTTGTACAGACACAGATGTTCGACCTCTTCATTCAGGAAATGGAACAGAGACCCGCCTCTCAGGACGGCACAGGTGAGACACAAACACTTTGACCTAACATTAAAATGTATTATTTTTAAAATATTTTCACACTGAATCTCTAAATTAATGTTGAAACAATATCAAGATATATATTATAAATATTATTATGCCATATTTGTACTGAGTACTATGAATGAAGGCAAGCATGACTAATAGTGATTTTTATTTTATTTTATTGTGTTTAATTTAAGTGAACTTAAAATCTTCACATAAAATCTTCACATTTTGAGGTACCTTTAATAGTGTCATCTTAATGACTTGTATTTTGCTTAAGAAGAGGATGCTACCAATATAAAAATGATCTTGAATAGAAATATAAATTAAGTTTTTTCCATTTTTTCAGGGCTCTTTGACAGAAAGATTGTTGAATACCAGAAAAGGATGAAGGAGAAAGCCAAGAAAAACTAGTGGAAGTATTCACCAAGGTAGCTGGTTGTAAATGAAGTTGTGTGAAATAAATCAGTCAGTCAGTAGTAAATAATTATAAGGAATGTAGATAGAATTAAATGTCAGATCATTTTTTATTTATGTTGTCATGTGTTAGTCATACTTTAAAAGCTGTTTGTCATTTGTGTTGTGTTGGGTGTTGTGGATAACTGCTGTGATAAGCTGCTGTATTTAATGCATGAAAAGCTTGTTTGAGCTTGACCTGAAGGTTCAATGTGACAGAAACTGAGCCAGTGAATACGTGCAGAATTGAAAAACATATTTTTTTCAATGAAAACAAAATAGTGAATAAAAAATAAAAAATATTTAAAAAAAACACTTCATCTCCACATTTCACAAATATATTAAACCAAACTTGCCTACATTAATTAACCTACTGTATGTATTTTTCCTTCGAATCAAATTTTGCTATATTAAACCAGTGTATTTCCATGAAATATTTCATTATATTACACTGACTTTTTTTCATACATTCACATTCACAAATGCAGTGAAACTACAGTATATATATAAATATATATATATATATATATATCCCTGACGGGAAACGTGGCTGCATATGATACAACATGCCAGTCTGGACCAGGATATACAACGTCCCAGGAGCAAAGATCAGCCCCGATCCCAAAAGGTGGATGGATATCATGTCAGTTTTCTGGAAGAATATAAAAAAGCATTACACTGACAGTTTGAGAGAACTGACACTCAGATCAGAGAATGAAACCGTGGGTGTCACCTGGAAGTTAGCCACAACGCACATCCCTACAGTGCTGACGATGCCTATCAGGAGACCTGTGATCAGCAGCTGTAAACTCGACTCAGAGGCTGAAATCAAAGCCTGAGCTTGTTTATATCACACACACATGATGCCTAACCCTGTTTGTTATATATACATACATAAAGGTGTGTATGTATGTGTATATATATATATATATATATATATATATATATATATATATATATATATATATATATATATATATATATATAAAATTAAATTAAATGTATGCATTTAGCGGATGCTTTTATCCAAAGGGACTTACTTATTCAGGCTATCAATTTTTACCTATCATGTGTTCCCGGGGAATCAAACCCCCAACAATGCGCTTGATAACGCAATGCTCTACCAATTGAGTTACAGGATATATATATATATGTGTGTGTGTGTGTGTGTGTGTGTGTGTCTGTGAATGCTGCTTTTGGTCTCATCAGGCAGCCAAAATCTTAATTTTTTTATTTACTTAAACATTTATCATTCCCCACTGTTGTAAAGCTTGGACGTGATGACTGTAACATCTGCTTTTATACATTCTAAGAAATTTATAGTTAATTTATTCTAGTTAATTTACTGTATATCTAACCCAATCATGATATAAATGTCAAATATGTTTGAGGCAACATTTCAAACGTTCAAGCTTAAGATTTTCTGAAAGTAAAGTTTTATAACTATATAAGTATATATAATAAGTATTATATCCTCACTCCCCCCTACCACACACACTTCATCATAAGTAGACTGTAGTGTTGTAAAATTAGCTACAGTTTAAAATACATTATTAAACATAGGCTATATATTTTTTTGAATTATTACATTTAAACATTTAGCATCAAAGAATTTAGAGCATACATTTTTCAGTATGTTTGATAGGAATTGAATCCACAACCTTTTGTTTCTAGCACCATGCTCTAGCTACAGGAACAAATTTCAGAAACTTACCTGGCTAAAATGTTTGATTTTGTAGATGTATTTTTCTGACAAAAGGCAAACATAAATAGTAAGTATAAATCCTGGTTATTCATGACCTGACATGTCACAGTGTACTGTACATTCCTAAACCCTGGGTTGCTATTCTTATTTACATTTTTGCAGTGTCAACATTGATGATTAGATAAACACAAAACCAAATTTGGTCTTTGACCATTTTAAAACAGGTCAAATTCAACCAGGTCAATTTGCTCATGGAGTCACTTTTGAGATCTCCATAAATGAGGAACCGAACCCTGCAGAGCCTTAAAACTGAATATACCAAAATAAAAATTTGTAAATTAGATATAAAAGGATATTGAAATATCTTAAGCAAATCTTGAGGGCATGTTGAATTTGGGAAGATAATATTTCTGGCACTCAGAAAGGTTTAGGCAATTGTTTTGATAGAACAAAACAAGATACATCTCTATCTTCAACATTATTTGTTCTTCAAACATTCTTCTTTAAAAGAAAAAAGTATCAGCTGTATGCAAAGTGGCTCTCATTTGAAAATGTGTTTAAAATGTATCATTTCCTCACAGGGCTATATCTTTTTCCAACTATCTATACTATAAGGTATAAGGTATACTATAAGTTCCGGCCGGCAGGAATTGTGGGTAGGGGGAGGTCATGTACAGTACTCTCTCCACCCTCAATACCACGACTTAGGTGGCCTTGAGCAAGGCATTGAACCCCCAACTGCTCCCCGGTCGCCACAGCATAAATGGCTGCCCATTGCTCCGGGTGTGTTTGCACTTCGGATGGGTTAAATGCAGAGCACGAATTCTCAGTATGGCTCACCATACTTGGCTGCATGTCACGTCACTTTTTTTATAAATACATATTACGGTAAGTACATTATTAAATTACAAACAAACTTTATGAATTTCTGTAAACAATTATACATATAAATGCTATGTAAATAAAATTGACTTATGAAATACACTCACCTAAAGGATTATTAGGAACACCTGTTCAAGTTCTCATTAATGCAATTATCTAATCAACCAATCACATGGCCAGTGTTGGACGAAGTACACAAATCAAGTACTTGAGTAAAACTACAGATACGAATAATAAAATATTACTCCAGTAAAAGTACTCCTTTTTCAATTTTACTCAAGTGAAAGTACAAAAGTACTCAATTTTGTATGTACTTAAGTAAAAAAGTACTGAAAGATAGATGTTTGCAATTTTATATAGGCTAATTTAATTTTATATTAGCACATTTTTTTTTTTTTTTTTTTTTTTTTTATAATCCTACTGCTCAAAATACCTGGGATTTTTTCCAAAATAACCACTATATGGAGTCAAGATATATTTTTGTTGTTGATATGGACTACGCTTACGAGAGTAATGTTCACTGTGAAGCTTACACTGTGATGTACCTGAGAGAAAACAGAGATGATAATCTGATCTTCACCAGTAAGAAAAAAGTATTTTAAAGTTTGTGGTTTTACAGAACACCACAGTTATATATGACAAGATAATAAGGTCTGAAGTTAGGAAGAACATCTTAAGGAAAATATAATTACATTTTCTTAATGATTTTTTTCCTTCTCAAACCTTGTCTGCGGTGTAAAAACACCCCTGGCCAAACGGGGTGCATCTCTTCCCCTCTTTGATAATTACTGTAGTTACCATGTTCTGAACATCACATCCTTTCTTTTCTCCCCAGATGTAATCTATCTATCTATCTATCTATCTATCTATCTATCTATATCTATATATCTATATATATATAGGTGGTTGAATAAAAATATTTGGACATTATTTATAAAAATTACCTCAAGTTAGCACCAGCAAGCCTGCTAGACATTTAGCATCAGCTACAATATTTACTTATTTTCAGTATCGTTCTGAATAAACATTCATGTCTGTCTAACGTTACTCGTCTAAAAAAAAAAAGCCTCAAGTTCAAATATTCATTTATCACCAATTAACTGTTTGACAAACACTTCCTGCTTCGAGATCTGAATTAAAAAAAAATCTCAAACATGCTCCGAAGTCCCAATCTGAATCAACCGAGTCGCCAACAGGCTCCGAAGTGCCGATCTGAATCAACGGAGTCGCGAACATGCTCCGAAGTGCCGATCTGAATCAACCGAGTCGCGAACATGCTCCGAAGTCCCAATCTTAATCAACGGAGTCGCGAAAATGCTCCGAAGTCCAGAAGTCCCGATCTGAACCAACCGAGTCGCGAACATGCTCCGAAGTGCCGATCTGAATCAACGGAGTCGCGAAAATGCTCCGAAGTCCAGAAGTCCCGATCTGAATCAACCGAGTCGCGAACAGGCTGTGAAGTCCCGATCTGAATCAACCGAGTCGCGAACAGGCTCCGAAGTCCCGATCTGAATCAACCGAGTCGCGAACATGCTCCGAAGTGCCGATCTGAAACAACAGAGTCGCGAACAGGCTCCGAATTGCCGATCTGAAAACTTCGACCAAAGAATGTAAAAAATAATTATATTTCTCTAATAACTCTAACTCTACAACTCTATGAAAGACTCAGATCACGTATCTAAAAATAAATCGATATAGTAAAAGAGAGAGGAGTGAAGTTTCCTACCGCTCTGCTGTTTTTGTTCCTCAAGCGCGTCTGACGCTCCGCGGCGCGTCTCCGCCCCTCACACGCGCGTTTACAGCGCTAAATGAATCATCTTTGCTAATTATTATACATTTACTTCATTGTCAGCTTCAGGTACTTCATTTATTATTGTTCAATGAACTGTTTGAAACAAAAAAAAGGTTGTATTTCAGTTATAATTCTAAATTATCAGGTCTGGTCTGAAGTTAGGAAGAACATCTTAAGGAAAATATAATTATATTTTCTTAATGATTTTTTTCCTTCTCAAACCTTGTCTGCGGTGTAAAAACACCCCTGGCCAAACGGGGTGCATCTCTTCCCCTCTTTGATAATTACTGTAGTTACCATGTTCTGAACATCACATCCTTTCTTTTCTCCCCAGATGTAATCTATCTATCTATCTATCTATCTATCTATCTATCTATCTATCTATATCTATATATCTATATATATATAGGTGGTTGAATAAAAATATTTGGACATTATTTATAAAAATTACCTCAAGTTAGCACCAGCAAGCCTGCTAGACATTTAGCATCAGCTACAATATTTACTTATTTTCAGTATCGTTCTGAATAAACATTCATGTCTGTCTAACGTTACTCGTCTAAAAAAAAAAAAGCCTCAAGTTCAAATATTCATTTATCACCAATTAACTGTTTGACAAACACTTCCTGCTTCGAGATCTGAATTAAAAAAAAAATCTCAAACATGCTCCGAAGTCCCAATCTGAATCAACCGAGTCGCCAACAGGCTCCGAAGTGCCGATCTGAATCAACGGAGTCGCGAACATGCTCCGAAGTGCCGATCTGAATCAACCGAGTCGCGAACATGCTCCGAAGTCCCAATCTTAATCAACCGAGTCGCCAACAGGCTCCGAAGTGCCGATCTGAATCAACGGAGTCGCGAACATGCTCCGAAGTGCCGATCTGAATCAACCGAGTCGCGAACAGGCTCCGAAGTCCTGATCTGAATCAACCGAGTCGCGAACAGGCTCCGAAGTGCCGATCTGAATCAACCGAGTCGGGAACATGCTCCGAAGTGCCGATCTGAATCAACCGAGTCGCGAACAGGCTCCGAAGTCCTGATCTGAATCAACCGAGTCGCGAACATGCTCCGAAGTGCCGATCTGAATCAACGGAGTCGCGAAAATGCTCCGAAGTCCAGAAGTCCCGATCTGAACCAACCGAGTCGCGAACAGGCTGTGAAGTCCCGATCTGAATCAACCGAGTCGCGAACAGGCTCCGAAGTCCCGATCTGAATCAACCGAGTCGCGAACATGCTCCGAAGTGCCGATCTGAAACAACAGAGTCGCGAACAGGCTCCGAATTGCCGATCTGAAAACTTCGACCAAAGAATGTAAAAAATAATTATATTTCTCTAATAACTCTAACTCTACAACTCTATGAAAGACTCAGATCACGTATCTAAAAATAAATCGATATAGTAAAAGAGAGAGGAGTGAAGTTTCCTACTGCTCTGCTGTGTTTGTTCCTCAAGCGCGTCTGACGCTCCGCGGCGCGTCTCCGCCCCTCACACGCGCGTTTACAGCGCTAAATGAATCATCTTTGCTAATTATTATATTATCATTTATTATTGTTCAATGAACTGTTTGAAACAAAAAAAGGTTGTATTTCAGTAATAATTCTAAATTATCAAAATAAAATATATAACATAAATAATAAAAAATATGATTTTCAGTTACAATAATTAATCCTAAATTCCGACATTAATAACTTACTTTTAGCAACATCAGACGCACGCGCTCACAATATTTCACGGTTCTTACTTCTGTAGACTCACACTAAAGGGTTCATTTGAATCAGTGAGTGGTCGACTCCAGAACAGCTGCAATCGGATCATTCTAATTCGTAAACGAATCGTTTGGTGCGATTCGCGATCCGATTTAAAGGTTTATTTTGAAAAGACTCAGTTCGTTCATGATGAATTAGACACCGCTTCTGCGTGTCGGAGCACGTGATATATTATAGGGAGTAACGATATGTTTTATGAAATGTAGTGAAGTTAAAAGTACGATCTTATGTTTTGGAATGTAGTGAAGTAAAAGTAAAAGTTACTCAAAATAAAACTACTTCAGTAAAGTACAGATACTTGAAAAATGTACTTAAGTAGAGTAAAGCTACTCCGTTACTGTCCACCACTGCACATGGCAGTTGCTTCAACGCATTTAGGGGTGTGGTCCTGGTCAAGACAATCTCCTGAACTCCAAACTGAATGTCAGAATGGGAAATAAAGGTGATTTAAGCAATTTTGAGCGTGGCATGGTTGTTGGTGCCAGACGGGCCGGTCTGAGTATTTCACAATCTGCTCAGTTACTTGGATTTTCACGCACAACTATTTCTAGGGTTTACAAAGAATGGTGTGAAAAACTGCTAGTATGCGGCAGTCCTGCGGGCGAAAATTCCTTGTTGATGCTAGAGGTCAGAGGAGAATGGGCCGACTAATTCAAGCTGATAGAAGAGCAACTTAGACTGAAATAATCACTCGTTACAACCGAGGTATGCAGCAAAGCATTTGTGAAGCCACAACACGCACAACCTTGAGGCGGATGGGCTACAACAGCAGAAGACCCCACCGGGTACCACTCATCTCCACTACAAATAGGAAAAAGAGGCTTCAATTTGCATGAGCTCACCAAAATTGGACAGTTGAAGACTGGAAAAATGTTGCCTGGTTTGATGAGTCTCGATTTCTGTCGAGACATTCAGATGGTAGAGTCAGAAATTGGCGTAAACAGAAGGAGAACATGGATCCATCATGCCTTGTTACCACTGTGCAGGCTGCTGGTGGTGGTGAAATGGTGTGGGGGATGTTTTCTTGGCACACTTTAGGCCCTGGATGTGCATCCCACAAATCTCCATCAATTCAATTCAAGTTTATTTGTATAGTGCTTTTTACAATACAAATCGTTACAAAGTAACTTTACAGAAAATTATGTTTCTACAATATTTAGTAGTAGCTTATATTTAGTAGTAGTGGTGACTGTCAGTTTGTGCACGTATAACAGGATTTTTCAGAAAAATTAATACAAGACGTAGTCAGCCAGACGATGAACATTATTAATATTATTAATAATTAATAATAATTATATGATGCAGTCACAGTTGTAGCAATATTCATTCGTTCTGTTCGTTGATTCAGGGTTAGCATCATCTGGAGTCCTCTGAGGGGTCAGCATCATCCCTTCTCAGGTGTTCTGGATCCAGACTGGAGCTTGTGTAAATCCCGTGGCAAAACATAGAAACATATAGAGAGATCATTACCATAGCTGCTGATCCAACAAAGTAAAATTAATTAGTTTAGCTCAAGCTAAAGAATAAAATGCACATTTGATCAGATTTAAATCTGTTTAATCTAGATTTAAACAGAGAGAGTGTGTCTGAACCCCGAACATTATCAGGAAGGCTATTCCAGAGTTTGGGAGCCAAATGTGAAAAAGCTCTACCTCCTTTAGTGGACTTTGCTATCCTAGGAACTCCCAAAAGTCCAGCATTTTGAGACCTTAGGGAGCGTAATGGATTGTAACGTGGTAGAAGGCTAGTTAGGTATGCAGGAGCTAAACCATTTAGGGCCTTATAGGTAAGTAATGATATTTTTTAACTGATATGGAACTTAATAGGTAGCCAGGGCAGAGACCGTAAAATTGGGGTAATATAATCATATTTTCTTGACTTGGTAAGGACTCTAACTGCTGCATTTTGGACTACCTGTAGCCTGTTTATTGAAGATACAGGACAACCACCTAGAAGTGTGTTACAATAGTCCAGTCTAGAGATCATAAATGCATGAACTAGCTTTTCTGCATCAGAAACAGATAACATGTTTCGTAGCTTGGCAATGTTTCTAAGATGGAAGAATTCAGTTTTTGTAACACAGGAAATATGATTTTCAAAAGACAAGTTGCTGTCTAATATAACACCCAGATTTCTGACTGTAGAGGAAGCAACAGTACATCCGTCTAGTTGTAGATTGTAATCTACAAGATTCTGTGTAGTGTTTTTTGGTCCAATAATTAATCTCTGTCTTATCCAATTTTAATTGGAGAAAATTATTTGTCATCAAATCTTTTACATTTTTAACACCCTCTGTTAGCTTAGATAATTTAGAAGTTTCATCTGGTCTCGTTGAGATATATAGCTGAGTATCATCAGCATAACAGTGGAAGCTAATTCCGTATTTTCTAATAATATTACCAAGGGGCAACATGTACATTGAAAATAGAAGGGGACCTAGGACGGATCCTTGTGGCACTCCATATTTTACTGATGATAAATGAGATGACTCCCCATTTAAGTAAACAAAATGGTAGTGATGGGACAGGTAGGATCTAAACCATCTTAGAGTCTGCCTTTGAATACCTGTATAGTTTTGTAATCGATCTATGAGTATGTCATGATCTATAGTGTCGAATGCAGCACTAAGATCAAGTAAGACTAGAAATGAGATGCAGCCTTGATCTGACGCAAGAAGCAGGTCATTCGTAATTTTAACAAGTGCAGTTTCTGTGCTATGGCCTTCATACAGAATTCTTCATACAGATCATTTTTGTGCAGGAAGGTGCTCAGTTGAGCAGACACAACTTTTTCAAAAATTTTAGACATAAATGGAAGATTTGAAATAGGCCTATAATTTGCCAGTTCACTAGGATCTAGTTTTAAATACATTTAAATACAAATAAATACATGAACTTGACACATGTTTTGAGTTATCCTTGGTTTTTCCATCCTGGGTATATATTTTTTAGTCCCCCACCCCTAGAAAAGCTGGGGACATAACACTAGTGTATGATTGAAACGATGAGTGGGCCCAGTGATATTTTGCTTGACTCCAAAATGCAAGTCCTAATGCATAATTAGTATTAATCAACGTGAATATTAAACATATACTGCAAGATGCTATCCTATAAATATGGGCCAACATTTCTAAAGAATGCTTTCAGCACCTTGTTGAATCAATGCCACTGAGAATTAAGGCAGTTCTGAAGGCGAAAGGGGGTCAAACACAGTATTAGTATGGTGTTCCTAATAATCCTTTAGGTGAGTGTACAGTATGTTGACTTCATTTCTGCATTTATTTACAAGTTAAATTGCCATTTTAGTCTAACATCAGTATTTTTTTCAATTTATGAATACCGGTTTAACCAGTTTACAGAGTTGGTCGTGATGTTTCACAACTCAACCATGTTTGAAATGTTGCTGAAGCATGATTAAGTAACAAAATTGAAGAAGTGGCAAAAAAGTCTAGAACATCAGAGTAGAAAACATTTACGGGAATAATTGTGAATCGAATCATCACAAGGTGAGTTATTATTACTTACCTAGAGTTATTTATATGATATTTTTATACTTTTAATGCTGAAATAGCATGCTGCATGTTTGTTATCATAATTAAGCTTCTCCGATAATAGAAATTCATTGATCATATAATCATTTAGCTATAAAAGTCTCTTATCTGACAACACTTTAAATATGATTTATGATTTTACATTGACAAAATGATATATTAGCAGGATAAACCAGCTCCATCACTGCAATGGGGGATTATTATGAAATTTTGAAATATCCGATGAGAGGGATTTCTCTGGTCTTCTTCTACCTGACCTTGATCCTCGGTGTTCCTGGAAATGCCTTTGTCCTGTATGTTGCTGGATTGAAGATGAAGAGGACTGTTAATACAGTAGGGTTTATAAATCTAGCGGTTGCCGACCTCTTGTGCTGCCTTCTCACTCTTTACTATGTGATTGAGAGTGATTTTGATGATTACTGGCCATACGGATCCACAACGTGCAAGCTTTTCCACTTCGTATTGCTCATCACCATGTTTGCCAGTGTTTTCATCTTGAACTTGATTAGTGTGGATCGGTTTACTCAGGTGATCACACCGGTTTGGGCTCAGAATCATCGCAGCTTGTTCATTGCACGATTGTCCTGTGCAGCGGCCTGGATTCTGGCTTTAATTCTCAGTCTGCCTTTTGTGATGTCTAGAGGGATTCACACAGAAAATAATAAAACATACTGCGTGCATTATCAATTTGATCAAGAACATTCTGAAATGTATAGAAGGTTAAGTGTCACCAGATTTGTGTTTGGCTTTTTGATTCCTCTCATATGCATAACAACATGCTATGGATTTATCGCACGCAAGCTAGGCAGTAGACATTTTCACTCTGGACAAGCGTTTCGCATCATGTTGGCTGTAATTGTGGGTTTTTTTCTGTGCTGGCTGCCGTATCACATAGTGGATTTGATAATAATATACGGAGGGGAACCAATTTCCTCAGTAGGTTACGCAGTGGATCCACTGGCCGTCTCTTTGGCCTATTTCAACAGTTGCCTGAACCCCATTCTGTATGTTTTCATGGGGCATAATTTTAAGAGCAATGTTAAACTTTCTCTAAGACGTGTTTTTGAAAGCGTTTTCTCTGAGGAGAGAACAAAAATGACACAAACCACCCAGTCACAGCAAACCAACTCACTGTAGAACTCATTCAGTTTTCTGATCGAATTGAAAACTATTTCATAATTTATTTTCAAAAGTCATCAAGTCAAACTCAGCAAGTCATCTAACTTGTATTCATGATTCCTGTTTTTTAAATATTGTGATGATCTGTTGGCAATATTTAACATCAGCATGATCGAATACTATGCTTTATTATTATTATTTTTTCATTGTTAGCATCTTACAAATGGCTTGTAATATTTCACTAATAGTGGCATGTGGTTTCTACGCAGATGTTGAAAAAAATAAAAAAATGAATACAGATAAATTAAAGGTTGCATTTGTGAGTACAACAAAAACATTTTATTTTACTTATTATATTACATGATTGTCATTTTATAATTATTTTATAGTTATTTTTTAACTGTTATGCAGTTATCATTTGACAACAAAGGAAAGTGCATGATGTACAAAGTTTTTTTATAAATAAAATATAATCTAGAAGTTTATATTGATCATATTTGTAATGTTAATTAAACATTAAATTCACTTATTTTAATTTAGAATTATGGGTAAAAATTATTAATTATCAGTGCTAACAGTTTTTTTCACCCAGTAGTTTAATTGTGCTAACAGAAGTTGTCTCTAGGACAAGTAGCTAAAGCCTATATTTTTTCAATGCTAAACATCTTTTAAAAATTTTAAATGCAAAAAATAATCAGTTACATCTTTAAACACACATATTTGCTAACAATTACTAAGAAAACTGACTGCTTAACTACTTCCTCTTTTTCATTACCATAGGCTACTCAAGTAATATATTGTCAGCCAGCTTCTGTAGGTTGCCCACGGGCTTAAATAACATCAATAATGTGATATTTAGCCCCTGGGGGTATGGCTGCAATAGACATTTTGTTTACTGTAATTAAGATTTACAGTAGCAAACTGTATTTGAGTTTACAGTTGCAAACTGTACTTTACATTACTGTAAAAAAGTTTACCTTTTACTTTTTAAATTACTGTAATCAAATTCATCAGTATACTACTCTAATTAATTGTAATATATAAATATATACAGTAATTAGATTTTATAATTTTTATATAAAATTAATTTTATTTTACCCTACATAGGTACTACTGGCATTCAATTAAAACAGACACACTAATTACTAAATATCAAACACTTTAATTTAAAACATTGCATGTATAACACAAATACAGTCTTCCAATGCTGGAACAGTACATCTTCATCTCACCTGTCTCATCATCTGGATTCATCCTAACAAAGAATCTTTACACAACGGAAACATAATGGGGAAAAAATATAAGCATCCAAAGAATACACAGCCATCTGCAAAACCCAGGTGCTGCTCCAAAACGTGGCCACTACCTTTACTCACCATCCACCTTGTTAGCGACAGAAATGTGTTCTCCGAAAAACAATTAGAAATGGCACACTTTTAAAAAGCAAACCCCATACAGAATACCCACATCTCTCAAACCCATAGTTGTTCTCTTCCCATGAATTATCAGTCTCGGGGGGTTGGCCTGCTCATGTCTTTCTTGATGCTTCATTGCGGTTGCCTTTAAAACACAAATACAAAAAATGCAGTAAATCTTAAATTCCATTAAAAACTATAACAAACAAATTCTAAAACTAGAAAGGCAGCTAGCCATAAAACTTGTTCAACCTAGCTAACATGCAATTTTATTTTCTCAATAGGCTACTGGCCAACATTAACACCTGAACAAAATTTCACATTAGTTAACAATGTTAATATAACTTAAGCATTGCTTGTTAAAAGTATTCAATAAAGTATTTTAAAAAATCAATAAGCTGTCAAAAGTAGTTTGAAATGACAGCACAGTTCACCATAGTAATGTTTGTCACTGTTGACAGGTAAATGTTACTAGGTTAAAAAAATGTTGACACAAACACACAGACAAACGTTAGCTACATACAGGTCCATCTCAATAAATGAGAAGGTCATGGAAAAGTTCATTTCAGTAATTCAACTCAAATTGTTAAACTTGTGTATTAAATAAATTCAATGCATTGGTGACATACAGTAAATGACTGTAGAAATTACAGAAATGTTTGACAGTGTACAATGAAACCCTTAAAGAAAAGTTTGAGGAACAAAATGTAAAAGGATATTAAAATCTACATCCGTCAAACTCTTAAAAGTGATACTACACACACACACACACACACACACACAAAAATGCATGATTTATTTTCGTCTTATACATTCCAAGTATTCATGCAGGTTTCTCTTCATAAAATGTTTCTCAAAGCATAAAATGATGCACGACTCTGTATGGACATCTAGTACAAATAAAACTGAAAAACGTACCTTATGTATGTAATCAGAATGTCATGGCCCAACACGACCGCTGTGGCATAAGAGACGAGGAATGTAGCAGATGATCAGATAACTCGAGCAACTGGAGGAGCACAAACCCTCTCTGAAGCCACCACATACAGATATTTACTCACAGAGATCACCAAACATTAAGAAAATTCAGTAACACAACATGAGCTTAAAAGGTCAAATTAACCCAACAGACACAATTTTGTGAGTAAATGAAAATTATGTCACATTATATTTTAAATGCATTTTTTATAAACAAGTTAAAGTTTCGTTCAGGTTGAAAAGGTTTTGTAAGAAGTTGAGTAAGTGCATGAATGTTATTTGGATTTCAAGGCCACTGTATTCAGAAAGGTCACACCATGTTGCTCCAAAATGTACTTCACAGGAAATCACAGTACTACTATGCAGTATTATTTTAGTATCATTAATATACAATTATGTTTTTTAAAATATTTAGAATTTTTTTTTTGGGGGGGGGGGTATTTCCATGGAAACAGAGTTATTATAATTAACTAAAAAGAAAAGCAAAATTAAAACCATAAAAAATAAAATAAAAGTGAAATACAAATTTATAGCTGCACAGACACATTAAAACTGAGTACTGAAAAAAATGTTTTAAAAAGGGTTTTAATGTGTCTGTATAGCTATAAATTTGTATTTCACTTTCAGTTTTTTTTAATGGTTTTATTTTTGCTTTTCTTTTCAGTTGATTACAATAACTCTGTTTTTATGGGGCATGTTTGAAAACCATGGTACATTGTTGGTAACATAATAACAAAACAAACTGAGGCAGTGATCAAGAAATCTGTTAACATAAATATAACAATCTTTATTTCATGACCATTAGTCTATTACAAAGTAAAATATTTGCTGTAAATCAACAGAACAACCAAAATACTGGTCGAGGTACAAATTCTACAGGTATGCAAATATAGTTACAGCGACAGACAGCGTTTTCTTCAACTATGCGTGTTTTGCAGCTTTCGCTGACCTCAGGTGAACGGATGACGCGTTTCGAAAAAAAAGAAAAAGGGAGAAACACAAATACCCAGAAATCCACTTAAATAACATTCACAGCTGGATTAAAACATCTTCAATAAAAGTCTCAACTCAAGAGACTAAAATAACATACAAGCAACTGCTCAGAGGTAGATGCAAAACAATAACGCGTTTTGAGTAATATATATGGAGTTTGGCCACTGTTCATATTCTACATTTGGAAGCACCCGATACAGAACTGCAGAGTTAATGTCTATTGTTTTGCAATATACAGTAATTGTCAAAAAAAAAAAAAAGCAATTTTTTCTAAAACAAATTGACATGAAGGTAAAAAATATCTATAATGACTCATTGTAGATTGCTAATTCAATAATGCGACATGCAGGAATATGATATTGCATCTTTGTTGAGTATGATGCTTACAAACAAAATGCGATTAACACAAGAGGTTAAAAAATATCAAAATCGCTGAGTCCAACTTTTACTGTGCATAGAGGAGTATAACGACAGTGATAAATAAAAGGCACAAAAATAAATTAGCACAAGTTATCACATTAACGAATGTATTTAGAGCAAAAACACTCATTTTTAATTTTTCAATGTCATCCATTATTAAGGGTTCATTTGTACAGTGTAACCTATAACCATTCTAGACGTCTATCTTGGCCCCAGTTATTATTAGGAAAATAGGGCACTATCAAAATACTGTTTCTAATACAGTTTTTATCCTTTAGTGACATTGGTATACCTAAACAACAATAATAGCAATCCCCTCCAAACACTACAAACACAAAGTACCATATGCATAAAAAGAAAAAAGATTCGTTTACCGAATGACATTAGATGAGAGGCTGAATTAGCAGGATTTGTAAATGTGAAATTGTAATTTCTGAAATATTGACGGAAGCTCTCTGCTCCTCTAAGACAACAGAGCACCACTATTTACTGGCAACAGTGGCACGTACTGGCGTTTAAGATTAAATTTAGATATTTTGTTTTAGTGAACGGCTGCAAAGCTTCCAGTTAATGCCTATAGTATTCTGTAATTATGAAACTGCATTCAGATGGAGCGTTGACTGTTAATGGAATGAACTCTACACTGCTGGGTAAAATACTTGGTCCAAAACATTCAAAGTTGTGGCTTCTGCGGCAGATCTTTTAACTATGGCAAACAAAACTGGTCATCTAACAACAAAATACTGTCAACTAAATGGTGTTCTAACCATAGTATGTATATTCTTTTAAATATTCCCTATAGTCCTTCAACTATCCTCTCTCTCTCTTCGTTATGGGAACAAAGTTCATAACTGCAGCCATTTGGGCTTCGGCTCTATGAGTTGTCTTTTACATTCACTACTTCAGTAGGTGCGTGACCTTCTGGAGGTGTTTGAGGGAGAGGGGATGAGAGGTTAGTGGCGATTTCTGCTGTCTGCCTGAACTCTGGATGGAGACGGAGGCTGGATGCTGAAGACACGGATGTTTAAGTGTGTGGCGATCTGGTTACAGACACTCACGCAGTACCGAACCAGATCAAACGCTGACAGCACCTACAAAAATAAAAGGGAAGAAGCTAAAGCATGGCAAATGCATTTTTGATATGGAAAGATGAGCTATAGAGCTAAGATTTATATTTTTGCACGGATTATAATCTTAGTTAAAGTGTCTTGAACCAAAAACACAAGATGATTTTCACCCTCTCTCTTGACTATTAGGGCTTTATGCTACCGCAACTTTAAGACTTTTATACTTCGGATATGATTAGCAAGTATCTTCACATGTGAAATAAGTAATTAGTTGATCAATACTACACAGGTGAAGTCACAGTGAAACCCCGTTCACAAGCCATTGTACTTCTGTAATCAGACATATTTACAGGTAAAATATATATATAAATTGGACATTCATAACTATTGAGGCCTGCTTCTGCCACTGAATAAAAAATAAAATCGGTAATTTTCTTAGAATTGCGTGATTTAAACTCTCAGTTGAGAGTTATAAAAACAGAACTGTGGGATATTAAGTCGCATTTGCAATTCTGAGATATAAACTTATGACTTTTTCGCAATTCAGACTTTTTTCACAGGATTACGAGTTTATAAGCATCGCTCAATGTTTGTTAAAATAGTCTAAAGAGATCAAAGTTGTTTCTGAGGAAGAGCAAGTTGTTATATTACAGATTTCTTTTTAAATTTGAAATAACGTGCCTAATTGTGCGTAATTGTGGCAATTCTTAAATCACGTTGACTTAATTGTAATTGTGACGGTACATACTACAGTGAGCTCTTTCTTTCAAACGATCTTACACGTACCAGAGCGACCCACAGAAGACAGTACTCATTAATGAAACTGTTGAAGTACTGGTTCAGAAACAGCAGCACTGGTCCGGTGAAGGCCAAGTCGTAAAGACTCATTTCACTCTTTGTCATATGAGCCACCTGGAAAACAATCAGACGTGACTGTAGTGAGATTAAGATTAACTGATGCTAATGCGCTTTGAGTCTGACAGAGACAACAATGGCAAGTATTTATGTTCAAATGTGCAGAAAATCATACTAACAGCGGTTTTATGCTTACATACAAGCCATAATGCTTCCTGCCAACTATAAAAACAGTTCAGGAAGAGGAACATCAATAATCTGCCAATAGTATTCATACGTGTTACAAGCAATCATAGCAATTATTAAGTGAAGCTGAAATAAACACAGTATATTGACGTCATTCATGATCTTACCACCAGTCTATTGGTGAGTTTGGCCGAGATACATCCAAATGCTAAGATGTAGAGACATGGATGTCTCTCGAACAGCTGCATTGAAGACTTCTTATAGATCATTAGAGCAAGTGTTATTACCACTCCTATATGGAAGGATGGAGACAAAACGCTTGTGCCCTAACAAACGAGGAAAAACAGATGTGCAAATGATTTAGACTTACTGTAAAACTCATTCTGACAAAGTAACCAAATCTTTTGTTTTAAATTAAGGTCACGTCTTGTGCATTTAAAGCAAATGTCTGGTACATATTGCATGAGAAAAAAAGCGTGCTTAATCTTTATTTCTAAGAATTTCACAAACAGAAGCCAATTATGTTTTTAAGGTACTGTATATTCTATTTAAACTACTTTAGCTCAAATTATTATATAAAAAATCATTTTCAGGTTGGTCCAGTTGG
The DNA here is from genome assembly GCF_003368295.1 of Carassius auratus. NCBI lineage: Eukaryota > Metazoa > Chordata > Actinopteri > Cypriniformes > Cyprinidae > Carassius > Carassius auratus. The sequence goes on along the minus strand of NC_039272.1, from coordinate 12,399,475 downwards.
TCCTAGACTAAACAACTCATTTTAAACTATTTTAGTTCAATTTAAAAAAGCAAGCAACTTATTAAATATAATTAAAATAAAAACACTTCAGCTGTTCCTTACTGCAACAGTAGATCCATTTTTGCCCATTCCGCCCGTGAATATAACCCGGAAGTAGTTTGTGCAGGAGTAAATGGCCCCCAGAAGAGTGCAAATGGCCGGTATTATTTTCATCTGGATATTAATCACAGGGATCTGAAAGATTAAAAACAAATCACTCATATCCGGTTTCTAATCATCACATCATTATATACGAACGATTTAGGATTTCACTGAACACACAGCAACATGCTAGAAAATCAACATGCTAGAAAATCAACACGCTAGAAAATTTGTCCTTGAGAATATGGTATAATCAATTGACCAAAATATGAAAAAAATTAAGACTGATTAGAATTACCACAGATTTCCAAAAAGCAGTTCCTCCAATGGCAGCCAGTAAGTACATGATTATAATGTAGATTTGTACCTCAGTCACATCAATTCTGCACAAGCAAAGAAGTGATTTACAGATTAATCGCACTCAAATCTACAACTTTTCTTTCTTTCTGTAGTCCTTTATCAACAGTACAACAGCTGTCTGAAAGCTTCCCATGAGCAGAACAGAATGATCAAATATATTATTTGTGTACAGGAGCCATTGATTGTGATTAAGAGGACAGTTTTCACTCACATGCCAAAGCGCAGCGTTCCTGAAACATACGTCTGCCAGTGGGCACAATAAAACATGAAGATGCCCACAAAACAACAGAAAAACATCCAGTCCGGGTGAGTACCCAGCTGCACTGCTATACATGTGCCCAGGATCACAAACACTGCATCAGAGAAAGACACAAAACAACACGAGGAAGTATGTTTAGACCCCTGTAACACACTGTTTGATAGGTAACATGTTTGATATGCTCCGACTGGATGGAATTAAACTGAAGCTAAAAAATCAGAGTCTGTGACCAAAATACACTACGTGATTTTCTATTAAAGCTGTCAGCTCAAATCTGCAAACAGGCTCTGACTTTCAGCAACTTAGCATCAGCTTCTCCAGACTGTAAATCGAGGGAAAAATGGGGCAAAAATTGTGTAGTGTATTCCAGACTTAAAGACAGACATATATATATGTCTGTCTTTAAGTCTGGAATACACTACACAATTTTTATATATATATATATATGTTGCTTACACACACTTAAGGTATATATTTCTCATCTATTTAGAGATGCACAGAAAATGTGCCCAAAAATGAGACCAAAATATAAGGAAAAAAATTCCATTAACAGAAACTTTCAGATGAGAAACGTGAAATTGGATTTAATAAAAATGTAAATTAAGATGGAAGATACATATATGAAAAATATATATACTGCTCAATCTCTTAAATGAATTTAGAAATAAGGTCATTATAAAACATCATGCGATCTAAGTGTAATTATTATTATAGTAGCCGACTAGATTTGTATGCATAAACATTAGCAGACCTGTAGACAGGGAGTCACAGCCATGATCAAAGAGCTCGCCGAGAGGTGTGCTGCTATTGGTCCGTCGAGCCTGCTTTCCATCTATAGCATCCAGTGATTGGTAGATGAACAGACCCAAAGCACAGGCTAAGTATGCCCACGTTGGTGCCTGAAAAATATCAAATAGGGTTCAATTTCTGTCCACTTGGATGCTTTTCACTGACTCTGTGAAGGATCCTTAGATCCTCACGTCCAAATTGTGTGTGTTGTTTTTATGATTTATAATCATTTATTCACATAATCATTTTATAATCATAAGTCATTCATATGAGTTATTTGATTATTTTTATCATTTATTGTTTATTCATTCGTCATGTTTCTATATTTTTTATACATTTTTCCTTAGCTAATGCCTTTTCGTTGTTGTTCAATCTCATCTCTGTGGGGTTTCGTGAACTGTTTTGTCTGTATGAATGGAGATAGATAAGAGGGAATGTTTATGGAAACCCAAGGTTTATGGGATGTTGTTGTGAAGCAGTTTTGATATAACAGTGCATGTTGAAGTTGTGCTGGTCAGACAAAGTTTGAACACTGAGATATACACAGCTAAGTTTGTTCAATAAATTCTTTTACTTTTTATCATCACTTCGTCTCCTGCTTCTGCTCTTCTCTGTCAACTTCTTGACTTACAGTAGACTGTTAAACACTCATTTTGAGTATCCACAGCTCTGCTTACTAGTTATTCTGTTACTGGACAAACTGATATTTCCTGACAGGATCTGGCACCCGGAGCTGGATCCTAAATATTATCTGGCGTGGAGACCCGATCTAACATTTGTGAACCAATAACCAACATGCAAGATCATACTTACTGCACAAAGGTGGATATGAGTGTGTTTTTTTTATCTCTAGAAGCATAACTGTAGATACTAATTGTACGTGGAGAGAGAGTGGGAGTCTTATTGCAGACTTGAGCAATGTGGATGTTGCCCATAACTGCAGGACCCATAAGACTGTTATAGTTGATAAACAGACTCTGTTACAGCTGACAGACCAAGCTGTGTCTGACAATACACAGATCTTATAGACCCCTTAAAAGTTTGTAAACATTGCAACGTCTCCGGGTGGGCGGGGCTTAGCTGGAGGCAAAAAGAGGCGCGGACGCAATGTTGACAAGCGTAAGCTAGCACGTTTTGAAGGGATTTATTAAACATGGAGGCAGAAGAAGGTTAGGAACTGTCCGAATATGTACAGTCCCTGACTCTGCGGGACCGTGACAGCTTTTATTATTTATTTTTTTTATTAACTCTCGCGGATGGATATGAATTACTTTTGGGTGGTTTGGGGAATTTTGTCAAGGCTTATTTTCCAATGTAACCTATCGCTGGGCTAACTATGATTAGCAATGTGTATTATTTTAAGAGACCATTCAAAGGATGGCACACACATCAATCGCTGTATGTCTGTTTAACATTTAAACTAGCTAGTGCCCTGAAGGTTTGCGACTTTTCACCTATAAACCAAAAACTTGCTAATTTCCTAGATAAAACCAACATACCAGTTCATATGCATAGATTATTTTACCTGTTATGAAGTGTGCACTGCAAACACGAGCATTATTTATGATCATCTCCATCCAGCCTGTACACCGTATTGCATTCAACCACAATTGTCTTCTTGATTTCTGTGAAGGAATGTCTGCTGGGATCCGGTAAAACTTTAGTTTTGAAACAAAAGTGCTGTTCCTTCTATTCTGGCAGCCAAAAATCCAACAAGGAGAAATTTTTAAAGTCAAAACCTCAAACTTTTAGCGCACCTGCTATGAGTTCTGCCTTATGTTTTGCCTCCAGCTAGGGCAGGGACGTCACAGTGACGTAGGCAATTAAGGGGTCTATTGCACGGTTTAAATAGACCACAGCAATCATCTCCTCAGGGGAGCTCAGAATATACTTAATTATGGCCTTCATAGAATAACCAAGAATTGAGTGCAATTACTACTAAATATTCATAATTACACTTAGACTGATATTAAAATCAGCAATAAATACCACATCCCAATGGTCACCATTTTCATAGCTAGTGAATATTTATAAGTTGAATGGGATATTAAAATTGTCAAAAAGACCATGCCTCCTGCTACAACAATGACTTAAAAATGTAACTGAACTAAAACGAAACTTGCTGATATATAAATCAACAAAAAAGACAGTGTTATAATGGTGACCGCTGTATTAGCTGTTAAATATTAAAAATCACCAGAAATGTCACCAGAAATGTTATGTCCTAAATGTTGATCATTGCAAAAGCTACTAAACAATCATAATTAGATTAAAATTGATCTGAAATCAGTTGAATTAAAACTAATTAAAATCAACAACAAATAGTATTGTAACTACTGTAATTAAAGCTATTATATATTTATAAGTGGACTGAACTGATATTAAAACCAACACAGTGTTATGATGATGATGACCACTGCAATAACAATAAAAAAAAAACCTGATATTAAAATCTAAAACAAAATGTCTTAATGGTGACCGCCGTAACAGCGGTTAAATACTTCTAATTCTAACAGAATAAAATCAACAAAAATAGGAATTAATTATTGAGAATTAATAAGGTGACAACTACAACAGCTACTTCATATTCATAATTAAATTAAAACTGATATTAAATCTGTAACTGCTGCTAAAGCACAATATCTAGACTAAAAAGCAAATTCAAATCATAAGTATTTTATACCACTGTTAGCAGGCAAAAATAAAATTCATTAGGATTTGTAGTTGATCTGTTTAACCCAGCAATGGAATTTCCTGGAGCGGTGAAAGTGCAGCTCACCTGTTCGGTGGCAGTGGGGCAGTAGTATACTAGTATCAGAGTACTGATGATATTGGTAGCGAGTCCCACTATGGTGATGAGGTTCGGCGCCATCCAGAGAGGCACTTTGCTCACCAGCCAGCACCAGAATCCCTGCATGAAGGGATCCAGGAGGGACCGTCCCGCACTGCTGTACTGATGCTCCTCCAGCTTTTTCAGCTGCTGTCGGGACAGACGGGCTACGGGGAGCTCCATCAGCTTGGTCAGGAGACCGTTGCCCTCTTCCAGACCTGGTGCATTCGGGTCACAGGCCATGGAGAAATTGGTGTCAGAATCTGCCCGAACACGGACAGGTCTCTTATGTGAGCTCATGTTTCTCTGTGTGGGCGTGGTGACAAGGATCCACAAAGAGAATATGGGATTAATTCTATGGGAGCAAAGACAGTAGAATGCATCAATTATTTTCGAACACATGGAAGAACTCTGACACTACTGAAAAACTGCAATTTATATTTAACAGAATGTTTTTATGGGGTGGTATAATAGTTATTTAGTTTCCTGCTGTTTAGTAAATAGCACTCACTATTCTACACTATTCTATTCTGAAAAAAAAAAAAAATTAAATAATAATAATTAAATTAATTAATTAAATAATTAATAATGAAATTAAATTTAAAAAAAAAACTCTTAACACTAGCTTGCTCTATTCTTTTTGTATTCCATCCGTTTTCTTTTTATTTATTATATTATTTAAAAGCCTTCGCTACGTATACTGCATTTAAGCTAACTGAGACTTGTTATAGCACTTATATATCATTGGTCTTTGGTTGTTTTTGATTGCTTCCACTGTCCTCATTTGTAAGTCGCTTTGAATAAAAGCATCTGCTAAATGACTAAATGTAAACGTAAATGATTTCCACACTTAAGTCAAGTCTGGAACAATCAACAAAGTTAAATGTATCGTTCAACAACAAGAGAATTTTAAAGATCAAAGTGCGAGAAATGTATACTTTGATGCCTCTTAAAATATTATGCGGTTTACAACCTTAACTTAAAAAGTTAATTTTGTCAACATTAAAGAGCTCAGAAGTATAGTTCATCTAACAGCTATAAAACAAACACAATTCTATTTTTGTAATTTCATAGGGTTTTCAGTCCCCATTTAAATTTTATTTCAGGCATATAATATAACATATTATAAATGTGATATACGTTTACAATTATAGTTATATTAAAGATATTTAGGAGGCAGTTTGACTCATACAGTTCGGGTGGCCCGCCATCCTAAAATACACCTGACCCTTCAGAAGAGGGCAGTCACAGGACAGAAACATGAGAATGATGCACTGGGATCTAATAAAACAAAACCCTTCAACTATGGTATTGATCTGCACTGTTTTATGGCGTACTTACCAAGTGACTGTATTTATTAGATTTATAACAGCCCATTAAAATCTGGAAAATGACGTCAACTTGATAACCAAACGATGAGTGACGTCGTAAGCTTGATGGCGATCTGTCAAACGTGTCAGGCATATGATAAATGTGATACAACGTAGATAATTATATTAAAAACATTTTAGAGGCAGCGTGATTAATGGTTGGTTTTTGATCAACAGTAACGTTAACGTTACCTTTGTTTACGTGGTGAAAATGTATTTTCTCCGCAGCATTACACTGGAGATACCCGTGTAATGCCAAAGGTTGAATACTTAAACTATGATTAAATTAGAAGAAATGCCAGAGCGAAGAAACGTACACGAGAACAGAGAAGACGCTTCGTTGAAGGATGGTTAACCGACGGAAGGATAAACGGCGTGGATCTCAAGCAAAGGCGTGAAATGCGCTTCAACAACGCAACGAAGACGCCTTCCGGAAGTAAGCATTTCACAATAAAAGTCAACTACAAAATTTGATAAAATACAACAATTTTTTTTTAATTAATATACATTTAATAATATAAATCACATTAATTGATCCATTAATCATATGTGTTTTAATCCCGTTATTTAAATATGGACTGATTAAAAGTCGTTGTTACCACAATAAATACTGGTTTGGTTTCCTCTATAATTTCAGCAATTTTTACAAAACCTATAGCTTAAAATGAAATGAATACTACTAATAAAATGTGACAGTATCTTTAAAATACATTTAAATATACATAAAAGTATATTTTGTTTTTGTTGAACTTGCCATTGTCATATTTTTGTTTAATTTTTTGTCTATATAATTTTTTTTTTCCGTAAATGCAGATAAACGAAACGAAAATGAATGAAAAATGTTGCCTTGTCAACTACCTGAAATATAGGGAAATCACAGTTTAAGTACTAAACAGAAACCAAAACAGAAAGTCACCAAACAGGATAAAAATTGAGAATTTTGTTGAATCATTCTTTATTTAGCAACCACTGAATTGAGAGGTGCCAACGCTGAAATCGTCAGCAGTGGATAAGTGGAATTCCCTATTTGTTGTGAGAAACTTGCTGTAAGTTATTACATTTAACAAATTTTAACAGGAGATGTGAGAATGTTGGGAAGTTTTAAACGCATAACACTAAGTTGGTGGACTGTTAACTTCCTTTCCACAAGGAAACATGATATGGCACAAAAGCATTGTACAGATAAACAGATGAGAGATGGCAAAGAGAAGATCATGTAGAAAAGGGACAGCAGTCATCAATAAACCAACAAAACTAACTGCTGACAATTCTCACATACATTCACATACCATCAATATTTTTCTTCCATTGCATTTAATGCTTTTTTGACAATGTCTTAAACTTCAACTATTATACCTTCAAGAAATGACAAGGTGATACAGAGTAAAATGCTGTAACAGCCAATCAACAGAAACATACACCGTGCCCACAAGTATGGTAAACGGACCCCTAAAGAATAAGGTTATTTAAAGTGCAGATGAACCGGTCAGTCATGCTAGGAACTAAATGATAAACTGTTGCAGAGTGTCCATGCATACAATTTAGAACAACTTCAAAAGGATTTCAGTGGTAAAACTAAAAAACAACCCCAAAAGGGTATAACTTGTGAGTATCAACTGATACAAGTCTGTACCCTTAACCTACAATAAAAAAAGTAAATAAATAAAATCGACACTAATAAAAAAAAATTCTAAAGCTTTCCTCAGAATCATTTATCAAGGGGTTTAATGATGAAAAAAAAATCCCCTTATTTTATCCTCTTCTGATTTGTAAGAGAATTACCCAACGCTTTATTTCACATGTGAAAGTAGGAAAGGTATCTTCAGAATACTTCTGAATACTATCAAGAAGCCTACAGGACTCTTGTGTTTGTCATTTCTCCGTGAGCGTGTTCCAGGCTACAGTGCACGGGGCCGTTTGGGGTTAATCTGCTTGCTGGCTTGTTCCTCCTCTTGGAGAGTAGAACGGAATGACCTCACTTTATCTAATAACACGAGCAGACACACATCCATTAATAATCATTCCATCAGGGGAAAACTGAAAGGAAAAACTAAAAGAACATTCTAGAGGATGCAATTACCTCTGAGCTCAATAAGGATATCAATCTTCTGGTCAAGAATCTGCTCGAGCTGAGAAGAGTAGGAGTCCACGTCATAGTCCACCTCCTCAGTCATCTCCAGGAGAACCTTCTCATCCTCAAGCCACCTGATAGACTCCTGTCAGACCATAGAACAGAAGCAGACCAAACCAAACGCTGACGTCAACTGGACTAAAAAGCTCTAGTATGAAAGTGACCTTAGAGGAATGAATACCTGAAACACAGCCCTATGGTCCTCTAGAACCTGCTCTTCCATCTCCACCAGATGAGACACCGCCTCGTGGAACGTGAAGAGCTGAGGGGAGACTTCCTCTTCCTGTCAATATTCAAACACAAGCTTTTATCCTACCTACAAGTCTTAATGGAGTTTGATCCACAGTATCTAAAAGTAGGACAACTCGATTGCGGTTTCGATCGTTCTTTTTTTTTTTTATTAGCAATATTTAGTAAAGATGTATTAAAATGATCAAGTGACATAATATAACTTATGTTACTTGTAGACAGTAACAGTTGGCCACAAATGACACTTCTAAAAAGTATCACTGAAGTAGGTGTCATTATTGTATCATTGTGCATGCAGTTTAAAGCAGAGGAAGTACTAGGAACAGATGTGGATTTACATTCTGTTCACAGAGCAGTTTGAGGTCATCTCTCTGAGGGGAGTTGCCCAATTCCCATTCCTCATCCATGATGTCCAGCTGGTTGAGGGCATTGACATTGGGGCGGACTCCTTCCGTCACAGCATTGGGATCCACGGTCAGCTCCTTCACTCTAAATTCACAGATTTACAGCATTTGTGATGATGTTTATCAGAGCAATAGTGCTGACATAAATGACACCATGCACAGGTCACAGGACTCAACTGGAAAGATGCTTGATTTTGCTGTACACTCTTTACCTTATTTTAAAACAGAATTTTTCATTATTTGAAAGGTTTTATGCTCTTAAGGATTTAAGACAAAATCAAGCAGATTGTTTGTTTTTTGAATACTAAAATTGCAAACATGATTATTTCAATCAGTGCAGCTGGAAATATAAATTGCAGCAATTTGAATGGCTAATGCAACTGTTTATGGTGTCATCTGATTTGTATTAATTATGTACAGGGATTGTGTGCATTAATATTCACATGATGAGATATTTCTAAAGGAGAGGTAAGGACAACAGCACCACAGATATGCCATACACTCCCAGGGTTAGAGAAATGAAATGGCAGCAGAACAGAGGGGAAGTGAAAAATGTTTACAGCCAAAAGCAAAATCATTAGTGTGAGACGTGAGTGCAGCCAATGTTTCTAATAAAAAGAAACAGACTGTTGTTATATACATTGTCGTGCATGAGTATTCCCATGCATTGGTTGCAAGCCAATGTGGGATGCTGGTCATCTACTGAGCAGTGCTGGGGAAGCTACACTGAAACTGATTGCCAAGTTACAGTCATAATGTAAAACACTGTTCCCAACTCTACACTGTAAAAAATGATTGTGATTTTAACAGTAAAAGAATGTAAAAATGATTCAGTAAAAACCTGTTAATTTATGAGCAAGTTTCCATACTATATACAGTGAATAACTGAAATTACATTTAATGTACTTTTACAGTGAAATACTGTTAAAATGTGAAAATACGGTTACATTTTACAAGTGGAAATACTGTTAAAAATTAAATTGACACTCCCAGATTCCCTGCATGCACTTCATATTTCAGTTGTTGTTTTTTTTTTCTTCTTCAGGTGTATTTTAGGATGGCGGGCCACCCGAACTGTATTAGTCACACTGCCTCCTAAATATCTTAATATAACTATAATTGTAAGCCTGCCGGGAAGACACAGACCCGACTGGAACGATAGTTATTCCACCTTAAAGGTGCAGTAGGGAACTTTTGTAAAAAAAACTGTTCTGTTTATTAACCGCTAAAGCGTCAAAAGTTCCCCACCGCAGCTTTAAATTGCTATACATGTCAATAAACCTGTTGTGAAAAATACAGCTTTTTGTCTTACCTAAAAGCCCGTAGTCTCTTTTCATTGTACCTGACTGCCTGCGATGCATTACAATCCTCCGACAAGAAAGTTATCCAGTTATTCCAAGTCCAAGCTTAATCCACTCATCATTCCAGCTTCAAAAGTCCACTTGATGTCACGTTGACGGATGACAAATGCAACTGTGCACATGTTCATTCTGAACTCGAGTTAACTAGCATAATAACTTAAAATGTTGCCCTTGAACTATAATAAAGGATTGCCTGTTCAGTGCCATGGCCCGTAACGTTATTTATTTGCTATCATCTCTGTGCTCTCTACTCTGCGTCGAGTCTGAATCTATATCAGATCATATTAAATCTTTTCGCACCTTTCTATTCTAACCTTTTCTGTTCTTATCTTTTACTGCGTGCAGTGTGAATGTTTCTGATCCGTTAACATGGGCTCGAAAAAAAAAAGGCTACGCATCACAGACAGAGTGTGTGAACCTGGAGTTAGGCATATGCCCAGTCTGCTCTGTTCTCACGCTCTACTTAGGTGCGCTGCATTCTGATTGGTTCAGTTAACATACTGCGGGAGGCCGAGGCCACGGAAAATCGTGCTATAAAGCGATTTAGAAATTGCGCACACTCAAATCGCAATTTTATTTAGATTTCGATTAATCACACAGCCCTAGTTGCAATTTACAAAAAACACAAGCAGTGGTCGGGTCCCGGGTCGACGGGTCTCGGGTGCACTGTGAAGACCTCTACTCGACAGTGTAGAGTGTGATTTAGGGGTTTGTCCTTTTTTCACAGCTTGTTGAGAGGATAAAAATGCTTGTTCATGAAAAAGCTAGATTTTGAAAATAGCTTTGCTACTATTACGCTACTGAAAAATTTTAGTGACTTCTATCACTAGTTTAAGTTAGTCCCCAACACTGCTGCAGTGTATCAGTCTAAGAATAAGGTGGGAAGCTGCATAGACATGTGCTCATACTCATAGGTAGGAGAGGGTTCAGAGCGACTTCCTCCCCCCTGAGAGAAGGGGATGTCAGAGGGGCTAATCCCAAATTCCTTTACTCTGAAGACAGTCAAGACAGAACAGAGAAAAACAGCAAGTCAGAGAAAGAAGAGCACAGCCAGTCAGGAGAGATGTACAGTCACAACACTTTCCCCATTGGCACTTGATATTGGTAAATACAACAACTTTACTGAGGTTACTTTAAAAAAGCACTGGAGGCAAAAATCCGAGAGAGGTATTTAAAATCTCTTTAAAGGGAAAAAATAGCTAGAAGCACAAGTTCTATTCCACTTCTGTTTCCATGAAAGCACAACGCAGTGCCATGTCCTCACCTGTTGGCATATCTCAGAGTGTTCAGCGTGTTCTCACAGGAGGCCATGCCAGGAGAAATGGTGGCGATCTATGAAGACAACAGACACAATTACAGCTGTGCAAACAGGCAAAGGTAAACTAAGGCAAATCCCAGTATTAGAGAAAGAGAGCTTAATCAGACTTACCATGCATGTCCTGGAGTTCTCACCGATGAATGAGTCTCTGAGGACCTGTGTGAGCTTGCTCGCTCTGAATGGAGTGTGAGGCTTATTACGGCCCAGAGCCCTGATACATTCCTAATGCATGGAACATGCAGGATCATAGTGATTAACTAGGAAAATTCAAAATGGCACTTCAGTATCAAATGGTTGCTGACCCCTGCTCTTGGGTGGTATTTTTAAGATGCTGACCTTCAGAGCCAACAGACTCTTGTTGATTTCTGCTCCCTCCAAACGAGTCTGCCGATCAGCGCTGGATGTGTCTGCTCCACGTTCGTTACCCGCCAGATCAATGAGTGAGAATTTGCCGTGCATCTTGCCCTTCCTTCGAAGAATGATTTGGAAGACGGCGTGGCTACGGGATGAGTGGGGCATTGGCTGAGGTCTGACCTGAGGTCCTAAAAAAGAAGATAATAAGGCGAAATTTGTATGTGCTAAGACACTGTGTGGACCAATTTTAGATCAAAGATCATGAATTGTTAAGAACAACATTATGAAATAAACAAATGCTAATAACTAGAGCAATATTCAGTGAACTTGTTTTACTCATTGGGTATTACCTGCAGCTGTTTCCCATTTCAATAAGTTTAAGGACATCCTCGGTGCATTTGACCTCCCGCTCCTGAAGCCCAACCACCTGCACCTGCTGCTTCCCATCTTCTAGCACACGTAGCTTAGCCTTACGATTCAACAGATCAAATACCTAAAGAAGAAAAAGACTCTGAAAGACTTGTCCCAATAGCCTTTATCTATCAATAAGTCTTCAATTTTCAAATAAAAAATAAATCAATCAAACATTAAAATGATCCAGTCACTAAACAAATGAGCACAAATCTTCAAATGGTATTCACAATAATAAATGAATAAAAAGTGAACAGAATTCAGAGCCACTTACCTTTCCACTGTAAATTTCAAAGAAAGTTGCATAAACCTGAAGATCCAGCTTCTTATAGTTTGGTTTCTTCAGCATGAGAAAAACATCTCGAGCTGTGTGTGTGTGTGTACAACATGTATTTGAATGAGTTTGCTTGAAAGAACAAGATTAAAGAAATTATAGGACCAAATAAACATTGATTACCAGCTAATGCATAGATTCCTTTTGAACAATCCTGGTTCTTTCCTGAAAAATCTCCACCCATGGTCTAAAACACAAACCAATCAATGAGCTTTATGTCTTATTACACTGATAAACGAAAAATAAGAAATAAAGTTGTGGCCATTATCAGTACAAATCCTAGAAAACCGTACAAACAGTATAAAAAAAAAAAACCTCAATTATATAAAATAAATACTTCTTACATGTGTTTTTCCACTTCCTGTTTGGCCATAAGCAAAGCATGTGGCCATTCCTCTATCAAAGATTGTTTCCACAAGAGGTCTTGCAGTAAACCTGTGGAGAAAACAGTTATGAGATTTTATCCTCCAACAGTGACTAATTCCCAACATCCTTTTAAGAGGAAGATTAATTGAACAACAAACGAAATCATCCTTACCTGTAAACCATTTCATTTGTTGTGCTGTCATCAAAGGCATAATCGAAGCGGAATGTTTGGTTCTCCAGGAATCGAGTCAGATCGACCTTCTGTTTTGGTTCATGAACCATGACAACATCTTTACTTGGAATAGTGATCACATCTAAGTCTTTTACCGTCAACTCTACAACAAAAATGATAAATAAATTACAACACGTACGGTCATTTAAAAAAAAACCTAAATTTCAGAGAGATTACCTTTTTTATTGAGGGGTCGTTTCCTAACACAAACACATATTCTATGCTCCTCAATCTGACAAAAAAATAATAATAATCAAGTTTTACTTTTTTACATCCAAGAATTTTTGATAGTTATACTTTTTTTCCCTTACTAATAATATATGATATTAATACAATGATATTTGACCCATTATTATAATCATTAAAAGGTGGATCTCAAATACATGAACATGTCTAGGTCATATTCCCCTTCAAAGTTCAGATGAAGAATATATTCTGAATAAATAATTATGATATATATATTATAATAAAAATAAAATGTGACCCTGGACCACAAGACCAGTCTTAAGTTTCAATTATTCAAAATTGATATTAAAACATCATCTGAAAGCGGAATAAATAAGCTTCCATTGATGTATGGTCTGTTAGGATCGGACAACATTCGGTCGAGATTTAACTACTGAAAATCTGGAATCTGAGGGTGCCCAAGAATCTAAATACTGAGAAAATTGCCTTTGAAGTTGTCCAAATGAATTCTTAGCAATGTATATTACTGATCAAAAATGAATTTGATGTATTTGGTGGATGAGGAGATAGCCCCTGACAATGTAAAGCGCTTTGAGAGCCTAGAAAAAGCGCTATATAAATTTAAGGAATTATTATTATTTATTATTTACGGTAGGAAATGTACAAAATATCTTCATGGAACATGATCTTTACTTAATATCATAATGATTTTTGGCATAGAAGAAAAATCGATAATTTTGACCCACACTATTGCTAAAAATATACCCCAGTGTCTTAAGACTGGTTTCGTGCTCCAGGGTCACAAATAATGAATAAAAATTTACTAACAATAATAATATTAAAATACTGTGGACAAAATAATGATACATGATGGTTGCGTTTATGAAATTAAATTAATTTAAAAAAAAAATTATTATAAAATTAACATTTTATGACCCAGACATTAATTCATCAATACCTACCAAATCTGTCGTGGTTAGCGGTCGATAGTCCAAACTTGCTCTGAAGTCTCGGATCATCTGCAGTATTTCATAGTTTGGAACTGTCGTATCAATTTCCTTTAAAACAAAACAAGCACATTCACAATAGGAACATCACCAGGTGAAATAATCTATTTGACAACCCATTACAATTACAAGCTGAGAAACGAGGAAGAAAGATATAATGACAGAAAGATGAGAAGTCTTACCTGTGCTCGCTTTTCTCTCAGTTCCTGTTGCTGTATCCTTCGTCTCTCCCTCTTCTCCTGCAATTTTTCCACTTCCTTCACACAGTTTGACTTCCTCCTCGCCGCTAGAGGGCAGAATGGTACACACGATTCCATTTTATCAAAGGCAAACAACCATTTCTTCTCTCTTAACCCATCCCCTCCTACTCTGTATCTCTCGCTAATACAAGAGTGTATGTGTGTAGACAGAGTGGCTTTAGAGGCAAGCCACAGCCTCTGGCAGCTGGCAAATGGTAGCGCCAACAGCCCCCTTTCATCTTAAAGACCTCTGTTGTCTGGGCAGACCTTTTCCAAAGTCATTTATCTATGCGCTCTTGCTCTCTTCAACTTACCCAACATTACTGCTATTACTTGCAAACAATAGTATCAGCAGAACAAGCAATAAAAGATTAGGCCACAAAATGAAGGCATCAATACTTATCTGACTGATTAATTTAATCCACCCAAAAACAGTGTGTAGTCTAAAGTGAAGTGAAAGTGAAGTGACATTCAGCCAAGTATGGTGACCCATACTCAGAATTTGTGCTCTGCATTTAACCCATCCGAAATGCACACACACAGAGCAGTGAACACACACACACAATGTGAGCAAACACCCGGAGCAGTGGGCAGCCATTTATGCTGCGGCGCCCGGGGAGCAGTTGGGGGTTCGATGCCTTGCTCAAGGGCACCTAAGTCGTGGTATTGAAGGTGGAGAGAGAGCTGTTCATGCACTACCCCCACCCACAATTCCGTCCGGCCCGAGACTAGAACTCACAACCCTTCGAGTGGGAGTCCAACCCTCTAACCATTAGGCCACGACTTCCCAACAGGAAACACTAAACACTCACTCCTCTTCGTCAAACCAAACTAGAAACCTCAGGATTCGATATTAAAGGAACAGTTCCAAACAGCTGATAAAAATATCACAATAATCCACAAATAACCCACAATTAACGTCTTGTGAAGCAAAAAGCTATGTGTTTTCTATTGAAAAATGTGCTCTCATCTGAATCAGGAGAGAAATGTGCACTTGTGGATTATTATGTTTTTAACAGTTGTTTGGAATTGATGGCACCCATTCACTGCAGAGGATCCATTGGTGTGCAAGAGATGCAATTTTAATATTATCCTAAATCTGTTCTGATGAAGAAACAAAGTCATCCAACATCTTGGATGATCTAAATGTAGAACTATTCCTTTAATTGCAATTCTGAGAAAGAATCACAGCATATCTGTGAATCAATTTTGTCCTATACCTGCACTAAACAAACAAATCAAACCAGTCTGGTACAATTGTAGTTCTGCCCAAAGGATGTGCTGCATCATGCAGCACATAGAAAACAGTCTGAGCATTTTGATTCCAGATTAATTCAGCAGACAGACTCTAGTAATCTTCATAAATTCAAAGCAAGAGGATTAATCAGGGTGGTTCAGAGTCAGGTCAAGCCTGCCCAGTCACAAACAGTCACTGACATTCAGAGGGGTAGCTGGGGTAGCCAAACCACACCCTACAAGATTTGAGCCAAGGTACCAACAGATGAGCAAGGTTAATGGTTCACTGTACAATTCAGACTCTAAAAGGATGCTTTATCTTTATGAATGATATGTATCCTGCACAGGAGGCCTCAGTGCTGCTTTCACTGTTTTCCTGTGGGGAAAAGGGGGTTGACAATAACAGACTGAAAAGACTAAGGAGTGCCATATCACCGTTTTGTTGCTGCTGAGTTAGCTGACTTTGGGTCTGGCTCTGTGTTGGCTGAGAGGGCTGTTGTACTGGTGGAGGGGGTGCTGATTCTGGCTGTTGCTGCTGGGCCGGCCGTCCCCGAGTCGAGATAACTTTAAAACAGAACACATAAGTGTCAGTGAATCCCACACCAAAAACTGAGGCATCACAGGAGCACTCAAACATTCCTATAGCCCCTTTCACACTGCGATCCCGGAAAATACACAAGTAATGTGTCCCGGCAATTGTTCCCGGGTCACTAGATTTTGCACTTTCACACTGCCAGTGATTAGCTGGAATATGTGCGTGTGTTCACACACAACCCGTAAAGGTCCTTTAAAGACACGTGACATCAGGATGTGACGTGTAATGTACGATTCGAAAACGCTAGGCACGTTAACTTTCACTTAAGCTGGCGAACGATCTCAGCTTCAGCGCGGAAAGTGAGGAACTAACGTCGCGAACATTGCTCTGCCTTCTTAATACTTAGTAAAAGAGTCCTTCAATAACGTGCATCATCACTACGATGCACCCTTTACGGCATTAGTTCTAGCTTTTGTTCACACATCGCTCTTTCCGGGACTGAACCCACCAATGTTACTAGGTCCCTGACCCGGGATCAATCCCGGGGCATGTTTTCTTTCACACGGAAGGCGACCCGGCAATGTTCCCGGCAATTTTCCGGGTCCGATGAGCAGTGTGAAAGGGGATTAAGATGCACAAAAATGCCACTTACAAGTTTTGAAACAGCCAGCTTAGTATGCTAAGACAACTATAAGTCACGTGTAGTAGTAATTTTTACTATGTCAAAAAAAATAAAATAATAAAATGTGTGCATAAATATATCATTCACAATAAGATCAATAACATGCATTTAAAAAAGATGAATTGGTGTAGGGTGAATTTCCATTTCATTATGTTAATCATTTGTAGCCGAACTAAATATTCCTATATTAATAAATTATATTTTGAAAAATAGAATTTTGTTTAAAAATAGCAATATACACCTGTCGTAATCTTTCATGCGGCAATAAACTCAAGTCTTAATTTTGACAGCCTTTGAGTTGATGTATTTTTTTATATGCACTCTCTTTCAGTTCTGGTGAACCTGCACCATTGTCTACAAAACCCTGCTGTTATTATTTATATTTTTCATTTAACACAATTATGGCATCAAAAGCTAAATTCATGGCAAACTCAAGCACTAATAATAATAATAATAATAATAATGAGTAATATTTCAGTAAATTATATACAATAGTCAAAAAAACAAACAATAACAAAAAGGTAATATAAAATTTATATAATATTTGATATTTGCTAAAAATACTAATATTTTCCAAGGAGCTTTTTTTAATGTCCATTAATTAAATGTTTGAATAAAACTTTGCCTAATATTCAAATATGCTTTATAGTAAAGGAAGACTCAAATAAAGCCAATTATTTCCCCTAGTGTTATTACAGTACCATATTTTCCGGACTATAAGTCGCACTTTTTTTTCATAGTTTGGCTGGTCCTGCGACTCATAGTCAGGTGCGACTTATTTATCAAAATTCATTTGACATGAACCAAGAGAAAACATTTTTTTTTATTACTACCTATATCACTTTATTGTGCAGCCCTATTCCTAAGTCATATAACAACAAATATACCTCTGTTGTCTCTGGATGGGATTTCACTCCTTCCCGGTGCAATAGTTCTACGATTCTGCACACATACAAATTTACAAAAAGGTTAAAAATATGCGAACAATTAGAATGAAAGTTAAGCATTTAACTCTGGCCTCATACAAACCTTAGGGATTTTGGTGACCTTCACGGAGCTGGGTGTAGGAGGCGGCGGTGTAACAGGGCTCAAGGAAATCTCCTCCTCTGGAGCAACATCTGGATTTAGTGAGAATATGCACTCCAAATCAATCTGTTATGGAAAAAAAGAACAAGCTGTGAACACTACAAGAAGAAATCTAGGCACTTTTCTGCCAAATCACGCATTAATCTCTAAGGAGAAAAATGGTTCAATGTACATAATTTATATTTGAAAGAAAACACAGCATGTTTCCACTGACTGAGAGTTTTATACTGAACCCTAACAACACCAGAATGTTGTTCTATCCATTATTAAATAACACAGGCAGCTGAGAGGCTGCTATTGACTTACCTCTTTTCCTTTGGTGTCTCCATTTTCTATCCATTCCACAGTAACACTTTCATTATCTTCATTTAAAGAGGTCACCATGGCCTGGTGTATTCGCCCTGTAAGTAACCCAACACCTCTAAGTGTGAAAGATAAATTAAAAAAAACATTCATGTATCCATTTAGAAATTTTACACATCTAATGGTAACTTGAAAGTGTTTATGTACATGATGGCATGTCAACAGCAATCTGCTTCTCAGGGCACTTCAGAAGTTGTACTAATATTACCTACTGAAAACAAATAGTCATGGTTCTGTATCTATTATTCAGAGCTATTCCTACTCACACGTCAACATCCCTGCAATTATTCAGCAGTGGCATCAGAAATAAAAAGCACATATTATCCCGCCATAAAACAAGCTATTTAAAACCCATGTAAGCAACATCAGGCCAAAAGAAAAGTTGAAACCCTGCTTTGAAGTAAAGGCACATCTTTATGACGCTAGAGACCTCCCCTGTTTAAAGATGTTACATGCACTGTTTATCTTCAGAGTGCATGTCAAGAGTCATCTCTATTAGGCAAAACATGAAACCTCCCAAAAAGACAGGAGTGGTTTGTCTCACATCACATCAGACCCGGGCTCACTTATTTCTTTGCTACAAGCTGAAGTTAAATATAACCCAGCCTTCTGAAAGAGATAAATTCATCATCTCTTCTGACAGTCTTCCAAATTCTATTGATGCGAATACCAATGATACACCACTAAATGCTCACAAGACACCATTACTACTGTGACATCATTAAAGGTGCTGTAGGGAACTTTTGTAAAAAAAAATATTTTTTACATATTTGTTAAACCTGTCATTATGTCCTGACAGTAGAATATGAGACAGATAATCTGTGAAAAAAATCAAGCTCCTCTGGCTCCTCCCAGT
Organism: Carassius auratus; assembly: GCF_003368295.1. Lineage (NCBI taxonomy): Eukaryota > Metazoa > Chordata > Actinopteri > Cypriniformes > Cyprinidae > Carassius > Carassius auratus. The sequence continues at coordinate 12,380,376 of NC_039272.1, read as the reverse complement.
GGTCCTATTGCCATTTGCAGAAAGCCATGCGCTCCCGGTAAAAAACAACCAATCAGAGCTGCGGTCCGTAACTTTGTTTGTGTTCAAAATGTAGAAAAATGAACATAATAAGCGAGTACACCATGAATCCATTTTCCAAACCGTGTTTTTAGCTTGTCCTGAATTACTAGGGTGCACCTATGATAAGTGTTTATATTCTGACTATTTTAGATTGCTTCGGGGGTACCGCGGCGGAGTAACCCAATACCTTTGTGATTCTTTATAGACATAAACAGGGAGAAGTAGTTCCGGCTACGATGTTCTACTGCAAGATGCAAGCAGTTCTGTTTATTAACCTTATGAGCGTCAAAAGTTCCCTACTGCAGCTTTAATAGAAATTGATACTTGATAATTACTTGTAATTGCACAGCTATTCTTCATCTTCATTAAACATCCTACATGTATTATTTTTATTTCCAATATCATACATATTAGTAGTAATAGTAGTAGAATCACTACTGTTCTTATTTAAAGTTGTGGTGGTTGTTAGCTTCCTAAATGGAAAAAAGTTTTCATCTTTGCCCTAGATCAACCTTTCTAACCTAAATATAAATGAATAAATTAAGTAGTTGTCCAAAAAGTAATGTACATCAAACAGGTTACTTCACATGTGAAAGCCATTGTTTGGTTATATTTTCGAGTGAATTAAGTGTAAATATTGGTCATTTATTTTTACAACAATTTATAATAATGCAACTAATCCCAAACTGTCAGTCATTTCTTTAGAGACTAGGATGGAGTTTACCCTTTGAACCCAAAGAATGACACATCACATAACTTCAAGGAACTTGCTTGTCATCTTCAAATCATTACACTTACAATACAGTCAGATTATCATGACTAGGCCTATATGGAAACTCTCAGATTTCTTTAACCTTAAATGAGTAACTGATGTGAAGCAAGTGGCATCCAAATTTATGTTGGGTTTATGTTTCAAAAATACCAAGCTAAACAAACCAGCAACCTCCCTCTGTTCACAACCAATCTGTAAAACAAAACATACATTTGCAAGTGACTTAAGATGGCTAACCCACATAAATCAATAGTCTACAAGATTCACTGATCATATTCCCTACCAACACAAGACATAAATAATTCCACGCTAATCTGCATCAAGTTAGCCAGTTAATGGGCTCATACAGAGACAGTTGGCTCATATTAAACATGACCGCACACATTAAGAATATCTAAACAAACTCCACCCGGGTTTAGCAGGTGGCTAACCCAAGCCAACAGTTGCACTGTTAACCCCGGCAACCAGCACCAACAGACCGAACTTAACACTATCGATTTATACCAGGCCCAACCTCCTAAACCTTCCGTTTCTGTCAGTTTTTTGTGTGGTAACGTTAGCATCCGTTAGCCGAACCGGGGCAACGACTTTAACGGACGGTTACAGGCGACCCAAATATGAACTCACCATCGCTGCGCTTTATCTCCACATAAATCCCCACGACAATCTTGCCGAAGTTCACCGCCATGGCTCATTTATGGGACGGAGGAAATACTCAAATAGACAGGCGGGTGGGAACTAAAAACAGTGTTTGTGTTTGAATTTTTCACATTTGTTGTTCCGTGTTGATCAAAACCGGGAGGCGGCCACAGCGCGGCTCATAAAAGGGGGAGAGTTCAGGGCGCATGCGCGGGGGACGTTTGACTTGCGTGTTTTTTTCCCCCTACACAAATCCCGCCTCCTGCGTCAGGATTGGCTAGAAGCAGCTCGAGCCTCGACGTCCGCGGTCGGTCTGATCATAAATACCTAGACGCCTCATTGGCCGCTCGACCGCACGTCAATGTCGCCGCCATATTGGAGCGGGCAACTCTCATAAAGCTCACATCAGGACAGGAAAACATACCTGACTCATCGACAGATTGGACACCTACAAACCGTCACACGATAATAAAAACAGACTCTGAAGTGCTGATCTGAATCAAGAGTCGCGAACAGGCTCCGAAGTGCCGATCTGAATCAACCGAGTCGCGAACAGGCTCCGAAGTGCCGATCTGAATCAACCGAGTCGCGAACAGGCTCCGAAGTGCCGATCTGAATCAACCGAGTCGCGAACAGGCTCCGAAGTCCCGATCTGAATCAACCGAGTCGCGAACAGGCTCCGAAGTCCCGATCTGAATCAACCGAGTCGCGAACAGGCTCCGAAGTGCCGATCTGAATCAACCGAGTCGCGAACAGACTCCGAAGTGCCGATCTGAATCAACCGAGTCGCGATCAGGCTCCGAAGTCCCGATCTGAATCAACAGAGTCGCGAACAGGCTCCGAAGTGCCGATCTGAATCAACCGAGTCGCGAACAGACTCCGAAGTGCCGATCTGAATCAACCGAGTCGCCAACAGGTTCCGAAGTCCCGATCTGAATCAACAGAGTGGCGAACAGGCTCCGAAGTGCCGATCTGAATCAACAGAGTCGCAAACAGGCTCCGAAGTGCCGAACTGAATCAACCGAGTCGCAAACAGGCTCCAAAGTGCCGCCCAACATACATGGAAAAACAAACCACGGTTTCAAAATGTTTTTTTTCTGCATGAGTGTGTTTGATGTGCATTATAGAACAAAATGTCAAGCATCGTCAAGTATTTTACATTATTTGACTCATTAATTGAATAAAATAGAAAATCTTGAGGGAAGCGGCGGGGAATTAATGTTTATTAGTCAGGTTTTGTCTTCACAAATAAACCACTCTATTCCCAGAGAAAGACAGAACTGAAAACTTAAATAAAATGTGTTTCTTGACCGGAGATTGATTCAGAGGATTTTCTATTATATATATATATATATATATATTTTTATATATGTGTGTGTGAGTACATGTATATATTATACTTGAGGAGCTCATTAATTAAACACAATTTGGAACTCATGTCCACAATATTTTTGTGTTGTGTCATTAGTTGTGTCTTAATTTGATTAATAATTAGTATTTTAAAATTACATTTAAATTTTTTTAAGTGCTATCAAAATGAAAAGCAGACTTCAAGTGTGATTTGTATTTACTTGTTTTATTAAATTTTCTCAACGATAGTAAATTATTAGTGTTTAAAGATGTATTATTTAGGTTTTATCCCAGTACTTTAAAGGGAATTAACTGTGTTCTGACCTGAGACACAAGAGAGAAAAAAAAAGAAAGAAAAATGTTGCGATTGAACACAGAGAAAGCAATAAAACAACTACATATCATGTAAAGTACATTCAAATTACATTACATGAATATGTCACAGTTATACTAAATTAACAGATTTGTAAACCGAAAAAATCAACCTTACTAAACAACTGGAGGCAAAGTTTTTTTCTATCATGTAGGCCATAGGTCTTCAACCCAGCTCCTGGGACCCCAGGAGCAGGGTTGAAGACCTATGATGTAGGCTACTAGTTTTAATAAAGAGAAAAGAGGTTTAGAGACAAATTTTTGTTAATAGCCTGTTAGTAATCCCACAGTCAATAGCATCAGTAACTGTATAATTTAGTAAGGGAAAATTAAAACAAAATAGGATGAGTTTCAATTTTTATTTTATTTATGTAGCAATGGTCATCTTAACCTTTGTGCAGTGTTCAGGGTATTTCAGGACCCTAAATTAAATTCTAATTCATCTAAATGACATGACACTTAATGGCTTTACCAAAAACAGAAATTGGGATGTCTGATTGTATATTAGTGTAATAAAATCAGAATGCTCATATAGTGCTTTTGTTTAAAGTTGTAATGTTAAATGTTTTCCAGTAAATGGCAGAAATCTACCACTTAAGTACGGCAGATTTTTATATGACCATGTATGAAAGCAAGAAATGTAGATATACTTTAAAGTTAACTACATATTTATTTTGTATAAGCATTTCATATAAACATGTAAAACTTTTATTTTTTCAAAAATTTAACATTTAAACAAATTCCATATCAACTGTATAGTAAAAACATTAAAGGAAGTGATGTTACAATTCATGATTGTCTAGATATTAGTGTTTTTAATTTCACCTCTTAAAGCACTTTCTTTTATCAATGCAAATATCAGTATTCAACATTTTGGGATTAAAACATCAAAACATTATGCATTTGTAATTGCAGGTTAAATGCATTTATATCTTGCATTAAACAGTATCTGTAATCATCTGTCGGGGTCTCTAGAGAGCGATGTGTAGAGGATTAAAACTTGAGCCAGAGGTTCTTCACCGCTATGAGGAGACCTTTGACGTTATCGTTCTTCCATCTGGTCTCATCATCCACCCTGATGCTCCACACCTTGGTGCAGATGGCAAAGTGGTGGACCCACATGAAGAACCTCTCTGTGGCCTGGTAGAGGTTAAGTGCCCTGATGTGAAAGAAATTGGAGAGGCATCCCACGTTGAGTTTATTGGGGACCGTGCAAAACTGAGAAAGAAACACACAATTGGCATTCCACGGTCAGCTGATGGTTACTGGCTTAGTTAACCTGATGTGATCTTGTGACAAGTACAAGAGGTGTGGCATGAAAAATTTACCAACAAATGATGTTCCTGTTCTATAGTGAATGTAGTTCTATAGTGTACCCCAATAAGTCATGCTTCAATGAATTATATTTTATTGTTATTCATGTTATATTAGTGCAACATACCTACCCCAAACTGGAAAGATCAGGAGGGGTTGGTGATTTCTGATATGTTCGGAATCTGAAACGATATTGCAGATCATAAGTAAAAGTAAAGAGTTAGATTTTTATAAAAAATTCCTGACTTAAATTTCCCCCCTAAAATCTAAGCATTAAATTCAGAAAAAAAAGCACACTGAGAAGTATGTGAAAGATTATATGTATAATGTTGGTTAAAACCCTGGCTGAGAAGGTAACAAAAGCTTAAACTTACTGGAAGATAGCAAAACTTGCTTATCACAAAGCAGACAAGTTACTAACAGCTGAAGAGAAGCATGGTGTCACTAGCAGGTGAGGAGGAGCATGATGTCACTAGCATGTGTGTAGATGATGCTGATGTCACTAGCAGGTGTGTAGATGATGCTGATGTCACTAGCAGGTGTGTAGATGATGCTGATGTCACTAGCAAGTGAGTAGATGATGCTGATGCCACTAGCAGGTGAGTAGATGATGCTGATGTCACTAGCAGGTGAGTAGATGATGCTGATGTCACTAGCAGGTGTGTAGATGATGCTGATGTCACTAGCAGGTGAGTAGATGATGCTGATGCCACTAGCAGGTGTTTTTTCCAGCTCCTTTAGTTTCCCCAAGCCTCTTAATTTAACATAAAGCAAACAACAACACGTATTATTTTGTGTTAAACATAACACTTTAATAAAAACAACTCATTAATTTGGAAAGTTACTATCACATTTATGCAATAATATACCAGTTACTTAGAACATCAATTCAAAGTTAAATAACCTACAAACCATTATAAAATAATTTGAATTCTGCTTGTACAACAGATGTTTGTTCAACTGCTCATATTTCCTACATTGTTGTGGATTTCATTTATAACTTTAAATGACTTTTTAATTCTGTGTGACTTAAGCAAGAGAGCAATATGAAAGGGTGATGGCAAAAGTATAAAACATCGACTGTTAGCATAACTGCTACCATGTGCTACATTAAATGTATAACGTTACATCTAACAATACAAATAAAACATATATTATATAAATATATTATACTATATTTGATTAATGTCTATAGATGCCGATAAGCTTTTAATAGAAGTTATTGTTTTAGTTAACACATTACACTCACCTGGGACTGGACGGCTGTTGTAATCGTGCTCCTGCAACAACTCGACATTTACTGCTCTGCACCACAAACATCCCGTTTTGACGCGTGATTTAACGTCTCCGCAACTTTTCCACGCAAACCTGGAAGGCACAGCCCACAGTGCGAGATCGACGTCTCCGGTTGGACACGGACCTCATCCTCTGTGAAGTGCTTAGCACACACTGAAGTAGGCTACCTTTCCTCACGTAATTGTCGCCTCCTCATCTCGCGTATAGCCAAATTTCAACGCTTTTTTTATTTTCGTTGGTGGGAAAACTATAAGAAATGATAAATACGTGTTTTTTTTTGTCTTTGTTTTTTTATAATTAGAACACAAAGGCACACTATACACATCTGAATACTATTTTGGTCTCCGCCATTTTTCGGCAAACGAATGAACATTATAGCGCTTTCACTGGAAAATAACTTCTGGGATTCGGAGCGAGTTTGCAGATCGACTCCGAATTGCGAATCGGGGCTTCGGAGTTTGCAAAACATTTGATTCAGACTCCGAATCGCGTTTCGCGAATCATTTGATCGGGGCTTCGGAGTTTGCAAAACATTTGATTCAGATCGGGACTCCAAATCGCGTTCCGCGAATCATTTGATCGGGGCTTCGGAGCGAGTTCGCTAAAGATTTTATTCAGATCGGGACTCCGAATCGCGTTTTGTGAATCATTTGATCGGGGTTCGGAGTTCACAAAACATTTGATTCAGATCGGGACTCCGAAGCGCGTTTCGCGAATCATTTGATCGGGGCTTTGGAGCGAGTTCGTTAAACATTTGATTCAGATCGGGACTCCGAATCGCGTTTCGCGAATCATTTAATCAGGGCTTCGGAGTTTGCAAAACATTTGATTTGGTTAAAAAATTTGGTTTAAACATTTGATTCAGATCGGGACTCCGAATCGCGTTTCGCGAATCATTTGATCGGGGCTTCGGAGCGAGTTCGCTAAACATTTGATTCAGATCGGGACTCCGAAGCGCGTTTCGCAAATCATTTGATCGGGGCGTTGGAGTTCGCTAAACATTTGATTCAGATCGGGACTCCGAATCGCGTTTCGCGAATCATTTGATCGGGGCGTTGGAGTTCGCTAAACATTTGATTCGGATCGGGACTCCGAATCGCGTTTCGCGAATCATTTGATCGGGGCTTCGGAGTTCGCTAAACATTTGATTCAGATCGGGACTCCGAAGCGCGTTTCGCGAATCATTTGATCGGGGCGTTGGAGTTCGCTAAACATTTGATTCAGATCTGGACTCCGAAATGCGTTTCGCAAATCATTTGAGATCAGGCCTTTCGAGCGGATTTGCAAAACATTTGATTCTATCATGAACTTGTCTAGATCAACTTTTACAAATAAAAAAAAAGAGGTTTAGAGACAGATTTTTGTTAATAGCCTGTTAGTAATCCCACAGTTCATAGCATCAGTAACTGTATAATTTAGTAAGGAAAATTAAAGCAAAATAGGATGTTTAATTTTTTTTTTTTTGTCGCATTGGTCATCTTAACCGCTGTGCAGTGTTCAGGGTATTTCAGGACCACAAATTAAATTCTAATTCTAATACTGCATCATACAATTGTTTATATGAGTTGAATATTTCGATATCATGTAAGGAAACGAAGCCATAATTTACATTTACATTTATTCATTTAGCAGACGCTTTTATCCAAAGCGACTTACAAATGAGGATAAAAAACAACACAACAAAAACAAAAAGAGCAACAAAAAGTTTATAAGCGAAAATAAACAAGATGCATGAAAAATGAAGGCAGATATTGTCTGATATGTTAAGAAATAATATAAAATAAAAATGCTAAATAATATTGCCAAAATATTTGACTCAAAAAGTCCAGATGATTCAAGCTGTTCGTGACTGTGAGTGTAACAGCAGCAGCAGAGATTATTAAACGTAAATGAAAACATTTAAAACTCTGATTCCTCGATTTAAAAAAATAAATAAAAATGTAGCAAAACATTACATTCAGATGATATGTAGAACTCTCTGTGATTATCAGTGTCAGACTGTGTGTGTTGTTTTGTCCGGGGCTCGTGGGACAGGCGTACTACTCTGGCTGTGACATCATCATCCGGGGGAGGGACTTTGAGAGGATTCAGATCATCCCAGGAATCAAACACAGGAACATCCAGGACACACACACACGGTTCTGGCGTCCAAACAACATCAAGGTCTTTATAAACTTTTCCAGCACTTACTCAGAGTGACACATAGCATAGCTTTGAGCCTCATCGTTGCAGTTTGAGGTTTAGGAAATACGTTTTTTTTTTTAGCCTTTATGTTTATGTCAGTTTTAATAATTTTAGCATTTCAACTTTTTTTGTAAAAAGTTACTACTTTAATTTATAGTGCTTTTTACTTTACAAATCATTGCAAAACAACTTTGCAGAAAATTAAGTTTCTACAATATTTAGTAGTAACTTACACCATTTATCTATATCATTTTACTTTAGCTTTATTTCAATTACAGAAAACAGTTTTTAGTAGTTTCAGTCTTAGTTAACAACAATGACACATAGTTGGTTGCTTAACTGTGTGTGCTTATTTTACTTTTTTTTTTATAAAATGTATAAATTACATATTTTTTTGTACGAGTTTCTGTCTTCTGCTGAATGCTAAAAAGATGATGCTTTAAACACCAAACGGTTGATGGTACCCATTCACTTCCATAGCATTTCTTCCTGTAGCACAGAAGTCAATGGGTGCCGTCAACTGTTCACTCTCAAAAAAACCTCTTCTTTAGTCTTCAGCAGGAAAAAAAAAAAAACACTTTTTCAGGCTGAGGAAGAGTAAACGATCGCAGGATTTGATTGTTTGATTCCTCTCACACAGACAATACAGTTATGAGTGTTAAACTGTGTTTGAATATGAAGCAGTTTGTGTGTGAAGACATTTGTGAATCAACCAATCAGCTGTCACTCGATTTCAGAGCCGCTAACTAGAATAAGATCACAGCTACTTTTATTTTCAGTATAAATATGGAGTTGAAAACACGAGGCTTGATGAAATTATACTGTGATAAAGATAAAGCATATTTATAATCATCGAGGCTCCTGCAGACGTATGTTTTAGGAAGATTGTCCAGGGTTTATTTTTTACTCTTTTCTTTTACCTGTCACCGTTTGACTCGGACATAAACACGAGAGATTTTAATTTGATGAAGGTCACAGTGTTTTCTTCTTCACCACAGAGAATGATGCTCTTCCTCTTGTTTTCCAGCTCAAATATCTGAACATCCTTAAATCGAGAAGCATTTACTGAAATATGAATGAGTTCATGTTTAAAACAAGAACAAATATCTGTCAGCGGCTAAGAAAAAAAAATGTCTACCTTTGGCAGATTTTTTTCCCCTGTTTCATTCTGTCGATTCATTCAGGGCTGCTGGGTTTAGTACAAACACAACACTAGTCTAGGGAGGTATAGTCTTGTCTCTGAGAACAGGTTTCCTCAGCTTTCCTTAGGCCGTCCTTGTCCTGTTTGAAAATGACTAAAAGGGAATAAAAAATAATACATAGAATAAGTTCACAGTTTTATGAAAAGCAATGAAATCCTTAAAATCAAGTGATGATAAACCAAATTGGTAACACTTTTGAATAATGGTCCATTAATTAATATTAGTTGACTACTTTAGTTAAAATGATCTAAACAATCCTTCTACAGCATTTATTCATCTTAGTTGATGTTCATTTCAACATTTACTAATGCATTATTTAAATCAAAATAGAGGCATCCCACGTTGAGTTTATTGGGGACCATGCAAAACTGAGAAAGAAACACACAATTGGCATTCCACGGTCAGCTGATGGTTACTGGCTTAGTTAACCTGGTGTGATCTTGTGACAAGTACAAGAGGTGACTTCCATGTGGAGAGGGTATGGAGAGATTATGAGCTGATCACAGAGATTACAGCTAAAGTTGTTGAATTCTACTTTGCCATATACACAAATGATGTTCCTGTTCTATAGTGAATGTAGTTCTATAGTGTTCTATTACAAGAAAAAACAGTTACCCCAATAAGTCATGCTTCAATGAATTATATTTTATTGTTATTCATGTTATATTAGTGCAACATACCTACCCCAAACTGGAAAGATATGTCAGGAGGGGTTGGTGATTTCTGATATGTTCGGAATCTGAAACGATATTGCAGATCATAAGTAAAAGTAAAGAGTTTGATTTTTATAAAAAATTCCTGACTTAAATTTCCCCCCTAAAATCTAAGCATTAAATTCAGAAAAGCACACTGAGAAGTATGTGAAAGATTATATGTATAATGTTGGTTAAAACCCTGGCTGAGAAGGTAACAAAAGCTTAAACTTACTGGAAGATAGCAAAATTTGCTTATCACAAAGCAGACAAGTTACTAGCAGCTGAAGAGAAGCATGGTGTCACTAACAGGTGAGGAGGAGCATGATGTCACTAGCAAGTGAGTAGATGATGCTGATGTCACTAGCAGGTGTGTAGATGATGCTGATGCCACTAGCAGGTGTTTTTTCCAGCTCCTTTATTTTTCCCATGCCTCAGCAAGAGCACTTAATTAACATAAAGCAAACAACAACACATGTATTATTTTGTGTTAAACATAACACTTTAATAAAAACAACTCATTAATTTGGAAAGTTACTATCACATTTATGCATTAATATACCAGTTACTTAGAACATAAATTCAAAGTTAAATAACCTACAAACCATTATAAAATAATTTGAATTCTGCTTGTACAACAGATGTTTGTTCAACTGCTCGTATTTCCTACATTGTTGTGGATTTTATTGGTAACTTTAAATGTCTTTTTTAAATTCTGTGTGACTTTAATTCTGTGAGCCAGAGAGCAGTATAAAAGGGTGATGGCAAAAGTATAAATAAAGTATATATATATATATATATATATATATATATATATATATATATATATATATATATATAAAACACTATACTGTAAACACAGAAAATCATGGCAATTGTGCATTCGTGGGTGCAAGCAATGTCTTCTCCCGCTAGGTACCGGGGAAAATATCCCCTTGCACGTCAAAACCATCCATGGATTGCTGTCACCTGAATGTCTCCAACAGTTCCATTGCCTGCAGAAGAGAAATGCGGGCGTGTGGGTGGACGCTCTGCCCAGCTTCCCTCACAGTCAGGCCATGGTTGATGACATGGTCCACCAAAGTTGCTCTTATATCATCATAAATAGGGGTCCGTGCATGGCCTCTTCAACCTCCTCCTCCTCATCTTCCTCCTCCTCCTCTTCCTATTCCTGCTCTTCCTCTTGCTCTTTATCTTGCTCTCCCTCCATCCATGCTTGCAAAGTTCTAAAAATGGCTAAACTGAGGGCTTTTTGTAGCTGGCTGATTGGTGTTCAGTTTTGCAAGTAAGTGCCTTCAATTGTTTATTTGAGTGGTAGCAATTACCCAATGTGTTTTGTATTTTGGATACATGTGTTTTCCAAATGGCACTCTGAGATTTCATTTTTGAACGAAGTGTCTTATGTATGAAATAGAGTGTAGTATGCAGGACCAAGTGTGTTGCATAAAGGAGTAAGTGTGTTGCAGAATTGCAACTAGAGTGCAAAGCAGCGCTTTTGTTTAAGGTAAGGGTACATGTGTTTGAGGTATGGTAACCAAAGCTTCAAGTTGTGTCACTTTAGTCTAAGCATGGGTCTTCAAGCAATGGGCAAAAACTGTAATAAGTTTTTTTTTTTCCTTTTTTTTTTTTTGTTCAAACAATTGAATAATTATCCAACCTTCTCACCCAATTAATTGCTTTTGCTTTTTATCAGTAAGCATATTTTTCTAACAAAAATTTGCTGTTCAAAAGAGAACAATGTTTTGTGTCATTGACAGCTTTGAGAAGATTCCTCTTTCTGCTTTCATACTATATGACGCCACGTCCTGGCTTCATGAACTCATTCAGATTGCATTTGAACAGTCGCCATCAGCACCTGGTTACTCAAGAGAACTGAGGAACCCCTCCGGTGAGTTTCAGAGTTAGGTTGTGTATGGGCACGTTACATATGAGGGCTTTGGAAGCCAGCGGGCTACAAATTCAGTTCCTTGCTGCACTAAAAACATTGATTTAACCCCCAACCTGGAATGTGAACCAACCATGAAAACAACAGGGTGAAAGTAATTGTAAGTCATTTCAGCCGAACTTGTGGCAGGACTACTACCAAAGACTATCGAATATTCTTAAAGAGACTTTGCTACTACTCAGTATTGCTAGGTTGTGTTCCAGTTTGGCTTTTTCCTCAGAGGTGGGTCTTTTGTGTGTTTAAAATCATGGAATTACATGATGTGTTGTAAGTAAATGTTAATAAGCGAAATGAAAATAATAGTTTTGTGTGAAAATGTGATAAATAACAAACAATATGTTCCCTTTACAATAAAATACCATACTGCATTTTTTTTAGACTGGAGTAAACAGTGAAACAGTTTGAATGGAACCAAGGGCGGATTTAGGGATTTGGTGGCCCCAGGCAAAATGAATGGGGCCCTATACAATTTCACACATTTACAACCTTGAGGCTCCTTTCACTGTTGTGCTCACTGCTGCACAACCGTGTCCAATAGTTCAGTCCAATCTTTTAGATTTTTCATGTACAAGTTATGAATAAATAATTTCTTTCATTAATATAAATCCCTTATTCACATTTAAACAGGTTATAATATTATTAGAGTAGGTTGGACACTAGGTGGTGCTTTGGGGTAATTTTCACTAAGCACTTCTACACAAGGCAAGGCTGTCTAATTCTAAACTTTAAAATATACATTTTTTTATTTTTTTATTTTAATTACACATTTAATTTAAACTGAAGGAAATTATACATTTAACACGTTTTTACAAGGATTATTTCGTCCAAACATGAAGTGTGTCTGTCTGGAGAGTGACATGGACCTTCTTGGGTCCTTCACAAAAACGAGTGAGTGCCGTTTAAAAAATATAAATTTAGGCCCAATACAATATGCACTGTTGTTAGTATTCAATTATATCTTCAGATGCATTATATTTGTTGGGCCCTAACAAATCCATTTTATTTTTCCCCAAAATCTTTTTTTTTTTCGTTTTAGATTTCCTGGATGATTATATTACATTTAAAAATCATGTCTAATGAATTAAAATAATGAAACTTGTTTAATTTAACAGCAATTTAGGCCTATTAAAAGTTTAACAAAAGGGCCCAAAATCGGTGCTTTCAATTTAAATGTTTCTGTTGTGTAGTTCAAAGTGCTACACAACAGAAGTTTACTATGATAGCTCAACTGGTAGAGCACTGCACTAGCAAGCAAGCAAGCGCAAGGTTGGGGGTTCGATTACCCGGGAACACATGATATGTAAAAATTGATAGCCTGAATGCACTGTAAGTCGCTTTGGATAAAAGCGTCTGCTAAATGCATAAATTTAATTTAAACGGCAAAAAGTGATGTGACATACAGCAAAGTATGGTGACTCATACTCAGAATTCATGCTCTGCATTTAACCCATCCAAAGTGAACACACACAGAGCAGTGGGCAGCCATTTATGCTGCAGGGCCCAGGGAGCAGTTGGGGGTTCGGTGCCTTGCTCAAGGACACCTAAGTCATGGTATTGCCAGCCTGAGACTCGAACCCACAACCCTAGGGTTAGGAATCATACTATCTAGCCACTAGGCCATGACTTCCCCGAAATACTGTTTAGCTACTACAGATGTAGACCTTTTAATTCAGTTTCTAGATAATATGAGTATAAAATGTCACATAGTAAATAAATTAACTGGTTTTATTTGAATTAAAATATTATTTCACATTTTACTTGATTTGACTATATTAGATTACCAACAAATGTATTGGAAGTTACTCCTTACTGCAAAAACTAACTACAAAAAGTGGATACTGTACATTCAGTTGAAAATATTTGTATCTTATATGACAGTTTTTTTATGCAGTCAGATTGATACAGTTATATTATGTTTTTTAAAAATATATATATAAATATATTTTTGTAGATATAAATAATTTTTGAAAATCATGAAGCACATTTTAAGCTAACTGACAAATATTTTTATATTAACCAAAAGTGATTTCTGAAGGATCAAGTGACACTGAAGAGTTAAAGAGCAATGACAAGAAATTCAGCTTTGCTAACACAGGAATACATTTTATTTTAAAATATATGAAAACAGAAAACTGATTAAATCAATTAAATCACTTGTTTTAAATGTCTTTCTATACAGGCCTTCCTTTCAGCATTTTAGTCAATTTGGTTTAATAATCATTTAAACAAATGTAAAATGCAGTCCTCTCAATTTTAATGCTGTAAAACATAAAATATTGGTTACATACCAGTTAAATCCATAAATCTTGACTTTTCTGTCCAGCTTCCCATGGTGGATGTGGATGTGTTCTTGTTCTTTTTTCTAAGCAGTTTGATTCTTTGATCTTGGATCACAATCAGTTGAAAGGCTCTTTGAAATGATCTGAACTGCTCACTAACCCCCAGAGGTTCTTCTTTCAAATGTTTTTTTTTTGTTTGTTTTTTTTTGTGGCCTCATGTGGTTGGTTTTTCCAAGATAGCTTCTTGGGTCACAGGAAAAAACTTAACTTAATTGCAACTGTTGTGAACACTTGCAAGTATTAAGTATAGCACAAAGGCCCTTAATGGTCATGTTGTTATAAGCTGTGCTTCTAGGTGGCATTATCCATTAAACCATTGTGTATTATTCATTCATCCATTGTAGATTAATAGATCCGAGGATCATATTTATCTCACCCATGCATTTGGAGCAATGATGGTCGGAGACAGCTTTGTTTCTTTTACTACTCAGAAGCAAATGGGAAACTCTCAAACTCTTCTGTGGAAAAAATGGGTTTCTTACACTTTTCCTCAGTAATGTAACAGTCCAGTAACTGAGATTCCAAAAAACTAACAACCTAATGCAACCTTTGACAGTTTTTTTTTTTTTTTTTTTACAGTAAAACTCAAATAGATAAAGAAGCTCTTGCCCAGGTTTCACAGACAAGGCTTAAGCCTAGTCCCTGACTAAAACGTATGTTGGAGCCGTCTTAACTGAAAGCCACTTGCACTGGCATATTTTATGTTGATTTTTGGCAAAATGCATTGGGAACCAATGGACTGTAACAATTTTTATACAACTTTTCCAAAACACATCTATGTTTTGAAACTTTGCATCCACATTCATGACCGTAAATGAGAAGTATTCACAAAATTTCAAGAAGAAATTAATAGCTTAACAAGTATTTCAAGCAGTCTGAAAATCATGTATGTATCTATTTAGGGAACTTTGACAGTTGTCATCTTAATCACATCTGTCACACCACCACATCGGGATGGAAAATCCCCCACATCTCTGTTTGGGCCTAGTAGGGGTCAGTTTCTGAGCTGGCAGCTCCATCGACGCAAGGACAGAGTCAGTGAACGATAAATATTGGCCTGCTGTACAGAGAAAAGACAGAAGACTTTATGTAGATATAGACATTTTGTTTATATGCATATATATTATGACATCACTGTGTGCATTTTGAAGCTTTTTGATAAACTATTTTTACTGTAAAAAAAGTTGTTTTATGAATATGAAATATATGTATTTCTTTTTAAACAATGACTTTTTAAAATTTATACTTATGAATATTGTAAAC
Organism: Carassius auratus; assembly: GCF_003368295.1. Taxonomy (NCBI): domain Eukaryota; kingdom Metazoa; phylum Chordata; class Actinopteri; order Cypriniformes; family Cyprinidae; genus Carassius; species Carassius auratus. Next base: position 12,364,948 of record NC_039272.1, on the reverse strand, counting down.
AATTTGAAAATATCACTTTCAATATGCACTGCAGATATGCAAATAAAGATAATGTTGTCTGGTGACGTGAACAGCACTTCATTAAAATTCTCCTTTCACACTTTCAGGTGTCGAGTCATTCACCTGCGATATGCACTGAACCATAAGGTTTTACACTTTTGGATGCAATTTTGATGTTCCCACAAACAAAACTGAAAACATCTGAACTCCGTTCCCCTCAGAATGTTCTTCAATCAAAATTGTGTTGCCAGATTCTGGTTCCCATGAGAACATTGCCAAGTGGCTCCATCTTCTACGATCTCATTCTTGAGTTGATTGTCACTGACAGCTTTATAAGTGTTTGGCAGCTGTTTGGTCTCTTTGGCGAGACCTGTGCGAGCAGTAAGATTGACCTTAATTGAACTTCATTTCTCCTGCAAAGGCCGTGTTGTTGTCCAACTTTACAAGACCCTGCAAAACCAAATAAACAGCTTTACTATGCAGCTGAGATCTGTAACACTTCTAAACTGTGCCCAGGCCAGAGCCTTGTGGAGGAATTCAGCAGCTCAGTTACAGCACAATTTGTTTTGAATTATGGCCACTTGATGGCGCTGTATACACAGAGATTACAGCCTATGGTTCTCCTAAACATCAAGCTGACAACAGTGCTGCTAAATTTACCATGCACTGTTATTAAAATGTCATTTGTAAATTACAGCTGGATAATCAGAACCGAAACTACTATTTGATGTAGCATAATGATGCTAATGAGCTCTTTATCTTGGAATATTAAGCAGTAGATGGCTTGGTTCAATATGACTGTTTCATACAGTTCCTACATTTCTCATACATTCTCATAAAGGATTAGTTTACAAAAAATGAAATTATGTTCAATTTTTTTGTTTTGTTCAAAAGTCATATCTATAGAACAACAACAACAACAACATAACTCTTAAAGAAGTGTACTGGTTTCTCTTTTTCATTCAATTGCAATGAATGACAACTGAAGCTTTCAAGCTTCAAAGTGCAGAAAAGTACCTTAAAAATATCATAAAAGTAGTCCATACAAGTTATTTAATCCTTCTGAAGCCATACAATAAAAAATGGACCAAATTGTGATGTCAATAGAAAGGAAAGGAAAACAGGAAACACTTATAAATGTATAATTTAAAATTATTTACACTAACATATATTCTATAGAAATTAATGCAGGCCACATTAACTAATCTCATGTCACATTTTCACCAAAGGGCAGTGTGTTCTCACAAATCTATCTTTGAAACACAGCTCTAATTTCCTGCCTGATTTATATGTAACCCTTTAAGACAGAGTGCACAACCCATTTTACACTTAATTTAGCTTAAATCACCTACACAAACCAAAATTCCTTCAAGGATTTGATCCTTTCAGTGGGCCATCCATCACATTTCACATAATATTTTTTTTAAGCACTAAAGAAGCTGCATATTTTATGCATAGGTCTCACCTAGCTATAAAATTTATGCTTGGAAAACTACCACACATGACACAGCTCATAGTAATTTTCAGGTCACGACCCCAAAGTTTTAATAACGCTGTGATGCCTGAAGCATCTCCGTTTTGATTTGACACGTTTTCTTTGATGTTCTTCAATAAATCTGTAATGTGTTATTATGTACGCAGGAATGGAACATGGACTCGAGCACAAGCTGTCTGTTTGGACAGTGTGGCAGTAGTGCACAGCCAAAGCTAAACCTCTCTATGAGAACAACAAAATGACTTTGGCTGTAGAGTTCAATCTCAATCAGAGAAAAGTCTTCACTGTAACTGCTGAGATTAGAAAGGGAAAGATTCATAAGGTGACGTCAAGAAGAAAGATATATACAGTACAATGTTTTTATTTCTAATTAACTACTTTTTGTACAACAGAATTTATCCACACACATCTGGATAAGCCAAAAAATGCAAAGTATCTCAATGTGTTGTTCCTGTTGTTCAATAGAGGGCGCTGGTCGATAAACAATAATATAGAGCTTGGGAAACTACGTTACTGCGCATTGCATTCTGGGTAGTTGCGGCCATTTTTGAGGACACGCTTATCAGTAAAAGTGAAAGTGACATGACATACAGATCAAGTGTAAGATTACATATAAAGAAAAACTCAACAAGGAAGCAAAGATGCGGTATTTAGAAAAAAATCAAGACAATCAATGAACTCAATCTGCACGAACACAAAGAGTGGTCGGATGATCTTAAAGAGCTGCCGCTCGTAACCTTCCCCAATGTGTTTTCTAACCTTGTTTGTAGTGTCAGAGCGAACACCTCTGATCAGTTTAAAAATGATAAATCTCTCGAGTCTCACCTGCAATTTACAAATGGATGGGTGCAGAACCTACACATTTTCCGTGTCAACCAACGAGTTACACTGCCCCTTTACTTTTTAATATGCGTTATTGTAAACTGTACAAATTAACCTCAGTGTGTTATGATGCACAAATAAAGAGATACAGAATTGATCAATTTTGCCGTTTATTACTGTAACAGATGGTATGCAATATACATAACACTGATAATGCAGGAGATGTGGTTCATGCATAGGTAACATTTAATGTAACCTTAAGTCTGTCAAATCGATTAATCACATCCAAAAAAAAGTTGTTCATATAACGTACATTTCTGTATATTTATATATATATATATAAATGCACATACATACATGTGTATATTTCAGACCAAAGTGACAATCCTTCTTTTCCTTCTTACTGCTGCTAACCAAGCTATGTGACGCCGCTTTGTTAACTCGGAGACCTGAGATCAAGGTGCGGTTTTCCAGCAGGAAAGCTGAAAAATCGCATTTCATTCAAATTATTTTTCCATGCTGGTCATGAGTACGAGTATGGCAGTTAATTACACAACAAGGTTTTACCATTGTAACTTATTTTTTAGCTGTAAAGAGCAAACAAAACAGTCTATTATCAATACAATACAATACATACAACAGCGTCCGTGTCCTAAAGTCCCAGAATGCATTGCGTTGCTGACGTCATGTTCCCAGACTCTATATTTCGCCATCTAGGCCTAACTTTATTTTTCGCGCTAGTTTTGGCATTGGCAGTTGAACGTGGATTAAAGTGAACGACCATAGCAAGAACCTACTTTTATACGGCAAGACATTTTTATCAGCTTTATATACGCAAATAACATTTGCAATGCGATTCGCTGTTTTCCGTTGTTTTACACGGTGAGGCATAGGCCATGGAAGTTTAACGTTTCTTGTTTTCCCTCTGAGAGCTTTAAGAACGTTTTGTCCGTTTATTGACGTCTAGAATTTTCCAGTGTCTTTCGCCATTATACATTTCTTTAGTGTCAAGTTGAGAAAATATTTCAAAACTCCTCCCGAAACCAGTATATTTGTTACATTCTGTCGCGCTCCATTTAACTATCATTGAATCAAAAACACTTTCTCCATGCGCGATATCAAGGTCTCGGTTCTGAAAATTTGCAGCCCCGGTTTTGTAACCTTTCCCTAAAGTGAACTAGTTAACGTTTATTTATTCATAAATATTAATTACTGGATCATGCCCTTAGTAGCGCCTCCTTTCAGCCAGTAAATTAGGTGAAGGCTGCGTCACTTAATTAATATTCATGAGCAAAGGCTTCAGTTGTAAATCTGAGGCAATGTGGTTAAACTGATAACAATTTCAGAATTTATCAACATTAAGAAATATTATTAAATGCTTGTTAGGTTATTGTTTCAAAATATTTTAAATGGCAATAAAACAAATACATTAAGACATTTATGAATGTAATGTATGATTGATTTTACACACACACACACACACATACTTGTTTGGGGTGCCTCGTGGGGGCACCAGTTATTTACCACATTTTGGGGACACCACTTTCCTGACATCCTAGAGACTAGATAAACACATCAAAAAATCTAAAAAAAAAAGTTTAATAAATATCTCACTTAAAATGTAATTAATTCATTAAAATAAGGGTAGGTGATAATCTGGGGACAGGTCAGGTTAACACATGTGGGGACACGGGGACAACTCCTTATATGGGCATTAACGGAAGTCCCATCTGGGGACAAAACCCTGACCAACTAGTGTATGAGTAAGTACACATGGATGTCCAATCTGGGGACAAACCAGTGTAATCTACAGACAAAGAAAGGTCATAATATGGCCAGCTGGCCAATTCATAATGGTATTTCTGGAAGTTATATTGGTTTGTTAAAAATAGGGTGGTTTAATAAGTTAGTTCAGCTTGACTTCAAAAATGAACTTGAACAACATGCAATCTTCAACTGCAAGTCATTTCAGTCCACTAAGACTGCCACAATCATATACTGCATTTAACTAATTCTTACACAATTTAGTTGCTAAATTTACTGATTATTATGACCCATGAGAGACGTACGTTGAATGTGATTTTGCTGCTCTTATCAAAGTCAATCTAATATATATTATAAAGCCCTTTAAAATAAAGTTGTCACATAGTGCTTTTACAAACACCCACCCTAAACCTGACAGAGCACACAATAAGTAAATACACACAAATTTTTTTTTTTTAATTACCATACCAATTAAACGTATACATGGTAAGCTTACTTTTAAAAGTATGTATTATGTTTGAGGTAAAGTTAAGTATCCTGTAGTTAACCAGTAATAACACATTCGGAAAGGTTAGATCAGAGCTACAATTCTTAAATTGTCTAAAATTATGAACGTTATCAGTGGAATGTTTTGTTTTTTTTTGTCTGGTTTTGAAATGCTCTAAGAATTTAATCTTTAAATCATTAAAAGAAATCCAAGAGAAATAAAAACGACCTTGATACAAATTGAATCTACAGCCAAATTTAATCAGTACAGTATGGGTTCAGTGCTTGCCATCAGATATTACAACATAGTTTTTATGATGCGTTTCGTCTAATGTGCCATCAGAAAATAAATTAATCAATTTACAATTAAAATGTGAAACGTAAAGGGGCCTGAATAAAGGCATTGAATACTATAGACACTCACTCTGTCGTATGGCTACTGTACAGTAAAACTAATCTACGCAATTAGAAAAAACATTTACACCAACTGCTTATCACTTGACACAGCATTAAAAACAAGGAAGTCCAGGCACCAAATTTACAACCAACATCAAGCCGTTTTAACTCTTTCAAAACTTAAGTTACATTATAATGTTTCAACTACGGTATTGAGTAGGGCTGCACGATGTGTCGTTTAAGCATCGATATCGCGATGTACGAATCCACGATTGTCACATTGCAGGATGTGCGATGTAGGCTGTCGTAGTTGATCCGTTATTCATTAACTGTACGGGCAGCTGCTCCCCGGCCCTAGCCGAATTTGATTCGCGGATTAATTGCACAGTTTAAGTCCTAGCAGTTTAACAGAGCGCATAAGAACGAGCAGAGAGAGAGAGAAAGAGCACGAGAGAGAGAGAGAGAGATAGAGAGAGAGAGAGAGGGCCCAGCCACGCGCTCACGCCCACCTTCACCGTCTTCAAACAACACAAGCGCTGTCTTGCTCTCTCCCTCGCGCAAATTTATCAAAATCAAAAAACGATGTCGGAAAAAAAAATTATAATTCTGTGATGACGTGTTCTGTGTTGTCAAATCTTGTGCGATATCCTAAACTGCAGAGATAATTACACTTGCTTTTGGCTATTGAAAACAATAACTGTAACCATCTGAAATTAAAGGCAGTTACTGTACAATAAGTAGCCTACATTCAATACAAACACAGTTGGTACAGACATCAGCATTTAGCTTTTGTTTTTTAATTGGGTTGAAACTACAGAGAACTGGCCTTAAATAAAAGATTAACTGTAACCATGTGAAATTAAAGGTAACAACTGCATAGTTCTACAGTCCAAACAACACAATCAACACACATTCAAAAAGATGTTTCTTGATCAGCATTCAGTATTTTAGTTTTTAAATTTGGTTTTAAGTTAAAAAAAAAGGTCTTTACCAGTGAGACTAAATAAAAGTATGCTATATAAATACATTTTCCAAAATGTTAAAATCAAATAATGTTTGTGCGAATAAAACAAAGATGCAAAGGGTTTCATTCATCCAATAATAATAAAAAATAAATAAATAGGATAATGATTCACATCTATATTTTTTTTACTTGAGCCAATGAAAAATAAATAACTTGTTGACTCAAGTAAAAAAAATATAGATGTGAATCATTACCCTAAAATATTTTAATTAGATGAAATACTTTTTTTCAGTGTGCTACAGCAGATGATTTTTAAATTAAATTAAGTCTATTTTAGGGTAAAATAAAAATAATCATCCTAATTCAGAACTGAAGTTTATTTCTGGCTTTTCAAACATGAATGCAAGTTCTAATAATAATAATAAAAAGTAAAATAAATAAATAAAAAATAATTCTGTTTTGTCACAGTTTAGTCCGTTTCGTTTCTCATCCAACACGTGAGAAGTTGAGCTGAACATCTCTTCACGGTCTACTCGTGTTCAGGGCGCGGACAGATACAGTATACGCTCGCGCAGCTTCAGTGTGCAGGAAAGGCTCTTATTTGTGCGCCAGTACAACAGCGGCTGTTCACTTCCTGCCATCTGTGCCTCAGACATGAAGCTCTGCATTTCCGGTACTGATCGACTGCCTGTGTCCTGCGCACAGATTTCGAAATACTCTTCCACACAAATTACATAGCAAACGATTACAATGTAGTCTGTGCACGCGAGCGCACTTCCGGAATAATCTGCCGGAAAAACACCAAAAACGGGCGATTGCGTATTTTAAGCAAAAACCGGCCGGTTCCGATTAATGGCCGGTCAACCGGTGCATCCCTACTGTGAAGTAACATTACCAAACAATGAACAGCTGTGTTTAAGATAACTAAGATTAACAAAGATTAAAAAATATAGTAACACAAGTATTGCTCATGGTAAGTTCATGTTAGTTAAATGTTAACAATTCAAACCATATCCTAAAGTTACAAACAAATAATTTACTCTAATTTAAACAATACTCTGATGTTTAAATCATTTAAAATGAGAATGTATGTGTGCTCATGCCATGTTTGTTTGTAAGAAAAAATTAGATTAGATATCATATCGCAATATATATCGCAGAAAAATAAGATATCGCAATGTCCTTTTTCCCCAATATCGTGCAGCCCTAGTATTGAGACCAAAAAAAAAATATTATAATTCAACTAAAACGCAAAAACGGAATCAACAACCAAAATCAACCTTACTTTTTAGTGGTCTTTCTCTCATATGCTGTGATTCTGTTTTTTATATAATACTTCACCGCCTGCCAGTCTCGTTCACCGAGGGCTTTGGGGGCTTCTGTAATGCATGCAATGTAGTCGACTTTTCCAGGAGTAACTCCCGAGTGAATACATTTCATCATTGTCTCTTCTACAGCCGCAATCTCCACCTCACTCCACTTTCTCTTCCTAGGAACTAATGACAAGAAAATTACATTAATTGCACTGCATGTGTTGTAGGTGCAAGACTGGATTATTTTTATACTACTGTATTCTTTATGATGTGGTTGACCTTTTATAAATAAAGCAAATAAAAACTATTACAGGACAGGTTCCTTACCTGATGTTACTTTCATGACCTCCCGTGTCCTCTCTGGAGATCCTTTAGAAACACAATCATATACATTTCTAAATCAAACTACTAATTACTGATTGGCTGTTTGGGGGGAATTCTTGATATTCTAATTGCTTTAAACATTTAACTGCTTGTTCATACGTCTTACCTTCATTCATGTTTACTGGCCTGCTGCTATTCACTCCTGAAGTGCCTGCTTGAAGGCATGATTTAATTATTATTTAACTAATGGAAATTACAAACATCTTTAAAAAATGTGTTTACAAATCATGAGAATGATCTGACAGTTCTGTTTCACTCTCTATCCCAGGATCAGGCTCAACGCACTCTGAAATATAGTCTTCGTATTCAGACATATGCACAGATTCTTCCAAAGTCACTAGGACACGCTTGACAGGTAGTTTAAACTCGATTAACAGGTTACATACCCTGTTAATAGTGTTCCCTCGGGTAATCTGTAATATTTCCTGTGGATACGAATATCATGTCCCAGGAAATCAGCAAGTTGGTCCATTTCGGTGTCGTTCATGTTAAGAACCCTAACCCTAGTCCATGTTGATTTGGAAGGCAACCTGTAATCAGACAAATATAAAAGGTCTTGAGAATTCTACACAAATTATATTATGCATATAATGCAATCCCCACTTAAACCAGGTGTCCCCATAAAGACAGTTAAAATACAGGTCAATGCATGTCCCCAGAAGGTATCAAATATCATCACTTGTTCGTTCTATCCTCAATTTACACATGAGCACAACAGCAGAAATAATAGCCTACAATTTGATGTTGGCCGAGCATGAGTTGGGGCAATTTCTTGTAATTCTCATCATGACATTACGATAAATAATCTTACTGTGGTTTTGTCTCTTACAAAGAGATCATTAGAGACATATTGGTTTAACGTTTAGACATTATACAGTTGTATGCAGAGCAGTACACAATCAAAATATTTCTTGGTGAGTCGTATACCTTTTAAATAGTGTTGTCACGGTACCCAAATTTCAGTATTTGATACCGATACCAGTGAAAATCCATGGTTCTCGGTACCGAAGCAAAACACAAAAATATGCCAATTAAAAAAATATATATATATTAATAAAATAATAAAAATAAAACCAATGCCATTCTTTATACTTATTTACAATTGTGTTTAAAATTTTTCTACAGGTTATATAATTATGAAAAACAGTAAATAAGTTTCACCCAAATTTAATTTGTCTTTTAATTTATGAAATTTAAACATTTTATTTTTGGTAAATAAAGGGGATTTGCTATTAAAATTAAAACATGGAAGAAATATTGTGATTTATTTCTTAAAAAAATAAAGTTTTAACAGTAGTAGCAGTATCACATACATTTTACTAAATAATAGTAATATTTAGTAGCACAATGCCTTTATGTAAAAATTAACTTTTAGGCCTAATGAATGCATATTTGTCATTTTAACTGAACTTAAGACTGGTGGTGATGCTTAAGATATTTTTGGTCATTGAGGGTTTCTGTAAGAAAAATAGTAATAGATCATAATTATTATTAAAGGATAATTTTACTATCATACTAATGTATATACAATGCACTATGAATTGATGAGCTGCTGGGTTCATGAATATTAATCACGTTGTCTGCGTTCGGTCAAACTGATTTGCTGAAATCAAAACAGGGTCGGTGCTAGTTGAGCGTCAGCCAATGAAATTGCCATTTGCACATTAGCTCCACCCACTACCGGAGAAACCGGAGTGTCTTCTGCTTGTTCGAAAATGAATAATTGTAAATGAACTCCATTATTTTGACAGGAGAAGACAACAAAGAATAGTTTCCATATAGCGTGTCGATTCAGCGTGGTAAGACTCTCGCGCTCTCTCTCTTTGCATGTGTGAGAAACAGCGCTATCAGTAAAGCGACGGTGAGTCGTGCGCCTTCACACAGAGTTTACAGCATCAAATACAGGTGCGCTGTGCGTCCATTGAGATGAACTGAAAAGTTCAGATCGTTTGATGGAGAGAGAACTCTGAAGCTCAGATGCTGAAATTAATACAAGCGTCATGCGCTTCAGTCCATGTAGTGAACAAACCTGCACGTCTCTGCCATTCATTAATTCACACAGAGACGCGCAGAACACGGATTTTTTTGCGGCTTAACATTTACAGATACTGGTCCATACGGAGATTTGATTTGATTTACGCTAACTTTGACAAATTCCATGACTGTCCATATTAAAATGTAAGTTTCATTTTCATGACTGGATTTTGAGATTCCATCCTCGTTCTCTGCTTCACGGAAATCATAGCGCTGAACCGGGTTTGAACGAGACCTCGGTACTACCAATACTTAAAGAAACCTGGTAGTGTCACATTTTTTAAAATTTTGTACCGACTTGGTACCAAAGTACCGGGTCTTTTGACAACACTACTTTTAAACCCTGTCACAGTTAAATGTGATCTTCAGACCACAAACTTCCAAGAATAGGGAGTTAAAAAGGTAGATATTTTATGTAACCCTAATGGACAGACTTTGGACAGGCAAGTAATTAATGTTGTTACTTACAAATACACTCCGTCTTTCCAGTGGTGGTACACATTCGCTGGTTGGAGATGCATGGTCAATTTCTGACCATACCTGTAATAAAAAATAATTATCATTTGAGGCTATGAAATTACAAAACAGATAAGGCACTTTATTGAGACTGAATAACAGTATTACAAAACAAAAACAAGGGGAAACAACACTTTCATTTTGCTAGAAATTATTAGGGCCAACATATTTTATTGTTTTTGCTCTGTACACAAGCACAGTGGATTTAAAATAAAGACCTGAGGTTATTACCAACTTCTGTTTAGAGAATGTTTCTATCCATCTTTTATGGACAGTGTATGAGGGTAGCCATTTTAAATACATGGTCTCCAAATTTCAGCGGACAAAGTAATTAGACGAACAATATTTTAGGATTTATAATGGTTTTTACTGACGGATGTACCCAATGAACTATATAGGAAAACTGCTACGGTGCACCTTATAGTTTGCAAAAAACAGTAGGAGGATCATAATAGTTTTTAGTTGTATAAATAAACAAAAATTGTATCAGCAAGAAATTACATACGAGTTCCAATGGTTATCCTTAAGAGGACTAGGATTCCATCCTCACTAAGCCAAAGTGTCCCCATAAGGACAGTTAAAATACAGGTCAATGTCCCCAGAAGCTATCATAAATACTCATTACTACCTATTAGGTTTAAGTGCCAACCAAACTTTCAGGATTGTTTAGAGGGCGTTTGTATCCATCGTTTGTGTTAAGTTGTTTAAAATATAGAAACCGATATAATTATATTACAATTTGTCATTCATAAATGTAAATACATATCGTAAATGTGTGCAAAAAATCCAGTATGCCCTAACAGGGTTGGGACAAAGCCTGTAATAATGCCATCCTCGCATCGTTCTGTCAAACACATTCTGATCAACATTGTTGCTGGGAAATAATTACTATAATATAATGTATAATGTGCAGCTCTGAAACTAAATGGTTATAAAAAAAACCTGTCTTATTACCTGTGTGTCTGTTGGTGATGGTATCACAGAATCTTCTGCTGTTTAAGTGACTGGATGTGATTCTGGGCCCAGCTAAAAATCAAATAAAAAAATTCAATGCTACAGAAAGAGTGTAGAATGATTTTTTAACTAAAGTACATACAGGTCCTCCTCAAAAAATTTTCATATTGTGATAAGTTCATTATTTTCCATAATGTAATGATAAAAATTAAACTTTCATATATTTTAGATTCATTGCACACCAACTGAAATATTTCAGGTCTTTTATTGTTTTAATACTGATGATTTTGGCATACAGCTCATGAAAACCCCAAATTCCTATCTAAAAAAATTAGCATATCATGAAAAGGTTCTCTAAACGAGCTATTAACCTAATCATCTGAACCAACTAATTAACTCTAAACACCTGCAAAAGATTCCTGAGGCTTTTAAAAACTCCCAGCCTGGTTCATTACTCAAAACCGCAATCATGGGTAAGACTGACCTGACTTCTGTCCAGAAGGCCATCATTGACACCCTCAAGCGAGAGGGTAAGACACAGAAAGAAATTTCTGAATGAATAGGCTGTTCCCAGAGTGCTGTATCAAGGCACCTCAGTGGGAAGGCTGTGGGAAGGAAAAAGTGTGGCAAAAAACGCTGCACAATGAGAAGAGGTGACCGGACCCTGAGAAAGATTGTGGAGATGGACCGATTCCAGACCATGGGGGACCTGCAGAAGCAGTGGACTGAGTCTGGTGTAGAAACATCCAGAGCCACCGTGCACAGGCATGTGCAGGAAATGGGCTACAGAGAAGCAGCACTGGACTGTTGCTCAGGGGTCCAAACTAGTTTTTTCGGATCAAAGCAAAGTTTGCATGTCATTCGGAAATCAAGGTGCCAGAGTCTGGAGGAAGACTGGGGAGAAGGAAATGCCAAAATGTCTGAAGTCCAGTGTCAAGTACCCACAGTCAGTGATGGTCTGGGGTGCCATGTCAGCTGCTGGTGTTGGTCCACTGTGTTTTATCAAGGGCAGGGTCAATGCAGCTAGCTATCAGGAGATTTTGGAGCACTTCATGCTTCCATCTGCTGAAAAGCTTTATGGAGATGAAGATTTTGTTTTTCAGCACGACCTGGCACCTGCTAACAGTGCCAAAACCACTGGGAAATGGTTTACTGACCATGGTATTACTGTGCTCAATTGGCCTGCCAACTCTCCTGACCTGAACCCCATAGTGAATCTGTGGGATATTGTGAAGAGAAAGTTGAGAGACACACGACCCAACACTCTGGATGAGCTTAAGGCCGCTATCGAAGCATCCTCCATAACACCTCAGCAGTGCCACAGGCTGATTGCCTCCATGCCACGCCGCATTGAAGCAGTCATTTCTGCAAAAGGATTCCCGACCAAGTATTGAGTGCATAACTGAACATAATTATTTGAAGGTTGACTTTTTGTATTAACCCCTTACTAGTAACCCCCCTTTTTTGGCATGGAGACCGAAATTACATACCCAAAATAAAAAGGTTTCTGCTCATGATTCTTTCTGACTAGATACATAATCAACCTTTGTTCACAAAGCTGACACTTTAAAGTTTACTGTTCAGGAATCAGAATCACTCAGACTGTTATGATAATAGAGATACATAAGCTCAAACATAAAAACAAAAATAAAAATATTAAAAACATATGTTTTAAATGTATTTAAAAAAATGTTGATGTAGGAAATGAGTTTGAAAACACAGTGTAGCTAAGGCCACAAGTCTTCCAAGACTTCATAAAAAAATTTCATAATCGAATCTGTAAAACTGTGAATTTTATGAAATATTTTCTAAGGCCATGTCATGTGTGTTTTTAGAGAAGGCTAATCAGATTGATTTATGGCCCTTGTCATCTCTGTAAGATCTCACATGTAAACACTGCTGTGCTCTTTGTGTATGTTTCACTGTTGAAAACTGCCCGAATCATGATTGCATTGTTCTCACCAAACGGTTCTTTCACACCTCCGCCAAGTATGACACATTATCCGCATTATTCTTTTATCATTATTCTTTTGTTTTTATTCCACCTTTATTAGCCTTGATTGTGGTTTTTCAGGCTTTACAAAGCAACAAAGCAGCGATCTCACTTCAGTCTCTCTTTGCATTTAGCCCTTATTTATCAAAAGTCTTACTATAAAAATACAACAAAACATTTTCTTACGACCTTACGTGAATTATTGAGACAAAAATGCATTATGAAGAAGAAAAGCACCTGCTATTAGTAGCATTGGTGCTAACGTTAGCATCAAGCTACATCTGACAATTTATGAAATTATTAGTACACTTTTACTCAAAACTCACTTTAAACCCCGATCGAGTGTTTATAATAACTTCCTTTAGCGATCAGGGGTGGAATTTGGTCGTTTACTGTTGTAAAAATATGTTATTTGTAGCCTTTTTCATCGCTGCACAAGTTAGCATTTCCGATGTACATTTTCGATTTTTTTTATAAAAACGCCCCAGATCTCAAGAAATTCTCATACCAAGCTTTACTATCGTAATCGCGGGTTTATTATTCGGATATTTTGTGTGTACAGAGGTGTTTCAGTGTTGTTTTGGCCAGATAACTACCAGGAAGTGTGCAGGAAGCATGTGACACGATGGGGCGGTGTCCAGATATGAAACTCTAAGATTGACGTTTGAAAGACCCAATCAGAGTCTGAGTCACACACCGCACGAGCTGTGACTACTGCACGCACACAGAGATCGCTGGGAGAGGCTGTTTATGATCTGATCGCGTAAATCCGTGGAAAATGAATAGAAATGACGATTCTGTCTGAAGAAATATGAAGTAAACATCAGTAAATATATCCATATATCTCCGCAGATATGCATCTTTGGTCTGTAAATCCTTATTGACGCTGTTCAGTGAGTCTATGTGAACACAAATAAACCGCTCTTGACGTGACTGAATATGAGTGAGTTGTGAATTTCTATTCAAAATGTGGCATAATACGGATTTATTATTTTGCACTCCTGACATAAATCACTAAATATCTGTCACTGCAACAATGTTTTATCAAAATATTGGTCAAATATCGAAGCTTGAGTCTTTAAACTTTCCATTGATGCACAGTTTGTCCAGATGAAGTAAGACAGTGATGTTTAATGTGCTGTGAAAGTGAAACAATAATAAACTGGGGCCGTCAGCGATGTTTGCACGCAAAGGGGTTAAAAACACTTTTCTTTTATTGGTCGGATGAAATATGCTAATTTTTTGAGATGGGGATTTGGGGTTTTCATGAGCTGTATGCCAAAATCATCAGTATTAAAACAATAAAAGACCTGAAATATTTCAGTTGGTGTGCAATGAATCTAAAATATATGAAAGTTTATTTTTTATCATTACATTATGGAAAATAATGAACTTATCACAATATGCTACATTTTTTAGAAGGACCCGTACAATTGTAAACTGCAAAAAAAAAAAAAAAAGTTTTTTTAAAAGTGATCATTTTTGTTATGTACATGCAATGATTTTCTGTTCTCTACATTTATAATTAGTAGTCACTTCTCTAAAGTAATGATCCAATTTATTTGAATTGCGATGTGATTGTATTAGAATTTAGACATGGACCAGAACAGATTAATAATCTAGTTTAATATATAATTGCAAAAATGAATGCAAGTTATGAAGTATGAATGGGTCTCAAGTATCAAACAAACATTGAAAGAGTTGCCTTTTAAACTGTTACAAAAATCAGTCAAGATAAAATTAATGAACTCTCCAAACTTTTATGAACTGTGGCCATCATCTATACTTTCTTACCTTGGGATTGGAGTGGGACACATTCCCATCTTCTGCAGAGCTGGAATCTGTGTCCATGTTGTGAAGGAAGGCAACCTGTAATCAGTCAAACATGACAAATATAAAAGGTCTTGAGAATTCTACACAAATTATATTATGCATATAATGCAATCCCCACTTAAACAAGGTGTCCCCATAAAGACAGTTAAAATACAGGTCAATGTCCCCAGAAGGTTTCATGGAAATAATGCAATCCCCACTTAAACAAGGTGTCCCCATAAAGACAGTTAAAATACAGGTCAATGCATGTCCCCAGAAGGTATCAAATATCATCACTTGTTCGTTCTATCCTCAATTTACACATGAGCACAACAGCAGAAATAATAGCCTACAATTTGATGTTGGCCGAGCATGAGTTGGGGCAATTTCTTGTAATTCTCATCATGACATTACGATAAATAATCTTACTGTGGTTTTGTCTCTTACAAAGAGATCATTAGAGACATATTGGTTTAACGTTTAGACATTATACAGTTGTATGCAGAGCAGTACACAATCAAAATATTTCTTGGTGAGTCGTATACCTTTTAAATAGTGTTGTCACGGTACCCAAATTTCAGTATTTGATACCGATACCAGTGAAAATCCATGGTTCTCGGTACCGAAGCAAAACACAAAAATATGCCAATTAAAAAAATATATATATATTAATAAAATAATAAAAATAAAACCAATGCCATCCTTTATACTTATTTACAATTGTGTTTAAAATTTTTCTACAGGTTATATAATTATGAAAAACAGTAAATAAGTTTCACCCAAATTTAATTTGTCTTTTAATTTATGAAATTTAAACATTTTATTTTTGGTAAATAAAGGGGATTTGCTATTAAAATTAAAACATGGAAGAAATATTGTGATTTATTTCTTAAAAAAATAAAGTTTAAAATTTTTTAACAGTAGTAGCAGTATCACATACATTTTACTAAATAATAGTAATATTTAGTAGCACAATGCCTTTATGTAAAAATTAACTTTTAGGCCTAATGAATGCATATTTGTCATTTTAACTGAACTTAAGACTGGTGGTGATGCTTAAGATATTTTTGGTCATTGAGGGTTTCTGTAAGAAAAATAGTAATAGATCATAATTATTATTAAAGGATAATTTTACTATCATACTAATGTATATACAATGCACTATGAATTGATGAGCTGCTGGGTTCATGAATATTAATCACGTTGTCTGCGTTCGGTCAAACTGATTTGCTGAAATCAAAACAGGGTCGGTGCTAGTTGAGCGTCAGCCAATGAAATTGCCATTTGCACATTAGCTCCACCCACTACCGGAGAAACCGGAGTGTCTTCTGCTTGTTCGAAAATGAATAATTGTAAATGAACTCCATTATTTTGACAGGAGAAGACAACAAAGAATAGTTTCCATATAGCGTGTCGATTCAGCGTGGTAAGACTCTCGCGCTCTCTCTCTTTGCATGTGTGAGAAACAGCGCTATCAGTAAAGCGACGGTGAGTCGTGCGCCTTCACACAGAGTTTACAGCATCAAATACAGGTGCGCTGTGCGTCCATTGAGATGAACTGAAAAGTTCAGATCGTTTGATGGAGAGAGAACTCTGAAGCTCAGATGCTGAAATTAATACAAGCGTCATGCGCTTCAGTCCATGTAGTGAACAAACCTGCACGTCTCTGCCATTCATTAATTCACACAGAGACGCGCAGAACACGGATTTTTTTGCGGCTTAACATTTACAGATACTGGTCCATACGGAGATTTGATTTGATTTATGCTAACTTTGACAAATTCCATGACTGTCCATATTAAAATGTAAGTTTCATTTTCATGACTGGATTTTGAGATTCCATCCTCGTTCTCTGCTTCACGGAAATCATAGCGCTGAACCGGGTTTGAACGAGACCTCGGTACTACCAATACTTAAAGAAACCTGGTACAGTCACATTTTTAAAAATTTTGTACCGACTTGGTACCAAAGTACCGGGTCTTTTGACAACACTACTTTTAAACCCTGTCACAGTTAAATGTGATCTTCAGACCACAAACTTCCAAGAATAGGGAGTTAAAAAGGTAGATATTTTATGTAACCCTAATGGACAGACTTTGGACAGGCAAGTAATTAATGTTGTTACTTACAAATACACTCCGTTCTTTCCAGTGGTGGTACACATTCGCTGGTTGGAGATGCATGGTCAATTTCTGACCATACCTGTAATAAAAAATAATTATCATTTGAGGCTATGAAATTACAAAACAGATAAGGCACTTTATTGAGACTGAATAACAGTATTACAAAACAAAAACAAGGGGAAACAACACTTTCATTTTGCTAGAAATTATTAGGGCCAACATATTTTATTGTTTTTGCTCTGTACACAAGCACAGTGGATTTAAAATAAAGACCTGAGGTTATTACCAACTTCTGTTTAGAGAATGTTTCTATCCATCTTTTATGGACAGTGTATGAGGGTAGCCATTTTAAATACATGGTCTCCAAATTTCAGCGGACAAAGTAATTAGACGAACAATATTTTAGGATTTATAATGGTTTTTACTGACGGATGTACCCAATGAACTATATAGGAAAACTGCTACGGTGCACCTTATAGTTTGCAAAAAACAGTAGGAGGATCATAATAGTTTTTAGTTGTATAAATAAACAAAAATTGTATCAGCAAGAAATTACATACGAGTTCCAATGGTTATCCTTAAGAGGACTAGGATTCCATCCTCACTAAGCCAAAGTGTCCCCATAAGGACAGTTAAAATACAGGTCAATGTCCCCAAAAGCTATCATAAATACTCATTACTACCTATTAGGTTTAAGTGCCAACCAAACTTTCAGGATTGTTTAGAGGGCGTTTGTATCCATCGTTTGTGTTAAGGGTTGGGACAAAGCCTGTAATAATGCCATCCTCGCATCGTTCTGTCAAACACATTCTGATCAACATTGTTGCTGGGAAATAATTACTATAATATAATGTATACTGTGCAGCTCTGAAACTAAATGGTTATAAAAAAAAACCTGTCTTATTACCTGTGTGTCTGTTGGTGATGGTATCACAGAATCTTCTGCTGTTTAAGTGACTGGATGTGATTCTGGGCCCAGCTAAAAATCAAATAAAAAAATTCAATGCTACAGAAAGAGTGTAGAATGATTTTTTAACTAAAGTACATACAATTATAAAATCACTGTTGTTCCCTATCCCTTAAGCCTATTAATTACAAACAGTAATGTTTAAAATCTTTTCCATCAAATATATAAATAGCAGTAGGTAAATCTTATTTTCAATTCATGCAAATCCTGGTTTACCTTACCCTGGGTGTTCCCAGGCTGCCTTGCACACAATTTGATTCATGCTGCTAAGGCAGCCTGGACACCATGGACTAAATTCTCCCCTGAAAAAGGGAACCAAATCACAGAACGGGGAGGGATCAGCAAGACAATGACTGCACGATGTGTCGTTTAAGCATCGATATCGCGATGTACGAATCCACGATAGTCACATTGCAGGATGTGCGATGTAGGCTGTCGTAGTTGATCCGTTATTCATTAACTGTATGGGCAGCTGCTCCCCGGCCCTTGACGAATGTGATTCGCAGATTAATTGCACAGCTTAACCATCATAGAGTGAAAGTTTATCATTGACAGGACTGAAAACCACATGCAAGTTTAACAGGGCAGAGAGAGAGAGAGAGCGCGCGAGAGAGAGAGAGAGACAGAGAGACAGAGAGAGAGAGAGAGAGAGCGCGCTGCTGCTAGAGAGAGAGCGAGCGAGAGAGACAGAGAACATTAGAAGTACCATCAATGTTTATAGAAATGTACATGGATTTATTTTGCATGTAATTTTTTTCTTATGAATATATATGTATTTTTGTTTTGTTTGTTTATATTCTGATATGTACAATGCTTTGGCAATATGTACCTTTGTATGTCATGCCAATAAAGCAATATGAATTGAATCGAGAGAGAGAGAGACGTTTTCAAACAACACAAGCTCTGTCTTGCTCCCTCTCCCCCGCGCATATTAATCAATTGACACGTTGGTGTCTATGTTTAAATCATTTAAAATGAGAATGTAAGTGTGCTCACCCCATTTGTTTTAAGAAAAAATATCGCAATATATATCGCAGAAAAATAAAATATCGCAATGTCATTTTTTCACAATATCGTGCAGCCCTAATAGGTATTGATCAGACAGCACCACTGCATTTATTCTGCATATGTGGTTCTAATCTTTGTAATATAGGCATGTAATTCAATCATTTTTAATGGATGCATGAGTGCAACAAGTTAAATTTACTTTTTGCTACAACTTTATATGTTCTAATTGTGTGTACACAATGGGTCTCATTCATGAACCATGAGCAAAACGAATTGTGTAAATCGCGAGTAAAGTGGTTCTGGCGTAAATTTTCGGATTCATTAAAACGTTCGTATTTTCCAAATGTTAGTTGGTACGAAATAAATCTACACCTGCTCCCAGCCACACGTAAATAGTGCGTTTAACGTCTGAACGTTTTGCTCATTAATACGGCTGCATTTTAATTCATAATCGGGTACATATCTACACAGCATTTTGAAAAAAATATTACATAAATTACATAAGGTTTTTCTTTTCACGTCGGGGACTGTTCGAATAACAGATGAAACTCCATTAACAGCATCTGTAATATGCTGCAAAGCTTCCTTTTTTTAGGACCTGATACGCCACTATATACGCTTGAAAATAAAACGTGGCGTTTTGAATGAACTTCTGATAATAAAACTTAAATTTCTGCAGCTGAGAAATTTTTATTTTTCCATTCACTTTTGAGAAGACATGTTGAAATCCTTCGTTTGGTGTCATAATATGATGCTCATATATAGTTTAATATATATTAGTTTAATGGGCGGGATTTATGGTAATTGAGAATGAGCGTGTACGCGTGTCCCATTTACGACTGATTGGAATTCATTAACACACACATTTCACTATCACATCTGACGTTTACGAAGTATTTGTGAATCAGGAGAAGAGTTTCAGGAAGTTCTCTTTACGTACAAATCACTCACATATTTACTCGTATATTTACGAATGTTTCATGAATGAGACCCAATGGGTGCATACAATAGATAAATCCAAAACAGAATCCACTGTGACATCGGAACTAATGCAATTCATTAAAACTATGGAAATAAAGGCATTTCCATAAATAAAAACCAGTTGGTGTAATCAAACCTGGCATAGGAAATGTATCTCATAAAAACAAATTGTTACTGCTAAGTAAACCAAGATAGAAACACATTCTACTACAGCTTTCTTGTTTGGAGTGTCTGCAACAAATTGCATGAAATATAAACTCTTATCCAGGTAGGTGGCATATTGGATATAGAAACAAAAAGGTAACTCACCTGTGCTCTCCATGGCCAGTTTGAGTCACGTTGTTGTAAGTCAGTTCTTCTCCAGGTGTAATATCTCGAATCGCGAAGAGACAAGTGTGGTTTCTTTACTTATGGTTTTCCTTTTGCAAAAATAGGTCTTCTGTGGTTGTCATCAACAAGTCTCCCAAGAGAGGAGTCCTTTTCACATGCATCAATGCTGTATAGAAACATTTGTTTCATTAATATGTATTAGCACAGAGGTTCGACTATGAAGAAGCAGTATTTGATTAAATTATATGAGCAGGATATACACCAATAAATACAATTCTATAAGCGACTATTGTATGGAATAGTGTATTTGTAAAAGCAAATTGGACAAATGACTCGCACCATGTTTTTTGCCTTTTCTGAAGGGCAGATAACGGTCAGTGCGAAGGTGCAGTGAAGGGCAGATAACAGTCACTGCGAAGGTGCAGTGAAGGGCAGAAAACGTTCACTGCGAAGGTGCAGTGAAGGGCAGAAAACGTTCACTGCGAAGGTGCAGTGAAGGGTAGATAACGGTCACTGCGAAGGTGCAGTGAAGGGCAGAAAACGTTCACTGCGAAGGTGCAGTGAAGGGCAGAAAACGTTCACTGCGAAGGTGCAGTGAAGGGTAGATAACGGTCACTGCGAAGGTGCAGTGAAGGGCAGAAAACGTTCACTGCGAAGGTGCAGTGAAGGGCAGATAACGGTCACTGCGAAGGTGCAGTGAAGGGCAGATAACGTTCACTGCGAAGGTGCAGTGAAGGGCATATAACAGTCACTGCGAAGGTGCAGTGAAGGGCAGAAAACGTTCACTGCGAAGGTGCAGTGAAGGGCAGATAACGGTCACTGCGAAGGTGCAGTGAAGGGTAGATAACCGTCAATGCGAAGGTGCAGTGAAGGGCAGATAACGGTCACTGCGAAGGTGCAGTGAAGGGTAGATAACGTTCACTGCGAAGGTGCAGTGAAGGGCAGATAACGGTCACTGCGAAGGTGCAGTGAAGGGTAGATAACATTCACTGCGAAGGTGCAGTGAAGGGCAGATAGCGGTCACTGCGAAGGTGCACTGAAGGGTAGATAACTGTAACTGAAGTAGTATTGACAAAGGCACTAACATAAAGAATAACAAACTCTAGATTTTAGACATGGCCCTTGCATTGTAAAGTTGCTACATAGCCACTTCATCTACTTACCACCATGTTTTACTCTTCCACTGAAAATCAAAAAGAAAAACCTTTGCAGACTCATTGTACTCAATAGTTTGGAGCTCTGCCTGCTGCTGTGACAGTAGTTTCCCCTCGGTACTCCACAACAAAGTCACCTTTGAATATGAGTTCAGTGGCAAAAACACCTGGGGCCTGTTCTTCGTACGTAGCTAACTCAGTTAGCTGGATTTGATTGTTGACGATTTGGTCTGATCTTGGATCGTTTGGTTCTTCGAAGCTCATCCTGGAGCTGCTGTCATAGCAACAGGTCCGTTAGCTTAAACCTGCTCGGGAGCAGCTTATTTCATGTAAACAGGATTAGATCGCTTCTTTTCAACCAGAACTGATACTCAAAATATGCCTGCTACCACCGCTACTTTATTACAAGAGTATCGTACTGATCCAGGGACAATAATTTAAAATAATAATCATTAAAAAAAAATTTTTTTTAATAATATAAAAATGCTGTGCAGTACATAACAGCCTGCTATAGACACAGCCAGTTTTACTCACTGAAATATTTGTCATCAAAGTATTATTCTTACACACATGCTATACAGATAATAGAGTCGTGCATTATTTTGAGTGATGACTGCTATTATTCGAGTGGCTTGATGGAGCGCAGGAGATGCAGATAACATGAGATTGACCCTTAAGAAACTTTCATTAATGCTGTCACGTAACAAATCTGTCCAAATATGAAATTAATAGTTAATTTCTACATTGAAATAAAAATGTAAAGACTAAACAACTATTTTAAATTGCGAATCTAAATAACTGGGAATCATGAAAAAAATTCTAATAAAATAAAAACATGTATCAATTATCTGTTTTATATATCTATTATAACATTTATGTAGCTTTGTTTGCTTGTCTGTTTCCTTATAAAAGTCCAGAAATTTGTCAAGTTTTTCGTCAGTTGTCGTTTTAAATTATATGACGTCATTACATTGCCGTCTTGCAATCGCTGCACTGCTGATCATGGTTTCGAGTATCGATACATATCCCCTTTTAAGACAACACATGAACGTGCAATTATCTCAGATAACTCAATCCAGCGATACTAATCATACACAACAGGTGTGTTCGAAGAACCCAATTAGCCGGATCATGATTAGCACGATGATATCATCTTGGATGTGTCATTTGATCTCGGATGTAATAAGCGACGTATGAAGAACGGGCCCCTGGTAGCTCAGTGGTAGAGTGCATGCTTTGGGTGTACGACTTCCTGGTTTCAAATCCCAGCGGCTCCCCAGGTCGCCGTTGCAAAGGAGATATTGTTCTCAATCGGCCTACCTGGTTAAATAAAAGGTAAAAAAAGAAAAGAAAAAAAAGGGTCTGTTTTTACAGGGAATAATCCCTGTCAAACCCTTAGATTACTGCAATCAGGCTGGGCACAGAAGCAAAAGTGCTTAAAGCACTGTGCTGAAGGACAAAATGGTTTATCAAATGTCTAAAAGCTGTTGAATTGTCAGTTCTAATATCCCTGTGTACTAGCAACCACCATTGTGCAGTGTGCTCTTGAGCAAGAGACTTGATCACTGAAGGCATTTTACTGATTCCAGCTAAATCATATTAAGGAGTTTAACATTTACCTTTAAAATTATTGATAAAACGCTGGAGACATGGTTTATCAATCCCCGCTTGGATATGGTACCCCGCATCCTGGATTGGTCCAAGTTCTTCTCTCCATGAGTGAAAACCTAAGTAGCAAGAGACATAAGTTTAAATGCAGTAAATAACCCATTGCCAATTGTATGACAAAGTAGTTAGTTCTTAGCCTGTCAGATATAACACAATAATAGTCTTTATATGGTATAATTGGGATTGTGTTGCCTACATTGTAGTCAAGCGTTTTCTTAAACTACCAGTGAAAATCAATGATTTCAAGCATTTAAAGATGTTTGAAGTTGTTCTACGACATAAAACACCTATACAGTAGGTCCATTATAATGTTTAAATAATTTAAATGAACATTCAGTTATTTAAAAATGGTCTAATTAGTTTTACTACGGATAATTAATGTAACGTTACCTAAGTTACCCCTGATGTCAGCTTTTCTCCCGCCATACAACCTAACCACGCTGTAGTGCGGAAGTGCTATGACAACTGATCCTATACTCTATTTAACTTGCTAATTGTCATAGTAGTCCATCCTAACATACAAGCTAACTACTGTAGTGTGCATATCATAAAAAACATACATTTATCGATTATCAATCACATTTGTGATTAAATTATACAACACGCAAAAAAATAATAATAAATAAATAAAAAAAATGTATGGCATGCATTAAGCTTCAATCGTGCCTAGCTAATAAGTCGGTTAGCTTGGTAGTGGTAGTTAGCTAAATAGTTTCCATTTACATTGCACATGTATAGGCGCGTTAGCAAACTAACGTTATCTAACATTATACTGACTAAACCCGACTCGACAGAAAACTGCAAAGTTAAAATTATCGCTAGCAAGGCCTGCTTTGTTATTAACATTCTCCATAATATATGGTAGTGGCATTTGTTATGCAGTTGGAACATGAATTACATTTGAAATTAAAGTGTTTAGCTTACCTTGGAGACGAACACGCTGATTGATGCTGCGTTTGCAGCTCCTGCTCCTCCAGTGAGTCACGTCACGAGATGCAATCATTAGCTCCAGACGCGCGCGCGGGTATAGGTGTGGGGGAGGGGTTGACCATGTGGGGACCCGGATAGTCTTAACCAGGACATACACCGGTCTCGAGTGTGTGTGTGTGTGAAGATGGAAAAACCCACAACAATCAACCAACATACGCTTTTGATATTGGTTAATTTATGTACCCTCCTTTATCCAACCGAAATGTAGGTCTCTACAGTTAAGCTCTGTATTATAAATAAAAAAGACAAAATATTTTGTCATGTTGATTAAAGAAACAATCACGTTAGTAAAATAAACTCCTGCCTGGCAATTCAAGTGTGAGGCAAGGGTTTTAAAGGAGGAACTGTAGGATGGAACACATTCGATTACAGATAATATGAAAGTTATTTTAAATTAATAACTGGAAAGAATATAGTTTTGCTTTAGAGTGGGCACCAGATGAAGTATCATATGGGATTGTTTGCAGTCATTTGAACTCAGTGTTGCAACTCCAAAACAGTGTCAACATGGCACTTTTAAAATAAGTGTTCCCCTCATTTATCTACAGTGAGGAGGAAAAGCATTTGATACACTGGGGATTGTGCAGGTTCCCACTTACAAACCACGTAAGAGCCTGTCATTTTTATCTTAGGTATACTCTTCTACTCTAATGACAGAATCTTAAATAACAATCCAGAAAATCACATTGTATATTTTAAAAAAATATATTTTTGCAGTTTATTGTTTATGACATAAGCATTTGATCACCTATCAACCAGTAAGAATTCCAGCTCTCACAGGAAGCCCTCCTTTTCTCCACTTTTTATTAACTGCACCGGTTTGAACTGTTACCTGTATAAAAGACACTTGTCCACATACTCATTCATGGGAGAAGGTCATGTGGTCTGATGAGATGAAAATAGAGCTTTTTGGTCTAAACTCTACTTGTTGTGTTTGGAGGAAGACTAAGGATGAGTGCAACCTCAAGAACACCATCCAAACTGTGAAGCATGGAGGTGGAAACATCATTCTTTATGGATGCTTTTCTGCAAAAGGGACAGGACGACTGCAGCGTATTGAGGGGAGGATGGATGGGGCCTCACACACAAAAGTGTCACTGCAGGAAGAAACCCCAAATTACACAAACATATAATTATAAAACATAGTTATATACCAGGGGTCTCCATCCTCCAACCAACCTTTTTGTGTGCGAGAGCTACATCAAGGGATAAAATAATAAAAGGGATTTGTGTTTGTCATACTCAAATTTTATTATACATATAAAATGGTGGTGCTTTTTTACAAAATAATAAAATATCTTGATATTCTGGTTCAGACTTACAAGTGTTGAAAAAGAAATCAACAATTCCTGAAAAATTATGAAAATATTTATAGATTTTTTTTTTGTTGTTGTTGATTTTCTACAAACCTATTATGTATGCGTTATCAAAAACAGTAGCCCAAACATTTAGTATAAATATAAATGCAAAAATAAATAAATAAACTGTCATAACTTCTTAAAAAACATTAGCATACTGCATTACATTTAATACATAGCCTATATAGCCGTTTTTTTTTTTTTATTACTTTCTGGACTCGGACTCGGCCTTTGGGAGCTCGGACTTGAGTCCAGCTTGGCCCCTTTTGGACTCGGACTCGGACTTGGACTTGATGTTTGTGGACTTGGTCTTGACTCGTGCTTGACAATACCACTGCTGATGACACTCAGCTCTTCCTCTCATTCCATCCTGATGATCCGACGGTAGCTATTCACATCTCAGCTTGTCTAACTGACATTTCTTCCTGGATGATGGACCATCACCTTCAACTCAACCTTGCCAAGACAGAACTGCTTGTGATTCCAGCAAACCCATCGTTTCATCACAATTTCCCCATCAAGTTAGGCACATCAACCATAACTCCTTCAAAAACAGCTAGAAGCCTTGGAGTTAGGATTGATGATCAGCTGACTTTCTCAGACCACATTGATAAAACTGCCCGATCCTGCAGATCTGCTTTATTCAACATCAGAAGATCAAGCCCTTTCTTTGGGATCATGCTGCACAACTCCTTGTTCAAGCTCTTGTTCTGTGGCTGGACTATTGCAATGCTCTCTCTGCAGGTCTTCCAGCCAATTCTATCAAACCTTTACAATTAATCCAGAACGCGGCAGCAAGATTAATTTTTAATGAGCCAAAAAGAATACACGTCACACCTCTGTTTATCGATTTGCACTGGCTTCCAATAGCTGCTCGCATAAAATTCAAGGCATTGATGTTTGCCTACAAAACTACCACTGGCTCTGCACACATTTACCTAAATTCATTACTTCAGACTTATGTGCCTCTAGAAGCTTGTGTTCTGCAAGTGAATGTCGCTTGATTGTTCATCCCAAAGAAGCACAAAGTCACTTTTACCGACTTTTAAATTAAATGTTCCTTCTGGTGGAATGACCTTCCCAATTCAATCCGAGCAGCTGAGTCCTTAGCCATCTTCAAGAATCGGCTTAAAACACATCTCTTCCATCTTTATTTGATCCTCTAACTTTAACACTCACTATTCTAATTCTATTCTTTAAAAAATCTAACTACCTTTCTGATCTTTTTGTATTCTATTTTCTTTTCATTTATTATGCAATTGTATATGTATAGTTTGCTCTATTCTTTCATTTTTTTATTCTATCTGTTTTCTTTTTATTTATTATATTAGTTAAAAACCCATCCTACGTGTACTGTATTAACCTAACTGAGACTTGTTATATCACTTATATATCATTGCTCTTTTTGTTGTTTTTGATTGCTTCCACTGTCTTCATCTGTAAGTCGCTTTGGATAAAAGCGTCTGCTAAATGAATAAATGTAATGTAAATGTAATATAGGCCTACATGACTATATTAATATAACAGGATTTTCAATATGAACTTATACAGGTACATTTCTGCCAAAAAATGTTTGTTTTACTACAGTTAATTCATAAGTTGTGGAGTGAAATGTCTTCTGACTGGTTTGTTTTTGGAACAATGTTTCGCCTGTTTTTTTACGTCAATATGTTGAGAATATCAAACTTGAATCACATAGTCATCTGTGGGTTTTTAAGAGAAATAGAGAATTCTGCGCTAAATTGAGCTGCTTCTCAGTGGATCCTCCAAGGGGGCCCCCAACAGAACAGGAAAATCCCATTCATTTTCTCCCTAGGATATTTATTTTCAGACATAATGTCTAAAGTGTCAACAGTTGCTCGTGGCCTGATTGGAGGTAGCTCGCCAAGGGCCATTCACATATGGCGTCTTTTGCGCTCAAGTTCAAAATATTTTAGTGACCCACTCATTTTTTCCAGGTGCAACGAGTCAATATGAAGGATGGGGGTGCACCCAAACCACAGGTGTTTTTTTCTTCTCCGTAAATAAATCTTCTAGCAGAGCTACAGCAAACGTTTATCGGTAGTGGAAATCCATTAGCTAGGCTATTAAAACTTCTAGCAACGTAGCAACATAGCAACGACAGACGCCACGGGAAAATCGGACCGAATTTTACAGTTTTTTTTATTCACTTTGGTACTATTTTCACAAGCAAGGTGTACATTTTCACAACTCATATTACTAATATCACGACAGATCATCAAAAGTGCACTTTTTTCAAACATGTCAGCATATTTTCGATTGTTTTAGTACAATACACAAAACCACAAAGTATCCTTTTCACTACACAAAATAAGTGTTTCATCTTAATAAATGTTTCATTCACAGTAACCACCTTTCATAAATCTCTTACTGATCTTAATGGTTAATCACTGAACCGTTTGGTAAACCTATAGATTTTAAATTGGTTTGTCAGGAATATACAGTATATGGATTTTGAGAACTACAGAAATAAAAATGCGTGTTTGTATGAACATATAAATTATGTCCAAGTGCCTGGACAACCTGGAGGAAACATCTCCATGTGCGCAGCTATCTCTGAAGATGGTGTTGTAGGACGTAGGCCATTACTTGGCTCCTATAATGCTGCACATCTTATTGAGTTCCTCAATGAAATTGAACCAGCCTGTCAAGGTATAAAGGGGTCACCTATGTAACTGTGTGGGACAATGTCAGGTTCCACCACGCAGAGGTAGTTCAAGCATGGTTTCAGGCCCATCCCCGATTCATGACCCTCTACCTGCCTCCACATTCTCCCTTCCTCAACCCTATTGAGGAATTTTTTTCAGCATGGAGGTGGAAGGTCTATGATCGCCAACCCCTTGAACGTGCTACCCTCCTTCAGGCCATGGATGATGCATGTGATGACATCAGTGTAGACCAATGTCAAGCATGCTCGCCAAAAGGCTTTTTCCAAGGTGCTTGAACAATGATAACATTCATTGTGATGTGGATGAGAATCTATGGCCAAATGCTCAAGACAGGCGTGATCCAAATTAATGTAATGTGTGCACTAAATGTTATGTTTTCTTCTCCTTTAGTTAAATTTCATTATAGAAAATATACCTATGTTACAATTATATCAGAAAAATAAAAACTAATTTACCCAAATTATTGTAGAGGATGTCTTCATTGATCCTTCACTTGATTACACATTGGATGGATATTTTGGAAATTATAGATTATGTAAATGTTGGGTAATGTACTAAATATATTGGCATATAAAAGTGTATTGCCTAATGTGAAAACTGTGTAATCTGTCTTTTATAGTACTGTAGCATATTAATTTCAGCACTTCTAAGGCCGATTTGAAACCAGTATCTTGCATTGTTTGCTGTTGGATGAACTGAATGTTAAAAGTACTAAACTGAAAGAAGATCATACTGTTGTGTTTCAGTGATTAAACCAAGTGTTCTCATTACATATTACAATAATCTTGTGTTTGAAACAATGATTATATGGAATGAAAACATGTGCAACTGAATGAAAGCATGAGATCCGGTTTTGAAAGAATGACTAGCTGTGTTACAAATGTGATCAGTTTGGATTTTTGTACTAAGAGTTTTGAAAATGTACACCTTATTTGTGAAAATAGTACCAAAGCGAATAAAAAAAAAACTGTACTATTAATAATAAAATATAAGCTATTGTGTATTGTAAATGTCAGTATTTTGTCTTTTTTGAATCATTCTTTTTATAAGAATGATTTAAAGACTGAAATATGCGAGGTTTATCTTTTTATAAAAACGTTTTTGTCAAAACTTTATTTGAACTTGTACATGTTAGTAGATAACATGTTGTAAGACATTTCATTCAAATTTGGCCATCATTTTAATGATACTATTTTAATGTTTATGCAAACAAAAAGTGCATATTGATGGTAAGTTTATTTGTTATTTGCTGGTTTTCGATATAAAACTTGGTGAATTGATTTTATTGTGTAGTATTAGTACTTTTTGAACAGGATTATGTGATAACAATGCTCATTTTGGTCACTATAATCATGAAAATACAGTTATGATGTACTATAAAATCAACAATAATTATGTGTTTTTACAGTATAATAATTTTTTTATATGTCAATTAAAGGTGACATATAGGCTTACAATAACTCGTTTAGGTCTAAAACAGTTGGCATAGTTGTTAATATGAGAGTTATGAGACATTATTTATGTAAGTTTTTTTTTTATATAGATTTAATTTTTGCATATAGCTCTCGGCCACTTTCATTTTTAAAAAGTAGCTAAAAAAGTTTGGAGACCCCTAAACCATCCAAGTTAGATTGACCATGAGCTACGAGGCTGAGAAACGAAAGTTTCTGCTCCCATAAAAGCCACAAAGTATAAAAATCAACCTTGTTATTTGCGATCTTCTGGAGAAATACTACACTACCCATAATTCTAAGCAAAATAACTTGAGTCGCGCCGCGGTTACCATGGTGACGTATACCGGCCCCGCGAACGGTGATCTGAAGTAAATAAATACCGGTAGTTTATATGTTTATACTGTGCCTTTTTTCCGTAAGTTTAAACGGACGGACGTTCTGGACTTTTCCAGAACGCACAGATTGTCAGTCCGTCCCTGTTGACATCAAACGATAGTTTGGACATTATCTTCGCCGACAACATGTCTAAGGTAGGATAACAATAATTACATAATATACGTTGTTTCATAGCTTTATCATTACTTTGTATTGGGCGCTATACAAATGGGTGGGGTTACTGCGTTGCGTGGACAGGCTGTACCTACTGTAATCACGTGTGCTATCTTGTTAGCTAGCCTAAAGCTATCAGCAACGCGATCTACTAACATGATGCTAACATAACATGAATTACAACATGGGTTTCTGATTTCATGACTAGTAATTGACAATGTTTAGCAGGTGTTTGTTTTTCAACGTTTTGGTAAAACAATTTGATATTTTATGGCTGCTTGTAGAACAAGATCTAAACATCCTACTAGGCTATAACATACAAAGTGTCTGAAAATTATATTAATTTTTATAGTCGAAGCGTACGATAGTCTATATTCATCATACTTTATTAATTTACTAGAATACATGGTTGATATCCATCAAAAGCTGAGCAGTTAACTTGAGATAACTTCCTTGTGTCCAAGATATGTAGCATTTATTGATATGTAATATCTGGCAATTATTTATTATGCACAATGCTGTACCAGGACCGAGCCATAGGGGGAAACACGTCTTCTTAGTTTCCCGCCATACATGTAAATATGAGGCGGAGATTTATTAAATATGCACACTGCAGTACCAAGACCCGGCTCAGGGGGCAAATCCGAACACACACCCTCACACTCCAACACTGGTAAAACCACCTTCTGGGGTCACAAGTAAGGAGCTAAGAAATTTGCACAGGCTATATTAGCATGCTATTTCCTATCAGTTCCAATGGGCATCCTTATGGGGACACAGATTTTGTCCCCAGTTGGTCATCGTGTCCCCACATGGAAGGTAAAAAAACACATCCATGTCCCCAAGAGGTAGCAAAAACACACCCACACACACACACACACACACACACACACACACACACACACACACACACAAAGACCTTTGTGGGAATGCATGAAGGAGAGGGGGTCAAAGCTAACATAGCAATACTGAAGATAAGATTTGGTACATGCCATTCTATCTTTATTGCTCCGAACAGTGTATGTCTGAACGACTGACAGCTCATTAAGTTGGCTTGAAAAAGCCAACTTACTGATCTACTATTTAATCTTATTAAGTTGGCTTGAAAAAGCCAACTTACTGATCTACTATTTAATCTTATTATTATTATTATTATTATTATTATTCTTCTGAGCCAAATTTTAAACACTATCTCCTCCTAGAGCTTTCAAGCTAGAACCACCAAACTCGGGTCAGACCTTCAGACTGGTCTGACTCGGGTTGCTATATCTTTTCTAACTGATTCGGCTTATGGTTTTCGTAAACCAGACTACCAAAACCACCTTAAATCCCATAGACTTTCATTACGGGGGTACAAACTTTTGAAAAATAAGGCTTATAATATATTTAAGCTGTCTACTACCAGGGCAAACCTTAAAAACTCTCTACTGAGAATACAGCTAAAACCAGCCTAAGCTGATCAGTTGTTTTGGCTAGTCTCCCAAACTGGTTTTTAAGTGGTTTTGACCACTCTCACGCTGGTCTTAGCTGGGTTTTAGCTGGTTTTTACTGAATCCACTGTTTTTAGCTGGTTTTTGCCAGATTCGCATAGAAACATGCTAACAACATGCTAGTTACTCACTAATCAGACTAGAAACATACTTCTAACAAGTTTTAAAGTGGTTTTGGCCACTGTCACGCTGGCCTTAGCTGGTCTTAGCTGGTTTTAGGTGGTTTTCTTTACTGAATCAACTGGTTTTAGCTAGATTATCATATAAACATGTTAATACCATGTTAGTAACTTGCTAATCAGACTAGAAACATACTTCTAACATGGTTTAAAGTGGTTTTGGCCACTGTCAAGCTGGCTTTAGCTGGTCTTAGCTGGTTTAAGGTGGTTTTCTTTAATGATTCAACTGGTTTTAGCTAGATTATCATAAAAACATATTAACAACATGTTAGTAATTTGCTAATCAGTCTAGAAACATACTTCTAACATGGTTTAAAGTGGTTTTGGCCACTGTCAAGCTGGCTTTAGCTGGTCTTAGCTGGTTTTAGGTGGTTTTCTTTACTGAATCAACTGGTTTTAGCTAGATTATCATAGAAACATGTTAACAACATGTTAGTAACTTGATAATCAGACTAGAAACATACTTCTAACATGGTTTAAAGTGGTTTTGGCCACTGTCAAGCTGGCTTTAGCTGGTCTTAGCTGGTTTTAGGTGGTTTTCTTTACTGAATCAACTGGTTTTAACTAGATTATCATAGAAACATGTTAATAACATGCAAGTAACTTGCTAATCAGACTAGAAACATACTTCTAACATGGTTTAAAGTGGTTTTGGCCACTGTCAAGCTGGTCTTAGCTGGTTTCTAACTGAATCAACTGGTTTTAGCTCGATTATCATAGAAACATGTTAGTCACTTGCTAGCCATGCTAGCCACATGCTAGTCACATGTTAATCATGCTAGCAACATGCTAGTTGTATACTAATCATGCTACAAACATGCTAACGACATGCTAGTCACTTGCTAATCATGTTAATAAAATGCTAGCAACATGAAAATCATGCTAGAGACATGCTAGCCACATGCTAATCATGCTACTAAAATGTTAACAACATGCTAATCATGCTACAAACATGCTACAAACATGCTAATCATGCTAGCAAAATGTTAGCGACATGCTAGCAACATGCTAATCATGCTACAAACATGCTAACAACATGCTAGAGACATGCTAGCCACATGCTAATCATGCTAGAAACATGTTAGCAACATGCTAATCATGCTAGCAACATGCTAGCAACATGCTAATCATGCTAGCAAAATGTTAGCGACATGCTAGCAACATGCTAATCATGCTAGAAACATGCTAGAGACATGCTAGCCACATGCTAATCATGCTAGAAACATGCTAACAACATGCTAATCATGCTAGAAACATGCTAGCAACATGCTAATCATGCTACAAACATGCTAGCAACATGCTAATCATGCTAGCAAAATGTTAGCGACATGCTAGCAACATGCTAACAACATGCTAGAGACATGCTAGCCACATGCTAATCATGCTAGAAACATGCTAGCAACATGCTAATCATGCGAGCAAAATGTTAGTTACATGCTAACAACATGCTAATCATGCTACAAAAATGATAGCAACATGCTAGCAACATGCTAATCATGCTAGCAAAATGTTAGTTACATGCTAACAACATGCTAATCATGCTACAAAAATGCTAGCAACATGCTAGCAACATGCTAATCATACTAGTAACATGTTAGCAAAATGCTAATAATGCTACAAACATGCTAGCAACATGCTAGCAACATGCTAATCATGCTACAAACATATTAGTAACATGCTAATCATGCTAACAAAATGCTACCGAAATGTTAACAACGTGCTAATCATTCTACAAACATGCTAGTGGAATGCTAGCAACATGCTAATCATGCTAGAAACATGCTAGTCACATGCTAGAAACATGCTAGCAAAATGCTAATCATGCTAAAATCATGCTCTCAACATGCTAGAAACATGTTAAAAACTTTGCTAATCATGCTAACGACATGGTAGTCACTTGCTTATAATGCTAGTAATATGTTAATCACTTTCTTTTTTAAACTTCTTAACTTTTCAAACTTTTACATTTTTAAAACTTTTTAAGCTTTTCAAACTTTCTACATTTTTCTAACTTTCTGGCCAGGCTTTTTCAAGCCAACTTAAAGTTTGAAAACAAACTTTACTATCTAGTTAAGTTGGCTTGAGAGAGCCAACTTACTGATATTCTATTTAAACTTATTATTATTATTATTATTATTCTTCTGAGACTAAAATTTTCAACTGCTACTCCTCCTAGAGCTTTAACTCTACAGACTCCAAACTCAGCCCAGATCTTCAAACTGATCTGAAGTTAGTTGCTATATCTTTTTAGACTGATCGGACTTATACTTTTCATAAAACTGAAGATTAAAAATCATAAAAACTCCCATAGACTTGCATTGAAAAGCCTCTGCTCAACTGAACATTCCGTCAAACTCCAACTGTCAAAAATTCAAATCTAAACACACTGAAGCCCATTAAACTCATAGTCTATGTACTATGTACATATTCTATGTACTATTACTAACCCATTCAAACTCATTCAAACTCATTCAAACTCATCTATCTATCTATCTATCTATCTATCTATCTATAATCTGTCTGTTTCTAATCTATCTATCTATCTATAATCTGTCTGTTTCTAAACTATCTATCTATCTATAATCTGTCTGTTTCTAATCTATCTATCTATCTATAATCTGTCTGTTTCTAATCTATCTATCTATAATCTGTCTGTTTCTAATCTATCTATCTATCTATCTATAATCTGTCTGTTTCTAATCTATCTATCTATCTATAATCTGACTGTTTCTAATCTATCTATCTATCTATCTATCTATCTATCTATCTATCTATCTATAATCTGTCTGTTTCTAATCTATTTATCTATCTATCTATAATCTGTCTGTTTCTAATCTATCTATCTATCTATCTATCTATCTATCTATCTATCTATCTATCTATAATCTGTCTGTTTCTAAACTATCTATCTATCTATCTATAATCTGTCTGTTTCTAATCTATCTATTTTATCTCTATCTATCTATAATCTGTCTGTTTCTAATCTATCTATTATATCTATCTATCTATCTATCTATAATCTGTCTGTTTCTAATCTATCTATCTATCTATCTATCTATCTATCTATCTATCTATCTATCTATCTATAATCTGACTGTTTCTAATCTATCTATCTATCTATCTATCTATGTATCTATCTATCTTCATAGCAACACTCTAGCAACTATCCAAACCAACCTAGAAACCACCCAGGGTATCCTAGCAACCACATAGCAACACCTTAGCAACCACTCGGGGTACCCTAGCAACCGCATAGCAACACCCTAGCAACCATCCCAGATACCCTAGCAACCGCATAGCAACACCTTAGCAACCACTCGGGGTACCCTAGCAACCGCATAGCAACACCCTAGCAACCATCCCAGATACCCTAGCAACCGCATAGAAACACCTTAGCAACCACTCAGGGTACCCTAGCAACCGCATAGCAACACCCTAGCAACCATCCCAGATACCCTAGCAACCGCATAGCAACACCTTAGCAACCACTCAGGGTACCCTAGCAACCGCTTAGCAACACCCTAGCAACCATCCCAGATACCCTAGCAACCGCATAGCAACACCTTAGCAACCACTCAGGGTACCCTAGCAACCGCATAGCAACACCCTAGCATCCATCCCAGATACCCTAGCAACCGCATAGCAACACCTTAGCAACCACTCAGGGTACCCTAGCAACCGCTTAGCAACACCTTAGCAACCACTCCTGGGGACCCTAGATCTATCTATCTATCTTCTGACTGTGTCTATCTATCTATCTATCTATCTATCTATCTATCTATCTATCTGATCTATCTCAGACTGAAAACCATCAAACTTAAAACTTTTTAAACTTCTTAAACTTTTCAAACTTTTCTAACTTTTTCAAACTTTCTGCACCGCCTTTCTCAAGCCAACTTAAAGTTTGTCTCGACGAACTTTTTTATCTAGTTATTATTATTATTCTTCTGAGCCAAATTTTAAACACTATCTCCTCCTAGAGCTTTCAAGCTAGAACCACCAAACTCGGGTCAGACCTTCAGACTGGTCTGACTCGTGTTGCTATATCTTTTCTAACTGATTCTGCTTATGGTTTTCGTAAACCAGACTACCAAAACCACTTTAAATCCCATAGACTTTCATTGCGGGGGTACAAACTTTTGAAAAATAAGGCTTATAATATATTTAAGCTGTCTACTACCAGGGCAAACCTTAAAAACTCTCTACTGAGAATACAGCTAAAACCAGCCTAAGCTGATCAGTTGTTTTGGCTAGTCTCCCAAACTGGTTTTTAAGTGGTTTTGACCACTCTCACGCTGGTCTTAGCTGGGTTTTAGCTGGTTTTTACTGAATCCACTGTTTTTAGCTGGTTTTTGCCAGATTCGCATAGAAACATGCTAACAACATGCTAGTTACTCACTAATCAGACTAGAAACATACTTCTAACAAGTTTTAAAGTGGTTTTGGCCACTGTCACGCTGGCCTTAGCTGGTCTTAGCTGGTTTTAGGTGGTTTTCTTTACTGAATCAACTGGTTTTAGCTAGATTATCATAGAAACATGTTAATACCATGTTAGTAACTTGCTAATCAGACTAGAAACATACTTCTAACATGGTTTAAAGTGGTTTTGGCCACTGTCAAGCTGGCTTTAGCTGGTCTTAGCTGGTTTAAGGTGGTTTTCTTTAATGAATCAACTGGTTTTAGCTAGATTATCATAAAAACATATTAACAACATGTTAGTAATTTGCTAATCAGTCTAGAAACATACTTCTAACATGGTTTAAAGTGGTTTTGGCCACTGTCAAGCTGGCTTTAGCTGGTCTTAGCTGGTTTTAGGTGGTTTTCTTTACTGAATCAACTGGTTTTAGCTAGATTATCATAGAAACATGTTAACAACATGTTAGTAACTTGATAATCAGACTAGAAACATACTTCTAACATGGTTTAAAGTGGTTTTGGCCACTGTCAAGCTGGCTTTAGCTGGTCTTAGCTGGTTTTAGGTGGTTTTCTTTACTGAATCAACTGGTTTTAACTAGATTATCATAGAAACATGTTAATAACATGCTAGTAACTTGCTAATCAGACTAGAAACATACTTCTAACATGGTTTAAAGCGGTTTTGGCCACTGTCAAGCTGGTCTTAGCTGGTTTCTAACTGAATCAACTGGTTTTAGCTCGATTATCATAGAAACATGTTAACAACATGTTAGTAACTTGATAATCATGTCAAAAACATGCTTTTAACATGGTTTTAAAGTAGTTTTGGCCACTGTCACGCTGGTCTTAGCTGGTTTCTAACTGAATCAACTGGTTTTACCTGGATTAGCATAGAAACATGTTAGTCACTTGCTAGCCATGCTAGCCACATGCTAGTCACATTTTAATCATGCTAGCAACATGCTAGTTGTATACTAATCATTCTAAAAAACATGCTAGAGACATACTAGCAACATGCTAATCATGCTACAAACATGCTAACGACATGCTAGTCACTTGCTAATCATGTTAATAAAATGTTAGCAACATGAAAATCATGCTAGAGACATGCTAGCCACATGCTTATCATGCTACTAAAATGTTAACAACATGCTAATCATGCTACAAACATGCTAGCAACATGCTAATCATGCTAGCAAAATGTTAGCGACATGCTAGCAACATGCTAATCATGCTAGAAACATGCAAACAACATGCTAGAGACATGCTAGCCACATGCTAATCATGCTAGAAACATGTTAGCAACATGCTAATCATGCTACAAACATGCTAGCAACATGCTAATCATGCTAGAAACATGTTAGCAACATGCTAATCATGCTACAAACATGCTAGCAACATGCTAATCATGCTAGCAAAATGTTAGCGACATGCTAGCAACATGCTAATCATGCTAGCAAAATGTTAGCGACATGCTAGCAACATGCTAATCATGCTAGAAACATGCAAACAACATGCTAGAGACATGCTAGCCACATGCTAATCATGCTAGAAACATGTTAGCAACATGCTAATCATGCTACAAACATGCTAGCAACATGCTAATCATGCTAGCAAAATGTTAGCGACATGCTAGCAACATGCTAATCATGCTAGAAACATGCTAACAACATGCTAGAGACATGCTAGCCACATGCTAATCATGCTACTAAAATGTTAACAACATGCTAATCATGCTACAAACATGCTAGCAACATGCTAATCATGCTAGCAAAATGTTAGCGACATGCTAGCAACATGCTAATCATGCTAGAAACATGCTAACAACATGCTAGAGACATGCTAGCCACATGCTAATCATGCTAGAAACATGTTAGCAACATGCTAATCATGCTACAAACATGCTAGCAACATGCTAATCATGCTAGCAAAATGTTAGCGACATGCTAGCAACATGCTAATCATGCTAGAAACATGCTAACAACATGCTAGCCACATGCTAATCATGCTAGAAACATGCTAGCAACATGCTAATCATGCTAGAAACATGCTAGCAACATGCTAATCATGCTAGCAAAATGTTAGTTACATGCTAACAACATGCTAATCATGTTACAAAAATGCTAGCAACATGCTAGCAACATGCTAATCATACTAGAAACATGTTAGCAAAATGCTAATAATGCTACAAACATGCTAGCGACATGCTAGCAACATGCTAATCATGCTACAAACATATTAGCAACATGCTAATCATGCTAACAAAATGCTAGCAAAATGCTAATCATGCTACAAACATGCTAGTGGAATGCTAGCAACATGCTAATCATGCTAGCAAAATGCTAGCAAAATGCTAATCATGCTACAAACATGCTAACGACATGCTAGTCACTTGCTAATCATGTTAATAAAATGCTAGCAACATGAAAATCATGCTAGAAACATGTTAGCCACATGCTAATCATGCTACTAAAATGTTAACAACATGCTAATCATGCTACAAACATGCTAGCAACATGTTAATCATGCTAGCAAAATGTTAGCGACATACTAGCAACATGCTAATCATGCTCGAAACATGCTAACAACATGCTAGCCACATGCTAATCATGCTAGAAACATGTTAGCAACATGCTAATCATGCTACAAACATGCTAGCAACATGCTAATCATGCTAGCAAAATGTTAGCGACATGCTAGCAACATGCTAATCATGCTAGAAACATGCTAGTCACATGCTAGAAACATGCTAGCAAAATGCTAATCATGCTAAAATCATGCTCTCAACATGCTAGAAACATGTTAACAACTTTGCTAATCATGCTAACGACATGGTAGTTACTTGCTTATAATGCTAGTAATATGTTAATCACTTTCTTTTTTAAACTTCTTAACTTTTCAAACTTTTACATTTTTAAAACTTTTTAAGCTTTTCAAACTTTCTACATTTTTCTAACTTTCTGGCCAGGCTTTTTCAAGCCAACTTAAAGTTTGAAAACAAACTTTACTATCTAGTTTCCATTTAGTATTCAACATGGACCCCTGCGTCCATTTCCAAACCTCTGGTGTTCCTCTGACTGTATGTGTTGTCTTTAATAGGAATGATGATGTTTAACATGAAATATCGTAATGTCAATACTTTCTTTTAATTTGCTGCTTTATACATCATGTAAAAGATGGGATCCAGTCATACAAGAACATAAAGCTGTGTGAACATGAAGAGTTTTCTCAAATCGATTGAGGTTGATAGTTCTCTCTCCCTCTCTCCCTCTCTCTCTTTTATTTACCTCCAGCCTTAACGCCGAATAAAACCAATTACACAGGACAGGAGGAGACTGATTTCTGATGATGGGGCTCTGAGCAGCGAATATGAAGAGTGTGTGCATTATGTGCTTGTGTTCAAGTTCAGAGTGAGGCCGCTTGTCTGTGGTATTAATGGAAGGAGGTATAAAAGCAAACATACTGTACATAACATTCTTCTTTGTTTACTATTTGGCAAGGGGCAAAGAACCAAACATTTAGATGAGAAAATAATTGACAGAAAATAAATGTAACCGAATATGAGATGCTTTGGCTTCTTTTGGAGCATTTTTTTTTGGCAATGAGGAAATACATGTGAACAAACTGACCAAATTTAGTCTGAAATGTAGTTACTTGATATTAACTTCTTGTTTATAGAACTGTTGTATAAAAGCAATATGCTCTTGCTTTAAACCGCCAAATAAAAGCTAGAATGGAAATGGATGAAATGGAAAGGATTTTTTTTTTTTTTCATAAAAGTGAATGCAGGGTTTATATGTGAAATGAGAGTTAAAAGTAGTCTGTCAGTGTCTTTCTACTAACCACTAAAGTGATTACTGACCGTTTACTTAATGACTGTTCTCACTCACTAAAGAGGTAGAAAGTCTATACATTCAGACATCACTACTTTCTTTAAAGTCAAAATATACACTACTGTTCAAAGATTGGAGATCGTAATATTTAAATGTTTATTATTATTATTGCAAGAAATTAATACTTTTAATACATATAACACTTTAATCAAGCAGTAACATTAATAAAAATGATTTATATTTCCAAAAAAATTGTTCTTTCGAAATTTCTATTAATCAAAAAAAATAAAAAAATAAAATTTAATTGTATTAATGTTCATGATATTGCCGTCTTTGACACTATTTCTGACCAAATAAAACAGGTGAGCATAAGAAGCTTTTTTTAAAAACATCTTACCCTAAAGTATAGGATGGTTATTCTAAACTAGGGTAAGGTACATGATCCAATAAGCTAAAAAGTGAGTAATTTTTTGGAGCATTAGGTTATTACTTCAACAATTATTACAAAGGATTTGATAATTGAAGAAGAATAACTCGAAGGTACACATCTTCCACTGTAAAAGATTCCCCAGTTTTAATTATAGTTACAATTAAATGAACACAGGAAATGATGATGGGTAGATGGGCGAAAGGGGCGACAATGACATAAGCCAGATTTAAACTCACCATTCACATGAGCTCTGACCTCACTAAGTTAAAATGAAAGGTGTATTTTTTATTCAATTGTAAAAGTTTATACATTAATTTCACTGCAATCTTTTTCTAAATTGGACTGGTTATTTGCAGTACCACAAGGGTAGCACAAATGTGCAATCTGGATCAAATATTTTTGCCTCATTTGGTTTGATGTGAAAGTAGGAATGTTTAGGATCATAAACACTCCTGTGTCTTTTATCAAACAGGTTGATGTTGTGTTTTCCAATACATTGCCATAAGCCCCTCTTATTCCTTTAATTTGTACTCGTTATAGCAACTGTTTGATCATTTTCCATTTCCTGGCACAGGCAAGGACAAACACTGAGGGATATATCTCAGTATTGACATTGGCTTACTCATCAAAACCATTGGGTGATCAATAAATGAAGCGCACCCAGAATTACAAATGATGTTTTCAGTTTAATGATAAAAGCTGTAGTTATCTCACCTTCACTAATGCGTCTTGACTTGGACATCCTCCATTACCCTTCCAAACCACACATTAGCACCGGTCCAGCCATGTTAACTCCTGTCTTGCTGAAAGGGCCATACAAAGCAAGCAGTGTTAAGCCACCAAGTCAAATATGTAAATAATTAAAGTACTGTGCCAGAAAATGCCTTGGGTTGAAAATGTGGTTGGCATTGAGATGGCTAGTCTCTGCAAGCATGCAGAGCGGGATTTTCCAATTTCCTTTTTTTTTACAAAACCGCACACTTGACATTTCTCTGATCCAATCCCAGAGACATCTTTGAAGAACATAAAGCCTTCCAGAGACTGTTTCTGTTTCCACCTCATTGATTTGGAAAACGGCAGCGATGAAGGCGGCAGGGTAATTAACAGATTTGCAAGAAGCATTGTAAAGACAGCCAATAAAAGTCTTCTGGCTTATTATCTATAAGTAGATTGGAACTAGTACTGAGGATTTTAAAATGTGCCATTTCGCACTTCAACAAACCCTCTCAGAGAAAACTTCTGTAACAGGTTTTGACAAAATGAGAACCAATTTTGGTAATTTACAGAACATTTAAATGAGGAATAAATGTAGCTGTTGAAGATTAGTAACATGTTCCAAATAAATAAGTTTAAATGGTGTTATATATGGAGAAAAAAATTATAGATATAATTTATTTATTAAATGTATTACATTTCTTAAAATAAAAAAGTAAATGGAAATACTAATTATAATAATAATAGCAATAATAATTACAAAAATTCAAAGCTCACCCTATCATTACCATGTAGAAATCTAGAGCCTACTGGGAAATAAATATAGGGTGACCAGACGTCC
This sequence comes from Carassius auratus, assembly GCF_003368295.1. NCBI lineage: Eukaryota > Metazoa > Chordata > Actinopteri > Cypriniformes > Cyprinidae > Carassius > Carassius auratus. The sequence goes on along the minus strand of NC_039272.1, from coordinate 12,322,840 downwards.
CGATTTTCCTGGGACAGTCCAGTATTTCATCTTTTTTTTTTTTTTTTTTTTTTTTTTTTATGTGTCCTGACTTTATTTACGTTGATTTTGATTCTGTCCTGTATTTCATGTGTTTATATACAACTGGGTGATCAGAGTGAGTACAAGTGTTCTGTCACGCGAAAACAGCCTAATCAAAGGTAAGGTTACTATCCAATCACAATTAGTTATCGATTAACTCTTTAAACCATAAGTGAAGGTGGGATTTATAGGTGGAAACACGCAGAATGACACAACACAAACACTCCCTGCGCCCCAATGTTCATACTATCCATCCTAAATAGTATGTGAGATTAGAATAAGTGTATCCCAAAGCATAGTATGTTGAAAAGAGTACGCCAAAAGTCCCTGTATGGTCTCCTATTTCAGGTCAGTTTTTGACGTGTGAATCCGTGCACACATTAATGGCTAATATTATCCACAATCCATTGCGCTTTGATGAATGATTCGGTTGAGAACCACAAACAGGAATATAAAGCATTAAAAAACTCCAAACATGGTGGAAGTGCGCAACTGACGGTTAAGTAGAGAAGTTTAGAAAAAGGGGTTTCCGTTATTAGCAATCACCATTTAAAATGGTAAAACATATGTATTTAATGTTATCTGAGTTATATTTCATCTGCAATAGTGATGTGAACGTTTATACAGTAAATATCCATTTGTTTGTGAACTTTTTAATGCATCATTATGCAGAAAATATGATATTATATATACCCATCTCCCCAACACCCACCCCCATCGGGTCTCGTATTGGACAATGACAAATCAATAAATAAAATGGAGGACAACCAAACTGTGATGGATAGTTTTGTATTTTATTTATCCATATATCTTTGTTCATTTAGGAAACAATGATATGATGACTGCAGTGTATATGCTTTTTCACATAAAAGTATGAAGACACTTCTGTCTGTCAGCAGAAACAGTCTAGGAACCAAACAGGTACGCAAAGATCTATATATGCCTATTGTCTGTTACTCTAAAGGCTGCCCTGACTTTAACCTTCACACCTCACCTTAATGTTAACCTTTGAAATAAAAGCAGCATAGACTTGATCGAATCTATTCACTGAGTAAGGATGTAACACTGACTTGTATCTAAGAAGATGCTTAAAATGGGATACAGCAGTGATTACTTCATACTCTGATGACCAGCCGCACCATCAATTTATTCCTGCTGGTTTGTTTCCTCACTGAGAAGGGTAAATATAGCCCATGCTCACAGAAATTGACAGAGCATCATATTTAATGCTGAGACAGGGAATTGTTTCTTGCGTTGCCTCACAGTTGATCACTGGGTTGTAACAGCTGTTGCCCTTAGGGACCCACAGACATAAGTACAACACAAGTGCAATATAATAGGAGTGATGACTATTCCCAAAAGACATGTAGTCCAGCTAACAAACAATTTGTTCTATTAATGTTTTGAAAAAAGTTTTAATTATGCCTTAGTTATAAAAAACAATAACAACAACAAAATGGTTCACAACATCTATTTTTATTTTTATTTTGTTTTGTAATCAATATATTTAAGGGAACATTCTGTTTTTTTATTAATTAATATTATTAATATTAATTAATATTATCTTTTTATTAATTTGTCTAAAAAAAATACTTTTTCAAAAAAAATAATAATAATAAAAAAAAAAAATATATATATATATATATATATATATATATATATATATATATATTTATTTATTTATTTATTTATATATATATATATATATATATATTTATTTATATATATATATATATATATATATATATATATATATATATATATATATATATATATATATATTTTTTTTTTTTTTTTTTTTTAGAAAAAGTCCAAGAACGATGTATAAATCGTAGATGTTTGTAGATGTGATTTTTTGTTTTTTGTTTTTATTATTTTTTTATTTTTTTATTGAGATTTATACACCATCTGAAAGCTTTCCATTGTTGTATTGGTTTGTTTGAATAGGGCAAAATGTGGTCGAGATACAACTATTTGAATATCTGGAATCTGAGGGTGCAAAATAATCTAAATATTGAATAAAATCACCTTTAAAACTGTCTAAATGAAGTCAATATGTATTACTAATCAAAATTTAAGTTTTGATACATTTACAAATATATAAGGAAATTTACATGATATTTTCATGGAACATGATCTTTACTTAATATCTTACTGATTTTTGGCAGAAAAGAAAAATCTATAATTTTGACCCATACAATGTATTTTGGGCTATTGCTACAAATATACCTGTGTGCTTCATGATCACAAATAATGCTTTTTTCTGCTAAAGTTTAGAGAATGTTGCTAGTTTGTCCAACATTTTAAAAAAATGCTAAATGAACATCCAACCTAATGTTTCAGGAATAAAAAATAAAAAAAATAGCTTGAATGCTGTTTTTGTAAAAACAGTTTGTGAATTATTAAAGATTTGACTTTGAACAAACATTGCATTAATGTTACTGGAAGAATGTTTGTTCATAACTTGGGGGAAATTTTGCCAGAACATTAAGGAATTTTCTTTGCTAGCCAAGATGGAGGTTATTGCGAAACCTTTCCTTGGATTACTGTCATTTTTGTACTAATAAGTGCGTCTCTGAGTATTCAAGTATTCTCTTTGTTGTTGGGGGGTGGGGGGGTAAACAGTGTACTCATACAACATGGTAATCCAACATGTGTGTTTGTGTACAAGCATATTGTCTTTAAAACACATTGTCTTGTTGCTGTCTATTTGCATTTTTGAAGGATACATGCCTCCACTGCTCATTCCTAATTGGAAAAGGAAAGATGACGAATAGAGGCTGTTGACAGTACGTGGCACACTGAGTCGTGATTCATTGAATCTGGTATGAGTCAACAGCAGCATCTCAAAAACACATGTGCACTGTGGTTATATATTACAAAACCTTCAGGCGGGCACATCTGACATGCTCCTTCCTCTTAATATCTCCAACCTTGTGGAGGAACAACAAAAGTCCTGAAAATCAAACCTTCAGACATTTTGATAAATGTTACAACACATTTCAATGTCAGGAATCAGACAGCTTTTCAGACCGGAATAAAACATACAAGACAAATGACTAGTACACTCCAAGAGACAGTCGCTTGCCTTGTCTGTTGTATTCTACATTAATATGAGATTGTTGCATCCTTATGGACGCCTTTCATTGATGAATTTCAATAACTGTATGTCATGCTGTATTAATGTATGTATGTAATAATGTATTACTACTTTTACTTTTTAAAGAAAATGTTTATAAAAAGTGTATCAGTGGTGGATACTTTATTCAGTAAAGGTCAGGCTAAAAAGACAAAACCCAACATTTGGTTGACAATATAGGGAAACCATTCTATATGTGTTACTGTTACACAAACAACAATATATAAGGAAAAACTATACTATATGTGTTACTGTAACATTAGTTTACCTTATACTATGATAAAACACTTTGCATTACGTTTTTTTCCCTTGTGTGGAACATAAAAACATTTCAGAGAATTAACCATTTGACTTCTGCTGTGGTTGTGTGTGTGTGTGTGTGTGTGCGTGTGTGTGTGTGTGTGTGAGAGAGAGAGATTTCTAAAATATTTTTTTAAAACCTTCCATTTGTATTTGTTTGCTTCAAAAATGTGCATGTTTACATATTTTTTTTAAGAATTTGTTTGATCAGAAAAGCAGTAAAAAAAGAATATACACACAATTTAATATTAATATATACTTAATAAAAACAACTTTCTGAGCTAGTGTAAATAAAGATTATTCAATAATACTTGGAGACAATCATTAAACAAACATAATGCACCTTATTTCTTTTTTGAACATTTATTAGTGGTGTATTTACAACACATTTGATTTTGAATAATTAGGCCTGAATAAATATGCAACTCAAAATCTTTTAGCTGTGAGTGTTTATGATCTCTAATGACAAACAGTTTTGTCGGCAGCAGCTGGAATTTGCAAGTATAAATATGCTGTCATATCCGAGGTGTATTTATTAAAACACATGTACATGATTCACCATTTCTAGATCTTTCCAGCTTTTGGAAACCATAGATGTTTGAATTCTCCCAAGCTCAGAAACTTTGAAAGCCCAAGAGATCAAAGGTTGCCATGCGTTTTACTGGGCGCAATATTTCACCCTTGATAAATACTCTCTAAACGCTTCAAACAGAAACAAAGATGAGGATAGCCTTTCAACATCTGCAGCAGGCCTCTTTGAGTCCCATCTTAGAAATTCAATCATTATATTTATTCATTTATTTTTTACCTATGTAAACATGTTTCTGAGATCAAATTAGCTCTAGTATGAATTCATGATTTCATAATGATAGAATGCACGTTATTGCTGTTAGCAGAACACATTATCACTTGTATATCGGACTGTTTTTCACACAAAATATTCATAAGCTACGTGTACTACTCTGCCTTTACTTCAACAGAAGGGGCTGAATGTGACCACCCTCCAAAACTGCTGAATAGGAGAATTGTGTCTTTGAGCTTGAGTGCAGTGGTTGTTTTTGCTTACCCTCACACTGTATTTGCATGTGATATTTACTCTCAAGTTGCACTAGTCTGCCCAGATCAGAAAACTCTCATATTTACATGCTTTTGATTTCCTCCTTTTTCATATTTCACTTGCTATTGATTAATATTACCGCGTGAAAGAAAAACCCATCTATGAAGTTGTCTAACATGATAAATGGGGCCATGTTAGCATGAGAGATGGGAAATGCAAATGATTGATCTATTTAGTGTGCGGATATCTGGGTAGGGAAATACTTGGTGTGCGTGTGGGGAATATCCATATCTTGCAAGGCAGGAAATGCTGATCTCTCATGTGCCTTTGCCCAAGCAAGCATGTTACAACAGGGAATTAAACCTCAACACAGGCCACCTGGGTGTGAAACAATATGGTACATGCCAGAGATAAATATGTCTTTGCTTTGAAATGGGACATATGGTTTGGAGAGTTCAGAATTCTTCATATTCGCCAGATGAAACAACAATCAAGCGCATGCTACTGTTTTAGAAAACTACATTGAACAGTAATTTGTGTTAAAAAAGTGCAAAAACATTAACTCTCACTCATTTTTACTCTCTCTCTCTCTCTCTCTCTCTCTCCCTCTATATATATATAGAATAAATGTCAATGCAAATAAATAAATAATACTAATAAGAGACATATCATAACTAGTGTTCCATATGGCATGGCATCCGTTATTTTTATGGCTTGCACTAGGTTCTACTTGTCCGTATAAACTGCAGGGACACCGACAGAACTAACCATTTCATTAATAGCAACATTGCTCTCACCTTGAAGAAATATGAGACGGGTGGTGATAAACAGCTTTCAAAGCATTATATGACAGTCACTTTTATTGAAAGAACACATTAAGGATGGATATAGGACTGACGATAGAAAAGCACTATATAAACGAACTAATGAACATCAACCTTTAGATAGCTCAGGGTCATATGACTGTTACAGTCTGAGCTGATTTAAGGAGCAGCAAGTTGTGCTGCTTGAGTTTCACAGCATCCTTATTAAACTGCAAAAAAAAAAAAAAAAAAAAAATTCAAAGTGCATGGGATTGATGCTTAGCTGATACACTAATTTACAGGAAAAGAGATAAAGAAAGGAAACCGAGAAGAAAGAAACAGTCAGTATATCACTTCTATCTCGCAACCCTGATAGACATTACACTGTGTAGTCTCTTGAGTGTTGAGTCTTTCCAATTGCACGGGTTCTATAGCTTACGTGAGCTGCTGACCTGTGCTGTAACCTTCCAGTGAAGACACAATTATCACCTAGCCCGAGGCAGAGAAATGGATTGATCTAGCTGTAGTTAACTGTAATTCATTGGCCTCTGTCTACATTAAGAGTCCAGTGGGGAGGATTAATGTGGCAGAGGACCTGATAAACCAGCCTAGCTCTCTAATAATGTCCCAGCTCTCCTGTTGTGTGCAGAGTGAACTGTTTACACTCGGGATAAAAGCATTGAAAACAAACATCTTAATATAGTTTGACTTCTGTATTCTTTCATATCTAGAACAATGTTCAAATAGACCTCAGTGTTCCAATAACCTCTCAGGACCATTGATTCATTACACCATTGATTTGAGTGAATATTTGATCGCTTTTAAAAGAAGTGATCATCTGGTTATTATTGAAGTATGGAAGATTAATATTATGTTTAAAGCATCGTGATTTGTTTACGTTCTGTTTGCTGGCCCATGAAATCAAGCAGGAATTGGATTCTGGAGGACACGGCCTCAATTAGAGCATGGCATCTGAAATATGTTGTCAGAATTAATAAATGCAATTAGGTTTTATTGTTCAGTGAAGTGCATTAATTGCAATGTGTGGGTATGTTCTGAAAGTGAAGTATAATCCTGTTTTAGGACATACTGTTGACTTCTAAAGAAGGTTTAACTATTGAAGGGGTAATATGATGCAATTTCATATTTTCCTTTCTCTTTGGAGTGTTACAAGCTGATCGTGATTAGATAAGATCCCGAAAGTAGCAAAGACTAAAGTCTCAAACCCAAAGAGATATTCTTTATAAAGGTTAAGGCTTGTCAACGCCCTTCTAAAACACCTCATTTAAGCATGTTCCCATATGTCTACGTCAAGATGTGGGAAGATTTGCATAAGGCCACCTAAATGTTCACACAAAGAAAGAAGGCGTAACTTTGTTTCTTGCCTGTAGTATTGTTGCTGCCCCCACCACGTTGTGGAGACAGACACTGTGTGTTTTGTTGTGAAAGTGAAACTACTGTGTTTGGTCTTCCAAAAGAGGGCACAACTAGAAATCAGTGGTTAAATTGTATTTACAACACTGTTCCAGAACCATAGCCTACAATGTTTCTGTGCACAAAGTCTGCTTCTATAAAGTGGGGCAGTTCCAACTTTGCAAGGACAGTCTGGCGCTTCTGACTCACAGCCTGTAAATACGTTTAGATATTTCAATAATTTTCCATTGATGATTCAAATGTTAGTTTTGGGCAGTGTAGAGTAGAGCTTGTTTGTTGTTTCTTCCATCACAAATTCGGACATGATTTTATGTTTACGCAGCACGATACGCAACACAATGTTTAAAAAGACAGTACAAGTCATTATAATCAGTAATTATGTCCCCACTGGATGCAACAAATAGCTCATTTATGATTGGGTTTTATTGTTTTTGTCTTTTTGAGCTGGTGTTCTGACCTGGACAGTATGCATCACAGTATGGTAAGGGGCGTAACATTTCCGTCACACGCTTGAGGCATTCTGCCAATCACAAATGCACTGGATAGCTGGCCAATCAGAGCACACCTCGCTTTCAGACCGATGAGCTTTGTAAAAGATGACATGTTTCAGAAAGGCATGGTTTAGTGGCGAAACAATAATATACAGTATGTGGATTTTTTTTTTTTTAACCTTAAACTGCATAAACACATTTCATTACACCAAATACACATCATAATGTTCTTTTTAGCAACATCATATGACCCCTTTAATGAAGTGTGGTTTCCAATAATAATTATAAAAAAATGTATAATAAAAAAATCTTGATTGTTTCATTTATTTTATACAACAAATGAATAGAGGGATTTCTTAAAAGTAGTTCAAAGTGTGGGGTCAGTTAGATTGATTGATTGATTGATTTTATATTTTTTAATTCAGCAAAGATGTAAAAAATAGATCAAAGTTACAGTCAAGACATTTAAACTCAATTTCTATTATTGTTATTATTATTATTATTATTATTATTATTATTATTATTATTATTATTATTATGTATTTAAAATAAATATTGTCCCTTTAAACATTCTTTTAATCAAATCTTGAAAAAAAGTCTTGTGACAAATCTACGTTAAAAACTATTTTTGAAGGATCATGTGACATCAAAGGTAGGAATTATAGACCTGACAAATCAGCTTTGCCATCACATTAATAAATTATGTTTTATAATATATTAGCAAAGTTATTATAAATGTTATAATATTTTGCAATACTGCCTTACCGTATTTTGATCAAATAAATGCAGCATTTGTGGACACAAGACAAAAAAAAAAAAAAAAAAAAATAAGAAAAAAACAAAGAAAGAAATACCCCAAGCTTTTGAACTGCATGAATATTTATTCATATATTTATTTTTACTATTTGATTAATATGCATTCATCATAAAAGCAACACTTTCTATATTTTTAAAGGTAAAGCATGTAATTTCTAAGCAGAAATTAAAATTTAAACCATTAGTTGAGCTTATGTTGTTGTTTCAAGCTGGTCAAGCTTTGATAGTAACACACAGCTATAGTTAAGAATTATTATAATTTTTTTTTTTTTTTTTTTTTTTGACAGAATCAACCTACAAATGTCTTGTATTGTCATGAAAAGGCAAAACACAGTGACAATGCTAACAACACTGAAATTGAAAAAAATGTCAAATCATGTCAAACTTTCAGATTCAAATAAAACTCCATTTTCTCTGAATCTTAGCTTAGTTGAACAAAACCTGTCTGTCACCGGACATATTATAGTCTAGCAGACACAATTTCAGTCAACTCAATTCTGACAAAATGAATAGAGCTAGTTATTGTGTTGTAGCATTTCCTGACTGTATAGTTGTATATTTATATACTAAACTGTGGTATAAAAAAAGTATTTTAATATTCACTGAAAAAGTCGTGCTTCACATTTATCAGCAGCATAAGTGAGAACTTCAACACCACAGCATATGTCTCTAATGAAATTCCTGTAATACCAGATAAAAGTGTCGCTGCTTCGTTTTGTTTTGTCATGTTTGTGACTCTGGCTGGGGTGAGAAAATGCCAAGGAGGAGTCAGATGATATGCTCATAAGTCATGACACTGCACCGTAAATCTGGTGCAGGTGTGGCTTATTGATCTCCCAAGAGAAATATAGTCTCTCCATTCTGTTTCTCCTCTGCTGATATACAGCCACACTGACATTGTAAATGAGTCTCAGGGCTGTCCATGGAGGTTTGGAGAAAGGGCACCATTTGAGGCTACATGGCGAAAGACAGAGGAGTTATCAAAACATGCTGAAATTCCTTTATCCATGAGCAGCCTTCACTACACATTGATTGTCATGCACATTAGCAGAGAAAATAAAAAAAAGAAGGGAAGAGAAAGGAAAAGGGAAGGAAGAAAGGATGTTACATAAGAAGCAGCTGCAGAAGGAGATCAGTGTAAACAGGCCAAGATGATGCACAGAGAAGCAATGATGTGTTTTTTTTCTTCTTTTTCCTTCAACACAAAGTAAACAGAGTAGATTGGGGAGAACTTAGGCGAAGGTGTGTGGGTGGATGAATCCAGCGAGTCCAATAAAGAAACACATCGACTGGTGTTTCTCCAGGGGAGCTCCTATATCTCTGTGTAACTGTGGGGAATATTACACATGCCTCCTCTGTGCACCACAGCTCCTTATGTGTGAGATTACACTGTCATGGTGACACATTATATGATTTGTTTGTATTTCTTTTATTTTGGTAAGATTGGCATCGTGCATGTGTTGATATGTAGGAGAAGCATGTAAATATTTGTAATTTTCTATACTGAGCTTACTAAAGGCATTGCATGTAAAGGTGCTAATGTGTTGGGTTCATAATTGCATCTTTATTTGAAGATTCTCCATCTCAAGTGCAATGTTGCACCAGGAGAGCTACCGAGCAAGTTAGGTTCATCAGAAAAGCCATACATGGAGTATGGAGCTAGTGATGTGATGCAAATATCAAAATGTTAAATACACTATATGGTAAAAGTGTTTTGAAGTGTTTTGAGACCATGACATAGTATCTTGCAAGGAACCAACAAAAATAAATTCTTATTTACAGAGAATCTGCCTTGTAATCATAATTTTTGTGCCAAGGTATATGGTTGATGGAGTTTACGTTCATTTTAGACAGAAACTGCAGTGAATTGTATGTATGTACGTTTTTTCTAGTTTTGATTTTGCAAAAATGTAGGCAGAGGGACATTTTTCCAACATGTGTATATGACAGATGAATTTTCACCAAAATACAGTAAAGTTTGATCGGATGTATGGCATTTGACATCACTGACCAAAAAAGCCAGCTATGTTGGTGTTTTCTCCGTCCTTGTGAAAACTGATCAGTTTATTTTGCTCTCATACACACTATATAGTTACTTGCGTTTATTTGCATTCCTTTTTCCCTGCTGTATGCACCTCTGTCAGAACAGACATGAAACCCATTTTTGGGTCGCAATCCTATAAAAACATCAAACGATGCATTACTCTGTTATTGAAAATAGCTTAATAACTGTCTTGCTTGTAAGCTAGAAAATGATACTCAAAATAATTTGCATCGGATGTTTGCTACAGAAAACAAAGTAAAAAAACAAAATGTATAGGCAATGCATTATCACGAGCACAGGACATGTCCTTTGGTCTTCAAATATATATACCTACTACTTATATAAGCATATATTAAAACTTTTTTTTACTTTTTTTTTTTTTTTTTTTTTTTTTGCCAGATTTACAGGGCATCAGTTGCCACTACATTCTTGAAGAATGAGGACATAATAGGAAATGCCAGTTTCCAGTAGCCCCACATTAAGCAGGAAAACCACATAGATTCCAGTCGTCTATGTTTCTTGGCTTGTTTAAATGGGGGATAATATAACCTCTGCTCTGTCTGCTGGGGACACAAAGTAGAACAACATTTTTCATTCAGCGGTTCAGTGTATGACAGCCAGCAAACTAATATGAATGCATCACGGGACCAGCAGTCAGCAAAATCAAACAAATATAACTTTCAAGCACAGTTAAAATTGAAAGTGCAGATTCTTTTTAATTTAGACCAAGTGCTTCACAAAATTTCCACAGGGTTCTTTGGCTTGGTGCATCAGAGGAACAGATGGAGAACACAACACAGCGGCAGAGCACAGTTATTATGGTCTTGCACATTTACGAAAAAAAAAAAAACCTCACTGCAACATAATGGATTCTTTGCCGGATCCGCTTTCCCAAGCCTGTGGAAACACTGATGCAAATGTATATTTTAAAGATCATGATTCGCAGAGAGATTCGAGCATTTTCCCTCTGAAGCAGGAGCTCAGGGGCTTTTGGGAGGGTATTGCACTGCTGTGTCCCACTGCTGTTCAAGAAGACAAAAGTAATATTCTCTGGTGAATTAATGCAGTGGCTCTAATTCTGTCTTCCCTCTCCTCTCTTAGTGCCGTAGGGTTTGAAAGAGCGAACAGAGTAATGAACATGGAAAAAGAGCGACTACTGCCAAAATTCAAAAACAGGCAGCTGAAGGATGGATGGAAGGCGAGAAAAAAACATTGAAAAGACTATTCAAATCCCCTACTTCTAGAAAAGGACTCAAAGGATTAAAACAAATCTCTCAAGTAATGCTTAAGAGGGTTCTTTAATGCATTCAACTATATATTAAACGGGCAACAATAAGTGCTCCACAGGTGTAAGATGGTATATACATTAAATATAAAATAGCATACATAAGGGTATTGCACAACATTTTAAAAATATTTGACAGCATGCTGTATAGGAGATAAACACTGAAATATCAAGCAATTTGCTATTATTTATCCACCTCTTCTTGTCTTAAAAATTGGTGCAGCCATATGTAAATTGGTGTGTCTTATAGTATTTTAATTTATTATCTTAATTATGAACACACTGGTTTGTAGTTCACAAACACTGGTTTGTTGCTTTAAAGGAATATTCCATGTTTGGTACAAATAAATCTCCAACATTCATTTATTCATGCATTTATGTATTTATTTATTAGTAAAATTTAGTTTGGTTTAAAATGATTTATTTATTTAAAAAAAAGCAAGGTGAAGCATAAGCAATGCAAATATATTGGAAGCCAGTTTTTGACAAAGTTTATAAAAAAAAAAAAGAAGCAATTCTGTTAAAAAGGATAATTAAAATACACATTAAATAAGAAACTATATCTATTGCCTAAAGTCTTAACATTTTATAGTACTTTTAGGGTTTTAGAAGTTAGTGGCAATAAATCAGCTAATTGTATATCACTTTACCTATATAATTTTTGTTTATTTTATATCTATTCTGTTTCTATTCTATTGAAACACTATTCTAACTTTTACAGGTATTTCTGAATATTTAAGTGTTGTTGTTTTTCAAAGTGGGACAAGTGGAAAATAATTTTCATGTTTGCCACAAGTGCTGTAGATCAGTTTAACTTGTACTGAACCTTGAGTATTGATTGAAGTATTTGTCAGGAGAGACACATTTTTTCAGCAATATGAATCCTGATGTAAGATAAATATTACACCTTACTGCAACTCAATAATTAAAATTCCCGCATTCTTGCGTGACCATATGGCACTAGGCAGTTCTTTTGTTTTGTATGTAGCTACAGCAGATCACTATGAATGCATTCAGTATTAACGTGTCTTATTCAGATATAACCTGAAAGTAGAGGTGTCCCTGAAGGTATGAGATATTATTCTTCACACATGTTACATACAGGAACAGCATTAAGCCTCCAAAAACTCCTTGGAGGATTAGGAAAAGGTTTAGCAATTTTTGGATGCCAGTAACCAGCTGTGTCTGATGTGATGTGTATGGAGATGCTCCACTTTATTGTGTGTAATTAATTAAATGCCATATCAAATCACCAGGGACTGGCAGATAATTGTGCAGGCCATGCTGCATAAGTATTCACACCAAACTCCATCCACAACAACCAGCCAGCATAAAGATTTCACTCCTTTTAGACTAATGAGGGGTATAATGTGGTGTGTTAAATTGACAGCTTTAAATTGTTTTATATTTCAATGTGGGATTAAAGTACTCCACAGTCTGTCAATGACTCAAGTATTCAAAGAGATACTGCACAAATTTGCATGTCCATTAAATTAATGGAATTACTAAGTGCAATAAGTACTTATCCCTTAAAATAGAGATTACTACTAGAATAGCATAAGGATTTGTATAGGGGAGACTGAAGTGAATTGTAACACCATAATCTTTTCTATTTTTATGTTGGTTGAGCGGACAGTAGGCTTGTAATACTTTCCAGTGTACTAAGATTGCACAACATAGAACTTTGTATATTCTTATGAGTGTGACACACACACACACACACACACATGGTTGCACCAATGTATCCCCAACCCCCAATAATTACCCTGCTTACATTTTAATAATAATAAAAAAATTGTACTGTATATGTACTGTACATATCCTTTCTGTGTATATACTATTTATCAAAGGGATAGCTCACCCCCCCAAAAATATGTTGTCAATCATACTACCCTCTTTTCTGTAAAAACATGTATGACTTACTTTCTTCTGTTTTTTTGGAACACACACACACACACACATTTGGGAATCATATATTTGGAACCAAAGAGTTTTATTGACCACTGACATTTTTGTTGACCATTGACCTGAAAAAAGAGACTCATTTATGTTTCAAAGAAGAAAATAAGTCATACTGGTTTGGGATTCCATGAGGTTGAAAAAGTATGAACCTTGTTTTGGATAATAAATAAATAAATAAAAAATAAAAAACCTACTGGAAGAAAACATAATTCTTGAGCTCTGCTTTTATGTTTTTGAGACGTTAGCCTCCACATGTATTTCCAGTTATGTGTTACGGTTTAAATTAAGACATTTATTGTTTGTTTGCCCATTATACTTTGAAATTAAACTCTTTGAAATGAAATGGGCTTGGGTCGTAGTGAGGGTTACAATACCATTAAATAAATGCAGCAAATCCAAGAAAATCCATGTTTTTAAGTATTGCAACACAACTCACCCAGGAAGTGAAGGTGGGTTGTAGTACTCGTGCCTTATTTTAGTTTGTAGCATAATTTGTAAATATGGGAAGATCACGTCAAAGTTTTGGATAAATAGCGCACGTTAACAACAAATTTTAACAGCCATCCCCGGTCTCCCCAAAAGGGCCATCCCACTATCTCACTTACTAGAGCGAGAAAGGAGAGAGTGTAATAAATCTGTGAACGGAAGGGAGGTCAGGACAGTTAAGCCGCTGTACCTGTTCTACATCAGAGCAAAAAGCGCGTCTTTCCCGGGGAGAAGTCAAATCCACAGACAGTGCCCCACCCATTTGGATTTTGCCGTTCGTTCCGTGTATTGCAGGCTCCAGGGCTGCTGGGGAGGAGCGAGGCTCGTCTTTATCAGTAAGACAGCGCCGCTGCTTGAGCGCTACACTGACCGTCTGCCGCGCGCAATCACCGTTTGATCGGGATCCGCGCGGAGTCTCTCCGTTATCTCGCCGCGCGCCACTGCAGCAGAAGGGCAAGAGTAACTCCTGAGAGGATCACTTGTTTAATCTCCGCTGACCCTTCCTGGGAGAAAAAAACACGGACTTAACTGACACCTGTCCTGGGAGATACTTAGTCGAAGACCTTTTCGTGTACCTCAGAAGTTTTAACCGTCTGTACCGTTCAACGTTTGTAACCTTGGAACTCGTTGCTGCTGTTCGGTGAGGATGGGACCGTTGCTTGTCTCCATCGCCCTCTGCGTGCACCTCGCTGTCCCGCATCTCGTCAAAGGTGAGTGGCAGAGCGCAGAATCTATGTTTTTGTGTATTATGTTGTTTAACTTTCAATTCCAGAAGAACAGGGAGACAATAAGAAATGTTATAATTCAGCACGTCAAGGAACGACGTCTCAAGGAATGATGGAAGTCTCGTTTACAACAAAATGTTTGTTGTGCGTCTCAACATGTCCTAGAATTAACCTCAGAACGCACGACTAGTTGAAAGCAACTATATTTGAGCACAAGTCAGTTGCAGATTTTTTGAAATGCCATTCATTATAGCTCATGCTGTTTTTACTGGACAAGTGAAGGTAAGGGAGACATTATTTACCGGCTATCCCATTGACAAGCTGCTACGGCTTTCCTGATCGTACTCCCACGGTTTTTTATATCTATGGCAAGCTGTTGTAACATTCAAACCGTACAAAACAACAAGTATCGCTTTTATTGTACTATTTATTAGGATTTATTTTCTAGTTATTTTCTAATAGTGAATCTTATGTATTTCTTTTTTAACGTTCACCAACTATTCCTTAGGAACTAGTACTTATAGCCTGTCAACAGTGGCTAAATTAGTAGATACTATTCATTCTGCTTAATTTTTTTATGCTTATCTACATATTAGTACTTCATTTCAGTCAGTCAATTAATATTTCAAACAACCAAACAGTCAATCCACTTTTTTCAAAGAGCACAAATAAACACATCAATAGTTGCCCAAAGTGGTTATTAATTTCCTGCAAGTCAATTTCAAAATGTTTTTTTGTCTCTTAAAGCCTTTTATTTTATGTAATGAGACTTTAGTTGGCCTATGCAAATACTAGCATGCCTTGAAGAAAGTCTGCCAAATGCATAACTGTAAATGTAAAACTGAAATATGCTAGTCACTGTCATGCATTCATTGCTATTATCTGATTAATATATATATATATATATATATATATATATATATATATATATATATATATATATATATATATATATATAAAAGCTAAAAAAGGATACTTGTCTATAATGGGTTGCTTAAAAGTAGGGGTGCACCAATATGAAATTTTACAACCGATATTGATATCTTATTAATCAGAATGATATTAATATATAGCATTAATCATAATAATATTATTATTTCTTGCTGTAAACTACACAGGGAACCCTCTCATTTGATACATTAAAGGTTAAAATGAACAACAACGTTGTTTATATTTTCAAATATAAAAATACTAAAAACCATTTGTATGCATCTCAATTGCACATAAGGTCTATGTGTTAGATTTATTCAAATAGACGAGTGTGTTAGAGAGGATGGGCACTGGATGAGCCAGGGCTGGCGGCGTGTGATGGGGCACACCTGATGGGAATGGAGCCTCATCATTGCTGCTGTTTAAAAAGCCCAATGCGTCTCTGTTTCACTGGTGTCCTCGTGGGTCCAGGAAGGGATTCCCACGCCACCAGAGACGTGAGCTGAAGGACGCGTGGTCTGGACGAGAACCGCACCCATTTTTACACGGCCATCAGGCCAGGATGCCAAGCCATCTATCTCCGTCAAGTGCCGCGGCCAGTGTGAGGGATGAAGCCACTAGAAGAAGCCGGCGCAACAGACCCGCAGAGGGGAGCGCGTGCGGCCGCCGGACTCCGCCCCTTACCTGGACCCTTCCTCCATGAACACTGCACGATCCATACGGACCCTGCAGCACGACGAGGACACCAGATTTCCTGTTGTTTTGGACACTCATCCACTTTGAACACTTTTATTCCCTCTTTTGCTTTATTTTCTGTTAATAAAAGCCTCTCCGAGGCTTGACGCCACGGCCACTGTGTCTGTCATTTGCTCCTATATATATATATATATATATATATATATATATATATATATATATATGTGTGTGTGTGTGTGTGTGTGTGTGTGTGTGTGTGTGTGTGTGTGTGTGTGTGTGTGTATATCATTGCTCTTTTGATGATTTTGATTCCTTCCATTGTCCTCATTTGTAAGTCACTTTGGATAAAAGTGTCTGCTAAATGACTTAATATAAATGTAATAATTAGTAATAATTAAGTAATAATCAATCTTATAATATATTTTGGTATTGTACTGTATCTTTTAACTTACCTTCATTCATGTTTATGTCATGCTATAGCTTGTATTAAAGTGGAGGAAACTCACGCTCTACGCTGACACTTAAACTGAAGCTGCTAAACTGTGATCTGTCTTGCCACATTTAAAAGAGGCAAAATGGTTTTGCTGTTTGAATTTTGTGTTAAAATGTTCAGGATTTGAAAGTTGAGACTTTATTTCTTATCAGAAAAAACAAAACTTAAAGCCCATTGTGATAATCAGATTAGAGGTGCTTTACAAAAAAATAAAAATAAACCTAAGTAGTGTTCTTTTTTTGGACCGCACATGCCGATATCTTGGAAAGAACTTATAATTGTATATTTTTATTAATATTTAGGAAATTTGAAATCATTTGAAAATGGAAAAAGGAAGTACACGGTAACCAGCAGAGCACTCAGAAGTTTGTGTGCATTGGGGATGAATATGACAGTGGACCAATGCATAAAGCGCAGCATAATTTGAAATCATGAATTTATTGTTTAAAGCATTCAATTTGCAAGGACTGAAAATCAGGCAGAGAACACATGATAATGCAGGTCACATGCACACTTCACAATATTCCACAACTGGATTCGACTAAGTTTGCAAGGTTTGTAAAATTAAATGTTCATTAGCCATTCAAAGATTTGATTAAATGATGTAAATGTGTATTTGTTGAATGCTGACAGAAAATGAGAAAGTATTATAATGTTTGCCTTTCTATTACTAATATTATAAAGCAATCATTATAATACTTTTTGTATACATTTCAATTCCTTTGTTTGACAGTTCTATCAGATTATTAGATAGACTTCTATCCTTATTAGACAGAACCGTTAATGACGATGCTGAACAAGAGGGGGAATTGACAGGAAATAACTGACCTTGATCATAAGCTGTTTTTAAACAATTGCCTGATGGCTGATAGCGTTGATAATAATTATTTTTTTTTCAGCCAATAATGATTTTTGGTCAATATATTGGTGCATCCCTACTTTAAAAACATTTTTTTAAAAAGACAATAATGTTAAAATAGCTTGCCACATTACATCAGTATTTTGAGAAATAGGAGGGGACTGATCAGTTCTCATGCTGAACCGATCCATTTACTGCAGCTCAGTGGATGTTTCTCCCCTTTCTTATTGATCTTCAGTCTCTGCCAATGTTTTCTTCTATAGTAGAAATGCGAGTGATGCACATCCGTTTGGATTCAAATACGTTGTCACTGTGAGAGTGGACAGGTTTCCTGTCTAATTCTTTTCATAGGGATATTTACATCAACTGGATTTTTATGTTCAACATTGTTCACAGAGCAGCCAGAAGTGCTGGACAACATCTTAAAGGGGTCGTCCATTTTCCACAAGTTGATATGATTCTTTAGGGTCTTAATAAAAAGTCTGTAATATAGTTTGGTTAAAATTTCTCAATGGTAGGGTAAAACAACACCCTTTTTAACAGTCAAGAAACAGCTCTTTTCAGAGCAAGCAATTTTGTAACATTTTCCTTTAAATGTTAATGAGCTCTGCTGACCCCGCCCCTCTCTTCAGAGCGGCTCTCTGAGGGACTATTTACTTAAATGAAACATTCATTCATCGTGAAACTTGTTAATTAACACATTATTATGAAAGACGATTTGTGATTCATTAAAAACCCCTATCTATACTCAATTCTTCTGTTGGTAAAGCTGGATCACGAATGATTCGCGTGAACATAGACATATTTAGGTAGATCGGGGGAACATTCCCTTCAAAAACGGATATAAACCAGTGCTTCCTCAGCGGCTCAGATGTGGAGAGTAAATGACGACTGCTATGTTCACTATTACATCGAAACAACAGAACACCTCAATCCATGGGCATCGCTAGTCCATTTTTAATGTGACTAAATGACTACTCAGTCCCCCTAAAAGTTTGTGATTAGTTCCATAAACTGTAGATGAATTTGTGATCGCCAGTCCAGTCTGTGCTGAAACGCCACAAACTATCATGCGGAGGGGCCTGTCTGATTGACGTCACACGGACAGGCATCTGAGATCAGCTCGATTAGAGAAAAGGGAAACGGTTTAACGAGATAAAAAAATAATAATAATAATAAAATACATATTTATATATAGATTTTTCATTTTCACATTTTCATTTATATTACCCACATTTCAGTTCAATCAACTTGTAAAAGTGCATGTAGCATCCAATGACCCCTTTAATGATAATGTAAAAAAAAAATTGTATTGATGTAAAATTTGGCTTAGCCACTGTGACGTATGTTTAACTTAATTTGCACACTATTTTGGATTCTTCAGTGGTGATAAGAAAAAAACAAAAAAAAAAAAAAATCTGATTCCTATGCAGTAAAAACACCTGTCTTATCATGTATTTGGGATAAATGTAGACACACAGTGTATTCTAATGGAAGACTGACCCAGAGGAAAATCTTATTTCTCATAAGTTGCTCTTTCATAGCTTCTCAGATCTCTTTCATATATTTCTCAGATAATTTTGATGAGAAATGAATATGAGTTCATATCAGAACTCAGACTTTGATCGCAGACTTTAGTTTCTTGGCAAATCTGAGCACAGTCTCAGACATTGAGATTTCTTCTAAAACCCAGGAGGAGACTTGCTTGAGATTACTGGGGCTGTTTCCTTCTTGAGAAAAACATGAGAAGCTAAATTCTTGAATTTGCTCTCTATTTAATCTCTTTGCAGTCCAGAAGAAACAGTTCTTATGTGTTTTTTTTGCTCCCTGAGGGGATGAACCTGTTTTCTGAAAGTGTCTTCTTGAGGCTGCAAGAGCACTGAAGTATATAGCAATGATGGAGCATCATGCAAGTGTTCCTCAAAGGCAGATGCTATCGCTTTCAAAGCTTGGATGCCACTCAGAAGAATGAAGCATAGATGCATCAGTCCAAATTTTCTTCAGCTGACAGTTTTGTTCCTGAATATGAGAGCAGTCCAAAATATGATGAAATAATATATGAAAACAGGCCGAATGCTTGTACCCTTGTTTGTAGCTTCCCAGTCTTCTCAGCTTCACAGGTCTGTGATTTTAAATGTGCTTCCAGTCTATCTGTGCTAGGAGCTATAATTGTAACTGAGCATGGCCTCAGAGCCTCCTGGTGTCAACTCTGCTTCTGCAGCTTGGAGCTACAGCCTCCTCCTTGAATAATGGATTCTTAGCTACAATACCTCAGGGTGCACTTGTTCCTTGGCTTGAAGTGGGAGTGAAATCATCAGTGGCAGTTCTTCAATTAATCACAGCACATTCAGACGTCACACATTCGACATGCTTCAAGGTGTGATTTGGTGGCATGCCTCGCATTGAGTCACATTTCCTTTGTTTCTTACAACAGCAGTTAAGAACTTCAGAGAGTTTCTTTTCTATTAGAGTTAAAGAACGAATGGCAAAGTAAAGGCATAGTCCACTCAGGAAATTAACATTTAGTCATAATTTACTTACCCAGATGTGATTCCATACCTGTATGACTTTCTACTGTGGAACTTATAAGAAAATATTTTGAAGAACATTGGTAACCAAACAGTTTTGGTTCCCATTGGCCAAGATTACATTTGAATACAATGGGAACCAAAACTCAACATACTTCAAAATATAATATTTTGGCATGATGTGAGTAAATGATGAAATTATTTTCTTTTGTTATTATTATCATTATTATTATTTGGGTGAACTTTTTAATCAGTGTTTTTTTTTTGTTTGTGTTAAAATATTTGCTATCACAGTTTAATGTAGGTTAACATCCAGTGGTGGAACATTTGCGGTCCAGTGTTTATGTTATGGAAACGTATATAATTTGTGGTCTAACATTTATAGAAGAGTATGACATGTCTTCCATTATATCATATTTCTTCCATTGTTTGTGGGACTGTGTGGGAGATTTCAGAGGCTGCTTTCATTGATGCATGTGTCTGTCGGGGGGCAATTACAAGCAAACACCCTATTCTCAATGTCAGAGGCCACAGCTGCTAGCTTGAGCGAATCGATGATCTTTCAACATCCCTCACCCGGAAAAGGCTCGTTGCGCATCGTCTCATGCCATTTTGCAATGTATCAGAATGCTGTGTGGCTGATAAAAAGGCATTTTGTTTGTTAAGCTATACCGACGGTCTCAGACAGACCGTGAAATAACAGATGCTGATGACAGGGGGCATGTTGCTGTATATTCTGTGGTGTGTGTTGTTGTTTTTTTAGGTTTATATATGTGGACACCTTTATACTTGGGGTCACTGGATTGAAATCAGTTTTTTGCTCAACTGCTGGATGGTATCCTGTTTCGGCTAAAATGTTTAATAGTGAGAAATCATTTCAAATAAGAAATGAAGTCACATTGTGAGAGAAGAAGTCAAAAGAATTGTAAAGCTGCAATAATGAAAAATACACGTGCAGTTACAAAAACTAGCTGCAATTCCATGAAATATATTTGTATTTTAAGATATAGTCACAATTATAGTAATCATAGTTAATGGAAGCAAATGCAATTATGTGAACTAAAGTTGCATCTTGTGAGATGTAAAATAAGAACTAGAGCCTACATTTGCAAGTTGCGGTTCAAAGAAATAGTCACATAGATATAATGTGAGATATAATGTCATATTTTGAAACATAAAATCACAGTTACAGGAGGAAAAAAAAACACAATGATGTGAAATAAAGCTGCAGTTGTTATATATAAAGTGACAATCATGAGACATTCCCATTTCTAAGAAAATCACATTGCGAGAAAGTACGTGGCAATTTGGAGAATGAAAGTCGCAGTTGCAGGAAATAATCATTGTTATGTGAAACAAATCCAGTTATGTGAAATAAAGTTGCAATTGTGAGATGTAAAATTATTGCAGCAGCAACTAATGTTACAGTTCCTGGAATTGCACTTGTGATCTATAAGTCCTTTTTTGAGAGATAAAATCACAATCGAGGATAACCATTTCAGTGATGTCAAATAAAGTTGCTGCTGTAAGATGTAAATTAATAATTATGCAAAATTTTGAGTCACATTTGTTAGAAATTAAGACTCAATTATAAAGAAATAAAGATGCAGTTTTGAAATTGAATGTCACATTTATCAATATTTTCTTTACTCTAAGGTGGAAATGGTCTTCCACACCTCTTTGTATAGTAAAAGTGATGTTTAGGGTTGGCTCATCACAATGTTTTTAGGGACAGAAAAATTGTCTAGACATCCTTTACTTATGTGTATATTCTTGTGTGTATTTTGTACTGTAAGTAGTGTATTTCTGCACTATAGTACAGACTTCGAAAGCTTTATATATCAATATTTATTGCATTATATTTTCTGCTTTGTATTGGGCACTCTATCCATGACAGTGTAACTATTTTATCCCAGCTTGAGGACAGGAGTGTGTTTGACAGGGGACCCATGTTGAGAGTGTGAGACAAATTTGTTCTGGTTGGATGAGCCTGTGGGCCCTTAAGCTCCAGTAGTTCAGGTCTTTATCCCGCACACATGAACTGTGCTGTCAGCATCAGCTGGCCACTTCATTAGAACGCCTTCCCAGCATGAGTCCTGCATGCTGTATTTATTGTGTGACATTTGCGATTACATTGTGGAAAAATTCAAAGCAAGCAACTTAGAGAAACAATCCACTGCAGGCTCTCTGTCTGATGAGGAGACCATAAGCTGTATAAAAAATAAATAAAATTGATTTGCTTATTAAATAGGCCCAGTTAAGATGCAAAACACATTCAGATTCCTTGTTAAAAATGTCAATGTGACCACAGCATTTTCCTAGAGCAAGCTTGCAGAGAAAAATGCTGAGTTAATTGTGATTTTAAATGGTCATGTGTGCTTTTTTATGATGGAGTGCCAGTTTGATTGTTTTCTTAGTTAAGTTTTGTCATTCATTCAATTTTTTATTTTATTTTTACCATCACTTTCACTTTCTCTTTAATGAGTGTACAGAGGCCATTCCTTTCTAGATCATTGGTTCGGATAGGCTCACAGATCACAATTAATCATGAATGGGGCAACATGGCTGCTCTGGTGAAACAGAACTCAATCTTTCCATAATGACCTTCCATTCTTATGAGGTGTCATTGAACTTTACTCATTGCTCTTCTTTTCCTGTATGCTGGGATGTAATTGTGGTCATCAGTGTCTGGACTGTGCTCATGCAATCCTGCTAATAATAAAAGATGGATTCATTTTTCACTTGTTTTGACAGACTTATGGCACCATTGGCGTTTGCTGATGAGCAAGACTTGACCTGTATTATCTCATGGTAGGGCACATCCATCGCAGGAATACAATCATGCTAAACTGTGTAAAGAATATTAAGGGGTATTAAGCATTTGGCTCTTTAGCATGGCCTTTTTAGCCCTTTCTCTATTGATGATAGCCTTATTCGGAAAATCCTATATAATCGAAATATTGTATAAATACAGTTTTTCTCAGTAACTGTAACTGATTACAAAATAAATATAATAAATTTACAGTCACTGATAAAAAAAAAATGTGTAATTAAATTACAGTTTATTGTGATAGATGCCAGTGTTTCCTCTCATTTAAAGATTTGATTTCAAGAACATTATTAATATTATTAATTATATTATTAAACTATTTCATGTTTTTTAAAAAGAAGCTGAAAAGAAAAAAATAGGTGCAAAAGTCTGATTTTGTGGTGACTTTAAAATTAAATTATTATAATCTTAAAGGGATAGTTCACCCAAAAATGAAAATTTGATGTTTATCTGCTTAAAACCCCAGGGCATCCAAGATGTTGAAGATTATATGTTTGTCAGTGTGGCACTGAGGATCTGCAAATCATTCGCCGCCGTCATTGTGTGGCACCACATCAGCTAAAGACTGTCTACATTGGACGCAACAAAGCGACCGCTGAAAATCATTTGAAATTTGTGTCAACACGACATAAATAGAGTGCAGCAGCAGTTTACTGTCAGGGACATGTGGTGTCATGCCGCGCTGCATCCATGTAGACAGCATCACTGATTATAATGAGTTCTATTGACTGATCTATATATAATGAATCTATATTATAGATAAGTGGTTCGATAGTATTTTGTCGCGCCACTCGCATCTGGTGTAGACTCTGTGTTATCCTTATAAGGATTCACGCTTCAGGCACACCCGCGAACTCCAATCCCAACATGCAACCCCATATTTATATATACTGTAACAGTAGAATAATGGTTATTGTCAGTTTCAGCTTGTTTTATATACACACACGCAAGATAAAGATGAAAAGGGCAAACAAAAATAAATAAAAAAATTTAATTACATTCTTCTGAGGAGCTGGTATTCAGATGAAAGGGTATGTTAACAGATGTAACGTCTAAGTTTTATAGACCTCCTTTTAGAATTTGAGGAATTTGGGAATGCAATGTTATGGTATGCCTGAGGGGCTATCATCAAATGCCAGAGATTTTAGCATTTTCTCAATAATGGTGACTATGCAAGATGCCCAGAGCTGTGGTTCTTATTGCCTGTGGGGCATTTTGGACTTGGCGGTTTGCATCTGAAGGAGAGATTTCAATGGGGTACTCTTTGTCCCTATGTCTTGCCTTGAGAAAATACAGTGAAAAGGAAGATTGATTGGTGCAGATAAACTTTTTTTTATCACCTTTTACTAAATTACAATGAAATATGAGCTTTTTTTTGTCTGATTTAGGGAGTAAAACATAGCTCTTTGTGTAATGCTTATACATCTACCGTTGTAGAATGAGTTATACTGATTCATTGTGTAGCCTAAAATAATTGATTTTCTGTTGTTAACAACCCCTGTGCAAACCTCACCTGCACCCTGCAACTATGAAAAATATAATTAAAGTGGTTAAAAGAGAACTTTGCAATTGTCACTATTTTAAGGGAACTTGTTTGTTTTCTTCTTATGGTCCTTAATTTTCAACGATCTACACCGGAACCTGTGGTTGTGGGAGTTTGGGTAAGTGTGAGTAAGGACCTTGTAGGTAAAAATGGTAAATTATTATGCATCAGACTAATTTATTTTCGGTTCCTTTTGTCATATTTTGTTGGTCTTTTTGACCTATAGTGGGTGTAGTGTGTTATCACCACCTGTGAATGAAAGGACATTCATAATGAGTGATGAATTAGTATAGCAGATGGCAGGAAGTCAGAATGAATAAAGATGATGCCACTCCAAGCAAATAACCCTCTTTCTCTCTAAGGGAAGCAAATCATCCTCTTTTGGAACATTCTATATCTACCTCTCATGGCATCTGTTAACAAGGACCACTGCAGTACATTTACCGGTGTGGCTAAGACTGATGGGATAGAGGGTGGATTGAATCTGGATTGCTGCATACTTAAACAGTTTATTTAAAGCTGTGCTAAAATTACATGTGTAGCAAGTTCTCCTCTTGTTCCCCTAGGTCCATAGCTCTTTAAAGTCATCGGTTTAAAGACTAAAGTTGATTAAAGTTGGCCTTCCAAAGAGATTTTTATTCTCAGATCTGATATCAGCGATTGATACTTATATTTGATTTATTTGAAATGCATGTAGAATATAAAAGTGCACTGCTTCTATGCAAGTACAGCGTTAGTGCATTAGACATCAGGGTTGTGTGCCTTTCAGAACTTAATTGAGAATGCTTTTTGAAATTCCTACCATTTTTAGGACTTTTAATGCTGATTCAAACCGTTCTCATGAGAAACGTGACAATTTTAGTTGCTGGTAAAAATCATATGAATTTGTACAGTATATTTTGTTTGTGTATGATGTGTATAAAAATTAAACCTAACCCTTAATGGGGTGTAAGCAGATTGTATGCAAGTGTAAAAATAGATCATACAAATGCATATTCATTTGCTACTGAACACCAAAACATTCAATAGTTGCCATGATAGAGTGTTGGTTGATTTGACAAAGCCTTATTTGAAAGTTCTGAGAAAGTAGAACACGCTTTGAAGGTTTATAAAACTTTTTAGTTGATATATTTCATTATATTTTAAGATATTAACATGCGTTACCTGTTTTATATTTCTTTGAATTGCAGCTCAGCATAATTCTCTCCTTTTCCTTCCATTTCGGCTTCCTGTGGTCTGCGGCCAGTCTAATTCAACACCACACAAGGTAGTGCCACACAAAGGATTATGAATTAAGAAAGAAAGTGCTCACACAGTGCAGTTTCCAATCAGTTAAATGGAGTATTGAGATGGATGTAGTAAAAAGCACAATAACTTAAATATGGATTGCGATTACAGAGACACAAATGTGTCAAATTCTTCAATGTAAACACCATCTATGTCAGGTGCTGGATGTGGATGGGGGAGGAATTAAGAAGGACCTAAACATCAGAGACCATACAGTTATTTCATGTCTAGCCAGGTGCCTCATTAGCAAGTTATTTGGACGTAAACTCAGACTCTTGGCTAGTCTTTGTGCAATACTGGGAGTGGGTGGATTGTTTGAAAATTATTGGCTGAACTCCGGCTGCAATTCTTCTGGGTTATTTCATTTTTTTTTCTTCTTCTAATTAGATTAGCTCCATCACTCAAACGTCTCAAAAGGGTCTAGACAGAC
Source organism: Carassius auratus (assembly GCF_003368295.1). NCBI lineage: Eukaryota > Metazoa > Chordata > Actinopteri > Cypriniformes > Cyprinidae > Carassius > Carassius auratus. The sequence goes on along the minus strand of NC_039272.1, from coordinate 12,296,642 downwards.
TGTAAGATCTGTCCAAATTCTGCACTGACTGCATCTACACACTCTTCTGTACAGACATGCTGTGCTTGGCAGTCGTGATCTCTATAGTACAGCATATTCCACAATTACTTCTGGGTATTCACCATCTTTCTCGCCTCCGCGGGGCCATGAATTACATTATTCAGCCTCTTTACTGACATGAGGTGTAATAAGATTCAGATGCAGGTATCAGTGTCATTTGTCTGGATCCGAGCGAACTGCATTGAATGAAGGCTCCCCAATTACTCTCAGGACAAGGCTGATGCCATGGCTTGTTTATTGATTATCAGAAGATGGAGGTTTAATTTGATACTTAGATGCAAACCTTCAGCCGATTCTATTCCTCATGCACAACCATTTAGTTTAACTTGCTGTCTGTCTGATCTTGAGGCTTACGTCTCCAGTCGTTGGCACGATGCGCTATGACTTTCATCGCCGTATTCTCTGCTCCCAGAAACCTGGTGTTCACAGCATGCCATTGTTAGGCACATTAAGTACATTAACCACAGTCGATATCTGAGGATTTGTCTCTCTTCGCTTGGTTCTGTTCTCAGCGACATCATCTCATGCTCAGTTCCCAGCAACTGCTTTCACCCGACTAGTTCTGATTTAATTTGACGTGTGAAGACCCTTGAATATATGTGCGCCTCTGTCAGGGTCCAGGGGAGAATCATGTATCAAGCGTGTGAATGCATGTGTGTGTTGCCCGTAGTTTTAGCTTTTATTGTGCATGTGTGTTGTTCATTAGCATTCCAGTGAATTTTGTGTGTGTCTACTGTGTGTGTTAAGCAAGTGGATGTGTTTTCTCATAATGAGGTGCTATGTGTGCCATACTCAAAAAGCTTTGAAAGCTAACCCAGAAATGTCATCACAAAAATAAGGGCTTCTTCAAAAGCAAGTGAAGCTTTTTTAGAAACTTCTGCAGCACTTTGTATGACACCATGACTCTCCCAGCACACCTACTCATGTCGAACCTACATGCTCATGCTATGGTTTATTGAAAGTCATAAATCTGATTGGAAGTGCATGTTTCATTAGCAGTTGTATTGGGGGATGAAGCCTCACAGTAAGGGAAACTTATATTCTGATATATTTTGATTTTGTTCTCTAGCTGAAGTCCTTCAAATCCATAGATACACATATCTATGTAAATAAAATGTATTACAATGCCTTCGAAAAAAATAAATAAAAAATAAGGTTATACAATTACAACTATACAATTAAATTAAAACAATTCTGCTTATTTTTTTTTTTAATTATTATTATATAAAGCCACTGTACTTGTTTACAAGAAATAACAATGTTACTGCTTTATGTGGACTATGAGGTGCATTAAGAAAACAAAAAAAAATATAGGTAAACAGGACTGAAGGACTGACTGAATTTTTATTTTAATGCCATTTGCAATCAAAATGTCATTTTATGTCAAATTATGCAAAAAATCTGAATAGTTGATTTGATTTAGGATGCATAAATTCTAGCTATGAAATTAGCTTTAGCAAGACTAAGTTTTTTTTTTCGAAATGCAATTAACAGCTACATTTCTAGAATTCTGCAAACACTTTGGCTTGTTGGAAGTTATATTGTAGTAGAAGTTTTCATTACTTTCAGAAAAGAATAATGCAAAAATAGGCAGAGTTTGTCTTTGATTGTTAGGCATTGTCAGTGGACTAATGAAATAATCCAGTGTGAAATATATGGTTCAAGAGAGTTCATTTTCTAAATCCACGGGGGCCAAAAGTGTCCATAGCTGAAGAAACACCATATTACAAAAAGTTCTTTTAAATAATATTCCACTGGCTCAGCCATGAGGACCATAGGTCATGCTGTCACTTGCCATATGATGCATTACAACACCAAACAAATGTTTGAGAATTTTAAGAAGGTTCATTTTGGGTAATCATCGAGACTGGCGCAAACACATCCCCCAAGACCAGAGCAGAGAGTTTGTGAAGAGTTGTCCAACTGTTAGACTTTACAGCTCAACTATTCTCATGAGCCGAGACTATGACATTCTGTGAAACCACAAGCACTTCTAAAAACAGACTCGAGTGGATGGAGTGGGATAGTTTGGAGTCTTTTGTCTCCACTGTTGTCCAGATGGGTTTGACACAGTGCGTAATTGGATGGAAGGTTACAGCCTCGTGCACCAGCTCATGATAATTAGAGAAATGCTTGATATTCAGACAAGTTCTAGGAGCTTGCTGGAGGCAATTGGCAGCGTTTCCTTTTGAAGTATGAACAGGTATTTAGAAAACACCTGTTTCCTGCTGGAGACTGAAACATTTCTCAGTTTTGCAACAAGCGGTGTGGTGTGTTTGTACATTACTCTATATAAATACATTTGTGTTCGAACAAACTAAATATCCTCATGCAAATACATTTAAATGAGTCTAAATCTAAAACTACAATTTTTTTTTAATATTTCTTGAGATGTTTACCAGTAGATTATGCAGCATTAATCGAGGTTATCGCAATTTTTATCTAAACTGTCTAAAAATAAGAAAGGGTGTTTGTATAGTAATATAGAGAGTAATCTTATGTGGCTGAGAGAAAAATAATCTGATCTTCCAAGAAATTATTTATTCAGAGGGTTTTACAAAGGTTGCATTTAGGTCAGTGCTTTTAATGCTGAATTGCGTGTTTAATTGATCATGAATCTGTTTGTGGCACTGAATTGTGGATAATTAATTCTTGGTTATTGGAAACTTTCAGCTATGATAGCTCATTATGAATTCAGGTGATAGAAACTCAATGCACTGGCCTTGTTGGAAGCAATATGATGTTATTAAACTCATTATTTATGAAACATTTTGGTCCATCCGCACCCGCTTTCTCTCTTCTGTATTGCCGCTGAGGTTTTAGAATGACTGGAATGTTTTGGCCGATTTCACCTCAACTACATTTCCATATCCTCTCTCTTTCATTTGCTTAATTAAATGAATAAATATGCATTCAGTTTTGCAACCAGTTTACAACTCACCGTTGTTTTCATTTTTCTCAAAAGGCTACTGCATAAATAATCAAGAGTATCATTTCTACCATGCATTTTATTAATCATACTGTGGGTTTTATGTGAGTGCATTTGTTGTGATGTGCATTTGCATGTATGAACACTGGGTGAATAGGTGAAAACGAGAACCGGTTATAATTCAGTATTGGAATGATGTTTAGTTCTATTAATCTCTCTAAAAAATGCAGTCTTCCGCAGATTGTTATTGTTAACTAAAACCGTTTTTCATAGTTGAAATAAATAAATAATAAAACTTAAGTTTAAATTGATATAAGTTAAGACTTTTTAGAGTTTAACTGAAATACTGTAAGAATAAATAAAATCTCAAAAAAAATATTTAGCTAAATAAAAAAATAGATAAAAAACCTAACAAAAATTACACAAGCAAAACAAATTGACTAAAATTTAAACTGAAAGTAAAAATAAAACTCAAAGTTAATTAAAATAAAAATAAAATAAAATAGCTAATTCAATGAGCTAATTCAAATAGCTGGCCTTGTTCAGACTGTCCGCCCAAATCCGATTTAGTGCATATTCGGATGGAATCTTTTTTGAATAACTGTCCACACAGTGTATCGCAGTTGTTAATATCTGATTTGTGTGTCCATAACCGCTCTCTCATTTTACCGAATGTGCATTGTTTACAATGGCAATGCAGTTGCGTGTTATTGACTACGCTAAAAACAACAATGACATCAATAGACCAACGCTACATTTGCGTCATCGAAGGGTAACGCCCCTTTTTGGGGGGAAACAAACGGATTCCTGATACAGAACTCGCTCCAGGGACCTTTTGTTTTTCATTGTTTCTGATGTGTACAGGCCTGTCAGACACAATTACAAACAGATATTGTATAATATTTATATTGTTTAGTCCTAGCCTGCGAATATTTCAAACTTAAAATCAGTTAACAGCCAAGGTAGCATGCCTAATGAGAGCTAACGTTAATCACGTAGCTACTAGCTGCTTCGTATTTCTAACTACAACAAAACTGTCAATAGTTTAAATCAAGTGAAATATGATCCAAGTAAACCACCGACTCCTCTTGACATGGCCTCATCATCTAGTTTATCATACTGTGAGTGTGTTAATGACAAAAATAGGCTACTTGGTGATTCCACGAGATAATGGCAACGTTAGATGTCCATATTTGGCCACTGCGTGGGGTTATTAATCCAGTTTTCGACAATTTCAAAGGGAAACCTCTGTAAACACCGTATCCAGTAGCTTCTTTAAATACCTCTCACGGTCCTCGGCCCGCAAAGAAAGTGTGTATGTTTCTGCCATTTTTGCTATCAAGAAATTAGAGCGAGTTCTGTATCAGGGGAATCCATTTGTTTTCCCCTAAAACGGGGCGTTAACCTTTGATGACGCAAAAGTAGTGTTGGTCTATACTGTTTACAAGCAGATATTGTCTTACGACATAACATGTTGCCGGTGCACTGGATTATTATTATTATTATTATTATTATTATTATTATGGATTTAGTCTTATGAGGCAGCATCAGAGACGCAGGAAGCTGAAATGTGAAACTTTTTTTGTTGCTGCCATCTCCACTGGTTTCAACACTCAAAGAGGTGAGTATACTAACAGTATATAATCTTTTCCCAATTGACTTACTGTTCGCATCAACACACGCTTATTTCTGCAAAGACATTTATTATGTTTTCTACAAAAACTTCTGACGTGTTTACATTTTACATGGCATGAGAAGATTCGCTGAATCCGATCTGAGTTGTCAGACTGAAACGGATTTCCAAGAATGCAATTTGAATAGGATTCCAAAACACATAAAAATGTAGCTCGAAATGGATTTGCAAAAATTTGATTTCAGGTAGTTTGTTGCCGAATTTCAATCTGATTTGCACATACATTGGATTTGGGCTGACAGTCTAAACAAGGCTTAATAGTATAGAAGTAATACTAAAATAACACTTTTACAATATTTATTTAAAAGTGTCACAGCACCATGACTGAATATAATGCATCGTGATTGTACAATGTGAATGGAGTTGCACTATTTTTTCACCCTAAAAATACTAAAAGAATCATTAATGGAACAGTCAATAAACTGTTGTGATGAATCTGATCTAGAATCAAGTTCAAAGATTCCCATACCTCTTCTCAAAATCATCAGAAATTATCTGGTGGATTGTGCCAGTCGATTGTGTATTTTGAACATAGGGTATTACTGTAGGTTGTCTTAGCTGGAGGCAATATATTTCTGTGTAATTCCTCTCTGCTGTTCAATGGTTTTATAAATTGTTACTGATGATTCTGGGAAAGAACCCACAATGCATGGCGGTACTTTCAGACACTAGCTAATCGGTAACCACCACAGACATTCTTCAGATATGAGTTTATGTGTTTGTGTAGGTGGGTGAGTGGGTTGATGGTTTCGAATGAATAAGCGAGTCCAGTAGCTTCTTTCCAGTGATGGTTTTGTATGGCAGGGTCAGACTGGAAGAGCTGGAAAATGCTAGCTTTGTGAAATTTAAACTAAAAAACCTTCATAGACAAAACAGACAAAGAACTGAATGCTTGTGTGCTGAACAAGGACCCTAATGGGATAGCAGTGTTTAATAAAGCAGGTGCCTAGAACAATATTCTCCCATTTGTTCATTTTGTTTAGTAACATTTGAAAATTAGCAACATCTGCAGAAAGGAATGCATTCCCCTGTAATGCTCTGACTAATTTAAAGCAGACATTGTTTTCGCTGTTATTCCTTCAGGAGTACTGTATTACAAAGATGTGGTCAGAAGTTGTTAACCCTGTGTGATCTGAAAGAGTTATTGGTAACATTTACATATGTTTGTCTTATTTTGCTGTTTGTGTGTATGTTTTTCTGTACACTCTGCCTCCCTAGAAATTATTCATTTTGTGTGTGGAATAATGGGAAAAATACCAATTTATAAGCCAACTGCAGAATCCATTTGACAGATATAAAGAGGGTACATTGCTCATTACAATTAGTAGACAGCTTATATTTTCATTCTGGTAGATATATGCTAGTATTGATAAGTATGCAAAATAAACTGCACTTGGCATTCTGGACTGGTGCTTGTCATCAGTGTATCTAATCATTTTCATCAAGAGACTTTAAACTGATTATTTTGATTGAATGTGTTTAAGTGTGATTGACAGTGGTGTATAAAGTACCTGAAAACCATACTTAAGTAAAAGTACAGATACCAGAAAATGACTTTGGTAGACGTTGAAGTCACCTTTTAGAATATTACTTCATTAAAGTATCTTAAATGTATTGAACTGAAGTACTGTAAGTATTGAAAGAACAAGTAAATGCAAAATGGAAAAGAAGCAAATAAATATAGGCCCTATATTTATATTGTATTTTGGGGTCAGAATAAGAAGCACTTCATCTGGTACTTAATGTCTTTCATTTCAACTTAAGAAAACATTTCTGGAATATGGATCTGAAATAGCATTAAGATGTATTCACATAGTGTATGTATGTCAAAGTGGACTTGGATGCATTTAACCTGCAATAACAAATGCATAAAAAGGCCTAATGTTTTGTTTTTAACATACAATGTTGAATACTTATATTTAAAATAATTTAAAACATAAAAAATTCAAAATGTAAAATTAAAACCGCCAGTAAGAGGAAGCAAGTGACTGTTAATTAAGAGATTCACTGAGATTCAACCGATTCATAAACAAAACAGTTGTCTGTGTTAATGAGTGAATCACTGAATCATTTATTCAACTGATTCATGCAAAAACCTAAGTAAACACTGTCCATTTCTCAGAGACGCAAAACAGTGCTGTGATCTTTGTTAGGAACTACTTTTGATAGCAAAATTGAGCAAAAACAAGCAACATTATGTTTAAAATGTAAGTCACTTATTGCTTTACTGAACTTGTATAAAATTATTATTAAATGTGTTCATGCTGATATCTGTAGAAAAATAGTACTCTCTGTGTGATATAGATTAAGTTAACTAAGTTAAATTATATAAATATAAAAAGCATAACAAAGCATTTTTGCTGTCTACAATTTAAAATGAATGAAATTTTAAGTTTTAACAGACTAATTAATCAACCCGCATGCTCTCACTGTGTGATTTGGTGATATAGCCTGCTTGATAATGTCAGATCGCACATCATTACAACAACACTTAACATATTATCGCAGACGATTCTGTATCCCACACCCCAGACTCGACTTGAGTGGAAAATGAATCATCCGTGGAAGTGTGCGCACTTGTTTGCAAATGAGAAAAGTTGTTTTTATGAGTCTAACTTGCAAACGCCAGACCACTGATTTGTCAAACCTGATTTCCTGCAGTCTGTGTTCTTCTGACTATTTTGTAATAAGTAACAAATATGCTTCAGGGAAATGTATCGGAGTAAAAGTATACATTTTAATTAGGAAATGGAGTGAAGTAAATGTAAAAGTTGGCTGAGATGTAAAAACTCAAGTAAAGTACAATATAGTCTAATTAAAATAATATTCTAATTCAAATATACACTTTAGCACACATTTTAGTGAACTGGATTGTGCATTGAGCAAATGTGGTTTGCAAATTGTATTCTTTTGTGGTCACATTTGCGTTGTTTCCTGATTTAGATAGATATTCATATATAATACAATAAACGAATCAGCTTCTGAAACAACACAGACCGCATGTGTACATAAATGATGCTTTAAGCTGCTGTAATTCATTCTTAGTGACTTTCCCCAAGAGTGTAAAAAATCATTTTGGAAATAAAAAGCCCTGCACAATTGAGAGTTAGTTTCCACAACTTCAATCATTTCAGTTCAAATGCAGAAATTATGTGGCCTTGATTTACCAGACCAAGGGAGCACATTAATCAAACTTGGTCACAAATCAGCAAATTATGGCCAAGTACAGTAAAATACTTAAAATGCTGAAATTTTAATCAGTTTTGAATAAATGTGTAAATATGAGTCATGATCCAATTATTTCCCCACATTATGTGCAAGGCTTCATAGAAAAAAATTATGTTGACATAAACATAATATTGACTCATATTGTTTCAATGCACTCTTTTACAGTATTTGCATACATTTATTGAGCTTTTAAGTGCATTTGATACTTATTAAACTGTTATATGATCCAACTGTAAATTTCTGTTTGTTTGGATCGTCACACTAAATCCACAGCCAAGTGAGGCATTCACAGATATTAAACAGTGCTTTTCTCAGAAAGGTAGGAATTATTCAAAAGCATGTTCTGTGTTGCCACCTGGCTGCGGTATGAGTTTTTCTCAGCCTTCCAGGTAGTGAAACATCAACCTGTATGGATACAGCTTTAATAAGAACACAGTGACTCATAAAACACAAATCTGTTGTCTTCTGCTTGTGACAAATCTCTGTGTGAGCATGAGTGTTTGTTTGCGCGGATCCATGTGTTTTGAGCGAGTGGCGCCGTTTGATCTCCACTTCGCTCATTGATTGAAACCATGTGAGCACCGCACTCATGGCAGCCTACCATTAGGATCCACGTTTCCCTGCCCTATGATTTCCAAGCACACTCCCCTTAACATCAACAAAGCAGGGCGTCTTGTAAAGCTTGCACATGTTTCGGCTCAGAATTCACACTGCTGCTTTGCACAAACTGTGAAATGGACGAGGCCTCATCTGCTAACCAGTTTTTCACAGTAGCACGTGCCTGCTGGTGGACGCGGTGGGTGGTTGACAAGGGGGGAAAAGTTGGCGGGAGCTCTCGCTGCATCTGTGACATCGATCAGCTTGGCATACCGTCCAGCATAGGAAGGAAGAGTCATCATCAAAAGCTACATCTGTGACAGGCGGCCCTTACGGACTCGGCCAAAAAGGATTTATGGGATGAGGTGGGGGGGGGGGGGATGCTGAAGTAGTTCTTATGGATGGGTGACCTAGTTGAACAGGTTATACTTCTTCGAGAAGAAATATACGAGCCACACAAGAGCTCTGAAAAGCTGTGTGAGTTAAGACAAGCACATGAATAATTTGTTATTACAATATATATATATATATATATATATATATATATATATATATATATATATATATATATATATATATATATATATATATATATATATATAAAATATATTTTTTTATGTTTTTGAAAGATCTCTTATACTCACCAAGGCTGCATTTCTTTAATAAAAAATACAGTAAAAACAATCATATTGTGAAATATGTTTACTATTTAAAGGTGCAATATTTGAAAACGCCTTTGACTACAGTGTCACATGGAGTCCCTAAACACACTTGTAGCCAATCAGCAGTAAGAAGGCGTGTCTTGTAATGATAGAGAGAAGAGAAAGCTCTTTTTGAGTGCACAGGATGGATATTAGCAAATCGATTATAGATAGAGAGATGGAAGATGAAAAACTATGAAAATATCAGAGAAACAAAACATTAAAAAGAAGGGTTATGATCAGGCAAGAGGTAGGACCCGAGTAAATATCATATGTTTAAATAATATAAAATGTAATTGCAAGGCTAAATTGTCAGTGGCCATTTCTCCAGTCTTCGGTGTCACATGGCCATCCAGAATCATTCTGATATGCTGATTTGGTGCTCAGGAATAATTGATCATTATTATCAGTATTAAACAAAATTCCTTTGGTGAAGTTCAAAAGAACAGCATCTATTTGAAATATAGAGACCTTTCTAACATGTAAATGCCATTACTGCCATTTGTTTTATTTATTTATTGTGTCCTGCTACATAAACTTAATAATTTATTTTACAGCACATATGCTATCATAAATTTGTAATAAATTGTAAATTCTTTTTAGGTTCCTACTTTGTGAGTTTGTGTTTAAAAAGTTGGAGTAAAATACACAGATAAAGCAACAGTTAAACACCTACAGCCCTTTATTTGCTGTTCAGTATCTTCCATTAGTGCTAAAAATATTTCTACCTTTATCAGTGAGTGAAAAAGAGAGAAATATGAAATACCTTTGTGAGTCTATTTTATTCTGAATTACCCCTCCAAAAATTCCAGTTTCATTTGGAAATACTTGAATACAGAAGAAGAAGAAAAATAAAGCTTTTAAGTGATTGCATGGTGTCTTGAAGTAAAGTGGGACAAAACAGAAAGTGCAGGCCCTGCAACTGGCTGCTTCAGCTCACTTACTTCCTCTATCATCTCAAATGAAGTGTTCTTGCTGGTGTAAGTGTAGAAATTTCTCTAATCTTGGTTTTCCGTGGCGAAATCATAATCATTAATCATCTCAATCATTATCATGACAGCCAGTTCCACTCAAACAGACCTTCAGGCATTGCTCTGCAAGGTTCCTACTCTCTTTTCCTGGAGTATATGTGAAAAATAAATCGACTCATCTTTAGCAAACCCTCATAGTGACCTGATGTATATGACTCTTATTTGTCACTATGACAGTATTGGTACAGTATTTGCAGCATTTCCCTGAGCACTTGACTTGCATTTGTACGTGTGCTGATAACTGCCACATATGCAATATGTCGACTTTGACAGTGTCTGCTTAGCGTATATATGATAATAAACCTTAATGTTAATATGTCGTATTAACTGATATGTAGAGAGCAGGATGGCCAATGGCAAATATAATGCAGATATATGATGTAATTCAATTTAATGATAGTACTCTATATGAGACGACTCTAAATTGCCACAAATTAAAAAATAAAAGTAATATCATTAAATATTATAAATACAGTAAGCTATGCCCTATATAACATTATACATTTTGAGGTTAGTAAGATATTTGTAAAATAAATTCATACTTTTATTCAGCAAGGATGTGTTAAGAATTTATTTTTCAAATAGATGTTGTTCTTTTAAACTTTCTATTCATCAAAGAATCCTGAAAAAAAGTATCATGGTTTCCACAAAACAAACAAATATGCAGCACAACAGTTTCTAACACTGAGAAGAAATGTTCCTTGAGCACCAAATCAGCATATTAGGATAATTTCTGAAGAATCAGGGACACTGAAGACTGGAGTAATGGCTGCTTTACTAAAATTCAGCTTCACAGGAATAAATTACACTTTAAAATATTTTCAAATAGAAATTAGTTATTTTAAATTGCAAAAATATTTCACAATATTACTGTATTTAGATCAAATAAATACAGCCTTGGTGAGCATAAGAGACTACAAAGCCCAAACTTTTGTACAGTAGGGTATACACAAAATTATAATCTCTAATTTTACTTGAACTACTGTATATCACTCTATCATGGTATTTATATGCATTTCATATGCATCATTCATTTATATTTATGATTATGTCATGAACCGAATTCACCAGTCACTGGAGTATAAAACTATTAAGTGTTTTCCTCATATTAAAAAGTAAGATTAAAATCTTTCTATACGTTTTTATTATTTTGCTTGGAGTTCACAACATGGACACTGTTTTAGCATAACAGAGTTGGATTATAAGGCCAGACAAAAGATATGTCAACAAAAATGTCAAAAAAGACACCAGGACTGACGGTTAGCCATCTTAACAGTTTAAAAAGTTATGAAAAGTATGACCTACTTCACTAAAAGATTCCAGGTTGTATTACACCTTGAGCATGTGGGTGGAATGATGTAGGCTTTGGTTAAGGCAATGCAAATCTTCAACATGACTACAGATGTCTGTCTTTGTCAGACGTAGGAGTTTATTCAGACTGACACAACTTGTGTTTCATGGGATATGTGAAACATTTCAATCAAGTTTTAAAAAATGTTTGCTTCTGCCCTTTGAGAAGTGTTCCCTTTTCCTAGGTAGTGGTCTCTTTTTATGTACTCTCCACTGTTCCGCTGAAGTTGACTTTCCAGTTGTTTAGAAGCTGTTTTCATTATCTACACATCAGCAGAGCAGGTCCCTCTCTCATCATTTTGAAGACTTGCACACTACAAAATGAAAATGTCCTTCTTACTAACAGATTGCAAAGTTTGAAGATGCAGCCAGAGTACAGACAGGAGTTTTTGACAGCTCATTTTTGGATAGGCATCTCACACGATGTACCATGATCTGTCTTAAAAATATTTTTCCAGACAGTCTGGAACTGTTTGCCATTTTTAGAAGTGGTCCCTGCACAGACTGGCCCTTGTGTGGATTAAAGCACTCACTCGGTCGGTTTATGGGCAAGCTTACTCACACAGAGTCTTTGGAGAAACAAGAGAAAGCATCCTCGAGGGACCTGTGGGATGTACCAAATCATATTTTCAGATGTGGATTTTCATAATGGAAAGGATGTTTGTATTTGAACTCCACTGGTTGTGGGTGAAACCACCCACCACACATAAACTGAGGGCGGTCAAGGTCGAACTGTGGGTGGGAATGACATCTTTGCAGGTCTCGAACGTCGTGCTCTTTAATCTTTGTTCTTCAAGCCATCACAGGCTCAAATCATGTTTCATCTCCTTGTTTTGAGTTCAGTTGCATACAAATTCACAGTCAGGAGACCATTCATAGAGTCCCTCAGGGGCCCTTAGTCTTCAAAGACTCTCGTGCTTTCTTCACTCGCTGGGATCAGCTCTCCAGACAGTGTCTGTGTCTTTCAAGGCTAAATGTCTTGCCTTTTCGTCTGCTCTACCTGCTATGAGTCTCACTTTGGTAATTTGCATCTTGCTCTTTTTTTCTTCCTCTTCTTGGGTTTTCTTGTTTAGTCTTCACTCTCTGAGCTCTTTATCTCCTGGTGTCGGCTTGTTATAATGGCAGCTGCTTCTAGCACAAATGTCTTGCAGTCTGTGTGTGTGTGTGTGTGTGTGTTTATCCTCTGTCTTTTTGGCCACCAGAAGCAAATTCCCCCCAGCCATTATATCCAATTAGCAAGAGGCTTTATTTTCTTCTTTGCCCAATAAGGATTTAAATGGCATTAGAATGCACATTCTGTTGTCTCTCTTTTATGTTTGGAATTCAGGAAAACTAAAGGCATTTCTCAGGACTCTTTACATTACATGTTGATTTCAGTGTGTTATTTGTATGATTACCAAGATTTGTGTGATGTTTGTTTCAAGAGTACCCGCTGTTTGGAGTCATCATCAGTTGACGTTCCTTTTATCAACTGCTGTTTGTTATATAAGTACTGCATTCAATGCCAAAACACATAGTCATATTAAAGAAAATCATGTGAAAGTGTCTGCATGCATTATCAATATTGCAAATGCCCCAACCGACCAATTAGAATCCAGCATTACAAAGTGTTGTGTAATGTACTGTTTTACTTAACGGGCAGCTAAATATGACTTATCTGCATGTTAATTCAGCTTTTATTTACTCATTACAAAATACTTAAGTTTATAAATATTTAAAGGACATCTCACTCAACAATGTTAATTTTGTTATCACTTGAATGTTGTTCCAAATCTATATGACTTACTCTTTAGAAAAAATACTTTCAGTGCTATTTTTTTCCCATTCAGTCAAAGTCAATGGGGTCCAGTGCTGTTGTTTGGATTCTTCAAACTCATGTGTCCATGCTCTTGTGTTTTGTTGCATAGTTTAGTTAAAGTGCTAAATTCATTTTCTTTTTCATTTTAACTGTTTACAACAAATTTAAGAATAGTTTACTGCAACAAATACTGCTGCAGGGAATGTGTTCAATTTGTTAATATGTTAGTGACTTTCAAATTTCTTGAGCAGTAAGCTATTCAATTTAAGGCGAGACACTGCAGGTAAAAACAATGTTTTTTCAAGCACCTGTCAATTTTGAGATTTTGGGCTTTTTGGTTTTTCATAAAGCGCTTTTTCAAACTAGTGGAAGGAAAACATCCAAAAGACACTGTTAAGTGTTTCTTTTATAGCACTTTATCTGTTTGTGTCAATAGATTTCAATTACAATACATATTTTTAAAGGCCGTTTTCTCAAAATGAGTTTTTTCTTCAACACTGAGCCATAAATCTCCACTTCAGTAGCACGTACACACACCAAACTTGACATTTTTATTCCTGTCTGTATTCTGAAGATTTTTACAGAGGGATTTGTTCATATATATTTTCCTTGATTATATACAACATTTTATTCCCCCCAAAATTGTGAAAATATATTGTTTTCTGGCTGTTCAAAGTATTTTCTGAATTATGGAGTGACAAAAAAAGATAACCAGAATTCCCTCTGTAAAAACATTTGACTCTAATATGTCAAAAAAATTAAACAAAAAATTTGAAACTGACTTCATCTAGTTTTCAGATTTTTGTACTAGAAATGTATGCAAATTAGCACATATTTCATTAAAGAATGCCTCATTTGCATATTTAAACATAACATTTTTGAAAACTTGTAATACAAAAAATGTTTGCAATAATCAATGTAATCAATCAACTGGGTAAGTAAGGTGATAACTATTAGTTTTTTTTTTTTCCCTATTCACCTGCAGTGTCTCGCCTTAAAGCTCTTCAGCATGCTTTGCACTTTCACTGCAAAAGCAAAAAGGCCAATCCCAAAACTCCAATCCAGCAAGAGTTCATGCTCAATATTTAAATGCACATGGAGGATACACAGTTGGTCTCACTGACTCACTCTGCTGAACAATGCGTCCCCCATTAAATGACTGCTAACCTACACAGTTCCACTTAAACTCTATATGATTTATGTGCTGTGCAGAGCTGGGAGTCTGTGGAAGAAGGATGTCCTATGAAAACCGCTGCTCGCAACATGCAACTGACTGCGTGTTTTCCATAGGTTAGTTTTAAATTGACTGGTACTCTTTTGGTGTCCTAGTTTCTCTCCATCTAAAACTCTCTGAAATGAGAATTTTCGGCAGCAAATAGGTTATATATTTAGCACATGTGAATTTACACCGGCTTTTCTCAGTGCCGAGATGAGAATGTGGGTGTTTGCAATTTGCATGTCATTTAAATTAATGCATCTACAGTGTAATAAAGTGTGCATTTTCTGAGGCAGATGGTTCTGTTCTGCTGTTGAGTCACTGGTAAGTCATCAGACAGGACTCAGACTGATTCCCTAGCATCCAAATAAGCTACTTTTAGGTGTTGAATGTTTCCTAAGCCTCTTTTCCACTCTAAAGCCTCTTTTCAAACGGAACCCTTGTAAAGAATGAAGGTGCTTGGCTCACAGAGTATCGATGCCTACATTTGTGAGTTTTAGCCAGATTTTGCCTAAACCCAGATGTGGATGGTAACTTACATGAAAAAAACCATGGAAATGATGTTTCTTTTTGCTATCCTGTTAATGGCATGAGCAAATACAGCATATGGTGAGTAAAGGTCAAACACTCTCAGTACAAAATTCTCATAAATTCACTCAACACTCCTGAGAAATTCTCTGAAAGAGTGTTAACAGGATCTTCCCTGGCTCAGTTACCAGTCTTGAATTATGAAAGACTATACTGAGACTATAAGCAATATAACACTTAGAACTCTTTCATAACTAACCACTGTCATTTAATGTTAAGCTTTCAGTTTTTATGAACTATAGTAATCGGAATAAGAATTGTTTAAAACAATATACAGGTCAGATAGTCATATATCACTGGAAATATCTCAACTAGCATACAACAAGCAAATTGCGCTATATATAGGCACATTATCAGTTATTGGCTAGTCAGAGAGTATATAAATCAGTTGATATAGGAATACATTTGGAATACATTTGTTGTCATTGAATTGTTAAAGGGGTTATATGACATAACTGCGTAAACATAAAACCATGTCTGCATTTGTGATCGGAGAAAATGCTACTGTACACTGCTCAAAACTCACAATTGAATCATCAGTGGCAAATCCTTTAAATATGAAAACATACTTACAGACTGTGAGTCAGAAGCACCAGAAAGGTTTGAACTGCCCACTTTATAGAAGTAGCCTTTGTGCACAGAACCATTGTAGGCTATGATTTAAGAAACAGTCCATGTGCTCTGTAAAATGTGCTGCACACATCTGAATATTTGGGTTGAACTGTTCTGGAACAGTGTTGTAAATACAACCACTGATTTCTAGTTGCGTTCTCTTTTGGAAGGCTAAACGAAGTAGCTTCACCTTCAAAACTAAACACACAACGTCTCCATGACATACATGGTGGCTGCAACAGTGAGAATAAAAGTTATGCCTTCTTTCTTTGTGAAAATTTGGGTGGAAATATTGCAAATCTTCCCACATCTTGACGTAGACATGTGGTAGCGTGTTAGAACGAGGTGTTTTAGAAAAGCGTGTTTGACTCAAAACATTTAAAAATAATATTTCTTTGGATTTGAGACTTTAGTCTTTGCAAATGTACAGATCTTGTTTATGCACCAATAGCTTGTAACACTCCACAGAGAAAGAAAAAATTTAAATCGCATCATATGACCCATTTAAGAAAACAGATAATTGAATGACATGTTGAATGTAATTTTATCAAATCAAAAAATCTATTATTTTTATACTCTACAAATTGTTGTGATAATTAGCTTTTAGTGTTTTATTTGACTTTTTACTATTTTTCATTTGTAACTTGATATACTGATCAGGGGTGCGTTTCCTAAAAAGATTGTAAGCTACCTATGGTCAATAATTAACTTGATCACTTGCCAACCATAGTTCCTATACCCGCACCTTTGTAAGTTACGTATTATTTAGGCTTTGATTACTACTGAGCTACAGAAATGTTTAACATTTCAGCATTTACATTTATGTTAATCCCCATATATATATATATATATATATATATATATATATATATATATATATATATATATATATATATATATATATATATATTATATTTGTGAATATTGTGTGGCTTCTTAATTCTAGGGCTAATCCTCTAAATAATAAGCATATGTTTATTAGCAGACTTTTTTCAGTCTGGCCTTGTTGAATCACACTCTACATTTCCTCCTCTGCAAATAGCCAGTTTCTCTTCTTTTTCTGAACTGTTGCGTGTGTGCCAGTCTGTTCCATCCAGTGGTCCATGTTTTATTTACACACATGAACACTCACACATGCAGCTCAGCAAGCTATAAAAAAGGCTGTGAAGTTACCCTTTTGCTGGCCCATATGTTCACAATATGCCACCACTGTGATGGTCTAAACTCAACTGCTGGTGTTAGCTAATGGAATTAGTCACTATTTCCCATGTACTGTATAATGGCACACACAGAAACTGAACTCAACCCTAATGGCCAAATACCACACAAAATGATTTAATGAGGACTGCTGAGATATTAATAAGAGCTAAATCACCTACTGTCAATCTATATATTTAATATACACACACACAAACACACACACTCAGACATGTATATGTACAAATTATTGTAGAAATTATTTTGTCTCACAGAAACATTTGACTCTCAATAATTAGTTGAGATGGGATGCAGATGCAAATTTAGTTACAAAGAATAACATTTGTCAATTCAGTGGTGCAGATAATTTTTCAGTTCTGCTTGGTTCAGTAGGTAACACTGTTTCATTTTGCTTTCGGAGTGTTTAACTTGAGGTAGTTCCATGCGCAAGATGAAAAGGCAGAGCATAATAGAGGATGGCAATTTTGTAGTCACACCAGTTCTGCCTTAAACAGAATATTGCTCCACTGACAGGTAAAACAGTTGCAGGTGACCTAGAGTCCTAGATTATTATGTAATGTTTAATTTGACAGTAAATATCCCAATACTTCAAGCTTAAGAGTCCCTTGACGTGCCTTAAAACAAGCAGTGTTATTCTAGGGCGGGAAATATCGAGCAACCCCGCCCCCTTTTTAAAATAGCCAATAGCATTTTGATTGTCTGCTCAGGCCAGAGACATTGAGCACAGTGAAGTCATATTTGACAGCCACAGTCTAATAGATTACCCCCTAGATTCAATATGAAACTCTTAGTAAAACAAAATAGTGGCCATAATCATGCAGAGGCTGTGTAGTTGTAAAAGTTTTTTTAAAAGCCCAAGTCACGCATATGATCCTCTCCATGCAATCACCTCTCTGGACTGGAGCCAAAGTCCGGATGTGCGCTGTCGCAGTTAGCTTGAAACAACATGAAAGAAGTCTTCATTTGCACCAAATGAAAGCATATTTACACTGTCTGAATCGTTCTCTATCACCTACACTGTGCACTACGAGGCATTCACTGTACAGGAAATACTATACTGTGAACAAGTGACTGATCTCAGCCGGAGCTTCAGCATCTATAGTAAGTGCAGGAAGCGGGCACTTTGGATTCTAAAGAGCATTTGATTGGTCAGAAGATTTGATGAGAAGATAAAATATGATGTGACGTCAAAAAATTTGTTGAGCCATTTTGGAGGAAGAGATGAACTGCAAGCTTTGAATGCTTATATCTTCTAAATGCAAATTTTGTTAATGTTTTGGGGCACACTGTCTTATAGATAACCTTAAGACCCCAAACAACTTTAATTTTGATTTAATGTGGATTTTAAGTATGGAAGTCTGTCTCTTTATGATGTGGCTTTTATGGCATTATGTGTGGTTGTGGTTAAACATCTGGGCTGGTATCAGAAATGCTGCAGTTTTAAACCTCACAAGGGTGTTTCAAGATCTTCCATGATTATGCTATTGAGCAAGAACATTTGTCCTGATTGTCTGTCCCTGTAACATGTTCTATAGTCGCTTTGGATAAATGACAAACTTACTGTAATACTCTGATTATGATAAACTTCATTATTAGTTACAAGCCATTGATTTATTCATTCAAAGCCTATTAAATCAAAACTAACAAGAAGGCAAAGGATTCAGCTGTTCCACGAGTTTCTTTTGAATGTTCCTTATGAAAACCTCAAACAGCCACTAATTCTGGCTTTAAAGTTAAGCCATGCATGAAAACGCAACAGCACAGCATTATGAGGGTTTGTGATGTGCTCAGTGCCCTTTTAAATGCTTAGGTAGTGCAATTTGGATCTCTGAGTGTGTGGAGCTGTGCGTGCCAAAGCACTGATCTAAAGAGTAACGTCCCGCTGATAAGCAATAGGTATTTGGCAGGACATTTGAAAACAGATGTGGAAAGCAAGCTGATTAAAATCAAAAGGTGCCGATAGCCATATGTTGCTTTGGGTAATGTGCCTAAGACATGGCATAAATGAACATTGTCTGAACAATAAAGATTTCCTTTGTGCATCGAGGTGGGCTGAAACAGTCAATTAACATTGAGTTGTTGTCTTTTATTTAGAGTGAAGATCCCCAACAGATTTCACAGTATGCTGTTTATTTTGCAACTTTTATGTTAGTAAATAAAGGCCTTTATTAAACTGCACTTTTTCTCTTTCGTAAAGAATACTTTGAAGGAGATATTGTGTACCCTACAAGGTATTAAATATTATCCACATGAGATATGGGAGGCTCGCAGAGCATGTTTTTGCAAGCCCTTTATACCCCCAAGTCACCACATTGGTGTGTGTTATTGTCCGTGACTTCTATAGTCGTTCATTTTCTGCTGAACAGGCAGAAAACAAAAATTAGAATAAACTTGAACTCAGAGGAATACTGTGGCACTGAAATACCTAGATTGAAAAGCAGTTAATGATTCATGTTTTTGTTGCATTTATTCATGGGCTTAGCTCCATTGTGGGTACGGCTGTGTGTGTGCCTGAGGGAGGGAGCAATGTAATAGTGATTAGTGTACATTGTTTAACTGCTGTTGTTTGAAGAATGCATATCTTACTGTAAATACTGAGAATTTCAGGCAATGCCTGCAAGGTTATACGGTGGCCACTGGCTTAATGTATCAAATCAAAAGATACATTTAAATGTAGTTCATACATTGGTATTTTGGGGTGTGAAACCATAATGCCCTGATATCCTAATGAGAAAAGGAAATCTTGAAAATCCTGAAAGAAAGTTATATTGGTATATTGGGTGGTGTGTATATAATTTTATATACTCCTATATTTCATTGACCCATATACTGTACTGTATATAGCTTTACAGGCTAAACCTATTAGTGCATACAATCAGCTTTTGTATACTTGATCCGGTGATCAAGTCCTGTACACACCATTCTGTCTCTAATAGTATCCAGCTGTTGTCTTATAGAGACGTAATGATGTGTAAGAGGAAGAGAGCAGAAGCGGTCAGCGCTCTGAACCCCTATGCTGTTAATGTTCTACAGAGACATTTTCATCTTTCGAGTGAAGAGTTATTGGAAATAATGTATTGTGCAAGAGACAAAGGTACTACTTACGAAACAGTACAAATCATTCTGTAATGATTTTCAGGCATCTTTCTGTCAAGGTCAGTTGGAACTAGCCTTAAGCTTAAGACGTCTGTCAGATCTGATTATTTGCTCTCCAGAAAGGTTCTTCTCATTATTGTATCCCTCTTCAGAAGAAGTGTTGCCGTTTGATGTAATTTTCACATTAGTGTATAGAGTATGTAATCCCGACTGTGATGTTATGTAGGTGTAGCATTTAATCCCGCTATCCCCTATGTTCTAACCGCCTTCTATCCAACTGTATATCATTTTAATTCTCAAACAATGTCTTAAATGTTACACTGATAAAGGACTAAGCCTAATTGTATTTATCTGTTTGATATTGGATGTATTTACATCTGTTTGACCTCCTGCTACTTCAGTTTTTTCAAGTGTGTGAACAGGTGTATTTTTTTTTTAATTAACCTCTTTTTATGAGGAAATAGAAGTACAGTATGGGAGCTTGTTTCTGCCATGAGACAGAGAGAGAGAAAGAGAGAGATGAATGCGTATTTAGCAGATAATTTTATCCAGAGCCGCTTAGTGTACTTTCAAAGTATATGTTTTATCAGTATATGATTCATTGGGAACCAAGCAGACAACCTTAAAAGCATCATGCTCTACCAGCTGCAGAAAAAAATAAAGTTACTTAAATGGAATGGCTCGATGTCTGTGTCTGCATTAGACAAAGACACTCTCAGAATGAATACACCCCCTGAAGCTGGTGTTTAGTGGGAGGTGACAGGCCTGTCATTCGGAATGCCACTGTGCTAAATGCAGATTAGATCCATTACCCAAATCTGCTCTGACCTTGTCACAATCTGTTGGAAGAGAGATGTGGATGCTGTGTCTGTGACTTCCACAGCACTCAAAATTGCATGCCGCTTTCACACATACACCATGTGCTCATTTAAATTATGATCATTTAGTAATTAACTTTGTCAAGTGATGAGTGCTCTAAGGAGTCTACTTGGAAACTGCATGAAGTTTTCAGATTCATCTTCTTGTGATTCTATAAATTTTCTAAAGAATAATTATTACCTACAAAGCTCTGCTGGAAGGGTATTAGTACATTAGAGGATATTTCCAATTCTGCCTTAAAAGTTATTCATTAAGCCTTTAAAAATATATCATAATGACAGATAGCTCATGATTAGAGAAACTGATTAGTTAAGCAAGGTTTATTTATGTCTTTTATTATTATTATTGTTATTATTATTCTTACAGTTCAAATGTTTGAAGCTGGATAAGATTTATTTATGTTTTGGTGTGCCTATTATTAACATATTGGATGTTTATTAGTGCTTATAAAGCACATATACAATACCTAAAATTAACAACTACCTTACTAAATATCAATAATCAGCAAATTAGGAGTCAGTTGAGGCAAAAGTCATAGTTAATGGTTTGTTGATAGCAAGAAGTGGACCTTAAAGTCTGACCATTTGTTGTATGTTTTTATATTTTTGAAAGAAGACTCTTGTGCTTACCAAGGCTGCTTTTATATATTATTTAAATCGGGCATGGGCGATGGTAAAATGAAACTTTTAGCAGCCATTACTCTAGTCTTCAGTGTGACACGATGCTTCAGAAAACATTCTAATATGCTGAAAACATTTTGGTTACGTATGGTAACCCTCGTTACCTGAAGGAGGGAACGGCGATGTCACATTATTGACTGATGAACTGGGATATCACTTTGATAGACCAATCTTCTTTGAGTGTAAACTAAACGAGCCAATGTACATTGGCATGCAATTATTGCATCCAGCTGCCTCTGAGTATAATAAGGCAACAGGTGCAATGCATTCCAGGTTTTTGCTGAGGAGCCAAGCCGGTAACCTGGCGTCTCAGCTATGGTACAGCAACCGTGGCAACGGGACATGACAACTCTGTTCCATCCTTCAGGGAACAAGGGTTACCATACAAAACCGAAATGTTTTCTTTTGGTCTGTCACTTGACATCACGTCAGTGATGTAGGCCGGGGACGCGCCGGTGCTCAGAACAAGTAGTTCCACTCACCATTGTCAAAGCACTACCTCACTGTGTGAGACTGGATAACAATGGGGAGATGTACTGGTTCCACTGGGAACAGGGATGCTGTGGAAGCCCCATCCTTTCCTGAAGGAGTTTTTGGAAGATAATACACATATAGTATCCGTTTAGGTGTATATGGAGAAATCAGAGTTGATTGTAACTCTCTTGGAAAGACAGAAGTCTGCTGGGGAAACACGGGCTCTAAGGCTATACTGTGGACTATACACATAGTTGAGAAAGAATTGTACCACATTGATTTTTTTTTTTTTTATATATATATATAACAATACATGAAATCAGTCCCGAAGCAATCTAGAAAAGTAATGGGTTGAAAGTCACATGTCTCATGAGTTTCTATTTCAAATCTGAAGAAGATACCATGAAAAATTAGATTCCTGCAACCATTTTTCTGAGACTATGTCTAATTATTCATATAGACGTGTTCACATTGATAGCTGTGATTACACCGTAATAGCATGCTGATTTGCACTCAAACATATGGTAATCATGCAGATACAGAGACATTCAACATAAAACACACTCACACATATATGAAAAATGTTGAAAAATAAAGTCATGCCTCCATCAGATGACAGGTGCGTCACAGTGTGCATCACATATTTTATTTTTCCAGTCAGTAGATCCTTCCTCAGAGGAATCAGCCTCAGAGCAATTGGATTGTCTCAAGGAGCACTAGTTCGGGAGCCAGGTCAGTCAAACAAACAGGTCTACCTAAACGGTGCTTGCCTCAAGGTCAGTAGTGGTACAAAGATTTGATAATTTCTGGGTCATGACCGCCCTCGTGCATGTCCTTCAGTGCCTTGGCCTGGTGCACCTGCAGTAATGCTGTAGTGTGTAAGAGGTCTGCAGCATCACAGGCCAGACGAGTACCTACAGACCAGGGAGGGGAGGCACGGGTTGCCCTGCTGAGTGGAGGCGGTATTAGGACACAACTGCATCACAACTGAACTCTCCACAAGAAGGACATTGTATACCCCCTCGCTGCACCACCGTTAATGGTGGTGAGGGAGGAGAAACCATCAGGCTGGTTTCTGTCAGTAAAAGCTGCCATCCACAACCTGGTGAACTCCTTATGCACTTCCGGAAAGAAAGTCACAGAGGTGTGGCGCTGAGAACCAGTGCGAGCCATCCCAACACACTATTCATCCAACCTTGAAGACTCGGGACATGGTGGATTTTTCTACTCGAGCCCTACCTTCTCAATGGCCCAGGAAAGCATAGCTGACATTTCTGGATCTTATTCAGGCATTGCCACAAACCACGAGGACGGCAGCACAGCATTTATCTTCCTCAGAGAGCTCTCTCTCCAATGCTGATATCGACACCTAGTCAGGAGGAGGTCCACTGGATATCACTGGTACACTCGTTGAAGAGGGCTCAGCGCATTCTGCTCCACTTGATTGGAGGTGCTGGAGGAGTTGTGGGCCCCCGAGGGTTGGTTCCCTGAGGGGTTTGTCACCGCTGTAAACCTCAAACTGCCCATGCTACTGCTGGAAGTGGTTCTCATCTGTCGGATGCCAGAACGAGCCACAGATCACGGCAACAGGACTCTGCCTCTCATGGAGGTAGCCTGCCCAGTCATTTGAGACAACGATCGTGACCATCACCCGGTGCCAAGTAATGACCACACCCAGAAATTCACGGGTGAAATGGCATCCTTGTAAGGACAATCCACCGTCTTTACAACGATGCACCCATTTATTGCTCTTTTAGAGAAATTGTTTTTTTTTTAGGGAAATAATCTTTTATGTGCTTGGGCGCACAGGGGAATGGCTTCTTGCAGCACAACAGGGGGTAGTGCAACCTGAAGTGCACAACCCACTCAACACAGGAATGACCACGGCTGAAGAGCAATACCAAAATCTTCCAAGAGCGCATTGAACTCGTATGCTCACTTAAGACACTTGGATGGAGCAGAACGATGTTGTGGTCGGCTCTGAAGCGAAAAGCTGGTAGGCATTGCACCTGCTGCCTTATTATATGCACTCTGTGATCAGAGGCAGCTGGATGCAATAATTGCATGCCAATATGCATTCGCTCATTTAGTTTACACTCAAAGTAGATTGGTTTATAAAAGCGATATCCCAATTAGCTGGTCAACGACGTAATGTCGAGAGTGACCGACTGAAGGGGAACATATGTTCATTGGAAAGTTTTTTTTTTTTTTTTTTTATTCTGTAATGAATTGAAAGTATAAAAAAACATCATTTATTTCTAATATAAATAACAATATAAATGTCCTCGCTTTCAGCTTTGATCAACTTATTGCGTTGTTGCTGCATAAAAATATTAATTTCATTTAAAAAAAAAATTGTGTGTATATATATATATATATATATATATATATATATATATATATACACATACACTTTCACACAGTCTTCTGATATATATTTTAGTTTTAATGTTTTGGTCAAGCTTTAATTTGGGGAACAGTTCTCACAATTAACTATTAACTACATATTTTGCCTCAATAAACTCCTAATTTGCTGTTGTTAAGTTTAAGTATGGGGTGGGTTAAGGGATGTTAAATATGCAAATGCAGAATAAGGCATTTATATGTACTTTATATATACTAATAAACAATCAATATGCTAGAAAAACATGCCGGTAAGCAGCTAGTTAACAGTGAGAATTAGCCTCAAAGTGCTTTTGCACATTTTGATTGTATACATATTGAGTGAATTGCTTCTTTAAACAAATTATTTCTCTACTGGTAAAAACAGTTTTTGTTTTAATAGTTTGATTTTATATGTAACTTTCCTCTATTCTTGACTGTAGTTCTGTCTCCCATTCGACTTTTTTTTATTTTTTATATCTGACATGAGGCAACAGCTCTCTTTTATATTCCGTAAGGATACAGAAGCCCTCAAATCATCAGTTAACCTAAACCCTCCCCAAGCTTCCCTTTAGCTTCCCTACAGAATTATCGAACACACCTGGAATTTATATAACTTATTTGTTCTATTGCTTGAGTACCTGACCCGAGTAAAGGCTTTTATTTCTGGCTTAGGCTTGATCTTTTGATATACAATAGATTTTCAGCAATAAACCTGTGTTTTGCTGGTCACACAGTGCTTTCCTAAAACTGTCTGAAACTAATGCTTTACATTCAAAGCAGTCTGTAATGGATACAATATATATATATATATATATATATATATATATATATATATATATATATATATATATATATATATATATATATATATATATATATATCTTGACTTTTAATGGACCATAACCAATAACAATTCATCAGTGTTCCCTTAAACCTTTGCAGTTCCTCTGTGCTTGTCACGCTCCCCTATCTTCAGCATGCACCTTTAGGGTGGTATCAGCCTTGTGCTTTCTGTACCTGTTATATTATATTTGGATATTACTTTTCGCAGGATTTCAGTAAGATTAAGTCAATCCGCCCCATGGCTTTGCCTTATCACCCCTGGCCTGGATTATCTACATGAGTAGGGACTGCTCTGTAATAAACCACCATCATGTTTCATTTCATCTTTCCTTTTCTAGAGTTAGATTCAAAGTACATGAAATTAGAAAAGTGTTTTGTGTTTATTTCTTTATTTTTAACAAGAGTCAAATAATTGGCCTGTGTGATTTTTTTTTTTTAGACCTTTTGCACTGTCATTCTTTTAATAAAGTTCTTGGGTGGATCAATCACTGATATTGTGTGTTTTTGTTGATTCATGATGCCAAGCATCTGACATTTGTATGGGAAAATATTTGATTAATTTCCTTCTAAAATGAGCTGGCATGGGTGAGAAATTGGTTTATAGGGAGATGAAAGGGTTTGTGGGAAATCTGAACGGCTCTTTTCCATTCCATAAATCTGTCAGTGCTTTAGAATCACTGTTGCAGGAGTGGACACTCCTTAAACTGTAGAAGAGCTGAACACATGTTGAGAACAAACTCTTGAAAACAATACCAAACTAACTCATGCACACACACACAAACACACACACACACGTTTCCATCCGTAATGCCAAACAGCTGTTGCAGGGATCAGATTATCCAGATGGAAACTCATAGGGTGAAGAACGGTTTTTGAAGCATTTATTGGATTTTAGTACTTTCATTGGAATTAACATGTTACCATGAGAAACAAACTAAATACCCATAATACTGCGTTTATTTAGCATAATAGTCAGTGGTATTCCATTGAAGTTCTTAGAGTTCGGCCATAAATTCCTTCAAAAAAGACTGGGTGGAGAAGAAACATAGCTTGTCACCTTCAGCTTACAAATATGTCTTTATAAAATTAATTTATTATTTTTTATTTATTTATTTAAACACAATTAAGATATTTTTAATTAAAAATAACTCGAAATAATTTTGATATGTACACTGTACAACAAGTCGCAAATGAACTTAATCACTGTCTGCTGAATGCATTTGGTTTTGTTGCAGTTTTGCACAGAAAGAGCTCTAAATATGTCAAGGTGCACAGCCATTTAATCAAAATCAGTCTGAAAGCTGTATTAAAATGATTGGCGGGGGCTAACCTGGCATTCATGCCAACAGTTGAAAATACATGCCATTCAAGGTCAGTATGGTCTGTGTAGACATTCTGAAAAAGGCTAATTCAAAAAAAAGTGTAATCTATATTTTGAAATGATGTGAAAGAACTGTTATTTAATCCCTAGTAATGTATTATGATCTGTCGCAGACCATGTATTATAGTACTATGACTCATGGCACTCATTCAAACCCCTGTAATTAACTGTCTGTCCATTACAGAAGTATATGATATCTACTATTGACACACATCCACTTCAGAGAATGTGCTTTTGAACTAATAAAATCCTCATTGGCATTGATTAAATTTGCCTGTGGCTGTGTTTTCTAACTAGCTCTTTAGAAATTATCCTTTAAGAATGTGTTTCATAGTTGTAGTATCAGATTGTGAGAAAGGAGTGCTTTACAAAACGATAAACATTATAAAGATAACACTCAGTGTCTGGCGTGATGGCTTATTGCTGAAATAATGTCCATGTCTGGCTTTGTAATTTAAAGATTATGTGTATGTGTGCAAATGTACCATTCATGTGCACTGCTGTTCAAATGTATGGGGTTTACATTTTAATGTTTTGTACACTGTAGATATTTGATAAATGTATTTCAAAAATCTGAGAAACATACACGCAACAAACTATCCCCGCAGCATTTAGACCGACATTTCCAACTGATTCAAACAGGGCAAAAGACATCACCGCGGCGATCGGTAGGCTTCATTTACGTTATAGCCGCGGAAATGAGACCGTACTATTTACCATTCATTCTGTCATTACCATTATAGCTTACAGGGAATCCAAAGTGCACTCAAATACCAGACCTGTTGGTTATTGGAGGATCTTCTATTTCTGGTCTGTTAAATGCATTAGACATTTCGCAACGAGCCTTCAGCGCGTGCTGAGTGAGCGAGCGCCTTAGGGGCCGTTCACATATCGTGCCTAAAAACGCGTGGAAAACGCTAGCCGCGCCGCTTTCTCCTCCTTTCCAAAGCGCTCGGGCAGAAGCGCTCATGAGGCGTCTGTCTTTGCTAAGCAACAATGACGTGCTCTCTTCATGAGATGCGGAAATTTCAGCAAAGGATAATTGGATTTGCAGCTCTTAAAATCGCTTGCAGTAGCTCTGCTACTAAATTTATTTCAAAGTTGCAATCCATATACAACTATGATCAGCTGTTCCTTCATTTTGGCTGAGCTTTCAATGTTGTTACAGGAAAGGATGAAGCTGATTGGTTAGTTCATGACCCGCGGTGCACTTGCGGCATTCTGAAAAGTTGAGATGTTTTTACATTTTGCTATATCTAAAACGTACCGAACCGAACCGTGACATCAGTGTATCGTATCGAACCGAACCGTGAATTTTGTGAACCGTTACACCCCTAATATATATATATATATATCTTGCACACACACACACACATACACACACACACTTTTAACAAAACCCCACCCATTCACTCAACAAATAAAATAAGAATATGGTGACATGCCAATCAGCTACTCAACTCAAACCACCTGCAAAGGTTTCCTGAGCTTTCAAAATTGTCCCCCAGTTTGGTTCACTAGGCTACACAATCATGGGGAAGACTGATGATCTGCAGTTGTCCAGAAGAAAATCATCGACACCCTTCACAAAGAGGGTAAGCCTCAAACCTTCATTGCCAAAGAAGCTGGCTGTTCACAGAGTGCTGTATCTAAACATGTTAACGGAAAGTTGAGTGGAAGGAATCAGTGTGGCAGAAAAAGTTGCACAACCAACCGAGAGAACCGCAGCCTTGTGATTATTGTCAACCAAAATCGATTCAAGAATTTGAGTGAACTTCACAAGGAATGGACTGAGGCTGGGGTCAAGGCATGAAGATCCACCACACACAGACGTGTCAAGGAACTTGCTGAACCACAGACAACGTCAGAGGCGTCTTACCTGGGCTAAGGAGAAGAAGAAATGGACTGTTGCCATTAGTCCAAAGTCCTCTTTTCAGATGAGAGCAAGTTTTGTATTTGATTTGGAAACCAGTGTCCTAGAGTCTGGAGGAAGGGTGGAGAAGCTCATAGCCCAAGTTGCTTGAAGTCCAGTGTTAAGTCTCCACAGTCTATAGTGATTTGGGATGCAATATCATCTGCTGGTGTTGGTCCATTGTGTTTTTTGAAAACTTCATGCTTCTTTCTGCTGACCAGCTTTTTGAAGATGCTGATTTCAGTACCCTGCAGGTTTTGGCACCTGCCCACACTGCAAAAAGCACCAAAAATTGGTTAAATGACCAAGGTTTTGGTGTGCTTGACTGGCCAGCAAACTAGACCTGAACCTGGATTGTCAAGAGAAAAATTTGAAACAAGAGACCAAAAAAAATGCAGATGAGCTGAAGGTCACTGTCAAAGAAACCTGGGCTTCCATACCACCTCATCAGTGCCACAAACTGATCACCTCTGAATTAAGGCAGTAATAAACCATCTGACGTCTAAGGGTGTTTTTGGGGCCTGGATAAGTTTTGTCATGCCCTGACATTTGTGCTTTTTTCAGTTATTTATAGAAATCTAATGGCTAAAGTCTAATATCACTGTAGTCAGCACAAACTGGGCTATAATAATATGTGAGCAGCTTGTATGTACATGATTTTGTTTTTGAGAAAAAAAAAATGTTATGCATGGTTATTGAAAAACTGAAAATTTTAAATCACATGAATAAGGCCATAAAACACATACAGAACATTGCTTCCCGGGACTTTTGAGAACTGGAGCTTGTAGCCTAGAATTTTTCTTTCTAAATTATCTGAAAATCATCTTGTTTACTCACTCACAGAAAACAAAATATTGATTTAAATTTTCTAAGACACTTTTTGTTGGTAAAAGTCATATGCGAGTAGGTGTCAACTATCATGAATATCATTGTGATTCAAGCCGCGTGCTTCAGTGAAACATTAGCGTTCAGGGCGGGAGCATGGTCGCATTAGACGACAATGAAGGGAGATGTCAAAAATGGACATGGTGTTGTTTTCATATGGATTACTTTATCACAAAATATTTGTTTTTGGGGGCACTTGTTTAGTTTAAAAGTAGACATGTCAAGCTTTCTATAGATATCTCTCTCATGTCTCTTTGTTGAGTATTTACTGAGTTACAGTTCATTTTAATGACACATGTCTAAATGAAGCATATCTAAATTATGTTTTTATTGGTCTTATGAAGTATTCTAATTTGTTGACAGTTGAGCCCAGTGAACCAAATTGAGAGACCATTTTGAAGGCTCAGGAAACCTTTGCAGGTATTTGACTTTTATCCTGTCTGAAAGAATGAAAAGACAGAGCTGAACGCGGAGCGATTCGACCAATCAGATGAAAGCAGCGTGTCAGCTCCGCCCACATGTGCGAATGAAATATTGAAGCCATAAACCGAAATTATCAAAACGTACACAGACCAACTGTCTGTAATACATTTTCATTTTAATTTTGCAACTTATAAAGAGTTAAAATTTTTAGAATTCAATTAATTATCAGAATTATTAGAATTCATTTTACATATTAAAACTAGTGTGTGAAATAGCAAATGAAAATTATGTAATTTAATTTTCATTTAGCACCAAAGTTGCACAAATGTATTGTAAAATGTAAATGTAAATACAGAAATGCATTGCCATTTTACATATTGCATTTTCATTTTGCATATTACATTCCATATTGAATATTGCTACCCATATGCTTCCATACTTATATCGTTTGTTTCTCTGTGATGTTAATTACTTTACACAAAATTCCAATGTTACAAAACAGGAGTCTAATAACTGGCGGTTGCCATAAGAACACGTCTTGTTTATGTGCAGTTTTGTATAGATCTACATCCATGTTCAGTTTCTGCCATTCAGGAGTAGCTCTCTATGACCTCCTCTGCTTTCATCTTTTCAATGAAGTGTTTCGCTGACATTTTTAATTAAGGGGATGATATAAACATACTTTTCTCTTGCTAAATCCTAAAAAAAGTCACTTTGAAAAGCAAGGTTATTCTCTCGACAGTAGCATGCGTGTGATAAAAATAATGACGGCTGCTAACAGCCATTTTGGCTAACTACCATTTTACAGTAATTATATAATAGCTCAGATTTTAAATTATTTCTTAGACCCAAGGGATCTACAGCAGGATGTGTAAAAAGCTGATGGTCAGATTTTATTTTCAGAATAAGCACTGTTTATCAGGCATTAAATATAGCTGAATTAAAAGGCAGAATTAGCTTTTATGTGTCTTACAATGGTTACACAGAATTAATCAAAGTGTCAGAAGGACAGGGCGGAACAGATACTACACATCAGTTCCAGCACTAATTGAATGAGTCTGTGATGTCTGGCAGCAATGTCTTTCTTCCTGTAATCAGTTTAGCGAGTCTGTGTTCGAGACTGTGTGGTGCCACCATTTGGCTCAGATGCTGTTTGAGCTGCATCAGGAGAAGATGCTGCAAAATTCTTTACCCAGATGTAAAAGATGATCCAACGTCTGCTGATTTATATGAGTGTGTATGTGATGAATTAAAAATAAATTAATAATGTTACTAAATACAGTATGTTGCGTTTAAATGTTGGATGTGATGATACCAAAAGATTTGGATCTGTGTTTGGTTGTGCCCCTGTTTAGGGCTGTGCGATTTCTAAATTGCTTTATAGCGTGATTTTCCGTGGCCCCAGCCTCCCGCAGTATGTTAACTTAACCAATCAGGATGCAGCGTGCCTAAATGGAGTGCGAGAACAGAGCAGACTGGGCATATGTCTAACTCCAGGTTCACACACTGTCTGTGATGCGTAGCCTTTTTTTTTTTTCAAGCCCATGTTAACGGATCAGGTGCGAAAAGATTTAATATGATCTGAGCACGCGAATCTGGTTTTGTTAACGGAGCAAAGAAAATCTGCATGCGAGCGGATAGATTCGCGCTCGCGCATGATTTTAATATGCTTTCGCCTTACAATAATGTGCTCTCTTTGCTGCTTCTGAAACGCGTACACATAACTCACTGTTTACGCACTGCAGACGGAGTACGTATGAACCTAGGGCAATAAATATATTGGGCAAAACATATAACACCTGAGGCACCAATGCATGGCAAAAAAAATTATAATTAAATAAATCCCTGAACAGGAGTTTTATTTTATTTTTTATTATTATTTTTTGCCATATGTCTAGACATTTTGTTTGACATCTTTACTTAGTGATTATTTTGACTTATGTCTGTTCTAGAGACATGTTACAACATTTTGATGAAGCTCTCATTAGTTTTCTTTTGGAAATATGTTTCAAATTGATACTGAGTGCATTTATGACTGTAAAGCAATTGCTGTAAAGCAAATCACAAAATTGTACAAAAAAATCGTTATAGGTTTGTTTTGACGAGCATAAAGGCCTATGCATTTATTTATTTATGAAGAGAACAGATGAACAGAGACTATGCTTCACTTGTGTTCAACACAACACCCTGCAGTGACACAAGGCCACTAAAAACAACAATTTGTTAGGGCCGGGTAAAACAAAAAACAAGAACAAAAAAAAAAGATTTTTCTATTTTAATAGATTCTCATTTTTATATTGATTCTTAAATCCCAATCAATGCTGTTTTCAGTTGATGAATGAGCAGTAAATATAGTGTACCTCCAATCCAATAAATCCCAATAGGCTTTTAAGTTTTATGCATTGTTCATTTTGATATTAAACCATGTCACCGATTTCAAATTCTGTCTATTATATAAGGAAATTCAAGCAATAAATACCATTTTGGCACTCTTTAATATGGTGTGAGAGATCACTGTAGTGCCTTGGATCAAGCAAAGCGGCAGCACAAGATGCAAGTGAATTGATCATCTTTTTCACTTTACTACTAGTAGGTACTCACATGTGCATAGTCAAATGCTTAGAAAAAGACTAGTGACAGGCCGATGATCCTGCGCTCTGCAGCCTCACTGGAGCGTATTTACCAACAAATGGACATGGTTGGGATTTACAGTTACAAATAACAATAGATCACCCTCAGTGTATTCTGACGGATGGCCTTCAGATTTTTTCGTCACTGCAAAAAATAATTGCAGAAATTATGGTTAATGTGAGCCCTGTTTGAGACTGAACACAATTGTGACACACACACACACACACACACACACACACGCACACAACTCAACAGCCTTGTTTTCATGTTTGGGGCTCCAGGCCAAATCCCCAGTGTACAGCAGTATGTTTCAGAGAGCAGATAACTTAAAACTCAAACAAGGTTCTAGAAACCATACCCAGCAGAAAGAGGGGGAGCAAGAAAGTGGGAAGATGTAGCTTGGGGACTGGCCCTTTCATGTCTGTGAGCTGTCATTATGCTCTGTAAGAGAAAGATAGAGCGGCAAAACACTAGAAAACCACAACAAGATACAGTTCACAGTGGGTG
The DNA here is from genome assembly GCF_003368295.1 of Carassius auratus. Taxonomy (NCBI): domain Eukaryota; kingdom Metazoa; phylum Chordata; class Actinopteri; order Cypriniformes; family Cyprinidae; genus Carassius; species Carassius auratus. The sequence goes on along the minus strand of NC_039272.1, from coordinate 12,263,525 downwards.
GAGTCAAGAGCTTGTGTGATGTTGTATTTTTGTTCTTGCAGCTCTTTATAACACTACAATACTGTTTTATGGCTATAAATGGTGTAAATAGTTAAAGCAGTGTGTGTTCTTGTGTCTTGAAATTGTTTTATTAACATACAGTAAAAGGCGTACTTTGTGCCCTGGGTGTGCATGCGTCATTTTACTTGCCAGAAAAAGCTGTGTTTGGCACGCAAAAGTTTGTGTTGTGTCTGCGCATGTCTTTGTAGTTAAACTTCTGTCTTGGCTCAGATAATGATTCTTATGAATGTTATAGAGGAGCAGACATTGGCACTCACCCGAGTAGCTGTGCTGTCGCTGGGTTAGAGCATCCAACTCTCTGTCTTCAGCTTGTTTACATGGACTATTGGGGCTGTGACATTCTACATAGTGCCACATCTGTATGAAAATACCAAAGGAAATGAAGTTCAATATCAAATTGATATAGATTTTGTACATATTATTGGAATTGACATGAGAGTACACAGGACAGGAAATGAACTTTTACAGGAAATAACCTTTGTATGTGCTCCACAGCTTGGCATATGTGTCCTACTGTATGTGTATATGGAATGCACTACATCAAAGACACAGGAAAATAATTTATATTTCGATATATAAGGTCAGTTTATAAACAGCTTGTGCATGCCATAATATATATACATGAATATAATAATTTATTTTGTGTGAGTGTGTGTATATATACATATATATATATATATATATGTATATATATATACACACACTCACCTAAAGGATTATCAGGAACATCTGTTCAATTTCTCATTAATGCAATTATCTAATCAACCAATCACATGGCAGTTGCTTCAATGCATTTAGGGGTGAGGTCCTGGTCAAGACAATCTCCTGAACTCCAAACTGAATGTCAGAATGGGAAAGAAAGGTGATTTAAGCAATTGTGAGCATGGCATGGTTGTTGGTGCCAGACAGGCCGCTCTGAGTATTTCACAATGTGCTCAGTTACTGGGATTTTCACACACAACCATTTCTAGGGTTTACAAAGAATGGTGTGAAAAGGGAAAAACATCCAGTATGCGGCAGTCCTGTGGGCGAAAATGCCTTGATGCTAGAGGTCAGAGGAGAATGGGCTGACTGATTCAAGCTGATAGAAGAGCAACTTTGACTGAAATAACCACTCGTTACAAACGAGTAATGCAGCAAAGCATTTGTGAAGCCACAACACGCACAACCTTGAGGCGGATGGGCTACAACAACAAGAGAACCCACCTTGTACCACTCATCTCCACACAAGCTCACCAAAATTGGACAGTTGAAGACTGGAAAAATGTTGCCTGGTCTGATGGGTCTCGATTTCTGTGGAGACATTCAGATGGTAGAGTCAGAATTTGGTTTCTTGAACATGACAATGAGTTCACTGTACTAAAATGGCCCCCAGTCACCAGATCTCAACCCAATAGAGCAGGGATAGGCAACTCCAGTCCTGGAGGACCACTATCCTGCAGAGTTTAGCTCCAACGCTAATTAAACACACATGAACAAGGCAATCAGTGTTTTCGGGATTACTAGATAGATGCAGGCAGGTGAGTTTTCATGAGGGCTGAAGCTAAACTCTGCAGGATAGTGGCCCTCCAGGACCGGAGTTGCCTATCCCTGCAATAGAGCATCTTTGGGATGTGGTGGAGCGGGAGCTTCGTGCCCTGGATGTGCATCCCACAAATCTCCATCAACTGCAAGATGCTATCAGCACCTTATTGAATCAGAGCCACGTATAATTAAAGCAGTTCTGAAAGCAAAAGGGGGTCAAACACAGTACTAATATGGTGTTCCTAATAATCATTTAGGTGAGTGTGTGTGTGTGTGTGTGTATATATATATATATATATATATATATATATATATATATATATATATATATATATAAAAATATAAATATATATATATAAAAATATAAATATATATATATATATATATATATATATATATATATATATATATATATATATATATATATATATATTTATATTTTTATATATATATATTTATATTTTTATATATATATATATATATATACATATTAGTGCTGTCAAATGATTAATCAAAATTAATCGCATTCAAAATACAAGTTTTTGTTTACATATGCGTGTCTACTTTTGTATATTTATTAAGTATATATAAATACACACACATACAGTATATATTTTGAAAATAATTACATGTATTTACATGTATTATATTTATCTTAATAAACATAATATTTTTTCTTTAATATATACATGTACGTTTGTGTATATGTTTACATAATACATGTACACTGTACTCTCACACATTTATTATGTAAACAAAAACTTTTATTTTGGATGCGATTAATCACGAACACTGTGCCACTGAAACAGTGTTTTTTATTTTATTTTATTATTTATTAAAAAGTTTTTTTTTTTTTTTTTTTTTTGGGTGCTTATTCTGAATAGGCCCTTGAACAAACCAGTTAGATGTCTAATGGTACAGAACATTAAGGTTCCTTTAAAGAGAGTTAACCTCCATTTGCTACCAACAGCACAAAAACCCAAACAATTCATCATAAGCAGCCAATGAGGATAACCTAACCTCAGTTCTGATACCATCAGGACCCATGATAGGCTCCTTTCACAAGGAGATGAATAGGATGAAGATGAAGAGTGAAAGAGAAGAAAAATGAAAGGGTGCCGGGAGTCTTCCTGCTGTAACGTGATCAGGTTGATGGAGGTCGATGATAATGGCTGGAGACGGGCTGGGTTCATCCTTGCCTTTAAGGCCCACAGCACAGCGATTAACAGTCAAACACATGCATGCTCAGCCGGATAATCTGAGAGCTGCTGCTGAATGATAAATACAGGCTGGGCTCCGGCTGAGTGGTCGGCAGGGTCAGACGCAACAGCAACGTTTAGATATTGTATTAAAACTTGCCCTATGAGACTGTCCTAATTCCAAAGAGCCCGACCTTCAGGCGATTACGAGAACGGTCATCGGCTACATTCACACAGCAGCAGCAGTCAGCCGGCCCCATTGGAAGAGAACTAAAATGAGTAATGAGTATGAAAGGAAATGACAATCGCATTATATTCCTCTTATATTCTGCATGTTTTAAGATGCTTCAAATGGATTTTGAGAGTGAGCTCAGTTGATGTGTGCTGTATGAACAGAATGGCAACTAACTGTCCCAGTGTCATGTCACTGATATACGTATGAAATAGGTATGTGCTTCCCGGGGTATTCTTTTGGTCAGTCACTGATGTATAAGGCCCGTCAGCCTTTTATCGGGTTATGAAAAATGGAAATATCATATCTAAATATATATCCTTCTGGACCACAAAACCAGTCATAAGTAGCACAGGTATATTTGTAACAATAGCCAACAATACTGTATGGGTCAAAATTATAGATTTTTTAATTCCAAAAATCATTAGGATTTTAAAGGGGGGGTGAAATGCTCGTTTTCACTGAATATCCTGTTAATCTTGAGTACCTATAGAGTAGTACTGTATCCTTCATAACTCCAAAAAGTCTTTAGTTTTATTATATTCATAAGAGAAAGATAGTCTGTACCGATTTTTCCCGGAAAAACACGACCGGCTGGAGGGGTGACTTGTGGGCGGAGCTAAAGAATCACGAGCGCCAGTAGGCTTTTGCGTTGCATGTGGAAGCTGTGACATTATCGTGAGGGAAAAACCATCATCCAAAACAAACCATGGCTTACAGTCAGATTCAGCCATTTATTTATGATCCAGAGGCTGAAACCGAACGAGAGCAGCAGCAGCAACGACTCGCTCCGAGCGGGGCTCGAACCGGGGTCTCCGGCATGGGAGGGGACGCACTAACAAGGAGGCAGAGATATTTTAAGCAGTTTTACTCACCGCCTGCAGTTCCAAGACACGATCGTGACCCTTTTTCGTTGGGATTGCATCATCCTTAAGAAATAAACGATACGCAAATCTGTTGTCAAACAGGGCCTTGTTTGTAAAACAAGCATCTTCGAAATGCAGGGAACAAACAAAAACACTTGCACAACTCCGTTGATGCTCTGAAAAAATAAACTCCATCCACTGGTCCCTTAATGCTGTTTTTTTTTTGGTAATCTGTGCAGGGTTGTCTTGCCCTGGCAACCAAAAACACACTTCTTTTGTGACTTTTTCGCGACGCTCTCGCTCTGATCAGTGAATCGATCTGATCAGTGAAATGTCTGTGCTGCTCAGCCTCGCTATACGGGAGCGCGCGCTCTTCCGGCAGACGTGCCCTCAGGACCCATATAAGGAAATTCCGCTCCATCTAACATCACACAGAGCCATACTCGAAAAAAACTTTCCGAAACTTGTGACAAACCGGAAGGAGTATTTTGGGAACAAAAATACTCCTTCAAACGTACAACTTAATTTTTGAAACTTTGTCCATGTTTAGCATGGGAATCCAACTCTTTAACAGTGTAAAAAACTCAGTATGCATGAAATAGCATTTCACCCCCCCTTTAAGTAAGGATCATGTTCCATGAAGATATTTTGTAAATTTCCTACCGCAAATATATCAAAATGTAACTTTTGATTAGTAATATCCATTGCTAAGTCAACTTTGATGGCGATTTTTTACCTGTATATCTATCTATCTATCTATCTATCTATCTATCTATCTATCTATCTATCTATCTATCTATCTATCTATCTATCTATCTATCTATCTATCTATCTATCTATCTATCTATCTATATATATATATATATATACTATTATTATTATTATTGCACTTTCTGATTATAGATTGTCAAATATTTGTATCTTAGACAAATATTGTCCTATCCTATCCAAACCATATATCAATGATATATACTTAAAAAAAAAAAAAATTGTGGTTCAGGGTCACATACACTGCTGTCAGTCCCAAACACTGACTGTGTGTATGTATCCAATGTAGTGTGTGGGATAAAGAACAACATGGCTGTCTTTCGTTGTTTTAATAATTTCTTTATGATGATATTTTTGGTGTGACCCAAGTGCACAACTGTTAAACAGCAAATAGCTTTTGTGTTACAAGAGAGGCTATGTGAAAGAGGATTGACCACGTCTCTCTCTTTCTCTCCTTCCTCCCCTCCAATTCCTTCACAACCCTCTATAGCAGCAGATGGTGAGGATCCGACTTCAGCAGGTGGGATATATCTAGATATGGTAATTGTTGTGCTCCCCTCATTTGGCTCATGTATCTCTCTTTGTTGCCCTTCTTTCTACTGTTGTCAGTTTAGGCATGTGTGACCTTCCCTGCATGAAATTGGCACGTCTGTTTTAGAGCTCTTCCCTCACCTGTTTCTTCACACCTTCTCAAGATCTCCTCTGATGTCACATCGTTCTTGCTGTGTTATTCTGTCTTCTCACCATGACGTTGATGCATAGAGCATCTCGAAACCTGCTGCAGAAACCCTCCTGCTTATGATATATCACCCAGTCTCTTTCCAAATATTGCTATTCTGATCGCTCGCTCACAAACGAATTTGGTTGCCGCCACTGGTGATGCATTTTTTCACTTTTTATCAATTTTGATAGCTTTGCACATTTGCTACTGTGCATACACACACATGGTAATATACGCCGTTTTTTTTCTCCACCTCCTCTCAATCTCCTTGGCTTCTCAGTATCACACCCATTGATCCCTCTCATCGCGCATGGTCAGCACTCACTCTCAAACCCACTGATCTCTGTGAGCAGAGCTGCTTTGAACTGTGCTCAGACTCTTCTCTCCTGCCTCGTTGTTTTATCGGGTTCCAAGCTTTCAATAAAATGCTCCAGCCCTTCTTTCTTTATGTTCACGGGTGTTCATCTCATATTGCGGACAAGATACACATCTGTTGCTGTCTGTCACCTGCTTCAGATGGACTTTTGTGTAATTTTAGATTTTTGCGAAATTCATCACGATTAAGATTCTCTTTTATAGCTGTTAAGGTTTGAACACATTTATTATTATTTAGCAAATTTTGCAGGCAACATCTAATCATCAATATGAATCTACACAGTCGCAAATTTCACATTAGATTTTCCAACACAGATTTTCCATCAAATTCTTGTTGGTAGCATGGATTATTTTCTCTAATAACCACACACACACACACACACACACACACACACACATATATATATATATATATATATATATATATATATATATATATATATATATATATATATATACACGCACACACACACCCTACTTATACACACACACACATTTTGTTTCTGTGAATTGTGGGGACTTTCCATAGTCTTCTATTTGTCATGGTGTGCCTATGGTGAGGAGAGAAGAATGAGGAATGAGGAAAACGCAAAATCTTTATTGGCATGGAGGAATCACATGTAGGACACAGGATCTACGTTTTAAGAAGCCATGAGGAACTAAGAAATGGTAACACTTAAAATACACAAGACATGACAATGGGATGACAAGAAACACCTGGGGACAAAAAACAATAGGAACAGGAAATAGGAATGAGTAAATATGGTCAAGGAGAGAGAAACTAGGACATGGGGAACATTACAAGACAGAAATGGAGTTTGACATTATACAGGCGAATCCACGCGACACATAACATCCAACTGGGGGGGAAGGTTGGCATTCCCATGGTAGATCAGGCAGTTCAGGGCACCATGGTGGACCAGGTAGTTCAGGGCGCCATGGCGGATCAGGCAGACTAGGAAGCCATGGCAGAGCAGGGAACTCAGGAGGCCATGACGGAGCAGACAGTTTAAGAGTACATGGCATCATAGGGAGCTCGGGGAGCCATGGCAGATCAGGGAACTCAGGGTGCCTGGCCTCAGCACTCAGCCCGGCCTCCCGGACATCAAGGAATCACATGTAGGACACGGGATCGACGTTTAAGACAGCACAAGGAACTAAGAAAAGGAAACAAGACATGACGAGGGGATGAAGAGAAACACCTGGGATCAATAAACATAATAGGAACCGGAAAAAGAAATGACCAAATATGGTCATGCAGGAAGAAACTAGGACAAAGGGAACAAAGAACTGGGGAACAAAGCAAGACTGACACTATTACTTTTATACTGACCAAACAATATTTTGTATCCCCTAACCCTAAACATAACACTTACAGAAAAACTGTTTGCAATGGTACACTTTCAGATAAACATCCTTTACTATTTTTTTTTATGTATTTTTTTTTCCCAGAAAAAAAAGTACAGGTTTTACTATCTTTGTGGGGACATTTGGTCCCCAAGTTGTAGCATAAACAAGTACACACATACACGCACTGGGAAACACTGTTCACTAAAAAAAGGCTTTTGAAATTATGTTGTCAAACTGACTTTCTTAAATATGTTTTGACATATTCAAAGAGTGTGCATGCATCTTCATTTGAGTCTCTGCAAGTGGACCATAATCAGAAAATAAATCCACAGAGCGGATGAATTTAAGATTGTTGTTTGGTATAGTTTTGATGTGTTTCAGCTATAAAGCTCACATATAATCTGGAATTATTTTGGATGATTTAATTTTCTACAATCCACAAGGGTTAGAGCAATGACGTCAGTGGGCATGGAGCATTTGCAGCATTGATTTGAGATTTATGACCTATATTGAAGCCTAAATTATATATTTCATAGTGTTGGTACATGAAGAAATGTTCCTTCATGAGTGTTTGTGTGTGTGCATTTTCATTGGTATACCATACGTCCGGTGTGACACTTGAATCAGTAGCTCCTGCAGTATACTGTTCAGTCAAGACCCCCAGACTGTCAGTTAAATAGCATAGTACATGTTTGATATGATTATATAGATTAAATGAGATCAAAAGCACTATTAAATAGGTAATCATGGATCTGATGTGTACATTTTATATGCAGCTGGAGAACATTCATCGTAGCCCAAACTGCCTTTATTAGTGTAGTTGCTATGGAGGAGTGTGTTGCATGAATAATACACTTTCTTCTTCCTCCTGGGGAGTTTGAGTGATGGAGCGGGTAAATGCAGCAAACATTAGTATGCCATTATATAACTAAAGGTGGGACTGAGTTCACTGGCCAATATTATGACCCCTTCATCATACACTGACATGCTAAAAGCCCTCTTTTTAAATGCCCTGCTTTTGGCCCGAGCACCACTTTTGTAATCCGAGAAACATTATTTCAATTTGCTCTGCAGTGCGTTTCAACTTTGAAATGGAAAGAGGTGGCTTCTGTTCTTGTGCAGGTCCTGTTATACCTGGTAATTGTTAGCATCAAACGGCTGGCAATAATTTGATGGCTTTACTTTAAACATGGCCTTTGGAAAGGCCCAGCATGTACAAACTCATAATAAAGAGAAGCAGGTTACCAGCACAGTGTATGTTCTTAAAGAAAAAAAAAAAAATCTGGAGACTGTACTGACTGGAGAACATTTGACAGACATGTTAATCTGTATTATAAAACATGCATAAATATTTCTACTTAAAAATAAACATTAGCTGGCTCTTGAAAACTCTTTTATTTGAAATATAAAGCATACACCTCAGGTAACTTTTACATTTACATTTACTCTTAAAATGAGCTTTATTTTTGCTTGTGTGAACACAAACTCAGGGGTAAAAAATTTTTTACCTCTCAGTATAATGAACATAGCATAAACTTATGTCTTATCTTCAAACAATTTATGTACAATCAGGTAGATCAATATTTACTAAATAGAAACTGTATGATTGCTTGTATTGTTGCAGAATGTCAATTCTATTATTGCCAAACTCTAATCTGATAAATGAGACTAGAAGGCATGAAGATATTAAGATATTACAAAGCTGCTTTGAGACAGTGAATTGTTAAAGATCTATACAAAAATTGAACTGGACATATCTGACTTATTTATTCGTGAGTTGTGATATTCCTTCAGAAATGCAATTATGTCTTGCTAAAGGATTACAAAATAAGCACCCAAATTGGTTGGTCTATCCAAAGTAAACTGTTGCAGGAGTTTTCATTTGGCCACGTCTGTTCTTATCAGCCCTGCATTCTTGGATGGATGTGAGTTGACAGGAGAGAATCTCTAGGCTGTTCTTCTCCTGCCAGACTGCTATCATGGTGACATTTCCATGACATTTCCTGCCTTGCTTTTACACCCTCACCTTCCATATCCAAAAGACTTTCCAAGGTGAGCTTGAACTAACTTCGGCTGCCCTAAGAGATTATGCTCCCTTGGCATAGAGCTGGATGGCCACATGTTTATTTATTTTGCCTCTGTTCTGTTTTTACATTAGCTAGTTGTTGCATCTGTTTAGTTTAGTCCGCATGTCTTGTCATATATCGTGCATGGCGGGATTTAGAGAGGGCTCTTAAAGCCAGTGCTTTTCACTGCCAGCCACAGTTCATAGTGGGAGTGGTGAGTGTACTGGGCAGTAGACGCTGGTAGGAGGCTGATACTGCACTCCCCATAAAGAATGAAGACAGAATTAGGCCACGTACGAGCTGTGTAAGCTCTTACCCTGCAAACTCTGCGAGCTGAACATCTCTTTTAATGTGCCTGCATAGGCATTAATGCGAAAGGTATGGTTATACTGTGGTACAGTGATTCTCGATTAAAGACACAGTGCTCTAAATCACAGAATACCGACACTGCTTCCAACTGAGGGCAGGTGAAATGTGTTCATTTAACCTTTGAAGATTAAAGACACAAGAAACTTAGTGTCTTGTTACCCAAATTATCAGTACATTCTTTTTATTATTATTATTATTGGAGCATTGTGGAATGTGTTTGTCTGTCATCTGTCTTCCTGCCTGCTGTTCTTTGTTCTATCGTTCTTTCTTTCTAATGTTCTATCATTCTATATATCTAGCATTCTCTTTGTAGCCATTATACTTTTTTTTCTCAAAAACTTTCAAACAAGACTTTGTAAAGCCACTTGATTTTTGATTTATTAGTAAAAAAGCTACATTAATATTAATTTATTTAAATTTAAATTAATAAAATTTAGAATTTATTGTATTACAATCCAAATAGCATGTCAGCATCCTAATTTCTAAATGTAAATTCACGTTCTATATAGTTATTTTAAATGAATTCTAAATTAAATTCTGAATGGCATGATTCTGAATGCAACATACTTTGCAGTTGAAAGGTGAAGCGCAGACAACTTTTTAAATTTCAATACATTTTAATTCTATACAAATTCTATACATCATAGCACATTGTGTCAAAAGCTGAACTGATAATCGCTGAAGACCTTAGTAGTTGGTTTGTCTTCCTGCAGGGCTTCATCTCTTTGAAATTAATTAGAAATTAGTGTATATTATTATTCCAAAAAAACTGTATGCACCATGAAGTATGAAAGTATGAATGTAATGATTTTATCAATATTGTGATATCCCAATAGCAAAACTGTCTTTATATTATCATGGTCACATGACAATATGAAACGATAGGTCTTCTGGGCGTTAAAAAAAAGTTTTTCAAATGTAAAATTCTTAGTCTAACATAAGGTCTTTTAAAGTTGTGTTTTGGGCCATTATGCTTTGGCACAGTATCCGTCAAATGAAATAAAACCTAATGCAAATGGCTTGAAGGGATAATTTGATGTTTATCTGCTTACCCCGAGGGCCTCCAAAATCTAGGTGACTTTGTTTATTCAGTAGAACACAAACTGAGATTTTTAGCTTAAACTGTTGCAGTCTATCAGTCTTATAATGTAAGTGAATGGGAATCACAGCTAAATCATACAATAAAACAAAACCAAATTAAACCCTGTGGCTCATGATGATACATTGATGTGTAAAGACACAAAATGATCGGTCTGCGAAAGAAACTGAACAGTATTTATTAAAATTTTTACCTCTGATTCACGCAATGTCCGACCTGTTAGAACTCTCCTAAGCACGTCCTATTGTGCGGGTTTTTAGCAGCAGGCCCATGAGGTGTCATCGTCTTCTTCTTGCTTTATGGAGGATCACAGACCTAACTCTCAAGTGGACCATTGACACTCCTATTTGAGATTGCAGATAGAGTGTCAACGGCCCATTTAAGAGACAGGTGACGGTGATGCACATAAGTCTGGTGGGTAGCTGTTTGTTTCATTGTGAAAGCAAAACTACTTTGTTTGGCCTTCCAAAAGAGGATGATATCCACTTCTCCTGATCCGTGATGGTCGCTGAGAAAATACATCAACTTCACACTGTAGATAGCCTTTCACCGTGGATGAAGCGGATTCCAGCCTGGAGTTGTCACATGTGGTTGTCACAAGCACCCAGCTGCTACTTCTTTGAATCCGAAGCTGTTCCTAACTCTTGCCCTCGTCTGTTCCTCACTTTTTTCAAGGAAAGTGGCGCTTCTGTATTTAAAGAATTTGCCACTGATGATTCAAATGTGAGTTTAGAGCATTGTAGAGTAGGCTTGTTGTTTGTCATTTCTCCAGTCACAAATGCAGACATGGTTTTGTGTTAACATGGCGCGATGCACAACACAACGTGTTTATTATCAGTAATTACCGTATTTTTCGGACTATAAGTCACACCTGAGTATAAGTTGCATGAGTCCAAAAATACGTCATGTTGAGGAAAAAAACATGTATAAGTCGCATTGGACTATAAGTCACACTGGACGATAAGTCGCGTTTATTTAGAACCAAGAACCAAGAGAAAACATTACCGTCTACAGCCGCGAGAGAGTGCTCTATGCTGCTCAATGTAGACTACAGGAGCAATAAGTAGCACAACAGTGCCCTCTTGCGGCTGGAGACGGTAATGTTTTCTCTTGGTTCATTTCTGTATGAAATGTCGCACCTCATTTTCAAGTTGCACCTGACTATAAGTCGCTATAAGACTATAAGACTATAAGTCAATTCACTGACTTTTTGCTCACTCAAGTTTTCTTACCTAAGAGCATGGGTTGGATCTTTAAATTTTTAACTCTCAAAGTGCGTTAGATAGAATTTAAATTTAAAATAAATACTTTTTTGTTTCAATTCTTCATTTGTCTTATTTTAAATATTGCAATAAATGTTGTATTGTGGACTTCATATCGTGATAATATCGTATTGTATATATATATGAAAGAAAAGACATTTGTGTAAACTAAAAGCATAATTTCAGATGGAACAAGTAGAAGCTTCAGTAGACACAAGACCATCTGATTGTCTGTACAAAGAGTCATCCAAAAAATATATCAATAATAGAATTATGTAATAATGATTAGTGATTTGTAAATAGTGCAGACCTTTGTATTGGTTTTATAATACTTTTTTTTTTTTTTTTTTTTTTTTTCGAGCTCAAATAGAAAATCTCAGTTTTTCAGAGTGTGCTCAGTCTGCCGGACCTCACTGTTTAAGTGAATACCTCGCTATAGTGGAAATATATGTATTCTGCAGTCCCCAGACTCTTAAGATACATACTGTACATTGTATCTTAAGTATCTGCCCTCACTGTTTCACTACGCTTGTGCTGTGCTGTGCTTGATTTTAGCTTACAGGAAGTCTGATTTGAGCTCCAGCTGCTCGCTTACCTCTCTACCTCCCAAACGCTCAGCCCAATCTGCTCATGATAACTTAGACACCTAGAGGCTGTCTGAGCCCCTCTCACCTCCATCACCTTCACCTGGAGATCATTTGAGGGAGCAGTAATTAAAACACCTACATTACTTCCTCTGCATGCCAAAGTACAATTATCCAGTGGGATGTTTGTTATATATGATGCTCTATATATGGCGCTGTATGTAATTATCACAGACAGATTGCTTTATTTAGAGACTGCTTTATTTGCATGGACTTCGCTAAAAGTCAAATATAGGGGATTCAATCGATGGCTAAAAGGTTTGCTCAGTGAAAACCCACAAAGGTTCAGACGGCAAAACTGTAATTATTATAATCCAGCCAAGTGATCACCATATCTCCATATTAATGCATTACGATTTCCATACCATTCAAGTGACATTACCCACAATCTGCATAAATGAATACATTAGGGAGTGTAATGCATTTGGGCTGCTTACCTGTCTCACTTCAATGGCGTTTGAGTTGATTCATATAAGCGAGAGACTAAAATGAATTCACTTTGGGGAATTTAGTAGGGAGCGTCCATCAGAGAGTGATTAATTGCACAGGAAACATTGGACGATTTGATGTGTTTAACCGCCGCTGAGGTTTTACTATTCTGCATTGGAACGGGGCTCTTCTGATAGATTGGCTTCCATTGTGACTTGTCGGAAAATCGGGATGCGTGCGCCAGCCAACATCAATTACTTTCCTACCACAATCAAACCGCCCAACAACGGCTGACATTCTTGGTGAACCCCCTGACTTGTGCCACAAAAGGGAACAGCACAGAGCACAAAGCTTTGTTTCATCGGCCACAATGCCTGGCAATGTCTCTCAGGAACGTGTGTAAATGTGGCATACGTCCCCCACCCTCCTTCCTTTCTCCCGCTCCCGCTCCCTTTTCTCCTTCTCATACTGTCTCCCTCCTTCCCTGTCTTGCTATCCCCTCTTCTGACTTCCATCTCTCTGGAGATAGAGAGGGGGCTGTCACAAAGCTTTGTGCGGTTATAGATCGTCATGTCAGAATGCAGGCATAGCTGTCACCCTCTCCTTCAGGATGCAGAGGGCTTTTAATAGAGTTCTGGCAAGGTTATTACATGGTGTGTCCCTTTAATTAGCTACTAGTCTCATTATAGCTGAGATGCAGCACTGGAATTCACAAATGTTGATAGAGTTACCCTCTGTGGCACATTTCTCCAAGGTTTTAATTTAGTTTTAATTTATTTCATTTTAGTTATTTTTGCACTTCAAGTTAAATTAAATAGATACAATTTTAATAATAATATAATTAATATATAAATTGAAGTATTGCCTTGATAGCTAGCTGAGCTGTGTTTAATATGCCGATTTGGTGCTCATAAGAAACATTTTTTATTGATTGATTTTATTATTTTTATTATTACTAATGTTGAAATAATGCATAATATTTTTGTGAAAACCATGGAGCCTTTTTTATAGTTTGTTGAATAGAAAATTCAAATGTAGTATGAAAAATATGATTAAATTATTTTTAAACAAATTGAGAGATTATTGAGGCAAAGGTTGTAGTTAATGGTGTGTTAATAGCGAGAATTGGACCTTAAAGTAATGCGTGATGAATAACGGTATTGACATCTATCAATCAATCAAACAACCATGCAATCAATCTTACTGACCGCAGGTTTTTTTTTTTTTTTTTTTTTTTTTACAGTAGTGTTTCCCTCAAAGATCATATTGTCGCATAATCAACAATTTTCAAGACTCTCATCCAGAGTTGTTCTGCTTAGGACCAAAATTGAATTTGTGTCTTTTGAAATTTGCATTTAGTCTGTCTTTGCACTTAAGAGCACATTGATCATGTGTCTCTACATCTCTCTACTCCGCCCATGCTCTCCTGTAGAACTTGCTGCTGATATTTTGAAAGATTAAACTGACTGCCCTGCAATTTCATCAAGAAACGTTTGACAGCATGCAACCCGATGCAGGCACTCTAATGTTTTAAACATCAGTATTGTATTGATAGGCCATGAGATATGGGCCCTCCGGGGGGTTCTTATGAGGTTCACTTGCTTGCAAATGCAGGATTTGGGAAGACTAAGAGATTAGAAACTACTCTAGAACAATCAGTCCAGTGCTTGAATGTTGTTTTAAAAGCTTTTAGTGGAATCAGCATTTTGATTGGTCATTCATGACTTCACAACAGTTTCATTATTATTTTTTTTTTCAGGGCAACAGATGAAATAAAAGTGGATTTTCCATTTGTTCATTTGGAGCAGAGAGACTCAGACCATTAGGAGCCAATATATGAAAACATACAATAGAGTGTTTTTTAACAATATTGTTTAATTAATATAAAACATACAGAAATATTGCCAAATATTTTATTAATATGCATACTAATATGAAAAAAAAATCAAGTAAGCACAACTGTTTTCAATATTGATGATAATAATAATTAATGTTTCTTGTGCACCAAATCAGTATATTAGAATGATCTCTGAAGGATCATGTGACACCGAATACTGGATTAATGATGAAAATTAAACTTTGCATCACAGGAATAATTTTAATTAAATAAATGTAACCTTAACGAGCATAAGATATGTCTTTAATTTTTTTAATTATAAAAAATAAAAAATAAAAAATTACAGATCCCAAACTTTTGAACGGTAGTATAAATTTATATATTAATAGATAAATATTTCCGAATTACGAAATATTACACAAATACAGTTCAAGTTAAACAACACAGAATTATTTGAATTGAGATTTGCATGTAATTGCACAGAAACAATCTAAATAGACAGTGTAGCTTTTTAAATCATCTCAGAATATTTACTTATATTAAATCAAGAATTTTTACTCTAAAAAGCCTGCAATCACTTCATATTCTACAGTGTGAAAGATAGATAAAAAACCAGAACCAGTGAAACCAGAATGAGTTAGAGACCATTTTCCTTCCAAATCACATTACAACAATAGTACATATGCCAGATATGCCAGTTACATAACATATGCCATATGTGCCATACCTTTATTGAATCCATCTTTCACAAAAATGTAATTAAACTTGCATCCTATCGAAGAGCATTGCTCCCATAACCTTACTTTGACCTTTACTCATCTACTAATTTCTGCTGCAAATTAACTCTTTGACTGATTATAACGATTGAGTTAAATGCCAGCACTTGTGCGTGCTCTTTCTTTCAGTCTCTGTCTTTCTCTCTCTCTCTCTCTCTGTCTGTGTGTTGACACAGTGCCAGGAAAGGTAATACGGTGCCCATGATATCATTTATCCCTCAAGCTGCCCCATGGTGACCTCAGCAAGTGATGCTTATACTTACATTTCTCTCTTTCTCACTGCGACTCTGTCTTGTTTGATTCTTTCCTTATGTGTGCTCAGTCATTTATCTTTTTTCCCCCTCTGTATGTCACAGCAGTTGTTACTTGAACCACTGTAGACAGAGATGCAAGCGCTTACACTGCAGGCCAATTTATAAACTGCTGATGTCTGTTTCTAACACATCTGTTTATCTAACCCATCACGTGGGTTGTGAACACTCACATGCATCAAAAACACTTCAGTTCACTTGTTCATTTCTGTTTTGTCTGAATTACAGGACCCTGCCATCCAAACCCTTGTCACAATGGAGGCACCTGTGAAATCAGTGAAACATTCAGGGGTGACACATTCATTGGATACGTCTGCAAGTGCCCATCAGGCTTCAACGGAATCCACTGCCAACACAGTAAGTTCATATGCTGACTGCATAGCACTGTTTCTGCTTAATTTTAATTAGGGATGGGATGTGAAATGAGTGCTATAGTTGCATTCATTTGAAACACATTCATTTGTACACATGAATGCATTTTATGTAAACGTATCCAATTTCAGATGGATCTGAAACCAGCCTAATAGTGTGTTTACTCTGCAGAGAATGTGTTTAATCTATATTAGGGCCGGGTGATATGATGATATTAACGTATATCGACAATGTTTCAGAAGTACTGTGATGTCAATGTCAACAATATCAACATTATCGAGAGAAAAAAAAAAGTTTTATGTATATTTATGTAAATATTTTACATTAGCATCATAGTCACCATACAGGTCTTTTTGCATACAATAATGAAATATTTAGTAGGAGAGTTAGGAATCGAAAAGCTATTCCAATTCCAATTTAAAAAGATTAAACTGCAAGAAGATGAAAAAGAACTCACTCCTGAATACCGTATTTTCCTCACTATACGGCGCAACAGATTATAAGGCGCACCTTCAATGAATGATCTATTTTAGAACTGTTTTCATATATAGGGTGCACCGGATTATAAGGCACATAAAATAGAAGATACTGCAGTCAAATGTTTGACTGAGTTTGCGTTATGCATCCACTAGATGGAGCTGTGCTAAAGGGATTGTCAACATTTTGACAGAGCGCCTTGATCCATATATAAGGCGCTCCTGATTATAAGGCGCACTATCGTTTTTTTGATGAAATTAAAGGATTTTAAGTGCATCTTATAGTGCGGAAAATACAGTAGGTTAGGTTCTGTTTCGGTTCTGAAAACGGTTCTGGTTCGACACGTCACCAAGCGCTGTGGGCAGCCATGCACCGGTGTTCTGACGATTCAGAATTTCCTGTAAAGGACTTATTTAACTTTGAAGCACATGCTGATTGATGGACTAGCATTACTCAACATTACGCACTACATTCCAGCAACACTACATTCAATGAAGATAAAATTGTAAAAAAAAAAAAAAAAAACATAATACAAACCCGATTCCAAAAAAGTTGGGACACTGTAAAATTTGTGAATAAAAACAGGATGCAATAATGTGGATGTTTCAAGTTTATTATGGTTGTGTAACTGGACAGACAATAGTAATTAAGACTCACAACACAGATTGAGACTGACAACACACAGAGCGCTTGTTGAAATGGCACAAGGCTAATGCCGGCACTGCCGCACATGCTTTTAAGCTTCCTGGTGGATGACGTCATCTGCCTATGACGTCTTGCCTTTCCATTGGGCTTATAACACATGTGATTCAGAGTGTGGTCATGGAGAGGGCATTCCCCATAGCTTTCGAAGCAACTGGAGTTCCTGAAGAGGAACCACAAGAATGACAGGTGTATATATATTTAAAAGACAAAAACAGCGCATATTTGAGTGTAATATTTTTACAGATTTTTTTAAACCAATATAATAATATAATATAATTGTTTAATTAAGCTGAAATGTAGAACTATAAATTCTGAATTTATTTGCACCATAACTATAAAGTTTTGATGTTTTCTGATGAAGACTTAGCTTTCTCAGCTCGGCCTCGCACGCATTCGGAGTTTCAGCAGCCCAACACTGAATTATATTCTGGGCTTGACGTTTTTACTCAAAATTCTTTTTAATCCTTCCATGATTTTAATCATAGGCCTACATAATGAATATCAAATACATTACAGCTTGACTGCAAGTTTGAAAACAATGCTGCAATTGTTATAATTAAGGAAATCAAACTTACCATCATGAAATGTGTCTACACAGGCGATAATGCCAAAAAGAAAGAGAAACACCAGAAAATAGGCATATTTTATTTAAGACATTATTATATGTCATCAAATTCATGTACTGTATTTTTCGGACTATAAGTCACACCTGAGTATAAGTCGCATCAGTCCAAAAATACGTCATGATGAGGAAAAAAAAACATATATAAGTCGCACCGGACTATAAGTCGCATTTTATTAGAACCTAGAACCAATAGAAAACATTACCGACTACAGCTGCGAGAGGGCGCTCTATGTCTTCAGTGTAGACTACAGGAGCACTGAGCAGCATAGAGTGCTCAGGGCTGTAGACGGTAATGTTTTCTATTGGTTCATTTCTCTTGGTTCATATCTCTCGGTTCATGTCAAATTAATTTTGATAAAGTCGCACCTGACTATAAGTCACAGGACCAGCCAAACTATGAAAAAAAGTGTGACTTAAAGTCGGGAAAATACGGTATTTATCATTATTACAATCACCGCCAGAATGTCCAACTTCACCATGATGAATTTAAAATTGAGTTCTATTATTAATTTGTCCTTATCACAAAACTGAATTAATTTCAAAAACAAATTTTATTAAGGGGGAATTATTAAACACCAAAATAACAGCAAAGCTAATGTTTTCTGTTAGTTTAAGCACACAATAAGAAAAGTAAAACCAAACTTTGTGGCAATAATTAAGAACAAACTGAACATGATGTGTGTTTATGATGCATGTCAGCAATGTTGTCTTGACGGGGGTGGGGCGAGGTGGAGGTGGGGTTTAGGTAGACAATATTCTTTGCGACATTCTTAGATTTCTTGCGTAACTCCCATTGTTAGTCTAGATATTTTTTTGTTTGTTTTTTCAGCACATGGTCGATGTATACACACAATGGGCTCTGTGTATAAGATGGTGCCGGTGAGCTTCAGCGATGCGAGTGTATGCATCTGGTCTTGCGATGCTCACATTTACTATAAGGGAAACTTACATACAAAACTTGGCTAGATGTATATAATCAATTACTTTTTAATTTAACAGTGGATAGTGGTATATCAAAGACATCGGGAAACATTCTCCCTACATTTTTTGCGTACTTCTGTGTTGAAATTCATCAAGATACAACGCGGAGATTGCTTTATTTTTCTGTTGATAATGTGGATCAGCGTCGACGTCAGGTTAATCAGTCCACAGGGATTTCTTCTTTCAAACACAAACCACTCAAATATGCAATACTTTACATTTTCGAAGAGCTTATTTTGTTCTGACTGTTATGTAAGATCAAGGTTTCTGACTCAAACGAGACGCATAGAGATTTCTGATAAAGCATGTTTTATTAACTTTATTTGATAACATAATTTATAACTGTAACTGTACAATTAAACGTAATGTAATTATGGTAGGTTTGCATTCATGTGTTTTTATCAATGTTTATTTGTTTTGTGAAAGATCTGCAGCATAAATCATTATCTGACTGACATAAATTATTATCCGAGCAGCGCAGGTATATTGTTATTCGTTTGCATTAATTATCAGATAAAACAGATATTAAAATAAGTCATGTATTAGTTAATTGTGTAAAATAATAAAATATGTTGTGAAAATAATGATGAAAAAAACTGATGTATGTGCACAATTGAGAAATGGATACTGATTGAGATAAATCACAGCCCACGCCTCACAAGGTAAATATTTCATTAAAAAAATCAATGTAATACAAACTTTTTCGAGAAATAAGTAATTTGTACATTTACATAATTGGTAAGATAAAAATACATTATGTGGCTGTGTATACACACCATGAGTTAAACTTTAATTTTGTGAACAGTACTGTATTAAATTCATTCACCAGACCCAAACATACACAAGTTTCAAATCCACTGGCTCAGTAAACATTTATAGTATAGTAATAATAGCAGTGTATATCTTATTTGCATTTGAAGTGATATTATAAATCCTGTAAACATATAGAAGCTAATATTTGGATTAATCCGGTTCTCAGCACTGACATTTAGCACAAACGGAAATATCTATGCACACACTCGCAAGACCGGAAATCCAAGATGGCGATGATATGCAACTAGCCCATTACAGTTGGAAAGATGATAGCTTTCTTCTTGAATGCCCAAAATAAATATACAGGTCAATTTAGAAACTTTTGTTAATATGGCTACAATGAAAATATCAATATCAAAGCACTGAACAACATTCATTTGAAAAACGGTGTGTCAATAATGCAAAATGATAGTTAAAGGCAGTTCATAATTGAATTCAGTTATGTCATCCCTGTTCAGTTTAAATAGTGTCTGTGCATTTATTTGCAATCAAGTCAATGATATCGCTGTAGATGAAGTGTCCCCAACTAAGCAAGACAGAGGCGATAGCGGCAAGGAACCGAAACTCCATCGGTGACAGAATGGAGAAAAAACTTACTGGATCCGGGTGACTGCAGTGACCCTCTGGTCTGGATACAGACTGGATCTGGTGGCCACGGTGACCTCGGAACAAGAGAGAAACAGACAGATATTAGCGTAGATGCCATTCTTCTAATGATGTAGAAGGTACATGTTATGTGAAGTGTTTCCGGTTCCGGTTTACCTAATTAATGCAGCCTAAAAATCCTTTAACGGATTTGGATATTAAAAGCATATTAGTATGTTATGTGTATGCCAGGTTAAAGAGATGGGTCTTTAATCTAGATTTAAACTGCAAGAGTGTGTCTGCCTCCCGAACAATGTTAGGTAGGTTATTCCAGAGTTTAGGCTCCAGATAGGAAAAGGACCTGCCGCCTGCAGTTGATTTTGATATTCTAGGTATTATCAAATTGCCTGAGTTTTGAGAACGTAGCGGACGTAGATGAGTATAATGTAAAAGGAGCTCATTCAAATACTGAGGTGCTAAACCATTCAGGGCTTTATAAGTAATAAGCAATATTTTAAAATCTATACGATGTTTGATAGGGTGCCAGTGCAGCGATGACAGGACCGGGCTAATATGGTCATACATCCTGGTTCTAGTAAGAACTCTTGCTGCTGCATTTTGGACTAGCTGTAGTTTGTTTACTAAGCGTGCAGAACAACCACCCAATAAAGCATTACAATAATCTAACCTTGAAGTCATAAATGCATGGATTAACATTTCTGCATTTGACATTGAGAGCATAGGCCGTAATTTAGATATATTTTTGAGATGGAAAAATGCAGTTTTACAAATGCTAGAAACGTGGCTTTCTAAGGAAAGATTGCGATCAAATAGCACACCTAGGTTCCTAACTGATGACGAAGAATTGACAGAGCAACCATCAAGTCTTAGACAGTGTTCTAGGTTATTACAAGCAGAGTTTTTAGGTCCTATAATTAACACCTCAGTTTTTTCTGAATTTAGCAGTAAGAAATTACTCGTCATCCAATTTTTTATATCGACTATGCATTCCATTAGTTTTTCAAATAGGTGTGTTTCACCGGGCCGCGAAGAAATATAGAGCTGAGTATCATCAGCATAACAGTGAAAGCTAACACCATGTTTCCTGATGATATCTCCCAAGGGTAACATATAAAGCGTGAAGAGTAGCGACCCTAGTACTGAGCCTTGAGGTACTCCATACTGCACTTGTGATCGATATGATACATCTTCATTCTCTGCTACAAACTGATGGCGGTCATATAAGTAGGATTTAAACCATGCTAATGCACTTCCACTGATGCCAACAAAGTGTTCAAGTCTATGCAAAAAGAATGCTGTGGTCAATTGTGTCAAATGCAGCGCTAAGATCCAATAAAACTAATAGAGAGATACACCCACGATCAGATGATAAGAGCAGACAATTTGTAACTCTAAGGAGAGCAGTCTCAGTACTATGATATGGTCTTAATCCTGACTGGAAATCCTCACTTATACCATTTTTCTCTAAGAAGGAATATAATTGTGAGGATACCACCTTTTCTAGTATCTTGGACAGAAAAGGGAGATTCGAGATTAGTCTATAATTAATTATTTCTTTGGGGTCAAGTTGTGTTTTTTTTTTTATGAGAGGCTGAATAACAGCCAGTTTGAAGGTTTTGGGGACATATCCTAATGACAATGAGGAATTAATAATAGTCAAAAGAGGACCTATGACTTCTGGAAGCACCTCTTTTAGGAACTTAGATGGTATAGGGTCTAACATACATGTTGTTGGTTTAGATGATTTAACAAGTTTATACAATTCTTCCTCTCCTATGGTAGAGAATGAGTGGAACTGTTCCTCAGGGGGTCTATAGTGCACTGCCTGATGCGATACTGTAGCTGACGGCTGAATGGCTGCAATTTTATCTCTAATATATCGATTTTAGAAGTATAGTAGTTCATAAAGTCATTACTGCTGTGGTGTTGGGAAATGTCAACACTTGTTGAGACTTTATTTTTCGTTAATTTAGCCACTGTATTGAATAAATACCTGGGGTTATGTTTGTTTTCTTCTAAAAGAGAAGAAAAGTAATCAGATCTAGCAGTTTTTAAATACTTATTGTATATGTAACTGCAAAGCATCCAAAATATACAGTAAGCAATACAGCACACACTCTAGCACAATGCATTTATTTTTTATCACTCATGTCATGACAAATGTCATTTCCTGCATCACAAAAATTGGTTGCTGTTTTTTATGTTCCTCATTTCTTGGAAGCATTTCTGAACTTTTTGTTGCTTTCAATGCTGTTTCTGGCACATGAGAGTTACTCAGCTCCCATAGGAAATAATTAAAAATGCCTGCTCTGTAAACTCTCTGTAAGTGTATAGGGATTTTCTTAAGCCTCAATAAAATTGCTATTTAGGGTTTATATATATATATATATATATATATATATATATATATATATATATATATATATATATATATACCAATTCATCACCTCAACAAATTAGAATACTTCATAAAACCAATAAAAAAATAAATAAAAAAAAGTTTAGTGTTTATTGTTGGCCTTCTGGAAAGTATGTTAATTTACTTTACATGTACTCGGTAGGGGTTCCTCCTGCTTTAATTACTGCCTCAATTCAGAGTGGCATGGAGGTGATCAGTTTGTGGCACTGCTGAGATGGTATGGAAGCCCGGTTCCTCTTCAGGAACTCAAGCTGCGTCGAACACGCTTTGGGGAACGCGTTTAGCGTGAGCGACTCTGAATATCATATCCAATCTGTCTTATAGAATAGCGTGACGTCACGGGCGGGGTGACGTAAGCGACCAGGAAGCTATAAAGGCACGAGCCGCGCAGCTGGCTTCAGCAATAGTCAAAGAGCAAAGCTAAGACGAGACATCCGAAAGGCGAATCCAGATCGCGTTTCAGATTGTGTGTTCATCACGAGTGGGAATACACGCTCTGTGCGCGGTCTGCCTGGGATCTCTCGACGGAGCAGACTGCCTGCACTGCTACAAGCCAGTGTGGACGCTTCCATCCAGGAGGACTCTCTCGAGGGGGAGTCTTCGCCAGTTTTCCTCGTGGTGTCGGTCCCGCTTTCGCTGAGTGGCGCCTGCATTCGCTGGGTTCGCAGATAAGATCTGCTGGAGGGTATGGAGACGGGCGTGTCCCTATCTCCTACCTCACCCGCCAGATCTTCCCGATCTCCTGGTGTGGAAGCCCGAGTGTTGCGGTCCTTGCCCCCGAGTGACGGCCGTGACGCACCGCCTTTTTTTCTCCGAAGAGATTGAAATGGAGGGCGTGGATGAGCTCGCAGTTGCACAAACATAAGCTGCACAAACATCAGTTGCACAGACAAACAGTTACACAAGCATTAGTTTCACAAGCATATTATGCCTAACTGTATAATGAGCAGCATTAATGAGGAGCGCAGCTCACGCAGTCAGCTCTCTTGAAAAAATAAGGGGGCTGACTGTGCTTGTCGCATATCTAAGGATTGGCGAAGACGGCTCTGCCTATCTCCACCCGTATTCCCTAGATTTAGAGTTCATTCTCGAGGTTCGGAAGCACGCGCAGCAGTTCCTTCCCCATCTGTGAACTTGCAGCTGCAGCTACTTACATCATTTTCAGATTTAATGTAAATCTTACCAAAACCAGACCGTCTTTACTCGTCTAATTGTTTGTTTGCATTAAATTCCTTGGAATATAATGACATTTATCTCACTCTGAGAAATTATATATACTGGAGCAGCTCTCTCAGTCTATAGTCAGAGTGTTGCTGCCCGCGCTCCCCCTGCGTCGGGACCGGAGGCTGAAGCAACACTCTGAACCAGGGTTTTCACAGCCTTAGGCGGGTTTGCAGTCACGCAGTGCAGTATTGCAGTGTTCCAGGGCGCAGCAATCCCTAGCGGGCATCGTTCTCATTATTTTCCGCCCTTGCGCATAGCGGGGCTGAGACGCTCGCTGCCCCTGCGGGGGCCTCTTACACCAGAGGTCAGTCTTGAGAGACTGATTCCCTTAGTAGATTATTTAGCAGTGTGGAAACTACTGCCAAATGTATCTCAATGGGTCCTGCATACAGTAGATAAAGGCTACCGTATTCAGTTCGGCTCTGCAACGCCGATATTCAACGGGGTCATTCCGACGATAGTTGGCCCCAGGCAGGGTCTGGTTATGGAACAGGAAGTGAAAACCCTATTAGAGAAGGAAGCCAATGAGGTGGCCCCTCCTCAAGACAGGGAGTCCGGGTTCTACAGCCGGTATTTCACAGTTCCAAAGAAGGATGGGGGGTTGCGTCCGATTATAGACTTGAGGGTCTTAAATCGTTCAGTTATGAGATTGAAGTTCAAAATGCTCACGATCAAGCATGTTGTAGGTCAGATCAGGTCCGAGGAATGGTCTGTCACAATAGATCTCAAAGATGCATACTTCCACATATCCATCCTTCCACAACACAGGACGTTTCTGAGGTTCGCTTTCGGGGGGCGAAGCCTAACAATATCGAGTGCTTCCCTTCGGCCTTGCACTCTCACCCCGCACGTTCACAAAATGTGTAGACTCGGTTCTGGATCCCCTGCGCATGCAGGGCATCCGCATTCTCAACTATATCGATGATTGGTTGATCTTAGCTCAGTCAGAGCAGGTTGTGGCTCGGCATCGAGATGTCGTTCTCGCACATATGGGGGTGCTGGGTTTGAGACTGAATGCCAAGAAGAGTGTACTTTTTCCGGTTCAGAGAACCACCTATCTAGGCGTAGTATGGGATTCAACGCGATGCAGGCACGATTGTCCTCTGCTCGTATCGAGTCGATCCTCATCTCAGTCGAGAGAGTCAGAGAAGGCCAGTCACTTACTGTCAAACAATTTCAGAGATTGTTGGGTCTGATGGCAGCTGTGTCCAATGTGAAACCTCTTGGCCTGCTGTACATGAGACCCCTACAGTGGTGGCTCAAGACCAAGGGATTTTCCCCGAGGGGCAATCTACTTCGCACTATCAAGGTCACGCGGCGCTGCCTCCGTGCCTTAGACATGTGGAATAAACCTTGGTTTTTGAATCAGGAGCTCCTTGTCGCCGTGTAATACTAGCGACGGACACATCTCTCACCGGCTCTCATCGCTTACGTCACCCTGCCAGTGACGTCACGCTCTTCTGTAAGACAGATTGGATATGATATTCAGAGTCACTCACGCTAAACGTGTTCCCCAAAGCTTGTTCGACACAGTGTCTCTATCCCTCGAGGAACTAGGGTTACATACGTAACCTAGAGACGGTTTCTTTGACAGTGGCCTTCAGCTTATCTGCATTGTTTGGTCTCTTGTTTCTCATCTTTCTCTTGACAATAGCCCATAGATTATCTATGGGGTTCAGGTCTAGTGAGTTTGCTGGCCATTCAAGTACACCAACATCATGGTCATTTAGCCAACTTTTGGTTATTTTGGGAGTGTTGGTAGGTGCAAATCCTGCTGGAAAATGAAATCAGCATCTTAAAAAAGCTGGCCAGCAGATGGAAGCATGAAGTGCTCCAAGATTTATTTTTAAACGGGTGCAGTGACTTTGGTTTTCAAAAAATACAATGGACCAACACCGGCAGATGACATTGCACCTCCAAATCACCATAGACTGTGGAAACTTAATACTGGACTTCAAGCAAATTGGGGTATGAGCTTCTTCACCCTTCCTCTAGACTCTAGGCACTAGGTTTCCAAATGAAATCCAAAAACTTGCTATCATCTGTAAAAAGGACTTTAGACCAATGGCAACAGTCCATTTCTTCTTCTCCTTAGCCCAGGTAAGATGCCTCTGATGTTGTCTGTGGTACAGGAGTGGCTTAACAAGAGGAATACGACTACTGTAGCCAAATTCCTTGACACTTCTGTGTGTGGTGGCTCTTTATGCCTTGACCCCAGCCTCAGTGCATTCCTTGTGAAGTTCTTTAAAATTCTTGAATCCAGTTTGCTTGACAATCCTCATAAGGCTGCGGTTCTCTTGGTTGGTTGTGCATCTTTTTCTTCCACACTTTTTCATGCCACTCAACATTCTGTTAACATTCTTTAATACAGCACTCTGCAAACAGTCATCTTGTGAAGGATGTCAATGATTGCCAGAGACCATTTTAAAGGCTCAGGAAACCTTTGCAGGTGTTTTGAGTTGATTAGCTGATTGGCATGTCACCATATTATAATTTGTTGAAATAATGAATTGGTGGGTTTTTGTTAAATGTTAGTAAAAATCATCACAATTAAAAGAACCAAAGACTTAGACTACTTGAGTCTGTGTGCATTGAATTTATTTAATACATGAATTTCACAATTTGAGTTGAATTACTGAAATAAATGAACTTTTCCACGAAATTCTAATTTATTGAGAAGCACCTGTATATAACATCATCATCTTAATCTTTATTGTTATTATTATTATTAATATTGTTGTTGTTGTTTACTTTTTATTATTTAATATGTATTTACTGCTTTTTGTAGTTTTCTTTTCATGTTAATTTGATCCATTTTGCTTGGGATTATATACAGTATTTCATTTTTCTTGCTAGTTTTTCTCCTTCCAAATATGCATACTTCCCTATACAAAATTCACATTATTCAGAAATACACCTTACTACTACATCCAGTGGGCACTTTTCTAGTCCATGATGTTATGGATAAGTTTTAAATGTCAGTGTTTTAGTAGCTACTTAGTATGCGATGTCAGCTGTAAATATTTTCCAATATAATTAATCAGTATTTTGTTGGTAGTATCATATTAAAAGAATAGCAAATACATTTAGCTGTTGGTGGGTTTTTTTTTTTTTTCGTTGCTGTTTTTTTTTTTTTTTTTTCTGAGTTTATTTTACAACCCTAAAGTAATTTATGCTTGTATTTATATGCACTCAAATGCAAGTGAACACACTTTGCTTTCTGCTGTGATTATAGCACACAGAGACAGATGTTATTGCCTGATTCATTTTTACTTTTTTATTATTTTCCTCCTCTGCTGAACATATGGTCAGAAGCAGTCTGATCTTTTGCCACTCCAGCAGAAAAAGGCAGAAAAATCAACATTTATTCTTGCATAATAAGTGTGTGTATGATTGTGTGTGGATACAAGCTGGAGGATAAACCAGAGATGAAAGGGGATTTGAATATAAGCTCCTTAACTGTTCTACCACTGCAACTCACAGTGTCTCTCTCACTTTAATCTTAAAATTATCTCAGTAATAATTGTTTAACCCAGGGGGTTCCTTTCTATTGTCTCTTGTACTTTCCAATCAATTTGCATATGTGAGATTTTGTAGTTTTACTGTAATGAACGAAAAACATTGAATGCTGTAGTATTATTGAGATATAACTATTTATTAATTATTTTTCATTCATTCATTCATTCATTCATTTATTCATATATTCCTTTTTATTAATTTTTTTTGTTGTTTTAGTACATGATGTTAAACTAAATGAAAATCATAACTGTTGCTTATGGATGGGTTTCACAAAATAGAGGTAACAAAAATGAATTGTTATATGTCAGTGTTGTGATTTGGTATTAGCTGAAATAAAATGTCCCAGCAGTTGCATTTCCAGCAGGCTTACTAATAAAACGTTTGATTGTAGATGCTAGATTTAAAGATTTTTTTTGTTGGCATGCTTAATAATTACACTGTTGGGATCTTCCTGAAATAAAAAAGCGACTTAATAAGACACTGCATGAGCAGTGATTTTTCACTGATTTTAGCCTGGTGTCCACTCAATAGTGTTCAAGTGTTCATAAAAATTCAGGTCAATAATAATGATGTTTTTCTATTTTGCAGATAATTATATTTAATTGGAATCATAAGTTCAATTGTAAAATCCCTCATCCTGAGTGTCACAATAAAACAGTAAGTGTTTCAATAGAAGTGCAAACTTCATGCCATTTCCAGTGATTGCTTTATATAGTGGTGCCATCCTAAAAAATAATAGCTGTTCACTGTGCCTTCTCAAATTTTCAGAATTAGCTGGATAAAGAGCACCCGTTGTCATGTAACATTTTTGTCAGTATTGGTTTTGGGAACATTTTGGTAGGTATTAGAACACAGCTATGAATGTTGCTTTCAGATTCTGTAAAAGTAATTATTGTGTGTGTGTGTGTGTGTGTATATATAGGTATTTTATTTTATGTCCCCTAATTCTACCTTACTAACTACTAATAGGCACTAAATTAAGAGTTTATTGAGGAAAGAAGAACATAGTTATTAGTTATAAGTTATATAAGTTAATAGTTATTAGTTATAGTTATAATTTAATAGATTATAGTAGTAATAAGAATCAGAATGAAATAAAATGTGTGAAATAAAGAGAGAGAAAAAAAACTGTTAAAGCTCCTAGCAATGTGACTTTTAATGACTTTCAGATCAGCAAGACACTGATGTGAATGAAGTATTATGACTTAAACTTGAAAAGTTTAAACTTTCTTTTCCTGAAGAAGCTTGAACTGGACTACATTGTTATTGCAATAAAGCAGGATGCAAGCATTGGCTATAGCATGCTTTTGGACGAGGCTTGTGATACTGATAATGGCAGATGGGGCACAGGTGAGGGGATGGTGGTGGCCAAGAATGGGCAGGTCTGAGCAGAAGCTTGTAAACATTGGTATGGGTGGAGAAAAGGAATACAAATAGATTAGTACTCTAGGAAAGGATGATTAAAATAGTAGGGGAAATCGGAAACAGTAAACTGATGCATGCAACCTCATTTCAAACTGTTTCTCCAGTGCCAAACCCATGCTTCAAAATACAATAACAATTTACTTGACCAAACGTGGCTGTTTGACATTTTAGTATAATTGATGGATTGTTGAGACCTGTGGCTCATTTATTTTACATAATGTTGTAGATGCTTGAAATCTACCAGGTTTTGTGTGTTTACAAGATGTCCCTTGTGCACAGTCATAAACATTCTTCAAAAGATGC
Organism: Carassius auratus; assembly: GCF_003368295.1. Lineage (NCBI taxonomy): Eukaryota > Metazoa > Chordata > Actinopteri > Cypriniformes > Cyprinidae > Carassius > Carassius auratus. The sequence continues at coordinate 12,234,168 of NC_039272.1, read as the reverse complement.
AAACATTTCTTCAAAAGTAGATGGTATGTCTTATCAAAGGCAGTTTTGAAAGTTTCATGTCATCAGCCTTGTGTGATTAGCTTCAGTTAAGCTGAGTAAAGCTCAGCACTGTCAGTATATTTGTTAAATCTCAAAACAACGGAAGGTCTATAATGGCATTCAATTTCTTTTGCGCTCGCTGAAATGGATTGGCACATATACAGTATCTAAAGACGTTAGGTAACCAAATCTAGTGTCTGGGTAATTCCTGCAATTAAATGATAAAAGGAAAGTGATAATAGAGCCCCAAGAATGACAGCTTAGTGGGCTTTGTGGCAGCCATGTGCAGGCTTTGTAATTGCTGACAGGCTTAATAGGACTGATAAAATTGAGTTAGAGGGATTTTATCAGCAAGAATAAACCTTGTGCTGAATGTTGTCCCTTTGTTACACATGGAAATGATTTTGGAATCAGCATGGAAATGGGAAAAGCACTGTCAGTGAAGCACAAAATGGAAAGAAATCTATATTACCTCACGCTAATTGGCCAACAGACAAAACCTGAACAGATGCAAATCTTTTCCCTTAAAATACATTTTGTCACTGCCCTGTGTTTTAGTGGTCACTCTGCTCTGTTCTCAAGGAAATTTATTTGATTTTACTTTGACACATACAATATCATTCCAAGCAACAATTAGCACTAATCCAGTGTATATAGAATGCTATTATAAAGAAAAAGATACAATCAGTGTGTATAACTGAAATATAGTGCAAGTTCTGGATCCTGCTTAGTTTTATTTTGTTTTTAACTTTCTGAAAGTTGTGCTCTTTAATAGAAAAGCTGTTTGTGAAAAGTCTATGGATTTGTATTTTAATTCCATTAATTCCCTTGGATGTGTAAATTAAATAACATTCCCAGTCTAATGAAATTAGCAAAATGATCACAATTAAAGCAAACCAGCACAGGTACATTCACAATTCTTTGTTAAACATCTTCTTTTTTTGTACTCCATCTTCATTATATTCTGTTGATGCTCAAAATGATCTCAGACATTGTTAGTGGTCTAGTAATGTGACTTCATTTTCCCAGCATGTCACAGGTATTTTCAGCCTACATCTAAATGCATGGCTCAATTGAACTGTGAGCTTCAAGAACAATTTCACAGCTGTGTGCATTATCTTTAGCATGGCCTGCCAATGCAACCTTGCTATTTAGAGCAGTCAGAGCCAACATTACTGGACAAAGAAGATAATAATGCCTGTTTCATAAGCATTATTATGAATAGACATTTTGAGGTCGGATTCAATTACTGGATGGCACCTACAATATGCCGGTCATTATCACAAAATAAATCCTGAAGGGGTTTATTAAAACCGTTAGCACTACATGGTTGTGTTAGTCATTTAATCTTGGATAAGGGGTGTTCTTAGGCTCAGTGTGCAGCGGATAAACTTTAGAGATAATGTCTCGCTCATTACACGGCTACATGCCAAATAAAAAAAATCAACATGAAAAATTGATTGAATTAATTTTAATTGATTTTAATACACTATCAGAAAACAACAACAACAATCTTATGACTATTCTCATTTTTTTATTTTTTATTTATTTATTTTACATTAAGTGTGGTAACTTAGTACTTAATATTAAATACAGTAACTTTTCATTCACTTCTGCTGCCAACTAATTTCAAAGGATTAAATAACGTGAAATAAGACTATACTTTAAACCTTGCAGTCAATATCATTTTTGTAATTGTTTAACCATTTTATATTTATCCTTTATTCATTGATCTTCAGCGGCAGTGACTAGATCCCTGCACAGGCCTAGCCCGGCCCTGACCCAGCCCATGTCCGATGGCTTATCAGAATTACCGACCTGAGCCTGTCTTTTTCCCCCTTCTACCAAAACAGCTTATACTACTGTTTCAACTATTAATATAGTTAAAGGGTTGGTTCATCCAAAAATGAAAATTATGTAATTAATGACTCACCCTCATGTCGTTTCATCTTCGGAACACAGTTTAAGATATTTAAGATTTAGTCCGAGAGATCTCAGTCCCTCCATTGAAGCTGTACAGTATACTATCCATGTCCAGAAAGGTAATAAAAACATAATCAAATTAGTCCATGTGACATCAGAGGGGTCAGATAGAATTTTTTGAAGCATCCAAAATACATTTTGGTCCAAAAATAACATAATAACATATAATATTACCTTTCTGGACATGGGCAGTATACCTTGTCCAGAAATAGTACATACATTTTCAATGGATGGACAGAAAGCTCTCGGACTAAATCTAAAATATCTTAAACTGTGTTCCGATGATGTACCGGAGGTCTTACTGGTTTTGAATGGCATGAGGGTGAGTCATTAAGGTTTTTTTTTTTTTTTTCATATAAGTAACACCAAGCGGCTTTTATTTGTGTGCATTTACAATGGTAATTACTTTTGCATGTGCTTTGAGGCAAACTTAAGTCGATATCATGCATTTTAATGCAGAACTGTTCAGCTGCGCTGACATCATGCTGCTGAGGAACAATAAACACAGTCGAGCCGCTCACGGCTCGCAATAGCACGTCTTGTGTTGTTTCCACAAGTGTGACATTTTTTTTCATCACTAATTGATGGATGTCTGAAATATAAAAATAAGGAGAAGCCATATTGGCCCGTATTTGAAATATGACTTGAAATTTGGCGTAAAAAAGTCAGGGACTGTCGGACCCGGGCTAAAATGGAATGCTCTAGCTAAATGTGTGACTAAATGCTCAAACCCCATGCTTGTTACACATGCAAAAACTATGCCTTTATGACAAGTTACATTTGCTTCATCATAGATTGCGACATAATAACTAACTGTATGTTCTCCAAATAAATAAATAAATAAATCAATAAAATAATAAATGAAAGTCATCCAAGTTTGTAGCAACATGAAGGTTAGTTTCATTTATTCCTTTTAACAGTATTTCACTTGTTGTCCAAACTCATGCACATTCATACATTCAGATTTTAGTTTTCAGTTGTAAATTCTCTGAAACTTAGTTACCGTCCTTTTCCATGAACTCTATGGGATTATGAGGCCTGCTGGCGGTTTACTCTATTACCATCATCATTATTATTGGTGTAATCCTGCTTGAATCTCTGCTGTGTTGTCATTACTGGAATGATGCGCTGCCATGCTCCCACTGTGTCAATGGGCAGATTTGCAGGCCAACCGAGGATGGAGAGCAAACAGCCAGTTATTATAATGGCATGTCACGACAAGGTATTGGCAGGCAGAGAAGCATGTTGAAATTGTCAGGCTGGAAAAGGAGGAGAGGGGAATCAGCGTGCATTTGCTATTATTATTATGGTTATAATGCTAACAATCCCCAAATCAAGTCTTGGAAGCCAGTGACTATAAGCCTTTGATGTGATATGCCATGTATTGCATTGTTCATGTCATCACTGAAAGCTCCTTGGATTCCAATTGTGTTTACTTCCCCACTCAGCCAGCTCCTATTCTCACTTGTGCAAGCCTATATAGTCCTCCTGTTTAGAACAGTAAACAATGCAATTCTGTGATAAATAATGTTAATATTATTTAAACATTCATCTGTGTACTGTTGGCCAGGCAAGATTCCTGCGACAAGAATCCACAATCAATTTCTGTTTGTTCAAATTTTTTGATTTCATAGCTGTTATTTATTTGAACATATATTTTTAAATAGAAATTAAGCAGCCAAGAACAAGTTGTACTGGGCAGCAGATACCAAAAAAAAAAACAAAAAAAAAACAATAGATTAAAATTAGCTGCATTGCACCTTTGATTAAATAAGTTTATAATAGTGCCTTTCATGCCCAATATCCATTTAAAGTGCTTTAGATATACATGAAAAAAAGTTTAAGTTTAAAGTTACAATGAATCATTTAAAGATTTATAAAATGAGTAAACAATCATTTAAGAATGATGTTTAAAATGTGTGGGGAAAAAAGAAGCTAAATATAATAGATGTATATTTGAGGAGTTTGTTTGAAAAAACTAAAGTCACTTAAAAATAAATAAATAAATAAATAATATGTATATATATATGTATATATATATATATATATATATATATATATATATATATATATATATATATATATATATATACTCTCCATTTGGAATCAAATGGACTACTATTAAGCATTTTTTTATTTATTTATTTAGTATTATTATTATTTTAACATGAATAGCCAAGAGCTAGATTCTCTGATCTGCGCTGTTATGCACAAACCAATTAATGATAACTTTGTTCTGTTTCTGTCAGGGTTATTAAACTAAAGAACTTTAGCATGCAGGAATGTATTTTTAGATTTGTTTCTTAATGATTGAAGATTGTGTTTTCAGAAAGTTCATCAAATCCAATACAGGCCAAATATGTGGGATATATCAAATGGAATTGCAAACACTGCTGTTCAAATAAAGATTTTTTTTTTTTGTTTTTATTTATTTATTTATTTATTTTATGAAATGCATATAAGAGGAGATAATAAAGCAAGGTTTAAAAGCTTTTCAAGCAGGGGCATCTTGAGTGGGTTGGACTACACTTTGGCTAATTCTCAAAAGATGCCAGCACTTTCATATCTAAGCAAGAAATCTTTGGGTTATTTAATTTGTACTTTGATCAATAAGCAATCCTCGGCTTCTTACGAAATATTCCAGCTGTTACGATGATTGATTTGGATTGAGGGGACATGTGCAAGGTTTTTGGACTTGATCTGTGTTTGATTAAGTATTGACAGGAGCTTGTGTGGCTTGTTTTCTTGGCTGCCTGGTGGGTTTAAAAGAAATATGGCAGTGTGTCTGCAGGGAATAAACTAGTGAATATGTTTTTTTTTAACAGTTTGCAGATGATGTGGAGATGGAACCAGACCTTGCCTCCTCTCAGTCTCAGAAGCATTAAAACAATCTTGGCTAATCCCACGCAAATACAAACAATAAATGCATGCTGTGAGCTCCTTACTATGGAGTTTAAGTAAAGCAGAAGGGTACAGCTGCAACCAAAGCATCTCTTTGCTCTTTTCTTTTAATTTCTTCAATCTTTTTAATAGCCAAAATTGTGCCAGTATTGTGTTTATACAGTGCCTTAAACATTACTGTTGGTTTTCAGAGCCACATCTGCCAGAATGTGTGGGAATGTTTACCTAGATCCACATTGTGATTGTGACTGAGAGCACACGGAGTGGAGATATGCAGGCATGTCGGTGAGAGTTTGTCCTCACACAGCTCTCAGCTCAGCCTCTACCTCATCACCCCCTCAGAGCCAGACACAAACTGCTCCCTATGCTCCGGTAATAAATAGGATCATGCCTGTAGGCACCACTCTGAGGGACAGAGAGAGAGAGAAGGGGTGTGTGTGTGTGTGTGTGTGTCTGTCTGTCTGTGTCACTCTGTGTACTTTTCACTGGCTGCTCTGAAAACTCAAAGGTTACCATTATTACTAGATTTTCTTTAAAGGTGAAGTGTCTCATTTTTTCGATGTTACAATATTTTCTAGGATTCCAGCCTAATAAGCAGAAACAACTATAAAGCTAAAAGTAAGTTTTAAACTGATTTACCTGAACCTGAATCTCATTAACAGGCATTTGGTCACTGGTCAGGCTGGGAAACCAGCTGGCTGTTCTAGTATACCAGCTAAATGCCAGGTTGGAAAGGCTAGGAAATCTGCTTAATCCAGCTAAAAAAAAGCAAGCCATCATAGACTGGTTTTAAAGGTTTTGGTTTGTTTTCTAACATGATATTTTGTTTGTTAGAGCATCTTGATCAAACTGACACCATGACACTGGTTCAATCAGTGGTGTGGGAGTTTAGGACAGGACTGTCTGTTTGTTTGACTAATGGAAGACTATTATGCATGAATGTATGTATGTAAGCAGGCAACATTTGCATTCCTGAAGTAAAAATCTCATTCAGTTCCTCCATATGAGAACTGATTTTTAATAATAACTTCACTGACATCTGTGAGCCACAAGGTTGATAATCGGTGTTACAGTAGAGTGTTTTTTTTTTTTTTTTTAGCAATCTGCATTATTTCTTTAAATTATTTCTTATTTTCTCTTTTTTTCTGTTTTTTCAGTAATTTTATTTTTTTAAGTTGTTATGTGATCCACACCCTACATGGTTTGGGTTCGTTTCTATATTTCCTCACAAAGTACATTTAAGTTTCCTAAAATATTTATTTATTTATATTTATATATATATATATATATATATATATATATATATTTTTTTTTTTTTTTTTTTTGCAGTGAACTTTATTCAACCTTTAGAAAAAAAGGGACAAGGAGGTTGAGATTAGAACCTCTGCTAATTAAAAACAGCTCCCAAGTGTTAGTCATTGTGCCTGAGGTCTGTTTTTGTAGAGTTATTTATTTATGCATTTATTGGATGAGGTAAATTTGCATTAATTGGGATACAGTATATATATAAATAGTTGGACTTATGTTTTTTTTTTTTTTTTCATAGCTTGAATTGGTATGTGTCTACTATATTCACAAAATGATAAGGGGAACACCTTTTCCTCAATCTTATAATTGAGAGTCTGATGGATTGAGAGCCCATGTCCTTTACATTTTTTTCTTCCACAGTAATACACAGAGACCGTTAGTTGAAGTGTGCTTCTGTGCTGAAATTAGACTCTGAGAGCTTCTGTTGTATTAACCCATGCTATGGACTCAATACTGTAGAAGTGTTCATCAGTGATTACCACAGTGAACTAAATACGGAAGCTTGGTCTTGACATACTTGTCATATTAACATAACAGTGTTTTATTATTAATACTATTATTTAAACATTAGCAGTACACCAACAACCCTTATTCTCATCGCAGCTCTCTCACAATCTGGGTGGCCTTCACACAGAACTCAATGATCCAGCAATGTGTGGAAGCCCAACTCATCTGGAGATCCAAATTACGATCCCATTCCTAAATCCATAGCCCACACACATCACAAACCACTAACACAGCGGAAAACCAGGAGAACAGACAATCAAACCCTTGACAGCACTGAAATCATTCATTGGAGATGGACCATACTATTCATATTTCCTGTTTTTTGTACTGTGTGCAATAGATAGTGCCTCACAAATGCACATGAGATGTCTGTGAATGCAGATTATCTGGAAAGCATTAGGTACTGTTTCACGTCATATTTGAGTGCAAACACCTCATTAAAAAAGGAGTATTCACATACTCTCTAAATTATAAACCTTATGAAACATTTGACCACGTCCTAAGAATGACATAGATAACAAATACACACATGGAATATGTGTCTCAATGCCCTAAAAGTGTAACAATATGGAGAGATTTATACTTTTGTGTTTGGTGTAAACATAAAGGTGAAAGCACAGAGGAATACTGAAGTTCCCATTGATCACTGGTGCTTCTGATTATAGGCTTCTTGGAACATATAAGTTTAGCCCTACAAACTTAAAAGAGAACCGACTCACATATGCACATTCTTTAAATGCACATTCTTTAAAAAAAAAAAAAAAAATCACAAGATTGTGTTCTGCCATTTTAGTAAGCCTGATGCAAAACAGAACTTCTAATAAAAATCTGTCGTTCCTGACCATCAAGAATATATATATATATATATATATATATATATATATATATATATATATATATATATATATATATATATATATATATATATATATATATATATATATATATATATATATATATATATATATATATATAGCCTACTTTGTAGATCAGATGTTTGGAATAATTTACATTTGTAATGTTTTTTTTAAATAAGTCTAATCTCTCTAATGTGTTTATTTGATGAAAAAATAATAATAATAATTATATTGTTAAATAATATTAGTTTAAAATGTAATTTATTTCTATGATGGCAAAGCTGTATTTTCAGCAGCCATTACACCAGGCTTCAGTGTAACTTTTTAAATTTATTTAGAAACCATGACCTTTTCCCCTAAGATTCTTTGATGAATAGAACGCTCAAAAGTTTAAAATAACAACAACAACAACAACAATAATAATAATAATAATAATAACAATAACAATAATAATAATAAACACTTTTATAACATAAAACATTTCTGACACTTGATCAGTTTAATTTATCTTTGCAAAAAATCTTACTTCAAACTTATTTTAGTGTAGTTGTATCACATTTCTATAAAAAATATTAACAGTTTTCAACATTGATAATAAGATTAAATATTTAATGAGCACAAAATCAGCATATTAGAGTGACTTCTGAAGGATCATGTGACTCTTAAATCGGAAGTAAAGGCTGCTGAAAATTTGAAAACCAAAAATTGAAAACAGTTTATTTGCACATTTCTTCTTATAACACCCTGATTTTACGGGGGTATGTCACCAAGATGTCTATTCCATTTGTGCTCTTTCATCTTAAAGATGAAAGTTGTTTGTGAAAGAGTCATGTTGCAATTGTTTTGAGTGTTTTTTAATGCTTGTTTTGTAATGGTTTTAAGGGTTCTTGTGTGTTTTAGGGTTTTAATTAATGCTTTTGTCTTGTACTGTTTCTGTCGCCCATGTTCATCATCTTTCTGTTGCTTGATCTCTCCTGTCATTTGTACTCAGATGTTTCTTGTTTGTTAATTGCTGCATACTGAGGAGATAATACTTTGAGAAAGCTTCCCATTCATCAGACTGCCATGTATTTACAGCATATTTTTTCCAACAGGGCCATACTTACCAGTCTGTTTTTTCTTCTTCTTGTTTTTACTAAAATAAAGCATTTAGCTCCACTATGTTTGCTCTCATGTAGCCCTGCATTACAGGGATTTTCTGCAACACATCACTCAAATGTTCCCTGTTATTTTTAGAATGAGAAGCAGATGTCTTGTGACATTTTTTATCAGATGTTTGTACACACATATGACTTTAAAGTAAAGGTGATGCTTCCCATGGGTTTCACACTTTCAGATGTTTCGGGAACGTTATACATTTAGCATTTACCATTTTACTACTTTGTGAATTTGTCCTTTTTCATTCCATGCTGTTTGAAAAAAAAAGAAACATGAGTAGTTTAAAAGATATTTCATCACTAAGTAAACACACACACACACACACACACACACACACACACACACACACACACACATATATATATATATATATATATATATATATATATATATATATATATATATAAATCTCACATCTCACTAGCATAACGAGAGGCTTGCTAATGAAAGTTTATTTGACTGAACTAAGTGTAGCTGGAAGCAAATAGGGTTGCTGTGAAAGATCAGCAATACTTTGTATCTCCACCCTCAAGCTCAGACAATGAATTATTTAAAATAACCTGCAGCTACACTAAGTGGCAATACAAGAAGAAAGAGAATAGCAAGAAAGGGGGTTTGTTCTTCAGTCTGGAGAGAATAGTCCTAACAAATAAGAGTGTGAAAAACAGGTTGTGCACATGCTTGGGGACATTTTTCATTTTTTGCATTTGCTTGTGCATTTGCCTTTTAATTGTGTTTACTTGTATGCGAGTGGTAATATATATTACACTGTATATTACCAAATGAAAAGTCAGTATATTTTAAACCTGATAAATTTCTGTTAAACACTCTTAGAGAGTTTAAATATCAAAGTAACATTCTATTGTACCATAATATGCTGAAACAAACTGTAAACAGGAGACAGGAGACTTAATCAATTGTCCATTGCTCTCCATTTAGTTTCATTTTGTAGGAGAAACAATTAACATATAGTATTACAGATCTCATTAACTGTATAATTATTCTTTCCTCTGGACATGTACTCAATGTATTGAGGAGGAATAGATTGCTTCAAAATAAGCTTGCAGGCCACACTTCCTCTCAGCCATCTGATTCTGTCGTGTCTGGAGCTGCTGTTATCTCTAAGCTGTCTAAAGGCATCAGGGAAAACAAACAGCAGGGATAAAGCCTGAATCAGAGAGTTTCATGGGTTGGTGATCCTGGTTTCCAACATCAGTCCTCGTCCAGAAGTCTTGTTCTGTCTAGCCGGCAAACACACGTCCCATAGATCACTGCTGACCTTTTCGTTTTCCATGTGAATGTTTGGCAGGCTGGACAACGCAGATGAACATCACTCATGCCATGCTACAGTGTACTTGTCAATCATGTTGGTGTGTCTGGAAGCTGAGAGTAACACAATCTGAAGGACTGGGGAGGAGGAAGGGAGAAGAGGACGCTCTTATTATACTTACATTGACTGACACTGCAGCCAAGCAAAAAATATCAGCTGGCTTGACATCCACATTTTAACATAAGCCATACATGGATGTAGATTTGAGTATGAATGATTGGAATATGCACCTACCAGAGTTAAGCGACTGTTGGGTAATCCCTGTTTGGTCATTTTTATTGAGTACAAGGTAGCGGCCAATTCTCATGTCCTTAAGGGTGAATTGTGTAATTTTTGAATTGCCATGTAGAATTGCAATATTAATTTTTCAAATGGGTTTCCAAAACACTAATCTAATCTGCCATTGGTCAAAAAATTATAAAAAACCACCAACAACAAAAAACACATAACCCCATTGGTTGAGCCAGTGTTGTCAAGCTAATAAATAGAGCACTGTTTAAAAAACACCACAGAGACAAAGTCTTTATGACCCAAAAAGCTTAGTTGAAGTATTTAACATAAAACAATGACACACTTTAGTTTTAGAAACTTTACTCACAGTAAAAGTTGCATAATTTGATTATATATATTTAGTGTGTGTGTATTTCAAGACAAAAAGTCTTAGTAGAAGTAAAACAATGGCAAAAAAGTAAGAACAACTGATCATTTGCAACAGACAGAATCATGGCAATAACCACATGATGTAGTATTTTATGTATACTCCATCCTTGATGTACCCAGTGAGGAATTGTAATTCATTTTATTCATAATTAATTTGATTGTTCCTCATACCTACAGCAAATTCATCTCTCTGGCATGACCTAGATATAGTCAGGAACGGTACTGTCACACCACCTGACAATTCTCTGGGTAACCTAGTTTTGTGTGTAGAAAGTGTTTGTTGGTTTTCTTTCCGCTTTGAAAGCGCGCTATCCAAAACATCAATTGATATAATGCTTTTTTAGCGACAAAGCCTCATTGAAGGAGCAAAGTGTAGAGACATTGTATTGTTCTTCCTATTGTTCTACAATCCCATCGAGGCAGAGCTCCACTCTGTGTCCCTTGGTTCTGCCACATCGTCTACCTCTTGACGGTTTCCCTTGATTTTTTTTCTTCTTCTTCCACCATTTCTATCTGACCCCAGTACTCTTCTCATTTCTTTCTCTTTTTATTGAATCCCCAGTACTTCTTTTCCCACCCATTTCTCAGCTTTCCTTCGTTTCATCTCATCTCTGTCATTTTCTTCCTTCTCTTCTCTCCTCCCCTTTTTCACCATCTCTCCCCCTTCACTGAAGGTTTATGTGCTTCTTTTGCCTCTTTGTGCTGCAGCCGAGCCTTCATCTCTGCTGCTGGAGCTCCACTGGCAGGCTGCCAAAGCCTGTTAGCACAGAAACCTGCCCATTCCTCAAACACCATCCACTGCACTTGCATTAGGACTCAGCTCATTGTAACAGCCAGGCCATCAGACTGGAATCATCCCATCAGCTTTTTTAAATACTGAGGAGTGAATTCACTAAACAGTTGTGACACTAAAGGATTTCACCACAAATGCCCATGTTTCATTCAATCATCAACTTCAGCCTACACAATATTTACTCTGTTGTAGTACTGTAGAATGAGCTTTTAAACGAGGCCAATGGCATCCTTTTGAGCCCAAATATGTCAGCTTACTTTTCTGCTAAGTACCCTTAAACAAAAGCAAGCGCACCCTTAGATGAAACTGTAATAATTGAATATTGGTGAATCAGATTTGGCAAATGCTCTAGTCTAGTGCATATGCCTGTGTTTGCGGCAGCATCAAATGTTTCTATTTACAAAGTGGCTTTCCAGCATTGAGCACTTGAGTCATTCACAGACATGTCTGTTGATCTCTTGAACCCTCAATACCGCTCAAAGCATCTTAGTTCTGCATGCTCGGGAATCTTCACAGTGAGCAGCTGCATTGACTGAACAGACGTTCTTGTGCAGCAGAACTTTGATTTTATGATTATGAAGAATATGATTAGTGTATAATCAATTCAGAATTTGAATAAAAGGTTTTTTGCTGCTAAGAAAAATAAATAAATGTGTGATTCACACTAATAACTGCAATGATTGACATAGTGATAACCATAGCAATGGATGGGGAAAAAATATGTCTAGCCGATATGCATTGATCAAAATAAATTTAGACTTATAGATTCTAATTCTGCCTATGCATTCCATCTACACTTTACAAAAGCATCCCATCTAATTTCAGAAGAAACCTCAGAGATTTGATTCTGGAAGAGGGCCTGCCTCTAGATAACTTTCATACATGACAGATGTTTGGTGTGACACACAGGATGTAATTAAACTCGGGGGTCTGCTATGTGCCATGACAGATCCCGACCCCCAACTGCTCCAGGCACCTGTTAAACAAACGATGGCTGAGGAAAAAATGTGCCCGTTGGAAATAAACCAAAGCCCTGCGATAAACACCTTCAGTTCCTCAGGTCGTCCAGAGAGCTCTTACAGCAATACAGTAGATCATATAGATTGCCTCAACCTTAATAGACATGGACTAAAAGCCACAAAACTCTCATTTTGATTTCATGGGGTGTGTGATAAGTCCAGTCTTGAGGGAAGAACTCCTTACCAGTTATTTAAATGTACCTATACATATATATCAGTTTGTATTAAAAGTGTCAAGCTTATCAGATTATTTCCTTTCTCAAAAGAACTTACTAGAACATCTGAATTAGCCTTCTCATGTTTCATGTTCATTTGATTATATGTAATGTGTGCACTGAATATATGGACTGTAGACACCCATTATACTCCCAATACTAAGTTATAGCAAAAGGATGTACCACATCATAAAAAAGTGAATAAACCAGACCAAGTTCCACTATTTTAAATAGTCCCTTAGTAAATCATAGCAGTTTGGGCTGAAAGTTAACAAAGTGTCATTTTTATGTCTTAAACCAGCTTAGTGTCTGCTGTTTCTTTCCCACTGAGCTGAGCAGAAGATAAGCTGATAAACTAATGGCATACTCTCAGTATGGTTTCAGTCGGCAAACAAACTGCATTTGTCTATGCTTAGTGCAGGAAAAATGAACTGTGTATTTTTATAACTATTTATTGAGACCACTGAGAAACAAGCCCTTTTGCATCAGCCTTCTGTTTGATATATATGAACTGCATGAATTAATAAAATGCCTACAACCATTACATTTTCATTTGCGTTACTGAATCATCACTTGGTGAAGGTCCTCAGAGACTTCCTGCTTCAACTATATAGTTCTGGATCTCATCTGGTGTAGTTCTCAAAGAAGAAAAGTAGGATTCAGAACTTTTATATGCTAGTGTTAAATCGCAAATTCATTCGTAGTAGTTGTGCACCAGTAGTAGCTCTCGTACTGCAGAGGAAATTTAAACCATTCAAAGATATAACAGTATGAAGTGCTATGACAAATAAATAGTACGTGTTTGTATTTTTTTTTTTTTTTTGTAAGGACTGCATTTCCTACTGACCTTCATCAGCTTCACATCTACTACTGGTACATTTAGTACATTCAGTTGAAAAGCAGGCAAGTACAAATGTAGCACCACTTGAGTACAGTATATCATGTAAATACATGTCTGTATTTGTTTATACAGCTATATATACAGTACACAATACAAAAAACCTGTACATAAATCTTCTGTTCCATATGTTATTTTTATTAGTTTACTTGTTATATAAAACATCTCCAAAATATTTGTATTGTGTACTTTATTTCCCCATTCAGATAAAATATAGCCAATATTAAAACAAGTATGACTGAACCAATCTGAACCTTAAGAGTCATTGGAAGTAATGGCTGGCAGAAGCACTGACTCAAACATATTTCAGCCCATTGGCATCCATTGAATTACTGGTCATTTTGTAAATGTATGCTTCTGTTCAAATGTATGAGGTCAGTATTATATATACTCAATAATATATGTTTTTGAATAGACATCTGTTAAAACAGTAATATTGAAAAATGTTATTTAGTGTTCTTTATTACACATATTTTAAATGTAATGTACTCCCATGATGGCAAAGTTTAATTTTCTCCAGTGTTTAGTGTCATACAATCCTTGAGAAATCATCATAATATGCTGATTTTATGTTCGAGATATATTTGTTATAACATTTCTTGATATACATATTTTTCCAGATTTATGATGAACAGAAATGTCAAAAGAACAAGATTTATTTCAACATTATAAATATGTTTACTTAAAAATTCGAACCAATTCCGTGTCCTTGTTGAATATATATATATATATATATATATATATATATATATATATATATATATATATATATATATATATATACATACATATATATATATATATATATATATATATATATATATATATATATTTTTTTTTTTTTTTTTTTTTTTTTTTTTGCAAACATTCATATCTACAATGACACAGCATTGATAAACTAAAACATGTATTAATGTATTATTCATCAGTTAGTTCCCGTTCATCAATTTGACTGGATGGGCAACATTCCAAGATTGCTGATATGAAGTCCAGCAAGCTATTAGTGCCGAATAACTTGGATAAGGGTCATTCATACATGCTCTTTTACGGTCATTCAGATGGATTGTTAAATATTTATGAAGCTTATTGTTGTGGTGGACACAATATAAACATTACAGAAGACCCGAAATATAGTTTGGTTGCAATCTCCCTCCACGTATTTAAACAGCATAGTATTGATTGTATTCATTTTCGCCTGTTTGTCAATCAAGCAATAGCAGTTGCTTCCTAAATTTGCATGAATCTCAGTTATCAAACTTCCTAACTTCTTTTGTATGGTAACAGACTAAACTGCACTAAGAACAGTCCTGTCCTTTTTTTTTTATTGCACACCTCCAGCCTCTGCAGCCCCCATCTCTAACCCTGTCTCCCACTGCACGCATCTCCTCTGTTCTTCTGCGCGGTAATCCTCATCCGAGCATCTTAGAGGAGCACCAGAGCAGGTGTCCACACAGTAGGGGTCACTGCTGCCTACTGGAAAGGCCATTTCCCCTTCCCTCGGCTCTCTCCCTGGATGTATGGCAACCAATTTAGCACTTACCGTTACAGCCCTTCATGCCGGAGTGCTATTCATCTCTCTCATTATTCCCCGACTGAGAACTGCTTTGAGCCAAACAGGAAAAAGGTTGCAAGACCGTGGGCCACGGCCAATCAGAGTTTGGCCTGAGACTAACTATAACAGCAGATGTTGTTAAAGGCTAGATAAAGGGTTAGGAGGTAGTTATAGGGGAGTGGGGCACACTTGGAAGATTTTTTTAAAAATCCTTCGGTAGTGGTGGAAGCGAGAGAGATTCTGGAGTTATTTTTGGTTCTGGGAGAGGCATGGCGATGAATGTGGATTGGGGGAAGGCTGAAAGCTTAAGAGACATGTACACACGCATGCACCACTGTCACACACACACTCCACCTCCATCCCCTTGCTCTGTGGAAATGGCCCTATGTGCTCTGAACACTAAATCAGGTTAAGCCTCCACTGTCTCCCGGCTAGCAGAGCACTTCATCACTCACACGGCAGACAATGCCACAGCAAAGGACAATCCCTCCTCTCTGTCTGCCTCTGCATGTGCATACTAATAGATATGAGTTGTGAAATCATTCCAACATTTGTGTATCTCTTCAAAACCGCCTGGTGCAGGTTTGAAATGGATTTCACATATGTAATGTTCACAAAAACATGTTTCTGTACAGTTTTGTTTCGCAATCCATGCCCTGAAGAGTAATATCATCCAAACGTATGTGATTTAACACTTATGCTCTATGAGACTGACTTTAGAGATGCCAAACTACATGTTCAACTGACCCATTTAAAGCCAGTAGACAGATATTAACCCTATAAAGTTTACTGGATCATATTTGATGCATGAATATCTAAGCCCTCTAAGATATCAACATGATCAAAATGTTGAAAAAAAATAATAATTAAATGTGAAATAACAATATAAATGACTATTACATGCGGTCTGCCCTCTGATTCATAGCGTACTTTTTTCTTTTTGCAAATAAAAGGCCTTTTAGTGTAATCTTTACTGTTTTTATAGAGTAAATATAAGAATAACTTCTATATTGTTTGTAATATTTTGAGATGCATTTAAAAAGAGACTGATAAAAAGAGACTGCTACATTCTATAATGTTGTTTTCTAATTAACCTTACTCTGATAAAAGGAGATGCTTCGTGTATGGGTGCAGTGTGTACATCAGTCTGATAATGTTCAAATGCAATGCATTTATTCATGAGCATTCACTGCATTTGTGAGTGACTAATTTTTTTTAAATTACGCAACATTTTAGACAGAAATAAATCATAAATATTGTAGGTAAAAATTGATAGCCTGAATGCACTGTAAGTCACTTTGGATAAAAGCATCTGCTAAATGCATAAATTAAATTAAATTAATTTTGATATATATATATATATATATATATATATATATATATATATATATATATATATATATATATATATATATATCAGGGAAGCACTGGAACACATATTATTATTTTTTTTTGTATGCGTTTTGTGTCAAGCTGAAATTTTGTTCATAATGAATGAGTTATTAGATTAGAAAAAAAAATTAAGAATCACCCCAATGTTTAAATATTAAGTATGTTTTCAAGCCCATTGGGTCTCCCAAACCACAAGCAGAACATGAGGGTTAAAAGAAAAACATGAATTTAACAGGTTGACACCTGTGCTCATGTAATTAGAGCATCCACATGTAAAATTTATGAGGTTTTCCTTAAGGGATTACATCGTTAATATTCTTTATGATTAGAGCTTATATGCATTCTGGAGCAGCGTGGGTTTAATAAAATTTGCAATCATATTATTTTCAGTATTCCTCATGTCTCAGGGTAGTGTAGCTCACATGAGAGTGTTTGGTCAGAGAGCAGGACTTCATTGACTCTGATGGCTTCTAGTTGAGGGATCTTGATGTCAGGTATGGCAGAGTTTTGTTTACTTGACCTTGAGCCTCTCAGTGTCTGTGTCTCCCCGACTGTGTGGATTAGCTACTCTTCCCCTGAGGTAATCCTCTCTCTCTCTCGCTCTCCCGCACGCGCTCTGACAAGCACACACACACACACACACACACACATGCTCACTGACAATCTCACACTCACACATGCACACAACAGATTTAATTGCCTCTCACTGATCTAAAGTCTAACTCCTTAAGCTGCTTTTTAATCCAGGGTGGCTGCACCATCTCAAAAGTCTCTCCAATCTTGCCAGGTTGGATTTGTCTCCATGTTCACCTGAAGTGCCAAACGGCACCTGATCATCTATCTGTCTCGAATTCTGTGAACACAATGGAACAAAGAGCAGGAGTTCTTCCAATAAAGGAGGAGCTGAGACGTATCTGTCATTAAATGTCCACTGAAGGTGCAAGGTCTAATTGTAGCAAATTACAGTGAATGTGCAGCGCAAACCGCAGTGCGACCCACAACGCCCCCACGTTCATTTGAGCAAACGATAAAGCTTTTAATACTTTCTGCTGAGAAAGAAGGTACCATAATTTGAGTATTTTTTGTAGATGTGATTGAAAGGTTAAATGAGTGTATTGTGTGGTCACTGAACACTTGTCATGATTTGAATTGAAGTAAAGGCACAAAGATTCTTATTCGCCCAGGCCTGGGAGCTCTGAAAACACTCTCTTGGTATAGTGGTGAGTCTGAAATGTTTTCATAGCTAGTTTCTAGCTATTTATCAGAGAGTATTTCATCCAGTTTGTCATTCAAGCTGTTTTCTTTCATCATTCAAACTTGATCTACTTGTTTAGGTTTCTTGGGAAGAATGTGCAGAGCAGATGGTGCTACACAAAGCCAGTTTCAATGCTGGGGTATTATCTTTAAGTTGCCAGCCAGAGCCACAATTTTTGATTATATTCAAACAATCTTTCAAGACCCCTGAAAATATTTTGTTGTATAAATATATCAGAATAACGGTTCAAACTAATTATCAGAGATCAGGTTTTAACAGTCATTTAACCATTCATAGGCATTGGCATGTTCTCTGTAAAATCAGGCAGTTTTGATTTGTGTGCTATTGAATGTTTGGTGATAATTTTAGCTTACTTGTGCAGAAACAACTTCTTTCCACTCCTTTTGGTTACACAGACCTTTTTTGCTTGTTTTTGGATCCAGAGATGGTGTACTATTTTTAGGAAGTCGGTAACAGTTTCCCCTAGGTTCTCTAAACACATATTGCCAGAATAACTCATCCATGTGTCATAAATATTGGTTTGGTTAGGTGAAGTTAACAGTTAATGCAAATAACGCAAATTGGCAAATAACGTGTATAAAATAACATGTGTCTGATATCAGAAAGAAAGTTTTAATAGTAGGCTGAAATAATGTACTGTATAAAGATTAAAAATAATTTTATTATTTCCTAATGATATGTGTCTCCTTTAACAAATCGATAGATTTTTAAAGCAAACATTAGCCAATTGTGATTTTGAAGTAGCTATTAACGTAATGACAATTTGCCCTTGTCATTGCCAGAAGTGTGCTCTCAGGTCTTTGTTTGTAAAGTTAATGATCTATAATGAGTGCGTTAAGCCTCTCTCACTTGAATTAATTAAAACATAATCCTTGTGATTGTGACAATCTCCTGCTATGACGATGACATTATGTCTGACAAGGACTTGTTTGCGCACCCATGCTAATAAAGCATTTGTTCGCAGAGGAGTGCTTAGAGCATAGTTTTCTAATTTGAAGTTGCATGGTCATTAAGATGTTTGAAGTAATTAAGTAATTGTTGTTGTTGTTGTTGTGTAATTTCAGGCTGTACAGAATGTGTGTTTAAGATGAACTGATATCAAGTGTCAAACCCACAGTACTCAAAAGTATTTTTGTGTAATGTCAGATCTACTGCCCCACTTACTATTGATGGACATTACTTAAATAGAGAAGATAAAGAAATCTGGAACCAGTTGCTGGTACTACCAAAATAAATTCAGATAGGAGCACAAATTAAATGTATGCAAGTTACAGTACTGGCAATTATTTAGTTCAAAAGATATATTAATCTCAATCCAAAACCTAGATGAAATATATATATATATATATATATATATATATATATATATATATATATATATATATATATATATATATATATATATATATATAGGGATTTAATTTACATTTGGATTCAAAGTCTGAAAATACCAGCAGGATTTTAAGTATTTGATTTATTAAGTCCAGATAAGTTTAGCAAAATCAAGGCTGCTTTTAAATTGGAAGCTTATACTCTAAACATCAAAGCTTAGTCCTTCTCGCTGCATGCAACATTTTCAAATGTATTAAGTTCTATGAAATATATCAGGATCACCTTTAAGGTTTATTTCTACAAATCATGTCCTCAAACACATCAATACACATCACACATTTTGTTGTTGAATTTTTTGCTTCAGTATATTTATTTACTGTGATGAATTTCGGTTCAAACGAGGTCTAACCACCTTTCTGAGTCACTAGCATCACAGATTGGAAATGCAAAGACAGTTACTAAATACAAAAAGGTGTATTTTCTTACTGTGTTATGCTAAATTATGTAAAAAAAAAAAAGCTAATAGAACATATATAAAAGTAACCCCCCCAGCCCCCCCCCCCCCCCCCCCAAAAAAAAACAAAAAAAAAAACACATACAATAATACAGAAATTAACTATAGATACAGTAAAGACCAAAAGTTTGGACACACCTTCTCATTCGAATAGTTTTCTTTATGTTCATGACTATGAAAATAGTAGATTCACACTGAAGGCATCAAAACTATGAATTAACACATATGGAATTATATATGGAATTATATACATAACAAAAAGCTTGAAACAACTGAAACTATGTCATATTCTAGGTTCTTCAAAGTATCCACCTTTTGCTTTGATTACTGCTTTGCACACTCTTGGCATTCTCTTGATGAGCTTCAAGAGGTAGTCACCTGAAATGGTCTTCCAACAGTCTTGAAGGAGTTCCCCGAGGGCTGCTTAGCACTTGTTGGCCCTTTTGCTTTCTGTCTGCGGTCCAGCTCACCCCTAAACCATCTCGATTGGGTTCAGGTCCGGTGACTGTGGAGGCCAGGTCATCTGGCGCAGCACCCCATCACTCTCCTTCTTGGTCAAATAGCCCTTGATGCCTTCAGTGTGACTCTACAATTTTCAGAGTCATGAAAATAAAGAAAACTCTTTGAATGAGAAGGTGTGTCCAAACTTTTGGTCTGTACTGTATATCTAAGATGACGTGGTGTGATTGCAGTATGGCACTATGTGCATGCAGCTTAATAAAGTCATTTTAAATTTGAATAATGTCATTGTCAGTTGGACAGTTTTCTATCCCATAAGGATAGAGCATAGTTCCACAGGAACTAAACAGTCACCAGATTTGGAAAGAAAACAAAAAAGTGGGTTGTGGGGGGAAACATAATATTTAAAGAATGTGGGGGTCCAACCCTGGACCTCACTGACTTTCTTTGTGAACAAAAATACATTTTCAAACTAAAATTCCAAACAAGTCATGCAGAATTGGAATTACATGGGAGTGAGTAAATGATAACAGAACTGACATTTTAACATCCAAAAAGGTACACACTCTAGCTTTCTGCTTTGGCCAGATTCACATGAGTCTGGTCTCCTGGCATGTGGTTTTAGAAAGCTGAGGGCTTCCCTAGACCACACGGCTGGATCATTGTGACTGCTCTTTCTCATCCTTTTAGTCTAACCACAGTGGAATAAAGGAGTGTGCTTTTCATCAGGCTAATTTGTGGTGAAACCCCAGGATGATAGGGTTGCATTTAAATGGGTTACTGCTGTTTGTGAGCTGTGCTAGATACTGAAGTGATGACCCCCCCCCATCACTGGTGAGCTTGGCAGGTCTTGAAACATATAATTTTCTCTATTTTTTCTGAATAGATTTCAGTTTCTGTCAGTAGCAGGTTTCATCTCACTGTTCAAACACTCTGAGGGCCTTATAATGTGGGCTGATGCTTGGGTCATGTGTCAGTGTAAATGTTTTATTAAAAGAAAATATGTACTCCCAACAAAGCAATGTTTAGCATGGGAGTTGCGTAGGGTTTTACATTAATTTACATTTATATTGATTTTCTTGGCAGGTGTTTTCATTAACTGTAAACTACAAACAGTCATTTCAACAGAAAGTTAACAGTACAAATGTTTAGTGAAATTAATTTGACCATTGTTGAACCTAACCTCAGGTTGCTTCAATACTGCTGTTCCTTTTTTTTAACTATACTTCATGAATATAATTTTAGAATAAACAAAATGTGTGGGTGATCCATTCTGGATATTTTCCAAATCCCACAATCCAGTTCTGTTTTTTTTTTTTTTTTTTTTTTTGTTCCTGCAGAGTTACCAGTCATTCATGCTAAAATTGCAGAATTAGAATGTTTTCTAAAAGATCATGTGACAATGAAGCTGAAAATTGAGCTTTGTCTTTACGGGAATGAATTACATGTTAAAATGTATTACATATGAAATAGCTATTTTAAATTGTATTAATATTTCCTTTTTTTCTTTCTTTTTTCTTTCTTTTTTTCTTTTTTTTGCTGTTTTTAATCAAATAAATTCAGCCTTAGACGAGCATAAAATACTTTGTCTAAAAACCTTTTAAAAATTTGCTGACAACAAAATTCTGAACTGTAATGTTTCATTATTATTGCTGTTGTTGTTATTTTCTTTTCCTTTTTTATCCATCTGGAAAAGCCAATTGAAAAGTTAAAACTGTCTGTTTTCTGAAATAATTATATATAACAATTTTATGCACTGAAAACATTAGAAGTGATTGTGCATTCCTACAATTTCTCCGTTTTTATTTTTTTGTCTTTCTTTTTCGTCGTCTCTTTTTTGTCTGTTTCAAATGCGACACAGAGTTTTGTGTTCATCAATGTTTAATTCATCAAGGACTTGCTTGTGAGGGGGTGTTATTGCTTTATCATCAATAGTTACCATTTTCAGTCACTATGATTTGATTACATGGCTGGAATGTTCTTCTAAGCTTTGAGAAGAAAAACAAATAACAATCTATACAAAGCTCTACCATTGCATTTGAATGAGAGACGTTTCAATGATTGCCTTTAAGCATGTAATAAACAATCCCCCACCCCCCTTTTTTTCTGCAGATGTTAATGAATGTGAAAGAAGTCCCTGTAGAAATGGGGGGATCTGCACAGATCTGGTTGCGAACTATTCCTGTGAATGCCCAGGGGAATATATGGGAAGAAACTGCCAGTACAGTAAGTACATGTTCTTGTTTTTATGGATGCTTCCTTCCCTGTCCCATTTCTTCTCCCTCAGTCCATCCAGTGGGCTTTGTATTAAGTGAATTTTGTGACAGTTCAGAGCATCTGTTTCACCGGGTCCATGGAGAAGCATGCAAGAACAGCTGGGACAGACAGTTAAACTCACACAGAAGACACACTGTGTCAGGGTGAACGCAGAGGGGTACTGTGGGTGTGGCATCTGGCCTCAGAGAGAAATTTATTTTAAAAAATATATAAAAATAAACTATTAAAAATAGAGAATAAAATGTTCTTTGGGAATACTGTAAGATAATAAAAGTGGGCGAGGTGTTTCTTGAGGACTTGACAACCATAAAAAGATTAAGTATTAATTTAAACTAGTTAAACTAATGTTTAAGTAAAAAAAACATATTTCTCTACTGATTCAGTCTAGATTAAAAGATTTCACTGGAGAATGCAATATAATGGTTAGAGGACTCATATTTAAGTCAGAAGCAATGGTTTGAACATTTTAATGGTGGATTTGTTCCTTACAAGCACAGATTTTGATTTCACAAGACGCTGATTGAAAGACTGGAGTTGTCTGGATTTTATGTACTGAATTTCTTCTAATTTGTTCTAATGAAGAAACAAACTCATCTACATATTGGGTGGTCTGAGGGTAAATGTTTTATTAAATGTAATGGCGATAGTGACAAGGTGGTGACGTTCAATTTGTCCCACATCTCTTACTATGAAAACTGAAATCATATGTCATTTAACCTTCCTCCTCACATCAACTCTGATGTACCAGGATGATATTTAAATGTAAGCTGTATGAAAGGAATGAAATACTTTGATTTAGGTATGATCAAACGCTTTGAAGAAGTAGTATTTCATCACCTTTCATCACCATTGTTGCTGTTTTATCTAAATCATTTATATTGCTGCTGCTGTTTTGTTGAATAAATGGCCAGAGCACGTAGAGTAAGATGCAGGCAGATGGAGTGTGACTGAATGACACACACACACACAACCACACACACACACACACACACACACACACACACACACACACACACACACACACACAGAGAGACACCATCAGACAGTAAATGTCATTTGTTCAGACTAGATATGCTTTATCACCATGAATCAAAGGGGATATTAGTTTTCTCAGGGTTATTTGAGATATATAAAGACATTTATTAAATAGAGACAAACATCTCTATCATCCTCGGTTTTCAGGGTTATTACTTTAAACACCAGCAATTATATATATATATATATATATATATATATAAACACAATTATTTATTCCAATGTAATTTTGTTCAAAAACAGCCAGATGGAGCACAACAGAATGGAACAGAATGCTTTCATCTACCACAGCAATGTCATTTTCAATTAATTTAGTTTTTTATTGTTATTATGTGCATAACAATACACAAATTAACAAATGATTTGGCAATGATTTATCTTCATTTTGGGCTTTTATTCTTCTAAAGATTATTTGTGGTATTAATTGTGATTTATTTGATTAATCAACATATCATGTCATAAATCCAATTACAAATTTTTATTGATTGACAGCCCTAATAATAGCACACACACACACACACACACACACACACAAGCAAAGAAAAAATGCTCTAACATACCAAGCCCAGGAAGATGTGTCACAACCTTCCTAGAATGAGTTTGACCAAAGCCCTGTCAGAAAGCCTTCACTCACGTCTTCCCACACTGCTAAAATCGATTGCTGCTAAATTCCTCCAGTCGTTTGACTGACAGTTTCGCTCTATTCATTTCACCTTTTTGTCATGTTGAATCACTGCCACCTCCTTTGCTTTATTATGTGTGGCAACCTGGCACCCTGCAAATCATTTGCATGTTGAAAGTTTAGGGTTTCTCTCTCTCTCTCTCTCTCTCTCTCTCTCTCTCTCTCTCTCTCTCTCTCTCTCTGTCTCTCTCTTTGTGGATTAGGAATGCTTCTATAATAATACAATTGTAATCTATTCTTTAAATTATACTGGGCTCAAAAACAGTATGTGGATTCATACGTCACATTATAATTGCTTTCTTTTTTCATTTATTCATTCTCATTTGATTCCTTTTTTTTTATTAAATGTCCAAATTCTTTTGGAAGCCATTTTAGATCAGGAGACTTCATACAGTAAATCACATTTCAAATTCCGCAAGTGTGTTGAGAAATTATTAATGGACTGAATTCTGGATGAACTTGTATATCATCTTTGCTCCTACATTTTCAGACTGAATGTTCTTGCACTACAAAGTCTCTTGTGCATAAAGCTGTAAATGAGCAGAATATCACTGAAATGTGTACTTGTCTAATGACAGGATTTCTCACTGTTTAAAATGACAAAGTATGCAGCTCACTGCATATCAGTATTATTGCATACTGCTAGAAGGATCTCACACTGTATTACAAGTCATCTTGATGAGCTGTCAGGGTCAAATCAAAAGGTCAGTCTTTATACAGCGCTTTGTTTACATGCTTTTGTGTACACCATAGACACCATAGACAGCTATTGGCAAGTGTTGGAGGCATTAATTGAAGTCTGCTGCAACATTGTTTATTGTTGGTGTTGGTGTTGCTGTTGTTTTTCAATGAGAATTTGTATTTTTATTTTTAAATTTACTTGCATGCTTGCATTTCATCTGTATGAACTGCATATATTGAACATATTATCAAGATTTGCATGTTTGCAGCTGCCCCCTTGACAAAGGCACTCTGTAAATGGATGGTTACATCTTTGTTGTACTCAATAACTTAAAATTAGTGTTTTAAAGTGTTTAAAGTATTTTAAATGACTGAAATGTGTTGAGTAATTAGACTTGTTAAAAGCTAAAACAGAACAACTTGGTTTTTGTCCTTTCTATAAACAAATCAATGGACTTAAACAGGGACAGTTAATTACATTTGCAAAAGGTGCAGTCTTTAATTTTCGCTCCTAGCAAAGTTACCAAAAGATAAATAAATACAATGTTCACATGTACACTGGTATTTTTAGAAACTGAGCTTTTCCTTCTTTTGTTTAAAAAAAAAAAAAAAATCTCTGTCAACATGACAAAGCAAAATCATGCTATGGAGCACTGTCAAGAGACTGCCAATCCAATAGGTGGCGATATAATCTCAACCGTAAAGCAATGTTCCTGTCCCATTCGTGTGGACAGGGCTTAAAATTAAAACTTAAAATCATTCCGAAACATACGTTTTCCAAACAGTCTTTCAAACACTTCTGATTCATGATTTATCCAGAATGCAACTTCAAATAATAATAATTTGCATACATTTATTTATTTTTTTTCATTGAATAGCGCTTTTTACAAGGCATGTCATTGATACAAATGTGTTTAAAAAGAAACCCTTACATTTGTAAAAAAAAAAAAAAAAAAAGAAAAAAAAAAGAAAAAAGAAAAAATTATATATATTCTGGGGTGTCAGAACAATATCTTGGTTAAAGAGGCTGGACAATATTTTCTCCAGATTTTAGGAAATTGACAAAAAGTGTCACTTCTTTATTCCATTTGAACAACTTTGAAGTAAATTGAAGAATTATTGGAATTAAAAAAGTTCCTCCCACCTTAGCCCATTCTAATATTATTAATTGATTGTATAATATCTTGTGTGTATGTGTGTGCACTGATCTGAGTGGTTCACAAAGTCACACATTTGTATAATGACATGGGTATGACAGGTACATTACAATGTAAAGTTGGTTTATGAGGACACTGCCTCACTGCCAATTATGTGGCCATAATTCAAAAAGGAAAATATTTTTTGGAAAATCAAAAAGTGCATAAAGTTTACTGTAAGTAGTAGGTTTAGGTGTAGTGCGATAGAAATGACAGTTTTTGCAACATAAAAACCATTATGTCAATGGGTCCCCGCAAACCACCAATACCAGCGTGTGTGTGTGTGTGTGTGTGTGTGTGTGTGTGTGTGTGTGTGTGTGTGTGTGTGTTTCATAGGAAGTTAAGCAGTTGTCAATAGAAATGAGAGAAAAAAAAAGTTGTCAGTGGCATGAATAAAAGCTTCAGCACAGTCAGATAATCCATCTCTTGAGAGAACATTCATCATTTTCATCAGAGTTCTGAAATCAATATTTGGCAGCTTATTTATTCCAGAAGGAGCTCCTTCAGCTTCATAAACATGTATTCTCTGTCCAACCATTAGTCAGTATAGAGTGCCAGTGAATGCATGGAGACAGGGCCATTGCTAAAATTCATGGGGATCGAGTCAAAATATTTATGGATGGATGCCTATTTCCACAGGCTTCATGAGTGCAATATAACATAGAGGACCATAGTGAGCCATAGTGAGTAAAATGTGAACTTGAAAAAGAGGATGAATTTGTTTTATGGTCATCAGTGTATTTATATTTGGCATTCTATTCTTAGTAGTCTGATTAACAGAGGCTGTTAAGAAGGTCTTTGGATACTCATCTCGAGCACATTGGGACGGGCACAACTGTCTGCCTTTGT
The DNA here is from genome assembly GCF_003368295.1 of Carassius auratus. Classification (NCBI taxonomy): domain Eukaryota; kingdom Metazoa; phylum Chordata; class Actinopteri; order Cypriniformes; family Cyprinidae; genus Carassius; species Carassius auratus. The sequence continues at coordinate 12,207,255 of NC_039272.1, read as the reverse complement.
GTGTGTGTGTGTGTGTGTGTGTGTGTGTGTGTGTTGACATGGAGAGTGAAGAAGAAAAAAGAAAATCAAATGTCCAGCAAGGAGACTATCTTGGTGAAAATAATAATAATAATAATAATAATAATTATAATAATAATAATAATAATAATAATAATAATAATAATAATAATAATAATAATAATAACAATAATACCCCATGCATATAAAGATTTAAAAAGAAAGTTCTGAAGTTCTTTTTTGTTAAAGGAGTATTTTCAGTAAAAGTAACAGATGGAAAATTCAGTGTTCAAAGGACTTGCTAGTTTCAACAGAAGAAATATGGATGTCCCAAATTGGAATAAATTGAGACATTCAGTTAACAGAAAGCACAGCAGGACATTATGGGCAGAAGTGCAATCTTTACCTGCTACAAATGGAAATCACATTATAAATGTACATTTTTAAGAGCACTTTCCTTCACTTCTATAATGACATTCAGATTTATTTTTAGTTTCACAAGTTTCAGTTTTAGAGGTTAAGGTTTGTGATTCTGCTCCAGCCTTTTAGAATTATACCTTACATTTTTACTCGTTTGTTGCATGTATTAAACAAAACCTGAATAATGAAAACTGATATCTGGTGTTGTGCTTGTGGCTGTGTCGCTTTTAATCTTGACAAGTAGGAGCTAAATTCCCAGTTCTTCCTCATTAGCACAAGCGCCAAAGATTGAGGTGGACTTCAACTCAATATATGGATTATTTAAGTAGACCTGCTGAGAAATGGATTTGGCTGTCACACTGCAGCATTAGTGATGGCCACTGTCTGTTGGGCTGTTGATGTATACTGGAGGGTCAGTATAGAAGAGCTGCACACTGCTGGCACCGTGGTGGGCGGCTGGTAGGCAACTTATTCAAGATGGTAGATCACACGCCGTTCCTTGTGTCATCGCAAGTCACAACGCTGCCAGAGAGAAAATCAGAAAGAGAGAGATCCACTGATGCCCGTACAATGATCGACAGAATCACTGCTGCCAGTAGTCCTTACGCTTCACAATATGTAAGTCTCACTGAATGTTGTGTACCAGTAATAATAGGACTGATCCAGTGGTTATGTTTTTTCCCGTATGTTTTTTATCACTAAACTTTAATGTTTTATTCATGGAACACAGAGGACATAGACATAAGATGAAATAATTACGATTGCAATGGTGAAGATTTAAAAACCACATCATAAGGCGTCATAAAAATAAAGACAAAATCTTCTCTTTTATTAATATCTAAGGTAGCCATTTATAATTGAATTGAAAATGCCTTTTAAATTCCAAACCAGTTCTTTCATTTGCAAGCATTGGAGGGAGGGATGGATGGATGGATAGATGAATTGATGGATAGACAGACCAAGGAGGAATGGACAGTTGGATGGATGGATAGACAGAAATATCGACGGATGGGTGGATAGACTGACAGACAGCTAGATGGATAGATGGACAGACAGAAGGATGAATGGATAGATATAAAGATGAGTAGATGGATAGATAGACAGATGATAGATGAATGGATGGATGGACGGACAGATGAATGTCATAGTTTTTTTTTTTTTTTTTTTTGTGAGTAAATGGAAGCGATCTATGGTACTTTCTATTGCAGGCAATGGGGTTATGTGCTTATAACACAGAGACACAATGGTGATTGAAGATTGGCATGATTCCCCAACCCCCATCCGAGGTTTGAACCAATAAGCTGCAGCTAAGTAACCGGATTTTTAACCACTAAGCGGATAAAATAAGATAAAACTTATGCGCTGTTTCTCAGAGGAATCACTTTTATATTAGTTCAGTCCTTTACCGTTGTGCTTTCAGTCTGCACAGGGCTTAAATGAATACCCCACAGAGAAACGAGAGATCCACAATGATAAAAGATCTGTATGGCATTTGTGAAGCACATCTCTTTGATGTTCAAATTGGGAAAATAAGAAAATCTGTAAGGTATGAAAAAGACATGGCAAGAGAGATAGGTAGAGAGAGAGAAAAGGAGAGAGGATGCATTTTAAGTTGTTTTGTTTTGACATAATTGAACTCTGAATCCAAAGATTCTCAGCGAACCGAAATCTGTTGTGACTGTAGGTGTCATAAGTTTACTCTTGTGATGTGCCTGTTCTTTGATTCCTCACAAAACTGTCTTTGTGATTGAGGGATAAAAAGGGATGAGGCAAAACAGAAACTTCTGACTCCTTCAAAGAGCACCAGGCAATTGAGATGAATCAATTGGGAGCTATAGAGTGCCAAGCCTGGGTAAATATTAGTATTGAGCACCTGGGGTAAAGAAAAGGCACTGGAAATGTCAAAGCCCAAATTGAATTGAAGATGTATATCAACACAGTGTCCTATATGCATCTCCAAACAATCAGTCCAATGCTAGGAAAGTATTTGCTATGCGGGAGGAGATAGATCCTGAAAAATATTAATAGATGTATCTGTGGGGTTGCAACCCGAGCAACATTGTTAAATTACACAGAAATGGAGTGGAAAATGAGGGCGTGTTGTGTGTTGATGCTGTGCATTCAGAACAGGCAGTAGACGGCGGACACCAGGTGTCATCATGCTCATTTCATCAGCTTATTTTTTTTTTACAACAGATGTATTTCTCTGTTTTTATTTTCAGAATATAACTACATTTTAAAATGCTTGCAAATTAAGTTTGTTTACCAACATTTTTTAAATAATAATTAATAGCCTATATATTAATATATATTTTTTTTTAATAGAATGTATTAATAAAACAAATGCTTGAATAATTGAATCAGTCCCATAATGCTTACCACATGAAATAATGGTGGAATGTCTTTGCACATTTCAATGTTAAGTGAACAAACACACAGACCTCCTCTCTTTCCCAGGGTTGGGGGAAGTTCATGTTAAGGATGATGATTCAGCATTCAGGTATTGATTTGTTAGAAGGGTGACTAATTGCTGGAATGGGAATGGACAAGGTTCAGTTGTAAGCAGCATAAAGAGGGATGTTTGTTGTAAGGATGTAAGAGCTAAAGAGGCTCTGAGTGTTTTAGTAATTCCAGTGGGACAAGAGAGAGAGAGAGAGAGAGAGAGATGCTGGTTTATAGTGCACAAATAGGTTTACCATGTTCTGTATACTAGGGGTCAAACGTCTGGGGTCTTTTTTTTTAGAAAGAAAGAAAGAAAGATAGAAATAAATAAATTATTTAATTCAGCAAGGATGCACTGAATTAACAGTAAATACATCTATAGTGTTACAAAAGATTTAAATTTCAAATAAATGGTGTTCTTTCAACTTCCTTTTATGTGTATGTGTGACCCAGGACCACAAAACCAGTCTCCTTAAATCGCACAGGTATATTTTTTAGCAATAGCCAAAAATACATTGCGTGGGTCAAATTTATTGATTTTTTTCTTTTATGACAAAAATCATTAGGATTTTAATTAAAGATAATGTTTTATGAATATATTTTGTAAATTTCCTGCCATAAATATTTTAAAACCTAATTTTTTATTAATAATATGCATTGCTAAGAACTTCATTTGGACAACTTTAAAGGCGATTTTAATATTTAGATTTTGTGCACCCTCAGATTCCAGATTTTCAAATAGTTGTATCTCAGCAAAATATTATATATTACTCTAGTCTTCAATGTCAACATTGACTATTATTATTATTATTATTATTAGAATTGCAATAATGTTTTATAATATTATTGTTTTACCCTATTTTTTATCAAATTTGTAAAACAAACAAAAAATTGTTGCTAAAAACATCCTATTATAGACATTTAAGCTAAATGTAAACAGTAAAATGGAAATATTAAAGCATTGTTTTGGTAAATATTGAAATTCAGATTTTCTGTTTTACTCTGTTCTTTTAATGAAAATGTAGGTGGAAGTTGTTCACCCAATTAGATTTTAACATGTATGCATAGGTGACAGATGAGAAAGAGATGATGCCTTTGAGGCAAGTTGCCAAAAAGAGCTAAAATTGATGTTTCGAACCAAGAGTTTTCTCTGACACTGTAGAATATCTAATTGCTTAACATTTCCATGGAATTCATGCTTCTCCAATTAAATGTTCTCACATAGGTATTTAAACACACGCAGACATGCAGCCCGTGAAAACACCATGCTGACTTTATAAAATAAGAGCCTAAAACCCTTAAACTCTCTTTTTGGAAGATAATCTTGAGAAGAAATAAATCACACCTTTCAAAGATGAAAATTAGAAGTGCATGGAAACATGTTCACATACAGTGTGGCTTGTTAGGAGCTTTAGTATTTTGAAAATGAGAACACCAAGGCCAGCACTGCCCTTAATAAAAACAACATGCAAAACGTGATTCCTGCGGGTGGAATCATGGCCCCAGGTGGGATGTTGGAAATCAGCTCAGAGTCTAAATGAAAGGAAATCATTTTCGTAGTAGAAGATTTTTGTCCATTGGAGAGTTCTCGGAGGAGCATACAAGCAAGGATAGTGATTCCCAGAATGATTCTAACAAGGACGCAGACTCTGGAATGGGCCAAGAAAACATTACAGACAGCACAGAGGCACGGATGTAAACCTTACCATTTTCGTCCATCATCAACGTGACATCGAGAGTGACCGACTGAAAGGGAACTGCTATATGTTATTCCAAACTTTTGACCAGTAGTATATGACACCTTCACATAAAATATAAAAAAAATGTACATGCATATAATAAGTTTTTGCTGAAAGCTGTTGTCACTTGTCAAAACCTTGTGATTGTAAAGTTAAGCAATGCTTGCATTTTCTCTGTATCCTTCAAATCTAACCTTTCCATTCGTGTCATTGTGTATTGAGCAGAATGTTCCGGTCCACTGGGCATGGAAGGTGGAATCATCTCCAACCAGCAGATAACAGCCTCCTCCACTCACCGAGCTCTCTTCGGCCTCCAGAAATGGTACCCCTACTTTGCCCGGCTGAATAAGAAGGGTCTTGTGAACGCCTGGACTGCAGCCGAGAATGACAGATGGCCCTGGATTCAGGTAACAGATTGACATGAGCAGATTAAGTCAGGATGGAGATCCATCAAGAGTGAATGAACCTGTAGTTGAGAGAAAAATTTTCTTCCTGTCAGCCTGTTTATCTGAAAAGGATGATCACTGATAGACTATTTTTGTTGTTTGTTTACATACTTTAATAGATATTGCGAAAGCACTGCAGAAATACATATAAGTTTGTTTGTTTGTGATTAATGCCATTCCAGCTTCTGTGGCTATGTTTGTGGAAGGAAATATTATGGCTGAATTATATCATGTTTTTCTAATTTATTTTTTGAAATACAAATAAGTAATAATATTAATAATACTAATAATGTTTGATCAATAATATTGGATAATCATTTTGAGCCAAATTATTTCTGAAAGATCATGTGAAACTGTGGCCTGTAGAACGAAGCAGGTATTAGTTTTTACCCAGGTAAATGCAAGTTTAGTTTGAGTTTTGGAGCTCAAGAAGATTGGTTGGTTTTGAGTGGGTTTCGTCACCATGGTACTTTGCGCTACATGGCTACCAGTGATGCGCGGGTCAATGTATTAATAACCCACACCCGACCGATGTTTTCAACTAACCCGCCCGCAACTCGGACCGCAAAAAATAAAAATAAAATATTTTACCCGACCCGCTTCCTGACCCGCATTTTTAAAAAGCAGTAAATGCTCATCGTAGCATCATTGGGTCTTACGAATGTAGGCAAAACTATCTAGGCAAAAAATTAATAAATAAATAAATAAAAACAACAGCAAAACTTTTTAGATTATAATTTTGTCCAAGAATTATACAAAATCATCAGTAAGCTCATAATTTGTACTAAAATAGACTAGTCTGGCTATGTCTATTTGTATGTTTCTGCAAGGTCAGCAGACATTGAGGCTCGGGTTTGTTCCGATCCGAGCTTGTGATCGGAGAGCGCATTTCTGAATATTCCCGATCAGCTCTCTCATTTCGTGGGGTCTCGCTCAACCCAGATTGGACTGCTGGTTCGAAAATATGCAAGGAGTCATTTAATTGTTTAGTAATAAACTGGTGTTTTCTGTGTTGCTGCAAAGATGAAGTTGACGATGCAGACTTGCCATGAAATGCACATTTCATATGGATTACCTACATGGAGCACAAAACCAGTCTTAAGTTGCTGGGGTATATTTGTAGCAATAGCCAAAAAAAAAAAAAAAAAACTTGTATTGGTCAGAAATAAATCAGAAATAAAACAAAAAAATCATTAGGATATTAAGTAAAGTTCATGTTCCATGAAGATATTTTGTAAATGTCCTTTTTTAAATATATCAAAACTTAAATTTAGATTAATAATATGCATTGCTAAGAATTCATTTGGACAAATTCAAAGGCAATTTTCTCAGTATTTAGATGTTGTTGCACCCTCAGATTCCAGATTTTCAAAAAGTTGTAATTTGGCCAAATATTGTCCAATTCTAATAAACCATACATCAATGGACAGCTTCGGAATTTAGACTGGTTTTGTGGTCCATGATCACATATATCTGATGCCATGAAGCCAGCCCTCCGTATCTCTCACTCCAAATTAAAGCAGTTTACAGTCAAAGAATTTTAGATACAAAATTGGACGACTTTTGCTGCTACTTATTTATTATACTTATATTAATTGTAATTGTTTATAATTCATTTATTCATTTAATTATTATATGAAGTGGCAATTAATTTTAAGCTTTGTATTTAAATGTGTAAGCTTAAATATATCCAACTTTCAAAATGCATAGAAATGTATTTTCTTTCTGCTGCCAAACTTTTGCAGCAGCAGAAGTGTTTATTGTTGCCTTGTAAATGCATTTAAATGTAAAAGTAAATGTACAAGAAAAGTGCTGACTCTTGCGATAAATGGATCCAAATGATTGCTTTGCTGTTTGCTGCACGTGTCACACATTCAGGTGCACATGCTCCAGAGTTAATCGCAAACTTTGGTTCAAACTTTGAGTTGGGAGAGAAGGTTTATATGAATCTGATCTTTACCAGGTTGGCTTTACTGAGTTTTATCAACTCAAAACTTACTCTGCAACTTTGAGTTTGTTCACCTCGCTTCATGCTACAGGCCACGTGTTAGTCCATTACCATTGATTGATGGTGATGGCAAGCTTACATCTTTGTGTATCAATCAATTTCTTTGAGTTTCTTCAGTGGATGGATTAGTATTCATATGCAGTTTTTTTCAGCAGAGTACATTTGATTGATAATGTAGACAATCACTGTGGATGGAAGTCTCAGTCCATTTACTTCTAGTTTTACGATGAGTAGCCTCATGTCAGCCTCAGATTTATTCTTTGAATGCATGCTGGTAAAAAAAAGAGCGACTGAATCTGCGGGTAGTTTGAGCGGTAGCGCAGTGTAAAACTCTGACCTCCGTAAGGAGCTGAGATGAAATTCGGCTGAAGAAATAAAAGATAGGGCGAGTCTGACTGCAGACTTGTGAGCATAAGTTTACCTCTGTTTGTGCACCGCTAGCTGCTTGCAGGTAAAGAGTGAGGATTAGAGGTGGAGAGAGAGTTAGAAAGGGAGACAGGGAGGGGGAAGTAGTAAAAAGGGAGAAATCTAAAGTATTTAGGGAGTTTGTTTGACTTTAATGATGCCTCTTGGGATGAAGCTTTAGGTGCTGTGGAGCTGCTGGGTTAGAACACAGAGAGGTGTGTTAGAAATACCAGATTGGCTTAAGGCGATATGCTGTGGTAGTTGCCACATGACCTCTCTGCAGCTCTAGTCATTTAAATTAGAGGCGACATGCAGTGTGTCTGTTTGTCTTTCTCTCGTTAACATCCTTTTTCTTCACTGTCAGTCTGTCCTGCCATTTCTACCATGGTTTTTTTCTGTCTTCAAGACATCAGGTGTTGTGGTTGTGGATAAAATGCACATATACTAGCACAATTTAGGGTGGGGTTGAGAGACATGCCACCACTGCTTGTTTTATTAATATGCAGAATTATGTTGGATGGAGTGGCTTAGAAGCCAAAAGCCTCATGCTCAAAGCAAAATGTTATCTGTAAACCAGTGATTCATCTTTGAAGATTAAGCTGTTGATCCATACATATCCACTGAGCTATAAAATCCTAGGACTGACAGCAGCAGATGTTGGGATGAAGTTTTGGAATAAAGTTCAATTCCAAAGTTCATTTGAGAACTGGGACTGATGAGTGAGAATGAGCACTCACTCCAGTTGCTGTCTATTCAGGAATTCAAGTTTTAGTGTCGTACATTATAATCTCATTTCATTTCTAAATGTAATACTTTTGTTCACAGTTCATTTTTGGGTCCAATGAACTACAGTATTCATGGGATCTGTACATGAAAAAGAATATTCTTGATCTAAATTTGTAAAAACTCTTAAATTGCTGAGTGTAACTTGATGCATACATTCATAAACTATACTTTTGCCATATTGCAATATCAGTTACACATCTGTGCACTTCAACTGTATATCAGTTTTAAAACAAAATGAAGCCCATAAGCTCTAGAAATTAAAAATTAAGTTTTAATAACACTTAAGTCGGTTGCACTTTATTTTACAGTACGTGTACTAACATGTACTTATAGCGTACTTACAGTGTGTTTATCTAAGACAGTTCTGATAATACAAGATAACTACATGGGGTAGGGTTAGGTTTAGGGGTAGGTTCAGGGTTAGTACCTAGTTATTACATAGTTATTGTAATTACTTTAATAAGTACATAGTATGTACACGAGGAACAGGACTGTAAAATAAAGTCCTACCCTTAAGTCTCTTGACGATGAATTTACAGTACTTGATTCAGTAAATACAGTACTATGTAAAAATTAGATCTGTGATGGCAAAGCTGAATTTACTGGATTTATGCTTTGATAATCGTACTGAATATTAGTAAAATGTAGTTTCTGACAAAAATGTGATTTTCTCAGCTTCTTGCTCAAAATAATGCATTTTTATGAAACATAACTACATTCAAGAGTTTATAATGCTTTAAGCTAGAATAAAACAGTTTTTTTTTTCTGCTTAAAAGTAGAGGCTCTGATCTTTATTTTGGTGTATTGCATATTCAAATATTCATACAGTAAAATATACTGGAGTACATCAAATTTGAGTGAAAATCATCAAAATCACTAGCAGTGGATGGCAATTAAAAAAAATGCTGGCAGGGAAAGCGTTAATATTAGTATAAAAGGGGTCATACATGTATGATGCAATTTACATTTTTCCTTTCTCTTTGAAGTGTTGCAAGAGAGATTCTTTATATAAGTTAAGAGTCAACCACTCCTACCTAAAACAGCTCGTTCTAACATGCCTCCAACTTGTCTGTGTCACGATGTGGGAAGATTTGCATTAACACCGCTCAAATGTACACACAAAAAACGAAGGCGTATCTTTTATTTTTGCTGTTGTCACTGCCGCCATGTTGTGGAGTCGCTGTGTGTTTTGTTGTGAAAGTGAAACTACTTTGTTTGGCCTTCCAAAAGATGAGACAACTAGACATCAGTGATTGAGTTGTATTTACAGCTCTGTTCCAGAACAGTTCTACCCAAATATTCAGATGTGTACTGCGCATTTTCTGGAGGATGAGAACTGTTTCCTTGAGAGTTGCCTACAATGTCGGTGTCTGTTTCTATATAGTGGGGCAATATCAACTATGCAAGGACAGTCTGGCGCTTCTGACTCACAGTCTGTAAGTACGTTTTCATATGTAAAGAATTTCCCACTGATGATTCAAACGCAAGTTTTGAGCAGTGTAAAGTAGCGCTAGTTGGTTGTTGTTTCTCCGATCACAAATACAGACATGGTTTTATGTTTACGCAGCGATATATGCAACACAACGTTTAAAAAAACTGTATAAGTCATTATAATCAGTAATTATGTCCCCACTGGATGCAACAAATGCTTCATTTATAATGATCATCACTGCATGCATCACTGTATGGTGAAGGGCATAACAAACACACGTTCGAGGTATTCAGCCAATCACAACACACTGGATAGCTGGCACACCTCGCTTTTCAGAATTTTACTTTTTGTAAACATTCACGTGTTTCTAAAAGGCAGGGCATAGAGGAGCAAAATTAATGTATATTATATGGATTATTTTAACATAAACACGTTGCATAACACCAAATACACAAAATAATGTCATATGACCCTTTTAATTTCATTGAAATATTTTTTTGCAGGTATATTTGTTTAAAAAAATGTAGAGTGAATGAGCTAGACATGGATTTATTTGGGGGTAGAAGTAGTACATTTGTCAGTAGCACTTGAATCTTGACTTTCTCAGTTGTGTGAAATTGCTTTGTGACACACTTGGGAAATTTCTTTAAGCCCATAGTGGACGAAAGTGTGAGATTTCATAACTGAAGAAGTGGCACTTTTGGACGTGAAGGAAGTTGAATACTCAGCAGCATGCTTTATTCTTTTATTTATTTCGTTTCTTGAGGGGGATCAGGATTTGTCACGTCTCCTCAATATCCGGAATCTCACCATTCATTTAAGTTCTCTACTGTAACATCCAAGGCTTTCGATAGGAAATATCAGCACTTATCCTTGCCAGGCATGTTTTAGTGTAACCTGTCAGAGTCGATTTATGTCTCTTGTCCTCCATTTATCTTTACAAATATTGCAACTACATGACCACTTCAAGTATCTCAAGGTAGACATTTCTAACTGCTGTCAGTTTTGAAAATTTTAACCACATTGTCAGTAACACCCATACTCATTTGATTTAATCAAATATGTGCAAGTGGGTGAATCTTGGTCAAATCTGAAACCCTCTGTGCCTGCTGTCAAATTGAATTGAGTATAATGACCCCGCCCTTCACTTAACACAGTGTTTTTAGACAATATTTGACCCATCTACACAATCTAATTAACTGCAATAACAATAACAGCACAACTCTTAGCAAGCAGATATTTGCAAGCATACATTACATTGATTAAAAGTCCCAATAGATAGTTTTATAATGTTAAAAATACTTATATAAGATTTCTAATTCAAATAAATGTTGTTCTTTTGAACTTTATATTCATTGAATAACTCTGAAGATAAAAAGAAAATTGTATCATGGTTTCCACAAAAAAAAAAAAAAAAAAAAAAAAAAAAAAAAAAAAATTAAAAAGCACAACTGGTTTCAATAATGATAATAAGAAGAACTGTGCATTGAGTGCCAAATCAGCATATTAGAATGATTTCTGAAGGTTCATGTGACACTGAAAAATAAAATAATAGCTGCTGAATTACATTTTAATATGCATTAAATAGTTTAAAATATAAGTCAATGGAAGGATATATTGAGATTAACTGGTATATAATTAACGAGATGGGTTGGCTATGTGAGCAGGAGGAGTAATTTTATATCAAAGTAAAGGTATGTGGAAATAGTTTTCTGATGTAGTTGTTGTTTTTGTTGTTCATCTTCTTCCTCTTCTTCTTTTCCTAAAAAAACATATATTAAGCAGATATGGTAATGGCTGTTTTTTATTTATTTATTTGTTTATTTATGAATCAAATATTTAATCATGCACAACAGCCAAATTCTAATATTATCCATAGAAAAATAAATCTGGCATTAGAACATATTTTGATTTACTGTAGTATACATTTAGCAATATCTCACAACATTACTGTTTTACTGTATTTTTACATAATTTGAAAGAGATTTCTTTCAAAAACATTATAAAAAATCTTAACAACCCCAGACTTTTAAAAAGTCTGTCTGTCTTTCTCTCTCTAAACTATTAGTATGTTCTGGCAGCTTTGACGACAACGTGGACCAGCTGTCAGTCTGGGTGGACCAGAGCTACTCTGGCCCTTATGTGGCCTCTGTCACACTTTGGTCTATGAATTTGACCCAAACTCAACCTAGCTGAACAGTCCAGAATAAAAAGTCACTAACTTCAGTCAGTTTACTCACTTGCCTCACAGTACATACACTTTGGTCCGTGAGATTTCATTGGCTGGTTCAGATTTGAGACGTCTCTTTCTGTTCTTCATCCTCATTTCAACCAGACCTTGCATCCTGCAGTCAATTTTTAATTTCCCATTGGTCTAAAAATCTTTGTTTTTCATGAAACGCTAAAATACTTAAATACACAGTTTTAAATGTAGTTTCTGCTTTGCAGCATGTTCCTTGTACTATATATATATATATATATATATATATATATATATATATATATATATATATATATTGTGTGTGTATATATCTCTCTTTGTGTGGCTGTTGGTTAAAAAAAAAACAACAACAACAAAAAAATACCAGCAGCACGTCATGATATCTTAAAAAATGCACACACCACATCAGAAATCTTTGATGTTTAAGCTGGGATAATTATGGCTGTATGTGACTCAGCAGATTGTGTCATGGTATAGGCTTAATAGGCCGGTTAACCACTTTTGAAGCAGGGGAGTTCACTATTCATGCATGAGATGAGTCATAGTTCATTATGAGTTAATGAGAAAGGCTGTAAGCCATGCCACTGTCTAGATGGAAGACACTAGTGTTAAGTGTTCACACAGCAGAACACGACTACTCTCATTGCTATATTATATTGTAACACACAGCCTAAACATACAAAACTATTCAAAAGTTTGTGAAAGTCTATTATTCTCACCCAGGCTAAATTTATTTGATTAAAATACTGCAAAAGTTGTAAAACTTTTTTGTAAAAAAAAAAAAAAAAAAAAAAAAAAACAGTTTTCCATTATAATTAGGGTTGGGAACCGAGAACCTGTTTTTTTTAAGAACCCTGAGCAATTTCTAAGTTTCGGTTCCGAGAATGGTTCTGGTGCGATGCATGACCAAGTGCTGTGAGCTGCCTTCTGCTGGTGTTCTGACGAATCAGTGTTTCCCGTAAAGGATGTCACAAACCAAATAACAGAAACGATGCCCTGCCTCTTTAATTACTGAGCACAGAATGTTTTTCTAATAATGCGCACTCCACAGACTCACCGCGCCGCGTCGTGTCTTTAACTGCCGAACACGTATTTCCCTCGACTGTATGCGCACTCGCGCCTTTGATAACTGTGCATGTCTTTATGTCTGACTGTGCATGTACCGGCAGCACACAGCACTTGCCACTAACTTGCAACTAAATTACATTATATCTGTCCCATATTGTCGTTAATATACATACTGACCTCAACTTGGACCACTAAATAAATAGACTGCTATTGTTATCTGAGTACAGTAGAAGGGATAGATTATTTAGTGTACAGGTCATTTCAAGAATGATAAACAAAGTGATATAAAATATTTATTTTCATGCATTTTAAATGTTAAAAATTTGGAAACCACTTATTGCATCACACCATCTCCTGACTGCATTATTATTTGTAAAATTATGAAGAGTGGCTTTATGGAGAGTGTGTATACATGGTTATAAGTATAAAAGTTTATATTTCATTAAATTTAGGGAAATGAACAAGAACAAATTAAATAAAGGTTCTGTAATTTTTATGTTTATTTTAATGTACAGTATAGAGACAGAATACCAACCAAAAAATCCAGAAAAATACATTATATAAAGGGAAGAAATTGATTTGCATTTTAGTGAGCGGAATAAATATTTGATCCCCAAAGCAAAACATGACTTAGTCCTTGGTGGAGAAACCCTAGTTGGCAAGCACAGAGGTAAGTTGTTTTTTTGTAGTTGGTGACCAGGTTTGCACACATCTCAGGACTGATTTTGATCCACTCTTCTTTACAATTCTCTCTAAATCCTAAAGGTTTATTGGCTGTCGTTTGGCAACTTGAAGTTTCAGTTCCCTCCACAGATATGACTGAGACTGAGGTCTGGAGACTTGCTAGACCACTCCACGGCCTTAATATGCTTCTCCTTGTGCTACTCCTTTGTTGCCTTGGCGGTGTGTTTCAGATCATTGTCATGCTGGAAGACCCATCAATGACCCGTCTTGAGTGTTCTGGCTGAAGGAAGGAGGTTCTTGTCCAAGATTTTACAGTGCATGGCCCGACAATTTTCCCCTCAATGCTGTGAAGTCGTCCTGTACCCTTAGCAGAAAAAACTCAAAGCCCCAAAGCATAATTTTTCCACCTCCGTGCTTGACCGTAGGGATAGTGTTCTTGGGGTCATAGTCAGCATTTCTCTCCCTCCAAACACGGCGAGTCAACTTAATGCCAAAGAGCTCAATTTTGGTCTCATCTGACCTCAGCACTTTCTCCCAAGCCTTCTCTGAATCATTATATGTTCTTAAGCAAACTTTAAATGGGCCTGTACATGTGCCTTCTTGAGCAGGGGGACCTTGCAGGCACTGCAGGATTTCAGTCCAGTCTGACGTAGTGTGTTACCAATGTTTTGCTTGGTGACAGTGATCCCAACTGCCTTAAGATCATCAACAAGCTCCTCCAGTGTAGTTCGGGGCTGATCCCATGAGGTCAGATCTTGCACGGAGCTCCAGACCAAGGCCGATTGATGGTTGTTTTGTATTTCTTCCATTTCCGAATAATCGCACCAACAGTTGTCTCCGTCTCACCTAGCTTCTTGCTGATGGTCTTGTAGCCCATTCAAGCCTTGTGCAGACCTACAATCTTGTCTCAGACATCCATTGACAGCTCTTTGGTCTTGCCCATGGTGGTGGGAGAGGTTGGAATGGAAGATACAGATTGTGTGGACAGGTGTCTTATTCACCTAATGAGCTGACATTAGGAGTAACCTCTTAAAGTGACAGAACTAATCTGTATTCCACATGGGCATGTAACCAATCTGTGGGAGCCAGAATTCTTGTTGGTTGGTAGAGGATCAAATACTTATTTCACTCACTGAAATGCAAAATCAGTTTCTTACCTTCATATAATGTGTTTTTCTTTTCTTTTCTGTCTCTATCATTTAAAATAAACATAACCATAAAAATTACAGACCCTTCATTTCTTTGTAAGTGGGCAAACGTACAAAATCAGCATGGGATCAAATAAATATTTCCCCCACTGTATATATAGTCTACAGATTGAAAACAATGATGAACATATTGCATCACATAATTTAATTTGTGGCTAGATTGCAGAAAAAAAAGACAATATGAACCCACAAATTACAAATAAATGTAAGACTGAAGATCTGTCATTTACAGACTGTTTACAGGGGAAAACTACCTAACTAAAAGCTAACCTACTTTTAAAAATAAAAACTAAAACTCATGTTTTAGGTGTTTTTAAACTGACCTCTGTGTTCATGAAGGCACATTTTTTTATTATTGAAATCAGTGCAGTCTGCAGTGGTGTGTGAGAGTCTCTTTGTGTGCTTTTAATGTCTGTGCAGGGTTTTCATTCTCCTACCACCCACCACAAAAACTTAAAAACCCTGTCAGTGGCTGGAGAATTGAGATCATGATTGGTAAACGACTCCTGCGTGATTGGGTGTCAGGCTGATAAACGGCCTTCGGGTATTACAGCCATTTTATGTCCACCGTCTGCAACCAAATCAATTTCCACAAAACTGACAAATATTGCCATGCCAGATGTTTCCAGTGGCCCCTCCACACATGGCACCAGTGTGTATCTCCATTTAGCTGAAGTGACTCCAACATCTGTGGTCATTATGAGCATGAAGTATCACCCAGTCATGGCCTTTTAGTCAC
This sequence comes from Carassius auratus, assembly GCF_003368295.1. Lineage (NCBI taxonomy): Eukaryota > Metazoa > Chordata > Actinopteri > Cypriniformes > Cyprinidae > Carassius > Carassius auratus. The sequence goes on along the minus strand of NC_039272.1, from coordinate 12,191,660 downwards.
ACGGCTTTAATTGGTCACCCCTGTTTTTGTCTTGTGGAAGTCTATGAAAGGATAGATTGAGATTAATTGGTGTATAATTAACAATATGGGTGGGCTATGTGACCAGAATATTATATCACAGTAACAGTATGTGGAACTACTACTTCTTCTTTTCCTAAGATGACATATATTAAACAGCCATGTGGTGATGAGTGTTTTTTATTTATTTGTGAATCAAATATTCAGTGATGCATGACAGCCTAATTCTAATGTTATCGCATAGCAAATAAATATTGTATCAGAACATATTTTATTATATACTGAGCTGCTTTCAATGTGTCCTATTATTATTATTATTATTATTATTATTATTATTATTATTATTATTGTTATTATTATTATTATTATTATTATTATTATTATTATTATTATTATTATTATTATTGTTATTATTATTATTTATAACATTTTAGTATAGGGACCAATTCTCATTATTAAGTCTTTGCTTATTAGAATGCATCTTTTTAACAATTTCTTAGTAGTAGTTTATTAGTAGTTATAATGCACATATTTTGCATGACCATATTCTACATCCCTAATCCTACCTATACCTAAACTTAACAATTACCTTAATAACTATTAATAAGCAGCACATTTTATTTTATTGAAGCAAAAGTCATAGTTAATGGTTTGTTAATAGCGAGAATTGGACCTTAACATAAACCACCATTATTATTGGTAGCAGTAGAAATATGGTATTACTTTAGTATAGGGACCAGTTCTCACTATTAACTAGTTGCTTATTTGCATGCCTATTATCAAAATGTTTGTTGTTTATTCATACTTATAAAGCAGATATTCTTCATGACCATATTCTTCATCTCTAATCCCACCCATCATCAGCCTTTCTAACTATTAATTAGCTGCAAATTTGGAGTTTGAAGAAAAAGCCATAGTTAATGATATGTAAATAGTAAAAATTAGACCTTATAATAAAGTCTGACCATTATGAATATTATTGTTGTTGTTGTTGTAATACTATTGGGACCAAGTCTCACTATTAACTAGTTGCTTATTAGCATGGCCATTATTAACATAGTGTCTGTTTATTAGTAATTATAAAACAAATATTGATAGCGGATATATATATATATATATATATATATATATATATATATATATATATATATATATATATATATATATATATATATATATATATATATATATACATATATGGTCACACTTTATTTTAGGGTACAATTCTCACTATTAGCTAACCATTTACTATGACTTTTGCCTGAATTATCTCCTTATTTGCTGCTTATTATTATTAAGTTTAGTGTATTGGGTAGGATTATGAATGTCATGCATTATATTTACTTTATAAGCACTAATAAACAGCTAATATGTTAATAATAGACATGCTAATAAGCAACTAGTTATTAGTGTGAATATATATATATATATATATATATATATATATATATATATATATATATATATATATATATATATATATATATATATATATATATATATATATATATATATATATATATATATATATTGATGAATACATTATTATTATTTATTTTTTTACATTTCAAGTTTGAATATTTAAATTATTTCTTATGTAAGACAAGTTTCAAAGTTCTGTTAGTAATGTGCAAATGACTGTTATTTCTAATTACCACAGAAGGCTGCAAGCATTTCAGATGACAGGATTTCTCATCAGCGCTATAGAAATTCACAAATGATTGTTCTTTCAAAAACTTGACGTGTTCTCCCAGCATGCACTATAGCCGCTGTCAGTGGTTTAGCAAGTTTTTGATACATCTTCAGTTCAGAGACTTAAAGGCTAGAAGAACAAATTCAGCTCATGATTTGTGTGGCCCCTCAAAATCCCAGCCCATTGCTCACACACAGTAGGATGGTGAATTAGCTGTCATCAAGTGTAGCTGACTGTGAAGCAACACACACACACACACACACACACACTCCCCACTCAGCGATAACATATAAACCCTGTATTATGACTATTACTTTCCCCCCATTTCATGGCTGTCTGTCTGCGAGCCTGAGCTGTCTTCCTTTTCCCTTCCACACTCTGAGCACTCAGCTGCGCTCCATGCCCAGGAGCCTCTCAGACAGCTTTTTACCTCTGGGGAAAACAAAGACTTGACTGACTGCTCTCACTCGCTGTTTGAAGGCTGACTAAATGCCTTAACATAGTCTTGGGTCTCCGAGCATTTCTCCATTAGTTAGACAGAGGAGTAATGCTGAGGAATAGAGTGGGAGTCATTTTGAAAGGCTCATTACGTGCAGATCACCTCTTTGCTCAACAATAGCAGTTTATGTGTACATATGTAGAGTGTGATGGATGGGGTTTTGCCATATGTGTGCAAGTGGATGCATTAATTCACGTGTATGCGTTCAGACAGCAGGAACACAGGCTGTGAGTCAAGTATTAGCGTGCACTCATTTCCATATTGCTCTTGGTGTCCCCCTGTCATGAAACCATGCAAGAAGGACATTAATACTTCTCTCTTTCTGGTGCATGCTGGGAGTGTGTAGGATGAAGCTGATTTGAAATGTCTCTGTTTTAATTTAATTTTGCATCCTATTGCATATATTTGCTTCATCAGTGGTTCTCAACTGGTGGGTCATGACCCCAAAAATGGCTGTCAGGATTGGTCTGATAGGGTCACAAACAGCAGGGACCGAAAACAATGCTAGGTGCAAAATATCAAATGTAACAAACCATAGAATCGTGCCTCGTTAGGATTACAAAATAAAGTGGCTCTAAAAGGGAGGAAGAAAACATATTTTTGTTGCTTAAGACCATGCTTCCAATAAAAGTCTACAATAAATTTGCCTGTAATTGTGTGATATGACTATTGGTAATGTTTAACGTTTGTTTTAAATGTTAGGCTGGTAATTGACTGCTTTTGAATATATATATATATATATATATATATATATATATATATATATATATATATATATATATATATATATATATATATATATATACACACACTGTATATTGTTGTTGTTGTTGTTGTGCTTAGGGCATTTTTTTATTATTATTATTATTAATATAAGTTACATTTCTGATGATGCTTCTGTATTTACCAAATTGTTATGTTAATAATTAAAGTAAGCAAAATAATAATAATAATAATAATAATAATAATAATAATAATAATAATAATAATAATAATAATAATAATAATAATAATAATAATAAAGTAGTTGTGCTTTGGGTAATATTAATCAATGTCATATTAATAATTTAAATAAATATTATATTAAATTATGCCCTTTCTTGTGCTTAGGGTAATGATAATCAATGTAATGTTTTGAGGGCATTTGGTACTTTATGATATCTAATAAAGCATATTTGTAGTGTTGTTGGGTTACCATCTGAAGTCCAATGGAAATTCTAGGTCCTGAGGCAAAAGCAGATGAGAATCACTGTTTTACATAAATTTATCTCATACTTTTTTTTTTCTTGTTCTCCCACTAAGCACTTCAATTTAAGTGAAAGTGTCTGTTGTACCAGAGCTGTGCTGCACTGAGTCGTGACCCACACAACAGTTTGGCATGGCATGGTTTCAGTCCCTCTGGGCACGTCCTCCCTCCAGCAGGTTCAGTTGTACTTCAGATTAACGCTAACATCGAGGATGTGCCCTGCTGTGGAAGAGCAAACTGACAATGGTAGCATGAAATGAAGATGGGCTGAAGTGATGAGCCAATTATGTTATGGGTAAACTTGTCTGTCTAGAGCCATTTTACTCTGCATTGAAGCTGCACCAATGTGGCAAAAGTGGCACATAAATGTATTTACACAACAGTCACATGTAGCACACACTAGCATGTGGATTACTGGTTTGTTTGCAGAGTGGACTGAATACATGATGCAGGTTGATTGACATGACAGAGTGGCAGTGGAAAGACACAGTAGGAGTCTTTGCCAGTCCAGCTGCTTTCCTGTGAACGACAGGTTTTAGAGATGACTCCCACAGTTGGTTCCCTCAATGTGTACAGTTCAAATTTCACTCTTACTTTCTCAACAGTTAAGGTTGGGAATGGAAAATCAATTTCAATTCCAGAATCAGATACTTAAGGTCAGGAATCAGATACCTATTGTGGAATTTAAATGTAAATTCCACCTATCAGTTTCTGTGTGCATTATTATTATTATTATTATTATTATTATTATTATTATTATTATTATTATTATTATTATTATTATTATTATTATTATTATTAGCTGGTCAAAAGGGGCTGTTATAATTGTATTTGTATTTGAATCATTCATTCAAGAGATTCATTCAAAAACACTGATTCACACATGAATAAAACAAGTAAATCTTGAGTGAATCACTGAATCATTCCATTCATAAATTCCATGAGATTTTGTTTAGTTAATACTTGTTTTATTTTACTTTCTTTTATGTTAAGCACTTTGAATCACCATTGTGTATGAAACGTGCTATATAAACAATCTTTCCTTCCCTTGCCTAATATTGGAGTTGTGAGAGAACTACAACTTCCATTAATGAAGCCACTATTTCTCCATAAACATGCAGTCCTGTTTTGCACACAAACAGCTCTTAATCAAGTCCAGTTTTTATGTAATCAGCTTATTTTTATTCATGGCATTCTGCAGCAATTAAATTATTTGCAAAAAGAGATGCATAATAAATATGTTTGATATTAGAATGTTCGACTTGTGGGAATAGATTGATAAGCATAAACGGAATTGGAATGCAGAATTGATAAAATTCAAACGATACCCATCCCTACCAACAATGCATGCATACTCTTGTTTGCCTTTATGTCTGTTTCCTTTCACAATAATGAAATCCACAATAAATAAAGTATTCAAAAAATGTATACTTTCTAAATGCAGCAATGTAAATACGATATAACAGGCAATGTTTTGGACGGAGCCAAATTGCCGCAAAATAAAAAAACTGTCTGTCTCTATCGGATACATCAGTTATAATTTAAAAATAATCAGTACCTAAGTAGTCAGGTTAGTATAATTGCTATTATTGAAGTTTATATTGGAGTATGTTACAAGAAAATGGCATTTATGATTATCTACCTAAGAATGTCATGCTTATTTTTTTTTTTCTGTGAATCTGTGAGCACAGGTTATGAAAGCAGTCCATGCGTGATCTGCTGTGCTTGCAGTTTACCTGTGATGTTTTAGAAAATTGTAAAAAAAAAAAAAAAAAATATATATATATATATATATATGAAGAGTTCAGATGCAAAAACCTCTAAATGCCATCTGAAATTTGCATCTAAAATTAGGAATTTTTTCAGGCTGCTATATTTATGTTCAGTTATTTCACTTTATTAGCCTGGAAAAGGACCTGCACATTGCCATTGAAGTAAAATGACTCAACCTAAGCATAGGAGCTTGATAAAAATCCTAATTCTAGATGAAAATTTCAGATGGCATTTAGAGGTTTTTGCATCTGAACTCTTCATATATATATATATATATATATATATATATATATATATATATATATATATATATATATATATATATATATATATATATATATATTAGGGGTGTAACGATACGCGTATTCGTATTGAACCGTTCGGTACGAGGCTTTCGGTTCGGTACGCGGTACGCATTATGTACCGAACGGTTCGTTGGACTAATTAATTAAATTTGGAAAATAAAAAAGGTGTGTGAAATATAATGTTATGCGTTCAACAAGGTAGCCCAATTACCCAAACGACGTAACAGGCAATGCCCCTGACACCCCCGAAGAAAAAAAAACACACTTATATGTTTATGTTAGGCTACTCAGTCAGGCGCTCGCTCACTCAGTACGCGCTGAAGGCTCGGTACTACGAGCCCCGCACGTCACCTGTAGGAGAGAAAAAACATCAATCCGTGGCGACGGTTTTGCAATCCGTCCCCTCAGTTTATAAACCGTGCTCATGAATTAATAAACTGTTCACTCGGTTTAACAAATCGTACCCAGGATTAACAAACCGTGCCCACGAATTCCCAGTCCGTGCGTTTAGATAAACCGTACCCTCGGTTTTTGAATCCGTACCCACGAATTCATAATCCGTGCGCACGCTTTCGCAATCCGTTCCCTCGGATTTGAAAACTGACACGCATTTTACACTTAACAGTGAAACATGCATCTAACTCCGGCAGGTGGGGTGAGGTGGGTGGAGCTTAGTATAATAAAATCACAAAAATAAGTCTTCATGTTAAGAAAGAATTGTACACAAGCATTTCCAAAACTGTCCAAAGGTTATTTAAAAATAAAGCAATTCACAAATTATTTTATGACAAATATTTTTACTGTCTTGTACTCATTTATTTAGCCTACAAATTAAAATTATAAAAAATAACTTTATTTTTATTTGTATCATTATTATATATTATTAAACAGGTTATGCATAAGAATCTTTTATCCAAAATAACTTACAAAAGAGGAAAAAATTACTCCAGAGTCAGTCACAATGCCAGGTTTATTGCACAATAATAATCAAGTGCTATTATAGATTATCAGCAATTGAACAAGATTTTAATGCGCATCTTTCTTATTAAATCTTTGTATTCCACCTCGTACTACACTTGATAGAGAATCACTTAAGGCACTTTGCTGTAAACCTATTCCACATAATAATATTCAATAAAACTGTATGTTAACACGTAGGAGTTTGCTGCATGAATCCGTGAGTACGGTTTACAAATCCGAGGGAACGGATTGCGAAAGCGTGCGCACGGATTATGAATTCGTGGGTACGGATTCAAAAACCGAGGGTACGGTTTACAAAATCTAAGTGCACGGATTGGAAATTCGTGGGCACGGTTTGTTAATCCGTGGGCACGATTTGTTAAATCGAGTGAACAGTTTATGAATTCGTGAGTACGGTGTATAAACTGAGGGGACGGATTGCAAAACCGTCGCCACGGATTGCTTTTTTTTTCTCCTACAGGTGACGTCCCGGGCTCCGTATACGGACATCACCGCAGCGAATGGTGCATTTACGTTATAGCCGCGGATATGAGACCTTACTCTGTAGTGGAAAACGCAGGTTTTAAGAACATGCTTAATGTAATTGAGCCCCATTACAATATTCCTTCACGAGCCCATTTCAGACAGACCGTAATTCCTGCTTTGTTCCAAAAAACATAAGCCCAAATAGAGAACCAATTGAGTAAAAACACACTAAATATAAAGAGTTATAGAGTTCCATATAAAAAGAGTTACATCTTTGTATTTGTTCATAACCACTACAACAATATTACATTTAATTAAAAAAAAATTTATAAGGAGCTATTTTTGTTTTATACAGTATGCTGCTAAGAAAACAACATAGAAGATGGGTAAAGAATAGCTCCATCATTGTTCAATGTAAAAAAAAACACATACTTTGTTAGTTTTAATAAATAAAACATTTTTTAAAAAATCAAGGAAATTTATCTGCCAATTTTTTCTTTTTGCTGTATCTAAAACGTACCGAACCGTACCGAACCGAACCGTGACATCAGTGTATTGAACCGAACCGAACCGTGAATTTTGTGAACCGTTACACCCCTAATATATATATATATATATATATATATATATATATATATATATATATATATATATATATATATATATATATATATATATATATATATATATATATATATATATATTCTACAGGCTAGCTACAAATAAAGAAAAGTTACTCCGAGAAGGCTGTCAGGTTGTGTGGCCTACTTTAAAACCAGAGCCCTGTAGCTGTTCAATGTGCAGAGCTCAAAATACTTGCTAAAATACTGAAAATGCATCTCAAGTAGAATCAGTGGTGTACTGAAAGGATCATTCTTATTACATAATAAATAACAACAACAACAAAATCTGTATATGGCAATTTTATTTTCAGTAAGGGACATGTCCTTTTTACAAAGGTCAGCTTTGTATTTTTCTGGTACTAGAGCCCTACTTTAAACTGAAAAGCTATGTGGATATGCATGTGATGTTACAGCCGTAGTTTGTCAAACACAATACCTTCAAAAATTCAAAGGATGCTCTGTGGATGTATGACAAAACTTAATCAGCCAGATCTCTCCCTAGAGTTTTCTTTCTTTTCTTGGGCTTTCTAGGAATGTATAATGAAACAGGGCTTGGCTTTAACAGCCAGCAGTGTACTTCTGAACCAGTGACTATGAAATCAAGAACTGAAAGGGTCTAGTAGAAACAGTTTTTGGCAGGTTATCTAAATGGAAATTCTGGCTATAGGGCTTCCACGACTACTGGTCTGCAAGAGCGGTTGACTTGTTGGCTAGTCATTGTTTACCTTATATAAATTACTCTCTTCTTGTAGTATAAGTGTTCTGTCCTTTCTGCACTGATGAAGAGGTTGTGCGAGAGCAGAGACGTCTGAATGTCCAAGAACTGAAAGGGTCCACACGTCCATCACCATTTGCATTGTCATAAACAGTGCAAAAACAATCCTATCCTACTCACATATGGATTCTGTCATAGCGTCTGGCCAGCACTTGATTAGTTTTAGGGTTGTTTGCAAGAATTTAGGCTTGTGTGTGAATGCTCTAAATAAACTCCTCGCCTGGCGTACGTGCTTTGTGTGTGTAAAGTGCTCTGGGTCCACTTTATTTTCAGTTCTGCGTAATTACAAATTCACATGGCCGTTACAGGTCAATATATTAATGTCATGCAGCTACACAGGAACACAGTTTATGGTTAGAGGATTTTGTAAACTGTTTTCGGAAGACTACTGAAGTAGAGCGGCAAGATTTGGGGAAAAAAAAAATCTAAATAAAAATTGCAAATAGGATTTAAAATGCATTTTTTTGAACACCCCACATTACTGTGCTGGTTTGAAGGACTGCACAGGGTAAAATATAGACAGACCCAGCGACTGGGTTGGTTTGACCCAGCATTTGGGTTACTAACCAGAATGCTGGGTTAAACGCTTTATCCAACTGTTGATTTAAAACAACCCAAACGCTGGGTTTGTCTATATATTTTACCCAGCACTGGGTTGTTATTTAACCCAGCATTTTTTAGAGTGTATAATAATAATTACAAAAACAATGATAAATAATATTTTTTGTTATTATTCTTATTGCTTCTAATTATCATAAAGATCACAGAAAATATTGAGTTATCTGTATTATATACCAAATCACCAAATAACCAAAAAAAAAATACTGGGTTAAATAGAACCCAGCGATTGGGCTGTTTTGACCCAGCATTTGAGTTGTCTATTAGCTCAAAGGTAAAAGCAAGAAAGTTGAGAGAAGGGAAAAAACTTCATGATTTGAATAATGTTACTTATCTCAATGTCACCTGGTTGAAAGGGTAAAACATTGATTCATACTATCCTTCAATGAAATGTTAAGACGAAAGAAGAAAACATTTTTATTCACTGCTGTGGTGCTGCCTCTCTCCACCTCAGTCAGAGGTACAGTATCAATCCACTCCTAGCATTCAAAGATGAGTTCACCTCGCACTTGAGGCTGGATGCCTGATGAGCCTGCGGGAGGTTTCACAGCCTTCTTGCTTTTCTTGTCAATGAAGGAGTCAACTGCAAGTATGTCATCCAGTCCACCTCCTCATCCCAAATAAATGTAGAAGCTACATTGGCATCAGGCTTAGAATCTTTGCTCACAAAGAGAAAAATACCATTTGGGCAATGTTTGACACTGACAGTTCTCGTCTGTTCTTGTCGAATCAGCCTTCAATAGCTCCTATGCTTCTCAACTCTTACTTCTGGATTTGGCTTATCCTCATCACCCCAGACTATAAATTTCATCCCACTTGTTCCATGACAGCCAGAAGCCACTGTCGCCCTCTGAGACAGAGGACTTTAAGGTGTTTTTCACCACCATATCTATTTCAATCTTCAGAACTTCCCAGGTGCAAAACTCCAGAGCAGTAATTGATCTCAGTTTACGTTTTTCTATAGAATGCAGACCACCCTTAGCCTTGACTGCAATATGATCATCACTGAAAGAAAAGTTTTGTTTACATCATTTTAGTCTTGTAGGAAACTTAATACATTACATTGATACATTACAAACATCTGGTTTATTGTTTAATGTGCAATCATTTTTTAGGATTTGTCCAAAAACACCGACTAATTCTGTGACTAATCAAATGTGTGTTATACTCAGTGTTGCTCAGTGTTTGGCGGTCCTGCAAAGTCACTGGCAATTTGAAAATAGACAGTTTTTGGGGCACTTCTTAGAATTTTTTTTATTTTTATTTACATAATTGTCCATTAAACTTAAATATAAAAAAACAATTGCACATGCAAAATGTGTTGTGGCAGTGTTTCAGCAAACCTGTGATTATCAGTGGCCATAGTATGTTGCTATTATATTTCTTTATTGTGTAATTACACGTCTTGGCCTGTCTTATTTTGAAAGTACTAATTTCACTGAAACTGAAAAAAATAAAAATAAATCATGAACATATATTACTAAATAATACTAAGATATCACTAAATAAGATCTCTTTCTCTCTGCATCTGTTCCTCTCTCTTTTGTCCTGTCTCAGATTAACCTACAGAGGAGGATGCGGGTCACAGGAGTGATAACCCAAGGAGCCAAGCGCATCGGGAGCCCAGAATATGTTAAGTCGTACAAAGTGGCCTACAGCGATGATGGAAAGACCTGGAGGACGTACAAAGTCAAGGGCACGGATGAAGATATAGTGAGACATTCTTTTTTAATTAGCGAAAAAGAGCCACATCAGTCACTCAGCATGCACTTTTCCTTTTCCCTCCACCTTTCCAGGCTGTATTCTGAGGGGATTGATGAGAGCTGTCGGGGCCTCAGATGACATACAGCGTCCATCATCTATGATGCCAATTTTTTTTACTGTTAGAAAGTGTATAGATTTCTTCTAATAACTTTGAGTAGTTACTATTTTGATTGTTTCAGACACTGTTTTTTTATAAGGGAAATTATTTTATTAAAAATAGTATTATGTATTCTTAATGGCATCTAAATATTTACATGCTAAATTGTGATCAGTATTTTCTTTTAAATCTATTTTGCATATTTGCATCTATTTTGTCATTTATTCTTTATTTTTATCTGTTTGTTTTATTCTCATTTGTTTAGAACCTAAGCTTATTTACAACATTAACAAAACAAAACTTAAGCACTGATATTTTCTTAGAGGAATGCAAAACTAGTGTAGATCAATCTAGCTTTTACCTTTTTACCTCAAACATTTGTCATTAATGACTTCCATTTTGGTGTTAGTAAATACTCTTTTGACTAAAAAACAGTATAATGAATTTGGGTGAGTGTGATGGAGCAGTGTTGACCTGTCTCATTTTGTGCAATCTCCCCACATTCTCCCTGCAGATCTTCCGTGGGAATATTGATAACAACACTCCGTTTGCCAACTCATTCACCCCTCCTATCGAGGCTCAGTATGTGAGGATCTACCCGCAGGTGTGCAGGAGACACTGCACTCTTCGCATGGAGCTCCTGGGTTGTGAGCTCACGGGTGAGTCACCTCAATAGACAGCAATACATCTTTCTGAGAGCAAGTCCAAAGGCGACTTTGAAAGGGTGTTATACCTCTGAAACATTGTCCAGACTGTCAATAAAGCACAGACCAACATGGTTGAAGCCAATTTTTTCTTTTCTCCTAGCCAGTTTAGAGGATTTATTTTATACAGCTCAACAAAAAGGATTTTTTTCCCCGTTTCTTAGATTGTGCCATTAGTTATATGAAACATTTATTTATTATTCTTGCTTCAATGTGTTAGTTGAAGCTAAACACAAGTCATAATGTAGGTAAAATGCTGTAGACCTAAAAAAAAAAAACAAAAAAAAACAAACAGACACTAACCTAGCCTACATTATTGTGTAACAGCATGTGAATTGGTTTAGGCTAATGACATGCCTCTGAATTCTTCAGGGTGTTCGGAGCCAATGGGGATGAAGTCTGGCCACATTCAAGACTACCAAATCACAGCCTCCAGCATCTTCAGAACTCTTAACATGGACATGTTCACCTGGGAACCTGGAAAAGCAAGACTGGATAAACAAGGCAAGGTCAATGCCTGGACATCTGGACACAGTGACCAGTCCCAGTGGCTGCAGGTAGGGTTTATTATAAGTGTCCTAATATGCTTAGTGTGACTGTTATAGACTGTGAATGATTAAATTCACAAAAGTTGAAATGTGCTATAATGAAATGATCACTGCAGCACAGAGGTGCACATTAAAAAACATTCAGAGTTCAGATGATCCCTAACACAGAACCTCAACAAAGATCAAAGCTTTGTCGTGATTCCTACTCTTTAGCTCCTAGAATCAAAGCTTCAATGAAATCCCAGCTATCCCTTTTCCCTAGAGCCTCTTGCTCACTTGCTCTCTCACTCACTGTTCATTAAGGTAACTGATCACCTTACCTCAAGCTTCAGGCAAGAGCTATTTGCCATCATTCAGCCAAGCATTTTAATACCATTGTCATCACTTCATATTCAAACATATTTCACTTTAAGCATGGCTGTAAAATTACTTTTCATTTAAATTTATTGTAATCTATTAATTTGGCTTATTATGACATGTTTTAATATGTTGTCCATGGTCTCCTCAAGAGCCTTCTCCAGCACCATAACTCAAAGTAGTCTATCCTCCTTTGATATTTTTTTTTCACAATCTTACAGACATGATCTTATTTTAACAAACCAAGCACATGGTCTAAACCACACCACGCATGTGCACTCAGGGCATGTCCGAATCCACTTTTGCTAGTTTAACTATGGGAAAATGGTCAGCGCACCAGGGCACATGGTCTAAATAGGTTGTCCCTATTCTCTCAACCCTATTAATGAGAAGTAGAGCTGAGACTGGCAAAAACACAATCAAAGACCTTACTGTAGTCAATTAAACAATAGATACCTTTTTGAAATTAATTTTTTTTTTTTTTTTTTTTTTTTATGATCCATCGCAAATTTGCTATGTGGTCACGTGTGCCATGACCTCGGCAGAAACCAGCCTGTAGATCAGGTAGTTGTTGTGATTGAGAGTAAGCATTACAGAATAATATGAAAACGATTTTGAGTGTTATTTGCTATTCCTTGTATCACCTCTCTTTTGTATTGGTATAAAAACTGACCTTTTCCAATCTTTTAGCCACTTCCTTGTTTCCCAGACCTTTTGGCAGATTACTTTAATGGCTGCAGGTGGAATTGGCCTCAGCATTTCTGCTTGGATACAGTCAAACCCAGGGGCCTTGTTGTTTGATAATTGCTGCATTGCACGTATAATTTCTACATTCAAAATAGCAGATTCCGTTTCCACTGGGTCACAGTTGAGTTGTTCTTCAAAACTCAAACACAACACTTAACGTTATAACTTACTAGCAGCATTCCACCACCCCCCCCCCCCCACCACCACCACACACACACTCCCTTTTCATATAATTTATCTTGTTATATTTGATAGACAGTTCTGTAATAACTAGGCTATGCCATTTTTTCAAGGGACATGAACTGTTGTTCATAATGCATCATATCTGAATAATTTTCTAGCTCATGAGGTGTTAAAAGTGATTCATATCCTGAGATTACTGAATAAATGCTCCGGTGCAATCAGAAAAATTGAGCAAATGTGAGACACATTTCAAACATTAGTTGCCATGGTGAACTGTGAGCTTCTGCAGTGGTTGTCCCAATAGAATAATCAATACCAGTGGCATCACAGAATGACTTCAGGCTTAATAGATTAATGGAATTAATCAAGCTTAATGACAAATTAAGTATTCTAATTAATCAAGACAATTGCTGTGCTGGAGAAGCAAGAATTGCCTCACAAACTGCAGTAATGCCGGAGACGTTTTGACCAAATGGAGCACATCTCAAGGATCTGCCAGTGATGTGCTCAGTCAAACAGCATCAAAATCATCAGGTTATCAGTGTCTCAGTTGCTTTTAAGTGCACGTTTCGATTGGGAGTCATTTATTTGTATGTCCATTGATTTTGGTGAAAAGAAAGCTGCTGTTACTCGCAGCCTTTTATTTGGAACTTTTTTAATGATCTTGGTTCTTTCAGTGTGTTAAACGGTTTGGTCTCCGTATGCTGACATGTTCAGTGAAGCAGACACGTTACATGCCGCAAGCACACATCAATATTGACTAAGGCTCCAAGTGAAAAGTTCATTTGCATTAGACTGGCTAAGGAACTTGATGCAAATAAATTCTTATATTGCCAGGCAGTTTGTTTTAGTGAACTAAAAAATCAGACTGGAGTCACAAACAACATTATCATCTGTTGCAAAGTTTCCTTCCATTAGCCAATCAAAAAAAAAAAAAAAAAAAAGAAGAAAAAACTGCATTTCCAGAGGCTTCTAAGGTCAAACAAACCACTCACATTAAAATGCATATAAATCCCTTTGACAGGTTTTGGAGCTGTTTGAATGAACCAATTACATTCTAGCCTTTCAAATACACTGAAAGTCAGCTCTTTTTCCTCTGTTTGGACATACTCCACATCAAAAAGGCCTTTTGTTGATTACTTCCAAACATGGTGAGTTGACCAAGAGACAGCGAGGAGATGCCCATCCTCCTTCCCCTGTATCTGTCTAGCCTTTCTAGGTCTATGGCTTTTCTCCCAACAAATAATAATAATAAAAAAAATGCTGTTTTAATTTCTTCCTCTTCCTCCTCTTTGTGTGTAATGAATCGATTTAGTGTCCTCATTTGTGGTTTCCTGTGTCTTCACCACTGCTCAAACAGATATGTGACCTCAGTCCCACTGAGAGAATTTTTAGACTTCATCAGGCAGCCATGTGAAAGACCACTACATTCATTATGGATCTTAAGTCTGCTCATTACAGACTATATGCATGGACAGTTTGAGTAATCTTAGCAGTGGTTTTCCTCAGTAAAGATGAGGACTAGAATATATTGGAACTTTTATCTAAGTCAGCATTTCTCCAAACGGGATCCGTCTCAGATAGCCAGGGGGTCCGTGGAAAATGTCTGAATTGAGAACAAAAATCTTTCTGCAAAGCCTTGACAAGCAATATGAGAGAGCACAACCGAGACGATTCACTTTTCCAGCAGCCTTGGTTCTCGGAGGAATATTTCCTATTATTTTCTCCATATAGACATTTCAAAACATTTTTCAGTAAGTCTTGAAACAACACATGGCTCCAAAATGAATAACACTGCAGCATCTGATTTTAGGCTCAGACAAATTGGAACAGAATTTGAAAAGATAATGGTACAAGATTGGTGTACATATATCGTTGACCATTTATATAATCAAATCCACAATAATGATACAATATAAAACTATTGATTAAATCTTTTTCATGTGTTTATGACTTATTTATTTAGTCATGGTAGCCCAGCTATCAGTCTCTCAGGGTTAGATTTAGGGGCCTCTCTTTAAATACATTTATAACCTTCAATGACCTGTTATCTCTTTCACAAGCTCTTATTATTATTAAGACCACATTTATAATTTCCCTTTAGAGGGGTCTTTCTTTTCAGTAGAAAGACTTCATACTAAAATAGATGTAAAAGTAGCATGACTTCATGTTAATTATAGCTTGAAAGTGTCACTTCACAGACATATTGCAAAAATAACTTAGTTAATTTTAAGCCAGGTAGGAATATGTTAATGTCATGTAAGTTTTGTTAGAGGTCACATATGTCTTTTGAATTGTTTCTTTTTACTGCAGCCTCACAAGAATTTGACTTTGTATTTCATTTGGCCTGGGGTCATTTTAGATGAATTCTTACATGTTAATTTCATCAGATTATTACAATATAGGATACATTGTTAGATACTGTACCATTCAAAGTTAGGGGTCACTAAAAACATTAAGCAGCTGTTTTCAACATTGGTAATAATAAGACATATTTATTGAGCAGCAAATCAGCATATATTTCTGAAGGATCATGTGACACTGAAGACTGGAGTTAAGACTGCTGAAAATTCACTTTTGCTATCACAGGAAAAAGTGACTTTAAAATATTTAAATACTAAAGTTATTTTAAGTTGTAATATTACATACAGTAGGTAAAATATGTATTGAACGCTTATAAATATATAAAATATATTTATGAAGGTGCCAGATGTCGGTAACAACCCAAGTAATCCATACATACAAAGAAAACAAAACAAATAAGTCCAGAATTTAAGTTATGTGTAATAAAATGGAATGGGGAAAAAGTATTGAACACATGAAGAAAGGTATATAGGTATATATAGGTATGACATTCAATTTTACACATAACTTAATTCATTTGTTTTGTTTTCTTTGTTGCTTGGGTTCTTATCAATATTTGGTGAAAATGTCATGTCAACATCTTTAGAAATACATTTACAAAAAAGGTGACTCATTCAAAATTAATTTTACCCTCTGTAAGTAACAATGTTACCTTTTTATTCTGTTTTCATCAAATAAATGCAGCCTTTGTGATCACAAGAGACTTATCTCTAAAAGGACAAACTTTAGGACAGTAGTATGCATATCAGTGTAAGCAAAGGAAATACTGTATGCTAAATAATACTGTGGTCATAGGTGGAGGCCAGGGTAAGGCTAAAAAGAGGCCAAGTATATTAAACATCATAAACATAGATAAAATCTTTTTAGGCAACAACCAGACGAAGGCTAATAAGAATATGTTTAATGGGACTAAATTTGAAATTAACGTGACTATAATTTAATAAAAACGTTATAAATTGATAATTGGGCTACATAACGTTTCCTTTCCACGGTTATCAAAACAATGAATAAATTATATATAGAACATTGATCTACCCAAGTTTAAGCACTCTAAGCTTTAATTTGTTTGTTCTGGGACATTTTTGTCCAATTTAGTGGCATTTTTGCCCCAAGTTACTTTGGCCAGAGGAAGCCTAACCCTTTCCCAACCTTACACAAGCTCTGCCCATGACTGCGGTGTCTTAACTCTTTTTCTGACATTTGTCGTCAGCTGCACTTCTATCATTTTAAAGAGTTGAATCATATGTTTGGCCCACAGCGGAGACTGTTCAGTCAGAGCAAAGTATAGCAAATCGCATTAGTCTGCTGCATCCTTTACAGCCACACACTCAAAACCGGCATGTTAGAAGGGGAAATTTCACTGTGCAAACTGTGCACAGCACACGTTTTGTTATTAACAATACCTGATTTACATAATTCCTTTAGGAAATTGGCTGCCAAAACAGCACAGTCTGCATGTGCAAATAAACACAGTAATCAGAAGGCATAATTTATTCTTAGTTAATTCCCTCCTTAATCTCTTAATCAGGGAATTTAATGTACCTCCACCTTGTTTGAAAATTACAAACCTTTTAGCTTTCCCATTTTCTTCCTGGCACTTGACCAACCTGTTGGATTGTTCTGTGCACTGGCTGGTCTCCCCTGTTTCTGCCACAGGCAGTGTTTTAGTATTAGATACAAAGTCACTGTATTTTAAGTGAGCAGGTTTTATACTCTGCTTGATATTTTCTGTCCGTGAGGTTATGAGAGTGCAGGACATAAATATTAACCCAAAAACAGAGTTTTCTGGATTTGTTAGAATATTTAATCAGAAACTAGGAACTTTTTTCATGGGTATAGTATAATGGACTGAATTTTAATTGCTTGTTTAGACACTTAGTCCACGTTGTCATTTTGATAAGTCTCCTTCATCCTAGAAGTGTTTGAGTGCTGAACAATTTTTTTTTTTTCATTTGTTCTGAATTTTAATTGCATTACTGTAATAATAACTTTTTAGACTGATCAGACAGATTCTCAAACACGGTGCTTTGGAATGCAGAAACAAGCTTCACAGTGGCAGAGATGAGACCTTTTGGAAGATGCTTAAAGATGAGTTGGTGAAATCTTCTGAAGCAAAGAGTGAATACATTTGGTTCCAGCTGGCAGTAGCTTATTAGTTAATTATGCACATTAACAGGCTAACCGCATAACACAGAAAGCCTGCCAGAGTACACTTGGATTACAGAATCACTGCAGCAGTGCAAGCATATGTGAAATGTTATGCTGACCTTGCTAGTGCAGTAACAGTTACTATAAAAATCACGGAAAAATCCACATGCAAGAGCCATGTTAGCTCTTTTTTAGTATTTAAAAGTCTTTAGACGTATTGCAAACAAATTTAGTTTAAGTGGAGCATGTTCAAGTGAGTATTATAATTTTAATGTTAGTTGTTTTAGTGGTTGGTACATATGTATTTTAAATGCTCAGAACATTTCGGTTTGGCATTTAATTTAACTAAAATAACGATGTCACATCTGGCAGAGGACCTTGTTTAATCTGGTGCGGCATATAATAAGTTAACAGTTTGCTGAAAATGGCTCATAATTATTTGAATACAGGATATGAAGGATGCTTCAGTTTAATATTTTTTCCTTTTTAATGCAGCTAGTTTTAAAATACATGAAATTTGATAAACAATTATTTGTTCCCTCACGTCAACATTACGTCAGTTACTGACAAAATCGGGGATCTCGCTAGAGAGATGAATCGTCTTCGATTGTTAACAAAACGGCCAATGAATAATGGCGTGAGAAATTTGCATCGCGCACCCCGCCCTGCAGCGCGGTTATAAGAGGAGCGCGTGCGGTCGCACAAACAACTTTTCGCTTCGGAGCCAAGCTTTCAGCTTCCTGAGCAGAGTGTTGTCAAGACAAGTCAACAAGTGTTGGTGTTACGGCGCGTCAGCAGGGGTTGCCAGTGCTGCTGCCTTTTTTTCAGCATTGTTTACCTCCATCAGTAGTAAAAACCATCACTTCAGCTAGAGTGCCCTCTACTGGGTACGCCTATGCACTGAAGTGGAACCTGTCCGTCGATTGGTGTTCTTCCTGCCGGGAAGACCCCAGTAGATGCCAGACTGCGGTTGAGCTCTCCTTTCTGCAAGATGGGCTGGAGCGAAGGCTGTCTCCCTACACTCTCAAAATGTATGTTGCCGATATGGCCGCACATCAGGATGCAGTAGATGGCAAGTCCATTGGGAAGCATGACCTGGTCATCAGGTTCCTTAGGAGGGCAATGAGGCTGAACCCTTCGCGCCCTCATCTGGTACCCTCTTGGAATCTCCCCTTGGTCTTGACGGCCTTGAACTGACCGACTCAGTGTCAATCACACTTGCTGCGCCATTCCCATGTTGAAGTTCCTCCCGCACCCTCGGCAGTCGGGCGTGGCGGAGTGCCAGACACCAGGTCCAGCACTCGTGTGTATGCCCAAGGTCAACCCTTGTGCTGGGCTAGGTGCCCGTGTGTAGTGATTCTCTTTTTTGGGGTGATCCCACATGTGTATTCTTCCACGGTACGGCTTACCTCACGGTGAGCCCGTGTCTTTCCCTGGCAGAGGTCTCTCTGCCATCTTTGCTGTGTAGTGATCTCACCCCAGGTGGCCTGAGTCTACAGCAGGGACTTCCATATGTAGCACGGCCCTACGGCCAGTCCATATGTGTAATTCCACATGTTACCTCCTATGCACAGGATGTGGTTCCGCAGCGCCCCCCTAACTTGGGTACGCTTTCCCAGTGTTATCCAATTCTCATTGTATGGAAAAGCAGTGCGGGTTCCTCTGCCTAAGCCCTATCCTGTCTTTCACCCCAACTCGTGTGGGGGGACTTGCTGGCTTTCTCGGGCACTGGAGGGGGTCAGCAATAGTAGCATTTTCCATATGAATCCCCGATTTCATCAGTCACTGACGTAACGTTGAGGTGACTGTCTGCAAGGGAACGTCTCGGTTCCGTATGTAGCCCTCGTTCCCTGAAGGAGGGAACAGAGATGGTGCGTTCCATCGCCACAGTTGCTGTACCACTGCTGTATGGCCAGGGCACATCGTCTCGGCTCTTCAGCGAAAAACTGTTTGTGCGACCGCACACGCTCCTTTTATACACGTCCTGCAGGGTGGGGTGCGCGAATCAAATCTCACACGCCAATATTCATTGGCTCGCTTTGTTAACACTCGAAGGCGGTTTGTCTATCTAGCGAGATCCCCTATTTCATCAGTCACTGATATAACGTATCCGTTCCCTCCTTCAGGGAATGAGGGTTACATACGTAACCAAGACGTTATATTTAATAAATGCAGTGTTTTACTAGTTTTTTCTAGCACTAACATGATGTTTATCAATAACATTTCAAACATTGTTCACAGTTGAATCATTTGTAGTGGTTCACACATTTCATTACATTTTGGTGGAAGATGTACAGTAAATAATGTTTGCTTAAGAACTATGATGATTGCTTTGTTTAACTGTGAAAATGCAATATTGTTTTGTGGTTTATTTTGCTAATCATGTCATAGTTGCTTTACATCACATTAAATATACCCTTCAAACTGTTAAGACACAGATGCAAAGAAACAAATCACCTCCTGAAGACCTGTTTCTCACTCCATGTAATCTCAGCCCTATTATCTCATAAATAAAGCTATTTGCAGGTTCTGACACTCTTTTTAATCAGATAGGCATGTGTTTTGTCAGTTAATTATCTCCTGTGCCTTGATAAATATGCATGTTGCTCTACATTCAATTAAGATCATCTCCAGCCAGCTACTATAGGAGAACTTCTAAAGATGCCATGTTATCTGATTAACAAGCGCTCTGGCTGAATAAGGTTCTTAATACAATACAGCAGCGAAACAGCAGTGGACTTGCTATTTAATACATCTCCCAGTGCATAAATCGCACAAATCCCAGTTCGCCCTTTGCATAAATCACTGTAGATGTCATTAAAGAAAACCTTTTTAGGTTGGATAAGACCACTTATCTTGGTGAGATGCCTGTAAGGGTCTTAATTTACTGATCTTTAATGAGCAAATGGCAAATCATTCACAGCCATCTTATAATCTTTCATTGTACACAGTAGCTGCGTTTACATGGACCCTACTTATCCGATCGTAATAGGACTAGAAGCACAATCAGAATTAAAAAGTCACATGTAAACATGTCAGTCGGATTGAATTGGCCAGATCTGACTTAAATTTTGATCAGATTGTAAGGGGTGGTTTATTCCTTTTGTGATCCGAGAAAGAGGACATGTAAACACTTGATCGGATTGAAAACAGAAAATGGAAAGTACTGCTCATGCGCTATGATGTAGAAATAGCGCAATGACGTATGACGTTCGGAAAAAGCTGTTCTTCCTGGTAAATAAAGTGTCATAAATGTGTCCCACCATTATAAACCTCCCCTTTCACTCAGCGTCTGTGAAGTGGAGCAGGACAATGTACACCAGTCCTTGTTTAAGACTATCACCCACGGATGACTGGTTTTGGGCACAGGAAGGGGTACTTTTACAATTTTTATTTTTTTTGGTTAAAAATGATCCCAAATCAAATCAAAACCAAATGTGGTTGTTTGTGGACGTCTTTTCAACATCAAATTTAGACTTATTTTGCACGTCATTTTTATAACTTCTATAACTGTGGTTCTGTGGCATGGGAATACATAATACATACACTACAGTTATACAAATACAAATAAATCACAATTCAATATATCATTGACCATTCACGGCTGTAACCTTAACGACATCAGGTTTGTGCAGTTTAAGACAATAACGCTAAACTACCTAACACTATACATATACATGGATATAGAATTCACTAGACTGACCGAGAGGAAACATTCACCAGCGATCCAGGCTGAAAAGCTATGTGGTCATTTTGCAGTGGTTGAACACTCGCTCGAAATGTTGCCTTGTTGCCTCAACAAATCAGAGTAGCAATTACTGGTTGGGTTATGATGATGTGCTGCCTCGACCAATCAGAGTGATGTTGACTGGTTTTTGTTTCTTCGGTTGAAATACAAAGAAATTGATAGAGAGATGTCCTCGCCTGTCCTTTAGCTGCTGTTGGTTCTTTTTGCAATGCAATGAATTTAGCACAGTAGAGCAGGCATTTTCACTGAATACCTCGCATGGTGAATTATGATCAAGGAAGCACAGAAGGATGCCAAGAGCATCAAAAAGTTGAAAAATGCCCAACTTTATCCAAATGTAAAGTGAAAAACAATAGTTGGCAGCCAACCTTTTTAAACACACACACACATAAACACACAGCATGTGAAGACAGCAGAGAAGCGCTTGCTCAGCACAGTGGAGTGTATTGTTTTGTTAACTTTGTGGTTTATTATTTTGAGTCGTATGGGACGCTGTAACACACGGCGTCACACTATCTTACAATATATTGCTTTACACATCTATCACTTTTGCTGCTCAGAAATATTCACGCAATCATGCACCACATATCAGAAGATTTGCACTCTAGCACGGTTATCCCTCACACTCACTGAAATATATAGGCTATAACTGAACCGCGCTCTGGCCCACCTCTTCCAACCGAGCCATGGATTGCTAAAAGGAGTGATCACACTAGTCAAGCGAACCAGGCTTTGGGGTTAAGATTGCCTAGTATGAGCATACCCTAATTTTCTCCTGCATCCCGCACACATGAGTCTCTACCTGCACATCAAGTGTTGTCCCGTGCTACACACTGCTGCAATGGGTCCAGCAATCCTGCAGGTCTCTACTTGGAAGGTGCCTGTTATAATGTTATGATCGAGCCTCTGGACTCTGGACAAACTATAATATATTTTCTATAAAAACATTATTGTCCTGGCAGTGACAAATAGCTTGTTTTATATTTAATTTAATTGCATTGATGTTATAAGATTTACAATAAATATTTTTACTGATACTGCTGTATGTAAAAGAAATACTGCTGTAAAAAAGCTTTGTTTAAAGTGTTTGAAAACCAAATGTTATTGCACTTTTGTTCATATACCACCACTTTTAAATAAAAAAGTGCACAATACACTACTTTTAGTTTTGTGCATATCAATGTGATTAATTAATGATTAATCTCAGACAATCATGCAATTAATAGTGATTAAAATACACACACACGCACACACACACACACACACACACACACACATATATATAAACACACAGTACAGACCAAAAGTTTGGACACACCTTCTCATTCAAAGAGTTTTCTTTATTTTCATGACTCTGAAAATTGTAGAGTCACACTGAAGGCATGAAGGGCTATTTGACCAAGAAGGAGAGTGATGGGGTGCTGTGCCAGATGACCTGGCCTCCACAGTCACCGGACCTGAACCCAATCCAGATGGTTTAGGGGTGAGCTGGACTGCAGACAGAAGGCAAAAGGGCCAACAAGTGCTGAGCATCTCTCGGGGAACTCCTTCAAGACTGTTGGAAGACCATTTCAGGTGACTACCTCTTGAAGCTCATCAAGAGAATGCCAAGAGTGTGCAAAGCAGTAATCAAAGCAAAAGATGGATACTTTGAAGAACCTACAATATGACATAGTTTCAGTTTTTTCACACTTTTTTGTTATGCATATAATTCCATATATAATTCCACGTGTTAATTCATAGTTTTGATGCCTTCAGTGTGAATCTACAATTTTCGTAGTCATGAAAATAAAGAAAACTCTTGAATGAGAAGTGAGAAGGTAAGTCCAAACTTTTGGTCTGTACTGTATATATACACACACAGTGCCCTCCATAAGAATTGGAAGAGTAAAGACATTTTTTTTTTTTTTTTCCGTTTGTGTTGGAGTCAAGAAATCTGTAAATATGATTAAAAGATGAATATGAGACAAAACTACAGATTGTCACATTTTATTATTGGGTGCTTCAACACACATGTTTTACCAGCTAAGAAGATCAGCACTTTTAGAGTTTTAGAGTTTAGAGAAGTATTTGAACAGTTGCCTCACAGGCTAAGTCATTGGCTGTGTCCTGATGCATTTATTGAGTATTACTTACAATGATTAAGACTTATGATGTTTCTCTTTGCACTCGTACAGTATTATGTACAGTATTATGTATTTATGTGTTTAGTCAAAATCTGTCAGTAGGTTAGTTGCATGTCCACGCATGTAGCAATAAAGCTCAACTTGAACTGGAACTTGAACTTGATATTAAAAGTAGGGAATGTGTTGTATCAGTTATATCCATTGGTTCTGCATTCTGAATCTTGCATTCTGGGATGATACAAACAAACCAGGATGAAGACAAGGGAGCTGACTTTGAGAGAAAAGCAAGCAATTTGGATGCTAAAAGAAAAGAGGAAGGCATTTAAAAACAAAGGGCATGGATAAATCAAAGAGTTTGGAAACTGCTGGCAACATCAGCAACCAACGATGACCTGATCGGTTGAGAAAAAAGCATTAGGTTATGACAGACAAATCATAAAAGCTGTGAAAAAGAACCCTAAAATATGAGTTTGTAAAATCACAAACAATCTCCAGAAAGCTGGGATGATGCTCTGACAATCTACACAGTGCTGTCTGCAGGAGTCTTTGACAGAATTACAGAGGCTACAGCAAGATGCAAACCTCTGACCAGGACCAAAACTAGAATTAGAGTTTAAAAAGAGTTTTGGAACAAAGTTTTATGGATAGATGAGACAAATAGTAACCTTTATCTAAGTGATTGGAAAGCAAACGTGTTGTGAAAAAAGGGAACTGCAAATGATCCTGAGCATACAGCCTCATCTGTAAAGCTTGGTGGAGGTGGTGTCATGGCGTGGGCATGCATGGCTGTCAGGGCCTCTTCATTTTAATGATGACTTAAAGTATGATGACAGTAGCAGAAAAAATTTGGAAGGGAACAAAACCCAGACTCATCAGAAAGCGCTTCAAATTGCATCAGAAAACACCTTGCCAGTTCAGTCAAGAAGTTTATCAGTGCTAGGAAATGGAAAATCTAAGATTTTCCAAATCAATCTCCAGATTAAAATCTGATTGAACATGATTTTCACCAGGTGAAGAGGAGACTAAAGACAGAAACTCCTCAAAACAAGCAACAGTTGGAATTTGCTGCATTAAAGTCTGGGAAAAAGCATTTCAAAGGATAAGATCAAGAGTCTGGTGTTGTCTATGGGTGGCAAACTCACTGCTCTGATTGCAAAAGAGGGATCTGCAACTAAATATTAGCTTTTAATATTTTACATCTACATTAAATTCAACTGTTCCTATACTTATGCACACATCAGGTAGTGGGATAGTCCCTAAAAGTGCTTTAATATTTATTTGGTAAAACATGTATGTGTTGTAAAATGTGACATTCTGTAGTTTTGTCTCATATTCATCTTTTAAACTTATGGAAATGTCATGACTCCACACACATCAAACAGTGCAATTTTGTATTTACTGTTCCAAAACTAACGGAGGGCAATATATATATATATATATATATATATATATATATATATATATATATATTACAGTTATACATGGTTTCAAGGCCCAGAAAAAAATCCAGCCTGAAGCTTACTCAAACCCACCCAACTAGAATGAGAACTAGCCCAATTATTGCACTGTCCAATCACATCTGGTGGCTGCTTTATTCCATTAATGCCCTTGAAATAAAACATTTAGATTTTATTTATTCTTTCTTCTGAATCTTATCAAGACTTATTTGTAGTTTACTATTTCATGTTTTTTTTTTTTTTTTTTTTTACATTTTCTTTAATTTTAATTTTCAGAACTTTTTCTGATTAAATTTTCAATTAGGCCTGGATGATATGGCCAGAAATATTACGACATTGTTTTTTTTTTTGTTTTTTTTCAACGTAATATCCATATTTATCACAATATTAATTTACGCATTAATTATTTTGGATGGAAATTAGTAAAATTTGATAAAACAGATATAAGCTGGCAATTTATTTAAAACTACCTTAGCAATAAACACCATGAATTGCATGTATATATATATATATATATATATATATATATATATATATATATATATATATATATATATATATATATATATATATATATATATATAATATTTGTACTATTTGTACCATATATGAATTGCATATGTTTCGCAAGTTGCAAGCTTATATCTGTTTTATCAAATTATACTCATACGTGTGTGAAACACTCTCGCTACAGACTCACCCAAAAACAAATGTGTTTTAGCGCAGTCAATGGCACTGAGCAGAATTTATACATTGCAGTGTAAATACATTGTAAGCCAAACTGGCAAAGAAATGCCCATAAATGGCAAACTGTTTTACTGACAACACGTAGATGTGAAGCCAATCTAAAGAGAGAAGTGATCTGTCTACGCTTGTACAAATTGCTCAAGTGGAGGAGCCCGGGCGTGGGACAGTAATTAGGAGTAATGCAAGATTGATTCGTACTCAGCGGCATTGCCTTGATTAATGTCAGGCTCTCTGCAAACAGAAACATGTGTTTGTGTTAATCAGAAGGTCTGGTATAATTGCTCTGTGTTTGGAGGCCTGTTTTGGTATGTAACCTGGTGGATGCTTCTGCCGATGAATATGGGTTCCCTTAGTCAACAGCAACAGTGTATCTTGTCATGTCCACAGCTCAAAGCCGCTACTTGTGTGTTGATTAAATTTCTGCTCTGTCGCAGTTGTTTATTATGTACACACTTCAAAAATGGAATGTGTCACCGCCCAAAACAACATATCTGAGAAAACTGCTGCCTTGGAAAAATGAGGGAACCGACATGACAGAAGTTGAGAGGAATTGTAATTGTCTCCTAGAGCAGTAATGATGACTAGCTAAATAAAGGCTGGGGCTACTGCTGTTTTGATTAAATGTCACACATGAAAAATGAAGCTCAACAAGCAGCCGTCAGTGCTCATGGAAAGAAAGATCTACAATATGCCCTGGGATTTACCATTCATGGGATCAAAACAGTCCACAAATATATTCTGGCACACCAAAATTTCTAAAATATGTTAGTAAGTGGCATTCTTGTAGTGTATATGCTCTATTTTTTACACACACATTATTTTTTTTGTTCTCCCTCAAGCTAAATTCATAAGTATGGCTGGTTGACATTCATCGCTTCATGCTGAATGGAATAGCTTTGTGATGTTATTTGTCTTATTATCCAGCCTTGTAAAGGAATCAATAGAAACACTACCTGAAGCCATGTTGTCTCACTGAACTAATTGTGAGTTGGAAACAAAGTCTTCAGGATTCCAATACAATTATTGAACAGGCAAAAAAAAAAAAAAAAAAAAAAAAAAGGGATTGTCATGATTCTTGGTTCCAATCCAGCACGTAAATGAAACGGAACTGAGGAAACGGAGCTCCCTCAATGAGTTGAATCCCAATTGAGCTTTGGGGAAATAAGCCTTTATTTCACAATAAAAGGCATTGTACTTCTATACATTTCCTTTAGTTTTTTGTTATGTAATTTACATGCATAAATTATATACTTTGTCATGGTTGATTCTAAATTGTGTTAACAATGCATGTGGCACTAGTATTCCAAATCCAATTTCAAATAAATACATTCAAATGAAAATAAATTGTAAAAAATAAAATATAAAATAAAATAAAATGTTCTAAATTAGTGCCCATTATGCCAATGCTGAGATAAATAGGCAGTCGCAATAGCAATATATATATATATATTTTTAATTCAGATCATTCCAACACTACAGAACCACACTGAACACTCTTTGCAGAAGTCAAACAACAGATACATTACTTGTGGTGTGTTTTTTTTACATTAAACTGTGCTAAAAGTATTCTGACATTAATTATTGTTCTCATCACCTCTTACACTACTGTTGTCCTGTCAAGTTATTTGCATAAAGAATGAGAACACAACAGATGTGTATGTTCACGTGCCATGTAAAGGTACTTTCTTTTTTTAGATGATGTGTGCAGGTGTGAGAAGGTGAAGGGCAGGAACATTTTGAGATGCATCGAAGGCTTTTTGTAGGCAGATGCTGCTGATGTGCTCTCCAGGGAAACAGCTAGAGCAGGGGAGTGGTGGACAAGCACAGGGTCCTGGGTCAAATAAAAGAACACTGGGTTTTATTCACTAATTTCTGCAGATTATTTATATACACAGGACAACTTTTCACTAACTCACACATTAATTTATGAATTTGTGAAAATATAAATTTATTCATGACCTCAATTAAATATGAACAAATTTGGAATATTTTAAATGACCGACATGCCCATGGTTATTCATTTGCACAAAGCATCTACACATAAGGGCTTTCCACACATATTGTCAGCCAGCATATATAATACACATTTGCACAGTACTATATATATATATATATATATATATATATATATATATATATATATATATATATATATATATATATATATACACACACACACACACACACACACACACACACACACACACACACACACACACACATGCACGCACACACGTATATATACATAGTACTGTGCAAATGTCTTAGGCCACTAGTATTTTCACCAACCAAAAATGGTTTCAGGAATATCAGTTTATCAGTTTACATTTCCAAACATATTGCCATTAATTATAGTAATCCAGTGAGATTTTTGTTTGCACAAGGAGTCTAGCAGCAGCCAGGTCTCCACACAGAGATCTCATAATATGGTATTTATAATATAATATGCAGATTTATATTTACTTGGCATACAGGAAAACAAGTAGGCTAAATCATGCTCACGATTTACTATTTTGTTCCCTCGATTTATAAATTGTTCGCATGACTTAGTAGTTCGTTCCCTCAATTTTCTAAATCTTGTACATGATGTATAAATCGAGAGAATGCATTAGTAAATAGTGCAGACAATTTAGCAAATCGAGAAAACAAAATTGT
This sequence comes from Carassius auratus, assembly GCF_003368295.1. Taxonomy (NCBI): domain Eukaryota; kingdom Metazoa; phylum Chordata; class Actinopteri; order Cypriniformes; family Cyprinidae; genus Carassius; species Carassius auratus. Next base: position 12,163,019 of record NC_039272.1, on the reverse strand, counting down.
AATTGTGTGCACGTTTAAGTACATCGAGGGAACAAATTAGTAAATCATGCACACTATTTATTAATTTTTTTCTTGCATGACATGCAGGGCTCCGTATTTTCACAACCACCTTTGCTCATATTTACCAAGGGTGTCTAAATATGTATATATACCGTAATTCCTCAAATAAAAGCCAGGGCCTTTATTTACCTGAACTGCAGAAAGTAACAGGCTTTTATTTGAAGCATGCTTTTATTAGAGGCAGGCCTTTATTTCTAATTCCATCTGTTTGATAAGTAATTGTTTTAAATAACCCGTTTTAAATTAAAAGTGATAGCATTCCAGTGGACAGAGATCATAATATTAGCACAGAATCAGTTAAGAATCAATCACCAAAAGAATCAGTTCGGTTCAGACGCGCTCTGTGTCAGTCTGCTTCACGCTGAATCACACATGCACAGTAGCATCAGCTCCTCGGTTCTCGAATCGGACGCGTCTGACAGAAACGGTTCTCAGTTCAGTGTACTGGTGATCCGAAAACCTATGCAACCGGTTCTTGACTCGAGAACGAGAAATGCCCCGGCAGTGGGTGTGTACATTCGTTTTATGGCTCTGCTGCACAAATTTTCCCCCCGCCTTTATTTAAGACCAGCCTTTATTTGTCCATGTTGACCACGCCCCCGGCCACTATAAGAGGCCCGGCACAATATATATATATATATATATATATATATATATATATATATATATATATATATATATATATATATATATATATATATATATATATACATTTTGTAGTATCTTTTAGTACAAACATTTAGTCATAGTGTTTTTGTTATAATGTTTGTGCATAATGTATTGTGCATGGTTAGTGAATGAGTCCCATTATACTTTATTCCAAGGCAATGAGTGGCTTTTGTCTTCATCCTCAATTTTCTTGGTTTCACGTGTTTTATTATCGGTTCTTTGCTCGACTTCTATGCCATGGAAGCACTGGAGCAATGCTGATCAAGTCTTGGTTTGAACTAAACCTGCTGAACTGTAGTATTGAAGAAAATCTGTCGGCAGGCTTCATTTTAGCTTGTTTTCAACATTTCTGATTTTTCTATTTTCTTTTGTGTCTTTTTTTTAAGAGTGAACAAAACAAATACGAACATCAAGTATGTGGGATGCTGGTTACATTTTTTGGGGACTTTCTCCCCTCTCTCCTCCAGAACTGAAAGACATGTAAATGTTAACTCGGTGTTTGCAAATGATCTCAAAATTAACTAATCTAATTTAAGAGTGCTTCTAATCCAAACCACAGAGCCTCTGTTAGATGAAGGCCAATGAAACTTTCACTTCACCCAATTTGAGTTGATTTCCCTGAGTGTCAGCGTAAATTCGATTAGTCGATAAATGGTGTTACTTCAGGAAGAGAGGAGATGCATTTAACACCGCAATTCACTTAACATTCTTCAATCATTGCATCTATCTGCTTTAAAAGGATTATCACTGAGTTGCTGTGCTCTTCACCTGTGTGTATAATAGGCTGAGGGTCTTATTTACTAACCCCAGTGTATTTCCCACCTTTTGGAAATGGCTGGAAATTATCTTATAGCTAGAGGCTTTATTCTCTAGACTGTTACACATAAATATTCAAAATAAATTAACAGAAACTTGTATGTTCTGTTCAAAATTAATTGAAAAGTTGTTGTAAATTAAGCAAATTGATGAATCCAGAATATTCTGAATTCAGCTGAAATTGCATATAAAATGAGTCTTTTGACAACATTTAACAATTATCAGTGGCACTTTTAGAAGTTTGGCTAAATACTTTGACATTTTTAACATTAACCTTCCCATTTTTAAACCCCACAATGTAAGTTTTATCCGTGGATCTTTTAAGTAATTGAAAGGAAATCTGCATCAGTGCTTTCCCAGGCTTTGTGACAACACAACAATGGAATGATCAGCACATGACCTGATAAATATCTAAGCTTCTGTCTTGTCTTTTCACAGATGAGCAAAAATATTCTCAGCTGGAAGCTGCATTTGTCACCTTAAGAATGTCCTTAGTTCTTAACTGGATTTGAAGCATGGATGGCTAAAGAAATTGATTTCCTCTAGGGAGTAATTTTTTTTTAATGATCTATAGCCATGCTAGAGTGGATGAATGCAGTGGTGGAAGCCTTAATAAGTCACATTCCACTCACATGCAGATGTTCACCAAAATACATGCTTTGTTTAAAAAGGAGCTCTTACTTGATTGAATGCACAGTTATTTTCACAAAGGTGTTTTTTTTTCCCCCCATGCAAAAATAAAAGGAATTTTTTAATATATTTTTTTGTATGTCAAACTCTTAGATGAGGTTTGGTGGTTTGAATTATGCATGCAGAGCAAGCACACTCTGAATTGAGAAGCTGTCAGGTCTGTTCAAATCTGAACGCTTGCTATGAATTGGAGATGCTTTTATTCGTGAAATGTTGTGTCTTTCTCTTTTTCCTCCTTTAACCTCTCTCTTTCTCTCTTTTTTTATTTTCTCTCAACCGGAGGTATTCCATTTTCCAGGTCTGATTTGTATGCAGTTTGTTAAGCAGTGGAACTAATTAATGTAATGGGATGAAAAGAAGTGATTTAAGTGCGAATCTGTACAGATGAAGAATGATTCAGGCTTGAAGGAACTGAGTGGAGCAATGAAATATTCACACAAGAGACTAATTTGCTTGTCTGTTTTGAGGGGCTCACACTCACTTTTGAGTGTGAGCTTTTGTTGTTCTCTTATTAGATCTATTTTTATATATGCTTTTATCCAAAATAGATGACACAGAGTCAGTGATGAAATCGTTACATTTCTGAATGAAACTAGTGCCAGATCAAATAGGTCTGTACATATCTGTAGTAAGATATTTGTTTTCGCTTTCATATCAGTGGCAGTTGCTCATTTGGTTCAGGATTTTCTAATACTTTTGTGCTTTCTTCAAAACAGATTTACTAACTAGCTGTAAAGCCCTTGATATATGACAGTGCTATGCTTTAAGCAATGCTATAAGTGCGCCTGACCATGAATTTCTAAAAACTCTTCTAATGTAGGCTACCTTGTTTTGATTCCTATGAAGGGGACCATAGGGACAAATGCTGGAACTGACCGTACTTTGTGTTCAAAAACATTTAATATCCAACAATTACTTTCTTTGTTCATTCCAGGGCCAAAAAGCCACAAGAGGCAAACATCAGGGTCCAATAAGCTTGTACAAAAATTGGCTAAAGTGACAATCTGATTCTGTGTTTGCTGTTGTTTTGGTGGAGAACGGCAAATATGGCATTTTTCACATAATTTTCCATATTGCGATTTTTTTCCCCCCGATAGTTTTAGCACCCCCTAGCATCAGAAATAGATGGCATCCTTCATTTGATCAATGTCTTAATGTCCTTCTGAACCAAGTTTTGTAAAGGTATTTAAAATTAGCCCCCCATAAACAGTATAATGAATAAAATGCATTCATTTATTTGTTTGTTTTGAAGAAGAACATCTAAAAGATAAATAACGCATTTCATACAAATTGGACAAACATTGACTGACATCAAACCTTTTTTTTGGGGGGGGGGGCATAATTAGTGGGCAACATTTTAGAGAGGGGAAAAAATGGAGAGAATTAAGAACATTGAATGAATACAACATCAGCTTCGTTGTTTGTTACCTGCATTCAACACTGGAAATTATGATGTTGGAAAACAATTAAATTAAATAAAAGGTAACCATCTGTCTGGTGTTTCTGCTTATTCATATGGCTTGAGTACATCTCAGGTGTTGTGTGCACAGTACAGGGACTGCTGTCTGTTTGATTGGATGTTATGTGTTCTTGTGAATCAGACATACCTAATGTCTTTACCCTCATGTGTGCCTTTCCAGTTGGCATGGAAGTGGGTTAGAGTGTTCAGGGAATTGTAAATTAAAGGGGTTTTCATTATAGCACTAATTTAGTCCAGCCACAGAGACCCTAATATCTCAATGGTGTGACCGTATGAAGTCTGTTTAATTTGATTTCTATAATGTGCCAGCATATCACAATAAGCTGTATTTCTCCGTAAACTGGTTATGCTATGCAAAGCTTGCAGTATGTGCCAGATGAATAAGTTTGCTTGCGGGTGTTGAAATATGAATGAAGGGACAATAAAATACATCAGGACTGTGGAAGTTGTTTCCTAAATCTAGATCTGCCTGAGGAAAAATACTGTAAATAAATAACAGCACGTTTGGTAACTTAATTTAGTTCTGCCTGAATGACTACAGAAGCACTGTCTGTGTGAAGGTTAATCACAGGGGTGAATGCAATAAACATTTTCAACACTTATGAGCGGTGTATTCTAGCACAAAAACACATTTATTCAATAACCGTGTGCCGTTTAACCACACACTTTTTGCTCTTTTAGTTATTGTCATTCTTTTCAGCACAAACACACCTTTCTATGTTAATTGGGCTTATAGATTGAGCCTTACTTACAAAAGTCAGTGCTATGTGGCTGGTACACCTAACACTGCTGTATACAAATCATGGAAATAGTGGAACTGTCTCACTAAATAATAAATAAGAGCATTATAGCCGGGCATATGTCTTGCATGGTGTAGTCAAGCATACTTTTGGCATTTTAAAAAGACGATTTAGGTGATTTGAGTGAATTTACAGCATTTACTGATCTTCATAATTTCTTTAGTGAATTGAGCAGTAAAACAATGCAGACTGCATGTGCAAATGTACAGCACTATCGGTGAGTGAAATTCATTATTGGGAATTTCTTTGTAAGTTTTTATTTTAATTTTAAATATATATACAATCATGGCCAAAAGTTTTGGCAGTGACATAAATGTTGTGTTTTGCAAAGTTTGCTGCTTAATCTGCTGTTGTGTTCATTTACATTGTTTCATTCACATTCACATTGAGCGATCAGGTGCATTTTAAATAATTGCTAAAAGCTTAATTGGCCAAAAATTGCTATAAAAGGAGGAAGCACTTCCAATCATTGTGTTCATGTTAGCAAAGGTTACCTTTAAAGAAACACATGCATACAAGAATATTGCACCTGAAAGAACCATAGTCTAGTGATGCAAAGTCCGATTCATTTCCGTGAACTGGTTCTTTTCGGACAGATTGGCTCATTGAGTCGGTTCAAAAAGAAGATTCATTGGTTCCTGACATCATCAAGCTATAATGTCTCTACACATTTATTTTCTAACACCTCAGTGCAATGTTGTATCAATGAAAAATTCAAATGAATCATTTGTGTCAACACATATTGAAACAACACAGTATATTGCTGATCATTACCATTTAATTCACTTAAGTTATTGATGTTCGTGGTCAAGGATACTTTACGTAAGATACAACTGACTGACCAATATTGACTAGCCTAACTTGGATAAGATTCCTAAGTTTCACATCTACAGCACACATTACGGATATTTATGCACAAAGGCAGATATGTTCTACATGTCTACATCATAAATAATGAATAAACCTTTTAGAAACTTCTTGATTTCGCTTAAGCAACTTTAAAAATAATATGCATGCACATTAAACTATTGTTAAATTTATTTAAATCACTCAACAGAAAGGTTTTTGCAGGTTTTAATCAAATTTAAATTAATAAGCATAATAAGCATATTTCCAGTAGGCGTCTCAGGCTTGCACAGTATCGTGACATCAGCTCACTCATCAAAATCTTTGATAATTCTCTGGCAACTTCACCACGGCTCATTTGGTTCATGTTGAGTCCACAGTAATCCTCTGCAAACTAGAACATTTGGTTGAACCAGCTCATAAAGTTCTTTTGAGTTGGACAAGCTACCTCAGCTGTGCATCCTGCGTCATCAACCCGCAACTAAAGTTCGATTCAGTTCGATTTGTGAACCAGCTTGACCGGTTGCTTCCTGAGAATGGGCTCAAAATAATTATTTGTTCAAGAATCAAACATCACTACCAGAGAGAGTTTCGACTGTAGTGAAGAAGTCTTCAAGATGTCCCAGAGTGTCCAGCAATTGCCAGGACCATCTCCTCCTGAGGAGTCAGCTATGGAATCGTCTCACCAGCAGTGCAGAGCTTGCTCAGGAATGGCAGCAGGTTGGTGTAAGAGCATCTGCATGCACAGTGAGGCCAAGACTTTTGTACAACGGCCTGGTGTCTAGAAGGTGTCACAGTGTCTGGTCTGTGCTTCCCTGGGTGTCCACTAGTGGTCTCACTTCTCCATAGTCACCCCACTGCACGCACTACATTTCCCACAAGCCTTTGTCCCATTCATCACTGTTAATTGCACACCTGTTATTGCACTCAGCTGTCTCCACTTTCATCGTTTTCACCTGTCCATATAAACCAGCCTGTCCCATTCTGTTTCATGGAGTACTTGTTTTCCATCACCCGGCTTTGTAGTGTTCCCTTGTGTTTTTCTTGTTCTTGTTTTGGACTGATTTTTATGATTGTGACCTTTTGCCTGTTTTTGGATTGATTTTGGATTACCCCATTAAAACACTACATTTGGATCTCTCGTTTCCTGTGTGCATTCGTGACAGAAGGGCACAAAAGAAGCCACTTCTTTCCAAGAAAAAGGTCATTTGGTGATGATCCATGCATTTTCCAGCATGATGAAGCACCATGTCACAGAGCAAGAGTGATAAAGAAGTGGCTCGAAGATCATTACATTGAAATTTTGGATCCATGGTCAGGCAACTTCCGAGTTCTCAATTGCATAGTAAACCTGTGGTCAGTCCTGAAAGGTGAGCCCACAAATTGTGATCAATTCTGAGAACTAATAAGGCAAGGATGGATTGCCATCATAGTCCAGAAGCTAATATCCAGCATGCCAGAGTGAATTACAGAGGTTATGAACAAGATTCAAGATTCAAGAAGATAAAAAAAAAGAAAAAATGGTGTGTCCTCACGTTTACACATAACTGCAATTACTGCCTCAACGTCAAGGTCCTCCTTTGTTCAGATGGCTTGACTTGACTGGCTTGATTCATTGGTCTGAGTAAGATTAGGAATTTAGGTTCAAGCTTCTGTGTGAAATCAAGGACATGCAGGTGTCTCAAGCACTTCCATTCTTTCCAGGCCACTCACTCGCTATCCTGTTATCATTGCAATTACCTTGGAAATGTCACATATGTTGTAATATGCAAACGTAAGTAACAGTTTTATGAGTCTAGATTAAATTATCTCATTTAATTCCCACATTTAGGGAACAAGGTATTTGTCTATACTTAAAAGCAGGTCTTATGCCCATAGATATGTGTGTTGACTGAGTGTAATAATAAAAAAATATACCACAACCTATATGAGCCAAGGAGAGGGGCAATATAGTGTTTCATAGTTGCACTGTTAAAAGGAGCATTTATTCCACTGAGAAAACAAGTTTTTCCACGGTCTTTGTAGCAGCACACAGACTACTACGCTCGAAAGGAGGTAATTTATTTATTTATTTATTTTTTTTTTGCAATATGTGAATATATACATGGAGTCTGTCAATGTTTATGAGTGACATTAAAAATGCCGTCACATTTATTTTTTTATTATAATTTTTTTTTTCATGGCAGAATCCACACAAACTGTAATTGCATGTGAGAGCTAATGATTTCCCCATGCTGATTTTGCAATGGTTTAAGTTCACACAATGATTCATCATGTTAACGAAAAGAAATCCACTTGGTTTAAAAGTGATTTGTTTTTGTGTGTGTGTGTTAGCAGTACTTCATACATTGCTACACCATTGACAATGGTGAACCACAACTTCATGACTTTGGACAGTTTGGTCTATTTGTTTGCAACAAGGCTCTTAAGTGCAGTGGGTCTATACGAATGATTCTGTTTCTTAACCAATAGTATCTGAATTTCTCCCTGTACAAGTGAGCTGCTTTCTCCTTTTGTTTTGTGGTGTAATTCAAACCTTTCATGATCACGGTTTAATAATATGACCTAAATCATCCAAATGTATTTAGACCTCTGCAGCCCTATATAAAGATGACCTTACTACATAAGTTTATAACAAGGAGGTATTCATATACCATCAGCCAAAAATGTTATCTTGCATTGCAAATAAAGAGTTACACGTACATATTTAGGTTACTTTTTAAATCAAATTACATAAACTACAAATCAAGCATCAGTGTTCTGGCAGGTCACAGCAATAAAGCTTACATCAGCTGACTCTCATCTCATCCACATCTAACTATAGGAATACAATGTATATCACTCCTTTTTTTTTTTTAAGGTCCATTCAGTATTATTCAGCAGCTTATTGCTTTGCTTAGGAGCTCATTACCCTCCTCCATCCCCAGCTCCTCCTTTCAGCCACATTCAGGACTTGGCATTCGTCAGACTCTTTTATCCTGAATTATGCTGTTACATTAAATTAACATTAAGATCATTAATGATATCTGCTACATTTATGTTGGTTCTGTTCTGTTTACCCTAAGGGGATTATCACTGCTCTCCCTGTTCTTATCCACTCTAGGCTGCATGGATGGGCAGGGAGCTTTTGCCCAGAACAGAACCATACAACTAATCCAAACTGTATCCTAATTGTCAAATATCTTTCATGATATTGGTCCTGACAGTACTAAATAAAAGCTATGCAACAACAACAAAAAATCTCAGTAAAAACAGCCACATAAAATATTAACCAAATGCAATAATCATATATTGCTGTGGCTAGCAATCACAATTCTGCTGAGCTGAAATACAATGCTACTTTTTATTGCCCTCTTTTCTGTGAATAATTCATGATACCCTCCAAACAAATTTACAGTATCTTAAGACGTTATTGCTGATAAGAGTGGAAGATTCAGACTATTTGGGGAGTCAAGTAATCACTGAAATCTCTTTCTGATAGAAAAGCTCTCTCATGTCTCTCACTATCTCTCTCTGTGTTTTCAGGTTGACATGCTTCGGCCAACAAAAATCACAGGCGTTATTACCCAGGGGGCTAAAGACTTTGGACATGTTCAGTTTGTTGGCTCCTACAAGCTGGCTTACAGCAATAACGGCGAGAGATGGTTTATATATCAAGACGAAAAACAGAAGAAAGACAGGGTAAGATTCTTTCTCGCACACTGCCACATGTCAAAAACCCATATCACTGCAAGACCAAAATATACCTGATTTCATAAGCCTGGATTCCATGGACATGTTATCATCCAAAATTCAATGAAAGAAGCACATCCTTGTCTGCAATCAGAGCTGTTTATTCTCCTCCATCTTGTCCTGTCAGCACTGTCCCAAGGCACCTTGGGCAGACTCTGTTTGCTTCTCTCTCTATAGCCTGCCTAAACCCAGATAACAGCCCAATGTGTCCGACTCAGTGAAGAGTGTGCCAGAAATGTTTGTTCATAACCCTCTAGTGGGTTACAAACGTCCATTCCATTGGCCTGAGCTTGTCTTCTGACATGTTTCTGAACCTAGCAGTAAACAGTTTATTTGTATATGTACATTTTGAAGACATTGCTGAATAAATTGTTTTTGAAAAGGAAAGCTGTCAGGGTTGTTAAATGGAAAAGCCAAAAGATGGCTGATCCATGGCTTTTAGCAGTAGACATATGTCTGTTTGTGACCCTAACATTTGTGATATTTGTCACACAGCCCTGTGTCCCAGCTCTAATTTTAGTTTGTTTTTATTACTGAGAAATATTTGCATTTGTCTACTGCTATGTGCCATTTTAAGGAAGAGAGCTGGGGAGTATTAGCTGGCACAGGGTCAGCACCTTGGCAAGACAAGAACAGCATGGATCTTCAGATAAAATGTGAAGATGTGAAAAGCCAGAGATGGCCTCCTACGATTGTAATGAGATTATTAAAACCTGCACCCCAGTGTTTCTTACTTCTTCAATGATTTATTTTTTCTCAGTTTTCAGTTTCAGTTTTCTCAAAGTTTTTACTCCTATCATATCATATAAGGTTACATTTCACAAATATTTTATTTAATTATACTTACCAATGAGATGCAATGTACTGAATTTTGTTGGGTAGAGTTTAGAAATCACAATATAATTAAAAATTAAAAGTTAAATTAAAATCATTTTGGGTATTCCACCCCAAAATGAAAATATTGATATTAATCACTTACCCACATGTCGTTCCAAACACGTAAAAGCTTTTTTCGTCTTCAGAACAAAATTTAAGATACTTTGGATGAATCAGTGATTTAACTGTAACGTTATGAAGCAACAAGAATACTTTTTGTACTTGAATAAAATAAAAATAAGGACTTTATTCAACAGTTTATCTTCCCTGTCTTTCCCCACATCACCTTAGCGCCATTTCGGAGAATATGAGCCGATGCAGACTGTTTATGGTTAAACCAATGATGGCAGATTATTTTCTGATGATGCTTTTTCATACTTTTCTGGACCCTGACGAAGTATTTTAGTTGCCAGTCTATGGGATAGTCACAAGCCTCCCGGTTTTCATGCGAAGTATCTTAAATGGTGTTCCGAAGACGAACTAAGCTTTTAAATGTGTGGAACGACGTGGGGGTAAGTGATTAATGTCCAAATTTTCATTTTTGGGAGGGGGGTATCCCTTTAATATTGCAGCCAGTGGTTAGAATTAAATAATGTTTCTCATGTGGATGAAACAAGTTTGAGTTTAGCCAGCAACATGACTTGATTCCATGTCCCCATGCTTGCACCACACTCGTCGAAAAAAAGAGACACATATTGACAAGCTGCCATTGTCCACAAGAGAGTGGCATTATTGCATTAACAGCTAGTTGTTCAGCTTGGTTCTGTAAACACTTGGGGGATTTAATGAAAATTGATTTGGCTGTGGTTGTTACTATCCGATATAACACTGTGTATGTAAAGAATGGTATTAAGCACTCAAAAGAGAACTGAACATCAAATTTAGCTCTGTTGTGTACCCATATGTGGTCGATGTGCTCTGAATTAGAGACCGATATGGGTATGGGTATTTCTATAACTGATTCCGATGTCAATGTTTAGAGGTCTGGGTCAGCCAAAGGCAGATATGTGCTGCCGATTTTTAGGGGTGATATTTTGAAGTTTTCCCCTTGATTTTCATTCTAAAATGTTACCCTAACAGGGGATGTTTTCTAAGCTTAACATCATTATTTACTGAACACTGACTTGAACTAACTCTTGAATCTTAATTTTGTGCACTGCACAGGATTATATTTATCTAAAGTTAACCAAACAAATCAATAAACTAACCAGGTATTAAATATATAAAATAAAAACTTGTCAATCATTTACATAATGGTTTTAGAGCATTTATCAAGCTTAATTTTTCAAGTTTGTTGGAACATAAATATAAACTTAAATATACATTTAAATAAAATAAATACAACTTTATAAATAAATATAAATTAAACTGAAAAAAAAAATACATTTATAAAAAAATAAATAATAGTAGTGCTGCAAATACACTAGCAACTAGCAACATTTGTGTTTGGTATAAATGACAAAGAACATCTAAACTGCATTCTAATTTCATACATCGCAGTCTGTTCATTATTAAAATAAAGTACAGTCAACCAAACATAAAAGGTTACACTGGTCAGTTTAAATAGACCTCATATCGGTCCACTCCGCTGTTAGGGGAAGGACGTTTTGCTCATATGAAGACGGTGATTTTTTTCAGTCTATTTGCCATTGGGTGTAAAGTACAAGCCTAGTTCACATACAAAAATGTATTATTGTTTAACATTCAAATAACACTGCAAAATTGAAACATTTGGATTTGTGCCGAACGAGACGTGAGCAATAACCTTCAAATACATCTAGCCAGAGCTGCACGCGCTTGTCCTTGTCTGCACGCACGCATGTATTTTCATGATCTAATGCACTGTAAATGCCGGATAAAAAAAAACAAAACAAATAGGGCTTCTATTTAAAGAGGCGCATTCAGCGATCTCCTTGATGTTAAACAGTCAACAAAGTAAAATGATCTCAAACGTATGGTGCGCTATCTTCATTTTATCAAATGATCATAATCACATGTATTCATTTTACAGTCCTGCTACTAGCATTTTATTTACACTAAAACCCATTTAGTTCGGGTGACAACGCTTTTTTTTTTTTTTTTTTTTTTTTGAGTGGCTTTTGTATATAATAATAATTAATAACACCACTGCAGACACATTTTGCAGCATTAAGTTTATCTATTAATTGAACATTAATTTAAATGACGAAAGATTATGGAAATGTTTGAAAATAACATCCCTAAATGCAGATAGGTTGGATGAAACGGCTATTGTCTGCATCAAACCATGCTTCCGAACAAAGGTCATTCACCATTCTGGGCTGCTTCAGGACAACTTTGTGGCTCCGAGCACGGTGCTGTCTGTGAGCAGGGTGGAGTAACCTAGCCCTCAATCACGCTGCAGTGTTTTTGAGAGCTGCCACCTTCTCCACGCACACATGAAATTCTCAAATTCCGAAATAGGTAAAAATAAAACAGAACTTATAACATTGGGGCTAATATGTTAGCAAGAAGGCAGATAGTTTTCGACTACAGTCCTTAATGTTGACTGCAAGTAAGCAAACCTTTAACCAGCTGTAGTATTATGCAAGTTCTCGATGGTTCTATGCTATTTGTTGTTTCTTTCACTAAGTGAAGCAACACGTCATAGTTTACTAGTAATATATAGTAAATATATGGGTAACACTTAACAATAACGTTCTGTTATAAGTTTATTATAATTTAAGTAAGTTAACATTTTAGTAATGTTTTATTAATTCAGTTATAAGACACTTATAAGTTATTAGTTAATGATGAATTAATCATTTACAAAAACTTGACTTTGTTTATAAATGATTAATGAGTGGTATGCAAACAATTTACAAATGTGTTGTAAGTTATCTTAAAAAAAGTTTAAATCATGAAATAAATCAAACTGATCATTAGTAGATGGTTTACAAGTTATTAGTTGATGCATTATCACTTATAAATCATTGAAGTATTTCTGTCAAAATTGTTTTATATAATTATCTCAATAAACAATTGTTAATTATGAACAAATGATGAATACACCATTAGTAAAGTATCAGTATATGATTTATTGATGAAGATGAAGCTGGTCTGTGTTCAAAGCAGAAACATGCAGATATGCTAAAGCACTATTTTTTAAGAAGAGTAATAAAACATTTATAAATGCCTTAGTCAGGTGATTCCAGTGAGTTGTGTTAAATCCTTTCACTCATAAGCACAGTTCTGTGTGGAGTGTGTGGCATCTAGTGATGAAGTGAACCTCTCAACTGGTTTTACCTTCCACTGAAGCTCACATCAGGTGCACAGAGTTAAAGACCCCATGTGTGTCAGAGAAGACAGCTGTCTATACCCTCACCAGTCAGTACTTAGTACACTATACAAAGTGTTCAACACCTGTTATAGATGATGTGTAAATGTATGAATAAATCATTTACAAATCTTCCTCATCCCCTAATCTAAAGTGTAAACTATCCATCACTTGTAAATGTGTTACATATCACTTGTATACCTTTCTTACCTGTTACAAATTATTTGTATATGTATACAAGTCATTAATAACACTTTCTGCATCCCGTAATCTAAAGTGTAAACTATTCATCACTTGTAAATGTGTTTACAAGTATAAATAAGTGAACTTATTTCTTATTAATCATTTATGAAAGTATATTCATGTTTTGTAAATGATTTGTTCAGCATTAACTTATAATTTATGAATTATTTATGACAGAACGTTATTATAAAATGTTACCAATATATGTCCATAGGACTTTGAAATATCAGAATTTAAGCCTTACCTGTTGAATCTTAAAAAAAGGTTTTGGCTTGGGGTCCTTCACATGTGACAGAAGCACTTTCCACCGCACCAATAACAATAAATAAAATAAGATGTGCCTGACTTTAAATTGGCGCTACTTAACATCAATATCGGCCAATGTTGATATATGAAAAAAATTACAAATATCAACACAATATATCGGCCACCCGATATATCGCCCACCTGATATAACGGTCAACCTCTATTCTTAATCTTACTCTGCCTTTGGACAAAACCTAAACTCACCTGAGTGTCCTTAGCCTCAAGAGACTTGCCAGATAATTTAAAACAATAATTGTGTCAACACACTCACATAATGCTTACCCCATATTTTCCAAACAACACTTTGAAATATTTTCCTGACTGAAATGATCAGATCATATGAAGCTGCTAGCAGTGAAGACGCTGTGATTGGCACAATCATGCACACTCATCATTGATTAGCCTCGGGTCAACATCAAGGGGTTAATTAGCCTGTGAATAGAACCAATCTCTCATAGGCAGAGGGGTCAATAGCACATTAGATTTCAGTAAATAAGATCACGTCCCAATATTAGCTGCCAGTGGATACCCTTCCCTCTCCCAAGCATGTAGCCACATTCCCTTGCTGTGGACAGGAAGCTCAGTGGTGCCTGATTTTGATTAGGTTGTATATTGTATTATTGAACCTGAAGATGGCATATGATTAGCAGTAGTGCATAGGCTTAGAAGATTCATATCAGCATTTGAATGAAGAATGAACAGAGATGTGATTGGATTCCCATGATGGGTATGACCAGAAGGTAAAATATTGTTATAGAATCTCCTATTGTATAATTTGTATCATTGTGAAATCATGACTTACAACCAGGACAATCACAAGTTCCCTTGCGTCTTTTGGGAGTAGGTGCCCTTGATGTTCTCATTGCAGAAATCAATACTGTGGAAACATTGCCCAAAGGGTTAAAGAGGAGGCACAGACCAGAACAGATTGAAGGGGGGAAAGTAAAACTCTATTTCCAGCCACTGAGCAAGAAGTTTAAGTGAAGCTTAGTGACCCACAAAGGGCATAGTGGGCATTATTAAAGAAAGCACCTTCTGAATTTTAGAGGTGATCCTCTGAAATGTCTATATAAATATCTGTGAAGACCCTTTTGACAAAATTGCCAACAGTTTTACTTGATTTTTGGCATGTTTTGGGTCACTCTTCTAAACTTATCCCTTGGCCTTATCACTCCATAGTTAATACAGCTTTCAAGCTCTCTTATCTCATCCGCTCATATCCCAGTTGCCTTCAACTCAAGGGAGTAAATGCAATATCAGATTGTATCATAACTCTTTTTCAACCTTTCAGATTTGGACCTGATCTAATGGTAGTCTTAAAATGCTATTAATCTGGTTGTTGGCAATAGGGTTCTGAAGATGATGGGCCTTGAAGATGAAATTGAATACAGTGCAGCCTACTATTTACTGTCTTCAGTTGAAATGAGCTGTAGAGCAGTAGCAGAGTTTCCCTCTTACACAGAATCATTTTAGAACCACAGAACAGCCTCTTGATAGGTGTGGAAAAAGGTGCCAGTTTGGTAATGGGTTACATTGTCATAGAACAAGTGAAGGGAACTGTTGGCTCTGGGTTAACGGCCAAATATGAATCTATAGGGTCTGCATTACTGTCTTGCATTACTGCATTACTGCATTACTTACCATTAATCATGAATAAATATTATAATTGATTTACAGCTCTATAAATTACACAACCATAATGTGAGAACTGCCACCTGAAGCTTGCTTCAGCAAGGGGTAATGAGTAGCTTTGATAAGTTGGCATGCATCTGAGTAATGACAGAAATTCGGATCAGGTCCTTATAGGATTGCTTTCCTGCTGAGTCACACCAGATCTTCTCCGTTTTATCAGCGCTCAGGGGAAATAGGACAACTGTAGCCGTGGAGCCCT
Organism: Carassius auratus; assembly: GCF_003368295.1. NCBI lineage: Eukaryota > Metazoa > Chordata > Actinopteri > Cypriniformes > Cyprinidae > Carassius > Carassius auratus. The sequence continues at coordinate 12,147,315 of NC_039272.1, read as the reverse complement.
CACATCTGATATATTATTCAAGATTTGTTTGCTCTGCACAGCACAGCCTGTTCAGCTCCTCTGTTACTATATCGATAAGTTAAAGAAAGGAAGCAGAAAATGAAAAGGAATGGTGTATTAAAAGTGATTGTGTCCTCATTTGGTCCCTGTCAGGGTGTGGAATGTCAGCCCCCTGGGTAAATCATGCAGCCTGCCACCTCTTAAACACTTACTTTTATAGACAGTCCAGACAGAGTCAGGAAAGAGCGAGAGCTCACGCAATATCTTCATCATTAGTTGATAACATTAAATTGAGTGATCTAGTGCACTACAGATGAGGCCATACAGTGCATATTATGAATTTGGCTCAGATGAGCAAATGAGAGGGATAATGCCAGCTGGCGCAATATAAGGCTATATTATACCTTTAGAAAGATATAAAAGATGTTGTTGTATTTAATAGGTGCTCAGTTTCATACAGTGTGTTTTTGGCCATAATTTTAAACTCTGTTTCTGTCCTTGTGCAGGCACTTGAGATGAGAAAAATATAGATTATAAATAAACTTTTACTAAATAAAGAAACCAAATTCAGTGTCAATAACTTTTCATTGTTTTAACAAATGTGTGTTTGCGTTTGAGCTCTTTATTTATATTGCGTGTTGTATCATGATATGCTAACGATACAATAGGTTCTGTTGAAATCAGTTGCTATTACTGTGATGAAGATGGGTGGGCATGACAGTTATGCTGCCTTACACTCTTAAAAAATAAAGGTGCTTAAAAGGTTCTTCACAGTGATGTATAGAAGAACCATTTTGGGTTCCACAAAGAACCATTTAGTCAAAGGTTCTTTAAAGAACCATCTCTTTCTTACCTTTTATAATCTTTTTGTGTAACAGAAATGTTCTTCAGATGTTAAAGGTTCTTAATGGAGCCATTTAGAAAAAAAAAAAGGGTTCTTCTATGGCATCGCGAAGCACCTTTATTTTTAAGAGTGTACAACACAATAGTATTTGTAGTCAGAGAGGCAGGTTTTGTGATTGTAAAATACTTTGTTATATTAAAGAAAATTTAATTTCAGAAATGTTGAGCCTTGTACACAATCATTGCTCTGTCTCACCAGAGAAAGTCAAGGGAATTCCCAGCTCACACACAACTTCCCTAAGCTCATATAAAAATCTTATATATATTTTTTTTAATTATTATTATTTCACACACTATTATAACATAGAAATATATAACCTAGACATTATATTTGGAGAGTGGGGATTAAATAATTTTACTGATTAAATAACCAGTGAGTTAAATACTTCACAGATTAATTTCATTGGTGAAAAACAAATCATTTTTATGATTATTATTTTGGAGGATTTGTACTTTACTCAAGCGTATTTGAACTGACTGACTTGTACTGTTAATGATTACATTTCTGAAGGGGAAAAAATAGTATTACTTTTTACTCTTTTGTATTATTTGCACACTTCAGCATTTCATTTTCTTACATTTCACACATTAAATGTGCTAAAGGGAAGCAGCAATGTGAGATCTGGAAATGGAAAGCAGCCCAAGTTTGCTAGATCTCAAGAGGTCATTTCAGAAAGGTAGAAAGGTTGGTGAAATGCAAAAGATCATGCTGTTCCACATATATTATGACTTTCAATCTTCAGATCAGCATAAACCAGATCTGTCTGTCAGTCTGTCTGTCTCAGTGTCTGTTGATCTGTCAATCAGAATTGGAATCAGTTCACGCTCAGATGTAATATGCAGATCTCTCTACAGACAACCTTGTTTTTCGATGCTGCAAAAGGACTTGAGATTGCCTTTTCACTTTGAGCATCACTCGAGGGATTTTTACACTGATTCAGCTCCACATGAAGGACCCACTTCAAAGGACGTGTTTATGAATTGAGCAGTATTGCAGCTTGAAGAGGCTATGAAGTGATAAAGTGCCCTCCCCTTGTGATCGACTTCCAAAAGCCCTCACCTCTAAATAGAATATCTGCTATACCTGATGCACCAACTTAGATAATCCTCCATTTGTTCCTGCATGCCTTAGCTCTTATTCAGTGCTCTACAGACAACTTTCCGTTCCATGGCTTTGCGGTGACGAGTGGAGCAGTGCAGGGATTAGATTAAGCAGTAAACACCAGTCGCAGATTTATGGGATGTCTGATGGATTTGTTTTCTTTGCAGCTTTTATGCATAATCGTTCCAAATGTTCTTGGGTGCACAGGGAGAGAAGGTAATTGAGAGTGACTTGTTTCTGTCATTTCTTCAGAGGGTACATCAGAAGAGTGAGATGTCTCATTTGGTTACGGTCACAGAAAGCAAAGGCATTCACTGGAGTTTTAGTGCTCACTGTTGCGTGAAAGACTGAAATGGATAAGTACCATAAAAGAGATGTGCACTACATTACACCTCTGTGAGTCTGTTTTTATTTAGCAGCTTTTACCAGTTGAATAGCTACGGTATCTTTTGTTCAAGTAATTAAACTTACCCAGTGAATCATGTTCATTTCAATTTTAGAGAATTTCAGATCAAACTGTCGTAATTGAATTAAAAAAAAAAATCATAATGTGATTCTAGTTTTTTAATAAGCTATTAAACTTGGATGTCCATCATAATACTGATCAAAAGATGCTACTTCCATTTCATTACGACTTCACAAAAGATGTTACAGCTTAACGATATCTTTAAATGCAACAGCTTATACATCATTATTATTTTTACTTTTATTATTGTGTTTTATTCGTATCATGAACACTATATTGTGACTTCTTAACAATCAATTTATGAGTTAATTTATTTAAGTTCAGTTCTTACAGCTTAGGGGTGTAATGGTACAAACATTCATTCCCAAAAATGTTCTTTACGGGTCTTTTGGTTTGACACATATGTGTACCAAATGAATACAGCATTGTTTTAACCACTACACTTGTGTCTTGGATATGTGTGCTGCATAATGCATTTGAAACGTTTTCGTCAGTGCATAACTTATATTTTATGGTTAAATCTTCATCTTGAAATGTACGAAAGTCATGTCTGTATTTCCAGTTTGCATTAAGAATCATCCTGACAGCAAGCAAGTTAAACTTAACGAATGAGTGCTGGAGCTTGCATGCATGTCTAATAGATGGAGCGCAATAAAATGGGAGCACAATAATTCTGACTTAAATACCAATTTTGCTAAAATAATTTGCATTCAAAAGTGGAGGCATTTCAAATCCTTTTCCCATTTCCAACATCACCATAAAGTGCTGTATAGTTTCAGCAAAAAAAAGAAAGAAAGAAAGAAAGAAAGAAGTTTATCCAACTGTACCAAAAACAAAACGAAACTCTTTGTGTAACTTCTAAAGATAATTATGTAGCAAATTAGCTCAAAATGGAAATATTTATGAATTACATTTACTTTGTTACATTTACTTAAGTATTTTTTGTCGTAACTAATACTTTCAGAGTATATTTAAAGATGGGTACTTTTACTTAAGTACATTTTTAGTTAAAACTTTTTTTTTTTTTTTTACTTTTACTTCGTTACTGTGGGCCATGCTCCTCTCGTTACTTTATCAAAATGCAATACCAGTTATAAATGCTTCAGTTTATTCAAACGTGCCATCTCTTTTTCTCTTGGCAATGAGCAATGCCCATTTGCAAATGATTCATTCTTCTGAGTCAATTCAGTTCAAAAGCTTGATCAAACCATTTGGCAAGCCAATGAATTGGTTCGCAAATCAGTTTGAATGATTCGGGCAGTTCCCTGCTGAGCGTGCTGAGCCGTCTGAAGCGGTTCACTCAGTTGTAACAAAAAGATTAAGAACATCAAGAGCGTTTAAGACGTGTCTTTGGATATAAAGTCAATTGAAAGCAAATCTGCAAAGGCTATGGATAGAAAGCTAAAAAGAACTTCACTGATAGTAAATCAACATATTGGAATTATTTCTGAAGGATTATGTGACAAAGACAGACTGGCGTAAAGGCTGGTGAATATATATATATATATATACAGTCTTGTTCAAAATAATAGCAGTACAATGTAACTAACCAGAATAATCAAGGTTTTTCGTATATTTTTTTATTGCTACGTGGCAAACAAGTTACCAGTAGGTTCAGTAAATTCTCAGAAAACAAATGAGACCCAGCATTCATGATATGCACGCTCTTAAGGCTGTGCAATTGGGCAATTAGTTGAATTAGTTGAAAGGGATGTGTTCAAAAAAATAGCAGTGTGGCATTCAATCACTGAGGTCATCAATTTTGTGAAGAAACAGGTGTGAATCAGGTGGCCCCTATTTAAGGATGAAGCCAACACTTGTTGAACATGCATTTGAAAGCTGAGGAAAATGGGTTGTTCAAGACATTGTTCAGAAGAACAGCGTACTTTGATTAAAAAGTTGATTAGAGAGGGGAAAACCTATAAAGAGGTGCAAAAAATGATAGGCTGTTCAGCTAAAATGATCTCCAATGCCTTAAAATGGAGAGCAAAACCAGAGAGACATGGAAGAAAACGGAAGACAACCATCAAAATGGATAGAAGAATAACCAGAATGGCAAAGGCTCAGCCAATGATCACCTCCGGGATGATCAAAGACAGTCTGGAGTTACCTTTAAGTACTGTGACAGTTAGAAGACGTCTGTGTGAAGCTAATCTATTTTCAAGAATCCCCCGCAAAGTCCCTCTGTTAAAAAAAAGGCATGTGCAGAAGAGGTTACAATTTGCCAAAGAACACATCAACTGGCCTAAAGAGAAATGGAGGAACATTTTGTGGACTGATGAGAGTAAAATTGTTCTTTTTGGGTCCAAGGGCCACAGGCAGTTTGTGAGACGACCCCCAAACTCTGAATTCAAGCCACAGTACACAGTGAAGACAGTGAAGCATGGAGGTGCAAGCATCATGATATGGGCATGTTTCTCCTACTATGGTGTTGGGCCTATTTATCGCATACCAGGGATCATGGATCAGTTTGCATATGTTAAAATACTTGAAGAGGTCATGTTGCCCTATGCTGAAGAGGACATGCCCTTGAAATGGTTGTTTCAACAAGACAATGACCCAAAACACACTAGTAAACGGGCAAAGTCTTGGTTCCAAACCAACAAAATTAATGTTATGGAGTGGCCAGCCCAATCTCCAGACCTTAATCCAATTGAGAACTTGTGGGGTGATATCAAAAATGCTGTTTCTGAAGCAAAACCAAGAAATGTGAATGAATTGTGGAATGTTGTTAAAGAATCATGGAGTGGAATAACAGCTGAGAGGTGCCACAAGTTGGTTGACTCCATGCCACACAGATGTCAAGCAGTTTTAAAAAACTGTGGTCATACAACTAAATATTTGTTTAGTGATTCACAGGATTGCTAAATCCCAGAAAAAAAAATGTTTGTACAAAATAGTTTTGAGTTTGTACAGTCAAAGGTAGACACTGCTATTTTTTTGAACACACCCCTTTCAACTAATTGCCCAATTGCACAGCCTTAAGAGCGTGCATATCATGAATGCTGGGTCTTGTTTGTTTTCTGACAATCTACTGAACCTACTGGTAACTTGTTTGCCACGTAGCAATAAAAAATATACTAAAAACCTTGATTATTCTGGTTAGTCACATTGTACTGCTATTATTTTGAACAAGACTGTATATATATATATATATATATATATATATATATATATATATATATATATATATATATATATATATATATATATATATATATAGTGTGGACAGTATACTGTTCACACAGCTTCAAGGGAGGGACTGAGAGCTCTCGAACTAAATCTAAAATAACTGTGTTCCAAAGATAAATGGAGGTCTTACTGGTTTGGAATGACATGAGGGTGAGTTATTAATGACATAATTTTTGGGAGAACTAACGCTTTAACAGCAATTATTATTTGATTGCATAGTATGTAGCAATATTTGTTAGTTCTGTATGTTGTTTCAGGGTTAGCATCATCTGAAGTCCTCTGAGGGGTTGGCATCATCTCTTCTCAGGTGTTCTGGATCCAGACTGGAACTTGTGTAAATAGTAGTTACAAAACAAAACAGAGAAACAAATAGAGACAGTATTAGCATAGCTGCTGTTCCAACAAAGTAAAATTAATTAGTTTAACCCAAGCTAAAGAATAAGAATGTGCATTGAATGTGCAAGAATAAGAATGTGCACAAATTATGAGATGCAATATTTGAATGCTTGACGAAAGAGATGTGTTTTTAATCTAGATTTAAACAGAGAGAGTGTGGCTGAACCCTGAACATTATCAGGAAGGCTATTCCAGAGTTTGGGAACCAAATGTGAAAAAGCTCTACCTCCTTTAGTGGACTTTGCTATCCGGAACTACCAAAAGTCCAACGTTTTGTGACCTGTGTGGGTTGTAGCGTGGTTTAAGGGAAGTCGTGGCCTAATGGGTAGAGAGTGGGACTCCCAATCGAAAGGTTGTGTGTTCGAGTCCCGGGCCGGCAGGAATTGTGGGTGGGGGTAGTGCAGCTCTCTCTCCACCTTCAATACCACGACTTAGGTGCGCTTGAGCAAGACATCAAACCCCCAACTGCTCCCCGAGCGCCGCAGCATAAATGGCTGCCCACTGCTCCGGGTGTGTTTCACAGTGTGTGTGCGTGCGTGCGTGCGTGCGTGCGTGTGTGTTCACTGCTCTGTGTGTGTGCACTTCGGATAGGTTAAATGCAGAGCACAAATTCTGAGTATGGGTCACCATACTTGGCTGAATGTCACTTCACTTCACTAAATAAACTCATGGCGCAGCAATGTTATGTATAAGGCTAGTTATGTACGCAGGAGCTAAACCATTTAGGGCCTTATTGGATAAGTAATAATAATTTGTATCTCATACAGAACTTAATAGGTAGCCAGTACAGAGACCGTAAAATTGGGGTTATATGATCATATTTTCTTGACCTGGTAAGGACTCTAGCCGCAACATTTTGGACAACCTGTTGCTTGTTTACCGAGGATGCTGGACAACCACCTAGAAGTGCATTACAATAGTCCAGTCTAGAGGTCATGAATGCATGAACTAGCTTTTCTGCATCAGAAACAGGTAACATATTTCGTAGCTTGGCAATGTTTCTAAGATGGAAGAATGCTGTTTTTGTAGCATGGGAAATATGTTTTTCAAAAGACAAGTTGCTGTCTAATATAACACCCAGTTTCATCTGATCTCATTGATATATTCCCCTGGCCAAGGAAGAATAACATCACTATTTTATGCAGTACAAGCATAGTTTAATATGAAGCAAGAAATCAAACATTTAGTTCAGTAACCTTGAATTGTGAGCAGTTAACAGAGACAAATCAATTGTGAATATAATGGATTTAATGAATGAACCTATAGTTAACATTTAACTAAACCAAGCAAAACACATTTATGTACAGGTATATATACAGAATGAAGGAAAATAAAGAGAGAAGAGCAAAAGAATGGCAGTATTTCACATCAATTAACCACAACCTATGAGAATCATCAAAGAATCAAAATCACTTTAAAAGGGGCACAGATTTAAACATGCATCTAAATAGTTGTAAACGTACAATGTACTTGCATTGGCTTCGTTGCTGAACTAGAGTCCTGATGCGGTAGATAATGGAGGTTCTTGAAGAGCTCTTATTAGAAGTAAGTTGGAGATTTTCCTCTGGTTCTTCTGAGGATAGGAAAGTCCACAGCAGTTCGACAAAGTAATTTTGAGGAGAAAAACTGCCGGAAAGAGAGTTTTGAAGGGTCTTGGATAGTGTTTGTCTCAACCAAGCAAGGGTTTCTGAGCACAGATTATACAAAGATAATGACTTTTAACAGTTTCTATTCACACCCACCTTTCGGGTGGAATGCGGGAGAAACTTTCTTCATCTCCATTTTATGGCCCATTTGCATGTTTATTGCTGGTCTGGAGGATTGGTGCTGTTTTACCCAAACTATGGTACAAATAGTATGATGTAGTTATCCATCAGAAGATACCATTTATTTTGTATAAACACAAATAATGAGAATCTAAAACAGGTTTACTTCTCATAGTGACTTCTGTACAAGACCTTACATTGATTGGTGAATAGAAACAGCTCTGATGGACTCGTTGTGAACCATTTGATTTATAACTCTCTCACAAAAAAAAGAAAAAAAAAGACACAAAAATACCCTCATGCTGCTAAAAAAATGTATTTTTCAGCGTTCTTCCAGAAGACTGGCTGCACATACACTCATATTTGATTTAGCATGTACTGTAGGGTAATTGGCCATACAAGATTCACACAGGTGCCTGATGTGCCTTTGGGGTTATAGAATGTTAATGAAAGACGTAAGAGCAGCCTAATAAATCTCCTATGTATTTCCCACTGTGCTGTCTATGGACAATCACAGCTGAATTACGCAGACTTTATCATTATTAAATCCATAGTGGGAAATGTTTGGCATTGAAAGACTTTCTTGTGCACATAGATTCCCTGCAAACACGCAGGCCATCAGATGAGAAGTTTAGCCGAATGAGTTCATGGTCTGAGCTGCCCTTTTGACTAATAAATTTTTTATGACATTTCCCACCGCTCTGCCTTGATGTACATTGGAGAGAATCGAGTTGCAAAACACGAAATTGGTTCCATGGTGCAGAAGAGAACGCTGATTCAGTGTGGAAGGAGAGAGAGAGGAAGGGAATATGTCACCCATTTATGTAATGCTTGTGACACCAGCAATTAGACACACAGGATCTCTGTCCTCTTATTGTTTACTCTCTGCTGATGAATATGCGCTGTCAGAGCTCGGGGAGCTCAGCAAAATTTGTCTTTGAAGCCCACTTGAAGACTTAGTTTGCAGCCAACCTCTTTGTTGCTTGCTGAATTTTCCCCATCTCTGAACTCTTTACACCGAACATACTTGAGCTCTGTTTGCCGCCAGCTTCAGTGCACTCAAGGGTTATCCATAAATCATGAACTGTACTTCCTTTCTCTGACTCCGTATTGTAAATGCTCACTATTTGATTGATAGGTCAGTGTGTTTGTATACATCTGCTGCAGGAAACACAAAGTCAAGCTGATTTCATCAAGAGCAAATGAAATAACTGACTGTGTTTACAGTGAATTAGCTTATATTTCTCATAAACTTAAATTAGCAGTCTGTGAGCCAAAATGTAAACTTTCAGTAGCTTCAATTTGGTTGCCAGTGAGTGTTAACAATTACATCCTAATTAATAATATAAAACAGATTAATACCAAATTGCGGATCGGATGGGGTCAGTACAAAATACTAAAGCCTACTTCTCCAAGATTTCTTTATATAGAGTAAAAACAAATAGTATTGTGAAATATTCTTATGATTTAAATAACTGTTTTCTATCTGAATATATTTTAAACTGTAATGTATTCCTGTGATGCAGAGCCATTTCTCTAGTCTTCAGTGTCACATGATCTTTAAAAAATCATTCCAGAATGCTGATTTGCTGCTCGAGAGTCATTTGGTGTCATTAGCAATATTGAAAAGTCATTCTGCTTAATTGTTATGTTTTTTTAACTACTACTTTTACAATTTGAAGTGTCCTTGCTAAATAAAAATAAGTATTTCTTAAAAAAAAAAACAATCATACTGACCTGTGATGCTTGCCATTTACATGTAGTGTTAAAGAGTTCTTCTGGTTCATTTGTAGCTCCACCTGCTACTTTGTGATGTATAGTAGGCTATACAGCATATACATCACATATAGTTATGAAGAAATATTTCTTATGAAAAAATAAAAAAATAAAAGCGTTTGTCACACTTTTATTTTAAAGTCAAATTCTCGCTAAACCAGAACTTTCTGGTGCATGTAATGACTTTGTTGTTTGTAAGTTTTGCAAATGAACTCAATGAAATGAAATTAATTTATAACAGCACGTGCATACCTGCTATGAATTACACAGAACTCTATAGAACATAAAGAGGGAGATGACTGTACCAACACATAAATATTGAACATTAACTGTCATTATGCATTACAAATATAAAGACTATGCTTTCACTGGGGGCGATCTTCAAAAGTCTGAGACCACACTGAAAATCTGGGATTGTAATTATTATTATTATTATTTTTTTTTTTTTTTACTGAACTCTTTCTAATGTAATCATTCAAATAAGCACACTATAAAATGTTAGCTTGGTAAGATTTAAGATGTTTGATAAGATGTTCGATTCCTTTCTTTATTTAAAATAAATTAATAAAAAAAAAACCATCCTTTATTCCATTAAAGCAAAATATGTTCTTTGGATCATTCTCAAATCATCAAGTTTTACACAAGCTGTTGAAGTTCATCATATGCTAGAAACTATCATTTCTGTCTTCTTTTTTTATTGCTTTTCTTTCTTATATATATATATATATATATATATATATATATATATATATATATATATATATATATATATATATATATATATATATATATATATATATATATTATTGTAAATAGACTACATAGTTCAAATTTTCTCCACTAGTAGTCTCAGATTTATGAACACAACACTATTTTAATCAATTTAGTTTCGCTGCTATAAAAATAATGGTCACACTTTATTTTAAGTTTAAAATCTCACCATTACAAGCCATTAACTATGATTTTTCCCTCAATAAAATCCTAATTTGCTGCTTATTAATAGTTAGAAAGGTAGTTGTTGAGTTTAGTCATTGGTAGGATTTGGGATCTATAATATGGTCATGCAGAATATATATATAAATATTATAAAGTAGCTTTTTGTTAACAAATATTCCAATTTATGTTTTGTGTTTGGTTAAATAGGTATGGCATTTTTTATTAAAATTAATCATTGTATGATTTAGGAATTTTTCATTTTCTTTCCAACAGGTCTTTCAAGGAAATTTTGATAACGACACCCACAGAAAGAATGTGATAGATCCTCCCATCTATGCCAGATTCATCCGAATTCTTCCGTGGTCATGGTACGGAAGAATCACTTTGCGCGCAGAGTTACTGGGATGCACAGAGGAAGAGTGAAGACCCCTATTCATTTTCCCTTTGCAACACTTTGGTTCATATTCAATATAAACTCTGCTTGTAAAACATGTACAATTCAAATTGGTTTCATCTCATCTGAATTTTCCATTTTTGTAATATTAAAATTTGTTGTATGCTTTATTCCTAAAGAGGTAGAGTTTTGTCATCACTCATGACCTGCTTTTTTTGTCCTTTTAATGTCTGTGCCATTTATAGAAATCCCTTTTTTTTTTTTTTTTAGGCTAATTAGAGAGTGGAGTTATTTCACTGTGGTTTTCCGGGTGAAACAAAAGCCGCTATACAGTGTCACTTTAAACATAAACATAAAATGACATGCATTGCTTTTTGGGCCATAATGAAATACATAACAGAAAATATTAATGTGTAAAATGTCTTTCAACGTTTAATTTTAAAAGCAGGCCTGACTGAAGTTATATCACAACTGACACTGACATTGTTGTGTGGTCAAAAAAAAAAAAATGATGGTATTGTATTATATGTAAAACGCAAAATAAATGCATGATGCAAAAAAAAAAAAAATGAATAGAAGTATAAGACAACAAGATGTTTAAGTTCAAATTAAAACATTTCGTAGATCATTTTTATCTATCATTACAAATTTGTATTATCTGTTTTCCTCTACTTTTCTAAAGACACTGTTACATGCCCAATAACATAATGACATGCCATAAATAAAAGCAGCTCTAAAGAACTGGAAGCACCTACAGTATTACAGACAAATCTTATCTAATTTCACACACATAGACAACTGGTGGACAGCTATGAAGCTAAAAGTACATTCAACCACAGGTTATTTAGGCAATCTGTAACAACGACAGAGATATTTTTAAGAAAATAATGTCATTGGAAATGTATTTCTTTATATTTTTTTTTCTTTTTTTTATTATTATAGATTTTTTTTATGTATACAATATTGTTTTACTTTCTAGATGTCTCAGTTTTTCAGCCTATTTACATATTGATTAACTGTACTACTGTATTTTATTATATTTTATTTTATTTTTTCTTAGTTGTAAAAACCTCAGGATAGATGTCATCTTTTAGTACTTACAGTTGTATGATTTAAAAAAAAAAAAAAACCTTTGGTGGAATGCTAAGTCTCTTTGAAATCCCACATTTGTCTGTGCTTGTTAGAAAATGTGAAGGAATATTAACACACGAAAAATGTATTATATGGTGGGATTATTCTCTTTTTCCCCTTTGTATATAATGAAGACACCAATAAATAACAGCTTTCATGTATACAGATGTTAGGTAATCATCAAAATCAATTATTAATTTCAGAGGTGAGCACCGTTGGGTTGTGAAATGAATCACTGCATCATTTTATTTGCTACTTTTCTGGAAATTGTCAGGGCTCATGATATACATGTAATATATAAACACAACAACCCATGAGATGGGGGAGGAGTTTAACACTATTTGTACAGCCTTGAAGATGACAAAAAAAAAAAAAAAAAACTTAAATTCAGCATAGATCACGCACCACAATCAGCATATACAGTACATCATGTATGGTACCATATTTTTTAACTAAAAGATAAATGTTGGCATCATGTTTCTATGTTTATCATAATTATCGACATGTATTGAAATAATATCAGTAATTCTTGTCTAACATTTCCCTGTGTCTGTGAAATTCTTCTCTAACACTGTTCAAATGACTTGTGTGCACACTTAACAGTTTTGTACAGACCTTTTGTGGGTGACTGTGTATTAAGAAGAAGAAAAAAATCGAAATATGAGGTCCACAGGCACATTTTTTGAAAAATAAATAAGTAATAATAATAATGAAAACTAAATATGTATATTGGTGGGTCTGATAGTCCAGCATTTACATTAGATGTGCTATGAATAGTGATCGTTTGAAAAGAAAAAAATGTATAGAGTTAAATTCGAGAGACCCAGTGTGCCACATACTATTTTTGTTCTGCATTTATGCTGTCAGCTGTATATAAAAAAAAAGAACAAAAAAGTAATGTTTTTTTTTTTTTTTTTTTTTCATACTGTGTCAAGCAAGTGCTATATGGTAAAACATACCAATTATACTCTTTTAGTTCAAGGGAAGTGTACAAAGGGGGACAGCCATTGCTAACATATAGACAGCTCTTTTGTTTGACAAATAAAAAGACATCTGTGAAAAATCTTTTGATTTCTGTCTATCGCTTTTTCACATTATGCTTTCACTAATGCTGTGGAGAGACAAAAAAAAAAAGACCTCTCCTGTTGTTGTTTGTTCCAGTACATGATTTGGTATGCAGCTTGTGTTTTTCACTTGCATTGATTGCTTTCCTCCTTCTCCCAAGCTATTTTTTGTTCAGGATCGCACAAGATACAGCCTATGAATGTGGTGTCAGATCATATACTGCTTATGGCTCATGTGAAGAGAAGGAGAAAAAAAGAAGAAGAAGAAATCTTGAAATCAGGAGATGGCCAGATATGCCCAACTGTGATGTCTAGCAATGAATTTGTAAATTCAGTGCCACAATACACTTTAAACTATGGAACTATTTTTTTTCTTCTTTTTTCTGTTACATATAAATAATGTTTACTTTTTTATATAGATTATTATTATTTTTTATCTCACAATTTTGACTTTTTCTTGTATTGCAAGATATAAACAGCAAAATTGTTCGATGTAAACTCATTGAACAACTGTGATACATAAACTCAGAATTGCAATGAAGTCAGTGTTTACATCTTGCAATTCAGACTTTTTTTTTTTTTTTTTCTCAGAATTGCATGAAAAAAAAAAAACAATGTTGAAATTATGAGATGTCAGCTCAGAATTACGGTATGTAACCTTGGATTTTAAGATGAACAAAGTCTATTTTTGTCAGTTGTTTTATTTCTTTGTAGAAAAATTGCCAGGGGGAAAATTGCCAATCTGATTATTATTCTTGAATTGCTAGTGCAATAGATAATGTGGATAAAGAGAAAGCACATAGAGTCGTATGATCTTTCTGACAATGCCTCTAATAGACTTTATAAAGCTGTCTTACATGCTAGAAAGCCATGCAAGAATAGATTTGTATGGGCATTTTGAGACCTGCAGTCAAAAATCAGCTTTTAAAATCAGCCCATTTCTGGAAACAATGGTGTGAGATGTTAGCATGATGCTATTGTACATTTCCGATTGTGTTGTTGGATTATTAATGCACATGAGTGATTGTTAGGAAACAGTTCCTTTGCCAGCAGAAGACATACGGTGGGCGTGGTGCCATAATCAAAAAACAGGAAAAGGGCAAAGGAGGGTATGTGATTAGCAATGCAATCTCTTCCATACTAAAGGTTTCCTGCTTCATTTTGATTTTCCCATAGCAAATTAGAATTGCTTTCAGATGTAACAGCTGATTGCTTCTGCCCGTGGCATCATTCAATGAAGATGATCAGTCTTAAGACTGATACACAGCTGTGTGCTATACACATGCAGATCACATACTAACAGAAGATTAAAGTTTTCAATCATATGTCTTGGAGATTTCTGAATTCAGTTTAGTTCTTATTTAAAAAATCTTACACATTGAGAAGAGTGGAGAGTCATCTGATTGGTCTACATTCATGAAATGAAGACTGTACTCGTAATTTATTTATTTATTTATTATTTTTAGTCCCTGGACACCACAGCATAAATGTATGCCCACTGCTCCGGGTGTGTGTTTCATAGTTAGTGTGTGTTCACTGCTGTCTGTGTGCACTTTGGATGGGTTAAATGCAGAGCATGAGTTCTGAGTATGTGTCACCATACTTTGCTGAATGTCGCGTCACGTGTCACGTCACAATTTGAAAGTAGGCATTACGTTCCAAGTAGTTATGAACTGACAGAGAGAGAGAGAGAGAGAGAGAGAGAGAGAGCATAAACATCAATACTACATACACAAGATGGAAATATTAAAACAAAATCTTAGTTGTCTAAGCAATAGAAAAGTGGGTTGATCTGGGTCCAGGTTACATTGTTTATTTACATATACTTACCAAAATTGTATCAGAAAATATGGGCTCATGAGGAACCAAAGTAGAAGTCTTCAATCAGTTTCAGTCAGATGTTGCAGAGCTTAGATGTGAGATTCTGTTCAGGGTTCCTCCTGGTGGTGTAATGTAATGAAGTAATAATACTTTGGTACAGTACTTAGGTGTTTTTTGGGAGTATCTTTTGGCTTACTTTACTTGCATTTTTATATTTCAGCCATCCTTTACTCCACTACATTTCCTATTTAAAATGTATACTTTTACTCCAATATATTTCCCCGAAGCATTTTTGTGACATACTACATAATAGTCAGAAGTCAGAAGAACACGGACTGCAGGAAAACAGATTTGACAAATCAGTGGTCTGGCATCTGCAAATTAGACTCCTAAAGAACACCTTTGCTCATTTGCAAACAGTCATGTGCTTCTTATATTTATATCATTTAATATAGTTAACTTAGTATTTATCACACAAAGAGTACAGCATGATAATAAACATAATAATAATTTTATACAAGTTAGCAATATCACGCAAAAACTGACTTACATTTTAGGCATAATATTGCTTGTTTTTGCTCAATTTTGCCTAAGAAAATAGTTCCAAACAAAGATGACAGCACTGTTTTGTGTGTACTGTAAGTACTGGCGTGCATCTTATTCTTACCCAAATAAAAATACAAAATTTAAGAAAGTGTTTAAACTCAACACAATCTTGCTACTCAAGCTGTGTATGGACATTATATATATATATATATATATATATATATATATATATATATATATATATATATATATATATATATATATATAAAACTTATTTTTCATTTTGCATTTAATTGTACTTACTTTCAATACTTAAGTATGATTAAGATTTAAAAAAAAATACTTTTTATACTTAAGTACAATAAATATCACATACTTTAAGACTTTCACTCAAGTAATATTCTAAAGGGTCACTTTAACTCCATCAAAGTAATCTTCTGAGATATCTGTACTTTTACTTGGATGGAGAGGACTAGCATGGACTTTTTTTTACTTCTTTTTTCTAGGTTTACCCTGAAACTCTCTTTTAAAGTTCTGTGATTAATACTCCACACTTACAATCTGTTTTTCTCTGCTGGATATGTTAGCAGGTTTATAAAAGTAACAGATGATAGGGGGTGTTGACACAAACATCACAAACATGAATGTCTTCTGAATGGAAGAAAATCTTTGATTGTTTACCTCTTGAAAGAACACTAGATGCCTGGAGAGTGAGTGTTTAATTTAGCACACCCTTAATCCTCAGCATACCACTCACAAAAGCACAATGGTGAGAAGATACAGTACTTGGAAGCAGGAATAAGTGATCTGAATGCATTTATGAACCTGTACAGATTGCATTTGAGGTTACATTCATATTGGTATGACTAACTCTTTCTCCCTCTATCTACCTTCCTTCTTGAACATATTGCTGTGATGTTGTTTTTGTTTATACAGCATGAATATTCCATATCTGTTTGGAATGCAGTGTTAGTTTACAGTGCTGAGCCACTCTGGCAAGAAGCCACCCTGTGTGTAAAACAAACATTTCGACAAGCAGATATTACACATGCAAATATGCCTGAGCTAGTGAGCAGAAGAAATTCTATGCTTTTGATAAAAACAAAAACAATTGTACAGTAACATTCAGCCCCCACTTTTTGGTTTCATAAAAAAATAAAATAATAATGAAAAAAACATCTGTGAGCAGTAATTACAGTGCTGAACATGGGAATGGCAGTACTGTATGTGCAATGCACTAATCATGAACTTAAAAGTCAGAAGATGCAAGAATAATTTCTCCCTATATCTGACACCTACCTCAGGTCTTGCAGTCACCACTACTGAGCTGATGAGTTAAATCAGGTGTGATAGATAAGGGAGACATATGCTGTGTCTGAAATCGCTCACTCATTCACTAATCCCTGTATAGTGTATGGAAGTTGAGTTCACTATATTAGAGAGGAGTGAACAAATAAGTGAACGGATTCAGACAGTGAGGTATAACTTAAACTGCGCGTGAAACTTGAAGCTGTTGCAAAAACATTGTCATATGTACTTTTATATTACATGTACCTAATTTTAGTAAACAATATTAATAGCAATAATACTCAAAATGACTTTATATTGCAATTATATATTGCGCATTAGCTTTGTGGTTTCATTGATGGTATATAATATTTTTTTTTGTAATTTTAATGCTTTTATGTTCATAATCATTAAATGCTATTAAAATACTGAGAACAAAAATAAACACACATTAACACGTTCATAATTTTATGTATTTATTATTTTTAATGTCTTGACACTTGCTAATGCAGGGTTTTTGAGCTCAGATAAGATGGTTGCACCTCAGGCGACCGTTACATTTACATCAGAATGAATACGCTACTGTGATTAACGAACATTTTTAAATTATCCACAAAATTATCATCATGTTTGTAAGTTAACAACAATGCCACCTCAGTAATTTAGTAAAATGTTAAACTGAGTTATAGCTTACATAATATATTTTAATATAATGTATGAAAAATCATTAAAACAGAAATAATAAAGATGGAAACGCCATCTCTCATTCAAACTTGCTCGCTCTCGCTCTCGCTTCCAGCTCGACACTACTCCACGTTGGATTGTGGGAAATAGTGCTTCAGAACTATCAAAATGAAATCAGAATGAATTGTGGGTAAAAAGTAGTGGTAAGTCATTCACTCAGAATTCAGACAGCACTACAAAATGGCTGACACCCAATATAGTGCACTATAGGTCCCAAGAGAGTATTGCTGGGGGCTTTGGAGGATTTAGCCTTCTTGCCCCCTTAACCCTTTGACGCTACGATCACACTGATGTGATCAGTCTTGGCTGGTCCCTGAAGCATACGATCACACCGGTGTGATTAGAACTTTCAGTGCGTCACGTCATCAACAGCTGAATTTAAATCCGCATTCATGATTTGGATGCCGCAGAGCCAGATCGGACGCACTGAACGCTTGTCATATTATCACAAATATTCAGTATTTTCAACCATTTCAACCACTGGGACAGCGAGGAAGAATGTAGAGACCTGGCATGGGTGACTAGTAGCCGGTCCGAGGTGGGGTCTGAGTGTGTGTAACACTTATCTGTGTCTGAGCAGAGGGTGCGTGGGTAGTCCATTGGTTTGTCCTCCCGATCCACACACTGCTGCTCACTGGTGAGAAGGGAAGGTAAGTGTGATCCAAGACTGGCTCATCCACAATTCACTGTCCCCTCTTGTGACCCAGAGATAGAGAAATTGCTCTTTTGTCAAGATTTTGTATACCGATGACCGTAGGTCAGTGGCGAAAAAAAAAAAAAAAAAATTCTCCAGCTGGCCCTCCTCCAGGAGAGGGAGTGGTGCGTTTACCATCTGCCGAAGAGCAGGTCCTTCTATACCTGGCTCGCCTGTCTTAGAGCCTCTTGCTCTTCCACTTACCACCAGTTTTGATAGGGGCCTGGCCGGGCGGGCGGCTGCCCTGTGACCGCCTCCACAGTGCTGCTTTGCGGGAGGCTGCTGTGTTTACTGTGCGGGAGCAGGGGCGGCCCCTTGCTCGGCAACAGGCAGACTGAGGCACTGCTGCCGGCGGAAGATGGGAGGAACCAGCTGCACATCGGAGCAGGATGTGTCTGATGGCCTCAGTCAGTTTCTGGGCAGCAGAGAACTGCTGGGCAAAGTTCTCTACCACATTGCTGAAAGGGCCCGTCTTTGACACGGGGGCGTTCAAGAACCAGGTCTTGTGAGTCTCGTGTAGACACAACCAGAGATGGCACTCCTGGACCAGCATAGCGGACATTGCATGGCTCGTACCATAATCCCTGACAACTCATTAAGATGTTCAGATTATTTTTGACCACTAGGTGTCCAAAAATGGCTTAATCTTCTGAACATGCTATCAGTGATTCTCACAAAATTTCAGTTTTACCGAGGTGGCTTGCTTTTGCCTGATTAGCAGCTTTGCCATCAACTTTGTTGTTTTCAAAAGGTTTGTAAGACCAACCCCAACAAGACCACCAAAGGTATGCAGATATAAATTGACTTTCAGAGGGCAATTCTGCATTTATCCATGTTGATTACAATGCCATCTGTTCCTCTACCCGCACTGCAAAGAAAATACATTTGACTAAATGCTTGTGACAGCCATTCTGTATAAAACTAGTGGGCAAACCACATCTGGTTCTCCAAAAAGCCTTTCTATTATTCCACAAGAAAGCATTGGGGAAAATCTCCTAATGCTGTTTTGGCATTGGTCAAGGCCTTTCTTTTGGAATGGCCCAGGTACTAATTGAAATATTTAAGAGCTTTCTTTTTCAGCTTGGCCAGAATGGCTCATCATAATCTACATCCTCTTATGTTAATTAAATGTGGTGAAAACAACTTTAATGCACCCCCACCCAATGGTATTGTTTTATGTTATTGTTGTATTTATTTAAAAGGGATATATATACCCCAAACTGATTCTGTGCAATCTGACATGTGGGACATCGGAAAAGACTGTAAAGGGCCATAACAAACACAATAATAAATAGAGAACAGCTTTGTTGACTCATAAATGCAACCCCGACTCCATAAAATTGTCTCTGGAGCAGTTTATAAATGAAGCTTCAAGGAGAGTTCCTGAGAATGTCAAGAGTATCAATATGGCAAATTTAGTAATTGACCCCACTGTCTCAGGTTGTGAAAAGAATGCCATTTATCAACATGATGACATTTGCAAAGAAGCTCTCTCTCCTCATATCTCTCTCTCTACAGCTACTGTATATATGGCTTACATTCCAATAATCTTTTAAAAGGGCCAAAACGTACTTTTGCTGATATGCATATCATTTGAATCATTCATCAATCACTTTTAATTATTAATTGAGCAGAAAAGGTTGTTATTTATAGATGCTTTCATTTGTATAATTTTTTTACAGAATCATTCTGGCGATTTTTAACAATTGAATCTAAAATTACTAAAATAACGAGTAAATATAATGAAATAAAATAAAACTGATTTCTGATTCTTAAAGAAGCTAAAACAAAACAAACATAAAAACAATATAAACTACAACGATATAGGCGAACACTATAAATACAAGACAAATGTTATCTGTAAGAACATGAGACAGATCTCAGTGCATATGCAAAATAACCCCTGGAGGTTTCTTATTCACACATTCAGTGCTATCACTGAGATGGGATATATCATTCTGAGTGATGTGCTTGTACTTTGTGTGTTGCACACTAAGATATCTCTGGACCTCACTGATAATTTCCTCCACATCCATCTCCGATGACAGCCTGCGTGATGTTTACAGATGAGTTCACTGTGAGGTAGTCCCAGAGTTTTTGTGAATGTTGGAACTGCATGATAATATAATCACAACATCTGAGATGCTCTGGTGTTCTCAGTACATGGTGTGCCATTTTTCGTTATTGCAGATTATTTTCGTCTTAACGTGAAAGTAAAGCCTTATGAACAGAAAAAACAAGATGCACAAATAGCCAGACATTGCGACAATCATATAGTATTATAATTACCTTGTCTTCTGGGAGTCACTGACAGAATCAGGCCAACTTTGTACACAGAATGCAGATCTTAATGCCACTTTGCAGCACCTTTACACATCGAAAGTGGGTCTAATGTGAAAGCAATTATAATTCTTCTTACAGACTGAATGAGGTATCCCTGAACAAAATACTGTTGATGGTACCAAGATTGGTGTGCTATGAAGATGAGATGGATGCACTTAATGGAAACACTAGACCTATTTCAAATGGGAAATTAAAGAATAATATCAGCAGCATCTTTGGTGTTGTTCTGAAGTGAAGAATGAACATGAACATGCATTTGAACTTCAATGTCTTTGCAAAATATTTTCTACAAAGATCACCTTGATGTCCAACAGAAGATACATTATTCATACGTCCATTAATGAGCATTCTGATGTTCGCTGACATTTAGCAGGTGCTTTTTATCCAAAGCAACTTAAAATACATTTCAGAAACAATCCCCATGGAGCAACCTGGAGTTAAGCGCAATGCTCAAGGACAAAATGGAAAGCAATATGAGCTGCAATTTTACTCTTTTATTTGTATTTAAACATCCTCATCCTCAACATCCTTCAACCTAAAATCGAAACACGTCATATATATATATATATATATATATATATATATATATATATATATATATATATTTTAGAGTCATGTGTATCTTACTGAATAATAAAGTAACTTGAGCTTATGCTTCATAAATTAAATCATATGACCCTTTAACTTGAGTAGTTCAAGTTAATTTCAAAGCTCACCTTTTAGCTGCATGTTAAATTACTGTCCTTGAGATTAGAGGTTAAAGGGGTTATAATTACACTAATAAAATTGAGAAAATGCTGTGATAGTATTAGGGCAGATTTCATTTCACATTATTCACCAAGGACACAAAATCTCATCTGTCAATGTCTAAGTTCATGCAAAATTTTCAAAAGCTCCCTCATTGATTGTTCACTCACTCGGATTCAAGGCACCATAAATATGAGATATTTAGTAAGGGTCACCTAAAGATGTACATGTCTGAACTGATTTAATGAAAGAGGATGAGCAAATAGTTCTTACAAAACCTGATCCAATTAAAAAGATTAATTAAAGTGAAATGACTGAGAAGGTAAAACAATAAAAGTGGCACCAGTAGTGATCTAGAACTACCTCACATAATGAAACTTAGATGTAAAGAGGTGATGAATGTTTTTATGTCTTCCAGTTGTTCTGTAGGCGTCTAATGCTATACAAACAGTTTCTCCGTTTCTCATCGACATGCATGCTGCTCCGTGCTCTCTTTGGAACCAATTAAAATCACATAATATAAAAATAAAAGATACTGAATGTGGCATCTGTGAGTGCAGCACATTGTAAAATGAATGATGTGGTTTAGTATTTACATACTGTGAAGCAATGGCATCATGAAAAAAATTGCATCTGTCAGCCTGCCCAAGGACATCAAAATGGTTTTAATGATACTCCAGAAAAAATATTTCATGAGGCATAAAATGTAAAGTCAAAAAGACATCAAGTCTAATATTATGATAATCAAGCTCTGCAAACAAAGTCTCGCTGTATGTCCAAGATTCATATTACTCGTTTGTGCATTCATTACTTTCACTCTGTAAATGCAAATTTTATAAATCAAATTTCCAACTACATAACATGACAGAAATAAGAAGCAAGTATATAAAACAACAGAATAGTCAATGCATTATCAGTAATTCAACAGACAGTGTCTGCAGGTTTTTAAAAATTTCCTGAATTTAAATCATCTTGAATATAAACTCATATTAAATTTGACCACGGATAAAAAGTTATAAGCTGAAAATACATTAATTTTGGATATTACAATGATTTTAGGTAGCTCAGTGGCAGGGACATCCTTACGAGGGTGCAGCTGGTGCGGCTGGGCCCCATGGCGAATGGATCGAGAGGGACATACCCACCCACCCACCCCCACCGAGGTACGAGATTGTGGAAACAATTAAGTTTTTAATGAAAACTCATGGGAAATCAGAGAAAACAAAAGATTTTGAGAAATCACATCAATACATATACTGCATTTTCAAACCTTCTGGATGTGAAGGCGAAATCACTGAGCTCAAAGCTCGTAAAAAATATCACTCTGCATCAGAACATCGACATCGCCTCAGGCCTCGAAGCAGAAGGGGTCCTGCTGTGACTGAATGAAAAAGAGTGGCCCAAGCACAGGGGTTTGTCCTGGTCGCTGTGATTCCTCTCTGATTCCTGCTCTGCATTCAATGCTCTCTTGTGCCCTCGCTTTCCATATCACAGCCATTCCATTCTCAGCTTCCTCGATGCCCACTCCGTTATTTCATTCGTGAAGGGAATTCTCTGCTCTAAACCTCATTCAAAGTAGGTGTAATTAAAAAGCTTTCATGGTAATATTCCCTGCTTAGGACCCTGTTTGGATTGTCCCTCCAGCTGCAGGGTACTCAGAAGGAAGTCCAGCTCACTCTTTCCAGCCAGAACTCATTATAAGGCCCCATTTTCGTCAGCCAAAGGCTGGCTGGAAGTACGCTACATTGGATGAATTGAAGGCTAATTTTACACAAGTGGACTTTGGAGACCTGAACTTGTAATACTCAAATGAGTTCCATATGCTGGCAATGTTTTAAAAAATAAGAGGCTGCCAAATAAAGAATACTTCATGTTTCTTGGGATGATGATTGCTTAGGGAAAGAATTGACGATAAGCATTAAGAAGATAGCCCAGAAATATAAATTTAGTATACTGTATAAAAAAGCCCTTTTGGATTCAACAGTGTGATATGCAGAGCATTACCAGACAACCACATCCTAGGGACTCAAAACAATTTTAACACAAGCTCAAAACTACTCTAAACTGTTACCTTGTCTCCAAAGAAGCACTATATCTGGCATTTTATTTGACAGAGATCACAACAAAGGAATATAAATGTGCAATGAGCCTGCATCTCACATCAGAAACCACTCAGCATACCTCCCACTTTCCATTCGCCTTCCTCTAATCTCTCACATCAAAGTTTAATGCCTAACATTTCCAGGGCCTCTGAAGTTTTATAAAACAGCTCCTGTGATTCAAGTGCTCTAATCTGTAGGAAAAAAAAAATGGTATTATAAAAGTGATTCATTTTATTTGAGAACATTTTAAATTGTCGCAGCTAATTAAATATTTACAAAGGTGAAACGTAAGGAGGCATATTTTTACAGATATTCTCAGTGAAGTGAGTGTTTGTGTGTGTGTGTGTGTTTGATTTTGTTCTTTAGATACACTATATTTTGTTTTTTACCAATATTATTTGTTTGGAGTCCAACAAAATCAGGCAGGCAGTCACGATGAAAATTCAGGCATCAGAAGATCAAGAGAGCTTCATATTAGAAAGTGGTCTTGCATGATTGATAAAGTGTGTGATCTATACAGGAAATAAAGGAGAGTTAGACTTTGTGAGACAAACTTTGTTATTTCGAGGGTGTCCTCATTAAGCTCTTTTCAACTCTTTTAATGTTTTTGTAACATCTGCCTCTGTCTTTGAATCAGGAAGCAAAATTTACTAATTAGCTCATCTCTCCATCTCCAACCAATTCACCGCGATGGCAGATTCATTCGTCTGTCATTTGTGTGAGACAAAAAGAAAAGCATCTACACACAAATCCCTTTCTGAATGGAAACCATTGAAATCAGCAGAGTTGAGCCTCTCTCAATGAGCAATCAACGCCATGTGAGCTCCTACTGAGAACTCTAATTAGGATCTATCATAATTTAAATGATTTAGAACTCTGCCATGTGCACTTCAATCTACAACGGAGAAAATGAAGCATCATAGTGATGAGCCACGGTTTTATTGTGTTTAGAGCTATTTAAACTGACACCTAATGCACAGTAAAGATCTCTTTTTCTTTCTTATGTATATGGACGTGATATCAGCTGTGCGATTGAGAATTATTCATTACTTTCGGCTCTCTGCTGCACAGCATGCTAATGTTACAAGATGGTGGTATCATTATTTATTGATTTTTCAACAGTTCTGTGCCTTGTAGGTCAGAGGGGCTGGGAATGTCTTTATTTCTAACTTGAGGTGTCTGAGCTGGGAATGCGGCTTGGTAGCTTGACGTGCTATGCATGAGAGAAAGCAGAGAGCGATGTATGAAAACGCAGACATTGATATAAGAGAAGAAGAAAAGACAGAGGTTTGCACTCTTTCTCTGTGATTCCCTATTGAATCAGTTCTTTCCAAAAATCTGTCTTATCGAACATGCCTATTTGGACGCATCCAAATCATATGACGTTAGCAACTCTAACTGCATTCCATGGCAGATCTCCATGTTTGTCTGGACTGATTTCATCTTATGCTGACAGCCAAACACGACATCTGTCCTTCGCATCTGTGATGAATTCATACTCATCCACATGAGATATTTCTTGGCCCTTGTCTTGGCTGCCAGTGAGCAACCATGGCTAATATCCTCAAGCAAACAGCCATCTGATACATATCTAACTCTGCTTAATACCCACACAAATGGATGATACTGTCCAGGGCCAAGGCGTTGATCTGAAGTGTGAAGACCTTTGTCTCGTCTTTTTTTTTTTTTTTTGGTGTTTAAATAGTTTGAAGAAGGTTGAAGAAGGTTGGACTCTAACTGTTTATAACTGTACTCTCTACTGTACTTTATTAGCAATGTCACATCCCTAGAATAACAAAACGGCATGCTAAGAAATAGGCACATTAGATGTAAGATACATTAGATGTAAAGTATTATTTTTACACAAATTTTCACTAAATAAATATGATATAGGTGTTGATTTGAGTAACATATCATTATTTAATTTGATTTCATTACATCATAATTTAAATATCCTGCTAAGTAAAAACAAATAGCCTATTGCAATGTGAAAAACAACCTACCTAGCAGTGACCATTACTGAAGCAATATTATAGTTATATTATTATTAAAGTCCTCTGAGGTCATTTTCACTGCAATCATTAATTGAGATCTAAGATGGCAGTTGCATTTGTAAGAAACAAGAGAAAATAGCACTAGTTTACTACTGTATGATATATAGTGTAACCGTTTGTATACAAGCTTATTTCCGCCACACAAGAAAAAAAAAAAAAAAAACATTTGCATAATACATAATTCATTCATATGTGTCATGTAGTGGTGAGCGTGATTTCACTAAGTACAACATGTTCCTGGAACAACATTCTAATCAACCAATCAGAATAGAGATATAACCTTTCAGGAAATATCTGTTTTAGGATTACAATCAGGGTTAGGTGTGCCTACACCCTTGTTAATCAGCTATCATTTCCCACTGGTTTTAGAAATATATTATTGGTAGTGTTAGGTTTAGGGGTAGGAATTATGTTAGTTCTACATTTTTGGAAATTAATGTTGATCCAGGATCATCAAAAGATGTTGATCTAGGAACAGTCTTACTTGGAAAATTCACGGCGATAGCTGTTAATGACATCACGTATGGAGTACAATCAATAAACATGATTTCATCCTCTACAATGGTGTTTTTTTTTTTTTTTTACGAAACATATTGGGAGGGGGGGGGGGTTGAAATACAGCAATAATAATAAGGAATCGCTAAATAATTTGAAATATATTTGGACAATTGGTAGGATACAGTGATGGTCGGGGCACATTCTATTTCTGTGAGGAGTCTGCTAGGGAGAGAGACACAGAGCGAGAAGGAGGACAGAGAGCTCAGCTTTATTTGTTGGCTTCTCATTCACACCTGGCTGGAGGCCATGATAACGTCTTTCTATATAATAATGGTTTAATTAAAGTAGTGCTTGACTGGCCTTGCATAGAAATATGAGGTTTTAGCAAATAGTTCAAAACATGTCAGTTATCAGAGGGCAAATTCATGATTTATAGCACCTGTCTCCTTGGTTACAAACACCTTGAATCAGAAATGCCTTCACAATTGATCTAAAAAAGAAAAAGAAAACTATTCAAACAATATTTCTTTAGGGGAGTTACTTTAAGATCTAATAAAAAGATTGTCCTGTCTCAGTACAAGCAAAATTTAACCTTGATGCCTGTGTTGCTGACTGTGTTTATTCAGTGTTGATCTCTTCATTTTTTTGTATTCAGAATTGTGTGCCAGTTTGGTCTGTTTGGTCTATTGGTTCAAATAGTGTCTTTATGGTTCACCACCAATGTCAGTAAACATACGTAGATATGAATGCAGTTCTTTCTGAACTATAAAACCAACACCCAGATTGTTATTCATCAATGAATTACTCACAATGGAAGAAAGAAAGAAAGAAAGAAAGAAAGAAAGAAAGAAAGAAAGAAAGAAAGAAAGAAAGAAAGGACATATCCAAGTCTTGATCTTGTAGTGAATTTTCCCATTAGCTTTCAGTGTTTATGTTTACATCTCTTAAGTTGATAACCATGATAACCATTTGATTTTACAAAAAGCTACAACATATCAGGTTGATACAGAACATGTGACCACAGCCTATAAGCACCTCTTAGGTTTCATTTGGAGATATAAAAAATCCATTTGCATGAAAATGACATTACTGAAATTGCGATCAGATGGCAGCATGCGAGGCTGAAGTGTCATTCTCGGGAGATGAGGTGGCGACCGTATCTTTAATTGAAAAGTGTATGAGGATAAAACCTTGCACTGATAAGCAAAAGGAATGTTCTGTTAACCCTGTCCAGATTTTTGTCTTCTCATTGTTCATTCTTTTATGTATAGACTAATCGTTCTCTTTCTTTCTCATTATTCTCACAGTCTCTTCCTCTTTGTCCTCTATCTGCTTTTGTAATAAACTGAGTTTATAAAAAACTACTTTTTTTTTTATTTGCTTTCAATTTTCTGTTATAAAATGTTCATAGTTACCTTCAACAATAACTTCTAATGAATTATGTATTATTTAGAAAAACCTACATAATATGTAACAACATCTGTGCAATGGTTTTCTTGTCCTGATTCAGTATGGTCTCAGTCAATCTCTTAGTATTTGTATCACTCCACTTGCTTTTAAAAAATAAAGCATAATGAACTGTTTGATCAGTAAAAATAACTGGAAGTGGCTGACACTGGAAGCCTTGCAATTTTTTGTTCCAAAGTTTAAAATATGATAAAAACAAAAGTGTGCTTTTAAAATGTTAATAATACTAATAATAATAATCATATGGATCTAGTTTTTGCACCTTTTTGTTTCAGATTTGAATTTATCTCTTCTGATGTAGTAGAATTGGCCAGGTTGCACTATCACAACAAAACGCCACCAACTGAATGTGTGAGGCTTCCTGTGTCATTCACTTACTGTCATTTTATCTGAGCAATAACTGAATGATAAACTGGTTGTCCTATTGCCTATCATGTTTTTGAATGTATTGTTGTAATTATATATATATATATATATATATATTGCCGCGTAAATAGTTTTACCGTTTACTGCACTATGCTGTTCTTTGTGATGCAACTGCTTTGAATGTCCCACACAATTTAGGCCTACCGTTCAACAAAAAGTCATAGCAGTATGCTGCTGGTACTTAATTAATTATGAGGCTTTCTGAAGATTACATCATTACACCATTACGTAGTGGCATGAGTGGGGTTGTCTATAATGTTTGAGTCATTGAATTCAAAATCATTGATTCATTATGGAATCAAAGACGTTGCTCAGAGTCGTTTGGGGGATTCCGCTTCAATTATGTGCAACTATTTACTTTGGCGCAACAAAAATAGACAAAACTGCCCATGCTGTGTTTAAAACACAAGTTTACCACGTTGTTCATGGAACTCTTTTAAACAGTACTATCACAATGTAAGTAAGTAAAGTTTATTTATATAGCACATTTATCACAGCAAAGCTGACCAAAGCGCTGAACAAAGTCAAAGATAAACATAAAATAAACAAAACAGATTATACAGTAAAACAATGGAACATAGATAAAATCCAATTTAAAATTCCTGGGAATAAAGATATGGTTTCAACTTCATTTTAAAAGTTGTTATAGAAGGTGCAAGACGAATGTCCAGTGGAAGTTGGTTCCAGAGACTGGGGGACGCAATAGAAAAAGCCCTATCATCCTTTGTTTTTAGTCGTGAACGAAGGACAACTAAGAGAGCTCTATCAAAAGACCTTAGAGATCTGGAGGATGAAAAAGGAATAAGATGATCTGAGAGATAAGATGGGGCTGGACCATTAAGTTTTGTTTTCTTTGCCGCGGTCAACAGCCTTGAAGCAGCATTGTGTACCATCTGTAAGCGTGCAATGGATGACTGAGGAAGACCCAAATATAATTAATTACAGTAGTCAAGGCAGGAGGTAATAAAAGCATGAATGACTTCAGGTCAGGTCTCCAGGTCATTAAAAGTTAAAAATGATTTAATTCTCCAGATGATCCATAAATGATAAAAACTGTTCTTGACCATTGTATTATTTTTTTTAGTTAAGCAAAGTTCAGAGTCCAGAATGACACCAAGATTCCTGACCTGGGAGGAGACTTGACAAGCTCATTTATGAGACCACTTCTCAACTTAGGGGGGCCAAAGATGATTACTTCTGTTTTATTTTCATTAAGTCTAAGAAAGCTATTGGAAAGCCATTTCTTGATGTCCCCTAGGCAGGCCAATAAGGGTTGAATGGTATCGCCAGCTTTCAATGGTATGTACAACTGGGTATCATCAGCATATAAATGAAATGAAACATTGTGTCTCATAATAATGTCTCTCAAAGGTCGCATATATAAATTAAAAAGGAGTGGCTCTAAAATGGATCCTTGAGGCACTCTACAGATAATAGGATGCTGCATGTCTTTCTGACATTCAGAACAACAATCTTGTGATATAAATGTACATAAACTAAACTAGAATGTTGCTAGTATGATGCTGATTTTATGGGATAAGGATACTTATGTGAAAGTTTGCTTTCTTAGCGCCAGTAGCCTGTGTTGTAAAATACAGAATGCATATTTGTTGAATTACATTTTTTTCTTGGACTTTGGTATGATCGGAAATAGTGCAAATGTTTGTATTCTGAAAAATATGACTCAGTCGAACCTGAATTGTGCAACTGTTTGTGCATTCAAAAATGTTGAGTTTTATGATTTTGTACAATTTTATACATTTATTCTGCATCAGTTTATCACCTGATAAACTGTTAACTTTAGTCAAAATCTACATTACCACCAATGGCTGTTTTGTTGTATAAGGTTGCTGCTTATAGTTCTGAAATGTTTGCCTTCTTGTCGCATTGCGTGTATGATGCAACATTGTCACCTTTTTTGTTTCAAAGCAGATCTAGCTGTCAAAACAGCACACCCGCACAAACATTACCTTCTGGGTTTAAAGGAAAACTCCACTATTTAGGCTCATTTTCCAACTCCCCTAGAGTTAAACAGTTGAGTTTAGTTGAACTTTTAGTTTAGCTTAGCATAGATCAT
This sequence comes from Carassius auratus, assembly GCF_003368295.1. Lineage (NCBI taxonomy): Eukaryota > Metazoa > Chordata > Actinopteri > Cypriniformes > Cyprinidae > Carassius > Carassius auratus. Next base: position 12,117,383 of record NC_039272.1, on the reverse strand, counting down.
TGAATCTGATTAGACCATTAGCATCCATTAGCAAACTTGAATCTTCTGTAGTTACACTGTGTCCTAAAACCGGCAGAAAATGAAAAGTGTTACTGCCAGACCCGGAGACACCGGCTGAAAGGATTCGAAAACAGTAAAACTCAACTGTTTAACTCTAGGGGAGGTGAAAAATTTGCCAATTTTCAATAATAGTGGCATGTTCCTTTAAGACAAAGTGACATTTCATGAGCACAGCAAGACATAAGCATTGGGGGAAAGAAAGAATGTTACAGATGGTCACAGTGCAGGGGTTAAAGCTCTTATGGCCTGGGCTGGTTTTGGCCTGGATGGATCCGAACAGTTTGTCAAGAGGGAGCATATGGAAAAAGATATGACTGTGAAGAGAAGTCTGAGGTGATCTTCAGCCTGATGCTTTGTGTTGAAGTCACAGTTGATCGATCTTTCTTTCTTTCTTTCTTTCTTTCTTTCTTTCTTTCTTTCTTTCTTTCTTAGGGTGAATACAGATGGGACAATTTATTATTCATTATTTGTATTATGATTAATTATTATTATTAGGGCTGTCAGTCAATAAAAAAAATAATCTAACTAAATTAAACAATTTAAATTAATTTTTAATAAAATTAATAATCATTCAGACTATACATTTTTACATATCATGTAAAAACATATAATCAACATATAATTAATTACAGGGTGCTGTGATTAATTAATATAATTAATTGCACACTAAACATTGCTTTGAAAATTCCCCCAAATACCCCAGAAGATCATTTAAAGCTATTATTATTTTAAATATATAGGCTACAATGGCCTAACATAAAGTATGGAACATAAAAGAAGATAATTTGATCTCAATATTTTTTGTTCATGCAAAATATAGCATAATATTAACTTCTAATTTAGTGAACTGTTGTATAAAATCACATTTGCACTCATGTTCTTTGTGACAAAAACAGCACTCCTGTGATATTGCTCTCATTGCTGGTGTGATATGCTTATCATATGATATAAGTATGAGACAAAAACACACACAGGGCATTTTTTTCTTTCTTTTTTTTTTTTTGCCCCAATAGCTTGAATTTTAGGGCATAACTGAATTTATGGAGTTGTTTCCCTGTATCATGTTTGTCAACAGTCAACTGTATGACATGTAAGATGAATGAATGAATTAATTAATTAATTTTAAAAATTGCAATTTTAGAATCCACTGATTTGGGATTCTAGGATCCACTGTCCTGGCATATTCTTCCTTTTCACTTTAATAACTCCATGTATTCAGAAATACATATTTTATTATTATTATAGTGAATGGGTCAGGATACCACTGAAACTAGCTAACAAGCTATCTTAAGGGCAAATTTACATAAAACATGGTCTTAACCTTTTAGACTGAAGTGTAGGGCTAGGGATTGCACTTTTATAATGGTCAAAGACAAACAGAATATATGCTCCCTCATTAAAATTACTTAAATGGGTCTTCCAGTTTGCCAGTAATGCATTTTTTTTTTTTTTGTGTGTCATCCAAAAATGAAAAAAAGAAGACTAAAATGAAAATAATTTTAGAAAAATCTGATTTGTTACTGCATCTCATGTCAAAGAATGTCACACCATGATTTTTTTATCATCATGGCGTCATGCCACTTACCATAGTGTTTCACATCACTTCTCTCCAAATGTTTTATGAAATGATGTCAAATGTCTAATGCTAGATTAAGATGAATTTACTTGATTTCAGTCTAAAAGCAGTCAACAAGTACTATACAAAAGATATAAAATATCCTTTTTATGAAATTATACTGTAATTCATAACAGTTTAAAGCAAGCAGTTTTTGCAGGACTCATTGTTTTTAATATATAAGTGAGATTCACACTTAAGTCAATTAATTCATGTCCAACTGTTCAGTTCTTTAGCAGCAAACATTGTTCATTTTTTGGTGAGATACATTTTGTGGGTGTTGAGGGGGTGCATAACTTAGTGATGGATGATTCAGCTCTATGTCCATATGTCTGGAAAAAAAAAAACAATTGCATAGACCCTCTGTTCAAGTTAGGGACAATATGTAATCAGGACATTAGAACATCAAGATGGCCACACATTTTAATGATGCAAGATAGGCATACATTAATGAATCATCACATAAATAGAAATGTCTCAGTAGTGTATGCAACCCTCGAAATTATATTGTAACGACGTAGGGGGATTTACTTGGAAGCCCCAGTGCTCTCTGACTTTACGAGAAAATGGCAAAAACAATTTGGCTACTGGATTGTGCTTACCTGAGCCACTTTCTGTGCATACAGGTATAAATAGGTGACAGGTGCATTCATTTTTCCAGTTTTATGCTGAGGAGCTGAGAACTTATCCATGGCAGCCAGCGATGGTTCGAGGTTGTGGCGTGGTGACATACAGTAACATCTCTGTTCCCTCCATCAGGGAACGAGGGTTACATACGTAGCCAAGACATGGGAAGTCGTGGCCTATTGGTTAGAGGGTTGGACTCCCAATCGAAGGGTTGTGAGTTCTAGTCTCGGGCCGGATGGAATTGTGGGTGGGGGTAGTGCATGTACAGTTCTCTCTCCACCTTCAATACCACGACTTAGGTGCCCTCGAACCCCCAACTGCTCCCCGGGCGCCGCAGCATAAAAATGGCTGCCCACTGCTCCGGGTGTGTGCTCACAGTGTGTGTGTGTGTGTTCAGTGCTCTGTGTGTGTGCATTTCGGATGGGTTAAATGCAGAGCACAAATTCTGAGTGTGGGTCACCATACTTGGCTGAATGTCACTTCACTTCACTTCACTTCACATACCCTCTCTGCTGGTCACTACGAGATATGTTGTGAGATATGTTCACTTCACTTCACATACCCTCTCTGCTGGTCACTACGAAATTATATTGTGACGATGTAGGGGGATTTACTTGGAAGCCCCAGTGCTCTCTGACTTTAAGAGAAAATGCCAAAAACAATTTGGCTACTGGATTGTGCTTACCTGAGCCACTTTCCGTGCATACAGGTATAAATAGGTGACAGGTGCATTCATTTTTCCAGTTTTATGCTGAGGAGCTGAGAACTTATCCATGGCAGCCAGCGATGGTTCGAGGTTGTGGCGTGGTGACATACAGTAACATCTCTGCTGGATGGGTTAAATGCAGAGCACAAATTCTGAGTATGGGTCACCATACTTGGCTGAATGTCACTTCACTTCACTTCACTTCACATACCCTCTCTGCTGGTCACTACGAGATATGTTGTGACACCATAGGGGGTCCATGGAAATCCCCACAACCAGAACCCCATCACAACCTTGTAGCGCTTCAAATGTTGACAAAGAGCTGCATCCCAGACAAGTTCTAATTGAGGGTCTTAACCTTCTTAATGCGCCAGCACAAATTCACTTACCTTGGCACCCGCAGGGACCAAAGATGAGTAAATCGCACTGCTGAAGATATCCAAGCCGCTGTTCCTACCACAGAAAATATTTTCCTAAGAGAATGGATTCCGACCTTCATGGAAGGTGCTTCATGCCTTTTCTTGTTTGTTGTTTAAAACTTGTCAGAAACGATGGGGAAGCGAGCCTTCCAGAGAAGGGTGCTACAGAGACCACATCTTGCCCATTGGAAGGTATCATGTGGAGACACTGATATGGACTGACCCAGGCCTACATATTAAATGGGTGTCTGAGGCAGGTCCAACCTAGGAGTAGGGAGAGACTGCTGCCAGCAGCGACTGACAGAGTGGTCTGTCAAAGGAAAGACATGGGTTCACTGAGAGCGAAACCTTGCCATGGAAGAATACACATATGGGATCACCCGCAGGGAATTATGCCATATGAACACGTAGCACAGTAAAGGGGCTGACCGGAAACCCAGGCAAGCTAACACAGATACTGTGCCTGGTGTCAGACTGATCCTCCCATTCCGATTTTCAAGGGTCCTGGGATATTTTCAACCAAGGTTCGCTGTCTGAGGAACTTACTGGAGGAGGAAAAGGCACTCACATCCCCGGGTGAGGGGGAATGTTGTTGTAAGCATTTGACTTGTACTAATGGCAACCCAGCCCATAGAAAGGCAAGGTCTGTCCAGGGGCTGAATGAGCAGCGAAACTTTGAGGTGATGGTAACATGGAGTGTACTGCAATGCCATGCTCATCTCAGGACTTTAACCTGTGCTGAAGTTGTCTCATATGAAGCAATATGAGTGGCATAACTTTGGCTGTGGATACCATATGCCCCAGGAACCTCTGAAAGTATTTAAGAGATACCATGTTCCTGCCTCTGAAGGAACTCAGCAGTTCAGCACTGACTGAGCATCCTCGCTGGTACTAATCGAGTCTAACTCCACACAGAGAAAAAAGATTCTCTGCATGGGGGAGAGTTTGTTCTTTTCCCAGTTGACCCGAAGCCCCAACTGGCTGAGATGCTGAAGCACCAGGACCCTGTGATTGCACCACTGCTCTTGTGACTGGGCCATGATGAGCCAGTTGTTGAGGTTCCTGATCTCCCCTTACTGTACCAGGGCAAGTACACCCTCCATGGGCCTTCGTGAAGACACAGGGGGACAGGGACAGTCCAAAGGGGAGAACCCTGTACTGACATGCCCGACCCGCAAACACAAATGATAGAAACGACCTGTGTCAAGGAAGAATCGAGACATGAAAGTATGCATCCTTAAGGCCAACTGCTGCAAACCAATCCTGGAGATGGATGCATCTAATGATGCTCTACTGCAACAACATCTTGAATAGAAGCTTGTGAAGGGTCTGATTCAAGACTTGCAGATTCAGGATTGTCTGAAGGCCACAGCATTTATTGGGCACAATAAAGTAAGGGCTGTAAAACCCTGACTTCATCTCAGCTGGAGGGACATGCTCGAATGCATCCTTTGCCAGTACGACAGCAATCTCGTCAAGCATGACATGGGGATCTCTGGCTGCCACTGAAGTCTCAAGAATGCAGCTGAACCTGGAAGGACGCATGGCTAACTGGATCAGTCCAAGTGAGCCAGCAGGACAGGCTGTGCAGTGCAAGCCACGCCTCCAAGCTCTGTACCACCAGCTTGTGGCTCCAAAGGGACAAACAATGCATATGTTGTGGGGCAGCAGTGGGAATTTACATCCTAGCAGGACTTTCTGCATCCCTGGAGGGACGGCCAGAGATGCGTGGAAAGGGAAACCATCCCCGAGCCAAGATCTCTTGGGTGTTGGCGATAGGGAGAGTTGTGGGGGAGAGTGAGGAGGCAGTGTGTCACTCATTGTCAGCCCATGTGCATGATAACCCAAAGGAAAAGGAAACTGCTCTTTTTTTCAAGAATGTGGGTACCATTGGCCGTTGGACCAGTGCAGAAACAGAAAAAAACACAAAATACAGGATTCTTCACTGGTCCTCGTCCAGGGGAAGGAGTGGCACTGTGCTCGCCATCTGCTGAGAAAAAGCAGCTTCTTACATCTCAAGCTTGCCCATTTCATTGCTGCTTTGTCATATTTCTAAAGGCCATAGAGAAGCTTGACATGCACCGGCCTTGACACTGTATCAGCTTGTGCCAGAAGTGCTCTGGAGGACACAGGGGGGCGCCCTTGGCAATCAGCAGGCTGAAAGGGGGCCCGTGACGGAATGGTGGCAGACAGAGGATCACTTTGGGGCAGGATGTGCTGGATTGCTGTTTCTGTACTGCTGAGAACAGCTGGGCAAAGTCCTCAACAGTGTTGGGGTACAGCCCAACCTGTGAGATGTGAGTGTCAAGAAAACAATTTTTTTCAATGTCTCTCATCTCAGCAAGGTTAAGCCATAGATGGCGCTCTCGGGCCATTAACATTGACATCCCAAGGGACGGCGGCGTGACTTTCATCACCCAGAGTGAGAAGTCAGTCACCGAGCACAACGCCTGCATCAAACCTGGGTCAGTACTACCCTCATGCATTTTGTGAAGTGAAGTGAAGTGAAGTGACATTCAGCCAAGTATGGTGACCCATACTCAGAATTTGTGCTCTGCATTTAACCCAAAATGCACACACACAGAGCAGTGAACACACACACACTGTGAGCACACACCCGGAGCAGTGGGCAGCCATTTATGCTGCGGCGCCCGGGGAGCAGTTGGGGGTTCGATGCCTTGCTCAAGGGCACCTAAGTCGTGGTATTGAAGGTGGAGAGAGAACTGTACATGCACTCCCCCCACCCACAATTCCGTCCGGCCCGAGACTAGAACCCACAACCCTTCGATTGGGAGTCCAACCCTCTAACCATTAGGCCACGACTTCCCCAAAGTCGTGCGTGTGTGTGTGTGTGCTTTGGCTGCGTGGACCTGCAGGATAGCCATGGTATGCAGGGCAGAGCTTGGCCATCAGCTTTGGATGGGAGACGAGGATGATTGCCCCACTGTCAAGGGTAGTGAGGACGGAGGAGGTAAACAAGAGGCTTCTGAACGAAAGAGGTGCCATCCACCACTTCATCAGCTCATCATGCACCTCCGGGAAGAAAAAAACAACAACAGAGGACAGGTAACGTCTCAACAGAGGACAGGTAACGACTGCAACCAAGAGAACACGGATGGAACGTCATCTTTAAAATACATGAACCAGCTGTGATTTGCTCTTTTAGAGAAACTGCTCTTTAAGTTGAAGTGCCCAGAGGAAACGCTGATGACAGTGACACATCTGTTTGCACCGTAACGCCTACCAGGAACAGCTTCTTCCAGTTAGATGAGTAAAGGGCTCTGTGGAGATCAAGCAATATCATCCATTTGGCAAAAAACTGAAGAGTGGATGCACCTGTCTATTTATACTTGTGGATTAAAGGTATGCGAAATCCACTAGGCAAATTTCATTGGCATTTTCAGAATGGATTGGGGCTCCCCCCTAGAGTGCTCCCCGGTTGATTCGGTTGTAAAAGTTTCCATGAGTGTAAATGTAATATTTGCAAAAAATAAAATAAAAATAATTAGTCCATGTGATGTTGGATGATGTTGAGGAGTGACAGAAAACTGAAACAAATTTTTTGTATTTCTACAAAGAGACAAACATATAATAATATTTTCTGGACACATGACTTGGACTCAAGTTAAGATTATAATTGCAATTTTGAGGACTCTGCAAATATTAGAATACTTGAGACTCATTTGAGCCGATTACAGAAATTTTCAAGAAGAAAGTTGGGGTTGGGGAAGTTGTGGCCTAGTGGTTAGAGAGTTTGATTCCTAATCCTAGGTTTATGGGTTTAAGTCTCGGGCTGGCAATACCACAACTTAGGTGCCCTTGAGCAAGGCACCGAACCTCCAACTTCTCTCCGGGTGCTGCAGCATAAATGGCTGCCCACTGCTCCGGGTGTGTGTTCATAGTTTGTGTGTGTTCACTGCTGTGTGTGTGTACACTTTGGATGGGTTAAATGCAGAGCATGAATTCTCATACTTGTCAACATACTTGTTTGAACGTCACGTCAATTTTTTTTCACTTTAAACTCTTCAGGAAAGTGGATCAAATTTGAGGATCACTGGCATAGAGGCTACGGCATATGTCTGACGCAGAAGTATAGATCAGCCTTCAGGAAAAAACCACCTGAGAACTTAAAAAATCACCTGTCACATAATAGCCTTGATTTTATTGCATAGTTTCAGAGTTTCAGTGAATCAATAATTATTCCATTAAAATTAATGTGTGTGTGCGTGCGTGTGCGTGAGTGTGTGTCGAAAAACCGCTGCAACCAGAGGTCGGATGGCTGGTTGGTTTACATATAACCGGAGTTATAACGTATATTTTTGAATGATTTTTGAGTGCAACGTAGGCAATTATTAAAGTCCAAGTGATTTTATTGCTGACAGCTGTCCCATCAATCGTGCTTTTGCCAAATTTCAAAATAAACAACAACAAAAAATCCAACAAAAATAAAACATAGCACTTGGCCATCCAGGACCTCCCTCTCTTGTCCTAACACACAAAGCTATCAGTTGTATGCAACTTCCCACCAAACACTAGGCGATCATACCAACTATAGGGGTAAATTAACACTCGTTACAAAGAATACACATGTAGTTCTGCATCAGTGCTATCACATCCACATTTAAACACACAATCCTAATCATAAATATGATAAATTAAATTAAATGTATTTTTTTTTTTATTTAATTTAAATATGATAATTGATCAAATGCAAACATTACACATTCTAAATAATTCAATTTCTATTCCAAAGTGTCTACACCCATCTCTGTCCCAGTAAATATTTATGGGTGAAGTCGTGGCGTCATGGTTAAAGATTCAGACTTATAATCCAAAGGTTGCATTTAGTTTACCTGTTACCTGTTACCTGTAATCCCTGTAACCACAGGGATTGCAAACCCTTTTTACTGTAAAATTTACTTTTTACTGTAAATATTGAGACAAGTAGAAGAAATAATGATTTTAAACAACCTTTTGCTGGAAACACCCTCACACAAATGTGTGTTTCAGTTTCTGGTGCGAAAAGATGGAATTTTCTAGAAAATGATTTAAAATGTTGTTCAAATATTCTTCAATTTAAATATAAGTATAAACAGAAGATATTTAATTTGTACAAAGATGAATGTGAAAATTGTTAAAACTATAACAACAATGATGGTTTTGTCATTGTTTTTGTTGCTGGAGTTGTCATTATTGCATAGTTTTTTTTTTTATGTCATGTCAGTCAGGCCATCTAATTTGTAACTTTCTTAATATAAGTATGGGGTAGGAGTTTAAGATTTTTTTTCTTCATCTTACTCCTGTTCTTCTTGTCATGGAATGTATTTTTGTGTGTTTGTTGGATTGTTGTTGTGGTATTTCGTGTTGCATTATCATGAAAAGAGAATAAATAAATGAAATGAAAAATGAAAAATAGCTTGAGTCTTGGGCCGGCAGGAATTGTAGGTGTTGGGAGTAAATCATTGTATAATATTACAATATATATGATATGTTAATGATGAGCACTAATATAAGTAATAAATAAGGTAATATGTTATTCTAATATGATTATTATTTATTTCATTGTCATATAACAGTTAATTATAACTTACTATATTATAAATACAAATTATAAAACACTATGACAAGGTAATGTTTAATTTATTTTATATATTTATTACATTTCATATTATCATCTCACATCGGCATTTTCTATAATGTCTAAATTCTATACATATCTGAAATGTCTTAATATATACTTAGTATCAAACAATCTATATAATTCAAATTTTCAAGGATTAAAGTCCCCATTAAATCAAACTTACAGAAACTTACGGTTCACGCAGATTTTAAAGATTTAACAGGAAAAATAAAAAAAATATTGCACAACCATCTGTTAGGTTCCGATATGCACTAAGCATGTGAACAACCATTGAACAAAAGAAAGAAACAGCATTGCGGCCTTTTTCTTAGTGTCCATTTCCATAGTGACTCGTTGATTTGTTGCTCTGTTGAGAATGTCTTGAGTATTAACCAGGAACACACTCTGAGTTGAATTAACATTTTTGAAACCTCATACCTTGTTGAATAAGCAAGGTTTGGGGTTAATCAACCAAATGTTCAGGGTTAACCTGAAGGTAAGTTAACCATGCTTTCTGGAATACACCCCAAAAAATTAATTAAACAATAAACATATGCACAATACAAAAGTCTTTGTTTAATTCTTGTACTCAAATACAAAAATCTATTTGAACACCAGACATGACAAATCATAATCATAACAAACAAATTAATATATGCAATATACCACTGTGAACTGATGTCCACGTGATGATAACCTATGATTTCATCATCACAGTGTGCTGTACAATATGTGTTGCAAAATTGTCTGTGACCTGTCATAAAACAGCAGTTTTTTTTTTTTTTTTTTTTTTTTGATGCCAAATAGATAAATAAAGCTAAATATGCTAAATATGTTTGCAATGCAAACATGTTCATAATTAGCACCCAAGCAGTCAATTTATGATGTGATGAGCTATTTTCACAGTGTATTCCGCATACTGAGGCATCTCCTCCATTGACAACTTGTTATCCTACATATTAGATTTTTGTTTTTTCCCTGGGAGGTGGGCTCTGTTAAACACTGCACTGTTCAAAACATATAGATAATAATAATAAATAATAAAAATATACTCATTTAACATTTATCCACATCATCCACTAACTAGTTAGCTATCTCAGAAATATAATTTATTTATAAAGCTGTCAGCCCCAGATAAAAATTAATCTATATTGACCGTGGTATGGCTTGTGGTAATTATACAGCTCCTCTAAGTATTTACATATTTGTATTGACAGATTCTTAGTAGTACTGCTCAAACGCCAAAATCATAGGATGTGCATCTTATACAATACAAGTTTATTTGTATAGCACATTTAAAAACAACTGGTGTTCACCAAAGTGCTTTACAAGGCTAAAAGAAACAGACAATAATGACACAAAATGTTTAAGCAGAGAAACAATAAAAGTAAGATAAAAAATAAATAAAATCCTAAAAATAAAATAAATAAAAAATAGAGGAGAGAAGCTAGTATAAAAAGATATTAATGCCAATATGAGTCAAGCGATATTGAAAGCCATGGAAAAAAAGTATGTTTTCAGGTTTTAAAAGTTGACAAGGTTTGGGTGTATCTGATGTAGACTAGAAAAGATTGTGATAACGACCGAACAGTCACAAGGAGGATCAATAGCGAAGCTGGGTTCCAAAGGGTTGTTTATTGCAGGTGTGCAAAATATGCAAATAAATCGGTATAAGAGCTTAAAACAAATATTGTAATAAAAATAGTCTAAAACTAGAACTGCAGGTACTTAACACAGTACCAATGGCCCTCTACAACATTGAAGCTGGAGTTTCCTTTGCTACACAGCAAAACAATCTTGTCAAAACAATCTGTTCAAACTTCTAGTGGCGGCCATCTTAAATACACATTTTTTCCTGCTCTTCCCAAATTGGAAGATACCATTTTTTATAAAAACTCTTTGACTTTGATTCTTATGAGATACACAAGATCTAGAAAGATTTTTAAGTAAATAAATACAATTAATAAGACATTTAAAAAGAGAATAAATAAACCAAAACATTTGTGCCAAGATTAACAGTGAAACTCATGATGGTAGATATTTTCGAAGTCTCTCCATCACTAGGATATTCCATAACTTAGGACAGATGACCGCAAATGCGCAATCACCTCTGTTTTTAAGTCTGGTTCTAGGAACATAGTAAATCATAGTCCCTAGATCTAAGTGTAGAAGACAGATGCAGTAGTTCAGATAGGTACTGTGGTACCTGGTTCCACAAAGACTTAAAAACAAATAACAAAACTTTGAAATCAATTCTGTATTTGACCGGTAACCCATGAAGCAAAATCAGAACCGGTGTAATGTGAACACTTTTACACTTCCCTTTGAGGAGTTGGGCTGCAGCATTTTTAACTAACTATAAATGTGTGACACAAGTCTGAGAGGAACCAATGTACAAAGAGTTACAATAGTCTAGTCGAGACGTTACAAATGCATGCATAACAGTTTCAAGATTCTAACCAGAGAAAAAGGGCTTAACCTTTGCTAAAAGATGAAGATGATAGAAATAAGACCTAACCACAGCACATATCTGCTTATCAAATGTAAGACTGTTATCAAGCATAACCCCCAGTCACAGTTGGTACTGTAAGGTGACAGAGTATCGAGATCAACATCATGAGTGCTGTGATCATTTGAACCAAACAAGATAATCTCAGTCTTGCTCTCATTAAGACTTAAGAAATTACTAGCAGGCCAGAGTTTCAGTTCGTCTAAGCAGTCTAATATAGGCTTAAAGGCAAGCTTATCGTCATGCTTTATAGGCAGATACATGTGTGTGTCGTCAGTGTACAGATGAAAAGTTACACCATATCTAGATAAAATAGAATCCAAAGGTAGCATGTAGAGATTAAACAGTACCGGGCCAAGAATAGAGTCCTGAGGGACACCAGAACTTAACTGTTTATCAGAGGAAGAATGGTGCCCGAGGCAGACAGAGTAACTCCTATTTGTTAAATATGAGCGAAACCATTGGAGCATCATACACCGAAGGCCCACACATGCTTCTACACGTGATAAGAGAATGTTGTCAAATGCAGAGCTAAGGTCTAGCAAGACCAAAGATGCAGAGTGCCTGTTATCAGTGGTAAGCATTACATCATTCATGACTCTTAAGAGGGCCGATTCGGTGCTATGACAGGCTTTAAAACCAGACTGAAATTGCTTGTGTATATTGTCATCATTCAAAAAAGGTAAAAGTTGGCTCAGGACCACTTTTTCTACAATTTTGAGAGGAAGAGTAAATTTGATATTGGGTGAAAATTACTCTAAAGCATAAGAATTTTTTTTTTTTTTTTAAGATAAACAGAGGCATGTTTAAGGCAGTTCCATTAGAAACACTTTTTGATAACAGATAACAAATCAGGGCAATAGCTTGAAAAACTTGCTTAAGAAAATGTGTGGGAATCACATCCTGAGGGCAGCTAGTAGGTTTTAAACCAGTAACAATCTCATTAAGAGAGTCCAAGGTGATAGGCTCAAAGACAGACCATACAGAGCAGTAGAGAAGAACATAAAGTGGTGTATAGGCTGACAAAGGCAATAGAGATTTAATCTGTGAGATTTTATCATTAAAACATCTCAATGTGTCACTTCATAAAAACGCCATACTGAGCCTGACCTCACTATTATTATGCTTATGCCTGAATAAAAGACTAGACAGTTATGCATCACTGAAACTCTTAGGATGTTTACACATGTTGTTCGGTTCTCTTGGTTCTTTTGGTCTGGACTTAAACAAACAAACAAAAAATGTAAATTTAGTCCTGTACTGCACCTGAGCTTGGAAGTGGACCAAGAGCCTCTGCAGCTTGTTTGGTGGGCACCAAGGTTCAGATGCCAGTGTTCACACTCACTCAAATGAACCACAGTTGTGCCAGAGTTAGTTTTAATCATACCAAAGTGTGAACACATCTCTCAGTCAGCCTCAAAAAAGTATTGTTCCCTCTCATAGTTAATTCAAATCTGAATTTTTCATCTTGATGATCTAGTTTTCCCTAATTGTCCTTCATCATCCCACTGATAAGGCAACCAGGGAGGCTTTACTAAAGTCACATCACTGCTTGTGTTAATTGCTTGGATAAAAGCATGGCAATTTGCAAATACAGGTGACTGCCATAGTTACAGATATTGTAGATAGATACATAAAAAGACAGACACTGAAGTTGGCAAAGTTGTGCGATTGCCTAATGCTTGTGCATATCTCATCCCACCTGCTGCAGTGAGAGGAGTCTCTGCCCTGCTGTTGTTTACTTTCTGAAGAATGATAAGCCTCTCTGGCAACATTACCCAAAGTGCTGCATGATCTAACGAGAGCACACACTGGTGGCGACAGACTCACATGCATACATACGCAAATAATTCAAAACATGCCTTTCCCATTCCCTCACCCAACCTGTCTCCCTCAATTTCCTTGCTCTAATTGGATAACACTATATTTTGAATTCACAGGAGCCAGCAGGCCTCCATGCCATTTCAGAGCATGTGATTCTTATTTGATGCAGCTTGTGTTTACAACATCATCTTGTAATTAATGACACAGTGCAGAGCCGTGTATCCCCGTGACCTCTTATTCCTGTATTCAGGCCAGTGTGCCAGTTTCTATCTCCTCTGCCTTGAATTTTGAAATACAGTTTTTGAAGCTTGATTATATGACCTTACAGAGTCATTTTGTGAAGTTTTATCAGCTGTCGGTTCAATGGGATTCTATCTAAACGGATTGCTTGGGCTTGTTTGACTGAGTTAAGGAGATTAATGCGTTTACATGTTGACAAGTTTGTCTTTATACAGTATATGGTCTGTCTGTCCGTAACGTCTTTCCATCCATCTGAAAATATACCATAATTAAGTTTTGATAGCTTTCAACTTTAAAGAGATACTCCACCCAAAAATTTTAATTCTGTCATCATTTACTCACTGGTGTCTTTCTTCGCAACATTTATACAACAATTTTTATTTATTTATATATTAATTTATCTGCCTCTTGTTTTTTTTCTGATTAAAACAGAAGTAAACATTTTAAACAGTATGCTGGGGGAGAAAGCTGAGCACACAGTTGATAAACTGCTCGACTGAGCTTGAGAAGGGCTTGAAACATCTATCTCTGGATGCTGATGAAGACGCATTTGATCAAAAGAGCAGCACTTGCTTCACAACAGATCATAAACAAAATGAAATGTGCGTAGTGCCCTCTGCTGGTTGTAGAGAACAAACCAGTGGTGAACTGGGCGTTTGGGAACTGAGCACACACTGAGCATAACTAAGTGCTTTGCAGCAACTTAAAACAAAGAGTCATATTTTTTCCTGTGTATTTTAATTTGCATCAATTAATTAATTTCACTGTGTCTCTTTTAGATATGGTAAGAAATTCCCCAAAATTTGAATTCAACTTTCTTTTACATTTATTAATTTAGCTGACACTTTTATCCAAAGCAACTTACAATTGCTGTATATGTCAGAGGTTGCATGCCTCTGGAGAAACTAGGGATTAGATGTCTTGCTCAGGGACACATTGGTGTCTCACAGTGGATTTGAACCCAGGTCTTTCAAACCAAAGGCATGTGTCTTATCCACTGCGCCAACACCACCTTTTTAAAGTTCTGAGGAATAAAATGGTGGCTTTTCTTCTCTCCTGATATGAAGATACAGAGACAAATTGTTGTGAGACTCAGTGTTGGATTAGGTGAGGATTAAGGTGAAAGATGTGGAACATCGAGGGATGTGGAACATTGCAAGCTATCTGCCCTTAGCAAATGATAAATGTTGCCTCATTATTTAAAGCTGATATCCAGATAGAACTGTGTCATATCTGCTTTGAATTATGTGAATGGAGCTCCCCTTACTGGCCTTGCAGTGTCAACACAAATGTTTCTAGATCGAAGCAACTTTATCCCCATTCAGGTTCTTAAGAGTCAGACCTAACTGAAAGAATTAGAATAGTCTGGAAAGATCAAGTCCCTGAAGACAGGGTTAAATGCTTGGAGGTGGAGTACTGAAATTTATGGGTGGCAAAAAAGAAATGCTTCATTATGAAAGGTATGTGGACTCAAATGGACTTTACCTAGAGGGTTTAAGTAAAGGGAGGATCAGCATATGTTAACTTCATTATGTGAAGGATCTGTTGCCTGTGGAGTCACTTTGTCAGTGGAAATGTGAGGCAGCAGAAAAATAGTTCCCATAGGCAAAGAAACTAGCTGGGCTGAGTCTTCACTGTCCTCACAGGGGACAATGCTGTACAGCGTGTCCCATTTTCTCAAACAAGTTTAGAAAATGTATTTTTTTTTTTGCACTACAAAGAAGATCTCCTGTCATATTTTGGATTAACCTAAAAAAAAAAAAAAAAAAAAAAAACAATCACAAAACAGAAAGATTCAGCTTTTTCAGTATTTTCTTATAACCTTCATAAAAAATATATATAATCTTAAGTTTAACAAAGTTGACAGTAGCCACAGTTTCTATATAATTTTTCCCATACTGAGGAAATCAAACTGTCATTTTTGGTTCAGGTATACCTTTTAATGCAGTAGCTAACACAAACTAACAATGAACATGCTCAATGGTAAATGCTACAAAAATAAATAAATAAAAAAAATTCAAGTTATATGAATTTACATTTATTTGCATTTGTCAGAAGCAAACATTAATTAATTATAATTTGATAATTGTCAAATAATGCAGCACTACTGTTCAAAGGTTCATATTTTCCAAAAAATGTATTTAAAGAGGTTTTTAAATAAATCTTTCATGCTCACCAAAGCTGCATTTATTTGATCAAAAATACACTAAAAGCAGTGATTTTACTATTACAATATAAAAAAAGATAATTTACTTTTCTTAGTATTTTAGTAGTGTATTGTATTTTTTTTACTATGCATTTATGTATTTGTAATTTTCTCATATGATGTGTATATGTGTAATGATGCTTTGACTTTGTTTTAGGGTGACCTTTTAACATTCTGTCAAGGGACTACAGATGAAAAATAGACTTTTTGGCTAATTCTGGCACATTTACAGTTATGTTTATTTATGTGCGTTGTTCCTGTAAACAAATAAACTAAACTAAAATTGTTTTTAATGTTGAAAACAGTTGTGCTGCTTAATAATTGTGTGCATGCCATTAAATTTTTTTTCCCCATGATTCTTTATTCTTTCTTCAGATAAAGTTTATTTCTTAAAGAAGAAGAAAGTAAAAATTTATTTTACTGAACCTTACAAATGTTTGAGTATTCTGATGAATTATAAGTTATATAATTATAATTATATTATATATATAAAAAAAAAAAAATATATATATATATATATATATATATATATAATTATTATTCTTATTTTTATTAATTCCTGACACTTATCTAATATTGACATATTGAACTTGAGTCCAACAGTTAGATTATAAGTTCTTCACATCAGTCTGTTGGTTCCTCCACAGAGAAAATTTAATTCCTGTGGTTTTAAATTACTAAAGACCTTAAAATGTTCTCCTAATGTGCTAGGCTTTTACCTTTTATTTAATAATAATAATAAAAATAATAATAAAGATCCTCACAATAATCCACTAACAATAGAAGACTAATGTCCAGCACTGGGTACAGTACTATTTAGAATTTGCTCAGCTGATGATGAATGAAGGGAGTTTTATTTCTGCGGCCTGAGGGGAAGTTGCCTTGAAGACTGTGTTCTTGAGCCACTAAAACACATGTATGTGTGTATCTTGGTCAGTGGAGCAAAACAGTCCCCCGTGATAAATTTAATATACTGTATCAGTCTTGCTGTCCCCCTCTTTTTTGCCCTGTGATGTACGACATGATGGGCACTCATTTGTCATGCCTGTAACACCTACAGTAATGGAAAAGAGAAGAACACCATTGTCAGAGGGAGTGGAAAGGCGACACAGGGAGAGTTAAAAATGAATTAATAGCTTGTGTGAAATGGCAAGGACAGTGATGGCTCAATAAAAGTAATGCTGAGGAGGAATGATGGGTCCTGGAGTTTGTTTGCGTTGACTTTGAGTGGATGTGTGGGTGCATAATAGCTCTAAAGGGGAAAAGTTTAGAGAGAAAGCTGAACTCCACACTGTAAAAAATTATTTAGCAGTTTAGTTGTTTCAATGAATTTTTTTATGTTGACACAACTTGCAGTTACTGAATTTGTTCATTCAACTAAAAATTTTAAGTTTTCAGTGTCTCAACTAGTTTGAAAGTTGACTGAACTAGGTAATTTGTCCTCATAACTTAAAAAAATGTGTTGACTCAATTCAATAGCAATATCACGTTCACAACATCACTTATCGCGAGATCTCGTCATTCTCGTGAATGCTGTTGAAGAGAGAAGAAGGTCTAGCCATTCTAGTCAGTTTCTCCTCAAAGTTTGGACATTTGACTAGAATACAACTTTGGTAAGTAAAATATTCGTATTTATTGGCTTAATGTGTAAAATTACATTTGTTGTCTCAGAAGAGTAAGTATGGTTTAAAGAGTCGTATATTCTGTGTGTAAGTTACTGTATGTAAATGTTCGTTTCGCGGCACTCTGAAGCCTCAAAATACAGGCGGTTCCACAGTATTCTCTTTATAAATATTAAAACAGATATTCTCACATGCGGGACAGCGGAGCTGAACTTATGTGGAGAACGATAAAAATACAGTTTGTATGTATTATTTGAGCCCAGGGCTGCGTTAGAGACCGTGCAAACAGAGCGCGAGAGCTCAACGCGGATCACTGTATGGATTAAGAACGGCGGGAATTAAAAAAAAAAAGGAACTGCTCTAAACCTGACAGCGTAAGACATCCGTCAGAATATACATCGATGAAAAATTAGGAGAAAAAAAGAAGATTCCTACCCGAACTGTGTCTTTTCTGCATGTTATAAGGGAAACAAATGAGCACCTCCCTCAGAGTTCTTCTGGAGCGCGTAACTTAACGTTACATTTGATATCGCTGACATAAGCTTAGTTCTGATGATTTTTTTCTTCTGAGGTAGCGTTACAAACTCTTCTTTCAGTTTTCTGAAGTAACGTTAGTCATTCAAGTGCCTCACTAGAACCTAGAACGCAGTGTAATGCTGCGTGAATATCTGTTTTTATACAGTCTATGGTGAATATACGGTCATAAGTAAATTGCATAAGTTTAAATCTATATATTTTAGAATAAAAGTAATAATAGCATATATCTTGTATAAATAGAGATACAATAACGATCGACACAAATGTGTTAAATTTCCTTTTATTGTGTTATAATTATGTGTTGTGTCATTTAAAAGCATTGTCTGGATGGTATAGTTTGTCTTTGGCATTTAATACAAACTTGTCAATACATTTGTCTTTCTCTGTAAAGATTTATTTATATGTATGTTTATTATTTTACAGTGTTTTAACATGTTTTTGTATTTTTCATGTTTATGATATTTTTGAATGACTGAAGATTCAGCACAGAATTCAATAATCCTGTGGATGGACCACAGCGAGTCCTTTTGCAGTTATCCATCAAAATGCTTTGCAGACATAATGGAAATGACATTCACATTGTAGAGCTTGGACGAAGTTGTAAGTAAATTTATTTATTTATAAATGCACATTTATTGGAGTCTATGTGCTTTACAATTGTAAGGCCCTGTTTAATGCATCCCTTTGTTTTTATTAAAGCACACAGGCTCTGCGCAGGAATTCATCAAGGACATGACTGCTGGGATTACACTTGTGGATGACCAATCTGAGCACCATCAGTCTGCAGTGATGTGATCCAGGTAATAACAGAAGAAGAAATCTGGGTGATCTGGGGTTGTAACACGTTGTGGTGTTGTGTACGGTGTTAGACGATCTGGGACTGGGACTAACAGAAATAAACTAATTCAGGTTTAAAACAACTTGAGGTTTAGTAAATGACAATTTTCTTTCTTTTTCTTTTTTGGGTGAACCCTTTACGAAAATGTAGATATTTGAATTAGAGAACAGCTTCAAATTTTAGAGAACATAATTTGACATTATTTTCCCCAGTTTTATTCCGTGAATTTTCTATAATTGGTATTTAAAATGTCTTTATAAAGTGTTGAATTTATCTTCATAAAACCACCAGAAACCCTGTTTAATGGACATAGCCATTCTTTATTATTTTGCTGAATACTGTTTTGGATCCTGAAAAATGTTCAGTGCTAGCATATTGGCCATTAGCAACTTTGCTTAAAGGATTATTTCACCAAAAAATTTAAATTAGGCCATGTTTTACTCATTCTCAAGGCACCCTATGTGTATATGATTTTCTTCTTTCAGACGAATCTGATCTGAGTTGAATTAAAAATTTTCCTGGCTCTTCCAAGTTATTTAATGGCAGCAGAGAGGTGTGTTTTTTTTTCTCAGCAGTCCAAAAATAGTCAAATAAAATGCACCCATCCATCAATAAAATGTGTCTCACATGGCTTAGGGGGGTGAATAAAGGCTTCCTGTCGCAAATCGATGCGCTTTTTGTAAGAAAAATATACACTAAATAAACACTTTTTTTTCTCTTCCACTGACTATCATACGTGCAAGCCTAATTTTGTGATCCTACTTCGTGATTGGTGTATTGTTGTCTCTCCTCCGCTCTTCCGTGTTTGTCACTAATCACCGGTGCATGCATGACCCCTATGTCCTATTTTCATGCACCCGGAATGGCTCTCACGAAAGTGAGAGAAAAGGGTTTAAATATGTTTTGAATAACATTTTAAATATGTATTTTTTTTTTTACAAAAACATGGATTCGCTACAGGAGGAACTTATTCACCTCTCAGAGCCATGTGAGGTACTTTTTATTATGAATTGATGCACATTATTTGACTACTTTTGGACTGTTGAAAAAAACACCCACCTATTGCCATAAATATTTTTTTATATAATCCGACTGGATTTGTCTGAAAGAAGAAAGTCATACACACCTACGATGCCATGAGGGTGAGTAAAACATACATGGGTTAACCAACCCTTTAGGGCCATTTCATAGTCAACGCATCTGTACGCATACGTGTCCCCAAGGCTACGCATCGTTACGCTTTGGCCGCCATTATACGTCGGTGCGTAGCCAAATGTGTGGTCCTAGTTTTTGATACGCGACGCGCCGATTCACGCAATACTATGCGTTGTCGGTGGGGGCGACATTGCAAGTATTGTACATTAATTCAAGTATATTGTGTTTACAAAAGAAGAAGGTATACAATGAATTGAATACAATGGCGGGCGAAGAGGAAAAATTATGCGAACTTATACGTATTCATCCACATTTATACGATTTATACAACAGAATACACTCCTCTTCAGTTGCCATTGTGATCTGAATATCAAGCGACCCGACTCTACTACCCCCTGTTGCGTGAGCCGTGTATTGCATACACGCATCAACCATGACGCTTGCGTTCACTGTTTAGACTATGAAAGGGAGTGTGTCGCTCGCGTTGCTTGCTCGCTTTCCCGCGTTGACTATGAAACGGCCCTTAGGAGTCATGCTTTACTCTGAACATGCAGTGCAACAGACTATTATTTAAAAGGAATACCTATTTACACCAAAATATTTTCTGATCATTGTTTAAATGGTGTGACAGATTAGACACTTAGAATTAGATTAAGAAAAAAAAACTGAATGTTGTATTGGTTTGTCACATTTTATGTCATTCAGAAATCATGTAGAATACCAGTGAAGAAAATAATTTCCCCCCATTTTTAGTATAGTTGGTTCTGGGGGTGTATTTTACACTTATCTTCCCATGGGATTTTAAACTCTTTGTGTTCAGCAGAACAAAGAATTTAGTACAGGCTTTTACCAGTTTAATACAGGAAGTTATTTTGAATGTTTCTAAACGAAACCGTTGAGGAGCACCATTTACTTTTGACTTTCATTTTTGGTTAAATTTTTCAAAATATCTTCCGCTTGAAGGTGAATTACACTTTGCATTAATTGGTAGCTGTGCTTTTAACAAAACACACAACTTTCGTATGTACATATGTGTGTTCGTTTATAAATTTATTAAGTAATGTAATATTTTTTTTCTTTTCCCAGCCATCCAGTGACATTAAGGATGTTGAGAAAGAAATTGAAGAGGGCATTCTGAATATAACTGAGGAGCAGCAATGTGATGTGCTTCCCAAGGAATAACCAACATTGGTCTCATTTGGACATCCAGTCATCACTGACATCTCCCATGTCCCCAAGGCATATGGACTCCTAATGGGTCTGTATGCAGTGAACATCCTCTACCTCCAGCGCATTAAATACACCATTGAGGCTCTGCAAAAACTTGTGAAGATCAGCTGCTCCCACCGTGTGCTCGCTACAGCGGCAGGAACTGTAGGTGTGGGGGAGTGAATGTCCAGCGCTCTCTCCACCCTCAACACCACAAATAAGGTGTCCTTGAGCAAGGCACAACTTCTCCCCGGGTGCTGCAGCATAAATGGCTGCCCACTGCTCTGGGTGTGTGTTTACGGTGTGTGTTCACTGCTGTGTGTGTGTGTGCACTTCGGATGGGTTAAATGAAGAGCACAAATGTATGTCGTGTCACTTTCACTTTTCAGTGTTCATGATGTGTCCATCGGCTCCACCGCACTCTTTCTTAAAAAGTAGTGTTTTTTTTTTTTTTTTATAAGGAAAGGTTCTTTTGTGCCTTTCACTACGTTCTAGTATGTACATAAAAGTTTATCATGTCATGACTTGGAATATGCATGTTCTCATGTAAACAAATTTTGTTTACATGAGAGGTTGTTTCACCTCTCATTTTCTTAAACAGTATGTACACATTTTCAGTATGTAGCATTATGATGGGGGACGAGTTTGGAAACTTTCAAGATCCTTCTGATGTTAACACTTCTGTATGGTCATGTTGTGCTATGAAATTTACAATCTGACTGTTTAGATCTTTGTGCTTCCATGTGCATTCATTCCATTTATATCTTATTATACAGAAGTACAGTACACTCATTTTTTGTAACTAATTGTGATATTATATACATACATCTTGGTTTCTCATTTTGACCATGACTTGCATTATGGTGGGGGGAGTGCATGTGAACTTGTGCAGGGTTGATATGCAGAGTTCAACCTTCTGATTTTCATATTGAGTTATGAAATTAAAAACAATCTCTGTGGTTTTGATCTGATGAATTGAAATGCAACTATTTGTTTCTCAATCCCATGCCAATGTTATTTATTATACATCACACTTTCAAGTGTCGGTTCAGATCTTTAGACATTTGTTTGTATTTTGCATTTTTTGTTTTGTTTATCAATTATCAGTTGATGTGTTGACAGCAAATTGCTTGTTCAATTTAAATGTGAATGAAAGTGTTGTCTCTATCATTAAATAAATTACATTAAAAAAGTGTTTTGTCATCTTTATTTAAACATTTAAGGCAGTGGAGTAACATTTGTTTATGATTATTGATCGAAGTAAAAAAAAAAAAATCCCTGTTGACAAAACATGATTTAGTTGACTGGACTAGAAAATAATAGTCAAGTTAACTTAAAGAAAAGTGTTACCTGGACTAACTCCACTCTAATTTGAAGTTGTTTCAACAAGAAATTTTTTGTCAAGATAACAAAAAATTTTTAGGCAGCGGGGTAACAAAATATTTTTAGTTGACTCAACAAATTCTTTTTTACAGTGCAGGTAGCCTCACCAAATATCACATACACTACCATTCAATGGTTTGAGGTCAGGAATCATTTTTTGTTTATTTGTTTTAAGGTTCTTGACTCACCAGGGCTGCATTTATTTGATCAAATATAGTAAAACAGTAATAATGTGAAATATTATGGCAATTTAAAGCAACTGATTTCTGTTATATATTATTAAATATATTTTACAATTATTATAACTTATTGTTATTATAACAGCACCTGCGATAAAATATAAAAAAAGTGTTAAGAGTGTATTTTTTAGAGTGTTAAGGTTTGTCTTAAAGTAAAGCAAAGCCTTACAATCCCAGGCCTGAACCTCAATGAACACCTTTGAGATTAACTGAAACATAGACTGTCAGACTGAGAAGTGGGGGTAATATAAAAAAAAAAATTATACTTAGATGATATCTTACCATCTAATGTACTTCTCATTATATAAGAACTTTATCATAGTATAGCAGTTGTGCTGCTGAAGACCTTTTGCATGTGCATGACTTACCTTTAGAACTTATTGTATACCTCTGCATATATTGTTGTTGTTTTTAATCTTTTGCCAGTTCAAAAAGACCCTGGGCTAAGAAACATTTTACCATGCAAAAACATGCATTCATTGACATGTACCATCCCTCCATGTCCAGACAGAATCTCTCAGGAGCTTTAAGTCTTAGAACTAAGTAAGCTTTTGCTGATACAGAGCTACAGTAATAGTACATTGTGCTCCAAGCACTCTCTCCCCCCTTTGCTTTCCCCTTATCCTCTCTCTTCTCTGCAGATAGCTTGCAACTCTAACTTATGTTTGATACGATGGCAACTTTTTTTTCTTTCTTTTTTTTATTTTCTTCTTTTCTCCAGCTGAATTTTGCTCAGCTGGATTTGGAAATGTGTTTATTCCCCTAGCTCTGACATCCTTCTGACATCCATCCCATCTTCAATTCCTTCTTGAGAATCTACAAAGTCCATCTCCTCTTTTATTACAAGTACATGAACTCACAATGGACCACACCTCCCTCTGGCTAGAAGCTAGGCAGTGCCAATATTGACCCTGAACAATGCTTTGTTTATTGTGCGTGACCTCTGGTCTAGCCCAGGCACCCCAGGCTGCTTAAGATGGCTGATATTTCTCGCAATAGAATATTATGTGATAATATTTTGTAGAAGCAACACGCAACAAAATCTTTTTAGATACTTTTTTTTTAATATCTTATTTTCAGCCTGAACAAGTCCTTCTGTGGCTTGTGCCCTTCTGATCCTTTTCCCAAGCTAAATTACCTGACAGTCTGACCAATCAGTTGTTCTGGGAATGGAGAGAAATTACTTTTTCCTGTAATTAAAGACTTTAAAGACATTTGCCTCTCTTTCGCTTCCCTGTATTTGGAATTTTTTCATGTGTGGTCAAATGTGTGTAGTGAGACCTCATGAGATGTAGTTGTCGATTTTTTTTTTACAAGTTCCCCACAGACATATTTGAAAATGTTATAATCTAAAAAAAAAAATTTATGTATTATAATAAATTTTACATTGAAACTATTAGTAAATTTAAAATTCATGTCATTCACACATAGCAACACTATTTGTGTATAACAAAAGTGTTTAACAATATAAGCTTTAGACCAAATAAATATTTGTCCCTGCAGAACAGCTTCCCCAAACTTTCCATGCAATCATGATTCTTTTCAGTTTTTTACAGCCAGGGGGATTCCAGGGTGGGAGGGCATTTGTGTTAACGTGACAGGGCTCACATAATCTAAAAAAAGTGTAATCCAAAAAAAAAAAAAAAAAAAAAAAAAGAGAGAGAAAAAAAGGCTTTTCTGTGTTTATTTCACTGAGACCCCAAACCTGACCTTAGCCATCTGTGTGTGCAGTTAGCAGGCAACCTAAACCCCTCACACTCTCTCAACACTCAAGCAGAAAGGTCAGGCATGGAGCACTGGTTGACATGAAAACTGAATGCCTCTGTGTCATCAAGCTTAACTTTCAGTAGCAAATTTCATGGGCTAATTACTGTTATAATAAAGGAGGTTTTAAATAAGCCGTGACAAACCGAAATAGAAATCATTCTCACTTTCTGAATATTCTCAATAAACGTATTGATTGTGAATGTTACGCACTGTTTAAGCTACAAATAATCAAACCCATTTTTTATTTAACTCATTGAGGACTAAGGGGGTTTTGGGGGTATGGAGAAATTTTGACATGCCCTGACTTTTGTACTTTTTTCAGTTGCTTATAAACATATGCATGGTTAAAGTCTGAAAACACTGTATTCAGTACAATCTGGGCTATAATAATATGTAAATATCATGTATGTACATGATTGTGTTTTTGAGAAAACAACGTTTATGCGTGGTTAGTGAAAACTACAATTTTGAAGTAACTGAAATAAAGTCATAAAACACATACAGAACATTTGTTCACAAGACTGTCAAATCTGGATCTCATAGCCTAGAATCTTTGCTTCAAAATGTTGTGAAAATAATCTTATTTACTCTCAGAAAAGAATAGATTGTTTTTGTTCCAAAAGGACATATCCGAGTAAGCGTGATTGACTATGAATATTAGTGTCAAAAGTAAGGACCAGCACCCCTCTTCAGCTGTAAGTGGACTGGTCTCATTAGGTGCGTCCGAAGAGGATATTATCATTGATGACGTCACCGCCGACAACTCTGTGTCCTTGATGGCTATCCTTCAAGTGTTTCAAGCCAAACTTCTCTGTGGCATGGACGAGCCTGGCCAAGAACACCAGGAGGCCTTCATTGAGTTGCGCACAGAAATAGAGATCTGCCTTTGCTATTCGGCTCTTCTGTAAACGGGTTCACAGGTCTTCGTCACTTCCTTCCTAAACGTGCCAGCCTGCAGCTGTAGGCCACCAGAAGAGCCCTGATGCTCAGCCTGCAAAGCCAGTGCAGCCTCAGAAGAAGACAGAACCTTGGCTGAAACAGCATCCCCGGCGAAACACTTCCCCTTTCCGAACCGCCAGGGTCCCTGCCCATGAGTTGTGCTGGACCTGGGGAGCCATACCAGGAATATCGAGATGGGTTTTAGAAATAATGTGACGAGACTACTCACTGCAGTTTGCTCACAGACCGCCCCGCTTAAGAGGCGTTAATCAAACTTTTGTACCGGACAACGAAGCTATTGTTCTCCACCAAGAGGTGCAAACACTGTTTGCAAAAGATGCTGTGGAAATAGTGCATCCAGTGAACAGTGAGTCAGGCTTTTTCAGCCGCTATTTCCTCGTCCCAAAGAGATGGTGGGCTCAGACCCATTCTAGAGCTCAGACATCTGAACAGCTCGCTTATGCACTGGTCATTCAAGATGATGACGGTCAAGAGGATTATCGTGCATATTTGCAAAGAGGATTGGTTTTTGACCATGGATTTGCTTACTTTCACATCCACATAGCCCCCTGTCACAGACCATTTTTAAGATTTGTGTTTGAAGGAGTGGCCTATCATCATGCAGTCCTTCCATTTGGACTGTCCCTGGCCCCACACATTTTTACGAAATACATAGACGCAGCTCTTTCCCCTTTCTAACCAGATTATAACAGGAACGGACTGCTTACAAAAAATATTTAGTCATTTAGAGTGCCTCGGGTTGGTCATCAACCCATGCAAGAGCCATCTTGCTGGATCGATCCCTGACGATTCATCGATTGATGGCTTCCCTCAAACCGGGGACAACACACTCTCTGAGGATTTTTCAGAGGTTTCTTGGCCTTACCTAGTTTTCACTGAGGAGCCATGCCAGTGACCTGGCTGTTGAGTGGTGGTAGCAGCAATGGCACGTAATGTATCCTTTACCTCCTTCAGTGAATAAAGGTTACATACGTAAGCAAGACTTTCCCTTTCAGTTGGTCACTCTCAATGTCTCGTTGGTGACCAATGAATTGGGATTCCCTACCAAAGTGCCATGGATGCTGCTCCTTCGTGTGCCCTGTTCAAGCCACCTGCGCCCCTTTTTGGTGTAGGCTGGGGCTTGCAACAAGAAGACCATTCAGCTTTGTCATAGCACTACCCACGCAGTGAGACTTGATAACAATGGGAAATTGTACACATTCCACTTGAAATGGGAACACTGCGGAAGCCTGGAAGTGAAACTGGAAGTGATTGTAACCCTCTTGGAAATGGCAGAAATCTGAAGTCTGACTGAGGCTATTCCGTGGACTTTACAAATATGGGGTCGACTTAGTTCTCACATATAGAGCCCAGCCTTCTACCAGTTCTGGAGGATTCATAGAGTGAAGGGGATGGAGGAGTTCGACAGGGTCTACAGTACAGACACTCTGGAGTAGTTTTAGCAAGCCGACACTAACTGGGGTCTCACAGTGCCACTACCCATCTGAGGTGAGAACTCAGAAGGATACCTGCTGTCAGGTTAGTTTGCACCAATCCTGGGTTTTAGGCAACACATACTGTAAGTGGTTTGGCTTTTGCGGCATTCATTGCCATAGTAACTTACACTTCATGGCTAACCTGCTCCGGGGCAGGTTATGTTCTGGGTTAGAGATCTCAAACTGAAGTTGGACCAATCAGATGTGAGAGAAGTGACACATGTCTGTCACAAAGTCACTCCAGTTTATCTTCCTCCAAATAAAAGGTCACTAATGCTAAAACCAAAAACAGAAGTCTGGCTTTAATGATAATTACTAGTCATTTTGTGATTTATACAATTATTGTCATTCATATTATTATTTATATTATTATTTATCTTTTACACACAAGCAGTTTTGGTTTAACAGTTATTTTAAATTGTTTATTTTAAATAAATATGAATATGCATATATACATATAATGTAATATAAATAAGCTTTAAAAAAAAAAATCTGACCTTTGCATGTTCGAGTCACTATCTCTATATATTTTCAAATTTATAATCTAACTTAACAGGTTTCACTTGTGACTGCACTGATAGAGCAAGATAATTTATTTTATTTGTCCTCCTTCATTTTTCATATGACGTTTAAATTAGTCATATTCTTCAATCTCTTAACCTTTAGTAAAACCTTTAGTTTTGAATCTCACTGGGTCTCTCTCGAGAAGTAAATCAAACATGCTGTGTGTTGCAAGGCTTGTAATTGGCTGTTCGCTAGTGATGTCACACATTCATGTGCACGCGCTCCACAAACTCAGGATCAAAGCCTGAGTTGACAAAGAAAGTTGATGATCAGCATCATGGTACCAACAAAGCCAGATTGGAGAGGTTTGGTTTTGTCAACTCAAAACTAATCCTGTAACTCTGAATTTGTTCAGCTACCATCATGGTACAGGCCCCAGGTTTTTACAACATGGATTTATTTGTACATGCAAACTGCTTATTACAAGTCCAAAGCACACACCAACAGTCAGAGCAACTTATCAGTTGCTTAGCTTACAGTAAACTGTCCTTTTGAAGAGCTGGTGTAGCATGAACAGAACAGCTTCAACCGCTTGTGTTCATAGCAGTGGGTGTTTTAGAGTGGATGTGTTTAAAACTTTTTAACACACTTCCACTCAAACGCTAGTTGCTGAACCAGGCCAAAAAAAAAAAAATTAAACACCACAGAGCTAAAGGAAACATTGTTTTTAGTTTAAGAAACACTGATAAGCATGGTCATATTTCAAGTACCAACAATACATACACAAAAATCTACTTTATTTGGGATTGACTGATAAACAGTTTTCTAATTAAGAAACTAAAGGCTCTTGATTTGAGGGTTCAATCATCAGTTGAACCGCAGAGCTGATCTGCAAAGCTGTAGTTTCCATGAGGCCAGTTTATTTATTATATATATAATAATGGCTTTATCAACCATGTTCTCATTGACAAGAAAGTCCAAACTAAACATGCTTCAAGGAGATTGAATTAAAACTTGTTTACTCATATTCTTTGAAATTTATGATTACATTTTCTCCTTTAATGATAGATATATACAAAGTATTAGTGGTGCTCTCGGGAGGAAGATGACTACTACATTACACAACAATAATAATTCTTTCAGTAGAGCTTTGGCGCTTTAGTTGGTGTTTAATGGTTGTGGATCAAGTGATCATGGAAAACTGCGAGTATCATTGGTGGAGTCTGGAAAAGTCATACCATCTTCAATACACAGTGAATGTGACATGTGACATACCTAATCATACAAGCACTGTTTTGCACCACCCAGCATGCATCTCTGAGAAGGAGAGAGCAATTCCAGTGGCTGTTCTGCGAGATTTGCACACTATGATCAAAAAGGAATGGTTGAATGTGTTTCACTTAAAATTCTTTCCCACTCTTTCCCCAGTCCATCTAGAGGTATAGTCAATTGTCCTCTTCAAAGAATGGGCCTTCAAACTGTAATGGGTACATCGTAGGCCAATAAACTGACCGCTCTGTGAATGCTAGATGTCTTGGTGGCTGTTCATGACTCATCCCTTTAAACATTTAGATGAAGTTCTGGTATTATTAGAGCCAGTGATCAATCAGTTTCCTTTCTGAGAACAAACCCTCATGCTCCAATGGACCCCAACCCCCACTTTACATAGTTATCAGAAAACACAAATGTGGGCTTTCAGAGTGAAGCTATTCTTAGATGCACTCTTGTCTTTTCAGCTTCTAATGTTGATTGAGACGTCCCAATGGAGAAGAGCTCTAGCACATCTGCAGAGTATGTTTCAAGTATCACATATTTTTACTTTCATCTTCCCTTTTTCAAACACCAAGTCAATGAGAGCAATTAGGGTAATATTCTTAAGCATTAAACACATTTGAATTAAATAATCTAATTAATGAAGCAATTACTCGTGGACTAATTTTGAGTGTCGGTTCATGGAAGTATTTATGGACAGAAAAGACAGCACTTTTTCATTGCTAACCTAAATGTGACCCTAAACCTTGCTTTATTACCCAGGGAGGAACAGAATTAGAGATGTGTATCCTAAATTATGACTCAAAAGGGCACATGAACAATCTTCCCAAGGGAGAACTTCACACTAGGTCAATAGCCATAGATTAGCTGCTGACAACTATAGTTTTTTTGGGGAAAGAAAAACAAGTAAGATTTTGAAAAGATAGAAAGACAATAATAAATTTGAATACTCAGTCCTGTGCAAATTCTAGTAAAGTGACAGCTATTTAAAATTGTATGTGAATGTACTGGCATTTTCATAATTTATACATGTATAATGCCCACTACCCATATATTAATCTTGCACAAACTGGATAGAGTTTATTTTATTATTATTATTATTATTATTATTATTATTATTATTATTATTATTATTATTATTATTATTATTATCATCATTCAAATGAATTGGGTCATTCCATTTCAAGTGATCCAAACATAATAAATTGCTCGACCATTTTTCTTAAGGGGACAGCTGAAATTAAACCATGTAAATAAAAACTGGTGATTAAAAAAAAAAAAAAAGAAAAGAAAAAAAACATACAGGTAATCACAAAATTAATATCTTAATATGAAACTTCTTGTAGAGACCAGTATTGTTAACTCTGGAAAGGTTTATTTTATTTATTTATTAACTTTCTGATCACTGATTGGGGAGATTTAAATGGAACACGTTTTAATGTTAGATTAGTTTGTTGTTGGTTTTGTACTTGATTACATTGCATTTATAGCATTGACAAACATAACATGACAAAGTTAAGAACAAGGTCATTGGGAAAGCCTGTTAAAACCATTTTTGATTAATTTATTGACTTTGCATTAATTGGCACTCAAGATTAATTGCATGTTGGTCTGTGTATTACAATTCTATGTATATTTTGTTGTTTATATTACTTTGGGTATAATACTTTGTTTATGACCTAGTGCTTCATATTTCTGAAATTAATTACTTTATTTATTTTACTGGTGTTAGGTGATCTTTGTGTCTTCCCCTGTGTATGTGTAGTGGACTAGTACTTTTTGTATATAAGTTCCCCAGGTGTGTCGTTTGGGGAGGTTTTGTTTGATAAGTTTGGTTCTGTTCAGTTGACCTTATCTGTTTTAGGCATAGACCTGACTTTATTTTCATTCAGTTTTAAGTTATTTACTTTGTAACTTTGTTTGGCATTTAATAAATTATTTTCTTCTTTTGAAGAACCTGCATTATTTGCCCTTGACTGCTTGGTCCCTAACAGACTGAATACAACTTTATTAGTCCATTTTACTTAATCTGTAGGCTATAACATTTATTTTCTCTCGACATATATACCTGTGTGAGTGTCTTTCTATTTTTAAACACAAAAGAAGCTATTTTGCAAGAATGTGGAAAACCAAATGCAATGAAAGTTAATAACTACGGTCCATTACGTGGCTACCCACATACTTCAAAATAGCTTTTTTTTTTGTTGTTATTTGCAGATGGATGGAACTTATACAGGGCTGAAACAACATGAGGGCGAGTAAATGATGACATTTTCATTTTAGTTTAGTGTTTATACATTAGATGGTCAATGGATGGACAGAGTTTGTGATGAATGAATTTATGCAAGAATATTATTGCTACTTACAGGGTTGTGCTGTGATAAAACAAAGAGCAGCACCATGATGAGACAAGTGCTCCCCATGTGTCTATGTTTATGACTAGATAATTCTGCTGGGAGATGATGACATCTTCACCAACTGTTGGTGTTGCACTAAAGGATCATCTTTTCTGCAATGGGGAAAATAACTAAAGGGTGAGAGGGCTTAGTGACACTAAGACTGGATGGTGTGGCCAACTGATAAATGATTCATGGCGTAAAGTACAGCTGGATGGGATTCACTAACAATAAGTGGAGGGATGTGAGCATACTGGATGTGTCTCAAAACCTAGTTAACTCCCTAAAAAGATGTGCTGTACATGGACAAAAAACTGTGCATATGGAACAATTCCATTGAGAGTGTAGTACAGCATGACTGTTTCCAAGCCTCTGCTGTTTGTTGGATTCGGATGCACGGGGCTTACTGTTTAATTGAGTAAATCCATGTCAATTTTCCAAAGCTCAAACGGATACATTTGGAAAATGTGAGAATGCAGTGGGGGTTTAATACTTTTGAGAGAAAAGTTTTATGGAAATATGGTGCTTATAAATTGTGCTGACAATAGTGTGACATCTTGTTTAAAGACACAAACATATGATGCAGTATGTGATAATAAAAAAAAAAAAAAAAAATAAGTATGTAAAAGAGTTCTAGACTATTAGAGAGTGGTTAATTTGGTCAAGGAATTAATTTACTACATGTTTATAGGCCGATTCAAAAGCCCATCTATTACTGTATACTTGTTATTCTGTAAGAAAGAATGTCTGAATAGTTTGGGATTTATGAAATTTTTGTTCAGACATTTTGATTTTGTTTTTGTTTGTGAATTTAAAACAAACATACTTAGTGCACCAATGCTTATGTAATTGTTACTGAAAATGTTGACTCTGACTGTCCACAGTGTATCTAAACGCACACAAACACACACACACACACACACACACACACACACACATACTCTCTCTCTCTCTCTCTCTCTCTCTCTCTCTCGCTTAAGTGATTCCAAATGTCTCTCTGACAAACAATGAGGCACTTTTTTTTATTTATTTATTTTTTATTTTTCTGTGCTTGTATCCCAAAACCAGAATTTGCTGAATTTGGTTCAGTCTCATGTAGAAAAATCTGATGTCTGGCATACATTTAGCTAGTTTCCTCCACTGAGTTTCTTAACTTGTTTTATTCTGTATCAAAAGCTGAAAGTGTAAAGTAATTGCCATTGTGAAGACACAAAAATGCTGTAAAAACATTTCAGTTCTGAGACAGACTTTCAGACTTTCAATTTATAGTTGTGGGCATAGTTTAGAATCAAATGTCATAATTGTCAAAATGGCAGATTCTCAGTTAGGGCTAGGTAATAAAGGTTAGGTAATAAATTCTTATGATTAAGTTACATGTGTCTATCTGTTACGTTTCTCTTATAGACTGTATAATTTATACACAAACTCTTTATTGGTTGATTTGTTCTTTATAAAAATAAATAAATAAACCAATGCAATACGTTTTTTTTTTATTGCACAGTTACATGATGTGTGGGTTTTAATTCTGATTTTATATTCAGTTTAATCATGCTGGTGTGCTCAAAATTGTGAATATGAATGGGAATATATTTCAGATATATTATACTCTTAATTTCTAGGGGTACCAGCTTGGACATCTTCGGCTTGGACAAGCAGCGTGGTCTTCTGAGTAAGTCTCCTACCATTAGGTCTCAGTGTAACACTGCAACTTCAGGACCTGTGGGTCCTTCTCTTGGGTTTGTACTCTTCTGAGTACATGCTTCGCTACATGCTCCCTATCCAAATCTGGCCATGTGAAAACTATTAATCTCTCACCTTGTGATGTCTTCTAAGATTTTAATCGTTCCTTGACCTTCATGCATGTTCTCTGAGCAGATCTCTATAAAATCCATACTATGGTAAGTGCACACGCAAAGCTTCTTTCTAAAATCCACTTGGTAGTAATTGTCCTATATGTGTCCAGTATAGTAAGGGTTACATGTTATTAGCTTTGTTCCTTTCCTTTGAGTTTATTCAAGTGTGCTATTAGTATACTTCTTTTAAACTGTTAAAATGTGAAAGTATGCTTTTAGTTTACTTTTTATGTAGTTCTCAGAAATGGGTTTTATGCACTCTTCAGAAATATGCTTAAAATTATGTTTAAGTATACTTGACTTACACTTACAAAAATTCCAAAATATATCTGAGCTAAATATAGTTCAAATAAAAGAAAACTTATGAGTATACTTGCAGTATAAAACTACTAAACTAGTAGTTTACTGAGACTATACTTTAAAGCGTACAAAGTATTTAATTAGTAAACTATCGGTATACATATAAGTTCCTTTTTAGTATAATTGCAGTAAAAACTACAAACACAGAGGTAAACTAGTTCTGTACTCAAAGTTTGCTACTGTTAAACTTAAAAGTATACTTTTATATACTAGAAAGTGGGCCAATTTAGTCCTAAGGAGTATTGAAACCGTACATTTTCTACTAGAGTATACTACTAGAACATTGATATTGGTATACTTGCTACATAAAGTATACTTAGAAATATACTTGAAGTATACTACTTTTTGTTAAGGGAGGTGTGCAGGCTGAACATTTTGTGCACTTTCTAAAATCCAAATAGTGGTAAGTGTGCATGCTGAGCACTTTGCACACTTTCTGAAATCCTGTATGGTAAGGATTACGTGTTATTAGCATTGTTCCCCTTCACTGAGTTTGCTTAGACCCCTGTACTCGCCTTGGGATCCACTTAACTACTGTGTCTCTGTTGACACACTTTTGAAGCATCGCTCCCCTCACCATTGAGGGTTATTGTGAGTATGGTGCTTTCTTCAAGTGTTTGAATTGTCTCCCCGTTTGAAGAGTTGGATTCCTCACTCCATGTGCTGTTCTTGTGGTAGTGTTTAGCAGTCACCTATGAGCACACTACTCCTTTTCTGAATTCTGAGTTCTCCTTTCACATGAGAGTTGAGTTCTCGGTTTTCCCAGAGCACGTGGAACTGGCAACATCAGGCGAACGAGGCCCTTCCTCTGCCTCCCTGAGTTTTTGGTTAAGCTTGCAGTACGCTTACCCTTCTGATTTATAATGAATATGTGCAAGGTCGAGCCCCCTCTTGAATGAGAGCTGGGTGTGTTGCTCCCTCAGCTAGGTAACTTACTGCTAGCCATTCCAGCATTTTACCATAGATCAAGCTGATTACTTCTCAAACATTTTGTTCTGTTGAGGTACCATATCCTTCTATGGGATGCTATTTCAGAGTTAGAGACTTAGCATGATTCTAGGCTCTGGGTCATATCCCCTTAAAAGAATCTACTCCTGACTATGGCTATGGTAGAGTTGGTACTTAGTGCTTGCAGTGTTTTTTTTTTTTTTTTTCTGGAATGCACTCCCCTCAGCATGGTGGCGTGGGTATACAATTCCCCATAGCGACCCCTATAGGACGCAGTTCGAAGTTCACCTAAAAGGGATTGTCATATAAGACACTGTGTCCCCGGAAACTTCAGACGTAGAAGTGGATGGCGTGTTCTCAAGGCACCTATTTACACTGTTAGTTGTGCCAGTAGTGACATCATAGGTTGTTTCTGGCCAATGTTATTGTCATTTTTAAATATATGCTTTGGACACCGGTCACACAGAAGGTGTTCACCACAGAGACACCTAGAGGCCACAGTGTCTCATTCCCTACTCAGGGAACCATGATTACATAAGTAACCTGAGACAATCCCTTTCAAGGGAACTTTGAACTGTGTCCTATATGTATCACCATGGGGAACAGTATACCCAAGATTTTTTTTAATACTCTTATGCCATTTATCTGTTTTGCAAACAGGGTTTGAGGTGTATCATCTAGAGAAAAAAATCACAAAGCTTTATACACTTGGACACCAGGGACCTCATTTATAAAGCGTGCGCACACTGATATTTGATCTTAGAGTGTGCGTACGCAAAAATCCTTGGCAACACTCATATTTGTAAAAACTGTATTTGACGTGGAAAAGTGCTTAGCGTCATTTCAGGGTCTGAGCAGATGTATTCACTTTAACTTTACGCACTGATTACTGCAGGTTTTTGGAAATGTTCTTGCAGCTCGCTGTTCTAAATTAAATAATTTGGATTGTGATTGGTGATCTTTTACATGTTAATTGCATTAATTAGGAGTCCATTCATTTTCCTGCAAGTTCATGATCATTTGCGATTCATAGATTTCACTTCTGAAAGAGACGCGTACGTGCGTTTTCTGTACATAAATTAATTTAATTAATCATCCATATGCATTTGAAAGATGATCGTAAGATCAATTTTAAGATGGTTTCCTCACAACATTTTATAAATGAGGTCCCTGGACCATTGTCAGTGCTGAAATTTAAATTGTGCTGAAATTATGGTGGTGGGGAGTAAGAAAATCCACAGGGCTGTGCCACTGAGATCAAAGATGTTGACATTTACCACCAACACAACATCCACTCATTTTGCAATTGTGGTATTTTTCTACTTTTCCAGTCTGCTTTGTTTGCAATGATATTGAAATGAATCACATAATATATGCCTTGACTGGAGGTCTCGCACTCTGACAAGTGCTCTTTTCAGCTTGGTGTTTATAAAATCAGAAAATCATTACTTTATGTCTTTTACCTTTTTGAATGAAAACTATCGTCTGCAAGTCATCTTAAGTTTCACTGAAGAAATTGCTTCTTTTGCAACAGAAGGTTTAGATGTGGGGGACTTGATTGCCCAGGAGGCTTTGAACCCATTTTAAGAATAATCATAAATATAGTGGCTGATATCCAACCATTATGGAAATCTGAGATAATGGTATGGTTTTCTGGCCAACCTCTCTGAGGTCTCTTTGTTTGGATCAGAGCAGCAGTAGAGGGATGTCTAGACACTACTGCAATGATGTTGAGGTGCATGTATTTGCATTGTGTTTCCATAATAGGATTGGGCAAAGATCACTGTCTCCAATTCATATTTTAAATTTTGAATTAAAAAGTCAGAATGATCTGTATTCTGTCAGTATGACTGACTTTTTTTATGTGGAACATGTGAAGATATTAAGATTGTTGGTAATTAAACCATTTTGGCTTGCATTGTATAAACAAAAAAAGGACATTTCTCAAAAAAAATGCATTTGTCATCTTTAATGAAAAAGTATCATCTTATTGATAACAAAATGTTTACCTTTAAACTGGGCACATCCACCAGGATGTTGAATTGGAATGACAGGAAGAAGAAAAACCTGAATTGCAACTGCAGTGGAATTACATAACAGTAGAACGGCATAAGCTCAATAGATTTGTGAGACAAATAAAATTTTAACATTTAATGTTTACCTCCCTTAAATGAATCTTATAAGTGTGACTTGCAATTTCTATCTCAATCAAAATTTCATTCTCATTCAGTTAGTCATTCTTTTTTTTAATATACAGCAACTGAGCTGGAATACAAAATTCAGAGATTAATCCTTTTGATCTATTTAAAAATTATATATATTATCTTTTGCTGGAAATCAGAAATATACTATTTGGTTTTTATCATTGTGATGGGTGATTAATTTGGAATTTGGCCTTTGTTTTGTTTTCTCTTCTATTTATATTTCAGTGAAACAGGAAGCAATGGCTGGATTATTTTTATGTTCATAATCACACTGGCGTGCTCAAAATTGTGAATATGAATGGCAATATATTTCAGATATATTATACTCATTAGAATTTCTAGGTGTACCAGTTATTGTGCCCAACATGTATTTGAAAAAAAAAAAAAAAAAAAAAAAAAAAAAACCTTTTTCATAATGATATTTCCCCTGATTTTAAATTATTGTTCTCCAAAAATAAAATTAGTTTTGTGTGATCTTTATATATATATATATATATATATATATATATATATATATATATATATATATATATATATATATATATATATATATATATATATATATATATATATAAAAGATCAAAAGGATTAACAATGCACATTTATTTTCAGTACAGCAAGGGTGGGAGATATAGTCTAAAATCATATCACAATATTTCAAGAATCTTTGCAATATTAATATTTATGATGAAACACAACAACAAAAAGATAAAATATGGAACAATGTTTTATTGGTGATTGCAACTGGCAGGCAGCAGCATTCAGGGCCATAGCTGGTGTTTGTGGGGCCCTAGTGCAGTTGTACCAGTGGGCCCTGATTGAAATATACATTATACTGCATATATGTTAAATTATATGAGTAGCCAATATGTATATATTTACAAATATATAATTTCATATATGAAAATATATTCAAATAAATATTTACCTTGAATTTTGTTCATATATTGCTAATATATATTCCCATAAAAATGTAACTATATATATATACTGAAAATTCTTTAATATATTGGCCTTTCATATATAATAAAATATGTTTTCTTTACATAAGGGTTAAGACAGTTTCAAATCACATTATGCTCTGTAGGTCTTTATGTCAACATGCACTGGATTTCTTGTCGTATTGCCTTTAAATTTTCCCCATAGACTAGCAAGGATCTGTAAAACATGTCAGGGTTTCTGTTTTGTCTTACTGAAAGAGACCCTCAGCATGTTGATACACAAAGAGGGCTTTAGTGGATTTTCCTTCCTCTCTCTTAACCCCATTAAATTTCCCCATCCTTCTCCCCCTTTCTCTTTTTTTCTTCCTGACAGTATTTTATCAGTAACTTTTTAATAGTGTAGCCGTATATTTTTTCTAAATTATTATTATTCATAGTTTTTACTTCACTAATTTCCTTGTGGCCTGCTGGTGGGAAAACAGACAATGGTTGAAAGACAAGCGACTCTCCAGTAGCCAATGAGTTTTATTAGCTTGCTGGGAGGGGTAAAATAGACTATGGCCAAAGTGAACAACTCAGGTTTGGCAAAGTAGAAATTAAGCATTTCAGTATGCACAACCTGCTTAGATCTGTTTGCCTCACATGAAATGGAGTGCGTTGTATATATGGGACACGTGAGTAATAGGTTTCATGAAGTAACCCTGTCATAGAGCCCCCCCCCCACCCCCCAACAGCCGACTGGAGCAGCTGGCCTGCCTCATTATACAAGACTGATGAAAGGGCATTCATATAAAGGCACCCGGGCTCCAAAGACGACCCCCTCACGGCCTCTCCTTGTTTCCCACTGCCCTCCCTCCTCACTGTACATGTGGAAATGATTTGCACGTCGCCATCCAGGACTCCTGGTTAGATGGGAACGGGACATGGAGAAGGGAGGCAGCTGTGGGCTGTTGTACTGGCAGCACAATCAGGCAGTCAGGCCAGAGCTGATTTAAAACAGCTTCCTCATAACATGCGTTTGTCCCTCAGCTGCTTGACAAAGAGAGGCAAAGAGCAGGAAGGACAGTCAGCATTGAAGGGTGCAATGTAAGACTAGCGGAAGGAAGCGTATCGTGTCATAAATCAAAATTGAGGCCTTGGGATTTCATTGCTTGCTGATGGACAACATTTAAGGTCAAAGATATATATTATTAGTCTGAAACAATGCGTCTTTTACTAGTATGCTAATATGCACAGTCTGAGTGCAAAAGTTAGGTATCAACACAAATGCCAAAGAAATTCTGAGGCAAACAACCGGCATAGTGTTTTAAGGGACTATATGGTAATAATTAATCAAATTTGATGGTTTTTAAAGGCACACATCAAAAACTACTCATCACCATGGCATTGTACTTTATAATAAAAAGGAAATGTCCTTGCACCTCTTGGCAGTGGTGTCTTCAACTGCATCCAGACGGAATTTGACAGCTTTGGTGTGTCCCACAACACCGACTCCTGGACCTAGCGTTGTTGTAGGGTGGTCTATTCCCCTATGGTGCTCTTCTGAATCTCTTGAAGATTTTGGGGTGGTCTCAGGGTAGTGCTTCATTTCTTGTATGGAGCTTTGTGGCCTAGTGGGGATGATGAAAGAATGAGGAGTCTAATCGTTTATTGTGTAAACTGAACTTTTTTGTTTAGAGGTTGTCAAACCTTTGTTTTTCTAGAAGGGTGCAGTGAAAGCAGTTTGGCTTCTTGCAGTCAGTAGTATATTTAAAAGGATGGGGGATATGTTAACCTCTAGAACAGTAGCCTCTTTTTGGTGGTACATCCTCCTGAACCCATCCAAATATACATGAGGGCCCTCAGCTCTTTTGTAGATGCCATTGAGATGCCAGGAAAAGGTCTAATGCATATCTTTCACTTGCCAGAAAAAGGTCCGGTCTGGCTATAAAATTGTAATGAGCTGAGGCAAGCGTAGAACTGCCATTATGGGTATGGTTTTAATCGTTTCTAAGATTTTGTCAAACCCCAACACACGCACAAAAACAAAAAAACATTGGAAACAGTTGTTTGTCTTTGCAGTGGTTTTTAAGCTTGAAAAGGAGCTTGGTCATACTCACTGAGACCTTTGCCTAAAGCTTTCTGTATGTGTTGGGTGTAACGCATTACAAGTAACCCGAGTTACGTAATCAGATTTCTTTAAAGTAAAGTAGTAAAGTAACGCATTACTTTTTATTTTACAAGAAAAAAATATGTATACTTTTTCTAAGTAAGTAACGTCAGTTACCTTTTCTCCCATTTATTTATTATTTAATGAGTAAGATGATGACATAGTTCTAGAATAAACGTGAACGTGCATTAAGTCATCTCACTAACAAAAAAAGAAAAACAAATGAAAATCAGATTTAGTTTTTTTCAAAATTAATAACAGCAATTAAAAGCAACTCAGAATATGACTCAAAGCTGCAATAATTAAATATGTTTAATAATAAAAATATGCTTTATGTATTTATTTCATCCCATTTTATTAACCAATTTGCTGCTGACATTTGATGATCCAATTCAACCATACTAATAAGCAAAAATGTCACAAGATAAACTAATATTTGTTATTTTATTGCTGACTAGTGTTGAACTTTCTTCTTCTGTGTTCTACTGTACAGATTTTAATTTACATTTCCTTCTGTCTGAGGCTTTTTGGTGCAAAAGGGCTTTTACATTTGTCAAAAGTATAACTTTTTATATTAAAAGCAAACAAGCAAGTCCAGCCCAGATTTTAAAAGTAACGCAAAAGTTAAGTAATGCATTACTTTCAATAAAAAGTAACTACCGTATTATCCGGACTATAAGTCACACTTTTTTTCATAGTTTGGTTGGTAGTGCGACTTATAGTCAGTTGCGACTTATTTATCAAAATTAATTTGACATGAACCAAGAGAAATGAACTAAGAGAAATGAACCAAGAGAAAAAATTACCGTCTACAGCTGCGAGACGGCTGCGAAACCTCTCGTGGCTGTAGACGATAATGTTTTCTCTTGGTTCTTGGTTCTAAATAAATGCGACTTATAGTCCAGTGAGACTATCAGTGGCGATTTCTTTAAGACTGCAAGGGAAGCTCGGCTTCCCTTATAATGTCACAAAATTAATGGTCAAATATGTACTATTGTATTAACATTTTATTGACAAAAAATGCGTTAGAAAACGTTCATCTCAAAGACGAGTTCGTTCAGAATCAGTTACATATAGCAGGTCGGCTGACTCGATTTCCTTCTCATACATTCCCGCAGCGTCACAGTGCATTTCCCTATTGAAGCCCAGCGTCCATTGACTTCAGTGGGGCTGCTTTGAACATTTTTTTTTCAGCGCTTCGAAACTAGACGGTCATTGGATAAACGCTGCAATTATGTCCCGCCCACGGACGCTCAGCGTCTCTGGGGTGAGTGGGGAGTGGGCTGGCCCGGACTCCGAGCTTCTGCGTGATGATTGGAGGGTCCTGTCGAAAGACTGCATCTCCTTTTGACTGACAGCGATTCTGTACTATAAGGAATCACTGAAGCTATTCGCGCTCAGTCCCATCGCGGATTTCTCAAGTTCAGTCGAAATAAAAACTGCTGCAACCTATTTCTTTGATATTTGCTTGGCGAAATTGCTTGACTTTCATCATACATTTCACACAATTATACACCACATTCCTTGTTTCAGTTTTACAGAGTTTAATATTTTTTTTAGATCATTCATTCATTCCTTCATTCATTCCTTCATTCATTCATTCATTCATTCATTCAGATAACATCTTGGAGCAGATTCCTCGATGTTTTTCAAATTTGGAAAGCATGCTCTTCTTAGAATTAGTCAATCCAGGGAAATTTGATGACATGAGACATGTATTTTCAGAGGATGCCTTCCAAAGTGTCCTGAAAAGTTATGGCCATTACTTTGATTCAGGAAGACTGAGGTCAGAACTTCAAGTCCTGTATTCAGATCAGGACTTGCAGGGTAACAGGGGAAAGCTGTGTGATTACTTGGTTTTCCTTAAAGACATGGAGTTGGACAGTGCAATGCAATAAATTTATACAAACCCAATTCCAAAAAAGTTGGGACACTGTAAAAACTGTGAGTAAAAAAGGAATGGAATAATTTACAAATCTCATAAACTTATATTTTATAGAATATAGATAACATATCAAATGTTGAAAGTGAGACATTTTGAAATGTCATGCCAAATATCGGCTCACTTTGGATTTCATGAGAGCTACTCATTTCCAAAAAAGTTGGGACAGGTAGCAATAAGAGGCCGGAAAACTTAAATGTACATATAAAGAACAGCTGGAGGACCAATTTGCAACTTAGTAGGTGAATGGACAACATGACTGGGTATAAAAATATCCTCTCAGAGTGGCAGTCTCTCTCAGAAGTGATGCGGCAAAAAATTGTTGAGCAATATAAGAAAGAAGTTTCTCAGAGAAAAATTGCAAAGAGTTTGAATTTATCATCATCTACAGTGTATAATATCATCCAAAGATTCAGAGAATCTGGAACAATCTCTGTGAGTCAAGGTCGGAAAACCATACTGGATACCCGTGTTCTTCGGGCCCTTATACGGCACTGCATCACATACAGGAATGTTACTGTAATGGAAATCACAACATAGCAGAGGTGGGACAAAGTCATTGTTATGCAAGTCACAAGATTCAAGTCTTTGCCCTCGAGTCCCGAGTCAAGTCGAGTCAAAGATGAGGCACGTCCCGAGTTGAGTCAAAAGTCAAAGCCAACAAGTCGAGTCCGAAGTCCTGCCATTTTAGTTTTGAGTTATTTCAAGTCCTCTTACCACAGAAATAAAATTGATACAACACATGTATGTCTGTAAGATTTGTATTTATTTAAACCTCATTTATACAATGAAATTAATAAAATACAGTAAAAAATTGAAAATTTTAATTTTCACAAAAAATGCTTATATTTCAACAGCATATTGCCCTAGAACAATGCCTGTTTTTGTCTCATGTGTGTTGGAGAGACTGAGATATACTTTTGTGTTTATCCGTCTAGCACCCCACCTGCCGAAATTAGATGCATGTTTCACTGTTAATGTTATTATTATATAATGAGTCCAAAAATAACATTGCATTCAGTAAGAGAGAAAAGGAATGAAAACATAACCGGCATATTATTTGTTTTGTATGGCTTTTTACCCTTATTTTCTAAAAAGAAGACTATTTTGTGAATGCTGATCATGGACTCATTGGATACTATGAAAAATAATGTTTAATAAACAGAAATGAATCTGCCGGTGAGGCGGAGCTACAAATGCATGTCAGTTTACAGATCCGTGGAAACGGATTTCGAAAGCGTGCGCACGGATTATGAATTTGTGGGTACGGATTCAAAAACCGAGGGTACGGTTTACAAAATCTGAGCGCACGGGATTGGGAATTCGTGGACACGGTTTGTTAATCCGTGGGTACAATTTGTTAAACCGAGGGAACAGTTTATGAATTTGTGAGTACGGTTTATAAACTGAGGGGACGGATTGCAAAACCGTCGCCACGGATTGATTTTTTTTCTCCTACAGGTGACGTGCGGGGCTCCGTAATACGGAGAGCAGCGCAGCCGTGTGAACTTTTTTTCCCCCCAGGTTTTCATGGGAAGTAGCAAGTTTTCTTGAGTCAAAAGGCGCAAGTCCAAGTGAAATCACGAGTCATTGATGTTAAAGTCCAAGTCGAGTTGCAAGTCTTTGTACATTTTGTCGAGTCGAGTCTGAAGTCATCAAATTCATGACTCGAGTCTGACTCGAGTCCAAGTCACATGACTCGAGTCCACACCTCTGCAACATAGGCTCAGGAATACTTCCCGAAAACATTGTGGGTGAACACAATTCACCGTGCCATTCGTCGTTGCCGGCTAAAACTCTATTGGTCAAAAAAGAAGCCATATCTAAACATGATCCAGAAGCACAGGCCTTTTCTCTGGGCCAAGGCTCATTTAAAATGGACGGTGGCAAAATGGAAAACTTTTCTGTGGTCAAACGAATCAAAATGTATAGTCCTTTTTAGAAAACTGGGATGCCATGTCATCCGGTCTAAAGAGGACAAGGACAAACCAAATTGTTATCAGCGCTCAGTTCAGAAGCCTGCATCTCTGATGGTGTGTGGTTGCATGAGTGCGTGTGACATGGGCAGCTTACACATCTGGAAAGGCAGCATCAATGCTGAAAGGTATATCCAAGTTCTAGAACAACATATACTCCCATCCAGACGTCGTCTCTTTCAGAGAAGACCTTGCATTTTCCAACTTGACAATGCCAGTCCACATACTGCATCAATTACAACATCATGGCTGTGTAGAAGAAGGATCCATGTACTGAAATGGCCAGCCTGCAGTCCAGATCTTTCACCCATAGAAAACATTTGGCGCATCATAAAGAGGAAGATGCGACAAAGAAGACCTAAGACAGTTGAGCAACTAGAAGCCTGTATTAGACAAGAGTGGGACAATATTCCTATTCCTAAACTTGAGTATCTTGTCTCCTCAGTCCCCAGACGTTTGCAGACTGTTATAAAAAGAAGAGGGGATGCCACACAGTGGTAAACATGGCCTTGTCCCAACTTTTTGGAGATGTGTTGATGACATGAAATTTAAAATCAACTTATTTTTCCCTTAAAATTATAAATTTTCTCAGTTTAAACATTTGATATGTCATCTATGTCATATTCTGAATAAAATATTGAAATTTGAAACTTCCACATCATTGCATTCTGTTTTTATTCAAGATTTGTACTGTGTCCCAACTTTTTTGGAATCAGGTTTATATGTATATTAATCCTCTGAAGCCAAATGATTGCAGACCCAAAATTGATTGTTGTCTCTATCACTATAATGCTCTAACCACAAACATATTGGGAAAAAAGAATTGTTACATCAACATTGTTTGTGAAATACTGTTGACTCTCATGTGTCTCGTGAGTCATGACTGTCTCATCTCAAGCTAAAGTTTGAATTTATCCTTAAAATGATATATAACTGCATTAATGGAGTGAGCTAATTTTCAGCGATTAAAATTGTATAGATTTAGAATACTTGGAATGGAACACAATTTGTTTGTAATAATTTTATACTTTTTTGGTCAGTTTTTGCAATATACTGTATACATTTTACTGTGCAATATTTTCCATTTATTTGCCTGTTATTGTATTTTATAATTGTTCGGTTTAGGGTAGGGGTTAGGTGCTCACAGATCAGTGAAGGCACTTTTGTTTTTGTTT
This sequence comes from Carassius auratus, assembly GCF_003368295.1. NCBI lineage: Eukaryota > Metazoa > Chordata > Actinopteri > Cypriniformes > Cyprinidae > Carassius > Carassius auratus. Next base: position 12,072,652 of record NC_039272.1, on the reverse strand, counting down.
ATAAGAACAAACTGGATAAACTTCTGGGCCATAGATTTTCTAACATTTAAAATAGTCTGTGATTTTTGAAGGTTTGTGTTCTAAATTTCTTCTATTGTTATGACACTGCACAAGTGCACACATATATATGTGTGTCTCTTTTTTTTCATGCAAACAAACCTAATGTTTTTGTTGTTATTTTCAGATGTTTCACATTTGTCCACTGCTTTCAGTTAAATCTCATCTAAATGACACAACAGTAATATGAAACAAAAGAGAACAATGGGCAGCCTGGATTTCATTAACAGGTTTGGATTTTTAGCTGAGGAAACAGGTGGTGGTGCAGACCACCACCCATGTCTTTGGCAGACATTGGAGTTGGGGTCAGTATATAAACAGATTGTTTGAAATGTTAAAACTGCATTTATGCAAAACAATCATGTGTCACTGTAAACGCGGCTGGGGCTCATGGGTCCTGGATCATCCATTAGGTCCACCCAATTTCCCATTCATCCACTGTCTTCTTCATTCAACATAGCATTAGCCAAACAGAACAGTGACTCCTTTCTTCAGAACAGTTGATATCTCCCGAGTCTTTGCTCTGAGTCCAAACTAGCCAACCTTGCTAATAACTCGAGAGGACACTCCTAAACCTGACATCCCAGGTCATCATTTATATCTCAACCAACGCAATTGGCTGTATTTACCTTTTCTGGTTGTGAGAGCTTCATCTTGTGTGAAACCGCAATCTAAATCAGTTACCAGACTTTTATTCCTGTTCTCCTTGGCACCTACGTCAGCATTGTCTTTTTCATCATGTTCTTTATTTCAGACATGAGGGAACCAAGTCTGTTGTCAGTTAGTCATCATCTTGTGCTTTGTGAGCTCTTGGCACCATACCAGCAGCTGTTCTCATGGATTTATGGGCCATTTTTCATCATTTTAAGGAGATCCAGAAGAGTAGTGTTGACTGCCCTTATGAAACAAAAGTATATTGCAGTATATTGGAAAATATAATGTAATATATTAGGCATATATTTTTATATATGAGATTTAATATTTATTTTTTTCCAATATATTGCAAAATATTGAAAGCGGCAATCATTTGTATATTTTGCAATATATTATATAATATATGTATAATTAATAAATGATTCAATGTATTCAAATATATAATATATTAGAAAATAAAAATAATATATTACAATATATCACAATATATTTTAAGAAATATATATATATTAAATATATATTTTCCTTTCGTAAGGGTGTAATATATACCATTATCTGTGCCCTTCTGTTTGAACTGTTTTAGAGGGGTCAGAAAATGAAACAGAACATGATGAACATATTTCATACACTTATAAATGAAAAGTGAAAAAAAAAAGATTTGTAGTCTAAATTTGTCATCAAAACAGCCGCCCTCAGGAAAAGTCAAACAAAGGTGTAAATCAGCTTTGAGTCTTCTGACAAGTCACAACCCTGCTGATTTTCACTAATTTCAAATCTTTAAAAAAAAATTGTAGATTTGCATTTCCCGTATAACTTTTCACTAAGATTATGACTTGCATTAATATAAATTGATGTAGGCACAGCATCACAAACTATGTTTCCATCCAAAGATGCAGACCAGAAACTTTTTTTTTTTTTTTGCACATTTAGAAATGTATTTGGAAAATGTGTGTCCATAGTTTGTCTTTTTACCAAATACAAACTGTATCATAAGCAACTTTGATCATTTTATGCAAATTTTGGGGAAAAACTATTTTCCCATTGTGAGTTCTCCATCCAGCATTTTATGCTGTAAAAAATATTATAACATATGTGAGTAGTAATTCAAATACAGGTGGGAAAGTGTGTACATTTTAATTTTTTTTTATTTATTTTTTTTTTTTTTTTGATTGTTCTTGACAAATTTATTTTCACATAATGTGAAGATATTTTTCACTTATGCTAGACTTATTCATTTGTTGATTTTTTTTTTTTTTTTTTTTTTTTTTTTTTTTGCATTTTATACTATACAGTATAAAATGTTTGGAGGTTCAATGGAAGGGTGGTACTTGTACAATGGTTTTAAGCTTTGATGCTTTTTTATGAACATTAAGATCTCTCTGTGGCAGCTAGTGGATCAGTGTACTGAAACAGTCGGCAAAGAAAATGCAGAAAGCAATATGTAGGCATTACTCATTTTAAGTAAGTCCTCAGGCTGGTCAGGAAATGTGCCCCAGTTTCTCTTAGATGTGACAAGCAATGGGAACACAGCCATTGTGGAGTGGAGAACACCACATCCAACCTGTAATATACACTACACTCTTTAAAAAACAGTCATCCTCAAGGAGGAGAGTTTCCCAGATTCAGTAACTGACTGCATGGGGAATAGGATTTTCAAGTACGCATGCAGGTGTAGTGGCAGTCGAATACTGGGAGGCACTTCCATCACTGCTCATCAGTCTACTTTAATAGTAGGGTTTAAAGGCATATGTTTGAAGTATAATTTCCTGTATCCAAAGCCTTGAACTCAATGTGCTGTTGCTTAAATAGTCAAGCTGTTCAACTACTATAAAAGAGTGTCACTCTTTCATAATGTTGGAGTTCTACTCTTCTTCTTCCAAAATCTAGCTTGACCCATCTGTTTTTCATTCAGGCTAACGCTATATTGATGTCAACAACTCTTTTTGTGACTGTTGCACCAAAACCACAAAGAACACAAATTAGTGACTATACACCACAGAGATGTGCAAGAACAGACAACTGCCACAGCATGTTTCCGAACAGTTATGTACTCTTCAATTACACTGTCTATTCCACTGGTCTCTTTCTACAGCATAAGCCTGGCATTGATCTCATTATTTAAATTACATCAAACTCTGCATGCCAGCGTTTACTCTCAACACCAACACTTACATAACTACAACAAATATGGTCAATAAAGCCATGCCCAGAAATCCAGTGTTATGCGTATGCTGTCAGTGCAGGCTTAAGTCACTTAGTAAGAACTGGCAGAGAGTGCTGCAAATAGCAGAATGCCAAATTCTGAGCATTACATGGTTGCATGATTTAAAGGTATAAAAATGTTGTACGAGGCATGAGAGCATATTCTACACCTTAACAGTTTTTTAGAGCCAGTCATGGAGAGAAAAAAGAAAATAAAAAAATTGAAGCCTGCTCTCTGTCATGGGCTCCTGGAGCCTAGATGGAGAGCCGGGTTGGAGAGAGGAGGGAAAAACTGTGAAACTGATTATATTCTGATGAATTCATATTGCTTTAAAACATTAAAAATACATCATATATTTTGTACCCATGTCGTCTTCTCATATATTTTGGACCCAAAATCACTTGATAAACCATTCTGGGGGTCCACCAATTATCATTTACCTTATTTGTATCATATTTGATACTAAATTATCAACAACACATGACTAGTGATACGCATGTAACACACACACACACTCACACATAAAATCATGTTTAAATGTGAGCATTAACTATGATACAACAGGCTTTTAAGAAATGTTCAGTTGTAATCTCTCAGTCTTCATTGTATTGCATTACATTATTTTGCCCATTACATTAAAGGCATAGTACATCCAAAGTGAAAATTCTCTTATTAATTACTCCCCTTCATTTCATTCCAAACCCATAAGACCTTTAAGAACCATAAGAACTCAAATGAAGATATTTTTATGAAATCTGAGAGCTTTCTGAATGACCCTCCATAGACAACAACACAAATATAACATCCAGGGCCCAGAAACGCAGTAAGAAGATGTAAAAAAATAAACCATGTGACATCAGTGGTTCAATCTTAATTTTATTAATGCTACAGCAATAATCTGTGTGTGCAAAGAAAACAAAAAGAATTACTTTATTGAACAGTTTATTCTCTTCCATACCAGTCCTAAGTAATAAGACTAAAAACCTACCTACATTTTTGTTCCGAAGTTGTAAGAAGGTTGTACAGGGTTTGAATTACATGAAGGTGAATAATTAATTAAAAGAATTTTCATTTTTGGGAGAACCTACCCTTTACAAACTACAAGCTTTGATCAATGAGCATTTAAATGTATATCTTACTGAGCCATATTATTGGAAGACAAAATCACAACTGATATTTATATATATTTTATGAAAGTAGTCTTCTTTAAAGAAATTTAAATGTGCGTGTGTATATATATATAGTGGAGTGAAAGTGAAGTGACGTGACATTCAGCCAAGTATTTGGAGAAAGATTTATTTATTTATTTTCCTCTTACCAAAGAGCTTTGTACTTGATTGCAAAATGCAACTGTTTAATAACCCCATATGCCCCAGTGGTTTTACAGCTGAAGGGTCAGATTTCCATTATTTAACCAAACTGTATCTAGGCCACCCTTTTGATGGTTTTGGGCTCAAACAGTGACAAGTATCTGGAAGCAATGAAGGCCCACAATGCCATCATCACCTTATATGCCAAACATTGATCACAGATGGTATTACCACAAAATTGTGCCAAACATGTCAAAGCACAACAAATGAAATGCATACGGGGACTCAATGAATCCGCATTGACATCACATGAGATACTCCCTTCATCTCATCTGATCTGATGATCTTTATATGCTGACATTAGCAGTGCATCATCCCACACTCCCACAATTAGTCAGCACCTTCTGCGCTGTTCTCCTGCTTCTCTAGAGGGCTTTTACTGATGATACAATCCACTTTATGAGCCATTTTAACAGTAATCAGTCTTTATATCTCATTATTTGTGTTTTGAAGTCACAGGAAAATCTGGAGCAATGAAAATCATACTAGGGCCTTTGTCTCCCATGCGCCAGTGAAGCCCTTTGAGGTGTGTGCGCACGTCACACAACTTACCCATGAGAGCAGCGCTTGTGTTTCTAATTATTGTTTCAACCATGACGTATGGGTAACACATGAGCTCACGTTTCAAGGGTCACCGGTCACAACTTCACGTAGCTGTTGAAAGGACATTTAGTGCTGCAGGAAAACATCAACTCCAGCATCTTATTTCATTCATAAGCCAATTGAAGTCACATATGAACACTATTCTTAAAAGTTTTTTTTTTTTTTTTTTTAATTCCACAAGACTTGAATGTTATCAAACCTGGTATTGCAGTGTTTTACATAAGCAGTCTCTTGTTTGCCCATGTTTTAGTTGCATTGGCTGTGCTCCTAAAGCCATTATGGCAGGTGACCAGAAAACAGCATGACAGTGATGGGAACTATACCATCCTGCCAAATGCAGCAAGCACAGAGCGTTTGTATGATATGGAAACTGCTGGCCAGCTGTTTATGTGCTCAGAAACTCAGACACTTGGCTCTAAAATGGTGCAAGTTTGGGGAATGGTACTAGGTGGGGCAGAGGAGATTTATCTCATTGCTTTTTAATACACAGTACAACTGTATCTACACATACATTTAGTTATGCTTCCTTGCATGCTTACTCACTCACTGAGTCAGAAACATATTCACGTATGAGTCATTTAATAACTGTACTTGTGCAGTAGGAACCCTATATGTTATGTGGGAAAGCTACATGATTTTCCTCCACTGTCTGAACTGTCAGAACCTTTTCAGAAGGTATTGGTCGTGCTGTTTCATCTGTAGCTCATCTTACCTCTGGTGTTCATCAAGGCTCTATTTTGGCTCCCATCTTGTTTTTAATGTACATGCTTCCACTAGGTAAAAATTTAGGAAGCATGGTGTGTCCATTTATTTTTATGCTGATGACATCCAAATTTATTTAACAAAATGAAAGAATTGTTCAGAAACATTGCTTGCATGCTTAGCTGATGTAAGATCTTGGATGTCCAAAAAAAAAAAAAAAAAGTGTTTAAGTAAGGGAAAGATGGAAGCAATTGTCTTTAGACCCTTTGTGGGTAAAGGAAAACCGATTTGTAACTGTGGTCATTTAAACTCTTATATCAAACCAACGGTGAACAATTTGGGAGTTATTTATGATTCCTCCCATTAATTTGATCAACATATTAACTCAGTAGTTAAGTCATGTTTTTTCCATCTTAAACTTCTGTCGAAAGTTAGATCTTTTCTATCTTTTAAAGATAGTGAAATATTTATACATGCTTTTCTTTTATCACGTTTGTACTATTTTAACTCCTTGTATTTTGGACTATCAAATCCTCCATGTCACAACTTCAAATGCCACAGCCAGATTTTTAACAGGTGTTCGTAAACGAGAACACATTACTCCAAAACGGGTTGCCAATGCATTTCAGAGTTAAATTTAAAATGTGATGTTTGTTTTCAAGTCTTTAAATGGTCTGGCACCTTCCTATTTGTCAGATCTTGTAAATGTAAATAGGTCTGCTAGACAGTATAACTCTGTCGTATCCAAGATCAAGACTGAAGTTATAAGGTGACCGTGCATTTGCGGTTGGAGGTCCTAGGTTATGGAACAGGCTTCCCTTATCAGTGAGATCTGCATCTTCTATGTATGATTTTAAATCTAAATTACAGTGTCATCTTTTTATTCTTGCATTTAATACATTATAATTCTTGGTCTCATTTATACTTATGTATTAGTGTATAATATTTTTTTTTTTTTTTTTTTTTTTTTTTTATTTGTTTGCATGTTTATTTACCTCTCCTCTTTTGTACAGCACTGTGGTCAATTCATGTTGTGTTTATTTGTGCTTTATAAGTAAATAAAAAATAAAAAAAAATGTTCTGAATTCTATGATAGTTCTGTGTGATGAATAGATTGATTTTTATTTTATTTTAAGAAAAAAAAAAGAGGGAGTAAAAATGATAGCCCTGGCCTATAACTGCCATTGTGTGGAAAAGAACATCTTATACATTCTGCTATTGATTTTTCATTTTATGTTTCACGAAAGAAAGAAAGAAAGTCAAATGAGCATGAGTAATTCATTTTTTGGGTGAACTTTTCCTTCGGCGTGAGGTGAGTAGCATGCATCATCTATTAAACACTGGCAGGCTTGTTTGGTAGGTGTTGCTGTAAAAGCTTGTGTTTTTATTATGGTGCCATCACTAGGCAGAATTAGGAGAATTTCAAAAGTAAAAAAATAAAAAAAAATTAAAACTGTGATTCTGATTAAACCAGAATTAACTGTTTCACTAGTTCACGCTTACATATAATTAGTTGAGGTATGGTATGCGTATTTGGCGTGCTGCCCGGGGAAGGGCTCCGAGCTCGGGAATTGCCCGAACCTAGAGTACCCCCCCTTCCCCGTATATTGTAAAGTGAACTTGAAGTGAGGAGATGGGGTGGAGGAGGGATGCTGATAAACCGTCAATGGATAGAGGTAAGTCAGCGATATTTATACTGTGGGATTGATTACTTGATTGTGGTCCACCTGTGATGATTAGGCTAAGTATCTGACGCGCTCCTCCCGAATCTTCATTGATAATTACATATAGTTGTATGCAACATAAATGCTCCACTATGGCTTATAGCCACATACTGTGCAGTACAACCAGCCATAGTTGTAACTCCCTAACTTAACTTTCATAATGAATAAAGCTGAAGGATTTAGGCCAGGATTAAGCTATATTATTTATCTTTAATAGAGATAACAAATTGGTCATATATCATGATTTCCTTCGTTCATTGACTTTAACATGACTTTTAAAGATCTATGCAGTATATTTTAAAATTGTTGTTCTCATTTGCCATTGTACATTAGTCAGTCATACATTTGAGCAGTGAATTTTACAACAAAAACCTGTTTTCTTTGACTTAATAACTCAAAACAGCATTTTTAACCAAATCACCTTAACCAGTAAAGAGCAAGCAAACAAACAGCCCACACTAGTTTTTATAACCACAATTATTATTTCATCAGATTGGTTCTTTTGTTTTTAAGCATTTGGAACAAAATAATAAGCAACTCGTCACATCATCTGGCGTAGTCAAACAATAGTAAGTGTTTAAGGCCCACATTATTACCATTCAGAACATAAGTGAAAATGAAAATATTTATGAACCATAAATGAAAATGAGTCATCCACGCTAAGGTGAGATTTCCAGTACGTCATGCTCCAATCCAGAGGCGCTTCCTCATTTTCCACAGTTTCTGTGTAAATCAGTCACTGCGATGGTACTAGCATAATGGCCCATGTCTTCTGTGTGCTTTTTTTCAGGGTGGGGAACATATGACTCGATGGACCTTTAGTAAGTATCACGAGGCCGTGTGGGGATGGAACATATACCTTAGACTCACCTACAGTCTATAAATCACAGCTGCAATAACTGTGACAGGGCTAAAAACATCATCTGCATTGAACAGATAACTCCCTTTCACCATCACTCCATTGGGACCACTAAGAAAAGTTTGTTTGTTGGATTTCTTGGTTGATCATTAATCTGCCTAGCAGGCTTTGATTTAAAACATCAACGCAGCAGGCATAAGCAAATGCAAAATCAATCAGCAAAGTCACATTGCACTAGACATGTATTACAAGAAGGTGAAGAGGTGTAATTATGCATTTGGAGAGCATATGAATGGTGATCAGTGTTTTTGATTAATCTATTCTTAGTGGAGAGTCCATTGTTTCCAGTGAGACATTATCACTATTTGACAGATTTGTTTTGAAGTGCCAAGACTAGTGTCTAAACTGTATTTAAATCAACATATTGTGTCACACAGTCCTTTGTTAGGCAATATATATATATATATATATATATATATATATATATGTGTGTGTGTGTGTGTGTGTGTGTGTGTGTGTGTGTGTGTGTGTGTGTGTGTGTGTGTGTGTATAAATATATATATATATATATATATATATATATATATATATATATATATATATATATATATATATATATATATATATATATATATATATATATATATATATATAATATTCAAAGCTTCCTTTTCTGAATTTAAAGGCATTTTTCAGTAATTACTGCTGACCATAATGCAGCTAGCACAAATGGCACGTTTTTAATCTGCACGTCTCCCCTTTATTCTAAATGAAGAACCACACATGGCAGAAAGGGAAGCTGTTCTTAAATGAGGGTGTCCTCACACACACACAAATGTAGGGTGATGGGCTTCATCTCTCTTAAAAGGGAGGGGGAGTGGCCAAAATTGGCCAAGGCTTCAATATAAGCCTTTTGTATGGACCTTTGAGGAGCCCAATCTTTCTTGTGGCACAACTACCAACACCTCCACCTCTTCATCGACAACAAGAGGAAGAAAGTATTTTACCATACCCCTTCCAGATTCATTACCTGACTTCTTTTTTTTTTTTCTTTCCCCCCGTTTTGTTCTTTTGCTTTTTCTAGTCAAAGGGCCTTAAGGCAAAGAACAAAAAAGACAAGATGATCGCTCTGTTTTCCTTGACACTGGTGGTGTTTGCAAGCAGTCTACAAGTCGAAGCACAAGGTAAGAACTGCTTCTGATCCCCTCGTGCATGAATGAATAAATGAATGAATGAATGACTGAATTAATGAAATTATGGTTCAGCATGCACATGTCTGCATCTGTGCACATGAACGCGTGCTAGATAAATGTAAAGCTGAAAATCTACACAGCATATATTTGTAAAAAATGTTTATTATTTATTTTTTATTAAACAATCAGATGCTAATAAGAATGAGGAATAAGATCCCCAATGGATGAACATAATTTCTTCTATGTTATTACTATAACCGGATTTTAAGACAATATTTCACTATTCATCTCTAAAAGACTCCTCCCACTATACAAATGCACACACACAGCCACAAAGATTCAGCTCACCACAGACTATAAGCTCTAAACCATGTGCTGCAGGTAATTTAGCAGTTGTTTAACAGTTGTTGACAGATAGTGGGGAATGTGAGTCATTACCAAACTGACTGTGAAAAGTGGCTTTGCTGATCACATCTGAGTGCAGATCTAATACCTTCCTTTGAGGATAAATGCAAGATTGGCTTCTAATGGCCAGTGATGTCATGAGCATATTGGTAGTCATGGAGACATGGTGGACCTTTATATTGTCAGTACGCAGCTGTATAGGTGATGCCAAATCCTCAGAATTTACACTGATGCTACTGAATGTATGTATTTGACAGGAGCTACAGCAAGATTAACAGCTTCTGAAAATGTAAAGAGTCCCTTGCTGAATGCAGTCATTTTGCTTCTGATGTAGTGGCCTGTAAAGTGATAGGTTTGCATGTATTAGGCTGGGCTGGGGCTAACGGAGAAGAGGTGGGACTGGAGGAAGGAGTGAAGGTTTTGTATGGTTTTGGGCTCTTAGTGACTGCTCAAGATGGGCCTGATTCACAGAGGCTCTGTTCAAGACGTAATGCAGCCATTAGTCAGACATAGTGATTGTGTGTGATGGGTGAGAGAAAAGGGAAGATAGTGAAAGAGGGATAAAAAACGGACTAAATGCATATAAAGAGAGACAAGTAAGATGATTATAGGAGCCCCATTCAGTTGTGTGCAATAATTCATGCTCATAGCTCATACTTTTCTGAAAAGTGTAGGAAGTGAAGTTTAGCCATCAAGACTGTCCAAATGTGAGGGAATGATTCCATATGATACTTTTATACACAGATGCAAAATCAGGGTGTTTTCATGCATATAGTGTTGTGTACCTCACACAACATAATTTGTATTTTAAAGGACTCCTCCAACCCCATTGTTTATGCAGCAGATGTGTTCAAGATGCCAGTGGATCCCAAATACTTACATTTATTAAATGGCCATGTTGATTAAATGATTATAATGTAAATGTATAGCACCCTCTCTTTTTAGCTTTCAGTTTACAAATGTCTCTAATGACTGGGTTACATAACCTTATTGTGTGTGTGTGTGTGTGTGTGTGTGTGTGTGTGTGTGTGTGTGTGTGTGTGTGTGTGTGTGTGTGTGTGTGCGTGTGTGTGTGTGTGTGTGTGTTTAATTTCTTACAAAAATGTACCATTTTCTCTAAATTATTATTAAAAATATATATTTATTATTGTTATTTTAAAAAATATATATTATTATAAAATATATATATATATATATTATTACTACATTAGTTCTTAAAAGTTCTTAGGGTAGGAAAGAGGCACTTTTAAATATTTCAACTACCCAAGCACTTACATTTTGATGTTCAAGAGTAAACACTTTCCTTGTGTTTACTTGCATGGAGATTTACTTGACAGGTGGGATTTGGGTATATGGATAACATTATCAGTTAGTGGGTTTGGGATTATATTTGAGAGTTGTGCAAAATTGGTACAATGATTTGCATGTATTCTACCAACAAAGAGATGTGTGGAGACCAAATCTGAAAATCCTATTATAAAAAAGAAAGTTGTACTTAATCAATTGTTTTTATTTATTTTTTTTCTGAGAGATTTTACATCTGTTCTTTCTGGTTCCAGCTTGTCTCTTTGGCACACTGTCTCCAAAGTGAGAGTTTAATAGGAAGAATGTGTGAGAGAGAGTGCATGACTCACGATGAAGTGTAAAACAGGATCAGATGTGTGGTGTTAATAATTGAAAGGATTGTAGGGCTCAGTTTTAATTACATCAACAACAACAGCAACAACAAAAGAGGATTATCTCGAATTATTTGGTCATAATGTGAATGATGTGTTGTATAATTAAAGGTGGAAACAGTACAGTTTAACTTGGCTTCTGATCCATGAAACATTCAGATGTTTGTACCATGTGTATTCATTCTGAGCACATCTTGGGCATGTTACTATATGTGGAAAGGCTCCAGCTCAGCTGAGTAAAGAGTAATAGTGGACTAAGTTAAGGTAAGTGGTTTGAAGCATAAGGGAGAAAGTCTTGAGTGCCTGCTAATGAGTCCCATGTTTGTTTCAGACATGTGGGAAAGGTTTTTCTGCAGATACATTGCATCTGAATGTTAAGGTTAGTTGTAAAACATGTTGGTCAGAAGCACAAAACCCTAAGGCTAAAAAAACTGCTCTGCGGAAGACACAGGCTGGAAGACAATGTGGCTGAAGAAACTGTGCATAAACTTGTACCTAAAATGTACTTTTCAAATCAAGAACTCATATCAGAGAATACTTGAAAATCATTAGATTAATATGCATGGTATTATAGGATTCATTGAAAGTTGTTGTTTGGTAACAGTTTACAAGAAGTTTCAATACATTAACATTAATGCATTAGATATCATGAGCCAAGACACCATGAACATTTTACTTTATATATTTAGAGTAGTTACATTTTTTGAATGTTTTCAAAGAAGTTTCTTATGCTCACCAAGGCTGCATTTTTAATTAAAAAAATACAGTAAAAACTGTACAAAATAAAGTAAAAATAATAATAATAATAAGATCACAGTTTTAAATAAGTGTTGTCTATTTTAATTATATTTCAAATGTAATTCATTCACGGGATGGAAAAGTCATCAGCAGTAATGACTCAGGTCTCCAGTGTCACATGATTGTTCAAATCACTGTATTGATTTTTTGATGAAGAAACATTTATTATTATTATTATCACAGTTGAAAACCTCTGTGCTCCGGAAACAATGATATATTTTTTGATTAATAGAAAGTTAAAAAGAGCAGGATTTAATGAATAACCGTTCAAACCGTTGCAGTCTATCAGTCGTATGATGTAAGTGGGTTGAAATCACAGCTTTGGGAGTCCAAAAACATACACAAATTAAAAACTGCGGCTTGTGATGATACATTTATGTGTAAAGAGACAAACCATTGGTCTGTGCAAGAAACTGAACAGTATTTATATAGTTTTTTACCTCTAATTTTCACTGCAATGTCCGAACTGCAGCTCTTCTTGACAACATGCGCCTGACGCATCTTCTTCTTCTTTTTGCTTAGCCAGCTATCCAGTGCATTGTGATTGGCTGAATACCTTAAGCGTGTGATGGAACTGTTAAACCCCTTACCATACTTTGATGCCATGTTCTGGTGCGACGAGAAAAAACCAATACAACCCATTATAAATGACGCATCTGTAGCATCCAGTGGGCACATAGTTGATTATAATGACTTATACTGTCTTTTTACACTTTGCATTGCATCATGCTGCGTAAACATCATCAGAGAAATGACAAACAACAAGCTCTACTCTACACTGCTCAGAACTCATGTTTGAATCATAAGTGGCAAATCTTTTAAATATGAAAACGTACTTACAGACTGTGAGTCAGCATTATTTGGCAGAACACTGGCTTTTTTAGGCTACTCTCCCTGGAAACAGTCCTCATCCTCTGTAAAATGTGTTGCACACATACAAATATTTGGTTTGAACTGTTCTGGAACAGTGTTGTAAAAACAACGTAACCATTGATTTCTAGTTGTGTCTTCTTTTAGAAAACCAAACAAAGTAGTTTTGCTTTCACAATGAAACACATGGTACTTTCATGACATAGTGGCGGCAGCAGCAGCAACAATACTACAGTGAGAATAAAAGTTACGCCTTTTTTCTTTGCATGTAAATATTGGTTAATGTTATACAAATCTTCCCACACAGTGACGTAGACGTGGGGGCATGTTTAAACTAGGCAGTTTAATGGGGCATGGACGAGTCTCAACTTTGGGTTTGAGACTTTAGTCTTTGCAACTTTAGCGATCTTATCTATTTACGAGCAGCTTGTAACACTCCAAAGAGAAAGGAAAACTTGAAATCACATCACATGACCCCTTTAAGGTAAAACTCTTTTTTAACATTATATACTGTATGTTTTTACTGTCACCTTTGATTCATTTATTGTGTCCTTGCTGTACAAAATCATTAATTTCTTTAAAAGAAAATGGTTGAATAATTTGGCAAAATGCATCTGTAGACAGTTTAAACCACTGGGAAAATGAGACTCCATGGTGCATTAAGCTAAATCTAATAATGCCTGCTGTGCAATTGATACAGTACTTTGATGGAGACGTGTAGCCTGCCAGGAGAACTCTTGGGGGCGGGTTTAGTTTCCTTGGTATCCATCAAATATTCCATCAAGAGCTGTGATGGACTGGGGTCTCCAAGACTCAGACAGAGATCAGGAAACCTCTTAAGGAGCTTAATCAGACAAATTTTCCCCTAACCACAAACAGACATAGCAGCTACTACAAGAGATATAGTCACAGCAACTGTGAGCAAAAAGTTTAGCTTTAAGGAGGGAACATTTGTCTTGACGTAAAATGGGAAAATGGTGTCTGTGGTTCTTCTGCAAGCACATCATCTGATTCCAGTAAATCATAATTGCATAAATGCTTTTCTTTCTTTTGTGGCTACTGTAGTCTTCTTCACACTCAAAAGACAAAATATATGGATTGATCAAAAACAATTGCTATAGACATCCCATTTTGTTTAATTTCAGGTTGGGGATCAAGGATTAAGGTCTACGCCAACAAAGGTGACAATATCACCCTGCCCTGCGGACTGGAAGGTCAGTCTACTATGTTTGGAAACAGAATCAAGTGGACCAAACTTGACGATGACTCTACAGAAACTGATGTGCTCATCTCCATGGGGCTCCACAAGAGAACCTACGGAAATTTCCAGGACCGCGTTTACCTGTTGGAGATGGATGACAATGATGCAACTTTAGTTATTACAAACCTAGATATGAACGACTATGGCACATACAAGTGTGAGATCATCAACGGCATGAACGACAATACTGTTGAAGTGGACCTTGAATTGCGAGGTAACTTTACTATACTTCCTGGTTTAATGCATTATTTCATGATATCAAGCAAGTTGTCATTGTACCTGTAACATTTATATTTAGCATGCTCTTTTCATCCAAAGTCACTTACCAAAGCCAACAGTAGATATTTTCCATACCTTTCTACTTTTTGACATATACAGTATGTATGCACTGGCTGTAATATGAAACAAATGGACATTGATGTATGAACTTATTTCATTCACTTTTTACAGTTCAGAAGCCACATTTAAACTGTTCATTCCAATAAATAGTCTTCACCATTAGCACTTTAAATATGAAGACACTTTTTTTCAACACTTGTTTTTGCCACTCATCATTTTCTCACTCTTCAGTAATATCCTGTAATATGTGCTCTTGGCCAAGACCATAACTTCAGAGAAACAAAAGGGGTTCTTTACACAGAAAAGTGAGGTGCATGAGCATAATGAAACAGGCTGGCAGAACTAGCCATTGTTAACCTTGGAACAATGGAGTCTAAGATTGAAAAGCCTAAGACCTGCAAGTAATTGTCTCTCTCTTTTATTTTTCTTACTTTTTTTCTGTCTAACACCGTACCACAAAAATCTCTTCAGCAAAGCAGGGAGGCTCTTAGAAAACTAAAACCTAGGGTTTTACTAATATCTTTCTTATTTGTTCAGTGGGGTGGTCCTAAAATATCTTCATCAGATCAGTCTGATGTTAAACTGAGTTGAACTTTTCTTTAGGGAAAGATTAACTTTCTGTTACAGGGGTTGTTTTCCCATACTCCCCTCGTCTGGGTCGGTACAACCTCAACTTCCAAGATGCAGAGGCCGCGTGTTTGGAGCAGGACGCTGTGGTCGCCTCCTTCGAGCAGCTCTATAGGGAATGGAGAAATGGGATGGATTGGTGCAATGCTGGCTGGCTCAATGACGGAACCGTGCAGTATCCCATCACCAAACCCAGAGAGCCCTGTGGAGGCGCAAGGACCTCAGCTGGACTGAGAACCTACGGCCGACAGAACAAGTCCAACAGCCGCTTTGATGTGTTCTGCTTCACAGCCAGCCTTAGAGGTGAGTTAAACCATTCAATTCTAGTATAAAACTTTGCATAATGTTTGTCTGTGTCCACAATCCTGAAACTCTTTGGTTCCAATGACAGGACGCTTTTACTACTTGATCCAGCCCAAGAGGCTGAACTTTGATGATGCTGTTGACGCGTGTAAGAGAGACGGAGCTGAGATCGCAAAGGTGGGCCATATATACGCTGCCTGGAAGCTGCAGGGATACGACCATTGTGATGCTGGTTGGCTGGCCGACGGTAGCGTTCGTTACCCTATCTCCAGGCCCAGGAAGAACTGCAGTCCCACGGAGGCTGCGGTTCGCTTCGTTGGCTTCCCAGACAAAAAGCAGAAATTGTACGGAGTCTACTGCTACAAACCTGAGCCATAAAACGCTTCATGACACATAACCAAAGAGCAGCAATACACAGATTTCCACAATCAAACTTATGAATGACTTTTTGCATGAACTAGCCATAACTGTGACAATTATAGAAGGTATACTGTAAAAACCAATTACATACTGCAGCATTCTGAATATTAATGTAAACTGTTATTCTACCTATCATGTACAATTTATATAGATTTGTACACAATATGTATGAACAAAGAAGCAACGAGAATAACTCCAATTGCATTCATGAAGGAATTTTTAGCTGGAAGGAAAGTTAAAGTCGCATCATTTTGATCAAAACCCATTTTAAATGTACGTTTGTCAAAGATCTCCATTCTGATATTGCAATTAAATATTAAAATATTATTGAATAGTATAAATTTGACAGAAAGTTTTTTAAACTTGCCCAAACTGAAATAAAAAATGGACCTGACACCCTTTCTTTTCCTATAAACTTGTGTGATCTTACTCAAATTCTAAGTTTCTTTAAAACTATGTATTTTCTGTATTTCATGTGTTGCTTTATCATCCGATCCTCTGAACTGTGATCTCATATTATCTGTTTGGAATATCAAATGAATGTGTTTGGCCCTCAGTTTTAAAATGCTTATTAACAACTATATGAATACACTTTATGTTCATCCATTGTTTCATTGTAACATTCGTTCCCTTAAATGTGTATTTTGTCTTTTTCTTGTGTTTCTCCCTGCACATATTTTCACAAGTATTTCATCACAGACAGAGACAGAATTTGACAAACTGCTAATGATGCATTGAACTTTGTTAAAAAGCAGAGAACGGCAAACAGAATTTACACTCAGAGATTCTTTGAGGACCAGTTGTATATTCAACGTTTCAAGACTATCTTAAGCCTAACTGCTTAAGATACGAATAAGTCTCGAATGATATCAAATATTCTCCACTTATAACTTTGCTTCGAACTGAAGAAGCCACAGTGCACATACGTGACATGTTGCTTGAATCTGTAATTTTTTCCTTTTTTTTTTTTCTTTTTGAAAAATCTGAAATGCATTGTATGAATCAGATTTTAAATGAAAAATAAAACCCATAAAAATGAATTGGCTTTTGTTTCATTCTCATTTAAACTGTTATTTTTTTACAATGCCTATAACCATGGATTTTTAAGGTCCAGATGCTGATGTTTGTTGCAGTATTAATGCCAGCTTGGCTTGGTGTGTGTGTGTGTGTGTGTGTGTGTGTGTGTGTGTGTGTGTGTGTGTGTGTGTGTGTGTGTGTGTGTGTGTGTGTGCGTTTGCGTGTGTGTGTTTGCGTGTGCGCTTGTGAGACTTTTTATTAAATTATTTAGAATAGCGCTATCTATCTCGACTTTTGATCTATGAGAAACTTTGGAAACATTTGCAGGAAAAACTTGCTACAATTATACAATGTTCTGTGAGTAATGCAGACCTTTTTAACTTTAATTAATTCAAGTTGTTTAAAAATAAATAATTTCTGCAATTGAAAATAGCAACGTGTTTTCGAATACTTGAAATGAGAAAACCGTCAGTATTAACTACCAGTGACACAGCGGTACCAGCGGGGAAATACATTCATATCAAATTAAATATGGCAATGTGACTACAAAAACACAAGGCACGTCAAAAGTCTGTCTCTGTTTGTCCTGCAACATAACTGCGTAATATACTTACAAAACTATAATCAACAAAGGTATGCAGCTTGACAAGAGATCACATGTTGTACACAAAGTGCAATCTAAATGTCGTAACAACAGTAAACAAAATATCAAACTATATTCAACCAATTACACTTATATCTCAAGGTCATAGTGGATGTATGATTAATTCAAACAGGTGGCCTATAAGCTACCTCATCATAGTTTCTTGCTGCCAGTCTAAGTTTTCATTTTAAACTCTTATTTGTGTAAGTATTCTTTTGTTGTTGTTGTTTTTAATGGTATTAATGTGTAAGTGAATTTCAGATTTACAAACCATAATTCAGTGACTATATCTGGTAGAATTATTCAGGCATCAAGTGTCATTAAGTTAGTGAACCAATACCATCTGGTGGTCAACATTAGGCACTGCTGATGATACTATAGTTACACTAAACACAGTTTGCTTAATCCTGTTACTGTGCATTTTATTATATTGTTAAATAGATTAATGTTATATTAGATATTAAATTTGTCAATATAAAAATATTTCAAATTACACCCATAGTATTAACTACTCTCTCTCTACCATTAAGCCCTTCCAATTGACCAAAATTCACTTCATATCAGAACACAAAAAGACCAGGAATGCAAGTAGAATATAATAGACTTTGTTTACACAGAAGGCATAAAAAACATTCCTTACAATTTTTTTTCCATGTCACAAACATTCCAAACAATCACATTTGACAATAAACAAGTTATACTATAAATATAAAAAGGTATGTGCACTTTTGAGAGGGGAACAAAAATAAAAATAAAATAAAAAAAAAAACACAAGAAGTAAACACACAAAAGAAAAGATCTTAAAGAAAAAATGCTTGGGAATAAACAAAAGGATGACCAGTTCAACAAACATTTCCTATTACTGTATGAATCCTCTTCTTTTGGTCCATTGATACACCGGGAATGTCTTAATGAAATCCAAAATTCTGAGTTCCTAATGTCATCTATTAGTCACATCACTGCCAGCTATGGATACACTGTGCTCTACACTAATATACTGAACTCCATCAATGTACAGTTTGGCCAAGTGAAGTCCTCAGTGTGTTCTATCTCGCAACAACAATGAAAAAACAAGGAGCTGCGCAAGAAATAAATTAGAGGCATCTTGTTAAAAAGGCACTCGCTCAAGTCTTTTAGGCATCTCACAAAGTACATTCTCTTTAAAGTAGTGTTAAACTGTCTGAGAAAAAGATAATGAAAATGTTGATGAAAATGATGTGAAGTAAATTATTTTTGGTTTATACATAACTGACGGCGGAATTAAATGTGTGTGAAACAGATTTGCATTGTTAACACTTGAAGGAAACATCAAAGAGAGTAATATAAATAATCTCCAATCTACATGGCTTTTCAATAGTAAATAGCTTAAAGTCAATGTATTAAAAATATTAAAACACATTGTGTTGACTTTAAGATATCAAAACCATCCACTGCATTGGATGGAGTTTTTAAATGATATTATTGGCCTTTTTGTACCACAACAAACACTGACTCCATGAAAGCCATTGCTCACACTTTCTATATAAATATATATTTTCTTCACATTCTTTTGTATGATTTCTCATTTGTTCAGTAAACAGCAGGATGTCTGCATACACCTGTGGTTCTTGTAAATTTGAAGAAAGATTGAAAGAATCATATGGCAAAGTGTGTATCAAAATGTACCATTATGTTTAGAAGCTAAAATAGGTTGCATTAATATAGCTCACTTACATCTGGATTGTGAGTTAAAATTTATGAAAGCACTGTGTATTCCCAAAAAGAAGCAGAACAGATGGAGGGCAGGTCAGATAACTCTGTGTTTTCAGAGGCCAGCTGAATGTGTCCTTTATGTAGTTCTTAAAAACCATCTCTCTTAAAAAGATAAAAAGCCACTCTTTCATTCCAGTGATATTCCACTCTTTTCTGGTCCTTTTAAGAATCTTTTCTTTTATAATCTTTTCTTTCAGCCAGCAGGCAGATCCGTCATATGCTATCAAAATACATTAAAAGGCTTGGGTTAAAACAGCAACTATTGTTGTGTCCGATTGGGTTTTACACCATGGTGATGGTGTCGTCGGGGTACATCAACAGAATGTTCTGCCAATCTCTTCTGATGACTGCGAAAAACTCGGTATGTCTCATACCTTGCGTAGGACCTTTGGAAGTTGGAGGCTGAAAAGGAAATACAAGTATATTAAATTAAATTAAACTTTAATGTAAAACATAAATCATATGCACACTATTGTTTTAAAGTTTAGGATTCAGTAAGTTTATTTTCCAACAAAAAACCATTAAGCAGCTCAAAAGTTTTTAACATTGATGATAATACGCATCTTGAGCACCAAATCAACATATTAGAAGACAGGAAAACACAACATTCAAAAATATGTTAAATCAGAAAACATTTATTTTAAAGGTGTAGTTCACCAAAACATGAACATTAGATGTCTATCTGCTTACCTGTTTATCTTGATTTACAGATGGAGGCAAAAGAAAATAAATAAATTAATAAAAAATAAAAAAAATAAAAAAGCCTCTCTGACTCTTACGGAGCGATTTAGCCTTATATTTTTTCCTGCGTGTCATGTGCGGGGCTCCGTAGACTCTTTATGGCGGATCGCAGACTCATGAGTGCATTACTGCCACCTATCTCTCAATTGGACAATTGACACTCCTAATTGAGATTGTAGATAGAGTGTCAATGGTCCATTTTAGAGATGGGTGGCGGCAATGCACTTATAAATCTGCAATCTGCCATAAAGCAGAAGAAGAAGCCTCACGCGCCTGCTGCTGTGAAGCGCGTTCACGAGAGCTCTAACAGTTCAGACATTGCGTGAATCAGAGGAAAATATATATCTATATATAAATAATGTTCAGTTTTGTGTTTTACACATCAATGTATCGTCAGGAGCCGCATGGTTTAATTTGAATTTGTCTATGCATGTTTTTTTTTTTTTTTTACTCTCACAGATTCTGTTACCATTTGCCTTGCACTGTACGATTGAGAGACTGCAACGACTGAAGCTAATAATCATTATTTGTGTTCTACTGAAGAAACAAAGTTACCTACATCTTGGAGTGCAAGTATAAACTCAAACCCGAGTATACCATTTTTTCATTCAAGCTCTATAGGGATGGTTGTTGTAAAAAAGTGTTGTTGTGATAGATTTTCACAAAATACTTACGACTCATGCAGGAAATCCTGGGCAGATCCCACGAGCCGTCTCCTCTGCAGTGAATGGTGGGAACGTGTCTCTGGATGAAGCCGTCCATGCACTGGTACCTGATCAGGGAGTTGATCTCATAGCGTGGGCGCAGCTGGCCAAATGTGCGGGCGTTAAGGACAACAGGAGGCTGACTGCAGGACACTGGTGAAAACAACACATAATAGAGTAGCCATCAGTAATGGAGCACTGAATCTTTAATGTTATTTTAAAACTTTAGCTGTTTTAAACAATTGCAGACAAATCCCCCCCCCCCCAAAATGCTCTTTATCTTTCTATAAACAACTGAATATATATAGAGTACAGCAGTCATCCAAATTTTCACAGATTCCCTATTATACATTTTTATTTAAATACCACTGATGGAATTTAGACTGAAAACAAATGTCTCTGATGACTCTGAATGACTGAAAATGCCCCTCATCCAGGTGCTAAAAGCTCACCTGTGCCTTTCTTGCAAGTGAAGGTGAGGTGGTAGTTGCAGGGAACATCATTCCACTGGCCGTCCTCATGCCAGATAATAACCACACAATCCTCCCCTGAGGAAAAGAAACTGTCTGGCTGGTTCGGTCTCCAGTTTTCATATTGCTGCAGAAGAGGAATATAGTTAGAGATGAAAAAGTTAATGTGAGAGACAATTATACAATAGAAATACATTTCCGATGTATTATAATAATTATATTATGATACACTTTGAGTTATGACAATGTCTTTTTGGAGTGGTTAAAAGAACACACCTGCACAACTTAAAATACAACCTGTCTCAAAACAGGAATACACTGCTCGTGCTGTATATATTTTTTTACATCTATATGTACAAATTCTTATTTTTTCAGTATACGGCAGGATCCATGCATACACCTGTGGTTCTTGAATATTTATATATACAGTACAATAACTGAATATTATAGTTCATCTATATTCGGATCCACATTTTCCCTAAAAATCCTTTACCTAATTTGGTGTTCCAGGTTGAAAATGATAACTAAAAATGCTTGTAAATATGTTATATTATTAATAAATCTTGTATTATTTTTTTTTTTTGTTTGTTTGTTTTGTCAACTTACTTTATTTCAGTTAGCACATTAATTTCTTTTTGGACCTTGCAACTTGGTTTTTGAGTGAAATAGCATTATTAGTGGATAATTTAGGCAATATTCACTCAAAAACCAAGGTGCATACAACTCAGATTAACGAAGCCTATGGTAACTCAAAGAAAGAAAATTGATAAGAAGTTTAAATCCACGATTTGGTAATAATTTAGCATAACAAGAAATTTAAAGCAATTTTAGGCCAGTCATTTTTGACTAGAGGGGGGGGGGGTCCTTTCTAGGTCGAAATGACAGAATTATGGCATAAGGGGTTTAATAAAAAAATAATAATATTTGTGATATACAGTGTGAAAACAATCAAAAGCTTTCAAGCAGAGAATTACTCTTTGTATGGAGGACATAAGAAAGGCAATACAATTATAATGACACAGACACTCTCCAGTAGGGGGCGCTAAGTATACACATCACCACTAAACTGCAATAAGCAGATGCAGTGGTGTAATGCAGTGGTTCCCAGCCACATTCCTGGAGTCCCCCCAACACTGCAGGTTTTCCATGTCTCCTGAATCAAACACACCTGATTCAGATCATCAGCTCATGAGTAGAGACTCCAAGACCTGAATCAGGTGTGTCGGGCAAAGGAGAGATGCAAAATGTGCAGTGTTGGGGGGCTTCCAGAAACAAGGTATAATGCATTTGGAAGATAGTAGTGATAGCTGTAGTTATAGTAATACATCTATATTCAACCATCATGGACAAACTGTATTCACTGTATTTTCTAACCCTTCATACACCATATGATGCAAGTATGATGTCACCCGTCAGCTCTCTCAGCGGTGTATGAATGCACTGAGAAGAGAGTAGCAATTGAAAAGACCAACCTATAAAAAAAGTAACTAATAAAACTTACATAGACAAACACTTTACAGTGAGCTTGAGCTGATATATTGAGACAGATTTAAAGTGTTTTAAGGGTACTATTCCAGATGTGTTTATTCCGCAAGTACACAACAGATTCTGCAGAGATTCAATTGTACAGTATATTGTTTTAACATAACAATAATATGAATTTAAGTGTATATTGGCTTATCTACTTTTATTTTTTATATATTTTTTTATAATAAATTAAATCTGTGGAGTTTGGACATACGTAAATTACCAAACATAATCTCTTAATGTAGTAACTCTTCTGTATACAGAATACAATAAGAGAGCTTGTAAACTCCAGAGGACGTTTATAGCCCCTCACTAATGTCAGCTGGACTGAACTGTCACACACTCACATGTGAGGTCTGGACTGTATCTAGTGCAGTCTGTTCCAGGTGCAGCTCATCCTTCACACCTCCAATACCTGTCCACACCTGGAAGCTTCCTCCCCCCTTTTTATTTTGATCCTCCAGCCCTGAGAGGACTTCCACAGATGAAAACTCCTATCTCCTGCCCTCCAGGGATTTTTGGCCTTTCCCACAAAATGCTGCCGTTATCTTTGAAGTGAGAGCCCAGTCAGGACTAAACAACTGTAATTAGCCATTTTCCTGTTCAATGGAGGAACACCTCTAGAACCAGGGAGATGGTTGCATATATCTCCTGTTTTACTATTTTCTCCACATTAACAAAATATTTGTAAAAACGACCTCTTGTTATTTAAATAGCTTTTAAAAGAACAAAAAATCAGCAAGCATCATGGATGATTCGTGGAAGCTTTATAAATAAACATTATAAAGATTTCATCTACATTGTCCACTAATAACTGTGTTATCAATACCATCTTTCTAAAACAGAATAAGAACATTTTGAAGACTGTTATTACCACAACACTACCATCCGTCCACCGGAAATCATTCTCAAACATCTTATCATTCAGACCGATCCACTGGTAGTCATGGCCAAGGCCTACGAGAGGAGAGAGAAACAAAAGTCATTTCACCAGCCATATTAGGAACTCTTTGTCAGAGGTTAAAAATAAAGGCATTTTTGTTCTTATACATCACACTTCCTGCATCTGTGTGAAAAACTAAGCTTTCTTTAAACTCTAAAGTCCTCTTTGGCTAAAGATTCCTGAGCCAGTGGACTATTCCATAACTCTGATCACTTTTGTAGTGAGAAGTAAAAAGAAACAGCATCCTTCCACATAAATAACTGTTAGTTTGCATTTGATTATATGCAATTGATTAGAGCTGATGATATAAGATAGAATGACCATAACTTGGTTCATGTATACTCACGGGTGATGTACTGCTGCTCCTCATGGGACAGGACACTAGCAAGGTGCGCCCCCTGGAGACGACATTCACGCTCTGCTGTGTCCCAGTTACGCCGATGGGGAAAGAATTTGTAGCAATGACCCTGGAACTTGTGCCAGCCATAGCTGCATGTTTCAGTGTCTGTAAAAAAAATCATGTGTGAGTTTTTGTTGGTGCATTACACATAAACTTGACGTGTAGACACTGAGACTGAGATAATCCTGTTGCTGGAAGTGTAAAAAAGGTGCTTGGTATTGTCTACTGTCAATTTATTTTTATTAGTCCTTTGCCTTTGGGCTTATACTGTGAGGCTGTTATCAGTAAAATAAATCAAACCTTTCTTTTTTTCTTTCAGTGGCGCTCTTTTCAAATGAAAATCATTTCTCACTCAGACCGGACCTGAGGGAATATAACTCCCTTTCATTCTCTTTTAAAATTACATGTCAGTTAAACAAGATCAATTAGAGCAAGAGCTACACCCTTGTGTCTATCATATCAGGAAGCCTATTCATTTTTGCATAAGAATGTCTACAGTGCTATGGTGAAAGATTGGGTGCTTTGCTCTGAGGCATTGTTTAAGAAAGAGACATTGGAGCAAAGCAGACCTGTAAAACAGCCACTAACCACTTGGAACAACTCATCGTTTTAAAGTAAGCATATTATGAACCCAGCAATTTATTAGTCTTCTTGACAAATGATTTTAAAGTTCACAGATGAGCATTTGATACTATGATAATATTACATCTGCAAATAAAGTGTGTCCTATCAGTCGCAGTAAGAATGTTTATGTGCACTGTTATAATCAAACTGAAGCCGGTTTTTGAGCTACAGTCTCTGCTGGTAAAACTTAGTCAGACTCACATGATATTTTAGAAAGACAAATTATTGTTTTAGTTCAGCTGAAAGCAAACTTTTAAAGTGCTTGTAAACGCACTCACTGACTGTTTGTGGATCAACCCAGGACTGCTCTACATCAAGCTGAGAGCTTTGAATCCTTGTTTGAAATCACTGTGATTATAGAAGACTTGCCCTGACAGAACCAATTGGTGGTGGTGAGGGTCTCTCTAAACTTTCTGCAATTAACATGAAGGAGGGGAAAATGTCAGGTACTAATGTGTTAATATGTCATAAAATAATAAACTATACCTAAGAATAAAACTCTCATTCATTTATAATTATACATTAATCATCAGTAATATCAGTTCAAATGCATGTGGAAATGCATGAAGCAATGTTGGCTTGTGATTTTGGCTTATCATTTAGGATAGATTGCATTTAGCAGCACTTTCTGCATTTATGCTTTCTCTGTAAACAGCTATGTCTGAGACTAAGCCACTTCCACTAACAATCTGAATCACTGTTGAATCACTGAGCAGTAACAGGAGGCAGTTTCTGTGCAGGAGACTTCTTTGTGTCTGTGATGTTGAGTCTGTAATGTTGAGTTGGCTTTCATTTGTTTTAATTGTGGCAAAAGCCAGATGCAAGTTAAACTCAAGATACTTCACTCTTAAAATGTTATTGTAAACAAATACTTTGAAGGGGATAAAACTCTCAAGAAAGTAACCTAACTCATGTAAAGTTTAAATCAATATCTACAGAGTAATTAGATAAAGAGTGATGATCTTAACAGCTGTGCTTGAATTAGAAACGTTAAAAAATGTTTCATCTTAAGTAGTGGAAAGTACACCCTAATTATGTCTGTCTGCTAGCATAGAAAAGTTCTGGAACAAACCCAGTTTATTACATCAAGTAAAAATCTATTATCTATCAGAATCTACCAAATCATGAGTCACATTTACCAAACTCATATCTGCCAAGAATGTCTGACTATTTTTACAAATGATGAAATCATTTGAAAGGCTTATCTCCACGGCAGTC
Organism: Carassius auratus; assembly: GCF_003368295.1. Lineage (NCBI taxonomy): Eukaryota > Metazoa > Chordata > Actinopteri > Cypriniformes > Cyprinidae > Carassius > Carassius auratus. Next base: position 12,046,549 of record NC_039272.1, on the reverse strand, counting down.
TCTGTGGCTACAGTAGATTCACAAGTTACTAAAAATGAAGTGATTATGTTAAATATTATCTTACCTTGTTCACACAGTGCTCCTGCATAACTTGGAAGACATACACAGGTGAATGAGTTAAGGCCATCAATACATGTTCCTCCATTACGACAAGGGTTTGTGTGACATTCATCAGTGTCTATAAAAATAAATTAAAATAAGATATTTGTTATTATAATTGTTATTATAATTAATAATTACTTAATGCACATGTACTCATGTGCATTAGAATAAGTTGGAGTTAATGATAATTTAAAGGGGCACAATAGAAGACTTTGTTGTGTTTAAAAAACAAACAAAATCCAAATTATTGATCAAGAAATGAAAATGAGTGTAAGACAGGGTAAGACAAAAAAGTACATAATAATAATTTATTTATTACATAATTTCCATAAATAGAGTAAAGAAGGTCCAGTACTATAGTGACAGACATGCTACTTCATGGCTAAAACTATCCAATTCATTCAAACAGAGAAGCAGTGTGAAAAGATGCAAAATATGTAACTTGTCATTTATGTTTTGCCACAGATGGCAATACTGGGCCAAAGTTCTGTAGTGCACCTTTAATAAATGAATGAAACACTGATACAGCATACCTATTTCACACTGGTCACCACTGTATCCAGGTGGACAGCTGCAGATCTGAGCACCGCCTATTTTTACACAAGAACCGCCATTTAAGCAAACATCAGCAGAACAGGAGTGAACATCTGCAGTAAGAGAGAGAGGGGGTGGGGGGGTATAGCCATGTTATAAAAATAATGGTATAGGTATAGAAAGTACAGTATATGCATTCTGTTAATTTGTTTTTTAAAACAGTGTTTACATCCTACCTGGAATATCAATTGTCTGTCCGATCATTGTGTATGGAAGGTCTGCTGTACTATGTGTTATGCTTTCAATCTGTGCACTTGGAGGTGGGCTTCTAACCAAAGCGGCCTCAGAAACATCTTTAAGGGAGGAAAATGGTGTAGCAATCTCCCTCTGGGTGGTAGGTACTAACGATGTCATCTGATCTTCATTTTGAATTGGAATCTCAGTATTAAGAGTTACAGCTTCCTCAATCTGACCAGTTGCCTCTTGTTTCCTTGAGGCAGTTTCCTTGCTAACAATCTTTATATCAGAATCAGGTGTCATAAGTAAAGGTGAGGTTGTAGCAGTAGACAGAATTACTGCCTGAACCTCATCAGATGATGGAATAATAACTTCTAGTCTTGTTGTGGTGTGATACTTATTGGATGATATGGTGTTTACCTCCCCAGATGTGCTTCTCTCTGAACTACTTGTTCCACTGTTTGGTGAGCTGGTGACTGAAGCATCACTCTCATTTCTTGAGACACGCTCAAAAGTAGGTTCACTCTCAATGTCTGGTTGCATGGTAGTCTCAAAGCTTATTTCAGTTTCAAGCTGAGAGGTGGTCTCAGTATTCAAAACTTCTGCTTGCATTTTTCCATCAACACTTGTTGCACTGTCCTCAATGCCAGTTTCCATTTTTGATTCTGAGGTGGTTTCGAAGCTAGTTTCAACTTTAAGCTGTGAGGTTGTCTCAAAACCAGTCTCAACATCAGGCTGTGGGTTGGTCTCAAAACCAGTCTCAACATCAGGCTGTGAGGTGGTCTCAACACTAGTCTTAACATCAGGCTGTGAAGTGGGGAAACTCTTTTTGATGTCATCAATGCTAGTCACCTCTTCTGAGCTAACGTCTAAGTCAGTCAAACTGTCAAAGTTTGTTGTGTTGATTAAATCTGGTATGGAATATACTGTCATGTAAGGTTCAGTTTTTGTATCATAATCGATTATTTCATCTGTCTCTTTCTCAGAGGAAAGTGGAGCTCCTGTTTTGTCGCCCAATCCTGGTATGGATGTAGATGAAGGAGATCCCACTAATGTTACTGTGTCTGTAGTCATATTAAACTTTAATGCAGATATAAGATGTGTGGGAATGGTTGTTGATGGAGATGGCACATCTTCTGTGTTGGGCTTATGTGTCCCTGTCATCTCAGAAAAAGCTTTGTGATATGGTTCCACATCATTTGCTGTAATTGATTCAGGCAAAGAGGCTGTTGCAAAATGAATCACAATATCACTCTTCAGAGATGATGACAACAAATCATATTTAGATACTAAAGGAGGGTCTGTTAAATGAGACAGTCCTGTACCCATTTCAATTGTTTGATCACCTGAGCCATAATCTGTTGAAGAAAAGAATGCACTTGTGGTTTCCTCTGAAATACCAGATCTAGTTGATACATCTGTGCTTGTTAAATCACTTCCCTGAATTACCTTATCAGTAGAGGGACTACTGAGTTTAATGTTATCGGCACTTGTCATGTACAATGTTTCCTCTGTGTCAGCTGTTAAGTCATTATTATCAGATGCTGCAGTTTTTGTGTGTGCACTTGTAGTCGTTTTGCCGGGTTCAGTCATGCTAGCACTTGATGCAGTATGGAAAGATGCAGTACTCGTTACATCCAATACTGGAGAAACTGTCTGTTCAGAGATTGTGATATCACCTGTGCGTTGTGAAGAAACACTTTGTCCATAACTTGATGGGGCAGATGTTACATCATCTCCAGTATGTGTTGATACATATTCAGAAGAGTGCTCTTCAGCTGAAAACATTTCTATGACTCTATCTGTGGACACTTGAGATGTCATGGGGGTTAAAGTGGATGTTTCCAGAATACAATCATCCGTAGACAACGTGTCTCCTGAGTGTCTCATTGTAAATTCTGTGGATTCTGTCTGACCATCTTGTGTGTGTTCAGGTACATCAGCATCAGTAGCCTCATGAGATTGTGTTGTTTGCATGTCCTCTTCTAAATATCTTGAACTGCTTAGCAGGATGTCTGTAGTTGACTGGGTTTGTAGGGTTTGCAGAACTGGTAACCTGTCTGTTGTGGTTCCAAATGACACACGTAAATGAGGTAACTCAGTGCCATCCATTCCAGATCCTTCTGGCTCCTCTCTCATAAAGTTTGAGGGTTGTGCCGTCATGACAATTGGGGTTACTCCAGCTGCTTCTTCTGTAACAATTGTAGGGGCGAAGGGAGAAGACTGCTCTAAAACAGACAAAGTATCTGCGTCAATAATTATGTCATCCTTAGTGAAATCTTCTCGTTTGATGCTATCATCTCTTATACTCCCTGTAACAGCTGAAAGTAGCGTATCTTCATCTTCCTCCTCCTCTGTGAATATTAAGACTGGACTTGTTGGAGTGACTTGCTGATGAGCACTGTCCTTAGACAAGACCAATGGAGTATTGGTGGACACAGGATCTTGAGGTGTCACGAAAGAAGGCAATTTAGTGTGGCCTGTTATCATACCAGATGGTGTTCCAGGAGTTGTAGAGCTATTGGCTGCTATATCTGAGACAAAAACACCAGAATGTTCCTGCTCTGTCTGTGCTGTCACTGAGACCATTGTGAAATCTTCAGCATTTGTGCTTGAGAATGTGTTTTCCTGTGAAACAATTCTGACTGTACTGTACTGTCCACTGTTGACTGAGCTAAAGGGTGTCATGCTAATTGTTGTTTCTGTCATCTTTGAGCTTGATAGCAAAGGTGAAGATGTCACAAGTGTTGAATCATCACCTGATCCATCATCTTCTGCTCCATCCCCCTCAGTTGAGTCTTCCCCACTGCCATCCTTTGAAAGTGAAGTTGCAAGCATTACAGTTGACTGGGTAGAGGTCAGTAATGAGGAAGATGGGGATAAAGTTGACTGTATGAAAACTGTACTGCTAGTGACAGATGCAACACTTGAGAAACCTGTTTTCTGTTCCGTCTCTTCAACTTCTGCCTCATCAGTTCTTACAGTTAGGTCCTCATATGCCTTAGTTGTTGGTGTTTTGTATATCTCAGCAGTAGGATCTCCTGGTGAGGTAAATTCCTTGTCATCCTCTGTGGTTGATAATTTGAACCCATTTAAGTCGGTTTCTGGAGTGTTTGGCTGGAACATACTCTTTTGTGTATCAGAAACTGATAAAGCCTCATATGTGCTTGACATTATTACAGCAGATGTTGCAGCTTCAGTTATCTGTGGTTGTGTGATGGTAGTTGAAGTTGTTTTGTCCTCAGAGGGTATATCTTGTGGAGGAATTGACTCAAGAGTTCCTGTAGATATTTCACCACTAGAGCCATCATCTTCATCCACTTCACTTTCAGCTGTTATTTCACTACCTTCGGTAGATAACAATCTTACTGCTGTCCGGACAGTGCTAGACAACAACGTTGGTTTAGTTGTAAAGGATTTGGAATGGGAGGAACTTACAAAACTCCCTGGCTCTGATGTGTGGTTAGCCTCACTGATTTCTGCCTCATCAGTATAATTATCAGACATTTCCTCTGTTGGACTTACTCTGTCCTCTTCACCAGAACCTTCTAATTGAGCAGTTTCTTTGTCATCTTCTACAATAACAGAGCCTTCTCTGTTTACAAAGGCAGATGTGATAGGGCTCGACTGTTGCGTTATAGTGATGTCTTTGTCTATTTCTTTGAAGCCAGTGCTAGTCATAAGAACTGTAGGAGAACCAGTTTGAGTTTTGATGGCTGCTGATGAAATGTGCATAACAGGGGACACCCCTGATCCTTCATAATATGTTGTGTCATCCTCGTCATCAGATGAAATTGTTGTGTGAATGCTATGGCTTTTGCTAGAAGATGTAAACATTGTTTTTGTCCTGAGAGGAGCTGAAGTTGCTTCGTAACTGGCAGTGACTGCCGTTGTTTGGATAACTGAAGGTGTGGTCTGGTCATCTTCTTTTGCCTCTAAAGTGAGACTAGGTTTACCTGATCCAATTGCAGTATAAGTAATAATTGATTCTGTGGTGTGTTTAGTCAACTGTGATTCAGTTATAGCATGAGAAGGTATAGTACTAACAGGCTCTGTTGTTGTGTATCCTGAGCTAACTTCTTCTGTTGTACGGTGGGTGCTAGGTTCTTCTTTAAATTCAGTCATTGAAGAGGCAAACTCTTTTTGAGGTGTCATGACCTCCTGAAGTGTGACTGTTCTGATCATAGATGAGGGAACCATTGTGAACCTCTCTGGTGTCTGCTGACCAGAGCCTTCTACCTCTGTGTGTGTAAAAAATGAGCTTGGCTTTGGTTCTCGACTTACAGTTGTTGTAACATTTATTGTTGATGTAATGTTTTCTGATGGCTGCACTCCAGAAGCAAGAGCTGACTGTTCTGTTTGCATTTTGACAGATGTTTTCATTTTTTGTGCTGTAGTACTGATGATTTCATCATTTGATTTGGTTGTAATATTAAGTGATGAACTTGTTGTTGTGAACTCTTTAGTGAACATATGAGAGGGCTTAGCTGAACCTTCATATCCTGAAGATTGCAAAACTGAAGTAAAACTTGACAGTGAAACAAAATCTTTGGATGTTGTCCCCTTTGTTGGCAATGTGGTTGTAAGAGCAGCATCTGTTGAACTAGACTTTGAGACTGCTTCTGTTGTGTTATATGGTGTTTTGGTAAATTGTTCAGTTGATTTGTTTGAAACATAAAAAGGGTAAAGGGTGGTGATCTCTTTGCTTAATATTTCAGATGTCTCATCTCCTGAACCTTCAGGCTCTGTGGATTGTAAAATTATATCTTTGAGGTCTGAGGCCATTGTGACTGTGATTTCAGATAACATCTCGTCTACATGTCCAGTCTGAGCAGAGGAGAACAGAGTCTCTGAAGCATTAATGATTGTGGATTCAGATGGTTTTGCTGACAGATGTTTGTCCTCTACCAGAATATCTGTGGTTGCTATATGTGATGTAACTTCTTTACTTGTAGCTGTATCTCCTGTTGAGTCCCCAGTGCTCACTGATGAAAATATATGTGCAGCACTAGTTACAGTAGAGTCAAGAGAGGAAACAGTTTCTCTACTATGTGTTTCAGTTGTCAGATCTCTTGTGGCTTCAGCATCTGTTGAGGTGGAAACTGAGATTGTTTCTGTTGTGTTAGATGATGTGGTAACTTCATGGTCTGACTGGGTTGGAGTATAAAGTGAGGAACTTGACATTGTGAATTCTTTCCTAAACATATCAGAGGTCACATCTCCTGAAGCTTCAGAATCTGTAGATGGCAAACTTGAAGAAAAACTTGATGGTGACACCATATCTTTGGCAGTTGTCTTTTCAGAGATCACTGTAATAGTGCTTTTAGATAATTTCTCATCTAAATGTCCAGTCTGGGCAGAGGAGAACACAGTCTCTGAAACATTAATGATGGTGGATTCAGATGGTTTTGCTGACAGCTCTTTGTCCTCCATCATAGTAGCTGTGGTTGTTGCTATAGGTGATGTGACATCTTCACTTGTAACTGTTTGTCCTGTAGATTCCCTGGTGCTTAATGATGTAAATGTATGTATGGTATTAGTTACAGTAGAATAAAGAGAGGAAACAGGTTCTCTACTAGGCACATCAGGTGACTGACCTCTTGTAGCTTCAGTGTCTGTTGATCTGGACACTGAGATTGTTTCTGTCATATCAGATGATGTTTCTGTAAGTTCATGGTCTGATTTGGTTGCAGTATAAAGTGAAGAACTTGTGGTTGTGAACTCTTTGCTTAACACATCAGAGGTCTCATCTCCTGAAGCTTCAGACTCTGTAGATGGCAAACTTGATAAAAAACTTGTTGACAGTACATCTTTGGCAGTTGTCTTCTCCCAGATCACTGTTACATTGTTTTCAGATAATTTCTCATCTAAATGTCCAGTCTGAGCAGAAGAGAACAGAGTCTCTGAAAAATTAATGATTGTGGATTCAGATGGTTTTGCTGACAGATCTTTCTCCTCCATCATAGTAGCTGTAGTTGTTGCTGAATGAGATGTAACATCTTTACTTGTAACTGTTTCTCCTGTTGAGACCCTTGTGCTCAGTGATGAAAATGTATGTACAGCAGTATATACAGTAGAGTCAAGAGAGGAAACAGTTTCTCTACTATGTTTCTCAGTTGTCTGATCTTGTGTAGCTTTGGCATCTGTTGAGCTGGACACTGAGACTGTTTCTGTTGTGTCAGATGATGTTTTGGTAAGTTCATGATCTGATTTGGTTGAAGAATAAAGTGAAGAAGTTGTGGTTGTGAACTCTTTGCTAAACATATCAGATGTCTCATCTCCTGAAGCTTCAGACTCTGTAGATGGCAAATGTAAAGACAAATTGGATGTTAACAACACATCTTTTGCAGTTGTCTTCTCTGGAATGATTGTAACAGTGCTTTCAGATAATTTCTCATCTAAATGTCCAGTCTGAGCAGAAGAGAACAGTGTCTCTGAAACATTAATGATTGTGGATTCAAATGGTTTTGCTGACAGATATTTTTCCTCCATTGGAGTAACCGTGGTTGCTGCTGTATGAGACGCAACATCTTTACTTGTACTGGTTTCTCCCATAGAGTCCAAAGTGTTTGGTGATGAAATTATATCTACAGCACTAGATACAGTAAAGACAAGAGAGGAAACAGATCCTCTGCTATGTGTCTGAGTTGTCTGAGCTCTTGCAGCTTCTGTGTCTGTTGAGCTGGACAATGAGATTGTTTCTGTCATGTCAGTTGATGTTTCAGTAAATTCATGGTCTGATTTGGTTGGAGTATAAATTGAAGAAATTGTTGTTGTGAACTCTTTGCTAAACAAATCAGAGGTGTCATCTCCTGAAGCTTCAGACTCCATGGACATCAAGTTTGAGGAAAAACTAGATGGTGAAAGCACATCCTTGAGGGTTGTCTTTTCTGAGACTGTTGTAAAAGTGCTTTCAGATAACGCTTTGTCTAAATGTCCAGTGTGTGCAGAGTCGAACAGAGTCTGTGAAACATTAATAATGGTGGATCCAGATGGTTTTGCTGACAGATCTTTGTCCTCCATTATAGTAGCTGTGGTTGTTGATAAAGGTAATGTAACATCTTCACTTCTAACTGTTTCTCCCTTTGAGTCCCCAGTGCTCATGGATAAAAATTGACTAACAGCACTAGTTACAGTAGAGGCAAGAGAGGAAACATTTTCTCTACTATGTGTATCAGTTGTCTGATCTCTTGTAGCTTCAGCATCGGTTGAGCTGGACACTGAGATTGTTTCTGTTATGTCAGATGATGTTTTTGTAAGTTCATGGTCTGATTTGGTTGAAGAATAAAGTGAAGAACTTGTGGCTGTGAACTCTTTGCTAAACATATCATATGCATCATCTCCTGAAGCTTCAGACTCTGTAGATGGCAAACCTGAAGAAAAACTTTTTAACGGTGCATCTTTGGCAGTTGTCTTCTCTGAGATTACTGTAACAGTGCTTTCAGATAATTTCTGATCTAAATGTCCAGTCTGAGCAGAAGAGAACATAGTCTCTGAAACATTAATGATTGTGGATTCAGATGGTTTTGCTGACAGATCTCTCTCCTCCATTAAAGTAGCTGTGGTTGTTGCTGCATGAGATGTAACATCTTTACTTGTAACTGTTTCTCCTGTAGAATCTCCAGTGCTCACTGATGAAAATTTATGCACAGCACTAGTAACAGTAGAGGCGAGAGAGGAAACAGTTTCTCTACTATGTGTCTGAGTTGTCTGATCGCTTGTAGCTTCAGCATCGGTTGAGCTGGACACTGAGATTGTTTCTGTCCTGTCAGATGTTTTGGTAAGTTCATGGTCTGATTTGGTTGGACTATGAAGTGAAGAATTTGTCATTGTAAACGGATCAGATATCTCATCTCCTGAAGCTTCAGACTCTGTAGATGGAAAACTTAAAGAAAACCCGGATGGTGATGGTACATCTTTGACAGTTGTCTTTTCTAATATCATTGTAACACTGCTTTCAGATAATTTGTCATCAGACTGACCATAGGAGAACACAGTCTCTGAAACATTAATGGTTGTGGATTCAGATGGTTTTGCTGACAGATCTTTGTCCTCCATTATAGTAGTTGTGGTTGCTGCTGTATGTGAAGTAACATCTTGACTTGTGTCAGTCCGTGCTGTTGATTCCCCAGTGATCAATGACTCAAATGTAAGTACTATGCTAGCTGAAGTAGAGCCAACAGAGGAAATGGGTGTTCTACTATGTCCCTCAGTCGTCTGATCTCTTTTGACATCAGCATCTGTTGAACTGGACCCTGAGATAGTTTCTGTGGTTTTGCGGAGTTCTTTTTCTGATTTGGTTGTGCTGGACAATGAAGAACTTGCTGTTGTAAATTCTTTGCTAAACATGTCAGATGTCTCATCTCCTGAAGCTTCAGATTCTGTTGGTGGCATAAATGATGCAAAACTTAAAGGTGACATTTTATCTTTTACTGTTTTCATCTGTGAGGTAAATGTGGCACTGCTTTCAGATAATTTATCATCTAAATGTTCAGTCTGAGTGGAGAAGAACAGAGTCTTTGTAGCATCAATGGTCATGGCTGGGGTTGTTGCTATGTGAAATGCAATATCTTGGCTTGTGACTGTTCTCACTGTTGAGTGATCAGTTTTATCTGCTGTAGCCTCAGCATCTGTCAAGCTGGACACTGAAATTGTCTCTGTGGATTTGGTATCATCTAGATCTGATTTGGTTGCACTGTACAGTGAAGGACTTGTTGTGAACTTCTTGCTAAATATGTCAGAGGTCTCATCTCCCGAAGCTTCAGGTTCAGAAGATGCCAAAACTAATGTAAAATGTGTCGGTGACAGCACATCTTCAGTCTTTTTTGTAGTCATTCTGCTCGTTACAATGCTTTCAGATAATGTTTCATCTAAATGTCCGGTCTGAGCAGAGGAGAAAAGAGTATCTGTAACATTAATAATGGTGGACTCCACTCCAGATGGTTTTGCTGACAGATCTTTGACCTCCATCAGAGTAGCTGTGGTTGTTTCTGTATGTGATCTATCTTGACTTGTGTCAGTTCGTCCTGTTGAGTCCACAGTGCTCAATGATGTAAATGTACTGACAGTACTAGTTACAGTGGAATCAAGAGAGGAAACATGTTCTCTACTATATGACTCATTTGTCTGTTCTCCTGTAGCCTCGGCATCTGCTGAGCTGGACCCTGAGATTATTTCCGTGCTTTTAGTTGGAACTAGAGACCCAGTGCTCAATGATATAAATGTGTGTTCTGTGCTAGTTTCAATAGAATCAAGAGTGGAAACAGGTTGATTACTATGTCTCTCAGCTGTCTGATCTATTGTGATCTCAGCATCTGTTGAGCCGGACACTGAGATTTTTTTCGTGGTTTTGCTCAGTTCTCGGTCTGATTTAGTTATCGTAAACAATGCAGAACTTATTGTTGTGGTTCTAAACAAAGTCTCATCTCCTGAAGCCTCTGAAGGTGGTAAAACAGAAGAAAAATGTGATGGTGAAAGCTTATGCTTTGCTGTTGTCATTTCTAAATTATTTGTTGAAGGCCTCATTGATTCTGAAGTTGCCTCTTTCTGCATTTTAACAGTCACACTTGATGATGGTGTAAATGTAAATGTTATGTCCTTTTTTCTTGTTGCTGTTGTACTATGTACTTGAGTTGGTAATGTCAAATTAGATTCTTTAGTTGTCTGATTGCTTAAGCCTGATTTGTCTCTATCCAAATGGTCCATATGTGCAGCAGTAGGCACAAGGCCAGAATCAACTGTGTGTGTTGTCCTTTTGATTGAGTCATCTTTCTGAGTCGTCATTCCCATGACCTGTGTTGTAACAGCTGTATCTTTGACTTTGTCCTCTGTTACTGAGCCAGTACTATGCACTAAAGAAGATACAGTTCCTTCAGATACAAGTGTTTCATCTTCGCTAATTGCTATGGGAGATGATGGCGGAGTGGACTCTACTACTATTCCTCCTGGGCCAAAATTAATGTCTGGATGAAGGGTTGTGGAGTGCAAGGGTGACACTACTGAGGATCCTGAAACCAGTGATTCATGTGGTGTTCTGCCAGCCTCCACAAATAAACTATCAAAATTAAATGTTACTTCTTCTTGTTCACTTAAGTTGCGTACTCCAAGAGAATCACTTCCAAACGTATCTCCTCTTACTTCTTTTGCCACATCTTTAGGGTGAAGTGTCATCTCAAACTTGCCATTTATGAAGCTGACTGTTGGGGTCATGGTATCTTCACTTGCTACAACATTCTCCCCATCAACAGGAAGAAAATAATCAAGTATCTCAGGGATGACTACCAACTGGGGAGTGTGAGAATATGACTCTCCAAAAGGCATCAGATTTTGATTAACTGTTGAAAAAAGGAAAAACAAAAGCAAATAAAATTGAATTCATTGCCCCTATTCTGTCTGGATGCAATTGTACCAGGCTTGTCCAAAATTCAGAAATGAAGAATTGTGTTTCAATCAGTTCATTAACATCAGCTAAATTTTCAAATTTAGTTCAACTGAAGTTTACATTGAACTGAAATTCAACATAGGTCATTTATTATCTTCGATCGTTAACTTTTTTCAAACATTGACGTTTTCTTTCAACCAAGTCTTTAATGAACCAACATTCAGTTCTAGTTATACAGACATATGAATTGTCTTTGAATTTCAATTAATTTAAATTATACTTCATAACATTTAAACATGAATTGTAACTCAGTATCCTATTTAGAACTTAGCTTCAAATTCAGTTAAATTAAGGAACTGAACAAGAATTTGAAAGACATTCTCAGTTCATTTGTGACCCTGGACCACAAAACCAGCCTCAAGTCACTGGGGTATATTTTTAGCAATAGCCAAAAAAAAAAAAAAAAAAAAAAAACATTGCATGGGTCAAATTTAGATTTTTATGCCAAACATCATTAGGATATTAAGTAAAGATCATGTTCCATGAAGACATTTTGTAAATTTCCTACAATAAATATATAAAACAATTTTTTTAAATTAGTAATATGCATTGCTAAAAACTTCATTTGAACGACTTTAAACGTGAATTTCTCAATATTTAGATTTTTTTGCACCCTCAGATTCCAGATTTTCAAATAGTTGTATCTCAGCCAAATATTTATCAATTTCAAGAAACTAATCCTTATGACTGGTTTTGTGGTCCAGGGTCACATTTCTCAACGGTGCACAACCCTGTATTAAAGTGGAACAAAAGTGAACAAAAGTTAAAACAAGCTATTTTTTTTTTCTCTCAATGCATGTGTACATTACTGGGCTCATATAATTAAAGAGCAGAGACTGGATATTTTGTCTATATTAAAAGTCTTGTCAGTGAAGACAAAAAGAATTGGCAAATGTTACTACCTCAAAAGTAAACTACCTCAGTTTTATACTGAATTATTAAAACCAGCAACAACACAACTGGGCCTTTCACTGCATACATAATTACAGACTTCACAACAACTGATCCTCTCAACTAAATGTCCTTGTTGTGACTGTGTCATCAGAGACTACAGAAAAGACAGACATCTCGTTTCTTCATGATTGGCTGCCACATAATTAAAGCACTACATATCTATCAGATCTACCATTGCATATTAAAGCAACATTTGTCATATCAAGTAAACATCCCTCACAGCTACTGATATGTGTTTCAAAGACCAATATTTCTGAACTTGTGCAGATTAGTAGCTGATGTTGGGAACACCTGCAGGGACAAAGGTTAATGTCTATAGACACCTGGTTAAGCCAGCAGGAGTCTGGACAGAAAAAGAAAAAAAACCTCCTACTCTCGTTCTCATTCATTTGCCTATAGTCCAACTTTAGGACACAGGGGAATGGCCAAACCCAAAGTTCCCAGCATCATTTTATGCATCTGGTAAAAACAAGTTGGAGCGTGCTCAAAATGGAAAGCAGTGCAGAGGGCTGACGGTAGGCACAAATGTGCTTTTGTCCCCAAATCATTACCTCACTGGCCTTAGCAACCTGGGTAATGTCTTGAATTCATTAGTTTAATCATTTAATCACAATTTTTTGACATGAAATACGTATTATTTCATTTTTACATTTTTGGTCGTACACTTACTTCTTACAAACAACCAAAGTAGGCCAATATAAAAATGCAACACTTGCATTTTCTACACTACCATTTTCTCAGTCTTTATATACAGAGGAGACTCTGCTGTAGAGATGACATCAGCCATGCTGTAGTGTCCAGACATCAGAGCATTAACAGACCACTGTGTTTGCACTGTTAATGTTTCCAAAGATGTATTTTTACAAGCCTGGCGTCACTGACAAAAATCACTGGGAGAAAAGATGTGTTAGGGCATACCCTACTGAACAGCTATCTAAATTATATGGATACACATCTGTATTGAAACCATCTCTGCTAGATGCAAAAAAACCAGACCTTCCAGTTTGGTGTAGTGTAGGTAATGATTACTGCCTGGAGCTTCAAAATTACTCAGTAGTGAACACAATGTGGACCAGTTTGAATCATCAAGACAGCATCTTTCTTTCTAACAGAATTACAGTGTTAGAAAATCAGAGTTCGCCTGTCGCCATTTAAAAGGACTGCTAAAGGCAATACAAAGAAGGCTAAATCTCTGCTGTATGGTACTGTAGTAATTATTCATCCAAAATTTGACAAGGCTTTCAATACCTCCTGTAAAATCAGCAAATAGGGCAGGCAGTTTTGGTTTCAGGACATGAAAGCATTTTAGAACACAAAGGATTTTGAAAGTGACAAGGAAGTGACATTCTCAGAGAATGAAAGAAATGTGGATCTTGGGTACTACTAAATGCATTTAAATGTATATAAACATTATTTTCAGGACCCTGGACAGCAGTGTTCACACCTAGAATGAAAAGTATAACAATACCTACAACAACTAAGTTTTAATCTAAGCATTCTAATTCTGTGGGAAGTCCACACAACACAAAGTAACAACATCATTGAAATATACTTTCATAATTATTTTTTTTCCTACTGATGGATGACTAAAAGATGGACAACCAGTCTACCTGACTTCAAAGAGCTTGAGCATATAAAGTGGCAGCCAACATAACTGCAGTATAATAAACAGGATGCTATTGTCCAGTGACGCGTAGACTAATAAAGTTATTGTCATCTTTAAAGATGTTATTCTTGGTATGAACAGACCTTTAGCAGAAATCATACCTGATGAGTGATCAGAATCAGTGGTGGTGTCTGTGGCCTCTGTTAGTGTCTCCCTGGGGACCTCTGAAGGGGCTGAAGTAGCTTCTTCATGTAATGTTTCATGGTCAGTAAGTGACTGTGTCATCATCAATGCTCCTGCTGCAACTGTGGCTGAACTAGGTGAAGTCAAACCTGGTGACTTGGTAACACGGTCAGTCAGTTGAGCAGTTTTGCTTTCTGAATAGCTGACGAATGTCTGAGATGCATTTTGTGTTGATTTGGAGGTTCCCGAAGTTCCTGTAGATTCTTCAGTTATTAAGCTTTGCACAAAAAAAGTGGGTGTAACTGTAGAATCAGCGATGGTTACTTGACTAGAGGTCTCTGAATGTTGAGGTTCTGGGCTGGTGGATCTCTGTGTAGACAGAGGTGGGGGGTCCGCCATAACAACACCAACACCTGTCTCATCTTCATACTCAGAGAACAGAGTAGACTTAGCACTCTCAAGAAAAGTAGCCTCTGTTGCCAATGTAAAAGATGACTTTGTGGAAGTGTGTAATTCATCCTTGCCTTTACCAGCACTGGTCTCACTAGCTGTGTGAATCAAAATCTGTGCTGGCAATTTTGGTATTGACTCGCTAAGTGATGACGATTCAGTTTTGTTTCCAGATACATCTGTGTTTACTAATGTCATTACAGTGGCCTCTGATTCTAAAATGTTGTCTGTTGTAACCCCAACCACAATAGATTCCTCTGTTTTCCCGACTGCATACATCGGTTTTGTGCTTAGAGAATCTGAGAGTAAAATGTCAGGTAGAACAGTCTTCACTTCAATGATGCTCATGTCCTCTGTCTCCTCCATTGCTTCAACTGAGGCTGTGGGAACTGCCGTAGTAAGTTCTTCACGGATCACATCTCCACGAATGTTTGCTTCATCACCAGCCTTCTCAGTGCCAAAATCACTAATCTCAAAATCTGGAAGTTTTGTTGTTGGAACGCTTTCGTCAGATTCCGCAAAAGGTGTGATGATAGATTCTAGTCTGTCGGGGACGTGGCTCGTCTTTGGTGGTGCCATGCTTGTAGAAAACATAGAAGGGGCGTCTGTTGGAGAAAGGACATCATCAGAGGTGGCCTGTGACCCATGAGAGGGAATTGCCTCAGGAAAGTGAGTCTGGTATGTGGTGGTCTCTGTGCTGAAGAATGCAGTGGTGGGCTCCATAGTGGTACCACTCTGTACTGTGACATCCACCCAAGAGGACTGGTTGAATAAAAGCTTAGAACCTAGAGTAAAAGATGTATTAATTAATAGAAATCACAGTATTTTGTATTATAGAAAACAGAGTGCATTTAATCCAAACTGAAATATAGCACAAAATTAATAAGTAATCAGATTGCAACTTCTTGTTTACAGAAACATAAAAAACACTATTACTATAAGCAAAATTATAAAAGTCACTATTACTTTAGGTAAAAGGAAAAAGCTAAATAAAATTATATATGATATCCTATAGTTATATGCAATATATGTATATATAATACATCTAAGTACAAAACATGTTCGTTAAATAAATATAAAAGTACACTACTGTTGAAAACTTACTGTTGAAAGTTATTTTAAACTGCAATAATACTGCACAATGTTTCTGGTTTTACTCTGTTTCTGATCAAATGAATACAGCCTTGGTGAGAATAAGACACGTCAAAAACATTAAAATGTTTTATTCCCAAATGTTTGAACAGTGGTGTAATATCATTATTTACTTTTAAATAAGATTATTTAAGAATAATAGGAGTATTCAAATATTATGACATTTTATTTTTGTCTCATGGTTGTCTTGGTTTGAAATCCAGAATTAAATTTAGAAATTTGGACAAATACTTTTTGAGGCCACTGTATCTAATTTTTTATGTTTTTAAATACCGTGATCTCTAAATAAATCTCTGTTATGGGATCTTTCAATTTTCACACAAGCTTCCAACTGTCAGTCCATCTCTTGGGACATTATGCTTGATCGTATGATTATTATAATTATATTGGTTCCACAACTTAAAAATTGTATTGCAAATTTAAATGCATTCACACATGCAGCTTACATGACCTATAATGGCTTTTAATTACACTTTCTTCACCCAAGAAAAAAAAAATAGTCATCTTCAAATATAACAGGCCAACTGCCAAGGCTCCAGCTGTCCTCCATTATCTACAGGCTCTCTCTATTTAGTATGATGTCAGCCATGAGGTACTTTTTCCCTAAAGAAAAATGTCTGTCATCCATGTGATCCATTGTCTGATGGTTTGTAGGATGTTATAATGTACCACCCTTTTTATCCAGCTCTGTCACTATATCAAACAATCACAGTCATCACAGGTCAGACGAACATGAGAACCAAACCCACCACGGAAGACAAGATACTTGAACACACTCAATGCCGCATTGATCAGAGAGGCTTGACAGAGTTGAAACAGACCAAACAAACAACACGGTCATAGTGTTGAGGTTTAGGGTTAACCCCAGGTCCATTACTTATCACAGCAGTCAGTGGCTGTCATTCTGGGTGAGTGCCCTGCCTAGCATGGGGTAGGTTGTCTAAATTAGCCTCAGTTGAAAAGATAACCCCCCAGGTCAGGGATTAGCGAGGCCCACTGATTTTAGCTTTCTGGTAGTAGCGTTCTCCTTTATCCTCATGTCTTTTCAGATAAGCGCTGGTGCAAATGACAGGAAAGATGGAGAGTCTGACAGCGGAAAGAGACAGAAAAAGAAAAAGTAGCAGGTAACAGCTAAGTAGTTTTTTTAAGTATCTTTATTGATGTCTTTAAGCCTGTGCTGTGCTCCTAAGTTATGAAAAAGGTTATGTTACGCAACAAAAGACTTATAAAGAAACATTAAGGAAAGAAGGCAAAAAATATATGCATCATAGTGGTATGCATTAAGTAGACCTCTCTGAAAAATATGGATAGCTGATATTATAATTAAAATTTAAACACTTCAAACTAAAATCAGGCATGCTAAAAGTATAATTAGGAGTAACAACATTGTAATGTACAATAATAAATTTGGATTTTAACTTTTACATTTTAACAGTATTACTAAATAATTTGTGTTTTCAAGGATTAGTTGTAGGTGAGCTTTAGTAACAGCAAGACTAATTAGAATGTGAGATGTGAAATCAACACAATTAAATATCCAATATTGGCTGCTAAATTAAAACAAAACAAAAAAATTCTTAATATCAGCCGTTACCATTATGATATCAATAAGCAGTATAACCCCCAAGTTGCATAATATTGTTCTTATGAGGTCATCCAAGCTGATGGGAACATCAAGTCTTTCTGAAGTCTGAGTACCTACAACACCACAAGGCAAAGTCTGACAAGCATCTGTCATTTTACCAACAAAGTACTACAGTGGCAAAATGGACCAATGGATGTTTAAACCCTCCTGTTAACCAAGCCCTTAAATGGGCTGCAACCCAGAATGAAGAGTGAGGTCAGTGAATCACTGAAGAATGAGCAACTCTCATGTAAACTTTTCCATACCAGACGTCTCAACTTAAAAGAACAAAAAATGGTTCACTTTAACTTATATTCTGCTTTGATTTACTGCCCTTCAGAGGCCTTCACATTAAGTCTGGAGCTCATGTTTATGTGTTTAATGGGGTGAGGGCTCCATAATATGCATACTGAGAGAAATTACGTCAAAGCAGCTAGTAAAGTGCCATAAACAATAAAAAGCTCAGTGTAAAGATTTTACCTTTGAAACAGTACGCTCCTAGTCTTATATTGGGATCTGGGAAGCCTGTTTGGTTTTGGTAGCGGTACATGGTGCGTACACCCAGCAGACCACCACCACACTGACTTCTAGGTACGGAGACAGGATAGCGAGCGCTGCCATCAGACAACCATCCATAATCACAGCGGTCCAGACCCTGTCTCCAGGCAGCATGGAGTTGACCAGGTGAGGCCAGTTCTGCATTCATGCTTTCACACTCAGCCTTGGCCTCATCAAAGTTCATCTTACGTGGTGTGGGCGCAAAGAAAACATTACCTGAAGTAAAAAAAGCACACACACACAAGAAACATTTTTTATTATTATATATGAAATTAGCTGCATTTTGAGTTTGTCATAAAAACAGCTTGCATGTTAAGAGTATATCCATAATCATTTAACATTTAAAGTCTTTCTAGCAAGTATTTTCAAATTGCCGGTCAAAGAATCAAAACCCTCATATTGGCTCTGAGTGGAGAAGGGATACCCTAATACATATGACAAATGGTTTTCAGAAAAGAAAGAATTGTTTTCCCATTAGCAAACAATGTGATGAATCAAATGAAAATAAAAATGAGTTATTTTCACCCATCCTTGGGTGTAGCTGTCAAAAGCTAGAACTAAGGGTTTTATGACGTCAAAGTAATTTACAGCAGAACAATAAAGACATACCCCGATCTGCTTTCATGAGGGAATGAGACACAACATACAGCAGAGTGTTAATTTCACAAATCCATTTTCCATTTGTTTCTGAAGTTAGTTGTTTTTAATGCTTTTGTCACATCATTGAGCTGGACTTAGCAAATATTAAGAATAATAAGTAAACTTGTTTTTTTATATAATTCTTGTTATTTTTCTCCTTTGTATTCATCATCTTCTCCTATTGAAATTTTTGTTTTGAATGCGGAAACGCAGATTAATTGCACAGCTTAACCATCATAGAGTGATAGTGTATCATTTGCATGTGTTTTTAAGTCCTGTCAGTTTAACAGGGCTAATATAAGAACAAAGAGAGAGAGAGAGTGCGAGGAGGGCGAGAGAGCCCCGGCCACGCGCGTACGCTCACCTTCACCGTCTTCAAACAACACGAGTGCTGTCTTGCTGTCTCTCCCTCACGCATATTAATCAAAATCAATTGACACGATGGTGTCAAAGAAATAAACAAACAAACAAAAAACTATCCAGTGATAAAATGTTTTCTGTGTTGCCAAATTTTGTGCGATATCCTAAACTGCAGAGATAATTGCACGTCTGATTCGCGAACTAATGATTCATTTGAACCGATTCAATTTAATGAATGGTTTAAACAACTGACCTGTCCAACACTGAACTCACGAGACGTCTGAACTGGTGTATAAAAAAAATCTATAACACTTTACAATAATGTTCTATTTATTAAACTATTTAACTACATTATTTAACATTTACTATTACTAAACTGAACTTCTACAACATTGTTAATTTCAACATTTAGGCTATCCTAGCCTTCATAGTTGAAATCAAAAGTTGTACAGTATTTGTTAACATATTTAATGCACTGTGAAGTAAAATTACCAAACTATGAACAGCTGTGTTTTTATAAACTAAGATAAACAAATGTTAATAAATATAGTAACAAAAGTATTGGTATCGTGCAGCCCTAGTTAAAACTAAAATTGGAATTTAAAAGAAAAAGATTTACTTATTTTTTTTTTTTTTTAACTTGAACTTGTTTTTTGTGGCAGATACAATATTGAAAGCTTCCACTTCAATGTTCAATACATCATATGTTCACTGCCAAGTCGTTGATACTCATTTTTGGTCATAACCGCAGTTTAAAACCACATGAAGTATGTCTGCATAGAGCAAATATAATAGATAAAGTACTGCTCTTTCACATTACCACAGAACTGCTGGCCATGTCAACGTGTGTTTTTGTTTTTTTGTTTTTTAATGAGTTGTAAGAAATAACAAGAATAGTAAAATCTGTACCCTCAATCTTATCCACATAGCAGTACACGTCGAAGGTCTCTGTGAGCTTTCGTTTGCCATACGACCTGACACCAGGTTTTCCAGGCAGATTTCCAAAGCAGCCGGGCCTTGGTCTAGTGATTGGATATCTACGGATAGAAACAATCCACACAGACAGAAAAGTTTCTCATAACTAAAAAAGCAGTGCAAGTAGTACAGCCATTGCAGTTTCCTTTTTATATCAACATGTTGACATGTTGTTTTAAATGTATTATGGAGTTTGCCAGAAGAGGATATTGAAATACAGACTGACTGTGTGTGTGTGTGTGTGTGTGTGTGTGTGTGTGTGTGTGTGTGTGTGTGTGTGTGTGTGTGTGTGTGTGTGTGTGTGTTGCTTCTAACCTCACTGTTTGATCTGCAATCCAACCAGCATCACACTGATCAAACCCGTCCTCATGTGCAGCTCTCAGCTGTTCTGCTGTAGCAATGGTGGCTCCAATGTTGCTGCAGGTCTGCACAGCTTGTGCATAGTTCAGAATGTATCTGCTGACCTTTGACCTGTAGTGAAACACCACGCCTGTTCAAAAAGAACAAATAAAACAAACAAAAATGAACATGTCGTAACAAGGTCCATTCCATCCATTAACATATTCATTAAATGGGGGCATATTGTATTACTATCATTGTTGTCAGTGACCACAATAAATATGAAGCCTAATAGAAATCATTCTTGATGATGTCTGCAAGTTGCTTATAAACAAATTAATAAAGCAAGCAGTGTTGAGACATTTGTTTGAATGAGGGGACATTCCATCCAGCCCCATAACTGTCGCTTTGAAACAAATTCAAATTAAATGAGTAATGGATCTAATTAAAATGGCAGTGTGTCTTTGCTGAGAGCAGGGTGGTGCTCCAATTCTAGAGCCAAAGCAGTTCAGAGTTGACCCTTCCCATCCTTTCACGTTGTCTGAGCATAAATCAGCCCATACAAGATGTGTCCCGTCATCAGAGTATATCCAAGCAGTGGGAATACATTAAGAGAGGCAAAATTTATTGGAGCACATTTGACTTTTTACACTGTAAGTGTAATCTGAGAGATTCCAAAACAACCTTAAAATCCCTCAACAATTTAGATAATCTGTGCTTGCGGGTTTTCTCCCACAAACAGCTTCACTCAACAGACTGAACATTCATTTATCTATAATTTACTTGGGTTATGACTGTCATTGATCAATCAGTTTTAAGGATTTTATCATATTGGCAGCATATGTGCTTCATATATAACAATGGTGTCTCTAAAAAGACAAGACAAATTTGAGAGAATAAGAGACAGATAATGTGTTTAAATAAAATCTCACCCTCAACATTCAAACTGACTGTGTCTTGTGTGTCTTCAATCCCAAACATCACTTCACAGTGGTATGTTCCAGCATCACTGGCCCGGAGCTTCACCAAAGTCAGAGAAGCATCCCCAATGTCTTCTGGGTGACTCTGCACGGATACACGGCTTCTGTATCCCGAACCAATCCTAATGACGCCATTCTGAGTTACAAGAACAGTCGTCTCAACACCACCCTCAATTTTGGTCCATTTGATGCGTAGGTAATCTGTTCCTGAGGCATTTCTGTTTCTAGGTCCAACAGTGGGGATGATGGAGAAGGAACACGGAAGGGTCACTTTCCCAGACAACAAGCCGCTGACAGGACGCATCACCAATATCGTGCTAGAGACTGAGAGAATGAAAGGCATGAGACGTTATACACACAGCTGCATCCACCGCAAAGCACAGGAAATCATGCCTTACTGTGTTTATGATAATTGAGCTGAGAATTATTTTACTGCCTCTGTGAAGCCTACGGGTGAGCAAACCAGAAACTACTTTCCTGTAGAAGAGCATACCACCTTGAAGGGGGGACGTTGAAAGGATCATAACTGAGAAAATCATCATATACTCAGACCAACAATGTGAGAAATGCTTTGGACAGGAGGGATTACCCCTCAGGGTAGCACAACACCGTGTGAGAGCATGGCCTCTCAGAGTGAAGAAGTCAAGCCATCTGTTTGCACCAGACTACAAGATCATAATTAAAAGGTATAGGTGCCTGGAAGTAAACCATTAGAGGCAGCTGGGGGACAATAGTTTGTGGGAATGAGATATTACGGTCTTCTTCATTACAGTTTGAACGGTTTAGAAGAAGCATTGAAGTTAATTTTACAAATAAGCTGATTTTTGTTGTATGAAATGAAATCTGAAAAAGAGCACTGAACATGGATGTGTAGTTTATACTCATGCAAACACCAGTCTTAGAATAACAAATGTACACCCTTACATTCAGAAACTATCAAACATGTAAAGATGTATTACCAGACAACACTTTAATATAGATGCTGTTAAAATAAGTAAAAAGCTTACCAGGTTCAGTCGTTGTTTGGTATATGCAGATCAACCACAATATGTGTTTTATATTTAGCAACATCTTCCTGTCTAGGAGGTGAAAAGAAGAATCGATTTACTGATTTGACAAGTCACTTAAATCTATCTGGGTATGGAGCTGAATCACATTTGCTAGCTATTAAGTGTCACGTATGCTGAACGGATTTACTCATCTGACTGAGGTTATGTGTTGGTCATACAAAGCGTTTCCTCTCAGATGGTGGGTGGCGGAATTAAGTATTCAGTTGCTATAATCCCCTGTGGGGGGTGAAGTACAAATTGTTGCCACCGCCACACTACAGAACTCATGAGACTAACTGACCGTAGTATTACGTTTTCCATTTTTAATCCCATGCTTCATACAGTATAAGAAAAAAATCTGCTCCTTGACGTGTTATTTTAAGTTTTTGCCGCCTCAGTGTTTAAGGAAAACTGTGCAGTGGTGAAAACGTGCAGTGATGAGGTCATTACACATTTGACCACTACCGAAAACTCATAAAACCGAGTAATGACATAAATCATTGTGACAAAAATAGATGGAGCCAAACAGTATAAAAAATAAATAAATAAATAAATAAATAAATAAATAAATAAATAAATAAATAAATAATATATAAGTAGCCTACATGTTGTCAAAATAATCCTTACTAAGCTATCTACTCAAAAACGTTTTCAAAGAATCACTTTCATGCATGAACATTCTTATTATCATCCAAGAAGTCGTCTGAGATCTTACATCATCACTTTTCATTCACTCACGCGGTACAAATGTCCAATGTCCAAGTTTCACACTCTTCTCTCCTTTATTTCTTTTGGAAGTTCATCATCACTCTGTAATAGTTAGATCCCCCAGGCTACAGTTGATGTATAATAGTCAAGTATCATCTGTGAATGGATATTCAAAACTGTCTTGCCCTAGATGCCCTAAAACGGAGCTGGAACCTATTACAAGTCACGCCCAATGATGTAAACTCAGCATCAGAGATGTGGAGGATTGTTAACGAGTCTTTGGCACTACTTTATCAGTTTACTGGTTGTCTTTGGATAGTTCTACTTCTGTATTGAGTGAGGTCATGGGAACTTTTAATACTTCCATGTGACTCAGGTTAAAATATTGTTGAATATTAATTAGGCTACTCCATATAGTAAAAATACTATAAAATATCAGGACAACAGAAAATAAATTATGATAATAATAAGACGAAGAAGACTGAAAAACATTTGTTAAAACATAAAGTATTTAAAATATTTTTTTTTTCTGGTTTATTTAAATGTAATCATATCATGACGTTATAAATGCGTACAACTAATCACAGAATCTCTTTGACTAACGATAATGTCATAACATACAGACAACAGTACAAAATAATGAATGAAATACTATACCTTTCCTGAAAGTTATAACTCCAAACGAAAATAAATGTTTCTTAATCCCAGTTCACAGTGAGTCTACATGAAACCTTCATACGTGTCCTTGTATCAGAATGGAAAAAAAGGTGTTCTCCTTCTCCTCAATTTGTTCAGTCTCCCTGGACCGTGTGTTGCTTGCTGTTGTCCGGACACAGAATGTGAACGTTAACAGCACTTTCAAATCCATTTTACACCCTAAATAACTTCGTCAGGCATTTAGAGGAGGGGCTCACTGCCCACCCGAAAAAGTGAGTGGACACCAACTTGCAGTGGTGGCCCTAGGGCGGGGCTTGACGGGGCTAAAGCCCCTTGACTCGGCACAGCCCCCACCCTAATTTCCTATTGTTCAGGTTTTTTTTTTTTTTTTTTTTTTTTTTGTGGCACTTTCATTAATATTGAAAAATAAGCATTGAAAACATAAAAAGTAAATAAATAATAACTAATATGCATGGGGCGGGTCTACGTGGTGGCCAGAGGCGGCACAGTCCCCATCCCCAACCATCAACAGAGATTTGGCTGGCCACCCCAGGTGCCCCCCTACCAGATGTCTTGCGATTTAAGTAAATATCTAACTGCATCTGGCAGTGGCGGATCCTGGCATGTGTAGGCAGCTACCTAGGACCGCTTTCTTCTCTTTAGATTTAATTTTAGGCGGTTTCTATAGTGACCATAATGACAATATCGAGAGCGCATGTTACGCGATCCATGTAACGCGCGAGTACGAATCTCCAATCGCAAGTATGTAGTTTTCCTTCACTCACATAAAACTGGACGTGTGCTTTTAAATATGTTCTTTTATGAATTGGCTCTGCTCTCTCTCAGCTAGTACACGCTCAAACGTTCTCCTCGCATCACTGCTGAAGACCAGATTAGCTTCTTTTTTTTTTCTAATTCAGGTGAAGAGCTTTTCTCACTAAATGGAAGATATCTGATTATAGTCAGCCTTCTTGTTATTTATTTTATTAAGAATTATTTTAGTTAAGTGCTTAAATTGTAAATATGCATTTATTAAATTATTTGATTTAGTGCATTTGTATTTTGTATACAGTTTTACAATAAAGGGTATTAACCAGGCTCCAGAAATAATCACTGAGGGTGCTTCTAAAATTAGTGAGGGTGTTTTAGTCTTAATGCATATTTTTTTTACATATTTTGTCCCGTCTATTGCTTTGGATATCACTCTGTCAAACATTGCTACTTCGAGAGAATCAAAACAAAGTTCTACCTTTTTAAATGGATTGCCTAGAAACCATGAAAAGATAACTCATAATAACCACTAAAAAGGATGTCACTCATTGTCAGTGAATCTCACACTAGGCAAATAACATATTATATGGGGTGACCATATTTTCAAAATGATGACGGGGGGCGGGGCTTCGCCCAACAGTATAGCCTAACACTTGTTTTTTCTTTGTGTTTTTTTTAATATATATATATATATATATATA
Organism: Carassius auratus; assembly: GCF_003368295.1. NCBI lineage: Eukaryota > Metazoa > Chordata > Actinopteri > Cypriniformes > Cyprinidae > Carassius > Carassius auratus. The sequence continues at coordinate 12,021,529 of NC_039272.1, read as the reverse complement.
TATATATATATATATATATATATATATATATATATATATATATATATATATATATTATAAATAAAACAAGAAGATAGAACAGAATTGAGAGTGCAAATGTTAGAGGATCAAGTTAAAAAAAAAAAAAAAAGGAGATAAAATTAGAAGTAGCATTAGAATAGACAGTGCTATAGATAGAGGGTCAAATGAGGATGAAAGAGATTTGTTTTCAGCCGTTTGTTGAAAATATTATGAATTCAGCTGCTTGGATTGAGTTAGGCAGGTCATTTCACCAGGAGGCAACAGTTAATGTAGAGGTCCATGAAAGTTTTATCATAGGTAGTATGGAAAATATGTCAATAAAAGCATTTCAGTCAAATGCAATTTATGCTATATTTCAAACCTTTAAAGGGGTCATATGATGCGATGTAAATTTTTCCTTTCTCTTTGTAGTGTTACAAGCTCTTGGTGCATAAAGAAGATCTAAACTCTCAAAACCAAAGAGATATTCTTTATCACAGTAAGGCTCATTCAAACACGCCCCCACATCTCTACATCACTATGTGGGAAGATCTGCAAAACGCAAAATTAAGAAGGCATACCTTTTACTCTCTCTTTTGCAAAATAAATGTAAACAGTTACTAAGAAAAAATGAGTAATTAAATTACAGTTACTTATGAAAATTTTAAGGATTACAAAGAGGATTACATTTGAATATTTACACATACCCATCCACATACAGCTTATTTCTTTTCCGCGTAGGGTTTCAAGGGCAGGTCAGTTTCATCTGTAAATATGCTTTGTAGTTTTGTCTTTGTTTACTTAATCAAGCAGCAGCAGCACATTGCTCACACTCACACAAAATATTGTATAAACAAGATCATTACTATTTATTGTAATGTTACAATAGTAATTTAGCAGACAAATATTCATATTTTTCATAGGTTTAGGGGAAGCTAGTGCATACAAAAACACAATCCTTAGGAAAATGAATGTAGCCTATGATATGGCACTGACCGTGGTTTAACCATGGAATTTGTAGTAAAAATAAATACAAGTGGTAATTAATTTGCCAAAAAACAAAAATGCACTTACAAAACATGGTAAAAGTCAAATAAAAATCTTCAGTATTAAAGTCATGAGAGGATGGATGGATAATGGAAGTGAAGGTGCAGTTCAGGAGAGAACTCTTAGTTATATTGCATGTCCCCAACCTAAGGATTTAAATCTTTTTCATGTCAGGTCCACAAAATAGCGTTGTCCATGTTTCAGAATGTGTTGTGGGTGTATGAGTGTGAGATTTCCAAGCCTAATTTCTTTTTCCCAGTCTGACCCTCGTGGAAATTAATGGCACAGACATGCGGTTTCATTTACTACACATCAGAATCAGAATCAGAATCAGAATGAGCTTTATTGCCAGGTATGTTTACACATACGAGGAATTTGTTTTCGTGACAGAAGCTCCGCAGTACAACAGAATGACAGCGACAGAACATAAAACACATAATAAAAGAATAAAAAATAAAAATATGTAGACAGTGAATGACAATATACAAATGACAATTGTAGGCAGGTATATTACAAAGTGAAGTTATGTATGTACATATATATTGTGTGCAAAATTTAAGTGTATACTAAGTATGTGTGTTAGATAAATAAAGTGTGTGTGTATATAAATATAAAGTGTAGTGTGTTCGCCATTATTGTCAGCTGTTCATAAGATGGATTGCCTGAGGGAAGAAACTGGTCCTGTGTCTGGTCGTTCTAGTGCTCAGTGCTCTGTAGCGTCGACCAGATGGCAACAGTTCAAAGAGGGAGTGTGCTGGATGTGAGGGGTCCAGAGTGATTTTGACAGCCCTTTTTCTCACTCTGGATAAGTACAGTTCTTGAATAGATGGGAGAGTTGAACCGATGATTCGCTCAGCAGTCCGGACTACCCTCTGTAGTCTTCTGAGGTCAGATTTAGAAGCTGAGCTGAACCAGACAGTTACTGAAGTGCAGAGGATGGATTCAATGATGGTGGAGTAGAACTGTTTCAGCAGCTCCTGTGGCAGGTTTAACTTCCTCAGCTGACGAAGGAAGTACAACCTCTGCTGGGCCTTTTTTACGATGGAGTCAATGTGAATGTCCCACTTCAGGTCCTGAGAGATGGTGGTTCCCAGGAACCTGAATGACTCCACTGCAGTCACAGGGCTGTTCATGATGGTGAGTGGGGGGAGTGCAGGGGGGTTTCTCCTGAAGTCCACGATCATCTCCACTGTTTTGAGCGTGTTAAGCTCCAGGTTGTTGAGACTGCACCAGACAGCCAGCTCTTTTACCTCCTGTCTGTAAGCAGACTCGTCACCGTCCTGAATGAGGCCGATGAGTGTGGTGTCATCTGCAAACTTCAGGAGCTTGACAGAGGGGTCCTTAGATGTGCAATCATTAGTGTACAGGGAGAAGAGTAGTGGGGAGAGAACGCAGCCCTGGGGAGCTCCGGTGCTGATTGTACGGGTGCTGGATGTGTATTTTCCCAGCCTCACTAGCTGCTGCCTGTCTGTCAGGAAGCTGTTGATCCACTGACAGACGGAGGTGGGCACGGAGAGCTGATTTAGTTTGGGCAGGAGGAGGTTTGGGATGATCGTGTTGAAGGCCGAGCTGAAGTCCACAAACAGGATCCTCACATAAGTCCCCGGTCTGTCTAGGTGTTGCAGAACATAATGCAGTCCAATGTTTACTGCATCATCCACAGACCTGTTTGCTCTGTAGGCAAACTGAAGAGGATCCAGCAAGGGTCCAGTGATGTCCTTCAGGTGGGCCAGCACCAGTTTTTCAAATGACTTCATGACTACAGACGTTAGAGCCACAGGCCTGTAGTCATTTAGTCATTTAGTCCTTACACATAGGCCTACTGAAGCTTGCAGTGTTTTCAGCCTCTGCCGTCTCAATATGTGAGCACCTGAACACAAACATACTCTCTAGAGCTGCTGTGAGTCACTTCATGAGCATTTGACTTATTTTGAGAAACTATCATCATATCATATACAAAAAGACAGCAGTGTTTCAAAAAGACACCAATGTTTAAGGAGTTTAGTACATAAAATAGGAACCATGCTTATTAGATAACCGTATTTGAGTTGATGTATATGCTTTTATTTTTTTTATTAACAATTTTTTCCACAAACCATTGTTAGATGCAGTGTTTCCTGTAGTTATGCAAAGATTTGGATTCAAAAACTTTATCTATAAATTATTTCTTTTGAATCTGCACTGAACTTCAGCTCAAAGTAAAAGGCAATACTAAAAGTTCAATTGTGTAGTGGATGTGTTCAAATGTGATCATTTTAATTCAAGTGATGAAGGATGGTGAAAGTCTGACAGTACTGATTACTACTTTAAGGTTAAACCTGCTTGGTGTAAATGTTTGAAAATGATTAACAGTTGCAAATAAACATTCATAAGAAATTTAGAAAAGAACTTAAAAGTAATTAGTTACATAATTAAAGTGATTAAAAAAGTTACATTACTATTACATTTTAAATAGGTAACTTGTAATATGTAACCTATTACATTTCCAATGTTACCTTCCCAACACTTCCATCCGGTGGAATGATTGGAAATGAGCGACACCTGCTCCACTCATCGGCCTCGAGTCCCACGGCAGCAAACTCCCTCGCTCTGTTCGATGGTGCCGCGGATTCACCACAGTGGCGAGGGATCTTCCACAGTGCTTCCCTCCTTCCTCCCGGGTTTCGGCACCAGTGTAACAATATAAAAACTTCAAAGTCATTTCTCAAAGTCATCATCTATTTTCACATTAACCCTTTATTACAAGCCACAAATGATTCCCGTATTAATTTAATCTCAACAGTTATTTGGTGGATCACATGCATCAGACTGTTTCATCTCCACACAGAGGGGAAAACACACTAATTACAGCACAGATGATAAGAGAGAACAGCCAGATGTTCAAAAGGTTAGAAAGTGACTCTGTGAACTTTGAGACAGGTTCACGCTGCACTATAAATCAATTTAATATGTCATTTGTTGTTTTATAATTATTTAATTTAATCTAATTAAATACAGTGTAATCAGTTTTACATCGAACCCCCAACCTTGCGCTGGATATCACTTGAGCTACAGTTTTTTTTTTTTTTTGAGCGAGAGAGAGTGTGTGTGGATAATTATCACAGTTTTTACAGATAGCATTTCATGAGACCTTACCACAAACAGTTAACATCTAAACTGGCCAAGATGTGCATTTCCAGGTCATTGCTCTTCTGGTTTATTTCCTTCCGAGATAACAGATCTTAAGTTCAGCTGGAAAAGCTCACACACCTCACCCATAGCCTCACCACATGGCTCAGTGCTTTAACCATTACTCACTCTAAACCAAATGATTAGACATGGTCATCCAGTTGCAACTCAGACAGAATTTCAATAGTCCTCTTTGATAAATTAAACATCTCTAGCACATTTCTCAAAAGGACTACTACCTACATTAAAAATATTACGGACTTTCTAAGTAATTCCAGACTTTCCAGACTCATTTCATTTAACAGGGAACCATGTCTACAAGAAAAGCTATATTGGAGCAGAATAATATGTTGTTGATGATATTGTGTAAAAAAATTTAAAAGGTATAATTAGCTAAGTAACTTTTAGGTTGTACCCTGGCAACCCACCAGTTTGTCATTTCTTACAAGACACAAAGAATCATATGTTCTTTATGTCAAATCACCCAGACATACCATTAATTCTTAGTCAGAGACTTAGTCTAGTATAGGCACTGAAAACTAGCTCAAACCAGATGATAAATCAACTGCTATAGCTAGAAATGAACCTTCATCACAACCACCACTGACCCTCTTACAAGCTACTGTTGTGATTATGAAGAACAGTTATATGAATAACAAGACACAACATGCATGTTACAGCAAGCAACAAGTGTTTTGTCACTTTCCCCGACAACCCTTAGCAGTCTGTGTTCAGACATGCTACATAATCACATGACTTATGTTGGGGAAACATGGTCTTTGGAAAAAGCATTAATTATACACGGCATAAATACAAATACAATAATGCAACTCCTATAATTACAAACTACAGCTATGTTGATACTGTCTAATTATTAAACATTCTTCTCTAGGTTCACAGAGTGTGGCAGTCGTGTCCAGGTTTAATTCTGTATTCTGAACAGGTCTGTCAGTAATGCTCTGTTAGCTCCGTTCACCATTTCCTAAGCACAATAAAGGCAATAGAGCTGGCAGCTGGAGAGGACTAGGGTTAGTTTGTACCATCCTGTCTGTTGAAAACAGGAACTACATCAAAATAAGCACATGTAGCTGTAACAGATGTAAATCATTGAAGCAGTTAGGATATCAAATTTAAAGTGAAACAGTCAGTGTTAGTTGTTACCAGATGTGATGTGATCTATGTGCAGTATGTGTGTTTATATGTAAAGAAAATCTTAAATTTGGATTTGTTTTACAATGCATTTTTAACCTTTCTGGATCTGTTATGTTTTGGTTACCTGGACATTCAGTGGAGGATATGCTGGAGTAAGAGTGATTTTTAAAATGTTATCATTATGTTCTTGCCTCAGTTTACCAGAAGCCTCCATACCAAACTTTAAATTTCACTATAATATACTTACACTTTAGGTCAGGGTTATTAGAAACAGAGATCCTGATCAGAGACCAAGCTGAGCTGGGGTTTCATAGAGCCTGCTTTAGATTATAAATGTATATGTGTCTCAGCATTTCATATGTGGTTCACATACATGTATGCATATAAAAATGTACAACAATTACAACAATTCTTTAATTATATATAGTAGTGCTATTTTGGATTAACGGCAAAGAAAGCTTTTGTTGGACCCATGGTAAAGAAAGCTCACATTGTGAATTTTGTTAGTGAAAAAATAAAGTATATTACATAATTTTTAAAAAAAGAAAGCCATACACTGAAAACCAGAAATGCAGAGTTACACCAACCAAGCCTTTACCACTTGGAGCATTTATCTAATACAATATAAATGTTTACATCTCATACAGAAGATGAAGTTTTATTATATTTATACTGTGATAAATCAACACTGTTTTAATATTATAAAAAGTATTAATAGTCCACAGTGACCTTTCCGAATCAACAGTACATACAGTGTTTCTACAGTAACTTTGTCCTGACAAGTACTTGTGAAGCTGTGTTCATTGTCTCTCTCTGGTCATACAACTCACACTTGCAGGAATGTCCTGCTTGCTTCTGTCAGTGTGGCTGTAAAGCAATTAAGGGTAATTAAGAGGTTTTTTTTAGGGTGGACTCAGGAGAATAAGGCCCAGAGCTAGGAAAGAACAAACCCATTGGCAAGATATAAATCTGCATTCTAGCCCAAAATAAACATTGCATTTTCTGTATATAATAAATGTGTCATTTAAATAAATAATGTATGACTCTTGTCATGTGTTGTAATCTTTTTTATTATTATTATTATTATTTCTAATACAACAAAAATACACAAAGACTGCAGAATAATATATTTTCACATATATATATATATATATATACACACACACACACACACACACACACACACACACACACACACACACACACACACACACATATATATATATATATATATATATATATATATACATATATCAAAGTCTTTGAAGTATCCCTTTTAAGAACTAGGGGGTGAAGCAAAGGTCAGTCAAATTAGTGTCCTCAACTAAAATAACAGCAGCTTTTACTGTGAGGGATATCGTTTTGAGATTTAGGGGAGGGTGACCAGAGATAACCATTATGTGACTCCACTGACACCATGCTTCCTGCTTCTTTGACCTCCAGTTCAGGCTTTGACACCCTTCCAGAGAAGCAGTACATCTAACATTCCACAAATGCAGGGTTAACAATCAATTCACCAACATTCATTTAAATCTGGCTAAGGACAACAATTGCTCACTGGTTTTAAATCCACTGTATGCAAGTGTGTCAATGGGAACCACACCATTCAGATAATTAAGATCAAAATACAGTGTAACTGACAAGTGATGATACTATAGGTCAGGAGAACCTTTTCGAAGGTCATCTGTTCATAAGAGACCATTAATTTGGGGAAAACAGCAGATAAGTCCTTTCAGTCAATACTCTGAAATCTGTGTGCATGAATGATTTTGTAGGTGTGAGTATATGATAAACACATTTTCTTTTCCTAACCTGCACAAAGATTGAATTGCTGTATTTTATCAGGGCTATGTGAATGTACTTTGGGCATTACATCAAGTATTTCACATCAAGATGTTTCGCTGCGCTCATGGAGCTAATTTCCAAGACACTGAAACACAACAGAGAAGCATAAAGTTCCTCCCCGATTCCTAAAATGATTAAAAAATCAAATATGTTGTCTTATTTAGCTTTTCAAACAGAACACCTCACAGTAATCTAAATATAGTAACATAAAATATCTTAACGTATTTATAAAAAAAGTTAAATAGTATGTGAATAAAGAAAAACAGAGTTTTTCAAGAGGTAGGAAGCACAGATTTTATCGTGGTAAAACTGGAATTAATTAAGCACAAATGCTATTTTGGGGATTTCCGTTTTTCATTTTCCTACCTAATTTTGAATGCCTGCCTATACTAATGCTACAGTGTAAGCTCAGAAAGTTTGGTATAATTTCAAAGGAAACCCTTTGAAATTACATAAAACACTGTTGAAATTGATAAAAATGACAATATATGCTGTCTGTGTTATAATAAATAGGGAAAAAAACAAGGCGCTTTTTTATTTTATTTGTGTAAACTGAAGTTTGAAATGGTATAACTCAGGCATTGAAGGGGCTGGCAACTTCAGACCAATGTCTTGTGATTCTTCCAACTGTCAGCTATTAGAGGAAAACAGAAATTTCTTTCTATCCTAATCTATGCAAAAGTTATTCTATTCCAACTGAAGGAAGGAATAATACCATTTTTGTATAAAATTTTTGTCTAAATAAGTATGAAGTCATCTTTTGCACACTTGCAGTATGGAATAATGTGATCTCTGTATATTGTTTGACAGAAAACACTCAGAAGTTACATAAAAAGCTGCTGTTTGTGACAAATAGTATTATTTATGTTGTTTCACATATGATGAACCATCTCAATACAATGTGCTTTTTTTGTGTGTGGGTTTTCTGAACAGTCTTTGAAAGAGAATAAGTCAAATTACACAATAGCAACATGCATAAAATTATAAAAAATATCTGGTCTATCACAATCTAAAATAGAATCCACAATCTCCAGCTTCATATCGTTTCATTTATGTCTATTCTGCATCGTGTAGAGATTGAGAGACCTCGCCTGTCTCTTTCATATTTCATATTTTGATTTTTTATCAGCGTGTATGTTGGTTTCGTTTCTGACACAGCGTAAACAAGCTCCCCGAAGCTTTTGCGCGAACTTCGGAGCGTCAACAAACTAATTTATGTTTATTCCCCCAGTACTGTACGGATTACTGTACATTCACTGAGATGCGGTCGAACACTGCACAGTTATGAAAATAAACATATTAGCTTATTGCTAGCGAAGCTTCCAAGCCTCAGAATAAAGAATCAAATGTATGAAAGCGAGTAGCACGCGTATAGGCTTACCAGATGCGCGTCCTGACCTCTCCACGGCGAAGTTGGCTAACCATAACTTGTTTTATGAATATTATGCATTATAAATCCGGAGATTCGGCCATTTGTAGTTTTGCCTCGCGTGGCCTTTGTTTAGAAGCAGCAAAAAACTCAGTTTCCCAGAGACCATTGCGTCTCCACGAGCGGAAAAGGAGTGGGCAGTCGCTGTCCAGTTCCAGCACCCCCGCGGTGCTGAATCACACCTTCGATTGGAGGGAACGACTTGTGAATGGCAGCTATCAGGACAAATAGCGCTTCACAAAAGAGATCAGACGTCTATAGCAGAAGAAAGGCATTTAGACCCGTCTATATGACTTGAAGATCTTTTCAATAATACAGCCCTTGGAGCGCTTTTGCGCACTTGTACAAAACGCTTTATATCTCAGCAATGGAAGCACGCAGAAACGTAAAAATGGTCTTGTTTGAAAGAAGAGATTCTAATCTAAAAGATTATATCGAGTATATAGGTATGCGTGGCTGTTTGCGGCTGACTGAAGCGGTGCAAAATGTATAAATAATAAGGTGAGAAATTTTACATCGCGATTCTGTTGAAGATCATTCGATCTGTGATTGTCACACAATAAAATGATCTACATCATCAGATTCCTGAGAATGAGAGCTTTCTTGTGATATATGACTTGACTGTTTTGTGAAAAATATTTTAAATACACATTCTTACGAAAACGTATTCGCAATCGTTAGATGGAAATTTATGGGGGGGGGAAATATATTTCTTAGCTTAATTTGACTACTTTATGTATAATAAAACCCCAATTAATGGTATTCTTTGTAAAGAAAACACTCTAAGCTTTCAAATGAACCCATTTTTGGGCAAATGCCATATAAGGAAGGATATGCAAATGAGACACAAACATCTGGCATGCTATTTTCGGACCCGGTACCGGGTCTGCAGAGTTTATTAAGATCTATTTTATGTTTCTGTGTGTATCTGCAGTACTGTACCTAAACGTGTCTTTTTAAACTGACCAATAAAGCATACTTTTACAAATTGACTTAAATGCCTTATAATCCACAACAGACTTCCATTAATTGTTTGATCTATCTCCAAGCCTTCCATGTATAGAAGTGCTTTTAAATTACAAGTGCGGTCAACATTGCATAAAGCTCTCAAGAGGTTTTCAGTGACATTATATATTCATAAAATAAATTACATATTTTTTTTATATTTTTACATTTTAGGGGAAGCCCATGCGGTTTTAAAACAACCTCCACTGTGGAATTAAGAAAGACAATTCAAATTAGACAATGATCATTTAACAACAACCCCTTCCAAAATAAGAAATGCTTGTAAGTTGCCTTGTGGATGTAATTTGCCCTCAGTGCTGATTTATTAAATACTCAATGGTCTATATACTGCGTTATTTCCAAGAAGTCATAAGAACAGCACTAGGAGGGACATTTTTAACTCTACCATGAAAGGTTTGTGTTCATCTAATCATCAGAGTGACTATTCGGGATGGGCTCTGAGTAACTTTTCAACAATCATCACAAACTCCTCAGTCCTTTGATTGTCTAAACATTCTCTGTAGATATTGACTTGTCAGCTGACTCACAACCTGGCCTAATTTTGATGAATCAGAGTGGAGTAAAAACTTAGCAGAGAAAGCTTTCAAGAAACATTTAATTGAAACATACCTTAAAATATGCAACAAATTAATAAAGCCTTGGAAGACACAGTAACAGTGTAAATTTTATTCTCTCTTTAGAAAACGTGACTTGAAAACACAAGATTTGAGACCAAGTCTGTGGTCTTAGCTGTAAACAAAATCTTTGGTGTTTAGAAACTCAGACATGCCATACAATTAAGACATTTACAAAGTTTTGCATCATGATTCAATGACAGAATTGGTGGGGAAATAAGCTAATATCATGTTTTATTCCTCCCTCCCTCACATATCCACAAGTGACAAATGAAGCTTGTTCTGAGATGACTGACTCCATTAAATTAAGCTTAATTTAGTCTCTTTGTCTCTCTCACTGATCCATGTAATCCCGTCCTTTAAACTTTGACAGCTTAAAAACATATTTCCATTCCCTTGCCATGTAAACAGAAGACCCCATGCTGCCTCAGACACATACATAAACACCATACTCAAGCCAGATTTTAAATAGGTTCGGTACAGTTGATCAAAAAACATAAACTAGACATGTTTTGGCATTGGTTGTCATACAGACCAACCTGTCATGTCATGGGTGATGGGCAAATGACTTTAGGCAAGGTAACCAGGGCCTCTCAAAAATACCTCATAGTCTAAAGCTGCTTATAGGGAAATTAAGTCAGTTTGTAACCACAGAGTTGGATACGTTCTTAGTCACTTCAATGTCTCATTTCTGCACATGAGAGTTTCACTCCAGTAAGAACTCTTTAACTCAAGACATACTGAGAATACTGCTTTATTCAGATTATATTGTTATATATAGTTATAGTTATAATTATATATAATTAGCATTTTGAGTATTTTATTAAGATTATTTTAATCTAAATAAATGTTAATAATATTAAGACTTGGGTAAGAATTGGGTAAGAATAATAATAAGAAGAATATTACATATTATATATACATATTACATATGCTAGTTTTAGTTTTTAGCTTTTTTTTAATTTACAAAAATTAAAAAGACAATAAAAAAGGAAGAAGAAAAAAAAAGTGGACTTTAACATATTCAAGGAATGCCACCAGAACTAATAGAAACGGGAAAAAGGCCCATAATATAACTTTGTTTGGTTTTTTTGGAATGCCAATCCAAAATTCCTCTAGAACACTTTTAATTTTAACGACTGAGATGGTGAAATTCTAAATCTTCTACATGTACAGTATGTAGGTCCATTATAATTATTATAAACACTTCAATGCTTCATATCATCATTAAATACTTCTCATTTTTGGCCCACATTCTCAATGGCCAAACAGACTTGACAGCGGATTTCTCCTCTGCTCTTCTTTCATCCACAGCTGTGTGATGATCGTGTGCTATGACATAAGCCTGATATACTGACTATAGTACATTAGCAGCTAGGGTACAGTCGAGTAAAAGAGTGAGCGGTCAGTGATATTTGAAAAATATAAAAAAATAAGGCTGTTATTTTTCACAGTTATTTTTAACTATTAATTTCAAAATCACTGAGATCCACTGGTGTAAGCAACTGGAAATGGAAAATCGTCCCAAATAAGCACAATCAGACAAATAAAAAGAGCCTCCATTAGACAATGAAGTTTGTTAGTGACACCCACTATTTGTGAGCAACTGAAGAAACACACAAGGACTACAGTGTGTTCAATACAAATGCATCAAGGTACGATAAACCACTATGTTAACAATCTTTTCCTGGAAAGGGAGATCTCCTAGCTATACAGTGAGGTGTCCGTTCAGTCCAGGACCCTGTTCTCAGCTGTTCCCTCAATAACACATGCAGACCCTCATAAAAGAGCATGTATTAAGATTTCACCAAGTGATCCACTACAGAACATCAGAGGAACTAAAGTTCTTATATTTCAAGTTTTAGGATAACTCACCCACCCCCAATAGACTAAGACAGACATTGTTATCAATTATATACTTTGCTTAAATGTTTCCAAAAGCTGCACTTACTTTATTCCTGAACTATTTTTTCCTGCAAAATAATAACAGGCGAGTGAAAGAAAGAGAGAGAACACTCATCCGAGTAATAGGAGACTCTAAGTCATCTGTGTTTAAACAAAGTGAGATGTGTTTATGACTCCCTGCCTACTCTCCTCAAACAAGGCCGTCCTGGGAGGATGCACTGACCTAACATTGCTTCTCAAGAGAATAACTAGCACCAACACATACGCATGCTGACATGCACAAATTCTCTTATATATACAGTATGTTAATGCAAAATATATGAATGTAGTGACTAAGTGTTGTCAAGATGCAACATAACTGTCTGTGCCTTTGTCTGAAGCGTCTTTAAAGTGCAACAACAGTAAATATTTGAACAGGTCATTTGCTCAAACCCACTACTTTAGTATTGCTAGGAGCCACGCTTAACTAATGGAGTTACAAGGATGCCTGAGATCATGACATAAATAAAACTGTCAACATATGAAGATGAAATGCTATAAGATTATGCTAACAATGAATGGTTAAAACCAGTGTCACACTGTCATCAAGAATTCAGGCCATAACAAAACCACCATCAAGTTCAATGTGTTTGGAAGTAGGGCTGGCAATATCGGAGTTCCCTGCTTGGACACCAAACCCTTCCCTCATGTCTCAAGGGTCTCCATCGAGCCCTGTTGCAAAGCTGTGAGCCAATAAACACATTTCATAGAACAAACCACTTCCTTCTGCAAATCAGTAAGCATTCTAATAACTGACAAGCATGTGCTTTCATTGTTGAATTAGACCATAAGCCATCTCAAGCTCTTCCATACTAAACCACATGAAACTTTTGAACTTATTCGAAACAGATGCACTGCTTTGAAATTTGCCTTGATCACCATGTTAATAAAGTTCTGTATGACCATTGCTCAACATGTTGACACAGACTACAGTACCCTCTAAGAAAAATGACACTGCTGCATTTTGATGAATTTTTAGGGGAAGCCCATGCATTTTTAAAGCAGCCTCCACAATACAAATTGCTTAATGAATATTAATTTAAAAGTAGATCTTCCAAAAAAGACATTTACGAGTTGCCTTAAATGCCATTGTCATTGCTGATGTATGGAAGTAATTAGCAGCCATAGTGCTTAAGATCAGGAGGTCTTACCAACTGTTCACACTGTCAATCCAAATCTGAATATCTGTATGTTCATTTGGAATCTGATTTAAATGACTAAATGGTTACACTGTGTATCACAACTATTTATCAAATTTGTGCATCCTGTTGTTTATTGTTTTGTTGTTGTTTTTTGTTTTTGTTTTTGGTGGGGGGGGGGTGCATTACATTAGTATTGCAATATTAGCCTATGCCAGCAATATGGATAAGTTTGCAGTACAGATGTTATCTTACATGGCAATAGATATCCATGGCTCTGGACTAATACATTTTGTTTGGCAGTGGCAGAAACATAGGTGATGGACATATGTGGCTTTATTTCATACTGTCATCTCGACCAGTCTCAAAATCCAAAGAGCCATGTAGACAAGGCCAGTTAGCAGTCTATTGCAATTTTCTGCTCGACCTGAACTTTACAATAACACAAACTTGTTTCTGCAATGACTTTCATCTTGTTTCCTGCAACAACACCTGACCTGTTTACATTCTAAGCGTTGTGAGAAAATGGCATTTCACGAGAAAAGCTACAAAAAAATTTATCACAGCAGTCTTACTGAAATGAACTTACAGAAATGTGATTTGAATATGATTTCAAACAACATGTGAATGTAACTTGAATAGATTTTTACCACTCATATTTGCTAAAAATGATCAGATTCCAATTAGATATACACAAAAAAAAGTTAATAAAGTCCCCATAATATCAATATTTAAAATTCTTATTTTGGTCCCACTTTTTTTTAAACGTCCCTAAAATCTGTGTACTTATATAGTAACTAAATGTGTACGTAGAATGTAACCACAGTGTAAGTACACATTGGTATGTATCTACAGCTGTAATATATCTGTAACTACACACATGTACTGTAACAACCGTCAGAATGGTTTGTGTAAGTACAAATGTGTAACAGGACATTGGTAACAACACTTTTTTTCACTTCACTAAGTACTCGCAGAGATGTATAAAGTACTAGAGACCCATACTTGAGTAAAAGTACAAGTGCTCTATCAAAAAAGTGACTTGAGTAGAAGTTGAAGTGCTCTTTAAGCACCACACTTAAGTAGAAGTACTAAAGTATTCAACATTTTTTGTATTTAAGTATTGCAAGTAGTCTATTTTAAAATTTACTACTCAAGTACTGAAAGTAAAAGTAGAAGTATTGTGTTATGTAGCTATTAAAGAAAGTAGTCAAAAGTTTGAACATATTGTTTTTACTATTTCAAATGATTAACCTAAAGGACAATCACAATTCCTTTGACTGTAACTTCTTGTAAACAAAAACGGTTACTAGAGTTAGTTAGCCCAATTTGCAAAATTATGTCATTAATAACTTACCCTCATGTTGTTTCAAACCCGTAAGACATTGAGGGTCATTTAGAATTTTTTGAAGCATCGAAAATAGATTTTGGTCCAAAAATAGCAAAAACTACGACTTTATTCAGCATTGTCTTCTCTTCCGTGTCTGTTGTCAGACAGTTAAAAACAAAGCAGTTTGTGATATCCGGTTCTTGAACGAATCATTCGATGTAACCGGATCTTTTTGAAACAGTTCACCAAATCGAAGTGAATCGTTTTAAACGGTTCGCATCTCCAATACGCATTAATCCACAGATGAATTAAGCTGTTGTTTAATGTGTCTGACACTCCCTCTGAGTTAAAACAAACCAATATCCCGGAGTAATTCATTGACTCAAACAGTACACTGACTGAACTGGTGTGAAGAGAGGACTGAAGATGAACACCGAGCCGAGCCAGATAATTACTCGTTCACGAGTCAAGAACCGTTTCTCTCAGAGGCGTCCAATTCGTGAAACGAAGAGCTGATGATACTGCGCATGTGTGATTCTGTGTTATGAGCCCAGGTGCAGTCAACGCCAATGCCGAGCGCAAAAGAATCGGTGAACTGTTTTCTTCAACTGGTTTATTGAATCGAACTGTCAGAAAGAACTAACGTTACTGGTCATCCGAGAACCGATGCAACCGGTTCTTGACTCGTGAACGAGTCATTATCTGGCTCGGCTCGGTGTTCATTTCTCTCTTCACAGCAGTTCAGTCAGCATGCGCAGTCTTCTTAATCGCTTGATTCGCTCAATGATGTGCCAGCTTCATCAAACCTGCCATCTACAGTTCTGGCAGTGGTTTGTAATGGAATGATTCGTAACATTTTTATAATTGTAACGAGTAACGATGCAGCACATAAAAAAATATCGGAGTAAAAGGGGGGTGGAGATGGGTAGGTTTAGGGGTGGAAATGGGATCCAAGGGGTGGAGATGGGTAGGTTTAGGTGTGGAAATGAGATCCAGGGGTTGGAGATGGATAAGTTAAGCGGTGGAAATGGGATCCAGGGTGTGGAGATGGGTAGGTTTAGGGGTGGAAATGAGATCCAGGGGTTGGAGATGGATAAGTTAAGCGGTGGAAATGGGATCCAGGGTGTGGAGATGGGTAGGCTAAGGGGTGGAAATGAGATCCAGGAGGTGAGGATGCGTAGGTTTAGGGGTGGAAATGGGATCCAGGGGGTGGAGCTGGGAAGGTTTAAGGATATGTAAAGTGGGAGGAGTTGGATCTTGAGTTGGAGTTAGTTTACCACTGTAATACCAGTGTACTTACATGGTAACTCCTCAGGTACTGTCCACAATGTAAAGTGTAACATTCTGGACACCAACCAAAATGTATATGTAAATCCTAACTTACTGGCCACTGGTGTATACCATCAGAGTAATTCCATAATAAATGTACTATAAAGTGTAACGCTTTCTTTACCAAAAAGTGATACCAATGTCCTGTACATATTTGTACTTACAAATACCATTCAGTGGGCTGTTACATATGTGTAGTTAAACATTAGAGCTGTAGATATTATATAGTAATGTGTACTTACACTGTGGTTACATACTTCATACACATCTAGTCACTATGTAAGTACACAGGTATTAGGGACAATATAAAGTGTGACCCTTATTTTTTATGTGATTTTGCAGTATTTATTATAATGATTCTTTTTTATCGCCTTACATTTTTTCATCCTACAAGAAGCTGTTTCACTTTATAGTAAGTCACAATAGGGAAGAAACAAAGAAACATCTCATCTGTAAAAGGTTTGGACCACTAGCAATTTTTCTTATTCAAAAGAAACACTTTTTCTAGTCAATTGTCTTACTAACCTAATGTTATCCTGCACAGACTGATAAAGTCTAAAGAAAATCACTGGTTACTAAGCAAGCCTGACCATCTTTATTGCTTTCCATGATGGATGATAAATACTCTGTTATTATGGAAAGTGACTATTCCTCTCTCTGTCTGTGTGAATACTCCTCAAAAAGTCCCTCTTTAAATTTTCCCACAATGCAGAGTCAGTAATGATTTCCTACATGGAAACATCTTCCACTTTCTGATCTTAATACTTGGGCTGGACTTGGGCTTGGTGGCAGATTTGGATGATTAAAAGTCTACAATATTGCTTCAAGCTTAGTTGTTAACATCATCCAGAAAATTTACCAATCGTTGGCATGAAGTGCTAATACAGTTCATAATTTGTTTTAAATGGGACTCCTTAATCCTTGAGATATTAAGTATCCTACAGTTCATAACATGACCATTAAAACCTTATTCAAGAAATAGCCTGTCTCATTTAGTAATAATGAAAAAAAAAAAAACATTGCACCATTTCTGCAGCCTTTGCGCAAGTGTATGATATTTTCATATTGTTAACCAACAGCATAAATCAGTAAACAAGGTTGTGATCAGATTGTCTTTTGTATTTATCTCTGTCTTTCTATGCGCATTACTTTTTTTTTTTTAGATCGTATCTCGATGTTAACTTCCATCTTTAATGCCGATATAAACTCTTCCATTTCTGGGCTATAACACCCATCTAAAAGGTCATAATCAACATTTTTGCCAGGCCAGCTGGTTGTGGGTAGATATTTGGATAGGCCAAAAACAATTCTTTCATTGAGCTGATAGAGGGTGAGGGAACTCCCAAACCAGAGCTTTTTGGTGCATGTTTTGACTGTTGTTTGTAAGTTTCGTAAATGAACTTTTTAATTAACAGCAAGGACATACCTGCTATGAATTACACAGAACTACTCTATAGATTGGATTGCCAGTAAGGTAATGTTAATTTATAACTCTTAATTTTGACTGTGTTTTACCATAATTCTACAATGGCAATTAAGGCTCCCATTGCTTAAAACAGCTTGAGCTTAAAAACAAGCAATTATGCAACGTTATACTGTGAATTTATTTCATCTGAGTCCACTAAGAAGAAACTAAAAACATGACTTTTACGCAAATCGTTGCGGTTCATTGTTAGCTACTGTATATCACACATGCTTGTGATGAAGTACTTAACCCTTTAAACCCCACAACTAATTGGTTTTAAATCAACACTTACTATGCGTGCACAAAACAGAATGTTAAAGTAACACTGAATCAAGTTAATGAGATAATTATTTCATTAATTAAGTGCTGACTGAGCATTAGTGATGAACATCTGCTATTAACAGGCAGACTTACTGAAGAAAAGAGAAACACAACAACAACTCTCTTCAGCAACAATTTTCTGTAATAGATGCATTTTGAGGGCACAATTACAGCAATCAAAAGTCAAGTGTCAGGAGCCCAACTAAAGCAAACATGTATCGCTACAATGGTAACTTCAAACGAAACAATAAAACATCTTAATTACTGTAACTCTCAATAAGATCTTCTGTAGATATCTGACAGAAATAAAGTCAGTATTGTTAGTAATGCGTGAAGTCAGTTCTTGTGTGGGTCTTGTTTTCCTTTCCATCAATGATTCTGCTCGTTAATAGCAGCTGTTCAGCAGAATCTGATGACGAATATTACCCAGAATGCACTGTTTTAATGGAAAACAGTATCTTGCTGTCAAAATTTGGCTGTTTTTACATACTGGGGATACTGTGGGATTACATACAGTGTGGGAAGCATACCATTTAATTTTGTCTCGGTAAGATTTAAGATGTTTTGTAAGATGCTCAATTGCTTTAAACAAAATAAAAGTCATGAGTAGGTTGTGCAAAACAAAGCACATGGAGTATAATTAAAGAGTCATTTAAAAAAAAAAAAAAAAAAAAAAAAAAAACACGTAAGAACAGGCACAACCAAACACAAATCCAAATTATAACAGACAAAGGAATCAGGGGAGATCACAGGACTTATAAACCGTTAACATAATCAAGAAGAACAGAAACCGGTGTAGAGCTAATTTTTCAACAACAAAAAAAACAAAAACAAAAAAACATGGAAGTTAACTAGGCAGGATAATGAAGACACAGAAAACTAAACCAAAACAGATCATACATGTGACATTTTGTCACCTCACAGAATGGTATGTCAGGGACAGGAGGAGCCTGGAGCAGGAGGAGCCACGTAGAGATCCAGAGGCCAGCCAGGATAGTGTAGTCGACGGCGGGAGCCATGGTGGAGATAGGGCCGACAACACCAGGGGTCTGACTAATGATGATGACGGTGGTGGAGTAGGAGCCCAGGACGTAGCAGAGCCAAGATGACACTGAGGATCCGGAGTGCCAAGGCAGAGCAGAAGGCTCAGGCGACCGAAGCGGGGCTCTGGAAGACCACAGCGGAGCCAGAGCGACTGAGGATGGAGGCAGAGCCAGAGGGAAGGAGGAGCCTGACAGAGCCAGAGAGATGTAGTGACAAGGTAAAGCCAGAGGAGTGGAGTCCCGAGGTGGTGGATGATCGTTGACTGACTAAGGCAGAGCCAGAGGGACAAGGCGGAGCTGGTGGAATGTCGGGTCATGGTGGAGACAAGGCGGAGCCGATGGCTTGAAGGGCCAAGGTGGACTGGAAGCGGAGACAGGGGATCCTCATGCCAAGTCAGCACTGGTGACTGGAAGTTCCAAGGTAGATCAGAGCGCCCATATGATGCTGATTGATGGTTAGCTGAGGGACTAACAGGCACCAGTAGAGATGATGCTGAGGAACTGACTGGTTTAAGAGGTGGGAGAGGGTGGCTGGGAGGGAACACAGGAGGACTTGAGCTGGGCAGAACCAGTGGAAACACAGGAGAACTGGGAATTACCTCCCCAAACAAGTCTTTTAAATCCATTTGAAAAATGTCGATTAGTTCCTGCATATGATTCCCAGAAACCAGATGCAGCTCACTCTGTCACAGGAGTGTGGGTGGGGCTTTCCTTCAAAGATCTCCACCAGTAATCCCATGACGCAAGTGGCTCACACACCTGGTCTACTCGCGCTCTTGAGTCCTAGCTCCGGGGCGATGATTGGCTTTAAATGGCGCTGGATCTTTAATCACGGCAGGCTCGGGCTCTGCCATTTGCTCCGTGCAGCGGAATGACAGCCTGCTGGTCTCTGGTTTGGGAGGGAGGCTGGAGATATCCTCCTCAGCGGGGCAGATGGTGAATGGAGATCCACAGTTCACTGACACAAAAAGCGGCAAAATCTTCCTCTTTGGAAAGTGGGTAAGGCACGCCAGATCGAGAAAGTCCCTAGTATGGTCCTCAAGCAAATGGTCCAACTGCTCCAGGCAACAAGAGTTGGACGACTGAAAAAAAAAAAAAAACTGGAAGATAAACACAGCCAAAAATGTACTCACTTTGAGGGTCAGCTCTGTCACGAGAGGGTTGTGCAAAACAAAGCACATGGTGAATGGTGAGTGTAATCAAAGAGTTCTTTTAGTAATCCACAGGACTTATAAACAGTGAACATCATCAAGAAGAACATAAACAGGTGTGGAGCTAATTAATCAAAACCATGGAAACTAACTAGGGAGGATAACAGAAACACAGAAAACTAAACCAAAACATATAATACACGTGACAAAAAAAGACCTTGCTTTATTTATTCCATTAAAGCAAAAGATGCTCTTTGGATCATTCTCAAATCCTCAGGTTTTACACTAATATTTGTATATTTTTTCTGCTAGTAGTCTAATAATTTTGGACACCACATTATTTCAATCCAATTAATTTAACCTTTACAAAAATAACTTTATTTTAAGGTCCAAATCTCACCATTACAAACCACTTATGACTTTTACTCAATAAACTCCAAATTTGCTGCTTAGTTAGAATGGTAGTTGTTAAATTAAGTATTGGGCAGTATTAGAGATGTATAATATGGTCATGCAGATTATGTGCTTTATAAGTACTTATAAACAGCCAATATGTTAACAACAGGCATGTAGTCAGCAATGTTACCAAAAATAACAATAATAACAGTAATAATTAATATTTATTATTTAAATCTTCACTGTTCAGTGAAACAGAAAGACCCCAATCTGAAATCTAGTCTATTAATAACCGAGTAATGAAATGGACAGTTATACAGCTCATGATGCCTTCCCACGCTGCTCCTCTTCATGCCTTGGCATAAATCAGCCTTTATCCGAGTGCATTCTGGGGATGCCTGTGGCCTTTAAACCTGCTGAGAAAGGACTGTGAAACTGTAGGTGACACACAGTGGGTGCAAGAGGAAAATGGCATTCCTCATCAACAGTTTACGTCTGTCACACATCTCCGGAGTCTCTTTTCCAAGCAGATAGGAACAATGTGTTATTATAACTCTCACTGATTCATGTATGATTTTGAAATACCCACTCCTCAGCACAGATGGGAGATTTTAGATCACTGATATAAGAGTGTTGGCAGAAATTTATATTACGCAATCTCCAAATAGCCAATATAAAGTAAATCTTACAATGGGAAATGTCTAATGTTTACACAGAGAAAGAAAAACATTGTCAGAAAACATGACTAAACTACACAAAATATAAAACTGGCGTCCTTAATCTACAGAGGGAGTACAGAGCTTGTTTCCCATTCTGAAAATAGAATGATATCTACTCGAGATAAACTGGCAGATTTTAATGTACGTGTGGAATGGGTGGATGGGAGGGTGGGGGTCTTTTTACCAGAAGAAGAGTATCAAATGGAAACTGTGCCCCCTCATTCTGGGAACCCACCTTGAAGAGGTGTCAAACAGATAAAGAGTGGAAAATGCCTGATCAGCCAGGAGAACACTATCTATCACTTGTGTCCCATGGCTTCCGGGACCAAAAAAAAAAAGTCTGGGAAGAAGGAGATACACATGTTTGTGTGTGTGTGTGTGTGTGTGTGTGTGTGTGTGTGTTTGTGCATGCATGCACTTAAGTGGGCATGTTTTTGTGATATATAATTTATTCATTTGTCAGTCACTTTGGATAAAAGCGTCTGCTAAATGAATAAATGTAAATGTAATATATCAGGACACAACTTTGTATAATGATGACATAGGTTTGACACAGGTATTACAAGGAGAGGGTGACTTACGATGACATAACCCATGTCCCCATTTTTCAAAACACTTATAAATCATACAGAATGAGTTTTTTTTTTTTTTTTTTTTTTTTAGAAAGTAAAAATGCACAGTTTCCTGTGAGGGTTAGGGTTAGGTGTAGGGTTGGTGTAGGGACATAGAATTTACAGTTTGTACAGTATAAAAACCATTGCACTTATGAGATGACCTCACTTTTCACAAAAACAAACGTTTTTGGGTGTGTGCGATTATGTTCATTAACCTTATTTAAAGCATATATGTTTTGTTAGCATTTACATGTTTGTTACACAAAAAAGTATAACATGATAAATACACATGCATGCAAATTGGGCAGGGAGAAAATTACCTCACCAAATCATTTCTTCTGTGGGGGAAGACAGCTAGATTCACATGCAATGTCACTGAATGGAAACGAGCAGTGTGAAAATTTTTCAAAACGTTTCCTTTTGAGTTTGACATAAGATGATAGTAAATCATAACTATTTTGAATATTCTTACAAAAATAAGTTTACTCCACCCAAATAGGAAAATTATCTCATTTATTTGCCCTCATGCTGTCCCATATATGACTTTTAATTTCTGCAAAACACAATGATTTTTTAGGAAAATAATCCATCTCTGTGAGTGTCTTCCATGGTTGTTAATTGGTTTCAAGGTGTGTCTAGTTTCTTTCCCATGTGTTCCATGTCCTTGTTTAATTTATTAATTCCATCCACCTGTGTTTCCCCAATTATCCTGAGTTTAAAACCCCAGTCATTTCAGTTCATGTTGGTCAGAGATTATACGTCTATCCCTTTGGATTACTAAAATTAAAAGAGTTTTGTGTTTTCCGTGTTTCCTTGCAACACGCACAGTGTGACAATGAGTCCATATAATGCATGTGGATGGAGCCCTTAAGCTGACACTTCAAAAACCACACAAAGTAAACACTATGGTAACCAATATAATCACAGTTGCTAAATCAACTTCTTAAGCCATAGATAGTTGTTTGACAAAAATACTGTTTTACTTATTTTTTTATCTATTTAAACCACTTTCAACCAAATGTCTTATGCAGGATCATTAAAGAGTTTTGAAGCTTTATAACATGCACATTGTGAAGCATGACACAAGCATGTTCTGACGCTCCTGTGATAAGTGGAACAGTGAACCATCAATTCTTACATGCTTATGTCACACTTCACAACATGTTGAGGCATATTTATACTGTAGCTACTGCCCATAATTTCAGGTCTGCATTAGTCTCAGTGAGCCAGGCATGAGGGTTTGAGCTAGAGACAGGTGAGGAGGAAGCCTGTTCAGAGGTTCTGCAGCACTGCAGCCGTCATTCACTGTTTGTGTTGGCCTCTGTCAGCTGCTGCTCCCAGTGATGTTGTTGACACAGCAGAGGCTTTTGTCACTGGCCACATGATCGGCTGTTTGTGCACCCCTCAGAACATCAGTAGGAGAGACAGCCTTTAAACGAGCATTTCCTGAAGTCCTCGCATACAAGACAACATCATGTTTTCTTTATAAATTAAGGACAAATTAGAGATAAAATCTTAAGAGATTAATCTATTTTATTTGTATGTCCTTATGCTAAATATTTACTATGAAGAACAATTCAGCATTGCGGGTGATTAGTGGGTAACATGCAAGAGTTGAAATGAGTTGAACTGGTTGAATAAATCACAAAATGTTTTATTCAGCAGTATATCATATTTTAATAATTTAAGGATATGGATATAATACAACATCTCTATACACAAATATGCCATCCAAATGGATTAAAAAATTGAACACAAAAACAATAACACACTTCATTGTTTTCTCTTTTCATCCCTCCACCTTTCTCACTCACCCACCCACCAAGACTGGTGGTGTCTGAGGGTGGTCTTTCCCGACTATCAACACTTGACATTAGCTTAGCCAGAAAGATTAGGAATCAAGAAGTAGTTCTTATTTCAAACGTATTTATTTATTCAGAACCGGTTCCACTCCCAAAATATACTATAATCGAATGACGATCGGTTCAGGAAATACTTCTTGCATTTTCTACTGCCAATGCGGACAAAATATGCAAGTGAAATAGCCTACTATGTTTCTTCAGATACGTTTTCAACAGCACCACAAAACCACCCGAGAATACTACAGAAACCACAAGAATTCAAACAGAACCGCAAACAGTGTAGTAAACAATGATTCTATCGAGTCGGTTCTTGTTAGTAAATCAAATGCTATACTCTTACTGCCGAAACAAATGACTCTGTTGGGTCGGTTCTTGTCAATGAAAGTAACCTATACAGTGCAAGGCAAGCGTCTGATTCCCGATCAAATGATGGAGTTGTTTCTTCTTAGTAAATCAAATATACAGCTCACAATTGTTAGACTTAACGGTACAACTAGCCTACATCAGTGAACTTGCTGACTAGTTATTTATATGGTAATGTGTAGTTAAAGTCAAAAGGCAAAATATATGTCATATAAATGCATGAATTAAATATGTTACCATTTAGGCCTATGACCAGTAATTAGATTGTATTTATGACACCTCTAAAAAGACTGTGAAAATGACAAAAACAAAAAGTTTAAAATTAGGCTAATACTTTACAATTCTCAGTCTCAGGGAAATTATACGAACCAACAAACATTGGAATTTTTAAAAAAAGGCCTACATATTGATAATATTATGTGTTGTTTGCCTTGATTGGAACATTGCCATTTTCTGCACCGCTTGACAGCTGATAGAAAAACTGCTGTGTTCTTACAGTCTAGGAACTAGGTCAGTGTAATAGAGTAATAATTCGAATGTGTAGTGTAATTTCATGATTGAGGTTGGGTAAGGACAGATCACAAAAGGCAGAGGTGCACATGGAGGTTGTATTTTTTTGCCCTTCCTCTCGTCGGCCACTTGCTAAGACTAAATGGGTGGCCCTGTCACCATTCACTCACACAGTCACATTCTCTCTGTATGCCACACACACACTTAGACACAAACTTAACCCTATCAGTGACATGCATAAAAACTGGCTATTTTTATGCCAGCCTTTGTCAAGCTTTAGTACAGCATCAGGTCGTTGTTTAAAGACCCACCCTTAGGAGAGATAACAATCCTTGTCTAAAGGAAAGACCTTTTTTATATCAGTGTTATAGCTGCTGTGCACCAGGTGCTCATAGTGGAAAGGGGCTGGATTGTCTCTTGAGTTTAAAAGCTATTTCAAGTACACGCTGTAGTGCAGCACTTATTAGATGTATAAATTAAAGCATTAAACTATCAGTGAAAGATCCACCACAGGTGTTTAAGACAGCCAGGTGGGCTGACTTCACTTCTTCATCTTCTCCCTCTTCAACAGTAACACCTGGTGAATCCACACAGATCTCTTATTGTCAATGTTCTACAGAATATTAGAGGTCATCTTAACCAGTACTGTGACCGTGTGTGTGATTAGGCCAGGTGAGGAGTTTCATCCAGTCTGAAACCCACACTTTATAAACTGTTATAAACACACAAGCCCACACTAACAAATCTACAGTACACACACACACATAACAGCATGAGCACTGAATCAGATGCCATGCAGCACCAAGAGGATATTATGTCAAACATTTAAAACTGATGCCGCTAACAGTGTTTAACTGACTAAACCATATCACCATATTTGGACAATACGTTCACTCGTTCAAATGTTTCTCATTGACTCAGTGACCAACGTGACCTCTTGGAGATTTTTTTTCATGTGTAGAGGAGTCATTTTAAACACCTGTGAGGAAGAGAGGAACAACACATTACACATAGCATTACAACAATAATTACAACATTAAATGGTCATATGGATAAAATATTAATGTGATTAATTTACTTACCCTGTATTCTCATGTGGAACATAAAAGGAGGTATTTTAAAGAACACTGATATTACTGATTTTAATTTATAAAACAACAACAACAATACTTGTTTGTGCTCTGCAAGAAAAACAAATCATACATGTTTGAAATGAAATAAGGTGAGAACATGACAGAATCACTTTTTTTGGGGGGGGGGGGATAATTCATTTAATAGGCTACTATTCATATCCTGATATTTTCTTTTCTTTTCAAATGCTTAGATCAAAATATATTTACACTAAAAAATAAGCCCTAAAAGTTCAAGCATGCAGTTCACAGCTTCCAGCACTCCTGCTTTCTGCTTTCCGGGAGCAAATGCTAGGCTATCTTTAGTCCTTTTGAAATAGGCAATAATTGTTAACAGTTTGTTTATCTAAAGGCCACTAAAAAGTGATTAATGGCCATTTCTCCTGAAGATTTGAAATGTGGATATGCTCAGTGTGGTCCAAAGGTGACTTAAAGGGATAGTTCCCCACAAAAATGAAAATGATCTCTTTTATTCCTCACCCTCATGTCGTTCCAGACATGTAAAACTCATCTTCAGAACACAAATTAAGATATTTTTTATGCATTCCGAGAGGTCTCTGATCGTCCCATAGACAGCAAAGATCCTCACACGATCAAGGCTCAGAAACGTAGCTTTTCTGAGCTCACTAAAATAGTCACATCAGCAGTTCAGCCGTAGGTTTGCGAAGCTACAAGAATACGTTCTGTGTGCAAAGAAAACCAAAGTAACTACTTAATGCAAATGTTGTGTCCCCACATCACCCAGAGGCATTTTGGAGAGAATCACATAAGTAAACAGCGTATGCAACGTATGTGTGTGGATATACTATTTACATTGATTATGCTTTAATCTCAACGTTAACAACATATCCACATACATACCTTGCATTCAATGTTTACGTATGTGATACTCTCCTAAATGGCGCTATAGGGTATTGAGAAGAAGACATGTCGTTATTTTTGCAGTCATTATTGGTTGAACTATACCTTTAAAAATGACCTTACAAAATTACAGGGACACATATGCATCCTCAACTATATTTCTGTATCCTAAAACCAAAAAAAAAAGTTATATCTTAAACTGGCCTCCTGACATTCTGTTGTCATGAATTCCCCTCCTTAGTTCCAAATTTTACTTTGCTTTCTTTTTAAAGCTAGTAACACATTCTGATGGCTGGTAGGCCATTGTGAAAAACTAGCTTGCTGCTGGAGACAGTTTTATTCCGGCCAGCAGGGGGGTGTTCATTCCCTGACTTGTATGGGGGCAAAAGTCTTAGTATAATGAATCGGACTTCAGAATATAATGGGAAGATCTTTCACCAGACCTGGGCTATCTTACATTTGGCCAATCAGAACAGGGCTACACAGAGCCCAGGTGTCCATTCCATGGCCAGCTGTGTAAATTAAAATTAAATTAAATGTATGCATTTAGCAGACGCTTTTATCCAAAGCGACTTGCAGTGCATTCAGGCTATAAATTTTTACCTTTTTTTATGTGTAGTTTTATTTCCTTCCTTTCTTACATTTCTCTTTTCCTCTAACTTTCTTCAGACAAGACGTGTTATTATTTGCAAACCTTAATTTCAGCCTGCATTCATTAGCGTTAACAGAAAATGTGTCACTATAATGTGTCAGTGTGTTTGTCTTTGTGTAAGCATCTGTATGTGGGGCTGTTAGGGTTTATAATCAATTATTGTGCGCCAAAGCCAGTTAGGAGGCTCACCATTTTTGGCAATGATCAGTGACCACCAGTAAAAGAAATTAACATCTCGCAAAGAATTAAGGCTGTGGAAAGCATCCAGACCTCTCTCTGCATGGGTTCCTACGTCAGGATATTTACCCTATGAAGCAGATGTCGTAACTTATCCTCAATTGAGCAACTATCATTTCTGAGAATTCAAATGTTGGGTTACAGAAAGACACAAACTTATAACCCAAACAAAACAACAAGTAGTTAGTTGGAAAGAATCAGTAATTGTAGCGGTAGGAAAGGGTGTGTTGCGGGAGTCCAGGATACTAAGTCAATTTCTGCTTAACGTGGAGGAAAAACTTGTTTAATTATGTGGAAATCCTTGATTACCAATATCTAACACTGTAGCTGTTAAAGCATAATAGACAATCAAGTTTTAATTGTTCAAAGATATGGAGAGCTCTTCTGAAAGTGAACCTGTGGACCATTTTTTTTGTCTTAGATGTGGTATCTTCAACCATTTTTTTTTTTTTAACATCAGCCATTGTTCTCTAATGCTTCAAGAATACCATTACCACCACCTCTACTTACAATGTTTCATGTAACTGACTGATATATAGGTGAACCAAAAACAATTAAAAAATAATAATAATTAAAGATGGGCTAACTATACACTTACTGTGTGATTACTTTTAATTCAGTGTTGTTATTGTTAAAAATAACAACAACAACAACAACAACAAAAACTCTAAACTGGAATTACATTAAAGCTAAAAAGAGATTTTTGAAAAAAGAAAAAAGTTCTAAAAAGAAAAAAGCAAATACATTTACTAAAATAAAAACTGAAAATATAAATTCAAATACTATCATACTACTATCATATGTTAATAACACACAAAAAAAGGAATTTCCTTTTTATTAGTCATATTCAATTCAATTCATGTTTATTTGTATAACGCTTTTTACGATACGAATCATTGAAAAACAACTTTTTAAGTTTCAATATATAGTAGTTTAGAAATAGTTATTTCTATATATGGCAGAAATGTATGGAAAAATCTATTAAAGATGAAATCAAACAGATGATGAATACTATTAACAACAATTATTATATGATGCAATCAAAATTATAGCAAAATTTGTTAGTTCTGTATATGTTGTTTCATGGTTGGCATCATCTGAGGTCCTCTGAAGGATTGGCATCATCTCTTCTCAGGTGTTCTGGATCCAGACTGAAGCTTTTGTAAATCTTAGTTAACATGGGATGTCAATCCTATGGCAGAAACAGAGAAACAAATAGAGACATAATTAGCCTAGCTGCTGTTCCAACAAAGTAAAATTAATTTGTTTAACCCAAGCTAAAGAATAGTAATATGCATTTGTTTGGATATAACTGCAGTACAAGATTAAGATATACATTATTTGAATGTCTGGCCAAAGAGACCTGCCTTAACCCCAAATGTTATCAAGAAGGCTATTCCAGAGTTTTGTAGCCAAATGTGAAAAAGCTCTCCTTTTGTGGACTTTGCTATCCTAGGTACTACCAAAAGTCCAGAGTTTTGTGACCTTAGGGAGCGTGATGAATTGTAGAATGGTAGAAGACTAGATATGTACGCAGGAGCTAAAGCATTTAAGGCCTTGTAGGTAAGAAATAATGTTTTGTAACCAATACAGAACTTATAGGTAGCCAGTGCAGAGACTGTTAAATTGGGGAATGTGATAATATTTTCTTGACCTGGTAAGGACTCTAGCCGCTGCATTTTGGACTACATGTAGCTTGTTTATTTAAGATGCAGATGCAATAATCCATTCTGGAGGACATGAATGCATGAACTAGCTTTTCTATATTAGAAACAGGTAACATGTTTCGTAGCATGTCAATGTTTCTAAGATGGAAGAATGTTGTTTTTTTAACATGGGAAATATGATTTTCAAAAGGCAAGTTGCTGTCTAATATAACACCCAGATTTTTGACTGTAGAGAAAGTAACAGTACATCTGTCTAGTTGCAAATTGTAATCCAAGAGATTCTGTGTACTGTTTCTTGGTCCAATAAGTAATATCTCTGTCTTATCCGAATTTAATAGGAGAAAATGAATAGTCATCCAATCTTTTCATTTTTAACAAACTCTGTTAACTTAGATGTAAAAGTTTCATCTAGCCTTGTTGAGATATATAGTTGAGTATTATCAGCATAACAGTGGAAACTAATCCCGTATTTTCTTATAATATTACCAAGGGGCAGCATGTATATTGAAAATAGCAGAGGATATAGGACAGGTCCTTGTGGCACTCCATATTTTTCTGGTGATAATTGAGATGACTCCCCATTTAAATAAACAAAGTGGAAGCGATCGGTCAGGATCTAATCCATCTTAAAGCTTGCCCTTGAATACCTGTATAGTTTTCTAATCGATCTATGAGTATGTCATGATCTATAGTGTCAAACTCAGCACTAATATCAAGTAAAACTAGCAATTAGATGCAGCCTTGGTCTGACGCAAGAAGCAAGTAATTTGTTATTTTAACCAAGCGCAGTTTCTGTGCTATTGTGGGTGAAATTCTTCATAGAGGTCATTTTTTGCAGGAAGGAGCACAATTGAGTAGACACAAAATTGTCAAAAATTTTAGACAAACGAAAGATTTGAAATGGGTCTGTAATTTGCCAGTTCACTAGTGGTTTCTTAATAAGAGGCTTAATAACCTCCAGCTCGAATAGTTTTGGGACGTGACCTTAAGATAATGCAAGTTAATAATATTGAGAAGCGGTTCTTCTGCTATAGGTAACAATTCTTTCAATAATTTAGCGGTTACAGGATCAAATAAACATGTTGTTGGTTTAGATGCATTGATAAGTTTATTTAGCTCTTCCTGTCCTATAGTTGTAAAGCACTGCAGTTTATCTTTGGGTGCGATGAATGAAGCTGAAGTATTAGTCGCTGTAGAATCTACATTTGTTATTGTATTTCTGATGTTATCTATTTTATCAGTGAAGAAATTCATAAAGTCATTTTATTAAACTATGAGATAATTTTTAAATCAGGTGGCAACTTGTAATTTGTTAATTTAGCCACTGTGCTAAATAATAACCTAGAATAGATTTTCCTGAATATCTCTAGGAGCAAAAAAAAAAAGTTTTGTAATTTTGATGTAAAGGACTATAAAATTGCTATGGTAAAAACAGTCATCCTTTATATACAGTGAAAAACTGTAGAAGTTCTAATGGGACATCTTATGTAATTTTACCTAAAATTCTGTTAAGTCAGTCAGTCAGTCATGTAGATTTATAAAACACATTTAAAAACAACAGCTGTTAGCCAAAGTAAAAAGTTGTGTTTAGTGCTGTAAAAAGTTTAAGCAAATACCAAAAATACCAAAACAAACAGTACAGTACAGTACAGTACACTACGATATATACAACTATGACAATTATGCAACAGTAAATAGATCAGTTTTAAGAAATGACTTAAAATCAGTAAAGAATGCCCTGCATTCCCTCAATACAGTATACAATGAATCAGTCATAATTTTTATTCCTGCCTCTCCTTTTGCTCATTAAAAAATAAATTCACATCGGCTCATGAACAATATTCAATAAGCCAGAGACTACTATACATGGGCAATAAAACAGTCAATAAACTCTGACATTTCCGAGTTAGAGCTCTACCAGATGCCTACTCTAGAGCAAGAGGTCAGCTGAAGGCTCATCCTCAGATAGTGATTTGTGAAAGTGAGAACACTGGTCAGTTAAAACAACTTTTCAGTCAAATCAAGGTGTTTCTCTGATAAGTAGCTTCTTAATGATACAGAACATAGTCACCACACATGAGCAGCCAGCGAAATGTGTAATTAACATACATTCTCAATATGTTCTACTCAAGTAAAGCTGTGATTTGACAAAGGGGGAATCATTAAAAAAAGCCATTCAGAAGCATAATGAACATTTTCAATATTATGGGTTTAAACTTGCTTTTTTGGCACCATAGCATGTTCTACAGAGGGAACTGTCATCATTTATTTACTTATTTATTACTTTAATGTTCCTAATTCGATTGGTATTTTGAAGCTATTGCATTACCTTGCAGTGAATGTTTTAAGTAAATTGTGAGAAAACTAATAGAAATATTTAAAATGCAATTTTTGCAAATAGTAATAAAAATTCTGAAATCCACAGACATTCTTCTCATAGCAAAGAAGTAAAACTGTAAACCAAAGTATTGTTTTTGCACACTTGGTTCGCTTGCCAGGTCCGAACCCGAGTTCGGAAGACAGCATTCACATCATCCAAAAGAACTGAACTCGTTCCAAATCTGCATGAGTTTAATCTGCATGAGTTTTATTCTTATGATGAACATAAAATATTATATTTTGAAGAATGCTGGTAATAAAACAATTGATGGTTCCCATCGATTTTTCCATTTGACATTTTTCTTCAGCTACCACCATCTTATTTTGTGTTTAACATGAGAAAGAAAGTTATACAAGATCGGAACGGCATGACTTAAAAGATGTCAAGATGTCTATTATATTATTTTACTGTAAATCGCAAAAAAAAAAAAAAGATCTGCCAGGCTCCACAATCGTAATTTGAGTTTAAACTAGTACTCAAATTCTTCAAAATTATGGAACAATGACATAATAATGGCATAAATATTTCCATGTGATTGTCAGTGGCCTCAACAAGTTTCACATATGGTACAACAGGACATCAGTGGCAATGAGAAGAGAAACTATTCTGATCCGGCAACAATTCAAGTCAGTGTCACCATTCCAAGATATACTGATATGCAACATTCTCATCGGTCTGGTCTGTTATCATCCATGGAAATACTGTTACTCCATGATTTATAAGCTAAAGTGGTTTACCATTGGGAAAACTGAAAGAAATTATCCAGTGACGGAAAGCTGAGTTAAATTAACCCAATGACAGAACTGTGGGTGGGGTTTCAACTGTTAAGAATTGCATAAATGGATAATCTAAACAACATGCTCTTTATACTCCTCTTTTCCATAGTTTACCAATCTATTAAGTTATATTAATTAATTTAGTATTTTATAGCTGGAAGTGTTTAATTGTATTACGGTTTTACAGTTGTATTAGTGCCAGTTCAGCCACATTTACAAACTATTTGAGCTTTTCAAGAAAAACAGTCTGAGAAATAATGAGTCTTTGCATGTGTGTGGGCATTTATGTGTGCACACACATTCCTGTAAATCAATGAGAAAACTATTTCTGTGGTTTGCTTCATTTGGAATTAAAGTGCTGACTCACTGTCTGACAAAGTAGCATGGTCTGTGGAATCTCATGTAGGTATCAAATTAAACTTCCTCCATAAATTTGGCACAGTTCAGTTCCTTTCAAATAAATAAATAACAGATCTCACACAAGTTTGACATTTACAGTGGATAAACTCATTTGTGGTGACCTCTGATGAGCTTCTAAAACTAGCCACTCAAATGCAGTAAAAATAGAATGAGTGCTGCTAAGGAGACGCTGACAGGGGTCTGTATGTCTCCAGAATATAAGATAAAGTACTATCACTTTGCGAGAAAAAACTGACCAGTGCAGACTTGTGGCCTTTAGAGGAGTACAGGAAGTGATGCTAGAAAAACCAGGCCATTCAAGTAATAAACTAACACCAAACTATCACTAGCTATAATTGCTCATATTTAGCAAATTCTAAAACCCCAGTATCACCCAATTCTTCTTCAAATGATAATGTATGCATTTTTTGAAAGGTGTCTGCTGTATAAAAATTAGCTTGTAGTAAAATTATTTGACTGCAGTTCCTATTCTGTCTCTGTTCTCACTATTTAAACTCAGCAGTGAAGCTTTAGATGTCAAAAACAAATCCATGTCTTTGATAACCTCTGCTAACTCATGTACAGTGGAGACCCTGCTGTGTTGACAGGCAATACACATGGCAGATGAGGAGCCACTGTCGTGTCTACAGCTGCACCTGTCTGACAAGCTGTATATGAGTACTTCCATTTCAGACTGTAATGGTAATACATAATTATCATGTCTTATGAAGACATGTTCCTCACAGGGTAGAAATATCACTTCGGCTGTAAGCCAAGGAGCAATATGTTTTTTATATTTCTTTGAGGAACTTAAAATTGTCACTTTTATGGTATGAGCCAAACGAACGTTTTTTTGTCTTTCCCTTTTTAAATGCAAATTAGCTGGTGCTCATGGAAAAGAGGGCGGAGCTTCAAGAGCTCAAGCTCATCAGCGGTCTCTATTGCAAGCTTTGGTGCTAGTCTTTGCAAATAAACACTCCACTATTAGTATAAGCCTGTTATCTTTACAGAAAACGCACTCGGTTTAAAAGTCTGTCTGAGGGAGCATGCCACGATAAAAATAACTCATGGTGCCATACAAACTTTATAAGCCCCACTTGTGATAATGAGCTTGACTTATTCCAGCGGTCGACTTCATATGCAGTTTTAACTCCCACATTCCTATTCATGATCATTCTGGTAGTAACTGAAGGCAGCATCAGTTAAAACACACAGACAGTAGCTTTTGCAACATTAGCCTTACAATGTGCCAAGAAGCTCTTTTCAGAAAGGCAATTTGGAAAACTAATGCATGATACTTACTTCTTCTGGAGTTGTAGCTGGATCACGAACAGCTGGCACTAGTCCATCCTTCAGAAGCAACTTTTGTGCAAAACCTGCTTTATACTGACCCTCATTCACAAAACAGTGCCATGTAAAATGATTCTCGCAAACATAAACAAATTGTGGTAGAGCTGAGGTAACATTTCCCTCAAAAATAAAATTAATCCACCTTGGCTTCAGCGGTTCAGTTTTCATGAGTAAGAAGAAAGCTTTGTGGATTCATACATCCAGCTACAGAACACATAAAACACTTGGGAGACATTCTCGTCAGTGCAGCAATGGCGGACAGTGAACTCGCTATGAACTTGCTCAGGGCAGTTCTATGATATAACGTCAGTGTCTGTCAACATTTTTGGGTGGGGCCTGTGACTAATGTGACGTCACATTAGCACCAGGTCAGAAATCAGGATTTAAAAAAGAGTGGGTGAATTTGTATCATGTTGTACACACACATGTATGTCCAAACACCTTGCTGAAGTGAATTTTGTATAATAAGTCCAAGTCAGTCCTATTGGACTGACTTGGCGCAGTCCAATAGGTGTAACTCAATCGGACATAATGTTGCTTGCTGCTCAACATTCAAATACTTGGTTAGTGCTTGCTGTAGCAGTTGCAGTACACTTCAGAAAACCTCCACGCCTGCTCCACCTGTATAGATCTGCTACAGGTGATTCATGTTTGCTATTTCATATATTTTATATGTATTTCTTACATGCTCACAGCAGGATGCAAGTCTCCGCAGCAGCCCCTTATGAAACAAAAACATATTGCAGTATATTGGAAAATATCATGTAATATATTAGGCATATATTCTTATATATATATATATATATTTTTTTTCAATATATTGCAATATATTGAAAGCGGCAATCATTTGTATAATTTGCAATATATTATATAATATATGTATCATCAATATATTATTAAATGTATTCAAATATATAAAATAATAGAAAATAAAAAGGGAAAATAATATATTACAATATATCACAATATATTTTAAGAAATATATTGGTAAATATATTTTCCTTTCGTAAGGGGCAGCAAAGCAAATCTATTCTGCCAAGCCCAAACACATTAACATTGTCATGCACATTAACCATGACAATCAGGATAGGTAGTTTCATATCTGCTACTAACCATGTCCTAAACATATTTTTTAGAAGTTAATATTCACCACTGGCCCAGCAAACAGATACCAATCACTTCTTTTCTCACATACAATGAAAAATCACAACGTTTTAATTGTTTTAAAAGTTTCAATTGTTTTAAACGATTTAAAATATTATAAATAAAATAAATACCTTTTGACACATTGTAGTTTTCCAATTTTTGCTACAAAACTACATTGTAAACTTTTATGGTCAGAGCTATTTCTACCTTAAAGGGGTCATATTACATTGCTAAAAAAAGAAACTTTATTTTGTGTATTTGGTATAATACAATGTGTTCATGCAGTTTAAGTAAAAGAAAAACCACATTATTTTCCATATAATGTACATTATCGCTGCTCCTATATGCCCCAACTTTCTGAAACATGTCTATTTTCTACAAAGCTAATGGTTCTAAAAAAGCAAGGTATATGCTGATTGGCCAGATGTCCAGTGCACTGTGATTGGCTGGATTGTCATTACAAAGTTACACCCCTTTACATTGTGTGATGGCGTCTCCAAGGACGATAAAACAAAACCAATAAAACCATTACAAATGAGGCATTTGTTGTATCCAGTGGGGACACAATTACTGATTATAATGACTTATACTGTCTTTTTACGTATTGCGTATCGCGGCACGTAAACATAAAACATAAAAATGTCTGCATTTGTGATCGGAGAAACGACAAACAACAAGCTTACTCTACACAGCTCAAAACTCGTGTTTGAATCATCAGTGGCAAATTATGCAGTTAAACACATGCAGTCGCTGTCATAAAAATTAACAAGGGCATCTTCTGGTTCATTGGCCTGTAGCCTGAAGAGAAGGGCCCTGCATGTTCCCTTTGAAGCCTAAACATTTACTTTAAGACTGCACTACAGTGGTAAGGGCTCGAGGGTATAGGCTCTGCAAACAAGCTGAAATCCCACTCACACCGATAAAGCCCTGAGTCAGCCATGGCCAGCTCTGTTCGAAGAGGAGGAATAAAGCACAGAGACCATCAAAGCCATCTGCTTAGAAATGGTCAACACAAACACTCCTAAGTTGATTCAATGATACAGCAAATCGTTTCCATCCTCTTCAAGCCTTTGGTTCTATTAAATACACAACTCTAGTACAGTAAACAGAGAATGTGAACTAAGAGAACTTCACAGACACTTTCCACTTACATCTTGTGGACACATGGAAACACGAGGCTAATTAATTTCTGCATCCTCTCCCTCTCTGTCTTTATCCATGAAAAGAAATTATTTTTTTCATTTCACGCAAAAATAAATAAATAAATAAAACGTCTTGCTGTAAATGACAGCCAGAAGTGTTTCTATTCTATCACTTGAGAGGTTCCAGCTAGCTGGAGCAAGTTCTGCTGGCAGCAGGTCAAAGAGATTTCTGTCACTGTGTCATTTCCCTCTTCATCACAATTGGGCTTTTCACACCGCTGTAGTTCCAGAACTACATGTACAGTACTTAAGTACTGGTATAATTTTGCCTGAACTATTTCCCAGTACCATTTTAAAGGGTTGCATCCGCACCAACAGTGTGTACTAGGACGTGATATAAGCCGGTCGACAGCGATGTCATTTGTGCATGGCGTCCAACAACATTAACATAGAAGAATAACGTTAACAACAAGAGGATGGAGGACGCTGTGATCGGAGCTGTGTTTTTGGTTTTTGTTAGGTCTCATGGGTTTCACAATAATGGACATGGAATGTCGACGTAAAGCGATTGAAAGAAAGGAAAGGAGGAATAATAATCTCAAGCATCAACTGGTAGAGCTACATTTGCTACACGTGCCTGCACTTCAGTATCTGTACATTTATCGCTGTTCACCATACTTGTAAAATAAGTTGACACGGTGTTAACAGTATGTTTACACAGGGTCTGAGTGTTTTCGAACGAGTCTGGCCAATCAGTGTCTACTTACATCACTGTTAGTACCAGTTGTGCTGGTTAGACCCTGGTCTGGAGTAGGAGCTAATTTAGGAGCTAACCAAGTTCCGGCAATAAAAAAATGCCCAACAGAGGGTAGTTCCACAATTAGTTCTGGTCCTATGAAAAGGTTCCAGTGATGTTTCCACGGAAACTGCACTAGTACAGCTTCTTTCCTTCACAACTTCTCAGAATTATCAAATCTGTCAGGAAAATATTTAATGTACTGTTTTCTGCTTCCAAGATGTGCATTTTATTTATGCAAAATGGAAACTAAGATACTATTGAACCCGACAGAAAAAAACATTGTGGATCTTGAATTTAATGTAATTGTTTTTTTGTTTCTTTGTTTTTTTGTTTTTTTAAATACATAGGCAAAACGCTCTGATGAACATCTACTAGTAATTTACTGCAGATGTATTTTGCCTGGGAGAGACTGAGTCACATTCTGGGAGATCTGAGTGAAATCGAGCATCGCGTTAGTTCAGTCAGGTTACGTTAGTCACACACATCGCTGCTTTCAACTAACTCCCTCCTTCAACCCCAACTCCACCAACTAATCTGTTATTCAATCTGACCTCATTCTTCTTTACAGTCACTTCATCGGAAGCTTCTCTACCATGTTTGTTACAACACATGTAATTGTGAATTGTAATTATGTATGCAGATAATGGTTTTGTTCTGTACCCCAGGGGGGTTTATCTTGCTGCTCTCCCCGCTCTGTCCAAGCATGGCTGCATGGACAGGCGTGTGGATTGTTACCGCCAACACTAACTGTATGCAGTATAACTGTAATAAATATATACTTGACGGAAGTGGTCCTGATTGAACTGACACTTTTGAAAATACAGGCTCAAGGAACCTTTCTACTGCACAAAAAGTTTACTGGAAAAATGTTCTTTAGACTTCTTTTTTTTCTTCACACTCAGAATAAATGGTTTCACTTAAAGATTGATAAAGACTATGGCATTGCAAAAAAAAAAAAAAAAACTAACAAATGCGTCTGAGTGTCGGCTGTGTTCTGGCAGCGGCTCTCCAAAACAAGCCAACTCTGGCCCAGTAATGGTCGCCAGATTTAGCTAGGTTTTGGATGTGTGGATTTGGCCCAGACACTTCACTTTTAGCCACATTCGGCCCAATTACAGACCATAAGGGCTGGTCAGATTTTGGCTGAGATATGGGCATGCAGACTCTGACCAGTTCAGGGTGACCCATACTCGGAATTTGTGCTCTGCTTTTAACTCATCCAAAGCGCACACACACAGCAGTTAACACACACAAACCGTGAACACACACCCAGAGCAGTGGGCAGCCATTTATGCAGTTGGGTGTTAGCTGCCTTGCTCAAGGGCACCTCAGTCATGGTATTGAGGGTGGAGAGAGCACTGTACATGCACATCCCCCACCTACAATTCCTGCCAGCCCGGGACTCAAACACACAACCCTTCAATTACAAGTCCGACTATCTAACCATTAGGCCATGACTTCCCCATTATTTTTGCTATATGGGTTTTAAGACATGCATACTAGCTTTAATATCTAATGACAAATAATATAACCGTATAAGGGAGCATGACCAGGGACTCCATTAAAACAGTAGTTTTATTACACCCCCAGTCCCCAATACTCATGTTTTTACATAGCAAACACAGCAGTGTAATTGAGAAAGAAGTAAATGTGCTTTCTAAAAATCTAAACAATTAGGACAGTAATAGCTATACATTTTGAATTGACTTAATTTATATGATTGATTTGATCGAAGGCTGAAATGCTGTTGTATAAGATTTTTTTTTTTTTGGGGGGGGGGCATATTTTTTATTTGAGCTACCAAAATCTGAAGAGTAGCTGCCCGAAGGGCTACCATGGATCTTGAAATTTTACAAGCCATGCCAAGATTCAAGTTAACTCTTCTCTGAATGCTGTATAATACTTTATCACTAACTTCAACAAATTGCTCTTTTATGCAGATGTGATGAGGAAATTCGATTTAATATTTAGTTTAATATGCCACAAGAGAAACTGGAAACTT
This sequence comes from Carassius auratus, assembly GCF_003368295.1. Classification (NCBI taxonomy): domain Eukaryota; kingdom Metazoa; phylum Chordata; class Actinopteri; order Cypriniformes; family Cyprinidae; genus Carassius; species Carassius auratus. The sequence goes on along the minus strand of NC_039272.1, from coordinate 11,982,521 downwards.
GGGGAAAGGGAAAGACTTTCTTAACTATGCTATCTGAATATCTTCCAAGAAAATATTTGCTTTAGAATAAAAACTGACCTCATATCTATTATTAAGATAAACTGCATACAAGTTATTGCTGGTCAGCTCAGCGGAGGTAAATCATTCATTATAATCATGCAACACTCCTATAACACTTTCTGCAGAAAATGTCAGTGTAGTTGGTGTATATATTTAAATATGCCACAATAGTCACATAAACACCAAAGACTCAGTGGAGCTAAAACACAAGGACAGGATCCTGCTTGCACACCAGGTTTTCATAATATGACACTGTTGGAAAGAAAGCCATAAACTTGGAAAGAGGGTGATTAATGAATGCAATAAAAACAAGTTCATTACTTCCATTTAGTATAAATTATTAATTATATTATTAATGATAAAAAGTATCAATGACTACTCCACATTCAATATAAAAGAAAAAACAGACAGTTAAAAACTGAAGTCAAATTAACTGTTTAAAATGTGCCACATCTTTAAACACATACGGCACATTTGTCTCTGCACCCACTGGTCAGCAAGATCACAGCTCATGTTATCCAAAATAAGGAGCTCACCATGACATCCCTGACCCAGCCCTCAGTGTGTCCATCTCATCTTATCAGTACAATGGTGTGGTCTCTGCTTGTTTCTTCTGCCATCTCAGTGGAAAGTGAGCTCTTTCTAGGCACACATAAACATCCTGTTCTTATATGAGAATATGGAGCAGGGTTTAAAGGTTGGGTCAAGTGGGAGGTCATGCCACACACATGAATGTTGCTGACACACCTGTTTAAACATTAGATTCTACAACATCTAGTACTTCAGCTTCACTCATCGCAGCTAAAGAAAAATTGCAGTGCTTTAAAAATATAGGACAGGATGAGGTAAATAAAGTAACACACTGCATCTAAACCAACAACATGCCTATTAGATCCTGTAACCACTAAATTACTGAAAGAGTTGTTACCTGTAGCAGAAGAACCGCTTCTCAATATCATTAACTCATCAATATCTTTAGGTCACGTCCCAATCGCCAAGTTGGCGATTATTAAGCCTCTTATTAAGAAACCACAACTAATGAACTGGTAAATAACAGACCCATTTTAAATCTTCTGTTTATGTCAAAATAATAATAATAATAATAATAATAATTTAATTAGAATTTAATCAGGCTTCAGACCCCACTATAGCACAAGAACAGCACTTGTTAAAATAAAAATGACTTGCTTCTTGGGTCAGAACAAGGCTGCATCTCATTGCTAGTTTTACTTGATCTTAGTGCTGCGTTCGACACTATAGATCATGACATACTCATAGATCGATTACAAAACTATACAGCAGGGGTCGGCAAGTAAGTTTGGCATCAGGCCCAAAACAAATTCCCTCTATATGGCGAGCCAGAACATAGTCAAAGATAATTAAAGAAATTATCTTATAAAATCATTTACCCATGTGACCATCCATGGGTAAATGAAGCCCAATCTAGCAGTGTCTCTCATAACAACTTCCAAATGTCTTGCAAAATTAGTTTGGCTTTCCTTTGAAAATTGTCTAGTGTATTAGAACTGATAGCCATATTTACTTATTTACACTTCCAGTAAAAGAGTTAAGAGTCCCGGCTCATGATTTATTTCACATTATTTCTAATACTGTCACATAAATAATAGATTACAAAAAAATCCAAAATACTGTAATTTGAAAACAATTGTTCTGGAGGGTATATCTTTTCAATCTGTTTGGGGGGGGGGGGGGGGGGTCTGGTCTGGTCTCTGACCCCAAATACAACCTAAATGGCAGTATGTTTCAAGGTCAACAAATAACATGCACATGTTTATTTTGCTGGGAGCCAGCAGTAGAAACTACAAATAAAATAACTTTGGGTTGTAAAATGTTTGTAAACCTTGGCCCTCACCATAAAGGAGCAATTTCGGTTTGCATCACGCAACATCCAGTCATCTAAAAGAGTCTTCTTTATTACTCAGCATTTGGAATAATAAAATGTGGTTTAAATCATAACTGTTTAGGGAAGAAAAGTGTTTTTTCTCATGGTGGATTTATGAATTCTAACATTGGGTCTTATTTATGAAGTACAAAAACAACACATTTTCTGTGTAAACTGCTTGTAAAACAGTTCTTACATACTGATTCAATATTTAGGTTGTAGGCCTATGTTTTTTTTGTTGTTGTTGTTTTTATATAAAAATGAATACTTTCGTTAGGTAAGAAAGCATTAAATTGCGTAAAAGATTTTATAATGAAATAATAGATTTGAATTTTAACTAAATGTTTAAACTTCATAATTAGTTTTTAAAACACGGGGGGGGGGGGGGCATCACAAATATTTTCAAATTATTATTGTTTTTGTAGTAGTTTAAGTGTGGTTATGTAGTTATGTAAAGGGATCTAATATGGTCATGCAGAATGGAGCATTAACATGTGCTCCATAAGTATTCATAAACAGCCAATTAGACTTTACGAATTGTTCAGTATGCTAAAATGTATTGATTTATTATGGTTTTATCAATTCATACACGTTCATAAATACAGTTCCCTCCACTAATATTGGTACCCTTGGTAAATATGAGCAAAGGTGGCTCTGTTGTTTTGATCTTTCATTCAAGAATTCCACAAAATTATATAATTGAAGTAAAACTATTTCAGTTTGGTGTAAAATCTCATTGTGAAATAAATACTTTCTCTGTTTCATGTTGGCCACAATTATTGGCACAAAATTATTGCAATGTCCTTTTCCCAAGATAACAGCTTTGAGTTTTCTCCTATAATGCCTGAAAACACCTAATAAGAGATCAGAGAGCATTCCTCCATACTGAATATCTCCAGATCCTTCAGAACATCATCTCCATTCTAGTGCTTCTTCTCTTCAGTTCACCCCACTGATTTTCTGCATGAGTTCAGGTCAGAGTTTGGGACAGCCATGGCAAAAAGCTTAATTTTGTGCTCAGTGACCCATTTTTGAGTTGATTTTGAATTTTTTTTGTTTGTTTGCTTTGTTTTTTGATTATTGTCTTGATGGGAGATCCAACCAGGGCCCATTAAAAGATTTCTTACAGAGGCAGTCGAGTTTAGAATTCATAGCCCCTTTCACTCTGCACTTCTGTAAAATACACGGGTAATGTGTCCCAGCAATTGTTCCCGAGTCGCTAGATTTTGCCCTTTTTCACACTGCCAGTGATTTCCTGGGATATGCGTGTGTTCACACACAACCTGTTAAGGTCCCGTAAAGACACGTGACATCAGGATGTGACAAGTAATGTACGAGTCGAAACGCTAGGCACATTAACTTTCACTTAAACTGGCGAATGATCTCAGCTTCAGCGTGGATAGTGAGGAGCTAACTGATCTCTGCTTCATTAAAGTTTACACATTTTTTTGATGCGAACATTGATCTGCCTTCCAAACACCTGGTAAAAGAGTTGCACTATAACGTGCGTCATCTCTACAACACAGCATTTGTTCTGGCTTTTGTTCACACAGAGCTCGTACCGGGACTGAACAAGTTACTAGGTCATTGTTACTGGGTCCCCAACCCAGGATCGATCCCGGGACATGTTTATGTACACACAGAAGGCGATCTGGCAATGTTCCAACAATTTTCCGGGACCAATATGCAGTGTGAAAGGGGCTTAGGATGCCATACACCTGAACAAAATGTCCAGGACCTCTGGCAGAAAAAGAGGACTAAAACTTTATTTAATTTAACTGTGGGCATGGGGTACTTTTTATCCCCGTTTTATACTAAACCTATCTGGTCGGTTTGCTGCCAAAAAGCCATTTTTTCATAGAAATCAGTGCCACTTCCATTCGTGTCTGACAAACTGAATAAGCTGGAGTTTGTTTTTGGATGAACAAGGAGAATTCTTCTTGAAACCCTACCAAAAAACATGTGGTGACGTAGGGCTGTCTTTTTGACCCCAACTCAACTAATCTCTGCAATTCTCCAGCTGTGATCCTTGGAGAGTCTTTGGCCACTCAAACTATCTTCCTCACCATGTATTAGGATGATAAATACTCACATTCTCTTCCAGGCAGATTTGTAACATCTTTACTTGATTGTAACTTCTTAATTATTCCCCTATGGTGGAAATGGGGATTTTCAATGATTTAGCTCTTTTCTTACAGCCACTATTTTGTGATGCATATCAGAACTATATTCTTGGGTTTTACTCCTTGTGATGGATGATTAAGGGAATTTGGCATTTGTGTTCCTCATATTTATGATCCAGTGGAACAGGAAGTCATGGCTGGAGAATTTCATGACCCTAGTCACCCTGGTTTGCTAAAAATGTAAATATGAATGGGAACATACAGTACTTCATAAGAATTTCTAAGGGTGCCAATTATAGTGGCAAACATGAACTAGCGAAAGCATTTATTTCACAATGTTTCACAAATTACTTCTAGGGTGCCAATCTTAGTGGAGGGCACTGTATATACACACAAAGTGGTGCTTGAAAGTTTGTGAACCCTTTGGAATTCTCCATATTTTTGCATACAGGTGCATCTAAAAAATATATATTTTTTGTAATTTAATTTTAAAAAAGCATTGCACACAAACGGAAATATTTCAAGAGTTTTATTTTTTGTTGTTGTTATTTGTTTTAACTCTGATGGTTACAATTTACAGCTTTCAATTACAGCTTACAGCTTTTTCAACAGTTTTCATTTTTACAGAAAATTAAAAAATTCAGCATTTCATAATAATTTAATATTCCATTTTGAGCTTGATTAGTTTAAATAATTTTGAGTACAAATACTGGGCACCTCTTGAGCTACTTTAGAACATGCAACCACAATTATTGGAAAGACTCCAGAAGATGATCATTGGCACCCTCCACAAGGATGGTAAGCCACGGAAGGTCATTGCTGAAAGGGCTGACTGTTCACAAAGTGCTGTATCAAAATATATTCATAGAAAGTAGACTGGAAGGAAAAAGTGTGGTAGGAAAAGGTGCACAAGCAAAAGGGATGACCACAGCCTTGAGAGGATTGTCAGGAAAAGCAGATTTAAGAACTTGGGAGAGCTTCACAAGAAGTGGACTGAAGCCGGAGTCAGTGCATCAAGAGTCACCACACTCAGACGTCTTCAGGAAAAGTGGTACAGCTGTCACATTCCTAGAACCAAACCACTCCTGAACCAGAAAAATCGTCAGAAGCATTTCACCTGTGGTAAGGAGAAAAAGAATTGGACTGTTGCTTGGTGGTCCACAGTCCTTTTTTGATGAAAGTAAATTTAGCATTTCATTTGGAATCAAGGTCTGGAGTCTAGCGGAAGACTGGAGAGGCACATAATCCAAGCTGCTTGAAGTCCAGTGTGAAGTTTCTGAAGTCAGTGATGATTTGGGGGGCCGTGACGTCTGCTGGTCTTGGTCCATTGTGTTTTATCAAGTCCAAAGTCAATGCAGCCATTTTTGGAGCACTGTATGCTTACATCTGCTGACAACCATTATGGCAGGACTTTAGCACCTGCCCACAGTGCCAAAACCACTTCCTAGTGGTTTGATGACCATAATATTACTGTGCTTGATTGGCCAGCCAACTCACCTGACCTGAACCTCACAGAGAATCTATGGGGTATTGTGAAGAGGAAGATAAGTAACATCTGACAAGCAATACAGAGGAGTTGAAGGCTGCTATCAAAGCAACCTGGGCTTCATTAATTCCTCAGCAGTGCCACAGGCTGATTGCCTTCATGCCAACCCAACCAGGTATTAAGTGCATAATTAAACCTGCTTTGGAGATCTGGAACATTAATGTTTTGTAAAACTTTTTTTGATTGTTATTTTGAGAAAATATTCTAATTTTCTGAGATACAGTTGTTGTTTTTTTCTCCTAAACTGTATCATCAGAATTAAAAACTCTTGAAATGTTTCAGCTTGTGTGCAATGAATCTAGAATTTAAGAAAGTTTGCTTTTTTGAATTAAATTACAAAAATAAAAAACTTTTCCATGATCTTAAAATTATTTTAGATGCACCTGTAAATATGACGCAAAACCTCGTCAGATTTTCACACAAGTCCTGAAGGTAGACAAAGCGAATTCAATCAAAAAAATTAGACAAAGATATACACATGTACATTGTCATTTATTTAGTTATTGAGTAAAAATGATTCAGTGTAACATACCAGTGAATGCCAAAAGTATTTGAATCTTTGCATTCAGTACCAGTTGTGATCCCCTTTTGCAGCAATAACTGCAGCTAAACGTTTCCTTTAACTGCTGATCAGTTCTGCACCACCACTATTAGGAATTTTAGCCCATTCCTCAATAGAGAACCACTTCTGCACTGTGACGTTGGTGGGTTTCCTCCTTTGAGCTGCCATTCCAAAACATTAACTTTATTCTTGTGTGTTTGGGGCCGTTGTCTCGCTGACTCATTTTCTCTTGAAATTCAGCTCTCCTGACCTTTTCCTTAAGAATTTGCTGGTATAATTCAGAATGTATTATCCCATCAATGATGGTAAGCCATCCTGGTCCAGATACAGCAAAACAGGCCCAAACCCTGATACTGCCACCGTGTTTCACAGATGGTATACGGATCTTATGCTGGAATGTAGTGTTTTTCGTTCTCCAAACATGATGCTACTTTAAACCAAAAACAAAATAATTTGGTACATGTAAAAAAAAAATAAATCCAATAGCCATCTGGTGTGTCCACATGATCTTTAGCAAACTGTAGATGGGCAGCAATGTTCTTTTTGGAGAGTAGTGGCTTTCGCCTTGCAATTCTGCCATGCACAACATTGCTGTTCAGTGTTCATCTGATGGTGAACATTAACATTAGCCAACATGAGAGAATGGCCTTTAGTTGCTTAGAAGTAATCATGGGTTCCTTTGCGACCTTGTGGACTATTGCATGTTTTGTTTTTTGAGTAATCTTTATTGGTCAACCACTCCTGTGGAAGATAACAATGGTCTTGAATTTCCTCCATTTGTACACAAGCTGTCTGACTGTGGATTTGTGGAGTCTAAACTCTTTAAAGATGGTTTTGTAACCTTTTCCAGCCCAATGAACAACATCAACTCTTTTTCTAAGGTCCCCAGAGATCTGCTTTGTTCATGCTATGATTCACTTCCACAAACAATATCAGACTTTGATAGATCACTGTTACTTTTATCTCATTTGCTTGATTGGGTTCTCTTTGTCAACTTTCAGGACTTGTTGGAAAATCTGATGACCATTTGGGTCATAATTATCCAGAAATATAGAAAAGCAATTCACCAGCAATTAATAATCAGTGAGTGGAAGAGAATTAAAACCAAAACCATAAAACAATTCTTGTTTTTTTGGAAGTAATTGTTTGGATTAAACTTAAACATGCTCATTAATGCTTACACCATTAAAACCAAATCACAGTTATCAAGAAAATTGAAGACTAAACATTTGTTGTTTAGACTGAACATCTTTACAGTAGTCTATACAATATCAGCCTGTTAGTCCCTGACTGATTCATAATAAGTTAATTGGTGCAGGCCTACTGTATAGGAAAGGAAACGAAAGGATGTGACGTGACATGTGGCCAAGTATTGTATCCCATACTTGGAATTTGTGCTCTGCATTTAACCCCTCCAAGTGCACACACATAGCAGTGAGTGGTAAACAAACACGCAGAGACACACCCGGAGCAGTGGGTAGCCAATGCTGTGGCGCCTGGGGAGCAGTTGGGGGTTCCGTGCCTTGCTCAAGGGTCTTACCTCAGTTGTGGTAATAAGGGTGGAGAGAGCACTGGATATTCACCTTCCCCAACTACAATCCCTGCCAGACCTGAGACTCGAACACAACTCTCTGTCTATTGGGCCATAACTTCCCCAAGCATGCTAATCTATCCAAACTGTGAGAAAAACATGAGAAATTGCATCCATTTGGTTAAATCCATTTGGCTAGATGCCAGTTTTATCAACACTTGGCTTTTGTTTTACTTTAAAATAGGCCAAACATTTATAATTACTTATGACCATTTCTCCTTAAGCCCCATCAGAGTATTTAGTCATTGCAACAATGTGTCTATTGTGACATTTCATCAGTCATAACAGACAGCATAAATTAAAAAAGCAACATGGCTTTAAATTAAATTTCAGGATGGTCATAAACAAGCAGGAATATTTAATTAAAATAATGTTCTTCATGCGCAATATGTGGTGAAGTTGTTTCAAAACACAGTAGCATAATGTCTTTCTTGGACATTGGCATGACAAAATTTCTCAAGCCCTTTAAAATGAAAAATGGTTGATATGCATGCGACAGGCACAGGATTGATAATGTTTACTGCTGCCCTGTTCCAGCACAGCCATTAAATTGAGGATGAAAGACTTCTGTTCTACAGATGTCTGGAACCAAGTAGGCTACTCTAAGAAACACAGAACATTTATAACACTTTGCATGTCCTTGATCCTCTAGAATAAGGAAATGTTTGTGCAGAAACAATCAAGACCTACTTTCCCATAAAGCTTGGCCAGTCACTTCTTACTCACTGTCTGGAGTCTGAGATAAAAGATAGTTTGAATAAGTCATGATGAAATGACGAAACCTGGATTCACTCAAAAGGCTACATCTGATACTGACTAGATAAGACTAAGGGTTACTTACTCACACACATCTGTTGGGTTTTCAATGATGAACCACCGTGAATCAGAAGTGGTGTGAACAGGGATAAAAAGAGTAGGGAAGATGAGAGATGGTTGTTGTACCTTATTTTTTATGATTATATCTATTGTTTCTATATGATATCATTTCCCAGCATTCCCACCAAATGACTCCAGTTCCAATTTTGTCCTTAAACGTTAGTTCAAATCATCAATTTTCCTACCTAAAAATGTTGCCTAATTTCTCACCGTTTATAATCATCCTCAGTCTCCCCTTTAAAAATACTCTGAACTAGATACTGTATGACAATTTTTTTCACATTCTAAATTACTGCTCTCTTCACAACCAACAGACAGATACTATATGAAAGTGAGTCTTGCACTTTTTTAATTTCAAAGCAACTCAGTGCCACATGAACCTTCAGAAATGATTCTCTCTCAGTAGAGAGTTGCCTTGAACAAAGCCTGAGTGTGATTATCCCCACCTCCCCACTCCCCTGCTGGCCTTCACACACACTTGCACTAAACCTTTTTCCTTTTTTTTTATTTATACCTGTGTCTTGATTTTCACTTGTAAGTATCAGAGAATTATTACGGAGGCAGCTGACATTAATGAAAAAAATAGTATCTGTTCCGTGCTCCGGCGTGGTAAGCGCTCACAAATGAACCAGGCTTTTGGGGTCAAACACGCTCGGGCACAGTTAAGATTGCCTAGTGTGAGTACATCCATAAAACCACTTATTCAAACATCATAAATATTCTAGGTTATTACCGACCCACTCTGCCCTCTCTCTCACTACTCAGACAAAACATCTTGAGCTTGAATGTTGAAAGACATTTGCTGTACTTCACTGTTAGTTATTTCCAAAAACGTTCCATTTTTTTTTTCTGTTCGCCTAGAAAAATGTAATACCAGCAATGTTGTAGAGCAATATATGAAGAAATAAAAAGTCTTATGTTCACTGCTTAAACCAAATTAACAACTGCTGTATTTGAGGTTTAAACAATAATACTCGTAATAATAATAATACTCTTTAAGGACAAAAAATATGCCTATAGCAGATTATATCTAAATCCAGCATTAAGATCACATGGTGATACGGTATGTATATCAGAGCATCTATCTGAAACACAAACATTATGTGAAATTGTATAATTCAAATGTAAATCAACAGTTTAGGCTTCCTGCTCAGATGCATTAATATGCATAAACTGACTATTAATGCAATGGTTTGGTTTCAGACGAAGTACCATCTGAAATCTCATTCTCATAGTATAAAGTCAAGTAAGACTGTTTCTCATCAGTCAAGATCCGTTGTATAAAAAAGAATTAGTCTAGACTTAGTCAAAACCATTACAATTCATCATCATTCTTACCACTAATGGCAAGCATGTGGCATAAAAACAAAAGAGTAGGCTAAATTGACTTCCCAGAGTGTGTGTGGGGGTATCTGAGAGCAGTTCTCTTTGAGAATTACAAAGTCACAAGATTACTTTTTGTGGAAGTTGTTTTATGGAGCAAAGACCAACTTGATTTAATCGGTTCTGTTCAGTTTCTTTGGTCAGAGTGTAAAAAGCAAAAGTGGAAATTATAATAATCTTCTATAATAACCAGAGTAAGACGTCGTCGTTATCGTATGAATAAGTTACGTTGTAGCGCCGTCTAGTGGCCATCATCGGTAACTATACATATTGTAAGACTGCGACAATACGTAGTATGAATCATTCAACTCTTCTAAAGTCATTTGAAAGCACTGTTGTTTCAAATTATAAACACGACCTCAGAGAATTTTAGTCATTCTCGTGGTTATCAAACGTAAATAAAAAATGTACTGTTGACACATATAGTACCTGCCCAGCAGCTCTGGTGGGAAGAATGGATTAGGAAATCTCTGGTCTTGTTTGCTGAAGTCTTCAGTTGAGTAGAGACCTCAGCTGGAACATGAAATAGACAATGAAGGAACACTGATGTAATTAAGTGTAAGGGCTTCTCTGGCTGAGTATGAATCTCTCGGGTGTTTATTCCTATTTTAGAGCCAGCAGACATACTTATGTCTCTAGAGAATTAGAACAAGCCTTATAATAATAATAAAAAAAGGGTAATTTATATCACTATATAACATCACAAGTAGATTAGTTGATGAAACATTCGTCTTGCTTCATCTACATTTGTCCTTATTTCGATTCCATATGGCTAAACTGCGGGCGTCACATTTCTCTTCAGGGAAGACACAGATATACTACTCAGGGACAAGACACAGAGTGCGCTATCCATTGCAAGTTGGCATTTTTGTGTCTGCACAAGAGGGGTCATTTGTCTGGTGCAGAGAAAGTGGTCTCAGCATGTTTTACGCTCAGGTGGAGTATGAGGCTTCCACAGCTCACAGGGACTAGGATGCATCTGCTGCTATTGTAAAGGTGCCATGGGAAGGTCACTGCCAGGATGGCTCTTGCACTGGCACAGTCTGAGTGACGAAGGGTCACAGAGAGAAGAGAATTATAATGAAATAAGTAACTAGACCTTCATTAGTCCTTGGAAAATGCTTACGGATATGGTAATATGGGAAAGGATGAATGTCTGACAATAATAAATATTATTGATATTAGTAAGAGGTTAGAGATCGTATAAAATTTAATTCTGATTTAAACAGCTTTAACACCCTCCCCTTCCTCTATGAACACTTTCCACACGCTGCCCCTATTGGTCATTGTCTCTCCACCCTGCCAACAGAGTCTCTGTGGGGGCTGCAGCAGCCCAGTACTCCATGGGCTTGGGAATGCTGGAGATATTTTTTTCTTTTTACAGTGTACATGTATTTCTGTTCAAGCTTGGTTCCATTTGTGTTTCTGTCCCTTTACTTTCAAAAGAGCAGTTCCACGTGCATAAAGAAAATAACGTATTAGGTCTAAAGAGGAGAAGACAGTTCAGTATAATTAAAGCATCAAGGGAGTTAGTTTTCACCAAGCACACTGAAATGAAACACTCATATTAGTTTATGAACCTATCATTTTGGGCTGTTGTTAATCTGCTAGTTTATATTCCAGTCATTTAGCAATGTTTTTTCTGAAGAACTTCATATCATGTTGAGCTCATTGTTCCTAACCCATTGTTCTTAACAGGCCAAATAAAGCTACCTTACACTTACGGACATGCACTGTGGTCTTCTTTCTAACAACTTCATAACAACTTCATTATAAGCAACATTTGTGCTAAGTGAGAACACTCTCACTTTATTCCAAATGCATCTATATCAATTATAGACAGATGAAACCAAGCACGGCTGCATAGCGTTTCGGGCAATGAAAGATGTCACATTTCTATCATTAGAATGTATAGCTTATGAAACACAAAACCATGGTCTACAAAGCGGCTAACAATTAAATGGTTCCAAATATAACTTTTTACCAGTACTATACCAAACCTGCATTTGCCAGTATAAAAGAATAACAATTAGACACTGTTAATGCAGTCAAGGTGGTACTATGCACTATTCATAAAAGATTTGCTAAAAACAATGTAACAGAATCAGCACAGGTGTATCATTGTAATGTTTTTTCTCTTAAGCAACACCATGACACAGGTTTACTGAGACCTGTTTTTATACAGTCTATGATTGACACAGAGCAGGTGCGACTTCAATATGCTTGTCACTAACCAGTTTACTAATATGTCACTTTATGTCATCAGTTGGCATAAAAAACATAAATATGACATTTAAATTTAATTAAACATTAAATATCATAACTACCTGAAAATGAATTTTTGAATGGTTCATTATTGTTCTATTTTGTTGTTTTTGTTTTTTATGCTCTTGCAAAAGAGCATGCTGTGGCAGTGGTTTAGTGATGATGTCAGATGGAAATACCATAGTGAAATAGTTTCAGGAATACCATGGTATTACCATACCATATTACAGAGCATAGTGCCATGGTAGTACAATGTCCATAAACCTGTTGTAGGTAAATAATAATAATAATAAAGACATACTACCATGGCACACGTCCAAGAAAATAACACATCAGAAGTACCATGGTACTCTTGCCACTTTTTGTAGGTGAATTTATTGTCCTGAACCTTTTATCTGCCGTCTCCACGGTGCTCTTAGGCAGTGGCAAGTGCCAGCGGGCATTACAACAGCAAGCGGCCATCTGGCAGCCCAGCGAACTAGCAGCAACCCCACCAGCTGCAGTCGCAAAACGCCCTTACAAAGCAGGACATGCGAGCAGCTTCTGACGTCTGCGGCCACACTGCGCTACAAAGCGTACCAAAGCAGCAGCGGAAACCATGAGAAACTATCCTTCAAAACAGCCCGATTTAGACACACATGAGTTGCCCGGGCGCACACGCAACACCGTTTCAGCTGCTTTTGAATCTGCGATTGGTTTTAACGAATATTTACCCCGCTAAAATAAATAAAGGACTCATGCAGGGGCAGTTCAATACCCCGACATGGCGGCAAGAAAAAGAGGAGAGCTTTTTACTATTTTGGAAACTAGTACTGACACAGAAACGAACGCGCTCTCCGACGGCGAGGACTGCCCGTTAAATCTCCCCGTCGATGTGAAATGGTTCGAGATTCCTTTCAGAAAGTCTGAGTCGGACGAGGAAGACGAGGAACTGCGGGAGAACACGGGGGAGCCTGAGCTGGAGAGCGCGGCGGCGGCGGCGGCGGAGGGAGAAGACACTGCGGACTCCGCCAGCTACATCGCGGGAGGCGGCTGCAATATCATTTTAGTCACTGGAAACGGGATCAAGCACGAGGACTACGAGGAGGACTCCTATTATGCGACTTCCAATAACTGCTCTGAAACCTCTTCGACCGACTCGGACATCGATTTTTCCGATTTAGAAGAGGAGGAACACCCAGCTTTATTCAGCACATATGATGTTTTGGACGACGAGTGCACTTCTCCGGATTTCTGGGGAGAGCCTGACCAGGTAATATCAATTGAGTCTTTCACCGCTGACAGTGGCCCTCAGCACTCGCTAGGGGATGATGCTGACACTTTAGACTATTTCCGGTTGCTCTTCCCAGATTCATTGTTTGAACACATGGTAGAACAAACAAACAATTACGCCCTCTACCGGCAAAGGAGAAGCGGTAGATCAGACGCCCACTGGCACCCCACTGACATTAGAGAAATGAGGGCATATGTTGGCCTGAACATCCTCATGGGCATCAATCAGCTGCCAGACTACAGCATGTACTGGGCCAGTGACATTTTCATTGGGAATGCTGGTTTTAAGAAAACAATGACTGCCCGGCGCTTCGAAAAACTCAACCACAACGTGCACTTGTGTGACCGGGGGTCAGAGCCTTCCAAAGGGGAGCTGGGCTATGATGGACTTTACAAAATACGCCCCCTGATGGATATGGTCGGAAATACAATGTGGGATGCCTACCTGCCTAACCGTTGTTTGACTATTGATGAGTGTGCTATCGCCTCTAAGGGCCGCTTTTCGCTGACACAGTACATGCCGTCAAAGCCACTGCACAAGGGATTGAAAGTGTGGATGCTCTGTGACTCTCGCTCAGGCTATTGTCACCGCACTCGTATTTATGTCGGTAAGCCGAGCAACGATCTGGCAGCTGCTGCATTGAGCCATAAGGTGGTGACGTCACTGGCAAGGGGGCTTGAGGGTAGACACCACCACATTTTCATGGACAGCTTCTTCACATCGGTGCCCCTTCTGCAGCATCTGCTGCGCCAAGGGCTCTACGCCTGCGGGCCCACCAACCCGTGTCGGCGAGGCTATCCCGAAGCCCTTAAGCCCTGCAATGTTGGGAAGTTAGCGCCGGGTGAGTTCTATCAGTGTCAGCATGGCAACCTCGTGGCCACCATCACAAGGGATGCTAAAACCGTTAGCTGCGTGTCTACTAACTCTGCGCCTGGCATTGTGGGAATCAGGCCAGGGAAACATGACGGAGACATGAGCGATGGAGATTGCGGACTGGTGGGGCTTGGAATACCTCGTCCACTTCCTCTGCTTTTATACCAAGAGAACATGAGGGGTGTTGATTTGTGCGACCAGCTTAGGGAGTGCTACCAGGTCGGGAGGCCGTGCAAAAAATGGTGGCGCTACTTTTTGTGGTTCTACGTAAACCTCTGCATCGTCAACGCCTATGTGGTATTGCGAGAAAGCCGGGGAGGGTCACCGCCAGCAGGTTTTAATGGCAAACAGTTTACACAGCGCCATTTCCGTATTCGCCTGGCACAGCAGCTGATAGGTGACTATCAGGGGGCAAGGGGCATGGAGCGGGCGGCCCGTAAACGCCATGCGGATTCGCCCTTGGAGTACGGGCACCGCCTCGAGCGCATGTCAGAACGCTCGCGGCGCTGTAGGAACTGCACTAACAAAGGCCTGAGACACGAGAGTGTGTTCGGATGTAAGATCTGCAATGTGCACCTGTGTAGAGGAGGGTGCTTCAGTGAATTCCATAAATGAGCATTTTTTTAAAAACTACAATTTTCACGTTTTGGTTGTTTGTCTATCAGG
The DNA here is from genome assembly GCF_003368295.1 of Carassius auratus. Classification (NCBI taxonomy): domain Eukaryota; kingdom Metazoa; phylum Chordata; class Actinopteri; order Cypriniformes; family Cyprinidae; genus Carassius; species Carassius auratus. The sequence goes on along the minus strand of NC_039272.1, from coordinate 11,967,400 downwards.
AAAAATGTTTAAAACAGTGGATTTCTTATCCAAAGGCAACCATAACATAGTAGTCTGATTTGATTAGTAATCGTACTTTAGTAATAGTTGTTGTAGTAATGCACGATTTGCAAGGAAACAGAAATTATACATTTGCATTAATATAGAATGTTTTATCCAATTGACTTTCATATTTCCAACAAAAGACCTTGTCACTTTTTATATTACTATGAACAAAAATGCATTTTATGGATTAATAAAACTTTTCAACACATAATGGTACTTAAAAGAGCATATGTTGTCGGTGAGAAGTTTTTATCCTTTTTTCAAAATAAGTTCTTAAAGAAATGTATTTACTACAAAACCAGACACAATCATTGATATTGGTTTGTTTAAATCAATATCAATGATTTAAAATCATTTTTTAGAATGACTTTCTTTTTGATTGTCTCTCTGTTGTTGCATATTGTAAACAAGTATTTCTATGTCTGAAAAGGCTTCACAATCCAAGGCAAAATAGAGATTGTTGCCTTTTTATAGCATTCAACACAACAAAGGCACTATTAACCACAGTCTTCATCTAAGTGCAATTCATGCAAGACATCTTTAGAAAAGGTCTAAAGATTATAAAGCTCAGTCCAAACACTGATTTTCCTTTCCATTTAGGAACACATAATTACAAGCATTTTAAAATGACATCATAATTTAAATCATTTATCATACGGCACACAGAACAATCAGCAGCGAGTGTCTAACAGGGCCATTGTTTGGTTGTTTCCTCAACTGTTTTGGTGAGTCAGTGTTAGGCCTTTAAGCATGGTCCTCTTGAGGTTTTGGTTTCTCAGATCCACAACAGTGCTGTTCCCTCCAGCTCTCTGATGAAGAACGGGTTAGTCAACTGGACGCCCCTCCTGTCGATCTAGGGGAGTCCCGCGGGGAGTTGCTATGGCAACCCCAACATGTGAAGACAGTGAGTTGCCAGCAGGCTCAAATAGTTGTCATGGGTACTTGCCGGCTGTGAGTTGGGAGATAGCTCTAACCACACCCCTAGAGCTCTGTTCCAAAAACAGTCCACGTTCAATTGTGGAGAGGGATGCAGCAGAAGCGGCTGATAGTTTGTTTAATCTCAGAAATAGCTGAAAGAGGGACATTTCTATGTATTTACTTGGTTTTCACTGCAAAGGCCCGCTATTATAAATAGCTATGTGCAGCTTAGAAGTATAAAATATGCATGGTGAAAAGGATTGAGACAAACACTACAGTTGGGTATTTAGCTAGACATCAGGAAGAAGTTCGAAGAAACGTAAAAAAATACTAGGTACTGACAGCACATGTTATCCATCTGACTTCAAGAATATGCTGTAACACATTGTTTTTATTGCAGTTTTTTTTTTTTACAAAGTATCTGAGTCAGAAAGTAAGTGGGTAAGCAGAAAAAAAATAAAAAGAGGACAACTCAGTTTTTAATTTCAGTTTTTATTTTCAAAAATCTTTTTTATTTTCATTGTGCATTCCAAATGATCTCAGTAAAACTGCAACTGGGTTAACTAACACAATAAAACAATAAAAACATGATAAAATAATAAAAAAAACATGATTTTTGTTTTTGCAAATAATATATATATATATATATATATATATATATATATATATATATATATATATATATATATATATATATATATATATATGTATATATGTATATGTATGTATATATGTATGTGTGTGTATATATATATATATATATATATATATATATATATATATATATATATATATATATATCAAGAGAAAGAGAGAGAGGTGTTAACTTCCATTGTATTGGTTGCCCTTGCAAGGTATTTAAGAAAGCAACTGCTTAAAAAAGACTTCAGAAATGCCCAAAGTCAACCAGTAGATGTCAGAGTTTGAACATACAGTACTGAAACTTTAGACCGTTTGTTCAATTTTACTTCAATATTTGCTTTAAGACTATTTCTCTGTTCGTTCAAATAATTACGTAACATTTGAACACCTCTAAATGGTTTGATATTATCTGTGCAGTAATATATGTACATGGGTCCACATTTTGCCATTTTCTAGGTTAGCAATGATCCAGCATGATTTGAGAATGTTCCAAATACAAACAACGATTAAAATGGAATTCTCATTTTATTATAACCTAATGTTTATTTATAGAATTTATATTCATTTACTCCTTTTTTTATTTGTTCAAATTTCAGGGGAAAAATTCCAGATTTTATGTCCACTGTATATGGACACAGTCATTTTGCAAGATTTTTAATATTTACAAGCAATAAGTAGTATACACAGAAATGTTGCCAATATTTGTGTATATAAACAAACTTGGCAGCCAAATGATGTTTGGCAAAGCATGCATGGAATTCCACTTCACATTACTCATTAGTAGGCTTGTAGAGAGAATGCAAATCTGTTCATCATGATGAACAATATGAATGTTGTATATGCATTAATATAAAAACAGACTACAGAAAATAAGTAAGTAACAAGCAATCTAGATTAAAACGAGGGATTCACATGTAGATATGAATTCAAAGAAAACTATTTAAATTAATCAGCAATATTATGGATTGTGTATTCCTGTTGTAAAAGTGTTTGATTTGTTTCTCACTTGGTAAACGTTAGTTATGCCAAATACATAATTTAGGCCTTCTTTCATAATAGCTATTGACTTAAAAAGCTGCTGATTATTTATTAAAAAGTTAATAAACTGAAAAAACCTCACCAAAATGATGTTGATGATGTAGTTCTTTTACAATAAATAAATAAGTACTAGATCAATTAAGTAAAATATAGGAGAGTCCTGTCTCAAATGGCCCCTGCAGGATTAGCGATCAAACTGGGTTCAAACAGCAGCAGCTTTACCTTCACCAAACCTGACATTACAAGGTCATTTAAAAAGTGTTAGTTTAAAAGGTTACTCATACTAAATATTGTAGACTTTGAATTTATATTTTTTGCAGACTTTTACATGCAATATTTCAATCGTTTTGTCTGACAAAATTGAAGTGTGCTAGGTTTTACAAGTGTGGATGAATAATGCATAATGTCCCCAGTTCAATTGTATGTCATAGAAGAGCTGATATGAGCTTTAGCAAACAATGACACTAGTGATAGCTATCACAACAAAGGAAAACAAGCACAAGAGAAATAAAAAGGGTATAAAAAACAAAGATTACACAGTGAGATAGGGATAGCAAATAGGACAGCACAAGCTGATCAAGTCATAATTCTGAAAACTGAAATTAAGAATCATACAACATTTTAAATACTTTGAAAAATAATAGAACCTTGCAACTGTAAAATTCCAAAATCTGCTCTAATCCAAACTGCAACCTAAATACAATCAAGCTACATCAATTGGGAAATATTAAATAATTAGTCTCCTACAACATAAAATGATAAAACAAAATCAGTAAAAAGAAAAATAACTAAAAGTAGAAACACTACAATAATAAAAAAATAATAATATAAAAATAAAAAAATAAAGTCAATACAGCAGCTTGACTGAAAAGCCTATGATAGCCAAGATATGCCTCAAAGACTTTTGACAAAAAACAGGCCTCACCAGGTCAAATTTTCCAGTAGGCCTTGAAAGGATATAAAATCCTTTAAATCCAAGTTGTCAAATCCAAATAAAATCAAAGCAATGGCACAAACACCTAAAATAAGCTGGCAAGGAAACATGCTGCCATCTTGGATGAATGTTTGGTGATTTAGTTGGCCTAAACACACCATCATTATCATTCTGGATTGGGAGAAGTGACAGTTAAATCTTTTAATCTGAACACCCAACCAATACAATACACAGTACAGAAATAGTAAGCAGCAAGGTTCATGAAGGATTTTGGAGCTAAAACCATATTGTTGTGTTTTTCTCTACTGCATATATATATATATATATATATATATATATATATATATATATATATATATATATATATATATATATATATATATATATATATATATATTCCACAGTAGTGTTAACCAGTGTTTTGCCAGTATGCATGACTCGGGTTGTTGGCATTCCAAATACTGATAATACATCAGTGTTGGACTGTAATGACTTGAAAGCAAAGCCCTTTTTAATACACTTCTCAGGTAATTTTAAATAAATTACAAATAACTAATAATAATAATTTACAAGCTTGCCAATCATAATTATGTATCAGCAACAGAGATCTCTTCTTATTGATACGATTAGTATTGAGGTTTTAATTAATATCATAATTTTCTGGAAAGGGTGTTTTCTGAGTAAATATTTATGCACTGTTAGCATCATAATTATTTTTAGCAGAGAGACAAAGAGAGAGAGCGACAGGTTGACACATGACGCTTCATTTTGTGATGCTTGATTTTTCATTCTGCAGTCTCTTGCACCATGTAATGACTTACCAAATACTTCTTAGTTCTGTATTTAGTTGATCGATTTAAACGTGTCGTATTTGAATTGTTTACTGAAGAAATGTTTTGATGCTGCAAATGAAGCTAAATGATTGGTTGTTTACTTTCATATTTAAAAATTAATAAACTTTGTAGTTTATAGTACAAATATTACTGTCAACACTCTCTGCTCTGTGGATGCCTGGATATTATATTAAAATAAATGGGAGGCAGTGATAATGAGACAAAGGTGTGCACAGAAACAGGAAATAAGCCAGCAGGTCATGTGTCACCAGGAAAGTTACTTTTAAAAGTAATGCATTACAATATTGCGTTACTCCCTAAAAAAGTAACTTATTGCGTTACTTAGTTACTTTTTATGGAAAGTAATGTGTTACTTTCTTTACTTTCACGTTACTTTTTAAATATGAGTGGGACTTGAGTGTTTTTAATATAAGAAGTTCTATTTATAGCAAATATAAAAGCCCTTTCACACTGAAAAGTGTAATGAATTAACCTCAGCCTGAAGGAAAAGTAAATTCACGTCTGTAGTACAGTAAAAAAAAAAAAAAAAAAACAATGAAGCACAATTGTTTGTTAATCTAAAGTCATTTTTGGTTATTAGTATGGTTGAATTGGATCATTAAAGGTCAGTAGCAAAGACATTTGTTAATAAAATTGGATTAAATACATTTGTTTTATTTAACATATTTAATTATTGCAGGTTTGCATCATATTCTGAGTTTACATGTCACTGTTGTAATTCATTTTGATGAATGCTTAATCAGTTTTTTGTGAGTGGGATTAATTAATGCACATTCACTTTAGTCTAGAAGTAGAGTAACATCATGTTCAGACAGCGCACACAACTCCTCTGCACTTCCGTTTTCTCGCAATATGGGGACAGAAGACTTGACAGTCAATAAATGGGAAAACAAATTTGTAAATTAAAAAGTAATGCGTTACTTTACTAGTTTCTTGAAAACAAAGTAATCTGATTACGTAACTCATGTTACTTGTAATGCGTTACCCCCAACACTGTATGTCACTATTTCAATTATTATTGGAATTTACCTTTAGCTGTAACATCACTGTTCTGCTGCAAACATACACTCAGAGAAAAAAAAACTGACACTGGAGCGGTACCCTTTACGTTCACCTGAAAGTAGTTAGATACTATTTGTCCGATGTATTCCAGAAAAAGAAAATAATCAACCATAATGATATCCACACAAACGCCTTAAAATTAGGTTTCTAAAATTGACTAAAATAACACAAAAATTTGAGCTTTTATTTGGATAAATATAGTGAAACTTAGAAACCACATGTAAACGAACATCAGATGATTCATTCCAAATTCAAAAACTGTATTGGCAAATTTTGTAAGCTGAAAATGTTTCCTCATTATACACTTCATAGTCTTGTATTGCGGGTCATTTTTAGACTATGTTTGGCAAACGCAAATAGAGTGTCTGGCGCGAATGATTTCAATGTTAAGTCAATGCAAAGGCGCGTTTACGCGCGTCTTGAGGTCTCGCAGTGTGAATAAGCCGTTTAGCACGACGCGGAAGACGCGAATTGTGCTTTTTGTGCATTTAGCATTTGACGCGAATTCGCATCTGCCGCCCAAGTTGAAAAATTTGAACTTTGGCGTCAATTCGCGCTGCGTTAACCAATCAGGAGCCTGCTAAGGAGTCACTCATTCAACATGGAGGAACGACAGATGTTGTAGATGCTGTCTATATAAATAAACCGCATATTTGAGTTTAAAACAACTACATTCTCGCCTGAAATACTTTTAAAATTACATTTCATGACACGATAACAGTAATAATTAGAAAATTATCAGAATAAAAATGAATGAAGCGAATTTCACACTCAAATGAAGCAAATGATCTCAAAATGTTCAAGCGGCAAACTAGACGCGGTAGACGCGAATTTGACACTCTATTCGCGTTTGGTGTGAACACAGCATTAAATGCACAAAATATGGAAGGCCAAAAGGGTCAAATTCACATGAATTTTAACGCGTCAACAACGCGTTAAATACCTGTTGTTTACGTGTTAAAAATCAGCGCTTATTTAACGTGTATTTAACGTGTATTTCACGTGTTAAATAAATCATCTTTTTTCTTACGAGTCCACTTTTTTTTTAATCACTGTCCATATAAACAATATTGACTTGTAGCCTAAAAGATTAACTAACAATCTGGTCAACATAATGTATTTGAAGCACATTTCTACAAGAAAGGTAACTTACTGAAAAAGTTTTGGTGCTTAAAGTGTTTCACTGAGGTGAAATTTAAACCTAAAACATCTCAAGATATATGAAATAAAAAGAAAATCTAAATTAAGGTTTTAAGGGCTTCAAACTCCTGTAGTTTGGCCTTCTTGATCTTTGGCCTTTGCTAATACAGCTGGCCACACTCTCTCTAGCATCAAAATCTTCCAGACTTGGCCCTCTACACTGATTCTTATCAGATCTTCCACTGTGTCTGAAAAAAATGGGACAAATCAGACAAACCTGTCTGATTTGAACAGGTGAACAGTCCCTAAACAGCTTACACTTATTGTATCAGCTATTAAAATAGTTCAGTTTTATATGTAATAGCAAAGTGATTATATTTTGTTAATATAATATATTTTATTAAGTTAAGTTAGAAAAGCATTTGGAGCATTTTATGTTTGTTAAATATAAGTTTTAGTTTTTTTTTTTAAGTAACGACCAAGCTGCCAGCGGCAGACAGTGAGCCTATATGTTTGATCAATTTAGCCTGCTCAAATCATCACGACTTGCCTAAAATAAAATCTATAGATATAAAACTGTATGCATATGACAGTGTTTGTTAGACCCAGATAAATGTAAGCTATCCAATCATTTGTGAGGAGATGCTTCAGGACAGGGAGACGGCAGCATGATCACTTGCAATTTTTTCCTTGGATATGCCATCATTTTTGCTCATAAAAGGTAAAAGTAATACATTATTCGTAACTGTACTCGAGGGGTTCCCCTTGAATGGCTTGTTGCACCGGTGCGACCTCAGAGTTTTTTTCAGTCGCACCATTGAGAAATTGTTTGAGGCTTTGAATAAACTAGAGCGAGTTTTGTACAAGAAGTCAACCCCAGACCCATATAATAATAATAATAGGCCTATTGATGTCACCGTTTTACTTGTAACTTCATAAAACAAGATTATGCACCGGCATTTAGAGTATATTCTCCTGATTAAAAGAGCCCAAAACTATCTGTCATTTATATCTAAAGATTTTCCTCATAAATTTATGACGCACATAAAACTGCACAGAGAGCATGTAGTTTAGCCAAAAATCTATGGTAGCTGTCATGTAGGCTTTCCATTGATAACTTCATGAAAAAAGCATAGGCTATATCATAAAAAAGACAAGTCACTATTTGCAGATTAAACACTGTCGAAACCATAAAACATCATTTAGATCTAAATATATATTTCATAAAGATATAACACATAGAAAAAAACTTAGGTAATATATCTTAGAAAAAAAAAGAAAAGAAAAAATCAGAGGTTTCAGTCCCGTGCCACTTTACCTCTTAACTTCACCAAACATGCATAGATCCTTTCATCAGATCGAAAGATTTCGTTCATAGAGCTGTGACACATGAAAGCAGACTGGCGCACTGAGGCTGCAAAAAAAAAAAACAGCTCGATACTTCACGTTTTGTTTTCATTCATAGCTTCAAGAATCATGCATAGATCATTATTTTCAGAAAATTATCCCAATTAAAATGAGCCCAGAGATACTGTAATCCATGGATGAGATCCAAATATATTGCTATAACAAATAAAACCCAACAGGAACAGCACAACAAATAACTTTAGTTTCACTTTGCGCTTTTATTAATAACTTCATGAAACATTCATAGTAGATCATGCAAAATTATGTCATTTTTCCAGAAAATTCTCCAGATTAAAAGGAGCTCAGATTCATGGTAATTTGTTCACTTGATCTAAATATATTACTTAAGATATTATCACACACATGGAACCATTCAATTGAGAAAAAAAAAACATAGATTACATTTCCATTCATAACTTCATGAAACATGCAAAGCTCGTGGAAAATTTTAAATTCTCTCAATTAAAATGAGCCCAATTATACAATAATCTGTCATTTAGATTTGAAGATATTCGTCATCGAATTATAACAAAAAAACAAAACAAAAAAAACTCAAAATGCACACATGCTGCAATATTCTCATGGTTTTACCTTTATAACTTCATGAAACATGCTCTGATTGTGAAAAATGGCATATCATTATTTACAGCAGATTCTCAAGATTGAAATGAGTCCAAAATCAAAACAATCCATTACGATCTTTCATATGTAAATAATACCTAAACCCATGAATCAGTTGGAGAGCTCTATTAAACATTTTGACAGAACGTAGTGTTACAACCCCTTGGATCAAGGAGTAGCAACATGAATAGAGAGTCCATACAACATAATCAAATTTGCACAAATATGTGTTTTAATCAGAAAACAGACATAACTACATTGAGGTAAAACATAAAAAATATAAAGATACAAAAACACAACATCAAGCCTTGGACTGGAGAGCGTGAGAAAGTCCGCCTGACCACCAAACAGCAAGACCAGCAGAGACCAAGCCCCAATCTCCTTCCCTCCAGAGGGTAAGAAAGCCAGCATCTTATAGGCAGCATTGTTAATCACAATCAATTTTCCACACCTGCATCACAGCACTTAACCTAAAGACACAAAAAGTGTTACCCCATGACACCTGCTGGGCAAAATAAAATACTACAGCCCCTTGGATCGTCACAGTAGAATCAGACTGTAACTTTTGACTCTCCTTGCTATATTCGTGGAGTTATTAGTTGGTATTTTTGTGTATGGCACTCAGACAGCAACAGTATTTAAATAGTATACTTCGGCAAGTCAAGAGCTAAACAAAAAGTCCTGTTTCATTACAAAATACTGTAACTTTTATAAACAATAAACTATCACCACAAATTTTTTTATTAATATTTATTAAAGATACAAATAAATAAAACTGCAATTTAAATATATTATTTCTATAGGCTATACAAAAAAGACTAAATAATAAGGCTGAATAAGCTGATCTATAGCATGTTAAATGATAGTTGCCTGTCTGTGAATGGTACACCCCTCTAAGCTCAAAGAAGTGGTTTGACCCAAGTCCTCAGCAACCAATGACATTGACCCGTTCAAACTGATTTTTAACACGTACTTCACGTGTACTTCACGTGTATTTAACACGTGAAATACACGTTAAATAGACGTTAAATACGCGTTAAATACGTGTTGTTTACGCGTGAAATACACGTATTTAACGTGTTGTTGACGCGTTAAAATTCACGTGAATTTGACCCTTTTGGCCTTCCATAATATGAGCACCATTTGCGCCTAACGCGCGAAATGCTCAATTCGCGCCGCGGGTAAACGCGCCTTTGCATTGACTTAACAATGAAATCATTCGCGCCAGATGCTCTATTTGCGTTTGGTGTGAACACAGCATTAGGTCTTAATGATCTGAAAACTTTTCTTGTCATTTGACAATGTTGCAATTCAACAAACAACAGCATAAAAAAAATGGCCCCTGCTCGAGTAACATTTTTTTTTTTATGCGAACACTGGCACAGCCTTCTTCCACAAGAAACATGCAGTTTTTTTTTAATTTATTTTACCGATAGAGGGTAAAATGTTACATAGAGGAACTTTAAAGAGTAAATCTATATCTACGTTTTAACTAATAATAAACTACTCAATCCGCTGTTAACAAGATATAGAGTCTATGTGAGTAAATTCGGATTTATATTTCATACATAAATAGAAATACATAAAATGCATTATTCAGTCGAACAATAAACAAGCGTCTCAGTATGTTCAAAAAGGTTTTTTGGTCTATATTGTTGTAACAGTTTAAGTTCTGATCAAATAGTTTTTAACAGTTTATGGATAAATTAATGGCAAATGCATATAGCAATTTATCAGTTCATGCAGAAACTGATGGTAAATCTACACTAAAAAAAAACTGTTGTTTCAAAAAAAAGTGCTCATGCTAACTTAAAGTTGTCACTTAGAACAATTTAACATTTCAAGTTGAATACATGTATTTTAAAGCAGCACAAATGCTAAATGTAAAATTACTTTTGATGTAAAATGTAGCACTATACTGAAGGTTCAGAAACACAAAAATAATAAATAGTATAGAATGTTGTTTGCTTAACAGTCAACATCACTACCTAAAATGTAAAAGGCTATACAGGTATATATAAATCATTTCAAAATTATAGATAAAACAATAACACAAAATAAATCTAAGCTGATTCTAAAATTACTTTGTCAAGATTTTTCAGGGTAGTCTGGCCACTGTGGATAAAATTGATATTCCTGATAAGGAGGTGGAGCTGATGGGTCAGACTGATTTGAAACTGAAGGACCAAAATGACCAGGAGGTCCAGGGAAACTAGGTGGAACAAATTGACCCCGTGGTCCAGGGTAACCAGGAGCAGGAAACAAATTCAGAGGAGGTCCATAGTAGCCAGGGGAACCAAACTGACCAGGTGGTCCAACCACATTAAGTGGTGGTGCAAGTGGAGCCATAGGAGGTGGGTTGGGGTACACACTGCTTCCTGGTGGTTGATTCCAGATTCCAAAGTCACTGTTTGTAGCCCCTGAGACAGGCGGAGGAGGAAGAATCACAACTGGGAATTTAATCTCTGGATCTGAGGCATATGGCACATCCAGGTGGACCTAGACGCATAGATATTGAAGTACGAATTTTTAAATTAGGAGCAGGTAATGACAACAGAAACCCATCTATGCTTGATATAAGCAATCACCACATCCCTTAATTTAAAATACAGTTAACATGTTATGATCCAACTTTAAAATAAAATAGAACACCGATACGTCATTCTAATGGCTGTGCTTCAGATGTTAAAACTCACCCTGAGTCTGTACTCAACCTTGAGGATCCTACAGTTTAGGATAGATATGGCAAGGCTGGGTGGAATGGACAGCACTTTTGTGACAGTTTTCTTTGAGTTTGGATCAATGGGTTCCCCTGCATCTTTAATCAGTTCACGTGTGTGAAGTTTTCTCTTGCCTCTTGCTAAAAAGCTGTGTTTTTCATACAGGCAAAATTTTGGTTTGATTGTACGGGAAGAACTGTTCTGAACTTCAGCCAAAACTTTCAAGCCCTCTCCTGTAGCAAGACAATGAAACAATTAGGTCAAATTGTAGAGTAAAATATCAAACTATGTCTCGGTTTGCCTTTTGACAAAATGGGCATCTTATTTCAGAATCATGTTATATATGAAAAATAAACTGAAAATAAATTAATCTGTACAGATAATATACGTTTTGCACAACCTCTACATTACATAAATGCTTTCCTAAAAGAAATAAAAAAGTAGAACCAGTTTTACAAATGGTTACATGGGTTTACAGTTGTTTTCTAGGCTGAAATGTGTAACAGCTGAACACACACATTCTAAAAAGACCTCATTCATCATTTTAATCTACTCACTTACACAGACTGTAAACATGAAACTCAAGAATGGAAAACTCCATCTAACAGGGATCACCTAATCCACCAAAAAAAAAGTATGTTTATTCACAATGGGAGAACATTAACACTATTAGAAATACAATTTTACCAAGGTAGTATCCCATTTTCTCAGTGTTTATGTTCATTGAGACACGCCCAGAAGAGAAGGGTTTCATTTGTTTATGTTTGGCTCCATGCTGAGGTTCCTAAATAAGACAAAACATCAACACGGTTACAAAACATTAGATGACTGCATGGTGTTACGTCCCCCTCTGTGTCTAGGGGTGACCAGGGGAGTAACATATGCTACTTAAATAACAATTGTGTCAGTGAACTTGCAAACAAAATAGTGAGAGATTTGACTATCTGTAATCCCAGCACTCACACTCATGGAGACTCTTAAAGATTTTATTTACAATGTGAAGTCTTTGTACAGCATTAAAGGGTAAGGGAAAAATCAAAGGTTTAACATTGATAATTCAGAAATAAGAATAAGATGCTTGTAGCTTCAGGAGGGGGTTAAGGCCAAAATAACAAACAAAAAGGGGATGCTAACTGAAAGCAAAATAACCTAACTTATCTAGCAAACAAAACATCAAAATCAACAACATGTCTCTTCCCTGACTCACTGTTCCACAAAACCAGGAGAAAAGCATACTTTAATCAAATAAAAGTGGCACCCACCTCCTTACTGCGTCTGCAGGCAGAAAAAGAAACAAATTTCTAATCACTACAGCCAGTACAACAGGCTGTCTTGAAGATACCCTACGGACCCTGATCACACAATAGCAATCAAATACAACAGGCTTTCTTAAAGCAGCACTACTGCTTTAACCACAACTGGAAAAACAGACAAGCCGTTCCATCTGTTTAAATACAAGTTCCTCTCCACAGCTCTGACGTGGAACAGGTGACATCAATAAGGTCTTCTGTGAGAGGACAAGGGGGGAACAGGGGAACAGAGGAAAACCAGCAAAAACTACACTTCCCAACAGGATGTTAGGCATCAGGGAAGCACAGTTACACACAGTATTAACAGCAACAATGATATACATGACATACATTTTAGGATATAACAAAGGTAAAGACATACTTGGGATCGTAGTCTCACCATTAGTTCAGGATTGGACACAACTGGTCTGGGGACATAATGAAACTCGGTTTTGTCTTTAATGGAAATATGCATTGATCTGGAAAGTTTTGTCTCCAAAGTGTAGCCAACATTTCCAGCTGAACCTTTGAAGGTTGGTGGGAAGTGCCTATAAGGAAAATAAATGCTTTATGTAAAATACATTACTAAAATCAGGGGCGTAGATTAAGTTTGGCTATTTTTGAATGAATACATCTACAGTTGGGCTGTACAATGAATCAAATATCGATATGGACTAGTTTATATTAATATTAAAGTTAAAAGAGATTACAATTGTTCTACGCTTGTCTGGGAAAGAGCGCTCAATATGTGCATTTTTGTCATTCAAATACACACGATGTTCGCTGTGTTTTCCCCCCATGCCGACTCCGCCCTCATCACGCCCCCAACTATGACTAGATGCCAACTGTATGTATACACACAGATGGTTGGTCTGGGATCGTCCCTGGGAATGCCCACGTCACGTGATGTGAATTTAGCCCGTGGGGGAAAACATTGCCTTGGCGCCGATTGAAATACATGGGTCAATCATGCCGAAGAGTTGTTGTGTACTTTTTTGTACCTCCAAAAAACGAACAAATTATGAATTGAAGTTCTATATCCTTCCTAATAAACATACAGAACCAGAAAGGATGACAAAATGGCTACAAGCAATAAGTTGTGGTCAAGGGAAGTTGTGGAATCCCAAAACTAAGCATGTGTATCTGTGCAGTCGGCATATCATCACAGTAGGCTACGTTAACATTGTGTTCATTATTAACGTTATCAAAACGGTGTAAGGTTGTTTCAGAAAGTGGCATGCATATATAATTAGCCTTATCATTCTACCTGAAGCAAAACGTCTCCGGTTACTATCGTAACCTCTGTTCCCTGAGAGGCAGGAACGAGACATCACGTCAGCTAAGACGTATATGGGAACTCTTCCCTTCTCCACTTTCACTTAAATCTTATTGGCAAACGCCAGCTGGGGACAGCTGGCCAATTGACGCAAAGCATGCAAATACTGGCAGGTCAGCGGGCAGTATTAAATGCATGGGCACGAAAATTAGGTCAGAATCACGACTGAACGCTAGCACAGCTGATCAACCAGCGGCCACGCGGCTAACGTAATGTCTCGTTCCCGCCTCTCAGGGAACCGAGGTTACGATAGTAACCGGAGACGTTCCCTCTCGAGGCGGTAACTCAACATTACGTCAGCTAAGACGTATATGGGAAATGTATACAGCCAATGGCCGTGTCGCTAAGAGTGCTTGCATCTGATAGGCAGAACTAGGCCAATGAGACATCTGCTCCGACCCTAACAAAATTTGCATAACTTCAAGCAATATATCGAAATCTGCACTAACCAGGGCAGACACAACGCAATAAGCACTCAAGCATGAGAGTTAAACAGAGTAGACGGCGTTTGCGGTGACTACTGCATAAACCATATAATCCATAACACAGAGTTAGCAGCCATGGTAACTACTGTATAGCTGGTCATAACAGAATGAATAAAACTTAACTCATCGAAAGTACATGTGACGCTACAGAGGGTACATCCAGCTTGTAAAACCTGGCGATTGTGTTCTGGGAAGACCAGCCAGCAGCAAAACATAAATACTGGACAGACATACCTCTAGACCAGGCCCGTCAGGAAGCATTTATATTGTCCTCGCAGAATGAGCTCTGATGTTGAGGGGATAATCCTTCCCCTGGCATTCGATAGCGTCTACAATCCAGTGAGAAAGTCTCTGTTTAGAAACAACACGTCCCTTATTACATCCACCAAGCACACGAACAGCTGGTCCGACTGACGAAAGGTGGCCGAGCGATTCATATACATCCGTAAAACCCTAACAGGGTTCCGGCGCTCTGAGCATCAGTGTCACGCGAGGCTGATGGCTCAACAGATAAGGCGGGCAGGGAAACAAAACGGTATTGAGTGACTTCGGAACGAAACCCGGTCTCGGCCGGAGAACGACATTACAGTCGCCAGGTCCAAAACCGATGCAACCGATATCGTTCACCAAAAACTCATGAAAGTCTCCAAGGCGCTTTGAAGCAAGGCAGTCTTCTGGGAAGCTCCTTAACCACAATCAAAGCTAATGGCTCAAACGGTAGAGATAGAGCCCTCAAAACTAGAGCTAAATCCCACTGCGGCACGGAGGGCGGCCATGAAGTACACAATCTCCTTGCTCCCCTGAGAAAACTGATTACAAGAGCATGCTTACCGATCGTTTGCCCATCAACCGGGGAACGAAAGCGGCAATAGCGGTCACATACACCTTCAGCGTGGATGGTTTCAAACTCCCGCCATCCATACTGTGCTATAGAAAGCACAAAACATTCGACACGGAACAGGTCCCCGGGTCAATATAAATGTCCTTGCACCCTTTTGTGAAAACTCCCCACTTCTGCGCGTAGCAGCGAATGTTTGATGGTGCTAGCGTCTCTGTAAGTATGTTTAGCACTCGTGAGTGCAGAGCGTCCCGCTTATTAGGGTCCCCGCAGCGGCCACACATGAAGGTTCCACAGCTCGGGGCTTGGGTGCTATATTGTGCCATTCGCCTGAGACAGCTGGTCCTGCCTGAGGGGGATTCGACATGGGGGAGCCATCACTAACTATCTCAGGTCCACAAACCAGGGCTGATTCGGCCAGTTCGGGGCCACGAGTATAACTGACGTGTTCTCCTCCCTGATTTTGCACAACACAGGCAGAATCTTCACCGGAGGAAACATGTAAGCCTGGCTTCCGGCCAACGCGATGTCAGAGCATCTCCCGGCAGGGGGGAGTGAGATAGTGAGAAGAACGTCTTTTTTTTACAGTGTGTGTTCTCGCTCGTGGCAAACAAATCCACTTCCTCCCTCCCAAATCATTAGATCTGATCCTGGGTGAAGCCTCCATCTCCTTGAGGAATCCAGTTCCTCGAAAGCATGCTCACTCCACAGTTCAAAGTACCGGGGATGTGTGACGCTCTTAAGGAGATTAAGTGTCAGTCCGCCCACAACAAGAGACTAGCTGCCTGTTTGAATAGAGAATAGGCTTATCGCCTTGGCGCACTTTCTGCGTCTCTGAGAAAAGCTCCATGACGTCACAAAAGAGGCCGGAGGGAGCAACTGGAACGTTTAGGAGCGTCCTACAGTCCGCGTCTTCCAGGACAGCTAGGGTAAGCCATAAGTGCCTGTAAGGACGACCATGAGCCCCATGAAACGGCTGAGCAGAACGCTTAGTACCAATGAGCGCGAGATCAGTTGCCGCGCGCAGATCCCTGATGACGTCAGCGCTACTGTGCCGCCATCTGCCTGAAACATGTGATCCATGTGAGAATCCCAGGCAGGTCACACAGAACTGGTAAAGGTCCGAATCTAGCATTAGCAGCCATCGGATGCGGAGAGGAAAAACAGGGTGAGTAATCAACTATTGCAACTTCCGCTGACCTGCCAGTATTTGCATGCTTCGCGTCAATTGGCCAGCTGTCCCCAGCTGGCGTTAGCCAATAAGATTTCAGTGAAAGTGGAGAAGGGAAGAGTTCCCATATACGTCTTAGCTGATGTAATGTTGAGTTACCACCTCGAGAGGGAACAATATAACGTTAGCCTATTGTTGAACTTTAACTCGCATGAAAACGCATCTGCTAAGAGGTGCAGTCTACATGATACTCCGTATTCCCACTAGAAAAGTGATAAATTCACCCTGTGTGTGTTTCCAAAGCGACATGGATAGAATCGCGGAATCCAGTCAAAAATAGAACTTGCTGTATAAAGCAGAACATCAAGGAATTCTATTTTTGAATGAATACATCTACAATAGGGCTTTACAATGAATCAAATATCGATATGGACTAGTGTATATGAATATTAAAGTTGAAAGAGACTACAATTGTTCTATGCGTTTCTGGGAATTAGTTCTCAATAAGTGCATTTTTGTCATTCAAATACACACGATGTTCGCTGTGTTTTCCCCCACGCTGACTCCACCCTCACCACGCCCCCAACTATGACTAGATGCCAACTGTATGTATCGTTGCATGAAAACAGTTGTTTACGGTTTTGTTTATTTTAAGTCCAAAAAAATCTCAAGCAGGTGATAAATAAAGGATATGAACAATGCAGTGCTAAATGACATAGCATTTTTTACAGTATAGAAACTATTCTGCCTTATTATGTGATAAAAAGTGTTTGTAGTATATAAACAAATCATAATTTTTTTGTTATTGTCCAGCAGTTATAGATTTCTAAGCCAATTAAAAGCTAGATATTAGAGAAAAATTAAAGTTGCCTATAGTGTCCACTACCAGTCAAAAGTTTTTGAACAGTAAGCTTGTTAATATTTTTTTTAAAGAAGTCTCCTCTGTTCACCAAGCCTGCATTTATTTGATCCAAGTACTGCAAATCAGTGTAATTGTGAAATATTTTTACTAGCCTATTTAAAATAGCTGTTTTCTATTTGAATATATTTCAAAATGTAATTTATTGAGATTTCAAAGCAGATTTTTTTTTTACATCATTACTCCAGTCACACGACCCTTAGAAATAATTCAGATATACTGATTTGCTGCTAAAAAAGAAAAAATAATGTTGAAAACGGCAGAGTATAATTTTTTTATTTTTTCAGGTTTCTTTGATGAATAGACAGTTCAGAAGAGCAGCATTAATCTGAAATAGAAATCTCTTGTAAAATGATGTCTTTATCATCACTTTTGATCAATTTAAAGAATCCTTGATAAATAGAGTATTAATTTCTATCATTTATTGAACATATACATACATATATATATATATATACACACACACACACACACACACACACACACGTATAACATATAATATATTATAATATATATATATATATATATATATATATATATATATATATATATATATATATATATATATATTGTTTTAAAATGTAAATAATCAGTCAGTGTGCAACATGCAAGAGAAATAATAATCATTGATATGAAAAATTTTAATAGTTTTAAAAGATAATTTGCATGTATTTAGGAAGCAAAGATAGTTAGTACTTTGAACTTTTGACTTTTTGTTCTTCTGTTCTTAAAAATGATTTTCTGCCTTAACTTACTGTAGAGGCAACTGAAAGGTAAATGGGTAAACATGACGCCCTGGTGCCACAACAGAAGAATCTAAAAAGTCAAAATCACATAAAAAAAAAAAAAAAAAATCAGATTTTTTAAAGTAGATTTCTGAAAGCTCTTGTTGCATTATTCATCTAATTCGCGAAAAGACTTACAAGGATGTCCTGATGGATCTTTCAGCATCTCATTTCCTGCAATATCAAGTTACAGCACAATATTAATCTGGTTAAATCGATCTGGTCTCTTCTAAATTTAACCCAAAACATACAGCAGCAGTAGTTCCTCCTACCATGCGTTATGTCCTCCCGAACAAAAAATCTCTCCACGGAATAAAACTTCTCCTTATCTGAGTAAACCACAGTGTTTTTGCCGCGAGGTTCGGACCAGTGCACTTCTGCTTTACCTTTAATTTTCACACTCAACGACTGCATTTTTGTGTCCTTCGCTACATCCAGAATGACTTGTCCCGATATAAAATCCCCGCTGGTGAAGGTATTGCCCTGATTGATAGGATTGTAAGTAACAGAAAGGTTTTTCACAGTGAGGGACATCTTGTCTCCTGGTGCCAATATCTGCTTCCCAGCGTCAGTCACGCGACTGCAGGAAACAATCCACAAATGTATGTGACTGGGCTCTTCCAGCTGGGGGAGGGACATACTTGAAGCTAATGTTGGGCGTGGTTTATATTTACATTTGGACCTGGTTTGATTAAATAATCCAAGCCAGATCTCAAGGGATTGTGTTGGGAACAAATCTAGGGAAGGCTACACAATTCTGCTAAAGGCTTCAAGAGCACAGTGGCCACCACAATTTACCATAATAAAATGAAAATAAAAATAAACAGTTTTTGATGTCCACAAGATGGCAGCACGCTAGATGTGAACAAACTTGAACCAATCCAATTGTAACATTATTGACAATTCAATCAAATCAAATAATAATTACATTTAATTTCATAAATAAAAGAACACCTTTTCAAAATTTCTTGTAGGACTAAATTCTGAAAGGCCGAGGTTGTCACATATTTTAACGCAGTAATATTTCCCAATGAACTTGTAAACAGATTTCTAAAAATGTGTCTTTGTGACAAGTCCCACTAAAAAATAAAAATAAAAAAAACCTTTCTCTGACCTGACTTTTCTGTGATTGTATTTGGTATCTGACTCTAAACCTTATGAGAATGGAATTCTTTATTTTTATTTTTTTTTACAATACTTACTTTTACAGGAAAAATAAATGACAGAATCATGTCAGTGTATATGTTCCAGCTCTACCAGTTGCTTAAACCAGTTTAATTTAATTATTATTATTATTATTTTATTTTATTTTTTGCATCTTAAAACTGTGAGCAAATATGCTACATGCAGTTTATATTGCAACATTTATAGAATAAACCCAGCATACAAAATACACACACATTATGTATTTATTTAGCCAATGAGAAATCTGTCTTGCTGGTAAATTACCTGACAGGTAAGCTAACCAGTGTTGATTCAATTCAATTCAAGTTTATTTGTATAGTGCTTTTTAAGATATACAAACCATTATAAAGTTACTTTACAGAAAATTAAGTTTCTACAATATTTAGTAGTAGCTTTTAAGTAGTGACTGTCAGTTTGTGCGCATATGACAGGATTTTTCAGAAAAATTAATGCAAGACGTATACGTCAGCCAGATGATGAACATTATAAACAGCAATTATTTTATGACGCAGTCACACTTGTAGCAATATTTGTTAGTTCTGTATGTTGTTTCAGGGTTAGCATCATCTGAGGTCCTCTGAGGGGTCAGCATCATCTCTTCTCAGGTGTTCTGGATCCAGACTGGAGCTTGTGTAAATCCTAGTTACCACAGGATGTAAATGCCGTGGAAAAACAGAGAAACAAATAGACACATTATATATAGCTGCTGTTCCAACAAAGTAAAATTAATTTGTTTAACCCAAGCTAAAGAATAAGAATGCGCATTTAATCAGATACAACTGCAGTCACAATTTAAGAGATGCATTATTCGAAATCCTTGGCGAAAGAAATGTGTTTTTATGAAAGTTATAGGGTAAATTAAGCCTAATTTGCAGTGCTATTAAAATGGATTTAATAAATAAAGTATTCATAAATAAATGATCCTTAAATCTCAAACAGGTGTGTGTGAATAACTCTTAAACAATCTTAGTGACTCTGAAACCATATTCTGAGATCAGAAAAAAATAATTTCAACAGTAATTTTGGTCTGAACTGTATGTCTTGTGGATTGTTTTGGCATTGTTCAATAGATGGCAGCACTGTACATGTTTAGTGTACCTTTCTTGCATTAAAGTTGCAGTAGGTAACTTTTGTAAAAATATATCTTTTACATATTTGTTAAACCTGTCATTATGTCCTGACAGTAGAATATGAGACAGATAATCTGTGAAAAACCCAGTACATTTGTGATTCTTCATAGACATAAACAGAGAGAAGTAGTTCCAGCTACGATGTTCTTCCACAAGACGCAAGCAGTTCTGTTTATTAACCGCTATCGCAGCTTTAATTAACTACTTTTATACTGACCAACAAAAACACACACATATAATCTGTATTTAAGATGCTTATAGACATTCTAGAGAAACTTTGAAACAGTGCCGGCCCGAGCCTCTTGGGGGCCCTAAGCAGAGTTTGATTTGGGGGCCCCCCTCCCACCATGCGGAGTCACCTGTGCTTCAAGATTATTGACACAAATTTCACACTATAATGTATAATTTATATAATTATAAATGAATACAGTGAGGTTATGTATTAATAGAAAATAAATAAATACAAATCAATACTTAACATACTTCACTCTTAAACTTCTGAATACAAACTGTCACAAAACATGAAATAAATAATTTGCAAATGTCCAAATGCAAATGTGCATTAAATGTGCAATCTTTTAAATGAAACCAAAATAGACAAACATTAATATAATAAAAAATACAATTCTACAAATAGTTAAAAACTTAAATAATGAAAGCAAACATAATAACAGCTAGGATTCAACAATGACAATTGTACAAAAATGACCTCAAAATTGTTCCTTCCTAGCTTTTCAGGAGGCAAAGTCACTGATGACATCAGGACAGCAGGATTGTATTGTTGTGCCCCCCTTCCTCAAATATGATGATGGAAAAAAAATACCTACTATAGGGGTGAAAATAGAACTTTAATCAAATAAAAAAGTAAAAGAATAAATAGTATTATTTACTAATTACAATTGTACCATTCAACGTTTACCTATGGCTATAACTTTATTATGACTAATTTATTTCACAGTCTTGAGCATTCAGAAATCATGCAAAAGGAAATTAAGCAGTTTTACTATGATAAAACCATGGTTTATTTTTTGAAAGGGTTGTGATATGCACGTTTTTTGTTGAAGAAATTATATAAGCTGTGTAATCTATAGCAAAAATGTAACAGCAGCAATTAGATGGCATTTGGCTCCCTGTGCAGGAATTTGTAATAACATGTACATAAATTGTTCATTTTGTATTTGCCTACATTATGTATTTTAACAGTGTTATTATTAACCAATCATTATTGCCTCATATATTTTTTTTTATATAATGCAATAATTTATATGAAGTAAATTTAAAGGCAATTGATGGCTTAGGTCTTTTTTTACAACAACAACAACAAAAATATTACAGTATATTGATACTTCTTTGTAAATTATTATTTGAAGTAACAAAACCATGGTTAATTTACAGTTGCCATGGCTACAATAACGATGATTTGTGGTGTTATTGATAAAACCATGGGTCATTTTCGTAAGGGAACCTGAAAAAAAAAACTTTAACAGGAATGTGCCTGAAAGTGATAAACGGGCCTCGTTTTTACCTAAATGATTTATAATTTATTTTAATATATATATTAAAAATGTATAAGGTGACTGCAAGTCTTTCTCCTCAAATGCTACTGAGATCAAATTTGCCTTTGAGCCCATGTGAAAAAGTAGCATAATTTACATATACTTTACAGTTTATTTTAATAAATATTATAAATATTTAGTAAACATTATACTCAATTGTGCATTATAGCTGACACTTAGATGAACAATTACAGTTGTTTTTATGACTATAAGTCATTCTCCTCAAATGCTACTGACGTTAGAAAAGTGTATACCAATTTCGCATGTAACTTTAGAGACGGTCTCTAAATTTGAGACTCTCGAACGTCCAACGACAAGCCAACTTTATGTCCTTTTCTTCTTTCTCCTTTCGGCACCAGAGGGATACATCCTTGTTGTGACATGGCTTATCATTTATTACAGTGACGCGCACTTGCGCGCCGGCGCGAATTGTCAATGCACGCGAGGTGTCTATGCGCAATTGCACATGCATGACTCAAACGCTAGCAGACACAGCAGCAGTTGTCCTAAAATAAGATTTTTTTGTCTTGAATTATTCATTTATTCGTTCATTATTCATTCATTCTTTTATTCATTTATATCACTTGTTTAAGTTATTTAATTGTAAAAATAAAAAATAAAAAATTATTGGGGGGCCCCCTGGTGGTCAGGCCATGATGGTTTTTTTTTCAAGGAGGAACACAAAAGTGTTCAAAGAGGTGATAACCACTTCAGATAGGGTCATGTAATGGTAGTTGAGTGAAGCATGTCCGAGGGTCAGCTTGTGGGTTTTGTAGGGGCCAGCATGAGGGACAAGACCTACAAAGTTTTGGTGAGTTTTTTTATTTACCTTTATTTTACCAGGAAATAATCCAATTGAGATTCAGAATCTCTTTTTCAAGGGAATCCTGGCCAAGACGGCAGAATAATAGTTCCATTTTAAAAATACATAAACAAACATTTAACAGAAAAAGACATTTTGGCAATTTAAACATCATCTCAATATATTCACCAGCAGCACTCAGTAACAGCACATGTGCATTTAGTACTCAAATAGTTCTTTATCCTCATTTTAAACATTGTCGGTAAATAGTCAAATTTTAGCTTATTCTGCAATTTATACCAAGAAAAAGGTGCAAAAACTTTAAAAGCACTTTCACCTAAGACAGTTCGCGTTCGTGGGATATCATACATGATTTGGCCATATGATCTAAGATTACACTTCCTGGTAGTGACTTTTGGAGTCAGAAGAGAACATAAGTAAGGAGGCAGTTTACCAAGTGTGGCCTTAAAAAGAAAAATATACCAGTGTTCCAGCCTGCAATTGTGCAAAGATGGCCAACCAACACTCTCATACAAGTTGCAGTGATGAGTACGGAAATTGGAATTAGTCAAAAATCTTAGTGCTGCATGATATATTGAATCCAGCATTTTAAAGAAGTTTTGTTTGCATGCATATATAAAATATCACCATAATCCAGCATTGACATAAATGTTGTTTGTATAAGTGTTTTTCTTGTACTAAAAGAGAAACATCCTTTGTTTATATAATAGAAACCCAACTTTACTCTTAGTTTTTTTGTTAGACCCTCTATATGCTGTTTGAAAGAAAATTTTCTTCTAAAAGGAAACCAAGATATTTATAGACTGATACTTGTTCAACTACTTTCTCATCTAGTGTAGTAATTTGACTAGCATCTTCTGTTTTCCTTGATTTAGAAAAGCACATAATTTTAGTTTTATCAGAATTTAGTACAAGTCTCAATTTCTGAAGATTTTTCTGAATAATTATAAAGGCAGATTGCAGATCCTCTATAGCACTTGTCAAGGCTGGAGCAGAACAATACAAGACAGTATCATCCTCATAAAAATGGCATTTAGCATTTGTTACATTTTTACACAAGTCATTTATCTAAATAGTAAATAAAATGGGACCCAAAATGGACCCCTGGGGAACACCATTTTGTATAAATAATGATTTTGAGGACACACCGTCAACATGAACTCTTTGTGTTCTGCCACTCAAATAGTTGCCAAACCATTTGACAGCTTTTGGAGACATTCCAATATCCACCAATCTCTGAGACAGAACATAGTGGTCAACTGTGTCAAATGCTTTTGAAAGATCTAAAAACAGTGCAGCACAATAATCTTTAGAATCAATAGCACTTATAAAATCGTTTAACACTTCCATAGTGGCAGTGACAGTGCTATGATTTTTACGAAAACCCAAATGCGAATCATGTAAAATATTTTTTGTTAATAAGTAGTCTTTTAACTGGTCACTTATAAGCCCTTCTAAAACCTTGGCTAAAGCAATAGCTTAGATATAGGCCTATAATTATTTGGGTTTGATCGGTCACCACCCTTTAATAAAGGAGTGACATATGCTGACTTCAAAACACTTGGTATTAATCCAGTTTCAATGGTCAAGTTGAAAATGTGTGTCAAAGGTTCTGCAATATGTTCAGCAGCGATATTTAAAAAGTATGGATCCAACCCATCTGGACCAGCAGATTTCTTAGTATTTAACCCTATTAAAGCATCATACACCTCCTTTGTTCCAAAACAAACAAGATCAAAATCAATAGGTACTTTTTCCCTAGACAAAGAGTCATCCCCCTGACTCCTCTGATGTTTTGTTGAATGCTCAAACAACAACCCAGAAGATATAAAGTGCTGATTCAGGGAATCTAACATACTTTTCTTGTCTGTAATAATTTTATTGTTTAATTACAATATATTTGGCATTACAGTATCCCTAGCGTCAAAAGACAGTGATTTTATAACTTTCCAAAATTTTGAGGGATTAGCTGAGCTATCACATAATTCATTTACATAAAAATCAGATTTTGCTTTACGTATTCGAGAGACACATTTGTTTCTCAGGTGCCTAAAATTTTTGGCAGGGAGGTTGGTAACGTTAGTTAACATTATCGTCCACTTTAGCTAGGCTACTGTAGCCTTCATATGGTATGAGTCATATCAAGCATTTTATAATGCCACTGTCAAAACAATATTTAGCCTAGGCATACCTTTTTGTGCATTTACTGAACATTTGTGTAATGGCAACGACATATGTTGGCGACTGAGCGGTGATTGCACTCAGGTAAAAAGCACTGCACCATGTTGCTGACGTTATCGTTAACCGCTTTTTACACACGCACACAATATCTAAAATGCACGATGATAAATATAAAAATCAATACAAAATAGCTATATAAAACACTATTTATTTACACGATTAATACTGAAAGAACTGCTATTACTGCACATTCACTGTATAAAATAAAATTAACTGGATGAAAAAGTTCACGCGGCCATCATCAGATTTTGAAGTCGCTCAAAAGGCTCATTCGCGGTTGTGGCTTCAGTCGAATTCAGTGAGGCGTGGTGGTTTATGGGATCAGTAGTTCCTTCGCTCGAAATGAAAATATGTACACAGTCTTGTACCTTGGACTTTTTTTGGATTTTCTCTTAATTTTTTCACTCTAAATGATATGTTATATGCTTATGAGTTCAGCCATAGCTGGTTATCCTCAGACATGCTCTAAAACTCTTTAGATACGGATTTTTCCGAAAGTCAATGGGAGAAATGAATGGGAAATTTACTTCTGGCACCAAAGCTCTCTCGGGCTGTGGGCGGGACTGTGATGCTCTATATGCGCGCCACTGAGTGACATCTGTACTTCCCGGTCAGAGAGCACCTGTCCATCAAAAGCTCACCATCCAATCAGAGTAGATAACTGTTAGAACCGCCCCCACGAGAGGTTTGTGTCAAAACACCAAACGGAAAACTGCGAAGCATAAGCAAAATCTGTGACAATGCATGCAGAATCCACGATTAGCGGAAACGAATCTTTGAAAAACCTTAACAAAGAATTAAGCGTATTTGAAGAGCCTGTTAAATTTGTGCGGCTGAGTTCTTTTTTTTTTTTTTTTTTTTTATTGTGTTTTTCTTCTTTTGTAATGGCATATTTTGATAGTTTCTGAAAAAGTTACATTCAGGTTTATAAAGTTATGTTCATTTTTATTGAAGCAAATGTAATTCTATACATTTCGAAGTTCCCTTGAAGGGGAACAACTGTTTCAAATAAATCCTGTTGAACTTTCCAGTTGTCAAAGAATCCTGAAAACAAGATAGGATTAGCACAACTCTTTTCAGCATAATAATAAAATAAGAAGACATGTTACTTCATCAATTGAAGAAACCTCACCAAAATGATTTTGATTATGTAGTTCTTTTACAATAAATAAATAAGTACTATACTGTAGGAGCGATCAAACTGGGCTCAAACAGCAGCAGCTTTACCTTCACCAAACCTGACATTGCAAGGTCTTGTCATTTAAAAAGTGTTAGTTTAAAAGGTTACTCATACTAAATATTGTAGACTTTGAATTTATATTTTTTGCAGACTTTTACAAGCAATATTTCATTCGTTTTGTCTGAAAAAATTGAAGTGTGCTAGGTTTTACAAGTGTGGATGAATAATGCATAATGTCCCCAGTTCAATTATGTATGTCATAGAAGAGCTGATATGAGCTTTAGCAAACAATGACACTAGTGATAGCTATCACAACAAAGGAAAACAAGCACAAGAGAGAGAAAAAAGGGTATAAAAAACAAAGATTACACAGTGAGATAGGAATAGCAAATAGGACAGCACAAGCTGATCAAGTCATAATTCTGAAAACTGAAATTAAGAATCATACAACATTTTAAAGACTTTGAAAAAAACCTTGCCACTGTGGAATTCCAAAATCTGCTCTAATCCAAACTGCCACCTAAATACAATCAAGCTACATCAATTAGGAATTATAAAAAAAACTGGTCTCATACAACATAAAATGATAATACAAAATCAGTATAAAAAAAAAAAAAAAAAAGAGTTGAAACACTACAAAAAAAAAAAAGTCAATTCAGCACCTTGACTGAAAAGCCTAAAGCCAAGATATGCCTCAAATAAAATCAAGGCAATACAAACACCTAAAATAAGCTGGCAAGGAAACATGCTGCCATCTTGGATGAATGTTTGGTGATTTAGTTGGCCTAAACACACCATCATTATCATTCTGGAAGTGACAGTTAAATCTTTTAATCTGAAAACCCAACCACTACTGCAATATACAGTACAGAAATAGTAAAAAGCAAGGTTCATGAAGGATTTTGGAGCTAATACCATATTTTTGTGTTTTTCTCTATATGTAGCATACACTGCATTAATATATTTCCTTATAGTTACAATTATTACAATTATATATTGATTAATCTAGATTAAAATGGCTCATTTGAATTCTGCCGGAGGCATTAAGAATATGTGTGTTACCCAAATAAAATTGACAAACAGTAAATCTTTGAGAAGGGGTTTATCAGGCTAGGTGGTGCATTGGAAAAGGGGCTCATTTCCTGTTTCCAAAATGCATGACAAAGTGCTTGAAAAAGTGGGCCCTGTTTGAGATTGTTTAATTTGTATGTTCGTTTATCTTTATTTATTTGTGCTATTTACACAATGTTTAAGTTTTTATCACATTTTTAGGTGTCAAGATACAGATACCAAATAATTAAATGTAAAATAGCACTGGATAGTCTTCAATGTAAAAATGAAATATACAATCAAACCTACATTTATTCAGACACCTTCAACATTTCTCACATTATTACAGTTTTGCTATATATATAAAAATGTATATCTGGTGTCCGAATAATTTTTGGTTTGACTGTTAAAACTACAAAGTAATTCAGTCAACAGCAGTAAGTGATTTTCATTTTCATTTTCTTGGATTAACATTACAGCAGCCAGTAGCTAAATTAGGCGTGGTCACTTTAAGAGACGATGAACGCATCCAATATAATACACATCCCATTTTTTTCCTCAACTGTTTACTTTCACTTAAGAAATAACTTTTCAATTAATAAATAATTTCAAAGGTGGATATTTTGACATATTTTGTATGCATTTATCGGCACAAGAGTAAAAATAAGCAAATTCGATGTTCAGGTGTTTTGAGACGCCTTTCTCTGCGAGGGCCCTGAACACCGCGGTACTGAATTGGGATCTTTCACATCTTTTTGTTTGTTCAAACTGCGATTTGTATTTGTTCTTTCAGGTGCAGGAGGGACTTTGAGGAGAACTTTGCAGAAGAGAGCTCGGTTCAGTGTCGCTGTCCGTGATACGCGGCTCTTTCTCTCTTGTGCGCACCGAACACAGCGCGCGAGAAACTAGCTACTCTGTTCAGCTTTTCCGCGTGTTTTTTTGGATGCTTTAATGTATAAATTTGCAAGCGATAAGTCTTAAAAACACGTGAAAAAGATAAGCTTTCGTGACGATGCGCAGCAGTGGCCCATCAACTGTCCTGGGCCCGGTTCCCCAAAACGTTCTTATCGCTAAGTAGTTCTTAACCTATTACTTAACCTCTCTCTTAACCTTATGGCACGATTCCCGACACGTTCGTACGCTAAGTATATCTTCTGTAAGTCACACTTTCGTAAGGTTGGTCTGGACCATTCGTAAGCTCTCTCTTAGCGTTGTTTGAGCTCAAGACACTACTGTACAGCAGTCTTTAGAAATCAGTGCAGCGAAGTACAAGTCAAACTATGGTATGTTGACAATGTTGTGGCTCAACAATGATTTTATGTTATTTTTTAAGACTCATAATAAATTATGTTCGCAATGGATACAGGCCTATTTATAAAGTTGACTTTATGTGGTATCAGAACTAATATGGTGGTTATTAGCCTAGACTTTTTCGTAATGTAATTAAAGCGAATTGGAAATACATTTTTTGATAATTAAAATCTGGCAAACAATTTGGCTCTAAATGGCTAAGATCTATAAATGGGTAATCATGTTTGTGTCCAGTAAGTGACCATAGCAGCGATCCAACGTGTCCTTGTATTGAATCAAAGACGGAGCCGGACGCGGAGCCATTTAGTCCATGTCATTTTTTTTATTCGGTAAAACTTAAGCCCTTCTGACATTTTGCCTGACGTGGCTATATTAAAAAAATATTCGCCTCCCAAGACAACTCATTATGGAGCTGCTGGACCTTCTCAGACCTGCGCTTATGCCAGGCTAACGCGGCGGAATTTTGTTTTAATCCCTGAAGCCCAGTGCTACGTTTTATTTTATTTTTATTTTTTTTTGCTACAGAGAGATTCATCGAGGTCATGGGAGAGGGAGAGGGCTACGGCCTAATCAAGACCTCAGTGTGGAGGTGCGTCCACACTGTCACCAACGGCCTTCTGCGCCATGCCGGGGATTACATCCTGGCACACTCATCCCTATCGCCAATTCATCAGTGATTGATCAGGCTTAGGCTACTCATCGAGAAAGGGAGACACGGCCATAAACGTTCAGGTTATAGTGGACCACAGGGGTGTGATCTCCGACCTGGTGGCAACGTCCAGCAAAACATCAACTTCCTCTGACGAGAGGCTTGGTGCCCTTTTTTACGTTGCTTCCCCACCATATTCTGTATCTAACTCTCTCTCCCTTTTCATTGTAGATAGGTTGCTTTTTATTTAAAACATAAACCAATTGCAATCAATACCTCATTAAACAGAAGTAACTGCAGCTGCTTGCCAATCAATTCAGATTGTAAAGTACCTTACCACTAATATAAAAGTGTATTATATAATTTTTATAAGTCGTTAAACCCATGTCAAGAAGCGGCACAACGGGATAAGGAGGGTGGATGATTAGCGAGGGATACCCGGTTCGTCTAAACATCACAACATATCGTGTGAACATATTACCATTTGATAATTTAATTTATAGTCTATATTCTACTGATAACTTAAACTATGTTTAAATAAATGTTATTATAATAATTTGAGAAATGTTTCATTTGCATAGAACGTGTTGTCTTTCTTAACGCTGTAATGCACCTTCACGTGAAGTGGAAAATCGATTCATGAGCAATCGATGCCAACTAATTCAGCACCCTCACTTTGGACAGCGCTCTTGTTACGTTGGACGTAAG
This sequence comes from Carassius auratus, assembly GCF_003368295.1. Taxonomy (NCBI): domain Eukaryota; kingdom Metazoa; phylum Chordata; class Actinopteri; order Cypriniformes; family Cyprinidae; genus Carassius; species Carassius auratus. The sequence continues at coordinate 11,937,363 of NC_039272.1, read as the reverse complement.
AGGCAGCGTGCTAAGAAGCTTCCTAAGGGACACTTCGGGGAACACACTTAGGAACATAAACAACTTTGGTAAGATATATCTTTCGAGGTCTTCTTAGCGTGCTAAGAGAGAGCGTTATCGGGAAACCGGGCCCTGAGCATCTTTTTAGGTTGGCCTCAGCCAATCGGTTCTATAAAATATGAAGGTGAAAGTCATCATAGCTTGCTTAGTAGACCCAGCTCCCAACCCAGCTTTGAGAATAGATAAACGGCAATATTTTTTTTATTGCCAGATAAGAGTCTCACGTTAACGCAGCACATAACGCTTTTAACGGCCCACCACTAATATATATATATGCACAGTACAGACCAAAAGTTTGGACACACTTTCTCATTCAAAGAGTTTTCTTTATTTTCATGACTATGGAAATTGTAGAGTCACACAGAAGGCATCAAGGGCTATTTGACCAAGGAGGAGAGTGATGGGGCCTCCACAGTCACCGGACCTGAACCCAATTGAGATGGTTTAGGGGTGAGCTGGACCACAGAGTGAAGGCAAAAGTGTAACGTTCGCGATCCAGTAAGACACAGGGAGAGAGAGAGATCCAATTGCAGGTATGATTTATTATTGGGGTAATCCAAAACGTAATTAAAACAAGCCAGGGTCGAAACCAGAAAGCAGTCCAAAAAAAAAAGGAAGGAACAGGAAAGTAAATGGAACGGGAATTCGGAAAATGAGGGGTCTCGGAGGACGAGAAGACTTACGAAGAATCTCGGAGGATGAGAAGACGGGGATACGAAAGCAAAGGACAACACAAAAACAAGGAGTCCAGGAGGGAGGTGGACCGGCGGAGGATCAGGGGGAGGGACGGAGGGCCAGGTCCATAGATGGAAAAACAGACAGAAGAGCAAAAAACAAAACAACCACAAAACACAAGTCCAGGAAGGACATAACGTGACGCCCACCAGGGCGGAGCAGAAGACCACCACATCCGTGCGGTCGAGACAGAAGCCCACCAGGGTGGAGCAGATGACAACCACATCAGTGCGGTCGAGACGGAAGCCCACCAGGGCGGAGCAGAAGACCACCACATCCGTGCGGTCGAGACGGAAGCCCCCCAGGGCGGCGCAGAAGACCACCACATCCGTGTGGTCGAGACAGAAGCCCCCCAGGCCGGAGCAGAAGACCACCACATCCGTGTGGTTGAGACTGAAGCCCCCCCAGGGTGGCGCAGAAGACCACCACATCCGTGTGGTCGAATAAACAGGAGAGCAAGTCTGGTTAGGCAAGTCTGAAACAGAGAACATGAAGAAGTTAAGGGTAGCCTCCGTGGCCACAACAGGATCAGTCGGGCGCTAAGAGAGTTCGACTGAGACGTGACGAGGCTCTGGAAATTCCGCAGAGGCGATGAGAGACTCTGGTAGTTCAGCAGAGATGTGGAGAGGCTCTGGTAGTTCAGCAGAGACGTGGGGGGCTCTGGTAGTTCAGCAGAGACGTGAAGAGACTCTGGTAATCCCATGGTGTTTCTACTGGATTCCAGAAGATCAATGCTGACTTGACTCTGCTCATGAAGATCATTGGTGACTTGCATTTGTTCATGAAGATAATTGGTGACTTGACCTTGCTCATGCAGAATACTGGTGACTGGACTTTGCCCGTGAATTTCATTGGTGACTTGCATTTGTTCATGAAGATCAATGGTGACTTGCCTTTGCACAGGAAGATCAATGGTGACTTGAATTTGTTCATGAAGATCAATTGTGACTTGCCTTTGCCCATGAAGATAGCCGGTGACTTGACCTTGCCCATGAAGATCAATGGTAACTTGACTTTTTCATGAAGATTACTGGTGACTTGCCTTTGTCCATGAATTTCACCAGTGACTAGCCCTGACTCTGGAGGGTCGACGGTGACTAGCCCTGACTCTGGAAGGTCCACGAGCACCTGACTCGACTCTGGAGGGTCCACGGGAACCTGACTCGACTCTGGAGGGTCCACTGGAACCTAACTCGACTCTGGAGGGTCCACGGGAACCTGACTCGACTCTGGAGGGTCCACGGGAAGGTCCATCTTGGGCCTTGGCTCTGGATCGGTGGCCATCTTGGGCATTGGCGCTGGGCTAGCGGCCTATCTTGTGCTGTGGTGCTGGGCTGGTGGCCATCTTGGGCAGTGGCGCTGGGCTAACGACCATCTTATGCTGTGGTGCTGGGCTGGCATCCATCTTGTGTCAGCTGAGCTGGCAAGCCATCTTCTGCCATGGCGCTGGGATGGCGGCCATCCTGGGCAGCGGCGCTGGCCCGTCCGCCATTCTGCGCAGCGGCGCTGGGCTGGCGGCCATCTTGTGCAACGGCGTTGGATCGGCAGACGTGAGCTTCCTCTCCCCTCTCCGTCCGGCATGATGAGACGGCGGCTCCGATCCATTCCACACGAGCCCAGGTCGAAGGGGGGCCTTGGTGGAGAGCGATGCCGGACCTCCTCTCGACCACTAACTCCTCTGCGACCTCCCCTGGTCCCGCGGAAAACCACCAGGCGGGTTCCCTCAAATTCACTCCTATCCTGCTCGGTGGCTGGGGAGGAAATATCAAAGAACATACCGCTGGATCTAGATTGATGGAGTCCTTCTGTAACAGTCGCGATCCAGTAAGACACAGGGAGAGAGAGAGATCCAATTGCAGGTATGATTTATTATTGGGGTAATCCAAAACATAATGAAAACAAGCCAGGGTCGACACCAGAAAGCATTCCAAAAACAAACAAAGGAAGGAAAAGGAAAGGAAATGGAACGGGAACTCGGAAAACAAGGGGTCTCGGAGGACGAGAAGACTTACGAAAAGAATCTCGGAGGATATTTTCAGTTGTTTCACACTTTTTTGTTATGTATATAATTCCACATGTGTTAATTCATAGTTTTGATGCCTTCAGTGTGAATCTACAATTTTCATAGTCATGAAAATAAAGAAAACTCTTTGAATGAGAAGGTGTGTCCAAACTTTTGGTCTGTACTGTATATATATATTCGACAGTAGTGTTAAACAGTGTTTTGCCAGTGTGCTTGACTCAGGTTGTTGGCATGCCAAATACGGATAATACATCAGTAATTAATTTTCTGGAAAGGGTGTTTTCTGAGTAAATATTTACGCACATTTAGCATCATAATTATTTTTAGCAGAGAGACAAAGAGAGAGAGTGACAGGGTTGACACATGATGCTTCATTTTGCGATGCTTGATTATTCATTCTGCAGTCTCTTGCACTATGTAATGACTTACCAAATACTTTTTAGTTCTGTATTTAGTTGATCAATTTAAACGTTTCGTATTTGAATTGTTTACTGAAGAAATGTTTTGATGCTGCAAATAAAGCTAAAGTATAGGCTGTTTACTTTCATATTTAAATATTAATAAACTGTATAGTTCATAGTACAAATATTGCTTTCAACACTCTCTGCTCTGTGGATGCCTGGATATTCTTTTAAAATAAATAAATATTGCAATATTGCGTTATTTAGTTAATTACGTTACTTAGTTTCTTTTTATGGAAAGTAATGTGTTACTTTCTTTACTTTCACGTTTTTAAATATGAGCAGGCCTTGATTGTTTTTAATATAAGAAGTTCTATTTATAGCAAATATAAAAGCCTTTTCAAACCTGAAAGTGTAATGAATAAACCTCTGGCTGAAGGAAAAGTAAATTTATGTCTGTAGTACAGTAAAAAAAAAAAAAAACAACAAAGCACAATTGTTAATCTAAAGTCATTTTTGGTTTAGTATGGATGAATTGGATCATTAAAGGTCAGTAGCAAAGATATTTGTTAATAAAATTGGATTAAATATATTTGTTTTATTTAACATATTTAATTATTGCAGGTTTGCGTCATATTCTGAGTTTACATTTCAATGTTGTAATTCATTTTGATGAATGCTTAATCAGTTTTTTGTGAGTGGGATGAATTAATGCACATTCACTTTAGTCTAGAAGTAGAGTAACATCATGTTCAGACAGCGCACACAACTCCTCTGCACTTCCGTTTTCTCGCAATATGGGGACAGAAGACTTGACAGTCAATAAATGAGAAAACAAAGTAACTTGTAAATGAAAAAAGTAATGTGTTACTTTACTAGTTACTTGAAAACAAAGTAATCTGATTACGTAACTCGCGTTACTTGTAATGCGTTACTCCCAACACTGTATGTCACTATTTCAGTTATTATTGGAATTTACCTTTAGCTGTTACATCACTGTTCTGCTGCAAACATACACTCAGAAAAAAAGGTAAAACCTGACACTGGAGCAGTACCCTTTATGTTCAACTGAAAGTAGTTCAATTCTATTTGTCCGGTTTTATTCCAGAAAAAGAAAATAATCAACCATAATGCTATTCACACAAACGCTTTAAAATTAGGTTACTAAAATTGACTTAAATAACACAAAAATAAGAGCTTTTATTTGGATAAATATAGTGAAACTTAGAAACCATATGTCAACGAACATCAGATGATTTGTTCCAAATTCAAAAACTGTATTGGCAAATTTTGTAAGCTGAAAATGTTTCCTCATCATACACTTCAGAGTCTTGTATTGCGGGTCATTTTTAGACTACGTTTGGCTCAAATTCACAGGACCCAGGGAGCAGTTTCTATGAGTGGCCACCTAAGGCACTGTGAGTATATTATACAATAAAAGTCTTAAGTGGGGGCCTAAGGCAACATTCCTTGCTGTTCCCATCTGTTCACTGCCCTGTCACTAGTTTAACATGGTATGTCTTTACTAGTAAAGGATTTCTGGATAAATGCTTACAGTTCACTAAATGTGTCTCAAATGTCAAATATTGCGAAACTCAAAGCCTTTTCACATAATAATAATCTCTCAATGTGGGTGATAAATGTGGGACCTTGACAGCCGATACTTGAGCAAACATAATAAAACAATCTACCAACATTTAGCAGTTAAAAGGCTTTAGGGTTAGAAGGGTTTTCTAAACTCCATTTTAACGGCATTTTGAAACTGTATTACATGTCAAAATAATTTAATTATAAAATCTCTGGCACTATATAAAAATTATTTATTTATTTATTTATTAACATTTTTTGATTTGGGCCATGTCACAAATTAAACATAGGGTATTGTTAAAAACTCATCAGTGGAAAAATTATTTGTATTAAACGGAAATTACAAATATATATATATATATATATATATATATATATATATATATATATATATATATATATATATATATATATATGTTTTACTTATTCAGTCACATTAGAAAAAGGAATAAAGAAATAAGAAATAAAACATGCATTGGATTTTGTGTGATTGCAACCTAGAGTTAGTGAGCTCAATAAAGATATAAAAACATCATTGTGCATTATTTAATAGACCTTTTAATTATTGTTCTAACTTAAAATTGTATCCAATCTTCAAATGTGATAATGTTTCACCATATTAAATTCAACATTACTTTGTAGGAAATAGGCTACATATCAATATGAATCATTCTTGAAAATTTTTACATTAAAAGTTAATAGAAGCTAAAAAGGTGATTTTAAAACCATTTTGTCAAGATTTTTCAGGGTGGTCTGGAAACTGTGGATATAACTGATAGTCCTGATATGGAGGTGGAGCTGATGGGTCAGACCGATGAGAATCTGGACCAAACTGACCAAGAGGAGGAGCAGGGTAACCAGATGCTCCTAATTGAACATGGGGAGGAGCAGGGTAACTAGCTCCAAACTGACCAGGTGTTCCAACCACATGAAGTGGTGGGGCTTGTGGAGCAATAGGAGGTGGGTTGAGGTACATATTGCTTTCTGCTGGTTGTTTCCAGATTCCAAAATCAATGTCTTTAGGATCTGACAAAGGCTGAGGAGGAAGAATCACAACTGGGAATTTAATCTCCGGATCTGAGGCATATGGCACATCCAGGTAGACCTAGACACAATGCAAATATATTGAAATATTAATGATTCAGTAAGGACTGAAGTTAGGACTGTATTTTTCAGGCAAATAAAAAAGATACATTAATTTTAAAAGTAGGGATTATACTATAGAATTTATATAAAATATTCAGTAATAGAAACTCTGTTTTTCAATCACAGCCCTTAATTTGTTAAATGGTTAAAATGTAAAAATGCACCTTTAAAATAAAAACACACTGGTATGCCAATCTGATTTATGTGCTCACTTCACTGCAATGAGTTGGTTCAGATGTTAAAACTCACCCGGAGTCTGTACTCAACCTTGAGGATCTTACAGTTTAGGATAGATATGGCAAGGCTGGGTGGAATGGACAGCACTTTGGTGACAGTTTTCTTTGAGTTTGGCTCAATGGGTTCCCCTTCCTCTTTAAGCAGGTCTTGTGTGTGAAGTTTTCTCTTGCCTTTTGCAAAAAAGCTGTGTTTTTCATACAAGCAATATTTTGGCTTGATTGAACGGGACGAATTGTTCTGAACTTCAGCCAAAACTTTCAAGCCCTCTCCTGTGGAGAGACATACACTTAATAAAAAAAAACAACAACCTTGGCTTATCCAAAAAAGAAAAAGAAAAATCCAATCCCTGCTCCCCATATAGATGTTTACAATTTTATCAACATTTTGCATATGCTGCATTTTGCTACAAACACATTAAAAAGTTTTTCTGTGCAGTTTCTGGATCTTGTGTATCTGCAATGTAACCCAAATATAATGGAATGTGACTGCTCTGAAAAATAGATAAAAATTGCTATGTCAAACTGATTTGATGAAAATGGCCATCTGATGTAAATCGAACTTTGGGTTTACTTGACACAACAGAACAAGAATGGTTGAAAATGAGGGAACATCAACATTTCTGAGATGTTACAATAACAAATACAATGTTACCAAGGTAGTATCCCATTTTTTCTATGTTTATTCTCATGGAGACACTCCCAGAGGTGAAGAGTTTCATTTGCTTATCTTTGGTTCCATACTGAGGTGCCTAAATAAGACAAAATGTAATACATAGAAAAGGTGAGGAAAACCTCAAAACATATAGAAGAATGTATGGACATCAAAGTGGGATTGAGCACCTGCCCTTTTTCTTCCTCGAGAGAAAGTGCCCTTTTTTCTGGGGAGTTTTTTTGCATTTTAATATACAGTACAGACCAAAAGTTTGGACACACCTTCTCATTCAAAGAGTTTTCTTTATTTTCATGACTCTGAAAATTGTAGAGACACACTGAAGGCATCAAGAGCTATTTGACCAAGAAGGAGAGTGATGGGGTGCTGCGTCAGATGACCTGGCCTCCACAGTCACCGGACCTGAATTCAATCGAGATGGTTTAGGGGTGAGCTGGACCTCAGACAGAAGGCAAAAGGGCCAACAAGTGCTAAGCATCTCTCGGGGAACTCCTTCAAGACTGTTGTAAGACCATTTCAGGTGACTACCTCTTGAAGCTCATCAAGAGAATGCCAAGAGTGTGCAAAGCAGTAATCAAAGCAAAAGATGGATACTTTGAAGAACCTACAATATGACATAGTTTCAGTGGGTTCACACTTTTTTGTTATGTATATAATTCCATATATAATTCCATATGTGTTAATTCATAGTTTTGATGCCTTCATTGTGAATCTACAATTTTCATAGTCATGAAAATAAAGAAAACTCTTTGAATGAGAAGGTGTGTCCAAACTTTTGGTCTATATATATATATATATATATATATAATTTTTTTTTTTTTTTTTTTTTTTTTTTTCGACAGTATGCTTCACTCAGGTTGTTGGCATGCCATTGATTATTTTTTTTTTTTTTTTCAGATATCAGTATTCAACATGTTATGTTTAAAATATCAAAACAGTATTAATGCTTTTGTAACTGCAGGTTAAATGCATTCATTTGACCAAAAAGATTATACACAGAAAAAGAGCTTTATAAAAGTAACACTGTCCATAAAAGGTAAAAAACGTCCCTTAATGTATGGTAAAAACATACATGGGTTTTTAGTCATAATCTCACCATTAGTTCAGGAACAGTCAGATCAGGTTTAGGTACATAGTGGAACTCTGCTTTGTCTTTACTAGAAACACGCATTGCTCTTTCTAGTTTTGCCTCCAAAGCATACACAATTTTTCCAACTGAACCTTTGAAGGATGGTGGGAAGTGTCTATGAAGAAAAGAATGTGTAAATGTGGTTATTTCGAGACAGAACAAACAAAAAATCTGGGGGGAAAAATAAATGTTGGCATAGTCTCTTAATTTATTAATTATATTTTATTTTACTTTTTTTTAAAAGTATTTTATATTTGAAAACATTTTGTCTGCTAAATCAAAGTGAAGTAGCGAACATGCAGGATGCCATGACAGGAAAACCATTGAAAAGAGAGAATACCTTCGGACCTTCATAAGTGTATCACTTAAAAATATTGCCACATATTTATATAGTTATTCACATTCAGAACAGTACAGAAACACTTATAATAGATATAGTGATCAAACAAATTATAGTAAAGAGATCCTTTCATTCTTGCCTTTGTAGTCCGAAAACTCCATTCTGAAAATCTCAATAGTTGGCAAACACGTGATGCACCAGTCACACTGACAGAGCAAATATGCAAATGATTTAGAACGTTGCCCATAGGTTTACGAAAGTACAGTGTGAAACGTCACCTTGTGAATACCCAGGATTAATTGTTATCCCTGTGTAAAGTATGAACAGTGTCAAACTTGAAGATAACCCTTTTTTTACCCATATTTCACATGTTTTAAAGCACATTTTATGATCTCAGACATTCTTATTCACTTATCCACACACACGTTTTACAGACCCAGAGTCACAATTAATGAAAAACGAAGAGTTGTGTAACTTACTGTTGAGGCAACTGAAAGGTGAATGGGTAAACGTGACGCCCTGGTGCCACAACAGAAGAATCTAATAAGTCACAGATGAATGCAAAGAATATGTGTTTCAGATTCACTTCCATACCTCTTCTTACTATATTCATGTAACTTAAGAACAGACTTACACGGCTGTCCGGAGGGATCATTCAGCATCTCAAAGTCACCTACAAGATTCACAAAACATACTTGTTGAATCGACCTGATGTTTTACACAGAAAAATGTACAGCTAATTTCTCCTACCATGTGTTTTGTCCTCCAGAACAAAAAACCTCTCCATGGAATAATACTTCTCCTTATCCGAGTAAACAATAGTTGTTTGACCGTAGTGTTCTGTCCAGCACACCTTTGCTTTACCTTTCATTTTCACACTCAACAACTGGATAAGTGTGTCCTTCGCTACATCTAGAATGACATGTCCCGATATAAAATCCCCACTGGTAAAGGTATTGCTCTGATTTATAGAATTATAAGTAACAGAAATGTTTTTCACAGTGAGGGACATCTTGTTGCCTGGTGCCAATATCCGCTTTTGACGTTTGAACTCAATGAAATCACTTTACAGGCTTGCTAGCGCTTGCTGCATGCTACAGTATGTGGACTTCCATCTGTAGGTGGGACATTCTCAGGCACAAATTAATGCACAGGCTTGCCTAGGCTGCAGTCTAGGGGCCCCACGTGTGCAGGGGCCCCTGATTGGCCAGAATATGTTTTTATTATTTAAAATTTACTTCATCACGAAAAAAAAAAACATTGGCCCATAAGAAACATTGAAGAGTTATTGCAGAGCATCTGACAAAATGTGTTGTATTGTAGAATGCATGCCCTGCATTGCAGAGAGTTCACACGATCTGAGATTGTTAAATAGTGCATGTGTGTTCCAACTATTTTAATACCCCGCATTTTTTGAGCAATTTCCTCACACTCGCAAATTAGGCTACATCCAATATCTATGCTGTAACATTAGCATGTAGGCTATAATAGGTAATGTAGATATCTTAAGCTCTGTATCAAGTCGTTTTTAAAATAAAATAAATAATGTAAGCAAAATAAAATGTTTTAGAAACATGAAAAATACCAACCTCCCAGCTAACAATGGTTGGTTCCAAGAACATTCCCGGAACGTTAGTTTTTGGTTTCCAGAACGTTCCCAGGATGTAGGTTTTTGGTTCCGAGAACACTGTTTTATATGGTTTGATTTTGGTTATCCAGGAAAGTTTTCTTAAAGTTTAAAAATAATTAAAGAATAAAAATTTTTTTTTTTTGTAGTAGGATAGTGTACCGTTTGTGCAGCAGGACCTTCTTTTGATCCGTAAACAAATCCTCTCACTAAACATCATGTTCTCTTCAGTCAGGCATTTTAAATTCCTCTCATAAAAACATAAATTTTAAGTAATCATTCAATAAAGAGATTGATAAACGAGTCAATCAACCTGCAAAACGAAAAATGACAATTCTGCGAGCGCGCAGAAAATTAAATGCAGAAAATGAAGACGAAACAAACCCTGTTTCTGTTATCACTCTATGCTTAACCCTTGCTTAACATTGTAATTTATATTGTGTTTTGATTGATCAAATTTTTTTTATTTTAATGAATGCTTGCATTAAACGAATTTCAGGGCTCTGTTAAGAGGTGGCGAATGTCGGAGAGCTGCAGCCCTGCAGAATTTTGCTTCAACCCTAATCAAACACACTTGAACAAGATAACCAAGGTCTGAAGAGTTACTAAAAAGCTACAGGCAGGTGAGTTTTAATAAGGTTTGGAGCAGACCTTTGCAGGGCTGTGGCTCTCCAGGACCGGATTTCGCCACCCCTGGTATAGATAACATTACACATTAACATCTGCGACATTTTCATTGGAAAGATAGTTCCCCTTCAAGAACTCAAGCTGCGTCGCAAAACACCCCTGTGTTTCCAAGCTCTGAAACACGTGTGTAATCATTCCAATCATTCACTGGTGGAGATGACATAGGGACAAGGAAGTATAAAAGCACATCCGCTCAATGTGTGTATCATCTATTTATTGTTGTCTGTCTTTGAACGAGTGATTTTCATATGGCAAGCAAAGATAAGACAGTAGACAAGCAATCTCCAATCAGACTTTGTGTTCCCCTCTGTCCGCATTTCATTATGGGTGGGGATACACAGTTTGTGTGTGGATGCAGTGGCTTACGGCGCAGGAATCACTCATCGAGTTTGCTCTTAGGACGCTCTTCCTGCACGGCAGTCAAGAGATTAAGAGAAGGCCAGTCACTTACTGTCATACTGTTTCAGAGACTGTTGGATCTGATGGCAGCTGCATACAATGTGACACCTTTTGCCCTGCTGTATAGATGAGACCCTTACAGTGGTGACTCAGGACCAAAGGGTTTTCCCAGAAGGACAACCCATTTTTCATGATCAAGGTCACGCGGCTAGGCTTATGGCCTTAAACATGTTGAAGAAACCTTTGTCCCTGTCACAAGGCCCCATGTTGGGGCCCCTTGTCATGTAACGCTAACAATGGACTCTTCCATCACAGGCTGGGGGGCGGTCATGAGTGGTCGTTCCGGCCAAGGTCTGTAGGGCGCTCCCCATCTCATGTGGCACATAAATTGCCTGGAAATGCTGGCCATGTTTCTAGCACTGAAACATCCTGTTGAGGCAGGGGCTGATATCCGGAGAATGGAGAATCCACCCAGAAGTGGTGTAGCAGATATGGAGGAAGTTTTACAGATGACAAGTGGATCTATTTGCGAGCTCTCTCTGTCCCGTCTGGTTTTCAGTCACTCATCCAGCTCCTCTTGGACTGGATGCTATGGTGCAGACATGGCCGAGCCTACACCTGTATGCTCCAATCCCCCCACCCCACCACGATTGCTTTTTTCTGGAGAGAGATTTCAGAGAAGAGGTTTGTCTTGTTTTAGTAGCCCTGTACTGCCCATGGTAGCCCTACTCGAAAACTCTCCATGGGAGGAAAAAAGTTTGCGTTATCTCACTAGATTTATAATTTAAATCTTTTAGAAACCCATTTAGAAACCCATACCAGCACAGGAGAATACATCAACATATTTCTATATTTGTTGTACATCACAATTTCAAAATAAAAGGTTAAGCCCTAGCTCTTAGTTTGCATTTCACCAAATATTGAAATTATATGGATTTAAACGTCTTTCAATCATGGTGTAAATTGAATCATCACCAGGCCCCCTCTGCAGGCATTTGTTAAAATACTTAATGTAGGCCTACTTAAGTTGGTTATGTTCATATCATGTACTGTAGAAATAGATTTTTTGTCACTAAATTGGTATATTTGAATGAACTGACAGACAGCCATGTAGCTCTATAACAGTAGTGAAAAAAAAAAAAAAAAATATATATATATATATATATATATATATATATTTTTTTTTTTTTTTTTTTTTTTTCAAATGACAAAAGTTTGACAATGTTCCAATTACAAAAACAACAGCTTAAAAAATTGCACCTGTTTGGGTAACATTTTATTTTTATTTTACCTGTACACTGTTACTAATAATAAACTACTCAATCCGCTGTTAACAAGATATAAAATCTATAATATGTGAGTAAATTCTGATTTATATTTCATACATAAATAGAAATATATAAAATATATTACTCAGAGTCGAACAATAAACAAGTGTCACAGTATGTTCAAAAAAGTTTTTGGTCTATATTGTAACGGTTTAAGTTCTGAACACATTGTTTTTAACATTTTATGGAGAACTTCATGGCAAATTCATAACTTTTGTAACAATTTATCAGTTTATGCAGAAACTGAATACAAATAATTAAATAAAAAAAAGTGTTCATGCTGCCATAAAGCTGTCACTTAATACAATTTAACATTTCAAGTTGAATACATGTATTCAATTGTAAAGCAGCACAAATGCTTTCTTTAATGTGAAACAAATTTTATATATATATATATATATATATATATATATATATATATATATATATATATATACACAGTAGATTTAATTTTTTCCTTTCTCTTTGGAGTGTTATAGCTCTTTGTGCATGAAGAAAATCTGTAAAGTTGCAAAGCCTAAAGTCTCAAACCCAAAGAGATATTCTTTAACAAAGGTAAGACTCTAAAACGCCTCATTCAAACATGCCACATGTCTACGTCACTATGTGGAAAGATTTGCGTAATGCCGCAGAAATGTTCATGCAAAGAAAGAAGGCATGGTTTCAGTAACCGCAGTTAAGTGTTGAAGCTGCCATGTCAGGGAGATGCAAAAGCAAAAGCACTTTATTAGGCCTTCTGAAAGTAGATGCATTTAGGAATCTTTAAGATGACTTACAAGTTACAACAGAACCCGAACGCATTTTATGGATGGTAATGAAAAAATAGTCATTCTGACTTAGCTACGACAATCTGGCACTTCTGAATCAGCTACTGTAAGTATGTTTTGTTATTAGTTTAAATATTTGCTATTGACTGTTCAATTGCAGAGTTTTGCGGATTGCGTGAGTGTGTGAGAAGTAGACAGTGGAGTCAGCAGTCTTAACCGTCTGTGGCTTGTGTACTGCAAACACACAAGCTTCACATCACTCTGTTCCCTTTTCGGGCTTAAAACGGATGGCAAAACTAAGAACATTATTAAATGTATTTACATTTATTTTGAAAGATGAAGCTCACCATTATGGAAAGGGGTGTTACATTTCAGAAGAGTGCTTGCGGTATTCAGCCAATCACAATGCACTGGGTCAGTTGGCCAATCAGAGCAAACTGCGCTTGTTAGAAGGAGGGACTTTATAGAAAACGTTTGAGAGAGGCGTGGCAATAGATGACCTACAATAATGTACATTATTTGAAAAATAATGTTTTTTGAACATTACAGCATGTCAACATATTCTGTTAAACCAAATACACAAAATAATGATCTTTTAAAAAAAATAAAAAAATAAAAAGCATCATATAACCCCTTTAACAGATATAGCAGGTAATATATTTTTCATAGGATGTACAATGTAACACTATACTGAAGGTTCAGAAATAAAATAAATAGTATAGAATGTGTTTTACTTATTAACAGTCAACATCACTACCTAAAATGTAAAACGATATACAGGTATATAAAAAGTTCAAAATTATAGATAAAACAATAACACATAAGAAATCTAAGGTGATTCTAAAAATCACATTATCAAGATTTTTCAGGGTGGTCTGGCAACTGTGGATAAAATTGATATTCCTGATAAGGAGGTGGAGCTGATGGGTCAGACTGATTTGAAACTGAAGGACCAAAATGACCAGGAGGTCCAGGGAAACTAGGTGGAACAAATTGACCCCGTGGTCCAGGGTAATCAGGAGCAGGAAACGAATTCAGAGGAGGTCCATAGTAGCCAGGGGCACCAAACTGACCAGGTGGCCCAACCATGTTAAGTGGTGGTGCAAGTGGAGCCATAGGAGGTGGGTTGGGGTACACATTGCTTCCTGGTGGTTGATTCCAGATTCCAAAGTCACTGTTTGTAGCCCCTGAGACAGGCGGAGGAGGAAGAATCACAACTGGGAATTTAATCTCTGGATCTGAGGCATATGGCACATCCAGGTAGACCTAGACGCACCGATATTGAAAAACAATTTTTTTAATTAGGAGCAGGTAATGACAACAGAAACACATCAATGCTTGATATAAGCAATCAGCACATCCCTTAATTTAAAATACAGTTAACATGTTATGATCCAACTTTAAATTAAAAATATAACACCGATACGTCGTTCTAATGGCTGTGCTTCAGATGTTAAAACTCACCCGGAGTCTGTACTCAACCTTGAGGATCCTACAGTTTAGGATAGATATGGCAAGGCTGGGTGGAATGGACAGCACTTTTGTGACAGTTTTCTTTGAGTTTGGCTCAATGGGTTCCCCTGCATCTTTAAGCAGGTCATGTGTGTGTAGTCTCCTCTTGCCTCTTGCAAAAAAGCTGTGTTTTTCATACAAGCAGTATTTTGGTTTGATTGTACGGGAAGAACTGTTCTGAACTTCAGCCAAAACTTTCAAGCCCTCTCCTGTAGCAGGACACAATGAAACAATTAGGTCAAATTGTAGAGTAAAATATCAAACTGTATCTGTTTGCCTTTTGACAAAATGGGCATCTTAATTCAGAATCATGTTACATATGAACAATACACTGAAAATTAATTAAGAAATCTGTACAGATAATATGAGTTTTGCACAAACTATGTTACATTCATGTTTTCCCACAAGAAAAAAACAAAAACAAGTAGAACCAGTTTTACAAATGGTGCGTGGGTTTAGATGGCTTTACAGTTGATTTCAAGTCTGAAATGAGTTACAGCTGAAAACACACGTTCTAAAAAGATCTCATCCATCATCTTAATCTACTCGCTTGCACAAGAGTGCTCACAGACTGTAAACATGAAACTCAAGAATGGAAAAGTCCATCTAACGGTGTTCACCTACTCCACAAAGATGTATGTTTATTGACAATGGGAGAACATTTACACTATTAGAAATACAATTTTACCAAGGTAGTATCCCATTTTCTCAGTGTTTATGTTCATTGAGACACTCCCAGAAGAGAAGAGTTTCATTTGTTTATCTTTGGCTCCATGCTGAGGTGACTAAATAAGACAAAACATGGAATACAGTTACAAAACATATTAGATGAATGCATGGTAAAGACATACATGGGATCATAGTCTCACCATTAGTTCAGGATTGGACACAACTGGTCTGGGGACATAATGAAACTCTGTTTTGTCTTTGCTGGAAATACGCATTGATCTCGAAAGTTTTGTCTCCAAAGTGTAGACAACTTTTCCAACTGAACCTTTGAAGGTTGGTGGGAAGTGCCTATAAGGAAAATAAATGCTTTATGTAAAATACTTGACTAAAATACACTACATTTTAATATTTAAAAAAAAAAAATGAAAAAATGAAAATGAAAAAAAAAAGTTGTGTTCATTTGCATGAATTCAGGAAGCAAAGACAGTTAGTACTTTGAACTTTTGACTTTTTGTTTATTTAGTTGAATGGTATAGAAGAGTAAAACAACGTGAATAAGCTTTTTTAAACTGTTCTTAAAACGATTTTCTGCCTTAACTTACTGTAGAGGCAACTGAAAGGTAAATGGGTAAACATGACGCCCTGGTGCCACAACAGAAGAATCTAAAAAGTCAAAATCAAATTAAAAATCAGATTTTTTAAGTAGATTTCTGAAAGCTCTTGTTGCATTATTCATCTTATTCGCGAACAGACTTACACGGCTGTCCTGATGGATCTTTCAGCATCTCATTTCCTGCAATATCAAGTTACAGGACAATATACAGCTGGTTAAATCGATCTGGTCTCTTCTAAATTTAAACCAAAACATACAGCAGCAGTAGTTCCTCCTACCATGTGTTATGTCCTCCCGAACAAAAAATCTCTCCACGGAATAAAACTTCTCCTTATCCGAGTAAACTACAGTGGTTTTTCCGTGACGTTCGGTCCAGTGCACTTCAGCTTTACCCTTAATTTTCACACTCAACGACTGCATTTTTGTGTCCTTCGCTACATCCAGAATGACTTGTCCCGATATAAAATCCCCGCTGGTGAAGGTATTGCCCTGATTGATAGGATTGTAAGTAACAGAAAGGTTTTTCACAGTGAGGGACATCTTGTCTCCTGGTGCCAATATCTGCTTCCCAGCGTCAGTCACGCGACTGCAGGAAACAATCAACAAAAGTATGTGGGCTCTTCCAGCTGGGGGAGGGACATACTTGAAGCTAATGTTGGGCGTGGTTTATATTTACATTTGGACCTGGTTAGATTAAATAATCCAAGACAGATCTCAAGGGAATGTGAAAATGGTTTTTGGCGTGTTGACTACCAATTGTATAACCATTTACTACAAATACCGTGGTTAAAGTATGGTCAATTTGTGGCTACCATGGTTTTTACCGTGTTTTTTTTTTTTTTTTTTTTTTTTTTTTTTTTTGTAGTAAAACCATAGTTAATTTTCATATGGGTTGGGAGCAAATCTGGGGAAGGCTACACAATTCTGCCCAAGGCTTCAAGAGCACAGTGGCCACCACAATTTACCATAAAAAAAATGTTTTTGATGTCCACAAGATGGCAGCACGCTAGATGTGAACAAACTTGAACCAATCCAATTGTACCATTATTGACAATTAAATAATACAATCAAATAATAATTACATTTAATATCATATATAAGGAACACCTTTTCAAAATTTCTTGTAGGCCTAAATTCTGAAAGGCCCAGGTTGTCACATATTTTAACACAGTGATATTTCCCAATAAACTTGTAAAAATGTGTCTTTGTGACAAGTCCCACTAAAAAATAAATAAATAAAAATAAACAATTTCCCTGACCTGACGTTTCTGTGATTGTATTAGGTATGAGAAATAAACCTTGAATGGAATTCTTTATTTTTTTACAATACTGTTATCGGCTCTTACAAAAGAATCACTTACTTTTACAGGAAAAATAAACCCAGCACACAAAATACACACACATTATGTATTTATTTAGCCAATGAGAAATCTGTCTTGCTGGTAAATTCCCTGACAGGTAGGCTAACCAGTGTGGATGAAAGTTATAGGGTAAATTAAGCCTATGAGTAATTTGCAGTAGGCTATTAAAATGGATTTCATAAATAAATATATAAATGATCCTTAAATCAAACAGGTTTGTGTGAATAGCTCTTAAACAATTTAAGTGATTCTGAAACCATATTATTAAAAATTATTTCAACAGTAATTTTGGTCTGAACTGTATGTCTTGTGGATTGTTTTTGTATTGTTCAATAGATGGCAGCACACTACATGTGTAGTGTACCTTTCTTGTATTAATTAATTTATACTGACCAACAAAAACACACACATATAATCTGCATTTGAGATGCTTATAGACATTCTAGGTGAGACACTTACATATATTATATATTATATACACTTACTTATATATATAATATAATGATTCTCAGTGCTTTTAGGTAGTTTAACAGTCTGTATTCTGGCACACTTTTCATCTACGTCCACAGGGAAAGCAGTCACTTAATTTCCCTTTTTTCTGTTTTTCTTAGTACAAATGGACGTGTAGGCTATCTACTGTACAAGCAAAAGGTGTTGAGTGGGCGTGGCCATCCAGGTTCCTTTGCTCAGACATGAGAGAGAGAGAGAGAGAAGGGCGCCTGTTCACTGCGGTCCATCCAATGGTGAGGAGCTGACTGAGTCGCTATGGTGACGGGATTGTTTCGACAGAGGCTGTGATGGGTTGACAGGTGCGTGACAGTCGCGTCTGTGCAAGCATGTACGCCAAAGGCAAGAACAGCGTGCCATCGGATAGTCAAGCCCGAGAAAAGTAAGTTTCATTGATCAGGAGGTGGAGGAGGAATTCTTGCGATCACATCTGCAGTCGCATACACACATTTAGACAGAGGAGACATATAAGACAGCAGCTAGCGCATGTACTACTGTGCGCTTCGCCTCTCAAGTTACGTGCTTTCTGCATTATGAGAAATAATATTAGATCACTTACTGAATCGTGTGGTCTGTATTATTATCAAAAATAATTTAGTTTCCTTCATCGTTCTTGAACAGTCAAGGGCAGAATCTTTTTTTTTTTTCTTTTTCCTTTTTTTATATATATATATATATATATTTTTTTTTACAGCGCGTAATTATAACTAACTCAAATAGTTTGCTTCCTTGTCCCTTATTTGTAACTCAGTGTTTTATGTATTTTACATTTGAGTGACCTTTCCAGCTGTCCATCTGAATGCATGGTGGTTGTTTTTTCTTGTCTTAGACATTTGATTAATCGCTAAACAAAACAAGATTGGTTGTGTTGTTGTTCTGTGCCAGAAGGTATATTTAAGCATCAATCATATTGATGCTCAAACCATTTCACAGTAATAGGGCGGTTGACAAATACTATGGACAACTTTATTTTCAACATCATGATTTTATGCTTAAATGTATCGATTTCAACATGATTGTTTTTTAGTGCTTTGAAAATGTATTTTATCCTCAACATCTGGTTTAAGGTTTCACATTCTTCGCTGTGTCCACTTTGAAAGGTTTATTTATTTATTTTTTTTACTAAAAGGTTTTACAAATAAAGAACAGAAGATCCCTTTTGAGAAAAATCATTAAAATTATGTTCATTCACATGAGACGTGCTTTATATACCAAAAGCTGCCTATTCTATAAACAGATGTTTTATTCTACATGGACATGGACCAACAAATAGTCCTTGTTAAAACCATATTTCTAAAGAAAATTCATAGTCAAAGATATAACTAAAGGTGCTTTAATGTGCTGAGGGTCGTTGTACTGTATGTTGAAAGTTGTTAGTCCTTTTGCAAGTCAGTTACATCTTAAATTGGATTAAAATTGCAAAGTGCTGCTGGCCGTTTATCTGTGGCGTCAGTTTAGACTTGTGTCTGGTGAACTTGAAATTTAGTCTATTCTCTTTAAATTTAAACAGAGAAGAAGTTGAATAATGTGATTTTTTTTTAAGTGACATTAAGCACCCTCTTAACTTAGAAGTTGCTCTTGTGTTGTAAAGATCACCAAACATTGATAAATTCACCCTTTAGTCCGATTTGTAAGCCAAACTCAGTTTGAATAGCTACAACAGATTAAAACTGTCATATAGCACTAGCGATAAGTTATTATTAATAATTCTCCCGTTAGGTTTCATACATATGGGTCCCAAATGAACATTTGCCAAATGCCAGTGGGTAAAATATGCCTTTTTTTTTTTTTTTAAGTAAATAAAATGTCAGCTGACATGTAACCTTATTAGGAACCGTAACATAATACACGGTTCAAATCTGACCCCCGCTCATGTAAGTGATCTGAGCTATTCAAATCAAAGACATGCAAACCATCTACTAAAGAAAACATCTGCCACAACATGTCTTCTAACAGCTTTTAGCTCAGTGGAAAATGCATTATAGGATGTTTATGTAGAATGCCTGAAGTATCTTTTCTTCTCTAGAACTCCATGTGGGAACACATATGTGGAATACTCCTCACTTGGAGATATCAAAACAAAATCACCATGGAGGTTTTTTGACAGTTTCCAAAGATATTAAATAAATAATTCAGCCGTCATTGATATACCTATTTTTATTTATTTTATTCTGTTTATTTATTTTTACATTGTGCATTTGGGAAAAGCTTTTATCCAAAGTGAATTAGCCTACATAGAATTCAAACATGTTGTTCATGCATTCCCTGGGAGTCAAACCTATGACCTTTGCATTCCTATCATCATGTTATATACTTTTTGAGAAAAAAAAAAAAGTATATATATATATATATATATATATATATATATATATATATATATATATATATATATATATATATATATATGTATATATATATATATATATATATATATATATATATATATATATATATATATATATATATATATATACGTTTCATAGCTGTTAAGAAATATTAATGAAATTATCATATACATGATGAACAGTGATTTTCAATGGATGATGGATGTTTTCTTTGTATTTTCTGATGTGGTGAAAAGTGTTGTTTCTCTGTTCTGCAGTTATTTTCAGTATGTAAGAGAATGACTGGTGTTGTGGTTCCTGCTGCTGGAACAGTTTTCCTGCACAGTTGTTGGCCTCTGATATTTTTCTCCATCATTGATATGCAAGCAGCATCACACCGGCCCTACTGCAAGGTTAAGCAAGCGTGACGGCATGGCTTAGAAACCGACTAGGAGTCTTTCTCTCTGTCTTTAGCCTGTGTGTTATACAGCCTTGTTTTTTCACATATCACACACACACAGTCTCCACGGTCCTTTAGTTTTCCCATGTGACCTGTTTGAAATCCAACAAAGTTACGTGGTTTCTCCAGTATTGTCACTTTGGTCTGTTTCTCCTGTAGTTGTAAACTAGACTAAGAGCTTCTGGTAAGCGTGTGTTGTAAGTTATTTTCCAGAGCTTGCTACACACATTTTCTCTCTGTTTTCATCTGCAAGATAAGCTGGCATTTCCTGTTGTCGTGGAGAAAGGCATTGTTTCTCGAGGTGTTGTGCAGCATGCTTTGGACTAAATCTAACTCCTGGTTTTCGTTCTGTGTTGATTGTATGCCTGCTCAAGTCAAACACGATTTCTTAACATCTTCAAAAACATTAAATACGGATACTTGCTTTGTTGTATTTTGTTTGCATTGTCTTTGCTTTTATAAAATTATGTTCAGTTTTATTTACATGTTATGTTCAACAGTATTTCTAGCAGAGCAGAATAATTTTGGCCCAGTAGGCTGAGGAATGTAGCATTGTCCTGTCCACACAGGATATGAGTTTCATTCCTTACCTAGATGGCCTTTTCCCCTCTAAAATACTTTTGTTGTTTTTTCATAACTCAATTTCACCTGTTTTGAATCAAGTGGAAGAGCAGTTTTTTATTATTATTCTTATGTCTTTCCAAATAATGATAGGTTTTTTTTTTTCAACTGACAGCAAATAACCAATTAACTAAATCTGCCATGACCACAAGTTTGCTAAGAAATAGATCTACTATAAATTAACCATTAAAATGTTTGGGATCAGTAAGATTTTAAAAAAGGAGAAAGATCTAGAGAAATTACCTTTTAACTATGTTTTTCAGAATGTATGCTTTAAATTGATCAAAAGCGACAGTAAAGACCTTTAAATTGTTAAAAAGAAACTCTCAGATTACTTATGTAACCATGGTTCCCTTAGTAGGGAACGAGACACTGTGTCTTCTAGTGGTCGCTATGGGGAACGACTCGTCGTGACGCATGTCTGAAGCATACATTCAAAAAATACCAACAACATGTTGGCCGGCGACAGCCTATGACGTCACTACCAGTGCGACTATAGTATAAATAGATACTGGGAGAACACGTCATTCACTTCTTCATCTGAAGCTTGCGTCCAAAGCATGGCAAGAAACCTAGAGAATGCAGTGTCTCATTCCCTACTTAGGGAACCAGGTTTACATAAGAAACCTGAGACGTTCCCTTTCAAGGGAACTTCAAACTGCATCCTCTAGGGGTCGCTATGGGAAACAGTATACCCACGCCACCATGCTGAGGGGAGTGCAGGTCAGAACAATGGTGACCACTAAGTACCAACTCTTCCATTTCCACGGGAGTTGTCCCTGGTATGTTAGATGGCTTTCCGTGACACTTATGGCCATAGGCCTAGGCTACATGCCCAACTTACCTGTTAGGGCCTCTGCCCGGGGTAGAGCTGAAGGCTTGGAATCAAGAAAGATTCCTTTAAAGGGATGCGGCAAAGAGTCTAGCATTTTATACTAAGTCTTGCCTGTCACACAGGGGCTATCGCTTGCCCTTGCATAAGCTTGCTGAAGGAACTGTCCCAGCAGATCCCTAGTAGCAACAGCCTGTTTAGATAGGCATCCAATGATACATAGGTGGAGTGGCGCCCAAGATGAATGGGGCTTTTACCAACTCAAGAAAGGGCACGAAGCAACCATGAGAAGCCCCCACCATATAGGATTTTAGAAAGAATGCAGAGAACTAGCGTGCAAACTTAATTGTAGAAAGTGTGCAAAGACTTCACGTGCACACTTACCATAACATGGTTTTTAATAACTGTTCTAAGGGGGGGCTCTCGTGGCACTCTGAAAGTGCAGCTCATAGATGGAATGGTGCCTCCCAAAACAATATGTTTGAGAATCATCAACTCAATCTATGGTGATAATGCTGGAGTGCTCTGGGGGGAAAACAGAGAACTCAATCTCACGTGAGAGGAGAACTCCTAATTCAGGAAGAGAGTAGCGCACTCATAGGCAACCCTTTTTGGTAAAAGTGAGCGCTACTAAACTACTATGAGAACCGCCCAAAGAGTCCTTCATGTTTAGGGAAGTGATGCTTGAAGTTTATTAATAAAGACACTGGCTGCATGGAGCCCATGGAACCAAGGTCTAACCAACTCAAAGAAAGGGAACGAAGCTGAGCATGTGACCCTTACCATACAGGATTTCAGAAAGTGCGCAAAGTGCTAGCGTGCACACTTACATGGATTTTAGAAAGTGCACAAAACTGTTCAACGTGCACACTTACCACCATATAGATTTCAGAAAGTACACAGAGCTTAGCATGTGTACTTAAATGCTTCTTAAGCATCGCAGTAGGTGCCGAACGCAACGGGAGAGGCAAGCTCAAATACAATCCTCTGAGGCAAGGGGATCAAGAAGGCTCCCGCAGAAGCCTATGACCTGGCCGCATGATCCAGGAAGCATGAAGCCGGATCCAGGGCTACCATATTGGCTGGTGAAGTATCGACGAGTGAAGTAACACTGCAAGTCGAGCACCCGGTTCTGAATACAGCCAAGGTGGTGCTCACAGAGGACATACCTTAGAAAGGACAGAATCCCACAGGTTCCGGAAAAATACTGCAAAGAAATCTCTCAGAAGGATTATACATATAACCATTCAGCCAGTAATACATATATATGACTGAAATAACCACTCGTTACAACCGAGGTATGCAGCGAAGGATTTGTGAAGCCACAATACACACAGCCTCGAGGCGGATGGGCTACAACAGACCCCACCGCGTACCACTCATCTCCACTACAAATAGGAAAAAGAGGCTACAATTTTCAAGAGCTCACCAAAATTGAACAGTTGGAGACTGGAAAAATGTTGCCTGGTCTGATGAGTCTCGATTTTTGTTGAGACATTCAGATGGCAGAGTCAGAATTTGGCATAAACAGAATGAGAACATGGATCCATCATGCCTTGCTACACTGTGCAGGCTGGTGGTGGTGGTGTAATGGTGTGGGGGATGATTTCTTGGCACACTTTAGGCCCCTTAGTGCAAATTGGGCATCGTTTAAATGCCATGGCCTACCTGAGCATTGTTTCTGACCATGTCCATCCCTTAATGACCACCATGGGTAAATGGTGAAATAACACATCCCCTCAGTAGTCTCGCAAATGCATCACAATGAGAAACTCCCTCAAGAGCTGAACGCTTGCATTTACTCTTCACTAGATGGACTCACACCCACAGTACATGAGCCATGTGAACTACAGGTCCTCTGATAGCTACTTCCAGCAGGATAATTCAGCATGTCACAAAGCTCGAATCATTTCTAATTGGTTTCTTGAACATGACAATGAGTTCACTGTACTAAAATGGCCCCCACAGTCACCAGATCTAAACCCAATAGAGCATCTTTGAGATGTGGTAGAACAGGAGCTTCATGCCCTGGATGTGCATCCCTCAAATCTCCATCAACTGCAAGATGCTATCCTATCAATATGTGCCAACATTCCTAAAGAATGCTTTCAGCACTTTGTTGAATCAATGCCACGTAGAATTAAGGCAGTTCTGAAGGCGAAAGGGGGTCAAACACAGTATTAGTATGGTCTTTCTAATAATCCTTTAGGTGAGTGTATATATAGAATGGCTCATACTCACCCACCATGGTTCCTGTGCTGGAGCACCACTCAAGAAGTGACTCAAAGAAGCCTCCAGGCCGGACCATCAGTAAGGTGGTTACTATGAAGCCATAGACCCAACCAAACATAATTGGTCCAGCATAGGAAACTCGCTGCACCTTGTCTGGATAACATCTCTTATCTTGCCTACCTCCTTTTGACCCGCAATAACTCCAACTCGCAGGCAGGGGAGGGGCGCGAGCCATGACAGTATCCTTTTGTGCCCATTTCTGATCCCCAGATCAAGAAGGGCCAAGACTAATGGGTTGTACAGGCTCAGACGTGGACCTACGTGGAACGAAGAATTTTAAGGCCACTGAGCACGCCTTCGCCTCCCTGAAATTCTCAACCACTGTCTCAACAGAGGTATTGAAGTTTAAGAGGCAAGATGTATCCTAAAAGACTTACATCTTAAGAGAAGATGCTTCCCCATGGAGAGATAGCATGGCAGCTTCTCTTCAACAGGTGGCATCATTCTCATAACCATTCTCACACATCCCCTCGATGTTGGCATAACTAGTATGCTAGAATTTGTGGATGCAGATGAGAATGTTTTTTATTTTTTTTATTTATCAAGCCCGAATGCAGCATAAACAAAAGGAAATTACTGATAGGAAGAAATTTCCCATCAGATTCTTTCCATGTTTTCACCACGATGCAATGCGCAGCATGCATTCAGCTCCCGTGGGAGCTAAACACACTCCACCCACTCACTAGATCACCACAGAAATCAAGCGCGAGCAAAACTGCTGCCACTAATGCATCGCTATTCCCGAGGGAGGCGAATGCAGTCATGCAAATGTTGTCTACAAACTTGGGTAAATGATGAAATAACACATCCCCTCAGTAGTCTCGCAAATGCATCACAATGAGCGCAACAGAGCGCATACAACTCCCTCAAGAGCTGAACACTTGCATTTACTCTTCACTAGATGAACACACACCCACAGTACATGAGCTGTGTGAACTACAGGTATCAGAGCAAAGCCTTGGGCAAGAAACATGCACTCCTAAACACTACGCTTAAACAAATGTCAATGAAGACGGAGAAGAGAATGACGTGTTCTCCCAGTGCCTATTTATACTATAGTCCCACCCAGTAGTGACGTCATACGCTGTCGACGGCCAACATGTTTTTGGTGTTTTTTCAATGTATGCTTCAGATACGGGTCACGACGAGGCGTTCCCCATAGCGACCACTAGAGGATGCATTTCGAAGTTCAATTGAAGGGGAACAACTGTTTCAAATAAATACTGTTGAACTTTCCAGTTGTCAAAGAATCCTGAAGACAATAGAAAGATAGGATTAGCACAACTCTTTTCAGCATAATAATAAGATAAGAAGAAGAAATGTTACTTCAGCACCAAAATCGACATATTTGACCACACATAAAAGGTCACAACTAAGGATTAGTAAAAGATGTCAGGTATACTGATTTTAGGCTCATGCACACAGTTTTGTTTAATGAAAGCAACTTTTGTAATCTGCCAGCTAATAAAAAAAAAAATTCTCTGTTGTCCTCATGTCACTCTCCTTCCTCCTTTTCAGCTCTCATCATTAATCTTTTATGAGTACCTGCTTTTCTGCCTCTGCTCTTCTACCCATCTCTATATTTGTCTTTCTGTGCTCATCCTCTGTTTCTTTTACTGTGCCTAATGTGTCAAACACATTTGTCCCAAATATACAAATACACACAGGCAGAATCCCCCTCGAACTCTCTCTAATGTCTCTTGGGAAATGAGTCTGTTTGTATCTAGCGAGTGTGAGGCAGCCAATGAGAATGTTGTCATGTCAGTTCATCTGTAGAACGGGGAAGAGTGCTGTGTTGATGGGATGAGGCCGCAGCATGAGGTTAACGACACACGATGTGCTCATCTCGCTCTCTATTCTGTTCTGTCATGATTATCTCTTTATATCATTTCACATATTGATCGTATTTCCAGTATCTTGAGCTGTAGTGAACAATTATGAGATCATTTTATTATTACTTGATTTACCTGGTCATTTTGTTTCACAAAATAAGTGCAGATGTAGCTGTCAGAGTTATTTATTCAGGCTTATGTATATGTGTTAATTTCATGTTTTGATCAATGGCCCATAAATAGCTACTGAAAACTGTCTTGAAGATAATCAAACTTGATAATTGTATTTAGGGTTTATGTAATATTTTTTTATTTTATTATTATTATTGTATTGTGTATATTACAACTAAATTACAACTTGCTTGTTGGCTGTTGTCATTTTTATTCTTATATTTCTTTAATTAAGGATGTTTGCTAAGCATCATTTTTACTGCCCATTTTGAAAAAAAAAAAAAATAATAATTCCATAGACTTTGGAGGAGAAGGCCTTTTTGGTTAATCAAAACTACTTAGCAACCACTCAGAAATACCTAACAACCATCCACAACACCCTGTAGAAGGAAAATGTAAAAATTGAGTTCCTCCTAAAACCGGTGAAGTATGCCTGTGCATAGTATCTTATAATCTTAGACTCTTGAAACCTGGTTTCTTTTCTGTTCTAGTTGGAAGAGTTCGGATTTTGTTCAAAAGAGAGCACAGCTGAAAAGTTCCTGGTCTCTGCATTTCTTTTTTATGCTTTGTCATTAGAATATGAAAGTTTGCTGACAATCTTCTCAGGACCCCCCGTCATTCTTCCAACCTCCAGATCTCTTCCCTCAAACTCACTTGTGTCTGATCTTAGTTTGCCAATGTTCCGAAACTCTTCTGTCATTATTCCACTTCAGCAGGCTTCTACATTGAAAGTTTTTCTTTTTTTTTTCTTTTTTTTGTTAGTGTATATGCATTCTCTGTACATTTGAAAGATGTTCGGTGCAGGTTTGTGTCTGCAGAAAGATGCAGGAGAGTGAATATTTTGTTTGCATTTGACTGTTTTGAAATTATAAATTTAATAGGATGCCACTGGACTGTGCTGACTCAGACGCACTTATTCAAAAGATTCAAAAAAAATTATGGGCTTCATTTGAAGGAATTTTACCAGTATAAAAAATAATAATAAATAGAACATCATGGCAAAAATATGGAACTACTAAAAATGTCCACATTGGACTGTGAACTTAAAAATAAAATGGTGAACTGAAGAATAATGGAAAATGAACATTCAGTGAATCTGATGTTTGTCCAAAGTTTGTCTTGACAATGATCTCCAAACTGGGACTCATGCTGTATACACACATTTTGCCTTATTAAATTCACTTATTGGTTCCTAAAAATACATAGACAGCCAGGCCATAAAGATATGGGTTCAGTTAAAGGGATAGTGCATTCAGAAATGAAGATATTTTCTCTTGTGTTATATAAGGATATTCACGTTAGCCTAACCCCCCCCCCCCCCCCCCCCCCCACCCCAAATAAAATAAAACTGAATGCTGACCATATGCTAAAATGTAAAAAAAAAAAAAAAAAAAAAAAAAAAAACAATTCAGCGATTCCTTATGACTACATTATTCTAAAGCCATATGATTTAAACAGAAAGGAACAAATTAAAAATCAAGTGATTATTCATTGAAAAACATTTGTGCAATATTGAAAATACACGTTTAGAATAGTATTGAACATTTTCAGAATTAAACTTCAGGCTTTTAGTCTTATGTCTTTAGTCTTTTCAGTCTTGACATTGTATTGCATTTATATTTTTATTAGTGTTTTTTGCAGTTTGCCATTCACCCTTTACTTCCACTGTATGAAAAGAGCAGTATTCGCATTTTGTGAATGAGAATGAGTAAATTATGACATAATGTGTAAATTATGAATTATGTTAATAATTTTCTTTTTATTTCGCCAAAATAGTTTCTCATGAACCACTTTAGGAAGCTGAAAAATATAAATTTATGTAGCCACTGGAACCAGACCTAAGATTAGGACTAGAATTAGTATGGAAAGATATAGTCATTCATACAATGAAATGACACTAAAAAGAAAGCTGCCTAAAAGTCTTCTTAACTTTCTGTCTCTGCAGGTTAGCTCTGTATGTGTATGAATATCTGCTACATGTGGGAGCTCAGAAATCAGCACAGACCTTCCTGTCAGAGGTAGGTGAACTACCTTTTTGCACTTTCACCAAGATCTCTGTGACTGTAACTAAAATGCTTCTAAACACAAATCTATTTAAGATGCTGTAGTTTTAGGAGATAATGTTTACATGTAGGCCAGTAAACGGCTCCAGTGAAGCCCAGCTTAATTAAATTACACTGGTTACAAAACCACGCTGGCATGAGAAACTGGGCAAACTGTTTCTGTTTAATGGCATTGTCTCATGGAGATGCAGCGGGGCTTTGTAAGCTTATTTACACAGATTTTCATAGAACAAAGTGTTCACTTGCTCTGCTCTGTAAATGAACGCGGTTTATGTTATCAACATGAAGTTTTAGTTAGAAATAGCTGGTTGTGAAAGGCTTTAGATGAGCCAAAACGCAGAGTGGACAATTTAAGACCAGTTTGCACTGCAGACGGCAGGCAATGTTTTAACTTTTTTCTGAAGGGTCTGATTTAGGGACACTCAACGTTAATGACTTGACATTCTCTCAAGCTGTGTTTAGGAAAGAGATATTTATGTCTGTGTCCATGACAGCTCGCTTGATGATGACATTTTCATTAACAAGATACAAATGAACAGTAAAAGCAGATGCAGATGAGTGCTGCAGCTCTTGAGTCAAGTCAATATTTGTGAATTACAGAGGAATAGGATCAGATAAATAGTGGAACAGAACAAAGAGAGAAGAGGAAAGACAGAGATAGAGACTGGCACAATCACAGAGGTAAAAAACACAAAGGCTGGCCCACCACTCAGACGTGAACATCAACAAGCCAGACACTGCTGTCGTGACTCAGACCGGCCTCTGTGACTAAGCCAGCCGCCCCGTCCATTGTGGCCGGTTTCCTTTGCGACTCTTGTCTTTTGCCACCCTGCTCATGTAACCAGTTCATGCTGGACTTGAACCCAAAAATAGCTGAGGCTCTCATGGCAATGTATTGAGATAATGTTGGGCACACCCGTGTTGTTTATGGCGGCTGTCGTCAGCACTTTAATGTCGGTAAACCCATCTCACAAAACTGATGATCTCATCGAGACGGATGGTGTTTTCTGTTCCTGTTTAGTCTTTTGAAAAAGAGTTGAGGATGAGAAAGGAGAAGGGTTTGCAGAAGCATTAGTGACAACTGAACTTCACTCGGCCTTTTACTGACTGATCTTACCTTAGTAAGACAAGCGTTTGCTCTTTTTCTAAATCCTGTGTGTTTTGATAGTATTGAAGACTATTTATCAGAAATTATCCAATAAAATGAAGAAGCCTGTTCTCTAAGGCAAGATACTACAGACTAAACTGTTGTCTTTTTTCATTCACTGGCAAATTTGGACATTTTGATTCCATAATTTGTCACCTGGTAGACTGGTGGAAGGAAAATATCCAAAATATGCTTTTAACACTTTCCCCGCCAGATTTTTTTTTTTTTAAGTTGCCAGCCACCGCCAGCGATTTTGATGATTTTCATTCAATTTTGATAGCCTCCAGTATATTCTGCTATATGAATATTTGAATATATATACAATACAGCTAAATAGAGATCAGAGCCTCTACTTTTAAACTATAAAATCGGTTTTATTCTAGCTTAAGGCATTCTTTTTTTATCAACACTTGAATATAGGAAGGTTTCATAAAAATGCATACTTCTGAGCAAAAAGGTTTAGAAAATCACATTTTTGTCAAAAATTACATCTGGATAATATTCAGTACGATTACCAAAGCATAAATCCAATAAATCGCTTTCATCAACACCTCCAAAGCTTGCACAGAAATATACCACTTCCTGGATCAACATTTTACATTTTATATGCTGTCTATAGCTGATGATCTCATTATTTTTAATATGCATCTGTTTACAGAACAGATCACTCGTTTCTCCATCCTGTTCATGTGTGTTTTTGTTCCGGAGGTTATGTACACATTCAGAAGATGTGTAATAGCACCCCGAGTCTATAACAGTGAAAACATGAAAAGCTGTAAAAATTTGTCAATGGCGGGGAAAGAGTTAAGTCTTCATTTTATTATAAATAACATTTTAGTTTTTTGTGTCTGTAAATTTCTATGAAAATGCACATATATACAGAGTTAACATTCACCTGATTTGATTTATATTGCATTTTATTTATATTATACCTGATTTATATTACTTTTTTTCTGGCTGTTGACAGTAATTTCTGATTTGTGGAGTGATTTAAAGAGATATATCCATAATCTCCTCTGTAAAAACTCAAAACAAAATGAAAAACTTTAACTCTAACAAAATAAAAACTCTTTCTCTGTCAACAAAATGAAACTGAGCCTGGCTTTATCCAATGTTCAGATTGCTGTTCTGGAAAATGCATGGAAATTAGTGCATAATTGAATTAGATAATGCTTCATTTACACATATAAACATAAAATAATTTATTAATAGAAAAAACAATTGTCTGTTTGAGGAAAGTATGGTGGCATCTACTCATCTATAGTGTCTTGCCTTAAAATTTCCAATTCCTTTCTAAGTCATATTCTGCCGAGGAGAGCAGAGCTTAGTGAAGTGTCAATTGGTTAACTGAATTTTTATTAAAGGGGGGTTGAAATGCTCGTTTTCACTCAATATCCTGTTAATCTTGAATACTTATGGAGTAGTACTGCATCCTTCATAACTCCAAAAAGTCTTTAGTTTTATTATATTCACAAGAGAAAGATAGTCTGTACCGATTTTTCCTGGAAAAACACGACCGACTGGAGGCGTGACGTGTGGGCGGAGCTAAAGAATCACGAGCGCGAGTAGGCTTTTGCATTGAGAGCGTTTGGAAGCTGTGACATTACCGTGAGTAAAAAACCATCATCCAAAACAAACCATGGCTAACAGTCAGATTCAGCTGTTTATTTATGATCCAGAATCAGATCCAGAGGCTGAAACTGAACGAGAGCAGCAGCAGCAATGACTCGCTCCGAGCGGGGCTCGAACCGGGGTCTCCGGCATGGGAGGGGACTCACTAACAAGGAGGCAGAGATATTTTAAGCAGTTTTACTCACCGCCTGCGGTTCCAACACATGATCGTGACCCTTTTTTCGTTGGGATTGCATCATCCTTAAGAAATAAACGATACGCAAATCTGTCGTCAAACTCGGCCTTGTTTGTAAAACAAGCATCTTCGAAATGCAGGGAACAAACACAAACACTTGCACAACTCCGTTGATGCTCTGTAAAAATAAACTCCATCCACTGGTCCCTTAATGCTGTTTTTTTTTGGTAATCTGTGCAGGGTTGTCTTGCCCTGGAAACCAAAAACACACTTCTTTAGTGACTTTTCGCTACGCTCTCGCTCTGATCAGTGAATGAATGTCTGTGCTCAGCCTCTCAGTGCTCTGCTATACGGGAGCGTGCGCTCTTCCGGCAGAAGAGCGCGCACTTAGGACCCATATAAGGAACTTCCGCTCCATCTAACGTCACACAGACCCATACTCGAAAAAACTTTCCGAAACTTGTGACAAACCGGAAGGAGTATTTTGGGAACAAAAATACTCCTTCAAACGTACAACTTAATTTTTGAAACTTTGTCAATGTTTAGCATTGGAATCCAACTCTTTAACAGTGTAAAAAACTGAGTATGCATGAAATAGCATTTCACCCCCCCTTTAATGAAGTCATAGACTGAGTCACACTGAAACTCTTTTAAACAGATGCCAAGTAACAGTTTTATCTCTCAGATTTATTCTGGGCACCATGTTTTACTCAAAGTTCAGCTCTCCATGGCAGAACTTGTCCTTAATTATGTTTAAATCACAAAGGGAGCACAGGTCGACCTGTCACTGAATCTTTATAACTCTTTCTTTGTTCTCTCTTTAACTTGGCAGATCCGATGGGAGAAGAACATTACATTAGGAGAGCCGCCTGGGTTCTTACACTCGTGGTGGTGGTAAGGAACTATGCTTTAAAGTTTCTTTAACACTATTTCGGAAAGACGGGATTAGTTGTTCTAAAAGTGTTTTGAGTAATTATCAAGATAGGAACGATAGATTCATGGGAACTCTAGTTAAAGGAGTCTATGTTTTCCTTCAAAAATTTTCCTTGATCTTTTGACATGTAAAAGGTCATGGTACTATAAAGCTGTTATTGAAACCAAATCCAGGAAACGACTTGTTTACATTTTTGTCACATTATAACATCATAGTGTGACAAAAGGCCACCTTTGCAGAATGAGATCAATGACTACTTCTACATCTTCGTGTCTTTGACCCTGCCCACTGTGAGTTGAAAAGGAGAGAGGAGCAATACAGGATAACTGGACTAAAAATAACATTACCTTCCAAAGGATCCTGCAAATGAGCTGTTGCTTTTCTGGAAAGAGGGTGAAGCCTTTACTGTTCCTGCCCGGGTTACTAAGGCAACAAACATCTGTTTGTTTTTGGTTATGGCCATCTGTTTGTTTTTGGTTATCATCATCTCTTTGGTTATTGTGTAAAAAAACACAGTTCCCTGAAACACAGTCGGTTATGTCTGCAAACATTAAAAAGTGAATGTGTATCAGTATATTAGATCTATGAAATGGCACCTCTCAGACATGCCGACAACAAACTACACAACTCAACCAGACCTCGCCCGCAGTTATTTTTTATGCTCATGCCTTGGGGTGAATTATTTAAATGTGGGATATGGAGACATGCACGTTCCCTGATGAAAACTGAGGACTATAATTGAAGTTCAGAAACAGAGTTTACTGTACTTATATAGAGAAAAACTCCCTTTAGGATTGACTTTGTGCTTTGTAAATTTGCTGATATTTTTCATGCACAAACAGAAACAAAAGAAACCTGAAAGTAAGTTAGAATTAAATTAACATGAAGCATAATAGAACCCCTTTTACACTAATGTTTTTATGTTCTGTATATGTTCATTATGGAACATCTTGTTGTCTTGATGTGCACAACACAAAATCCAGGAAAACAAAACCAAATTAAAATAAAATAGTTATAATATATTTATAATTATACTTTTTTCTTTTACTTAAAAAAACAAACATTTACTGTCATTTACTGTCATTCTTGCTGAATAAAAAAAAAGAAAAAAAGGAGAACACCTGAGAAACTCCAAAAGAGAGGAAGCCCATGTTATAATATTAGATTCTCTGTCATTTTTACCAAGTTTGTGTGAAAACATAGACATATCTAATTATAACGGTATAAAAATCTTGCAATACATTTGCAAACAAACATTTCCTCAGGGAAACTAATCCCATCCAAATAGGCTTAATTATTAGCTTTAATTAACTGAGAAGAGTCATTTATTTCCAGAAAGTAAGTTCCAGGCAGTAAAAGTCTTTTTTTTATATATATATTATATTGTACATCTTTTATTTCAGTGTTTTCTGGGACCTCTACTGTGCTGCTCCTGAGAGGAGAGAAACATCTGAGCACTCAAGTGAAGCCAAAGCTTTTCATGACTATGTGAGTATAAATATGTGTTCTCTTTCAGTGAGGAGAATCATGATTTGGTGCAGGAACCACATTTTTAATGGCTGCTGAAAGCAAGAACCCAATTTTTAAAGAGAAATTAAGGAGACATTCAGAATCACTAATAAACCAATGAATGCGGTTTAGTTTTTTTGTACTATAAACAAAATCAATATGAAACCACTGACCTGTCGAATAGCAGTTACAGCAGGTCTCTGGAGAAACCTTGCAGGATAATGGTGAGTGAGTGTACAGCTCATAGCAGGAGAGGTAAGGTGAGCAGGAGGGGAATGGAAAGCGGCAAGGATGATAAAGTGGTGGTCCGTGCTGGAGGCATTAGCAATGATGTCATACATTTGCGGTTATCTTGGCTAGAGGGAGGAGGACACCTTGACCTATTCTGAGTATGAAGGAGAGAGGAGTGGAGAGCAATAGGGAAGCATATGGAGTGAACGACAGAGTGTGATTAGATTAAAGACTTGTCTATAAGAAATAATGACTCATTTGGATTAGGTCAAAATCAGCATAATAGCCTCATTGTTCCTCTAATACATTGATTAAAACCACAATGACTCCACCAAATCAGGTACATGTTTGTCGGCCACAAATTATTTAGACCTCACGATCAGAATCACTAAGATTAACTGACGACCAGCCACAGTTCATTACGGTAAAAGCCTTCGCTTTTAATTCATGCTCCAATGATGTGAAGTGCCACACTGATTCTCATTCATGCATGAAATGTTAAAGACACGCCATGAAATCATAAAATACTTGTGTTTGGCAAGTTTCATTAAAGTAAGCCATCAGTCATATTTCCAGAGGTGTTTTCAACTTAATTAATTTATGTTTATAAATGCATATATAATTAAATATAAAAAATATTATTCAACTGCTTCACGTAAAGTAATAGTTTGCCCAAAAATAAAAATCCTGTCATCATTTCTTTACCCTCAAGTTGTTTTAAACCTGTATGAGTTTGTTTCAGCTGCTGAACCAAAAGAAGATATTTTGATATGTTGATAACCACCAATCTCTTGACGGTTGCCAATGACTTCAATGGTATGGAAAAAAAATACTATGGATGTTAATGGCTACACTCAACTGTTTGGTGGTTACCAACATTTTTCAAAATATCTTCTTTTGTGTTTAACAGAAGAAAGCAAATCATATAGGTTTGGAACATTTTCAGTTCAATTTGTAATAAATTTTTAATGAAATAACTTTTTATGTTTATATATATATACATACATATATATATATATGGCCTCTAATATTTGTGTGCTTTTTAGCAAAGCAACAGTAATGATTATACATAACACATATTTAAATATTCTCACTGAAGATACAAATCCAAAATGTAAATCTTGAAGAATGATGCAGGGACTCACCCTGTATTGATTTCCATCGTTTAAAGGTATTTTTTGATTGTACGACCTGCCACTAGAGGCCACACTACCAAAACAATAACAATCGCATGGTTTGATGACACTAAAAAGGAGTGTGGAATGATGGGATTTGTTGTCTTCTACCCAACAATACAGCAAATATAGTTTGACAGTAAATTATCAAATTAATTGATTACTGTTTAGTCAGATGATATGAAAACGATTACCACTTTTTCAACTCGTGTACATTCGTGTACATTCAAACACAATAATTGGCTATACATGGCAAACGCGAGTTCAATGATTTGCCCGAGTAGATTACACACAAAGTCAATGCAAAGATGCGATCAGACGCGTCCTTGCACGGGTCTAGAGACGCGTTGCCCCGCGTTTGCTGTGTATGTCCAATAATACTAATCTTGTTGATCATTAAAATAGCATATGTTTTCTGTAAAGGTTCGAATCAAAACAACTCACCTGTCGAGTAAAACACAAGCAATATCGGCATCTCTTTCTAGTTGAAGTTTGTCGCGACGTTCTCTCCATCTAGAAAATGCAACACCGATATTTATCCTCGCTCTTTCTCTCATCTTGTCCCAAACTCTTCTTGGGTCGTTTGGTTGGCCCGTACACTTACGGTAAAGGGAGCTGTCCTTGTCGATAGAACCAGCAGCAGACGGTAATTATGTTCCATAAAATAAGAAACACAATCCACCATAAAACGTGCAAGAAGAAGTAAATAAGGAACTGCTTGAAGCAAGCTAGTGGTTTGCTGGATGCTAGACACTACTTCCGCATTTGTCCACGACACTGTTGTCATGTGTTTTCTACGTCAGTAAAGACGGTAACAAAGGGTAACTAACCTCATTGACAGGCGACTGCAGTGTCCTGTGTCACTGTTTAGAATGGAAATTTTCTCATGATTTACAAGTAGTTGAAAACATTAGAGATATTGTCAGTAATAAGTTGGGCAAAATATATAACACTAGCCTAGTGGTTTTTGGATATTTTACTGCAAATATCTTACAAATTGTACCTTTAACTGCCATTTTTAGCATGAAAATATTGTCTGCTGTGCTGTAAGTGCTCTGCAGATTATTCTCTCCTGTCTAAATGAGCACATTCCATTTCCCTGGCAATCACAAACACACTCTATTTTTACCCACTCATTGTGTGTAGAAAAAAAATAACTCAGCAGACAATGACAGGTAGTCTGTTGCCTTTCTGTCATTTAAAATGAATGGAATGAAGTCTGAGACTGTGGAGATCAGTTGATTTTGTCAGTGTTATTTAGTGCTACACTTTGCATGCTGTTCAATCACCTTTCAAGAAAGGAACAGTTTGCCTGTTAACTAGTTCCAGTGCAGATAATCATAAATTTGAGGGGTTGGAATAGATGCCATACAATTGTATCAATACAATACATATTGCTGAATCTTCCGTGTATGGTGAAGTGTGACTTTTGTATTAAGTTTCCTATATTTGTCATTACTTTTGTCAAGATTGTTAGTCCTTAAATAGATTTAAGAATCAGGATATTTTTGTTTTGATCCTTAAATCAATACATTTATATAGTACTTTCTCAATCTCATTATAATTGTTAATTTTAAATCATAGTAAATTATAGCTGGACCACCTCAACAAAACAGACATAAATAGTAAAAAAAAAAGTATCCCCTTATTTATTTTTTTGTTATAATTAAACATAAGAGATCACACTGTTTACACCAGTATAGCTCTTAAATAATCCAGAATAAACTACTAAACTATATTTAAATGTAACATATTCTGGAACACTATTAGGCCACACTTGTGTCGCACTCTGATGCATCGTGTCCACTACAGTGGACAGCTATTTGTTAGCCATTTTGATCCATTTAAGATGTAGCATCATGTCAAAACCACCAACTGGTGAACCCCCAAAATGCTGTCTACGATTCCATTTAATTGTTGTTGTTTTTTTATTATTATATTTTTTTTAGATATTGTATAATATAATCAAAATGGCAGCAGGAAAAGGGGAAGCACCGTGTAACTCGGCAATAAGTGTTAAATAATTTTATTCTCAGACAATCAGACAGGTACAAAAAAAATATTTTTCAGAAATAGTTTCATCCAGATTTTAACAATATTTTTCTAATATACCTGTCAGCAGACATCATGCACCAAAGGGTATAGTTCTGCCTATGGGCCTAGGTTTTTTTGTGTTTTATTAAGGTTATTATATAATTTACACTTGAATGGTTTTATTGAAAAGAAATATTAAATACTCTTCAGATTTGATGATTTATTTCAATGCTTACAGTCTATATTAATTTATTAGGTCATATAAAAATGTAGGCACGCATACATACTGTACGAGTGCAGATATATGTATGCATGATTGTGTTTGAGTGTGTGATGGGAGGGTGTGTGTGCTTCTGTGTGTTTGTATTTGTGCTCGCATGTGTATGAATAGCCCAACACTCCCACCCCCCACACACACCCCTGACCCATAGACACACACTCTTACATTTGATCTGTGGTGTGCACTAACAGTGGACAGATATGTAACTCCCTCAAAATATAATATATTGTAAAAAAAAAAAAATTACTTGTGATTTGATCATTCATTCATCAGAGGGCTAATGCAATCTTAAAGCATAAATAGCGGATCATAAAAAATAGCATCTACGATTGTTCTCCCACCTGTAACTTTAATTTCACTGGAAACTGAAATAACTTGGAAAGTAAAAATATATAGTGGCTGAAGGTCTGGCTAAGTGCGACTCGATGAAGAACATGCTAAAACCTAAACGTGAAATGATTTTTACCATTATTTTCCGATTTTATAGATATTCACTATATGACTCAAAATCAAGTTATTCCTGGTTAAACAGTGGTGCTCTGTTAAATATATAAAGTCATTTTTGGTATGTAGTTTGTAGCTAAATCTACAAGTGATTTTATTAATCAGCACCATTTAATAAACCGGCAAATCCTGGGCATATTTTGTTCCAAGTTCTGATAAGCCTTTAACACAATGTCCTTACATGAACATCCTTCATATTCCCTATTGATGTTCTCCTGTCTGGCTTAGGGCTAGTCTCTTCTGCGCTTTCATTTTCTTTGTTCTCACACAGAGTAGAACACAAACAGTAGCAAATTAAACATGAGAGAAAGAGGGGATGCACGGCAGCATGAAATGGCTTATAATATTATGCAGCCTATTCAAGCATGTTAATGAAGATTTTCACCCCTGAATGGAGAGAGATATTTCACAGAGTGTACCCACATTCAGAGCTTAGATTATTGCTGCCACACTGAATAGTGTAGCCTACATATGCTTGTTGACCCTTGGTTATCTTAAATGCTTATCTCTTGCACCAAAATCTTTGGGTGTTCAAACTTTTTACTTTAAAATGTGGTAACTCAGTGACTATGATAACATGATTTTGTTCAACAATATTGTGGCATTATTGGGTGAAGTACTCAAATAATACAATTACAAAAACATACTCGTTGAGATTACATACAGCATATCAGCTTATTATATTATTATGTTTAATTAAACTAAATTATATTATAAATATGTTGAGAAATAATACATATAGTTTTGTGTTTTTATTCATATTATGGTGCTGAATAACATTTATCCTAATAACTCCTCTAAAAATAACTATACCCCATTGCTTCTACTGATTTCCCCTGTGTTGTTTGGGCCAGTGTGAAAGATGATCGGCATGATGGGGAGAATCCTTTTA
The DNA here is from genome assembly GCF_003368295.1 of Carassius auratus. Lineage (NCBI taxonomy): Eukaryota > Metazoa > Chordata > Actinopteri > Cypriniformes > Cyprinidae > Carassius > Carassius auratus. Next base: position 11,898,458 of record NC_039272.1, on the reverse strand, counting down.
TCATTATTGTGTATTTAATCTCAATATGGGCTGATGCACAGAATCTGAGCCAGGGTACTTTTACACACAATTGAATTTGTATGCGTACACGTATTCTCAGAGGTTCCTGTAATGTCTGGCTGGCCGTGTTCCAGAGGCCGAGAAGTGGATTCAGGGTAGAGTGAGTTAACAGCTGGGATGGGTGTTCATTGTGGGTTAACTGAAAAGCACTGTTGTCCTGGAGTAACCCCCTCAAACACACACAGAAGCAAACACACACTGGTTGGTTAAAGCTTGCCATCTGTAAAGCAGAGAATGTTTCCAGCAGAGAGAGACAGCAGGAGAGGAGATGTGGCGAGGATGACCTCATCACTGCATTAGATTAGACTGCAGATATTGAGGGAAAGGTTGCCTGGTGGTTATAGGACTGCATCATTACCCAGGAGGCTTCTGCCTCCATCCTTAGCACACAACCAGTGCTCCAGGTTGTGGTTCTGAATCTGATATTGTGCTTGAATGGGTTATCACAGAATACATTAAAACAAAAAGTTTTTTCAAAGTAATTTTATTTTTTTTAACTTGAGTGGGCCATTTTTGGAATACTGCAAACGACACAAGTGCAACAGTGAAACATGCTGGCCTAGCATGTGTTCACAAAGAAAAACAACAGAAAACTGACAGTGGAATGCAAACACTGTACACATTCAGTGTGAATGGCTGCTATCCCGTTACTGCCACTGTAATTTCGAGGCCATGTGCAGGCACAATCAAGGTTTCCAGATGCTTTGTTTTTGCTCCACCAATAAAGCGGCCCTATAAAACTGTTGAGATTTCAAACAATGTGTAGCATTCCTGAATGAATAAGGCTTGCTGAAACATTAAGCTGCGCAAAAGATTCAGTGACTCACTCATAAACACAAGCTGTATCCCAATTCAGAGGCTGAAGAAATGTGTAGCGGAAAGAATCAGTTGAGTGCAAGATTCAGTGACTCACTTACAGACACAAGCTGTATGTTGACGTACCTTAAAGATGTGATTTTATAAATAGTTCATACTTTTTATTGTGTACTTTTAAGGTGAACATATTTAGACAGGTTGTGAACCCTGCTTTGCTTTCAGTTGACAGTTGAATATAGTTTTCAAACAAGTTCAGTACAAATGTTACTGTCACTCGTCTACAGCAGCTATCACAGTTTTTAGGTGACAAGAGGCTATGCTGCCCTAACAACACTTGGTTCGATCATACCTTCCAAAGTCTGTGCCCCTGAATTGGGACATAGCTACTTACAGTTCCCTGTTTAGTTACTAAATGAATCATTGTTTTTATAAAATACATGACTCAATGAGTCACTAACAAACACAGATACTGGTCACCACCTACTGGCATACGGAAAGGCTGTAAATTTCTCCACCACAAATAACAATAGATTCACATCCTGTCAATAAAGTGGCAAAACAGTAAAAGTCCCATATTCTTTTCGGGACATAAAACATATTTGCTTTCTACCCTATAAAAACATATGCAATGGTTTATTGTATTGTTTTGGGGTAAAACCTTTCTGGATTTATGTTTGGTTTGCTCAAAAAGTGTCCAAAGGTATGACAGGGGATGAATGGATGGATGTGGGGAGCAAGGGAGAGATTAATAGAGAAGGGCAGCTAGAGTCTTCCTTCCTTTCTGTATCACTGGTATATTTCATGTTGTTATATTGCTCTGTCTGTGTTCTCGCCTCGGCTGGTTTAAAGGCTAATCTAACCATCATATACACATGGCTCAGGTTCACGTGTCACTATATAATCAATCTCGGTTGTCTCTCAGTGGAGCTTATGTATCGAGTCACATGCTTGAAAGAACAGCTGCGAGAATGACTGAGATTATGAAAGTTGCTTGTATTTTGGATGAATGTCAGTGTAAGTTTGATGTATGTCAATAGTTGATTTTTCTCTCTCAAGTTAACTTTATACTGTTTGGTTACATGAACTGAATTCCAGTTTTCCTTTACCACATTCATCTTCCATTCAAGAGTTCTCACAGACTGGATCTAATGTTTTCTGCTTCTCTCTTTTGATCTGAGTAGATTTATTTCTCTCTGAGTGTGAGGAATAGGGATGTTGTCCTGATGCAGCTGATGAGAAAGTCTAGACAAAGGGACTTGCCATTCTACCCACGTTTCTCTAATGAGTAGAGAAATAAGTCTCTACCCAGCCAGCCACTGGAGGAATCTCTTTCACACACACACACACACACACACACACACTCAGTCTGACTGCCTCCTTATTGCAGACAGAAGGAGCAAATCTAATAAATATGGAAATGTATGAACTTAGAGCTGCTGCAGGCTTAAACTTTTACAATCTGGAACATATTGGCTGTGTGTATAGTACAGCTGTTTCTTTACAAAGTAAGAAACATTAAAAACGTACATTTACAGGATAAATGATTTCAATTGCACTTGTTTGTACTATCATACATTTTTTAATAATTGTGACTGGCCATATTTGGACTTGGAGTCTTCTGAGAAAATTGGTGCAGTGTCTGTGCTTAAAATTGGACTGTGTAATCATAATTTCCCTTTGTCTTTTGGTTTTTGGGATGAAATGCATTATGACCCAGACATATTTTTTTTGTTATTTTCACCCTAATTGCTATTAAGTACTGTAGAGTACAGATGGGATTCATAGTCATCCAGACAGGCATCATTAACCCCTGATGTTCACAGCACAGATAACTGCCGTGAGTGTATGTAAGGGGCAAACAGGGGAAAACAGTTGCTTCTGTTCCATTTCCAGCAAGCAGAAAGCCTAAACCACCAGCGAAACTGTAGTACATCAACACTAGTGCTGTTAATTATTCAGTGGACAAAATGTGTTTGCCAGAAAGGGCAACTTCTCAGTGTCTATGTCTTCCCACTGTTTCATATTTCCTCTCATTGTCCAAGCTTTAGGTTTGTGTATGTGCATGTTATTGCTAGAGGGCTGTTTAATGACATCTATCTCGGTGCTGTCACCTCTGCTGCAGAGAGAAGTTTCTTTTAGAAATACTTCATGCTTGTTAGTGTGCCCATGTTTTTTTAGTGCAGTGACTTTTTTATGCGACTTTGCAGTGTACAGTAACTTGCCTAGCCATAAAAAAGAGCAGCAATTATTATACAGTGCTGATGTTTAAAGTCATTTTTGCTGCTTGTTTATTGCTCTGGTCTTCAAAATGTCATTCATTTTCAGGTTATTTATAACGTGCATATGTTTTTATCAAAGTGATATGTAACATCTGACTCCTGTTTAAAAATCAAAAAAAGTTTTGTGTGTGTGTGTGTGTGTGTGTCCTGTAGAGTGCTGCAGCGACACAGAATCCAATGATTGGAAGTCCTCCTGGAGATGGTATGCCTTTGCCCCCGGGATTTTTTCAGGTACACACACACACATTTTATGTGTGAATGAGGTATTGCATTGAGACATACGATTTGTTCACACCAACCTCATTTGAAAAACTAATTTTCAGAATGTATTTTTATTTTATTTATTTTTTTGCTAAAGAGTGTCCTATCCTGACTAAGATATTTATCAATAGTTATTTTATACATTGTTTTTAACTTTTAAATAGTAAATTAATTGAAACATTGTTTCATTGAAATATCTTTTTCATAAAGGTCACTGAATGACAGTGCTTTTTTTACCGTCTAAAACACAACAAAAGAGCGGCATGGAAGAAATTAATTCAGATAAAAGCAGTGAGAAATTCTTTTCTTCTGTGACTGACAGTTGAACCGGGAGAGATGTGCTGAGTCAGGAGAGATTATGAATGAGTGGGCAATTAAATATTTATTCAGGCCAAGCAAACTATATGTGGATGTCTGTAGCAGCAGATTATGAGAGGATTTCCATGCTTTCATTTTTAATTGGAAAGAGAAGATGTGTGTCTTTTCAATTACTTGTTCAATTGTCTGTTATAATGTGTTATATTTAAAGGAGGATTTCGAGTGCATAAATACTGGACTGTGTGTACATCAGTGATAATGCACCAGAACATACATTGATTAACTGTCAGCAGCCAGTCTGAGAGCTGCTGTCCTGCCTGATGTGTATTGACAATCGCTCATTGATAGTCTTAAACTCAGATTCCCTAAGAATCCAGCTGTCAGTTCTAACTTTCTTCAGTTGTTCTCTCATACTCACAGTTTGATCCAGTTTTCTTTTAACCAACCCTCTGAGATATCAGCTTTGAATTTCACATATACACATCTGTTGGAATACAGCACTTTCCTTTGTACTGAACCCAATGTGAATTGCTGTTTGCAAGCCATTTTGTGTGATGTGTTTGAGTAAAACAGGATAGTTCTTCATTAGAATTTGATTTAGCGATGAAAAGTGTAGAGTCACTCCATAGACTTACTGTATTACTGTAAACACTTTTCCTGTTTTTACATTGAGGTATGAATTAAAGCCACATACTGTACGTTGAACTACAGATGTAAAATACAGTGTTAGAGTGTTGCCATCTGGTGGTGTGATGTATGGTGCCACTCAGTTGCTCTGGTGCTGGGTGAAAAGTGACATTTGTTGAGTGATGTACTGTAGGCAGACTAATTTAATTCATTGTTCTGTGTCCTTGGGTTTCCTCAGCAGTTTATGTCTCCTCGATACCCAGGTGGGCCCAGAGGCTCTCTCAGAATACCCAGTCAGGTATTTATGTATTCTATTTTCAGGATCTAAAGTTTTCATTTGGTGCATGATAATGACTGTTACTTGGTTTGAACAGGCTTTGGGCCCTGGGAACCAGCCTTTATTAACTAGTGGGATGGATCCTACAAGACAGCCAGGTATTTCAAATGCTAACAACTCTGTAAATATGACAGTATGATCAAGTCCACCTCACCACCTACTCTTTGTGTGTTTGTTTATGAAATGCTTTTTGTTTGAAATTGACAGAAATCCTCCCAAATGTATAGAAACTGTGTCTGTAGATTCTGTAAACAGCTGTAATAACACATCAAACTATGAAATATGAAACCGCTTTGCTTCCGTTTCCCATTGTGTAAGGCCATCCCAACATGAGTGGGCCCATGCAGAGGATGACCCCTCGAGGAATGGTTCCTATTGGACCACAGGTGAGTTATCCATGGATAATTATGTAAATTTGTATAAGCATGTTACAGTGCTCGCGATCTTTATTATAATGTTGTGTTTTTGGGTATAACTGGTGTTCCAGAATTATGGTGGTGGGATGAGACCTCCCCTAAATGCTCTTGTGGGACCTGGGATGCCTGGGATTAACATGTAATTGGATTCACATTACAGTCTATTATCATTCCATATATACTCCCTTTAAGTCAGAATCCCCATTATATTACTTTATAACATTGTATAACATTGTTTATTTGTATACTGTTGTGTAAAGGGGTCCTGGAGGAGGAAGACCATGGCCAAATCCACCAAATAACAATTTGGTTAGTTCTCTAATGTGATAACTGATCAAAAGTATTCTATCCAAAACAATAGAAATACCCATTCTTTCTCCCTGCAGATCCCTTATTCATCCGCTTCTCCAGGCAGTTATTCGGTAGGTAATGTTGTCTAAGGTTTTTTTTTTTTTTTTTACCTTGTCTGAGGTAACTTTGGGTAACACACTCGGGCTATTTGAATAAGCAGAATCAGTGTGTTTGTAGGGTCCCCCAGCAGGAGGTGGCCCTCCAGGAACACCCATCATGCCAAGTCCGGCAGGTAACTAATACTTTTAAGACATTTTAAGGCATCACAGGGAAACAAAATGATTCTGTGAAAAGCCTTGTTCATGGCTTCTAAAATATCTTGATTAGGTCAGTTTCTAAAAAGACTACTAATGTGTGATGTACAATATTGATTTTTTTAGATTCAAACAACTCAAGTGACAACATTTACAGCATGATCAGCTCAGCCCCTCCAAATGGAAACAGGCCAAATGTGAGTCTTGATAATTTCTTAAATATGGCCATTTAAAATGTATTTGGTTTTCCTATAAGATTTCTCCTTTCAGTTTCCATTAGGTTCAGGTTCTGATGGCCCAATAGGCAGCATGGCAGGCATGGAGCCTCATCATATGAATGGGTCATTAGGTAAGACAGCTTCAACTGACAACACAATGCCAAATATAATATATATAATAATGTGTATATATATATATATAATCAATTTATTCATTGAATACTTTAAAGTATCTTCCTTTTCCCTCCATTCAACAGCAGGATCTGGCGACATTGAAAGCCTCCCAAAGGTATGGGGTGTTTCTGTACTGTTTTGACAGACAGTGACAACCATTTCTCTGAAATTCATTTGTGGTTTCTGTCCTCAAACTCAATGTTCACATTCATCAGAGCTCCCCAGGAAACCTCAGCTTGAATAATCAGCCTGGCACACCAAGAGATGATGGAGAAATGGGTGGCAACTTCCTCAACCCATTTCAGAGTGAAAGTGTATGTATGCAGAAAGCCTTATCTATAGGATCATTTGTGTTAAATACAGCAGCAGCTGTCATTCATACTACCTTCCTATCTTGCAGTATTCTCCAAACATGACAATGAGTGTGTGAAAGGACAGCACAGGAGTTACGTTTTCACCGTGTTCAGCAAAAAAACCCAGGATCTTCTCAAAACCGGCTCTTTGTTTATTTACTCATTTTGTCTTTGGTGAACTATTGTGAATTACAGTTACTTCATCCTACACTAAATCTGAATAAACTTAAGCAAGCCATGAAAGAAAGCTGAAGACACCTTGAAAATTTTTCACATTTTTTTTTTCTCCTGTTTGAATTCACACAGGGCTCAATCCATTTTTTAATTACTGAATCTATCCAGATTCAAGTTTTTGTATGTACCTTTTTTATGTAAATGTTTTTTTTTTTCTTCTTTTTTTTTTTTTTTTTTTTCTGTGGTTTACAGCACAGGTGATGCCCAAAAAACTGCAGTTCCTTAATAAAATTTAATTCAGACAATTCAACGTTATGATTGAACAGCAGAAATTTTTTGTTGTTGTTGAGTGAACTAAATATGACATTTCAAGATCTTCATTATAATCAAATTAAGTTAAACAAGGATTTGATCAGATGACGATAACTGACACAATCATCCTTTATCAAACACATTGTCTAGGCAAACTAAAGGTTTGCTCCAAAATAAGACAAATGTACAGTATATCCCTAAATGTAATGGACTGACCTGATTTTTTTTTTTTTTTTTTTTTGACGGACCTCAAGATTTCTTGTCTTGTCGATTTGTTCTTGTTGATACAGCTATCTGTGAAGAATTTGGATATGCTGATATAAAAATCATTTTCACCATTTATATGTGTTTGTGTATGTAACCTTTCTTGAGGAAAATAAACCTCCTCAAGCCACCATAAATTAATTATGCTGGTACATTCTTGTTGTTAAGATGGTCAAATAAGAATTGCTGGATATGAAATTTGAGCAGGTTAAAAAGCTTGATCAAGACAAACCAGTATACATGACCCTGGACCACAAAAACCAGTCAGAAGGGACATATTTAAAATAAAATTGGTATTTATACATCATCTGAAAGCTGAATAAATGTATGATGTATGGTTTGTTAGGACAGGACAATATTTGACCGAGATACAATTAAAAAATCTGGAATAAGGGTTTGAAAAAAAAATCTAAATATTGAGAAAATCGCCTTCAAAGCTGTCTAAATAATACCTTAGCAATGCATATTACTAATCAAAAAATAAGTTTTGATATATTTATGGTAGGAAATTGACTAAATATCTTCATGGAACATGATCTTTACTTATCCTAATGATTTTTGGCATAAAAGTAAAATCGATTATTTTGACCCATGGCTATAACAAACCTGTGCGACTAATGTCACATATCAGTGTTCACAAAATATGTTGGTGACCAGCTACGCTGGTCATTTAAACAACATTTGAAGCCGTTATTTACATAATTTGCATTGTTACACTCCCTTTACAAAGTTTGGGGATGGAAAGATGTAATTGAAAAGAGAAGAATTCTAAAATCATTCTATTTTCTGCAGATTGAGTGCTGGAGAAACATTTCTTAGTATTTTCAATGCTAAAAACAGTTGTGCTGCTTTGTATTATGGAAACTGTAATACATTTTTGAGGATTTTTTGATTAATGTAAAATTAAAAATCACAGTATTCTTTTTTATATAAATATTTTTTATTATTTATTTTATTATTATTATTATTATTTATTTTTTTAAACTGAAAAGTTAAATACAACTGTAATGTTTCCCTTTACAAAGCATTACATATCTGATATGTATGCATGTATTTATTTTTTTGGCAAGAATATAGCTTGACATGGTAATAGATGAATACAAAAATAAAGAAATAATCTATACATTAGCAGAGATTAGAATATATAAAAGCATAGAAACTCTTTAAGTGCCATAGTCATTTGGATGTTCTTGGAAATTATATGATGATGGAGTGCAATCAACTCCACCCATCCTAAATGTCATGAGCTGGTCCTGATAAAACAAGTCCTTGGTTTGAGAAGGTCTCCTGTCCAGTTGCAAAGTTCTCAAAACGCGTCAATAAGGAGTCTGCTCATGCCATCAACTTCCTGTACTGGCTGCTCACGCTGCTTTTAAAACTCTCTAGCTTGCTTGATCTGGTGGTGCTGGTGAACTGTGCGCTCCTCTCGACGCCTACCGCGCCCTGGCACTTGAGAAAAGCGAGAATCTGTTTTTGGCACTGAGAAGATCCGAAGTAGTACATGAGAGGGTCCAGACAGCAGCTGATGCTCCCTATGCACGTGGACACCAAGTACCCAGCGTAGGACGCGTCGTCGCTGTGCTTGTACACGAACTGTACATAATGCGACAACAGGATGACGTTTGTGGGCGCGAAGCATATGACGAAAACAGAAAAGACCGTTACGGCCATAAAAACGGCCCGCGTTTTTTTCGCGCGGTTTTCCACGTTGGCCGCGCACAAGGCTTGGATGATGCGCACGTAGCAGACGGTGCAAAAAATGAGCGGGATGAAGAAGAAAAGCGAAGAGATGACGGGGAAGAAGTACAGGTAATACTCGCGGAGGTGGTGGAGGTCAAGGACGTCGTGGCAGGTGGTGATACCCAGGTCAGGTAGGTGAATGGTTTGATTGGAAATTAGCAAAGGCGTCACACCGCCGATGGACAGAAGCCACATGGCGGCGCACAAGACGGACGCGGTTTGCGGACTGCGCCAGGTGAGCGAGTGCATCGGGTAAACGACAGCCATAAAACGGTCAACACTGATGCACATCATCATCAGCACGGAGCAGTACATGTTGCAGTAGAAAGCGGCTGTGACGAAGCGACACATTCCTTCCCCGTATATCCAGTTATTTCCATTGTAATGGTAGGCTATCCTAAACGGGAGCAACAAGACAAACAGAAAGTCGGCGCAAGCCAGATTGATCATATAAATCACCGCTGTTTTTTTAGGTCTCACTTTGCGCACAAACATGACCAGCGCCAGGAGGTTTAAAGGAGCACTGATGATAAACACTAGAATATATATTGTTGGTATGACCGCGGTCAACAAGCGGCCTGTGAGGAAGCTGGAGGCCTCCGGAGAGATGTGATAAGTCTTTTTAACCACATGGTGGTGTTGATGTTTCTTGGGTTTGGATACTGGACCCGAGTCAGAGCCGCTGGCCTCCTCCAGCAGCTCCAGGAAATCAATTGGCTCATCCGTGACGGTGAGGAAAAAACCAGAAAATGTCCGAATAAACGATTCTGGAAGGAGAAGCACATAATGAAACTGTTTAGGTGTATGTTACTTAATCCCAGCTAGCATAGGCTACATAAATAAATAACCAGCAAACACAATTTTGTTGGATTCATCTGTAATATATTATTTAAACCTTTCACACACACACACACACACACGTTTGTTTTTGTGAAAAGTGGGGTCATCCCATCCCACCAAGACAAACAGAAGGTTGGCGCAAGCCACATTGATCATATAAATCACCGCTGTTTTTTTTAGGTCTCACTTTTTTAATGGTTTTTATACTGTAGAAACGGTATACACCTTAAACCCTACACCTAACCCTAACCCTCACAGGAGACTTTGTGCATTTTTACTTTCTCAAAAAAAACTCATTCTGTATGATTTATAATCATTAAAAAAAGGGGACATTGGTTATGTCCTCATAAGTCACCCTGTCCTTGTAATACCTGTGTCCTACCCATGTCATTATATAAAGTTGTGTCCTGATATGTCACAAAAACAAGAGCACACACACACACACATATATGTATATATACATGTATATATGTATATGTATATATATATATATATATATATATATATATATACTGTAAATAATAAATCATCTATTGCCATTCTGGGACAGTAGGCGACATGGTTTCAACATAAATAGGCTAAAAATTTTAATCTATTACTGTTCAATTTTTTGTTTGTTGAATTGCTGTTCATTTAATGTACTGTCTACTTCATTTTAGATCTATATATATATATATATATATATATGTGTGTGTGTGTGTGTGTGTGTGTATAGGTTAAAATATAGGTTTTAAGCTTTTTATGATTTTTAGTTGTTCGTGTTATTTCAAATGCAAATCATAAGGCTACCAAAAACGCTAATAAATACTTATGCTTTCAGCATAATATTTCAACTACACCTTACTTTACAGAACACTGTCGGCCAAGCAGTCTTGTTTTAAAAAGAAATGGTGTACCAAATGAAATGCTGAACAGTGTCTGGAAGGTGGCTTTGGAAATGTAATGGATTACAGTTTACAAATGACCCTGTTTAAAATTTAGTAAGTAGTGTAACTATTTCAATTACTTCTTTTGATTACAGTCAATTGCTTTGAATTATTTTTTCTTTATTTCTAATGAATGTTTTAACCATTAATCATTTTTGAAACATTTAAACCAGGCAAGGGTAACCTTTCTATAGGACTCAACACTCATTATTGTCAGACATTCACAATCCTTCATCATTTGAATTAAGATGAAAATAATTTATTTTTAAAGCAGAAGCACCACAAAATCCAACTTTAGCACCTTTCTTACTCTGAGATCGTTCTGAGGTTAAATGGAGATTTAAAATCAGATTTGAGATTTGGTTTGCTAGCTATGAGATTACTTTTTGAAATCAAATATTTGTATAAATAGGCTATGACACGAAACACACTGGCATTTAACAATGTTTTGGAAAACAAGGTAGCCTAGGCCTATTATAAAAAAAATCATATGAATAAATCCAAACAGGTAATAAAACAATTATCAAATAAGCATGAGTCTTATTCTGTGTCATAAACTCCTGAATCATTGGTGTCTCATATTTTATAGCAGTCAATGCAGTTTGGGAAATAAATCAGTCAAATCTGTGTGTGTGTGTGTACAAATTCAGATGTAACCCCTTCGGATCCGTTAACATTTTCATAAGTAGCTAATTTAATTACTTTTTTTCTCAGTAACTGAACCAGATAATTTTTTTTTTTTTAATGAATAATTCAGTTACATGTAACTAGTTACTCCCCAACTCTGATGCCGACTTCTTTAAAAACGAACTAGTAAGCACTAGTGATCTTTGCTTCCTAAAGTATGTAGAAGCAGCAGTAGATTGTAATGCTCACTTTCAAAAATACAAAGTACAGAAAGTTCACATTTGCTCCTCTCGCCAAAGCACTGTATGTTACTGAAGTTCATCATATTTGAGCCTGTGTCATGTGCAGAGACAGGCGGTAAATGTCTTACCGTTCTTGGGCAGCACAGCCGCAGAGCCCTCCACAGCCAGCAGCCCCATCAACACCACAATCCACAACATCACGACTCAATCAAACTGTGCAGCTCAAAAATGATGAATAAAAGCGCAGATACTAAATAAAAAAGGCAAAGACTTTTTCAGTGAAAGAGCATGAGCTCAACAGCAGTCGTCAGACATCAGGAAAGACTGGTGGAAGGTGATAACTTCACTCCGCTGTCTGTCGCGTGCATGTCAACGCCTACTTAACACAAGGGAGGCCAGGACTAGCTGATAAAAAACTTAAAGTAGATATTTTTGAAGGGTGTTATTATTTTAAGTTACTTAACTGTCACCCTGTTCCATATGCAGGACATCTGCATTTACTTCTCTAGATTACAATTAAATCTAATCTAATCTGGAGAAACAATATATCGTTGGAAAGGTATATATCGTACATATATATAAAATTAGGTTTGTATCATGCACACTCAAAAAGGAGAGTGACAGTTTTAACAGTATTTACAGTATATTGTGTTTATTAACCAAATGCCATTAAACTATACAGTACAAATTTGTTTAGAGAATAGTAATAACAAAAATGTCAATTTGAAATAGCCATAAACTTCTGCATTTATATGATTAGGCTTTTGATTCATAATACAGCCCTTGAGTCAGATATATCCAGTCTCACCTATACTGTGTGAAAAAAAACTCACTTTGATGTATGATAGTTGTATTTATTTAAAATCAATAATATTAATCCATTTTCTCAGCAAATAACATTGTCATTTTTTTTTTAACTAAAACTTTTAGGAATGCTGTTTAATAAGTATCTTTATAAAGATGCACATTTGAGCACTTAGAAATGAAAGGCACTAGTTCATGACTGTCTTGTGAAAAGTCTCTTGTTTATCTTATTTAACGGCCATATGGCAGTAGTGCATTATCATTAAAAGACATTCATCTTATTCATTTCTAAGATATTAAAACATTGCAGCATTCAATACATTACTTGCTATAAAATATATACTTCAATTACACTTGTATTGGAAAATATAATCCATACACAATTTTCCAAAATAAAAGAAAGAAAAGAAAAACAGACATAAATCGTTTTGATTACATTTTCTTTCAAATGTAAGATTTGTAAGTACAGCTTTGTTTAATTCTTAGAATAGTAAGATCTATCTGTATAGTTAATGAAATACAGAAGACCTGCTAACACAGTTGCACAAATACACTGAATGCTCAGAGAAATTGCTTTTACAAAAACATTTAAAAACCAAAGGCACAATCTGTTCTTTTGTACAATTTGTGTAAACTATCATCTAAAATGAGACTCTGGTAGCAAGTTAATATTTTTCACTGAACATATTTTCACTGAATTAACTCCAAGGGATGTTCACTTTCCATAGAACTTTTTGTTCAAAAGGAAGATCAGTAGATTGACGTTGATTTTGGCCTTGTCGAACATTTTCATGACAGCTACTCCCTCATACTGGAGCTGCAACAGGTCCTGATAATAATAATAATAATTAAAATATAACATATGCAAGAAGTGAAAATCACTTCTGTATTGGTGTGTATATAAATGCAGTATCCTAAAATCCTGCATGTGCCTCTGTGCACATGGGAACTGACCTGGAAATGCAGTTGCACCTTCTCCATCTCAACTCCCATAAACTTGGCCTTTATCTCAAAGTCCCCCACTTCCTCACAAGGGCAAATGTCGAACATGACATTCTTTAACCTGAAATGTACAAAACACTGACTGAAGTACTGGAATAGGCTGAGCTTAATACTGTACATCTTTACAGTGCAAATAATTTCAGTGTTGCAAAATGACATTCTTGAGATTGACAACAAATTGAACAACTAAATCACTGAGCACTAAAAGATGACATCTTAATATTATTTTGATCTGCCTTAAGTTATTTGGCTAAACTCCACTTTGGACTGTATGAGGAAGACCAGAACAGGGTGGTTAACTTTAAATATTAGAAAGTTCAGTTTAGATATTACATATTTGATATTCAATGTGAAGTTCCTAATTATGAATACAAATATGAATTATGAGTAGAATGAAAAGTAATGGTGCAAAGAGGAAGAACATACTGATTAGTCTGGAGGCCTTCAATCTCCAGAATGACTCCTTTCTCATGGAGTTTGGCAGCTGTGTACTTCAGAGACGAGGCCTTGGACTTCTTACTGCTCTTCTCCTCTTCCTTTTTGTCCAGTTTAATGGACCTTCGTGAATTCCTGATTGCAAAACAACCATCAATAAAATATTATATATCTTATAAGAATTGACAGTAGACACTTTCTAATTTCCAAGTTCCTTTCAAGCCATTGTGTATCAGGGCTCCATTGTGGCAATCACTAATCATTAAATATTAATATATCAAATGAGAAAATAAATGTCTAAACATGAGGATAAATAGACAAAACTGATAAAGTTAGTTGTGAGGTTAAACTAAATAAATAGCCGATTAAATAATAACCTAATTACATTGATAAATGAACAAATTGATGTTGACATCAAACGTGCTTTACCTCAAATCAGCAGAAAAAAGAAGGTTATCATGATCATAATGAAAATAATAATTTTAAGGTTTAGCATTATTTATTTGTATTGAAAATATTACTTTATGAACTGTTTGCTGTTTTATTTATTGATCCCTTAAAGGTAGGATAGGCGATTTCGGAAAGGCTAGCGATAGCAAGTTAGCTTTGAAAGCAAGATCCCACCCTCCCTGCATGACCACTTTGCAAAGCCATGCCTCCTCATAAAATACACGAACACATTCAGTGGCTCAGGCAGACCAGAGACATGATGAAAGATAGCACTGGTGAATTAACTCATGTTTCATTCACCGTTGAGAAACATTACAGTACAACGCACATAATATTACAATAATAATGCCTTTCATTCTTGCTGGAGTGCGCTGATGACAAATCATGCCTGCGCAAACAGGTGGCACAGAGGTATGCAAATACATATTTTGCCTTCCACAGATGATATAATTACATATAAATAAATGTAGACCACCTAACGTAGTGATTGCTATCAAGATATGAAGATACTTTCAACCAGCATAACAAAAATGTTCTTGAACCGAATCACCTACCCTGCCTTTAAATTTGTTTGATATTTTAAGTGTTTTTTAAAAGGCACATATACAGTAGGCCCATTATCATGAGTGCATTTGTATGAGAACTTCACTTTCACTCACTTTCTGTTAAGGTTATCCAGACAGGTTTTAATGTATGTGTCATAGTAGTTGATCTGTTCCTGATAGAAAGCTGCCTTTGAGTTGAGCGCAGTCAGAGTCTGCTGAAGCTTCACCAACTCTGCTTTCCTCCTCTGCCTGTAGCGTCGCTGGTAGCGAATGTCCTGCCAAATAAAAAATGTATGTTATTACAACATGTATAGACATGAACTAATGGAAGGTGTTTATGTTACCCTGCAGTCCTCCAGGAACAAGGTCATGGTATGATTTAATACAGAAGCAATCATTATAGCTACATTTGTCCAATAGACAATTATCACTTTTCAACAAGCCCCAACATCTTTTTAAATAGTTCTGCCCCCACTGACTGAGGTCATTAAGGCCTGACCTTGGATATGTCATTGATGACTTCCTGGTACTTGTGTTTTGAGCTGACCAGACCAGCCTGCTCCAGAGTTCTCAGGTTCCTGAGGATCTTTCTCTTCTTCTGCTCCAGAGGCAGCTGGCGGTCCTCCAGCATGGCCTGGCTGCTCTTCAGCCCCTCTGGAGTCTGAGAGTCCTGCACCACCTGTCGCTCTACTAGCTTAGTGTGCTCTGCCTCCTACAGCATCAGAGAGAGAGCGACGGCTGACTGAGGCAAAGTCATTTCATTTCAATCTTTTGGATGACTGACCTCTGTTCAGTCTTTATCATTAATTCAAGAGCCTACTATACCTGTGGAGCAGAGGCAGGAGTTTCTAGGATATCATTGAGTGTTTCCCCGGGTTGAATTCTCACAACATCCACTATCAGTTTCTTTGTTCTGCAAAATGACAGGCAAACAGAGAAGGATGTCCTAGTTAGGAATATCAGAGTGCTTCACGTTTTGTGTTGTCTCGTCTGTTAAGATACAGGCTGACATTGTCCAGAAAATAATGCAATGCAAGACTACTTCACGGGGCAATCGAGATTTGATCAAGACTGCCATATGCTGGTGACATAAAGGAAAAAATGACAGATTTTTAATTTTGGGTGAAAAATCCCAACTTAACAAATGTATGGACTGAATTAAAATGTTATATATATACACACACACAATCAGTGAGGTCCATTTAACATTTTATATTCTTTGTACTAGAGTATTCTTCAAAATATCTTTATGTTTGTTCCACAGAAGAAGAAAGAATGTCATGCAGGTTTGGAACAGTTTTGTCTGGTAGTGTAAGCATACAAAAATGCCTGTAAAGTGCAGACTAATTTGTGTTTTGTCTCAAACTAGCTGGTTACAGTAACTGATATTCATGCAGTCTGTAAACAGAAGATCATACACGTCTGGGTCACTGGGGCTTCACAGATGCTGTGTTTTTTTTTCTGTGGAAATGGAGCAGATATAAACATAGACAATGAGCAGTGACGTCAGTGTTCCTGCTTCCTTCCCGAAGATAGACTAGAAAGCTAGAGTTAAGGACTTACGTGCCTGGACAATACTGGCCAGCAAATGATAGTCGACAAATGTTTCCTTAGAGAATTACATTTCAAGCACGTGATGACCTCCCGTCCTTAAGGCATCTTTAACCCTCTGGAGTCGATTAACACATATACGCGTTATGAGTCATTTTCTGCCGAGAAAGGGTCTACTTTTTTGGTATACAGACATAATAACAAACAACAAACGTTTGTGCACTTATAAAATAAATATAATAAACAATGTGTTGCTGTCTGCAGCCTTTGTCTGTGCTGATCTTCATTTAGACAAGCGTCATTAAAATGAACTGTAACTCAGTGAATACTCAACAAAGAGACATGAGAGAGATATCTATAGAAAGCTGGACATGTCTACTTTTAAACTAAACAAGTGCCGCCGAAAACAGATATTCTGTGATAAAGTAATCCATATGAAAACATCGCGACGTTCGTTTTTCACGTCTCCCTTCATTATATCTAATGTGATCCCGCCCCCGCACTGAACGCGCTATTCAGATTCAAACTGAAGTGCGCGGCTTGAATACACCCACACAGAAGAAAAACAGCAAGACTGTTCTTCAAGTTTTTTTATTTTACTGTTTGCTTCGCGATGAGAGGAATAAGACATAATTCACCCCAAAAAGATGTGATGTGTTTGAGGATTTGAGAAATGGATTTCCTCAGAAAAAAAAAGAATGAATCACTTTATTCAGCAGAGATCATAAACATGAGTCTCTTTTTATTTGTATTTATTTATATACTTGTACTATAGTTTTCAAATAACATGTAAACATTTTACTAGTTAGACTTTTTCCAAATAATTTTTCCAAACTATAATTCCACATAACCAAAATCATGCAGCTTCTGGTTGGCCGGTTTTCTTTGCATTGCGATGAAAAAGAAATTAGAATACCTCTACATTAAACAACTCTGTTGCATTAATGGCATATGAAAGTTTGTCTTTTATTACCTGCTGTTCACTTAAATAAAAATGTTTATTGCATAACATTTTTGCACTGAACATCCGTCTTGGTGTGAACAAGCCTATACTGAATAATTCTAATTACACAAGCTGGTTAAAAAAAGGCCCATTTTAGAACTGGGAAAGATAAAACGGGACACCAAACCATTTCCTCCTACGGGTAAGGAGAGATATGAAGACAGGAAATGAAGACAGTGAAGAAATGTTGAGTGTGAGCAAAGAGATAGTTATATGTTAGGACATTTTACACATTAAGGCAGCTGAAAGAAGTGATGAAACACTTGCTCACTTACTTCATCATCAGTCCTTTCGTGTCTTTGTCATCTCCATCCAGCAGCTCAAACTTGTTGGTGAGGGTAAGGGAGACCTCTGTTTTGGACAGTTGACTCAATGAGTTCTCCTTGCTGGGGTCATCTGCATCCAAAGCTCCTTCACCTGGGTGTCAGAGATTCACATTCAGTTTTCTTTTAATCAGCTGTCAGTGAGGACATATTCATCTGGTTTCAAACTGCTGGTGTTTGAAAGCTGCTCTGAGTGAATGAATGAAATTATTTGTTTGCATTTGTTATAATTTTACCAAGTAGCGACTCGACGTCAGGAACTTCCCCCAAGTCCTTCAGGACTTCATGCAGAAGATCACTGTGATCTGGAGCAATAGCTTCCTTATGTTCCAACACCAACTAGAAGAAAAAAAGCCAATTTATGTATTCCAGCTACAAGCATTCTGTACAGACTATAAAACACAATAATACTTATCATCACACAGCTTGGATCAAGATAAACCCTGATTGCAATTGTTATTACTACTAACAGTGAGTATCATGTTACATTCACAGCAAAACCCAGAAGATTCTATGAATTGTTCTAATACTGTACATGTACTGTTAAGTATGATATATGTTAAGTCTGATGTATTGTCATTTTATAGATATGTCAAAGTGACTTTGCTGCATCTCAAAGAGTAGATTATTGTGCTAGCAATGCCAAATGCATATGTTCATTTCCTGGCAATGCATGAAAATATGTCTGCCTTAAAGTGCTATCTAAGTCACTTTAAATAAAAACATTGTAAATACATAAATATAAAATCTAAAGTTCTTAAATTCCCCGTCTTTGTGTGTATGATATTTTTAATTGGCAACATAAATAAGATGATGACTTAATTGTTTGTTTCCAGTAGATTTACAATTACAATTTGGCAGAGAAAACAAAACAGCACCCAAGATTAGGAGTCAATAGGATCTTTTTAAATCATAAAATACTGTATCTCTCATACAACGTACTATACATTACAGCCATACTGCTTCAAATTGACATCACATCTGTTTGTCTATGTGCTGCTTAATGAGAAACATCCCGAAATGAAATGTCTGTTTTTTTGTTTTTTGTTTTTCAACTGAAGGAATGTAGAGACTTGACAGAGAGGGGAAAGGTCATGATGTCACTTCCTCACAGAAGGCTCCTCTCATGACTCATAGGTGGCTAATGAAACTTAATCACAATGAGTTGCAGATCTAAAAAAAGCATTTGACTTCACATTCCAGATCACGGCCCAACAGTAAAGGCTGAAACGGCACGTTTTGATGAGACGTGTCTCTAAACTGGATTCCCTCTTTCATATGAACAGCCCAGAAATAAGATTAAAAGAAGAGGTCATCTCTTCTACTGAATTTGGCATGAAATATAAATTTACCCTATCTATTTTTTAAATGCATATTATAAATCTTACTCATCTGTGCATTTTTCATTTTTTTCCCTTGTAATCTAAGCATTAACTGTATCTCCATATGTAATTCTCAGTAGCATGTTAAGTTGTATGTCTTACAGAGTGTGTGTTGATGATCTCCTCAATAGAGATGTAGATGATGGGTTTGCTGAGTGTCACCATGTCAGAGTACTCGTCCACATTAAACTTCTCCTCAGGAGCTGGAACGTCACAGGCTGCCTGGAAGAAGCCCCTGAAATGAAAAAAGAAAATATATATATATATTAAATCAGTGGATTTCCTTCTTCAGAATTATATATATATCAAAATGCTAAAATGAGTAGTCGAAAACATGAAATTAGGCAAAAGACATGAGTGAAGAATTTTGTCAATATCAGCTGTTGATATTTTGATAAATCTTTGTGCAACCAGAAATTTTGTTGCAACCAGCAAAATAAAGCAAGATTAAAAAAACAACAACAACTGTATAATGTCAAGTAGACCTGAATGAGAAGGGCACATGCTAAACTGCAGTAATCAAGCTCAAGTGTAAACTAGTAGGTCTATCACAGACTTGTAATCAGGCAGAGAAGTTACTGAGAATCTGAGAGGAGAAAAAACAGCGTTTCCAGTAAGCATGGGAATGATGGGCTTTGGGCAAAAGGTCATTTAGCACTTCCAGCCTCCTCACACACACACACACACGAATGTGTCTGAAGTGGGAACACATGTCCGTCCTCTCTGCTGATGTCTTTCACACAAAAACACTTCCAAACCTTTCACCACCATTTCCATCTACCCTCAGCCTGTCCTGACCCTCAGATCTGTGATTGTTTCAAATCTTTTGTTCTACTCATCAGATTCTACATAAAATGTTAACACTTAAATTAATTAATATTAAAAAATATATATGATTATTGTAATAAGAGAGTAGTTTCAAGTTATTTTATTACATGAAGTTGATAAAACATTGACTACTCACACATTCAGCACCCATTTAACCCTATCTGTGACCCTGGAGCACCAATCCAGTCTTAAGTAGCACAGGCATAATTGAAGCAATAGCCAACAAAATATTGAATGAGTCAAAATTATAGATTTTTCTTTTATGCCAAAAATCATGAGGATTTTAAGTAAAGATCGTGTTCCATCAAGAAGTAATTTTTCTAACGTAAATATATTAAAAATTAATTTTTGATTAGTAATATGCATTGCTAAGCACTTCGTTTGGACAACTTTAAAGGCAATTTTCTCAATATTTAAAAATTTTTGCACCCTCAGATTCCAGATTTTCAAATAGTTGTATCTCGGCCAAATATTGTCCGGTCCTAACAAACCATACATCAATGGAAAGCTTATTTATGACTTATTTTATTTTGTTAATATGTTCCTTGGAAAAGGCTAAATGAGCTTGTTGCTTTGGCTACTGTATGTAAATCCAGTGTGGAATAAAAGCTTAAAATACCATGCAGGCCTGATTATTTCAAGGAGCTTGTGTAATTCCATTTTTTGTTACCTTTGCTTTATTTCCACACTTGATACGATTTTGATGTGATTCTCGTACCGCTTACTCTTTTGAGTAATGAAATACATCTCATGATAGTACTCTCCTGTGTGATTACATTGTTGTAAACATTAGAAGTCTGAGAATGTATCAGTGGGCTATGTAATCAAAAAAACATTCTTTGGTTCAACATACTCACCTGCTGATCCAAAATTGCCTTGATTTAGTTTTATTTTGTAACTTTCAGGAGGTGCACTAATTTTTGCATTGCAACATTTATCACTATTATTTTCCTAAATAATTTTGACATGCTTTAGTTTATAGGTAATTAAATAAGCAGATTCAATGGAAAATTCTCTTTACAAACAACCCTAATATGTCTTCTAAGTTAACAGTATTGCTCAATTTGTCAAGTTACTCATTTATGCTGATTACTCTATGAAAATATCCAAATATATAAAAACAGCTCTTGCAGAAGTTGACAGATTTTGTCAAGTATGGAATGTAAGTACTTTGCCCTAATGTCCAAACAACATTGGATCCTGCTGACTTTCATTTTATGGACAAAAAAAACACGGAGACATTCTTCTTTTTGCTCCAAAAACAAAGGTTTGGAAAAACATTATCGTCTGTGACTCACACTGATGGAGTGCTCTGTTATCCTCACCTGAACCGTTGGTAGGTCTGGGAGATGTAGCTGTTCATAGGGGTGAGGTAGTCGCCCTCGTCCTCAAACAGCTTGTTAGCGGCAGCATGCTGTAGCATCTTAGCCACAGATGCCAGGTTCCTCCTCTGCTCCGAATGCACCTGTCCTCCGGCCGTCATGTCAATGATGTCAAAGCCATCTGGAGCCACAATGGCAGGATTCATGTAACGGTAATAGAGCAGAGTCCCAACAATCTGTGGGAAGAAGATTCAGACGGCGCTTATTTCATGTGAACCAATATTTTTCTGGGCTCTTAAGACATTCAATCTTCAAGCAGTTTTGGTTTGGTGTGATAAGCAATTACAGCTACAGTTCAAGTAGGAAAACAGTTTTGCAGACAGGCCTAGTGAATACTTATTTTAAACTAGACATTTGGATGGATGCAAGGGAATCCTGACCTTTAATAATTCATCCTGTGTGGCGTCGGGGAATTTCTCATGAAGCGTGTCCTTTAGAACTTTAGCAATATATCTCATGCCGTAGCTGCATGCAAAAGAAAACAGATCAAATGATGCAAAAGTAAAAGTCAGATCAGCAGCAGAAAAAAGGCCATACCTTAAAATAATGAGACGACTGTAATGCCTGAGCAAAATATTACACAATGCTATGTGTTGAGAATGTATCTTGTTTTAAACTGACTTCATATTTTGAACTACTGTACTGCCCCCTGGGGCAACAATGACACTGTTACATTGAATAAAGTTAGCATATGAAGGAATCCTTCATAATGCTATAGGCACATCTGACAAACATAACAGGCAATATGAAAATGAATTGCATGAATCAGAACTGAACATCTGCTTGAAAGGCAGAGATGGTCTTCATTCTTACGGGATGGTGTCCAGCGATGACATGATTGAGCCGAGCACTTTGTCTGTGACCGTCCGGAGCACCTGATTGGAGGATTCCAGTTTAGCCCTCACTTCCTCGTGTGACAGAGCCTGCTCTGGCGTGACCTCATATGGCAGCTTACTACAAGTCCAACAACAGCAGTAAAAATTCAGAAATAAAATCATTAATGACAACAGTTGTGCTGCTTAATTGTTTTGTGGAAGCCATAATGTGTTTTTTTTCTAGGATTCCTTCATGAACTGAAATTTAAAAAGAAACATTATTTATTTTGAATATATAGGTATTTTGTCACAAGGTAAAAGCCTTTACTATTGCTTTTGATAAATAGAATGCATCTTCACTTCATAAAAGCATTAATTTCTCTAATAACGAACCCTTCTCCAAACTTTTAAACAGTAATACATAGAAATAAGCTTGTTTATTTGGGTCACGCAATTTTTATTGTTATAATTTTTAAATAGTATGGAAAAATTTAAATTCGCTAACAAAAATGGATGGAAATGGATGTCAAGAAGTCTAAATAAAAAGGTATAATATATGTAGAAAATAAAAAAATGGGTGGTGTGTGCATGTTTAAACCTGGCTTCTCCCGTAGCGGTCTCTAGCTGATTAACCCAGGCCTTGTAGATGTCTACAGGGTTAGTGTTGATGCCCAGGTTCTTGTCCTCGATGATCTCTTTCACCACAGGACCTAGAAGCTGTCTGAGAGCGTTCTGCCCGCGAGCACCACGGTAAAAGCTCAAAACCATCTTAATGACTGTAGGGTTCCCTGTCACTATTTCCTGGATATGATCCACCTTAGATCTGCCACAGATGACAGCAGAGGAACAATGATATTTGCCATACTCAGTGTATCACAGATATTTGACTGAATTCAGAGGTACACTGGCTTCTCCAAAACAGTGCTGTTTTTGCATGCTCAAGCTAACAAACAGTCTCTCTATCCTTAAAATATAATCTTTAAGATAGAAACGATAAGTGTATACAGTATCTAAGATATATCTTACTTGATCTCTTCTCGCAAGGCTGACTCAAAAAGCTTGAGCAGTAAGTATTCTTCCCTCTGGTTTGAAGCATAGTTGTACAACGTGAAGATCACAGTGTCCATGAACTTGGTGGATTTGTTCTGGGGCATCTGGAAGATTAGCTTGGCCAGGTATGAAGGATTGGTCTGTTAAATGAAAAAAAAAAAAACTAATTGATTAAAAAGGTATTTATACAGTATTTAGGAGTTTTATGCATTCTGTAAATGTATAAAATCTATTCAAAATGATATATTTCAATATTATATAATTTTTTTTGTAATTAATAAATTATGTTTTTTTTTTTTTTTTTTTTTTTTTACACGAGTAAAATAATTTTCCACGACAATCAGTGCAAATATTTTGGGAATATTCCATTAAAACCTTTGGTCAGCTCCTGTTGCGATTCAGCATTCCAATCTATTTCTTAAATTATTTAAATTTGTGCCAAAGTTCCTCATCTCACTTGTAGAAGGTAGAAAAGATGCTGATAGGCCTCCAGTTTCTTCCTCTTCTCTTTGCTCAGACCCTTGATGCCCTGCTTTTCCCCCATGGCCAGATCTTCTTTGCTCATTTTGTTCTTTTTGCTCTTCATCTTTTTGCTGTGGGACACCACATCCTACCAGAGGAGACAACAGAGCAGAAGATGGAAAAATCTGTTCACACTCGACTGGTTTGGACATCTGTAGCTGCTTCTACTCTCATGAGACTCCTAAGAAAACAAATATGCTGTTCTTGTTGTTTTCTCTCAGTGATGTGTATTTGCTTACAGTAGCACTTCACATCATGGGAAAACAGAAACCTACACATATCAAAGGATATATCCAAAAAGTATATCCAAAAAGCAATTCAAAGAGATTGTTCAGCTTTATGGATCATTTAAAACCACCGCATCTGTGTCTAACCTGTAGTGTGATCCTGTTTTTCACCAACAGGCCAATCTTAATATCCATCAAATTCAGATCTTTTTCCATTTGCTGGTTAGATCGAATCTTGGTGACCACTTCCTCTCTGTGCCGTGTCACTTCCTGTTCCTCCTGTAAATCAAGGCTGCTTTGTTCCAGCAAATGCACAAATTTACGGACCACTGAGAGAGGGGGGTGCTGAGCACCGGCTGTTTGATAAACAGAAGAACACAATCATTTTTACCTTACAAACCAATCAACTGTCTATGCAAGTAAATGTCAACTCATTAACATATTAAATATAATGTATTGACTTACTCAAGGTTCTGTAATCAACTCTTGCTTTGTTAGCCTTAAGGTAAGCTTGAATCTTCACGATTTCTTTCTCCTGAACATGACACACAGAATATGCCATTTTCATGAGTATAAATGATAAAGCAGCTGCTCGTGCACATCAGAGCTTGTGTGTGACTTACATGGTCCCTGAAGTACTGCAGTCTCCTCCTGTAGCTTTGTTTAGCTTTCCACATCTTCACCAGCGACTGTAACTAAATTATAGAGGAAACTAGTTTTCATATGATGAATCCTGCACTTCAGAGCAACAAGGAAAAATATGAAGAAAGAGTGAAATAAATGAGCATGAGTTATAGGACCGTTACCTTAATCGCACTGCTCACACTGTCTTGGAAGGTCTTTAGTCTGTCTTTATACACTCTTCTCTGTTTGTAGCCCTTCCAGGATGCCTGTAATCATAAACCAAACCACACGTGAAACAGACCACATCACATATTTGTTCCTAGAGAATATTGGTAGTTTATTTTCTTTTGAACTGATCTGTAAAGAATACGAAACAACTATAGCCAATATGGTTACTAAATCCTTTTTTAAATATGATCTTTATATAATGTTGATATATTGTTGCTATTGCTAATTGTATTGACTCTTAATGTTTTGAAAAGTTAACAGAAGAGTAAGCATGCTTTTGATGTGTACATTTCATATTAAAAAAAGCGATGAAACTACTCACTATAATTGTTTTCTTTAATAAACAATCCACTTTTAAAAATAACAGAAATAATACTATAAAATAATAATTTAATTTTTAATGCTAAACAATTCAAACATGTTGAGTCTTAGAGCTTTCAAATCATATATTCATATATTATTAACATATTATTAACATAACAATATTATTATATTAAATAAGAACTTGATTAAATACCAGTTAATGATACTAATAACATGCAGGAAAATGTCAATTCCACCAAAGGCTGTTAGTGGCCTGGCATACAAGTAATCAAGTTAAGTATCAGTACTTTAGATTAAACAGTTACGCACCTGCAGTTTGACGACACTCGGCTCTTGCTTTCGCAGGTACTTCAACCTGTCATTGTGTGCACGCCTCACCAGGTATCCACGAATCAGGGCCTGAAGCTGGATGATGAGCGGCTCATTGGCCAACCACAGCTGCTCTCTGTTATACTCAGCTGTTACACTGCTCAAAACACTCTGGTTAGGGAGAAAGAAAACATGAACAACAGCGCTTACATACCTTAATTCAACACTAAAAACTATAAATGTATATCTGTCTTGAAGACATACCTGAATGTCTTCTTTGGTGAGCTGTGAACTGTCATGGACAAAATGATCCGGCTCAACCCATGTCCCTTCCTTGCTTTCAATGTTGTAGAAGTAGTCATATTTATCCTTGATCTTGTGTTTCACCCATAAACTGCCACTGGTTCCTGCAAAACATTTTTAAGATAGGCAGCACTGTGAATGCAATCCTTTACAAACACACAGACACGGCTCTGAACCGTTTTTTTACAATGTAGCAAATATTTTTAAATATCTTTAAAAAAAAACTTTGATGTCTTTAAAGTGTTGATAGATTTTTTTTTTAAGTAGCCTACATTTGACCAAAATCTAGAAAAGATGACTAACCACAGCGGGTTATTGACTGACGTTAGATCTTTATTTTTTATTTTTATTTTTGAGTAAATAAAACGCTGTACTTTATTATCATTGCATTACTATTATTGTAGGGAGTGGTTAAAATTAATGTTCTATAACTTTAAATAATATAGAAAGGTAATATCGTGAGAACAGAAACGCGCGATTAGAATCGCGGGAGAGAATAGTCTGCGCGCAGTTATGAGAGGTAGAGAGAGAGAGAGAGAGAGAGAGAGATGACGCACACTATGTAATCAGATGTGGCTAATTCCTAATGTTCATCTCTTCACGTTTAATAAATCAAGTGTTATGATCTGCCGAGCTCTCTGTCGGTGTCCTCCTTCCATCAAAGCCAACGAGCTCGCACACGGTAAGAACTGTAAAGCTTGCATATAGAAACGACGCGCCTAACATTATTATTAGGCAAATTATAGACACATAATATTGTTTTTAAAAAATAACGTTATTAACTGGTATTTTTTCCACCCGAACCGGTTTCGGAACGGTAATAATTCAGAGGAACGCAGGAACAGAAACTTAAAAATATCGATTCTGCTCGGAGTGAACCGATTTAATTTTCTTTTCATTTTCAAGCCCTGCACAGACATATGTATTTGTCTCAGTCTGAAATCAAATGAATCAGTAAATGTAAGGCAGTAAGGCAGATAAGTTAATTTTCAGATTAAAGCTAGACCTTTCAGATTGCAGTCATCAAGGGTGATAGAGTTACCTTGTTCTGTTTGAGTGCTCTGTAAGTGAGCGAGCTGGCTGTGGTAGACATGATCACATTCAGACAGCACCGCTCGGAGACCTGCATCAGGACACTGCAGAGCAGCAAGTGTGGCCTTAGCATCTCCTTCAGATACTGCCCTGTTAATGTCTGCTACTGCCTCAGCCACTGAAATCATTCACACACACGGAAGAACTCATTTTATTTTCTCAGTAGGAATGTTTCAAGATAAACACTTATTTAGGTTTATTTGATTATCTATCCTCAAACTATGTTAAAATGGATCAAATATGATATAAGAGGCAGCTTATATTTGGTTGCACACTTACTTTTGAGTGCATCCTCCTGGTCCCGGTTGGCAGTGTGCACGGCCTCCTGGATCTGATCCAGCCACAGCACAGCAGATTCATCTCCAGAGCTCTGTTACAACACAACACACAGTCAAACACACTGGCTCAGGGCAAACAAATCGTCTGCTACTACAGGCTTTTCACAGCAGATGTAAATATAGCAACTCAAAACATGATCTCATATGTTAAGAGCAAAGGTTTAACTAAAGAATATAAAGGGACACTGATGGACAATGTAATAAAACATGAACACAGATTTGCTTTCCTTTATGAGACAAGAATATAGTACAGTATTTTGTCTATCACTTTTCCCTCCTTTAGGAACATTCCCATAGTAATAGGGAAGAAGTGGTTTATCATTCTACTGATAATTTATTAAAAAAGACAAAATAGACAAAAATAAAAGTTTTCTTTATCTGAAAGAAAGAAAGTTTATTTAAAAAAAAAAATATAGGGATACATTTATCCAATAAAGGACCATTTTCCATTTTCGAAATACCATTTAAACATTCCTCTATAAGTTGCATTTGGAGGAAGCCTCTTGTCTCGCAGCATTTCCTGACATTCCTGAAAAATGTGTTATTTTGACTGAGTAATCGTGACTCAAACTCCCTAAGGCCTTGACAGGAAACCAGCGACTTATCACACCCTTCGATGTTAACTCCCAACTTGACAGTTATTTGTCTAGACTCCAGAGAGTGATCCTCAAAAGAGTCACTTGTAGATCCGGTCTAGTTTGAGGAACAGTAGTTCGTAAAAATGAACTGGAAAAACCTTTCAAACATGTGGAGAGTTTTTGTGCTTCTGCTATTAGCATTCATGTTTGAGGTCTCGCTTCAAGATTCAGGTAAGAGAGAAACTTTCTCTTTCTCTTTCTTGCTATGTGGTAGAGATATGAATTTGGATTTCTGTGGCAAAGAAAACTTGAATTGCCCTTAAACTGACTCTTTTAGTCAGAGAACATCTGTGCCTATAATATTAAACACTAAAACCAAACAACCTTTATTTAATTTCAAAAACGGTCTCAAATGGTTTTAATGTTCAAACTGTTCTAATGGTTTAAATGTATTTGGTCACTTTACATTTCAAAGTCAATTCAGCGTTTTCCAGATTGTTCTAGATAATAAAGTAACAAAAATAAGTATGCATTTGCATGAAATGTGTAATGTTCTTTTTCTTATTGTTAATCTTGAATACAAATTGAATACAACTTGGAAGCCATATCTGCTATTAATTATTATCCAATCTAAAATTTTCTGTTGAATTATATTTACTTTAGTTTAAATGTACCCACATTTTCAGTATAAATCTGTCTTTTAACATTGTTTTCTAACTTTTTTTTTTAGTATCAAAAGATTCCAGAATAATTTTTTCAAAAAAGCCACCTCAACCAAAAACCTTTTCTGGAACAATAGTCTTGAACTCATCCTTCCAGATGCCTGTGATAAACGCCAGTGCCAATGTCATCGATCACACCACTGGAATTGTCAGCACTTGGATCATTCCCTCCGCGTACATCCTAGCCATCCTCGTCGGGATCCCCTCCAATGTCTTTGTGTTAACCTGCCTCAGTGGAAGAAAGAATCTTTCCACTAGTATCCTATATTTTAGCCTAGCAGTTTCAGACCTCCTCTTGCTCATTTCCCTCACATTCAGAGTCC
Source organism: Carassius auratus (assembly GCF_003368295.1). Lineage (NCBI taxonomy): Eukaryota > Metazoa > Chordata > Actinopteri > Cypriniformes > Cyprinidae > Carassius > Carassius auratus. The sequence continues at coordinate 11,869,709 of NC_039272.1, read as the reverse complement.
ACTATCACCTCAATAACAATGACTGGATCTTTGGAGAGCTCGCCTGCAAGATGGTGACTGCCTGCTTTTATGGGAACATCTACTGCTCGATCCATGCCCACATGTGTATTAGCGTGATGCGCTACCTCGCGGTGGTCCACCCGTTCATCTACAGGGCAATGTCGAAAAAGTACTATGGGATCTGCACCAGTTTATCCATTTGGATGGTTTTTGCTATTGCGATGATACCTGAGTTTATGATTCAGCAAAGCTACCAAGTTCTTGAACAAAAGATGGTGACGTGTCATGATATCCAGTCGTATGAAAAAGCTTTCAACCGAGCTTTGATTCCATACAGATTGAGTCTGATCTGCCTGGGGTTCATCCTGCCATCGCTAGTCATCACATTTGCTTACGGATCCATCATTTACCATCTAAACCGTTCCAGTCGTGACTGGAAACACTACATAAAGGCCAGTACGTTGGTGTTTGGGATCTTTTTAGTGTGTTTTTCCCCATGTAATGCACTTCTTTTTGCACACTATGTGAAGCTGTACACTCAGCAGCAGTATGACTTGTATTATTACTACAGAGCAGCCGTATGTCTGTGTTCTTTCCACAGCTGTCTGGACCCCTTCCTCTCATATCTCCTCACAAAGACTTCGACTTCCCAAGCCAAGTTTACACCCTTTAGTTCTAGTGCTTCGGTGGCTTTGTCCATGAGTTAAGTCCTTTTAAATACCAGGATGTTTTGCGAGGGGGACTTCCTTATCTAAAATGGCTTCACAGTGGGTTGAAGATGTTATGGTTGACTTTTTTCTTCAGAAGAGGCTCCTGGGTTGATCAGGAGTTGGCCACTTACACTCAAGTGTGAACATGAAACTAAGTCAAGCTGCATACAAAATCTCTGAGACCAGGAAAAAGAGTGTCTGAAATAACAGATGTAACCTCTTAGACATTTCAATGGTCAGGCACTGTTATTCAGTTTCACCTTGCAGATGAGGTCTTTGGTAGCCAGCAGTAGATTGTGATAGTGTTTGGCGTTGGCTGGATTGACTCCCTGTAGTTTAGCTGTAGAGAGTAGGAGGGCGGCGAGTGTCTTCTCTGGATCTCCACAATTTAGGGCTTCGTTGATCTCAGCGATAGCAATGACTCCTAAACAGGGATCATGGGAATTTTATATGCTCAACAACTGGAATATTCAACGAAATATTGTCACTGATTAAGAAAATGACAAAAAGGTCCTACATTTGTTGTTTATACATTAACATGTTGTTTCAAGACCATATATAATGTTTAATATTATAATTGAATGAATCAAAGCTTATGTTTACTATGTTGTTGATGTTTACTTGTGAGAATCTTTAAATGTTCAATAAAACTTTTGTTGTGGGATTTCAATACATTGGATAAATGAAGTTCAATTCATACACATTATGGAATAACTTTCTATAAAACAGACATGTCTATGAAACAAATCATTGCTAAGAAGACCACTTAGACTGTTTTTTATAATATTACATAAATTAATTAAAACTGAATACATTCTATTGATATACTTCCTTTCCCAACTTCTGTGGTGAACATTTTGAAATGTACACTACTATTTGAAAGTTTAGGGTTCAGTAAGATTTTTAAAAAGGTTTTTGAAATAAGTTTCTTATGTTTATCAAGGCTACATTTATTTGTTTAAAATAGAGTAAAAACAGTAACATAGTGAGATATTATTAAATAGTTGTTTTCTATTTGTTTGTGTTTTAAAATGTAATTTATTCCCGCGATGACAATGCTGACCACTCTGATATGCTGATCAAATCAAATCAATATGCAAATCAATATGCTAATTTTGTCTTATTCTTATCAATGTTTAAAACAACTGTGCCTTTTAATCATTTGTGGAAACCGTAATACATTACTTCAGGATTCCTTGTAAAATAGAAAAAAAAAAAAACTGAATTTTTGTGAAATAGAATTATTTTGGAACATTACAGTACCAATGTCTTAACCATCACTTTTTATCAATTTAATGTATCCTTACTAAATAAACGTAAAAATCATACTCACCAAAAACATTTGAATGATATTGTACAATATATTTCAAAGTTTGCTTACTCTCATGTTCCTCATGCACCTGGACATTGACAGTTTCGATGCATTTCTGAACATCATTCCATGTGAGGAACTCTTGACCCTGAGCGAGGGACTCAGCTCTGAGACGGATCAGTGTGTCTGCATATCTAACAAAGCAATACATCCACTTAATGAAGTAAATGAAAAATTAATTGTGTCTTAGTGTGCCACATAGTGTGACACCTCTCTCTTTTTCAGTCAGTAGTATCACTGTACCTCTGTAAATTGTCAGCATCCAGACCACTGAAGCTCAGTGGAGAGTCACTGAGCTGCTCAATGACACCCACAGAGTCTTTAGTGTCCAGAACCTCATTTAACACAGACACAGCAGAAAGCATCTCCACAGCTGCACACAGCTCCTCGTGAGTAAGACCGGCCTTGTTCTGAGATGGTAAAAAATGAAAACTAGATTTCTAAGTAGGGACAAGAAAGAGCTACACGTGCAATAAGAGAGTTAAGGAAACTGACCTGACAGCCCAGCTGCAGGCTGAAGAGCTCGGCCTGGTACAGACTGGCAGCAGTGTGATAGACGATGGGTAACTGAGCCTCTGGGTTCAGAAGCGCCTCCACGGTCTCTTCTGGAACGCCTCGTCGGATAGCTTCATTGATCGCAACAACCGCTTCCTGCTCTGTATCCATTTAGAGCAAAATAATCAGTAGTATCAGGCAAACAAACAAAAGAATCATATAGGTACATACTTAATAGGGAAATACTGTATAAACTGGTGCTAAATCAGTGATCAGCTGCTTTTACTGAGTTTTTTTATTGATCTGTATCAGTCCACTTTGGTTATATAATGGTCAATATTGGCTATTTAAGCTCAGTTTCCCTATAATTACCTCAGCCATTATCTAATGTTCACTAAATCTTTAAAAACACATTTTTTCTATGTAAAAATTAATGAATTAACACTGTTAATGTTGTTTATAAATTCACTTGTCATGATTTTGAATGAGAAACAATGGAATACAGATGAACTACATTCTAGGCATCAAGGCTACATGTATGTGTGCGTCATACTTAGTTTCTCGGCCTCTGCAAACTCATTACAGGAAGTGATGACCCTCTGAATCTCTTCCCTCTCCAGATAAGCACCTGCACCAGTATCCTGCATACGGATGTAATAAATATTCTCATCAAACTCATTTGAGTGAAAAATAATTTTACCTGATACGGAAAAGTCCTCTTTAGTACCTTAACTCTATGCTCCCTGTAGGATGTGAAGTGCTCGAGGTAAAAGCTGGAGTTGTCATCAAGGACCCCCACAAGACCAAGTGCAGGCATCCTAAGGCTGGCCAGAAGAGCTTTCTGATCCTCGGCATCAAGAGCCTGATTTAACTGTTGGATAGCTTCTGATGCTAGTGTGAGAAAATCATTATTACGTTACTTTCATATTATACTATACCATACACTATGCATCAATTGCAGGGCATCCCAAAAATAACTATCCACTAAATTACAAAATATGTTACAGTATATTATGTTATAACATGTATTTCCATGAAAGCATCCACATGGTCTTTTATGCTCACTTTAATCTAAGGTAATAAATATTAAATATTCCAAAAATTGAAGTCATACCTTTGATGTGTTTTAATTGTTTCAAACAAAAACAACACATAAATGAACACATAAAACACTTACTGTTCACAAGGTCTACACCGCTCTGGATCTCCTGCTGAGTCAGCAATTCTTCATACACATCTCTCTCTTCAGATGCAACAGACGAGCGCTGAACACACACACACACACACACAATAGAGCGGGTAAAATAAGTATTGAACACATCCCCATTTTTCTCAGTAAATATATTTCTGAAGGTGCTGTTAACATTTTTATAACACGTTCACCAGATGTCAGTAACAACCAAAGTAATCCATAAATACAAAGAAAACAAAACAATTACGTTCAGAAATTATGTGTAATAAAATGGAATGACACAGGGGGAAAGTATTGGACACATGAAGAAAGGGAGGAGCAAAAAGGCATGGAAAGCCAAGACACCATCTGAAATCTATCAGTATTTAGAAGAAAAAAAATCTTGCCCCTAGTCAGTGGAAATTATTATTAGCTGGTTCAGTCCCAACACCTACAGTACCAGGATGATGAAGATGAAACAAATGGACATTTCAGAAAGACAATGATCCCAAACACAGCAAAGGAAACTCTTGATTGGTTTCAGAAAAAGAAAATAAAGATGCCAGAATGGCCCAGCCAGTCAGACTTGAATCCAACAGAAAATCAGAACTAAAGATCAGAGTTCATAGAAGATGCTCACAGAACCTTCAAGACTCCGTGGAAGAAATCACCCCTGAGCAATACATGCGACTAGTTTCTCTATTCAGGAGGCGTCTTGAAGCTGTCATTACCAACAAATGCTTTTGTACAAAGTATGACATACATTTCAGTAAGCGTGCTCAATACTTTTTCCCAGTGTCATTCAATTTTATTGAACTTAATTGTTTTGTTTCACTTGTATGTATGGATTACTTAGGTTGTTACCGATATCTGGTGAAAATATCATGTCAACAGTAACTTTAGAAATATATTTACTGATCTTTACTATCTATTAAAAAAAAAATCATAGATTTGGTGTTGCAGAGGACAGGGTAAACTCATGGAAAGTAATGAGAATGCTATTGGTTTGATCCCGGCAAGACATGAGCTATCACCATTGTGCCTGTGAGCAAAGGTCTTTACATCAGGCTAAAAATAAAACAATAAAAAATACATTCCCTGAGCAGTAATACACTACTCACACAACCATAGATGTGTACACACAACAAAATGACTATTCAGCTGAGCCGACATCGGGAGATCAGGTGATACTGGAGTCAGCAGAGTGTGTGAGGAGTGTTAGAGGGCATCAGCATTTAACTTACAAGGCTGATTCTGTTATGTTTTAATCAAAATCCTGCTGATTTTGCAAGTAAAGGAACGCTGGAGATTGTTTAAAAGGAGGCTGCAAAAAGAAACACAGACAAACTTGCTTTGCAGGCAACCTTTGGATATTTTCTTGTTCACAGATCGAATCTTGAACCTCCTGATCTGCTCGCACACAAATCAGGGCCGCCCCCATTACATCAAACATGTTTGATATTAAGGATTGAAATCAGGATGATGACGGCTATATGATTACATCAGTACTTTCACAATTGCCAATTCGTGATTGCAAAACAGCTGCTGAACGGGTTCATTGGAGACTGAGAAAATCACTTCTTGAAGTTTCGTAGTTACACAGCTGTCTGTAATAATGTGTCGAATATCACATATCACAACCATAAGGAGAAGGAGAAGCGCTGGCGTAAAATCTCTTCAGTTTTGAATGTCCTGGGTGAGTGTAGAAACTGCTAGCCTGCTAGCTAACATAAGGCTTTGTTCATACTGTGCGTAATTTCAAAAAAACAATTTAAATCAGATTTTAAATCACATACGAATTTGGTTTGCATTGGTTTTGAAAAATATAATGTCTGACAGGCAGAAATATGATCATTTTTGTGTATAATATCCATACGACTGCTGAAAATTCTGCTTTGACATCACAGAAATACAATACATTAAATATCTTACCAACCACACAACTTTGAATGGAAGGGTTTTTCTAAACTTGTAATATGAATATCTAGTTTACCCGTCCCGAAGCCTGGTCCTCTTTGTTCCTCTTGGCTTGGCTCAGTGTGTCCTGGTAGGCCTGGGCCAGTGGTTTCTGTGTGTTTCTTAGTAAAGCATTGGGGTTCTGCAGAGCCACCATTGTGCTCTCTGCATGACCTTTGTCAATGGCTTCATTAATGGCAAAGACAGCAGCATGTACTACAGACATAGATAAGAAAGAACAAATATATGTGATCCTGACCAAGAAGATTATATGTATTCATTTTAAACATATGAATAGGAGAAACAGGTGAAGTCCCTCACATGCAGCTTCATCTACTGAAAGCTCATTGGCCAGGATGCCACCGATCTTGCTGAAGGTGGGCATCTGGATGCCATACTTATCCAGTTCTTTCCTCATGTTGCTGATTTCTTCCTCTGTGGAAAGAGAATGTGAAATGTTATCAATTAGGCTACATATTTTACATATATCTTTTTATGTTATTACTTATTATGATCAACACAGATAGAAATAGTGACCAACATGCTATCCGTACTTATTCACGTCGAATAAATCAAGGGCCTTGTTACTTTAAATCATTTTACAATACACCTTCAAAGTGTGCCAACACCAAACCACTAAAGAAATGGTTTTCTGCAAAAACAGCATTCTTTAATCTTGAATGTGTTTTCACATTCATTATTACACTATAAAGCACACTATTATGACTTGAACTTGGTTTTCCTGATGAGATATTTATCAACAGCAGCACAATATGCTGAAGAGTCTAAAGCTAAAGCAGTAATTACCTGTCATTCCAATCCCATCATTAATCAAACCCAAACAGCTAGGTTTCTGCAGAGTGTTCACTGTCATTTAAAGCTGAGGCACTTTTCTGCTTTTCTTTCTCCTGTGATCAGAGCTGACAGAGGTGGATCTACACTTGCAGTTATTGATTTAATTGCATGGCTGTGCTTGAGTGATTGTGAGAGAGCACCACTACAATACATTTCAGGGACAAGTCCCGTCAATAATTAAAAGTGGACAAACTGTCCCACACAATATTTCAAATGCTTGCATTGATCTGCTGTAGTCTACTCCATTATGCAGTCTCTTGTGAGGATGACAAAGAAAAAAGAAAAAGAAAAACTTTAAAAGTCCTATTTTCAGCCTTGTCAATGTCAAATTAACTGAGATCAAATCAAAGTAGGCTGGGTTTACTGTTCACAGAAACAGAGCGCAACGCATCTGTTTAATGCTGAAAGAGAATGAGCTAAGAGATGGAAGTTGCAAATCTTTTAGTATTAGTCAACTGTTTTTATATGTTAGAAATATGGCCATTTTGAGAGAGAGATTTTGGCCATTGGCCGAATATGGCCATTTTGTGAATTACCTGCATCTGTGCATCTCTCTCTCTACAAAGCTGGGAGTTGAGTTACTTTAAAAGAGCGATTTTACCTCCTCATTGCTGGGTAATATAAGAGATCTAGTATGCTATTTTATTAATTAAAGTCACGGGGCAGTGTGCAAGTTTCTCTGCTCTGATTTGTGTGAGAGTGGTGTGTCCGTCAAGTGGGGCATTAATATAGCTTTTTAATATATATATATATATATATATATATATATATATATATATATATATATATATATATATATATATATATATATATATATATATATCATTCAAAAGTTTGGGTATTAGTTAGATTTTTTTAGAGTCTCTTATGCTCATCAAGGCAATATTTATTTGAACAGAAATTCAGAAAAAAACTGTAATATTGTGAAATATTGATTTCCTATTTTAATATACTTTAAAATATAATTAATTTCTTTGACACAGTGCTGAATTTGTGTCACATGATCGTTCAGAAATCATTCTAATATGCTGATTTATTTTCAGTTTTGAAACTGTTATGCTGCTAAAAAAAAAAATGTACTGACCCCAAACTTTTGAATAGTGGGTGTGGTGTATATTGTAACACTAAATTTATATTTTGAATAAACACGGTTCCTGAAAAAATGTATCACAGGTCCCCAAAAAATAGGAAGTACCACTGTTGAATATAAATAGACGTATTAAAATGATTTCTGAAGGATCACGTGACACTGAGACTGAAGTAATGAGACTGAAAATTGTTTAAAGAATATTTAAATAGAAAATAGTTATTTTAAATTTCAAGAAATTTTCACACACAAAAAAAAAAGATTCAACAGTTTTATTCTGTATTTTTGATCGGATAAATGCAGCTTTGATCAGAATCAGAAAAAAGCTTCTTAAAAAAAAACATTAAAAACTCTGAATGGCAGTGTGTGTGTGAGTATATGTTCAAGACATGGTTCAGCCTTGTACAGTATGTGCTTGCAGGTGCCACATATTTATGACTGAAGTAATAGGTTAAGGATTAGCCTTTGAAAAAAACTATTTATTTATTGTTAATACAATTACTACTGAAAGTATTAATATGTACTGTGTTTACAGGAAGACCTAGTACTTTGGACATGAGCTAAATTTTTAGATTTTTGTGTCATACCTGTAAAGTCTACTTTCCCCAACAAGTCCTGGATCTGAGGGGCAATTCCCAATTTGTACAGGTACAAACTGCACAAAGAAGAACAAATTAATACATACATAAATAAATAAATGAAGTATATAAAAGCAAGAGAATTATACATAATAGACAGCAGAGAAAACTGGTCTGAGCTGAGGAAGTTAAAATTTAATTTCTCTCCAAAATGGTAGAATAATAGAAATAAAATAAAGTTTCACCAAAAAAAGTTTTTCAAATATTTACCACACATTTATACAGTACACTGAATTCAAGACAATGTAAGGACATGTACCAAATTTACATAAACACAATTCATTCACTACATACAGTATACATAAACACATAAGAACATATCATAAATCATAAACACCATCTCTTTTACTCTCTTGATCTTACTAAAATATGAAAAAGCAACACATCTAACTGAAAGAATATTTAAAATTCTTTATTAAAAATAGATATTCCAAAGCAACTCCTGTCCTCAGATGTGCTGCTATCTAGGCTTTGATCACACAGTCATGCAGCAAAGTAAATAGTTGATCAACTTCTCAATTCCTAATGTGTTTAGTTTTTGATGTCAAATCAAATGTCATGTCAACTGCACAATGAAACTATGGTATTCTTGCATTACAATGTCACTTGGTAACAGCAGGCAAATTATATAGGCAAGAGACATGTTCCCAGTTTAATTCTGTTGTGCCCTAAGGCCACAACCGCTTGAGAAGCACCGTTTTAAATATTTCACTAGCCTTATTTGCAACACAAAGCATTAAAATATATATGAAACATATATGTAGTTCTAATGTTTATCCACTAGATGTCAGTATGCAGTTGAGTTAAGTAAAGCCCTATACCAGTTCTGTAAAAGGAAAATAGCCTGCAGTTAGTGTGCAACAGATGCTGGAAACTGCATTAAATTTGTATCTGTCGACTGACTGAGGACAAACAGAGGAGTAATGAATTATTGAAGGTTTGTTGAGTGGTATGTGCCTGAGCGTTTATGACAGATAAACTTAACATGCCTTCCTTAACTTTGACCCCTACATCAATAGCCGGAGAGATAGGCACAGTCTGGTGTAAAATATCCTCCATTCTACACAAGGGCCAAAGGTTAAGTGGTTTAACGGATATAAGAGATGTAGGTCACTATACCTCATGTCATGAGTCACAAGCCTGATTATTGTTTAGAACTATACAGACAAAAATGTCCTTGGTTATCAAAATATGTATATGTAAGCATTACTGTTTCATACACAATGTAGTATTAGAACTATTATGAACCTAAAACAATGGTGATCTTGGAAATAAAATGAAAAGAAAATGCTCATATACATGCATCTACTATCTGATGCAGAGTATATGCTGATGGTGATTTACTGATGCCTGAGCCACACAGGATTTTCTCTGTGCACAGTCACAGTGTTGTCTAGTCTTACTGAGTGGGTTAACTACAGGCTCAGGAAGGAAGAGTGTGTGCAAGGCAGAGGGAGGAAGCCAAGCAACCCACACACAAGACAGAGAGAGAGAGAGCGAGAGAGAGCAGGAAAACACTATCGGTAATCATTTACCGTAAAAGAAGCCTTCCTGTGGTCATTCATTAGACACAGTCCCTTGCGCACACTAACTGCTAATGTCTAAATCTTACAATTTGCATACATTAAGATACTAATGACTTACCTGGCTTTTTACTTCAAAATGATTCATAAAGCGTTTTCTACCCTGAGTTATTCTATGGTTTCCTATAAATAACTTATCATTAATGTTAAGTTACAAGTGACTGCTAAATGAGATGTTCTGAGGATAGTGATGATGCCCCTGCAAAACTCACTGTCACACTTCTAGGTTATTGTGGGTGGTTGTCAGGGTGTGGTTACTAATGTCTTGTGAGTTGTGGTTTTTCAGAAAAGCCCACCCTTTCTCTGTGATATTATTGAACTAAAGATAGTTTGGGTTCCTTCTTAATGCACACAACTGTTCTAAAGTTCGGGGTCAGTAAGATTTTTATATATATTTTTAAAAGCAGTGTCTTGTGCTCACCAAGGTTGCATTTATTTGATTATTATTTATTCCTGTGAATATTCCTGTGCTTTCGGTAATCATTCTAATATGCTGATTTGCTCCTCAATAAATATTTTTTTATTATTATCAATGATAAAAAACTATAATAGATTTACTGAAAATAATAATGATGCATTTCTTGGGTTCTTTGATGGGTAGAAAGTTCACATTAATTCTGCATTAATCAACAGCATTAATTCTGAAATTCAAATCTTTTGTAACATTATCAAAGTCCTGACTGTCACATTCAAGTATTCAAAAATCTTACAACAAACTTCTGAATGATGATGTACATTTGTAACATTTTCAAGCTGTAGAAATTAACATTATATAAAGTATTCTGAATGAACAAAATGTATTTATAAATAAGCATTAATATATAATAATAGTGTAACAGTGTATTTGTAAATTAGCATTAACCTAATAGATAGCAATAACCAAACGGAACTTAAAAATAAATGTATCTTTACTGTCACTTTTGATCACTTTAAAAATAAAAACATACTACTCTAAGTTGATGGTGATCAGTTCTGATCATATTTTCTCATGAGCTTTCATTTTAAAGGCAGACATTTCTAGTAGGACAGACGAGACACTGCTATGAGATTGTATGTAGCATGTTTCCACTGGTGGCAAACTACAACAGGAAACAGAAACCTCTGCTAATCTCTGAGTATACACTTCCTGCAGGGGAGGGCGGGAATCTGATATCATAACAGTGCAGGATCACACCTCAGAGTTCATACTTCAGAGAATTCAATCCTGAGCAGGCCATAAAAACTGCATGGAGATCATCCATGAAGCAAATAAAAACATAAAACATAACTGGATGGATGCGCTTACATCCTGCAGTACTGCTCTCAGGAAGTCAATGACCTGAGGACGATCTGCATAACAGAGGACGTGTGAAAGGCAGTTTTGTCTCTGGAGCACGGTGACAGGAATTGTCAGGAAACAGTGATAGGAAATGACCTAAGACTGGCAGGAAGTTAAGTAGCAGGCCTGGTGGGTAGATGCACCACGAGGCACCCCCTAGTCAGACCATTACCCCAAAAAACATCTGCTTTTCTCAGTGGTGAGATTGCCATGACAATTGCTGCCGAGAGGAAGCTACAGTCATGCTCTACAAACCTGCTGTCATAACTGAAAGATTGCGAAACCATGACCACAGAGTAACTAGCATTTTTATAATTTCAGGTTATGAAACCCAATGAAGCAAGCAAAACGTATTAGTTCACAGTCGGTGAATCTGTTTTAAATATTCAGTGCAAAAAAAGGTCTTTAGTACCTCAGTGCATGAATGCAGTAGATCACCTTGGGCATATTCTTGCGATCATACACATCGGTGGTCTCAGGATAGAATATCTGAAAGAGCAATAAGAATATTCAATATTTTGAATAAATCATAAATTACAACTGTCTTCTATTTGAATATATTTGAAAAATTAATTTATTCCAGAATTTCAGCTGTGATTACCCAAGTCTTAACTGTCACATGACCTGATTCTGAAAATGAAATTCTGATATGCTGTTGTTATTTTTTTCAGGATGATTTAATTTAATTTGTGCTTGCTGAATAAAACTACATTTATTTAAAAATGGATAGTACTAAATGTATATTAACTAAATGTTTACTAAAGAATTAATCAAGAATGACTGGAATATAGTGGAATATATTGATTGATTGATTGATTGATTGATTGATTGATTTATTGATTTATTTATTTGTCAAAATATCTTCTTTCATGTTTCACAGAAGAAAGTCATACAGGTTTGGAGAGTTCATTTTTGATCTCTTTCATTCCAATGAAGACATTTCTACAGCACACAATGAAAATGACATTCTAGAGAACTGTGTGCTGCCACAGCTTTGAAAAGATCAATCAATATAGATCCATATAGAAATGATTTACTGAGTCTGAACAGGCCTCCAGACCTGAACACTGAACACCTTCAGGATGAATTGAACAGCGACTGTGAATCAGATCTCATCAGCCTACATCCATACCTGACCTGGATGCTCATTTCTGAATTACAGCAAACCCTTGCAGTCATTTTCATAATCTAGTGGCGAATCTTTCTTGTAGAAGCAAAGGGACTCACTAATAATGTCAATGCTCTTGAAAATATTTAACAAGCACATATTGGTGTTCGGTGCGCACATACTTTTATCTATATAGTGTATCTAAACATGATGCCCTTTTACTTCTGTGGCTTTATGTAATCCACCGCACATTGCAGTTTTGCAATTAAAATTAAAATGATTGACAGGGCCACTGCTAATTTAGGTCAACAAATCAAACCATGAGTAAATAAATAAAATTGTATAGAAGTATTTATGCATTCATCTTAAGGTACATAAAATAACTATCCATCCTCTCATCCAAACTGTCAAACTGGGCACACAATGTGTAGAGGGGACAGTTTTGTTTTGTTTGATTATTTTAATCTAATAAAATGCACTGTTATCTTCAGAGAGAGAAGATGGCAAAGAAAAGTGTGAGTGTGTGTGTGTTTCTTTAAAACTGTGTACTTGGGTCTTACCTTGGGCAAACCAACAGACTCCATGGCTCTGAGCCACTGCACAGTGTTATCTGTGTGTCTGAAATGTAGTCCTGAGTGCTGGAGAAAGTACAAAACAAAATAAATACATGCAACAGTAACATACTTCATGCACATTTCATGCACCGTTAAAATGGAATTACACATAAAGCTTGAATGTGTTGGGAATCTGTTTCTCACTGACTTTTGTTTCTAATAAATGCATCTAATTAATAAAGTAAACGAGCTACTGAACTGCATCAGACAGGTACACCACCGTTCAAAAGTTTGTGGCAGTTATTCGTTTTTTTTTTTTGAGGAAATTAATAGTTTGAAAGTTCTGTTCTGGGCAAGAGCTCCTTGTGCATCCATGCAGCCCAGCATGGATAAGAGCACAGAGAGCAGCAATAACCCCCAGGGTAAACAGAAGATAACAAACATAAATTAAATGCAGTTATCATAAAAGTTCAATAATTTAATGTAACATTTTACAAATTCAATTTGAGAATCAGAAGGCAGAATCCTGACTAACTAGAGGAGGAGATGGGGATGGAAAAGGGTATTGAGCTATTGAGCAATGTAAAGCTGATGATAATACTGAAGGACTATGGGTTCTGTGATAGATGTCACATCCCTATAGCTAGATGTGGATCAGCTAGGAGTCAGCTGATGTGAGCATGACTAACGTGACCTGCCAGAACTGATGCTGACGCTTGATTTCACAATATTGCTGTTTTTTTATTAAGAAAATGCAGAGACTTCTTAAAGAAAAACTTTTTTTTTAAATGGCAATATAGCCTAGTTATTCAAAATTTAATTAATTAGGTACTAAATGCTCTTAAATAGCAAAAAGTATCATTAGTTTCAGCACAAACATGACACTTTCTATGCTGTGGCATGCAAACTGAGTTCACCACAAAATGATTGGGTGTATATGCCTGATTACCTGATTTACATAATTGCTTTAGTGAACCAGGTACTAAAACAATGCAGATAGCATGTGCAAATAAACATCACTATCAGTTGGCACAATTCAGTCTCAGGGAATTCCCAACCTAAAATTTCTCCTCCCATGGGAATGAGACTTTCAGGAGAGAATGTCTGTGTTGCATTTGAAAAGGCACATCCTGGTAAAGCAATGTGACATACTGGCTATGTTCTCAAAGTCAGTGTTTGGGGTTGAAAATATTTACTAACAGGTGTGACTTTCCAAATGTACTTTTTAGGAGCGGCTGGGTAACAATTCTGTGCTGAGCTAAAGAGTTGCTAAAAACCAATAAATAACATAAGAAAATCAGTACCTTATAACGAGATTGGTCCCTGTCATAAATCTTCTTCTCTGACACCAACTGGGGAGCAAAGAACTTAGCCAGTTTTCCAAGATAGACGCCATTCCTCAAACCGTGCTCCAGTTCTGTTGTGGGAGGCAGCTGCTCCCCCAGACAGGCCTCCATCCATCTGAAATCAAAAGGTTCACATTTTAGCTCCTCACATAAGCAAGATATACTTAAACTTAATAGACTTACAGCAAACGCTAAATGTTACAACTGGTAGGTATTTGACTACAATATGAAATCCACACTTTCAAATGATAGCACCATGGTTTTCCATGCATTTATTTATTCATTATTTATTGAATATAATATACTTCAACACAGATTTCTACTGGAAAACAAGTGTGCTAACAAGCTAAGCCTTTAAATGAATTACAGAAGAGGAAAAGCTGAAGGCACAAAATGTATTAATAAATTAATGTGAATTAATAAATTAATAAGAAAGCACAATCATGCCTATGGGCATCAAAAATTCTCTCTCGGCATCATTAAACATGAGATTAGTATTTTTAAACTTGTTTGTGTCTTATTCTTTCATTTTGTATAAACCCATACTGTACGTTTTCTACATAATAGCCTGTTAGAAGACTTGGAATAAAGAATATGAACCAAAAATAAAAATAAAATGTGAAAGGACACCCGTTTTCAAAGCCAAATGTTAAATATTGGCATGAACAGTTGATATTAAGGTACTACTGTCACCCTTCATCTCATGTCAAGACTGCTGAAAAACTTTTTCGCTTGCGTTTTTAAAAAGTTTCACGTATACAAGCAACATTTTCAAAATGATTTGCGTATACACAACACATATCTGTGAAAACAGCCACAAATGCTGTATTACGTATGCCAGGCCAGTAGTTGGCTCTGTCACCTTGTTAGTAAACATTACCTGTTTAAAAAAAAAAGAAACAGTTCTCGGTTCAGTGTACTGATGATCCGAAAACCGATGCAACCGGTTCTTGACACGAGAACGAGAACCGCTCTCACGGGCACGTGCTGCAGTTCCGTATCATCAGCTGCTCTACTCATGTTCATGTTCTATTTACTACAAACTCAATTTGTGAATGTAACTACAGTACAGAGATATTTCATTAATCATCTCTTAAATCATCCCTGAGTCTTTAGAGTCTTAATTATTGTCCAACTTCCCTGAAAACCACTTTGGCCTATAAATAAATATATAAATATACTGCGCATACGTATATATATATATATATATATATATATATATATTAGGGGTGTAACGGTTCACAAAATTCACGGTTCGGTTCGATACGATACACTGATGTCACGGTTCGGTTCGGTTCGATACGTTTTAGATACAGCAAAATGTAAAAACATCTCAACTTTTCAGAATGCCGCAAGCGCACCGCGGGTCATGTGACAAGAACCAACCAATCAGCTTCATCCTTTCCCGTAACAACGTTGAGAGCTCAGCCAAGATGAAGGAACAGCTGATCATAGTTGTATATGGATTGCAATTTTGAAATAAATTCAGTAGCAGAGCTACTGCAAGCGATTTTTAGAGCTGCAAATCCATTTATCCTTCGCTGAAATTTCCGCGTCTCATGGAGAGAGCACGTCATTGTTGCTTAGCAAAGACAGACGCCTCATGAGCGCTTCTGCCCGAGCGCTTTGGAAAGGAGGAGAAAGACGCGCTTAGCGTTTTCCATGCGTTTTTAGGCACGATATGTGAACGGCCCCTAAGGCGCTCGCTCACTCAGCACGCGCTGAAGGCTCGTTGCAAAATGTCTAATGCATTTAACAGACCAGAAATATAAGATCCTAAAATAACCAACAGGTCTGGTGTTTGGGTTGGATTCCCTGTAAGCTATAGTGTCTAAATGCTGCAGGGATAGTTTGCTGCGTGCATGTTTCTCCTTTTTTTCGTCTTTTCCCAGATAGTACTGACGCATATATCCCAGATATTCCCGCTGGGTTTTTTTTTTTTTTTTTTGTAATCCCGCTGGTGTACCCTGTCATGTTGCAGATGCGACATACCGTTGTTTTTTTATCCACCACTCTCTTGCCATCACCATTATAGCTTAAAGGGAATCCAAAGTGCACCCAAACACCAGACCTGTTGGTTATTGGAGGATCTTCTCATTTCTAGTCTGTTAAACGCATTGGCTATTTTGCAACGAGCCTTCAGCGCGTACTGAGTGAGCGAGCGCCTGCTGAGTAGCCTAACATAAACATATAAGATGGTGTTTTTTTCTTCTTCGGGAGTGTCAGGGGCGTTGCCTGTTACGTTGTTTGGGTTATTGGGCTACCTTGTTGAACGCATATCATTATATTTCTATCTCTCTCTCTTTTTTTTTTTTTTTTCCAAATATAATTAATTACTCCAACGAACCGTTCGGTATACATAATGCGTACCGCGTACCGAACCGAAAGCGTCGTACCGAACGGTTCAATACGAATACGCGTATCGTTACACCCCTAATATATATATATATATATATATATATATATATATATATATATATATATATATATATATATATATATACGCATGCGCAGTATCATCAGCTAATCGGTTCTCAAGTCGACAGAAACGGTTCTCGGTTCAGTGTACTGGTGATCCGAAAACCGATGCAACCGGTTCTTGGCTCGAGAACGAGAATCCGCTCATCGGTTCTCAAATCGGACATGTCTGGAGGAAAGAGTTCCCAGTTCCGTGTACTGTTGATCAGAAAACCGATGCACCCAGTTCTTGACTCGAGAATGAGAACCGCTCCAGCAGTGGGCGTGTTCGTTCGTTATCTTGCTCGGCTTGGTGTTCATCTTCAGTTCTCTCTTCACAGCAGTTCAGTCAGTGTACTGTTTGAGTAAATGAATTACTCCAGGATATTGGTTTATTGTGACTCAGAGGGAGTGTCCGCCACGTAAAAAAAAGTTAACAGATTAAGTAATTTGTGGATTAATGCATATTGGAGACGCGAACCATTTCAAACGATTCAGTTCGATTTGGTGAACTGGTTCAACCGGTTCACTAAGAAGAACCGGCTAAATCAAATGATTCATTGGCGAACCGGACATCACTATTGAGCAGCCACAACACTATGTACTCCACCACTGTTGTGTATGTGTGTTCACGCTTGCCTTTAATATGTATACATGCTGCTCATGTCTACATACCTAACACATACGCACGCGCATGACATCAACAGTTTTTCAAAGATTCCCATTTTGGGTCTTAACACAGAAACGACAACGGTGTCGTTTTTAAAAACTTGCACTTTGAAACCCATTTTCAAAACTATGATTAAGTTAAAACACAGCTGTCCTGTAAACAAACAGGCAAAATGCATAAAAAGTTTCCCATTTTTGGCTGAAAACATTGTATAAACGGCCCTAAATTTATTCCTTCTTACCTCCCTTTACATCAGAAAAAAGAAAGGAAATGCCGGCTTTTTTCTACTTTAGACAAAACACATCATGTATCACAAAAAAATCTCACCATAAAAATTTAACTCATATTTTTTGTTATAAAAAGTTTTTATAAATTGAGACTTTTGAGACAAAAGGATGCATTTGATCGAAAGTAAGAGTAAAGCCTTATACACTTGCAATATATTTCAATAAAAAAAAAGACTGTTCTTTCCAACATTCTATTCATCATATAATCCTAAAACCTCATGGTTACCACAAAAGTTTTAAGCAGCATAACCGTTTTCAACATAATAAGAATAATAAGGTAATAATAAGAAATGTTTAAGCATCAAAACAGCAAATTAGAATGATTTCTGAAGGATCATGTGACACTGAAGACTGGAGTAATTGCTGAAAACTCTGCTATGGCATCATAAGAATAAATAAATTACATGTATATTACATTCAAACAACCAAACAAAAAAACTTTCTTTTAATGTTTTTTGTTCTTACTGTATTCTAAAAATAAATAAATGCAGCCTTGTTAATAACAAGTAACATATATTTATATATTATATATTCTGAATTAAACATTGTTTTCCTTCCAAAAGAAGTTACAATACATAATTTGGAAAATAATTCACTGTTTTAATGTAAAATAATAGCTATAAATCATGGTTATAACATTACATAATGGTTTATTAAACTATTATTAGTTTTCCAGATCACTGAATTATTGAAAATTCACCTGGATCATCCAGGACATCATTCCAATATGGTTGCTAGTCAGTGACCAGCTGACAAAAGTCACCTTTGACATATTGAGACAAAGCCATATTGTCATATCACCTACACTGGCATATCTTTTCCCTTGCCAGTGAAGAAAACTGGCATTGGGCCCTTCAGGGCTGCCCAACCAACTGACAGCTAAGTGTCCTGCAGTTCAAAAACATGGGGAAGACTTGATTTAAAAAGCTCAAATATCTGTAATTCATCCCTTCTGCTGATTCATGGGTGATTCTATGCTTAAGCAAAAGAGTCTATAATCAGTATTAGAACTGAACACATCTGGTTGGGTAAGAAACATGCTATACATTGAAGAAAGTTAAACTATTTAGAGTTGAGTGAATCAGTTAAAATGTCAATATTATGCTGCTGTTCACAAACCTTTAGTTAATCATTTGTCAACTTCATTCTAACAGAAATGAAAGCAGAGTTTAGAGCTGGTAAATTCAGAGGTCACTGCCACGCTTAATCCATTTTGAGATACAGCAGAACCAGGACTCCAGACTGCGACTAAAACGGTCGCATTTGTGACCAAAAATATTAATTTGTGAATTAAATTTTGGCTGAGGTCACAACTGGTGGCTATATTTACATGTTATGACTTAAAATATTCCATGTAATGCCTTTCTAGTGCATTACACTGCAGTGCGAGGACCCTATTGAAATTGCTCCATTTATTCCTGATTGTTTTCGATCACATCTTTTGTTATGTTCACGTATTAAACCAAGACGATGTGCATCAAAGTTTTAGTAGAAAAAAAGACTTTCAAACAGTCCTCATGTACTGTAACACGTAGCTATGGAAAGTAATTTTTATACTTATTTTAATAATAAATCAGTCATTAATAATGACAGTTTGCCCCCTCCCGGGAAGGTGCATCCTTGTGATGGGGCAATGCGGAGCTGATGGCTCAGGCGACTGAGGTAGAGACGGGATCCGGAAGATTGCAGCAGAGCCAGAACAACGGAGGACGAGGGAAGAGCCGAAGGGAAGTAGGAGCCTGACAGAGCCAGAGGGATGGAATGATGAAGCGAAGCAAGAGGATTGGAGTCTGAAAGCAATGGATGGTCGACAACTGACCAAGATGGAGCCAGAGGAACAAGGGAGCCCAGTGAAGCCTGTGGATTGATGGGCCCCAGGGGGAAGCCAAGGGAGCTAGGAGCCAAGGTGGAGCTTATGGGTCAAGGACCAAGGTGGAGTCCAGAACTCAGAGGCTGGAGGCGGAGACAGGGGAACCTCCCGCCAAGGCGGAGCTGGAGACTGCAAGTCCCAAGGCGGATCAGAGCACCCTGTTGGTGCTGACTGAGGGTGAGCTGAGGAAATGAAAGGCCCCAGTGGAGATAGGGCTGAGGAACTTGCTGGTTGTAGAGGAGGTGAGAAAGGGAGACTGGGTGGATGCTCAAGAGACTAAGGAGATGTAGGAGAGTTGGACAGAACAAGTGGAGATCCAGGAGACTTAGGAAAGCTGGACGTAACCAGAGGAGACCCAGGAAACATACAAGGCAATGGAGATTCAGGGAAACTAGGAACAACCCTTCCAAAAAAGTCAATCAAATCTTCCTCAAAAATGTCCAAAAGTTCCTCAACATAGATTCCAGAGGCCAGGTGCAGCTCAATCTCAATGGCGGGAGTGTGGCCGGACTTCCCTCCAATTCCTTCCGTCCATTATTCTCCAGCACCCACTCCACAAATGCGGCAAAACTTTCCTTTGGCAAAGCAGCTGGACTGCAGGTAGATCCATAGTGGGAAAAAAGGCAAGGGGAAAAAAAACACCACAAAACTCTTAACTTTGGAGTTCCGATATTCTGTCACATGCAGCTATCGAAAGCACACAACGCAGGAGTAGGTCAAAAGGAACAAAAGACAGAAGATCAGGAACATATACAAAAGTCCATAACCATGACTCCTAATCTCTGCTGCACAGCAATGCTGATGCACACCTGCTAAACGCAGCTAAGTTGTACAGCATGAGAGAAATCGAAATGAAAGAGATGTCAAGTAAAAGTAAAAAAAAAGCATTGTCTATTTTGTGCATAAACTTAACAAACTAAAACAGGTAAAGCTGTCAGCTGTGTGGATATTGGCAATACCATTAACATTTCTGATTTTTAATCATTGCTAATATAGCTTCTTCTTATTAAGATCTTAGTCTATATGCTTTGTTCTGTTAATGTGTGAACTTCATATTATTAGAAGCACATTTGCTGTCCAGTAATTGCAAAAAGCTTTGTGCTTTGTTACATTTTAATAAACAAAAATTATTAAATTAAAATTATGGCAAATTCATAATGAAATTCAAACAATAAATACAGTTCTGGCGCTCTTTAATTCAGGCGCCTCAGTTCAAGCAGCAAGTGAACATATTATATATTTCTCTTTACTAACATTACTATAGTACATAATGGACTTGAACTAACATCAAAAGGTAGGCTATTTTATAAGAGAGCCTACAGTACAACTTACTGAAATGTTTAATGTAAAAGCTCATTCAGTGTCAAACTGCGAAAAACATGTAGAGCTTGTAAACACTGCAACGTAGAATAATAATTTGGTGTCCATAAGCTCAACACTCAGCAAGAAAAATAACTATAGATATGGCTTTTGCTATATTTATGCACTATTGCATTTTAATATTTTTACTTAACCTGTTGTCTACATGATTTACTAATTAAGAAAATCAGACTGAATGTGTGAAAGACATATGACAGTATTTATAGGATGTATTGAGGTGGAGCCCAAACTACACTCCTAACGCTGGCCAAGTGATGCTTGTTCCAAGATATTAGTACAGATTCTGTGAATAATACGCTAAACATTCATAAATGTTAATATTGTAATTTTACTGTTGCTCTGTAAAATAAAATAAAAAGTAAGACAATAACAATGATAATAATCATTACAAAAGCTATGTTAATACATGTTTAATAGCATTGACACGTAGTGTTAAATTTAGGATCTGTAATATTTTCTAATGTTTTAAAAGAAGTCTCTTTTCAGCAAGGCAGCTTTTATTTGTACAGTAAAAATACATGCCTAGTTCAAGAAGGGGGTCTGGTCTGATGGCCAAAAAACATTATTTTACTAACTTAAAATTAAAACTAATTTACTAACTTGTTAAATTGCGGTTTGTTGGTATAGTGTCTGCTAGAATTGTGGTTTTGTAATAAAAAAATTTATTTGAAAAGCAAAACAAAACAGCAAAAAGCACATTTTGTCTATTTAATATATGTAATGGTGAATTAAAAAATAGCAAAATACATGGGAGAAATAAATTAGAAAAAAAAAACGTGTTCGGTATTCAACGTTTGGCCCAGTGTTTCATTTTGTTCTGTTTTCTGCTATGGCTAAGAATTTTCATTTCGGTGCATCCCTAATAAAAATTATTATAATAAAATAAATAAAACATGTTTATTCTGTGGCACCTAAAAAAATTATTTGGTCCCTGCTAGGGATGGGCATGATTAATCGACGATCGACAATTGATCGTTAAGAATTTCTTCGATCATGTTAATTTGTTATCGATTAATCTAAAGCACTTTTTTTTTTATCTAATGCAGGTTGCGTTGCGTAGTGTGGCAGCAATTAAATATTTTATCACCAGGGTGCAATATTTGACATCCTACTCGGTTATCTGTGATCTTACGTTTTGATTTCAAAAGAATAATCATTAAGATGTCACGGTGAAGTGTGGCGTGGGACCATTTTGATTTAAAAAGCGAACTAGTTAACGGCAAACATTGCGATGCCGTGTATAAGTACAACACGGCCATGACTCAAATTATGTACCTGTGCATCCCGGCAACGTCAGTTCCCTCAGAGCGGGTGTTTTCGGCGGCTGGACTGACGGTAACCAGGTTGCGGTCGCGTCTGACACCAGATCATGTCAACATGCTTATATGGTATTTCTCAACAAAAATCCGTAGACTCGTGCAGAAGTTGTATGCTAGTTACTAAAGTTAGTTATTTTTCATGAGGCTTTAAGTAGCATAATTTGTTAAGTTAGCGTAATTGTTAGGGAGGCTAATATCTGGCCTTTTCTTCTGGCTTGGGTAGTTTTGAGTTACATTTTGACAAAATCTGTCAGATCTAAGTATTATAATGTTTTTTATGTTATTGTTTAACATGATTCTTTTATCATTATTATTGTTTTGGAACAGATGAGGTCTCTGTTTAAGAAAGCCGGCTCGCAGCTGCAGGTTCCGCTGCTTTAGAGCTCTGCATGCACGCGCATATATGTTCGGTTTGCCTGAACGTAGTTTAACTATCTACCACAAGTTGATCTTGTAATAAAGGTCTCACCGAGGAAAAACACACTGTATTTTTGTATTCATTGCATTTTTTAACTATAAAAATGTAATAATTATATTATAAAAATATTAATGATTAATCGATAGTCGATCGTTAATTCTCCCGACGATCGACTAAGAAAATTTAATCGAATGCCCATCCCTAGTCCCTGCGGTTTTTTCTTATAGGAGCCTTGTTTTGTCTGAAGCCCTGAGAATCAAGACGGAGATACTGGCTTTTATTGTGTCATAGTGGGTTACATCATGATTCTGATCAAAGAAACCCTCTTTGATATCCGATGCTTCTCTCTAATGGACTATAAGATGACATTCCTTACATGTCCATCCAGCTCTTTAGGTTGATTTAATTAAAGACAACATAGATTACATGACAACAGCAAAGACAACACTCTGCCCAGACATGCGTCAGCAGTTCCCCAGCCTCCCACAAAACCTGCTGTGTTTCAACACAGCCCATTTGCTGGAGCGCCTCTAAATTACATCCCACTAGTACATGAGATCACATCATTGATAGTGGTCGACCGATATGTGTATTTTGACAGCTGATGCCGATATCCAAAAAGCAGCAGCATTGTCAAAATAAAAGTCCCACCTCAACACATCTGCCAAGGAGAAAAACATATTGGCTGATGCCAATATATGCCAAATATTGATATATTGGTCAACCACTAATCATTGATATCTAACAAACAATGTGACGTACAGTTTCAGCATCAAGATTTCATGTCAGGAGAATGACAGGAAAAATATATATATTTTAGGTCAAACAATAAATAATGGCCTTTTATATGAGAAACAGCTTGTTGTAACATAGGCTAAAACTGAGCATTGGCCATTATAAAATGTGCATTTCAAAGCAGAAAACAAATTAAAAGTGCAATAAGTAATGTTTATATTTCACAGAGGTCTTGAACTTCACATGAACAGTGCTGATGGATCATGCAAAAAAAAAAAAAAAAACACGGTTGACCATTACCACTATTAACCATTGCCACTGTAGAAATGGCCTAGTTTGTCACCCATGATTAATGTAGTAATTATTGAGCTGTGATGTAAAAGGCAGCTGACAGGGAAAAATATATGTTAATTTTAAGCATTCTGAATTCCTCCAGCCATTTCAGTATTAGTAAATCATCTACTATACTATAGTGAGGTGGTTCTCAAATGGTCTTCAGTTCATCAAGAGGTGACTCAGCATGTTTGTTGTGTGAAAGTACTGTTCTTAAATGCAAACATAGGATGGTTAATTATATATAATCTGTGTTATTACTCACCTTTAAAGGGTTAGTTCACCCAAAAATGAAAATTATGTCATTAATGACTCACCCTCATGTCGTTCCAAACCCGTAAGACCTCCGTTCATCTTTGGAACACAGTTTAAGATATTTTAGATTTAGTCCGAGAGCTTTCTGACCCTCCTTTAAAAATGTATTTATGGTATAGGACGACTGAGGCTGCTGCTCTGGTGCACCCAAAAACAAAGATAACACTTCAGCAGCGCTGTACGTCAGCAACATCACTACAGTGTTGTGAATACACTCACAACAGACCCGGAAGAGAAGACAATGCTGAATAAAGTCCTAATTTTTGTTGTTTTTGGACCAAAAAATATTTTCGATGCTTCAACAAATTCTAACTGACCCTCAGATGTCACATGGAATACTTTGATGATGTTTTTATTACCTTTCTGGACATGGACAGTATATCATACATACATTTTTAATGGAGGGTCAGAAAGCTCTGACTAAATCTAAAATATCTTAAACTGTGTTCCAAAGATTAACGGAGGTCTTACAGATTTGGAACGACATGAGGGTGAGTCAATAATGACAGTTTTCATTTTGGGGTGAACTAACTCTTTAACATACAGTAATTTCTTCTCTGCCTTCAGAGACCCCCACACTTCTAGTTTATAGCATATATAATAGCCTGTAGCAGATCTATACAGGTGGAACTGGGGAAGGTGAAGGGTTTCAGAGGAACTATGAAAGCACACTGTGAATGCTCTAGTGAAAGCTAACCATCCATTTAAATGTAAAACAGCAAGCTTATTGGCTGTGTATGCAATATGAATATGAGGGAAGCTTGCTTGTGCCAAGAAATGTAACTGTGAATGTGAATATTTGCGTTAAGGACCCATCAGACTGCACCATCTAGATTTTCATGATAGAACCTGGGATATATTTGGAGAAACATTGGTAACCAAACAGTTCCAGTTCCTACTGATTTCCATTATATTTTTGACCGTTTAGGAACTGAAGTCATTTAGTTACCAACATTCATCAAAATATCTTCTTTTGTCTTCCACAGAAGAAGGAAATTCACACAGGATTGGAATGTCACAAATGTGAGTTAATTTTTATTTTTGGGTAAACCATCCCTTTAATGGGAAAAATGCATTGCACCTTCTAGAATGAATATGAGCACTGCTGTATCAGGATATGTGGCAGACCCGATCAGAAGAGGAGTATCCGGCTGCTGTGCATACCTCTCCCTGTCCCCGCTGCTCTCTACCAACAATGCAGCCGTCTGTTACACTGTCTATGAGAGATCTGACTGTTTATAGCCCTCAAGCTGCGCTTTCCTGTGATTGTTAGGCTACAGGGGTTCAAACTGAAAGAAACATTCAAAGCTCTGCTCCAGAGTGACCATGACTCATAATAAACAGCTTTGACTAATAAGTTACTTCAAAAGTTTTACATACTGTTAATAGAAAAAACAGCATTACTGGTATTGAGGTGAGTGTTCTAACTGCAAAACTGCAGAGGGAACACAAGGTGGGATATTATTGCTTCAGCTGGGGAAGGAAAAAAGCAATGGGCCAAAAATATCTTCTGCTTCTGACAGCTTACTGTCAGATGAATAGGACCGAGACACAGAGGTCAAGATCTATTTTATGACTTTTCACCTATTTATCTGACTTCATGTGTTTGACATGCTACTGAATAGAAAACCATTACCTGCTGTAAAAAGGATCTGTGTGCTTTCTACTGAGGGGGTGACAGGGCAGCTGGAAGCATGAGGGAGAGAAAATGGACCAAACCAATTTTACAAGAAAAATATAACTATTTTATAGATTTGGTGAAATTGTATGAATTTGCACGATTTGATTAATACGAATATTTACAAAAATGTAAAAAAAAAAAAAAAAAAAAAAACTAAGCATGAGGGTGCACCCCTAAACCTAACACACTGGGGTAGATTATTAATAAATATAGTATACTAAAATGTAAAATAGTTATAAATTGTCATGAGGGTAAAATAATTAAATTAAAAATGTACGCACTTTATGCTATTATTATGCTCGTATGCTCACCAGCATACATTTAATTTTTTCAAAATATGGTGAAGAGTTATTTATTATAAAATATAATTGCAATTTAAAATAAACGTTTTCTATTTTAATACTGTATATTTTAAAATACAATTGACATATTTTATTCCTGTGTAAGGCAAAGCTGAATTTTCATCAGACATTACTCTAGTCTTCAGTCTTCCAAATCATTCTAATATGCTGATTTGCTGCTCAATTAATGTTTCTTATCATTATTAATATTGAATACAGTTGTGCCAGTTACATTTTTTGTGGAAACTCTCATTAATTATTATTATTATTATTTTATTTTTATTTTATTTTTTTTGGGGGGGGGTCTTTGATGAACAGAAAGTTCAGAAGAACAACATTTATTACTGACCCCAAATTTTTGAACAGAAGTGTCTATTTTATTGAAACATAATTTTGACAAACCAGTTTTGGAAAGTTATGCCATTCTCTATTCAAGTAAATAGTGTGTACCCTTGTATGCCTGTCAGCAACACAGAAATAGCTACCCAGAGGAATTAAGATGTCCAGAGTGGACTAACTTGCCTAAAATGACAGCATAGTGAATTAAAACAACTCTGTATAGACTCAGACAGTGAATGGAATTATGATGTTAATGCTTAATTTGCTTAATTTTTATATAAAGACATATAATTTCTCTTTTTCCATACTTGGCAGACAAAGCAGACAAGTGCCAACAGTACTACCTGGATTAGAATGATTTTTTTTTTTTACTGAAACACTAAAGTAAACTATTAAAAAAAGTCCCTTATCTCTACTCAGGGAAAGATAAATATAAGCTCTGAAAAAGGAGACAGTTGTATAAAGTCTAATTAACATCTTAACCAAAATACTCGTGGATGTATCATAGACATGCTGCTCACACATTACTCTTGTGACTAATGAGCTTCAGCGCATCACACAATGACAAAATTAGAAATGGAAAAGGTTTCACAACTAGGTCCTCCTATCTAAAATAACATGTTCTGTTTGCTTAAGTCGGCAGGTACAAAGTTTCCCTGCCACAGTTCTGGAAAGGGGGGTGGGATTGTGTAAGAAACTGTGTTTGTCTGATGCAACAACAGTTCAATAGATCTGGAATGAATATAGTCACAGTTGCATAAATTATACATTTATTTGATCAAAACTACAGTAAAAGCACTAATACAGTGAAATATGAATCAAAAGTTCTATTTTTCTGTTATGGCAGAGCTGAGCTTCCAGCAGCCATTACTCCAGTTTTCAGTGTCATGTGAACCTTCAGAAATAATTTGAATATACATGCTGGGTAGAAAATAATAAGAAATGATTGTGATTTATTCTATTTAATTAAACATGTGGTCATGAAAAAATTAAGATTTTAAGATTAAGATTAAGATTTTAGAACCTAAACCTTGGCAAGTGTAATGAATTCTGAGTAACATCTCAGGAACACTATAGTGAGGTGGTAACTGCTAGCAAGCTCTTTACTGGACTTGTAGCTTTTACAAAAAAAAAAAAAGCACTATACTAATTGACTGTTTTGATTGTTAAACTCTTGCTCAGCAGGCATCAAATATTTAGTGTGACCTGTGGGCCTCCACCTGTGACTCCTGAAGTCAGAGTGGAGCACAAGGATGACAAGTTCCTCCCTTACTAACAAGCAGATTAGTGACCAGCTTTATAATCCTGATCCAACACGACAGGATTCCCAGAACAGAGGCTTTGCAGGAAAGTCACAACTGTGCTGCCAGGAAGGTCAGGATGTGTAACCACTGATTCATTAATTCATTAACTTGCACACTTTGCTCTGATTTTACAATTTATCATTGTGTCATCAGATGAACTGCACAGAATTTTGAGCTATTGTGTTGGGAAGTGAAAAAAAATGTCCTCATCTCAGAACAATGCACACTGCAATACTCCCTCACATTCTTTCATGCTTTCATCAGATGTGGGTCAAGTTCCCAGTGATACAAATGACTGCTGATGCATTTAACTGCTCTCTGCCTTTTAACAGCAAAACGAGACCCAGCCCTCACAACTGGAAATTTTCTAGCCATGCATACAATATGCCTGGTTTATAATCTGAACATACACAATAAACTTTTTTTTTCACATATATTTATAGTTTACATTAAATTAAACAAAAGTGACAATAAAGGCATAGAATGTTACAAAAGATTTCCAATTAATGATGTTCTATTCATCAAAGATCCTGCAATAAAAATGAATCACAGTTTCCACAAAAATACGAACCAGCATAACTGTTTTCAACATTGAAAATAATAAAAATGCACATCAGCATATTAGAATGATTTCTAAAGGATAATTTGAAAACTAAAGATACAGCTGCTGAAAATTTGTCATCACGGGAATAGATGACTTTTAAAAATAGAATCATATACTCAGCAATTCTTTTGAACTGTAATAACATTTCCACAATATTACAGCATTCTTGGAGAGCATAAGAGATTTGAAATGGCTAAGATCGAATGCGATTTTTTTTTTGTTTACACACGTGCATCAAATTCCGACCTGTGTCAGATGTGGGCAAAAAATCTGAATTAGTCTGCCTGAATTACTTAATTTCATGCTCATAAGGGTTCTTCAATCTTTTTCAGCAGAAGGACGATGAGCATAGTCTACATGAATCATTTGTATTAAATACATATACGATGACTCACTGTTTGGCTTCCTCTAGGTGACAAAGGTATTCATAAGCAATATTCTGCCTCCTCCTCTCATCCATTTCTTCTGCCGACAGCCTCTCATCGTCCACAATGGCTGTAGGATAGACAAAGGAAAATAACAGTTGGACAATGCAACACCCGATATCAAGATTAGAGGTTATTTTTCCGTAATGTTGGAATAACACATCAGAACGCTGAGCGTGACATTTTCCTCTCCTGGTTAATCAGCTAATTGTAGCATAGCCAACACAACTACCACTAGACTATTCAGTTACAAACTATGACAAAGGGAAATGAATGAATATGACACCATATAGCCAATTTCCATTCTTCTAATTATATTTTATTCAGAATTTGTGTTTCAGACTGCTTTTGATTTAGTCACGCTGGAATCGTCTTTCAGTAGCTTGAACTAGAAAAAGTGCTTAAGCAATTTGAAGTGAAGGAATGAAGGGAATCTAAAACACCCCACTTATAAGATCAACCAGACGAAACACTGAAGGTGCGTGTATGCTTGAGTAATTTTACACAGTAAACATTACACATGTGCGGAAATAATCAGCGGTATATGTGAAATCATCAGAAGGCAACACTGTTACATCATGTTACTTTAAAAAACTATTTGTGGCTGACATTTACATGATTGCTGCTACATTACTTCTCTGCCACATCTTCACAAGACTGACAGGTTCAACACAATCACTTTACGTCTGGTTAAGTAGCTGGAATCACCTTACATGTGACTTAAGCTGGTCACAAGAAGTTGATGATCAGTCATTTGATGTAATTGGGCCAAAGAAACGATTGATGACATGCCATTAACTGTCCTTTCTCTCAAAAAGATTTTGGACATTTAATTCACATGTGGAATGGCATTGCAATAGATGCAATTATCAAAATCAAGTGCCATCTGCAAACAACTCATACTAGAGTTCTTCATAGAACTAACTTTGCTAATATTTTTTGCCATGCAATGCCAATGACCTTTAAATACCTTGTCCTAAAGTGATTATAGTGGATGTGGACCCAAGTTTCAGAGTTTAAAGTGAATTTATAGTTTGTTTGTTTTTTACTTTACTCACCCCAAACTTTTGAACAATAGTGTATATTTGTAAAATGTTTTGATATAAAGTGTATTTATGGAATTTTGTTTCTTGTTTTTTTCTATAAACGTCATTCAGTTTGATTTTATTCAATACAAAAACATTTTAAAAATATGACTGAAGCTCAGTGTTATAAGAGCATCATTACTTTTTTTATTTTATTTACTTTATCTTGTTATATTGAATAATTTATTTTAATAGCATGAAGCTGCTGTTGTCACTTACTGTAACACACTCACCAATCACATGATGCAACCAACACAATAGGTGCGTTCGGCTTGAAGCAGCGCTGCGCAGAATGATCACTGTATGACATCAAAGTACCGCGAGAGCAATAAGAGAGCAGACGGATCCAATGCATTCGAATCACTCTTGTGGTACTTTGATTTCATACAGTGATCATTCTGTGTACCGCTGCTTCAAGTCAAACGCGCCTAATCGTATTCAGTCCTAGGTAAAACCAAGACTGGATTTCGAATGTGTTAGTGAAACTGTGCAAAGCTGATGTGGTGCAAGATGATCAACATGACGTGACTTAACACATCAACTTGACACAATAGATCAACTGCCAACCACATCTCACCATCAAAACACCATCTATGAAAGCAGCACATACGTTCACAAACTGTAGTGTTTACCACAGAGCTCATGATTGATTTTGAGAGCGGTCTACTAGCAGATGTAGTGGCACTCACGTCACTTGGTTTAATAAGTTATTTGAGTATACAATCGCCCATCCCTTGACTGAAATATTCCGTGCATCTTCTCCAAAGCCTGGTGGAGCCCAGAAACATCAATAAAATAGTAAAATATGACACTTATTATGACTCTTGGTGAAGTAGGTCACACCCACTCTCACACAAAAAAAAGGCAGCAGCTTGACAACAAAACCCAGTGCAGTTAAAAAGAAACCTAAAGAGAACGGGTGATGCTCTGACACGAAATGAGGAGATCATTTTTACAGCACAAGACTGTGTCTGACTATACTAAGTGTTTTCACGATCCTCATTCATCTAGTAATAATTAAGCTTGCTGACACATTGTCCCATGCTGGTCTTTGTTCGGGGAAATTAGATTCAGTTCTCTAATGGCAAACAGCATTGCAAATTTCTCACCCTGACTCACAGGCTCGGGCTAGCCAGATAACCTCTGTGGGGATTCATTACTTAGGTCAGCCTTATCACCTCAGTCTGTCCCACAGACAATAAACTCACTTTCATTTTGAAAACACGGCAACAAAAGTGGGTTCTCACAAAAGTGGCTCTGCATTTAAAATATTATAAACCAGGAAAGACTCATTAGCAATCTGAAGTGCAACAGCCATTTGAGGAAACATCGGTGGGTAGATTTAGCCTGTTGATTAAGATCTGACCTGGCGATGTGTTGTAACAGAGGCACATTTCAGTAACAAAACAACTGAGGTCTTTTATTCAACAGGGGTGCACTAAAGTGATCAAAAGAGATAGTAAAGACTTTTACACTGTCACTGATAATAAGAAATGCTTCTTGATTTTCAAAGGATCATGAGACAACGAAGACTGGAGTACTGGCTGCTGAAAATTCAGCTTTGCCACAATAGAAAAAAAATTATATCTAAAAAGTATTCAAATTTTAAAAAAAGAAGTTATTTTACATTACTGCTTTTATTATATTTTTGATCAGATATATGCAGCCTTGGTGAACATAAGAGACTTCGTTTGAAAACATCTCACCAACCCCAATGTTTGAACAGTAATGTAAACTGTGTCAGCAACCGCACCACACTTCTAGCGGTCGCAAGGTGAACGTCTGTTTGTAAACTGTGGCCATCCAATCTCTCTTTTCAATATGGGCCACAGCTTCCTCATATGACCATGAGATGCAGTGGAGGGCACTTCAGTCCTCCTTGCACGAAATGATGTCATTTCCTCCTGTATGCTTACTTTTTAAGATGAAATCTGTCTGGATTGATCTCTGTCATCTATCACTGTGATGCAGACTTTGGTTCAACTTTTGGGGGGTATCTTCAAACAAACATTTTAAGACGCAGGGTATAGTTGTAACAGATTGTGGAGTTCAATTCAACATGTGAAGCATAAAAATGTCTTGTCCCAATTCCAAAAATCAGCTTTTTGTGAATAACAAATGCAATAAATAACAAAAAGGCTCATGCAAACATCCTATATAAAATGAATGATAATAATTAATTAATTAATTAATTAAAAATTACTGTCAGCAGTTTAGCTGGAATGTGATCTCTGTGCCAGCGTTGGCAGAGAGTTAAGTAAACTTCATCATAATATGAGCCGACATAAATTTAGTTCATCTCTCAACCTTGATTTGATATGGTAGACTTAACTAACAGGTTCTGACACACTACCAACTAGCAGTTTATGCCAGAATCAAATATCTGCTGCAAACAGTATATTAACCATTCTTCATCGTTATATTTTTAATATAATGATGTACACACAGTAAAACAGCATGTCTACCAGCATGGTGAAATTTGTGTGTTTCTAATTAATACAACCTGCACAAATAAACTCCTTAAACAGAATTCCTCAAATATCTGGACTGTATGGACTGTCAGGTGCTTTTACAAAGGGCAGAGGTAATATTTAACTGGAGAAAACTCTCATGAAGCTTCTCTTTGCTCAGACCACAGCATGAGATCTAATGCCATTGCCAAGAATACACAGACACCTTTCTGGGGCAACATAATATAAGGACATGGCAGAGAAAGTTCAGGAATCTAATGCTGGATAGACAGAATAGTTAGGCTAATATAGCATATCTGTAAGGCCCAGAACCAGAAGACATTGCAACGGCTCATTGTGCATTGTCTTATAGAAGTTAACATTCTAGATTAAAAAATGGGAAGTGGAATGACAGAAATATCATTGGTAACTGAGTTTAAACTATAGATAGACCGATTCATCATCAGTTCTGTTATCTAGACTGAATTGTGTTTTTTGTTTTTTTTACACATATCTATACTTTATCTCTTACTGGTCAAGTCAGTCAGTTCAGTCATAAATCATGATATTAAAATTGCCTTAAATGATACCCTTTCAGTTATAACACCTGGATTTTTTTTATAATAACTTTAAATAACAACTATTGATAGACTGATCAATCAGCCATATTAACTTCAAACACACATTTTATGCACTCTAAAAATGCTTGTTCAGATAACCTAAAGGTTAACTGGCTTTTTTCAAGTCAAAAATATTATTCAAAATCTGCCTGTATACATGAGCTCATATTGAACTCATTTTTAAAGCATTAGGTCAGCATCAGTGTGCTTCCAAATACTGCATATTATATAGGCCTATAACATTAACATGTATATTCATACTATTGAGGAAATACATTTTCTCAATATTATGCATGTAACGTTACTGTACATGTGCAACCCAACCACCAACCCACTCCA
Organism: Carassius auratus; assembly: GCF_003368295.1. Classification (NCBI taxonomy): domain Eukaryota; kingdom Metazoa; phylum Chordata; class Actinopteri; order Cypriniformes; family Cyprinidae; genus Carassius; species Carassius auratus. The sequence goes on along the minus strand of NC_039272.1, from coordinate 11,836,544 downwards.
TAAGATGTCAGATTACTGTGGCTGTTACTCTTGCTGACCAACTGTCCAGGGCATTACAGGGCATTCAAATTCAGTTAACCCTCAAATCTAATTAGTTTTATAATTAAAGAGTAGATTCATAACTGATATCAAGTGAAATGGCTCTACTCACATCCATATCGTGGTCTGAGAGAGTTTGCGCCGTCTTCATGGTACATCCTGCTTCCTCTGAAACTCTGCTTAGCCTCCACCAGAAACTTTCTTACACTGACTACAGCCTTTTTTTCTCAAGCGACCAAAACACAATTTGCTCCTGTTATCATAGCCTTGGTTCCAAGTAAAACGGCGTGCCCATTTGCACGGAGGCGCTTTCGGTTACAGCGACTCTTCCTTAGCCTGTCAACCTGATGAAAGCCCTGTGAGCTCGCGCTGAAGCTCCGACCTGACACTGAATGACGCGCTCCACCTGCTGGCGCGTGACGCCACGCCATCTCAACCGCGGCACACACCGACGGGCCGGTTAGAGTATCTTTACCTGATCTCACCTTTAAAACATGCTTTCGCTGTGTTGGGTAAACTAATGCAGCCAGTGCGATTCTGTTATTAAATAATAATCTTGACTTTACGATAAACAAATATTAATTTATACGTTTTAAGATAATTTTGTTAAGTGTGTATTGGACTATAAAACAGCACAAATAAAACCGAAAAATATAAATAAATAGTCTAAATAAAATGTATTCTAGTGTTTGAATTATTAAACAATAGATAAAACAATAGAAACACTGACTGTCATATGAAAATCGAAAATCACATTGGTACCTGATTAAAAGTATCCGACAAAAAAAAAATAATAATAATATTTCTGTTAAAAAGTGCAAGCATTTTGTACAGGTGTAGCCTAATGAAATGCATACATTTTAAAGTTGGACTTAAGTCTTCAAAAGTGTGTGACGTCTGGAATACTAAATTAAAATGTTAATTAATGCACAATCAGTAAAAGAAACAATCAATTAATAATTCTAGTGGTTAGAAAACAAATCAAGTAATTAAAATGTAATTAATTAAAATCAAGATAACATTTATTATTACAAGATAGAAATTCATGAATTTACCATTTCACCATTTCCCATACTTATCCATAAGATCTGGCCCAATACAATGTATTTTACTGGTATCATATTTCATAGATCCTATATTTTACTACTTTATAGTATCTATATAGTATAGTTTCTCATTTAAGAGTAAAAAGGGTCATGAATTAGGTGCAGGCAACACATTTCCTGTAGATGTCAGTGTTGTACTACACTTAAAAAACCAATGCAGGCTTTAATTAGGGGTTAAAATTGGGGAAATTTGCCCTCACTCGTCTATGCAAGTAGTGTTACATTTCTCAGTGATGTTTATGTGTGATATCAGGTCTCCTCTGTGTTCACTCCGTGTTAAAATTAAATATGTTGTTCTGAGCTGACGAGGCTCCTCAACTAACATTTTTAAGATAGGTAGGAGTTGAAACCTATAGGCTATTTACATTGCATTCATTTTAAACTGTCATCCAAGTCTGTTATTTTATATCATCACTGTATAGAGAAAAAATACGCGAAAATGTCAGAAGTTATGCCCGAAATTAAACCATTGAAGTCATTTTTGTGTATTGAATTTAGGCTCATTTTAATCTCAATTAGTATTTAGGCCTACCTAAGGCGAGGCAACCTTGATTTCATTCTTACCTCTAGCCATGTATTTCAAATTTCTTTTATGAGTTCTATTTACTTCAGCATCTACCTGTTCATTTATTTGAAAAGCTATATTAACAGGCCTAAATAACTACAAAAAATATATACCTGTTTTACCTGTTCGTACTTTTGCTATATGTTTTATACATGTTTTATATAATGTATAATCTTTATGTTTTACCTGTTCAAATATTTGTATCTCTGTGGCAGAGCTGTGTGGGAAAGAAAGAGTGTATTCTGTGCTGAAAGTGTGCTTATGTTGACTTGATTTTTTGAAAACACAGCATATTTCATTTCATTCATCGTAAAGTGCGCTCGTTCCTGATTGTGTAGTCAATCTGGCAACCTGCGTGTGCGTCAAGTCTGAGGAGCAGGGGCCGGGTGAAAAAAAAACCCCTCTCCTTTTGAATTTGGACTGCAGTTCAAGCACTCGGTGTCAATACAGCACCTTTAAAATGTGTTTGATGTTGTGTACAGTTGTAGTCAATTTAACCCATGCATTGCACAAAAGAGTAAGTCCAGTCTGTGGAAGGCCGGCCCGTGTTGCTAGGGTGCAAAATGTTTTTTTTTTTTTTATTATTTGATGGAAGTGCGCCTTCTTGTGACCACCGTACGCTCATACACCCATATATTTAAGCAAATTAATTTCTGACAATTAACATAATTTTTATACTGATCGATCATCATTAAAATAATGTTAGAATAAAATAAATTTGACCAATGAAAAATCATTAGATATGACAACATGTCATGCTGAACTAATTTAAACACTTTTTGTTTCATGTAGGCTAATTATAATACATCATCATAACGTATATGTATGGCGCACGCAGTTAAAATAGTTTTTCCAATTATGTGCTCTTAAAGTATAATTTCTAAAAAAAAAAAAAAAATGAGTGAGTGAAAAAATAAAATTATCAGGAGGAGCAAAAAAAATATCAACAAAAATCATAAGTTAACGTGATGTTTGTGTAGTATTTTTACATTTTTAGAACATCTTAACTGGCAACATTGCCTCCATGGAATGTTTTTGCTTGAGTTAACTGCTTATTTTATTTTATTTAAAATAAATTTAAGCTTCTGTCATGTTGCTTTAATATGAGTTACATGACTGCTTGCTTTTAGTTCACCATAAAGTGTATAAATGTCGTTTGAAAAAAAACAGGACTTTAATCTAGCATTCAATTAATTATATTCATTTTCTATATGCACTGTATCCACAACATTGAAATGGCCAAAGGTATTGACAGTGACACAAATTTTGTGTTCTGCATATTTTGCTACTTAAGCTATTGTGGTGTTCATTCACATTGTTTCTACCAAATAAATTCTGTGGCTATGACATCACTTCCGGGGTGTGGCACATCATATTTAACAACCTTGCAGTGAACTGTGATGGTAAGTAAAATGATAGCATGCTGAGGTAAATAATGTTAAGGTTATAAAAATAAAACAACTCATGGATCATTTATAATTGTTACATATTTTGTTATAGGATGTAATGGTGAATCAAAATTGTTAAAAATCACATTCATATTAATCTTCTTGGGGTTTTTTTAATACTTTTGGGCATGACTGTATTTATTATCACAGTTTATTTACTACTTTTTATGTTAATACTTATCAGTATTTATTTTATGTTATATGTTATGTTATCTACTTTATGTTATGTTATGTTATAGTCAAGTTTTGCATTTTCAGAATATATGGAGGTGCAGAAATCCAAAATCCCATCAAGGGCACCAACAGAGCCTGGGCCGGCCCTGAGTCTCTGCATATTTTCTTCTAATAAGCTTTGTTTCATATTACAGACACTCTTCAGCACATCTTTATCACCTTCACAAAATATGAGCTTTATTCTTCTGTATTTTTCTGCCATAAAACATACAACAGTGCGACATTCTCTGGATAGCTGAGCACACAGACCCTAAAAGTTAATAAATACATGCAGTTTTGTTCAGTGATATCTCAGGATGGCTGGCTCTTAGGAACAGTGCTGCAATGACAGATGAACAATAAACAATTTCAGCGGTGTACATACACTACAGATTCATCCACTGCAGTCCCCAATATTGTTTACACACAGTATTCAGCATGTGAGTGGATTACTGTAAATGTACAAAATATACATGAATAAGCACACATTTACCATTTACCCATACACAGATATATACACAAACAGTTTGTACTGTTCACAAACACACACATCATTTCAGACAGCATGTTAACACTATATGCATAAATAAAAAAAGATGAAGACAGGCTTAGATCAAGGACTGTACATTTACTGATCATTTGTAATCTCATTTATAAATAATGCCTTCAAGAAACAGCACAGCTTTGCTGAGAGTGAGACAGCATTAAGCCACTTTGGTTAGTTGGAAGCCAAATCAAATGAAAAACATCAATGGTCCTATATACAGTTCTAATCTTTTTAGAACTTTCTAAAGAAAAAATATATATTATTGTAGACCTCTCAAACCATAGCAAAAACTAGATAACAGTAACACTATTGATTTATGTTGTTCAGAGAACTGTATTTGGCACTGATTGTAAAAAGCTAAACCATCAAATGTAATGTTATGTGTTTCCAAAGAAGAATTTCCAGTGTGATATGATCTATCACAAATCATTCTAATATGGTGATAAAATTATTACTTGTAATTTCTTAAATAAAATTTTAACCGGTAGTGTATGTAAATCTATATTTAAACATCTAAGTCATTTTGTAGAAGCAACCAAAACAGAATTTTATTCACTTGGCTTGGAAATGAAAGTAGTAAATGATTCACGTGTCATCTCTCTTCCCCTCTCCACAGATTGTAGACCCCATATGTTGAGGCGGGCCCTCTAAATCCCCTCTGCACCAACAAACCTGTCATTTCAACAAGATGACTCTTTGACACTGTACATAAAAGAGGCTTTCCGGCACATCGCCAGCCTGATTCTGATCAGTCCTTTCTGTCAGATTGTAAAGATGGTTTGCATGAGTGACCCTGGCAGATACACACTCTATGATATCTAATACAGCAGCCACCTCAAGTTCATACATGATGATGATCTTATGTAGGAGAGGCACAGTTTCAAAAGGCCATTTGCTGTTAGACAAATCACAAATTGGCAGAACAAGACTGATAACACACGCCCGTTGTATATGAAATCAAATAGGCTTGCAATAAAAAGCTTATGAACAAAATATACTCACTCCATTGTATATGAACAAAACATCTGCAGAGCACAAAATAGTTTTTTTTATATTTCCAGAGGAATTTTATACATGAGCATGAGTGCACTGTTGTGGCCTTTTTCATCAGAGGTTAGAGTAAAAAAAAATACAGTAATAATACTTTAAAACAAAAATGGTTGCACTTTATTTTACAGTACGTGTACTAACATGTACTTATAGTGTACTTACAGTGTATTTATCTAAGAAAGTTCTGGTAACACGAGGTAACTACATGGGGTAGGGTTAGGTTTAAGGGTAGGTTCAGGGTTAGTACCTAGTTATTACATAGTTATTGTAATTACTATAATAAGTACATAGTATGTACATGAGGAACAGGACTGTAAAATAAAGTGCTACCACAAAGATAATGGATATTAACCTTGTCATCAACTTACTCAATACTCAGTGAAACTGATTCAACAACAAAACCATTTTCTCTTTCATTAGAAATATATGATACCATATCTGGATAACGTTTTCACTATGTGTAGTCTGAAACTAATAACTGAATAAAGAGTTGTTTACCAGTAGACCGGTCTCAGTCTCTCATCTCTTTAGTAATTCTCAGGATTCAGTCTGCCAGGTGTGATGCAGCTGTGCTGGGCTTTTGGCATATCTGATCATCCTCTCTGCATACTTGAAGCAGATTTGGACTGCTCATTAATAGGTTGTTTTGCTTGAGTCTTAATAAGGGGACATTAATATTTACGCTCACATTCAATCCTGGGCCATTCTAAACCTCTAAAAAGCCAAAAGGAAACATGAGGGTCTTGTTTAAATGAACTGTAAAGTATAAAGGTGCAGAAGTTTTATTATTGCAAAGAAAGTCTAACGACTGTCAAAATATGATGATGCCTAATTGAGAATTATCTTGTTATGAACACAACATAAGTACACTGTATACAACAATGAGGAATGAGGGTTAACTCAAGCCTTTTAAGTTTCTCCAGACCTCCAACACAAGGGTTACATGAGGACATTTGACCTGGTGTCAGGTAGTCGCAATCCCACCAGACCTCCGCCTACGAGCACTGAGGAGGCCAGAAGAATGGGGATGGCTTTGGTGATGCCCACTAAAGATCCAAAAATCAGATTTCCCATCACTGCGGCTAGCTTGCACAGGGCATTACAGAAGCCAAATCCAGTTCCTCTGAAATAGAGAAGTGGAGGGAGAGAGCATGGAAGAGGAAAGGGTAAACGTTGGTGTTACATTGATATTTAATGGGCTTTGAAATCATTAAACAGCTTTGTTGCATGTCTGTTAGCATATTCTATTATTTATGAGTACAAACAAACCTTCTGTCCGTAGGGTACAGCTCTACTGTCACAACATCCAGGGAGTTCCAGGCGGAAATACTCAACCCATTGTACAAGCACAGCATCCCAATCATCATCGACTCACTGGTGCCAAACCACAGGAAGAAGCAACTGATACCAGACAGAATCATGGAAAACCCTGACGAAACACAGAACATTTACAGCAAAACTATTCCTTCACACATTCAAAAAGTATGAATCTCAAATATATCTGCAAAGTGGTCCAACCTGAAACAAAATCTTGTCTCACCTAACATAGACAAGCGGCCAATTTTGTCCATGAGCAGTGCAGATACGATGTTACCAGGCAGAACAGCCAGTGTTCCCAAGAAATTGACGAAGTAGACCCAGTATGCACTATAATCATCCTCAAATGTCATTTGACAGCCTGTTTTGTTGTGGTAAAATGTGCTGTTTACCACATCTGTGTTTATAAGCTTGGAGTCATCAATATCTGTCAAATGAATAAATTAACGAGATTTAAACCACAGTAGAAAGCAATAGTTACTTATTTGCAGGCATGCAGCAAAGTGGTAAAATGGTGAAAATGTGGTCTGTTTTGTGTCAGAAATAAATGACTGTTTTACCAGTGTTATAGAAGACAGCCTCAATAAACGTGCAGTTTCGAAAGAAAGATCCGACTGATGTCACATCCTCAAAAAAGCAGCTATGAAAAGTGGAATTGATGAAAGTGACAGACTTGAATTTCATACCTATGAACCTGAGGAACGGATAAAGAAAATGATTTATGTGATAAGCACACACAGAATAAAAATTAGTACAATAAGAAGATGATTATGGTTACAGTTTGAATAAGTCACCTGTCACTGATAAATAAGCTATTAGTGTGTATCTGGTTCTCAAGGGTGAAATTGAAGGTGAAGTCTTCAATGCGCTCATTGTTATGCCTTTGTACTTTGGAGGCATATTCATCGGCCTGAAGATGTCTGATGACGTCAGGGAACCACACCGATAAACCATAATACCTGCAGAAGTACTGAGTTCTTTAATGATAGGAAAGAATGAAAGAAAGAAAGAAAGAAAGAAAGAAAGAAAGAAAGAAAGAAAGAAAGAAAGAAAGAAAGAAAGAAAGAAAAAGAACGACAGACTAACAGAACGACAGACAGAAAGCACGACAGAAAACAGAACAACTGACAGAAGACAGAACAACAGACAGAAAGCATGACAGAAAACAGAACAACTGACAGAAGACAGAACTATAGACAGACTGAACAACAGACAGACAGAATGACAGGAAGACAGAACGGCAGAATGACTGAAGACAGACAGAACTATAGACAGACAGAACAACAGACAGACAGAATGACAGACAGAACAACATACATACAGAATGACAGGAAGACAGAACGGCAGAATGACTGAAGACAGACAGAACTATAGACAGACAGAATGACAGACAGAACTATAGACAGACAGAATGACAGACAGAACAACAGACAGACAGAACTGTAGACAGATAGAATGACAGAGAGAACAACAGACAGACAGAACAACAGACAGACAGAATGAGAGAGAGAACAACAGACATACAGAACGACAGGAAGACAGAACGGCAGAATAACAGGAGACAGACCGAACAACAGAAAACAGACAGAAAGACAGACAGACAGAGTGATAGACACACAGACAAAATGACAGACAGACAGAAAGAAAGACAGAGAGACAGAGAGAACTACAGACAGAACTATAGATGGACAGACAAACAGACAGGGGTGCATTTCCCAAAACCATAGTTGCTAACCTGTTAGGAACTTTGTTGGTTGGCAATGGGAAATTGCATTGCAACCAACAAAGTTTTATGGCTCAACTATGGTTTTGGGAAACGCACCCCAGATAGACAGAGAGACAGACAGAACAACAGACAGAGCAACAGCATGACAGACAGGAGATCTTACCCAAATGACAGTGTGAACCACACAATAGCAAGTTTGACTGTACTGTCTTTTACTGGATAATTAAAACACTTCAAGAAGTTTAACCAAATCTGGAAGGACAGAAACAGGAGTTTTAATGATCTTTATTTGAATCATAAAAAACAATAAGTATTCTATAATTTCTGCTAATGATTACATAGATGGTATATTTTCTGAAAGGTTACACATCATGACTCACCCCATGAAGCTCAGTCTTTATTCTGAAGATCACTTTCGAGAAAATGTTGCCAGATTCGGTCTGCATCTCGACAAAGTCATCAATCTGCTTTGGGATCTTAATTCTGTTCACCTAAAAGAAGAAACACCAGTTACTAGAGTTCACACTGTAAGCTATAGTTCACAATCCTGATTTATATCCCAGATTTTTATTTTTCTCTACATATCAGATTCAAGTCTAGATTGGAGAAAAGTTTGAAGAAAAAGATCTCAAATCGGATTTGGTCCACTTTTGCCTGCAGTCCATATGGGCTATTCTACAGATTTTTTGGTCATGTAATGCAATGAAATGTGAGTATTTTTTTAAGTTTGACTTGTTCAGTATATTCAGTATTTAAAAGAGAGAGAATATTTTAGGGAGATATAAGAGTGTCTAATTTGGATGACAGCTTGATCTCCATCACTAGGCTGCTCACCAAGCAGCTGAATAAATGACACCAGAAACATCTGTGAAGCCCACATACAGGGCAGGATAAGACAATCATGTATGAATTTAAGCGACTTTAAAGCATGGTTGGTGATCTAAGCAGCTTAAAGTTAACGCAGTGAGGGAATCGACTCACGGTGAAGACTTTCTCGGGCTGTCCACGCGCTCGCATGTTTGTGTCATGAATCTGCTTGAGGATCATCCAGGCCTCATCGTGCTTCCCCACCTGAAAGGATAGAGCAGAAAAATCCCTAAGAGATTAACTGGATTAAGTGGAAACCGCAGCGCTAGATGACAACCGCCCACCTCTATTGCCACGGCAGGCCTAAAAGAGGGGTGTAGGGAGTCACGACAAGCACGCGTCATTAGCTTCAAAGAGAGTCGTGTTCCCTTAAGTCAGGCTGTTTCTTCAGATGTTCAAGTCATAAACTGATGCTTGTACATGCAGTAAACAATAAAGCAGCCATAAGCATCTGAAATGGATTTTGCCCATTTTCTATTTGTAAATTACCCTTATTTCAAACTCAACCAAAACTATAATGAATTATACACTTTCTTTGTATCTCTTCACTTAATTTCACACACTCCTTACCTCCAAGTAGAACCTTGGGCTCTCTGGCATGAACGTTAAGGACACCACGGCACAAACGCAGGGGAGAGCGCACACCACCACAAACACCCTCCAGCTGTGGAATTTATAAGCTGAGCCCATACTGAAACTCCAGCCTGAGGAAAACATCAGACCATTTTTCATGTTATTGATCCAGCACAGACAAAGGGCTTGGCTCCTCGGTAGCACTTCAAGCCACAAAACTGTAGGATTTGAACTAGAAACATTTATCAGTAACTGTTGGGATGTCACAGTGATTATGGTCTGAGTGAACACATCCATTTCATTTGTCCAATGCTGATTGATTACTGTACATAAGAGATGAGTGTGGTGTTCCAGGTGAAGGAACTGAAAAAACATCAGGATTAATGGGTGTTATAGGTTGGGCTTCCTTTTATAATGCAGTCCTGATTTGAGGTTGCAACATAGTATGGAATAACTAAATAAAAAAATCTACATCTAAAACACTGTTAACAAAAACAAACTATTAAAAATTTGTTTCCGTTAACTGAAATAAAGCTGAAACACATGATTGCCCAGTTCTGTTCTAATATTCTTATAGTGCATATATATAAAAGGACTCATCAACACACCATTCAAAACTATTCTGCATTTCTAATTTTCAGTGGTATCAGGCAGGTTTCTGAAATCACGTAAAGCAGCTTTAAGACTGACATGAACTCAGAGAGCGCAATAAAATTATCCCAGGCTGAAAATGTGCTTTTCTCGTTATATTTCATTTTAAGTGGCTCCTTTTCTACTTCTCCTCCATATGCATCTTCTTTTTTTACCAGTAATGTCTTATTCACTGAGCTGTAAAACAGTGTAGGGTCTTAATGATATTATTAAAGTGGAAATGTCCTTTGGAAAGGCACAAGTGTCTTTCATTTATGGTAATGTAAAGTTGCCATTAAAGGAATAGCACACCCAAAATTAAAAGTTGTTTCGAATGTAGACAAGTTTGCTTCCTCATTGGAATAGATATGAAGAAATGTACCATTACATAACTTGCTCACCAATGGATCCTCCACAGTTAATGGGTGCAGTCAAAATAGTCCAAATAGCACAATCCACCATTAATCCACACAACTCCTGTATATTATTTACCCTTGGTAAGCAAATGATGTAAAGGTAAATTTCACCAAATCTGTTCAGATAAAGAAACAAACAAATCTACATCTTGAATTAAATAATGATAATAGGTCACATATAAAAAAACATCCTAAAATGAAGAAAAAGTCACATAATACACACACAGTACGTAAAGAAATCCAGAGTTTTGAAAGAAAGTAATATGGCATGATGAAATATGGAATTCAGTGTGTGTGTGTGTGTGTGTGTGTGTGTGTGTGTGTTCATTAGCGTATCTCTGTGAGGACCTGTGGTAAATAATGAAGGTAACACTACACTGCAGTATGAGTGAGAGTTATGAAGCTGTGATTGCAACAGCAGCCAAGCCCAGAGGGTTAATGTTTCACCCATGTCATTGGAAATCTCATTACATAGATTATGTGCATAATTGACTGAGGAAACGGGTGACTGAGTCAGCAGCTACAGCAGACCTACGGTATTGTACATTGGCTTGCCAGTGGCTCTACTCACAGTCGGCTTTAATGCTAATGAAACGACACAGTCACACACACACACACACACAAACTGTGTAAATGTAATGACTTGAAACATTTCCAATTGTAAGGACATTTATTTTTTATTGTGTTCGAAAACCTAGCAAGTTGCATTCAGATGCAGTAATTTAAAGCATCATAGGCACCAAAAGAAACCTAAATTTCAAATTTTAAATTTTAAATTGCAAGGGCAATGAATTCCGAATTGCATATAAGCATAATACTCAAGCAAAAAAACATGGCCAAAACAGTAAAAGTAATATTCTAATATGCGATTTTGAAAGAGGCACATGAGGTAGGATAAATGTTTATTCAGTCTAATTAAAAAAAATATATGATTTTTCAAAATATGCGAAATGCCCCCAAGTTTGCCAATCTCACGATCAAATCAGAGGAATGCGTTTTGTCCTACATGAGCCAATGATTCCAACAACATAAGACACATGATCCTGCGACTGACGGTTTAGGAGTTACGAGCGATTTCGTATTTTCGACCGCTGTATATCCATACAAATTTCAAGTCTCTACAACTTACGGTTTGGTCTGCACGATCATTTTTACGTGGAAATTGCTCATCTGAGACTATTCAGACAATTTCGATAGGATTTCAATGCTACACGCTTGAACCCTAATTAATTAAATATAAATGGAAATGAGATTGAGCTGCAGGATGTTTATCTGTGGATGTACAAACCAAGTGATCAATGGCAACAGAGCTTTTAAAAGTGGCAGGATGAATTACCCATATAGTACATACCGTGCACTTTTAAAAGCTCTGTTGCCATTGATCACTTGGTTTTTTCATCCACATACAAACCAAATACAGTCCTTTCTAGCATTCCTAGCAGTCTTTCCTACTATAAAATTCTGAAAAGCTCTATTCCAAAATTTAGTCAACTCCCTACTGTCCACTGCCTACTCAGCTCTAAAACTTTATAAGTACTTTATTTGGATAAAATAAAGACACATAGAACACAAATATGGTAAATAACCTACTTTTGTGAACTAGCCCTAGGTTTTTCGTCCGATTGGAACCAAAACAGCACAGAAAGATTCTCTGGAGAGTGATCAATAATTATCAAAAAAAGTTGAACTTTCAACTCACCGTTGCAAAGAGATGCCAAAATGTTAGAAGCAGGAAAGGCAACTTTTAGTTAAATGCCTATAACTCCTGAACGGAAGAGATATCTTCGTCAAATATGGAACACTTATGTAAGAGCTCAAGCTGAGGTCACAGAGAAATATAATAAGGGAAAAAAACATAAAAATGGCTATAAATAGGCAACCATTTGTCCTATCAACATAAAAATCTTGGTTCTAAGTGCCACAAGTGTCTACTGTATGCGTATATTTAAAAAAAAATTAGCACCTATTAGACAAGGTTAATGGAGGCTGATTGTAACAAAACTCAGTTGGCCTGTCGGCCCCAAAGGTCTGTGAGAAATCACTAGAAGTGGCAGGTGGCAGGATTTGCATTGTTTGAGGGTGTAAATGATTGTAAATTGTGCTGTTTTATGCACATACACACAAACTTTACCTCATAGAACCACTGCTAGCAATGAAACCGGTTTTTAAATGACTGAGAAGATGTAAAAACCCTACTTTTGCAAACTAGTCCTAGGTTTTTCAGTCAATCTGGAAAAGACCACAACCGTGCAATTCTCTGGACATTTTAGGTCAATAATTATCAAAAACATGTTGAAATGTACCCTTTAGGGAGCTATAACAGAGTCCTTAAGAAAAGGGGACTGTCCAAATATATCCAAAAACCTATAAAGCCTAAACAAAATAAAATGATAAATGATTTAGATGGTTACGGGCTTGCTAAATAATAATGTATTTTTCCTCATGTGCTTAATTAAGTGCTTGAACCCCAGTTATCGCTGCTTGCAGCTAAATATATTAGTTGTGTTTGTTAAAGCAAGCATTAATATTACAGTCTGAGATTTAAACAACTACCCCCCCACCCACCTTTGATATACTTTGGTGCTTAACCCCAAGACTGTCAGCATTGCAAACAAGAGCAATACCACAAATTGTGCGCCCTCTTTATGTGCCATTTCACAGACAGTAGTTTTATACATGCCACAATAGTTTACATCCAACCAAACTAAATAATCATCCTTTCATAATTAAATTATAAGGAAATTTCCACATAGTAAAAGGGGTGGTGTGGATCTTAAGGACTTGCATATTAGATTAAATTGATTGAGATTGGCAAAAATTAGCACATGTAGACAGTGAGATACAGTAACTGATCACTGAATGACCATATACTTTGAGAACAAGGGAGACTGAATGTAATCTACCCACCCATGGCTGCCCCTCTTCATTGTATACACAGACACCCATTTTACAAAACCTGTGACCGTTTCCCATTGATTTTAGACTATAATACAGACTCCCTAATACTCTCCTAGCCACTGTGTCTGACAGCTTGTCCCCTGCTTGGGCTCCACCATGGGCCATTCATAAATCAAGCACTCCTTTCGTTTTGTCTCACAAGGCAAGGAGAAAAACCTCATTATGATCAATTCAGAGAGAACAAAACAGAGCAAACACCTCCCCCCGCCTACCAAAATAGGAGTGAAAACGTCGTTTTAGCCAAGAGACTATTCTCCATATCCATTCACCTCCTCCCTTCCCCTCTATTCCATCATTTCGTTACTGATGAGAGCAGCTTACTTCCAGAGTAGAGGTTCTCATAAATCATCGGACTATGCTTTCCCCCACAGGAGTCACTTCATCCTTTAAATATCCCTGCAGTGCTCTGTTTCTACATTAATCACTTAACCTAAAGCTCAGATGTTCTCCTCTCCCTCACAGTCATCACTGCCAACACGTGCTGGAGGAACAGCAGACACCTTGACCAGAGCTCGCCGAGAACACTGTTGTAATCAGACTCTACCTGTGTCTTGTGTTATTTCATTTATATGTAAATGAAAAGATAAGTTCAACTTTTGCTTGCTTACTAGAAAGCATCACCATAGTTTTAAGGAGATATTACCTCGATAAAACCATGCTATTTTAGACATGTATAGTTACAGTCCCATGGTTTTTAGACATATAGCATAGCATTTTTTGAAATAGAAATATTCTGTAACAATGTAAAATAAAGGAAAAACCTTGATAATGATGATTAGCAAAACATTCTGGTTATCTTACCGTAGTGAGGTATGATGGCCCAGGCCATGGCAGAGGCATAAATCTCTCCAATCATCCAGAACATGCAGAGCCAGCTTAGATGCTCTCCACGCTTCTCTCTTGCCAATACCTCAGCAAAGTATGAGAACACAATGGGCACTGCTCCACCAATCCTGAAGGACAAGACAAGGAAGAATAAAGTTCAGAGGGTCCAAAAGCTCAGCAAATTATGACATCTGTTTCTAATTTCATCTACTTTCCTTTATAGCGTAATTTTAAAACGTGGATCTGTGGACTTATTTAAGTTGTGTTTAAGCGTGTAAAATAAAGCCTGCCATTACTTTTAATAAACCTTTCTACCATCACCAAATGGAAATGCAAAAAATTTTTCAAAATGGTTTCCCAAACGATCTGCCATTGGTTGAAAAACAGCTCAAGAAAGTGTTGATAATGATACACTTATCAGAAGAGTCAACCTAAAAGGTCTTGTACCGTACAATATGCAGACAAAAAAATATTTTAAGACTAAAAAATTAGTTTTTCACTTGAGGGCAATAAAGAACACTCCTCGCTTATGTCAAATCCAATTAAACAGAAAACACTTTATTGGTGTAAAGTAATTGACTAGACTGAATTAAGTCTAGTTTGTGAGATTAATTAGTCCTGGGTGTCTTCTTGAGTTCAATGTTCAAATAAAAACAATGTAATTTAATTACTAAATGTAGGCATTTAAAAGAATCAAAGAATAACCCAAGTTCTTTTTTTAAGTAAGGATGCATTAAATTAACACTTTAATTCAGTAAGGATACCTAAACAGAGTTTTGAGTCTAGATTAAAAAGTGGCTAATGTTTTAGCACATCTGATCTCTTCCAGAAGCTGATTCCAACTGCGGGCGGCATAGTAACTAAAGGCAGACTCCCCTTGTTTTGTGTGAACCCTTGGTATTTCTAAATCCTGCTGATCTGAGTGGTCAGTTAGGTATATTATTTATATTCAGTGAGCATATCTGCAATGTATTTTGGTCCTAGGTGATTGAGTGATTTATAAACGAGTAAAAGTACTTTAAAATCAATCCTAAATGTAACTGGAAGCTAGTCTAAGGGCCTGAGGACTGCTGTGATATGCTCAGATCTTCTGGTTCTAGTAATAATTCTAACAGCAGCATTCTGGACTCTGCAGCTGTCTAATGGTGTCCTTGGGAAGGCCGGTGAGGAGACCATTACAATAGTCCACCCTGCTGGTGATAAAGGCATGAACAAGTTTCTCCAAGTCTGGACTGGAAACAAAACATCTTATTCTTACAATGTTTTTAGATGGTAGTATGCTGATTTACAGTAGTTACTTGCTTTGACATGACTACTGAAACTAACGTCTGTCTCCAGAATCACACCAAGATTCCTGACTTGATTTTTAGTTGAATCAAGGTATGCATTCACCTGGAAAACTTCATCTTTGTTTCCAAATGTAATGACTTGAGTTTTTTTCTTGTTTAACTGAAGAAAGTCCTGGTACATCCCACTATTAATTTTATCAATGTAATGGCAGAGGGAGTCAATGGGGCTGTAGTTTATTGGGTGATATGCCTAGGTAAATCTGGGTATCATCAGCATAGCTGTGATAGGCAATTTGGTTGTTTCTTATTATTTGACTTAGTGGGAGCATATGCAGGCTAAACAAGAACGGTGCAAGAATTGAGCCTTGACTGAAGAAGGCTTGCTGCCGAAACGTTTGACTGTTGATTGCTCTGTCGCAAAATTAAAATAAATGTAAAAGTTATTAAGAAGATAGAGCGAGTGCAGATCCCTTACTTGAAAGTGATGTTATTGATTGATCAACCCAAAACTGAAGTTGAGCTCAGTGATTTACATTTTTTCAGAACTTCCTATCCAACAAATAATTCTGAAAAAAAAAATGTATTTTGGTATCTTTCAAGAACATTAAGAAATCTAACTGTACATGGTACCACTCATCACTACAACCAAATTGACATTTTAATTAGCAACAACATTCTGTGAAATGCATAATAGGAGCCACAAGCCAAATGTTTTCAAAGATTCACAATAACTCCATCATCAGAGAGACAAGTGCTTTAGCCATGGACCCACAGACAGTCTCCGCCAGCAATGGAGAATCAAAGAGTCAAGAACGCAGCACTGTAGAGGCTATTGATCAAGCCAGATGTAATGTATTGCCTGTCTGAAAAAGACTATTATCTAAAGAATAGGAGAGACATTCTCGTTTTAGAGGTGGGTTGATAAAAGATGCCCATTGTACAGTTCCTCATGATACCAACAGAGAATTCTTTCCAGAAACCCAAGTCAAAATGCAGATGGGGACTATGTCTAGGTAGTGTATTAAATTGATATTTTCCTACGTCTGCTTGCTTACACACAAGAGCGGCAGAGATATTTTTACAGTTTTTTTTTCTTCATTACAAACTTCACAAGAATCACCATAGGATGTACAGTATGTGCTCAAAAAAACCTATAAGGATATGGATTATGGTATCAAATATTAGCCACAATCATAACTGCATTTTCCCCATCAACATCTTTATACTTCTCTTCTTTATATTAACAGCTTTTTATTTTATATATATATATATATATATATATATATATATATATATATATATATATATATATATAATAAAAAGCAAGGTTGGGGGTTCGAATCCCCGGGAACGCATGATATGTAAAAATTGATAGCCTGAATGCACTGTAAGTCGCTTTGGATAAAAGCTTCTGCTAAATGCATAAATGTAATTTTTTTAATTTAATTAAATTTTAATATAAAGAAGAGAAGTATAAAGATGTTGATTTATATATATATATATATATATATATATATAT
Source organism: Carassius auratus (assembly GCF_003368295.1). Lineage (NCBI taxonomy): Eukaryota > Metazoa > Chordata > Actinopteri > Cypriniformes > Cyprinidae > Carassius > Carassius auratus. The sequence goes on along the minus strand of NC_039272.1, from coordinate 11,819,456 downwards.
ATATATATATATATATATATATATATATATATATATATATATATATATATATATTGTATTACACCCAGACTATTGTTCAGCCTTTTAGAGTCTCTGCTGATAAAAGTTAATAGATATTATTATGTCTTACCTGTCAGTTTTTATCAATTTAATGCATCCTTACTGAATGTATGTTTCTTTCAACAAAAATCTTACTGGCCCCAAACATTTCAACAAAAGTCTAAATATTGATATATTTCTTTGTATTAATAAATCTAAAGTCTCTGTCAAGATCCACGTTTTGGACTTGACAAATGTAATATCTTGAAGATGTACCACAGATTGTGTGGTGAAGGAAACAGACTCACCCGAAGCCAGCTATCATGCGACAGAGCAGGAAGAAGCCATAGCCCTGCACAAAAGAAGACAGGAAGGCGAAGAAGCCATTCATGGACATGCAAATCAGCAGACACTGCCGTCTGCCCACCTTGTCAGCCATGCCTCCCCAGAAGAAGGCCCCTACCATCATCCCCAAATACACAATGCTGCCTGTAGTAAATAAAATGGGGGGGAGAGAACAAAGTGAAACAGTGAGAACACACAACTCAGGTGGAGAAATACACATACTGACGCAGACATATTCAGGAGAGTTTGTTTTTTCTTCATTCTTGTTTGGCGACTCATTTATATATACTGGTTTATATGCAGTTTCTTCCCAGAGCAAGAATACCATTAAACTTTCATTTGACTGATGTTTTCACCTAAGGACTTTCTTTGTTGTTTTCTGGGTGAAATGAAGGAGACTTTCCGTGATGATGATGCTATAAGCAAGGGAGTTTGTGTGCGGTAAAATGTTGATTACATAAGTAGCCCAAAGGAAAAACAAATAACCATTAAAAATGTATCAGACTTCAGTGATCTCAGAATTCTATATAGAAGTCCTCATCACAAGATTTAACTGAAAAAGAACTTCTGCTATTGTTTATTGTACTAAGATGCCTTTCATAGGAGAATTAGATGGTGCACAGATAAAAAAAAAACACCCTGAATATCTGTTAAATATAGCAATATACACCAAATACACCAAATAAAATAAAATAAAATAATAATATTCTTCTGTAGTAGACTGATTTTTCTATTTCTATTTAATCTGTTTAACATGCAATTGGAAAAAAAATGGAAAAAGCTTGGTTCATTAGAAGTAAACTAATTTACAGTTGAGGTCAAAAGTTTACACCCCCCTTTCAGAATCAGCTAAATGTTAATTATATTACCAAAATAAGAGGGATCATAGAAAATGCATGTTATTGTTCATTTAGTACTGACCTGAATAAGATATTTCACATAAAATATGTTTACATATAGTCCACGAGAGAAAATAATAGGTGAATTTATCAAAATGAAAGAGTTCAATAGTTTACATCCTTGATTCTTAATACTGTGTCCTTACCTGAATGATGCACAGCTGTTTTTTTTTTTTTTGTTGGTTTTTTTTTTTTGTGATTTGTGATTTGGTTTTATTTAGATGTTCATGAATTCCTTGTTTGTCTTGAACAGTTAAACTGCCTGCTGTTCTTCTGCCTGCAGGTCCCACAAATTCTTTGGTTTTCCAGCATTTTTGTGTATTTGAACCCTTTCCAATTATGACTATATGATTTAGAAATCCATCTAGTCACACTGAGGACAACTGAGGGACTCATACGCAACTATAACGGAAGGTTCAAATGGTCACTGATGCTCCAGAAGGAAAAACCACGCATTTAGACCCAGGGGGTGAAAACTTTTGAACAGAATGGAGATGTGTTTGTTTTTCTTATTTTCCCTAAATATCATATTTTTCATTTAATACTGCCCATCAGAGGCTACAGGAGATAGTTATATGTTTCCTAGAAGATACATAAGTTCAATTTACCCTGATCTTCAAATTCAAAGAAAATGGCACACCCTGCTCCTAATGCATGGTTTTTCCTTCTGGAACATCAGTGAGCATCTGAACCTTCTGTTGCATATGAATCCCTCAGTTGTCCTCAGTGTGAAAAGATGGATCTCAAAATCATACAGTCATTGTAAGAAAGGGTTCAAAAACACAGAAAATGCTGGAAAACGTCTCTAGGTTACGCATGTAACCATGGTTCCTCAAGGGAAGGAGACGCTGCGTCAAAAACGCAATGGGGGAATGCGTCTAGCATGAGAAACTCTGAATATCGTGTGTAATCTGTCCAATGGAAGAGTTTGACATCATGGGCAGGGTGACGTAAGGGACCAGGAAGCTGTTAAAGCACGTGCCGTGCTGCTGGTGTAAGCTTCGAGTATCCCTGCCTAGTGTGTTTCCAAAGAGCATAGCTTAGGACAAGAGGACAGAAGCGCCTGGAGTAACTGGCATATCTAGGCCATAAAATCTTGCAGAAGTGGACCACCCCACAGCGTTGCAGATGTCCAGCATGGATACACCTACTAGGAAGGCCTTGGAGGCTGTCATACCCCGTGTAGAGTGAGCCTTGGCCATGCCGGGCACAAAGTCGAGATAAGTAGGGGCCACTGAGAGGGTCTGAAGATCTCCAACTCTCCTCAGAGAGGTGATAGCCAACAGAAAGGTAGTTTTAAGGGTCAGATGTCTGTCTGATATATCTTGTATTGGCTCAAATGGAGCTTTACAAAGAGCCTCTAACACCACAACCAAGTCCCAGGGGGGAATACAGGACTGTACTGAGGGCCTCAACCTCAGCGCACCGCAAAGGAAACGTGTAACTAGGGGGTGTCTTCCCAAAGTCTGACCATCGAGAGGGACATGGTGGCCGAAATGGCCTCCACATAAACCTTCAGCGTGGAGTGGGTCAACCCTGCAGAGAACCTGGCTTGCAGAAACTCCAGAACGGTACTAACTGGGCAGTTAGCTGGGTCAAGCTGACGATCTCTGCACCATGGGGTGAAGAGTTTCCACCTCAGGGTTTACAGTTTGCAAAGTACAGTTGCTGGATAAACTAGAGAGAACCAAAGGGGACAATGTGATGTCTCTCGAGTCGCAATGAGGTCCACCTGAGCTTTGCCAAAAATTTCTCCATATCTGCTTCACCACCTCGGGTGAAGCTTCCATTCCCCGGGCCTTGGCGCCTGCCTCGACAGTATGTCTGCTCCCACATTTTACTTCCCAGGAATATACACTGCTCTGAGTGAGAGGAGTTTGCCCTTGGACCACACAAGGATCTGGTGCGCCAGCTTGTACAAGGGGCATGAACACAGACCTCCCTGGTGGTTGATATAAGAGACCACCTATGTGTTGTCACTGCGCACCAACACATGGTGACCCCTCAGGTCTGGGAGGAAGTATTTTAGTGCTCGATAAACGGCTAGAATCTCTAGACAATTGATATGCCATGTCAGATGGTGACCACTCCACAGACCATGGGCAGGGTGGCTACTCATGACCGCACCCCAACCAGTGAGGGACGCATCCGTTGCTAGTGTTACAGGGTGACAAGGAGCTCCGAACACCGGGCCCTGATTCAAGAACCAAGGTTTCTTCCATATGTCTAAGGCATGGAGGTATCGCCGCGTGACTTTGATAGTTCGAAGTGGATTCCCCCTCATTCCAGACGTGTCTGCATCGTGGTTGAATCCCACACTATGCCTAGATAGGTGGTTCTCTTAACTGGAGAAAGTACACTCTTCTTGGCATTCAGTCTCAAACCCAGCTCCCCCATATGTGCAAGAACGACATCTCGATGTCGAACCGCCATCTGCTCTGATTGAGCTAAAATCAACCAATCGTTGATATATAATTGAGAATGTGGATGCCCTGCATACGCAGAGGAACCTGAGCCACATCTAGACATTTCTGTTTGGCAGACTGACCCACCGTGGGCACTGAGGTGAGACGGGGACTCTGTAATGCGGTGTACGTTGCTCTACCCCAGCAGGGGCTGCCCTCTGAAGCCCTGACCCTCCGGTGTCAGGACTTCTTGGACGAGGACTTCTTATCTTCGATCACTGCCCTAAGATCTTGTTTGGGCTTAGAAGTCCCCGACTGAGAGCTCTGTTTTTGAGCCTCTCTATATGAGGAGCTGGCATGCGGCTGGGGCATCTTGCTGAGGGAGAAACTTATGGATTGGCGCCACTTGTTTATGTGCCTCCTGAAACCTGTCGACGACTGAGCTGACAGCGTCGCCGAACAGGCCAGAAGGCTGAAGCAGTGCGTGCATAAGGCAAACCCTGTCCTTCTCCTTCAGACTGAATTTTAGCTGTTTTGTCAGATATAGAGAGCATAATAGAGAGAAATGAGGAGAAGTTGGTGGATTGATAGTTGTATTTAAAGAGATGCATTGACACTTTTTACACAGAGCATGTGCTGCAATGTACAAAACCTTTTGGAGATTTGCTGATTTTTCAAAGTGTCAATTCTCAACTGATACAGCAGCTTTCTTTGTGACCAAGCACTAACAATTTTGCTGCTGTAGAACCAACACAGCAACTAATAGTGAGAAGTAAACTGCTTTGTTGGTACAGTAACATACCTGCTAAATAGATTCACTTTGGAGATCGTCCCCTTGGAATTATAAGGTTCTATCTGCGTTCTGAGCAGTTTTAAGATATTGAGCTTCAAAGTTTTTGTGTTCCAACTCAACTTCAATGACATTTTTTTAGGTTTTATAAGATTCAACTTATTTTTTAAGTCAGTTGAAATTACTTGTAAACCCAAATTAAATAAATGTATAAATCTAAAGCAGCAACTGAACTTAGATTTTTAAATAGGCTTGAAATAGGCAGAGTTTTTACATTCCCCTGAGAAACTTTTCATTCCCTGACAAAACTGGCGATGGAAATATTAGGAGGTGGAAGAAAAAAGCAAATGCAAAGTTATCATAAGAACACAAAGCATTTAGCAAGAGAACCAATTTTTCCCATATTTCATATCTTTCAAGAGGAAAGCACAAGTGCTCATTAGTTCAGGGCTTTTTAAAAATGAATCACACCCATAAGACGAGCAACTTACAAATTAAACAATAAACTATACTTTTACTACCTGGATTGAGGTGATTTTTCCATTGTCAGCTTGTCTTTAGGATCTGTGTGTAAAAAACATCTGGGTGTATGGAGCAACCAAGTTGAAATGATTGTTGCAGTATGATTTATATTCTGTTGCTGAATATATGGGCCATAAAATTTAAAATAGAGCATTAAACAGAGAACTGAACGAGAATAAAAGGTTGGCAAAATAGATTCAGAAAGGCAGGATTATTTTAAGCAAATGTTCTCTGTAAAATCAAGTGTGTGTGTGTGTGTGTGTGTGTGTGTGTGTCTATATATATATATATATATATATATATATATATATCTGTCTTTTTCTCTCTCGCACACATTGAGAAGCTGTGCAGGTCTTGTAATCTCTGCAGTGGGTGATTTCACTGCAGTTTAGCCAAGCTCAGTGTCTCAGTCACCAATGCACAAAACAAGATAGATAAAGAGAATAATGAGAGAGGGTGGACAGAGAAAGAGAGCGAGAAAAGGGGTTATGATAAGATGTAGTAGATAAATCAGCCACAGATTTATAGACGAAGATAGGCTCCTGAGTAATGGAAGACATATTACACAACGTGTTCACAACACCATCCATTACTGTAACTGTGTGATGCAGCAATTTTCCATTGCCTTCTTTCTATAGAATACTAAATGCTAAATATAATACTAAATATATTTGAATCAAGACGAATAGTCTGATTGTAGTTGGGTAATAAAGCCAATAGACTGTGAAACTACATTGTACTAAATTGTCCTGTACAGGCAGAAATGGCTCAAATAATGTCTGCATGTATGAACTCATGATAGCCTTGAATAATGCCTGGGAGAATGATAGTTCATATAAAAATGCACGTATGTCAGTAACGTTACACAACTTGTTCAGTCCACGTCGGTTCTGGTCATACAGAACATATCATCCAAACTCTCAAAATGTTGTTTCTTGAAAATTCACTACAGCAAAATAATTTGGTCTCAGTAAAAAGCTCAAATAGAAAAGGCCCCTTATATTAAGCATCTGTTTAAACATTTGTTTAAACATCTCAATATTCTTCAAACTCGAAGCATAGTGTATGAATTTCTGCTGGTGACTTTTTTCTTTTTAGCTAGAAAGTATAAATCACTGTATACTGTGTATTGTATGGAAAAGAGAAGCCTGGACATTCTGCTAAACCTCTTACTATTAGATTTCATGAAAAAAAGCATACAGTACAGTATATGGTTTTTGAATGACTTGAGGATGTTTAAATGACTACAGAAAATGAATGTGTGAATTGTGATAAGGTTTAAACATCAGAAGTGGAATGTGGCACTGTGCCATTTCACTAGTCACACTATGATAGCAAACAGAAAAAGAGTCAACACTTGAATGCTAACTAGGACCTGCAGAAAGTTCGTATTCTGCAGCATCCCACACTAAATCACCACTGCATGACTGTGTCTGCTGGAGAACAGCCATTACCTTACTTACCTTACCGAGAGATACACGACTGAATTAGATTGTTGTAAGTCAGCAGGCTCTGAATTTCTGCCTAAATATCTCCTTGAAACAATGCATTGTTCTCTAGAAAAATGTTTGTAGTTTTTTGTAGTAGGTTTTTTTAAAGCAAGAATGACAGTCCAGACTTCTAAACTGTTACAAAAAGAAATCCATTAAAAATAAATCCTTTCAAACTTTCAATTCATCAAAGAATTCTGAAAAAAATATCATTGTATTAAGTAAAAAACATTTACAAAATATAATTTATACAGTATCTATATCTCTCTCTCTCTCTCTCTCTCTCTCTCTCTCTATATATATATATATATATATATATATATATATATATATATAATGTTTACAATATTTCTGTTTTTAATGTATTTTGTTTTAAATAAAAGCAGCTGTTGTGAGTTTAAAAAGATTAAAAAGAAATAAAAGCATTTCAAAGCCATTTTGAAGTCTTTTGATCCCCAAACAGTGTTTCAATCTTTCTGGCTGAGGAGCAGCAAATTCTTCTGCTGATGACCGTATCTGATCTCAAAAGCCAGTAGCTGTACCGGCAGTCACAGCCGGCCACGTGCGATTATGTCTTAAAAGCCATTGACAGAGTAAGGACAAAGAGAGAGAGGGAGCATGAAAGAGAGGGAAGCAGAGCATGCCACACAATGCCCTGAGGGCTCTCCAGATGAGTGCATAAGTGAAGAAAAAGAAGGATAAAAAAAGAAGGATAGGGAGAAAGAGAGATACTCAGACTTGATTAAACTGATAAAACACATAAGAATGTCAATTTATATGAAGATCAATGACATGACCCTAAACCAGGTCAATGAGAACCGTTTAAAGAAGTATCATACACTTGCTCAAGTAATAACAAATTACATTTGGTAATGTTGCTTCCTTTTTGTCCAGTATAGTAAACTGTCTGGCCACACTAAATAATAATCTACTTCTGAATACAACAGCCTACAATAATTATAAATAAATATAATAGGTCATGTAATTCAAAAGAAAAAATACTACCGTGTTTAGTTAATATTTTTGGAAAATATTACTCTCATGCTCAACTTGACCATTTCATTCAAAAGTAAAACAATGATTTTAAGATCATATTTTAATTTAAAATTGCTGATTACTTTTTAAATATAATTTTTTAATGTAATTTTTCCTGTGACAGCAAAGCAACATTTTCCCCAGTAATAACTCCAGGCTTTAATGTCACATAATCCTTCAGAAATCATTCCAATATATTTATTTGCTGCTTTTCGTTCATCGTTCAAGACCTTCGTTAATCTTTGGAACACAGATTAAGATATTTTTGATGAAATCCGAGAGCAAGGGTCCTACCACGGTCAAGGCACAGAAACGTAGTTAAGAAATTGTTAAAATAGTCAATGTGACATCAGTGGTTCAAATGTTTTAATGTTTTAGTTGTTTTAACAACTTCCTAAAGCTACGATAATACTTTTTGTGCAAAAAGAAAACTAAAATAATGAATTAATTCAACAATTCTTCTCCTCTGCGTCACCCTAGGGCACCATTTTGGAGAGTATCACGACACATGCACATGCTCTGATTGTAAACAAGACACAGCTCGTGATTGTTATACACTAACAGCACCACATGCATGCTTTGTTTACATGCTGGAAAAGCACACATACGGCAGTTTGTTTATTTAACAGGGACAATACACTAGGCATTGTTATACAGAGACAACCGATGCCGTGTACATAGGGCATATAGCATGCAGCTAGTTTGCAGCCCTCGTCCCTGGCCTCTTCTGTGGCACGGTCCCTTGCATCGTGATCTTCTCCAAAATGGAAAATGGTATCACAAAATGGTTACAGGTTTGGAATGACATGAGGGTGAGTAATTGATTATATAATTTTTGGGTGAACTAAGCCTGGCACTAGCAACACCAAGCTCACGGATTGAATTCCCAGGGAATGTATGATTGTTAAAATGCAAGCTTTTCATACAATGTGTGATATGCATGAATATAGTGTTTATCTACAGTAGTTACATTCCTTCTACATTCTTACCTAGCCATCCAGAGCTCGAGTCAGGCACACACATATCCGTCTCTGCACTAGGAAGAACAAAGCCCACAACGAAGACCTCCACACCATCAGACATGAGCGCCAGGCCCAGGGTGAAGAACAGCTGCCACTGAAACCTGCCATGTCCACACTCCTGTATGATGAGCTCGTACTGCTGCGCCAGCTCCTCCTCGTCCGCCTGCCTCTCGTTCTCCAGCTCTCTCCGGTCCTTCAGGCCATCCGCCACCGGCTGTCCCAGAGCCAGCTGTCCATCTCTGGCCTTTGCATCCGAGGGGATCCCCTGGTACTCCCCTTCATATATCTCATCCTCATCATCGTGACCCTCAGTGGCGTCGCTGGATCCCTCTTCATCATTGGCGTCATTTCCTGTGTAGTTCCCACCCGGCTGGCTGTAGTAGTCATCGTCTTCATCCCGGAAGCGCTGGTAGGAGCGACTTTGGGAGTACTCGTCTGAGGCACGGTCCACAACTTTGATGACCTTCTTAACAGCTTGTCGTTTGGTCTCCTTAGCAATGTCTCTGGCGCCCTTCATGAGGGAAGACGTGTCTTGTGGAGCTGTATCAACCATGATTCGATGTTGGAGGGGAAGAGGTCTGCAGTCACCACAGAAGAGGTGCTTTTGTCTTTATGGCTCTCATGAGTCTGGGAGAAACACAGGTTTAAAGTTATATTGTGAGGGCTAAAGCTTTGGGTTACATAGGTCATAAAACTATGCACTGTATTTAGAATTTTTTTTAAACAAATGTTATAGACTGCAAAATAGTTTAGTGATCGTAAACAGAAAGTGAACAAAATTTTGTATGCCGATGAAACACCATGTGATCATAATCTCTGCCATACTGCGAGCCATGTACACCATGTGAATGAGTCGGGGACTTTACAACAGCTAATGGATCAAGAGAGTGAGCTTGTTTTACTTTCATTGTGTTTACATGCCGTTGGGAAGCTGAGTGCTCAGGCTGTGGAGTAATCCATTATTGGCTGACTGAATGGATGTGGACCATGTGTCTGTCTGAGAGGTCCGGCAGCCCCAGTGAACTGCATGATTGGCCCCTCGGTGAAGACACAGCACTTCCCCCCAATCTACCTGCGTAATGCTGTGGGATCTGCTCACAAATGATGGACGGTAGAATCATCCGCGTAGATCATCAGCTGTAACAGCTTCGGATAACACTGTAATATTTCAAATACAACTAAATCTAAATCAGTCTGAGATCATTTCCTAACTGAAAAGCAGCATTCTCTGTGTTTTACTGATCGGACTAGGACCAGCTTAACCTGAGAGCACAGTTTAGGTACAATCAGTCGCAAGTGGATTGAAAATAGGCCTCATGATAGCCTCTGTCGAAATGATGTATGGTGTTTCTGTTCTCTACGCCTTCTCTGGTGCACTGGGGTCAGGTTCTATGCTAGAACATTACAGCATATTTGCCAAGCTGGCATGAATAACAATGGTTTTAAGAGGCAAGCTGTAAAATTACCTGTCAATATGTTTAAGATAAGGAGAGGGGGCAAATGTGAAAAAAAAAATAAACTAAATGTGGCATTTCAAATCATTTCAGCCTATAAGAACAAAATCAGTTACAATATTTTACACAGTCAGTGAAATTTCTTTCAGTTTCGGGGTGTAAAATAGGCTAAATAGTTTACATATATGTGTTGCTACAATAGATGTTACCCTGATGTTTATTTTTTTCTAAGGTATAAGTATAATACTCACAGAAGTGATTAATATAAGGCAGAAAAAATATGAAGTGCTAACGATTTTAAATTTAGACAGTTATTAGTATTTTTATGGACTGTCTGACAGACAAGTAAGCTGAAAGAGTGAATGTCCTTTTTTTGTTGTTGTTGTCAGGCAGTGTGAATAAGCCAGGTTCAATCTCCTAATGGTTTGGAGAGGACATAATCACATTAAAACAAAAAAACATGACCTTGTCTATAAGAAGGACAGGGAATCTTGTGCTAAGAGATTGCTTCAGGAATTTATTATATTATGGAGACAGAGGAAAGAAGAAAAGTTTTGGGGAAGGTTGAATTAGCTGTCTGGTGTAAAAAAAAAAAAAAAGTTTATGAAAATCCAAGCAAAATCCAAAGCATGTGCTGTCAATTTTACTAACATTACTTTGTTTTTTCATTTTGAATACAATTCTTCCATTTGTGCAAAAGGCCTCATTCAGCCATATATTCATCAAGACAAAAACAGATTTCTTGTTCAGCAAATTTTCATTTTCAGTAATTTATATGATTGTTTTGACAGCTGTGTATATATTTTTATTGGAAAATCGTGTTAAGTGAGCTGTCTTTATTTCAATCATCCTACAAAACAAAGATACCCAGGATAGTTTTTTAATAGTTGAACATATTTTAGGCCACTCAACACACAAGGACACTGATAATCAACAAATGTAAAAAAAAAAATGAAGCCAGCAAACAGCGAAACAATAAGTCTATGACAGCTGCATTGCTGGACTCACAAACCCTAAAACTCACATAACCTTTTAGCAATATGAAATTCAGTTGTCACAAAGACAACCGTGTTCATCTATTTAGGACAACATTTGGAGGAATATTAAGAAAACTGCATTTTGTTCAGCATACGCTGTCAGCACAAGATTTTTTGTCTGACAGTGCGTCGTGACAACTGAACAGATGGAGAGGAAAATCATTTTGAAACCTTCCTCTAGTCTCAATTTATTTTCTAATTCTATCTGAATTATTTTTGCTAATATTATGGCATGACAGTATTCAGTTATTGTATCTAAGAAAGACAATGTTGAGTTATGGCAAGGAAAACAAATTTGGAAGAAGCAGTAGTCTACATTACAATGTAAATGAATCCCGCTGAACATGTTTAACACTATTCTAATGTACTTGCTCATATATATGTTCATCTTGAATCTGTGAAACATCAGGGTATGATGACGCACTGGCATGCATGCTAAAGAGAAAAAAGTAGGCTGGGATTATATGAGGCTTGTCGCTCTCAATCACGACACGGCCGGCTGCATCACTCTGCAGGTAATTCAATAAAGCCTATTCTCAATGGGCAGAGCAAACCTTCCCACCAGCATGAGCACTGCTACAGGAGCAGATTCTAATCTTAACATCGGACATGTGTTCCCAGTCATGCAAACTAAACGCAACAGACAAAAAAAAAAAAAAAAAAAAAAAAAAAAAACCTTAGAAAAAAGTCTTGAGGATGCCAATATTAAAGGACATTTACTGCATATTTACACAATGCACCAAATAAATGATTTATCTCTGAATTGCCTTAGTGGTTATGCAGCCTAATGAGGCAAATGCATGCAGCTGAACTATATGAAAGCAAAGATAAAAGCCTGGTCAATGCAGCATCACTGATGAAATGCTCTGCAGTCCTCAAGGATACAACCTTGGAATTACTGTAGAGCTGAATGAGTTTAAAGTGCATGACTAAAATGAAAAGCTGGATTGGTCTCCGCTTTTATAGAAAGCATGGCCACAATTGTTTTAATTCATTTTCTTTTATAAAATGGCTAAACATGAGCATTTTACAACCAGCTTATCCATAATCAAAATGAATTTTAGGGGATTTAAAGTTTCAAGACTTCGGAAAACAAACTTGTCTCAGTCCAATAAAGCTGAATAAAAAAAAATCACCCAATAAGTGACATGGCTCAACGAGCCTATTAAACCTTATTTGACTCCAAACAAAGACTCAAAATTTGGCTGTTAATGATTTTGGCTGTGTGTGTAATTATCTAAGATAAAAAATAAAGTAGGTCTATACAAATATAAATGTAAAAAATAGAGAGAAAAAATAGAGTATTGGACATAGAAAGCGGGTCCTGTCAAAATAATGTACTAAACTAATAATAAGAAATTAACGAATTAATGTATTTTGTAGTTATTGATAAACTTGTATGAGATAAACAAATACATATTTGTAAAAAAAAAAAAAAAAAAAACTTTGGATAGGGTAGCCTAGGCTACTACATTTTTATCAGCCTACAATACCCGTGGTAACAGGGTTGCAGGTAAAGCTTTAATACAGTCAACGCTCAGTGTAAAAACTTGTTGTAGAAAGGATTCAATTTATGTTACTTTTTGGGTGTCATATATCCAAGAAGGAATATTAAAAAAATGTCATACACTTTTGTAATCTTGTTCTTGGCAGTTCTCTGTCTGTGTGTCTCAGCAGTGCTCGTGGTGCCTGCGGCGGGGGATCCGCGCGCTGTGCTCTGTTCCAGCCACCGATCAGTCGCTTTCGTTCATGTCAAAACTGACTCCTGAGCAACGCTCAACACCGGCCACTCTCCTCTAATCATTTTTTTTTTTATAAACGACCGAACGGAACGTATAAGGACTATGTCTAAATTAAACACATTCAAATAAACCAATTTTAGTTCTGTTTTTGGGGTCCAGACCTGAACGTCTGAATAAACAACTTTTGTTGCCTGGACAAACTGAACTGTCAGTGTAATTTTAATTTCCTGTGCATGCGTCTTCTTTATGACAAACTACACAGTGCTAGTCAGATGATAGTAAGAATTTTAAATTATTTATAAAATAAATTAAGAAAAATTATTTCGTACAGTGATATAGCAAAATGTGTTGTTATGAGGCTCTTTAAAGATTTGACTCACCATTAAGGGAGCAGATGATATGTCGATGTTTGCTCTCCATTACGAGACGCCCGCCGTTGCTAATGAATAAACATTTATTTGTGTCGTAAATATATTCGTCAACTAAAGCAAGAGCTGACGGTGTTTAAGCGCTGCAGCTCCGTCTCTGCAGTACTTCAAGGAACTGAAGAGAGAGAGGGGGGGGGGGGGTGGACTTGCTGTGTGTTGTAGTAATAATGCTATGCGGAGAGACCTGACGGAAACACCGCGGTATGACGTAAAGAAACCCCCTACAAGAGATGTATGACGACTGTCCTATTGAAAGTCAAATCCGGCATTTGCAGATCACGACAAACTGGCGTGATTTAAAGGTGCACTCAGCATATTAAGAGGTTTTAAGAAAAGTTTAATGCATTGCAATTAAGAAAGTTTTACGCATTAAATTAGGTTTTGTTGGTCTTTTGCATAAGACATTTTATAAACAACCTCAAGTTGATTTCACGTGGTCGAAAATGCATTGCATGGAATAAACTGGATATTTCTGTTGTGACAAACACCTAAATATTCAGGCCTTTTCATAATCCACCCTTTTTATTTAGAAAAACAAAAACTAATTCGAAATTGAGTTTCATGTAGATTTGATTGACAACTTTAATCAATCTGGCTGCATGAAATGAAAAAACGCTTTAGGTTGCTTAACGTAACCTTTGTTCCCTGAGATAAGGGTATGGGCGTTATGTATGGGAAAACAAATTTTTTACATTCTGATTTATTCATGTTTGTGTAGTTGCACAAACCAATGGTGCTTCAGAAGGGGCGGGGCCGAATGCTATATAACTCAGCCAGTAAGGGCATTCATCATTAGAGCTGTAATCGGGCCTTAAAAGTTAGGCCCGACAGGACCCGAGCCCGACAAGTAAATTTTGATTGACAGCTTTTTTAAAGCCCGAACCCGTTTACAGCCCGACATTATTCAAATGTGCGCACGCACACAGCTCTTTTGCCTTTTGCCAACAATGAGCAATTTATTCATGTTTTAACATAATTTACTCATAACTAACGTAGACTAGACCACTTGGAAGTTGGAATAAAGAAATAAAATAAGTCCTGTGTCACATCGTAACATCTCAGCATTCTAGACATAGGCTCATTTAACCTATAAATAGACCAACGCACCAATAAAAACAAGTCATTTAAAAAAAAAAATTAAGATAAATTTTAAATTAAGATGGGTATTTGGCAATAACGAAATTAAGATAAAGGCTCCGCCGGATTTGCTTTATTTAATAAAATAATAATGCCAACATTAGCGTAAACACTCTGTCAACATTCTGCATAAGACTCAATGAATATTTAGTTCTCATTTGAAAAAGCTTTACTCACAGAGATTAGGCTAGGTCTACATGTTTATGTGGAGGAAAATGATTGAATCCACTGTAAATGTCTTCAGCGCGCTCCTGCGCTCACTGATGGTGCGTCATTATTCACTCATTATTCTCATTATAAGCATGGTCAAAACTTTTCCACACCTCAGAGTTTGCTTTAGTTGCTGGTGCAACCAAAACGTAATCACCAGAGGCAAGCCTCTGTCACACCTGCTCAGCATTCATTTTCGCATCTTTCTCACGCTAATCGAAACACATCACATGACCGCTCGTTTACCTTATGCGTGCCCGAGCATGCATAAGATGATAGAAATTAAGCCCGAACCCGACCGAACCCGACGGATCCCGTCGGGTTCGGACAAAGATCTTCAGCTCTATTCATCATATCGTTCAAATGAAGCGACGATCATCGATTCGTGCAGCTTGTAGTGTGGAAAGTGAAATGACACTTGTTCCTTTATCTCAGGGATCCGAGGTTACGTTAAGTAAACGAAAGTGTTCTCTTTCAAAAGTTCAGTCTCGTTATGTATGGGAACAAATCCAATCACGCCACACTACAAGCAACAATCACATGCTGATATGCGAGCCCAGTGTTAGAGCACTAATAAGGGCCCTAAGGGACTTAGGCATTAACTCGCCCCAAGCTTAGCTGAGGGCATGAGAAACCACTACCTAGATGGGAGGTTAGACATATAGAATTTGCGCCTGCAGGATGGGGATGTCTAAGTTATAGAATCTAGCAAAAGTAGACGGCGACAACCACCCGACGGCCGCACAGATCTCACTGATAGATATGCCGCTGGACCACGCCCATGGGGAGCACCAATAGGGATATTACTTGCACTCTAAAGTGGGTAGAAAGCACTTTAGGAGCATAGCTGTGTCTCGGTTTCAAAATGACCTTGCAGTCATTAAGCCCAAACACAAGACACATGGCAATGACTGACAATACTTGTAAGTCACCCACATGCTTAACTGACACCAAAGCAAGGAGAAGGGACGTTTTAAGCAATAAGGGCCAGAAGTCAGCTGAACTGAGCATCTCAAATGGGGGCCTTTTTAGGGCCCCAAGGACCATGGATAAGTAACAACATGGCACAGTCTGAGGGCAAGGAGAATTCTGTCTGCTCACGCCCTTCAGAAATTTAACAACCAAGTCGTTTCTGCCTCAAGAGAATGATTCGCCATGATGACCACCATATATATTTGGAGTCTGGATGGGGCACACCCCTTATCCAGCAGCTCTTGCAGAAAAATCAGCATGCAGGACACGACACATGAAAACGGGTCTATTTTCCGTGCAGAGAACCAGTTGAGGAATACTGATCATTTCTTGCCACAGAGCAGTCTCAGAGCAGTCTCATAGAAGACGCCCTTGACTCAAGAATGGTTTTGCTTACTCTCACTGTGAAGAGACCTGAGGGTGCCTTGGTGATTGATATAAGACACCACTGTCATGCTGTCCGCATGGACCAGGACGTGGTGGCCCTTGATGGCCATAAGGAAGTAATTCAGGACTAAGGAGACTGCCAACATTTCCAGGCAGTTGATATGTAGGCATTGCTGCTGAGCTGTCCAGGAGCCAAATGCCGGATTGCCCTGCAATAGCATGCCCCACCTGGAATTGGACGCATCTGTTTGTGATCACCTTCCCTCTTGAGGCCACACCCATCCCCACTCTTCTCTGAAACAGGTGAGTGGTTCTTCAGGGGGCCACAGCTTCGATACAGCGGTGGTCCACCCTGACCGGAGATTGATTTAACCACCAAGTGTTGGAAGGGACTCCAAAATTGGAGGGGGCGCATGTGGAGCAGGCCCAGCAGAGTTACAGAGGCTGGGCAGGCTAAGCAGCCTCTAAAACACCCTTGAAGGAAGCCATCAATCACTGAATTATCAGGGATCAATCTGGCCAGATCTTTGCCTGCATTAGGGCAGAGTCTACAACCATTCCCAGAAAGACAGTTCGTCATCATCTAGGTAGTTCTATACGTGGATTCCCATCTGCCTGAGCAGGGACAGAGCCGCGTCTATACACTTCGTAAAAGTGTG
This sequence comes from Carassius auratus, assembly GCF_003368295.1. Lineage (NCBI taxonomy): Eukaryota > Metazoa > Chordata > Actinopteri > Cypriniformes > Cyprinidae > Carassius > Carassius auratus. The sequence goes on along the minus strand of NC_039272.1, from coordinate 11,802,883 downwards.
TGGGTCCAGGAACAGTCCAAACGGAAGGCCTACATACTGAAAGGCCACTCCCTCGAACTCAAATCTCATGAACGGTCTGTGACGGGAGGCTATGTGGATTCGAAATTAAGCATCTTTCAAATCCTTGGGGTAAATATGCGTGAGAATATTCATCATCATCTTGAATGACCGGCGCATAAGCAAGTTTTTCAGATGTCTGAGATCTAGAATGGGTCTGAGCCCGCCATATCTCTTCGGGATGAGGAAATAGTGGCTGAAAATGCCTGACTCGCTGTTTGTTGGGGGCACTATTTACACAGTGCCTTTTGCGAGCAGTGCTTGCACCTCCTGCAAAAGAACAATAGCTTCATTGTCTGGAACAGAGGTTTGAACAAGGTCTGTGAGCATACTGTAGGGAGTAGCCTCGTCGAATTGTTTCCAAAACCCATCTCAAGATTCCTGGAATGGCTGCCCAGACCATGTAATGGGAGGCGAGAGGTTTTATTTTCTCGAACAAGAGCTCGCCTTGAATACCACCACCTTCAATACCACGACTTAGGTGCCCTTGAGCAAGGCACCAAACCCCGAACTGCTCCCCGGGCGTTGCAGCATAAATGGCTGCCCACTGCTCCAGGTGTGTGTTCACAGTGTGTGTGTGTGTATGTGTTCACTGCTCTGTGTGTGTGCACTTTGGATGGATTAAATGCAGAGCACAAATTCTGAGTATGGGTCACCATACTTGGCTGTATGTCACGTCAAAAGCGGGGAGTCTGCATTCGCATAAGTGTTTGTGATTGAGAGAGGATGAGGAATTTTGCTCTTTACAGTATGTGTCTCCACTATCACAGCAGTAAAATATTCTGGTATGCACTGCACCTGCAGGACGTGAGGCCATTTTCTCGGCAACCCTGATTTCTGTCAGCGTTATCCATAGGTTTCACTCCACCACCACCAGGCTGGCCATGGTCTGTTGCTGTGGGTGAGAGGATTGCTGGCGGGTCTCTGGCAGGATCTGTTCCTCCAGTAAGCCATGGACGGCCTCGTCCAGAGTGGATCACTCAAGGCCCAGATCCTCCACAGCCTTTGCAATGACGCGGATAAGCCCGGCGTCTGGCTTCATTCTCTGCACCTGAGGGGAGGGGCTGTTTCTGGCTCCTCGCTCGAATCACTCCATTCCTCCATTTCTGACACCGCCAAGGACACAGAGTCGGCGGTGGTGATATCATCAATGATAATGTCCTCTTGGAGCGCGCCGAATGAGACCAGTCCACTCGCAGCTGAATAGGTATGCTGGTCCTCATTTGTGAAGCAATTCGTGAGAAGAAGTGGGGAGGGAGGGGCACGCAGGCGCTGAGCCGATGTGACACTGCCCGCTGGATAAGATCCACTGACCTGCTGTTTTTTCCTCTTGGTGAGGAGAAAGACGGGAGGGCCTGGTGGGGGGATCACCTTGATGAAACAAGGCGACCTGTGAGCATAGACGAGAGAGACTCATGCTCTTGCAGGAAGAGCATGAGCCCTCAGCGAGCACAGACTCTGCATGGGCGCAGCCGAGGCAGGCGGCACACTAGCTGTTACCATCTTTATTGTGTTATTGTGCAAGGAGCTCAAAAACCACAAAAAACCACAGAGATCACTTACGTCACTGCCTCAGCTTCTTCCACAGCAGTGAGCAGAGCTGGAGCTTCTTCTACGGCTTTAGAAGAGTCAGCAAAGAAATGGTCCTCATTGCTGAAGGAGAATAATCTGATGAATAGCGCTACAGGCCTACTTATATAGCAGTTGGCCCTGCCCCTTCTGTGCAGCTACAAAAACGTGAACAAATCAGGCATCAGCAGAATGGAAAAAAGGAGTTTTCCCATATATAATGAGAGTGAATGTTCGAAAGGGAACATCCAGTTAGAGGAATCTGGCCACATTAAGCTAATATACATACATAAATACATAGTTGTGTTTCATTGAAACTCAAATATGCTTTTCAAAGGGACGACGATTCGTTCAAAAGACATGCAATGTTTGACAAGATTCTGGATACTATAGCAATAGCTTGTGCAAGTCAGTATGTATGAATCAGTGACCTCTAATTCCGTCTGTTGTGTTATCTTATGCTTCTGTTCCTTATTTATGACTGAGCCACAGAGGAGGATACACTCATCTATGATTAAAAGCCAAGAAGCACTTAACTTAATGAGCTATACTCTGCAATATTACTGTGTCCTCAGTTGTGACTATCATTGGAATTTCATCCTATATAATTTTTGAGTCAAAAATCTAAGAAAAAACAAACAGTTTGATTTAACCCATTTGTGCTCACTTGTTTCTGAATGGTTTCATGCATATGGTCATGTCAATAGTGGTCTATGTGAACATGTTCTGCATTTATCTTCCCCAGGTTTTTTTTTTTTTTTTTTTGAAAATAGTATTTGAACGTGTGGCAAATAGTCACCAGTGGTCAAATATATTGTTTGCACCCCTTCAATGTCAAATATAGGAGGAAGGCATTTGGCATCTAACTCAAAATAACTGCTTTCAACAGATCAATCTTTATTCTAACAAATTTATCATCATCATCTAAGAACATTCAATGCAGACCCCCAAAAAAGGCTGCGTTTAGCTTATAATCTCTTAACTATGAAAACACAACAAATCCATTTGTCTTTAAATAGTGTAACACAGAGCAGAATAAAGTGAAGCAATTAAGTTGCCCCAACAGGGTATTGTGTATCAAAAAGTTAAATGAAAATAAATGAATAAAAATAAATAGAATGAATATAACATCTGTATAATAAAAATGTATTTCTTAAAGAAAAGTATGCATTTAACTGTTTGGTTACCAACATTCAGCAAAATATAATAATTTTACTCAACAGAAGAGAGAAAATAATAGGTTTGCAACTTGAAGATGACACAATGATGACACAATTTCCATTTTTGGGTGAACTTTCACATATTTTATAAATAGGCACATACTGATTAGATCAAATGGATTAACCCTGAGAAAGTCCTTGATATTCATGAAATTAATTATATTCTTTTAAAATATATGCTTTTTAAAATAATTATCTTTTAGGCTACACCCATTATTGTTTGTTTATTTATTTATTTATTGTTGAACATGCAGGTATTCTCATTCTCAGAGGTGTGTTAGTTAAATGAAAATAAATAAAAATAAATAGAATGAAGAAGATATTACATCTCTCCATATATATATTAATAAAAGGTATAACTGAAAGAAAATTACGCATTTTTTAGGCCCAGAGTATTCAACGGCTGACTGTAGTAGGTGATTTCATATAATAATGTACATGTAAACTCATTACTTGTCTGATTTTCAGCATTACAATGGAATCATAATATACTAGTCATAAAAAGAAATGAAAGCTTTAGCATAAGTTCTGCCAGGTAGACTCAATTGTTAGCGTCACCTATTACCTTATCAATTGTCATTCTAATAATAGAAGTATAAAGAACCTGTGCTTACACTTGTCTGAGTTTGCAGATGCTGAACGCTTCACTCACCACCACCCTCCCCTCCACCACCAAGATGGTTTCCTCACTCACCAAAAACAAAGCTTCTTCTCTCCATCTTCCTTACCCCCGCAGGATGTTCTTTCTCTCCAACCACCCCACCACCACCAGGATGGTCCCTCTTAAAACCTCACGGGGGTCGGCTGCGCCTCTGCCTTCATCTTCAGGCAGGAAACACTGAATCCATACCCTCGGACTGCTATTTACGGATGGGGCCTACGCCAATACTACCATATATATATAGCTTGCTGGGTCATTAATAAATGGATGATTTGTTACAATATCTTCTCCGAGTATTTCTGGTAGAATTAAGGTTCTTTGCCAAGAAACGCATCCAAACTGGGGGCTCAATATTTTGCCCATAACAAGAAATAATGTCATAAAAGGGAGAAAAACTAAATCTACAGTGATTAATCCCAATGTGTTAGCTTTTTATCTTTACATTCTTCCTTTCGTGTGACTGATGAAAGTTTGTAAAATGCTGCTGTCACTTGAAAACTGGAAATTCCCACCCCCCCATGGCAAAAGCAGACACAGAAGTGGGACAGTAGAGCTGTGGAAAGATTGCTTTCTCATCTCCTTTTGACAGATATATTCCCTATCAAATTAAGGTATAATATATCAGTTAAAGGGTTAAGTTATGTTTTAGATGGGATATTAAAGCAAAAAGCACTAAACAAGACCAATAATCTTGATTTATTAACCTATTAACACAGTAAAACCCAGTTTACCCATGATATGTACAAACCCAATTCCAAAAAAGTTGAGACAATGTACAAATTGTGAATAAAAACAGAATGCAATGATGTGGAAGTTTCAAATTTCAATATTTTATTTAGAATACAACATAGATGACATATTAAATGTTTAAACTGAGAAAATGTATAATTTTAAGGGGAAAATAAGTTGATTTTAAATTTCATGGCATCAACACATCTAAAAAAAGTTGGGACAAGGCCATGTTCACCACTGTGTGGCATCCCCTCTTCTTTTTATAACAGTCTGCAAACGTCTGGGGACTGAGGAGACAAGTTGCTCAAGTTTAGGAATAGGACTATTGTCCCACTCTTGTCTAATACAGACTTCTAGTTGCTCAACTGTCTTAGGTCTTCTTTGTCGCATCTTCCTCTTTATGATGCGCCAAATGTTTTCTATGGGTGAATGATCTGGACTGTAGGCTGGCCATTTCAGTACCCGGATCCTTCTTCTATGCAGTCATGATGTTGTAATTGATGCAATATGTGGTCTGGCATTGTCATGTTGGAAAATGCCCATGTTGTGATTTCCATTACAGTAGCATTCCTGTATGTGATGCAGTGCCATCTAAGGGCCATGGTGGCGGTGGGGTTATGGTATGGGCAGGCGTATGTTATGAACAACGAACACAGGTGCATTTTATTGATGCCATTTTGAATGCACAGATACCGTGACGAGATCCTGAGGCCCATTGTTGTGCCATTCATCCACAACCATCACCTCATGTTGCAGCATGATAATGCAAGGCCCCATGTTGCAAGGATCAGTACACAATTCCTGGAAGCTGAAAAAAATCCCAGTTCTTGCATGTCCAGCATACTCACTGGACATGTCACCCATTGAACATGTTTGGGACGCTCTGGATCGGTGTATACGACAGCGTGTTCCAGTTCCTGCCAATATCCAGCAAATTTGCATGGCCACTGAAGAAGAGTGGACCAACATTCAAGAGGTCACAATCAACAACCTGTTCAACTCTGAATGAGATGTGTTGCACTGCGTGAGGCAAATGGTGGTCACACCAGATACTGACTGGTTTTCTAGTTTTGATGTGAGTCAGCATGTACCACAGCTAGATGATCTCGAAAACATTGTAACGTGTAACATTATGTCAGTGTTGACATTATATCATATTTTTCTCATACAATTTCTTTTCTGAAAAAAAAAAGGTTTGAAACATTTCTACTAAGAGACTGACAATAATAAAAACTGAGCGATCAGTTCAGCAGTCATAACAGCAGTCATTAGACTTGGCCTTTCCATCTTACAGACTGACATATAACCATCTTAGCTAATACTTAAAATAGATCAGCATGCAATGATAAATCATACACCAGAGCCTCCTCTATTGGCTAATGAATACAAATGAGAACACGCAGTGGTGAAGAATCCACTTTGCTCACAAAATGTGCTTCATGCTTTCTTAGCACAAAAAAGAAGAACTTTGACATAAATGCTACAACAATAATTCACAACCTGCCTGTCTTAGTTGTGAGCAATGATAAATACCTCAAAGGTGTTTTACATTTTTGGTTGCTGCAGTGCTTCAAAGTAGAAAGGCTTTATGACAGCTGTTGTTGCCTATGAAGGATTCCCTGAATAATAATGGGAGAGTTCTGCATATGCTCCGAATATCTGATCACAGATTTAAAATTTGCTAACTTTTCCAAGTGCAAAGCAGCTAAAACATGAATAACGTGATCACATAAGCACGTTTGTATAATATTAATGTCCAAACTGAACGATTCACTGAAATAAATTATCATGTAAAAAATAATTACAAAAGACTGTAATTCACGTATAACCTGTGTATAATATAGGTCTTTGTATAATCTTTGTATATTGTATTATCTTTGTATAATTTCTGTTATCCTGAATAATTTTTTTTTTGCATGTTCTTTACATTAGTATTAAAAATGCTCCTTGTGAAGATCTTTGATTCATCATGACTAAAAAAGTATAGATTTTAGTTCTTCAGTTGGTATATTAATATTACATCAGTCATACAGAGAATCAAATGTATTGCAAATAAAGGGAAATCGAACTTATGAAATTTCATAGTAATTTCACCAAAGTATATTCATTTCATGCTCAGTCATGCAGGGCAGACAATGTGTCCATCTAACAGCACACTCTGTAGCACACTTTGCAGAATAATAATCAGTTTCCTTAGACAACACAATTACATTATCTTAAGAACCATTAAGTGTCTCTGAAACTGCTAACTGCTTCTTCTTCTTCTTCTTTCTTTTTTTTATTTGATTGACCTCCTAACTCAACTCCTTTTATTATTGCTGTCCTCTGTCTACAGTTTCTGCATTCTGAATCCCACATACCTCTTCAGAAACACCACAGGGGAGAAAGTTCATTTAATGGCTTGAGACTATTGTCCTGGAACAAATTGAACCAGGTTGTGAGTAAAGAATGTGGGTTGACTTCCAAGTGAGGGCAAATTCAAACACATTTGTGTTTTTCAGGCTGAGATTCAGAAGCCGTATTTGAATTCATGCTGAGCTGGACATTTTATTAAGGTTTCTATAATCATAAGCGTAGCTTGACATTTGAGCTGGGGGGCTGAGGCAGGAGGCAAATTATTGGGGTAAAGATACTTCAAATGGCAGAGCACAAAAAGAGTGACAGATAAAGTGGAATCATTTACTAAGAACATGTGCTATGATTAACAAGCAATGAAGAATATATTTCATTTAACACAAATAGGCTACACAACGAACTAATTCGATGCAGTCTACAAAACAGTTTGCTGAAATGTCCACAACATTAACAATAACAGCAAAATAAGAAAGAGCCCATCCTGTGAATTATACTCCAGTTGCTTTTAATTCCTGATGCAGATGTAAGATTTGAGAATTGTATTATTGTTTTAAATGGAAAAGATGTAGGCCCATACTGTGTTACTGTGTAATGTAGTCCTATGTAGCCTACCTCCTGAAATCAAAATAACCTTGAAGTTATTGTACTTAAGAGTCCTGATGACCGAATTAAAAAGCACTCTAGCACAAAATACCTGCAGGGTTTATATAGCATGAAACAGAGCAGTGCTTTTATTCATGAAGGTCTGTGTGTGGGTCATTGTATTATGAGGCCTGATTCATTCATTCAATTCATGCGCTTCAGTTATCTTTTTGATTCTTAATGCGTTAATCACGGCTCAGATTGATTTTCTTCTCTAAATTTCCTTTCTTTGTGTTTTAGTTTTTCTTTAGCCTATTTATTATGAGATTGAACTGTCATTCAAACTGGCAGTACACATAAAATTATGGGTTAAAAAATGGGGAAGTAAAGTTTAAATAAATAAACGAAGAAAAAATATTTAGCCTACGAATATTTCTTAAATATTCGTAAATATTTTCGTCTTAATATTGGAAATCATTCTGAGCCATCATTAATGCATTAAGAATAAAAAAGATAACTGAAGCCCATGAATTTAATATTTACGTAAAGAAATATTAACGAATATAATAAGAAATATTTAAGAAATATTTACGAAGTTGCATTTTATTTTATTGCAACTTTACGTTTTTTAATCCATACTTTTATGTGTATTGCCAGTTTGTATATTCCTAGGTCGCTAATCAAGTGAGTTGTTATAACAGTGATAATGTGAACTCTTTTGTAGCTACAAAACGTCTGCTAAATGCTAAGAAATCCACAGCCCAAAAAATAAAAATAAAAAAATAAAGGAAATTAAAATAAGGAATAAAGCAGAATATATATTATATACTTTTGAGAAAAGAACAATACAACCGCGTCCCTGTTACTACGGAAACATTCTAACCAATCACAAAAGCAAAGAGAGACGTGCCAAATTTTCAACCAATCAAAACTGCTTTTACTGCAGCGTCTAGCAGTTTGAAACGGTGCTTTTTAACAGTAGAGTGGGTACTTGCAGTCTTGCAGATTGAACGATTAATTTGGTAGAGGAACAAATACCTTTAAAACACTCACTGAGAAGGTAACGATTGTACTGTTTTATTTCTCTGCCGCACCACACACGACGCTTAGCAGATTTAGCTTAGGAACTCAGTAAGAGGCTAACAGCGCGGTGAAGCTACAACAGGAACTCAGTTTGCACTTTCGCTTCGGTTCTGGGACTGGCTTTTTATGTCTAACGTGACCTGCGTGCAAACTGCGTCAATATTTGACTTTTTTTATATGAACATTGGCAAACAAAAACTGCTAAGTTTCCTTACTTCGAGAAAACCTCTGTCGAGAAATCACTGCTTCTACTTCTGCTCAAATAAACAAAATCCCTGCAATCTTCGTTAGCTTTTTAACTAACGTTACTTCTATAAATACACGATTGTCAGTTTTTTAGTAGTATTTTGTATGTAAGACGTTTAGCTGATAGATCGAGTTGTCTTAATCAGTAACGTTATTTAAGATTAAATAGTTCTGAAGTAGACTGGACTGGAATACAGTTCTTGCATTAAAGAAGAGTTGGTTCTTTCGGTCTATTTGAACTTAAATGAGTCATTTAAACATTGTTATGTGTAACACATCCTGATTCATTCTGTATTTCAGATGTCATCAGATGAAGGGGAGCAAAACAGTCCAGTTTTACCAAGAGATTCAGACAGAGGCAGCTCTGTTTCCTCTGTGCTTCAGGTGAGTTATCATATCCACCATCACAAAAGTCACTAAGGTTTATGACTCTGATTTTCTGTCAGTTTTGACCGTTTAAAGGACGCTTTGATATAGTTCCTTCTCTTTTAAATTTTATTTTAGGATGAGTATGAAGAACTTCTTCGATATGCTGTTGTGACTCCGAAGTATGACCCAAGTATCCCATCACAGACATTGAGCACAAATCAACTCTCCAAGAGTTTACAGCAAACGACTAAAAGAGGGACGCCTGCTCAACACACTGCAGGTAGACCCTTAACATATAATGCATATTTAGGAGATAATAATGTCAGATAATTCCAAATTCCGGAGCCCAATGTTGCACGTAATTATTTGGTTGAGAGGTATGTAGATTTAAAGCAGTGATTCTTGACTGTGGGGATCACAGCACACATCCAAAGGGACCACAAGAACAGAAAAGTTGTGGAAATGTATAAAATCTTCAGTAATTTAATATATTTTATAAAGCTCTAAGATGTTTTCAGGTAGAAATTGATATTTGCGAGTAAAAAAAAAAAAAGGTAAATGAGTCGTGTAAATTTACTGGTAATAAAAAGTTTCAACCATGTAGAATATTCTGTTATTGGAATTTAATTATTTTGATTTGTTTATAATAATGTTTCTGAATTATTTTACTATGTTGCCAAACCTGGTTTCTGTAAAAGCTTTTTTTCATAAAGGCAGAAGTATCAGAAATATTTTGTAGTAGGGCCTTGAAGTCAAAAAGACTGAGAACCACTGTTTAATTTCAGATAATGAAGGGCACTCAGACAACGGGGCTACGCCAACTCCATCATTGGAAGAATCCAGACCACAAAGTCGAGCATCCGAGGGTAACTTCATAGAATCTCTCAGCCCTCTTGCTTTCAGATGTTTGTCATTCAATCAGAATTTCGAACTTTGTGTTTTATAATATTGCTTCTACTTCAGCTAATAGCTTGTCATCTGAGGAAAGGTCAGCGAGGTCGCTGACTGGATCAGACAGATCAGGACAAAACAGCCCTGATGCTCTGACCACCGTCATGACCGAGATGTTCATCTCAGAGGAGAACCTGAACAAGATGGAGAACATTTTGGACACCTGGAGCACAAACCTTAAGGTTTGCTTTGCATTTATGTATTGCAAATAGTAAAGTTATTGTAAACTAAAACCATATAAAAAAAGAAGAAGAAAAATACAGAAATAAAGGCTTTTTTTTAAAAAGTTTAATAAAAAAAACTTCAAATATCAAACTATAATAGTATTTTAGTGATAGTAAAATAACACGGGTAAGTAGTGTTTTTCTTCACACTATAATGCATTAGGAACTGTTTGTTGGTGTGTTTACAGAGTAATGTGATGATGGAGCTGAGGAAATGGAAACTGGCCTTTGTGGAGCAGCACAGACTGGAGCTTAAGAAGGAGCGGGAGAAACATGCAGCCCATATGGCTGCTGTAAATGCCGAGATGGATGGTCTGAAAGACCTGCTCAACACCTACAAGATCTCCAACCAGAGAAAAGATGAGGTGCATACAGATATTGATAATTAATGGGCTGGTCCTGTAATATGAAGTTAATAAACATTTGCTAAAGTAACAGAGATATTGGTATTGAATATAAAGCTTTGAAAGAGGTGAAAAATGCTGCTGTGTCAGTTTTTCACAGGCTGTAAGTCTTTGTTTTCTGGTCTGTCATCTCCTGCTTGGCCTTTGCCATCTGCAGGTGATCGTGAATCTGAGCAGGGCGCTTGACAGGCAGAGGGAGAAGCTGGAGCTGATGAGGAGTTTCTCCCAGTGGAGACTACAGCAGTGTGCTGCCAGAGAGGAGGTGAGACGGGGCAGCTCAGACTGACACACACACACAGGGCAGATGTTTTTCAGACAGTGTTGTTTACTCGCATCAGATTGATACTTCAGACAGGCATGTGTTTTGTATTCATGTTCTTTCCTTGAAGAAATTGCAGTTTCACGGCCCTTCTGCATTTAAAAGGATAGTTCTGAAATGTACTAACAATATAATTCTGCCTTATCATTTGACCAAATTCCACATTGGATCGCAGTCTGAAGATATTACAAACACTCAGTGGTGACTTTTAAGTGTTGTGTTAAGCTCATTAATTGTCATGTGTAGCTTGAAGCTAAGTAAAGCTATAATTTTTCTGTTACCCATATACAATTATATTTCCTGATGTATTTTATAAAAAAAAAATAGCTTAAGTTTCAGGACAGGATCAGAGGGATGTGGGTGAGTAAGCCATGTAATGTCAGAGTAGAGTAATGCCACAACTTCCATGCTGCCACAATGCCACACATTAGTGTTTCTCACAAAATCAATGTAATGACAATATTTCCATTTGTTATATGTATGTTTTTCCATATTCCAAGCTCCGGGGTCTCATTTATAAATGTTGCGTACTCCCAAAATAGGCATAGAAATTGCGTACGCCATTTTTTACGCACATTTCGGTATTTATAAAGAATTAACTTTGTGTAAATCTGAATGGACATTATAAACCATGTGTACAAACTTTTTTTCATGGAGTGAGAAAATGAATTAATTTTTCATGTCGAAATACACATTTACATTAAATATTCCACTCGCATTAAAAGGGATAAACACTGAAATTACATTATTTTACAAACAACATAATTTGCATAATTTAACAATAAACAATTTTCCTGTGAAATGTTATTTTTATTAAAGCGAGGAGTGCTATAGGTGCACAATAAATAATCTTTAAACTAAACTACAGACCACATGTTATGAGAAATATTTTAGCGAGAAGAACAATGATCGATGAAGCGTACTTACTGTGATATTATGGCGGACACTGCTGGATTACTGTACAACCACAGCTGCACGGAGTTGTTAATGTCATGTAAAGTCATCTCTACAACATTAGGAAAAATTCCACTATATTTGAAGGACATAACTAGGAGAAAACGGTAAGATTTGCATGTTTCCTTTTTACAATACTTTGTCAGTGACGCGCCGAATCAGACAATACACTGCAATAAATATGCGTTTATCTGTTTCCATCTTATCAGCAAAACTGCATACATTTAATTCGAAATAATCTAAATTCTATTTGGCCACTGTAAAAGAATGAGGTCATCTAAAATATCTGAGAACTATTTGAAACCATTTTGTTTTTATTGATATTCTCATGTATTTATTCTAAAAGAGAGCAGGGATACTATTTCCCTACGGTCTCTGTGTTAAACATTGTGTCATGTGCATGGGAATTCGCGTGTAAATGATATGCAGATAAGGTTATACATAGTAAAACAAGGCGTTGTAAGCTCCATATATGGTCATTTCGGGGAGGAGATGAGGTGGAAATGCACATATGCACAATCTTCCCCTGACTTGGATTTATAAAGAGATTTTTGCACAGGTTCTGGCGTGCGCATGGTTTTATAAATCTGAAAGCTTTTGGGCATATGAAAAATCTAGCTTTTGTGCCTACGTAAAATTTTTGGGATGAAATATACGGAGAGTTTTATAAATGAGACCCCTGGTGTCTTCATGTATTCATGAGTCGTGAAAAGTATTGAAATAGATCTAGGAATTATTGGATTGTTGGACTTCAAATCAGTAGGGGTTATGTAATCAAAAGTAGGTAACTAGCTATATTATGGATTATATCTGAAATATTAAGTAATACTTTATTTTAAGGTTTCCTTGTAACACATTACATGTACTTACTATTATAATAACAACAAATTATGCATAATAACATGCAAGTAACCCTAAAGTATTCCCTAATCCGAACCCTCATCATATAGTAAGTACATGTAGTTAATTAATATTGCTTACTACTTAAATGTATAATCACACTATAAGGACACCTTAAAATACGTAAAGTGTAAGCAAATATTATTACTGAAATCATATTAGTAATTAGTTACACCACTAGTTGCTGCACAAAGTAATATTATTACTGTAACTAGTTACTGCCAACACTGATTGGGATTAATCAATATATTTCAAAAGCCTGTTTGTGTTTTGGTAACTCTTCAACAAAGAAGCTGAAAGTTTATACACAAGACACACACACACACACTACCTTCATTCAAATTCTTCAGTCAGTTTTCAACAATCAGAACTTTTTCTTGAGCAGCAAATCAGCATATTATAATGATTTCTGAAGGATCTTGTTGTTACTGAAAACTGGATATGGCTGTTTAAAATTGTACAAATATTTCAAAAAATTACTTTTATCAAATAATAAGCGACCTTAATTAAACATTTAATTAATTAATTTTTGTATTTGTGTGTGTGCTTCAGGCACAGGGGGGCAGACTGGCGGAGCAGCACTATCATTTGCAGCTGAAGAGGAAGGTGTGGGCAGGCTGGCACTCGCTCATCCAGAACGGGTGGCGGGAGCGTGTGGAGAGAGCATGTTGTGCCAGAGCAGAGGACGTCTGCATGCAGCTCTCTACAGACTACGAGGCCAAGATGGCACAGGTGATTGGAGCCCATACCACAATTTTACTGGAAGTGGGAATGATTCCATGTTTAAAAAGTTACTGGGTTTGGACATTACATGACAGTTTGGTGATTGTGTTTGTCAGTATGTAGAGGAGCTCCAGAAAGCTCAAGCTGAAATCAACAGGCTGCACACCGAGCGAGAGCGCTATGAGGACTCTATGAAGAAAGCTTTCATGCGTGGGGTCTGTGCTCTCAACATCGAGGCCCTTAGCATGTTCAACACTGGAGAAGCGGGTAGACTGGACCGTGGTAAGAGGATAGATGGTAACCAATCGTTACATTCTTGAAGTGCAGATTGACAGATACTCTGATATTTCCCTTGATATGTAAAAAAAAAAAAATGTCGAATGTCATAAACCCTCTTCATGTTACTGTTAAAAACTGAGGATTTGACAAAAGGTCATTTATAAATCGCTGAATACATGTCATTTATCATTTGTCACTTGACAAATGTTAAATGTTGAAGTGTGTCGATAGATATTTTTCTGTGTTTAAATACTTATTCCAGGGTGTGCAGACAACTAAAAGCCAGCCATTCATAATTTTTTGGCTAAACAAACAGCAGAAGGACAGAGTTTAGGAAACTTAAAGAAAAGTAATAATAAAAGGCAGTACTAATTCACCTAAATGCTGCTTGGTTTGAAAGTGACTTTTAAGTGAGCCGTGCCTTATACATTACTGCACTGTTATCTGATAATGGAATTTTTTTTGCCTGTGAAATTTTGCCAAATTTAATTGACTATTCCTTTAATTTATTGAGACAATGAGTATCAGAGAGAGAGAGAGAGAGAGAGTGAGACAGAATTTGATAATAAAAGAATGGAATTGGATCCGAAACAATAATGCAAATGGAATCAGGGTTGTTAATATCTTCATGTACATGGTACTATATTCTTTTTTTTAGTTTGCGAAATAATAATTTCCAAAGATCAAACCTTATGCAGTCCAGTGACTCTAGACTTCACTTATTAGTTTCTTTTTTTGTAGATATTCCACCTGCAGGGGAGGAGCCAAGCACCAGCTCAATGGCCAATCACCCTCCACGGACGGTCTCGTCATCACGGCTCAGTCCAGTTGTCATGGAGAGTCCAGTACATTTGGGCCCCTCCCACAGCATCACAGAGGATGTAGAGGCGGTAAGATGTTCAAGAAACAATGCTTTGAACACAGCTGTCATATTTAGCACTATTGTTTTCATATTGATAAACATTGTGTATGTAATGCTTTCCATTTCAATATCAAGCTTGATGGAACATCATTACGAGATTGTAGTGTTTTCACAGATGCCTTTAAGTTGTCAAGTTAAGCGCCATTACTTCATTAGTACCAAATGCTTGTTTTTGTATTTTTGTGTTCTATTTCCAAGAAAATTTCTCATGACAGTCTAATCAGTCAGAAAAATGTTTTAAAATTCATAAGTGTATTTGTCTCTGCAGGAACATTTTGTCTCTCAGTCTGGCTCAAGCACAGGCCCAAGAGCAGAAACTATTTTCTCAACCACGGTGAATTCTTCCGGACCACCAGGGGGCAGTACAAGCTCTTTCAGACAGGTACCACATTTCACTGCAAGTGTATTTAGAAATATATTTTATATCAACCCTCTCAACCTGTTTTTAAGCCGTCTTTGAAAATGTTTGGGATTACAACGATTTATTTTTTGTGTCGAATGTTCTGAAAACTGCTCGCTTTTAATGGCACTATACTATTCTCTTCTTTAGGCGAGCACACGGATAGTAACAGCTGGCAAGCAAAAAGCCACCAAGACCGTGACCGCTCGTTTGACGGGACGGCCAGAGCATAACCGGACGGTCCGCCCCCCTGCAGCTCTGCATCTCATGGGCGTGGCTCCTCCCATGAGTTCAGTTGTTATAGAAAGACATCACCCTGTCACTCAGGTATCAAGAAACATCCCTACAGATGTCGAAGTACTTGTGATGATATCAAAACATCAAACACACATAATGTTCATTCAATTTTTTTTTCACCATTTCCAGCTCACTGTCGGCCAGGCAACAGCAGCTAAATTCCCTCGCTCTGCTCTTCAGAGTCAGACTGTCTCCAGTAGCAAGAGCTCCTCCAGCCAACCCAGAGGCCCCTCCTCCACCTTTCACATCCACTCCATCAAAGTTGTGGACTAACACACACACACACACACACTCGTTCATTTATCTCTCAGGTCTTGAGTCTGGATATTGTAACTCAGTAGTATTTGATTTGTTAAGAGGCTTTGAATTAGATTTAATACATTTTTAGTCCTAAATGTAATTTTTATTTTCATAACATGGAATGAAGGTAAGTTGTTTTATACTGAAAATGCCAAGATTTTAATTGAAGAATCATTATTTATTACATGACATGGTTTCTTTAATTTATTCAAGTTGTTTGTCACCAATTACTTTATAATGTTTTACAAAGTCATAATCAAAATCTGCGACACTTTTCTGATTCATTGTTTCAGAGCAGTCGGCTACTGTATCGGTTTGTACTGAACCTTAATCCACAGGCAGTACTAAATTGTTGGATCAATTAAAAATTAAAGTGCTGTTTTAAGTTCATAGCAGTCTTTGTAAGCATCTTGAATTCAGGAAACTGTGCATTTCCGTGCATCAGTGTTTGTTCCTTCCATTCTTATTTTATCTGGGAATGAGAAAAAAATGTATAGAATGAGATTTCGCCATTTGGTTCCTTGCTAATTTTACTGTAAGGGACATTATAAAAGACTGAAAGCATCAGTGTATAGTTTATAAGTCGCAAAGTCATATTGCTTTTTTGTATTAGCGACGCATCCCTCAGAACTTCTATAAAAAAGATTATTGACAATAAAATTGTGGACATATCTTACCAGCAATCTTTGTAATCCCAACAGAAAGCAGTGCCTCATACAGGCCTTTGGCTGGGCTGCTCCCTTCTGTCATGATTCCATGAAGCCAGATCAGAAGCATCCTGTTCCCATGCTCCTGGAAACTGTTAGGACCTAGAACATCAAAATACTCAAGGTTTTAAAGGGATAGTTTACCCAAAAATCCTGTCATAAATTATGTACTGTCATGTTCCAAACCTGTAAGACCTTCGGAAACAAAAATTAAGATATTTTTGATGAAATCCTAGAGCTCTCTGACTGTCCATAGAGAGCAATGTAACTGAAATGTTCCAAGACCCAGAAATGTAGTAAGGACATTTAACGTTAATATAGTCCATGTGACATCAGTGATTAAACCGAAGCTATGAGAATATTTTTTTTTGTGCGCAAAGAAAACCGAAATAATAACTTTATTCAACAATTATTCTTTTACACGTCACCATCCTATGACATTATCGAGAGTACCATGCCACATGCATTTAAAATTAATTTGTAATTAAAACACACACACAAATATATATATAAATTAATTGTGTTCCGAAGATGAACGAATGTCTTACAGGGGTGAGTAATTAATGGGTGAACTATCCCTTTAAGGGCACTATAGTCAGTGTCACTAATTCAGATTTATCTATAGCTTTTTTTAATAGACTTTTTTTTATAACTTTCTTTCGGTGGAATTTTAAAATAATAATCTGACCATGATTATTAGTTAAGAAATAAATATATGCATGATAGTGAAACAGATTTTAGTTTTATTAAGAATAACGTTTTCATAAATACATCAGGCCTGTTTGGGGTTGGTATTTTTTTTTTAATGGTTTTAAGTCTCTTAATATTACGATCTGATCCTAAAGCATCTTGTCTGACCTGTCCACTGCTCCTCGATGGCAGCCACCTGATCAACTGTGAACTCCCAGAACTCCGCCAACTTCTTCCAGTCATTGCGCTTGAGGTGTTTGTATGCGAGGTCCCATATTAAATCGCGCACCGGCTTCGTGTCAGGAGTGTGATCTAATTTAAACGTCAGTGGTGATTCGTTGTGAAGGCTCTCAATAGCATCTGTATTAGTCTGAAAGGGTAATCAAATAACATCCATCTCTGAGAAAGGCCAGATTTGCCAGAAGCCAGGTGCTGAAATTAGCACAGGTATATTTACAGTGAATATAATGTTCGCCGTTATTCAGAATGATCATTTTTGACATATGCAACCCATGTGCAAATAAATGTGCTGTGGTGACCTTTCTGAATTGAATTATACACGTTTTAATACTGCATTACACCTCCTGCACAGAGTTTAATAGAAAATGACAGAGGTTATAGCAGTCCGTGACGTTCGGTGGGAGGAAAATGTGCTTCCCACTCCTTTACAAAACACAATAGCGTTTATTTCACGGTCTGCTTCGACCCACATTGGAAATCTGAATACCTACCATTTGGAAATCATGCTTCCATCTGAAATATCTCTCAGCTTTGATGATCATGTCCACAATAATCACCATATTTCCCCTCGCCGCCACTCCAAGAGCCGTTTTCTTTTGCTGTGAAAGAACATAAAAAGTACCAAAATAACTTCTCTCAAATTGCCTATTTCTCAGCGGTCTTTTGAAAGTGTTATCAGGCAGTGTAAATGTCAGACACGGTCTGTCACCCTGTCCTGAATCTCCAGATCCACCCCAGCTTTCAGAATCATCTCCACCACATCCACCTTTCCCATCTCAGCCGCGATATGGAGTGCAGTCTGCCCCATCTGAGTGTGGTGAATAAATAATAACTGAAACACGTGCATGCAGTGATAAATATCATTTCACAGATGATAACGCACTTGATCCTTTATGTTTGGATCACAGCCAGCCTCAAGTAAGGTGTGGATTACTGGAATATGACAGTTCTTCACCGCCAGATGAAATGGAGTGTGCAAATGCTGAAATGAAACAATCAATCAGTCAATAAATCTTGATGGTTTAATCTAGCATTAGGGTATTTATGCTTAGCATGGATTATACTCGTGTTGAAGTGAAGAAACAAGATGTGTGTTAAAATGCTAAGTACTGGAGACCTAAAAGAAAAGAAAATTGCAGTGTTTGAAAATGTCAATCCAGTATTTTATACATTGTCAATTTTCACTTTTGGTACTAATTAATTAGTAATTTATTTTAGCTTTGAGGAATAATGTATCTTTGATTAAAGCTAAAGCTTGAATTGGACATATAACTGTTCAGGGAAGGTAAGATTTGATAATTGTTTTCCAAGATTATTTTATAAAAAAGTTAAAAAGAACTGGATTTATTTTAAATACTAATCTTTCATAACATCATAAATGTCTTTATTGTCATGAATAATTGAATGCATCCGCGCATGAATAAATACTAGTGTTAATCTTTGATAAACAAATAAATGAGTCAAATGATTAATAGTGATTAATCGCATCCAAAATAAAAGTTTGTTTATATAATATGTGTGTGTGTACTGTGTATATGTATTTATATCAATGCACATACATACAGTATATTATGTGTATATTTACATGTATATCTTTATATTCATATAATTTATATTATATATAAATATATTTATTATATAAACATAACATATTTGTCTGACGTACATGCATGTATGTGTATTTATATGTAAATAATAAATATACACTGCATACATATATTATGTAAACAAAAACTTTTGTTTTGGATTGCGATTAATCACGATTAATTGTTTGACAGTGCTAATATAAATAAATAAATAACCAAAAAATACAAATAACGCACTGGCCCCAAACTTTTGAACAGTATAGTGTTCATTAGTTATCTATAATGTAACTTAATTGATTTTTATTACGCCAGCTAAAAAAAAAAAAAAACTTTTAACTAGTTACTTCAATGACAATGTTTAAAATGCCATTCTCATGTAATGTTACTCTAAATGTTTAAGTTTAACTTAAAATTGACATCAGTGTGAATTCAGTAGCATTTAAACTTCAGGCAGCAGAAAGAAAAAAGAAAAAAAAAATTGGTGAAAATATCTTACCTGGTTCTGAGCGTTCATTTGGGCTCCACTATTGATGAGGAGTTTGACAATAGGAAAGTGGCCCCTCTCACAGACTGGATGCAGAGGACTGCTTCTGCTCTGAAAAGCATCACACGCAAGCATTCTCTAAGAATCAGTGCTGAATGGTTAAAACATCGTCAATAATGGTAAAATATGTTGCCCTCAAAAGAGATGTTTAAAATCATCACCTCTGTACATACTCAGTACATACTAAGGTGTAGATGTTTGGGTCACACTGTGCCTCCAGCAGGGTTTGTACACAGTCCTCATGAGCTCCATCTGCAGCCAGAAACAGAGCGGTCTGCCCTGCCTACACACCGCAAATACATCACATCAGTGTGTGTGTGCATTTTCTGTGTTGATAAGGATCTGTTACATTAAATAGGACCGATTTTTACCTGGTTGACCTCATTACGAACGTTAAAGTTGTCTAGAAGTAACTGCAGTGCTTCACATTGACCATTTTTGGCTGCCAGATGCAGAGGTGTGTCCCCAACCTGTCAATCAAACCAGAGAAAACCAGGCCCTGCTGAAAAATTATTACAGCTACAACACATACTTTTCTGTGAATAATAATAATAATAATAAAACATATAATAAATTAACCATATTTTCCTCCATGGTGGCCATGTTGTAAGGCTCCTCCATCAGCATCTGTAGCATGCGAACACAGCCGTGTGCTGCGGCCAGGCCAAAAAGCCTGTTACCATACTGACAGAAAAATAACATGCAAACTTTATGTTTGAGATTCTCGTTTTATTCTTGTTCTTGCTTTTATTGTGACTGCTGTTTCCTTACTTGGTCTTCTTTGTCAAGTTCTGCCATTTGCAAGTCTTCAACAATGTAAGCTACAATATCAGTGTGGTTGTTCATGGCAGCGCAGTGCATCATGTTCAGACCCTCCTGAACACACAATATTGACATTTATGTCCTAAATGTATTATGAATAAGACATGAGGATGTTACACAAACTCCAGTGGCAGATCTTGTCAATCACTTATAGAGGGCGTCTGCAGTGTACACAATTCAAATGGAAAACAAATATTATTTAAAACACTTAGAATAATACACAAAATTAGAAGCATTTTTACATTACATACATGCATATATACATACATATATATATATATATATATATATATATATATATATATATATATATATATAGATAGATAGATAGATAGATAGATAGACAGACAGACAGATAGACAGATAGAACTACATGTATTAGATATATTGTACATTTTATATGCATATATATTATGTATAAATTATTTATTTCATATTTTTAGGGTGACAATTTTACCATCAGTCCAGGGACTGTAGATGCAAAATAAGCCTTTTGGCTAATTCTGACACATAGTACATTTATGTATCACTGATGTGCATGGTTCCTGTCAAATAAACCTGAAAATAAAGGAATGAAATGTATGTTAAGCGAATAGCTCACCATGTTTTCAATGCTTTGGTCAGCTCCAGCTTGCACGAGTAACTTGAGGATTTCCAAACTCCCAAACCATGCTGCTAAGTGAACAGCAGTCAGTCCATGCTGCAGAAACACAGTATGAGTGTCGTACTGATCTTAAGGGAAGCCGTGTCAATCATTAATGACTGGGCAAACATACCTTATCTTGCAAATCTAGTTTGGCTCTCCTTCGAAGGAGCACATCAACAGCTTCCACATTTCTGAAGGCCACAGCATAATGAAGAGCAGTTCGACCGTGCTGACATGAGACACAAATTGATAAGAATTGCTCAGAGATGGTCAACAAACACCTCTGTATATGCTACTGTGCAAATTCTGCTCTTAAACACTCATAACACGTGTGTAAGGGAGCTGAGAGCAGTTTATTGACATACCACATTCTTGGAGTTGACATTAACGCCTCTAACGAGAAGCTTCATGCCCTCCACGTCGTTTCTCTTTGCTGCTTCTATGAAGTCTTTCTCAACCTCCAACACTGTTGAATGATCAGTTGAATACTAGTGCATTATATAAAAGGTATGAAACAGCGGTGTATTAGATGGCATGAATATCATGTTTATATTGGTTTGACATGGCATTTACATAGTACTCACTATGCTTTTACCATGGTACTATGTTTCAAAACCATGGCATCTTTTTTTCTACAGCAGTTTTTAATTATGAGGGACTACAGGATTTGATGTACACAGAGATGTGTAAATATCACTGAGTACAGTTTGTGTTTTGGGTGTTGGAAGATGATGTCAAGTGTGATAAATGAATGCTGAGTCAGACTAATAGTACACACTTACCTCTGAAATAACATTTGTGAGCAGGAATTCTAATCTAAAGTTCAATATTCAGAAATATTTCAAGTTCATTACAGTTATAAAATAGGTTTAATTTTGAAATAATAATAATAACAATATTAATATTGGAAAAAAAAAATGACACCCCTTTTTCGTAAAAAAAAAGTTAAAACTATGGTTGCCGAGGCAAGTGAGCTTGATCAAACAGAAATATGATGTTCATAATTATATAAAACCGCTTATACATTCTATTGTTAAATCTTTTTAAGTGTTAGTAACTTTGAAAGAAATGTTTGTTGTTGTTTTTTTAACACTAATATCATGTTAACATACTTTTAATGTATTTTTCAGTTATGCTTCAGTCTTCTTGTCTTATTGATATTGATCATTTGGATTTTATTTATTTCCATGGAAAAGACGTGGAAAACGTAATACATTTATTGCGTTTAACTTGTACTGAACACTGAATATTCCTCTAAATATGGTTGAAAAATGAATGGTAGACGGGCATCAATCTTTCCATTCTTATGAACACATATGCAACTCAATTTAAAATATAGAGGCAATTTGAATTACAGCTTGTTTCGTCAACTTGAAAAGTATTGACACATGAACAGTACTGGGGAATCATCATTAGCGTAAACCGAGAGAAATCTTGAAGGAAAAATCTATACTCACACATTTCCTTACTGTCATAACCACCATCTTCTGCAATGTCCTTTGGCAGAATAAATTCAGTGAACGCTTTGACATGGTCTGATTTTAACCATGTTTTGGGATGAAGGTTCTCCTTTTTCCAAACAGGCTGCTTCAGTATGCAGTCTTTTATGGCTTGAGCTTTCTTCTCCATCGTACGGTACTGGTCGCACAGCTCTTTGAGTTGGAGACTTGTATTCTGTAAAATAAAGCAGGTGGATGGTTTTGTTTGCACTAAGAGCTCACGCCCCAAAGACATGCGCTCTCACCCTGAGTACATACAGTTAAATGGCTGACTGTGTTCTGTGCAGATATAGGGAATGAGGTTACTATGCCTATAGACACTACCATTCAAAGGTTATATGTGTACAATATGAATACATTAATTTAGCAAGGACACATTCAATTTATCGAAGCGACATTCACATTTACAGATTATCAAGTTTCTGTTCATCAAAGAATCCTGGGGCAGGGTGGGGGCAGTTAAAACTGTTTTAACATTGATAATAAATCATTCTAGAGCACCAAATTAGACTTAAAATAAAAAAAAAAAAGTTATTTTAAATTGTAATGATGTTTCACAAGATTGCTTTTGTATCTGTATTTTTAATCACATAAATACAGCCTTTGGTGAACATAAGAGACTTCTGTCAAAAAAACATTTAATAATTATTACTGACCATTTGAATTGACATGTGTTTAATGATACAAATAACATCCTTGCATTTAAACAACAAGAAGAGTAAAGCTGTTTAAGTTGTTTCCAAAAGATAAAGAACCTGATATATTTTCATACCGACACAAAACACCATTAAACAAGATTAAAAGAGCAATGTTTTTTTTTTTCACATTTTATTTTTGGTGCAAATTATTAAATGCAATTAATAATTAAATAATTAAAATAATTAAATGCAGCCATGTAAAAATATATCAATTATGACTTGTATAAATTTATTATTTCGACGGTAAGCCTTATTTCATGGTTTATAAAGTGCTTTAAAATATTAGATCAAAATGAAATGCTCACTTCTAGAATAAAATAATTTCAAACTATTTTAGCTTTAGCTTCACTCATACATAAATGTACATGTAACATCAATGATCTACATAAATAATGAAAGAGGCTATCCAAAAATATAAATCTGAATGACAATATGAAGCATTTTTCCACCACACAAATCCACATTTCAATAAATACAAAAAAAATACACCCAAGCAGTTTTTCAGCTTTGCGAAAGAGTATATCATCTGAAACATCTCTTATCAAAAGTCGTCTTATTAAACACCTGATTTTCTCCCGGTACAATAATCTCCTTACTTGCTCCATCAAAATATTCTCTCAAGTGAATCCAGCAAGATCCTTATGGATTATAAAGTCTCTTCTTCATAAATGAAACAATATGCTTATCTCTCTGGATAGACTTTCTGTCCGGCATTGCTTTTGAAGAACTTGTCGATTGTGTGTTTTGTGCTCAACACTTTGATTTTTTTCGAGGGAGGAAGAGAAGATGATGATGGCTGCCTGTAGTAACAATGGAGAATACATCATAAAACACACAAATAATACACATTAGTGTTAGAGTTTAGGGCTGGTAAGATTTGCTTAATGTTCATGAATAAAGCCAATTTAGTTACTCAAGAAACATTTCTTCATATTATCAATGTTAAAAACAGTTGTGCTGCTTAATATTTCTTTGCAACCGTCGATACGTTTTCAAGATTGTTTGATGAATAGAAAGTAAAAAAAAAAAAAAACATTATGTAACACTATACATTTATTTATTGTCACTTTTGATCAATTTATTGCATCCTTGCTCAAATCAAAGTATTAATATTTTAAACACCAAACCTTTAAACATCTATGTATATTCAAATTGCATTCTTACAATATTGTACTATTGCCTTTTACACAATTAAATACCTTTTGCTTTTTCCTTTAACTTCAGAAACTCTCCCCTGGTCCCCCAGTTGGCCTATAAAAACACAACAACAAGAGTATTATAAGCATTTCCTTTCCTTACTTGTCTTGGTTTGGTTATTGTTACCAAATTCCAATACCAAATCCTTGAATTCTTCATTTTTGGTCATACTTTCTGTTAAGGTCCAATTCTCACTGATAACAAACCATTAACTATGACTTTTTACTTGTAATAAACTCCTAATTTGCAGCTTATTAATATTATTATTATTAATTAGTAGCTATGTTTATGTACTGAGTAGAACTAGGGATGCAGAATATGTGCTTTATAAATACTAATAAACAGCCAATACTGTATGTTAATAATAGGCATACTAATAAGCAACTGGTTAATAGTGAGAATTGGTCCCTATACTAAAGTGTTGATTATTCTTTTGTTGTTGATGTTGATTATTATTCTTATTTTTGCACTGACCTCGTACACTCTTGAGTGCTGGTTCCTCTGAATGATCCACAGGAGGAGGAGATTCTCTAAACTCCAGCAGAACGTCCTGGTTGAGACACAGATCCACATGCCGGTTGAAGAGCACGAGGTCATCAGTGCTTTGCGGCTGACTGCACACGGGACACGTCAAAGACGAGTCTTTCGAGTTAGATGACATCTCTGTGACAGCCTCAAGATCGTGTGTTGTGGTTGATGATTTAGAACTAGATTCAAAAACAGGCATCTTCTTTTTAGAAATAACAGAACGCTTTCCATTTATTTTTGTCCTGTGACAAAAAAATGGAGTTTTGAAATCACCGTCTTCATCCACCAGTGGCACAGAGATGCTAGTGGACGGCTTCTCTTCATTACAGGATGAGTCGTGGGTTGAGGATTTTAAAGTCCTGCTTTCTGAACTTGATGCAGGTGGTTTGCTGTCAAGCTCTTCCTGTTCCTTAGGCGCATCCAAATGTGTGGGTTCATTATCCACTGCACTGCCCTTTAGACATTCATCAATGTGGTTGTTGAAAGCTGTAAGGTTTACATCCTTCATCTCGGTGTTGCACACGGGACAGATGAGAAACTGCAGCACCTGGGTTGAGATTTTAAACGATGGCTTTAAAACTGCAGGTTTGCTTACATGGCTTGTTGTGTCTGTCCCCGAGTTTGTATTTGACAAACTTTTTGCCGATGTTGTGTCTGACAGATTGTTTGTTGTTGGTAGATCTATCGGTGTAGCAGCAGCTGCGTCAGCACTATTGTTTGTTGTGTCTGTACCAGCCATGACAGACATTTGTTCCTTTTGCTGCTGTAATCTTTTCAACTGTGCTCTTTGAAAAAACGATTGCTGCTGCGCTCCTTTAGATTTAGATTTTTGCTCAGACACAGAAGGTTCTTTCATCTCAGTGGACTGTGGCTTTAGGAAACTGGCACCATCGCTGTCTTCTTCTGCTTTGAGTACAGATCCAGCACACTGTGTGAAACTGCCTGAATCAGATCCATCTTTCTGCAGGAATCCCATTATACTCCTCTGAAGAGGCTTTTTATCTTCAGCGCTGATAAAGGCGGACACTCGAACGCCTGTTGCAAAACACACATCAGAAACTGAATCTGAAATAAACACAGCTAAGGTATCTTCAGAAAGGAAAAAAAGATATCTTATTGTATGGTCTGATTCTTTGTGCATGATGTCAAATACTGCAATGATGAATCATTTCGATTTCATGTTTCCAAAAAAAAAAAAAAAAAAATTAATAATAATAATAATAATACTAATAATAATAATAATAATAATATATATATATATATATATATATATATATATATATATATATAGTCTAAAGTTTATATATTTTATAGAAATTATATAAAAATTTAATTTTTTTGAAGTTAACTTTTATTTGGCAAGGGTGCATCACATTTATCGAAAGACTTTTATACTTTATATTTTAAAACTTTGACATTTTTACTTTTATAGGTCTAATGTTACCAAAAAAAAAAAGATTTTATATAAACACAGTTCTTTTGAGCTTTCTGTTCTTCAAAAAAATCCTTGAAAATGTATCACAGTCTTCAAAAAAATACCAAGCAGGTTTGTTTTCAAGACTGATAAGAAAGTATGATCAGCATAAAAGCATATCTTATCAATGACTGAATGATTTCTGAAGGATTATAAATAATTTCAAAATCTGATCAAATAGAAAATTTGTACACAATGTAATTACTGTATTTTTTAATAAATGCATCTTTGGTGATATACATATATATATGTATATGTATAGTACACACTGATATTTCAAAGAAATAATGGAGAACTACATTGAGAATAACAGGAGGTGTAATCTTTACCCATGAGTCTTAGTTTTAGTGGCTGAGGGCTGACACTGTCAATCTCAACTTTGAGAAGGTCCTTAGCAGCAGCAAAGATCTCCTCCTCAGAGCAGACAGCGTACTGCAGTGTAAACGCTCTGGTCTTCACTTCAAATTTGACGTTCTTCAGCTTCAAAGTAACAGTTTTGCCCTATAGTACAAACACAAATACTTTCCATCTTATGAATGCAAGACCAATATCTCTGTGTGTTTACATTTATACTAATAGTTTATTTGAAATGTTTCTGCACATCATAAACTATGTAGAAATCATTCAGGGTGTTATACAGACATGTTTATAATGCTTAAAACAACCAATAATTAGGCAAGTGAAACAAATGAAAAGATGTTCCTACACAACACCCATTAAAAAATGTAATATATATATATATATATATATATGTAGCTCGATTGGTTGGAGGTTGGGGGTTCGATTCCCCTGGAACACATGATAATTAAAAGTGATAGCCTGAATGCACTGTAAGTCGCTTTGGATAATTTTTTATATATACATTCAAACACACACACACACAGTATTGTGCAAAAGTCTTAGGCCACTAGTATTTTTACCAACAAAAAAATAGGTTTTAAGTCAGTTATTTCTATATTTTGCTGCAGTGTGTCAGTAGGAACTTTCAGCTTACATTTCAAATAATGCCATAAAAAGATTTTATTAATTAACTTCTATTAACTTAACTAAATTAAATGTTAAATCAACATTTGGTGTGACCACACTATGCGTAAAAAAAGCTTTTGTCCTAGGTGTTTTTCACATTGATTTTCAGGTATCATTGCAGGTAGGTTTCTTGAAATGTTTTGGAGACATTGCCACAGTTGTTCTGGATTGAGTCTGTCTCAGTTTGTTCTGTTTCTTCATGTTGAGATCAGATCTCTGTGTGGAGACCTGGCTGCTGTTGGAGTCCTTGTGCAAACAAAAGTCTCGCTGGATTACTATAATTAATGGCAAAAATAATGTTTGGAAATGTAAACTGATATTTCCTTCTGACACACTACAGCAAAACATAGAAATAACTGACTTAAAACCATTTTTTGTTGGTGCAAATGCTAGTGGCCTAAGACTTTTGTGTACGTGTGTGTGTGTGTGTATATATATATATATATATATATATATATATATATATATATATATATATATATATATATATATATATATATACACACACACACACACACACACACACACTGTATATATTCTAAAAAGCATCTGCAAAAGCAACTCTAGTACATAATCACTTTCACTTGCTGGCTATTTCCAACACTCGGTATAAAGAGGAGAGAAGGTACCTTAAGGCCCTCCCGCTGAAGGTCCTCTGCTAAGTCATGACAGAGATCTCTGCACAGGGAGTACTGCTCCTCTGCATCACTCATCTCCCCAAACGTCCTAAAAGAAAGAGAGAATAGAAATAACACAAATAAACTGAGGGAAGGTAGAAACAGAATGCTGATTTCAAATTAACAGACATGTCTGGATCTGAAACAAGGCGGTGAAGAAAGACTGGAGAATATTTTCAGCCGATTACATCTCAGTGCTTATGCTTTTTCTTTCTGAGTTCCTGAAACAAAAGACCATTTTTTCCCCATGAAATATTAGAATAAAATCTGTATTCTGAATCTAAACAATTAGTATGCAAAAAATTGTACACTGTAACACTAAAAAACACACACCTTGCCATACATGTGGAGCCTAAACCCAAAGATATGTGAAGGAAATTATGCCAGGAGCTTCCCGAAAAAAGCAGGGATAGTAGTGCCATCTGCTGGCCCAGCTGGTCACAGTTGGCAATACCCAAAGCAGCCAGCATCTTCTCAGTAACCTTGCCAACACCAGACACCTGGAATAAATACACAATAATATTGGGCCACATTAATGAGCTATAAGACTGTTAAAGATAAATGTGTCAGACGGACCTTTCTGACAGGAAGGTCCTTCATAAACTCCATCACAACTTGTCGCTCAGGAGGAATTCGGTACTGGCCATTGGGCTTGTTCTTATCACTGCATACTTTTGCAAGCATCGTGTTTGGGGCAATGCCTATAAGAGAGATCAAACAATGAAAACATTTTTTTTTTTACATATTGTGTGAAGACATTTAAGTATAAATAACTAAACAAACCATCCAGTCTCTCACCTGCACTGGCTGTAAGAGATGTTTTCTGCTCAATACGGAAGCGCATCTCCCTCACAGCCTCTTCTGCACTCGTCCCAAACACCTCAGCTTTCCTATCAGCCCCTGAGAGAGAGGGCGAGGAGCTGGGACTGTCCTCGAACAGCACAGGAGAAAGATCATCTCTCTCTGATTCAGCCGCAGACATGTCTGCATCATTTCCTTTAAAAGAACACAACAAAGAACATTAATCAAGTTACTATAATCACTCATAACAACAACAAACAAACTGACTTTCATTTTCAATGTTTTACAAAGGGAAAACAAGTAAAAAACTTTTAATTCCTTTAATAGATTTTAATCTTTTAGATGTTATGGACCCCCAAATATTATCATCCTTGTGCTATGATATTTTATACAGGGACCCCCATTATCAAATTTAAAAGGCAGCTATATATTTATGGTTAAATGTGAGTCAAACATTATTTGGAAGAGAATACGTTTATAAATCTACACAAACGTTTACTATGGTACTGTAAAATATATTTTATTCATTACTTACTTTATTTAAATACAATATTCGCATCTGATTTATGTGATGAAGACTGAAAACAAGCTTTGCATGATTAATGTATTATTTTTTTTATTAATTTAAATATTTTTTTTATAATATTTTAATTGATTGCAATATTTTTATTTATATGAATATATTATTTTAATATTTATTTATATAACTATATATTATTTATCTTACATAAGTTATCTCTAAACTAGTGCTAGTGATTAATCGCATCCAAAATAAATGTTTTTGTTTGCATTATATATGTAGGTGTACTGTGTATATTTATAATGCTTATGTAAATACATTCACATGCAGTACATATTTTGAAAATATTTATGTTTATACATTAATTCTGCTCAATACATGAATTAATATACATTAATATACGTTATTATATTTTAAATAAATATATTTAATATAGAAACATACCAAAAATGTATACTTTTATATACATACATGTGTTTGTATTTATATATACATAATAAATTTACACAGTATACACACATATTTATGTAAACCAAAACGTTTATTTTGCATGCGATTAATCGTATTTAAACAGCACTACTGTAAACGTTTCCTCAGCTCTGACTCTTCCAGCACTACACGACAGACTACAGTAATGCACCTGTCTTGGCATCGTGGATGTGATATGTTCGCATGGTCTCTGGCCAGTGCTTCCGCTGCTCCAGGTGCTCAGTGATATCCAGATAAGCCTCGTCCAGACTCATAGGCATGAAATGAGGGTCATATTCTGAAAATATCTCCCGTACCTTTGAGACAAAGCCAGGCACTAAAAAACAGTAGCTGTGAATACTGAATAATGTAGGACTAGGATACAACATACCTGGGCACTCACAGCTCTGTATTTGTCAAAGTTAGTTGGCACAATGACAAGATTTGGACAGAGCTTCTTAGCAATGAACCCTGGCATGGCAGCACGGACACCAAACCTCCTGGCGTGGTAATTGGAGGTTGACTGAAAATGAGAACGATTTAAAATGTCAGCATTGTAGATATGTGACAATGCTTTTGATTTATTTCAGATTCTCACCAGCATGCTCATAGATCCCACTGCCATTGGTTGGTCCTTCAGCTCTGGGCAGTCTCTCATTTCTACAGCAGCATAGAACGCATCCATATCTACATGAACTATCACACGGCCCAGCTCTCGACTCCTCTCCAGTTCACACGTCAGCTTGTCCACCTGTGGTATGAAAACTCTTAAATAATAATTCTGCATGAACAGCTGAGAAAAGGAGTCATAGGTTATGTTTCAACTCAGTTTATATTTTGCATGAAGACAATACAGCTTATTTTAGGACCAATTGCATGTGCCATTATTTGCACATTCTCTTTTTTTGCACATTAAAGCACAGTCCCTTCCCCAACTGCCATTACCAAAGTATTTTATTTTGGAGATTGCAATTTAACATTATTTCTACAATTTTGTAAAAACCTTAATGAGGGTTATCTTGCACAGCCACAGACAGATGTGATTTATTTTAAGTAATATAAATATAAATTAACCAAGATGCATTAATATTTTAAAAGCTTTCGATTTAAATAATAGATCTTTTTATTGTCAATACGATAGTAAGAATTAACAATTTTTCACATTACAGTAATAAAAACTGAAATTTGTGTCCACATGGTGGGAAACATTTATGACAATCATTACTGAGTTACTACAGATATACCTCTGCTTGTGCTTGCTTCAGTTGTTCTTTCGTGATTCTTGCTTTTTGCTCCATCATCTTTTCAATGCGTTGATTCACCTGCTGCTCCTTCTTCAGTTCATTCTCATAAAATTTAGATCCCTGTCATTCAAAATAAACAATCGGTCTTGTAAAATCGGTATGTAAGAACACTGTCTTGCACTGTGAATTGCTATCTAGCTATATTTAATTTAAAACTATGTAAACAAAATTGTTTTGTAAGTTAACAATGATTACATGTTTTAAAAATTAGATATAATAATAATAAAAATATAATATATATATTTCACAGTAATATTGAAAAAAATATTTATCATATTTTATCATACATGTCATAATCATACTGTATAATCTATGGCACCTAGAAGATTGAAAACCTCTGATAAAGGCTTTATAATAACATTCATAAAACCTAAATACACAACCTAATCAAGTATGTATAATACTGTGTATCCTAAGTAAATAAATAGCTATGCAAACCTTGGAGGTTTCCAGAATGATCTTGTTAATCTTGTCTCTGTCCAGCCCCTCCATGCCAGCTTTGTTATCATTGAGAGCGATCCTGGAGAGAAGATGAGCTCCAGAGCTGCTGTTCGCAGCACCCTGATGATGAAGACTCTCCATCTTCTGTTTACTTTCACTTCCACCCGATTTACTGTGGCTGGTTTAAGTCATCTTTAGAGATGGAGCCAAATTAAAACCTGTAACCCAATATTATATTAACATAGTTACTTGCTTGTCTCATGGATATATATATATATATATATATATATATATATATATATATATATATATATATATATATATATAGTTAAAGCCACATCCACAAGGCAAGAATGTACAATGTAGTGATCTAAAAAAAAAAAAAAACTATAACAATATACCGTCGACTCCGTAGTTGAACGTCTTATTCTTGAAGAGAGGAGCATCCGGTATGAACGTCTACATCGCCACCTGCTGTACTGGAATACGAACTTAGTATGAGCAACCATTATTGGGAGTTTCAATGGACTTGAGGAAAATGTAAAAAAAAAAAAATTTTAAGTTGCAATTTAGAGGTAAAATTAAGGTAAGTTAGGTCAAGTTAACTTAATACCAAAATCACAAGCAAATCACTTGATTTGTGAAACACAGAGAAGTTGTCACAAGTCTATATCTTAGTAGCGAATTCTGACAAGAATCATTGTTACATGTTATGACATATGTGTTTTAAATGTTATAAATGTTTAAATCGTATTAGTTGCAATAGCTATATTGCAATGGTTTTATAGTTTTATGTTTCATGAGTTGCTGTAGCAGCCTATGTTTCACTTCAATAATAACAATAATAAAAATAAAGCATAGGTTCCAGTGTGACAATATATATATTTTGGCTAGTGGCCAATTTCAAAAAATGATCGCTTGGTCTCGCGAGAGTTATGACGTTTATTTTTTTATTATTATTGTGAGTCATTTCCCAAAAATGTTGCTTCCTTGCCTTTAATGGCATTTCGGGAAGAGGACACCATTTTTTGTTTGTTTGGAGTCCACAGTAGCAGCTCTCGCGATATTATGCTACTGCCAACACTTCCTTTACAGACAAAGACGAGGTGGTGGAAGAGGATCGGCGACTGACTAATACATCTCTTACAAATGAGATTTCTGCGTAAAAAGTAGTAAGAACAGTGGTGTGGCATTTCTTTTTGTGTTTTAATTTTATGGCTTGATTTTCTTATTACGTAACTGGACATATAACGCAACATTTGTCGTTAGAGGAACTGGCGTGTTTCCTCAAGAAAGCCAGCTAACGTTAGATGGCAGATTTTAAAGAGAAAGATATGGATTAAAAAAAACGACGAAATGATCCGACAGATTTGCGTAGGGCTGGTTTTGACGCTATTAATCAACATAGGTAAGAACACAAAAGGCATGATGCGTGGAGCTGCAGTAATTGTAATATTTAAATTATTACTTTCATATGCATAACTCAGAATACCTGTCTGTTTTATTTCAGAGACACTCTGCTTAAACCCGCCCCAGGATGTCAGGATAGTCCGATCAAATCTTCAGTGGAAGAGGCCTGCAGACGATGATGACAGTGTCCTGTATTCACTGCAGTATAAACCTGGCCAGTAAGCATGCTGTGTTAATTAAAGGGATAGTTCAAGTTTATAGTTCTTCATTTCATCATTTACTCACCCTCATGTTGTTCCAAACCCTGATGATATTCTTCCTGACATTAATTTCTTCTCTACTGTTACTTCGAATGTAGCAACACAGGTGATGAATGGTACAGTGTGACGAGCCATAACGGGACACAGTTAAGATTTCAAATCACTCCTGAGTTTTATGGAGCAGTATTTCGAGTGCGCGCAGAGCAAGGAATCAACGTGTCAGAATGGCAGTATTCTGATTCAGTCAATTGTGCAAATGGTAAGGAGTGCTTTATATGGTTATATATGCCGTCCATTTGAAACTAAAACATTTGTTTATCATCTCTAATATGTAACATAACTTATGCGCACATGCTCACATTCATGTATGTCTTTGTTTATCCTATTTTACAGCTAACTTCTGTGTTCCTCTGTTGAAACTGTCTGTGAAACCTGAAATGGTTTTGGTGACTATGGCGCATATGGACGAGAGCTTAGAAAAAGAAGATGGAGAGCATGTCGAATTTAATTTATCATATTGGAAAGTGAATAACGGAGGATACTTAAAGGTCTCTTGCATCTTTCACACAGTAAAAGTCATATAAATGTATTAATTCTCTATTTCTGTAAGATGACTATTGTAAATCTGACAATACTTTTTAATCCTTCAGCCAGAGTCTGTTATTACAAAAAGCAAGAATGAACCCATTTTTCAACTGGAATCAGGGCAAAAGTACTGTTTCCAGGTTCAGTATTTGCTCTACGAAAAACCCTATGGGAACGTAAGCAACCAAATTTGTGCAATCATCCCGGAAACACGTAAGTCTTATTCACTTATTCCAAACTGCAGCAGTATGATTCACACTGTTTAATGTATAAAACCACCAGAAATTAGTTGAAAATGATTTGCATACTGCAGTAAATTATGAACTGTGCTGGCATGCTTTAGTTTGTTTAACTGATAACTAATAATGACCTCCTGTTCTTTCATTCTTATTTTCCCATGTAGCTGAAACAATAAAAAGCCGGCATTTACTCTTTAGTATATTTGCTTCATTTCTGGTCACGGCCATGTGTGGAGTCTGCATTTTTCTGCTTTTTAAACACCACAAAAAGGCCAAACAGTTGTTACAGCCACTTCGCCTGGAAATTCCTCACCACTATCAGGAGGTAAACATCCATGTTTTAGAATGATCATTTCACTGAGATCAAGTAACCGTTAACATGGCAAATTATAACATTGTGGTACTTTTCTGTGCAAGTTGTCAAATTTGTGCGAGTACTTAAATGGCCGTGCATCAGCAAGAGTCAGATGTGAAGGAAGATTTTATTATTATTATTAAATGATTTATATTTTCTCTCCCTGTGTGTAGTTTTTTAGGTCTGGGGAGTTTCCTCTTCAAGCTTGTCCAAGTGGCAGCAGTCAAAGTTTGCGGTCATATGACATGATCACAGTAATAGAGTGCAGCAATTTGAAGCAGAAAGGCCAAGAAGAGGAACAAGAAACAACCATTTCAACTTAACGGTTGTGCACATTCTTTTGCATATTCTTAGTTTATTTTAAATTTTTTGGCAAGTAATATACTTTGCACTTTACTAAAAACAATCAGATCTCTCCTGTGTAAATCTAGATTTTTGTCGAATTCTGGCATTCTTATATGAGCAATAGGGTTTGTGTATATAAAGTAAATTATAACTTGGAGTAGTTTTTTTGTCTTCATTTATTTCAGCTATTTGTGTTCGATTAGATGGCAGTGTTCGACATTTCTAGATCTATTAACACTAAATATGAAAATCCTTGTTTGTTGCACCAGTTTTAGGACCATGTAATCACTATCTACATCTAATCTGGATAAGTATCTAGGATGGGGAAAGCAAGGGTTGAGCTCAAGTAGATAATGAAATTCCTTCCCAAAAACCATTTAAATATGGTTAAATATCCGGAAATAGCAAATGACTGTTAATAATTTAATTTGCTTGTCTTTGTTTGGCATTATATTGGCCACTCCATTCTATCTTCTGCTATTCCTTCTGTTAGAACACAAGTGCTCAGTTTTTAGTATTAAGTATTGAATTGCCTTAATATTATTTAAAATTCCTTCTTAATAGCAGTATTGGTCTTGTCTTCCCCATTTCTTATATATTTCTGAATGTCCTTTTTTGTGAAACTTATTTGGTTGCCATCATTTCAAAAATGTAACATAGCATAGCATTTAATGTAACACATACAGTTATCTATGCTGATGAATTCTTTATGGAGGAAAGGAGGATCTTTGAAGAGTGACATCTTAAAAAGTATGCTGTGTCGGAGCTTGTTTTAATTACATGTTCATTTGTGTTGCTTTTGATAAAATGTTCAGTCTATTTGTAACTTTGTTGTAGAAAAACTATGAAAGCCTTAATTTTGTCATAGTGGCCATTTGACAATCAATACCAAGTTAGTTGTTGTGGTCAATATTTTCTACACTGTAAAATAATAGTGGGGTTGAATGTATGTGGTTTGTTAAATTACTTTCATATAATGTAATTAGGAAAATAATTTGTAGATTTAAAACTACTGCTAATTGAGAAAAATCACTCGCTGTGCTTTCAGACATTTGTCTTTGCTCAACTGTGAAATCCCTGAAGAATGAAAACGTTTGCTTTTCTTGGTTTCTTGCTCAAGACATTTTGTGAAAGTTTCATAATGGAGAAAAAAAGGTGATAGAAATAAAAAAAATAAATAAAAAGAAACAAAACTGTTTCCTTTTCTTTATTTAGATAAGGGTATAAAGTATTTATCCTAATTCTTTATATATATATATATATATATATATTTTGCCACAAGATGGCACAATCCTACTTGACGTACCAAATGGTGTTGCTCTCATCTTCCCTTCATAAACCCTTTTGCTTTTTGAGAAAACCTAATCCTATATTGCAGCATTGCACACCTGATGAAAAGACTCATTTGTTTATTCATAAAAGCTGGGAGTGAAAACCCATTTTAGTCTGAACTGTGAACTGTTGCACCCTGTTTTCTTCAAAGAACACCCTGTCATTGCATGAGGCTGAAGCAAAGAATGTGCCAGTGGCATAGAGTGTGTTGGATGGCTTTAGAGATGACAAGCAACAGGCTTAAACCCCTTAACTGTTCCTCCTGAAGCCTTTGTCCCAATATCTCCATCAAAGGAATGTTATTAAAAAGCCTCCATGCAGACCCACAGTGAGGAACGAAACGGCAGACAGGTGTTTGTGTCCTGAGAAAGACAGACACGTTTGTCTAAGAGGTTGTTCTTTTCATGGACTAATATCACTTCTGAAAAAGCACCTTAAGCCAGCATTAGAAGTTTTGCTGTTCTTTGCTGTTCTTGGATGGTTTATCTTGTTTGGTCTAACTTGGCTGCTATGATAGCCAAGCTGCGGTTAAGCTGGATGGTATTGTGAGACAATTATTGGTCGAGACTGAAAGGAATATATTGAGTCAACTTTTGTCTTTTACTATTTGCAAAGTGAGTCAACAAACATACAGCACATAAGCAGCTGTAACAGAAATTCCCTGCTAGCTATTATAGTCTACGCTGAGACAGAAGGAGATCTAGAAAAAGAGATGTGAGAGTGTCAGCAATATCCAGCTAAAACCAGATCTTTCTACCTCAGCGGTTGAGATGCCCAGGACATTATCTTCCTGTATGCAAGAAAAATAGATTCAATTCATTAGCATTTCATATGCAGTCAAGTAAGAAATAAAGTAAACCAAGTAAATTTCTATCACAATGGCCAGTTGATCTCCCAGCCTGATCATCACAGAACCAGTCAGGAAGACCAGCTACAATGGGCAAACCAGTTTAGGCTATTCTAAGCTGTGTAGCTGTTGTCTGTTTTTCTTTAGCTATGTCTGGAGTTCTTTTATGCTAATGGGATCAAAAGTTGTGCAGAACAACTCTGATATAGTTAGTTAACTTTGGACTGTGGGTTTTATAAAAACACATTCTTGTGTGCAAAGGTCCATCTCTCAAGAAATTATTCAAACCATGGAAAGAAGATTTGTTATCAATGTTATCATCATCATCATCATCATCATCATCATCATCAATATTTAAAACAGTTGAGTACATTTATTTGTTTCAGGATTCTTTGATGAATAGAAAGATCCGATTAACATTTATCTGAAATAAGAAGCTTTTGTAACATTATACACTTTACATTCAAAAGCATGGAGTCATATATCCCAGACAGCAACATAGTGTTGGCCCAGATCTAGCCCATGTGAAATCCATGTGGGCCAACACATTCAATTATAGAAATTAATATTTTTATTTACCAAGGATGCTTTAAATCAATAAAAGGTGATGTTAAGATAAATTATGACTTTTCATCAAAGAAATCTGAAAAATTCTACTCAACTGTTTTCAACATAATGATGATGATGATAATAATAATAATAATAAATGTTTTTTAGCAGCAAAACAGAATATTAGAATGATTTCTGAAGGATCATGTGAGTAATGATGCTAAAAGTTTAGCTTTGAAATCACAGGAATAAATTACATTAAAATATATTCAAACAGAAAACAGTTATTTTAAACAAATGTTTTTTTTTTCTCTATTAATCAAATGATAATTTAAAAAAGGAAAAATGTTTCCACATAATTATTAAGCAGCAAAACTTAAAAAAAAAATAAAAATGAAGAAATGTTTCTTGAGCAGCAAATTACTATATTAGAGTATGATTTCTGAAGGATCATGTTACCCTGAAGGCTGGAGTAATGTTTGCTGAAAATTCAGCTTGGCTATAACATTAATATATTACATTTCATAATATTTTTTGATCAAATAAATGCAAAAAAAAAAAAAAAAAAAAAAATTAATCTTACACATGTGCATGCATGTCTTTAGCCGAAAAAGTCTATAGCCAAAGTGCAACCCATGGTTAAATATTTGAGAATCAAAACATATTCTTAAGCTGCAAACCACATTGAAACTATATCTATTTATGACAAGCTTAGATAAATTTGTTATCAGAATGGACTTTCAAACTGACATGAACAAGATGATGGCAACCAGTGATTTATGTAGAGTAAATAATCTTTAAAATGTAAGCCTTTAAACAAATCAAGTTTGAGTGCTTTCATTACAGATTCTGATGATGGTTTTAACAATTTTACAATTAGTATTTTGAGAGCTCAGCGCTTTTTCTGGAAGTTCGCCACTTTAGCAAGCTCTTAGAGAGATGTTTTTTTTTTAGACAAGAATGGATTGGAAGTTTGGTAAAGAATCTTGTGCCAGAAAAAAAAAAAAAATCAGGACATCTGAGGCTTTCAAAATCACTTAGTTCACTGGTATATTTTGCTTGCAGATAAACCTGCAGATAATTCCACACAATATTAAATGACAGTTTGAAAGAAATGCTACACTTTAGGCTATATGTTAAAGTCATAATATACTTGCATTCTGTTTTAAAAACATTTGCTAAGTTTTATTTCAAGGATTACAACAGTTGTTTGATTTGTCAGGAATGTAAATGGACATCCTTGTGGTAGTTGTATTAATTATTTTCTAATTAGGTAATTAGTCTGTGTAATATATGTTGTTAAACAAAACATGGAAATGTTTTTTAGATATTATTTTACTCTAAAACTGAAAAGCCACAGGAAATTCACAAAAGAACGCAGAGTAAATGCTAAATGTCTTTTAGGACTACAAAATGTACATCTCTGAAGTCAATACTTAAATTTCTTCCAGATCAAAAACAAATAATATAAATGGTAAAATAATTGTATATATTCTGTTCTAATATGTATTTTTTCTTCATAAGATCCACATTTTGCACATTGGTCTAAAAAGCATATGGCATTGACAGTTGCTTATGAGAAGCAAAGAAAGAAAGAAGAAGAAGAAAAACATAAAGCATGTGTATAGAATAAAATATGTCAAATACATATTTTCCACAATTCTATCGTCTACATCATCTAACACATGAACATCTGATGTTACAGTAAAGTCAGCTCTCTTTTGTCCCTACAGGCAGGGGCGTAGCAAGCTTTTCAAAAGTGTGGGGGATGGATGTGGTTTGTTTATAAACAATAAAAATTATGAACACATTGACAGAGGGGTACAAAATGCAGGGCTTAAAGTTCTCTGGCACTGTGCGGGATTTCCGGCTTGCAGCGTTTGGCTGGGAAAAAAATAATCCTACATTAAAAAAAAAAAAAAACAGAAAAGGGGGGAAAAAAACGCAAAATCAGAAAAGGGGAGAAAAAAACGCCCACACAAAGCTTTTTCTCTGGTGGTATAAATAATGTAACAATTTACTGTTTTTAAACATTAAAATAATATACACTTTTATTTCATAGTTCTTCAACAGGTATGCAAACAATATCCCAATAATAGCAATTAGCATTAGTCTAAAAAACGAAATATAATACCGAAAACACTCGACATGTCAACAAAACGATTAACAGAACATCTTCCCAAACACATATCAAGCTTATTTAAAAACCTCTAAAGCATAAACACTCATTCAAAGTACCTGGAAAAGGGAGATGTAAATAACCATAAGTTCCCGCCTCCTCAGCACGAGCTGACCGATAACACCCCAAGAGAGGCGGGACTTAAGGCAGAACAGCCAATCATCAGCCGGTCACACTCAAAGCCGGTGTCAAGTTTGAGAGGAAGGGGGGAGGAGGCAGCCGCGGCGAGCGCAGACACAGAGCGGTCAGAGAAACGGAGGAACGATTGTAGTAAGGCGTTTGTGCAAAACTGCGGGAAAACTGCAGAAAATGTGCGGGTGTCGAACCCTCTCACCGGGAAAAGTGTGGGTGTTAAAACCCCCACATCCCCCACGGGTGCGACGCCCCTGCCTACAGGGGAGAGGAAAGGAATGGCTGACCTTCAGAAAGACCACGCTCTCCAACTGAGCGTTTAATAATGTATCATTTACTACAGCGCGCGCGCGCACGTGTGTCTGTGTAGCATAAACATTGTGTTCTATGGTTTCATTTTAATCTAGCTGAAATGCTTACGGATGAAACATAACATAACATAATAACATGATGTTATCTGACACATGATGAAAAGAGTAAGTTAGCAATTTGATACAATCACATCTATGTTTTCCTTTTTTTAAAGCGTACTCAGATATGCTATTTTTACGTTCTATGAAATGTAACATAAACGCCTCACCTTATCTATTTACAATTACTTCACTTATCTAAAGTGTGTAATGTGTATTTCGACTTCTTCGAGTAAACATGCTGTTGGTGTGAGATTTCCACGGAGGGTGTCGCTGTGTCTCACGTGAATGTGAGGCAAGCACCAGGTGCGCGCGGAGTACCTGTTTTCATCCAACAGCCAAACTTTGAATCCGTTGGTCACATGAGCACACATTAAAGTAGTTACGCGGGTTAGCTAGCTGTGTTACACTTTGAGGCGTGTATTTTCAAGTTAATGAATTGCCGTTTCAAAGAGAAATTGGTGTGTAAACTTACTCAAGGTACACGCGCGTTTAAGCGCAACTTTTTGACCTCCCACTCGTGCTGTGACGTGCCTAGCAGCGGCTAGTAATAAATGAAAGGCGCAATTTGAAGCGTCCAGTTGTTCTGCTGCTTCAGCAGACGCGCCTTATATCTGTCACATGCGGCGGAGCACATTCAGACTGGACGGGAGGTATTTTAGATTTACTTTCTGTCACTTTTTGCTTTTTGTTATTAGAAAAAAGTAATGTAGCTTATTTTAGCCATAAAGAGTTGTTAAAACCAGTGTTGTCAGTGTTTTGGGAGCGCGCAGTAACGTAACAGTTGACGTTTGGCGTTGCAGTGCTTCTTCCATTGATCGCTCTGGACTGAAGCAGCAAACCACTGGAATACATAATCAGAGATTCAACTTCACAAAATGAGCGGCGGTAAGAGGTAAGACCCCCAAAACCTGCTCCTGTATTTATCGGCTCTGTGGTCAGGATTATAGTTCAGTTAAGAAGTATCATCCAGTTCATAGAATAGCATCTGCAAACGCCCTGCAACATCAGACACTGAATTCACATTAAATATAAACATGCTGAGTCTTCAGACATGGGACAAAACATAGTATTCCGCAACTAACAGTAGCCTAGTTAACAAACCTACTTTTTGTCAGCCTTGCCAGATAGGCTATTTATGAAAACTTTTATAAAATTCGATAATATCGAAGTCATCCTGGTCCTCTTTCCATATTTCACGTTGTGAGTTCAACAACATCACAGGCTCTGCTGAATTCTTTTTTGTTGCTGTTGTAATTTTACGTAGGCTAATTGATGATAAAGTAATTGATGAGTCATGATTTCTGCCATAGCATGTTGTGTCAACTCCATCATAAAAGACATACTGTTGGATTACTGTCATTTTTAGTTATAAGCAGCTAGAAATACCATATGCAAAACATGGCTAATTTATCAGACAGTTTAGAATAGAAGCTAAGAATCCATTTCATGTCAGTATTTATATTCACATGCAATATATTCTGCACCCAAGTGCCTCTCATGTTTTGTAGGAGATTCACTCAAACCAATTTGTTAATTTTTGAACTTAACATATTTTTTTTATTTCACCTTTTTAGCCTGTTATGTCCCAGTACTCAATAAATCAGTGATACAAAATCTAAATTTAGTTATATTTAAAGAAGAATGATTCCCTTATAATTAAGATATTCTAATTAAATGGTTGAAAATTGTTATGTTTTGCTGGTATTGTTTAGTGTGGATGTAGTTTATTATGCTTGTTTGTCATACTTTATATGCTTAAACAACAGTTCACCCAACTATTTGCAAGAAACCATGAACACATCTGATGCGAAGCAGCACTGTTGGTGCTTGCTGTGTCAGCGTCTGTTCTATAGGTGGCAATGAAGATTGGGGGAGGAAGATGGATATTTTAGGGAAGTAATAGTCAGTCTTTTTATCCTTTAACAAACTGGATAAATCGAGAGGCCTCCAAGACAATTGTTTTCCTTAGAATTTGTACGTTCTGTACAAATGAGATTACTATAAACAAGATTGTTTTGTCTGTGGTTATCATACGGGTTATGAATTTTGACATTGCCCATAAAGCTGATATTGTTGATGGTTGCTGTTAACAGCACTAACTTAGCTGTGTGTAAAGTCTAGGTATTAGAAACATGGTCATGAACTTCTGTTGAACTTATTCACTGAACTATTAACCAGGCATCTAGTATCATATCATGTCACAGATAACCAAACATCTCTGTTTGTGTTGCACCTGTGGTATGTAGTTATTGCTTAACAACATGTATAAGTGTAAAAACCCTGCAGCCCTCAGTAATATGGCTTATTAAACGGTGCTTATTTGCTTAACTTTTAACTTTCATAAAAGTTAAATAGCCTCTTGGATGAGACAAATCTTGACGTGCTGTAGAGCATCACTTTGCCAGATATCCAAAATAGGCTCAATGGAAAAGCGTGTCTACCTAAATTTTTAGCAAGAATCCAAAATGTCCATCCAATTCACAGAAGTTTCCAATGGAACTTATCAGTGCATGATTTAATAGTGATTTAATATCATTAGTGCATGATTTAATAGTGCTGAATGAATACATCTTACGTTTGAATCATAAACAGCTCCATGTGTGTGGCTTTTCAGACATATTCAACTTGCTCAGTAGCTCACGCAGTACAACATTTGTATGCTGAGTGCTCAGGCACAAATCCAGTGAAAATGGCCTGGTTTATTCAGCAAATGTACTTTTATCGAATAGGCTTAAAATAGGGTTTACTGCAGGTGGTACTTTATTTTCAAATGTGATTTTTTTTTTTAGCACCACTCTGCGGTCATTTAGATTCCAAACTTCTGCGATACATATAACAACCAATGTAATAACCCGTTGCCAGATTCATGTTCGTATTTCGGATAAAACTGAACTTTTAGTGCCACTCACTGGACATTTCACTTTAAAAATGTTACTTTGAACATGCTATGAAATGTGCAAGAAGCAATGTAATATAATTTTGTTAAAATGTGACCACAGGCACAATTATTCAATGAGCCTTGGTTCCAGAATTGAGTATTTAAACTTGGCTTCTTTTCAGCATGCCTGATTGCATCTAGCTGAGATATTCAGTGATACCGGGCGCTCAGGGAGCTCTGCGCTCTTATCAGAGAAGCAAGCTCTATCCTTCCTGTTTGTGTTTATGTCTTGGATTTTATTTATGGTTTTGTAAAAATTGAATGAGCCCATTGAGGAAATCATTATCTAAAAGTGTGTTCTCTGGGCATTAATTGTTTTTAATGGATTATAGAAGTGAAAAGCACTCTATTATTGAACCTCTAAAGAAGATTGTTATCTGAACAAATAACATTATATTTACTGCACACTTTTAGTCACACCTCTGTTCCTGAAAGAGAATGTCTGTGTCTGAATTGTTTCGGTCTGGTCTTTGGACTTCTTTCTAAAGTGACAAAGAGCAGTCGCACCTTGCTTGGAGCAATACTCTTTATCCCTTGTGGGCAAGTGGCTACATGCTCCCCCAGATGCAAATGTTCACTACATACTGTATAGTTTACAGCATAGCTTTTATATGGAGAGTGTGTTGAAGTCTTAGTGAATAATATAAGATGTGTGAACTTCCATGTATTAATGGACACGGAAGCACTGTGTTCTAACAACATACTTTTTGGAAACGTAATGGCCAGAGAAAAAATGATAGAAAATCTAAATGTTAGCTCTGTTGACTGTTGTTGGTTCAAGTAAGAAAATTATTTGCCTCAAATTATTGAAATTACATAATATAACTTTATTTCTTAAAAAACACACACATTAGGAATGACATACCACCTCTACTCTTATTATTGAAAAATGGCAAACAGGAAATGAGTTAATTTCAGCCCTGTTATGGATCTTTATCCTCCACATTCCAGACATCCAGTACATTGAAAACATTTGTTTGAGTGTTTCCTGCTGTATGTCTTTGGTCCACTATTTTATTTTATTTTATTTTTCATAGCCTTTTACATTCAGTACACTCTGTAAATAAATAAATATATATATATATATATATATATATATATATATATATATATATATATATATATATATATATATATATAAATGATGTAAAGGTAAAAAAATTAAGGTACAGATATAGATCTACAGGTGAAAAAATTTTATATAAGAATGATGATAAGTTTCAGCATGTCTATACATTTTTGTCCTCCTTATTTCAAACATTTAAAATATTCCAGAATATTATTTTTTTTAACTATATCATTTTCTGGAATGTAAGTCAATTTGTTATTATCTGAATCATTGTTTTCAGATAGAGTT
The DNA here is from genome assembly GCF_003368295.1 of Carassius auratus. Lineage (NCBI taxonomy): Eukaryota > Metazoa > Chordata > Actinopteri > Cypriniformes > Cyprinidae > Carassius > Carassius auratus. The sequence goes on along the minus strand of NC_039272.1, from coordinate 11,758,527 downwards.
AGATTTGAAAGCGACTTTACCGGGATTTTACATTATTTCTTAATGTAATAATAAACCAATAATAATAAACCAACAATGACATTTTGACCTGGTGTGACTGCAGTCAGGTTTGTGAGAACTACTTTTCAGGTAAATATGGTAAGCATTGTTTGTTTGTAAAGTTTCTAGGTTATAGGTCAAGTTTCATTATTGATCTAATGCCTCAAGGGCATATAATGCGCCATAATCGCTTGAGTATAATAGACCAGCTGCAGAAATCCGATTGTAATAAATAGTGTTTGAGACCATACTCAGTGTTTATTCCACCCACATATAACGTGTTGTATTAGCATTAGTATCGCTCATTAGTTGATCTGAAATCTGTGTGAGGCAGCACGGCTCACACCCCCTGGACATCAGACTCAATTAGCGTCTTACTAGGCTGCCCAGCCCGTCCCATCCCCCAGAGACCGGATTACCCCCCCAATGCCTACCTGACCGCTCCTGCGTCCCCTCAAGGGCAGCACTCCGAACAGGACCGTGTCCCATAAGTTACACCGCACATCTACTAACCAGGACTGGATCCAGAACTAAAGACTCACCCCTTGTTAGCGTTACCTGCTAACCTGGGAACATGGCTAGCACTAGCAGAAACACACTGCAAGTGAACGAGCCTCGCCGCTATGGCTCCACGTTGTCTTTAGAAGAGAAATGTGAGCAGTCTTTTTTCCTCTTTTACTATTACAGGATGGAGGATGAGGCCGTGCTGGACAGAGGGGCCTCGTTACTCAAACACTTATGTGATCAGGAAGAAGTTGAAGGTAAGTGCCTCATTTTTAGTCGATGGTCAATTTTTGATTTGGAATGTGTAATATTTTAAAGTTTGTAGCCTAATAAATGTTTCTAATTGTGAAGTGATTTGGGTTTTGCTTTGATACAGTTAAATTCGAGCGGTACGTTTAGTGTGTTTACTTTAGAGCGATGAAAATGTAGGGCACAAACACCTGGTGACTTTGTGTTTGTGTTTAACTTCTTTCCGGTCCAAAAATAGACTGTAATGAGTGTTAGTGTGTGTTGTTGATCAGAATGGCATTTAAGAGCGCGTCTAGGAAAGTACTTTAAAGTACTTTTTATTTTTTTTTAATTTCTGAATTTGTGAATCTAATTCAGACGGATATCAGAATAAGCTGTTGAAGCTTTTACAAAACTAAAGAAAAAATAAAACTAGACACTCGATAAAATAAGTGAATTAATTATCAACGATATGTTTAATGATTTATTCTAACATAATAGCTACCTCAGTATGATCTATTAATGTGAACTTATTCGAGGCTTAATAAAAAAGCTCAGTGATTAATAGGTCTTCAACAGGTGTCTGAGCTATACAGCAGATATCTTTAGCTTTTAAATGATTGCAGGGAGGAGTGATTGACCTGGGTTTCATCTTCTTTCCTTCTTCAATTTGCATGACTTTAAGTGTTCCTTATCCTTTCAGCCCTGATTGAACACTGTTCTTCCCTTTCCTGCTGTCAGCGTGTGGCAGAGGCTGTGTTCACAATGAATAATAGCTTAGCTAACTGAATACTACACAGTATAAACTCTATACAGCCTGTTATTCTTTAAAACAGGAAGGAAATCAGTATTATGCAACGATAAACCTTTAAAAAATTAGCATGTTACAGAGTAGTATGTGTCCAGTTAAGATCTTGGGAAAAAATAGCATATTAATGTAAGTTTGTGCAAAACAAAACAAACAAGCATGCAAAAAAACTTAATTCATCACAGTGGTCAAGGTCTATATGTTTAAAATTGTAGTCAGTCATCTGTGCATACGGAATATTTGCATACTATGAGTAGTATACATACCATGTATTGCAGAGATAGCAAGACTAGTCAGAATTATTTAAATGGGATTACTGTCACTGCTACTTAATAGCCATATGTAAATTGAATTTTAGTTTCTGCCATTGAAAGATTGCCAAATTTAAGAAGGTATGGTTAAAAGTCCAGTTTATATTTATTATAATGAAAAAGAAAATTACACTTCACAATCATTTAAAAAATTTGGTGCTGGTAAGATTTTTTATTTTTATTTTGAAAGAAGTCTCTTATGCTCACAAGGGAGGATCAAACATACGGTAAAACAAAAATATTGTAAAATATTGTTACAATGTAAACAAACTGTTTTCTATCATAGAATATCTTAAAATGTAATTTCTTCCTGTGACACAAAGCTGAATTTTCAGCCACATTTACTCCAATCTTCGTTGCCACATGATCCTTCAGAAATCAGATCCACAGATCCTAATATGCTTATTTGCTGCTCATATTATTATTACCAATGATGGTGCTTAATATTCTTTTTCTGTGATGAATAGAAAGTTCAAATGAACAGCATTTATATAAAATCAACGTTACAAATGTCTTTACTGTTAATTTGTTCAGTTTAATGCGTCTTTTTTGAATGAAAGTATTCATTTCATATATATAAAAACACACACTTATGAATGGTAGTAGATTAAAAAGAACATTAGTCTTAAAAATCCAAAAAATAACATTGGCCTGCCCTCAAAGTAAACCATAACAGAGCAACATGTGCTAGACAAAGAGCCCATATGTGGCAGTTCATTTAGAGCTTTATTAGCAGCTAGATTAGCATGCACAGTGGTTTGTTGCTATTTTCTGTCCTTGTACCTTCATCTCAACAGCTCTGTTACTGCGGTAACACAAGTTGCTCTGATGTTGAAGCCCATAGGGCCCAGCTAGATTCAGGGTATACGCTTTATCCGGTGACGAATTGCGTGCCACTCCAATTCAGGCCTCTTTCTATGGTCTCATAGAAAAGGGTCCCTCCGAAAGAACAGGAAGCTTGGCACAAAGCTGGCTCGACAATCTGTGGTCCCTCCCTCCCTCTTACCTCTCCCTTTCCTTCTCTTAGTCCTTGCTCATACTCCCTTTTCCTTATTTTGCTCTCGCCCATCCCTGCATTGGTGGGATCTTTATTCATAAACGGTTCTTAATGATCTTTCTGGACCATTTATTTAAAATTAAAAACAAGCACATAAAATGGCAAGATGTCAACAGTTTGCAATAAGTTTCCCGAAAGTTTGCAGAAAAGATACTGGATGTGCCCTGCAGTGGACCGATTTGACTGGTTCTTAACTTTAGACAAACAGGCAGATAATTAAGTCACTTCCTCAACTTAATCTTTTTTCCCAAATCAATGTTTGTATAAGTAACATCTAGTATGGGTAAGGCTTTTTTGTAACTACATTTTTATTTTGGTCAAAATAAATAAAAAGTAATTCATATTATGAATTGTATCAAAGTATGACCTGTTGTAGATGTTGAAATGTAAAGTGCATATAATGAAGTTCTAATAAGATAAGATAAACAGATCAAAAGATGAGATAACACTCAATGCAAGCAAACACAAGTCATCTTTGTAAAGAAAACTTGGACAGCATTCAAATGCAGTGATCTTTCACTGTCAGCGAAAGCAAAAAGAGACAGCAGGGCTGTGAATCCAGTTTCAATACACTGCGTAATTTATAAGAATGGATGTTGTGTCTAATGACTTTGTACAAATTAAATAGATTATTGTGTTAAGGTTCAGGATAATCATCTGGTCAGACACCGAACCTTAGGGGTGGAAGCACGTCTTTTAGTTTAAAGTACTAGAGACAGTTTTAAAAGGTTTTAGAAGGGTTCGTGGAAGATTGTCTCTGTTTAAGACGAAATACATTAATATGATCATAAAAACAGGAGTTAAGTCATACAGTATATTATCAATATAATAAAATGAAACACATAGATAAACTTTTTTTTTAAGAAATCTCCACACAAAAAAAATCCAGCTCTTGGTTTTCAACCCAGTACATCCTGAATCTGTTTTGCATCAAATATGTTAATTTACATGCAACGTATTGGAAAGTAAGTAATTTAAGACCAAATAGAAATTAGACATATAAAATAAAGTCAATATAAAAGCAATACAGAATGTTCTTGCATGAACTAATTTGGCTCATCTATAGTCATCTGGATATCTTTCCATTTAATACATGTTGCTACTGTTTCCAATGGCTTTATCTGTCGACTAATGGTGAGGATTGTCCTGCGTTTAACCTCGTCACACTTGGTTATGTTGTGAGGCTCATGATGAATCACTGTGGTGGTCTGTTAGTCTCTCTGATGGTGTGAATCATGATCACTATGTGACCTGTGCGCTCTGTAACCCTATCAGTGCTTTTCATGAAAATCTTATGAACTATTAAAATATAGTGCCTCAAATGAGATTTATTTTTGGCTCCATGATAAACTACTTTACTTTAAAGGCAGGTGTTGGTTGAACACTGACTCTTAACATTAAATTTAGGCTTAACTGTATAAGCATAGCACACTGTTTTAATGTTAATCGATTATTTGACAGTTTATGACATGTTAAAAATGTTAGATTATTGCCTGGTTAATTAAACATCTCAGTTCAGTTGTAGCATTAGCCCGGAGAAGCTTAGAATTCTCCGAATGAAACATGAAGTTCCAGAAATGTTACACAGTTCACACAGTGTTGTAGCTTTAACAGATAGACATCTTGTGACTGAGGGAGAGACATGGAAAGTGTCTGTATGATATGGATCTAAAGACTGGACGTTCCGCACTACCTGCTAGCTCTCTCAGCCAAAATATTTAGTTTGACAGTCTGCTGCAAACCCCTCCGGTAGAATCCATTTCCTGCATAAATTCAATTGAGGAAGTCACGCAGGTTACTTGCGTCTTTACTCAGGTTATATCATATGAGTTAACCAATAGGTCAGAAGCAAACAGTGGACATCCAGCTCCTGACCTTAGTGACCCTACACATTATTTATCTTACAGATGCTGAACTAAGTTCTTGCAGCATGTTCACGTGGCTTGTGTTATCTTGACAGTAGGGAGCCGTTTATCTCATGACAACAACAATGTTAGGACTGACATTATTGTATTTACTTGGATTGAGTAGGTTAGTTCTGTATGAGTTAATCTACGTCATCAAGAGCCTTTTAGATATACAGAGGGGAATTCACTCAGAATGAGTTGCAGTCACTAGTAGTGTTGTTATTGCAGATTCACTAAAGGAATAATGCAAATTCTTCATCATTCCACCATCCTGTCACCTGATTTGTCTCTTAAAATGTAAACGGCAAAGGTCTGGATTAGGTATATGCCGGTATCAAATTTTCATGTTGCGATTAATTGCTAATGCTTTTATCACGGTATACGGTATTATCACGGTATTGGAATTTAGTTATCATAATACAGTATAACAGGTTTAATAACATTTTCTTTTAACACAAATAACTGAACATTTAAATACAATAAAGCAATACAGAAAAATATATACAGTTAAAAGTTTTACACAGATTAAAGTGCAAAAGAACTATAAAGACCAATCAGTATCACTTTACAGTAAGACCTCATTAGTTCACCTTAGTTATTTCATTTAACATTCACAATGAGCAATAGCTACATTTGCTACAGAAGTTATTTATCTTTGTTAAAAATATAAGTCTTAGTTCATGTTAGCTCATTAAATAACACGGCTACAATTTTTTATTTTAACAACATTTTATTAAATATTGGAATACCTAAGATTAATGAGAGTTCAGAGTAATTTTTCATTGGCAGTTTATTTGAACTAATGAATTAACTAATGTTAACTAATGAAGTCCTAATCTAAAGTGTGAATCAACAATAAAGAATCAGAACACTTTGAAACAATATCTAGGGTATGTTGTTGTAGTCCAGATTAAAATGAAAAAAAAAAGGTTATTTTCGATCTATAATATTAGTTCACAATATTAATGTTTTTATTTTAGTTTCAAATGAATGCATACGAAACGTCTTTCAAAAATCTTAAAAAGAAAACATAAAATATATTACCAACCCCAGTCTTTTGAATAGTAGAGTATATTGTTTGCAAAAAATTAAGGTTAGGAGAACAGAACTTGTTATATGGTTTAAATTTTATTTCAATATTAATACTGAAAAAATAGACATGAATATAGATTTTTTTTTGTGTTACTTATGCTTTGTGTGGTGTCATGTGAACTTAATAGCCTGACGTGTCTTCTCAATTTTACCTTCTCAGGTCACCGCACCATATACATCGGTGTGAATGTGCCTAAGAGCTACCGGCGACGGAGACGTCATCGCAGACGCACCAGTCACAAGGACAGAAAGGAGAAAGTGACTGAGAACGCTTCGGACAGGTCGGATGCAGAGAACAATGAGGAGGCCAGCAACAGCATCCTCAAACCACTCAGTAAGCGCTTGCCAAAGAGCCGTCAGTTCACGTTAATGCTGAGGGCTCCTTCATAGAGCCAGTCACAAACACACACACACACACACACGCTCACATGCACACACATCTACTAGCCAAGGCTACTGCTGACTCTACTTAGTCAGAACAGATATCCAGAGCTGCCTAGCCAGCGGATGAGTGTGTTTAGACAGACAGGGACTAAGGCCCCTGCGTGTAAGTAATAACCATCCAAATGGGTCACGATTGCCTGACGTGAGCTGCTGGAGGAGGGAAGTATGTGTGTCTCTGAGATTTCTAATGGTGAAGGATTATACGCCCAAGGGAGGATCACTTAGGAGGCGTTTCTGCTGATTTGGATGCCAGGACTTGAATGCCCTCTAATGATGTGATAGCTGAAATGAGGAATGAGGAAGAGAGGGGAGGTGAAAGGGATCGCATAAGCGAGGGAGCGGCAGATATGGAGAAAGAACATCATGATTCCAAGGTCATATGAGGAAAATGTTGCCCTAAAATCGTACAGTGGTCATGTTGACTTATTTTAAGAAGTCAGATTCAAAGAATTGTGAATTATTTACCAAAAAAAAAAGAAAATTATCATTTACTCACCATCATGACATTGCTGTTATTTCTCCTTTAAAACTTTCTTTACACAGAATTTTTTCCATAGTAAAAACGTGCCTGAACTACACGTGACGAGACAAGATTCCAGCCAAAAGCAATTTGGTTGTCCACACCAAATGTGACGCGACAAAATCAATCAAATATCACAGCCAATCAGAAGCGTGTGTGGGCGGGCTCTTTCTGGAAGCGCACTACACTTGCAATGAAATTGAAAGGTTAAATCTAATTCATAATTATTAAATGTACTTACTGAGTGACTGAAATCATCTTTGTTATGGAATACACTTGTTGGTTCGCATTGAGTTCAGTTTGAATCTTTTGCTTTCATTGATTTTCTAAGGTAAACTGTCTATTGTTGCTTTCAGTATGGCTATAAGGTCTCACAAAATTATATTTCAACTCATATTAGACACGTTTAATTTTGGATAAAGCACATAATCCCCTGAGATTATGTACTGTAATTTATGTTTGTGTGTTGTTGCTCCAGCCGCGACATTGCGGAAATAGAATCCGTTTCTAAAATATAAATTTTGTGTGTCGCTGTTGTGGCTAGTTAGGACAAAAACTCAATTAACATGGAAAAGATGCCTTTTATTGCATGCCGCAGCATCGCATGGTGTCGTGTGTAGTTAGGACATAGTGTAGGACTTTTTATAGTATAGACTTGTCAAGCTCCAAAAAATACAAATAAAGTAGTACACATGATTTGTATGCTATACTTTTAAGTTTACCTTCACCTCCATCTGGAGTGTGCAGGTTTGACGTCATGATTTCTGGTTACAAGACACTTGAGAACTTTTGATGACGTGTTAGATTTGAGAGACACTTTGTTTCAGTTTTTTCCTGTGTGTCACTACAGACATAAGAGCATGGGGGTTTGGAACAGCATGCGGGTGAGTAAATAATGACACAGCTTTGGCTGATTTATTCTTATAAATTCTTAAATCTGCTGAGGTTTTAGTACAGTTTTCCACGCTGACTCTGCACAAACCCAGTTATTGACCTTTAACTTATTCAGCTCCTAATGGAAACTCAAGTGCAGCCAAGCAGAATGCAGAACTTGACAGTGATGTGGACCCAAAGCTGAGCTGACATGCCATCTCTGGGATTTCAGTTTATCCTCTGAATGTCCTCTGAATCAAAAATCATGGTTTACAATAGACTTTACAGTAAGATCCCATTAGTTAATCCATTATCTAACATTAATTAAAAATGAATGAGATTAATTTATTAATCTTTGTTGACATTAGTAAATAAAAATACAACCGTTCATTATTAGTTCATGTTTGCTCAGCATTAAATAATATTAGCAGATGCAACTTTTGATTTTAATAATGTATTACTAAATAAATGTTAAAATTAACATTAAGATGAGTAATGCTTTAAAAGTATTTTTCATTGTTAGTACGTGTTATCTAATGTAATTGACTGTTGTCAAATTTAAGCTTATCTTTAAGTGCTACCGTTTGAGTAGGAACACATTAACACGTTAAGAATTTTAAAATAATTTGTTCTATGAATCAACATTATCTTTAAAGGTGAGGTTTGTCATTTTTAATACTTTCTCCTATTGTAGTTTAAGCACACAACTGTGAGTAAGCCAATCAGTATGATGAGTCAACTTCTCTGGCTCAGTTAATGGTGTGAGTTTGGGGCGGGATTTCCTGTTTTTTTTTTGTGACATTTTTTGGGGTCATTTTTGGAGCGGAGGTTTAAAATGGAGAGTGGGCTTTCATATTTCATTACGCACAGAATCTGACCATTTTTGAATGGGTATATTGCCTTTATTCTGTGTAAATGGCAGATTTCTCCAAATATTTTGTCTGCTTTTCCCATCCAGGGGATTTTCTGATGGAAATTGATATAGTAATGCAGAAGATTAGGGCAGGCACACATGTAACAATGTCCTGGCTCCTTGCCTTTCGACCCTTAGCAGCGTGAGTGCTGACCTTTGTCTGTAGATGGATTACTTCCTGATTGTTATCCCTTATCCGGATGCATGTTTGTTAGTATCAATCTTCCTCTTTATAGGCTGCAACAAATAACACAGTAAATCTCCTTTAAATGTGAACAATACGAGGTAAAAAAAAATAAAAAATTGCCAGCAATAAATGTTCTAAATGTGCTCATATCCCTGCTTCTTAAAAGAATAGTTCACCAAATAATGAAAATTTGGGAATTAGTTTTCATTCCTAACCTCTATGATTTATTTCTGTGGAATACAAAAGGTGAATTTTTCAATTTTCTATTCAGTAGGCCTATAATAAAAGTATGTGAGTACTGGGGCTGTCAATCTCATAAATAACAAAAAAGGAATGTAAAAGTTGTAATTCTACTAATTCCACTTCAGTGCTCTTGAGCTGCCCCTCACCTTCTAGTATATTTACACCTTCTTTTATTCCTTCTTATTGCCTCCATCAGAAACATGCCTTTGTGCCTCCTATTCATTATCATGTTTCCAGATATAGGAGGGAAACTCTCCTCCATGTTGTGTGAGATCATTGCTACTGATCTGACATGAGCTTTACAGTTAGAAGCAACTGGCTGTTTTTTTTTTCAGAGTTTTTATTCAAAGCATTTCTCTTTTCGTCTGTTTAGACAAGATGTGGAGATTCATTTCCATTTGCCTTCCAGTGCAGTCAATATTTAGAAGACACAACATATTAGAGAACCAGTCAGTTGTGACTTCTACAACTTATTTTTAGTTTTTAGAATTGGTGTTATGTCCCTTCTCTCTATGGTTCCTGCAAATGTTTCAGTTTCATCAGTGGGAGCCAGTCAGACCCTCTGCTGAGTAGGACGTCCCACAGGAGATCTCTTAAACCCAGAAGCAGGAGGGCCGATGCACTGTAATCCTCTCAACTACAGTTATTCTCTCCCTCCACTGCAGGTTATAATTAGTTAATCTAACCTTCTTCCTAAGTCCAACCTCCATATGTGATCACCAGCTATAATAAGTCTGTATTTTCTACAGTTAGCTAATATCGGAGGTGAAAAAACCTTTACAATGGTGATATTGGATTTTCCAGGTCTGCACGTGGATGTTGAAATACTGTTTAGTTGTGTGTTATTTTGGCAGGACTATCACATTGTAGTGTGTATATGTTTGTCAGCTATGTTTATGAGTATACTGGGTAGCAGTTGAACATGTATTGACGTGTAGAGAGTGTCTGGACATGCTGCTTCCTCTGACTGTGCTTTGGGGGATGTTTGGGATTAAAGGTGCTTATAGCTGACCACATGTCCACCCACACACACTATTCCCAATGACCAGGAAGTGACCAGATAATATGTGTAAAGACAAATAGACCAACACTGTGCGTCATCAGTACTTTGTTTTAATAAATGCAGCTTGTAAACTGTGAAAAAAAAAGATCTTGGTTCTCTTTCTGATCTTCTATAATGAGGCATAGTGACCATATTCATAATAAACTTGAGACGGTGGTTATTAAACATTGCATAATAAAAAACAAACAAATTTGCATAAAATGTTATGGATTTTATTAATTTTTATCAAGCAAATGTACTAATTGTCACTAGAAGATTCAGTTCCTAACATGTACACTACAAGTTGAATGTTTAGGGCCAATAGCCATTTTTGGCAAAGAAAGGCTAAAACGATTTTTATTTAATTATAATTATTTTAATCAAATAAATGCAGCTTTGGTAAGCATTACAGAATCTTGAATAATCAACAACTTTTGAACAGTACTGTAATAAAAAGAAATTATGGGCAGATATTTGGCATCGTATCTGTTGCTATATTGTAAATTTTAGCACATGATGACCAATCAGAATCCAGCATTTGTTTGATAAAGTGAATTATTTACTTTTTCAAGAAGGAAAGAAACACGTATGTTTTAGTACTTTAGTGATTGACTTCTCAGTTCTTTATTAGTCTCTCAGGGCTACTATCATGGAATCCCTCTCAAAACATCTGTTGTTAGTCAGACCCAAATGAATTCCTGGCCCTTTGTTGACTCTGCTCTAATCCTGACATCTGAGGACGATCAAGACTTAAAATAATTATTTTAGATAACAAAAGGGTGATTTTCACTTTGAATTTTAATTTTATCTTTGGTTATCCACACATAGTTTTGTGAATTTTAAGTGTTTTTTTTTTTTTTGTGCTGGAATATTGAGGCAGATATAAAAAAAAAAAAAATATATGGTAAATATCTCCCGAGGTACGTGGCGTGACAGGCAAGTACGGGAGTCTCCCGTGTCCCAAATGAATCTCGTCCTAATGAAAAAGGGAGAACAGACATAAGGGTCCTGGTGATACTGCTTATCTGACTGGCACGCAGGCACTGACAGCTGCATAATCACATACTTAATAACAAACATAACCTGTGCTAGAAAATGAAACCGATAAAGGGTAAGAAAAATTCAATCTGAAGAGGATGATGAATATGAAAACTCAGGCAGATAATTTGTCATTTATGCTTTTAAAAGCTTGTCCCCAGCAGCTATCCTAAGAATCATTAGGATGTGGACGTTTTTCATGAAGTGGGAAAGTCAGTGTGATGACCGTGGTAGTTGTACTCTGGTGGAGTTGGGTATCAGTTACTGCCAGGAAGTCAGTAGGAGATGGCAGGGGAGGGAACAATAGTTGTTCTGAATAAAACTCTTTTGTGCCTCAAACAAAAGACAAGAGCCACACATCACAGGCATGTGACGCCTCAAATGTGTTTAATCACTGTTGTGCTCCTCACTGCTAGACAGATGTGAAACAAACAGCTGTGGTGGCCTACATTTGACTCTGACACACAAATCCTATGTTTTTGTATCAAAAATTATTATTTAAACTAATACACAATATTAATGTTTGTTATTTCTAGTTGCTGTTTTACCAAGCGGTTTCTTCTATCAGATATTTGTAACCTTCTTTTTTTTACTTACCTTGACCATTCTCTTTGGATCACAAGTTAGTGGGCATCCCAGTCGGAAGTTGACTTGAAATCCTCTTTGTGTCTTGATATGTGGCGAGTGTTGTGTTTCTGCCAAGCATCTGTTGCTAGGAGTAAATACAAAAGACAGCCTTGTAATAGACACTCTTATTGTGCCTTTTTGTGCAAGAAAACTAGTGAGGTGTACATCTGCTCCTCCGTGGCTTACAATTGAAATGTTAACTATTTTATAGATGTTCGTCAACATTTAGTGCACTAATTAGTCCAAAAACTGCATGAAAGTTTTACATGTATATGATTAGTGGTCAACCAGTATGTGTTTTTTGACAGCCGATGCCAATATCTTGGAAAGTGCGGGGCTGATAACAGATATAAAGCCGATATGATTTTAAAAAAAAATATTATTATTAATATTTAAGAATTTTTTTTATATCATTTTTCAATAGATTAAAAAATAAATGTGTAAAAGGAACATGCTTATACTTTAGATTACAATATTTCTCACAAATAAATAAATATTTAATATAGCCTATAATAAATAAAAAAGTTAACACTGTAATCAGCAGGGCACTTAGTATTCTAGGATGTTTTTGTCCACTGGGAATCATATTTTTCAAATAAAGCCAGGGTAACCCTCATTTTACATACAGCACACAGAGAAAATGACATTAATATGACAGTGGGCAAATGCATAAAGCGCATCATAATTTGACATAACGAGTTTATAGTTAAAGCATTCAATTCACACGGACAGACCTTCACATAGAGAACACACAATCATGCTGGATACACATACACACTTTACAAGATCTTACAGCTGGATTCGACTAAGTTTGCAAGGTTTATGAAATTAAATGTTCATTAGTCATTCAAAGATTTGTTTAAATTATATAAATGCATATTTGCTTAATGCTTACGGCGAACGAGAAAGTATTATGTTTTCTTTCCATTACTAATAGGCCTAATATAAAAACAATCATTATAATGCTTTATGTATACATTCATTTCTTTGTTTAACTGTTCTATCTGATTATTAGACAGACTTCTATCCAGAACTGTTAACGACGACGACGAACAAAAGAGATAGAGTGTGAGCACTGTGTGTGCTCTGGCACTGCTGCTCTCAGCGCCGTCAAAATAAAAGTCCTGCCTTGAACACATCGGCCAAGAAGAAAAGCTTATCGGCTGATGCCGATATTTGAAAAATGACAAATATTGGCCGATATATCGTCCATGGCGATATATCAGTCGGTCACTACATATGATTGCTTGAATAAATTGCTAAAATGTACAAACCTTTTACCACAAGTCTTGCGCCGCTGGTGTAGTAATATCATGCAAGATTCCCATTCTTGTGACCCGGGTTCGATTCCCAGGTGGCGCAAGTGCTTTTGGGAAGTCGTGGCCTAGTGATTAGAGAGTTTGAGTCCTAACCCTAGGGTTGTGGGTTCAAATCTCAGGCCGGCAATACCATGACTTAGGTGCCCTTGAGCAAGGCACCGAACCCCCAACTGCTCCCCGGGTCAGTCAGGCCACGGAGGCATAGGCTGCGACCAGGTGATGCGGTCAGCTGTCAGATAGCTCCAATCACTACCATTCTCCAATAAGACACGGGACATATACTGTATACGTGGCACTACTGCTTGGTAAGTATGCTCAAATGGCTCGCAACCCTCCCACCCTCCACATTAGAAGCATATTACCGTGGACCTTCTGGTTGTTGTCTCTTTGTTTCAGATCACTAAGGCTTTCAATTATTGGTTGGCATGGACCTCACTCAAGTCCAATTAGAGACACTCATCCTCATAGCCAAGCTGCAGGATAGACGTCCCACTGCCACATCTACACGATTACCACTGTTTGCTTTTAAAGACATTTATTAAGTGGCTTAATTGTCATGTATTTCCAAGATGATGGTTCCAGGGGGTTAATGTTTAAGCTCTTGTATGTTCAATTAATTTGGGAGCAAGAACCCCCATAAGGAACCATACCGCCAAAGATAAATTGTGTTCAATAAACTCAAATAACTTGCCAAAGTGGTCTTATCTGAACTAACCTTAGCAACCACCTACAGTATGAAGAAACTAATAATCACACCGAACACCTTAGCAACCATAAAGCAACAGTCTTACAGCATCCAACATTGTTTTCAGCCGAGGGTTCTTTTTCAAACTTTTTTGGTTGGCCAAACCTCTTAGAACAAAAAAAAGTACCTCCTGAGATTTTAAATTCATAAATGTGTTCCAAGTGCATGTTAAACTGCAAAGATGGAGTTTGTAAGAAGCAGCATTTACTATGAAACTTCACAGTATTCTAAGCTTTACAAGTGGAAATGAACACAGTGCTGCTTCACTTTGTACAACACAGGACAACTGACCATTTACTTGTTATAGAAATAGAAATTAACTCATGAAACCCTTTTAGAAAACTCTGTACTGCTGCTTCATTTTCGTTTTAACTTGGTAAAATTCCTGAAAAGCACAGTTGCACAGTTAATTTATGTCTGCAAGTATATATGTAGGACTTTTAATGCTGTGAAGGTCATTAATTCTACTACAGACAGACGTGGGAAGCTTGCACTGCCTCTACACCACAATTCACAAACCCGTGAGCATTGAGAATGATTGTTTTTCTGGTCTGTGCATGGCGCAAGAATGTCATTGAATACTTCTTAGAATGTGGTTTGGGATACTGCTGTTTGCGTGTGGGATGTTGCACAGTGTTGCCAGTGAGGGGACTGGGACTCTCCAGCATGAAGTGGCAGCTCAGCTAAGTCCCTTTTTGGGCGCTGGGCATGCTTCCCCCCTCGCTTTTCCCAGAAGTCCCTGGTGCATGGACAAAGTCCCCTTTATGTGGGCCGTAGCTCTTGGCGAGAGAGCCTGCAGCTTTGAAACTTGTTTGAACGATGCGATTTTTATTTCTATCTGTCCTCTGCGCTCTCACCCATATTGAACTCACCCACTCTCTCTCTCTCTCTCTCTCTCTCTCTCTCTCTCTCTCTCTCTCTCACTTGTTCCTTCTTTCCCGGCCCTGCTTAGCAACAACATGAAGCGAGTGCCCACTGAGGCTTAGCTCTTGGTATTCGTAGCAGAGTTGTCTGTATGCATCACAGGGTCACTTTGTAGAACAAAGAAGTTGGGACAACGAACTGGCCCAAATGAGTTAAAACAGTACTGCCTATTCACTTCCTGCACATTCCTGGTCTGATTATTTCTAAAATAATAATCAACAAATGAATACTTTGAACTTTGAGATTGAGTTTTCCAACTGTTACTTTAATAATCGTTTAACATAAACAGTGGACATCGTCTATTACCATTACCATTAAAAATTTAGTGTGTCCTGTTCCTCATGTACATACTATGTACTTATTATAGTAATTACAATAACTATTTAATAACTAGGTACTAACCCTGAACCTACCCCTAAACCTAACCCTACCCCATGTAGTTACCTTGTATTACCAGAACTTTCTTAGATAAATACACTGTAAGTACACTATAAGTACATGTTAGTACACGTACTGTAAAATAAAGTGCAACCAAGATTTTAACATAAAAAAACTATCTTATGCTCACCAAGGCTGCATTAATTTGATCAAAAAAGGCTGCATTAATTTAATCAAAAAAACTAAACAAAAAAACACAGTAAAACAATAATATTATAAAACAAAATGTTTTCTACTTTAATGTATTTTTTAATTATTAATAATATAATTGTAATTTTTTTCCTGTGTTGTAAATTTTTAGCAGCCATTACTCCAGTATTCAGAAATCATTCTAATATACTGATTTGGTGCTCAAACAGCTATTATTGTTATCACTGGGAAATTATGATGCATTTTACAGGTTTATTTGATGGATATACAGTTCAAAAGAACAGCATTTAAAATAGACATCCTTTTAACATTATAAATGTTTTAATGTCACTTTTGATTAATTTAAAGAGATAATCCATTCAAAAAGGAAAAGTATTCACCTTATTGGGTGAGGAAATTTTGAGGGAATGTTCATTTTTGGGTAAACAGTCCATTTAATTCATCCTTGCTGAATAAAAACAATGGTATATTTAAAAAAATCTTACTGACCCCAAACTTTTGGATGGTAGTATATATTTGAAAAAAGAAAGTTAGAAACATAAATACACATTTTGTTATCACTTTTTCAGGTGCTGATAACATCCTTAACCTGCCCTTTACCATATCAGCAGCAGTAGTAAAAGTTGAGGGTAATACTGGCTTTGGAAAGCAAGTGTTAGGTGGGGCCCTTTCATCCAATCAGATACTGTAGTTTAATTATCTTTTCAAAGAAACATAAGTGCTTTATGGATAGTAATTCATTCTGGAGGTTTCGTCAGAAATCAGACTGATTCAGTACAGAGCTGTACAATCAGATTACTCATTTACTCAAACAGCATTGTATCCATGATGTTAATGTTGATGTTATCAACATTAGAAAGTGTCCCCTCAAGCCAGTGACATGAGCAATGGAAGTGCCTTTTAATTACAGTATATGAACTGCCCATGTCGTGACAGTTCAATCACACTGAGTGTTACATACAGTACATAACTTATGTGCTAAATGCATTTACATGAAGTCATTTAGCAGATGCTTTTATCCAAAGTGACTTACAAAGGAGGACAATGGAAGCAATCAAAATCAACAAAAGAGCAATGATATACAAGATAACAAGTCTCAGTTAGCTTAACACAGTACACGCAGTGTTTTTTTATTATAAAATAAATAAAAAGAAAACAGATAGAACAGAAAAAGAATAGAGCAAGCTAGTGTTAGAGGCCTTTTTGCTTGTTAATTATATAATAAAGATTTTTTATTTAAATAAAACAAGCAGTTAGTAAATTAATGGAGTGCAACTCTAAAAGGTACAAGTTTTTTCTAAGAACAGAATTTGCATAGAGAGTGCTATAGTTTGAGGATCATAATGTTTTAGTAATTTATTTTTTTAAACAATTTTATTACTGAATCGACTTGAGTTCATTATTCTACATGAATAGAAGTAAATTTTAGGTTTAGGTGAGGTAGAAATGACTCATTTGATATAAAAATAAAAAAATGTTCTTTTTTCCAGGGAATTTCACTGCCAGATTTTGCCAGATTTGATGATGAAACTTTAAAATGGGAGTTAAGTTAATAAGATGAGAGGGGCTTTATTTAGATAAAACATTACAGTTTACTTTGTTCCACAAGACCTGATAGATATTCAAATTAGAAAACAAGCCAGAAGGAAAGTGAGGCCCTCTTGTGAAGAATGAACATTAACTAATTGTTAATGAGGGACTCGGGGCAGGGTGCCAAAGTCAGAGGGCCAATGGGATGGGGTACAGCCAGAGCAGCCGATGGGCGGGCTGTTGCTCTGGGGTGACAATTGGGGACCCCTTTTTTTAACTACCTAGGTGTCACTGTGTTAGAGTAGGGTATACAGGACAGCAGTCAACACGAAGGGCTCTAATGACGGTCTGAGTGCTGCTGCCAGCGTGAGGTCTCGTGTCTTTGACCTCCCTCCCTCTCTCAGCCATCCTCACCAGCTTTGAGGAACAGAACTGTTTTTTAACTGGGTTTTAGAATGGATGCATCAGATAGCAACCCGGAGAACGCGACCGAGAACAATAATGTGGAGAAGAGTGAGGTTAGAGAGGAGGAGAAGCAGGATGTGGACCCAGATTCAGACCTGGCTATGGTCAAGATTCCTCCTCCGCCAGAGCTGGAGATCAGGCCTAATGGAATAAGTGATGATGGCAAGCTGGATGTATGCAGGACTGTACCTTCTCCTCTGACCCGCAGTATTTTTCCTGTTGCAGTCTCACCTGCTGCTGAGCGCATTCGATTCATTCTGGGAGAGGACGATGACAGTCCAGCACCCCCTCAGCTCTTCACCGAGCTGGACGAGTTGCTGTCTGTTGATGGCCAGGAGATGGAGTGGAAGGAAACTGCCAGGTAAGAGCGTCACGGCTCGGTTGGAACTTTTAATGAGGCTCAAAAGCAGATCAGAAATATAAGAGCCTGTATTATTAGCAGGAACAACGTTTGGAAAAAAGCTCGATAACTTGTGTCTAATAGTATTATTTTATCTCTGGTTTTGGCCAAATTGTGTTTTCAGTTTGACAATGTGGTTCTTTTCTACTGTATATGCTTCAAAGAAAAAATAGCAAAAAAGAAAATCAAATCAATCACAGCAAATCAGCATATTAGAATGATTTCAGAAGGATCGTTTGACACCAAAGATAAAAAAAAAAAATTCACGGGAATAAATTACATTTGAAAAGGCATTCAAATACAAATCTGTTATATTAAAGTTAGTTATATGATTTAATTCCTCCAAAGCGTTCTGTTTTTAAAAAAGACTGATTTAAATACTCTTTCAGTCTTGTCACACAGACACCATACAATTCATCAAAAGATGATTCAAGTGTACTGGCTCATTGCCAATGACTGCTTGGGGCCAGTATACGAAGACACTTTAAACTCTTGACAGTGTCTAAAGGGATGAATCCACTCTGATTAATCTTCAGGGGAAAGGTGTGAAGAAAGTTGAAAATTCACATATGTTTCCAGTTGACTTGTTTATTCATTAAAAGCAAATCCGATCATTTAACAGTTACTGTTGCTTTAAATTCCTGTGAGTTAATTTGAGCAGACAGCTTAGTCTCTGTTAAAAGACGAGTCTTGCATGCAACACACATCAATTCTGGAGCTGTGGTGCTCTTGAAAGGATTTGATCATTCAGTGAGCGGGGCAGTTTCATGGAAAGGCTCTCCAGGTGGTCCCCAATCAGCAGCCATTATCACATGCCACAGCGGGCATTTAACTGATTAAATAAGTACAAGAATGATTACTGCTGATCTTTTCAATCAAGATTTTATTTAAGAGATTGTTTTAGAGATGAGATTACCCATTGTTTGTGTATTTTAGGATTAAGGATTACATATGAAAGCCTTTCAAGCATGGGCATCAGTTTTAATAAACAGAGTTGTACAGAGGAAAGATCAGAGTTGAATATGAGGTCTGCTTTAGATTCTAGTCTCATGTCTGGGACTGGTATTTGTTTCTGATATGGTAGATTTAAGAATATATAGGATATAATGGATTTACAAAGATAAAGTACTGTTAAAATGTTTTGGGTCAGTATGATTTTTCCTTGAAAAATGAATGCTATTTTTCAGCAGGGACAATATGAAAATGGTCAAAAGTGTCATAAATCTGTGTGCATTTGTCTTCCATACAGAACTGTCCACATTCCAGTTTCTGTACCTTCAAATATCTGTTGTTTTTTCTTCGAAGGTGGATCAAGTTTGAAGAGAAGGTGGAAAAAGGTGGGGAGCGGTGGAGTAAACCACATGTGGCCACTCTGTCCCTTCATAGTCTCTTTGAGCTTAGGACGTGTATAGAGAAGGGCACCATCATGCTGGACCTAGAGGCCAACACACTGCCAGGGGTCGTGGGTAAGTGTCTCCTCTGCAGCTATTTTGTCTTATTAAAGGATGCTCTACTACCTTTAAGCAGTTTAGGTTACAAACACAAATCACTCAAATACCTTTTTTCACTGCAATAGAGTTGATGCTCAACAGAGGGATCTATGAACTCAGTGGTCCATGTTTATATTGATTTGAGAGCCAAACGGTGACATCATTTGTCTTTAATACTGTATAAACATGTTGCTGTCTATATCAACCCTATTGAAAAAAAAAACCACGCTGGTAAGCTGGTCCTGAGCGACATATAAGATGGTTATGAGCTGGTTCTGAACAGAAGCTAGTTTCTTAGGACCAGATTAGGACCAGCTCACAACCAGATTATAACTTAAACCAGTTCAAACCAGCTGCCATGCTTCAAAAAATATCTAACCAGCATATGCTGTTTTTTTCAACAGGGAAGCTTACAAGTTTTAAAAACTTTTTTTTTTTTTTACTTTTACATAATATTTTTTAGAACCTTTTTCCTAGATTTACAAATGTTTCTTTTTTAATGTGGCATATCACAATAGATGGGGAAAATGTTTTTTTTTTTTTTTTTTTTTTTTTTTGCTTTTATTTATATTTTTTGCAGTGAGGTTAAAAAAATTTTTTTTTTATTTAAATTACTTTTTTTTTTTTACTTAATATGTGTGTATGTGTATGTATGTATGTATGTATGTATATATATATATATATATATATATATATATATATATATATATATATGTTTGCATGATTTGCATGATTAATGAGGATAGGTCACACATTCAATTGATAAATTAATGGCTAGTTGTAAAGGAAACTGAACTATTATAGTGTTAATTAAAAATAAACTGACTCTTTTAATCTATCTCTAGCTCTCTTTATGTTTCTGTATGCATATTAACACAATTCGGCAGCAAATGAAGACTGAAGCCAGGACGTGGTTTTCTAAAAAAGGTTTTTCTTTAAAATCAGTTTATGAAAAGTAATTGAAGTAACGTAAATCACTATTTAATCAACTCACTTATATTAAACTACTCATTTACAATATAACTTATATAACACAGCTCATTTGTATTACATTACTCACTTATATCACATTGCACTGCTTACTTTCATTACTCACTCTGCGCTGATGTAACGTTCGCCATGATGTTGATCAAGTTCATCTGACAACTGAATTTGAGGTGGTGTAACATTAGCTGTCCCTGTCTCTCTCTCTTTTTTTTTTTTTTAGTTTTCATAATTGATATCAAAGATATTAAAGCACTTTTTCATTTTTTCTTGTTGTTAAAATTCAAAATAGTTTTAAATATTATTGGATGTCACTGTTTCCACCAATCCTTGCACAAGTTAACGTTACACATGATGATGAAAGCACATTAGTGCGAGCCCCCCTGAACTCATAGAGATTGAATTGAAGTGCCTGCAGTTCGAAAAAAAATTATCTTATTATGGAAGTCAATGAGAGCACTCGGTGCGATTCTCAGTCTGACAGAAATCGCTATGAAACGGGCGGTACTACACACAACACGACTCAATGCTGATTGGACTATTAAGTGACATAACAAACAGTCTAGCATAGTGATAGCTAGCTTAACATTGTGGTTGAATGTAAAAAAAAAATCCCTTCCTTTTGTGCTTTGGTGGTGAATCGTCCATTCGCCCTAATGAAGAAACCACCCCTGTATGTATAGTACATACACACACACACACACACACATTGATTTTTGATTTTTGGACATTCGTATTGAAAAGTTTGGGTACCTCTGATCTGAAATGATGTGAATTCAGTGTATTTAGGCAATCATAAATTGCTTTTGATGCAAATGCCAACATTTTTCTCCCTTTTTCTTTATTTATAGCAATAAACTAACATGATATTTGTGAGTATTTTCATTTTTATTAGATACATGATGGCAATAATGTGTTGCTGTGCAATTTTAACAAACTTTTTGTATCGACATGATATCTGTCAAATGAATGAAGCAAGTTTTATTCAATGCTCATTTTGCACCAGTCATGGTTTTGCACCAGCAGGTTTTAGGAGTCATTTTTTTTCTGTCATGGAGCTGCCTTTTCTGTAATAGAAGCATACAGAATGCTTTCATGTAGGGCATTAGCTCTACCAGCATCACTGGCACCCTGTCAGTGGACAAAGGGCAAAATACATATCATACAGATAACACTTTAGATCAGATCAGACTAAGAGAAAAAGCTTTTCCAAATGTACTGTAAGGTCTAAGAGATAGCATGCGTGATATGCATGCATGGTCTCGGCCAGCACAGCCCATTGTTATTTGGTTTCCAAATGCTCACATGTCAGGATGTATTCATAGCTCTGTTTAATACAGTCCTCTCTCAACCCTCGCTGTAACTCAGGGCTCAGATGCACGGGTGATTGCATCCATTCAGGATGGCCATTTCTTTTATACTGAATTCAGGCAGTGCTTGAGGAAGATCAGAATGAAAACTGTGGGGCCATTAAATAACTGTAGTGCACTGATAGCAAAGTATGTGATTCTGGTGATTCATTTGTAAAGATTTCTTTTAGGAAGGAGGATTGGTTAAAAAAAAAAAGAGATATTTACTGCAGCTCTCTGAATTTAAGATGGCTGGTTAGATTGTAACCACTGCCATCAATCAAACAAGATTTATTAATTCACATTCTTGATTCCACTAGCCGTATCTCTTACTCAGAGCATGATGTGTCAAGTCAGATTATCAGTTTAAAGCAAAGTTAAGCTCAGTCAACCTCATAGAGTGCCTTTTGAGATAAATGAATTGAAGGATCGGCTATTAAGGGCCAAACCATTCACAAAAAGGGCCCAAGGGCCCAGGCCTCGTGTCTTTGACCCTCTTTTATAAAAATAGATTCTTACAGGAACCACCAGACAATCTTATGCACAAGCCACTGCCTCATTAGACGTCCACCTCTGAAGGCTAAGAATAGAAGGCAATGTGTCACTTCACTGACACTCACTTCAAGATTCTTCGGAGAGTCCAATCTGAAGTTCTGTTTAAAAGTTTGCTCAGTTGTAAAGGGGTCGTAATGAGCTTCTCAAAATCTATAGAAGCAAAATAACCACGAGGCAGGTCTTTTCTAATGCCAATTTAGCTTTTTCGCTGACTACCTCTCTGTTTGACATTCACTCCGTCTCTCTCTTTCAGAAATGATCACTGACAGTCAGATTGAGAACGGTCTCTTGAAAGCTGACCTGAAAGATAAGGTCATGTACACCTTGCTGAGGAAGCATCGCCACCAGACCAAGAAATCCAATCTTCGCTCCTTAGCTGACATTGGCAAGACGGTCTCCAGCGCAAGTAGGCTGTTTTCCACCCCGGATAATGGTAATATAGGTGCCAGTTTGGTGCAGACTCATTTTTTACCCTCCTTTTTCCTTTTAAACTATTACGATTTTTATATTATTATTACTATATTATATAGATCTTTATATTAAGATGTTTCTTTTTCTTTTATGAAATCTTTTGTGGACTGTTTTTCTCCACACTTTTCAAAAATATCATTTGTTCAAATTCTTTTACCTTTTTTGATTTTGTGGTTTGACTTTTCTTGTGTTATTGTTAAAGATAACTGAAGAATACCAAAGATTTTTATTTTATTCATCAAATTTTTTAAAAGATTTAATTCCTTTATATTTTTACATATTTAAATGCATTAGTCAAAAAGATCACAATAATTGTATTACTAATGCTTTACCAGTTTGCTGACTCATTGCTGCCTTTTTTATTTTTCCTTTTTTAATAAGTAGTTGTCTCTGTATGATTTAAAGACTCCATGAAATCACTACTGTTGAAATGTTTATTTGACATTTTTCTTGTTTTGTCTTGGTTATTAACCAAGGACACATTTAACTGATCAAAAGTGACAGGGAAACATTTATAATGTATTTCTAATAAATTCTGTTCTCTTTTACATTTATCTGACGCTTTTATCCAAAGCAACTTACAGTGCATTCAGGCTATACATAGGTTTTTTTTATTTTTATTTTTATTTATTTATTTTTTTACCAGTATGTCTGTTCCCTGGGAATTGAACCCACAACCTTTTGCATTGCTAACTCTACCACTGAGCCACAGGAACAACTTGTTTTTTTAACTTTCTATTTGTGATAGAATCCTGAAGAAATATATAATGGTTTCTGATATTAAGCATCACAACTGTTTTCAATATTGATGACATACAGTATATGAATATTGAGCACCAAATTAGCATATTTGAATTATTTCTAAAGGATAATGCGATGCTAAAGACAAGGCTGTTTCACAATACCGCTGCATTCTTACTGTATTTTCTTACTGTATTTATAAATGCAGCCTTGGTGAGGAGACTTCTTTCAAAAACATAAAGAATCTTACTGACCCCAAACTTTTAAACAGTAGTGTATTCTCTCTTACAACATGAGATTTGTGTGTGACAAATCAAATGGTTTAATTAATCAGTCAGCTTTAATTGCATCACAGCCATGATCATGTTTTGCTGCTTGCTTAGGCAGTTACAGGTCATATTAAGGGAGGAACGATCTCATTCCAGAGAGTTAAAACTCAGTGTAGTCCAGGATGAGTCATCAGTATCCATTAAATGTTAACTTAGGCATTTCTTTTAGAAGTACACAAACATATAGGGAGAGCTAGAATACACAAAAAGAGTTCATGGGGTCTTTAAATAGTAACTTGCTCCTTTTCAAGCGTTGACTTTTAGTATGTTCTGTCTGTGTATGCATATATTTTTCAATGCACAGAATAGGCTGCTGCATTACATTGTTGAGATTGTGAACTGTTATGAACTAATAAACCAATCTTAGAGCAGTGTTTAAAAGACAGCATGGACACCACAGACAACACTTCAAATAAAGCAATGGTCAAAGGGATCATTTGGTTTTTGGCAATAATATTTACATGCCTTCATTTAAAACAAATAGTGCATTGATAAAACTTTACACAAAGTTCATTAGATTGATGTTTATAGGCTCCATGTGCCCAGGTTTTAAACCATGAATCCTGTAATTCTTTGACCATTGGACTTTTTGAATGTGACGAATGTTGTTCACCTCAACTTTAGTTTCCTGAAAAAAAAAAGAATAAAACTTGCTTTAACTGTGCTTTTCTACTTCTATAACCAATCCCGTCTTTCCCTGAGTGTCTTAAACAATCTTTTACAAAAATAGCTAAACCACCTAAAACCACTGACCTCTATCACCTTAACAATCTTAACTTTTCACCTTTCTTACTATCTTTTCTCCTTTCTGCTGCACTTGTCACTAAAAGCACGTAATCCACTTGAGACTTCAGTGCCTTGTCTAATGACTCGCAACTCAGAGGAGCTGTTGCGAGCCCCTGGAAGTCCAAGCATGGGATGGCCTAGTAAGTCCAGCTTACCAGTTGCCAGTACATGTCTATGTGTCCCTTTACCCCACGTAGTGTGTAACATACCGTAGCTGTGATAGCAAAGCATAGCAAAACAATGTAGCTTAAAAGGGTCATATCACAAGGAACCAAATCTTCTTAGACCATTTAAAAAGTTCAGTGAATAGTTAAATAACACCTTAGGTACAAATGAAATCATACAAAATGTACATTCTTTAAAATAAGGGTGTCAATCATTCAGTTCTGGTTCCACTAAGAACTTTTAAGTGAACGGTTTGCATAGTGTAAAGAATGTTTTAATAATCTGAAGAAACTTTTTCCACTATAAAGAACCTTTTGTGCAATGAAAAGGTTACATGGATGTTAAAGATTCTTCATGGAACCATTGATGCCAATAAATAACCTATTTTTTAGATTGAATGATATGACCTTTTTTTACTTGTTGTTATGACCATCTATGTTTAGCTAGTCAGTCCTGTAATCATTGTTATGTAATAGATTTTCATATCTAGAATTTCCTGTTATGGTGATCTTCAACCTTAATAGATTTACATTCCAAAGTCTTCTAATAATTACATTGGACTCATTTCTGTGGAACTTTCCACTGGAGATGACCACACCATCATGACCATAACCATATTAATGAGCAGCTCTGATCTGATGATGTAGGATTTATGGTGGATGTGAAGCATTTTTTTCTTATCCTTTTTTTTTTCTTTTTTCGAGTTGCTACTCTTTTTTTCTTTCTTTTTAAGTGCTTCATAAATGAAGCTTCTTTTTTAAACCCCCCTCATCTATATTCAGCCTCCTTTTTCTTCTTTTGGCTGCTTTTTTTCTTCTTTTGGCTGCATCAAACTGACATCTTAGTCAATATAAGTCTGTAGCATCGGGAATACTTTGCTTCACTGTGCTGTTCTGCTATGCTGTTCAAAGCATGATGACAATGACTTGGACTCTGCGAGGTTAATAGTTTACCTTTCAGTAGGTTCCTATTTTGCCTGGCACATCACCTTTCCTAATTTATGTTATGTTACTTTTAAAAGCATGGACTCGAGCAATTCAGAGCCTGTGAAAAAATATGAATGTTATGTGCAGTGTTATCAGACCCACTGATTCCCTATTGGTTCATCAGACATTCAGTTCCCTTCCTTCTTCTGCATTTGGATTTCTTTTTAGACTATTTACCTTCACTTCAAGTTTATATGCATAGCGCTTTTCACGATACAAATCGTTGCAAAGTAGCTTTATATAAAATTATGTTTCTACAATATATTTAGTAGTAACTTAAAAGTGGTGACTCTCAAATTGATGTTCATACACGTATGGCAGAAATGTATGGTAAAATTCATTTAATGACATAAACAGATGATGAACACTATTAAAGGGGTCATATGATGCAATTTCAAGTTTTCCTTTCTCTTTGGAGTGTTAAAAGCTGTTCATGAATTGATAAGATCCCTAAAGTTGCAAAGACTAAAGTCTCAAACCCAAAGAGATCGTCCACGCCTTTTTAAAACAGGGACTGTGAGGACTATTTCCTGGAAGAGTAGCCTATAATGATGTTGTTCTCACAAATACAAATTCTGACGCGCAGCCTCTAAAGTACATTTTCATATTTAAAGAATTCTTTAAGAATCTTCCATTCAGCAATCAAACAGCGTGTCGCATTTGGTTACTACAGTCAAAACGTAGTAGTTTACATGGTTTATGTTTTTTTAAAACTTTGTCTTTGAAATAATGGAACAGTGCACTTTTCAATTTGGTTCTTTTTCATTTATCTGTTCTTTTCATAAATTTTGATTAGGTAGTCCAACCACCACACATCGCAACTTGACATCAAGCAGCCTGAACGATATCTCCGACAAGCCAGAGAAAGATCAGGTGAGTCCAGTTTCAAGATTGTTCATGTGTTTGTGTGTGTTTGGGGCCAGGAAGATTTTTTTGTTTTGTTTTGTTTTACTTTTATGCAGCAAGGGTGCAATAAATTGATTAAAAATGCCAGTTAAGACTTTTATAATGTTGCATTTTAAATAAATGTTGTTATTTTGTACTTTCTATTCTTTTTGTATTTGTCAAAGAATTCTAAAAAATAGTCTGGTTTTGACAGAAATAATAAACAGTAAACTGTAATATTAGATTTTCAATGGTGATAATAGTATTAAATGTTAATTAAACACCAAATCAGCATATTAGAATGACTTCTGAAGGATCATGTAACACTAAAGCCTGGAGTAATGATGCTGAAAATTAAGCTTTGCTATCACAGGAATAAATTAAATTGCATTTTAACATATATTAAAATGTAAAATATGTATTTACATTTTAACAATATTTCACAGTATTCCTATTTTTACTATAATTAAATAAATGCAGCTTTGTTGAGTTTGAGACCTCTTTCAAAAACATTAAAAAACTCTCCAACCCCAAACTCTGGAATGAAATATAATGTGTTATTAATCATAATATATATATATATATATATATATATA
The DNA here is from genome assembly GCF_003368295.1 of Carassius auratus. Taxonomy (NCBI): domain Eukaryota; kingdom Metazoa; phylum Chordata; class Actinopteri; order Cypriniformes; family Cyprinidae; genus Carassius; species Carassius auratus. Next base: position 11,731,386 of record NC_039272.1, on the reverse strand, counting down.
TATATATATATATATATATATATATATATAACAGGTATACATATAAAAATATAAAAGTGTAATTGACTGTAATAGCTATGGATCGCCAAAAATCTGTGCACATCACAGTAAATGTCACTATGAAAAAACTGATGAAGCCAGTGTTTTCCTAATGATAAAGAAGGTTAGATGAACAGAACAGAAGCAGTGGTGCGTCTAACTCAAGGATAGGGCTAGTGTGAAATACAGACTTCCATTCCTAATAGAATAGGAAGTTCTCATGCTCTCAATGACAGAGCACCTGGGGGTCATTAGGGTGGTGTCAAACTGTGACAAACCATAAAAATTAACTCACTTCACAGAAGTTCACCACAGAGGAATTGTAGAATCTTTCCTTTTTACGTGGAAATGCATCCCTTCACGCTGAATGCAGCATTAAGTGAAATAGCTGGCAAATGTTTGACAGTGTTTTTGTGTGTGTGCTGAATAAACCAGTGTGGATGTGATTGCTGGAAGGCCTCAGAGGAGATGCCCCTTGCCCCTTTTGGCAGAGTGGGGATTGAGAGGCTGCTTGTGTGAGGTGGCCCAGAGAATGGACAGATTGTAATTGTAAGCACAGATTGAGGGGATGACTTCATTGCTTGTCACCCTTTTCTTATTTTTCATTTTTGGATGAAGTCAGAGATTAGACATTTACAGAATCTGGAAATAAATGCTAACCTAAGCAACATGAATAAGTACTAAGTGATTTGGTATGGTGGTTCAGACAGCTGAATAATTTCATGATTCTTCGGATGAAGTCTTGAGGCTTCTTTCTGTAGTTTACTTCCAAAATAGCGCCCACTTAAGGCAGTACCATGAATTCAAGCCTTGACAAAAATGACTTTATTGGGGACCCAGACAACTACAGTATGAAGAAAACAGCAACACTCTCGATTGTAAAGATAATTTATTTAAAGATATTTAATGAGATTTCAAGTGAACGTGCTTGATTCACATTAGCTGCAAGAGCTAGTCATCTGTCCCATGGCTTGACTACACAAAATGCAGACTATCAGACCCTGTTGATGGACTGCTGTAATAAATCTTTGCTTGTTCTAGCAGTGGAAGTAATCCAGTATCAGAGATGATGCTACGCCTTTCCACATCACATATTAGCTGCTAGAGAGCTGGACAGCTAGAGATGTGATATGTGATGTCATTGCGAGTTGCTTGGAGTATGTGAAATATACAGTAAATAATAATAAAATTGGAACACATACTGTACATTGTAAAAAATGAATTAACTGATGAGACAAAACCGTCTGATGACCCTTTTTTGGCTCCTAGATAATGAAGCTCAGAGGTAAACATACATACACTTCTGAGTAAAACACTATGGGTTGTTTAAGGTGTGTCCTTCTAATACCTTAATCATCCCTTTAAGCTGCTCTAGTAATGCTGTCTACAGTCTGGCCTCAAGATAACATCATCCTCCATCTATAGCCACAATTTCTTCGCTTGCTTTAGTTTCATTAAGTTGTGATCTTTTTTGTCACTCTAGCTTTCTTTTCTTTCTAAATTCCCAGCACGAGTTGAATTCAGTCTCATATTGGTCAAACAGGAGTCTTTAAAATCACTAAAAAGTATAATGAAATTAGATAATGTGTCTTTAACTCATTATTTTCAACAAAATGTTTAAAAAAATAATTTATTGGTGAACTATCTCTTTACATCTGGTGATAGAGTAGATTTAATGGTCAATTTTTTTATTTTATGCAACCAGATCATAAGAAAACAAGGGGAAAAACTGATTGAACATCATGTACAAATGAAATATTATCTTTCTTAACCAGTGTCTACATATTTCATAAAAAAAGAGTCTTCAAGGTTTTTGAGAAGTCATAAAAAACATTCTGAATTGACAAGACATATAAGTAATCTTTTCTAAAGCAAGAAGCAAGGTCATCCCATACATTACATTAATACACTTGTTAATGTGTCAGGATATTTGCTTATTTTATCTTAAAACAGTAATTCAGTGATAATCAGTAATGGGATGGTTTTGCAACAGAATAATGGAATAAAAGGAAGAGCTTCAAAACAAATGATCTATGATGCTAGAGCTGTTGATGAGTGAGAGGTCTGTCCCATCATGTGCTCAGGTACTCCAGAGTAAATGTTTTCCATTGTGCTTGTGTTTCCAGTGTTCTTCCATCAATGGTTAACGAAACTGCTTACTCTGACTGTTCAATAAGACTTTCAGGAGGGAATGTTGTTGTTTATGTATGTGACATTTTACTGGGGAATTAGTTTATTAATGACTGACATTGTAACCCCATTTTCAAGTTATCAGCAGAGCTGTTAAATTTGATTTATGAGCTTTAGAATTAGATTTCTGTCATGTGCTCTAGTCTTACTGTTAAAAAATAATGTGTTTACATTATTGCAAGTAATAAACCTAAAGCACTTTATATATGCATCAAGCTTGAGTAGTTGTGACACTTTAAGCAGTTAAGATTCGCAATGATGACCTTGGAGGCAAAAGTTGGAGTTGCTTAACAATTTATGGTTATGTGAGCAGGGTGTACTAATTATCTTTGGCTTGTAAATTTCACATTTGGCATGACCTCAAAGTCTGAGCTGGCAAATGCCACTGCCTTTGAAGTTGGCCTTCATTTTATCACTGGTAGGAACAACAACAACCCATATAAATAAAATGAATTTACTGGTAACCACTGGTTCCTCTGAATTAAGAGTAAAAGAATGCAGGAGTCACAGTGGGTCTTTGCTGATCCCTAGAATGAACAATCCCACATGCAGCCACCAATCTTTGTGATTTCCATTAATTAGACAGTTGCAGATGTTGGATTCGTCACATCTTCATGAAAGTCTTGGCACTGAATGCCAAGCTGGCAGTATGTTTAATGAGGTCATGTGTTGGAGCTTGATTTGTGCGCTTTGTTTACCCACTTCTTCCTCCTTAATGAATTTCATTAAAATCCCATCCTGCATGTGTCCAGCTGAAGAACAAGTTCATGAAGAAGCTGCCCAGAGATGCGGAAGCTTCCAATGTTCTCGTTGGAGAAGTGGACTTTCTGGACAGTCCTTTTGTGGCCTTTGTGAGGCTGCAGCAGGCTGTCATGTTGGGGGCGCTGACTGAAGTACCTGTGCCCACCAGGTATGACCTGCTTTTATCCAACGAATCCAAGGAGGAAAACATAGCAGTGGTGGAGGGTCTTCAGTTCTAAACAGGCTTATTAAACCAATAGAAAAGCTGTGCGTTTTACTTTGCGTAATGTTGGTTATTATCTTTCCTAGATTTCTGTTCATTCTTCTTGGACCCAAAGGCAAAGCCAAGTCATACCATGAAATTGGTAGAGCAATTGCTACTCTGATGTCCGATGAGGTACGTACAGACTAATATTAGTCTAAAATGTTATGTCCTGTTGTGGTTCATAATTTTTTTGTTCACACAACAGCAGACAATGGTCTTCAGTCTTGTTTAAGAGTGCTAAATACTGTTACTTTTACACTTAAAAAAAAAAACGACTGCAATCTGTAAGAGAACCAGTGTTCATTTAATGTCATTTATGTTGAATTATAGTACTAATGTAGTAATATTTTGAATTAGCTTAAATTTTTTGTTTCCATTTCAGTTATTTTGTTATGCATTTTGCTGTTTTATTAGTCTTTATATTTTGAGTTAGCTTTAATTTATTTAAATTTGAGCAATTTTAGTACTTCAGTATGGCTGATATCACCATACTTACAAAGGGGCTTGTCTTCAGTTATTAAATCCTAAAAGCAGTATTCAAGCCGCTCCTGTATGATCAGGTCAGTTCAATTGTCAGACCTGTCAATCCCAAACATTAAATGTTTGAACAAAACGTATATGTTTTGATACTGAGTTGCTGTGCCTGAAATGTTCTGTTAGAATCTTATATAGCAAAAAAAAAAAAAGTTTGTGCTTGGGTTAGTCGTGTGGGGAGAGTTGGCCAGTAATCAAAGTTCTCTTATCAAGGTCTTCCATGAAATTGCGTACAAAGCCAAGGACAGACAAGATCTCCTTGCTGGCATTGACGAGTTCTTGGACGAGGTCATTGTCCTCCCTCCTGGAGAATGGGACCCCACCATCAGGATAGAGCCACCAAAATCCCTGCCATCCTCTGATAAAAGGTAATTGATGTAGGGAGCCCATATCAGCCTGTCACGCTTTCTTTTACTGAAGCCCCACCAATATCCCATATCAAAGTCTGTCAATGTTCCTGTTTTGAAATGACTCCGACAATTGTGAAATAGCATTTCAGATGCTGTCCTTGAGGTAGTTTAGCAGTTTTTTAAGGGTTAAAGTAATTTCAGTCTTTCACTGTTACAAATGACGAGCAGAAACTAACTGGGTGTATGTCTTTTTTATATTAGTAGCCAAACCCTTTAAGCCATGTACAGTGTGTTGCATAATGTAATCCACAAATGGTCAGGAAGTAGTTTCAAAGGCCAGTTGGCCAGGCTATCCATTCATTCATTAAGTGTAGTGGAGCAGAGCAGTGGTTAATTAGATGAATTACGTCACTTCTCTTTGGCTTCAGGTGAAGTGACAGCAGGCTGCTTCCACATCCTGCCACCTCAATCTGTACCAGCCCGCATTACCCATATAGCCGAGCTGTGTGCCCGCAGCAGTCAGTCACGCCAGCATAACACACAGTGTACACAACAACACACTACACACACTAGACCTCATACATTAATTTGTGGCTTGTTGAATGTAAACATCAGACTGAACTGGTTCCAGTATCTGTCTGTCTGTCTGTCTGTCATGAAAACTTATCGCTTGCACAGTTTTTTAAGCATTGCTGTTTAAAAACAAGTGATTTTAAGCCGTTGAAATCAATCATCAGTGAAAGAGAACTCGTTTCGCATTATGCATGGCCTTTTTGAGAGCTTGTTTCTGAGTGCTGTAAATGCACATGAATAGTGGTTGACCGATAATATCAGCCTTGGCGATATTGGCATTTTTCAAATATCGGCAACACAGTGCTCACACTCTCTCTCTTGTTCGTCGTCGTCGTTAACAGTTCTGTCTCACACTGATAGAAGTCTGTCTAATAATCAGATAGAACGGTTAAACAAAGAAATGAATGTATACAGAAAGTATTATAATGACTGCTTTTATATTAGGCCTATTAGTAATAGAAAGGCAAATTTTATAATACATTCTCTTTTGCCGTCAGCAGTAACTAAATATGCATTTATATAAGTTAAACAAATCTTTGAATGACTAATGAACATTTAATTTCATAAACCTTGCAAACTTAGTCGAATCCAGCTGTAAGATCTTGTAAAGTGTGTATGTGTATCCAGCATGATCACGTGTTCTCTGTGTGAAGGTCAGTCCATGTGAATTGAATGCTTAAACTATAAACTCGTGATTTCAAATTATACTGCGCTTTATGCATTTGCCCACTGTCATATTCATGTCATTTTCTCTCTGTGCTGTATGTAAAATGAGGGTTACCCTGGCTTTATTTGAAAAATATGATTCCCAGTGGACAAAAACATCCTAGAATACTAAGTGCCCTGTTGGTTACAGTGTTAACTTTTTTATTTATTTATTATATATTAAATATTTATTTATTTGTGAAAAATAGTATAAGCATGTTTCTTTTACACATTTAGTTTTGAATCCATTGTAAAAGTATTTCTAATTTCTTAAATATTAATAATAATTATTTAAAAAATCATATCGGCTTTATATCGGCTAACGCCCCCCGCTTTCCAAGATATCGGCATCGGCATTGGATGTCAAAAAATGTATATCGGTCGATCACTAGAGCTCATAGAACAGGGAGTATTGAACAGGGTTATTTTTGCCACTTTATAGCTGGTGAACAGTAAAATGCACACAATTGTATGTATCAAAATGCCATTGTTTGCAAGTATCCTCATAAACACAGTGATTTAAGTCTTAATTGAAAGAAAACAGCTGAAAGAAAACACGTGTAACAGTATATTGGATCCAGGCAGCTCTTAAAGTGACAGCTAAATCACTTTTGTAAATTTAATAAGAATAAATGTATGTTTCATTTACAAAGTGAAGAATATGCAGTGTTTTTATACATTTGATTTACTTTTTATACAATGTATGGAACATTTCTCATTTATTTGTTCTACTGTAGTTTTATTTTGTCATATTGCTTGGAATTCGTATTTTGTTCTTATTTAATCATGCTTTTTGTGATATTGACAGTGGTGACAAGCATTCACAATTTTCTACGGTTCCAAAAATGTTTATATAATAAAAACCTTATTTAAAGAAAAAAATAACTATATTGTAATTATATATTGTTACCGTGAAATAAAATGACTCATACTGTGATTGAAGATTTTGGTCATATCACCCCACGCCTAATCATCTGTTTTTTAATCTTTTTTTCTATCTGTTTATCTGTGTGTCTGTCTATCTTATCGTTTTATCAGTTAACCATTTATCTATCAAGTCATTCTGTTATCTCTCTCTTTTTATCTGTTATTTTATCATTTTATGTATTGTTTGATAATTTTATCAGATTATGTATTATCCTATAGTTCTATCTATCGAACCTTGTTTTTTTTTTTAAATGATTATCATTCCATCTGGTGATATGGATGGTTCAGTGAGTAACACATTCATATATCATGGCATTTAGATTGTAATTTTGGGAACTGATGAATAACATGGAATTACGGTGTATCTCTTGTATTTTATTTTATAATGCATAAGACATTTGTTTAGAAATTAGCTACCAGTGTATGAGCTTACATTTTTTATTTAAGTTTTTTTAGGCCGTGGACATTAAAATGACTTATGAAGAGTCCACTGAGTGTGTCTTTCTTTTAGGGCAGTGATAACATTAAAGTTTTTGTGTTCTGTTCAACAATCTCATGTGCTTGTTATGTTGTCCAGAAAGAACATGTATGCTGGAGGGGACAGCACACAGATGAATGGAGACACGCCTCACAGCGGCGGACAGGGGGGCGGGGGGCACGCAGTAGGCGATGAACTGAAGAGGACGGGGAAGTGAGTTAATGTTTGTATAAATTCTTCTGAAGGAACATATTATGCCAAACCTCTGAACACCATGGTTTAGTTCAGATAAAGGTCTGTTTGACTCTTTAAAATGACTAGAATTATCTTAATATTACACAAACATTGAAGTCAGCATGTGCTCCATTTACAGAGTACAGACTGTTATCATCAGATTAGATTTTTTTACTTGACCTTTGACAATTAAACTGCTGTGCACTGTTAGTATTTTGTGCTAAATAGATTTCTAGCCATTTTACTAATTAATAATAGCAATAAATATACTACTATTTAAAATATATAATATTTTCAAATATAAATGTAAATAATAGTGAAAAAATGAATTTCAAATTTTTTTAGTATTTGGTATACCCCTCTTTTGCTTTTGATTAGTGGCCTAGGAATAGTATATAATAGTATTTCTCGAAATCCTGCAATTGCTGCATGGTTTATGTTTATTTTTAGGTTTGAATTAAATTCCATAATTTCAGTTTCATTCTGATTTTTGAACACCACTGTACGAAGTGAAATGCATTTTGTGAATAGAGGAATGCAGATTAAGATAAGATGCAGAAATGTAATACCATTCAACCAAAACCACTGTGGCAGTTATAAAAGGTCATGTTTTGTTTTCCAGGTTTTGTGGAGGCCTTATTCTTGATATCAAAAGAAAAGCTCCTTTTTTCTTCAGTGATTTCTATGATGCGCTTCACATCCAGTCTTTGTCTGCCATTCTTTTCATCTACCTGGGAACAGTAACCAATGCCATCACGTTCGGAGGATTGCTGGGTGACGCCACTGAGAACATGCAGGTGAAGATACAGCTGCAAACCATGAGAAACTACATGAGTGTATGGATGTGTCCTGCTCTCTGTGCCCGAACCTTTCTAAATAAGAATCAGTCCAACCTTGGCAGGGATTATAGTGTAATTAAATCTTGGTCAATCTTTAACTGACACACATTGGGAGCTGCGTCTTCTCTGCCCTCCTTATGAAATGTTACCACAAGTTCAAAGGTCATGTTAGTAAGTTAAAGTCTCACAGTTTAAATAATTAGCTGTCTTAAAGATGCACGCTAAGGTCTGCTGCACACGTCTTTGGCTAGGCAATGTTTCAGTTCAGGAAAGCTGTTCAGTTTAGTGATTTCAGGTATTGATTTGGACAGGGCTAATTAATAATGATAGCTGGAGTCTATGGTCTGGATATGGGCATTATGCAACAGGCCATGTGCAATACCTAATTCAATTTATGGGTAAAGAAAAATCAATTTATTGAACTCTGGTAGATGATACAGTGTGATTGATATTAAAATGAAAGAATGAATTCGACTTATTTACATAAATTATGTAAAGTAGGTAATTTGCTTTATAGTTTTATACTGATTTTATGTGAGAGAAAGCACAGATTCACATGGGATAAAATCCCAAAGTACGTCTGTGAACAAGGAAAACTAGTCCTATGAACAGGGCTTTAAACAGTCTTTCTCTCCACAGAGCGTGAGCCTCAGTTGGTTTTTCCCCTAATCCTTTGATTTTTGTTCCTTGGGTGTTGTGTGAAGGGTGTGCTAGAGAGCTTTCTGGGCACAGCGGTAACTGGAGCGGTGTTCTGTCTCCTGGCTGGGCAACCTCTGATAATCCTGAGCAGTACGGGGCCAGTGCTGGTGTTTGAAAGGCTGCTCTTCAACTTCAGCAGGTGCTTCATCATCTCTGATCGGCATGTGACATTACAAACCAGCTACTGCATATGCAGATTCTATTTAGCAGGACAACTGTTTTCAACATTGATAATAAGAAATGTCTGAGCACCAAATCGGCATATCAGAATGATTTCTGAAGGATCATGTGACAGCGATGACTGCAGTAATTCAGCTTTGCCATCATAGGAATAAATGACATTTTAAAATATATTTAAATAGTTTTAAACAGTTATTTAAATGTTAATAATTGTCAAAATATTACTGTTTTTACTTTCTTTTTGATCATATAAATGTAGCCTTGGTGAGCATAAGAGACTTTCAAAAACAAAGAATAACTTACCACCCCCAAGCTCTGAAAGTTGAAGGGAATTGAGTTCATTTTCTGTCCATACTATTCTCTGCAGGGAGCATGACTTCGACTACCTAGAGTTCCGTCTTTGGATCGGTCTGTGGTCGGCCTTCTTCTGTCTAGCCCTAGTGGCCACTGACGCCAGCTTCCTGGTGCAGTATTTCACCCGATTTACAGAAGAGGGCTTCTCCTCACTCATCAGCTTCATCTTCATCTATGACGCCTTCAAGAAGATGCTGAAGTTGGCTGATTATTACCCCATCAACTCAGACTATAAAATCGATTACGTCACGCAGTATGACTGCATGTGTATGGCGCCCACTGTTGGTAAGACCTGCTACATCATCTTTTTCTCTGCAGTTTGCTAGTTTTTGTGTTTAGATGCTAATTGAACTTAGACCTTTATCCATTTGCAAGTTTGCCAACTTGCCTGAATTTTGACTTCAGTTTTAAATTATGAATTAATACCTTTTCTAAGTCTCTGACTTAGATGCAAGAAACGACGAGTGCTGACCAAACAGAAAAAAAGAAAGATTACTGATGCATACGTAACATCATTTTACTCAGTGAAGCAGATATTATGTAGCAAAAGGTGCCTTTTTTTAACCTTCACAAGTGCAGTTACCTTACATTCGTTCCACTTCGTGCCTACCTGGTAGTTTGAAAGATATTTGAGTATATTTGAGTATAAATTGAAGATAAAATGAAGTTGCTTGATTGACAGTGATACACAAACAGTGGAAGCACAATGGCATGACAGGATGGATGTTTAGGTCTTTTATGGAGTTGATGCTTGTACAGCTGTTGTTAAAATGTTTCCATGTCGCCATCTGGCACATGGCTTATGAATAAATATTTAATTGTCCTATTTGTCATACTATTTCAGGTCTTCAAATGATAGTTCAGACCCAGATAATTGCTTTTGTCTTTATATCCAAAACTCAGTAAAGTGCATGATGATTCAGTTCAGTTGAAATTTTTCCTCATATAATTACAGTAATACTATAGCTATTCATTCCATTTGCATCTTCATTTTCAGCAGGACACAGTAGTGCACCATATGGCTTGCAGCTACAATATCCAGACACGATAGCAGGAGTCTGATATACAGTAAAAGTCAAGGCTCAATCTGCATGTCAAGTCACTTTTGACAGTAGTTTTCTATACACCCATAGATTTTTTCTAACTCGGAGTCTCGAAGATAAAGTATAAGTCAAGAATCAAACCAGCAGTTTCTGAGTGTCATGATTCAGATTAATGGAATTGTCAAGACTTGTTTACAAGATTAGATCTCAGGTCAGTTGTATACAAAAGTCTAAGTCAAGTTTCAAATCAATAAGGGTGCACTTACTTTTGTCTGACCATTTTTTTTACTGGCAAAATACATGAATTTTAATTAGAATCCATGCAGTCAGGAACTTCATGAAGACTGAAGTTTTTACCATGCAGATTTTGCGACGGGTTAAGGATGGTCACGTCAGTTCTCCATGCTAACGAACAGAAAGCAATTTTCACGACACTGAAGATTTCTCTAATATGACCCCACCTTAAAAGAGTGGTCACACTAAAGTGAACGTTCCACTGACTTTCATTCGTACTTTCATGAGAGTTGTATGGTCCGGAGAAATTTAGCTTGCTCAAAATCTATTGTGACTGATTTCACTCAAGTTAATTAGCGACTGAAGTGTGACTTGAGTTTCCATCCCAAACAAAAAAACGCAAGAACAGGAGTTGATACATTATGCAGTAACCTACTTTGTTTTTTCATGCAGGTTTTATATTGGTGTGAAAAGTGTTAGTCAATTATCACACTGCTAAACCACTGGGCCTGTTTGATATTAAGACCAATGAACAAATACAAAACTTTTGTTTTTGAAGTTTGGAAGTAATAATTAAATCTCTTCTTCGTGTCAGTGTAATGTTTTGTGGCTGACAATTCTGACATTCACTTCATCTGTTTATTGTGCTAGTGGCGTTGTGTGTGTGATGTCCTCAGTAGGAATGAAGGAGCAATCTAGTGGACGTGATGTGTTTTGGGGTTAATCTCCTCCATGCGTGTGGTGAATTAAGACCGTACAGAGAGGAGCTGGCGGGTGGGGAGCTCATCCACTCATGCTGCTTTCCTCTAAACCGCTGTTTGCCTCTCTTCGCCCTCCCTTGACTTCTCTCCAATCCGATACTGCAGAGGCAAACAACAGCTGTGTGGAAATTAGTTCCAGTTAGGGGAACCCAGCAAAGAGTCTCTTTAAAGATTAATGCTGTGGAGAAGTGGTGAACATTTTAGAGTGGTCATTGCGGACTGGTTGGCACGTATGTTGTGCTTGAGTCGCCCGTAACCGTGATAAAATGTTTGCACTTGTGTTAGCATCTGCTTGTGAAATCTGTCATGTTTTTTGAGAGTTTAAAGGATTTAGGCGTTAAAGAAATAGTGACATCATCTGAGTCAAGTGTGTTAAAGGGATCGTTCACGCAAAAATAACAATTCTGATTAATTCCTCCTTCCTCCTTATTTGGTTTCAATCCTGTAAGACCTTTGTTCATCTTAGCAAAACTTAAAACTTGTTAACTATTAACTATGACTTTTCTCTAAATAAATTCTTTATTGACTGCTTATTAATAGTGAGTAAGGTAGTTGTTAGGTTTAGGTATTGGGTAAGATTAGGGATGTAGAATAAGGGCCAGTAGAATAAGGCATTAATATGTTCTTAATTAGCAATAATACATGGCTAATAATCTAGTAATATGCATGCTAATAAGCAACTGATTGGTGTTACCTATTCTAAAGTGTTTCTAAAGATTTGAGCCCCATGTTTTGGCCCCACTGTATGTTTTTCTAAAGGCCACTTCAGACCTTTGACCTTTGTGTTTTTCAGCCAATTCTTCAGATGTGTACACTGATCCATTTGATACAACATTTATCTGGACCGTAAATTACAGCGATACAGTAAGTGTTTCAAAACATCATTTATATATGTGTGTAGGATGTAATACACATTGAGAAACGTGCTCCTCATTTCTAGGAGAAACAGGACAAATAAAAAAAAAATATATGTCATAAAATCAGCTAAAAAATAAAACCTAATTCATATCCTTTGACTGAATCATAGTCTGAAAAAGCTAATAAATCTAAATCTATGCGCATTATACACTGCATGATTTTCTGTGTAATCTGTCAGCTGCTAATAATCTGTAGACTGCCACTGACTTAATTCAACTTTTATCAACTGCACCAGACTAAAAATTAAAAAAAATCTGGACAAAACCTGTGTATTTCAGCCTTCAAGACTTGTTAGATTTGAGGTCACCAAACTGAACTTACACAACACATTGGAGAAAACTTCCTTTTCTTGGTTATGTTCAGAAAATACATGGCGCCTTTAATCCTTAAATTGTTGGCTGTTTTCATATATCCTACCTGACATTTTGTCCTGTTCTAAAGCCAAACTGAGCTCCCAGCTGCGAATAATAGAGATCTCTCGGCGGTTTCATTCAGATGTAGTCCTCAGTTTGAGATCAATGAAACATAATGCCCAAATCCTTGCCAATATCTTTGTGACTGAATGAGCCATAACTCATGTTTCGCACCTTGTGTGCAAGCTTGAACAGTAACAATCAAGAGTGATTGTAAAACCTCAAAGTGAGTGAAGAAAACAAAGCTTCTGCCTTCAAACAGAAACTGGAGATTGTTCAATGGTCTGCTTTGTTCATAACACGATTGTCAGCAGGGCCGCATTAAGAGCTCACTGGGCCCCGGGGCTTTGAGTTACTGCAGGGCCCCCCAACCACTTTAGGTCACATCGACACCACAACTATAACGTTAAAGGCACAGAGAAACCATATCGTTGGAATCACTTTCAGAACGTTTTTTTTTTCTGATGAACAATAAAAACATTGCCAACCAATCAGAATCAATCCTGCTGTAATGAGCTCGAGAAGTTTAAAGCAGCAGACGCGCGTCAGCTTAGAATACACAGACAATATCGTTCGCTGGTGTGGATGCTAATATCGTTATCTTTATAGTTATAGTCATAGTTATAGTCTTCAAGTTAGTTTAAAAAGTTTGATCCAGACACCTGTAGATTTGATGTTCTGATCATATGTCTTTGTGTCATTTGTGCAGCGCTTGAATGCCAGCTGGTCCTCACTGTCAAAGAAGGAATGCTTGAAATACGGAGGGGAGCTAGTGGGCAAAGCCTGCAACTTTGTGCCCGACATCACCCTCATCTCCTTCATCCTTTTCTTTGGCACCTACACCTGCTCCATGTGTCTGAAGAAATTCAAGACCAGCCCGTTTTTTCCTACTACTGTAAGTAGCCACATTGTCCACCTGTGGAGTGTTTGTGATGGATTTGTCAATCCGTGCCTCTAATCATAGAGCATGTGTAAAGGCAATCAATATTTAGTCTCTAATCCATATACTGTGGGGAGTTTTGTCAATCCAGTCTCTACTCCTAATCAATATTGCAGTTGTTGAGGTCAAAGACCACTGACATTATACTAATTGCTTGCAGTAGTTCCTAAAAAAAGTATTTTTCCCCCTATTTTCTTAGGTGAGAAAACTCATAAGTGACTTTGCCATTATCCTGGCAATTTTGATCTTCTGTGGTGTTGATGCTCTTGTTGGGGTCGATACGCCAAAGCTCATAGTGCCAAGTGAATTTAAGGTAATCTTTCTGTCCATATTGTCTGTCTTTTACTGTAAAGAGATGTTCCTTCTGATGTGCACTTCTAATATTGCTCTAACACAGACAATGCCATTCAGAAAGTTGGGGTCCGGAAGTTTTTTTTATTCTTATGCTTACCAAGGCTGCATTTAATTGATCAAAAAAAACTAAAAATACAAATAGAAATTGTGAAATATTATTACTATTTAAAATAGCCATTCTTCATTTTATTATATTTTGAAGTGTAGTTTATTTCTGTGACGGTAAAGCTGATTTTTCAAAAGCCATTACACTGGTCTTTAATGTCACATGACCCTTCAGAAATCATTCTAATATGCTGATTTCATACATCCTTGCTAAATAAATGTATTAATTCCTTTCAAAAAATAAGAAAAAAATAACTACCCGTTTTTAATTCACATGACAAGAACCACATCCTAGAAATGTCAAATGAAATTTTCCAAGCATACAGTATGGAAGCCCACAGAGACCATGCATTAATTTATTTCTGTCTAACTTTTTTATCAACTTTTTATTATCTTTTACATAACCAATAACATCATAGCATCCATTGAGGATAAAACACAAAAACAACAACAACAGACATATAATCAATGTACATATTCCAATAAGAGAGAGATAAAATAATAAAACATCAGTTGTACTAACTTTGTCCTGTTTCTGTCTTAACTTTATTGACAACTTATATTTACATAATTAGTTACATTATAATGCGTTATATATATAGTAGTATATAAATAAACGTTGTATTTGGTGTATAAATAGAATAATGTGACAGATAGTGTAATCAAGAGATTAACTTGCATTTAGATGCTATTTATTTCTACTGAATATATTGGCACAGCGAACACTGCATGGGTCGGTACATGTGGTGTTTTGTAGTCAGGTGGCCAGTGGGTCTGCTTAATAGAAATAGATTTTGCTCAGGTAAACAAATATCAGAGGGTACACTGGCTGGCCTTTTCCTGTTTGCCGCATCTTAAGTAAAGATTCACAGTAAGAGTCAGTGCCAGTCCACTCAGGATGTTACCATTCGTTTCCTGTAAACATTTGCCAAGTGGCCTGACCGCAAACTTCTGTGACCCTCAAACTGCTCTTCCCTCATGTCCTCAGCCAACAAGCCCAAACCGTGGCTGGTTTGTGCCACCGTTCGGAGGAAACCCCTGGTGGGTGTACCTGGCAGCAGCTCTGCCTGCCCTGCTGGTGACCATCCTGCTCTTCATGGATCAGCAGATCACCGCTGTCATTGTCAATCGCAAGGAGCACAAGCTGAAGGTAGGCCTGCCGTGACTCTGCTGTGGGATTCTTTCCTGAGCCAGATGGTTTATCCCGCTCACTTTGAGCTGCCCAGGACCACAGGAAACACTCACAGAGCCATAGGCAACTATATCGGATATTTATAGAAAGTCTCTTACAAATAGAGCTTTTTCATCTTTTGTCTGGAGGATGTGAATCAGCACTTGGAGTCAAAAATAGCATTATTTAAACAGATGGTCTGATGCAAACTAAAGGGATGAAAAAGCTGCACATCAATAATGCAGGAATTGATATTTGTAGAATTTTTTATATTAAATTGAAAACTGAAGGAAAAGCTGTTATTTTTATTTATAGAGTGTTTCCCAACCTTTTTTTGTTTTTGTGGTTTTAATATACTGAGTTTGTAAGATGACAGCTAGACAGGTTTTGTTGATAATCAGGAAATCTACACGGTTATATTATATTGAAATAATTTTAAATTCAAACTCAGTGCTTCACCAAGCAGTTTCACCTCAACGTCACACTTTTGGTCCAGATTCTGAGTGGAACAATGAGGAATTGTGAATCAGACAAAGGCAAAGCATTTATTCTTTTTTGGCCTGTAATGTGAGACTGGCCTCAAAACATTGTGTCCTCTCACTACAGTGCCTCCACATGGAAGAACTCCTATTCTCATCTCTGAGAATTACACTGCCCTGGTGACATAATGTACTGTACTTTTGTGTGATGCAGAGCAGTTTTGTTTGTTAGAATAAAGCACTTGATGGATTATTTAAAGGAAAAATCAGTCATTGTTTACTCTGCATGCAGCTTTAGAGCTACAAGAGTAAAAATGACTGGGTGAACTATTGCTGTAAAATGTTACCAAGCCCTGTTATGAGTGATAAAATCAAACAATCTCTTTTCTCTGTGTTGATCAGAAAGGAGCAGGCTATCATCTGGATCTCTTCTGGGTAGCTGTGCTGTTAGCAGTATGCTCTTTTATGGGTCTGCCCTGGTATGTAGCTGCCACAGTCATATCCATCGCCCACATTGACAGCTTGAAAATGGAGACCGAGACATCCGCTCCTGGCGAACAGCCTAAATTTTTGGGTGTCAGGTACGTTCTAATGCATATAAAAGATGATTTTTGGTGATTCCTATGTATTTGTACAGTGTATAGCTTTGGGGTCGCTCGGTGATTACAGAGTTGGGCTCAGTGGGACGCCTGTTAAAAGCCTGCATGTTGGACTGGACTCCTGGCGGTTTATTGATGCAGCTGTAAGCTGAACAAATGTAAACAGGCCTAGTTCTGCTGAAAACACTGTGCCTGGATTTAGGTTGTATTTTTTATGCTTTTCCGATTTGGTTAAGCAATTCAATATGATTTAATTCTCTAAAATATTTCAGATATGAATGATAATTGATATTATAATTAGAAATTATTAGTTGTAATTAAGGAGGTGGGGTCTAATGGTTAAAGATGCGAGCTGGTGACTGCAGGATCGCAGGTTCAAACCTATAAACTTTCACCTTTATGCCTGATCAAGTCACTCCAGGGGGAGTAACTTTGGAAAAAAGCATCTGCCATTTGAGTTCTTCCTGTAATTTAAACAGTGGTACACTAAATGTCTGTTGGTCTGTGAAGATTAATGCACTCATGGGTACAGCTGAAATAGCCAAATAACCCCACATACTGTACACTAACGTTCAACAGTTTGGGGTCAGTGAGATTGTTTTTCCTTTGTGAAAAAAAATGAATACATTTATTCAGCAAGGACACATGAGATTGATTACAAGTGACTTTTATAATATAACATTGTATTTTTTGTTTCAAATAAATGCTGTTCTTTTGAACTTTGCATCCATCAAAGACTCCTAAAGATGAAAAATGTATCACAATATAATAATTTTTACTGTCTTTATTTTTGTAATTGTCTCCTCTTCAGGGAACAGAGAGTGACTGGTGTCTTTGTCTTCATCCTCACCGGTCTGTCTGTCTTCATGTCTCCTATCCTCAAGGTAACAATACAATCCATCCACATGCATGTGTGAGAGTTTCTTTTTCTGTTCTAACTGAAGAATGATTTCCTGTAGTTTATACCCATGCCAGTGCTGTATGGAGTCTTTCTCTACATGGGAGTGGCTTCTCTCAACGGAGTGCAGGTGAGTTACCCACACAACTCTGCGCTATTAAAAACTGAATTGAAAAACAGCCTTTTAAATGAAATTTCTGGGAAGCAGAATTATATTTCAAATTGGAATTTAAGAAAGTGTAATGAAATTCATAGAGATATAATCATATCGAGGTATTTACAATAACATGACATTATTTTAATAATCGCTATTTGAAATCGTTTGACCTTTTAAATATTGCTCTTTGGTTCTCAGTTTATGGACCGACTCAAGCTGCTCCTCATGCCAGCCAAACACCAGCCAGACCTGATCTACCTGCGGCATGTGCCACTGAGGAAGGTCCATCTGTTCACTTTCGTCCAGATACTTTGCCTGGCGCTCCTCTGGATCCTCAAGTCCACTGTGGCTGCCATCGTCTTCCCTGTTATGGTCAGTCACCTCTTTCACCTGTTCACTGAACATTAATACTGGAAGCGGCTGTGAGGGCAAAACTGAGTGCTTAAATATTACACAAGCCATTAAAAAGTTGGAGTACTTGAGATGTTTTTGAAAGAAGTTTCTTTTGCTCACCAAGACTGCATAGGAGACTTATTTCAGAAGCATTAAAACAATTTGGAATTATTCGAAAGTGTTGGCTATTATAATACTTCTGCCACGTATTGCATCCCATTAGAAAAGTGACAAAATGCATGTTGCACTAGAATGTTGGTAATGTTTAGATGTTTGTCAGTCAGTAATAACAGACACTCAAGTTCCAATATGTTTGCAAAATGCATCTGTAGTATATGTCCTAACTGAAAGAGCACCATTTGCTGTTCTCATTGGTCAGATCTTGGCTTTGGTTGCTGTGAGGAAGGCGTTGGACTATATCTTCTCCCAGCATGACCTCAGTTTCCTGGATGATGTCATACCCGAGAAGGATAAGAAGAAGAAGGAAGATGAGAAGAAAAAGAAAAAGAAGAAACAAGGGAGCATAGACAGTGACATGGAAGATGTGAGTGTCCAGAAAAAATGTCTTTATATTAGTGTTAGAAGAATTCAGGCTTAGTTGCCCTTTAATAAAATAATTGAATACCTGTGTGTGACACACATTATGTTCTGATGATTGATTGAATGAGTATTTCTTTCTTTTTTTTTTTTGTTTATTCATTCCTTTATTGATTAATTCTGTGATTATTGTTTTCCATTAATTTTGTCTTGAAACATTAGCAATGACAAACCTAAAAGATTAGAAAAAACAACCTCAGTGTACTTGGTAGTCATGATTGTCTGACAGCTATGAATATTTCGTAACCATTTTTTTGTTGTTGAGTTTAATACTATGACAATTTGGGTGACTGTGAAAGAGGAAGTGTGAACTACTCTGGTGTATCAGGTTCAGTTCCTAAAGAACTTTTTGACCATTTCTCCCTGTGCAGTCTGACTATCCTTACAATGAGAATATCCCCAGCATTAAAATCCCAATGGACATGATGGAGCAGGAGCCTTTTTTAGGAGATAAGGCCTCTGACAGTGAGTAGACTGGACCTGGGGCTTCTTGAACGATTCAGCATGAGCAGTTTGCTTTCTCTTTCTTTCATATGCGCTGCATGCTTCCACTTGCTCCTCTGTCACGTAACACCTGTGGAGCTTGTCAGACCTCGGCTGTAACTGTCAGCTTCATTACCGTTTCTCGCCCTGTCATAATCGTTTTGCTTTACTTTTGTCATTTTAGTTAATTGTTACTCTATACTTAATGGAATAGTTCATTCAAAAATGAAAGTTTCCTGAAAATGTACTCCCTCTCAGACCATCCAAGATGTAGATGGGTTTGTTTCCTCGTCGGAACAGATTTGGAGAAAATGTAGCATCACATCACTCGCTCACCAGTGGATCCTCTGCAGTGAATGGGTGCCGTCAGAATGAGAGTCCAAACAACTGAAAAAAACATCACAATAATTCACAACTCTAGTCCAATCCTTTAATATTTTGTAAAGTGAAAGGCTACACATATTAAATATGTGAACCATCACTTCTGGCCAAAATACCAGACCGTAATCCATATGATTAATCCAGTGAAAAAAGTCCATCTCTTGTGATCCTCTAATCTCAAGATACAACTGTTTTGGACTGTTTTCATTAGTAAACAGTGCTTTATCTGTGCATATTTCTCTCCTGATTCAGAATCAGATTTTTACTGGATAAAGCAATAGCATGGATAGAGGACTCATGGCATATTCTATCCAAAAGCAATGGTTGAAGTTGGATTTGTTTATTACAATCATGCAGCTTTTTAAATTTTTCAATAAATGGACTGGAATCATGTGGATTACTTGTGGATTATATCAGCTGTTTGGCCTCACATTTTGACGGCACCAGTTTTTTTAAACTAAATTTTTCCTAATCTGTTTTGAAGTAATACTCATCTTCATTTTCAATGGCGTGAGGGGGAAGTACATTTTAAGATCATTTTCATTTTTGCATGCCCCATTCCACTATCTTTTGTGTCATGCTAACATGGATTCAGGGATCATAATTGAGTGACAATAAAACAAAAAATGTTTTTTTCATCCTTTTGTAGTGTGTAACAAGCTGTAGCAAAGTCTCTTTTCTTTTCTACTAATCATAGATGTATAAAAATGTTATTATCTAATGAAAATGCTAATTAAAAATAATCCCTTGAAATCCCAGGATGAATTCGATATGAAATCCTTGAAAGACTTTAGTCTTCAGTGATTGTGTTTGGCTTCTATCTATTATTTTTTTTGCATGTATCTGGTGTATAAAGCGTGCTGGTGCTGTTGATCCTGTATGATGAAACTGCATGAAGGTGCATATAGTGCTCGTGTTCAGCAGAACGTGAAGCCAAGCATGTGTTAATAATGGACCATGTGTTCCTCTTGCAGGAGAAAAGTCCCCTTCATTCCTTGACCGATATTCGTCATGCTGAAAAGCGCAACTACTTTCAGACCAGCCCGATGTCAAGGTACACATCTCGAGCTGTTGTTAGTAATATGAATTTATAGTGTGGATGGATTGCCACACAGTGAATTTAAATAATGGAATTTGTGTTCAGATTTTGCATACAGTATGTCCCCATAAAAATAATAAATAAAAACGGTACACATTACTATAATACAACAAGATCAGGATACAGGAACTGAAAGCCACTATAATTTCTAACAAAATCACAATTTGTCAAGGCTTTGTGAATACATAAAGTCCTTACATTTGTTAGTTGTTCAAATAATTCTTTCAACCACAAGTTAGTTTAAAAGAAATTCTTTGTCGTTACTGGGAAATAAATCGAATGCCTATTCTGAAGAGGACTAATCGAGTCTGTTTTTTTTCAGTTCAGAGAGACTGCCATTAAATGTGCCTCAGATCAAAATTGATATGGACCCAGATGATAACAATGGCTACCACTGGAAGAGTCGAGGGTCTGAGACGTCCATATAACTCCTCCAATCTGCTACACACTGTAGATTTTATTAGCTCTTCCATTTTGCAGAAAGCCGTTTGCCAAGGGATCTTTTTATAAAGACTGTCCCCCGTCACGGATCCTTTCTGTGAAGACTAAAGAATGGCTCGAGGAATGCTTGTCTTCCACTCACTTAATCACTACATTTTGCAAGTTGTAATCTCTTAATATTATGCAATTCATTTCATTGTTTGACTTGCGTGTTGAGCTGTAGAGAAATGCTGTAGCTGTTTTCCACGAGTCCACAACTACTCTCTCCGTTATTCATCCAATACAACAGAAATCTTTCTTCCAAATTCACATAACATGACACTGTTTTCCTTTACTGTTGTTTTGCTGCTCTACCTCTGTTTTACCTGGTAGGCATTATGTAAAAAGTTACCTTTTCCATTTTTATTTGCACAGCATGAGATTTTTTATTGTACATCTTGAGCAAACTTTTCAACAAATGACGAGAGAGAACAACTGTGGCAATATATTGTAATATGTAACTGTTGATTAACTTTTTAATGATGGTTAATATTATTGACTGACATTGAACCAGCTACTTTTCATATTGTTTCCTATAAAATAATTGTGTTATTAAATTTGAATATGTTTCCTTTAACAGTACAGTATTTATGCCTAATAATCCAGACACATTCTAATAAGCTTGAATAATTTAGAAAGCTTATTAATTAATTTAGTGTTTCAAGGCATTTGCTTTTTCACCTGTTTATGGAAACCCTAAAAAGTCTGTGTAAACCGACATGTACTAGAGGGTCTGTTGTCCTGCAAACGATTTACGTAAGTGGCTTAAACCTGAATTGCAATAATTCACGAAATTCCTTTAGTTTTAAGATTGTCTCATGTAATTCAGATCACTTTTTTTATTTGTGCTTTATTTACTTGATTTCTGGTCTCTGAATGTCATATTGCAAGTAAAAAAAAAAAAAAAAGAGTCCGCAAATGTCAACAATGATGACATCAGTGCATGTCCTAAACGTTCTCTTTGATCCTTCAAGAACTCACTATCTTTTGTCAATTCCTGCTCATTTGTCATTATTTTCCTGTTTCTTAAAAAAAAAAAAAAAAAAAAAAAAACAATTCAATTGATCTACAGTATACAGGTAGCTTCCATATTGTGTTTTCGAAATCAACTTCTTTTAACCTTGTAAGTAAAATATTTGTAACTTATATTTTTTGGGGGTACCTAAAGATAAAATATATGTGAAAGCGTGTCTGGGGAAATTCTTGAAAGTTTAAATAATGCTACATAATAATTGTAGAGTGTGTAACAAATATAAATTTTTAATCAAGTTTTGTGATTTTTTTTTTTTTTTTTTTAGAACAAAACAGCTGAAATTATTTTAGAATTTCTATTTTTCAAATGAAAATGAATATTAAAAATGAACAGAATTTATTAAATGGGTCTCCTCATTTCTTTTCATGCTTTATTTTTTTAAATACTCCTTTAATATAATTTTAGCTGATAACAGTAAATAACTCAACCAAAATAATTTAGTTATTCAATTCTACACTAGATTCCAAGCCCTACATATACAGTATATATACAATATATATACACTGTTTTGTGCAAAGATCTTAGGCCACAAGTATTTTCACACACACACACACAAACACAAAAGTTTAAAGTCAGTTATTTCTAGTTTTTGCTTGTGATGTGCCAGTAGGAAATATCAGTTTACATTTCCAAACATTAATTTTGCCTGTGAGATTTTTGTCTGACAACAGCCAGGTCTCCACACAGAAATCTGATCTCATCATCATCCAGTCAGTCTGCAATGATATGATGAAAACAGAACAAACTGAGACAGGCTCAATCCAGAACAACTGTGACAATGTCTCCAAGGCACTTTAAGAAACCTACCTGCAAAGATAACTGAAAAACAAAAAGCTGCTTTAAACGCAATGGATGCTCACACCAAAATTTATTTAATTCAGTTAATAGAAGTCAACTGATAAAGGAAATCTATTTATGACATCAATTTTGACAGCATCCTCATGTTACAGCATTTTAAGTGCCTAAAACCTATCAGTGTCCAATAAATCTAATAAAATGAAATATGATTTTATACATGTAATAATTTGAATAATTTACTACTAACCTCAGTGGTAGTCGTGTCTGTCCTGACTGTTGGTCGTTCACTAAAGATGACACAATATCACCATCTAGTGTTTACAATTAACACTGCAACAGCTCCCGTCACATAGACTTCAACATCAACAATAATTTAGGAAAAGTAGAAAGGCCTTTCTTTTTGTGACATTTTAGTGGGGAAAAGGTGCAGATAGTATTTCATTGTTCTTGACTATAGTGAAGAAAGCTACAATTTACCAGCTAAATAGAATTTTAAGGAAGAGGATATCACTTTCCAGTGCATTAGCCTTTCAAATGCATCATTACATCATAATGTGACACATTAAAACATTCCTACTTCTGCAAGACTGTCAGCCTAGATGATCATACAATCTATAAAAATCATGTAAAAACAGTAACTTGCTCCGATGCTAAATCATATCATTTCTGGATTCTTTTCATGTTAAGCAAAACTTGCATAGTCCATTTATGGGTTTATGGGGCGGCAGTGGCACAGTGGTTCATGTAGGTTGTCTACAAACCGGAAGGTTGGTGGTTCAATCCCCGGCTCCACCTGACCAAGTGTCAAGGTGTCCTTGAGCAAGACACCTAAACCCAGCTGCTCCCGACGAGCTGGATGGTGCCTTGAATGGCTGACACCGCAGTCAGTGTGTGAATGTGTGAATGTGAGGCAAATTGTAAAGCACTTTGGATGGCCATGTGGTCTGTTGAAAGCGCTATATAAATGCAGTCCATCCATTTGTCCAGCTGAAGGCTTTCAGGAGAAATTCAGCACGTCTTTCATCATCCTTTGTTCTGCTGCATTAGATGTGATCCAAACCACCAGATGCAAGTCTGACTCTAAAGACAGACCGTCTGTTCTGTTCAGATCAATACATCTTGCCATCTTAGTACAGGAAGAACATGTTTAGGACCTAAAAACACCATCTATTCTAGATAATTCATGTAGTTCACATTCCTTACCCAGAGTCCCCTGTCCACAGTGCATCACCACCAGAAACATTTTAAAGTGATGCATATAGCATCCCAGCATTAATCTGCATACATGAACTCAATATGAAAACTACTCTCACTGAATACAGAACCTCAAAATCATTGGAATGCAGATAAACAGCTTTGAAAAGAGTTGAAGATGATTTTTAGAGCAGTTTAAATTAGGATAAGCAACCTACAGAAGCTGAAGTCTACTTCTGTGCTGGTGGAGCAGCTCGATAAGGAAAAGTTGAAGGTCCAGCAATGAGAGATAGAGAGATGTTGTTGCTGCTCTCTCGAGCTCACTGTGCACAGCTAACAGGAAGCTTTCCCAGAACTTCTACAAAGGTTCTCTCAAAGTTGTATCACTGAAGTAGTAAACGTTCAGTGATCTTAACAGAATATTCATTAACAGTTATCTGGTCTTTAAGAATGTCCTCAAAACACCAGCACAAAAACATCGTTCATATACTTTTCATGGAACTGTAGTTTTTAGGTTTTCGCTTATAAACATTGCTTGTTTAAAAAATGTCTGAGAACATTTTTTAGTGTTCATAAAACCAAGAAAAAAAAAACATTTAAAAAACCTGGACATTCTGAGCATTCAGAAAAAATGTTTCCATACCTCAATGGTAACATTAGCAAAACATCCTTAGAAGATATATTTATATTGTGTGTATATCGACATTCAGTATGACTCTATTGGAGACCAATGAGACAAAAACAATCAATAAGCATTTTAAAGGAGTATTGTATAATAATCCTGTTGAAGAAAACAAATGATGGCGATAGTTTGAGTGAATTGCAATATTCTAATCCTCCATAAATGTCTGAATGGGGGAGTTCAGAAGATCGTTTTTACGGATTTGTGCTGTTGAATAAGTTGTAGTTAACTCAGTGTGCAATGTTTCATATTTATTAATGGGTGCATTTATTGCCCCTCATACTGTATGTGTGAACATCATCCTAATGGTGCATTGTGTTTTTTTCTCCTCCCATGGAGTGCTTTATATTTTTCTGATTGCCAATAAAAAGTATAAATAAGAATCTAAAATTAAAGCCTCATAAGTGTAGATGGTTTTAACTTGTAGATCTTACCTGAAACCTGAAGAAGAAAATAAATCCAATTCCTCAGATAAATCAATGGCGCCCTTATAACGTACATTCTATTCCAAGTGCTTTTTCTTTGCTAAAAATATATTGAAATCTACGGAAGTATGAAAATGAACTATTTCTTGTCAGTCCATATCGTAGATGTTAAGTTCACGGTAAAGGTTATTCACACAGGAGCCTAATACAATCACACTGTAAATGCCACAAGCCTCATGAGCTGAAAGAGCAAAGTGAACAGAGGACAAAAACAAAACTTTTTGAAGCAAGTGGAAAATGTATTTAAAACATCTCAGAGGGATGACATCTTGTCGTCGAAAACCTCGTCATCCAATATAATTGCCGACACTGACTCATTAAACAGTGTCATCATCATATTTAATAACATCCTCTGTCTGAAAAAGAAAACATGAGTTTTAATCAAACCTGATTTTAATAACTGTATTAAAGTCTGTTAATCAATTCAACCAGCCTGTAACCTGATCTGACATCTGCTTAAATTGCTGTGTGAAATGACAAATCTTTTCATCTCCCTCAAGGTCTTCTAAACCT
Organism: Carassius auratus; assembly: GCF_003368295.1. Classification (NCBI taxonomy): domain Eukaryota; kingdom Metazoa; phylum Chordata; class Actinopteri; order Cypriniformes; family Cyprinidae; genus Carassius; species Carassius auratus. The sequence continues at coordinate 11,706,068 of NC_039272.1, read as the reverse complement.
GTATGAGTGTCTTTCTTCTGTTGAACACAAAAGAAGATATTTTAAAATGTGTGGGTAACCAGAAAGTTGACCGTAGCCATTGATTTCCATAGTACTATGAAAGTCAACGGCTACCAGCAACTGTTTGTTCACCAACAATCTTCAAATGATCTTCTTTTGTGTTCAACAGAAGAAAGACACTCATACAGGTTTGAAATGACATGACGGTGAAGATATGATGACAAAAGTTTTTGGTTGAACTGTCTTAAGTTTATTTTTCTTATCCGCTGACAAATTGAGTTATCTTGTTAGAAAGTAGAAATCTAATGCAATTTAGTTATAGATGGGGGTAAGAAAATGATATATTAATGTCAGGTACTTTTACCTGGAAAAAGCCTTGTGAAAACCAAACAAATTTACTTCAAAAGAAATGTACTTTAGGGAGAAAAAAAATATTGCAATAAATAATCTGTAAATATGTGCTACACATGGAATTACTACTATGATGAATAACTGATTTATCTTTGCAAAATTAATTTTTAAACATTGTATTTAATTTATTATTAATTGATTAAATTATATAATTGTGTAATATATGAGTGTGTGTGTGTAATTGAACTTTTATTTAATTTTCTAGAGCTGAAACTTTTCAAAGGGCAGTGGTTAGTCAGTGTGCTCACCAGCTTTTGACACAGTTGGGAACCCCTGCACCTCCTTCTGCATCCTGCAGGAAATAAAGCATCGATGATGAGTTTTCTGCTGATCTGCAACCAGCTCCTTCCTTTCACTTAACAATCCCCTGTTGTTAAAAAACATCTTCTAAAGATGTTATTTTCCAGTCTAACTTACAAAGTTTTGAACGAAGGCAGGTCCAGTCTGAAGAACTGCGAACAATGTCATCCAACTTGGACAGAAGTGATGTAGTCTTTTTCAGTTTATTCTCCTGTTTGATATAAGTTGAGAGAGAAATGAAAGAACAATTTGACCATCAATCCAAACCTTAAAATAAAAAATGTCTATGTATTTTCCTGGTCAATGTTCAAAGTCAAGCAGCAGGAGAGAAGATGAGAAAGTACTGCGTGGTTGTTATGACAGTTCGGGCTTGGTTAGCACCCAGCGAGTACAAAGAGCACCCTGTCGCTCTAAATTAATTGAAATCTCTCAACCCCCTCTCAGCTGGCGAGCGAGCTGCGTTTGTGCATGCTAATGTACGCTCATTCTCTGGGTACAGATTCAGTTTAGACACTTCACTTAGATGCTCTCACCAGCATCTCTTCGCAATGTGCCATTTATTGTATGTGGAAAAACAGCAAGCGAGCAGATAATTGGAGGATCTGCAAGGGAAAACTGAAAGGCTAAATTAACCAAACAGTGACATGCTGTAGATCAGGTTACCTGTGAAATTTTTTTATGATCTTCAAGCAGTAAAAGCAATTCTCCTGTTGCATTAAAATAGGATTTCATCAAGAATTTTTTTTTCTATATGAGTTTTCTACCTCAGCTCAATGCAATTATGTCATGTATTATTGCCAAAAGAACTTGAAATTAAGTCACTCAGAGAGGCATTGTGCTGCAAATCATCTAGACGTGCATCAAAAAGATCGAAGCCTTTCACAATAGCTGACAACCCGGGCGTTGAGCTGTCTTACAGTCAAATGAGCACAAAAAACCTCTTGAAATCTGAAGAATGGCTTGGTTGTGTAATAACTTAAAATCTGCAGCGAAGCACAGAACATGTGGATTCAAATCAACCTGTTATGAAACAAAGATCTCCTGTCGTGAACCTGGTAGATAAATAGTGCATCTCACCTTCTCCGTTTAACACACTGTGACATCTGCAGATGAACAGCAGGCCGTTACTGTGATCTTAATTCGATCGAGAACAGTCGTCTGCACAGGAAGAGAAATGGAGGCATGAGTCACTCCAATTAGAAGTATCTGGAAGCACACACACACTTTTGATCTCATGAATACACTGACTCCAGGATGATATATGCTATATTGTGATTCCCCTGCTATATGCCATGCATCATGATTCATTTTTTGTGGACACTACTATAAATACATGTTCGGAGGGCAGGCCATGAGCAGAAACATTCAGTTCACCAGCAGGAGGCTGCAAGACCTCAAGGTAATTTGAAGATATTCTCCACAGGAGGTTCTGATCACTTCACCCTGGGTTCTGCTGTAATACTAGGACAGGGGTTTTAAAACTGGGGTCTATTTATTTATATCTATATATCAATATTTAGTGTGGACAGTGCTAAATTTAGATTTATTTTTTAATTAAAAATTTTATTTTTACCTTTTATTTAAATTAGTTTCCAATACAACAATTATTTTTATATATATATATATATATATATATATATATATATAATTTTATAAGTATAAATTTATAAGTTAGGTTTTTCATAAAAATGTAATTAACAATTTGTTTACATTATTAATAGCTTCAGTGGACAATAACATCATTTTATATTAAGTAAATAAAACAATTGCTAAAAAAATGCATGAAATGCATCTATTGTGGAATTTATTTATCATGCTTTCTCAAAAAAACGAATTTTGTTGGCATTAGTCTATTTCACACAATATAGAGCATTCAAAATAATGAATTTCTACATGTAAATATATACAGGTCACCCTAAATTGAAGAGTTTAAAGTGTTATGCTCCACCACTAGAGGGTACAGTTGGGCAGTACATTGACTAAGAGTCTTACAGGGAGCTAGTGTGCTTTTAAATATAATTATTGTGGTAATGTAAACTTTTGTTCTTCTTAAATTTCTGACAGAGTGCCCAGTGTCTCAATAATTTGACTTGCATATACACTTTGCTACAACAAATGACCTGGTATCCACCCCTCACCCCTTCTCCTTTAATGATGCCAAGCCCTGAGGTGAACACAGTTGAATTCCATGTTGAGTGGCTCGTCTTATTACAGTTCAAGATAAATTAAATATACGTTTCTGTGCACGGCTGTCTGCCTTTCAGCAAGAGTTCAATCTTTTTTGTCCACCCAGGCACACAAATGACTTCATAAAGCTTGTGCAGTGAATATTGGCTACATTTTCACTAAATTTAAAAGGCATGAGATGCTAATCAGAGAACAGCCATCTGAAGCTGACCATCACGGGAGGGAAATGGTCAGATCTTTTTTGAGGGAAATCTGTTCTAAAGGCATTATTTGACGGAAAATTATCCTGAGCCTGCAAAGCAAAAATTGAAATAGGATCTGAAATTTACACAGAGGAGAAATGGGTCTGATCTGTATTAATATAAGTGTAATTTGATCCTATTAGTTGCAGGAATATAAACTATATTGCCAAAAGTATTGGGACACCCCTTCTAATCAACAGGTTTAACTACTTTAGCAATCTCCATGAGTAAAATATAAATGTTTAAGCGTACAATGATATTATAGGGAACTGTGTGCTCCTAATTTTATAGTAACATTTTGGCAGGACCTTTTCTATTCTAACATGACAATGTCTATGTCAGTGGTTCCCAACCTTTTTCAACTCGCGGCCCACACAACCAAACACATATGTTTGCGCGGCCCACTTCAAAAAAATTGGTGGGTTAATAACTTAGTACTCAGAAGCTAGATTTTAAACTATATTTATTTAATAAACTAGGGCTGTGCGATATGGACAAAAAAAAAAAAAAAAAAACTATCACGATTTTTTTTGATCAATTTTGCAATTGTGCTTTTACAGTCATAAATGTATTCAGGATTAATTTGAAACATATTTCCAAAAGAAAACCAATAAGAGCTTTATCAAAAAGTTGTAACATCTCTAGAACAGACATAAGTCAAAATTATCACTATAGTGAAGATGTAAAAAAATGTATAGACTTGTGGCAAAAAAATAAAATAAAATAAAAATCCTGTATACAGGGACTTTTTTTTCTTTTTTGCCATGCATTGTTCATAGAGCTCATTAATTGTAGCGGTGCCTCATGTGTTTGCAGTGTGTATACAGTATGTGTATGCGGTCAGCAGTGAGAGCGCATAAATATAACGAGAAGCACATTAAAATAATGCACGAGTGCGAATCTCTCTGTTCGCACGCAGATTTCCTTTGCTCTGTCACAAAACCAGTCGTGCTTGCTCAGATACACGCTGCTTTGCGAGGAGAGAGTGTGCGCACTTAAAACGTGTCTCCTCTCACTTAAACTGCATCCTGTTCACTAACAAATTTACTCTATGCTCATGTGTTAGACATGAATTATTTTCGCACGTTTTTATTTCTAGCCTTTTACCGCAGTGAGAACGCTCTGATCCGTCAACATTGGCTCAGAAAAAAGGCGCATCACAGACAGTGTGTGAACCTGGAGTTAGGCATATGCGCACCCTCAAATCGTGATTTTAGGACGTTTTATTTTAATCGCACAGCCCAAGAATGGACTGGAAATGAACAGAAAATAATTGGCGGCCCACCTGCAATACCACCGCGGCCCACTAGGGGGCCGCGGACCACAGGTTGAAAACCACTGGTCTATGTGTATAAGGCAAGGTTCAAAAATAAATGATTGTTTCCATCAGTGTGGAGACTTGACTTGTCTGCATAAAGCCAAATCCTAATCCTAGCTGAGCATCTCTGGTGTCACTTTTAATGAAGATCTTTAGCCAAAAACTCATCACCAAACACCAATGACTTGTATATGATAAAACACATCAGTGTTCACGCCCGTGAGGAAAAAACAGCCGTTGTCCACACTCTTCAGGTGCAAGTCAAATTTGTTTTACCTTCATTCTGATAAATGAATATTAGAATCAGGCGAGAAGGTGATCTCATGAAACAACACTTTATTGGACAGTTAAGACTAGATTTCAAGTGGTTCTTGCAGCCCAAATAGATATTTGGTTTAATGAAAAAATGATCACAAGATGCATTCTGAGCTTTAGCATCTGATCATTATGCAAATTAAGCAAAAGTATAAAGCTTTTTTCTTATTAATGGGCATTCAGAGAGTCATTTTGATAATATATAATATTATATCAGGTATAATATAATATTCATAGCCACTCTTGATGAATATTTCATTTGCACTCTTGCCCTTTAACCAACTTGCTAAAGATCAAAATCAAGAGGAATGCTCTCCACTGAGTTTGGGAAAAGGAAACCGGGTGACTATACCTAGAGTGGGTCATGGTGGGCACGCAATATGCCAATTACTGTATATTACTCAGCATCAAATTAGCATTTACATCACAAAGTCAGATCAAAATATGGTGCAGTGATTGTAAGGTCTTCGTTCAACAAAACACTTGATCTTAGCACATCAGAATGAAATAAGCAGACTAGCAGAAATATATTTCCAGGTTGACCCTTACTTTAAGAGGTGCATGGATTCCCTTCCTCTTAATATCTGATGAATTTTAAATTAGCACCTGTCAATCCCATGTGGTTGAGCTTTCTCACAGAGCTTAAATGAAACAGGATTGGCTATGTCTGACGACTGACTGACAAGGCTGTCCTTTCAAGTAATCCACGCAGGGAAGAGTATCCAGGGCAGGTTTATTGCAGCACTTCCAGAAATCCTCAGATACAGCATCCAGTTTGGATTCACCACAGAGAACTTCCTGAAAGCTTGCTAGCTATTATGAAAGGAAAATGATATTGAATCTGGCTTTTAATCACATGATATCAGAGCTCTTTCAAATTCACACTAAAATTGAATGGCAAAAATTATAATGATACAAATTTTAAATGAACAGAAACAGCAGCTGTGATAAAAGCATTATGTGACTTACTGCAGGTATTAGCGTGAAGATACAGATAAAACGTTTGTTCTAAAGGAACTCACCCATGAAAGGATCGCCATTAAATACAGAGTTCTGGCATGAAGCTCAAGATGGTGTAGTCCGATCTCAGGATCTGAGGTCTCAGTCTCCTGTATCAGTAGCCAGTGAGCTTGCTGCTCAGCATTCAAATATATGACCAATGCTTACCGTAGTAGTTGTGGTTTGCTTCAGAAACCCTCCACCTTCCCCAGCTCCACCTGCTACGTGATTCATGTATACTGTATACTGGGGGTTATTTCATGTATGTTATATTTGCAGCAGCAATAATTCTCACATGTTCACAGCAACATGCTCTGGATGTATTAGCAGTAGCAAGTCTCTTTACTTGCTCTGCCGAAGCAGCAGCGTAGCAGATCTATTCCGCCAAGACCAAATACATTAACATCTTCATGAACATAACCATGCCAATCTAAGAGTTGTTGTGACAGAAATTAAGTAAAAAAAAAAGTCACATTAGAAACGGGAGTATTATGTCTTCCAGTAGCTGAATGTTTTTTATCAGTTACCAAAGAAATAAAGTGCATTCTTTGTGTTTGTCATATTATCAGACATCTTGTGAAACGTAACAGAAATAATGCCCCACCAGAAGGATCACTGGTCAAAAGAATTGTCCCAAGAGACATTTGAACCTTTGTGCTGCTCATTGTGGTTTGCTGAACACAACATCGAGCGGCTCAGCCCCTCCTCCCCTGACCCTTCTCCTCACCTCTTACATTATACATTCAGGTTGGGGCTGTAAACAGCATTTTTCCAGCCTGGACTGAAAACAACCAGATATGGCTGATGCCTCTTTAAAGGACAGCCCTTGGAGATTTCCATAATATGCAAGCAACCTATAAATATGATATAATTTACATATATAAGGAAATGTAATGTATGCCCATGGGATGTAATAAGCATGACACATTTCATTCACACATTGGGCCATATTGGAAACTAAAGTTAACATACAGTTAGGTCCATATATATTTGCACACTGACACAATTTTCATAATTTTGGCTTTGTATGACACCAGAACAGAATTAAAAATGAAACGATGAAATTGAAGTGCAGACTTTAAGCTTTAATTCAAGAAGATGAACAAAAATATAAAATAAAACCCTTAGGAATTACCACCATTTTTATACACAGTCCCCCCATTTTGAGGGGCTCACATGTAATTGGACGGAAAATATATACATATAATCATACATAAATTGTTTTTAAAATTGTTTTGCAGTCAATGTGTGCCTTAAGTCTGGAACTGGACATAACCAGACGGTTTCCTTTTTTTTGATGCTTTGCCAGGCCTTTACAGCTGATTTCAGTCTTTCTGCCTTTAGTTTTGTCTTCAGAAAGTGAAATGCATGCACAATCTGGTTGAAATCAGAAGATTGATCTGGCCAATGCAGAATATTCCACTTTTTTTACCTTAAAAAATTCCTGGGCTGCTGTTACTGTATGTTTCGGGTCATTGTCCATTTATACTATGAAGCACCTCCCAAACTATTTTGCTGCATTTGACTGAATCTGGGCATTCAGTATATCCATGTGTACTTCAGAATTCTCCCATCTGCTTCTGTCACGTAATCACTAAACACCAGTAACCCAGTGCCAATGGAAGCCAAGCATGCCATCAAACCGCTCCACCATGTTTCACAGATGATGTTATATGCTGTGGATCATGGGCTGTTGTTAATGATCCAGGCCTTTTTATGTTGCAGAGCTCACCAGTGTGTTCTTTTTTTCACCAGTGGGCTCCAGCACCCTCAGATCATTGTAAACATGCAAGGTAGAGATTATCCTGTCCAGCTCCATCACCACCTGTTTCAGAAATAGCATTGCTGCAAACCACAGAGCAGTGCTGAGAGTAATATGAGCGGCCCAACACATTACTGGAGGTAACCCTCACCCCAGGCCATCTACAACATTCAGTGTGTGAGGACAGCCCGGAAGATAATCAAAGACCCTAGCCACCCCAGTCACAGTCTCTTCTCACTACTGCCATTAGGCAGACACTATAAAAGCATCAAACCCACACCAGTCGAATATGGGACAACTTCTTAAAGGTCCAATTTTACGCGCTTTTTTTAAGCTTTGTGTTTACAGTGTGCAATATAACGTGTTCATGTTTCGCGTGTAAAAAAACACAGTATTTTTCCACACAATTCACCTATCTGTATACCGCTGATTTCACTGTCATAAAAACGGGCTCATGTCTTCCTTGTTCTATAAAGTCCCTCCTTCAGAAATACGTAACACATTCTGATTGGGCCAGCGGTTCCTGTGTTGTGATTCGACAGCAGCTGAACGCACGCGGCCCTCCTGCAAACGCGATTGTTGGCTAGTTTTGAGAAGCAACTGGGCAGGAGCATGTGCTGGAGACGTACTTATAATCAAAGGAGCGTTTTTACTGACGAGATGCGCATGAAAATCGCATTCATTTTTTCGCAGAGCCCTAGTTAACAAAGCTAAACAGCATTGCCCTTTGTGTAATAAGTTACAGAAACTGTTAAACGCACCAACTTAAATAATAAAACACACTTACGGGTTGTGGTCCACAAACAACGCCTTCTCCAGACAAAGAGGGAACTGCTCCATCTTTCAAGAATAATCTTTGTGCGAATCAGGCATTAAACTGATTGAGATTGAGGAAGTTGTCCTCAGCAAGCTGTCCTCAACAAAATGTGCTGCACATAGTTTTACATGTGGATTATAATTTTCGGGAACCGAGTTAATCATAAATATTAACCATTAATCTCCAAGTACCTGGGAAGGCCAAACAAAGATGATTGAACTACGAGATGAAAATAACAGCGTTTCAACAACATGGTGACAAACAGAAATGCAGCTCATTCTCTTCTCCGTCGGAGCAAGTATAGCAACAAGACCACGCCCCCCTTTTTGTGAATTCATGTGGACGGAGGTTAGTCAAAAAACTGTTTTAGTGATGTCATTACTGCAGGAACTAGAGGGCTGTAGTCCAAACGGGTCTTTTTTTGTAGGCGAATTCTGTTAAATCAAATATCTCACTTGGCATTGAACTTTGAGCTTTAGAATTTTACAGATATTATTTATACTCTAACAACAACATTACACACTAACTAAAGTTTAAAACATGGGATCACGAAGAAGGGGACCTTTAACAACGAATGATACACTACAACTGTTGCACAAATATATTATAAATATAACAATACAATACACATATCCACAATATATATACTATGAATACGCATACCATAAGTAAATTTCCTGGTGTTAACAATATTATGTTTTATGTATTGTCTGTGCTAATGGCAGTACTGTCTGTGTATATACTGTATGTATATCTATTCCTCTGTTTATATATACACAACACTGTGTGCAATATCTGGACTTTTACTTGTAAATGCTGCAGTGACAATAAAAGTGAGTTGATTTGACCACTCCTAATGTTCCTGCTATCTCTCTGATGGATTTGTTTTGTTTTTGAAGCCTAACAATTGTCTGTTATTTGTATGGAGAGCACCTTTGACAGTTTGATGTGGGTTCAGAGCAACAGCTTCCAAATGCAAGTGGCACACTTAGAATCGACTCAAGAACTTTTAGCTGTTTAAATGATGTAGAAATAATGAAAGAATAGCCCACCCCTGTCCATGAAACAGCTTTTGACTCAATTGTCCACTTACTTATGGTCACTTGAAAAAGGGGGGAGGTACATATTAAAGGACTGTACTATTGATAATATGCCATCAAATAAAAGCTCAGCGTGTGCACTTTAAGAACAATTATATAACATTATATAACACATTTATGTACCTTGAATATGTTTTAGTCAGCAGCTAAAATAATAAAAAAAATATATAGATATATATATATGGACCTGACTTAATTAAACCTATATGTATTTGCATGTTCTTGTGGTATTTTAAACATCATTATGATTTAATGAAAAAGTATAGAGAATAAAAAACTGAAGTATAGGAGTAAAGAAGTAAACGGAGCCCCGCACATGACAAATCATGCGCATGATTTAGCAAACCGAGGGAACGATTGAGTAAATCGTGTGCACAATTTATAAATCAAGTGAACAAAATAGTAAATCGAGGGAATGCAATAGTAATCGTGTGCACGTTTTAGTACATTGAGGGAACGAATTAGTATATTGTGCGCAATGTATTTATTTTTTCTTGCAGTCATGTGCGGGGCTCCGTATATTTCTTTTCTCCTCTACTTCAGTTTTTTATCATCTATAGTTTTTCATTAAATCATAATGATGTTAGAACATTGATGGAACGAATCAATGCTCAAAATTTAGCCTACTATTTTTTTCTTGCGGGCTCCGTAGAAGCAGGTGTAATATTTTTCAGAAATGATATTTTCTTTTCCTCATGTAATTCTAAAACCATATGCGGATGCTGTTTCTTTTATATATAGGTTTTCTATAGTTTTTTTCTTAAAATAAGTTACATTACTTGAAGAAACATTCACATTTATTTTTTTCTAGCAACAAGAGTCATAACTTGAACAAAAACTACAGTATACTATTATAGAAACACCATGAGAATGGTGGAAAATAACAGAATTTACGTTGAAAATGGCTCTGTAATATTATGATGAAGCTGTGTGAGCTATGGCATATTTAGCCAAACTTGAAGGATTTCAAAACAACTTTGTTGTTGCAAACATTGGAGAGAAACCTCAGAAAAATGTTGGAGCTTCTCATCTTGAGTCTCTGTAAACAGATAAGAGTTTGTAATAACATATTAATGAATCTACTTCAACCAATTCCATTCATTAGCATGATTATCATTTTGGTTTTGACCTACATAAATTAAACTAATTTTAACTGAACAATATCATTATACTCTGTTAATCACTTACAATCATAATAACTTTATCCATCCTATATTTCTGCTTCCTTAGACAAATTGCTAGACAAAGCTAGACAAATAGCACTCTTCCCCCTACACAGCAGCTAAAATAAAGACATTTAATTAGTAGCTGTTCAAAGCAGTGTGGGCAGTAGAAAGCAGATTTTAGCTCCTTGAACAGCACATGTGAATCCATCATCACAGGTTTGGTTTTGACAATATTATCTTGGAATCCGGTTTGTTTCTCACAATAGACTGTGCAAGAGCCTTCATACAATTTGATACCAAAAGCAAACACACCATACACAATGATGATTATTAGTCCCATTACAGACTGGCAAAGCACCCTTTACCTTGTATATTGCAGCATATGATACTACTTATTTTTAGATTAGATTCAACTTTATTGTCATAATGCAGAGTACAAGTACAGAGCTAATGAAATGCAGTTAGCATCTAACCAGAAGTGCAAGAATATAGTGTTTTATATACATAAAAGTGCAGAGTAAGTGAAGCTATGATATACAGAATGTACAGTGGAGTTGCTATATACAGTACTGAGCAGAGTATATAAAGATCATGAATAGGAATGCAAATGTAGGGATTACATTATGAACAGAGCAATGTAGGATTATATATACAGTCTTGTTCAAAATAATAGCAGTACAATGTGACTAACCAGAATAATCAAGGTTTTTTGTATATTTTTTTATTGCTACGTGGCAAACAAGTTACCAGTAGGTTCAGTAGATTCTCAGAAAACAAATGAGACCCAGCATTCATGATATGCACGCTCTTAAGGCTGTGCAATTGGGCAATTAGTTGAATTAGTTGAAAGGGGTGTGTTCAAAAAAATAGCAGTGTGGCATTCAATCACTGAGGTCATCAATTTTGTGAAGAAACAGGTGTGAATCAGGTGGCCCCTATTTAAGGATGAAGCCAACACTTGTTGAACATGCATTTGAAAGCTGAGGAAAATGGGTTGTTCAAGACATTGTTCAGAAGAACAGCGTACTTTGATTAAAAAGTTGATTAGAGAGGGGAAAACCTATAAAGAGGTGCAAAAAATGATAGGCTGTTCAGCTAAAATGATCTCCAATGCCTTAAAATGGAGAGCAAAACCAGAGAGACGTGGAAGAAAACGGAAGACAACCATCAAAATGGATAGAAGAATAACCAGAATGGCAAAGGCTCAGCCAATGATCACCTCCAGGATGATCAAAGACAGTCTGGAGTTACCTGTAAGTACTGTGACAGTTAGAAGACGTCTGTGTGAAGCTAATCTATTTTCAAGAATCCCCCGCAAAGTCCCTCTGTTAAAAAAAGGCATGTGCAGAAGAGGTTACAATTTGCCAAAGAACACATCAACTGGCCTAAAGAGAAATGGAGGAACATTTTGTGGACTGATGACAGTAAAATTGTTCTTTTTGGGTCCAAGGGCCACAGGCAGTTTGTGAGACGACCCCCAAACTCTGAATTCAAGCCACAGTACACAGTGAAGACAGTGAAGCATGGAGGTGCAAGCATCATGATATGGGCATGTTTCTCCTACTATGGTGTTGGGCCTATTTATCGCATACCAGGGATCATGGATCAGTTTGCATATGTTAAAATACTTGAAGAGGTCATGTTGCCCTATGCTGAAGAGGACATGCCCTTGAAATGGTTGTTTCAACAAGACAATGACCCAAAACACACTAGTAAACGGGCAAAGTCTTGGTTCCAAACCAACAAAATTAATGTTATGGAGTGGCCAGCCCAATCTCCAGACCTTAATCCAATTGAGAACTTGTGGGGTGATATCAAAAATGCTGTTTCTGAAGCAAAACCAAGAAATGTGAATGAATTGTGGAATGTTGTTAAAGAATCATGGAGTGGAATAACAGCTGAGAGGTGCCACAAGTTGGTTGACTCCATGCCACACAGATGTCAAGCAGTTTTAAAAAACTGTGGTCATACAACTAAATATTAGTTTAGTGATTCACAGGATTGCTAAATCCCAGAAAAAAAAAATGTTTGTACAAAATAGTTTTGAATTTGTACAGTCAAAGGTAGACACTGCTATTTTTTTGAACACACCCCTTTCAACTAATTGCCCAATTGCACAGCCTTAAGAGCGTGCATATCATGAATGCTGGGTCTTGTTTGTTTTCTGACAATCTACTGAACCTACTGGTAACTTGTTTGCCACGTAGCAATAAAAAATATACTAAAAACCTTGATTATTCTGGTTAGTCACATTGTACTGCTATTATTTTGAACAAGACTGTACATAAGATATAAAACAGCAGCAACGTGAGAACAGTGGTAATAAATACAGTTGGATGAGTGTGCAAAAGTATTGTTAAACAATGTATTATATGCAAAATAAAAGTAGTGCAATATTTTATATAAAATATATAAATATATATTTTTATAGAAATAGTTTATTGTGCTTTGTACAGTAGCAACTTTAGACAATTTACAGTAATAGCTAGAATAGTGTGCAGTCTGTGCAAAATATGAATAGTGCAAATAAATTTATGTAAAAGTACTGTGACCAGTGCAGTAAGAGAGCAGGTGCAGGTTAGATTTGTGGTGTGGTGTTCAGAAGTGTCAAAGCCTCGAGGAAGAAGCTCTTCTTGAGCCTACTAGTGCGAAAGCGTAGGCTCCTGTAATGCCTGTCGGATGGAAGGAGGGTGAAAAGTCCATAGTTAGAGTGAAAGGCATCCTCAGGGCCATTTGAAGGAATTTGGGGGCCCCAAGCAAAATGGACATAGAGCCCCCCCGCATGCATGCAAAGCCTACAGGAACCACAGCATAACAGCTATACAGTTTAATTTCACCCACACTTTATATAAATAAAAAAGGTTTACAGTGCAAATACTGCTTGAAAAAAATAGTTTGGTGCGAATTCAATAGTGATTTGCAATAATATGACAGCACACACTTATCAGTTTAAACTCTGGGCTGTGCAGGATATCAGCTATAATTATAGAGCTTGTGGTACCTTGTGCTATATAGAGGAAACATCAGCACTGAGAAGTGATGCATCTGTTGAGGATGAAGTTGATGGTTTAGCTGGGAAAATTATTGAAAAAAAAAATCTGAAATTACCTGTGAAGTACGTTTTACCATTTCACTGTTAGCCTATTGACAGAGGTCACTATTAACAGCTCAGGGGTGCGTTTCCCAAAACCATAGTTGCTAACTAAGTTAGATGGTAGACACTTTATAATAACAATCATTAATATATGGTAAATTGATAGTTAATTAATCTTTAATTTGCCATTTAACTGTTAGCAAACAGTATTTTTACTTATTATAAAGTTTACCGAAAAATTAAAGATATGTTAACATTTCCATATTTTGATATTAGAAGGGAAGGGATGCAGAGAGCTGCTTTCACTACCAATGCCTAAAACGTCCCAAGCTAATGTTTGATGTTCGGAATTTATTGTCTGGTTTTCCTAACCCCCATTTGGTAAATAGACTATCACAGTGGAATAGTATAGCATGCTATTTGCTGTGCCCCTTTCATCTAGGGCTGTAGCTATTGAATATTTTAGTAATCGAGTATTCTACCAAAAATTCAATTGATTCATCGAGTAATCGGATAAAATGTGTTTTTGATTAATTAAAGTGCAATATTAATTATGCAAGAGAAAATAAGACTTCTGGGTCTCTTAAAATGTAGTGCTTCTGCCGACTATCATACTTGCAAGCTGTTTTGGATGACCAGGGCTGGATTAATATAAGGGCTATGCACCAGGGGCCGCAGATTGAGGGGGTCTGACGTGATCTGCTGCTTAAGAAAGAAAATTAGACCTACAACTGATTGGCTATCTGAAGCATCCAAGTTTTTCCTGCTGTGCCAAAATCCCACCACGCCCCATATATTAATGTCTGTGCTATTTCAGTCCAAAAGATACGAGCGATAAAAAATGTCTTTGCAATTTTATTACACTAGAGTTGCAGGTATCTTTTAATCACCCCAGCTTTACTGTATCACATGGGAAACCAACACCAAATGCCAAGTGATGAAACAACACTAATTTCCTGATTAAACAGTGCAGCGCAAGAGAACAGCTGGACCACACCGGACCGGTGTATCCCGCTGACAACAACCAGCTCAGTCGACACTCTCGCCACTCTATTGAAGGGATAAGCAGCACTTGCCCATTTGAATTCCACATATGACACTTTGAATGGTAAAGTCTCTGTGGTGAAGCTAGCAGAAACTAGATTGAATAGCACCAACCATGTTAACTGAAGTGTAGTGGTAAACTGTACAAAACTGTAAACACCTAGACATTTTAACATGCATTTCCTAAAACTGTAGAAATATGGCTAAAGATATTTATTATTAATGTCATGAAAATTATTATAGGTTACTTATAACCTATACAATTTTGGTTCAAATAAAGGCAATAAGTTCTTTTTTATAAAGGTTTACTAATCCTACAGTTAACTCTGTATTAAAAAATTCATTAGGGCAACTACAAAGGACAATTTAATAGTTCTAATAAACTTTAATTGCAGAAAAATATGAATTCAGTAATTAAGAGCCTGCAATGAAATGGAATAGGCCTATTAATATTGTTAGATGCATTTTAAAGAGGTAAAAATGAAAATTTATGTCATAATTTACACACCCTAATGTTGTTCAAAACCTGTATGAGTTGCTTTCTTATGTTGAAAATAAAAGAAGACATTTTGCAGATTGCTGGTAGTTGGTGGTTCCCATTGGCTTCCATAGTAGGAAAATTAATATTATGGAACTCAATGGGAACCACCAGCTATTTGATTTTTCCAGAAATATTCCAAATATCTTCTTATTTTATAAATATAATTTATTTTCGCCCATTTATTTATTAATAAAAAATGATTCCAGTTGCCCTTACCCCAGCAAAACATTTATAGGGGACTGTGTGGGCCAGATGGGCTGAGGTTTAGCACAAGACCAGCCCATATGATTTTCCTCTTCTAGGGACAAAAAGAAGACCTTCTAATAATAAAACTATTAAACTAAAACTAAAAACTAAACTCCTTAAGGAAGCTGTACATGATCAAAAGTTGTTGCTGGTTCTGGAAACCTGTTTGGTTTGACTTCATATCTGGTGTTATTTTAATATGTTGTAGCCTGGAATATTTAGTGTGCATACACATAACTTCTCTCTGTGTTAGAGATTTGGTAAAAAAAAATAAAAAATACATAAAATTGTTTTAGAAACTGTTGTGGCACCAAAAGTAGGTTTCCCTCGGGTCAGACAGGAGTGGTGGTAATTAAAAAAAAAAAAAAAAAAACAGGAAACTGTCTTAGGCAGGAAACTGCAAAAGATATAGCATGCCATATTCTCTCAAACTGTTATAAAAATGGGCAGGTTCTATGGTTCCAGGCTCCTTATCTGAGCATGAGCTGTATTTTTATGAAAATTAAACTTTATATAATTGCATATTTTAGAAATGGTAGCATATGATTAATCACAGATGTCAGATTTTCAGGGGGTCCGAGGTGAAAAACAGGTAACTGTCTGTCTCCCCTACATAACAACGACTTACTTGAATAATAGCTATTATGGGATGAATGATGTGCAGCGTCTTACTGTGTGTGTGCATGTGATTGCAAATGACCAAGTGATAAAATATAATCAGCATTAAATACATCTACCCAACATCAGCCTTCTAACTGGGGTCTTGCCACCCCAGGGTTTCCAAACAGTGTAATCAGTGATGTATTCACACTACCTCTTGGAGGAAACAAGAGATTTTGCCACCATGGCAGCAACATCTCTCTGCCATACTTACATGATTTTGAGTAGCATTAAGAACAAAGCCTGCTGGGATGTTTCTGTGCCTCTGGGCAAACTTGTACACATACCTAAGGGGAAAGAAAATAACAACATATGACGTCAAAGCCCTCCAAGAAATGAATCATGAAGGACACAGTATATTCTGTTACTTCTAATCAGAAATCAAGGCCACCAAAGTGTTTCTTTGTTGTATACCCATGAAAGCAGCACATAATTCTAATGTTTAGGTATGAATGAGTGTGTGTTGTCACCAAAAGATTTTATTATGAAAAACTGTTTTTGTTATGCTCCCAAGACTTATTTTTAGAACAGAATGATTCCTATGACTACACCAATTTAGCTTCATTATGCAGATCTGTGTTGAGAAGAGGTATAAAAGTAGTGAGAAACAAACATAATAACATGACATGTTATATAAAAGTGATTACCATCCATGTACCAAAGGAGTAAAATTTAAAGACATTTAGATTTTTCTTTTTTAAAATTATAAAATATAACGTTAACTGTTATATAATTATATTTACATATAATTATGTTAATATAAATATATAACTGTTTACATATCCTATATATATATATATATTTTATGACAACTGATTTATCTTTAATCAGTCAGTAACTATTTCTAATGGGAAAAAGTAATAATGTAAGAGCCAGGTTCGTCAAATTTTGTGGATGTTTGTCAAAACAACTGTAAAAAAAAAGAAAAAAGAAAAAAAAAAAAAAAAAAAATATATATATATATATATATATATATATATATATATAAAATTATTATTAAAAATGTTATACTTAAAAATTATTAAGTGGTAAGTGGTAAAATAGTATGTTTTACAAAAAAAAAAAAAAAAAAAGATATATATATACAACATTTCAGTTTTTTATTTAAATTTGTAATTACAAAAGTTATAAGTAATTCGTATTACTGGCAATTCCTTTACTTTATTAGCAATTTACTAGTACTTTCTGAGTGAAAATTTAGTGCTTTTTAAAAAATAAAAATAAAAATAAAAAGCACTGTATTTGGCCTTCTGAAAGTAGATGCATTTAGAATCTTTAGGATTACTTACAACAGAACAGCATTTTATTGTCAGGGTTAGGCAAGGGAGGAACTCAGGTGCAGACAGGGATTCTCAAACAAAGGGTTTATTACAAAAAGGGGAAACAAAAAACCCACGAGGGGGAAAACACGGAGCAAGGTAAAGACTAAATAACTAAAACAGGACTGGACTGACAAGATAAACAAGGACTCTAAATACTAACTATAAACAAACACTCACGGTAATACAAACACTTCTTAAGGAACAATCACAGAGTGGAACAATCACAGGTACAATGAACCGACGCAAGACAGAGCACACTAGGAAAGCTAAATAGGGGAACAATCAAGACGCGACAGGTGTTACAGATAGGACAATCAAGACACGACTAGGTTAACAAGGGGGGCGGGGCAAGGGAACGAGACAACACAAGCACATGGCCCAAAGACAAGGCCATGCGCTTGTACACAAAACATGGGTCTGTCATGATCCTGCCTCAAGACTAGGAAAAATCAAGGACACGAGGGCAGAATCATGACATTTATGGACAACTGTTTCGTGAACCTTTCGCTCCATAGGATTTGTATGAGAATGTCTCAAAATAAGTGTGTTTTTTTAGATGTAAGGGAAAGTTTACCGTGTTCAGCTTCACCAAAGAACCCAGCATTACACGAACAGTGACGGCACGCCTCCAGGAACTCAGCTTTTTCCAGAGAGAATCGGATAGCTGTATTTTTCTTTTATAAATATGATAAAACTTATTATATGCAATAAGAACTATGATATGAGTGGCAATATCTTATTCATTTATTGTTTTCATTTCTAAGGACTTAGACTAAGTCCTTCTAAGTGCCATTAAAGTCCAATATAAAGTACTGTTTTATTACTTAAATTGACTTCAAATAGAAGTTCTGACCAAGTGGCCTCCCCTGAGGCAAACCAGTCCAAAGCCATTATCACTTCCAACAGACTATTAAGCCCAAGTGTCTTTTCTAGGCAAAAAAAAGGGGATAGGATTTACCAAAGCATGATCCACAAATAAGGTAATATTGTCTCTGTGGATAAATTACACACAGTCAAAAATGACTGTATTCATTTTAAAATGAACTAGAGCAGTGGAGAAAAAAGACACTTGATATCATCAAAATGTTTGAAAGTAGGCTATTACAACTTACAAACATATAATAAACTAAAGCACCAGAGAATTTGCAGCTTTAGGAACTGCTCTTGAGGAATCGGGACTGGGAATTCCTGTAGGATATTTAGTGGTACAACTGTATGGAAACTTCACTGTAGAAACTTATAACTCTCACTTATCTAAAGGCTGACTGTTGGTGCAGTGTGGATAAATAATATGAAATCTTTGTTTTCTTGATGCATTGTCCTGTCTTTAAAATCAGTAGCAGTCTTTTTAAGGTACGACACTAACAAAGTGTTGTAATCATAATTCATTAGACTGACATGGAAAATATGCTATACAGGAGAAAAGTAAAAAAAAACATTGGGATACATCATTCTATTGAATGCATTCAGAAGAGACTGCTTAATTTGCAGATCTAAGTTGTGAGAGATGCTTTTCTACCACTGTGATGTATAGGCATATTGCATTTTTACTATTTTCTAATATACTTTTTTACAGCTGCAAATCAAGAAAAAAAATGCAATGTGAAGTTGAAACTAGTTAGGGGGAATGATTAGTTTATTTCAAAAAGGCTAGATAAAGCCTTTCAAAAAGAGGATTTCTGAAGACTTGTTAGTTGCAGTTTATTTATGCTAAAGAAAATGAGAGAAGAAAGTGACCAGTGGGTGAGCAAGAATGCTACATTGGTTTCTTCTGTTTTTATTTCCACTAATAAGCCGGAAGCATTGTTGCCTTTGATTATGACTAACCTAATGGGACAAATCTCACCTGACAGCATGGTGAACTCAGAGCAGTTCTCTTGGCTCCAGTAGGGAAGGCAGCTCATCTGCAGAGTACCGTAGTGAGGCCAGACAAAGTTTACTCTCTTGACCTTGAAATTTGCAGCACTGCTCGATGCTTGGATGATTAGGGAATGGAGAGTCCTTTCCACATGACTTCTCAGATATCTCTGTAGCCTTGGAAAGAGATTGCTATGCAAATAAAAAGCAAGCAACATAACGCAAAGGCAAAACAAAACCACAGTACTGAAAATATTAACAATTTTGTCTAGTATGTGTGATGTCTAATGAAACATGTTTTATTATAAATCCATTTATCATGGTTGGAGATGTGATTTTATCTTTTAATGTAGTTCTAGTTTAGTATACACTGTAAATTCTAACATAAACTGAAATGAAGTTAATAATCTATTAAAAATAAAGAATAAAGATGTAAGGGAAACAGGTCAATTTAGCTCAAAGGGAATCATTTAAGATTTTAAAGGGAATTTGAACAGAATCACTGTTTCACGGCTGTTCACGGAGACGCGCCTGCGATTCAGTGAACGAGCCGTTTAACATCAAATCTGCGCTGGATACTAATATCCAAACTATAGTGAAAACACTATCAATTAGCACAGTAACAAGATCGGCAGTTTAAGACATTAACTTGTAAGCACAAAACACAAGATACTTCTCTTTTCAATATGAATAAGGCTTTATTAGATACATCTAAGACATGTAAACTAATCTAACACATAAACGCACGCACACACACATTCACACAAGTTGCAGGAAGATCGAAAGTTAGGGAAAGATGAGTTTAAGAGAATGGAAATATGGAATCCCAAGTTAACAGCAATACGTTAAATTGCATAGACATGAACAACCATCAATCACGTAATTAGCCTTTGCATTGAGTTCCTCAATGTGACTAAAATTATATTAGATACACCAGCACAACAAATATCTGGGGATACGTTGCCTTAGTTTCCTGTGAAAAGGACTCCCGTTGAAAGGGGTATCCCGGTGTCGCTGATTGGCTGGAAGTTCAGTAGTGAAGTGACGTCTTGGGAAGCCCGTGGTTGTTGGGCGTTGGCTGACAGTGCAGAGTCGTGTGCGCTGGTCGAAGTTGAACGGGCATCCGAGGTCAGGCGTTGGAGACTCGACGTTACAAAACTTAACTCAGAACACGAAACTCTCAAACGGAAAAGAAAAGAAATAAAGTTTGACGAGACTAGGTTGTGTTCCTTCTCATTGTGGCATAAGTAGCAGCAGGCAGGCACGCTGGAACCGCGCTCAAAGAACCATGATGACTAACCACATGGCTAGATGCTACAAGCTAAAGCTAGGTAGCAAAGCTACAAGCTAAAAGCAGGCATGACTGATAGCACGAGCAAGACTAGAACTAAAAAGCCGACTAAAAGCCAACATGGCTAATAGCAGCAGGCAGACTAAAAGCCAAATTACATCGTGTCCAAAGTATTTAAAACTTCCTGTTGGCCACCCCTCAAATGTTGCCTTGACCAATCAGATATGTTCTTGGGGTGGGTATCATAAATCATTTGTTTATCTTACCAAGCATGTGGTTCTTGCCTCACAGGGTCTAATTTTGGACATGATTCCTATAACATGATTATGATATATTTTACAAATAAATGATTGTCAGGACAATATCAAGCAAGAAAATGCGATTATTTGAATACTAGACATGACTAGGTATCCTATAGTTATCAAAAGACATACACAATAAGTGATTATACATGATAGTCAAATGTGTGGGTTACACGTAAATGAATATGGAGTTAAGCAATGGAATGATTCATTCATAGTCTTTTTTGAGTTCATTCTGGTCCATATATAATGTATAAAAAGGGTTTCTTTGCCATTCTCTGGCAAAGGACTTTTCTGTGAAGACAAAGGTTTAAAGCCCTTCCCCCTTAGGAATTTCAGTCTGGTTTCACTGGCTGGGGGGGGAAGTCAATGCAAGTATTTAACTTGATCTCCTGGGTTTACATGTGATGTCCAGCGTTGCATTCCAATCACGAAGAATAAATTTGACAATCTCTTCTTCGAATTAAAATTGTCAATAATTGTTCTATTGGTGTTAATGTTGAAAGCTGTTGTGTGAACAAGTTGGTTGGTTGGTTATCTTGTTTGGTTCCTGTGGCCCTAGAACTGATTTATGAGTTCCTGAGGAATTCAGCTCATGTTTCAATGCACACAGCTCTGATAGACTCTTTGATTTGTCTGATTTGACTCATTTCTGCTACATATATCCCCCTTTCGATCGGCGAGGTGTTTAGGTGAAGACATCGTCGATCGCTGGAGAAACAAAGGCAGAAGAAGCAGACAAACACAGCAAACAGCAAGACAACACCTCCATGACAGTTACTGTACTGGTGCAGGCATCAGGTTATTTAGGTACACGTGGTTAAGTTCAATCAGTCAATGTAGTTTAGCACATTGAGGATAGTTTAGATCGTCTTGGAAATTGTTTTTATTTTGATTCATCAATCAAATTTGTGGTTAACTTTGTTTGGTTCTTCTAGGTTGTCTTACTTTACATGTTTACCATTAGTTTTCTAGTAATTTCATTTTCAATTCAATGGATTGACCTATCATGCATGGAGCTCTCTGGCTTCCATTCAGTTTAGAGTGGCTGGCGGATATTAGGTGTTGCGAGTCAATCCTAATATCAGACCTTCGACCCTCGCAGGGTGTCTAGGCATTTCACCTACTCAGGAAAGAGGGGAAGGAGAAGGATAGGTAAAAGAAGAACAAAACAAAACAAGGCTGCTGTGGGTTTTCCTAGCATGTGTTACAACTACTATTGAGCTAGGATGTCAGGTGCAGCTAGTGTGTCGTGAACCTTAACTTAGTGTCAGGTGTTCTACCTATTGTGAGGATGGCTGCACGTTTCTTCATGGTGGGTATGTGTAACTTTGTTACGCTAAAAGTTGGATATTCTACCTGTGGGAAGAATATGTTTGTTGACTGTGTTATCAGTAGATGTGTTTACCTCTGGGTGTAGGTAATGTTGTGTATTACTGGTGTAGTGCATGTGTGGTCAGATCTGTTCAAGTCTGTGTTGTCTCCCCCTTTTTCTAGCATGTCACTTAAGACTGGCTCTCAGCATCCTTGGCTTGGATGAGGGCGTGTCCATGGTCTAATGAGGGGTCAGTCCAGCAAGGCAGGAAGTTCTTTAGCAGACAGTCGGAGGCAGTTTGGCATGGCTGTGTGAAGCTGAGTTGCAAAACTTGTCTCCTATGTTGCATTCTTCTTGTGATGCCTTCTGGCTGTAGCAGACTTTCTGACCTTCTGTGCTCTGGTGGTTGCTGTTGCACAGACAGGGAATTTGGAACTTGGAGTTGGAGTTCATTTGACAGTTTGTTAGTGACTGAGGTGATGTCCTTTAGTACCTCAGATTTTTCATCAACAGTTGGCCGTGAAAGACTTGTTCATTCTGGGTTGTTGTTGAACAGGTGCTTGTCATCTCTGATGTGGTGCACCAGGTGATCACCGGCCTTCCGTTCTGTCGCTGGTCACAGCGAGCATGACTCAACTTTGTGGTCATATGCATGTAAATTGTCTTGAAGGAACTCTCTTAGTTGTTTCATGACTTGTTCCGTGTCTTCTAATGGTAAGCGGTTATGTTCTTGTGCATACTCAGCACTGTGCATGTCTGAGTGGTGCTGAGGTGGGTTTTGTTGTCGCTTACCCACACGAGTTGCTCTTGGATGAGTCAGGTGATTACCTTTGGATCTCTGGTTAGGTTTCCAGATGTTATCCTTTTGGTTTCTTGAGAAGCGTGGCTGGTCCCATGGATTTTTCCAGCAGTTGGGCTGAAAGCGGTCGTGGATATGGGCGTCACGTTCTTTGTGCTCTTGATGGAAGACTCTGGTGTTGTGATGCCACTGGGTGTCGTCCAGTGCAAGGCTTGAGTCTTTGTTGACAGAGTTCAAGAGTGTGGAGGTTTTGTTACCTTTCTTTGAGGCCAACTTCTGCTTGTTATAGGCCTTCTGTGTTAGGTCACGCAACTGTTGGATGGTCATGGAGTTCGGACAGGCCATGACACCTAGATGGTGACTGACTCCAGGGTGCAGATTCTTTAGGAAGAGGGTTTTGAAGTTCACATCCTCTTCAAGGTCAGAGTTGTTGTGTGCACCAAAGTAGGATTGTCGGAGTCGGTTGTAGTAAGCTTGTGGAGTCTCTTGACGACCTTGTTTGGTTTCCAAGGCAGTTAACAGTCCATGTTCAGACTCTGGGTCTGTAAACTCTTTAATCAGGACCTCACGAAGTCGCTGGTAGTTTGACTTGGTTTGACTGGGCTGTCGATCTAGAAAGTTTCGTACCTCGGAACTGGACGTGGCTCTAAGGAGGTATAACCAGTCTCTGTCAGTCACATGAGGTCTCACTTCCAGGTGAAATTCGATATCTCGCAGATAAGCTTGGATGTCGGGGCTCTCTGTGGAGTTCGGGTTGAACCTGCTGATGTTTTTAGACAGCTTGTTGAGGTCTTTGATGGTCATCCCGCGTGCAGCTTCAAGGCCTTGGACGGGAGGTTTTCTTTCGTTGGCAGGAAAGGGTTGTGTGGCGAAGGCAGGTGAGGTTTTGGGTTGTGGCCCTTCGCTCCTTTCGTCGTATGCCAGTTCTTGGACGTGGGACTCTGCTCTGCTCAGCAGTGATGAGGCTAAGAGATGTTTCTCTTTTCTTGGCTCTAGTTTGTGCTTGTAAGCATTCTGGAGTTCTTTTCTGACCATGTAGAGTTCATCGTTGGTATCGTCTAGTTGTTGGGTCAGATTGTCCGTTTCAGTTCTGTACCTTTCAAGGTGGTCTTTCAAAGCACTAATTTCAGAATTCTTGTTTCTGATGTCTATCTTGGCTTTCTCTAGTAGCTGTTCGGCATACTGGAGTCTGTTTACCAGGTCTTTCTGAGCAGCCGTTGCATGTTGCTGGTCGAGCTGAGCTGCTGCCAGGGCTGCTTGGAGCTTCTTAACTTGTTCTGTTGTATCCTGCTCCCTCTCGCTGGGTGCTTTGAGTTGATCTTGAACTTTCACTTCCAGCTTGTCTATGCGACGTTGAGCACCTGTCAGCTCCTCTTGAAGGTGGGTGATGTGCTTGTCGCTCAGTTTCAGCTGGGTTGTGAAGGCATAGCTTAGTGAGCTCGTGATCTTGACTAGCTCCTCGTGGTTGTTGTTCTGGCTTGAATCTTGTGTCAGGAATCTTCTCAGGATTAGGATTATTATTAAAAATAATAACAGTTCAAATGTCTTTGGAGTGAGGCTGTCTGTCATGCCTCTCAGCCAAATGTTCACATCTTCCCCATGGGCAATGGGGTCTGCAGTCTGCGGCATGTTGGCACGCTGGGGAGAAGAGAGACTGACACAGATCTGTGTGGAGTAAAAGCCTATGTGTGGTGGGACAACTAAGTGTTGTATCAGTGATTGTGAACCACTAGTGAAATGTGGTGATGACTGTGTTGGTCTCAGGGTGTCTAAGTAGACTAGAGATGCGAAGACTTTGTCACTCTAATGAGGAAGAGGAAAAAAAGAGACAGAGGTGAAAAACAAATTCAAATGACAAGCAAAATTTCTGTTTTTCAAATGGGGAAAATTATTTTTTCCAATTAAATGTTATCAAAAACGTAAACAATATTATTATATTTCTTGCTTTGGACAAAAGAATACAATAATAATTCTGATATCTCTTTTCTTAGTCTGACAGGATTGACACCGTACACCTTTCAGTTGGACCGCTCACCAGGGAGTCAGCGAGGGCGACAGTTGCTCAACATGTATCTCTATTAAATTGATCTCAACGTTGGATGAGATGCTAAAACTTGGATTGCGTTTCCAAATGTAGGGAGGTTAGGAAGAACAAATGAGAGGATGATTACAATCAAATTCATAAGAATGATTCGTCGTCTTTGGCACGATTGTGTATTTACTTCACTTAGAACTGATTGATGGTTCTTACATGTCCTACAAATGTAAAAAGAGAAGAGAAAAGTAAAGGAGAGAGAGGACGGAGATGGTAAGTCTCAGTAGCGGTTATCTCAACTACAAGGAGAGCGTTGTGTTAGTTGCTGCACAACTAATCAAACAAAATAAACTTTAAGTGAAAGAGAGTTGTCTTTCTAATTTATTTGAACTCGTAGTGAGGGATAACAATGTCTCCTTTTAGGGCTCAGGTTTGTCGTTCCCAGGCTAGGATACACAAAAGAAATGGTAAGAAATAGGAAAATTAAAACAATTAATAAATGGGCAAAATATGCAAAAATGAAATTAAAAAGAGGAAATCAATAAGTAAAACAATAGTGGTTAAGTGTATAACCAAAATAGGAAGAGGTGTAAAACGCATTCAAATAATTAAAGGTCTGAATAGCATATATTCAGATGGGTAATAAATAAATTAGGAAGAATAAGTTTACTTTAACTTCCAAAGTTCAAGGCTTATTCATTCCTAAAATAATTAGACCCAAAAGAGAATACTAGAAATAAAAGATCATATGAAATGATCTGAAAGGGAAATTTTAAATGCTTCCAAATAAATTTAATGTTTCAATTAAATTTCAATTTGACAATTAATAATTGTGAGTCAGTATTTCCCTTTCTAGTAAAATGAAAATAAGTGGTCTAGTGAGAAAACAGAGCGATAAAAAGAAAGAGACTAACAAGTGTTAGTTAAGATGTTTAAAATGGTTAAATCACGTCAGCGTTGCCCAAACACACACTATCTTACCACTGGATGGTAATGCTAACGGCTAACCTTTGAGGCTAGTGGCTTTAGTATAGACTTCAATGTAAATGCAATGGTTTCGTTAGCTTAGCGACACCGTGGAGTCTGTGCGCTGCGCGTGCACAGTTCAGAGTTGCTCCGGAAGTACGTTAAGGCTTCCGGGTCACGTTCGTCACTATGGCAACCAAAACACATTCTAGTGGATCAGCACATGAATCGTTGCATTGTTGCAAATACAGTTAAGCATGTTACATGAAATGTCGGCTCATTTCAACACTGTACAAATAACAACACCGCCTTTCAGTTGGTTTTGCGATGTGGCACTTAAACTCTCAGTTCGTATGGAGTAAAATTTATCTTAATTCAAATAGCAGCTTCCTGCTGTAGTAAAGGGGACACAGTTATATCACTCTCAGCAATTTGAATCTCCGTGCCAGTTTTTCTGGACACAAACATAAAAGTTTTCCTTCGCTGTTGGTACACAGTTAAAATTTACTTGATCAAGCTTTTAAAACACTCCCATTCAAATTACTCTCGGACACACGCCGTGTTACGCGAGATTGCATTCACTCTGTGAACAGACACAAACGGGCAAACATTATTCTCTAATGTTTAACGTTAACTTAGGGGAGTCGAATATCAAATTTGATTCGGCAGTGGAACACGCACTGGCAATCAAACTATATGAAATATGAATACGGGGGCTTTGATAAATAGATTGAGGAACGCGCTCAAAACTATTCTTTATTCACCAATTTATATCCCTTTTGAAACACTAACAGTTTAGCTCCGTTCAGCAAACAGTGACTGAGATAGCGTTTGAGACACTGGAACACGCAGTGAAATCAAATCAGCTATAAAACAAGGCATTACACAAATGAGGAACACGCTCAATTTCTACCTTATTGTACGATCTCAGATGTTTACTTTTAAGTTCACTTACTGCTGTTAACAACGGGGAGACGGACTCGAGTTAAAGTCTCCTCTAGCTCCTTTCATTCAAGCGGGAGGGCGCGCGCTGCTTACGTCACGCGTCACACACACACGTCTCGCAAGCTTCTCATCTTTCATTCCTTTAGCAAAATCAAAGATTAAATAACTTGGTTTATGCTCACAATTTAGGTTAAACTGCCCGCAATCATTCTCCACCATAATAAATGTAAGGGAAACAGGTCAATTTAGCTCAAAGGGAATCATTTAAGATTTTAAAGGGAATTTGAACAGAATCACTGTTTCACGGCTGTTCACGGAGACGCGCCTGCGATTCAGTGAACGAGCCGTTTAACATCAAATCTGCGCTGGATACTAATATCCAAACTATAGTGAAAACACTATCAATTAGCACAGTAACAAGATCGGCAGTTTAAGACATTAACTTGTAAGCACAAAACACAAGATACTTCTCTTTTCAATATGAATAAGGCTTTATTAGATACATCTAAGACATGTAAACTAATCTAACACATAAACGCACGCACACACACATTCACACAAGTTGCAGGAAGATCGAAAGTTAGGGAAAGATGAGTTTAAGAGAATGGAAATATGGAATCCCAAGTTAACAGCAATACGTTAAATTGCATAGACATGAACAACCATCAATCACGTAATTAGCCTTTGCATTGAGTTCCTCAATGTGACTAAAATTATATTAGATACACCAGCACAACAAATATCTGGGGATACGTTGCCTTAGTTTCCTGTGAAAAGGACTCCCGTTGAAAGGGGTATCCCGGTGTCGCTGATTGGCTGGAAGTTCAGTAGTGAAGTGACGTCTTGGGAAGCCCGTGGTTGTTGGGCGTTGGCTGACAGTGCAGAGTCGTGTGCGCTGGTCGAAGTTGAACGGGCATCCGAGGTCAGGCGTTGGAGACTCGACGTTACAAAACTTAACTCAGAACACGAAACTCTCAAACGGAAAAGAAAAGAAATAAAGTTTGACGAGACTAGGTTGTGTTCCTTCTCATTGTGGCATAAGTAGCAGCAGGCAGGCACGCTGGAACCGCGCTCAAAGAACCATGATGACTAACCACATGGCTAGATGCTACAAGCTAAAGCTAGGTAGCAAAGCTACAAGCTAAAAGCAGGCATGACTGATAGCACGAGCAAGACTAGAACTAAAAAGCCGACTAAAAGCCAACATGGCTAATAGCAGCAGGCAGACTAAAAGCCAAATTACATCGTGTCCAAAGTATTTAAAACTTCCTGTTGGCCACCCCTCAAATGTTGCCTTGACCAATCAGATATGTTCTTGGGGTGGGTATCATAAATCATTTGTTTATCTTACCAAGCATGTGGTTCTTGCCTCACAGGGTCTAATTTTGGACATGATTCCTATAACATGATTATGATATATTTTACAAATAAATGATTGTCAGGACAATATCAAGCAAGAAAATGCGATTATTTGAATACTAGACATGACTAGGTATCCTATAGTTATCAAAAGACATACACAATAAGTGATTATACATGATAGTCAAATGTGTGGGTTACACGTAAATGAATATGGAGTTAAGCAATGGAATGATTCATTCATAGTCTTTTTTGAGTTCATTCTGGTCCATATATAATGTATAAAAAGGGTTTCTTTGCCATTCTCTGGCAAAGGACTTTTCTGTGAAGACAAAGGTTTAAAGCCCTTCCCCCTTAGGAATTTCAGTCTGGTTTCACTGGCTGGGGGGGGAAGTCAATGCAAGTATTTAACTTGATCTCCTGGGTTTACATGTGATGTCCAGCGTTGCATTCCAATCACGAAGAATAAATTTGACAATCTCTTCTTCGAATTAAAATTGTCAATAATTGTTCTATTGGTGTTAATGTTGAAAGCTGTTGTGTGAACAAGTTGGTTGGTTGGTTATCTTGTTTGGTTCCTGTGGCCCTAGAACTGATTTATGAGTTCCTGAGGAATTCAGCTCATGTTTCAATGCACACAGCTCTGATAGACTCTTTGATTTGTCTGATTTGACTCATTTCTGCTACAAAGAAATTAAGTAATAAATATCAAGTAAGTTTAATGTCAATTCTAGTTAACATACTCTAGAATATCTACTAATCTTATTTAAAATTTAATAGTAAGATTACAGGAGAAATTCCAGTTAGTGTTAAATTATATTGTGCAAACATCTATACTATTATTCTCAACATGACTTTAATCTGCCATTTTATGCTACGGAGATCACAATAAACAATAAATGAATAAAATAAATAAAAATATGCTTTTAAGGGGTGTCCCCGACTAAGGATTTTCATAGCCGAATCTGAATTTTCGAAAATTGCTGATATTCGACTGTTTACGTTTGGGGGCGGGGCAAAATACATTGAGTCAAGTCAGACATTCGACAGCCAGAATTACTGATGTTAGCACACAGGGAAAATGTATAACAAATGCTTCGCAGATACAAATGGGGTAAATCATGTTTTTCTGTTTTGATTAAAAGATAGTTAACACTATGTCAGCGAAACCCTAACAATTCACAATTTTTACAATAGTGCTCTCCTTATAAAGTTAGCCTATATGAAAATAGTTATTAATGTTCTGCATTTCTGTTTTGAGCTGCGTTCGCTAAAAATAACCAGTAGAGTAACGCATTTGATAGCAAGTTTTTAATCAATGGGATTAAACTCATAGTTTCATGTAGAATGTGCTTAGTTATTTATACAAAATAATGTTAATATTAGGACTTATAGGCTATCTGCAAGAAGTGCCCGAATGCAATTGAACGTGTCTGCGCGGCTCTGAATGCAAACTCCTTTTGTGGACGCGTTCTTCACGAAACAAATGAGCAGAAACATGGCGGCTAAATTCTAAAAATTCATAGTAATTTAGTATGATGGTCTTCTCATTATAATAGTATGTACATAATAGTCCCAGCTATAGTTATTCATATTCTACATTGTAGTTTGACCTGCTCGCACTGTTCCCTGAAGAGGTATCACTGTAGTACTACAATGAAGCGCTTGACTCAAAACCAAAAGCATCTTACATCAGGTGAATAATATATCCCTGATATATATACAGTACAATGGCTGAAATGTTTTGAAATCACTTGTGCCCTACCTGTTCAAAAAAATCCAGTCTCTGCCTGTGTCAGTTTGAGAATCGATAAAGTTTGAAATCCCCGCCGCCAAGATGCTCCTCTGTCTGTCACGGATTATGGAAAGTCAAACATAAATCTATAGAAGTGGTTGGATTTATTCACACCCTTTAAAATATGTATTTGAAGCTTCCGTCTTTTCAGATTCTTATTCCCGGATTAATCATAATAGGCTGAATATTAACTTATTGGGAGAAACCCGCAAGTTTTTCTACCTTGACACAGCATGTGACTTTGGAAAGGTTTTCAAAACAAAACGACAGTAACAACATATTTGAAATTAGTGCAAATGAATATGGCAATTATGCCTACAACTCTGCAGCATAGGCATTCAAGGCAGAATGTTAGGAGACACAAGTTTAGCTTAAAAGCGGATTTTTAAGGGTTTGGAGCTTGGGTTTTTGAGATTCTTGACAGAAATACCCGCTGAATAAAATCAAATGTGTTCCTCGTTGTCTTTGGGTAGTCTAAATTTAGAGCTTATATCAAATCAAAGAGAAGACATACAGCATGTGGCAAATTTGGGACATCATCCATGACAATTGTTCAATCCAGAATGATTGCCCTTATTGCATCCATGTTGAGGGGCATTTGGACGTTTGGGAGGCATTGCTTCATGTTAAAACGGTGAGCAGGCCAACATCAACTGAAGTCTGTGTCTACATCCACATCCTAAGTAGAAAAAATAAGAAAAGTGTGAATTTCTTCATTCCAACAATATTTGCTGTTGAGCAAAATGTAAAAATGTTTTTAACCTTCATTGTGAATGATTCATATTGATGACCAGAGCGAAATATGCACAATGAAATGTACACAATGAAATGTAATCAAGCTTTAAATTATGATCACCAAAGAGAGATGACAAGATTTATAGCATAAGAGGTTATAAAACTAAAAATATTGTTTCAAAAGACATCAGTGTGCAAAGGGTGATTTATCATTTTTGGGTGAAATATTCATTAAATTTAGTTTTTAGTTCACCAGAGCCAACTGCATGCTTTCAGAAGACTTGGACTATTACATACAAGTTCCATGGACTACTTTATTAAACTTTTACATTGTTCTTAATTATTAACATAAAAATCGAGCATCGCGTTAGTTCAGTCAGGTCACGTGAGTCACGCTTGCATCAGCTGACAGTCAGCTGTTCCTGATGTGTACCAATCCAGTCTTGACACCTATCTCCTGCAGTCTATTTAAATTCCCATTATTCAGTGTCTCTCCATCGCATTGCTGCTTGCAATGAACTCCCTCCTCCAACCCCAACTCCACCAACTGAACCTTTAATCTGATCTAATTTGTTCTTTCTTTACAGTGTCTTCATTGGAAGCAGTCTCCATGACATTTTGTTTACAACTCATGTAATTGAGAATTGAAATTATGTATGCTTATGGTTCTGTTCTGTACCCCAGGGGGGTTTGTCTTGCTGCTTTCCCCGCTCTGTCCAAGCATGGCTGCATGGATAGGCGTGTGGAGTGTTGCCCAGAACATAACCATACCGCCAACACTAACTGTATGCAATTATAATTGTCATTAAATATACTTGATGGAAGTGGTCCTGATTGAACTTAAATAATAATCTACATTTAGAATTTTTTTCTTATTTTACAATTAACTTACACTGCTTGATCTGCCATTTAGCATTATCTCCTTTTTGTTATGGAGATCAAAATCACAAGCACCATTTACATGACTGTATCTTATCCATTCAAAGTGTGCGATACTGATAAAGCCAAAACCAATCTGTGATCAGATTGTTTATATAATGCAATTAATCAATTTAAAGAGATAGTTAACCCAAAAATGTAACTTCTGTCCTTTTATACACACTCTCAGGTTGTTACAAATCTGTATCAATTTCTTTATACTGGTTAAAAAAAGAGGAATGATATATTTTCAAGAATGTTTGTAATCAGGCTGCCACAATTGACTTCCATAGTATGAAAAAAAAAATATTATGGAAGTCAATGTTGGCCTAAAAAATGGGTTAGAAACTTTCTTCAAAATATCTTCCTTTGTTTTCAACAGAACTAAAACATTTATATAGATTTGTAACAACCTGAGGGTGAGTAAATTATGACAGAATTTTCATTTTTGGGTGAACCTTCAAGGGACTCAAATTTCATACATCATATTTGTTTCACAAGAGACAAATATAGTATTTAATGAAAAACTACAAAACGTATACATAGGATTTTTTATATTTTTCCAAACATGAGCTATACTCTCATGGAATAAAACAAAATGGCTATTTAAAAAAGCAGAAAGACCAATTACATTACTTACAAAGCATGTTTTGAAAGATTCCTCTGGGTCATCCCCCAGGAGGACTGGAAGTCCATGAAGTACTGCGGTGCGAACGTGTTACATCAGATGGCTATGAAAAAGTAGAGACAGGTTGATATGTTATAGGCTGAGGGTAACAATCCTATGCAAATCATAACTCAAAAGATAGCATTATACGAGAATACCTTTGAATCAGCTTGAGGCAAGATTTCATCAAGTATTCATCCCTGATTTCCTCCTCTTTTCCGGAAAATTTCAAACAAGCGTGCAGAGTGTGTGTCCAAAGCTGCATAGAACTCCGATTCCTTCCTGATATACGATTATATTCTGTAAAAATCTAATCACAAACATGCATTGACTATTAACATTCCAACATTCAATTCATAAAAAAAAACACATGGTTTTAAAGAGGAAAAGGATACCAACCTGGCTTTCTCTGAAAAGTGCTGGCCACTTTTTCAAGATCTCACAGACAGGAGGTTCAGAGTGGATGGTTTCTTTCCGTCTTAAAGCAAATGAACTGTCCATCTTCTTGCCAATCAGGCTCACGTTTGGGGGAACTTTTTCATTTCTTGTACAAGTTCTATTCTTGTGCATTGTTGACTTTCCTCATCTTCCCCATTAGGAAGGTTTGGTTAGTAATTTAATTTAAATAAACTGGGTTTTTTAATGCCTGACTTTGTTGCCATCATTGCACACCTCTTTCCCCCAATGCAACATCACTACAGCCAGATTTACACAATTTATATCCGTAGTTGGTCATTTTAAATTTCAGTTTTTCCAGTCAGCTGATCCTGTTGGGGAGCCCTGTTCAGTCAAACAGGGATGTAATTTGATTAGAGCTGCAGCAACTTGGGCAAAATCTTCATCTCTTGGATATGCCTTAAAGCTGTACATGGCCCCAGCAGGTGCTTCCAGTCATGTTTTATGTCTCTTTCGACATTAAGAGTTGTACCATCTTTAAGAAAAGCAAGGTTTCCCTGATGGAGACGGTACTCAACATTAACAGAGAACGATTTCAAAATCATCTGGCCATTCAAGCTGACTTGACTTGAGGAGGGAGATGTGTCTAGAGGTATTATATTCAGTGTTGTCCTGTCTGGCAAGTCATTAATGTCAATGACACAATGCATGGTTAAAATCAGGGTCTTCATATTGGACACAGAATGTGTATGTGAGCTGAAGATTCTCTTGCAGCACTTTTTTCGAGGCATCAACATCAGCTGGTTTTTCAGGAATTATTACTTTTCGGATGTCACTGTTGTGCACAATAACACGAAGTATCATTGACATTGCCAAGTGAAATTCTAAAATGAAAAGAAAAAAAGCAGAAGTAAAATAAATAAATAATAATAATAATACAAAATAATGTAATTTAGTGTAACCCACCCAATTAATTGAGGTTGTGTTCCGATGTATTTTTCACGTATGATTTTGTTTTGTTTGTTTTGATTCTAAATTTTTCTTGCCTAATGCATGAAATGTTCAGACATATTTTTTTTATTATTTTATTTTATTTATTATTTTGTTTTCACTGGTTGATGAAAATAAATGTATTGCGTCGATGGGTGCTGAGGTCGCATATGTGCCAGTTCATTGAAGAGAGAGATGTGAGCCACATGTGTGGCTATTCTTAATCTAAACCATCGTTGTCAATATTTTCCTTAATGGATGTCTGAACTGTTTTATTGCATCAGGTAAGACACAATTGTTTCATATTTTGATAAATAATGTTTAAGTTTGTGTTTGTTCATATAAGAAAATGTGGATGGTTAATGCTGTTCGTTATCAAGTATAAAGTGTACCATAGAACACATGTGAAATGTTTATACTGTAGAAGTATACTTGATAAAACTTGTTTGCACATTTGTGTAATGGGAATAGTGTTTTGCACATTTGTGTAATGGGAATAGTGTTTTGAGTTGAAAAAAAAAAATGCATTTCGTCGATGGGTGCTGACGTTGCATATGCGCCAGTTCATTGAAGAGAGAGATGTGAGCCACATGTGTGGCTATTCTTAATCTAAACCATCGTTGTCAATATTTTCCTAAATGGATGTCTGAACTGTTTTATTGCATCAGTGTGGATTGATTCAACGCTCAGTGACCGTGTTGGATTCCCGCAGTGCGAAAGAACCGCGCTGGATTTCACTGTGGAGGAATTGCGTCATCGGGGACTCTGCCTTCACGAGGAAAAAAAAAAGAAAGAAAGATTTGTTCATCGTTTATTTCTGCAAAGAATCGTAGGAGTCAAATTCATTCAAACAAACTGAACTGAGTCAAATTCATTCACATAAACTGAACTGAGTCAAATTCATTCACACGAACTGATTGATTGTTTGTTTATTTCTTCTATTTTATTTTATTTATATTATTTTGTTTTCTTTGATTGTCATTGATGAATGATATATTTTGTTCTCAAATGGTGAATTGTAAAGGGGCAAAAGTATTCTCAGGTGATGTGTGATTTGAATTGAAAGTGAAAGAAAAGATTACATTGAATACAGTTACGGTTCAGTGAACTTATTGTTTCATTCATTCATTTTATTATTATTCATTAATTGATTCTCTTCCATATTTTATTTTATTTACTGGTATATATATATATATATATATATATATATATATATATATATATATATATATATATATATATATATATATATATATATATATATATATATATACACACACACACAAGTGCAGACACACATTTAAGATTATTAAAACATTTTTTTTGTTTGTTGCGTTAATGCAACGTGTGAGACCCCGAACCCGAGACTCCAAATATTAATATAAGTTGTGATTTATTTGTATTTGGTGAGCTCAGACCCGGTAGATTTTTTTTTCTTTTTTTCTTGGGTGTTAAATCCTATTGATGGGTTACATTAGCAGCAGATATAATACTTGAATGTGACAAAGAACTGGCCTCTGACATTATAAGCAGAGAAGGGGTCATTTAGTTCAGAAGGCAGAACAACTTGCAGCGAATGTAAGCTGCACAATTCATAAGAGCTCAATGTACCATGCAATCTGAGGTTTGCAG
The DNA here is from genome assembly GCF_003368295.1 of Carassius auratus. Lineage (NCBI taxonomy): Eukaryota > Metazoa > Chordata > Actinopteri > Cypriniformes > Cyprinidae > Carassius > Carassius auratus. The sequence continues at coordinate 11,670,542 of NC_039272.1, read as the reverse complement.
CGAACATTATGTCAGTGTTGATCATCAAGTTTTTCTCAATCTGCATGAATTCTGGTAAACCTGAACAAGATCCAATTGAAACCACCATGTCTGGGCAGTACTTAATTGTAAACACCATCAATGTAAACACTTATCTTAACACAACCCCCAGTTTAAAATCTTCGTAGCAGTGGTGTTGGTGTGCCTAACTTTTATGAGCATTAAAAGTGGAGTACACATTAGTCTCAAATGAGCAGTCTTTGAAAGGACACTGAACATTCTTGTTATGTTCAGTGTCCTTTCAAAGGATTTTATTTTATTTTTCCATTATGCAAATGGAAAAATAATCTGACTAGCAACATGGCTCAGTTAAGTCACAAGCAGGCACTTGTGACGAACTACAACATTACCAGAGCTACTTGACTCTGCAATTCTATGCTGGGTATGGATTTTTGATAAATGCACTTGTAATGCATTGAATGACTTAAAAGTACACGGACACTCAGTATGAAGACATGGTATTGAAACAATTCATGAATATATTCCATGGTTTATGCGGTAGATCATATCAACTAGCTCATCAACTGGTATTCGAAAAAAGAAAGAAAAAAAGTCAAAAGTTAATGAACAAAAAATAATCAGATGCATAGACCAGTGTATCTTTTTTTTTTTTTTTTTTTTTGTGGGACTCATGCAAAGCAGGTGACCAGTGAGTTAAATGGAAACATAATAAGTTTACGTGCTAACTTATATTTAAATTAGATTCAAGGTTGCTTATACTCTGCTTGAGAAGGTGGGGTGAAGGGTTATGCTAAAGCCTTAAGGGGTTAGTTCACCCAAAAATCATAATTATGTCATTAATGACTCACCCTCATGACGTTCCAAACCCGTGAGACCACCATTCATCTTCGGAACACAGTTTAAGATATTTTAGATTTAGTCCGAGAGCTCTCAGTCCCTCCATTGAAACTGTGTATACGGTATACTGTCCATGTCCAGAAAGGTAAGAAAAACATCAAAGTAGTCTGAACTGCTGTGAAGAGAACTGAAGATGAACACCGAGCCGAGCCAGATGACGAACAAAAAAACTCGAGTCAAGAACTGTTTCTGTCAGACGCGTCCGTTTCTAGAACCGAGGAGTTGATGATACTGCACATGTGTGATTCAGCGTGAAGCAAAATGACACACAACGCGTCTGAACCGAACAGTTTTTTTTTTTAACTGAATTGATTCTGTGCTAATGTTATGATCGCGGGTAAACCAAAAGCTTGAATCAAGGGCAATCATCGCAAATTATGTCATTACGTAGAGCCCAAGAGAACCGGTGAACTGTTTTCTTCAACCGGTTTATTGAATCGAACGGTCTGAAAGATTCGATTCGCAGAAAAGAACCAAACTTCCCATCACTACTGGTGATCCGAAAACCGATGCTTCCGGTTCTTGACTTGTTAACGAGTCAATCTTTCTGTAATGAACCAGAACTCGACATAGGATCCATAATGCAGGCTTTATTATAAAGGCTCGTAGTCGTACAGGCAATGGTCAGAACCAGCAATATCAACAGCGTGGGCAGAACAGAGAATCAGTAATCCAGTAACAAGCAAGGGGTCGGTAGGCAGGCAGCAGAGGTACGTAGAGATAACAGGCAGAATCGGTAACAGGAAATCAAACATGGGTAATAACGCTCAGAAATGACAGACACAGCAAATCAAGACTTTGCGTTTGAACTGTGGTAGAAGTCCAGCTTAAATACACATTCGACTGTGCAGGTGATCAGAGTCCAAGGATGGGGCTTGCGGGAAATGTAGTGTCGTCAGTGTAAGTGAATGAATGGATGCGTGTGTGTGTCAGTATTCAGGTGAGGGTGCTATGAAGTTATTTTTGATTCAAAACAACTGAACACCTGTGGCAGTGCGATTTGTAGTTGTAGAGAAAAGCCACACATGTGTATCAGTAAATTTGAAGCCACAGAGAGAAATGTTTTAAGAGTTGCAAACCTGTAGACTTTTTTTCTCTCCTACAAACACAACAACAGTTACACCTTCTCAAATTCTTCATTGCAGGTGCACAAATCCTATTCTACAAATCACACATTTAGAAACTCGTACGCTCGCATTTTTGAAACAATTGCTGCAGTGAATGTGGTGCAAAACGCATGTACACACCCGCATCAAGAAATGTGAAGTCATGGAGAAATGTTGAACATCCGCAAATCAGTACGTGAATTCATCAAATGAGAGTTGCACACTTGTAGAATATTTTCTCAAAAATGTCTTGTATATTTTTCTAACACAAACACAAAGTACATAACTACAGCTGCTTGAATCTGCTGCGATGAATCTCAAACACTGTTTTTCGCTTTCAAGCGACAAGTTTCGCGCTCTCCCTTTTGCACCGAGATATTTGGTTCAAAAGTGATTTGTGCATCTGTAGAGGTAGTGGGCGGGACTATTTAGAGATTACAGAATTTCAGCCAATCAGAAGAGCTACTGAGCAGGTAGATATATGCCCCAAGCAGTTTTACGCCCCTGTTGTTCCTCATGCGTCCAGTAGTGGGAGGCTGTATATTAGTATATGAGCCCAGTCATATATAAGAACAGCAGACCATATCTATATGTATGATAGCAGCAGACCTTCTTGAAGCGATACGTATGAGGTATGTTAAATAATCTGCTAAAGTAATTGTTGTTGATTGTATTGTGTAATGATGCAACATTTATTATTTATAAAAGATTGATCAATTAAATATCAATTAGCGATATCAATTCAAAAGATGGGTCAATTTATTTCGAGGGGCAAAAGTACTCTGACTCAAACTTAACTAACCACAGTCCATCATCAATGGACAAAAAAAAAAAAAAAATCAAAGTGGCTTGACACTTTTTCCAAGTGTTCCATCAATATTGTTCATTGAAGATCAGGAGCGAATTGATGTTATCTACACTCAGATGACTTCAATTCTGGACGGCACACCTACACACACCCACAGTGACCAGATCAGATTCATTATGGATGTCCCTTTTCCAGAGGTATGGTCTTTTGTGTTAGTTGTGCTCTGCATGGTGTCATATTCACATTGTTTTTAATGTCAAATAGTTTATCCATAATGTTAGATCATTGCTATAAAATAATAGTTTTGTGATTAATATAGAAAAGGCACTTTTGATTTTGTTATTTTATTTTTATTTTATTGCTTTTTTATTTATTTTTATCAGTGAGTGGTATCAATTTGACTGCAGGATAAAGAATTAAAGAAGAGTGGCAAGCCATAGGAGAGTCATCTACAGGAGTCATGCTGTTAAGAAATAACCAAGTCATGGTGTTAAGAAATAGATATTTTTTTATTGTGAACAATATTGTCTCTTTCTTTTAAATGACTCTTGGAACTTTAGAAAAGGGTTAAATTGTGTTTTTCTTCATAAAATGCTATGTAGGACATGTTTTGTTGCTGTATGACGAGCAATTGTGAATTGTACAGCAAATATTTCATTTAGGATCCATACGATTACACAGTACTGTATGTCTAATGGCCTGAATATGGTTAATATCTAAATATAACTTAATATAAATTCACAACTTAATATATCAGTCAGTCTCCTGTATATAAAAAAGTTTATAAATAAATATAAATAATACATTTTACAGTAGGTCATAGGTCTGCAGCCTCCCCCTACTGGACGCATGAGGAACAACAGGGGCGTAAAACTGCTTGGGGCGTATATCTACCGGCTCAGTAGCTCTTCTGATTGGCTGAAATTCTGTAATCTCTAAATAGTCCCGCCCACTACCTCTACAGATGCACAAATCACTTTTGAACCAAATATCTCGGTGCAAAAGGGAGAGCGCAAAACTTGTCACTTGAAAGCGAAAAACAGTGTTTGAGATTCATCGCAGCAGATTCAAGCAGCTGTAGTTATGTACTTTGTGTTTGTGTTAGAAAAATATACAAGACATTTTTGAGAAAATATTCTACAAGTGTGCAACTCTCATTTGATGAATTCACGTACTGATTTGCGGATGTTCAACATTTCTCCATGACTTCACATTTCTTGATGCGGGTGTGTACATGCGTTTTGCACCACATTCACTGCAGCAATTGTATCAAAAATGCGAGCGTACGAGTTTCTAAATGTGTGATTTGTAGAATAGGATTTGTGCACCTGCAATGAAGAATTTGAGAAGGTGTAACTGTTGTGTTGTGTTTGTAGGAGAGAAAAAAAGTCTACAGGTTTGCAACTCTTAAAACATTTCTCTCTGTGGCTTCAAATTTACTGATACACATGTGTGGCTTTTCTCTACAACTACAAATCGCACTGCCACAGGTGTTCAGTTGTTTTGAATCAAAAATAACTTCATAGGGTGCCCTCCGCTGGCCAGCAGAGGGAATCACGGGGTTCGTCTCAGTGACACTTTCGTTCACTATCTGTATCGGCTACGTGTTCATCTTCAGTTCTCTCTTCACATCAGTTCAGTCAGTGTACCGTTTGAGTAAATGAATTATTTTTGGATATTGGTTTATTTTAACTCAGAGGGAGTGTCAGCCACATTAAAAAAAGTTAACAGCTCAAGTCAATTGTGGATCAATGCTTATTGGAGAACCATTTCAAACGATTCAGTTCGATTTGGTGAATTGGTTCAAGAAGATTAGGTTACATCGAGTGATTCGTTCGCAAACCGGATATTACTAAACTGCAGTGTTTTAAACGGTCTCACAAGAGAGCTAGAAGAGAAGACAATGCCGAATAAAGTCATAGTTTTTGAATAAAGACCCATTCTTACAGATCATTAACTAAAACAAACGTTGGTTTAGGGTTTAGTTACTCTTTAATTGAAAAACACCTCACAATGGTCATCTTTTTGTGCTGCCTGCATATTGCCATAATTATAATAATAAGCACGCATTCATAGCAACCGACTTGACTAGAGTTCATCACTCTAATGTTAATGCAGCATTATCTCTGAGCTGCCTCGTTTAAAAGTGACGCATAACGTTATATGCTGAGCGCCATGAAAAATCATTCTATAATTTTACCAGCATTAAAAACAATGCCCCAACTTGACACGTTTTGTAGAACTGTTACTGAATTTCGAATTCTGTAAACATTCACGTTCGCTTAATCATGACAAATCATCAGTTCAAATTAACGTTACTCAATTACTGGTATACTCCTGCCCATCATACAAATTAATGAATTAATAGTAAGGCAGCCAGGCAGCTGGTTTTACATATATAAAGCAGATAATAACTAATTTGAGTAGAAATTGCTTCAGATAATGAGCAGTGGTCTAAACATGTTTGTGCAAGTTCTTAACATCGGCTAATAAATTCCATGAAACAGAATACCACTAAAAATGCGCAGATGTAACTATTATTAAGATTAGCAAAAAAAAAAAAAAAAAATCAGAAAATTAGGTTTAAAAGTTAATATTTTACCTTAAACTTGTCGAAGTAGTTCATCTCAAATCCTAAATCCATGTGCTCCTGTGCTGTGTGTGGGGGAGGGGAAATTTTGGTCCAGTACGCATGCGTAACAGCACTTTATACATTTTGAGTAATTTTACTTATATTACATTAGTTATGGGAGCTAAATGTTTTAATATTTCAGCAACAATAAAACATTTCGTCCCCTTGGAATTATAAGGTTCTATCTGTGTTCTGAGCAGTTTTGAGATATTGAGCTTCAAAATTTTTGTGTTCCATAGCCTTCTGTAGATAGAACCTTTTTGTTTTTTCAACAAAAAATATCAAAATGTATAGAACTAAAAAAAAAAACATCACATAATGTAAATAAGTTGTCACAGAATAAGAATATGTGAATAACTCAATTTTGATAAAAATGTCAGATAGAACCTTATAATTCCAAGGGGACGATTTGTAGTAAAGTCAACATTTTGGTTAAAATCAAGTAAACATAATAGTGTTTTTATAGTAAGGAATACTATTTGCATTTACAGTGTTGCTTCAATAAGCCTTTAATGGCATTAAAACAATCAAATGCATCATAATGGCTATCATATGTGCTATGAACTTAAGTCTGCAGTATCTGAAGCATGTTAAAACAGTCCTTTTATTTATAATTACAAATGCAATGTGAGCAATCAGCAAAATGAGGTAAATGAGGACATTCTGCTCAAGTAATAATTTTTAATGACAAGAATGTAAGCTATCTCCAGGGAAAGGCAATACAATGAATGAAGCAGCAAGTGCCGTGCGCCCACAACAACTAACATGCACTGTAATTAATTTGCATTGAAGTGTCACAAGTGTGCCAAGGATTGGACCTGGAACTGACAACGGGAACTTTCCGGAGTTGAGCTGGAGTTGCCTCTATTCAGGATACATGTTATTATCTCCACGCACAAATTAAAGGAGAGTTTTATTTGTATTTTTGACGTAAGAGGCTTTCTTTGAAAATAAAGCCTGCATCTAAGCAACAGTATAACCACAGATTAGTGGTTGCCAATCCTGGTACTGGAGAACCCCCAACACTGAACATTTTAGATGCACAGGTGCTGAGGGGGTGCTAGATCACTGAGGGGGCAATTCAGCGCACCAGACTCATTCTTCCCACTAGTCAAACTATCTGAGTTGGTCGCAAGAGCAGTTTTTTTTTTTTTGCCACAACATGCTATTAATCAATGTGTCGGGTCTCTGGGCTAATCAATATCAAACCTGACAAAAAAGTGGTGGGTATGTCCAACAACTGTGACACTGCTTACATTCAAACATATTTTTATAAAAGCTAGATTTTTTTTCTCCTTATTTTTCTCCTTAGTGAGACCAGAATTGATTAATCACAAACCCCAAATAATGGTCAAACTGCCCCTCTCCCATCGATGGTCATATCAGTCTTATATGAATTGACAGCCACTGCAAAGGTCTGGCTAACACACCACTGATGTGCTTAAATTGAATGAAAAGAAGCTTGACAACAGGAACCCATGAAAATGTTATGAAATGAGCTTAGCTGCTGACAATGAAGACTGAGCCTGAGAAATTTAGCAAGATGAGGGTTATACAGTCAGGCATAATAAAAAGCACAACCTGCCAATGTAAAGACCATCAAGGGTGAAATACTTCTGAAAAGATGGGCTGTGTGAGTTAGGGATATACCGTAACTACATTAATTACCTCCAGAACTTCCACAGTAATTAGAATGTGAGCATGAGTCTATTTCAGGTAGGGTGTTGTGCTACATCTAGCATGTGATTCTGCTCTAGTTCTGCTTATTGTTCATGCCTCTGAAAGCACAGCCTGGATGTAATTGATAGTGTATAAACTTAGCATATCCTTCATTTAGCTATGGTAGATTTTGGTATCTTAATGGGGGGTAGCTATCATCAACTCAACCCTTTTGATATTAATAAACACAAACACATAGATGCGTTTAACTTAAGCCTAGCACACTTTAACATTTAAATATAGGGTGATTTTAAATCATGGGTTATCTTGTTTCATTTCACACTTGGGTTAGCAATAAATCCAGTTAATAATGGGTATTCAGGTTTCACAATGTCACACTTGTCCACCCTTTGGTTAACATGCTTTTGCATATTCATGAAGTCAATAAAATGTATTTGGTAATAAAGCTCGACAGCTGCTTTATTAAGTGCACATATATCTGTGCACGTCATCCACTTTGTTTTCAAATAACCCCAATTAACATGTTTCCTGTTACTTTTCTTTCTAGATACTTGAACTAAACACAGTGGCATGAAAGTTTTTTTGACCGTGCAAATATCATCTTCTATAATGTAATGAAATATAATGCATAAAAAAGACATATTCAGAATCAGAATCAGAATCAGAATCAGAATCAGAATCAGCTTTATTGCCAGGTATGTTTACACATACGAGGAATTTGTTTTCGTGACAGAAGCTCCGCAGTACAACAGAGTGACAGCGACAGAACATAAAACACATAATAAAAGAATAAAAATACAAATATGTAGACAGTGAATGACAATATACAAATGACAATTGTAGGCAGGTATATTACAGAGTGAAGTTATGTATGTACATATATATTGTGTGCAAAATTAAGTGTATACTAAGTATGTGTGTTAGATAAATAAAGTGTGTGTGCATATAAATATAAAGTGTAGTGTGTTCGCCATTATTATCAGCTGTTCAGAAGATGGATTGCCTGAGGGAAGAAACTGGTCCTATGTCTGGTCGTTCTAGTGCTCAGTGCTCTGTAGCATCGACCAGATAGCAACAGTTCAAAGAGGGAGTGTGCTGGATGTGAGGGGTCCAGAGTGATTTTGACAGCCCTTTTTCTCACTCTGGATAAGTACAGTTCTTGAATAGATGGGAGAGTTGAACCGATGATTCGCTCAGCAGTCCGGACTACTCTCTGTAGTCTTCTGAGGTCAGATTTAGAAGCTGAGCTGAACCAGACAGTTACTGAAGTGCAGAGGATGGATTCGATGATGGTGGAGTAGAACTGTTTCAGCAGCTCCTGTGGCAGGTTAAACTTCCTCAGCTGGCGGAGAAAGTACAACCTCTGCTGGGCCTTTTTCACAATGGAGTCAATGTGAATGTCCCACTTCAGGTCCTGAGAGATAGTGGTTCCCAGGAACCTGAATGACTCCACTGCAGTCACAGTGCTGTTCATGATGGTGAGTGGGGGGAGTGCAGGGGGGTTTCTCCTGAAGTCCACGATCATCTCCACTGTTTTGAGGGTGTTAAGCTCCAGGTTGTTGAGAGTGCACCAGACAGCCAGCTCTTTTACCTCCTGTCTGTAAGCAGACTCGTCACCGTCCTGAATGAGGCCGATGAGTGTGGTGTCATCTGCAAACTTCAGGAGCTTGACAGAGGGGTCCTTAGATGTGCAATCGTTGGTGTACAAACACCAACGATGATATTTTGTCAAAATACACGATTGTTTTTTTTCATTGGTGAAAAATGCTTTTTGGCCACAATAACTAGTGTAGTTACAGCATCTACCAGCTTAAGGAGGTGATTACAATCAAATTATTCATCGGTCCCTTTGTCGCTACAGCAGGTTTTTTATTAAAAGTGGTGCTAACTCTTTTTAAACATGACAAACATTCAATTGATACGTGATCTTAACCCAGAGTTAACAAAATGATTATAACCCACAGTTAATTTTAATGCATCGGCACATATTGTATCAATATCATATCATGTTGTGATGAACCATCTGAGTAACATCCCTTGACTTTATCAGTCAGGGCTGGCATCATCTTTGCAGCATTTTTCTGCAAGCTTCTGCAAGCCACACAACTGACCTTCTGGCATGTGTTTCACCACAGATACATAATTGCAACTGTTATTCTGTTAAACTTAGTTTAACATTTTTAACACAAACCCTCAGTGTATGTATCTATATTAAAGAAAAAATATCGAGTCTGGCTGAATCTTTCTTTTTACCACATTAGAAATACGTCTACATGTGAAATACTGTGAAATTTAATGATGTCTGTTTTTTCTACCTATGTCAGCCAACAAAACTGGGACTATTAAAGCAGAAATTAAAATGAGAGCTGTGTCCCTCATATTTTAAACCCAGATTATAATGGGATTTCAAGATTAGTTCAAATTAGGAACGGCCTCTGTATTTCAAGTTCACCAGACACAAAAGTGTGGAAATATTAACCAGTAAAATGTTTAAACAAGACTTTAGGCCCATGACACAGCTTGACAGCTGGTCACTAAAACTAAAATTTTTGGACAGCAGTGACTCAAACTTACAATGACCTACAAGAACAGCTTTTGTGAACATTTAAAAGGTTATACTCAGAACCTCACAGCAGAGTATTAAAGTTGATCTAAAAATAGGTTAGATCTGACTTCAGATTTGAGCCTGGCATTATGGGCTAAAAGGCTTTCACTTTGATATTCAAGAAAGCTTTTCAGTCTTCTCACTGGAAAGGTTAGCAGTTACCAAAAGATACTTTGATATCCAAATATGTTCCAAATGAAAGCGCACTTCAAAGTTTTAGGGAAATGCAAACAAGGGGACTCGAGGTATTATAGGCCTATGGGTTAGCAATTTATGGCGATGTTTAATTTAACACCACAATGCCAAATTGAAGAAAATGTAAGTTTAACTTGTATTGCATAACCCTTCAAAATATCTCCTGAATGAAACACTTCGACATATTAAATGAAGGAAAACCTGTAGTGGATCAGTATATACACAAAGCTATAGCCTCCGACCTGTAGTGGATGTTAATGTTGCAGTGAATCATCTGACTGACTGCTATTTTAACACTGCCCTCTTGAACTAATTTCTTGCATAAGAAAGATACACAGCAAGTTAATTATATCGATTCTGATCAGCTTTTTAATTCCAGCAACTGGAACCTAAAAAGAGCAAACAAACCTTGAATATTAGTAAAAAATAAATAAATAAATACATTAACCTTTCAAATCACCTGAAAGGGCAATTAAACAGTCCACAGTCACAAGGATGATTCTGTAGAGGAGGAGCTTAAACAAACCCCAAATTCATATTTTAAGACACAACAGCCAAAACAATGAATGCTATATCTAACAAATTCCCAGTAATATATAATGTATATTTATATTTTCTATAACCCAATTAAGGCAGGTTTTAAAGTCTTTTTGATTTTTGTGCCATTATGTGTAATTTAGCAATTTAGTCTGTGTGACTGAGATTTCATGCATGAGGAGAATATACACATGCATTGGGCACACTCTGGTCCATGCAATTTATCAGTGTAAAAGAGGGGATATATCTTCCTTCAGCTGTTGGGATAAAACATTAACACACCGAAATAGGATTGGTTTAAAAATAACACAAACACTAAACAGGATAATCTTTACAGTGTTTTTAACTGATAATTTTGCAGCCCAAGGCTTGATGGAAGCATTACACATGCTAAGAAATTATCAGCATGTTCAATTCTAAAGGCACAAAAATTTGCAATCGTACATACAAGAGCATAATTCATGATTTTCAGTTTTCAAAAAAAGAAAGTTTCTTTCCATTGACAAAACACATCTTTATTTTAAGAGCTAATTGGATAATTGTATTTAGCATCTTCTGCAGATGTTTCATCTTCATGATTCTCCATACTTCCACAATATATTTTTAAATTCCCTATCCATCTTTCTCAAACAGAATGATCCTTTTGGCAGACCATTTCAATTTTACTCAAATGACCCCAAATACCTACGTGCTGCTAACTGTTGAAGATCCATTTCTTTGTAACTATGGCTACAGATTATAGGCAGCCCTATGGAAAGGGTTGAATCAAAAGTATTGATCAACAATTCCCATTCCAGACCTCTTATGGTCCAATAATCCAAAAGGCAGAGCTACATTATTAGTTAATTTCTTCTGTCACACACCTTTCACATTCTCAAAATAAAATGAAATATGTTTCAGTCAAAGTAATCAATTAAATCTGCTTTGGCTGAGAGTCTGTCCTACTTTTGAATCATCGGTCATTACCACACCACCATTTTCCAGACTTTAATAGGCCTATGGAGTTTTAGAGGTTTACTGGTTCACAATACACATAAAACACATTGATTTTTAAGTATCTGTGTGCTAAAAAGACAGCTCAGTTCTTCTCATCCATCTTTCAGAGCGCTTCAGATCTCAGTACAATTCACTGACTGTACACAACTAACCTTTACAGTTCACATAACTGTTGACAGAGTTCATAAAGTCAAGGTCACATGGTTAGTAATTAGAAACTATTTTGTTTTGGCGAATAATTATGCTCAGTCAGCAAGGAAGGAAGGAAAGAAGAAAGAAAGAAAGAAAGAAAAAATAAAAAAGAGGAAGAGTTTGATTTACTGATTATTTTTGATACATTGCAATCAGGGGCGGACTGGGACCAAAAAGTGGCCCTGGACTTTCTGTCCCACAGCAGCCAGTAATCTTTGGCTTGGTAATACAAGTTCATGATCCGATTCGTGAACAGATGATTCATAACTTCTGAATAAACACATACACCCAAAATTATTCTTGCAAGTATTCTTGTAAACACAGTCGGTTATGTTTTATGTGAAAGTTTACAGTGGCCTGCTGCTCAGAGAAATTTGCTGTACCTGAATCTGAATCTCTCTCTCTCTCTCTGTAAATTAGACGACGTAAAAAGGGGGCGTGTTTCAAACTAAACAGGGAGGGAGGGCAAAGCACTCACAAAACACTGTAGTGTTCCTGTAGCTCAAGTGGTAGAGCATTGCCTAACAAGCGCTATGTGGGGGGTTCGATTTCCTGGGAATACATGATAGGTAAAAATTGATGGCCTGAATGCACTGTAATTCACTTTGGATAAAAGTGTCTGCTAAATGCATATATTTAATTTAATCTTAATTTAAAACACACTTCTTGTCAGCCGCGGCCGCGCAATCATCTCACTCAACCATTAGCGTAGAAAAGAGATGTAATATTATGATTTCTGTCATTTAAAAAATATATGTTTGTGTACCGGGTGGGCCGGCCCACATTGGTCAGCGGCCCACCGGGAAAGGTCCCGGTGCTCCAGATGGCCAGTCTGCCCCTGATTGCAAAGTGTCACATTATTCTGAACAGTCCTCTGTGACTGCATTCACGTCATACTGTGGAATTTTGTCTGTGATGCCGCTAATGGCCTTACAGTATATGGCATTCACTATTGTGAATAGTAAATGAGCAAATGATTCAGTGGTTCTGAACACAGTAAATGCACGAATGCACAAATACAGGAATGCCCCTGTTGCTTTGGTTCTCTGCACCTAGTGAGCAACATCGTGGTGAGATGCCATGATAGATGCACCTCTTTTTCCACAATGACAGCTTACAGTTATCTTAAAGTGAAAGTGAAAGGCCTTACATTTGCTAAGCATTGTAACCCATACATGGAATTTGTGCTCTGCATTTAACCCATCCAAGTGCACACACACAGCATTGAGAACACACACCTGGAGCAGTGGGCAGCTATATACCCAGCCCCCAGGGAGCAGTCCCTCTGATTTTAGGAATAATTTATGGGTAGGGTTGGTTTTAGGGGTAGGGATTGGGTTAAGTCTATATTTTTGAACAGTAACAAAAGGAACATTTCTTACTTGGTAAAATCATGGCGATCCTCAAACAAATCGGCCTGACAGAAAAAGTACTGACCGATGTAAAACCAAAACAAAACAGTTCTAGCCGATATATCGGTCAACCACTAATTTATTTGTCAATTTTTAATGCTTAAGACAGGCTCATTGATTTCAATGTCAGTAATTTTATTACAAAAATCACATTTTTATTCTTTAGATTCATCTCTTTGGTGAGGTATTTCCACAAGCACAAACTGACTGTATAAGTTGTCTTGCATTTTCTGCCCCAGTACAAAAAAGGTCATTTATTTTCTTTTACTCACATTTATTTATTATTTGTAAAATTTTTGGTTATGCTACATGCCTAAGAAAACTAGATGTAAGAGAGCTATATTTGCAAATAGGAAAGATTCATAGAAATCGATGAGACGAGACAAAACCAATAAAACACATTACAAACTAGGCATTTGTTGCATTCAGTGGGGACCTAATTACTGATTATAATGACTTGTACTATGTTTTTACGTGTTGCATGTCTCGCTGCATAAAGATAAAACCATGTCTGCATTTGTGATCGGAGAAACAACAAAAAGCAATTCTGCAGGTTCAGGAAACAGTCCTCCATAAAATGTGCCGCACAATGTGGGCTTGAGTGAGGAACGGCTGTTGGGCTTGCGAGGACTCTGGGCTGGACTCCACTTTGTCCACAGTGAAAGGTGATCCGGCAATCCACAGTGTGAAGTTGATGTATTTCCTCAGCGACCCTCAATAGCTCTAGGCATGATGAAGCGGATCCTCTTTTGGAAGGCCAAACGAAGTAGTTTCGCTTTCACCACGAACCACACAGCATCTCCACAACATGGCGGCAGCGACAACAATACTGCAGCATGAAAAAAACTTATGCCTTCTTTATTTGGGTGGTGTTATGCAAATTTTCCCACACAGTGACATAGTCATGTTTAAACAAGACATTTTAGGTGGGCATGTACAAGTCTTAACTTTTATAAAGAATATTTCTTTGGATTTGAGATTTTAGAATTTTTAGCTATTGCACTTAATGTAAATAGCATAGGCTATCACTAAAAAATGCTGTTATTTGCACTTAGTGTAAATAGCCTCCATTGCTATTTACACTTAATGCAAATAGCCGCTGCCATATTTAAATCGCATCATATAACCTGTTTAAAAATGCACTGTATACGCCATAAATTAATTACAGATGGTCTTACAGTTACAGTTACAGTTGGAACTGTCAAAGAAACAGAGTGATTTTAGCTGATTTACTGTATTGAATACTCAATTTGGATTGTTAGTCTTAATCAATATTTTTGTATAATGGCCACTAAATATTTCACCAACATAAAGCAACCAGTCACTTATTTGGTAAACTCATCATTATAGCTAAATAAACCCCTGGGCCTTGAGCAACACAGATCACGCTGTCGGGTAGATTGGGAGCTAATGGCTTGTTGTACTTTATTAATTTATTTTTAGGTCATTTAATCTTGTTCTCAATAATTTTATAAATACGTTAGAGCAATTATGATCTTTAATACAATGTAAAACTGTCAAAATTCACAAACAACGTACACAGCAATACCCAGAAGTTTGGGGTTCTAGATTTCAATGGGAAAATAAAGACTAATTCTCTTAATGTTTCAGACTCATGGAGCACTATGCAAAAACAGACACGCTGTGTCAGATATAATCAAATCTTTTAGCCAACCTAATGTCCTGTCTGCACCTACCACTGCTTATCAGGTGTAATGGGGAGAAAATTATATAAAAGCATTGTAAACAATTCAGTGAGCTCCCAGTGAGACCTGCCCAGGCCGACACTCACATTAAGTGACATGAACTGTATGAAAATCATGCTCACATTTTAAGCTTTCTTTCATCATTAGATTTTCTCTCTGACAAGAGATGCCTTAGACTGGATAGAGGTCTGATGGGGTGAAAGTCTGTGTCTTTGTATAAAGTTATAAAGAAGAATTCTGGGTGAAGTAGAGCGTAATATTTTGGCAAGAAGTAATCCTTGTTTAAGCCAAAAAATGTAGACGTGAAGCATGCTGATATTAATGCAAGTAAAGTGGGACATTTAAGCTAAAATGACAAATTATCAAAATCCATCTCAGACATATTCTTTTACTCTTCGTGTAGCTGCACAGAGCATGATATTATCTTGTCTGTAACATCATCTTCAAAGAGAAGCAAATGTTAAATCTTACTGAGGTTGCTGTGATCAAGGCCAGATGGCAGCTTGACACCTTGGCATAGTACTGTGACCAACCCTCATGTGAGATCATCTGGCTGTTTATACGCCTTTCCATTCTCATTTACATTTTCATATCTCCTGGAGTCTAGGAGATTTTAGGAGATATCTCATTTCCGTCTGACAGAGATGAAACAGCGTTGCCTCTTTTTAATTATATAACATTTTTCTATCTAAATCAGTAGTTTATATTCTTTATCCTCATTTATATTTATTTTATTGTCATTATAAAGGCATATGCTGCCCTGATCATTTGTTCAGGGCACCATGAATAAAAAAAAAATAAAAATAAAAAATACCACACATCTCAGCCTGTGTATACATAGGAACAGTACACACAGTCGGCTGCAGAGGAATCAGACAATCAATGCTATATATTCCATATATTTTGGATATAAACACACAAAGCATATTTTTGCCATTCTTATTAAATTAATTAAACTTTAGCTGTCTTTAAATAAAATAGCTTTAGCGGTGTTATAATTAAAGCAAAATGATATTTGCCATGATGGATTGTATTGTTAAATACAGAAATTGCAGGTCTAACAGTTGACCTTTAATATGCTTCACTGCTGCAATTAAATGTATCTATGGTTATAAGAATCTATTTAGTAGTTTTCAGGTATCTAATCTACAGATGTGAGTCAAGAGTTTAGGATACACACAATGTTTTCCTTTATCTACATGCCAAAAAAATGACTTTTTGAAAGGGATGAAGCATATGGTTAACTGAAAATGCTGAACTTATTGAACCGCATTACAAAAATATTCTGCAAACTCTAGTATCTGGCCAAGCAAAACAATGGCACATTAAAGTAAATAAGTAAACATATTACATTAATAAAAATGGTGGCAAAAAAATCCATCAGACACTGTTTTCAAGATATTATTATTAATTGGTTTTCCTTAATTCCAGCCATTTACCTTTTTGGTGCAACATATGTGAATAGACAGGAGAGAAATCAATTAGGTGTAAATAAATAGTGAGTCACAAAAAAAATTTCACTGGCTTGACATATCTGCCTACCACGTACTTAGGACAAACATAAGAGGAAAACCACAACTAAATACTTTCCAGCTCTGTACTTTGCCAAGTGTATAATTGCACTGTAGATCTGTACATCAATGCAATCCAGTAGTTGTCACGCTGTCAAGGAAAGAGAGGTCTGTTCTTCTTGTGAAGTACAGTTGCTCAACAAGAACATGAGAGACAATTTTGTGTGCAGGATACACTCAGAAGCCTTGTCTGTTGAATAAATGATTATTCAGTTGGAGTCTAATTTGTTTGGCCTGGCCTTGAAATAACAAAAAAAAATATATAATTTGAAAAATGTAAAAATTTTAAATAAATGTGACATTAACTGCAGAAGAATATTTGCGAATACAAATAACACAACAAATTACGACCATCAGGATTAAGCTTTTTAAATTTGCAATGCATATTCCTTTGCTAATGCATATTTGTTCACTCAGGCCTAAACATCTGGAAAATAATGTTATGCCTGTTCCTTCCTTGTCAAACAAACAATATGCTAATGAAAACTAATAAACACAAACATATGGGTCATTTCTAGGATTCTGTAATATTTTCATCCCCCAGAGTTTCTAAAGTGGTGATTCACCAAAATGAATTGTTAGAAGCTTTTCACAATACTTTGGTATACCCATTATAATTTTAATTAGCGTAAAATAAGTCTCATATCTTTTCTTTAAACAAACATTTTTGTCATGTCCCTGAGGTACTTCACTGTGTGCATTTATTATTAAGTTAACAAAATGTGCATAGGGCCTGTGATTTTTGCCAATAATGTAAGCATTTATTTGTGTTACTTTCTTGTGAAAAATATTTTTCTTAAAAAATGCTAGATATTTAAAAAAACAGACTTTAAATTTATGTCTCTCAGTCTGAACTCAACCCTGTCACAGTAACCAGGGGCGTAGCCATCTTTTCTGAAGTGAGGGGGACAGAAATGTATATATATATATGTATACAAACACTTTACAATATAATATAAAACATTACAATAGAACATTTCTGTAATCTATAGTCTACCAGTCAACAGTTTTTGAACAGTAAGATTTTTGATGTTTTTAAAGAAGTCTATTCTGTTCACCAAGCCTGCATTTATTTGATCCAAAGTACAGCAAAAGTTTAACAAGTTTTACTATTTAAAATAACTATTTTTTATTTGAAAATATTTTAAAATGTAATTTATTCCTGTGGTCAAAGGTGAATGTTAAGCATCATTACTCCAGTCTAGTGTCACATCCTTAAATCAAATCATTCTAATATGCTGATTTTCTGATTATCAATATTTAAAACATGAGTACATTTTTTTCAGTATTCTTTGATGAATAGGAGGATCCAAAGATCAGCATTTATGTGAAATAAAAAGCTTTTGCAACATTATACAGTATATCATTTAAAAATATATATTTTTGGAAGAGAAATTATAGATATGAATACTTTTATTTAGCAAGCTTTAAAATCTCAATAAATAACATTTTGAAATATATTCAAATAGAAAACAGTTATTTTAAATAGTCTAGTAAAAATATTTATCTTTACTGTTTTGTTGCACTTTGGATCAAATAAATGCAGGCTTGGTGAACAGAAGAGACTTGACTGGTAGTGGATATTATAGGCAACTTTAATTCTTCTCTAATTTCTAGCTTTTAGTTTGCTTAGAAATCTATAACTGCTTGACAATAAGAAATAATAATTTTTTAAATATACTACAAACACTTATTTATCACATAATAAGGCAGAATAGTTTGCATACTGTAATGAATCTAAGTCAATTAGCAATGTATTTATCATCTGCTGGAGATGACTTGAAAAACCATATATTATAATATACAGTAATCGTATATTACTGTCTTCGTGTTTCCATAAGTTTCAGTTCTTCTGTCAAAACAACTGTTTTCATATTAGGGGTGGGCGGATCGATCTAAATATCTAAATATCTAAATATATTAATTTGAAGGAAAAAGTGCGGGGGACGAATTTCCATGATATTAAAAGTGGGGGGACATGTGCCCCGCGTACCCCGCATAATCTACGCCCCTGACAGTAACCATTCTATGCCCATAATAATTTAGACTTCACTCATATGTGACATAACTGACCTGAAATGACATCACTCAGGTCTCTTTTATAGTGGTGCAGAAAATAAGTTAGTTGTGTCATACTTTTTGGTCATATTTTATATATACCTGTATATTTAGGTTTGATATGTGCCTAATAAAGTAGACTATATAGAAAATGTTTCATATTTAAGCTGAAATGTAACTGAATCCTAGGAACTCTGAATCATGTGTGTAATCAGTCCAATGGATGGGTGAGACATCATGGGTGGGGTGACGTAGTGACCAGAAAGTTTCTGGGAAATGAAAAACCCTATACATTGTGAGTAAATCACTCTCATTTGCGACTAAATCTTCACCTGGGCGACTAAATTATGTCTATTATGAATGGATGTGCAACACATCTGTATTTGACGTACTGTAAGCTCTAGTGTAAATGCGCTCGACCACGTTTTGCAATGAGCTGTCTCGGCTGATGAAAACAGAGTGGTATGAGCTGTGCCAAACCGGTCCCATATCAGACCTACCACCTCTGGAGGCAGGCGCCATTCCCTTGCGGAAGGCCCTGTCCCACAGAGGAGATCACTACTCCTGGTATGTAGATTGCCCTGATTGAGGCGAGTCTTAGATGGGCCCAAAACATAAGTGTCCTAGACTCCTGGAGGCAACGCAATGACCTGGTGCCTCCCTGATGATTGATCTGATAAAAGTGAACGTTGAGAGAGGACCCGGCCTGGGCTTTATTTTGTGTTTTGGTTTTGTTTGTGTGCGGCAGTCGTCCGTGAGGTGCTGTTGCATTGTTTTGGGTTTATTTTATTATTAAAGTTTTATTTGAATGTCTGCTGGTTCCTGCCTCCTTCTTCATGTGATTATGGAGTTTGTATATTGTTACACTGGTGCCGAAACCCGGGAGGAAGGAGGGACGCCCTACCGGAGATCTTTTGCCGCTGGGGTGAATCCGCAGTGCCACCGAGCATGGCGAAGCTATCTGCCGCCATGGACGCTAGAGACGATGGGCTGGAGTGAGTTGCCGGGGATGGACGAACTCGCTGCTGGCCGCCTGCAATGTGGAGGGGCGGCTGCCATCCGTGAGGGAGCAGAGGAGTCGGCACTGTTTGCCAGGGGGCCGGAGCCTGTTTCCATCCACTGGAATGGTGAGGAGTAGGGAATGGGGGACTCCTGCTGGCTGTCTGAAAGCGGAGGAGCCGTCGCCGTCCACCAAATCACCAACTCTCTTGAGAGAAGAAATTGCCAGAAGAAAGATGATTATCAGATATCTCCTCAATAGTCTCAAAAGGAGGTTTACAGAGAGGATCTAACACCACAGCCAAGTCCCACAGAGGAACACAAAATCTTAGCAGAGGCCTCAGCCTCAGTGCACCGGGGAGGAAACGTGTAACTAGGGGTTGACTGACCATCAAGATGGGTGTGGTAGGCCGCAATGGACGCCAAGTAGACCTTCAAGGTGGAGTGACGTTTTGGTGACGTATTTCCAAAGATAGAAACACTTCGGCATCTCCAGGCAGTTGATGTGCTATGTGAGATGGCGGCCGCTTCACAGACCGCTGGCTGAGTGGCCAAACACGACTGCTCCCAAGGAGCCGTCCATGAGCGATTCAACTGAGGCAGATCTATAATCAGACGCAACCCCCCATCCTTTTTCGTAACTGTGAAGTACTGGCTGTAGAACCCGGACTCAATGGCCTCAACGACCAGCTCCTCATAATGGGAGACCCAAAAACAGAGCATAGCTGGGGCTCCCGGTCCCGACAATGGGGGACCATGGGAGGCATCATCCCGGAGCTGCTTCCATATACAACTGTTGATGCAAGTTAAATTAAAGTGATTATTATGTTTTGAATATGGATATTTTTCTTATAAAATCACATCTATTCGCTACTGGAAGCCTTTGTTCACCCCCTGGGAGCCATGTGAGACACTTTTTATTAATGGATGGGTGCTTTTTATTTCACTTCTTTTGGACTGAAGCACTGCAACACCCGTTGACTGCCATTAAACAGCTTGAAAGATCTAAGACAATTTTAAATATAACTCACAGAGTGGATTCGTTTTAAAAAAAAAGAAATTAATATACAGGTGCATCTCAGTAAATTAGAATGTCGAAGGAAATGTGCATTTGTTTCAAAGATTCAAATTGTGAAACCCGTGTATTAAATAAATTCAGTGCACAAAAACTTAAGTAGTTTAAGTCTTTTTTTCTTTTAATTGTGATGATTTTGGCTCACATTTAACAAAAACCCCAAAAACCATCTCAACAAATTAGAATACGGTGACATGCCAATCAGCTAATCAACTCAAACCCCATCCAAAGAGAATCTATGGGGTATTGGCAAGAGGAAAATGAAAAACAAGAGACCAAAAAATGCAGATGAGCTCGTTACCAGGGAACTCGTTACCAGGGTGTTACCAAGGTTGACTTTTTTTTGTATTAAAAACACTTTTCTTTTATTGGTCGGATGAAATATGCTAATTTTTTTGTGATAGGAATTTTGGGTTTTCATGAGCTATATGCCAAAATCATCAGTATTAAAACAATAAAAGACCTGAAATATTTCAGTTGGTGTGCAATGAATCTAAAATATATGAAAGTTTAATTCTTATCATTACATTATGGAAAATAATGAACTTTTTCACAATATGCTAATTCTTTTGAGAAGGACCTGTATATATATATATATATATATATATATATATATATATATATATATATATATATATATATATATATATATATATGTTTATTCTAATTTGTTGAGATATTGAATTGTTGGGTTTTTGTTAAATGTGAGCCAAAATCATCACAATTAAAAGAACCAAAAACTTAAACTATGTACATCAGTCTGTATGCATTTATTTAATACACAAGTTTCACAATTTGAGTTGAAATACTGAAATAAAAGATTTTTTCCCCACAACATTCCAATTTATTGAGATGCACTTGTAAATTTAGGATGCCTTGAGGGTGAATAATTTATGGCCTAATTTTCATTTTTGGGTGAACTTACCCTTTAACATCTTAATTTGGTGGATGACTGACAATGTTCAGTTAGTAGTGTCGATTAGCCCTTCATGATTAAATTTAATTTAAGGTTCAATAAATTAGTTATGTCTTTTCCTAGAGGGTATAAATGCCAAGTCCTGTGGATGTGGCCTTTAAAACATTTTAAAATATAATAAGCCAATTAATCTGTTTTGTCACACACAGGGTTACTCATAATGACATTTCCAGAAATTCAACATTGCTTGCCAAAATCATGTAAAAAACAAAACAAATTGGTAGACAAGTCTGATGATAATCTGACAATTATACATTTTTATTATTTATTATAGAAGGTTTAATGAATGCAGGATACATTTGATGAACTAGTATCATAAGAAGATGTCCATGAATTAAAAAAAACACTGTTACTAAAGCATATGTTTAATTAAGCTTTCATCACCTGCCTGAAAGTGACTTACAAGCTCACTAATTCCCAATTTAATTCCTGTCAGTCTAATCATAGGGTACTATGAAATGAATAATTTATGTTTTCAGTCATGTTTTGATGTATCTCCTATTGGACATAGCAAAAGGATTTTACAAAAAATGCTATTGGGAGACATTCTCACTGAACAATGAAAAAAATGAGAAGATACGTGAGGCAATGTGTATAGAATCCTCTGGGGAACCTCTAGACATACTTTGAAGGTCTCTTTCTGTGCACTCAGAGAACTTCAGTATGTATTTGTTATTCAAACCTTGGCTTTATGATGGGGCTACGGGAAGAACCCTTACATCTTTAGATCCTCAGAGAATGGCCTTTTTGAAAGAGCGCCTAGAGGTTCTCTGTATGGCATCTAAAGAGCCCCAGGGGTGCCTCAAGTATATTTTTCATGTGTACATTGTTCATAGCTGCAATGTTTGCATCATTTTATAACACTGTTAAAAACCTATCAACCAATCTTAGAGGTAGCCGCATACACACGTTAAAAATGTATTGGAAAAAACATGTAAATGCTTGCTATTTTGTATTATTTTCCCCAAACATGAAGTCTGTCAGAGTTATATGTAAGATTTTTAAATCTTCCAATGCAGCTTCTTTTACACTCTGTTAAACTGTGTTATTCTACCCTCTTTGAGATGCATGACCATACACACCACTGCATCAGAAAAGATTAGCTGGTCAGATTCTCTACAGAATCTAAACTATGCTTAGCCCTCCCATTTCACCACAAAATGGTCCTGCATTTAATTCTACTTCAGTAATTTACTTCCACTCACACCCTTTTGCCACAGAAGAAAATGGATCTAAAAATCTCCTTGCTCCCCTAATACAGTATAGTTATTGCTGCATGCATGATCTTTTAAAAGACTCACCATGCCACTAACACTCATCACTACTACATTCCACCTAAAGCCATCACTACAGTAATGAGCCACTATTTTAACAGTGCTACAGAACACATACTGTAAAATCAAGCAGAATCTTTATGAAACTATACTGTATGAACTTTACATGAAGCCCTGAATACATCATAATTTATATTTTCATGTATCATATTACTCGATGAGCCAATTTCAGCTCATTTACTCTCATCTCTCAGACTCTTACCAGTCATAGCTATCCAAATCAGTTCCTCACTTACTGTAAATGATCTAGCATCATTTTGGTATCATTATTTATAGTTGTAGCTCACATTCTATCCCTACATTAAGAGTGAAATATTTATTATGGCAAATATTATTTTACAGTTGTTTCCATTTTCCCTCAGTTCACTTAGAATTTAAAACTCTTTTCATATTCCAAATATATATATATATATATATATATATATATATATATATATATATATATATATATATATATATATATATATATATTTTTTTTTTTTTTTTTTTTTTTTTTCTTGCCTGGAACACAAAGGCACAATAATGTCAGTCACCATTCACTTTCATTGTATAGAAAAATATCCAGTGAAAGTGACTGGAGACTATACTCATTTGTACTAAACATTTTCTTTTGTGCTCCATGGTAGAAAAAAAAACGCAAACTGATTTGGGAAAACATAAGGGTAGATTAATGATGACAGAATTTACATTTGTTTGGTGAATTATCCCTTTAACCTTCAGGGCCTCTTTGGTCAGAAGTCAAACTTAGCTCCTTCATGGTCAAGAGTGACCATAGCCTTGAAATTTAACTTTTTGTTTTCCTCTCAGAAAAAAAAAAACAGTGTAATAAATTTGTGTTTAATAATTTTTTTTATTATTATTTAGAATTTTGATTTTATAATGGGATAAGGAGATTTTATATTACTATGCATTATTTATACAATTTTAATATATTTTTTCCCATTACAATTAATAAAGTTTTATTTATTATTTTGTTTTTTTTTATCATTTTTCAATAAATGCAATATTTCATGTTAATAAAGAGTGAAAACTTTTAAAATAATTTTTTTTTAAGTGAGAATTGTGCCATCTGCTGGCATAAAAAAAAAAAAAAAACATGAGTGCGTGTGTGTGTGTGTATTTTCCACTCTTGATATTTGTCATCTAATTACTCGGCACTTTTGTTCTGCACAGTGGCTGATTTGTAGTTTGTATCACCAAAAGATTCTCTGAGATTTCTCTGAGATTTCCTTTTTTTGTCGTTGACTTTTTAACATCCAAATCATTGTGTTCACATAGCTAATGTGACAAAAGTCATCTCATTCCAATTAAGCCATGATTTTTACAATTTCGAAATGTAGCCTACCTTTTTTTTTTTTTTTTGGTCAAAAAAGACCGATGAGGCCAAGAAGGTTAAAAAAATCGAGGAAACTTGGAGGAATGAATGCCCTGTTCATTGCTGAAGGAGGCACTAACGGACGCTTATCTAAGTCTAGAATGTTGATAACATCACCATAAAGAACCTATATAAGCTTGAGTTGTACATTTAATTATAAGCGATTGTTATTAATATTGCGCCCTGATTAAATATAGGAATAAACTCAGCTTAAAAAAAAAGGTCACAGTGCAAAATAATAATAATAATAATAATAATAATAATAATAATAATAATAATAATAATAATAATGATGATGATGATGACAAATACTTTGTGCTTAACTGTTTACCTTTTTTTGGAGACTCTTTTTGTGCCCAGAGCACAACTGAACGCTGTGTCCATACCCACGCGCGCCGTGACGCTTAAAAGCGCATGATCACTCCGCCAGTCTCTCCAGTTCTCAGTTCTCTGTCCCTCTCTCGTGCCTGCACATTGTTCACTGACAGTGCTCCGAAGAGTGTGTAGGGAACACCGGCAGCTTCGCTTCGCATGGGAAACTTGTTGAAAAATTATGACGCGCAATATGCCGGAGTTCGCTTTAAGAAGAAAATGAAATTTATTTGTAAACATTAATTCAGTTACACGTTGTTACACGTTTAAAAGATCTACAAAGACTACTTATGTCTCTTCGTGGAGGAACGAGCGAACAAGGAGGTGTTCGTTTTTTTATTACCTGAGAACAGGTAGTACTGTACGGAAACTGGGTCGGTCTGAAAGGTAAGAAAGTCTGGATTATTGTAATATTGTATGTTTGGATTCAAGAGCTACTCTGTGTTTTTATTTGTTGATAGTTAATGGCACAATAAGCAATTTTATTGTATACATGACTGAGATAAAGTAGGCAACATAATATCAAAGGAGATACGCATATTATAAATATAGACTACGGTCACTCTAGCCGCTGTTGTGCAATTAACTTTCTTAACTTTGACATAGATATTTTCACATTAATTATCTGGTAGATGTAGCCTAATATGAGTAATGCATTTTTGATAAAACAGCATTTATTTTTTATTTTTTTTTAGCCTTTTAAAGGTATATTTAACTGTATTTGTATTATATGATATATTAACTGTTATTATTATATACTGTAAGACTTGAACAGTGAGCAGCAAGTGGGCTGTATCTCACAATTAGACGACTCGGTCACAATTAGACGACTCAGTTAATTGTGTATCACAAATTAACTCAGAGCACCTTGGTAGAAGCCAATAATAATAAGGATTCAAATTACATTAAATCAAATTCAAAGTCATCCCAAGTGTATTTAGTTTGTCTGCGTTCTTGATGATTACAGAGGCAAATGTGACTGCAGAGTGTAGATATACTGTACAGGTAACTGCAAACTACTTTAGGTAGGCTGATGGTAGGGTGTCATTTATCATTTGCTTTAATCATTTGCTTAGAATATGCAGTTATCTGGAAGCCGGAGAGAGGAGTACTTTAGATTAACAGATTTGTTACAGTAGCAGCTGCGTGTCAGGGAGGTTAAAAGCAAAAACAAGGAAAGATATTTAGGGAAAGACAAAGATTTGATATTGAATGAGGAGAAAAATGGAAATAAAGCCTATCTCTCAAACCTATTCTAATATCCTCAGATCTAAAATGAACGAAACACTGGACCTGAATATTACCCTTGAGGATGATGGAAACTCGACTTTTGTCAGTGGCTCCAATGAATTCTTCTTACCTCAGAAGAACATTACATACGTTGGATATTACCTGCATCAGCCACCTGTAGCAGCAGTCTTCATAGTGTCCTACCTGCTCATATTCCTGGTCTGCATGGTTGGAAATGGAGTGGTGTGTTTCATTGTGTTACGGAGCAAAAACATGCGCACTGTCACCAACCTTTTCATCCTCAACCTCGCCATCAGTGACCTTCTTGTTGGGATTTTCTGCATGCCCACAACTCTTCTTGACAACATTATTACAGGTCAGTGCAATGCCAGTTACCATATGTGCAATCTTCTTTAACGTTACTTGTATAGCTAAAGTTTGGTTGTTTCAGTGTTTTGCATGCTTGAATCTTCAACTGATATTGACGTGGATCTCTTGGATGTCATAACCAGAGAAGTTATTGATTCGACTAGCCTAAAGGTTTTAAGTTAACACTGAGTTCATGCTGTATTGTCAGTAGAGGATGCTGTTCACCTTAAGAATGACGGTTTTAAGATAGAATCAGTACGAAAAGCTGAGTATGACAAGCCGGTTCATATTTTTTTATACAAATGAACATTTATGAGTGCTGCTAGACTATAAAAAATGCTTTTGAGGGCACCAATAAAGTGATACTGAGTCACCAATTTTCTGAAAAACAGTCTTACATTTGACTCACATTTAATGCCACAAGTCTGATGCAAATCATGCATGGTGATATAAACAAAACATATACAGATAAACTGGGGTCTCAACAGAGTCTGTTTATTCCAAACAGACTGCTTGAATTCCACTGGCATGTATATCTTTCAGACGTGTTTATGAGCTGTCCTGAAATAGCCTAAAGAAAGAAATGGCTCCGATTTTGCTTTTCTGACTTGGAATCTAAAACAAAATAGCATGGCATCTTGTTTATGAGATTGTTGCTATTAACAAGATATTTGTTTGTCCCTTCAAATTACTAATTTCTCTGGTGAGCATTGAATGGAACCATAACAAGTTAATTAAAAGTTAATGAATAGTACCAAGTTAGAACATTTCTGTCATTTACTGCCACTATATTTAATTTAATATGACTTTTGTGTGCAGTATGCATGAACTGAGTATGTATGAATTTAGTGAAAATAATTGGACCCCAAAAGTCAGCCAATTGATCATATGTGTAACAACATAGCTGCTGTCTATTCACTCACAGTCAATAGTGTTGTCAGGAACTACAAATATGTATATGTCACACACATTGTTATAGAAAATGCCATTTTGGATCCAGCATTTTGATAATGAACTGTTTGTAGTTCATGGAGACTGGCTGGAAATACAATGCATAGCACAATATCAACATCTTGTCATTTGTGCAGGTGGGAAATCTCTCATAATAATGCAGTTTTTCCTTTGAGATGTCTTAATTTTATCCATCTGGATGTTGTTTTAAAATATTGTAAGGAAGTTGAGAAATGTTTACTAGGATGTAAGAAAGAAAAAGAAATCATCACACCTTAAAATCCGTTTGCCAGTATTTTTTTTTTTTTTTTTTTACAAAACTCACTGTTTTTTGGAGACATGGTGTAAATATGATTATTTTATGTGTGCTATTTAGAAATAATGCCTGTGTTTCTCTTTCTCTGTGTGAGATGCTGTTTACCGCGTGTGTCTCATTGTTTGATTTTATGTTAAAATAATGTTTTAAATGTGTAATGATGGCAATTTACCTTTTTTACTTGGTAGATGTTTTTTTATTTTATCCCATATTTGTTCTCATTTACTTATCAAGTTTAGCCTGGTAGCAATTCAGTGTAAGGAACATTTCATGCACTTCTCACATTCCCATTGAATTATTTAGATAATGAATGCAATTTTATTTTTGATTGTGACTATTTATGTGAGTAAGCCCTAGTGGGATGACATGAGAGTGTTTCTCTCTATCCAACGTACTGCATTCTTATTAGATGCTTATTTATTCCGACCAACATGTAGATAGCATTACACTTGGTAATTAAGACCAATGTTATTTTTATGACTTTATTAGAAATGAATGAAACTACTTGATTAAACCAGCTGTTAATGTGTGAAAACAGCGTTTTGTCCTTTTTTGTATGTCTTTGAAAAAATGCTCATTAAATAGGGTCAGTAAACAATATTCAAATAAGGTCAGTAAAATATTCTTATTAGTCATCTAGCCAGCCCAGAGGAAGCACAAGTGTGTATTTTCTTCATCAGATTCCTAAGGGATCCTTGGGGGTTTTTTAAATACTGTAAAACACTTAGATTCTTTATATCAGCACAGAAAGATGTGATATCTGTCAGATAAGAGCAAGACATCATTCAAAATGATCTATTTTTATTTGTGTACCTTTAAACCTTTATAGGTAAACCTATACCTTTAACTGTAAAACACTGTTCATTTTGTAAAATAAAGAAAACAAACAAAATGCAATTGCTGTCTTGGTCTCTGTGAACCTCTTCCTGATATGAAGAAAAAGCAGACAGGAGAAATGTGTTTAGCTTATAGAAAACTTAAAGCACTATACTTAAATAGTTTAGTAACAAGTGGGCAAACTACTGAGTAGGCACCAATCATAGGCCACATTTTATGATGTCATCCTGTAGACTTCTTACAAAGTATTTTACAGTATTTTAAAACAACAAAAATACAAAACAGTTAAGTATTTTAATACAAAATATATATACATTTTCATCAAACCTATCAAATACAAATCACAAAATACTATTTTATATCATGAACAGGTTTACTTCACATCCCTGACTAGTACAATGTCAACAAGCGCAATATTTGTTATATTATAATGTTATTATATTGTTATTATATGTATTCTATAGTATTGTATTGTTGTTATTGTAATTTAGCCAGTAAAGCTTTTAAAATTAAAATGAACATATGATTTTTTATGCATTTTTAAGTGGTACATTAATACATTTTCACTACAAGCCAACCATATTTCAAAGACAATAAACATGAAATTACAAAATTGTACTCAAGTCCTACTTTAACATTCTAAAGTTTAACTGATTGCATTGTATATACATTTTAAATATAAAACATTTTCATTTAATTTAGGAATAACAATCAATTAAGTGTCCTAAATCATTACATTCAGTGTGCACTTAAATTTCCCTGATAAGTATTATTTTTAATGTGGCATAAATTATAATGTATGATAAAGTATACTTTTTTTTTTCTTCACAAGGGACTTAAGGCCTCAAATTCTCAAATCTAACACACATGGATCTAACGTGTGTCTTCATTGACCCCTAAGAGTCACTATAAAACACCATGCAAATAAGTCTGGTCCCCTATACAGACACTCCCCACCCCCACAGTGAAATATTGGTAAACCTTTCCTAAGCCAATTCACCTCCTCCAATCATAGACAAAATACATGAAATCCCACCAGATGGTAAGTGTGATGACAACTGACCCACATGCTATATACTAAGGCAAATCTGAAGATTTCTTTCTGTTCTGGCTCACAGCAGTGCATTATTTATACATCAGCTAATATTTGATTTAGGTTTAAAGACAAAACTGGCCATATAAACTAAACTGACATTCAGTATCATTAACTATAGTTTCCAGGCAAATGTTGTTTAAAATCCTAGTCAGTAGATTCATAATATCTGTATTTTTTCAAATGTGGTCCTTTATACGCTTTCAATATGCAAAATAATATCCACTGGACATTAAATCTGTTACATCAGCTGCTTGGGTGACTCAGTGTAAGATGCAGGTCAAATGACACTCAACATGATGAACAACATCATGAAAATGAAAATATAATGGGACACCCTTTTAACAAACAATAATGCAATCTAATTAATGTGAATTAGTCTGTATAATTTAATGTATAATTTAATAATTGACCTCTAACGCTAGCTTGCTCTATTCTTTTTCTATTGTATCTGTTTTCTTTTTATTTATTATATTATTTAAAAAGCCCTTGCTACTTGTACTGTGTTAAGGTAACTGAGACTTGTTATAGCACTTGTATATCATTGCTCTTTTGTTGATTTTGATTGCTTCCATTTTTTCTCATTTGTAAGTCACTTTGGATAAAAGCGTCTGCTAAATGACTAAATGTAAATGTATAATTTAGGCAGAATCATCCATCATAATGTGATCTCTATCTTCTCCCCAGGTTGGCCATTTGGAAGCATGGTCTGCAAAATGAGCGGAATGGTCCAGGGCATTTCAGTGTCAGCCTCTGTTTTCACCTTGGTTGCCATTGCGGTTGACAGGTAATGTCATGGTAATATCATCATGTCCCTCAGTTCATGAATGAATGAAACACATTTGTCCTTGTTTCACTCCTACTCGAATTGTGCTTGTGGAAAGTGCTTGAGAAACAGTGTCTCTTCCACAGCTCAGTACACTTTCAGTTAGTTTTTTAGTATCAAGCAAGACTGTACAACATTCACATTACATGATTTTAAAGATTTTTACGTAGAAAGGGCGACAGCGCACTGCATTAAAATAAGTTATCATTCATGTTTTTAAAGCAGCTGACCAAATTCAAAAACAAATATAAATAAATAAACTAAAAATAAATCATCTTTGAGAGCAAGGGGGGCCTCTGGTGTATCGGGGGTTATATCTGGTATTTATTTAATGTGTTTACTGACAATTTCATTTACGTTTTCTTTGGGTATATTAAAGGAATAGTTCACGCAAAAATTAAGAGTTGCTTTAAAAAAATGATGCACCTTCAGGTCATACAAGATGTTACATGAGTTTGTTCTTCATTGAAATATATTTGGAGAAATTATGCATTACATCACTTGGTTACCAATAGATCCTCTGCAGAGTGTCTTCTGACGGCACCCATTCACTTCAGAGGATCCAATGGTGAGATAATGCTAAATTTCTCCAAATATGTTCCAATGTAGAAATAAAATCATCAACTGTTCATCTTGGATGCTGTGAGTGTACATTTTTTGTAAATTAAAATTTTTGGGTTGAGCTCATGTTATTCACTCTCAGTTTCCCTCTAATCTATCTGTATATCCCCTTTCTGTATGATTTCTTCACTGCAGCATAGTATGTAGATAATTACCCCATCAAGTTCAGTCAGAAATCTTGGTTTAATCTTTGATGCCCACCTGACTTTCAAAGACCACATCACAAAAACTGCTCGATCTTGTGGTTTGCATTGCACAACATCAGAAAGACCACCATGCTGCACAAATTCTTGTCCAGGCCCTTGTCATTTAACTCATTTCATTGCAGCTTGCTCCAAGTTTAAGACATTGATGCTTGCATGTAGAACATCCAAAGGCTCATTACCCGCCTATATCCACTCACTATTATAAATCTACCTTACGCAACTGCTGCTATGGCACTAGCCACTCAGTAAGACTCAATTAAACTGGGAAAATATACCTGTTCCACTTGGGACAGGAATGTTGCGGAGGAGGCTTCTGAAGGAAATACACATACAGTATGAACATCCTTTTAGGTACATATGGAAAGTGGGAGCTAATTGTAACCCTCCTGGAAATGGCAAAAGTCTGCCGGGGAAACACAGGTTCTGAGACTAAACAAATTTGACCCTGGACCACAAAACAAGTCTGAATTTGCTGGGGTATATTTTTAGTAACAGCCAGAAAAAAACATTGTATTGGTCAAATTTTTTTTATTTATTTATTTTACTTTTATGACTGGTTTTGTGGTCCAGGGTTACAAATGGGATCCACTTGGGTCCCTACATATGGAACCCAGCCCTCTACTAGTTCTCACGGATTCATCGAGTGAGGGCCTGGTGTCGGACGCACTGCCACATCTGGCTGCCAAGGTGAAGTGTTTAAAAACACTTCAAAATCACTACAGAGGCGCCTCGTGTTATTTGTTTCCTATCTGACACAGCTGGTTCTCCAAAGAGCTACTAAATGTGTAACGTGTTGCCGGTTGTTTTTTGCAGATTCCGATGCATCGTGTATCCCTTCAAGCAAAAACTGACAATATCAACAGCCACGCTTATCATTTTGATAATCTGGGTTTTGGCAGTGTCGATCATGTGCCCGTCTGGTGTCATGCTTCAGGTGACTAAAGAACAAAGTGTCCGTGTTTTCCTGGGAGATGGCAACCGAACAAGCCCTTTCTACTGGTGCAGGGAAAACTGGCCTAACCAGGAGATGAGGAAGATCTACACCACCGTCCTGTTTGCCAACATTTACCTGGCTCCTCTGTCCCTCATAGTGATCATGTACGCAAGGATCGGCATCACTCTGTTCAAAACGGCCATGCCAGCAGGCGCCAAACCAGGCCACGATAACCGTCACTCCGTGTCAAAGAAAAAACAAAGAGTGATCAAAATGCTCCTCATCGTGGCCTTGCTCTTCATCTTGTCCTGGTTGCCTCTGTGGACGCTGATGATGCTAACAGACTATGTTAAACTCACTGAACATCAGTACAAGCTTATTAACATCTACATTTACCCTTTTGCCCACTGGTTAGCCTTTTTCAACAGCAGCGTCAACCCGATAATCTACGGGTTCTTCAATGAGAACTTCCGCCGTGGATTTCAGGCCGTGTTTAAGTTCGGCCTGTGTCCTGTCAGAGGTCAGCATCGGACCTATTCTCACAGGGTGCAGGGCAATTCTGTGCAACCGGTCAACCTGCAACCCTCCACAGAGCCCATCTCTCTTAACAGCCTGGAGAACAACAGCTCGAGGAGGATGAACCACGTCAACGAGCAAGACTTAGTGATGGAAGATCTAGAGAAAGTGTCTGAATGCAGCGTGGAAGGAGCTTCTCTTTAAGGGGCTTAGTAGAGAAGAATACTGTAGAATGAAAGCAAGCTGATGACAGACTTATTGTTTATTTACAGTCTTAAAATGACATTGTGAACATTATACAGTTATGTAACGTTATACAGCAGATTTTATTTATTTTGAATAGTTATTTGCTGCTAACATGAATGTACTTACTGGTGTTGTCAGTAAGATTGGGCACATCTGGCAGTTTATCAACTGTAGTCTTGTTAACTTTACAATCAAATTCATAAAAACAAACAAAGAAACAAAAACCTGTTACACTGTTGTAAAATGCTTTATAGTGATGTAAACATCTGGGGTTTTGCAGTAAATCATTTTATTTTTTTATTTATTTTTATGTGTTTATGAAAGTATCAGAACTGCAAGAATGATTCATTGTTTCTGGATTACAATGCGGGATTTTAGGCACATACTTGCAAATTAATACTAAAATGAAACCTTCATACCTCTTCTGTGATATGATCCCTCAAAACGCTGGAATAAGAAAATAATAATCATAGTAAGTCACACTTGCCTTTCTGCCCCTGACTGACAGTTTTATGGGCAACAAGAATATTTGAAGCACATAAGTCTGGATGTAGCACTGTGATTCACATGCCTAAAGCTTATGTGTTCTAGAAGCATGCTTTTCCTGTTTGTTTAAGCCAAAACCATCCATTGCCTTTTTTTACCCTCTCTTGTTGCTTTACTTATGAGAATTCTCTTCTGCTCACCGAGCCTGGTAATGACAATAATAATAAATGTTTTTGATCAGCAAATCAGAATATTAGAATGTTTTCTGAAGGATCATGTGACTGGAGTTATGATGGAAAAAATTCAGCTTTGAAATCACAGGAATTAATGAGATTTCAAAAATTTGTTAAAAAAGAAAACTTTTATATAGTAAAAATATTGCAGGCTTGGTAAGCAGAAGAGCATTTTTTTACTGGTAGTGTATGCTGTATATATATATATATGTGTGTGTGTGTGTGTGTGTCTGCGTGCACACGTGTGCATGTTTATGTGGTTTATGAGGACACAAATTTGTACGTTTCCTTTGAGGGTTAAGTTTTAGGTGTAGGGTTTGGGTATGGGTATAACGATAGAAAATATGGTTTGTACAGAACAAAAAAACATTACACCTACAGTATGGAGAGTCCCCATAAACCATAAAAACCAACATGTGCCAGTGTTTACTTCAGTTAATGTTTTTTTTAGACTCACCTTGAATGAATGAATGTCCTACTTTCACTGTGAATGTCAACAAAGTCTTTTCTTTTCCTCAAATAGAGCAAACTATTTCCATTTACCAGACTATTTTGATTCAAATTGTGTGACAGGAGTTTGCTGGATTTCTTATTTGAACCTTTGAAGATGTTCAAAAATACCAACATGCAGAGGAT
Organism: Carassius auratus; assembly: GCF_003368295.1. Classification (NCBI taxonomy): domain Eukaryota; kingdom Metazoa; phylum Chordata; class Actinopteri; order Cypriniformes; family Cyprinidae; genus Carassius; species Carassius auratus. The sequence continues at coordinate 11,636,516 of NC_039272.1, read as the reverse complement.
TTGTCCTCGAAGTAATTCTAGCGTCTGTTGTTGACTGTAGATTAAATCTATCAGCAGGCAGAGTGATTATCATAGCAGATGGGAGATGAGTATATTCATCCTACCCTCTTCTTGACAGCATACACTACATAAAACAATGCATTCTCAACATGATTAAGGCAGCAGCACCAGTGACACCGCTGTAAAGTGAGATTGAAAATTAGCTAAGAGAATGTGTTGAAAAAAAGCCTGTGATTACAAGGTGACTCTGACTTTATGGAATCTCCAGATGTGTCACTTGTTAATGCAGGGTTCGCCAAGGACACATTTCTTGAAGAAACATTTCATTTTAAATCTGTCTGTCTACCGAACATAAAGCAGAGTACTTCCTGTGGAATTGTTCATTTCTGTATTTCAAATGATGTATTGACAAAAGCAATGCTGTAAACATTGTTAATCTTGTTATATTAGTGTCGGCTACATGCTAATAGTGAGTACAGTTGTTTCATATGTGATTGTGACTGACTTATTTCGATTTCAGAAACACTTTGCAACAAAGAATAAAGCAATCAGTGTTCAGGGTTAACCTTTTCTCGTTAATCTGACTGGATATGGATTAAAAATGGTCTGTCCTTCAGAGTGCTGTTTATATTGTACCATCATGCTTGGGTGTATGTTAATAAATCAGTGTAACTCAAATGCAAATATTTTTTTCAGTTTTACACCACTGCACCAGACACAGCTTTAAAGGTCCCTTATTGGTGCAAAATGTAAAAATACTGGAATGTCTTTTATGCTTTTTGGGTTGGAGTCAATGGCTCACCTCCTCAAACTCACTGATTCTGTGACCGTTTCCTTTTCTTAAATGGAAAAATATGATGCTATTCATTCTTTATAGGTGCAAGATACCTGCCACAAGCCTCCAGATTTTGTATGTCTTGAAAGTATAGAGTGTTACAATGAAAAGCTAAATTTGTTTGCTCAAACTGCCATGTGATTCATCACGGATCTATTCACACTGAACTTTCGTCTGTCTTTTCTTCTCGTGTATCCAATGAGGAAGCAGAGATCTGCTTTTGGTAATGTAATCAAGCATTGCCTGGCCCCAGGCCTGGCTCCAGCAGTGCCTCTGACGTTGCTGGAAATAGGACAATTCTGGCAGCGATTCAACCTGCTGGGCTTTTAGTCCTTGATGAATGCATAGTACTGGTGAAAATCTGGTGACGTGCATGAGTATGATGTTCCAAGTGGCGAGATGAAAACTCACAAAGAGTTGTGACAGTTGAAGAGCGGGTTGATTTATTCAGGTCAGCGCTGGGGAACTTGCAAAATGACTCATCATATTAACTATTTTAATGTGATGTGTTAGTGATGTAGATGTGCTCGCAACTCTCATCGAGTGCCACAAAATGTACAGGGCAAGTGGTGCTCAAGGACAGGTTTGAGAACCACTGTGCTAGATGATAGTAAAACATGTCGGTGCTGTTGAAACAGACATCAGTCGTACAGACTTTAAGTTTTAAAGCTGAGGAAAGTGAATAGATCAAAATGAGTGTACTTATATTGTTATGTTTGTTTCTGGTGATCATTGTCATTTGTCAGAGTCCAAGGCTTGTGAGTTTCAGAATGATGTAATAAAAATATCATGTGCTCAGGGTAATAAATCAATATGAAAGGGCTTGAATATAAGTCTATTCTTCATTTGACTCTGTGTGTTGAGCATCATTGATGTGATGCTCTTTTTTTGTCCGGATGTATTCATTTCTTCTGTTAATATATGAAAAATGCACCTCTTCTGTTATGAGCATATTTTTTATTCTGAATTCAAATTCTTAATGTAAAAAATGTCAAGGTGATACAACTGTTCTAAAATCAGAAATGAGACAAAAGTCTTATTAAAGCATGGTATTTTTAATAAGATGTGGACAAAAATGTTTTTTTTTTGTTTTTTTTTTGACACAATCTTTGATTCCACTGCGTACAAAAAGCAGCTTCTTTCATTCCTCTGCTTTTTCTCATCCAAATCAATCATTTGGTGAAAACAACATGCAGAAACATGCAAGAAAGGAATGAAAGAGAGGATCAACAAAATTTGACCCTTTTAAAACGTATCAAGGTTAGCTGTCACGTCTAGTGAGACATCCATCCTTCCATTCTCCAAAATGCCACGGGGATGGTGGCATGTCATGTGGTGTGATTTAAAAAAAAATATTTCGTAATAAAACATGTTATTACTTTTCCTTTGACGTTTTCTTTGACCACATGACATTACAGTAAGTCAGTTTACTTGAAATATGGTAAAACACTTATTTTTGTTATAAACCTTAAATACTTATTTTTGTTATAGACCCTTGTAAAAAAAAAAATATATATATATATATGCAAACCAGAATGACTGAAATCAAACAACACTCATATTTCATTCATTTAGAACTGGTTGTAGTTTTTCTTCTGAATTTGTTTTGAGCACATGAAGCCTGAAGCATGCTCTATATTTTATCTTTGAAATTTGCTTTCCCAAATGCAGCATGTTTGGGGCTTATCTCTTACTTTTGTCCCACTTGGTTTCAGAGTCTCAAAGCCTGTTAAGCTTCTGGATGTGGTCATTTAGACAACAAAGAAACCAGCGCTCTGAAATCTTGGCCTTGGCCTTGGTCTGTTTGTTCTGCTGAATAGCTGCAGGAGAGAGTGGCCGAGAAATCAATCAAACATTTCCTCTGCAGGCTGCTCCACTCATCTCTCATGTGAACATTAAAACCTGGTCAGGGTAATTGGTTGTGGAATTAAAAGACACAATAATTTAGTGCATAACAAATCAAATTCAACTTTTATGCACAAAATAGTAAAAAAACAGGAGTAGCAAAACATTGTCTTTCTCTGAAGGCTTTAAATTGGAGGATGAGGAATATTATGTTGGCTGACCATGAGCATAGTTAAAGTTCAGTTTTAGAGACATCTGATTCCTCTTTTCTACCATCTCATCTAAAGCCTATAGCTTCACTTAGGGGACTAAATCAGTCGATTTAGCACAAGTTCTTGTTGGCAATCAACACAGAAGAAAAAAGGCACAAGTCAAAAAAACAGTTCCCCCAAAAATGAAAATTCTGTCGTAATTTACTCTCTTTGGTGTCTTCTTAAACCTTAATTATCCTCTTTATCTCATAAAAGGGTTATTTATAGCAGTATACACAGTCTTTTCCATACAGTGAAAGTGAATTTGACCACGGCTGTCAGGCAAGATTCTCAAATAAGTCACTTTTTGGTCAGTTTTCCACCCAAAGCTACTGAATCATATGGTTTGAGATAAACTGCCTTTCTGACACTTTTGTGTTTCTTTTCCTTCTGTTTTTGGAGCTTGATAGACCCTAGTCCCTATTTTCATTTCAATTTATGTGTAGTGCTAACAATACTCAAAAAAGTCTCATTGATGTTTTTTCCTTACACAACAACAGTGTTGCCAGATTGGAAATGTGCAAGTATCGTACCAGAAGTTCAAAATTATTGTATTTGGAAGAAAATTATCGTACACGAGTCAAAAGAGTTATTTATCTATTCTAAACCAACAACATCTTGACACCACCTGCAAATTACCACAATAGATAACAAGGCGTATTGTTGGATGGAAGCAGTGAGACAAAATACTATCCAATTATTTTCAGTGACTGTCTGCGTCGCAGAGCATATTAAAACATATTATAATGATTTTTAACACTTGCTTTGTCGTGTTAAGTTAAGAAGGAATTTAGCTTTTTCTGTGTGGTGCAGTAAACTCCACATCTGAGGCGCTGTCATTGGAATCCTGCGTGTTGCCAGATGTTGGGGTTCTTGCTGTCATGGACTGCAACTAGTGCTCATTGGCTTTAAAGCAGGGCACTCTCCTGCATTCTTAACACACCCTCAGGTGCACACCTTTAAAGAAGGTATAGAATCCATACGACTACAACTGCCATCGTTTAAATTTTCATAAAATTCTGAAATTATCGTACATTACATGATTTTTTTCATTATTGATCGTACATCGTACAGAGGTAAAAATTATCGTACAAATATGATAATTATTGTACGTCTGGCAACACTGAACAACAACAGAAAATCTATTAATAAAGGATTAGAATTGAAGAAAAACCTGCAGGCAACACTGTATGAAACATGACATTTAAAATAGAATTTTCTTGTAAAATGAACTGTAATAATCTTAATTTACAAAATGTTTTTACAAAGTAACCCTAAACCAGACCTTAAACTTTTTCAAACAAAAAGAAAGATATAAATAGAAAGTAGCAGAATTAAACATATTTACAAGCATGCAGAAACATTTATTCATGCAGATGTAATTCAACAAGACACATTTTATGAATAAGTGTGTGTGTTCAGATACAGTTTTAGAACAACAAGGTGGGAACCTGATGATTCATTTCTGAGTGAACTATTCCTTTAAATAAAACCATTATCTCTTGGCAACATTGCAAGCATTTGCTTTTATTTTACATGTATCTCAGTAACATAAAGGCTTATGCATCAAACATACTATAAATACAAGCAACTGTTTGAATAAATGTTCATTATATGATTCAAAGTAAATTAATGATCGCGGTTTATCAAAGGAGCTTGCATATTGTAAAGAGCAGCAGAGGAGGAGGTCAAGTTCTCTTCTATCATCCCACACATCTGATAAAGTTATTACACTAGATACTAGATTATAACATTGCTCTACATTTAAATTTAAAATACATTTATGGATTGTCTCTTAATTGAAGAACAAGGTTAAAAGCTAATCACAAATAACATTAAAAATGTAAGGTTTCACCCATATACATGTTTTTTATTATGTTTTTTTATTATATAACACAATAATATATAATCAAACTAATATTGCAAAAATATCTTAGACTTAAAGGGATAGTTTTAGATATTCTGTTTGTCTGTCGTATTTTAAAAGAAGATTTTTTTTATATGTATACATTTAAGGCCAGTGTGTTGTTTTAGACCTTTGACTTCCACTGAATGGGCAGTTTCATAACAGTTCAAACATATACATACATATATATATATATATTTTGTTATATTACTATTCATTTTCTGCAGAAGACAGTCTTCCCCCAGGGAAATATTTCTTCCTAAAAGTAACAATTCTTATAAACTCAAAATAAATGACCAAAAGTAGAAATATGTCTCTGAAGACAAATTATATAAAGCTAATCATGAATTCAAGCATGGGAAACTGTGTATGAGCCACTCCTTCTTCCATCAATGATAAATTACAGTCCGCCAGAGTTTTTCTTTTCTGAAAAGCAATTATTTCACAGGAAGCTGCTGCTCCATGTTTAAAAGCAAACAAGCAACTTTAGTCCTCTGATTCAGTGGTGTAGGTTACACGAAAAAAAATAAAAACACCGAACTTGGGTGATCTATAGAGGATTGCCAGTAAACTAGTTACCGGTGTAAGATGTGGCCTCACACTGAATTATTCAGTATACACTACAAGGACAAACTTGTATTGAATGATCTGTTTTTCTGTATTCTGACAGGTTGTTTACAATCTGTGAAAAGATCAAGTACAAGGCCAGTGTTCCAGAGTCTTGGAAACTTTGAGAACAATACTTCACATTGACTGTAACTGACAAAACCTTTCCATTTTAACGATAAATTATATTAAACACTTGAGAGACCTGTTATGCCCATTTTTACAATTATTAGCTAGACGGCCTATTCTTATGTTATGGAAACAAAATATACCTTCTTCCCTTTGTTGACTGGCTGCGAGACTTAATTGTTAGGATGTCCTTATGATTGTGACTTCATTTTGATCAAAAGTGTACTTTGGATAAAAGCATCTACAAATGACTAAATGTAAATGTATGTGTACTGTATGTACATAATTTATATTTTAATGTTTTGTTTGCTGATGTAAATCTGTACAGAGGGGCAGAGGCTCAAGTGAAAAAAGGGCACTTCTCATTATATTTTAAATTTTCCTTAAAACAGCCCTGACTTACTTACCAATTTATTTTAATTCCCTCACACTCACCCAGTTGTTTCATGTTCTTTCATCTTCAACAGATGTCTACAAAATAATCATCGTCTGTACCATGGCTTCCTGCCCAGTAGAGCTGGACGAGTCAGAGAGAGAACCTGAGAGGACAGTGCGATGTCTCTCAAGTCGCAAACAGATCCACCAGAGCCTGGCCAAAACTCTCCAACACTGCTTCACCACCTCGGTGTGAAGATGCCATTCCCTGGGTCTCGGTCCCTGCCTCGACAGGATGTCTGCTCACATATTGAGATGCCCAGGAATGTGGACTGCTCTCAGCGAGAGGAGTTCAGCCTGGGACCACACAAGGATATGGTATGCTAGTTTGCATGAATGGTGTGAGGGCAGACCCCCTTGGTGGTTGATGTAAGACACCAATGCTGTGTTGTCGGTGCGCACCAACACATGGTGATCTCTTAGGTGTGGGAGAAAGTAATGTAGTGCTTGAAGCAAGGCCAGCATCTTCAGGCAGTAGATATGCCATGAGGGACACAAGTGTCGCTAGCATTATACAGTGACAAGGAGCTCCCAACACTGGGCCCTAATTCAAGAACCAAGGTTTCTTCCATGTGTCTAAAGCCAGTTTATGTCAGTCTTTCTTCTTTCATGGCATGGTAGGGTTGTGTTGGTTCCCCATAGCATCTAGCAACACAGTACTTGGTTAATTACATTGCTTTGCATACCTGAGATATGGAAACAAGTACTGCATTGCTTGCCTTGCCATGATGTTGCACGACTCAGTGTCATTGATTCGGTCAAATTTACCTAAGATCATATGATGTAATGCCCACTTATATAGCCAAATGGCTCCACCCATTCTAGTGGGCTGTGGTAGGCTTTGTCGCCATAGACTACACTGCATGATTGAAAAGGCTTCAGTCCTCAGAGAAAAGGAATTTTCCACATACCAGTACTCGGTCCCTATCTTAGGGAATCAAGGTTACGTTGGTAACAGAGTATGCTTTCTGAGCATACACAATCGAAGCACGCACACAAAAAGCGGCTGTCACACAGCATGTGAGTCCTAAACTAAGTTCTCTTAGTTATCTTGTATTATTGTGCTTAAACTGTCAAATACACAAGTTTGTGTTAAAAATACACAACTTAAAAAAACAGTCAAGTCACTGTTATTTATATAGCGCTTTTTACAATGCAGATTGTGTTAAAGCAGCTTTACAGTATTAAAAAGGGAAATAGCGTGTCAAAATATTGTGCCGTTCTCCTCTGCCCAGACGAGACGAGCCATTTCATTCTAGGTTGCAACAAAGTCAGATTGTGCAGAGGACTCATCTGGTTCCTTTGGTCTTGTCCCAAAGGCTATTTGGGATTGGATATGGCTTAGTCTGGGTGGCTGCAGTGACCATCTGATCTGGATACAGACTGGATCTGGTGGCTACGGTGACCTCGGAATAAAAAAAAAAAAAAGACTAATATTAGCATAGATGCCATTCATCTAATGATGCATGTTCCCGGTTCCAGCCGACATAATTAATACTGCCGAAAAATCCTTTAACGGATTTGAATAGAAATATGTTAGTGTATTATGTGTATGCCAGGTTAAAGAGATGGGTTTTTAATGTCTGCCTCCCGAACAATGATGACTGCCCACTAGAAATTTGTAAATCTTTACCAGTTTAACCAAATAAGCCATGGGAGACCACAGCCATGAAGACAGTTCATCCAATTTTTAGCTTTATAATCCTCTGAACGCACACACTAGGCAATTCGACCGGACCACATACTTGATGATTGTTGGAACGGTTTCACAGTGACACGTGATCTCACGGACACTCAAGAGATCAAACATGACTAGACAAGAAAAACAAATAGAGGGCAATCAATGTTGTCAGCTAACATCCTCGCATGCATTCTGTTTCACAGTGAAAAACTAAGTATAGAAAAGAATATGGGTGATGTTCTGTGCTTTCATGGTATGTTTGTGGCTGCCAGGTTTCAGCTATAGAAGCACGCAACATCCAGGTGAGGCTTGCTCCCTCTCATTGGATATCAAATGTATCACATCAGAGGCAGCCCGATCAAGAGTCTTTTACGATTTATTATTTGAGTTCGGTGACGCTCCGTCTCAGTTGGGAGCAGTTAAATAATTGTAATGGCACCACACAATAGGATCTTTTGAACAAAAAAATTGTTAGCGACAAGTCATGAATCGGGCCACACCCCCTGATCATCTGGGGGTCCAAATTGGGCTTAAAATCATCTAGTGTGCGGCCAGCCTTAGGCAGATTGTTCCAGAGTTTGGGAGCTAAATAGGGAAAGGATCTGCCACCCGGAGTTGGTATAATGAATGGCCAGAGATTTGAGAACAAAATTGATGTGGAGGACTATAATGCAATAAGAGCAAATACTGAGCTGTTAAACCATTCAGGGCTTATTAGCAAGATTTAACAATGTAAACAATGTTTAACAGAGAGCCAGTGCAGTGTAGACAGAACCAGGCTAAAATGGTCATAATTCCTGGTTCTTGTAAGAACTCTTGCTGCTGCATTTTGAACCAGCTGGAATTTATCAAGTTTGCAGAGTAACAAACCGATAATGCATTATAATAATCTAACCTTGAGGACATGAATGTGTGAATTAACATTTCTTGCATAAAAAAAAAAAATTATTTGCAGAAAAAAAATTACTGGGTTGTTTTTTTTCATGTTGGTAGAAAACATGAGTACCAGGGACCCAATTATAGCACTTAATATATACAGGGAAAAATATATATATTCTATTTTCATGATATGACATTTAAATGGTTTGGGGAGTTTGTCTATAAACAAGACAAATCTAGTTGGGAATTTAGTCATAAGGAGGCTGTTACTGAAGTGGACAATTTAATAAGTGCAAAGAGAATTAGGCCGTCCACACTCTGAGGATGCTGGTATTTTGTTGCACGTAATCCTGTTTTCTATACAGCTTAAACAGTAAAAAAAAAAAAAAAAAAAAAAAAAAATTTATATATATATATATTTATATTCCACAAAGGCTGAACTGTAATGACAGAACTGTAATATCTGTATGTAAGCTTCATGTTGCAAGCGCTTTAGTACACAAGCTCATTAATAGCTAATTATAATATTTATTGTATTTCTTACAGATTTAGCAAAACAGAGTCTGTATTTGAGGTCAATGCTTGCTTTAAAAACAGCCATTAATTTCCCTTTATTCATAATGTTTTTTGCTTGTTTTATTTTGCCAAATTGAAAGACTATTTCACATGCTCTATTTTCTCTTTAAAAAATTCTCACCAAAAATAAATTACATTTACTACAAATAATGCTTCGTTTTGATTTATATTAACCTCACACTCATTACCTAAAAAAGAGGGCTCATTATAATCATTCTGTTAAATTTAGAGCAGTTCTGTCAAATGTTTAATGTACTTCCTTTACACACCAAACTGAGACTTAATGAAGTTGTTTCCTTTTCATAAAAGAGATTCTTTTCATGAATTAGCTGAACATAATGAACTGAAGGAATGAATGATGGGACATGTACAAATATATTTTTTTTTTGTTGCAAAGGTTATATTTGACTGAAACGGACTCAAGAAGATAACAATATGAATGGGTATAACTGAATTATTAAGAACTCAACTGGTGATTTCAAGGAGAATGCATGCTGTCAGATTAACATGTCAATGATACGGGTCTTGAGCAACCTAGATTCTGTCCCAGAGGCCATGTCTGTTTGAAGCCTAAAGAACCATATGCTTGAAGAATGCAAACAAACCATAATAGTAGCTCAGGCAAACTGGCATGCAGCTCACTAATCTTATAGGGAATTCTCAGTATAGTGTTACAGAAAATGTCATAATGAACACAATTTGCTGCAAACAAAGTGCATAGGATAGAGATATATATATATATATATATATATATATATATATATATATATATATATACACTGCTTATTCATTTTTACACTAAACTTTTATCCACAATACTAAATAATGCTGTGGAAGGAGTCTCACATTATTTGTGCAACAAACCGAAGGTGGTCTACCACATAGCAATGACCTAGAATGCAATAGCAAGCACCACTCACACCATCAAAAAACTTTTTTTTTTTTTGGAAATAAGTCTGCTGAGGTTTTGACTACTTTTGTTGGGGCAGACCTGCAGGAGTACACTGAAACTGTGAGTGCTTATTTCAAAAAGTGCATTGATGATGTGACAGTCACCAAGACCATCACCACACATGTAAACCAAAAGCTGTGGATGACAGCAGAAGTTTTGTGGGCTGCTAAAGACCAGAGATTAAGCATTCAGATCAGGAGATAAAGCAGCCCTCAAAACAGCAAAAGCCAGTCTGTCCTGTGGCATCAAAATGAAAAATGGTCATATGCTCAAAAAATCTAAATTCACTTCACAGACACAGACAGCAGAGAAACACAGAGCCTGTGGCAAGCCATTCAGACCATCACTGACTCAAGCCCCCGCCACAGACCTGTGATGACAACATATCCTTCACAGATGCACTCAACCACTTTTATTCACAGTTTGAAGTGCAGAATGACATATCTGCATAAAAAAACTGCCCATACCTTCCAATTACTATAAGGAAGACCCTATCTAGAATCATATTCAAATTATGTCATCAGGTTAGTTGTGTGTAGAGGTACAGTGTTTATGTGTAACATTTGTATAGTTTGTATTTTTTAGCTTATGTATAGGTAAACATTTATATATAATATATTTAAAGTCAAAATCTGTGAGTAGGTTAGTTGTGTATAAGTACAGTATCATGTGAAACATTCGTATATTTTTTATTTTTTAGCTTATGTATAGGTCAACATTTGTATATAGTATATTTATAGTCAAAATCTGTCAGAAGGTTAGTTGTGTATAGGTTTATACTGTTTTACTAAATTGTTGTATGTCTATTATCATAAATGTGCATATATGTGCATATACACTGCATTTAGGTTTCATATATGCGCACATCCACATATAGGTTCTTTCCATATGGGCTGCCATAAAAACTAAGGCAGAAGACTTTGTGAAAATGTACAGTATTGTTCAAAATAATAGCAGTACAATGTGACTAACCAGAATAATCAAGGTTTTTCGTATATTTTTTTATTGCTACGTGGCAAACAAGTTACCAGTAGGTTCAGTAGATTCTCAGAAAACAAATGAGACCCAGCATTCATGATATGCACGCTCTTAAGGCTGTGCAATTGGGCAATTAGTTGAATTAGTTGAAAGGGGTGTGTTCAAAAAAAATAGCAGTGTGGCATTCAATCACTGAGGTCATCAATTTTGTGAAGAAACAGGTGTGAATCAGGTGGCCCCTATTTAAGGATGAAGCCAACACTTGTTGAACATGCATTTCAAAGCTGAGGATAATGGGTCGTTCAAGACATTGTTCAGAAGAACAGCGTACTTTGATTAAAAAGTTGATTAGAGAGGGGAAAACCTATAAAGAGGTGCAAAAAATGATAGGCTGTTCAGCTAAAATGATCTCCAATGCCTTAAAATGGAGAGCAAAACCAGAGAGACGTGGAAGAAAACGGAATACAACCATCAAAATGGATAGAAGAATAACCAGAATGGCAAAGGCTCAGCCAATGATCACCTCCAGGATGATCAAAGACAGTCTGGAGTTACCTGTAAGTACTGTGACAGTTAGAAGACGTCTGTGTGAAGCTAATCTATTTTCAAGAATCCCCCGCAAAGTCCCTCTGTTAAAAAAAAGGCATGTGCAGAAGAGGTTACAATTTGCCAAAGAACACATCAACTGGCCTAAAGAGAAATGGAGGAACATTTTGTGGACTGATGAGAGTAAAATTGTTCTTTTTGGGTCCAAGGGCCACAGGCAGTTTGTGAGACGACCCCCAAACTCTGAATTCAAGCCACAGTACACAGTGAAGACAGTGAAGCATGGAGGTGCAAGCATCATGATATGGGCATGTTTCTCCTACTATGGTGTTGGGCCTATTTATCGCATACCAGGGATCATGGATCAGTTTGCATATGTTAAAATACTTGAAGAGGTCATGTTGCCCTATGCTGAAGAGGACATGCCCTTGAAATGGTTGTTTCAACAAGACAATGACCCAAAACACACTAGTAAACGGGCAAAGTCTTGGTTCCAAACCAACAAAATTAATGTTATGGAGTGGCCAGCCCAATCTCCAGACCTTAATCCAATTGAGAACTTGTGGGGTGATATCAAAAATGCTGTTTCTGAAGCAAAACCAAGAAATGTGAATGAATTGTGGAATGTTGTTAAAGAATCATGGAGTGGAATAACAGCTGAGAGGTGCCACAAGTTGGTTGACTCCATGCCACCCAGATGTCAAGCAGTTTTAAAAAACTGTGGTCATACAACTAAATATTAGTTTAGTGATTTTTTTGTACAAAATAGTTTTGAGTTTGTACAGTCAAAGGTAGACACTGCTATTTTTTTGAACACACCCCTTTCAACTAATTGCCCAATTGCACAGCCTTAAGAGCGTGCATATCATGAATGCTGGGTCTTGTTTGTTTTCTGACAATCTACTGAACCTACTGGTAACTTGTTTGCCACGTAGCAATAAAAAATATACTAAAAACCTTGATTATTCTGGTTAGTCACATTGTACTGCTATTATTTTGAACAATACTGTATATTAGTTCTCAGAACTAATGGCTGTAGTGTATAGTAGCATCATCTCAGCTAAAATAATAATAAATAAAAAAATTCACTAGTGAACACAGTAAAAAAAAAAAAAAATCACTAGTGAATTGAAAAACCAAAGCAAGACATACTGTACAAATTTAAAATCTTGTGACAATTGTAACAACAATTCCTCTCAGAATTTTATTTTCAGAAATCAGGAACCATGTTTTACAATTCAGAAATTGTTTCAGAACCTTCAAAGTTCTATTATTCTCACTCAGGTTCACGGTTGCCATTATTCTGGACCTCTGTCATTTCCATTGAATTGCATCATCATTAAGAAGAATCAGAAGTATGCGGTCATTGCATGTAATATGCTTGGAAAGAAGGAATCTCACAACTGTTGTCATGGTTACAGGGACAAAAAAAGAAAAAAAATTGTATCCTATACTAATCTGGTTCACAATGGTCATGACATTGCAATACAATTAGGCTCCCAAAAATCAATAAAAATCCCAATGTATAGAAAAAATACAGGAAAACCATGGGCGATATCGGTGTCTCAATTCAGTTTTAAATGGCTGTAGGTCAGTAACATGCTTTTTACTGGTAACCATGACAACAAATACCATCCAGACATGACCACAGGGTGAATTTATAGCAAACTATAAACCTCATGCGCAATAGTTTAAGGAAGAGAATAAGAAACCTTTGGCAAATCAGTCCTCTCTTACTCATGGCATCCACTAAAATGCTACATTTACAAGACATACAGCAAACTATTTTGCACCAGAAAGCCCTACAAAAGATCTGTTTTGCATCTTACAGGTCCCTTGTGATATGATTTGATTAAGCCAGTTGATTTTTGTGGAATCTGCTTTCGGTCTTTAATTCCTGTCTGTGCTGCAGTGCTGTCTCACAAATTAAACGGAGCCCAATGTATTCAATCAATTATAACATTATAGTGAAAAAGTGTTGGGAAACCTGTTAGCGTTAAGAATCTATTTCTACCTGAAATGCCTTAATGCTTTCTTGATATAAATCTAACATAGTGTAGAATGGTTGATTCAGTCGTATTAATTTATATTTTTGTCTTGAATATTCTCACAACATGAACATTTCCCAGCTTAATGAACAAAACATTTGAGCAAGCACTCTAGTGTAACCTCTCATACTTGTTTTACATCATTGTTAAAAATACTATATATAAGGATTAAGCCAAGCCATGTGGAAATGAAATCTTAAATTGATTTTCAGCATGTCAGACATATTAACACTGGTTAATTGCTACCAGATTAAAGTAGGCAGACAACGGATCAATATGTCTGAGATGAAAAATGTTCCCATACTTTCTCCATTTTACTTGTGTGGTAATTTACAAAAATGTATTGATCACCAATAATTGTTTCATGTTCACATTCATATATTTTGTAGTGAAGAAATTTAAGCATCATTATAATTTCTGCATTATTCTCATCCATTCTTCTTATAAATAATAAACCAATCCATTGGTGTCTTAAACATTTTAGGCTCAGAAAAGTCAAAAAGGACTTTGTGTAATTCACAACACACAGAGGAATTCGGTTCCAATTAGGATGGTATCAATAAAGCAACAGAAACTGCTACTTAGACCTTACTCATGGGGTCTTGACTGGCCTTACCTGACCACAAAAAACTAACTTTTCCGAAGCAAGCACAACAATTTGCTTATTGACCGTATGTAAAACGAAATTGGCATGACATAAAAATGTCAGGAGGAGAACAATTGTTTTTTAATGTACATTTAATAAGATTTTTGAGCATCGATTTTAGAACATAAACTGCTTAATTGATTTAAATCTTATTTAACAGAGGGATACTGCTGCTTGAATCTGGACTTCCCCAGGGCTCTATTCTAGCACCTTTGCTTTTTCTCCCTCTACATGCTTCCATTAGGATTGATCCTGAGAAGGCATGGTATCTTTAAACTTTTATGCAGATGATTCCTAGATCTATCTGCCTATTTAATAGATCATTAATGCTAAAAGGTTTCACAACAGTTTTTCACTATAATGTTATAAATACTTGAGTACATTTGGCTCGGTTTAATTTGTGAGACAGCACTCCACCACAGACAGGTAATTTACCATTTTTATTATTATTTTTTTTCACTGCAAATAGAAGTCATGCATTTTGGCAAGCAAAAACAAGCTGTCTGGTCCACAGTATATGGATGGTAAATGGCACCCTTTAAGCCTCAGTGTGTTTGTGAGGAAATTTCCATTTCAACATAAGACTGATCAATGTGGCCTGATGCTTTAATTGCAGCACAGAGTGAATCTCAAAATCTAACCAGTTATTTACATGTATATAGTGACATAAAAAAAAATATATATATATATATATATGTTTTTTCCTTTTCCTCTTTGTATTTTACTCCGTGCTCCTATCATAAAGAACATCCAAGATGGAAAACGATCTTTGCAGGGCTTTTATGGTTTAGAAGAAGACTTGATGAGAATGATGCAGAAATGAGCTTAAATTTCTTCACTACAAAAAATAAGAATGTGAACATGAAACAAATTAGTGATCAATATACATTTTTGTAAATTACTACATAATTTAAATGGGGAAAGTATGGGAACATTTCATCTCAGACATATTGATCCGTTGTTTACCCACTTTAATCTGGTAGTAATTAACCAGTGTTAATATGTCTGACATGCTGAAAATCAATTTAAGATTTCATTTCCACATGGCTTGGCTTAATCCTTATATACAGTATTCTTAACAATGATGTAAAACAAGTATGAGAGGTTACACTAGAGTGCTTGCTCAAATGTTTTGTTCATTAAGCTGGGAAATGCTCATGTTGTCAGAATATAAAAGACAAAAATTATAAATTAATATCAGTCTATTCATCGACTGAATCAACCATTCTACACTATGTTAGATTATATCAAGAAAGCATTAAGGCATTTCAGGTAGAAATAGATTCTTAACGCTAACAGGTTTCCCAACACTTTTTCACTATAATGTTATAATAAATTGAATACACTGGGCTCTGTTTAATTTGCGAGACAGCACTGCAGCACAGACAGGAATTAAAGACCGAAAGCAGATTCCACAAAAAACTTTTTTTTTTTTCCTACATGTTTCCTTAAGGATTGATTCTGAGAAGGAATGGTATTTTTCAACTTTTATGCAGATGATTGCTTCTAGTTTTTTTTATTTTATAATAAAAGTTATTATTGTGATTACTTTTTTTTACATCCTAAAAATTAATTCCTTGCTGTAAAATCTCTCGAGATGGGTAAACAAACATGCTTTCATAACCTCTTGATTAACTGTAATTCTCTGTATTATGGCATCTCCAAGTTCCAGGTTGACCAGTTACAACTGGTTCAAAATGCTGCAGCCAGCTTTATGGAAGTTCTCAAATATGATCCTGCCATTTTTGCAAGCTCTTCATTGGCTCCCAGTTCACATTACCTATCTGAATTTCTGAATCCTTACAAGCTCAATCAGAATCTTAAGATCTGGTAATCAAAACCTTCTTATGGTTCAGCGCAAGGTTAAAAGTCAGAGTTGAGGATGCTTTGCATGTCTTATTTACTATTTTCTGTGATCGTATAAACTAAAGATGCTGCAGATATCCTTTTGAATACCTTAGGAACTTAATTTTTTTTAAGTGCCCCAAAGCTTTTCTTTCTCATAATAGGGTTTGGAACCATTATAGTCTTTGCAGTTTGTGCATTAACTCATGGGATCCTTGAAGCACTTTGTTTCCAGTTCTGAGGTTCTGGATTTACCCTTTCAGTACACTGAAACCTCAGTGCTCTGGAGGTTCCTGGAAGAACTAAAGAAAAAAGGGGTTATGGTATGCTTACATTTAAGTGGTTCCTGGATTATCGCACTTGTAAAGCCAGCATCTGGAAGAACGTCTTGGTTAAATATGGTAACCAAAGCTCCAAAGCTAAAAACTGGCATTCATTGCACCTGCTGCCTTTTATACTCATGCTGTGATCAGCAACAGCTGGATGCAATGATTGCATGCCAATTTGCATTGGCTTATTTAGATTACACTCGAAGTAAATTAGTCTCGAAGCGATATTCTAATTTGTGATGTCGAGAGTGACCGACTGAAAGGGAACCCAGAGATTCATGTGACAAAAAGGAAATATGACTGATTATTATTATTATTATTATTATTATTAATAATAATAATATTTATATTTACTTCATTAGAATGTAATGGAACGTATTGACTTGTGGCAATTGCCATGTGGAAACAAAAAAAACTTGTACGAAATTACAAAATTGTTATAAAAATTTTCACACTTGTTCTGTTCACAGTCAGAATTTGCCGTCATAATATAAATAAATTAAAAATAAAAATAAAATAACAAAAGGACATACAAGATTTACAAATCAGCCACAACATATCCAACTAAAATAAAAATAAAAAAAATCTGAAAACACTGTTCTCAGCAATAGGGGATACAGTATTTAGGCTGTATGGTCATACTGGCATCCAGTGGCTACACCATGTTATCAAAAATTATTTTATTTCTTTATTTCCTCCAGCTTGCACTATTATCTGCCTCCATTTGTTGGATTTTAAATAAGTTTGGTGTATAACTTTACAGCAGTATAACTTTTTATTTAGTTTTGTGATTTTTCTACCTCAAAAAGGAAGCATCAGGAAAAACAACTGGCTACTGGCCTTCATAAACAAAAACAAAACCAAAAAAAAAAGGAAAAGAAAAAAGTCAAGGTGCAATGCTGAGCTTGTATTGTTCCCTAAGCATTTATCATTTGGGAACTGTATCTCCATAGGTGGCTGTAGCATTTTCCTGCTTGTGAGTTGCTTGGCAAGCGTGACTGTAGAGTCTCAACATTTATCATTTACATCAGAGTGTGAGGTTGCATCAATTGCTTAGTTCTACTCGAGTTCTCTGTCATAGCTGCAGATGGAGGTAAAGACATGTTTTCATTTCACTCCAACACTCCGTCCCCTACAGCATCGACACAATCTGGGTCGATGTTAAGGCAGTCAACACATGTAGTTCATTTCTGTCAATGTTCAACATCAAAATCGATCTTTTCATTTAAGAATTGAAGTAATACATATTTCACATAGTATACATAAAAAAAAAAAAAAAAAAAAAAAATCAATTTGGCTGGTAAGTTTTCAAAACATTATTTCCATGTCTTTTATAATTGAAACTGTTAATGAAAGCTCAGCTAGAATAATTAGTATCTTATCTGATGCTCTGCTTTGGAACTGGAGTCTTAATCATAGGGAACCCACAGTAAAAGTTAGTTTCAGATCAATGTCACCAGTTCCCATCTTTGCTCCAAGAGATCTGAAACAGCGTGCTCATAATGCTAAATTGAGGGGAGTTGCAGTCCTGGCTGTTTTGAAAAGAATTCAACCTAAGCTCACTAAATGGTAGGTATTTTTTACGTCACTGTGCTGTTGTTTTCTGGAAGAAAATAACATCTGTCTACCCACTGTGCTCACTGCAATTATCGCTCTGAGGCTAGCCGATGCCATTTCTTTACTCCCAATCTAAGAACTGACAGGGTCTTTGAAAGATGAACAAAATTGCATGTCAAATGGAAAGCTCTATTTTCCATGACATTTTATTAATGAGAAAAAAGACACCGGATGAATCAAAAGTTTAGTCTATTCTCGGGTCAACCCTCTGTCCCTTTTTAAACAACTCTCCAAAGAAACTGAATGAATTGAGCTGTATTTTTTGTTTGTTTGTTTTTTTTGGCAGGAATATTTTCTTTGCCATTTTTAGCACATTCTTTTGCTTAAGTTTTTATGTAAGATCTTTTCTATACTCTATGGCTGTCCTATAGAAACATTTATTGCTAACCACAGCGATTTCGGTTAAAATCAATTGGGCATGTGTCCCCTCAGATTTTTGAACCAAGTGAATTTTGAATGCAGCTTCCAAAAGACCAAAAAAAAAAAAAAAGCAGAATAATATCTTTTATATTTCATACAATCATGCCGGTGTGATTAGAACATGCAGTTCGCATTAACCCTTACAGAAAAGAAGTTTATTCAAGTGTCTTATTAGTATACTTCTTTTGAATTAACTGGAGTCATGCGAGTTACTTGTGGATTAATGTGATGTTTTTTATCAGCCGTTTAAACTCTCATTCTTACAGAAACCATTGATAAGAAATGTCTAATGCATTCAATGACCAATTTACCCATGACCAAATTACCAAACCAAAGGTTAAAGTAAAGGTTACTGAAAATAATACAGATACATTCTTAGTTGAAATTACCCAACTTTCAGTGTGGTCTCAAGTCAAGGCATTTGGTGGGAATTCATGTGCTTTTGAGTCAGGTGTTTTGAAAAAGGAGTGTAATTATTTCAAACTTATTAATAAAGTCAGCATGAAATGCAAATTCGTCTTATTTATTTCTATGTATACACATGTTAACCCTAGTGAAAACAAAAGTACTCAAATGTATTTGAAACTAGAGATACTGAAGTATATTGGATTGTGTTAAAGTGGAACTATTGCGAGCATTCTTCAGGTACACATTAAATGTCTTGCATTTAACGAATGATATTATACACAGAGATCATACAATCCCTTTTAATATTGATATTAAAACACGTTTCAGGCATAATATTAAGAAATGTGCATTGTGCAATAAAAACAAGTATACTAAATTTTGGTAAGGAAGCCAGAGACAGACGCGTTTTTTCAGCGCTGCAAATTATAACCAACTACACAAGATTCTGTTCATATTATGAATGCAATGACCATATCGTTTTGTTCACTTGCTCATTGAAGAATTTATCTCATCAGAAACAACAAAGTACAGATATGGGTATGAGGCAGGGACGTGGGAACTATATTGTGAGAGGGGTGGGCAGCGTTTCCATGGTGATGCGTCATTGCTTGAGAAAGTCAAGACAAAACATGGTTTGGAAGATGGATTCATGATGTTCTCACTATATATATATAATGTTTAAAAGAGATCCCCATGTTTATCCATGGTTCATCAGTCCTCTCAAAAATTGTTGTTTTGTATGTAGCATTACCACAATATAATTTACTTATGCTTAAAACAGTGCTTTTTGGTTTGAGGTTTTCATTCAAATGTATATTGAGTTTCAGATTACTTCCATTACACATGAGAAAGCAAGCTGTAAGTGAGTCCACTAGGAAAAGATGTCAGGCAACAAGAAATGGCTGATTATACACAATCATCAATAATTATGATGTTTTGAACTCAGAGGATCTCTTCTTGGTTCAGAGGTAAATACAGGAGCGCAATCCACCAGCGGCAGAGCCTTTCATCTCCTTTTCTTCAAGAAAGGTATCACTGCATAGTCTCTTTACCACCAGAGGAAGGTCTGTTTGATATTCTGAGCCTTTGGAGCACCAATAAGATCTTTCCTAAAGAGAAATTGTGCACATACAAAAGCACGGTACACATTCAATTGAGGAGGCTTTTAGGTCTTGTATAGATAGTGTTTTGTATGTTTAGTACAATGTTTGGTGTTGTGAAATGCACTCAAAATTGCATCCAAATTACAGGAGAACTTTTGATTCTTGCCTTTGATTTGTTTTTGTTTTTTTCCTCTACTTTACATCTGCCTGAGCTTTGATAATATCCACTCTCTCCCATCCAATAAAGGCAAACTATATCACTAAAATCTGAGGAATGCTGGGGTGAACATCAGCAGGCCTTGTCTGATGGCTTTGTTTTATTGCATTTCATGAATTCAGCAGACTGTGGGTGTTGAAGCATAAGACACTTGAGACACATACAGCCGGAGTCTGATGTGGTGAATGGGGCAGGTTTCAACAGAGCACAGCCTTCTGAATTTGTCATGGAGTGTCTGTCAGAGGATGCTTAATGGACAGCCATTCAGATCTAAAAAGACACTTTTACTGTGTTCAAAATGGTGAAATAAATTGAGTAAATATTGCAGGAAATGGAAAATAATATAAGGAGAATAAAAGGACTCAGGATCTAGTGACTGCTTCGTTTTGTGTGATTCACTTTTACTCCCCTTGTACTTAAATAATACATTACTCCCTGAATCGAGTGAGGGATTTGCAATTATCCTCCCAACATTGGAGTGCACTAGTTACAGTAATATAATTGGACCTGATTATCATCATTGTGGGAAGTTCACATCATGTCTTCTGGTCTCCTATGATTTTCAGTTTTCTTCTCTGCCCATGGCACCGGAATTCCGTGTATCAAAATGGCAGAAAAGAAGCTGTTGGGAATTCAAGATAAGAAGAGATGAAATGGCGCAAGTTACTCAGCAATGCTGACAACATGGACAGGCACAGAAAATGAATAGTGAACTTCATATATGTTTCCAAGTCTCCGCTTATTATGTATCACTGCTTCTCTGATTTATTGCCTTTTTGAATTTAATGGAGTGGGCCTGTATTTAAATAGAGATGTACAATTTAACTTTTAGGCATAACCTTGCATTAATGTTCATTTTCAAAGCATAAATGATCTAGTTAATTTGTTGTTTTATTGATAATTCCAGTTTTGCGTGTGTAAGTAATCCAAAGTCTTTGTTGCTTTTATATCAGTGGAAGCAGCATTGAGCTGAACCTGGACATTTTTAGCTCCAGAATAGCATGTATTCAGCATGTACACTCGTCCCATATGGTGAAATTTAGTCCAATCTGGCCAAAGACCTAAAAATTAGTTCAACACCCCTGATTTAGATGAGTAAAAAAGGATTCTTATACAAAGGTGTGAGTAAAAAATGATTCTTATGTGCTCTAATACAAAGGTGTGCAGTAGGAAAACTTTGCTCAAGTGTCCAGGCTTATCTCTCAACTGCAGACACTCTACTCAGCATTCTCTCACTCTTGCAGAGAAACCACCATTGAATGAGGAACAGCAGAGAGCCTAACAGCCTTCATCGCAGGCCCTGGTGAGTGAAAAAACTAGGATGCACAAAAAATACACATCAGCCCTCTGAGAACATGGGCAGGTGATTTGCATACATCTGCAGAGCTACAGCTTGTTTACATGTATACATATTTAACCTTGCTGTAAGAACACAAGGGGGCTTGTAACACAAAATGAATTGCATTTACGTTTTTATGGGAATCCTCTCTACATATACAGGTGCTGGTCATATAATTATTATAATTATCATATATTGAATATCATCAAAAAGTTGATTTATTTCACTTAAGAACTGAAGGCCACTATCAGAGGAACCTGGACTCTCATAACACCAGAGCAGTGCCTCATACTTTTCATACCTTTCAGTTGGCCAAGATTTCTAAAAATCCTTTCTTTGTTTTGGTCTTAAGTAATATTCACATTTTCTAAGATACTGAATTTGGGATTTTCCTGAGTTGTCAGTTATAATCATCAAAATGAAAAGAAACAAACATTTGAAATATATCAGTCTGTGTGTCATGAATGAATATAATTTACAAGTTCCACTTTTTGAATGGAATTAGTGAAATAACTTCACTACCTGTACTTCATCATTGCAAAACATGAGATGAAGATGGATAGAGAAACCTACGCAATAGCCCAGCTATACTCACATATCTTTACTGTTATATCACTCAAGGCAAGGACAAGAATTGAGAGAATAATTTGAACAGTTTATTTTTAAAGTGAAATATATTGTAATTAGAGCCTTTGGTAGTATCAGGGAAGCCATCAAACAGCTCTGATTTTATAAAATTGTGAGCTTTAAAAACAAATTTTAGTAGATTTCACTTGGCAATTGTGTTCATAGTGAACACCCATCATTAAAGATATAATAAAAATATCGGTATAGTTCCCTGAGACGAGTGCTTTCCAGGAATCAGTCCAATACAAGAGGTGTTTATAGACAGCAATTTCACTGATAGTGATTGTTTCGAATCAGCAGCCTTTGTGCAGGACGTTGTGGTGAATAATAGAAAATCAATGAAAAGTATGTCTCACGGCTATAGGCTAAAACATTTCTAACAAGGTATTGTGTAACCATATTTGTCACTTCTTCAGCAGATAAAACATCAGTATGTGTTCTCAGAGCTCAGCAGGATATTGGATTCAGGGCTAAACATAAAACATGGTGCTGTAAGGTTTTCATTTTGGGTGAGACAAATCTCGCCTTGCCAATTTTCCTCTATCTGAGCTCAGCTATATTTCCAAGCAGCAAGGTTAATAATGCCTTACTGCAGTAGGCAGGTTAAGAAATAAGTTCATGTATACTGTGTGTGCTTGTGTATTCACAGAAAAGCATTACACCATGAAAATAATATAGACAATGCTTATTGTTAAGCAATATTAGGTTGCTAAATGCTGTGATTGACCAGTCAGAATAGTATCAGTTAGAGGTGATAATAATCACAATATTTAAAAATGAAACATTGTTATTATGTTGATTAGTGGTGTCACAATATACAGCGATAACCATAAGCAATAAAATAAAAAGTACATACAGTAGCGTTAATCTCTGACATGTAATCAAAAAAACTAATGACTTTCCAAGAAACCTCTGATCCAGCTGTAGATGCATAACATACAGATAGAAATGTTTTGACTGTTGAATGAAGATAATTAACACATCATTACAACAATATATGCTTTATCTGTGTATGTTTATAAAGCAATGAGGAATACAGTTGAAATAAGATAATTTCTGCTTCATTTTATGAAGCCTGCCACATAAGTTCATATAAGGAAATTATTTCAAACACTGACTGATGCTTTAACGTGAGTTTGGAGTACAAGTATACTGTTATTCTTATTATTTTGTTGTACTTTGATGCTGTACCAAGTAGTAATGGGACTAACTCGAACCCATTGTTTCGCAAAGTAAGTCACTGTTTCAAAGTTCTTAAAACACCAGATGGTAAAACATGGTACATTTCAAATATCCTATTGAAAGTATTAAAACACCAATATTAATGTAATTAACAAATCATCAACTACCATTTTACATAAAGTGTCTGTAGAACACATACTTTTATTTCAAAGTTTTACAAAGCATTGCTTTGAAAGCATCCATCACTAATGCTAAGCTAAAACTGTTATTATTTTAGTGTCTAAGTGTAATTGTTTCTTTTAATGCAATGGTGTGATTACTTGGTGGTAAACAAACAGACAAATATGTAAATAATAAACAAAAATGTATTATTTATAGTATTATTATTATTGTTTTCAAAATCTCTAGATATCGCAATTTGTCATTATTGTGAATTGTTCTGGGCACAAAAATCCTGTAGTAAAAATCTGATATCGTGGCAGCCCTAGTATCAGTATTCCAGACAATATAACTATGGGTCATTTTCGACAGGCCACTTTTGATCAACTTGAGTGTTGAGTGTTTTTATGTTAGTTTGCTCTTACAGTTTGTAGCACGTGTGTGCTATTTTTAACTCTTTTTTTTTTTAATTCTTGACTCTTCAGGTGCTGCTCTTAGTGTAATGTGCTCTCAGGTTTGTGTCAATTATGCCTTAAGGGACATGTTTAATTTTGATGTCATCTGTCAATGGATTCTTCCTCCTGATTGTCTTATCTTTATGGTGGACTTTGACTTCTTCTTAAGTGGCCGTATGGGCAGATGATATGCGTTTCATACTTGAATATTTTTACTTTGTGCTTTAAAGAGCCAGTAAGATGAAAATTCGAAGCTTCCTATCACTGTTTATAAGTCCTGTACATTAGGTTTAAATCCATCCAAGGTTAAAAAACATTGTCATTTTGTCAAAATATCATTTTAAAATTACCTCAATTCTCAGAGATCCCCAAACGGTTCGCAATAGGCTGTTCAAAAGATTTTCCAAAAGGTTTCCTTAAACCCCACCTTTCGGTAACATACTGTGTTCTGATTGGTCAACTGACATAGTCAGTTTTGATTGGTTGTTCCACAAACAACTTCACGGTAAACAATGCGTTAACATCTGTTTGGGGTGAATTATGTCTTATTCCTCTCACCGCGAAGCAAACAGTAAAATAAAAAACTTGAACAGTCTCGCTGCTTTTTCTTCTGTGTGGGTGTATTCAAGCCGCGCGCTTCATTTTGAATATGAATAGCGCGTTTAGCGCGGGGGCGTGGTCATATTAGATATAATGAAGGGAGACATGAAAAACAGACATCCTGTTGTTTTCATAGGGATTACTTTATCACAGAATATCTGTTTTTGGCAGCACTTGTTTAGTTTTAAAGTAGACATGTCAAGCTTTCTATAGATATCGCTCTCATGTCTCTTCGTTGAGTATTCACAGAGTTACACTTCATTTTAATGACGTGTTTGTAAATGAAGATCAGCGCAGACAAAGGCTGCAGACATCACACATACTGATAAGACGCTCGGGAGAAAACAAACACATAACTTCATAATCATACTTCGCGTTGTGATTCGGAGATGCTAGTTGGTCCAAATAAAGTTGGTAATGAACCCTCTTTTATGGCCAAACGCTTTGAAAATCCCGCCTTGAACTCACCGAGATTAGAAAAGCAGTCATCAGTGAAATGTTGTGAACACAACAAAAGGGATTTGTTGTACTGCTCTGGTATTGTGGCAAAAATGAATTTTAGCCATTGGTTCTTCTGATCTTCATTCTTCGGCAATGAAAATAAAACAAACTTGCCTTTACAATTAAAAACATGTCTCCTCGACATGATGCTATCACACCAACTGCTAACCAGAGCGTCTGTGTGTGGGGGGGTGGGTGGGTCAGGTGAGAGTTTTGTTTCTCCCAAGACAGTAGATTGTTATGCAAAGTTTTCTAGTGACGTACATAGAGATGGGCAAAAGATTTGAAATCTATAACGACTCGTTTAAGCGATTCAGAGTCGACTATAACTATATGCACATTGTTTACACTGATGGACAGCTACATCATACACTGTAATACAGGTAATTTTTGATTTCCCATCTGTTTGGCTCTTTAAGGTGCAATTAATGCACTTACATTTCATTACATTTAAGGAATGTAGAAGTCTCTCTTCCAGAATAACAAAGTCCAGGGGCACCGTAAGGGGGAGGCGCGGTGGTGGTCTGGGGAGGAAGTGCCCCAGGTGCCCTGTGTAAAAGGGGGTCCTGGTGGGGGGGGGGGGGGGGGTCTTTACCATTCGTAGGATTATAAACATGAATTTTAAGTGTAACTATAAGGGCTTAGTAGTGAAAAGGAGAAAATATGAGTTTTCATTTCATGTAAAAAAATTAAGCAAACCTTAAAAAAAAATATTATCAAGAGACAGCATGGTTTATCATTTTCTTTATTGCTATGTGCTCCCCATTACAACAAACAGCCTCAGTAGTGTACACTTCCATTACAACTAACAAAAGTACAAATTAAAACAAAAAGAAATGACTTCAAGCGGTTAGCAACTGTAAGACAGGACAACAATTGACACTTAAATGAACCTGGAATTGTAAGGACAAATATGCTTTATCCTTTATGTTAGGTGTCTGTCTGTGGCTTAGGGATTGTCAAATTAACTTCTATCTCGCCTTCTTTTGGGTCTCTGAAAGCATGTTGATAATATTAGCAACAGTTTATTATCAGTAAAGTGAACTTTTTTTGTGATGTACACAACATTGACCTCAGCTTTAACTGGTTTAACGATATTGTCTATTCTAGAGGATCAAAATCCACTATAATTATTTTTTTAAAGCTACGAATTAACTGTAAATTAACAGTTTCGTGCAGGATTGGGGGATTTATGGTCGAAGGACAATATGAATCACTGTAAATGACAGCTTTGTTTAGGATTTTCTCCACAATTTTTCTATTCTAAAACGGCTGTGAAACAGCTTTACCTTTTAACATCTCAACAACTGAGCATGTGTCTTATTTGTATCTAAATTGGCAGTTAAAATGACAAGGTTATTCAGGTCTACTTTTGTGAGCTACTTTCAATGGGAGTATGCATTTTTGGTCTGAAATGACAGATAATTTTGCACATACGTAAGACATGATGTTGAACTTTGAATCTTAATAAATACTCTAAAGTTCTCAATGGTATACAATATACAATAGCTTTACAGTGGCACACGGGTGAATGTGTGTGTACAGTTATGAACTCCACTGATAGACTAACTGGTTTCCTTGGTATTGCAGTCAGATGCACTGTGGTTGTGATAGAATTCTTAATTATAAAAAATAAATAGCTTTTCTCCCCCTCAGATAAGTGAGATATCTTGAGCAGTGTCTCACAGTATAAGCTCTCCAGAAAGTTTAGCTTTACTCCTTCAAATCTGGCTTTAAACATCCAACTCATCTCACAATATGTATGATGGGCCTCCTACACCATGGTTAAGCTGCTTTTAATGACGTTCATGCTCAATTTTGTTGTTGGCTAAATAAACTTCTAGCTGCGAGGATGAATTTATAAGACAAAACAAGGGAAATCTAACAAGCAAGTGTTAAAGAGAAGCCTCAACAACATGGCAAAATGAGGAGGTAAACAAAAAACTATGATAATTAATTTGACTGATGACTTGCTGAGAGGCTGATTCATAGATGAAATCATTTTGGAATGAAAAGTAAATATTTTAAGGCAATTTTTTTATTTCAATGTTGTTTGTTCCTGTGGGCTCACACTGTTTTGGAATATATATTCATCAGAGCTGAACTCATGGCTGATCGCACATTTCCTAGCATATTATTAAAGTGTTCTTAATATAAAAAGCACCGATAATGCTCCTGAATCTCTTAGTTTTAAAAATCCTCAGTTTGTATTCTTGTAAAAATAATACTGACATTTTCCATATACAGTATTTACAGGAACGTTCATAAATATTACTTGGTCAAACATGTTTGGAGCTGGTAAAAATAAAACCGTAAAGATTGTTAAGTTTGATACAACTACAAGCATTTCCTCACGAGTACCACCGGAGTCTCTCATCGTGAGTTCTCATCGTGAGAACTTCTTTGGCATGTTCCCCATCACAACAGTGTGTGAGAGACAAGTGTGTTTTCAAAACAAATACTGCTGGCGGGGGAATTGAGAACATTTGAAAGTGAACCAGCACTTTACTCTCTCTTGCTTTTAAATATCTTGAGGATGAACTGACGGTAAAGATGAATGTTAAAGGTCTATGTCTACAACAAACAAATAAGAGAGAGTCCAGAAGAAAAAAAAGAGACAAACTAGCCTTCATCTCTCCACCTCGGATGATGCTGTTGGCCACTGACTCTCTTGGTAACTTTCCAGCTGCCATGGCGCATCTTCAGCGGCATCCTTGTTCCACAAGCTATGGATCGACATTGCAGGCAGATTCCTTGTACCTAGTTTGAGGCGCTTTTGAGTCTTGCTGTTCTTGGTATTGAGTTTGCGAGGCGGGGGGGTGGTGGTCTGCTTGGGAAATTGGCCTTGTGACAAGGGTCCCTGCTGGTGTAGCTGAGAGACTTTCAGAGTTCCATTTACAGAGGCTGAGAGTGTCTCCAGAAGTTGGGAGGCTGAACCGAAGCGAAGTTCCTCTTCTGTCTTAGCAGCTTCATGCAGAAGAGGAGCAAAAGTGCCACTTCGCTTACTGCAGGATTCACAGCAGAGCTTGTTGTAACCTGGTATTGAGCAATAACGAGCCAGAACCTCCATTTGACAGAATATGGACTTGTCTCCTCTGCATGGCTCATCTGTTAGAAAAGCAGAAGGTTTTATTCAGTGTCTTTTTAAGAAGGTTTTCTTTTTTTGTCCACATTTCAGCTTTTACAAGCTGTCTGTGAATAGATAAGGTCCATAAAGCTGGAAAGACTAAAGTCTCAAACCCAAAGAGATATTCTTTATGAAAGTTAAGACTCATCCATGCCCTCCTAAAACCAGTGTTGGGCATGTTACTCTGAAAATGTAATCAAATAACTGATCAATGATTACTTCTTTTAAAAGTAATCACGATACTGTTCTGATTACTTTATTTCAAAAGTAATTAGTTACATTACTAGTTACATTACTTGTTCCCTATGAAATTTATGAAATCCCAGCACCCGATACATATTTGTTATTAAAGCATAAACATTCACAGAACACTGTTATTTTTAACTAAAGCAAGCAGCTGCTGCTTGCATGGTTTGGCAGAATGCAAGCAAAGAGCGCTGCATTTATAATCTCTAAAAGACATCTCAGTCATAAGCAGGACACATGACTGCCACGTATGGGGACTTGGGACAAAAATGCCACTTAATTGGACAAAAAAATGCCCCTGCACAAACAAATATAATCTATTATGTCTGTTGCTGACAAAGTGACTATGAATCGACAGTGTCGAATGTGGCATTTAATTAAGATCTGCTCATGTCGCGCCATATATTATTTTAGCCGTTTTTTACAGTGTTGCACTTTTTAACCAATCACACACAATTCTGTTGAGTTTAGGACTGCAATGGCAAAACAGAAGCGTTACAGATGAGTCATCGCT
This sequence comes from Carassius auratus, assembly GCF_003368295.1. Lineage (NCBI taxonomy): Eukaryota > Metazoa > Chordata > Actinopteri > Cypriniformes > Cyprinidae > Carassius > Carassius auratus. The sequence continues at coordinate 11,607,514 of NC_039272.1, read as the reverse complement.
GAAACTCATCAGTTTTGTTGAGCGCTTGCACGTTCGCTGACTGAATTCCCTCATCATGAACAACAAAGCACAGATGTATGTACAAAATAAGAGATTCATGTCACAGTTTATACAGCTTTAGTGATTATAACAATAGTTTTGAGTACAACAGTCATTTTTTTTTTAACAGTGCTCATATACAGCTGTTGAGAATGTATTGTTAATTGGAAAGGAGTAGAGGCTTTGAAATATGTTCATGATCATGAATCGAACAGTGTGCTCAACTCATAAAATGTTGCTTTTGCAATGTACTTTTTGAAATGTAGAAAGTCCTAAACTATTGTATTCTTCATTTGTGTTCAACAGAAGAAACTTTGTCAGTCATACAGGTTTGGAACAACATGGTGAGTAACATACTTAGTGATAAATCAGTGGAGTAAACTCCAAAACTGTAATTACATTGTGTCACTTATGTCTGGCTGATTTGGATTTGTGTAATTTCCTATTCCCCTCAGTTTTAACTTATTGTTCCTCTCTCCTCTCTTCCACAAAACAATACAGAAGTTATGAGGTCTTTCTATTAATATAAGTCATGAAAAGAGCCAATCAGGTTGCATTTGGATTACAGACTATTTGCACCAGGTGAACCACCAACTGGTTTGTCTTTTATAGCTTAAAAAGAAACAAAATGCTTCCAGCTCCCTAAGGTGTCATGCTGTACTGTACACAGCTGAAAAGTTAAGCAGTGTGCCAATTGTAAAGGGTTGGTTGTTTGTCAACCTTCCACCGAGATGGATACCATCCAGATGTGGCTCAAGCCATCAAAGAGAAACTAGGGGAAGCGTCATGCAAGCAGACATAAAGAAAGTGCTACTCACGGTGATGTCTGCTGAGATTTATTTTGGATTTCTCACTCTTATCACTGGAGTCTGTGTTCTAACAAATAATGCTGACCAGCTGAGCTTTAGCAGTAGAAAAGTCAGACTTTCATGTTTGTAAAGAAACTAAAGATTTTAGACTCTAGGCACCACAGTAAACATGTTGTATTAAAGGCAAAAATAAATGTACAATTTCTAGCTCATGGGGTTCGAAAAATCAAAAGTCTGGCTATGGGAAGACATGCTGAATTTTTTTTATATTATTCATGGATAAGAAACGCTGCCAAGACCTCATGTTCATTTCAAGCTTGTAGACATTATGCAACCTAATTAATAGCTTTCTCATATGTAATGTGTGTCTAAATAAAAGCTCTCAGTAGACGCCTAAGACTGGATAAACAAGCTTCTCCAGAGAGAAGGTGAGGAGTTCACAGACCACAAAAGCATTCTGGGAAATTAACTGTGGTTAAGAGTACCATGAATAATTTCATCAATGCAGATGAATTTGTGCATTGTGCAATAGTTTCCATTCTCTTTTAACAGGCTTGCTTTTGTTCGATCAATGACATGAACAGTTCAGTCATTCAAGGCACCATAAGATTGCCTGATTAGGGAACTTTTTTGTCCCTGTGCTGCTTTCTACACAAACCAATTCCCTGCTTTGTGTTTCAGGATTTGTAAAGGTGTCCATGTTGTCTTACCATGGCAGGGTCCTGGCCTGCAGGGCCTGTGTAACTCGGGCTTCTCACCAGTGCATTGATCTCCAATACGACATGTGACTGGACGTCGAATCACACCTTCTCCACAGGACACTGAGCACTGAGAGATAAGAAAGAAGGTTAAGGGAATCACACTACAGACAGATACATATGCATTTTAAACATCTCTTAGTGTGTCCTAAACACAACACAATTTATTTGTCCAAAATGAACACAAAACTGCTGCACAAGAGGACACAATCACAGTCTAACCATAGACAGTAAAAGAAATGGACACAGCGACCCCATTGGAACTCAATTGAGACTAATGAAGCCCATTTTTAATGTTTTTTAGCACTTCCGTTTCTGACGCGCAGACTCAAACGAAGCTTGACGACGTCAGCAACCTGTCTGACAGATGTAAATCTTCTAGTAGCTGTGCGTGCAAACTGCCATCATAAATCTTGCAGAGACGGCGAGCTTGAGCGGGGAGTTCTTTGTCATGAATGAGCAGGAGTAAGTATTCTGATTAATTATTTTGTATAGTATTTTAAAATGTAATGCCAGTACGCCATATTAAGTTAATTGCCTGCGAGCTTCTCCTCCTGTCTGTACGGTAATGTGACAGAGAGCCGAGTGGCCCCCACCCGACTTCAACTTCCGGTCGAGTTCCTTGCCCCCTGAGTCTAACAGAAGATATTTGATATATTTGACATTTTCAACTGGAACACACTATTTATTCAATAAAATGCCAAAGAGTAGTGCATGAATATGCAAGTTGTTAAGCACCTAATGCTCAGAGTTCATGGTCAGCCTGATCAATGACTACAATGTTCATAGATAGAGTGTTAAATCCATCTGCTTGGGGTCAAAATCAATACCTCATACGCTTACTCACTAGAGGTCTCACCAACTGCATACTAGCTTGAACTCTTTAAAAGACATCTTGGCAATAAAACACTCAAAGCCTGGATTTTAGCTTCACATTCTGACACAGTTGGGTAATGAGGGCACTGTCATTAAACAATCCCCACGGGTGAATTTTTAAATCAACGTTGACATAAAATCAACTGAAATGTCAGATCTCACATAGACATTTTCAGTGCAGGAAAAATGGTTTTGATTTCAATGTAAAAAGTACAAATTGAAAGTACATTAGTGCTAACCCCCCTCCCCCGGCGTTTCTCGATTGAAAAAAAAAAAATCCTCTTATGTGCCTAACACATTCTTCAAATGAGATTTTGTAATCTCACAATAATTTCAAGCCCAATTACACATAAAACCAGCAGATATTTTTTTTTTTCTGCTGACCTCTGCAAAATACAATTGGACCAATATTCTCACTTTCCCAAAATGCCACTCTTAAAATCCTAGACAACTTTTGTATTCATAGCAACAAAACATCATGTGATCTTGTAAAATATACCTCTGACCATGCCCCAGTTCTCCATTGGGCTGGGCAGGGCACTCTGTTACATGGCCTCCTGATCTCAGGCTTTTCCCCACTGCAGTACTTGCTATGGATAGAGCGGTTTGTGCCTTCATGAAGGAATTGGACACAACGCACGGTGCGGATTTGGTATCCCAAGCTTCCACAGGTTTTAGTGCAGTGTTCCCACTCCTCTGTGATCCATCTGTCAGAAGATAAATTAAATATGGTTCAATATGCTTTTTAAGCTGTGATGTATCAAATAACGTTTCTATGTCTAAACCTCTACTTAGTTTCAAATGAGAATACTGTCTCAACAGATGTTTATCAACACTATTCATTTATAGCACACCTTGAATGGGATAGTTCACCCAAAAATTCTGTCATCATTTACTCACCCTCAAGTTGTTTCAAATCTGAGTTTCTGTGACAGTGATAATCATCTTAATTAATTTTTTTAGAAACCAAAATTTATAAATCATGAATTTATAGAAATAAATAATGCTAACATAACTACTGACAATGTTCATAATGTGAATCATTATAACTGACAAACTTATCTGTCTGATTAGTGTTATCATTTACAGTTCTGCCCCCTTATTTCAGGACTATAAAACTGCACAACACATTTCCTGCTTAAACAGCAGGCGCTCCCATTCATTATTCCTTGTCTGAAGACAGACCAGCTGCTGACAAATCGGTGTCGGAAAAAATGAATTAGATGGACTACTTGGTACCCAGAATGTGATCAGAGAATGTAAATGTTCAGCCTGATAAACTTAAAGTGGGATGCATCTGTCGCTCCTTCATAAACTCCAGGACCAATTATACAGTCATTAAGAATATATCTACAGCAGAATGACACCTGGTCAACACTGACAATGTATTAAAGATCACTTAACATCGAAAATATGGCAAAATGGCAAATCTGGCATCAATGACTTACCCTTATGTAGTTCGAAACCTCAATGACTTGCTTTCTTTTGTGGAACATAAAAGATTATATTTTGAGACATGTCTCAGTAGTAGGTCAACAGAAGTCAACGGGCATCAAAACATAGCAATGTCTTTTATTTATAGGGACAAAAAAAAAACCCACAGAGACAAAATTATTTTTTTAATTTTATTTTTTTGGATGAACTAACCTTTTAAAATAGTATTAGTATTATACTGTACGTCGCTTTGGATAAAAGCGTCTGCTAAATGCCTAAATGTAAATGTAAATGACTAGAATCAACCTGCCACCCCCTACACAGCACGCTTGTGGAAATGAGGCAACAGTTCAGCGGCTGAACCAGCCTGTGTAACAGAGAGCGCTACAGAAGGTCATTTGTGCCTTGTTTGTGACTTTCTAACTCATCCACATGGTGCATCAGTGGAGGCATCACTGACCTGTGTGAACTGACATAATTAAAATGTGCAGCTTGTACTACTGCTCTTATGTAATACACCTTGAACATACACAGCCATCTGCTTAGATTAAGTAGATGTGTTGAAATGTTAACATTTGTTACATTTATTGTAAAATTTTCCTTTAATGGCTTAGTGCAAAACACTGCTCTTCTAGCTATTTCCTGCCATCGTAATGTGCATACTCCAAAGTGCTTTTCATGTTCATTTGATTTTAATCATGTTATCAGCATCATTCTTGATTGCAATGATGTGCTTAATACAATACATTTTACAAATACAATAAATTTTCAGGAAAATACATATGTTAAATAAGTCAACAGATCATCCCTTTAAAAGAGGTGATTAGAAGCTAAAGTAGGTGAGGCATTATGTACCCCTGTAAGTGTCTCATTTACAGAATTAATTTACCATACTGGAGTGTTCATACGTTTAGGGGGCTTTTTGAAACACCTGGTTGCATACCGAATACTGAGCTCAAACAGAAGTGTAATTGATAAGATGAAGTGGAGACTGTTCAGCCAAAAATGAAAATGTTTTCATCATGTCCTTCATGTCCTTTGACACATACTTTCTGTCACTGTGTAATATTATAGGATTTCCATACTGATCTTTTACAATTAATAAATGATAGCTGACCACAAATGTCAAGCAACGTGGAGCTTTGAGCCACTGTTCACCATCCATACAGGTTTGAAACAGCATGAGGGTGAGCTAACTATGTGGGATTTTTTATTTATTTATGAGTAAACTATGCTTTTCAGTAAACATAAGTATCAATAATTATTGGTTGTCTAGTCTATGGATGGGTAGGCTGTTCTGCATGTTGAAGACATTGCTGGGTCAGAATGCAGATGTTCTCCCAAGCTCCCAAGCCACCAAAACTGCAGCAGAGTGAGAAGAACATAGTCTATGATATGAAGATATATATTCCTATATATATAATTATACTCCTTGCATGTTTAATCAATTAAAAATTTAATTTAACATAAATTTGTTTACGTTATTTCTCACTATGTTTAATTATTTCTCACATATTTTAAAGCAAAAAAAAAAAAACTTTTTAAAAAGGAAGCAGATGAACCAGGGGAAACTAAAATGGCCACCACCTGAGTCATGAGTGAGAAAGATAAAAGAGAAAATTAGTACAAGCAAAGGCAAAGGGAATGGGGAAAATGAAATGCAGGAAAAACTGCAGGCACAATCTCCTCTGCAGACGTGAAGGAGGAGGAGCCCTGGTGACTGATGGGTACACGGAGGAAATATCAGAATCGAAATGGGAAACTGTCACAGCAGCTTACTCTCCAGCAACAAATCAGCTTATGAAAAATCATATGATTCTGTAGCACATCCTGTTGTTTAACATTAATGCATTAACATATCTAAATATGTATTTTTTCCAATCTGTTTTGCAGCTTTAAGGACATTTTATGTTAATTTTCCTTAGTATTAAGAGTTATCAAAGAGTTAGTCTGCACAGAGTTTTCATTCCTGTGCCTCATTAGAAAATAATTGAAGTCTAAAGCATACTCATATATCTGCTGAGAGGAAATCCACATGATTTTATTATAATCCCATTTAAAGTGTACTTACTCTGTGGAGCTCTACAGCAATAGTCACTCTGCTGCTAGTTTATCAAAGGAACTGATTACTTGTTTGAAAAACCTACTACAGTATATTCCTCTATTTAGTAGTCTTAAATATAAGAGATAATTTATAATGCTCAGCCATCTAAGTGGCATCCATTTTATTCCTTTCACTAATAATACATGTGGATATTAAGATGCTGAAAACCAACTAAAACAGAGACTTGTCCTCCAAAAAAGATTTATAAAACATATTTGCAAAAGAGATGTCTCCAAATTATCAGTATACCTATTCAGTCATTTCAAAGAAACAGTGTGGCTTCAATGAAATGTTGCTCTCACAGACGCTGTTTATATCCTTGACTGCCCAAGTGCTTATAAATCACACATGGATAGAAAAGTTGATGAAATATGAAGATGTTACAATATAGTCACAGCAACAAAGACTGTCATTATTGTCATCATTTACAGTGGGGTTGGACAGGACATATTTTATCATGCCCCCCCCCCCCACTTCAGGGCCTGTATTCACAATACGTCTTAAGGCTAAAAGTAGCTCATAACTCGCCGATTTAGGGGAAAATCTTACAAATAATGGGAGTGTCAGTCCCAAATTTAGGACTCTTAAATTTTTCCTGTAATAGTATTTCACAAAGCATTTTAACAATAAAACTAGCATTACGAGTAGTGAAGAGGACTCCTAAGTCACTAAGACCGAACCACAAACTATCCTAAAATGTCTGTTGCTTGCAATCTCCCTCAGAATTTATACATTTTAGAAACATTTGACAATAATGAGCTTTTAAAAAGGTATAACTTTTGGTTTAAGAGGTTATCCCAACCCTAAATTGTCCTTTGATTATATCCTTGTTTTCACTAACCAGCTGGGCAAGAAGTAACAGCTGTTCTTGCGTCCAGTTTGGTTTTCTTTTACATTTGCATGCCTTACCATCAGCTATGATTATTCTGACAATTAGTGACACGTAGCCTGCATTTTAAAATAAAAAATGCAATTAGCAGTTTTATTTTTAAACCTTTATTTGAATATGGCAAGAATAATATTGAGTTCTTTAGTATTTCTATGAATAATACATCTCTGACAGAGACTATTTGCCAATCACTGTAGGCACAGTTAATAAGCAAATTGGCAAGGAGGTCAACCCCGTCCTTTCTCTTAGCTTAAGACTTCTTTCTATTCCTCAGTAAAAGTTTGTCTCAGCAACTTTGTGAATAGGTTTTAAGAGAAAACTTTTTCTGCTATTTAGGAGAACTCTAAGTGGTAAGATCTTGAATGGTTATTTTTTTCTTTGAGCGCTACTTTGAAACACTACTCAAAAATCAAAGATAATAGGTGGAGAGGGAGTGGGATTGTGATGCTGTGATGTACATTACATGCCATTTACATCCTACTGTGCATATTTAAATGAAAAAGATGTTCATGTTGCAGAGAGGATTTTGAAAGAGAAGCATCTTAATCTTTATATGCATTCCCTGTGTTAATCATAAAAGCAGGCTATGGACACGTGTTGGATAAAAACAGAATAAAAGCAGCTACGTACAGCTATATTTCTGGTTTTCTTTCAGAAAAATCACCCAAGGCTACACATTCAGTAAAAACTAAAGGCTGAGGCAAACTATTCCCAGCTATTAAAAAAATACATGCACAATCACACTCTGAGATTTCTTCATAGCCTATGATAAATGAAATGAATGAAACAAGACATCCCAATGGTGTAAAGCAATCAAAACCCAGCTCTGATGGGAAACATGAGTGCTTATACATTATTTAGTGATGTTTAGATTGAGTTATATATGATGAAATAAGAAATCATGTACTGTAATGTGCCATGATAAGCCACTCCAGCTTTTATTTTAGTGAAAAAGACTACAGCTATTGTAAGAATTATTAAAAACAGTTAAATTTTGACTTACTGTGGCTGCGTACAGTCCTGTAAGTTACACATTCTTCGAATAGGTTTGGGTTTCTTGCTGACATCACAGTAGCCTTTGTGCACCATTTTGTTGTCCCCTTTTTTACGACACCCATATTTGGTGTACTGGAATCCTAAAGATTAAATAAAATGAAAGAGCAAAAAGAAACATGATGTGTATTGCTACCAGTCATCAACAATCTGGGCTGCCAGAATGAAATCCCTCATTAGTCCCAAAAGACTCAATAGACCCTGATGTTGTTTCTTGGGTGTGACTATTATTAGTTATGTAGAAATTAATAAGCTAATGAGTAAGAATCATTTATAATAAACTAAATATAAATTGACACAATTATGACGCATAACATTGATTTGAATGATTGGATACAACTGAATAGGTCGAGAAATATTTTATATGATTAAAACTTGCTTCATTGTAAATTACTAGGTTCATTTAATGTTAGATAATAATTGAACATATCTAACACCTGTTTCACAATGCATACATACAGTATACTCACACAGGACAATTTGTACTAACCCAATTGCTTGATTGCTTGTATCGTTGCAAAATGTAAACTATATCATCGCTCCCAGCTCTAATCTGCTAAGTGTAGATTTAAGCCAAGAAGACATTAAGATAATATAAATCTTAACATTGTGTGTGTGTGTGTGTGTGTTATCTAGAAGAGCTGAAAGATCATACAAAGTGAATGTTACCTCCAGCGCAAGGCCTTGAACACTGGGACCAGCTCTTCAGTGCCCACTCATATGTGTCCTCCTGAATGACATTATTGTTGTTAAGGGGCACTGAATCTTCATGGATGATGTATCTGTACATTAGCGTGGACCTGGTCTCATTGTCTTTAGGTATAATCTAATGGACATAAAAAACAGGACAAAAGTATAAGAAATAGCACAGTGATATATACAGGCATTTTGGTTGCGTATGCAACGATTTAGCATTTGTTCATGCATATGTAAGAGATTTATGTGTTGCCCTCTGTGTGAGAAGACTCAGATAAGGATCTGTATAATTACATTTGAAAACAAAACAAGCATGACAAGCTTTACTCCACAAGCTTTTGGAGTTGTTTCAAGGATGACTAATTTTGCATTCATTTTTCTTCTTGTAACTTCCAATTTCATGTGTACTTCAGATACTTCTAATAGTGTTTCTTATTTTCTTAAAGAGGTCATATGATGCGATTTCAAGTATTCCTTTCTTTTTGGAGTGTTACAAGCTGTTTGTTAATAGATAAGATCCCTACAGTTGCAAAGTAAAAGTCTCAAACCCAAAGAGATATTCTTTATAAAAGTTAAGACTCGTCCACGCCCTCCTAAAACGCCTTGTTTAAACACGCCCCCTCATGCCGCAAATAAAGAAAGGCATGACTTTTATTCTTGCTGTTGCCACCAGCTCCATGTTGTGGAGACGCTGTTTCATTGTGAAAGCGAAAATAACAGTTCCAGAACAGTGCAACCCAAATATTCAGATGTGTGCAGCACATTTTATGGAGGACTGTTTTTCATAGTTTGTAAGTACGTTTACATATTTAATGGATTTGCCACTGATGATTCAGTATAAGTCATTATAGTCCATAATTATGTCCCCACTGGATGCAACAAATGGCTTGTTTGTAATGGATTTTTATTGTTTTTGTCTTGTCACCGGGACATCACATCACAGTATGGCAAGGGGCGTAACATTTCCGTCACATGCTTTCAGCATTGGCATTCGGCCAATCACAATGCACTGGATAGCTGGCCAATCAGAACACACCTCAATTTTCAGACTGATGAGCTTAAACCACATAAATACATTTCATTACACCAAAAACAACAAAATAATGTTATTTTTAGCAACATCATAGATGACCCCTATGTCTCCAACCTGATATAAAATCAATATGCAAGTTAGAGATTTGCATTCAGAAGCTGGCACACACAATTTTCAACTTATTTAAAATAATTTTTGAATTTTTGATTGTGAGAAAAAGGTGGTGAATCCATTAAAATGCAAAAATTTCCACATTAATTTTGCCTAAATTTGAGGTACCAAGTAGCTAGATTCATTAGATATATGCCTAATGTGAATCGTCAAATGTCTGTGTGAGTGTATGCTGCAAATGTAATTTCTCAGCGGGGATAAATAAATACTAACACTAATCATATCCTTTTGATCAATTAGTAAAAACATATCAGACATTGTATTTTGTGTACTGAATACTGTACATTCCCATTTGTCATTGTTAACTGAAACAGAATTCGTATGAATCACACACTGATCAGAAACAAATCTGTGTGTGTAAAGGTTACAACATCATTAAAACACTGGCCTGTATACATGTAAATCCACTGATAATGTCCAAGTGGAAGACAATAAACATTGTTTTTACTCTGCATTAGGTTGTTAATTTCTCTGCGAGCAAGGCTTAAAATGCATCTAAAGATCTCCACATATCTTCTAAACTGGCTCATGTCAGTGTTTGTGATTTCACCTCAAGGGGAAAGGAAGGATGTCGAAGAGAAAAATCACAGCATTCAAATCAAATATTTTTTTTAGCAGAACTGAATAATTAATTCACACAGTGACATTTTGCAGCAGAAATATCAAGATTAAAGAAAATATTAATTATGGACTGTAATACATTTTACAGGAAAGTGTCAATGTGTTTTTCCATGAGCTTATATACGCTTTATAGAAAGTAGGTCATACCACACAAAAGATCCTAAACAAGGAAATATTCAAATGGAATTGCAAAGTGGAAGTATAAAAACATTTTTGCTTTGACAAGCTAAAGCATTCAAGTCAATCTAGCTGAATTGTTGTGATTTGACCTGAAATGAGTTTATGCAAGACAGCTAAATTATAAGATTGGCCTGAAGCAAAACTGTACAGAGAAACTGTAACTTATTATTCCTAAATCCTAAAAAGTTAAGTGCATAAAAACGTTTGTTTCATTATTTATGAATAAATCATTATTTATGTTTCTGTACAAAAATAACTACTAACCAAATATTTTTCTTTTTTTTTAAGATTAAAAAATCTAAAGTTGATACCAACAGCATGTATCACATTCGAAACAGTGGACATCACATCACCATTTAAACTTAAGACCTTAAGACCTCTACAAAAGATGCCATGATTAAGCCTGATTATAATTAAGATAACTCTTTTCTCTGACAACTCCACATATCAATAAAATGATAAAATAGAAGCGTATTCACATCATTGCCTTATTGTGTATGATATCTATATTATATGAATTATATTTTATCACATTATATTCTTAGTGTTTGCAATAATTACTTTTACAAATTCTTCTTATAGAATTTACATGTATTAGTTACATTTACTGTACACATTTGGCTTTTATCCAAAGTTTTATCAGTTTAAACATTTCCTGGCAATTGAACCCATGACCTTTTTGTTACATGCATTATGCCTTTACTGTCTCAGCTACAGGAATTATGACAGATTGCATGATCACTAAATAAGCATATCCTATAGATCCTATACTGCTGTGCTCCTCTTGATATCTCAAAAGACAGGCCTCACATTGCAGAGCTGCAACCCCAAACTCAATGACAATGTGATGCAAGTTATCTAAGACTGGCAGGTTTGTCCTACGAGAATCTTTTACAGTCCCTGAAATGAGTCTAAAAACCCCAACAAATGAAAATGTGAAATCTGTCAGGAACTAAAATTTAATACCAATGTCCAATCTATTCATTATTACCCATTGCAACATCTTAGACTAAGGTCAAATATAATAAGCTATCACTAAAGATAACTTCAGAAGGCTCACAAACTCACAACACCTCTTCCAACAGCAAAACATGAACATTTGTAACCTGAGTATTCCCATTCCTATGTATGCAGTTATGCCAATTGGAGAAAAGTCACTGAAACCATTTTCCCCAATCATCTCCAGTGTCAATGCGATTCAACTACAATTGAATAATTAATTCAAAGTGCCAATGACCGAACAACTCTGTTTCCAAAAGGCTGTAATTTGTTATTTATAAGTGCAATTTTTTTAATCACTTGTTTTTGCCACTGAATCAATGTTTTTCTCTTTCCTTAGTAAAATCAGATAGTCTTCTTATTCTCTCTTCTAATCTGTTTATCACACCCAAATACCTCTCTCCTCCTTTCAATGCATGGCTGAAAAACCCATTTAAAACCCAATGTTGCTAATACCTTCCACATTCACACTGGGCTCTGATCTCCAGGCTAAAGAATGAGTTCAGAGAGACAAAAAGCTTTGACTGACACATTTAAAAATGGGTGATTTTCACTTAAAATTCCTTAAAGTTGAGGACCTTCAGTTCACACACGCCACAGCTTCAATAGAACCAAGCCAAGCCTTTTACAGTAGAAGAGTAGGAAATATATTGCATCTCGTAACGAGTGAATTCACAAACATGCGTCGCAGAGCTAGTGCAAGATGAACATTTGTGGTTAGAAAGTATTTCATTTTTTCCCCTAGAAAATGACAGATTGTTTTATTAGATAAGGCTGAGATTGTGTTAGAAGCATGAATTCAGAAAGTGAATGGAGGGAACATAAGGAGGAAACACAATAGGCATGTCAAAATGAATTAATGCACACATACACACACATCCCTTTAGTTTCGTTCTATTCCTCATATAAATAAATAAAGATGTGTTGGAAATGGAAATAACTCCAAAATTCATGCCTTTAAATAGTTCACACATATCCTGGCCAACAAGGACACATATTTTCTTGGCTCATAATAAAAATATGTTATTTAAAATTTAATTGTTACAAATTTACTTAAAGTCTAAATAAAAAATGAACTAAAAATCAGTCCTACAATCAGTCCTACATTATAAACATTATAAAGTACAGCATTAAAATGAATATTATTTTTGTGATTTGCTTAAGATGAACTTTTATGTGTTATTGAATTATTACTGTCATTAAACATTAACTTTAAGTAAACATCAGATGAGGACAAAACATTTCATATGTTAAACTAGGGAAAGTGAGATTCAAAATGTAATATCCAGTATTGTCTACTCTTCGTAAAAAATAAATAAAAATATACACATATTGGCCAATAACCAGTATGGTACCTATCAAGCATTCCTAATAATTGAACATTTTATTACAAATGTTTTCTTTACCAGAACAACAACTGCATCTTGTAGAGGACCATCAGTGTGAAGAGTCTCGACATCATCCTCGATGAGGTAGTCCCACTCCACTCCCATCTCGATGAAGCGCCGAGATCTCACATCTTCTTCTTTGCTGTTGAGAATGTAATGCCCAGTTGCCTGGTTCTTGATAGCTGCAATCAGTGATTAATTACAGCTCTTCAACAGTTCAGGGATAATACGTTAACAGAATGATCTGGATCACTCTTTTCAATTAAGGCACTGTATCAGCCACTGAATAAGATGATTAACTATTAAAACAATTAGCTTTTTATTTTAATGTGTCATTTCAATGTCTAAAAGCTTTATTGCAATTTCAGAAACATGATGCTAGCATTAAATGCTGTTGAACTATATGGCAAGGGTATGAGGATGTGACACACTGACATAAAGACATAAGTACATAGCTCAGAGCATGAGAGCGATTAGGTAGTCATTCGCTTGAATGTCAATGGTGATTACAAGGAAAGCAGTGCACACGTCAAGCCAATCACCATTGCTACCGGTCATCAAATGTCACTTGTAATATGTCAAATGAGATTACGTTCCAGAACAATAAACATGGAGTACTTTGTCTATTATGTTAAAATAATAATGAAAATATTTAACTTGAGTAGTTTATTTTAATTTTTGTCAGCACAACCATAATATCTTAACCTTCAAAATGACAATTCACCCAGGAATGAAAATGTCTTATTGTATGCTATATTACAAACCATATCAGAGTATTGTGTTAAAATTTAAGGTGTTATTTACAAAATATCTTTTTAAATCTGACTTGAAATTTGTGATCACCATTCAGCTTAAAAACTTTGCTATTCCACTTGTGATTTTTGAAAAATCATTTGTTTTTTAAACATAAACATAATTATTTCTGTGTGAATTATTTCCTAAATAAAAATTGTTAATTTTTCCTGCCCATTTGATGACTAACAAATAGACGGAACTGGTTAGAATGCGTTAAGCCTCATTCAGACTGTCAGCCCAGATCCGATTTTGTACATATCTGGATGGAATCTGATTTGAATTACTGACTGTCGACACAGCATATTACATCTGTTCATATCCAATTGTGTGTCCATGAGAGCACTTTGTTTTTGTTTTTTACGGAATGTGAATTGGTTTCTATGGTAATGCCGTTACGTTATTATTGCTACACTAAAAAAAAATGGTAACAGCACTACAGTTTGCAATAGGCTACAAGTGTTGTCTTACGACATGGCTGCTGTCGCAACTGCACTGCATTATTAGATTTTGTCTTGTGAGGCAGCAGCTGAAATGCAGGAGGCTTGAATGTGCAACTTTATTCTGTTCTGCTGTCTCCGCTACTTTCAAAACTCAAAGAGGTTTTATGCGGCATGAAAAAGCTAAGCTAAATCTGATCTGAATGGTCAAACTGAAACGGATTTGTGATTTGAATAGGATTTCAAACCACATATAATGTAACTTGAAACAAATTAGCAAAGATTTCATAGTTCGTTTTCATTCAGACAACTAAATATGATCGGATTTCAATCGGATTTGGGCTGACGCTTAAAGGTCTTAATCATAAAATTAATCAGAGCAAGCATGATGGGAATTCACATGTAACATACATTACCTAAACCATTAAATTACCATGCAAATAAATGCCTTTTATCTGAATAATAAAAAAATTGTCTAATGGAGACAAACATATATACTGTACATAAAGTACATGTACATTTCTAAACTATAGCATTTTGACCTACAAAGGAATCTAATTATTGCAATCAGTTAAGTTAAATATATGGATAACAGAAATTTGTTTTAATAAGCTACTAAGCACCCCCAAAGGAAAGTATTATTGAAAAAAATTACCTTTGGAAGACCTCTTGGAAGGTTAACTGGGTCAGTGAAGTGAAGCATTGAACATCTTATCTAACTAATTATAATAAGTTTAGGTTTAATTAAAAGTTCAACTACTGAGGAGTATTATTCAAACTCCTACATTTATGGAGAAGCAATTATAAGAAAGGGGGATATTGTTAAAATAAAAGCAACCTGTTTGCATTACAAAGTGATAATTTCTGCCTGTGTGGACTATTCAAAAAATAGTATAAAGAAAATGGGCCAATCATGTATTTTGTATTTCTGGCTTTTAACTCTGCATATAGTTAGAAGAGACATTGTAAAGCACAAGACAATATTTTCTTAATGTTACAAATCAGAGAGAATAAAATAAGAAAAGACTTCAAAGAAAGCAAGCGATTTTAGAAAAATTAAAGGGGTCATACGATGCGAAATTGACTTTTACATGTTGTTTGAACATAAATATGTTGTCAGTGTGTATACACAACCACCCTGTAATGATTTGTTTTTAATCTCCTACAATCATTTATCACAGTGTGACATCACACAGACAGGCCCCTCTCATGATTGTTGATTGACAGTGGCGTCAGTCTTTGAAGTGTTTTATTGTCGGATGTAATGATGAACATAGCAGTCTTCATTTACTCCTGACACTTGAACCACTGAAGATGCAGTGGATTTAGTTTTTTTATTTTTTTTTAGGGAATGTGCCCCTGAGCTACCTAAATGCGCTTATGTTTGCGTGAATCATTCGTGATCCAGCTTCACCAACAGAAGAAGTTTTTTTAAGAATCTTTGCAAATAGCCTTTCCTAATAACGTACTAGTTATCAAGTTCCGTGGCTAAATGTGGCTAAAGGTTTACAGTCTCTCTGAAAACTGTAGTCACCCCAGAGAAAAGAAGGGCGGGGTCAGTAGATCTCATTAGCATTTAAAGCAGCATGCAACAAAAAGGCTTGCTCTAAAAAGGGTTGTTTTTGGCAAGGTAAAAATGGTGTTGTTTTACGAAGTTTTTACCAAAGTATGGTATAGCTTTTCATTAAAACCCTAAAAAAATCATATCAGGTGGTGGAAAATGGGCATCCAATGTCCCCTTTAAGAACTAGCACTGAAAACTATCTTTTATTCGCATTCTGCAATGGAACTGTCTCCAGTATTGATATCACATGAAGCTCAGAAATGCAACAGAGTAATGCTCACAATTTGATGGCAAATGGAGCTGTACTGACACAATGTGAATTAGCCGGTCAGTCGAGAAAACGAATTACCCATGGGTTGTGTCAGGATTTCTAATGGGTTTCTACAATAGAGCTTTTGGTTTATGAGCTTAATAAAGCCTGTGGTTAGCACCACTTTTAGAAACTTTCATTTACATTAACACTTACGCATTTGGAAGACACATTTATTCAAAGCAACTTAAATTGCATTTAAGCACACATTTTATCAGTTCTTGCTTTTTATGGAAATCAAACCCATAGCTTCTGCATTTCTAGTGGCATTCTCTACTGTTTGAGCCACAGAGATGTTCAGGTTTTGTTTAACCACATTAACATTAATTAACTCATCAAATCACACTCTGAGTAGTTGTAGTAGCAGCATTTTTGCAAATTCTGCATTAAAATCAAAAATTGGTTTTAAAATTCAAGTTAGAGCTACTTGTGGTACAAAATGTGAAAGATGATTCGACTCTTTAAAAAAGAAGGGGGAAAGAAGAAGAAAAAGAAAAAAAACTATTCTAAAACCCACTGAAAGTTCCATAATAAACCCATGGTTTGAAAACACCTATTCTGCCACAGACAAATTGTGGGGGACAGTGATTGTCTCTGTAATCAGTGAGACCAATTCTGTCTAATGCACTTCCAGGCAAATACACAAGCTCTTTTATGTGAATACATGACTGAGATGGATATATATTGGGGTGATATGGATCCATTATGCACAGTTACCCGGAACAAGCACAGAATACATAACCATGCAAATTGATCTTCTTGCTGTTAAGCTTGAGAGACACAAGGACAGATATCACTTACCAAGAATTTGAGGAGAAGCCTCATGTTCTTGTATGATCACATGTCTAGCCCCAGGAGGAATGAGAAACATCTTTAGGTAACCTTTGCAATGGCGAAAAAAGGGCAAAAGGAGAGATGGCAGAAGCAATTAGTTAGCTAAGAATTTCTACTACGGTTTGATCTTTGCAGAGATGGGCATCACTAGAAGGCATTACTACAGTGGTACATTTTTAAAGCTTTAAGATTTGAACAGTCAGAATATTGCAACTGTCCATCAAGCAGGATCATGACAAGCCTACGAGACAAGCATCAAAACATGGCAAAAGGTTCCCTTATCCATTCATTTTATCGATTCACACCCATGTGAATAGATGACATCCTTCAGAAGCTCAAATAACAATGGCAGATGAAAATGAAGACGGTGAACGATTGTTATGTAAGGCTAATTAAAAAGGATGCTGAATGGCAGGGCCTTGATTCATTTTGCAACACAAGAACATAAAAACACTAGTTTTGCCTTCTCTACCAATGCCCATTCCTCTGCAAAGCATGATACCACTCACCCATCACATTTCTAGAATCCTCTGTTTCATTCAGAAACACATTGCGAGCTCCTTTCGGCAGTAAGAAGGCTCCTCTTGTTTTCCCTTTAGGATAAGAAGGGTTTGTTATGTCATTTTGCCCTGCACTTTTTGCCATTGACATGTCAAAAGCCTCTACATCAAAGCCAGACTTTGAACCACTCACTAGCAGCATGGCGCCTGTCTGAGACATGGATGTGACGTAAAAAAAGTGGCCACTAGTCTAATTGTTGCAATTGTGGATCAAGTCACTTAAGGCGTCGTCTGCTGGAAGGTTTTATCATGGATAATGTAAGCGGGAAGACATTGACAGAGAAAGATGGGGCTGCTGGGTAATGCTAAAAGAGTTTAGATGAGGTTAGAGTGCATGCCAAACGGAGCAGGAATAAAATAGGGTTGAGAAGGGAGAAAGGGAGATTAAAGAATATGGACAGAAATTATAGTTAGTGTGTGATTATGGTGGGGGAGAGATGTCGTACAGTGTATGTATAAGGGGACCAAAGAGAGAGCACATTTATATTCTAAACCTATTCGATTTACTCGGGATTCATGTTATTTGTTTCTTTAGATTATATACAATTTACTTTTTTTTATAATATTTTGAAATGAGAAATCTGGAGATTTAAAGGGGGGGTGGTGAAATGCTATTTCATGCATACTGAGTTTTTTACACTGTTAAAGAGTTGGATTCCCATGCTAAACATGGACAAAGTTTCAAAAATTAAGTTGTACGTTTGAAGGAGTATTTTTGTTCCCAAAATACTCCTTCCGGTTTGTCACAAGTTTCGGAAAGTTTTTTTTTTCGAGTATGGTTCTGTGTGACGATCTATTATGTTCCCAAAATACTCCTTCCGGTTTGTCACAAGTTTCGGAAAGTTTTTTTCGAGTATGGTTCTGTGTTAGATTGAGCGGAATTTCCTTATATGGGTCCTTAGGGCACTTCTGCCGGAAGAGCGCCCGTTCCCGTATAGCGAGGCTGAGCACAGACATTTCACTGATCAGAGCGATTCACTGATCAGTGCGAGAGCGTCGCGAAAAGTCACAAAAGGAGTGTGTTTTTAGTTGCCAGGGAAAGACAACCCTGCACAGATTACCAAAAAAAAAACAGCATTAAGGGACCAGTGGATGGAGTTTATTTTTATAGAGCATCAACGGAGTTGTGCAAGTGTTTTTGTTTGTTCCCTGCATTTCGAAGATGCTTGTTTTACAAACAAGGCCCAGTTTGACAACGGATTTGCGTATCGTTTATTTCTTAAGGATGATGCAATCCCAACGAAAAAGGGTCACGATCGTGTGTTGGAACCGCAGGCGGTGAGTAAAACTGCTTAAAATAACTCTGCCTCCTTGTTAGTGCGTCCCCTCCCATGCCGGAGACCCGGGTTCGAGCCCCGCACTGCTGCTCTCGTTCAGTTTCAGCCTCTGGATCTGATTCTGGATCATAAATAAACGGCTGAATCTGACTGTAAGCCATGGTTTGTTTTGGATGATGGTTTTTCCCTCACGGTAATGTCACAGCTTCCACATGCTCTCAACGCAAAAGCCTACTGGCGCTCGTGATTTTTTAGCTCCGCCCACATGTCACGCCTCCAGCCGGTCGTTTTTTTCCGGGAAAAATCGGTACAGACTATCTCTCTCTTATGAATATAATAAAACTAAAGACTTTTTGGAGTTATGAAGGATGCAGTACTACTTTATAGGTACTCAAGATTAACAGGATATTGAGTGAAAATGAGCATTTCACCGCCCCTTTAAGTCAAATATTTAGGGAAGATTCTAAGTTAAATGCACATCAAGCTTATTGGTGGCTTAATGTCTATCAGAATAGAGAAAATAATTTTAATCTGTCCTTTATTTTGTAGAAAACAAAGGAAAAAGACTTTTACTCTAATGCACTCACAATGGAAGCCTATTGTGTTCAGCAAAGCTAACTAATGATTAACCCTTTGGTACTATGGTACAGTATATATAATAGAGCTGCTTAAAATTCTTGGTTAAAAAAGTAGGTAAAATCAAGTTAAAACAGTAAAATTTCAGTCAAATATCTAAGAATATGAGCAAAGGATGGAATTGTCTACAAAATGCTGTTTATGGAACAAACGTCAAACAGGAATTTCATTAGTAATACTAAATCAAAGGCTTCTGCCTCAAAAGGATTAATTAAACCTATCTGAGTCATTCTTTTTTTAAGAAAAGAATGACCTTCGCATTTCTGCTTCTTACATATTCAATACATGTACCACATGGGTATCCATTGTAAGTGCACTTAAAAATTAAAAATGGGTTTTTAATTTATATCAAGTGCTGAATATTGCTTCAAATCTACAAGCTAGAGTTAATGCAAAACACAGTAATACTACGGGGAGGAAAAGTGTAGGATTAGATAATACAAGATACTTGCAGGTTGTGTTTTCCAACATTTCTTTTTGGGATCTCTTGCTTAACTTTTTTCCTGTTAAAGAAGTGATCAATTGACAATAAAACATGGTAGAGTTAGAGAAAGGTCAAAATGCTGATTAAGTTCATGCAATGAGTTGAATGTAGGAAAATATATAAAGTCATTTACAATTTGTGATAGCATCACAAATTGTGTACAGACACCAATTATGACACATATTGTATAACAAAATCAGGATTTAAATATCATACAAATTCTGGTTAAAGGCAGAATGAAACATTCATTCATTTTCACAAGTAAATATAATACATGTGGCAACATCATAATTAACTGCACATTCTGCATTCATAACACACATGAAGGCACATGTGAAATCCTCAAACAGAGCTAGGAATTTTGCCAAAAACAAAATAGTCCTATATAAAAACCAAACATATCTATTATGCCACATGTCATACTTGAATCCATACTCTTAGACACATTTGTCCTGCCATCTGTGCAAGGGCTGTTTTTTTAATGCATTAGCATGAGTGTGCGTTATCATCATGGCATATATACAAGGCATCTTTATCAACATTAATGTAGGTTGGTAGAACAAGCAAGAGCATATTCTGATATGTATTGTGACAACATTGTGACTGTTTTGCCTGTAGCTCAATATGACTGTGTGCATTCCGACTCATTTTACCAGCATGGGTCATAAATAACATCACTAAAACAAATGTAAAGGTTGAAATTTCATCACTGTTTGCAAACAGTGAATTGATCTATTATGTGACATGAATGAGAAATACAAGTGAAAACGTTCTCTAGATGCAGGCAAAACCTCCAATTTGTCTGATAAAGACTGAATGTAGACTGAGTGTTATAAGACATTTGATTGTGGTCATTTACTCTATGTATAGCAAAGAGGATGGAAAGTCAGATGCACCTTACTTGTAAAAGTGTTTGTCAAATAAATCTCTAAAAAAATGCTCTTGCATTCTGTGGTGTTAAAGTAGGAGAGTCATAGTAAAAATTAAAGATATCAATCAAGTACTATCTTGGACACAGTTTATAACTCTAAAATTAACTTTAAAACAAAACAGGTTCTCTTTGAGTATGCAAAGTAAATAATTAGAACCAATTTTCTCACTTCTCCTTGAATACTACAATAATAATTCTGCTTATTAATCTTATTAATAAATCAAACATGCATAAATCTATTAAAGCAGGGCTGCCAACTTTTGAGTTCAACTTTGAGTGAGAATTCCCACAGCAGGTAGGGTGGGTTGGTTTATGGGTTTATTTGGGGTGTGTGTGTATATATATATATATATATATATATATATATATATATATATATATATATATATATATATATATATATATATATAAGAAAAAGGCTTATCTTACCCCACTTTCCCCTGCTGTGTTTTTATAATAAAATTATGGAAAATAACTGACTTGTACAAAGAATGTAGAAAGAATTGCAAGATCTACTAGTCATTACTTTTATAAATAATTGGAACTGTAATTATTTAAACGCATTATATTATAAATATTTTTCTATTGATCTGTTTGTCTGCACTGCAGGAACACCTATTTTGAGAAACCATATTCTTCTCCCATTCAAAAATTTTTTACATCATGTTACAGAGAGAAGATTTGCAAGTGTGCAGGAAAAAAATCCAGAGTTTAGTGGTGAGTGAATGCAGTGGCCAATCACGGGTGTTCAGGAAATCAACAGATATGTCTGTGATTGGCTACATTGCTCAGCGCTACGAAAACACATTGTAAAGAATCTTGACGCTTTCAATTGTGCAAATGTGCACATGAGCCTTTACCAAATTTGTTTCGCTAATATCCTGTTATTATAGTTTTAACTGAGGGTGCTTTTGACTGTGTGAGAAAATGTATGTGTGGCGTGAGAGCATGAGAAAAGTGTCAATTGCATGAGTTGGCAGCCCTGATTAAAGACATGTGGTGTTTCCGAGATGTCATCTCTAATAAATGAACATATCATCATATATCAATTGTAAATGGGTGACAGGGCATGTCCAAATCCACTTTTGCTATTTTAACGATGAAAAAACAGTTGGCGTGCCCGGGAGCATGGTCTAAACGGGTTGTCCCTATTCTCTTAATGAGTAATGGGTGTTTTTTGGGCGCAACGTGCAATAAACCAATCAGAGTCTCATCTTCCATTCCATTTAAGAGCCAGATGCGCTCGTGCCATGACGGATTTGCTATTTGTATGGCGTAATTTGGCAAGTGCAAAGACGGAACTCTTCTCCGAGATGAAACAGAGCTGCTCGTGTGCTAGCAAATAGATAGCCTAATTCTGCTACATGCGATGACTATCCATTATGCCACGTAGGAATATATATATATATATAGTGTACGCGCGTTGCAGACCTGCCTATACTAACACGCTCTTTAAATAACAAAGAAAAAACATTGTGCCAGACTTTAGACCAGGTTTGAGTTCGTCTATGGTGCAGTCTTTTTTCAGCTCCTTAAAATAGCAATGCGGCAGCAATGCGCCTGAACACACCGCTTTTTTAGACCAACACGCCCATGGGTGCACAAATGGGCGAAATGCATTTGCTAATTAAACGACGTGGTGCTTGACGGGAAAATGCGATTGGCGCCGGACTGAAATTAGCAAACACACTTGCTCTGCACCTTGCATCGCATTGTGCCAGGTGTATTATAGGGCCCTCTGAAACTTAATAACAGGGCTGCAGTCTAGAATAAAGAACCGTCTCTTATAAGTAAAATACTGCACCTCAATGGCCCCAGAAAGAGGAAAGTATCTTACCGGCTTTCTTAGGCACACGGGTAAAGGTTCCTTTCACAGTTCGGCAGTGAGAGTTGTCACCCCCACACACACCACACTTATCCTCCACCTTACTGGAGCCAATTTCCCTGTCACAGCCCACTTTCTGAAGAAAAGGGAGAGATAGAGAAAGAGAGGAAGAGGGATATGCAAGACACACTGAGAAGAAGAAGCACAAGGACCTTCAAGCTTTCATCTTTGGATATGTCTGCATCTGATATCATGAAACTATAGCTGCTTGTGTTGGTTTTGATGTATCTCCTGTGTTGCTATTTTGGTCACAGAAAAAAAGTACAAAATGACATTGACAAATATGAGACACACTGCAGCAGTTTACAGAACAAAACTTTTTTAAAGGTGATATGTATCTGCAAATAAAGCTTCTGTACACTAAAGAACATACTATCAATCATTTCCTCCTAAAAGCTTATCACTATTCAGTGTCCATTACATCTACAAAAATCAATGTACTTCTATCAACCCCATCCAGAGAGGTCCATTCTTCAAACAACATTCATTGTGAAGTGGCACTTATCTGTCAGACGCAGTTGCTCTGCGACAAACTACAAAGGCAACTTAAAACTTAAAAAGAAAATAGCAGGGATATACAGTGTGACAAATTTGCCTGCAATTATAACAAAAATTAATATGTGTAGATACCTATTCAGAAGTGTGTGATAAGTTTCAAACTGCTCTTAAATGCATTTTATCAGTGGTGGGAAGTAACAAATTACAGCAACTCACTTTTTCACAACTCTATTACAACTCTCAGTTTTTCGAGTACTTGTACTTTTTTGAGTAAATTTTTAAAGCTGTACTTTTACTTGTACTTAAGTATAAATTAAGCAAAATAATCTACTTCGTTACTTTGAAATCATAGTTTGTTACTGAGTATGCCAACAATTTGAATTGATTTAAAAAATTTTTACAGCACTTCAGCAGCCAATAAAGATATCCGATCGTAAACGGACCAATCAAAGCGCTGATATCTGAACCGGGAAAAGCGCCGCTGCAGCAGGTGAAGAGGAGCTGATCAGACAGAGATGGATCTCAGCATCATTCATGGACTCAGAGCTTGGACAAACAAACTACATGGTAGTGTTATCATAAATATCTATATTTTGATATCGATACTGAAATATCTGACACAGTTCCATTACGCATTTTCCACTGTATCTGAATATACACAGATACAATCTTTGTCTCTCTCATCTGTGAGTGAGTTTGACAATCATCTATCTCATGTCAATTACAGTCTGAAAGTCTGCACGGGATTGCAGGTATTCCGCATTATTATAATCATTCTCGTGCAAATGTGGCGAGCGCTTTATTGAGACATGAGAACGCTGTCATGTTATCGCAGAAAACTGGATGCGAGCTCTCAAACAGGCCTAACTTATACAAATGAACTGCTTGTGCGCAGACTGTGTGCAGTCGCGATCTCTCCCTCCTTTTAAAGTATAAATTATTTCTCTTTGCTCCTGGATTAAATTTTGTCAAAAGTTATCAACCATTCAGAATAGATCTACACCTGACCGATGAAAATACTTCTAGAAGTTTTATTGGTTGTAAGTGAAATGCCCCAGAAAGTCTTTAAAGGAACTTTAATTTCTTTACCATGTAAATTTATGCTAGAAAAGTTTTGGAATGGGATATTTGTCTGATTTGTACGTATAAATATCCTAGTCTGTCTACTGCATCACTACTTTGTACAGTCATTGCAGGTCAAAGCCATCTGATGTTCCATTTATCTACATAAATAGGATGAACATACTGTATATGGCTCTTAAATCTTTGCTTGTAAAAATTCAGTGTTGTCATATTTTGAATACCTCAATCTGAATTGAGGTGATTTGTTTCATAATATTATTACTGATGGTGTACTTGTCTTTTTTTACTTTTTTTTCTTTTTTTTTTTTTTTGTAAATTCAATTCAGTTTGAAATCAAATTTTAAATCAAGCTTCCTTGTGCTGTAAGTTACCCTATTTTAATGGCACAAATACACAGAATGAATCAAATGTTTAATATTGAGATTTTTGTAATGGTAATTGGGGCAAAATATTTATATTTGTAAATAAAAGCCCATTTAAAATCTATTCATCATATAAGGTGAATGTGTCTTTTTAGAAGACTTGGGTTAAACCAATTTCAAAGTCCAATTGAAAAAATGGATGGACAAAAAAAATATCTACAGGTATATAGCAGTATACAGTATGTGGTAGTTTTGCCAATAGTATTGAAAATTATTGTACATCATGAAATCAAGTCAGTTTGATGGCTCGGGAGAATCCTCTTGTTAAGTCTTGATGTTAGGCCTAGGTCCAAGCCTCTACTCATTTCACTTGAGAATACTATCTCAGCAGCCATTTATTAACACTATTTCATTAATATTACGTATTTAAGCTAAGCTTAATTTGCTGTGCACTCTACAGTCTACATGCTCACAGTGTCTCAGACACTAATATTTTAGCTGAATCAGTTTGTTGTTTTTCGGGGGCGTCTGGCAGAGCATTAGGTCCCAGAAGGGGTGAAGGATGATGTCAGTTGTAACAAGCAGATATTCTTAATGGGGTCCTATTATGCTTTTTTCACTTTTTGAATTTCAGTCAGTGTGTAGTGTGTATGTTTGGGCATAACAAAGATCTACAAAGTAACAAATCTCTAAATCCTTTCCAAAGGGAGATTATTAATTTTTGTTAATTTTTTTTCAAGAACTACTATAAACAACTTGTTTGGACTACAGCATTGTTTTCCAAAGCAATATCAAATTGATATGGCAATATTGATGCCATCCTTATCAAAAGGGAAGTTGCTGCTTTGACAAGGGGTGGGCATTACTGAAACACCATCTGAGCTGTTCACCAATCACCACACACTGTGACAGCTAACCAATCACAACACATTTTGTTTTTCGGAAGGCAGGTCTTCATCAAACCCAGAACTAATCGAGACATTTGTGCCAAGCTGGGGAGAAAGGCATTGTAATAATGTAAATTATGTGAAAAAATAATGTGTTTTTTGAACCACCAAGCATGAGAGCGTGTTCTAGTACACCCCCAAAACAAATTCAAGATATTGTCAAAGAGCCTAATAGGACCCCTTTAACCACTCCTATCCAACCAAGGTATTGTTGTTAGAAATCCCTGTATCATGACCACTAATTAACATACTTTGTCAATAAGATAAAAGTGGGTTTTGTTTAAAGTTGCTATTATCCATCCACATAGATCTTTGATATGAATATTTTTTGGAACTAAATATCGCCAGCTAAAAAGTAACTTGTAACTTGTACTCTGAGTATTTTTTGAGAGGAGTACTTTTTACTTTTACTTAAATACTGTTTTGACTGTATTTTTTCATCAATGTAACAGTACTTGTACTAAGTACAAATTTTCAGTACTCTTTCCACCACTGCATTTTAGTCAACACAAGTCTGTGAGTAAAGTGAGCCAGATGTGTACTTCAGAGTCCCTCTACACTGCATGTTGGTATTTTGCGGCACAATTTGGGACAAAACTAAGGCAATCAATAAAAAGGGAAGATATTTTGTTTGCCCTGTGTGCATCTTGCCAAGAAATTAATTCCCCAAAACAGAGCCCTAGCAGCTACAGACACTGACATTATTTCACCAATATTCAGCATCAAGTGCTCAAAAAATTGCATTACCTTATGATATTAATCTATTTTGTTGCACACCATTCTATTGCTGAAGTCTGTGAAAAATACTACCGATATTAATTTTAATTTGTGCTAATGACATTTTAGTACACTAGCACCAGTTCTAATATCTGAAAAAGGAAGCATAAAACTATGAAATAACACTTGAAACCCATAATGAAACTCAAATACATACCACACACTCTCCACGCACACAGATGCTATATGGATCTTTGTAAGAGCACCTTGTCCCATCATGCACCAGTTGCTTCATGTAAGCAGCTTCACCTGTTTCTTTTGACTGGCAATAAAGGTGACATCTTTTGTTGGCTGAAAATAGAGAAAAAACAAAGAAATACTATTTAACATGAAAGACCGCAAATTACAGCTGGACTCAGTTATGTGCACTGTTGTCTGCTGTATTATCCCATTCAAATTACGTTATGGGAAATCAATGATAATGTTCAACCAATAAAACTTGTCTTTAATCAAGCATGATGAGTAGTATAATATAATATAAAGTAAAATGAAAATGATGTGCTTTTTTAGGTCTCAATATCTAGGTCTGACATTTGCCACCTGAATAAACACTTCAGAATTTAAAAACTGTAATATCATTAGCATAACTTCTTAAAATGTTTAGTCAAGAGAAAAATATTACTAAAGTTTAAACTAATAGTTCATACAAAAATGAAAATTCTATCGTCATTTTACACACCCATACATTGTTCCAAATCTTATATGTTTCAGAAAAGAAATTCAGGTTTGGAGTAAATTATGACATTTTTTTCAGCACAGCACTGTAATGGAACACAATTAAATGAATGGCTAGTGTGTGAAAATCAAGATGGTAATTTAGACAACACTAGGAAACCTTTTGGCATTGATTGGTCAAGTAACTTAATTAAGAAGCATGCCTTCACAATTCTGTTTGATTAATTCAACAGCTGAATAATGCACATATTATTAAAATTAATGAGAAAAATCCCACCTCATCTTAGTACTTGCAAATACCAGCAACACACACACACACACACACACACACACACACACACACAATAAGGTAGCTATGTTAATCTCAGAAGATATTATTTTATACTTTAAAATAAAGTGATTCATAACTTTTTATATTAAACTAAAATCGATTACATTTTTAAAAATGTAATTACATTTTAATGTACATGAACTAGTGATCTGTTGAGTGGTATTAAGGTTTGTATAATGAAAATATAATTAATGTATAATGAAAAAAAATTAAAGTGTTGAAAGAATAGCAAGATGGATTTTAGTGACATTTCTCAATGGGTTTAGTGTTGAGCAATGTGGGCTTTTCATTTGCGGGTTACTCAAAATCCCTATCACATCATACTCAAAAGTATAACAAAAGTATGTAGAGCCCAAAGATATATGGCAAAGTACAAAAATTATCACATGAAGCGACTGCAGTAAGCATAAAGTTTGACAGAAATGGCACTTTGTCATGTGAGGGCACTCTAAACACCTTCACTTCTTGAGCTGAACACAGTGAGGAAAGTGGACTTGACCACAATTGGAATGGATGTGTTGTGGTTCTCCCAGGAGGGATGACACATTTACAAACTGTCTGTGTGTGTGTGGGGACAGCTAAGCTGGTCTTTGCTGCTTTTGCTAAACATGTCCCTGCTCCTTCAAAACACAGAGTGCCCGTTTCATATATGTGAATGTATGGCAGAGAGAATCTGTTGTTGTCTTACTTGGTCGCCATTAAAACTAGGGCTTCACATAATGGTGGTATATACTGTCTACATGTAAGAGACATAAAGAAACTTAGAGCAATGTGAAAATTGGATGTGACAAAAAAAACAAGAAAATACAGGCATAACCATGAACCAGTATGGTAGGGACAATGTATTTTAGAGTTTTGTTGTATATGGCTGCCAAATCGTATACTCTCTCTTTTATGGGAGAAACACTACCAGAACAAGTGCATTGTTGCACTCTATTTTAATGCTCTTGGAATACCACAACAACCTGGAATGTAAATATCTGTTTCATACATATACTTACAATTACACTGCTTTAAAATCTAACAAACTCACCGTCTGGGTGTTCGTAGGCAAGCCAGTGGTGTTTGGCATTCTGGTATTCAAAGTGGGAGTTGCGAAGTTGGCATTGCTGAGCTCTGAAGTCCTCGAAGTGTTTGGGGCAATCGTCTATGTTACACAGCTGGTATTCATAATTCACCCCTGGGCAGTCCTGACCTCCATTAGATGGACTAATAGATAACATATAATGTTCAAACAAAGACCAACAGCAGTCAATATCCAAGGTTAATCAAAACAAAGTTCACTTCAATGAACAAGTCTGGCACAAACAGATATTAAAAAACACATCTATGGCTTCTTTCACCAAATAAAATATTTAGATCTGGATTCAGACAATCTAATCGAGGTTTGGAGGGAACACAAAATATGTATAACATTTTTACATCAGTTTAATCTCTGCAGCTTTCATTACTGAGCCTCACTTTAAATGTTCAATCATGCATATTTTTTGTAAGTGCGAGCATCTGCTCAACTCAAATGCTATTTAACATATCCTTAACAAACACTCCTCAAAACTAGAACACTAATGAGCTGGCAATAAAAAAAATACTTAATTCCTATCTCCCTTGCTTCCTTTATTCTCATATTAATTAATTCTCATATTAATCACAAATTAAGAAGCAGCTGCTCATTTGACCAGCACAAAAAATACTGTCTTTTCAAAAAGAAAATTACACTTAAACAGCAAAGATGGCAGCTCCTCTGATTAAAAACATCATGTGCAGTTTTTTTCTCAATAAAATAGATTTATGAATGTAAACAGGTAATTAGACTATTTCTTACTTTTATAAAATCTCTATCATTACAAGAAAATGGAGCAATTTGAAATTAGAACCAATGCAGAGGTTGTGTGGTTTGAAATATTAGAGTTATCGGAACAATACTGATATAAGGGACAAACTAACCTTTATATCAGAGGAATGCTAAGATTGTGACTGACCTTTCGTCTCATTGGGTCAATCATGTTCACCCCTGCTGCCTGTATGCTTTATTTCTAGACAGTAGTTTTTATTTCAAAGAAACTGCAACCATCCATATGATGACTGGATCTGTTTATGAAAAGTACACTAGGGAGCAATTGGTCTTCATTAGCAATTATGACTTTGAGTACAGTAGATAACATACGCAGGGTTGTTGCACTGGCGGGTTCTGAAGCGGACACCAGTCCCACAGGAGCGAGAGCAAGAGCCATACTTGCTCCAGGCACTCCAGGCTCCATCTTGCTTTACTTGGTTGGCATTCTTCCACATGCAGTGACCTTTGTAGCACCACTATGAGGGGGAGGAGTGAAACAGAATCAAATTAGGAACAACAGAACAAAGCAGGCCTAGTAAAATGTGGACACATTAAATTACCTTCCCAGGTGCACATTCAGTCCCGTCCAGTGGAGGTCCTTTTTTGGTCTTGCAGAAGTAAGGGTTATCTGGATGACTGCACCACAGCTGCTTGCATGGATCAAATGTTCGAAACTGAAGAGAGAGAAAAGCAGTCCATGGTTGGTTGATTGGCTTTTTAAGAGAGTGTTACAGAAAATTAAATGGCGAGACAAATTTGAAAGAATTTTGAACTCTTCATGAAAAAAAAAAAAAGAGGCTGAGGCTGCCAGTGGCGCTCTGGAGCTATAGTGTTACTGCTAGACACTCACTCACTCACTTTAATCTGAGAATGGAAACAGAGAACTTGGTTTACTGCAAATGACACATTGAGTAAGTTCCTATCGTCCGATAGTGCCATTTGAGCCAAGTGAGATTCCACAACAAAAAAAAGAGCATATATGTTCAGTCTGAAGAGATGAAGAAGTATACATCAATATTTTAGAGTCAGGCATTTTGTGCCACCTGACACTATGTCTACACTAGGAGCATAGATGGAAATCCCAGAGGGGTCAGGGGGACAGAAAGCCCCTTATCTGAAGGAAGTAAAAATAAATAACAAGTATAAATAATGTTTTATACTTAAAATCATTGTTTAAGAAGTAAAAAAAAACACCAACGCAAATGGGAATAAAATGCTTTTTAATTTTAGAAACATTTTGAGTATCCCCTTCCCTTGCCTCACAGTGCTTTGGTCCAAATGCCTGCTTTCCTCTTTTACGTCACCTAAACACACAAATCCAGCGAGAGAGAACAAAGTCAATAGCTGTGGAACTCCAGTAAGAAAGGCTGTCAAGGCTATTTTATTCAATTAAACATAGGTTGAAGTGATTATTTTCTCTTTAATAGAGATGATGCAAATGTATTTTGTGAAGAGTCCACTAGGCTAGTAATAATAACGTTACCTGCTTGATGGTAATGTCTACAATGGACACGACCGCTGTCGCGGTGTGACCACAACAGTTTGAAGTTGTCTAATTTGGCACACTGTCTCCCTGCTACACTATTATTAGTAAGCTTTTCCTCTGTGTACACAAATCCTTACAAGTATAATTTTAGCTGTATTATTTGTATCCCCTTCAAAAAATGCTCTTGAGAAATGTTGTTTATTGCCCCACCCGCCCCCTCCCCAACTATTAGACGAAATGTAAACTCCTGACCAGGTGTGACAGTCTACATTTGTCCTGTGTTGTCAGAAGACAGAATCTCCAACTATAATTGGGTTCTATTGGCTTTTGTTGAATCACGCTGCTATTCTGCTTAATTCACCTCAGCTGTGGTTTCTACACAATTGTTTGTTGGTATAAAGCACATTAGATGCATATGTTGTATAATGTCATCTTCATGACCATCCATCACAATTAACCAAATTACATTGATTTTTTTTTAAATGAAATAGGGCAACAGTAATATATTACAAAATGTACAGGGGTTTAATTATGACAAATTAATGTGAATCGGAATGCTATTGAAGATAATTTCAGAAATGACATTGTTGTACATTGGAGGCTGATCCACACATAGCTGCACTTCTGTTCACTACTTTTTCTTTTCATTAAACACAGCAGGAGTATGTAACACACATATTGCAATATAAAGGATCTAAATAGTATTGTGCAAGCAAAAAAAATATTAAAATGGCAGTCTGGAATGCAAGACTGGGAGAGCGAACTAATAGATGATAGCTGAAATACTATACAAGATTCATGTCTGAGTTCCCTGCTTCACCAAAATAGTGCTGCTTATTAGCAATGCCATGTGGAGTAGAAAGGCTCACACATACGGTAAATAAATTGACAGATGTGCCCGGGGAGACACAACACTATATTGTAGGCACAGACAGGAAAAACTGTTTTTGTAAAATGAACTTCCATTTTAAGTCTCTTGTCAAGCAACTGGACTAAAGGATATCAGTTGTCTTTAGCTCTAAGTGAAGCCAATTTAGATGTTATGTCATGTTAATTAAGTTGCCATTAAATGCAAATCACCCAATCTATTTTCTAAATGCAAGTTATTTACTTTTTTATTGTGAATAAATAATGTTTTCATGTTTCTTTATCCTTTTTGCTGACTTTTTCAATTTTATTTTACATTTCATAAGCTTGTTTGTACAACAAACTCCTCAGAGAGCTAATTAAAATGTAACTCTGCAGATGGGAGAAGAAACAAATAGTTGCTAACAAAATATGTAAATATGTAAATAGTAAGCCCAAATTACAAATAACTGTTTCTAGCGACACTGAAAATAGGGCCACTATTATAAAATCTTCAGAGAACCAACTGTTTAAAGGATGATTAGTGGGTCGTTGAAGGTTTCATGGGTATGTGAGTTTTTGCTGGACTGTGGTGTACAGCTTGGCACAGATTGTTTAGGCATGACAGAGGAGCTGGGAGGAAGGATCACAGCATGCTGTTCTTGTTTACTAGTGTTATAGCCTTTGATGACAGAATGCCAAACATCTTGCCATCTGCTGGTTCTCAGTGTCAGGCCATAAACCAGGTGTGATGGTCTTTTCCTTGACACACTGTATATGTGATTGGGACTTTGCAGCACCTATTAATTTCACACTTGAAGGTGTTTTGGACTTGGAGGGTTTGTGGGGATTAACAGAACATAAAATAACATATTTAGTTTTGAAACTGAGTAATTCAAAGGCCAGAAACTAATGCAGAAATATTATAACAGACACGTGTAGTTCTTTAAATGTTCCCATACATAAATTAAACCTGGCATTGAAATGTTTTTAAAAAATATCTGAAGCACTTCCAGCTTAATTACTTTGGACAGAGACCTGAACGAGGCATTCATTAAAATAAAAAAAATAAAAACATTTTGGTGCTTGGTTTAATGACTGAGATTTATCAGATCTGTCAAGGGAGAATATAACCTCTAGCCATACTCACTGAAGTACAGATTTTGTATCCAACTCCAAAATCAAAGCGACACTGCTCATCCATGGAGTAATTGATGCCAGGTAGTTCAGGGAGCTGTGGCCAGTCATGTTTGAAGGGATCGTCCAGCAGGCAGTCATATGAACTGTGAAAAACAAACAAAGTTGCAACAGTTGTTTAAGGGAACTTAATAAACGGTTTATAAGGACCCATATACTTTGGAAGCCACTTCTAAAGTCTGTAGCAAATGATAATCCTAAAGGTGACATATGTGTCCCTGGACCACAAATCCAGTCTTAAGTTTACATTTTTCAAAATATGCTAAATTATCCATAAAATGAATAAATAAGCTTTCCATTAATGTATGATTTATTAGGATCTGACCATATTTGGCCAAGATACAACTATTTGAAAATCTGGAATCTGAGGGTGCAAAAAATCAAAATACTGAGAAAATTGCCTTTGAAGTTGTTCAAATGTATTCTTAGCAATGCATATTACTAATCAAATATTACATTTTTATAAATTTACGGTAGGAAATGTTTAAAATATCATGGAACATGATCTTTACTTAATATCATAATGATTTTTGGCATAAAAGATAAATAGATCATTTTGACCCATACAATGTTTTTTGGCTATTGCTAAAACATACACTGGGATTTGTGGTCCAGGGTCACATATGGTGTAAAATGAGCCTTGTACATTCAAGATGATTCATATGATTCATATCATTAAAAAAGCTCATACTGAACCCTCAAATAACTGAATCAATCACACTTCCTAATATCCATGCAATAGATAATTTACAGTACATGTTCAAAATCCTTAAGTGCTGAGTGAGGTCAAGACATGCGGAGAAAGTGCTTTCAAACTTTCAACCCATGAAGAGATTTCAAACTTCAAAAGTCTCCTTAGAGATTTTCTTCTCCCACTAGCTAGTTAAGCTGAGGCAGACGATGAGCATCTCAAGCATACTGTGTTCAGTTAAAATGAAGCCTTTTATTGTTAGAAATAAATCTGAGTCTTCTCTTAATCATCAGCATTCTTTATGAGCCCTGTTCACGTTAAGAGTACAAATAAAATGTATTGATCAGTGCAGGAGCATGCCCCATTTAACTTCTAAAATTAATCGATATTCTTGGTGTAAATTGAAAAATCATTACTGGATAATGCTCAAAGGCTACAGAGAATAGTGACCACTTTAAACTCAAAAGATAATGCTGAAAATGATTTTCCTGTCACAGACAGCTACTCAGCATCTCACTTGTATTAGCTGCAGTAAGTTGCCAAGATCCATTGGTAATTTACATCCCATCAGCCCTTGGCCATGACAGGATTAACCCTGTACATGGAGCAGTGTATGAATTCAAAAATCCTTTGGATGTCTTTGAGTGAATCAATGGGCTCAAATGAATAAATTACCTCAAATTGAGAGATTTATTACAGAAAATCAGCCCAAATCCCATAGCCTAAAACATAACACATATAACGGGTCTCAGTTTGGAGTTGGAAAACACCATCTTATTTATTAAAGTTTATTTTTTTACCTTTGATAATTCATATTTTTATGCTTGTCTTTCCTTTAGGTATAGTTCAGCTGAAAATAAATATTCTGATTTTGTTAATATGTTTTGTCTATACAGCCAGTGGGTCCAAGAAAGCTCTGAACCTCATTTTCTTTTCTTTTAGACATTTTTCAAATTATTTGTGTGTGTGTGTGTGTGTGTGTGTGTGTGTGTGTGTGTGTGTGTGTGTGTGTGTGTGTGTGTGTGTGTTGTGTGTGTGTGTGAACCCATGTTTGTTCCACTGAAGAAAGAAAGTCAAACAGGTTTGAAATGACATGAGGGCGAGTAAATGATGCAAAAATTGAATTTTTATGTGTAGTATCTCTTTAAAGAAAAAAAGAGTGCCTTTTCACATTATTTATCATATAAACAATGACTTCAAAGTGTTCCACGGTTTGTGAAATGATTGTCCATTTTTGTGTGTGCCTGTGATTTGTTTTTCAGAAAAGTATCAATGCAGATGAAACCATCATAGAGATCACTGTTTGGTTATCTGTTCAGATATGATATTATTTCAAAATCATCTGAATATGACTTCAAAGGAGGTTCAGACTCAAAACAGAAATTAAAAAGAGCTCAAACACATTTGTAAAGTGTTTCCTATAAAAAACAAAACCATTGCACAATTTAATTAATATGCTGTTGGATGGAGCAATGGAGCAAATACCATCATGAATAAAGCAGAAACTATGGGTTGCATTAGAATTAATCCTCGTTGGTCACATTAACTTTAAAATGAAATATATCACAACAATCCACTGACCAGTTAAATGAAAGCCCTTTGATCTCACACTTCTACTCAAGTAACCATTTGCTGACTAATTCAGGTAAACAAACAGTCGACTGGCCCTAAGGTGACACCAAACAAAGCAGAGCTCCAGTCAAAACAAGGGCCAATATTTACGCTCAAGTAATCCATGAGCCATAAGGAGACACATTTCTATTTAAAATAGACACATAAGCAAAAAGGCCTTCCAGATTTTTTTGAATAAAACATAGTGAGGTAAGAGAAGACAGAAGTGTAAACTCACTTAATGTATCTCTTCAGCTCTTGCCCACTGCACATTGACCAGTGGTAGCGGTGGAAGGCTGCTTGCACCAAAGGGGCCATGACACTTCCCATGGCTGTTTCGTCACCGCAGCGGTTGCCCTGACCATCATGCTCCATTCCCAGTCTACAGACAAGGCATGATTATGGTAAGCAGGTACATTTAAGTGCAGCAATGGCCAGAAGTAACATTTTCTACTGCAATTAGCATAGTTAATTCTATATAAGGCACACACCTCTGGCGCATCCCAGCTATATAACTGGGTATGAAATTACAATATGACAATGTGACCTAACCAGAAAAGACACAACAAATCAATGACAGTTATGTTTTTAATGTAAATATAAATCTTTTGGCTAACTAACTACTGTATGACACATTGTTAGTAGTTTTGGTCATTTTTAAAGCACTGCAGTAGGTAGCCCTGTCCACACTGAAATTCTGTTCATCAAAGCTACATTTATTTGATAACAAATACAGTAAAAGAGTAATCTTGTAAAATATTATTGGAATTTAAAAACAAATGTTCTATATTTTAAGAGCTAAATTAGCAAGCATTACTCCAGTCTTCATTGTCTCACGATTTTTCAGAAATCGTTCGTATATGCTGATTTACTGTTCAAGAAACATTTCTAATTATTAACAATGCTAATATCAAACTAAATCAAAGTCTATAAGTAGTTTGGTGTTTAGGTGCAGTAGAGTAATGATGGATTACCAGTCTTTGTCATTTGTGCAATGAAACTGGATAACAGAATTTGAAAAAAAGAGATAAACAGATAGAGACAGAGACATTTGAGAGGGTAAAATACTCAACAATACTTTTAGTACAGAAGAGAAGGTAAGGAGGTTGACTCCATGACTAGTCTCGTGCTGAGTGAAAAAAACACTCAAACTATTTTTTTAAAAACAGTTTGTCTTCAGATCAAATATGATTTATTTGCACGTCTGAGTTTTTAAAAGTTTTTGATGACCAAGCCATAAAATAAAGGCTTTTTAATTTTTCTTAAAGAGGGTGCCTTGGAGTTTCCTATTTGCTATATATTATGATTTATTTAATGTTGGATGCAGGGAAAGAGGAGTTTATTAAAATAAAAGACTCCGCGTACCACTGCTCCGGGGGGTAGACCTACATGTCACAGTGAGTGTTTAGCTTAATAAAAGGGTGAAGAGAGTTATGGGCGCAGCTAGAAACACAGAGTGCTTGGGAGAAAAGAATTTGTATCAGTTTTACTGGTAGTCCACTGTTTGAAGAATTTTAGAGTATAATTTGTCACAGTTTACTTTATTTCTCTATCCTCACTTACATAAATTAACTATAGTGTCCTGCGCCCACTACTAAAAATAATGTAAAAAATTGAATCTGGTCTCTAAATATTTTTTGGTTTGACTGCATATCCTTTGGTTATTTTCTCACTCAATTATGCCCATTTAAATGCCCATTTATATATTTTGCAAGGTTTTGTTAGTTTCTTTGTATATTTGTTTTGCTCTGTGGTTCATCTTCTGTAATTTATTAGCATTACAGCTGCTCCATTGCAGCGACTTAGTACTGTAACGATGCACTTTGCTGTAATAATGCAGGGAACCACTTGTTATAAATCTCCTGTGATATTTTTCACAAACAGAAGTCGCTTCTTTTTTTGTTTTTTATCTGAAACGTGCTGCTATTTATATTTCAAAGCCACTCATATAATGCAGAAACACGCAAGCAAGCAAAACACGCACAAAACGCGCATGTATTTATACTGATGCAGAAGTAGAGGGACATTAGTAATGTACTGCTTAGCGCATTACACACAAGCTTCTAGATTCACTTTCGACAAAAAGTTATATATGCCTAAGGTTGAAAATAATTATGTTTATAGTGAATGCCCTTCTAAATTGTCTTTTTTTACGATTTAGTTTTAATCCAAATGTGTGTGCTAAGAGAGTGAACATCAAAGACCACACAACAGAAGTGCACAGGCGTGCTCTCTCTCTCTCCCACTCCCTCCCTTCCTCCCTACCTACCTACCTACCATTAAGAAACTTGTTTTGTGCACTGTTTTACTTACTTGTTTTTAGAATATCCAACCGAAATACAAACTTTCCAGTGATTAAATGTATAACTCGCACATCTCCACCGCTGTTGGCTCAATCCACTAAGCGTGCTTTATCAGCTCGCGCATGTCAGCTATACATTAATACTGAATGTTTAACAGGATATTCATTGCATAGATATCCTACGTAGACAACCTTAATCTCTAATAACTCCATTCTGCTGTCTGTTGTCTGTGTTTCTTTGTCTGAATATGGCACTTATCACATGCTGTGTAGTATCGGTGTTTGGTATTGGGGCATTTTAACGAGTACAAGTACGAGTACAGGAGATCAGTATCAGGCCCGATTTCCAATACCAGTATCGGTTTTGGTGCATCCCTAATTCTTATGCTCTGTATCAGATGTTCATTTCCTTCTGCAAGAACTATTGGTTAAAGGTAGAGCCTTTTTGAATGTAAAGGTCTATCTTTCAGCTATTTCAGTCATGTGGGGCTGGATTCGGGAATGATACTTAAGACTCCCCTGATATGTCGATTTATGTCACATCTGGTCACTAAATCTCTGATCCCATCCTGGGACTTAACAACGGTTCTGGATGCACTCTCGCAGCATCCTTTTGAATCATTAGAGGGTACTGATTTGCGACGTCTTTCTGTTAACACTGCTTTGTTGATCGTTCTCACTCCAGCAAAGTGCGTAAGTGAATTCGTCATTACATCAGTCCTGTATGCAGTTTGCATTGGATGGATCAAGAGTTACACTAAGAACTAGAACCCTGACGGATATTTCGTTTAGCATATATTATTGGATGATATGAGCCTGTCGCTGATATATCAGTACCAGCGAATAAGCTGCTATGCTGCCGATATTATTATTATTTTTTTTACAGAACATATGACAAAGATAAAATGCTTAGAAATGGTGTAATTACTTAGTTTGTCCAGTTTGTCCACTGGATGCACTAAACTCATGCCTGTTCTAACTATGATATACTGACACAAAGTTCAAATGATTTTCAAAAGTCAGTTTGTTGCGTCCTGTTGCGGCGCAGACACAGTGTCAGAATAGTTTGTCAGTACAGTCAGTAACGTAGCAGATTGAAAAGTTAGTAACTTCCTGCAGTCCAATAGATGGAGTTGGTGAGACTCAATGATAAGTAGATAAACAACAATGTCCTTGTCATTTACTCTCTCAATGAGCTTATCATATTCGTTTGATACATTAGTAGGGCCCTATGATTTCCATGTTGCAGAAAACATGGACAGAATTTTGGAATCCAGTCATAAAATGGAATTTACTTTTTTACACGGAATTTCATGGAATTTGTCTTATTTTTGATGAATACATACAAAACAGGACAGTACATATGAGTTTGGAAACTTTTGACTATATTGTAGCATAATATAGCCTACACATAAAGAATATCAGCCGACATATCGTTATCAGTCTTTCTTTACTCCCCAAAATCATAATCGACCCCCAAAAAACCCATATCGGTCGGGCTCTACTATGAACTAAACCAGCATTTGTTCCCAAAGTCAGGGATACAACAGGAGCAAATATAATAATAATAATAATAATAATAATAATAATAATAATAATAATAATAATAATAATAATAATAATTCCTTACATTTATATAGCACTTTTCTGGGCACTCAAATAACTTTACATAGAAGGGGATAATATCCTCAACCACCATCAATGTGCAGCATCCACCTGAATGATGTGACAGCAGCCATATTGCACCAGAACGCCCACCACACTCCAGTGTAGTGTATGGGGATTATTAGAAGGCCATGATGGTTAAAGGCCAATAGGCAAATTTGGCAAGGATGCCAATAGATGTGTGGAATTGTTAGTGTTCTTTCCACCACCTTTTTCTTTACCAGAGGAAGAGTGGTTACACTGTTATTCCCGATGCACTCTTTTAGCATTTATGTGCATAAGTCAAGACTGTTACGAAGGAGTAATCAGCTCTTCATCTCTTCAGCTCTTCATCTCATGGGCTGACAATAAACGAGGGAGTCCTAATTCATATCAGCGGCTTTCTCACTGGGTGGTAGATGCGATTATGTGTCACAAGGACAAAAATTTACCACCTCGACTTAGCGAGGACACTCCACACAAGGAATGGCCACATCCTGGGCTATGTTAATAGGGAGTTTCTATTCAGAACATTTGTGCTGTAGCGAGCTGTGCATCACTGCACACATTTGTGAGATATTATAGATTGGATGTGATGGAGTAATCTCTAGCTCATTCATTGTTCAGTGTGGTAGCGGTGCCTGCTATGTAATGCACCTCATTCAGGGCAAACTTACATATTTTAGAATTCAGTAAACACATTGTTCACTGTATTATGTTATGAAGTGCATGATGTTTGCTCAAGCATTAAAGCCATGATCACTGGTTTATCACCATCCTATGTTGCGTCTGTTCAATATGAGAGAGGTCTATATCCAACAGTACTGAATGGATGTTAGAAGAGAATGTAAGGTTGTTAGGTAACTTGCGTAACCCCGGTTCTCTGATAACAGAAGTTAGGTATCTAACCTCATAGCCCTTCTACACGTGAATGGTGAATAAGTTGTGTGGAGAATGACTGCTATCACATGCTATGCCATGTAGAACAGCGGGCTGCAGTGGGTTATATTTATCAGTGAGGCGGGACACTCTGATCGCTGCAGCAATTGGTCTGTCAGTCTGACAGACATGGTGTAGTTAGTGCTTCTGCAGTCGGTCAGTCATTCCCATAGTGAGATACATCACTTCTGCTATCAGAGAACTGGGGTTACGTAAGTAACCTAATGTTTTAAACAATGAAAGAGACTATATATCAAAGAGGATAGTAAGAAAAAAGTATCATCTAGTATTCCGACATCTTTCTCTATTAAATAATATCCCCAAAGGGTAAGATCATTTGTATGAGACATTGACATTTTTGTATTACTCTTCATAGAGCACTCACCTTAAGAGCATAAAGGACATTAGCTAAGGGAATTCATCTGAAAACATGCATTCCTTGTCATTTATAATATCAGTATCAAAACATTTTTAGAATACAAATATTGACTGAACTGACATTAATCACTTTACAAAAGTTAACAGCAATCTGAAAAGGATGAAAAGCACCTGGTCACATTTAAAAACCTACACATGTCCTGTCTCATGGGCTACAACAAAGGCAGAAGAGAAGCCGTCTTCATGATTGAGGGTGCAGCTGCGGACAGGGTGGCACATCCCGGTGACAGGGGCATATCCTGAGATTGAGTGAGTGACAGAGACAGACAGAGAGGATGAAACAGTTACTAGGGTTTATTTATTATGTCATAACTTGGGACTACATTCTGACAGCTTGCTACTTAGTGGTAATACTTTGAGCAGAGTGATGCTGACAACTCTGCAAAGAGCTGTCCACCAGAACTAATCATTTGTATTTTTTTTTTTTTTGGTTTCTTTCATTTGTTTTAGCCTGTTCTCTTTAATTATAACAGGTAATGACCCTGCAAAGCCTGAAACAAATAATAATCTGATATGTCTATTTATAAAAAAAAAAAAATGAATGAATGAATGAATGAATGAAAAAATCATATTTAATACTTTTATCATATTTTAAAGCTTTAATAGTTCTTAAAGTATGATATGGGAGAATACGAAGCTCATACTCCAGGAGGAAATAAACTATTCTATACAAAAGGCCCAAACTGCGCAAATATAACTATTTATTTATTCAATTAATTAATTTTATGGTGGGGGCAAAACATAATGCAATGCAATCAAGTTACGACTGAGAGATATACAAATACCTGTAAACTCAAATTTTTCACAAATGCTTGATGCATCATATTTGACACTGACTTTTTAACATGATTTTTCTGGAAAATTATCTACGCCTAACAAAACAACACCTCAATTTCTTTAATCTAGTAGTTCTAAGTGTTATTCTTGAAATATTGCTAACAATATAAAATTTATTTTTCAGTAAAGATTTATTTATTATATATATTTTATAGAAAAAAGATATGTGTACCACGTGACATTTTTAAAATAATACTAAAAGGCATTTTGCTTGCTAAAAAGTATAAACTATCAACAATACACTATCATAGCATAAACATTTTGTTAACAGTCTTAAAAATGTGCCTATCAAATGTGATACAATAGTCTTTTTAGGATTAACAATTCAAATCCACATTTGAAATACCATTTATTAGAGTGACAGCCACCCATATGTGTCAGTATGTCCCAGCACAATAGGATTTCGTCATTACTCCATATTTCATTGTGTTGAACAAAAACAGTTGTAGTATAATACAGTAAAGTGCATGTGCAATTGTTCAAAAGTAAAAATATCAATTGTTGTTACAGCTCTGAAATATGTTATTTTTAAATGACTGGGTAAAAATAATAATAATAATAATCCAACTGACATCTTTATTTAATCTAAATCTGTAATTAAAGTTTTAATTTAACACAATTTAATTTTAGTTATATAAATCATATACATATAATTGTATCATTTCATATCATTTAGATATATAATAATAATCATACACATAATTTGATTTAATAATATTCCAATTTGAAGCAAAAACAGAATGTTCTGACAAGCTTGTGAAATTATACCACGTAAACTTTTCAGAAGACAGTCAGCTTCATATAAACCCACAAATCAATATTGAGGATTTTCAATATTTTGTTTGTGCATCATGAACAGTGAGGGATCTGCCTGCTACAGTATTTTTTTCTGTACATCCATCTTTAGCATCTTTGGCCTGTGTTAATGTGCGTTAACAGACTACATATTTTCACATAAATTACATTTTTGAAAATTATTGCATTGCAACGTTTGTGCAAGACCAGAACAGAGAGATGCAATAAGGCAAAGAATTGCCGGTTGTCGATCGCGCAAAGGCCAAAATATATTTTGGTCATCCGCGCACCGACGGCATTACGTTTTTTTTCATCATCAAGAGGGCTCGCGCACAGCTGGGCACCCCATAGTACTGAGCATGTTAGCTCATCCGTCCGCGCTCATCTGCGGTTTAGTATATACTTTTGAAAGCTGTGCAGATGCTGCTGTGCGAGAGATGGTAAGGCACGCTGAATGTGAAGTGTACCCAGGCATTAAGTTCGGCCATCCTACACACATGTGACTGACCGCTTGCTCACAACAACAGGAGGAGGAGGGGTCAGTGTTATGCTCTACACAGCACATAGCCGGAGGGATTCCTACTTCTTCAGTCATTGAGGAGACATGAAAAACAGCGCATACTACTGGAACGGTATAATGGAAAATATTAGTGGTTTTGAAAACGACTATTAATTCTGTTTTAATATTTTTTTATTTTATTTTTTAAAACCTCTGTACAGCACTTTGGTTGCAACTTCTTTGGTTTTGAAATGTGCTTTATAAACTAAACTAAACTATAGCTGACATTTGAGGCTTAATACTATAGAAAAGCACTAAAAGTTTTTCTGTTAGAGTGTTTTCAGCTTTACTTACATATAAAAATGCAGCAAGTAGTTGTATCCAACAATGGTATAAATATCATTCAATGTAAATTGTGATAACCGTAAGTGAAAATCACAGTTACAATTTCAAGGGGATAATCAACTATTTTGATAACCGTGCAGCCCTATGTCATTTCAAACTTGTATGACTTTCCTCTGTGGAACATACTTTCAAGAATGATGGGGTCTAAAACATAATTGGACTCGATCCACTGATCACAAAAAGAAAAAAAGAAAAGAAAAAGAACTGAGACATTCTTATTTAATGTTACACAGAATAAAAATTTAAACAGGTTTGGAAGTTCATTTTTTAGCTCATTTTGGATAAACCAAATTTAAAACTCCAAAAGTAAAACAAAAAAATTCATTTTTCAAAAAGTGAGAGTGGCACTGAGAAGTGAATTATAATTCAAAGCAAGCAGCAACATGCTTTAAAAATGCTTCTTTGAGTGCAGTATTCAGTGTGAAACAGTATATTGTGACGGGTATCAGACCAGAAGAACTTTGTCTATTTTTGTTCAATCACAAGCACCATGCACCTCTAAGAATGAAACAATCTTTTGATGCAAGCCTACAAAACTTGGACAGGTGACTGACTGAAGAGCTCAGCTCCTAGGCTACATTTATATCTGGTGTCAATAGGCCAATAAAGCACATCATATTTGATTAACTCAATATCGCCACTGCCAGACAATGAATGCATTGCAGGTGAATGGAGAGGGATGATTAACGAGGGCTGTGAGTACATGCAGTGGCATGATAAGAGAAATGGGAGAGTAGCAGTGACAGCATAAACACTTTATGCTGAGATCAGTGCTCTTCTCAGGAAAAACTTGAGTTTTCCTGTCAGGCTGAATAGATGTTAAATGTGCACTGTGTGAATTTTGTCAGTGCTGAATGATATATGAGAGGACTGCTGCTTCAGCGGCCGCCTCCAACCTTAGACAACAAAATCCCTTTTTCCAATGTGCTTATGTAAGTGTGCTTTCATGTCTCTATGCTATCATTTTCCAATGCTGTGAACCCCTTTACAAATCCACAATCTGCCTAAAGAAGAGCTTGTACACCAACAAGCATTCTGTTAGGCTGGCATTTCATACAGCATTGATGAGGTGCTGAAAGGAATCCGGTGGGGACTGCAAGGGAGTATTATGGCACTTATCCACTGCATGGTACGGCATGGTACTGATTGGTATGGTTCACTTTGGGGGGGGAGAATCGTCACTACCTGCGTCCCTGAACTTGCAACACAAACACAACAGAACCACTAGATTTAAATTAGTCTCAGCCTCAGATGTCATACCCACGGATCGT
Organism: Carassius auratus; assembly: GCF_003368295.1. Classification (NCBI taxonomy): domain Eukaryota; kingdom Metazoa; phylum Chordata; class Actinopteri; order Cypriniformes; family Cyprinidae; genus Carassius; species Carassius auratus. The sequence goes on along the minus strand of NC_039272.1, from coordinate 11,563,283 downwards.
TGGCTTAACGTCTGATGCATATGGGACACAAAATTAGAAACACTTCAGAAGTGTCAAAGTTGTCATCGGATTGGTAGAATTTCCAGGAGATGTGAGTTTTGCATTCTTTAATGTTCTGGGTGGAGACCAATATGCCGTGGTGCCAAACCCCCTCACGAGAGAAGAAAACTGTGTCGACAAGCTTTTCTCAGGATCAACTAAACACTAGAGTTTCAAAAGTATTTGAAATATTTAAAGTTTGCGGAATATAATCTTTAAAATACGTCCAGCAGTTTTACAAACTGGTTTGTTATTGTGGCAACATTTCCACACCCGAAACTTGACGCTAAACGAAACGAACTGTGATTGGTTGTTTGACATGTCAGTCAAACGGCCTCATGGGCAGGCTTTGGCCAAGGAAAGCTGCTATGGATTCCAGACTTTCAGCAGTCAGTCTGAAGGTCTGGCTAAGCAAGACTAGATTTAAATCAGCACAGCCTGCGAAGGATCGAACGCAAATGTTTTGAACGAGCGCACCTTTTTTAACAACCAAAAAGTTGCTGTTTTGTTGTCTTTTGAGGAAGTACTGATGTTCCTCTTGTTGACAGCAGAGAATCATTGGGGCGACACAGAATGAAAAAAATTTCAGTAGAGGTGGCACAACCATAACAACATGTGAATAATCCCGCCCACTCTAAAGTGATACTAAACCATAGTGTAAACTCAGAAAAAGCCAAGCCGTGCCGTACTGAGCCATGCCGAGCCGAGTCATACCACGCAGTGGAAAAGCACCAATAGAGATAGACAGACAGTGAGAGAAAGACTAACCTTTTTCACAGTATGAACATATTCAAGATGTCTGGGTTTGGGTGTGGAAAATGCTATAGGACATGGCAGGGTTGAAAATGTTTGAAAGTCACAGGCATGTCAAGACCAAAGGTCAAACCTTGCATGCCAGTGGGGCCGAAGCCTTGCCGGGTCAAGAAGATGGCATGGTCGTGATGCTCGGAGTGCTCTGGATCCTCTTTCTGTTGGATGACTGCCCAGCGGCACACATTTTCCAGGCTTCGAGAAGGGTTGCCACCCTCAATGAGACTGATGGACTAGGAAATATATTAGAGACTCATTAGGGGACACATGCAGCATTCATTAATCTATAAAACACCTTAAACTGACTCACATCGATCACTGTGAGTCTGTTTATTTAATGTCTTCTAGATAAACTCCTGTTTACAAAACTTTACAAATCAAAGTTTTATATTTGAAATATAATAAAATCCATTTTGCCGGTTGTTGCTTTTTCCTACTACATTTGAATTATTACATTAATATGTATTTCCAATGCAGAGAACCACTGATGTTGCAAACCATGTTGTATGCAATTATTTGTGTATTACAATCTAGACATGAAATGACATCTGTGAATTTGTGTATTATGAGATTAGAAAATATGTATGTGTTATTGCATGGAAGTGTAAATAGCTGTGTACAGTAGAGAGATATTTAGGTACTCTCATAATTGGAGTAAAATAAGAGGATAGACTGCAGAAAGTTGTGCTCTTCCTCCAAACTTATTATTTCACATTTTTCAAACATTCTTTGTGGTGGTAAGTGACAAGTGCTGAAATGGGGGAGGGCTTTATGTCACAATACGTCTAGTGGGGAAAACAAACCTGTCACATATAACCCATTTAAGACTCTTGGGCAACTAAACTTCTCTTTTCCCAGCTGTAATAATTTTTTTAGGTGACTACAGATGTTTTAAGAACAACTGGCTTACTAGCAAAAAACTAGCAGGAGCTGTGGTGGCATGTTTACCTAAAAATGCAACATTAGAGTGTTATTATTGTTAACTTAAATAAAAAAAAGAGAAAAATATATGTATTTCAGATAGTTGTCAAAGCATTATTTCTCATTTCAATTAAGTTTAACTTGATGTACTAGCATAACTAAAACTGAAATAAAAAAATGAAAATGAAAACAAATAGAAAAAACTTATGTGTGTGTGTGAGTGAAATATTACATTTTAAGGATCAATTCTAACTATTAAATAGCACTGATATTACTAGCACATTGGCTGTTTATTAGTAATTATAAGGCAATTACTTAAGGCAATTGCTATTTTAATTGACCATATTTTCGATTGGTTACAATTGTTTTTTACCTAAATTTATTCACTTAGTATTTCTATAGGAGATCCTGTAAACAGAAATGTATGTACAGTTGTCATACTGTAAAAACTGCACAGTATGTTCAAATGCAAGAATATAAAATGTTAAGGCATCTGGCTATTAATGACCGTTAATAAAGTGTCAAAGAGAGCGTGGTAAATGTCACAAAAACATAACAATGACATAAAACACTATCTTACATAAAGTTATATGTACATAAAAAAATGACCTATTACGGTTTATAAAGGACTTTTGTTTTTATGTTTTGAGATATTTAGTAGTAATATTTAGTAGTAATATTTAGTAGTAATTTACCTTAGCATATCCGAGCATGATCATCCTCACAAGCACAACATTAATGTGCACTCCCAATGATTCATCATGGTAGATCTCATTCACCTGTTAACACATGATAAAAAAAATGCATTATGCATGTTCTCCTAAACTCAACATACATGTAATAAAACAACACAACACTGATCCTTGCACAAAGTGTGGGGATGGGAGAATATCAGGCAAGGGATACAAACTGGGTCATTCTCCACCTAGTCATCTATGACAGCTATTGATTTGATCATCTCTAGGAACTGCAAAAAAACAAAAACAATGCTACTTCATTCCATTTCCAAACCCTCACCATGACTGACAATGAGCAAGAGAGACCAAAGATTTTTCTACAACAGCATCAAGATAAAAAGAGCAGGAGGAAATGGGATCTCGGAACCATAAGAGTGACTTTCTAAGGCACAGAAGGCGTTTTTAGACAGGCTTTGGGGCTACAGTTGGCATGGAAAAGCCTATGAAAGGTCGGTAAATGAAAAGAACCCAGTGTTGAGCTGGTCATACAGAGGCCTTTTAAAGGTTCAGATGTTTTTCCTTCCTCACCTAGCTAAAAGGCTGCTGTGTGGGGTGCTGCATTTTGGAGGCACAGTATTGCTTTCTGAATGCAGGGTGTAGTGCTGTATCGAATTACTACATCCTAAATGGTACAAATGTTTCATCAAGACTTTATAGAGCTTATGGACACACATAATCCAAGTTTTCTTGCTGTGGTGCAGATATAATGTAATAAAATTCTATACTGATATAAAACAAACACCTGTTATACTAATTAAGTATTTTGAAGTTCTGGTCCAATCAACTAAACATTTTACCGTTGTTCTCTTGGCATTGACACCAACTGACCAAGTTAAGCAGTTTCTAGCATATGATTCTGTAAACAAAAAGTTCAGATTGTCCTGATATTCTGTACAGCAGAGAAGAGACAACTGTGGTGGAACTAAATGCACATCTGTGTTTAATTTATGAAAAAAACTCTTTTCTTGTAAAGAGTGTGAACAATCAGAGGGAATATTATGTCCAGGCAAGCTGGAGATCTGCTATATGGTCACTTTGTCCTGCCATACTGCACTGGAAAAAGAATCACACCATTTTAAATAACAACAATAATAATAATACTAATCAAATTTTATGTGTTATGAACTGTATACAGTTTCTGTACACAATCAGACAAATAAGCATGTGATAAAAAAGATAAGTATAATAAACAGTGTCACCATAAAGGTAATTTTGGATACAAAATATACAGCAAATGTTTTTTTTGTTATTTTATCCTAAACCTTGTAGAGGCTGTACGATTCTGCACCCAGGAGGGAAAGGTGAGAAAAGCCAATTATGACACAGGAAAAAACTGCACTACTTTTGTATGCATGTTTGGACAGCTTTTAAAAGAAGGCCAGGGGCATAGAAAAAAAAAAAAACTCTACCTCAGAAGATCTGTGTTGATGTAGTGATTTGTTTTAGGGAGCAACACAAAATGTACCCGTGCGAATGATTAAATTGTTCACTGGCATATGAACACAGATTACCTTGACGCTCTAAATCAGCAGAGAGTGGTAAGTCTCTTACCAACTGCCCCCTCTCTTCTCCCCAGCCATCTCATGCAATTAAACAGAAGTTCTGTCTGAAGCAGAAAATTGTCCTCTTCAGGCAACAGGGCTTTAAATAAGCACACAAGGGGACTAATCAAAGACGTCTGCATGTGTGAAAGTTGTAGCAATGTTGCATTTTTATACCAAACTCACTTCCAAAAGCTCAAACCCACTCCAGTTTAGAGAGGAAAAATCTATGTGATTACAGAAAAATAGCAAATAGGTAAATGAATGAATGAATGAATACAAAACTGAATATCAGACCCACAAGAGTGGACTTCTGAGGCATAGAAGGCATTTTTGGACAGATCTTAGGACTGTGTTTGGCACAAAAAAATGTAAGTAAATAAATAAATGAATGCAATCATAACACTGATTTTATTTATTTATATATTATGTGTCCGTCACAGAATTATCTGTATGTGCAGGTATAAAACATCCAACGCTACTGACATCAGGGCAGAGATCTCTGTCCTGTGGTGTACTTATGAGTGAAAGAAGAAGGGAATTGTGGGTACTATCGATGGGCCAATCATTAGTCTGGGTTTATTAAACATTATAGTGTACATTTCATCAACGCACTGGTGAAAAGGGCAGCAGGGACACCTACTGGAGAAAGGACTTCTGAAATAAGGAAACTTATTTGTAAGCTTTACAAGTGTATATTTCAATTTTCATCTATATTCATGCTCAAATACAACACATTTTGTCTGTGCCTTGTTGTATATATTATATATAGCTGACATTAATTCTTGCAAATTGTTCAAGCGAAACTAAGGGTTGGTTGCACTTTATCCTGTTACATTTTGCTACCAATAAAAGGGCAACATGAATACTCTAGACATAAAGAGCTTACAGTCATTGTGTGTCTACTTGAAGCCCATAGTATATTTGCTTACTCTCTAAAGCCTGGTGAGTGATGCTGTTTTCTATACAGATTACCCAGAGCGTCTGTGGATGTGTTTCATAGCTCTTCTCAGAACTGCACCATTTACTAAATGAGGATTATGTCAATCTTGCATACATAATGGTCTTAACAATGGAGATTCAATTTCAATGAGACATGACCACATCTGGACAATTTCACGCCTCATACAAGTTCACTCTCTTTATAGCTTAATGGCATATTTGCGTATAAGCTGGACTGCTGCCATCCACTTTCTGTAGTCTGGCAGAGGGCTGTTTTGTCATCAGTAAATTGTCTTGAAATTAATTCCTTAAATATGGACACTTAGGCACCTGTGACTTCAATTTACCTGTATGTCAGAGGACTGAGTCAAGAGGAGAGTTAATACATTTATGAGGAGGAAAAGAACTGATTGCTCAACAGTAAAGATGGCATCATGGTCAGAGAGTTTTGAGACAGTTGAGGGGATTTGTGGGATATAAATCTAGCAGTCCAAATGTGCTCAATATTTGGGAGTGTGTTTTCTTGGAGTTTTATAAAATATTGTTTAACAAAAATTTAAATAATTTAATAGTATTTTATATATATATATATATATATATATATATATATATATATATATATATATATATATATTAATATTATCAATATTTATAATTATTAAAATTAATTTTTTGTAGCACTTTAGTATAGGGACTTCAGACTAGTTTGGGAAGAGAGGAATTTTTTCTATTATTCTATTATTTTTAAAGAACTGTAACCATGAGCAATGTCTAAGTTTCGGTAATGAAAACGGTTCTGGTGCGACATGTGATCAAGTGCTGTGAGAAGACTTGTGCTGGCATTTCCTGTAATGGATGTCACAAACCAAATAACAGAAATGCCGACCTGCCTCTTTAATTACTGAGCACAATGTTTCCAATGATGCGCACTCCACAGAGGCACCACGCCACATCCCTTCTTTAACTGCCGAACACATCATTTTCCACGACTGTACGTGAACTGGCACCTTTGAAAACTGTGCACGTCATTTTGTCTGGCTGTGCATGTACCGGCAGCTCCTGCTGCCACTAAATTACATTATATTTGTCCCATAATGTTATTAATATACACAATGACTTCAACTTTGTCCACTAAATAAATAGACTGCTATTTTTATTTAGGTATGAGGGTTAGATTATTTAGTGTACAGTTCATCTCAATAATAATAAACAAAGTGATAGAAAATTATTATTTTCATGCATTTTAAATGTTTAAGAATGTGGAAACTAGGGGTTGCACGACTACTGATTTCTGCTAGTCAATTTCTTATTTAAAAAATACTCGAGTTACTCGACTAGTCATGGTTCATGCTGCTGTAAATGAAAATACATGAAATAGTTCATATCAATAAACGCTTATTAATTATTACATAGCCTTATGCATCAATAACATATGTAAATTGTCAAACTTTAAAATGATCACATTAGGTATTTAAATTTGTATGTAACAGCCAGCATTTGTATCCCTATTTGTATCTGTAACAATCACAACATTTTTCATATGTGCATTCATATACAACGCTGTACAGTACTTGTTAAGACCATTATGTCTATCTTTTTTTTTCATAGTTATCTCTGAACAACTATGCTGTGTTAAACTAAAATAATTATTAATTACTAAAATAATATTTATCATGCAAGCAGAGAGATGTCATGACAAACGTTTAAGGATCATTTGAACTCAAAACTGAATCAATTCAATGTGCATTTAAGCGAGTCTTTTTGTGAACTTCACTAAACAAATGTGCGTTTACCACACAAACCAGTAAAAGATAAAGATACAAACAGTAGGCCAAATACAAACATTGTAGGCCAAATAGAAAATGTATCTGTATCTAAGTTGATTATTAGCCTACTCTTGAGAGAAAACTGGTTCGTGTTTTGTAATTTGTATCATATCGTAAACTAAGGTTTGAATCACTGCCTTTACAAATAATAGAACTTGTATGATGTATTATTATAGGTGATATTACTCGTGCCAAGCGCTGAATTCTAAAAGAGATGCACGCAGAGGCAACAGCAATGTGGCGTTTGATTTGCGCTCACTCATAAAGTTTACATTTATTCACTTCACACTCTATTGCGTGACTTTAGAGGTCTGTGTATAAGATTGCGCTGATCCCCTGGCTCAACTGTTATCTAGCAAACACCAGACTGTGCCAGCCTCAGCCGATTATTCAGGCAGAATTATTGCTGTTCTGTTATTCGTTTTTGAAGCCATTATCCATGTCATTCCGAATAAGGTATGCTTCGGACAGACCACTAATTATTGCATTACTTATTAAAATTTTACATGCAACACAGATAAGGTCATTGGAACTGACAGCTACACCCAATATTGTAATCCTAAAATTCAAGTACTTGCAAACACTGTGCATGCATTATGGTTAATGCATGCTCGAGTAGTCGATTGTTTCTGACAGTGCCGACTAATGGCTGAAGTAGTCGATCACTCGACTACTTGACTAGTCTATGCAAGCCCTAGTAGAAACCACTTATTGCATCACACCATCTCCTGACTGCATTATCGTTTGTAAAATAAGGGCTTTATGGAGTGTGTGTATACATAGGACTAAGTTTATATTTCATAAATTTAAGGAAATGCACAAGTGTCTTAGCCCTCAAGGGACTTTTTGGCCAACCAGCTTATTCCTGATACCAAAGCCTAGTTATGAAGATCCGTATACTGTAATATATGTTTAATTTTGACATTGCCAACATTTAAATTAAGTTGACAATAAGTAATAAACAGTAATCATTCTAATAGTTGTTTTGATTTTAATGGAACCATTAGGCAGAACCAGAAACTAGAACCGAAAATTTCTAACGATTCCCAACCCTGACAGGGACCAATTCTCACTTTTAACAAGTTGTTTATTAGCTTTGCTATTATTAACATATTGGCTGCACATATTGGCTGCATGACCATATTCTACATCTCTAATCCTATACCCAACACCAAAACTTAACCACAATCTTACTATAACTATAAATAAGCAGTAAATTAGCAATATAAGAAGGCAAAAAAGAGACAAAAGTCATTAGTTAATCGTTTGTTAATGGCGAGAACTGGACCTTAAAATAAAGTGTGACCAATATTATTAATAACCTTGTATTATTCTTGCAATGGCCCCGTCACAGGAAAAATAAGAAGTACAAATTTATATAAATGACTTAATTTATTTTATACATAATACTGTAAATATATAATATAAATATTATATTGTAAATAATATTGTAAAACTAGAACCCAGAAAATACATCCAATAAATCTTCCTGTTGAGCCCTGCTAAGGATGATGGGATACTCACAATGTTCATGAGGGTAAGGAGATAGTTCTGCACATGCTCTTTCCCATGGAAACGGACAACAGTATCATCTACACCAAGCAGCACCTCAATGCTGTAGTCATCGTCACCAGCGTTTCTCCGTCTCCTGACTGTCCGGTTGACTTGTTTAGCAATACTATCCAGCACCTTTGGTGCATCCAATTCAGGCTCTGCAAAAAAAAAAAAATGATTAGGCTCAAGACAGCACCTTATCTTGATCATTTGGCAACAAGAACATATTAAACAGAAAAAAAGTCCTCTTTGCTTCATGAAGACCTAGTGTTTTGCAAGTTTTTTCACAAAGTCCAAGTGGATACCAGCCAAGAACCACAGAAAGCAATCCAAACAAGGGCTCTCCATGATCCAACATCAATACACGCTATGAACCAATGTCTTTTTTAAACACTGATGCTAAAATAAATATTTTAAACATGTTGCTTTCTGGATAGCTCTGGTCTACAGTGTAGGGATTGTGAGAAACATTCCTCAGCACCTACATCCCGTCATGACACACGCATTCTTGTGTGGCCCAAATCCCAGAAGAGTAAACACGGTCTCTAAAGTTCCACTTCAAAAAGCACAGGGCTTCCCCTCACTCTCAGACATGCTGTGTGTCCCTTAGCAGGTTCCCCGGTCCACAGCATCTCCATGCACACCCTCATTTTCCTGAGGGGCTGCCATTCACAAATGGCAAAGTGATGATAGCACACACATGGCAAACCTGTCTAACCCGCTGGCCTCAATTCTAAAAATTACTTTTGATGGCAAATGAGACCATCCAGATCACCAGTGGAAATCTACCATGTCTAGACTGCAAAATGGAGCCTCACTGCAGCCAATAAAAGTGCAAGGTTATAAGCTCTGAGGTTCAAAATGTGTTACTCCAGAAACCTTTCAAGCATTTCAAGGTTTGTTTCGGCTTAATAAAAACAAAAATATTTTTAAAAAATATTGGTAATCAAAGTTGTGGTGCCCATTGACTTCCACTGGAGGTACAAAAACACATTTTCTAAATATTTTATTGTATGTTCCACAGAGTCATACAGATTTGCAAAGACGAGTAAATAAAAACATAATTTTCATTTTTGGGTGAACTATCCATTTAAGGAGATGATGTGTACATATTTATGGATTGTTCAACCAAAAATGAAAATTCTGTGATTAATTACTCGGTCCCACTTTATATTAGGTGGCATTAACTATTATGTACTTACATAAAAAAATAAGTACAATGTACTTACTGTGTTCATATTGTATTGTAAAACACTTTTGCTGCTATTGAGGTGGGATAGGGGTAAGGTTAGGGAGAGGGTTGGAGGTATGGGTAAGATTAAGGGTGGGTTAAGGTGTAAAGTATCGGTCAACAGTGTAATTATAAATGTAATTACAGAAGTTAAATACAGATGTAATTACATGTCGTTTTTTTTTTTTATATGAGTACAATGTAAAAACATGTATGTACACAATAAGTACATTGTACTAAATTATTAATTAAAATGTAAGTACATAGTAGTTAAGGCCACTTAATATAAAGTGGGTCCAATTACTCACCTTCCTCACGTTCCAAACACATAAGACCTTCAGAACACAAACAAGATATTTTTGATGAAATCCAAGAGCTTTCTGACTGTGCATAGCCAGCAAGGCATCTAACACGTTCCCTAAAGTCCCAAAAAGGTATTAAAGATATTTTTTTTAAATTGTCCATTTGACATCAGTAGTTTAACACTGTTTATGAAGCCCGAGGTGGGCACAAATACATCAAAAACTATTTTGTTACAAACTACAAATACTGGCTCATGAAATGTAACAAAATATAATACAAAATACTAATGTGAAAAATGTATTTAAATAAAATACAAGTAATTAGTATTTTGAAAATACAAAAATACACAATAATCTTAATATGTCTTTTTTTATTACTGAAAGGTCAATAACACAAATAGTAGCAATAAAACAAATATGAGAAATGTGTAAAAAAAATAAAAAAGCAAAATAAAAAAGCATGGGCATTTCTCTAAATCTCAACAGGGCCTGAAATAGCTCCCTCTGACGTAAATGGCATGAATAGCTGAGTTCACATCAATGGTGTGGTAGGCTTCCCTTAATAGCAAAACTTTATTGAAAGGTCAATAACAGAAATAGTAGCAGTTGCAATTTACACAGCCATAATTCAAATTACTACACACCAAAGAGTAAGCTCTATTAATAAAACATTTAGCCAGAATGAAATCTATTCACTTTAAATCAATTACTTCTTCATAATTACTACAGGAAAATGCACACCATATTGCTTTACTGAATGTACGTTAAATTAATGCCTTTAAGCCTACTACAGTAGGCCTATAGCCTGACCTTTAAAATGGGTTTTGAGAGTGGTAGTATATATTATCCTCCCGGGACCCCTACCTCACTAGGTAATCAGCTCATTAGCTCAGATCAGTGGAGAACTAATGTATTACTGCAGAAAATGTTGGGGATAAGCTAGTACTCCAGGGGGGTAAAAATAACAGACCGAGAATTTTCATCACAAAATCAAAATTCCATTTTAATCATAATATATAGGATTAATCATATTAATCATAATATGTGTGGGTTTGTTTTACACTCGAGACTCTAACTGCCCTGACCGCGTACAGTATGTCTACCACTACAAACTACCACATTCAAGGTCCATAAAGGTAGTGAGGACATGGTTAAAACAGTCCATGTGATGACTATTTTAACAATGTCTTTAATACCTTTTTTTAGACCTTGATAGTTAGTGCATTGCTGTCTATGCAGTGTCAGAAAGCTCTCGGATTTCATCAAAAATATTTTAATTTGTGTTCTGAAGATGAACAAAGGTTTGCAACAACCATAAAAAAAGATCTTTAAACATACAAATCTCAAAGTCCACTCCAAAGGGAGATATTTAGTTTAAAAAAAAAAATCCCTTTTCAAGAACTACATTGAACAGCTCGTTTGGAATACAGCGTTTGTTTTCCGGGTTTTGTGATATCACAAAGAGACTCATTATAATATATAAAAAAAATAAAAAAATACAGCCTACAGTAATTCGAATGGTTGGGGGATCAGGAGGGTTGATGTCAAGGTTAGAACATGCTAATAGCTGCCAGCTAACCAATCATATCACATCTTTTTTTTCGGAAGGCGGGCCTTCATCAAACCCGGAACTAATCAAGCCATTTTTGCGAGGATGGGGAGAAAGATATTGTAATAATTTAAATTATGTAAAAAAAAAAAACAACTTATAATGCGTTTTTCAAACCACCAAGCATACAAGCATGTTCCAGTACAACCCCAAAACAAATTCAAGACATTGTAACGGAGCATAATAGGACCCCTTTAATAAATAATAACGTTTTTCCATTTAGGTTTTACCAGGTCTCAAAGGAAAATTTATTAAAAAACATAATAAAATGTCTTTCTGAAAAAAAAAAAAAAAACATGTTCAGGTTTAGGATTAAGGAACAGAAAATGTCATTACCTCAGTATAACAACAACCAAAGTTAAAGGAAGGTCCCCACCATGACAAAAAATAAATGAGTGTGTGTGCTTGTGTTCACCTCCACTCTTATCTCATTTCAATTCTTCGCTCGTAAAACATCGACCCATGACTGTGGGTTAGCCTTGCCAGCCTTGCTCTGAACAATAAAAACCCAGGAGGCAGTAGACTGCTGTGGAGGAGAAACCGGATGCAAACATGGCATCTTTTAAAACGATGACACAAAGAAACGAACGGAGCACCTTGAGTTTTAACACTTTGGTTATACATTCTTTTAATGCTACACACAATTACCACATGGCCTCCCCATATTTCAGTGCTGAACATCAAATACAATTTATCTCCCAGAGCAAAAGTCTACTTAAAAGATTAATATACATAAAAGCACAATTTTGCATGATTACATGTATACTATTATTAATGTAAAATTGCACATGCTGTCATGATGAAAGCATTTGTAATAGGACTAAATGAACTAACTGAATTGACAGCTTCCTTTATCATCATGAAATCTGCTTACTCTGACGTTATTTGTTAAACAAGTTGGGCATGCTAAAACCACTTAGGAATCCAATTACATTTTTAAACAAGGATATAAAATGCTTTAATGCAGTATATCCTGACAAGAGCAGTGTGACTGGATTTCACTGCTTTTTCCTCTTCTGTCTCGGTTTCAAATATAGGGCCCTCTGGTCTCCTCACAGAAAACTTGTGTAAGGATTAATGACCATCATTTTCTTTCATGGTTTAAGGTGGTTTTCCTTCCCTGGAAGCATGAACAATAAGCAGGCAACAGTGTGCTAATAACAAACAGCATCAGGATCAAAAGATGCTGCAGGAGCCAGTTTTGGTGGAATTCTTCCACTTGGTGCTCATGGATAACACCACTAGCTGTGATCTAATGTGCTGGGAGCAACTTTAACTCTTTGTTAGGACATAATACAACTCTTGTAAAGGAGAGTAGCTGAGGAACGACAGCAGGGGGCTTACTGTATGAAGGCTTCAAGAACACGCTTGTTGGCCTTATTTGAGACTGTCAAGTTAGCTTTAACTTGTAATTGTGAACATAAATATCTTCTGGTGATCTTAATTAATTCTTATTTTTGTCTATTTGTTCAAATGGTCCTCGTGCATTAACAAAAGAGCTTATATCCATTATGCTGAAAAGTCTCATAAGACATCAGATAAAACAGAAACTACTCTTCAGCTATCAAATTCACAGAACCAATTAAGACAAGAGAGAAAAACTATTTTCTTTAACCCACTGAGACTTGATGCCAGCTATGATATCTATTATTAATGGTTCTGTAGTTCAGAATCAATAGGAACAGAATGTCCAAACATGTCTATGACTATAAAAATACTGTATGAAATGTATGCTCAAAACTATTAATAAAATACATGCAGTTGGCCAACTGTGGATCATACTGTACACTGGGCTAGTAAGTTCATTCTGGCTGTTCAATAACTCAAGACTTTTCAATGCATGGAAAACCCTGGGCTGTCATGTTTTATAATGAGGTATGATTTGTAGTTTTGGCCTCACAAGTCTACAACTGAAAATGTCTAATTTGACAGCATAATTAATGAACAATAGACAGTCACAGCACAGCCCTACTCCAGTCTTCAGTGTCACATGATCCTTCAGAAATAATTCTAATATGCTATAATATGATTTTTTTTACAAAGTGTGGTTCTTTTTTCATGAGTGCATTTATTTGAAATAAAAATGTTAAATATAAATGTTTTACTGTCACTTTTAATCATTTGGATGCATTCTTGTCGAATCAGTTTCAATTTCTTAAGAAATGAAAAGGCTTGATGAACTGAGAAACTAAAATATAGACATAATAGAGGTCACTGTACTATAAAAACCAAACAACACCTTGTGGAATGTACAACTCTATGATGTAATAGTGTGGCTAAACACCACCTCCACAGAAGAAGATCAATGCCTGCTTCTACAACGCTGCCTGTTTAACCCTGCCCACCGATTTGCGTATGTAGTGTTTATGAGAGAGGCAAATGAGCAAGTCTATGCAGAAACCAAACGATAAAGTTGCTCCAAAGACAACGCTGAGCAGTGCCAAGTTGTGAATTTTTGCATTGGCTTCAACAGCACGTCCTTCTGTTTCAGACACGCTGCACGGATGCACTGTTTTTGTTCAAATCAAAGTATAAATACACTTAAAACATAAAACATATCCTTGTGTCGTGGCTGACACAGAATAGTGTACACTGCTTGCTTTCTGCAGATATTCTCCAAAATAGTGCTACGGCGATGCAGAGACACACCAAGGAGACAAATTGACAAATTGTTTATTTTCTTTGCTTACAAAAACTATTATTGTTGCTTCATAGAATTATGGTTGAACCATTGATGGCAGATGGGCTATTTTGACGATGTCTTTCATACTTTTATGGACCATGACAGTGTAAGCCATATCACCCTGCAGCCCAAGACTGGTTTCCCACTGAAGCTAAGCAGGGTTGAGTCTGGTCAGTACCTGGATGGGAGACATCCTGGGAAAACTAGGTTGATGCTCTAAGAGGGGTTAGTGAGGCCAGCAGGGGGTGCTCACCCTGTGGTCTGTGTGGGTCATAAAGCCACACTGTAGTGATGGGGACACTATACTGAAAAAATGCACAGTTTTTCGGATGAGATGTTAAACCAAGGTCCTGACTCTCTGTGGTCATTAAAAATCCCAGGATGTTCTTCGAAAAAGAGAAGGGGTGTAAACCCTGCATCCTGGCCAAATTCATGGCCATCATGGCCTCTTAACCATCCCCATACACTGACTGGCTTCATCACTCTGTCTGCATAACTGCATACTTTCATGCACAACCGGTCAGCACCTTGTCAGATGCACGGGTAAATGCCAATACATTATTAAGAAATTAATTAGGCTAGGCTATATGCCTTACTCCAGCTGCTGTTTAAGTTGTCACATTATTGTTTGTGCCTGTTCTGAATCTTTTTTTATTCATGTAGCCTGATGTTGTGGGCTATGGATAGTGGCACTTCATATAAGCTGCTATTCATGCAAGTTGATAACCTGCTGTTTCAAACATTAAGTAAAAAAATAAAAAATAAAAAATAATCCAGACAGTCCTGTTTATGACTGTTACTGTTAATACATTTGTGATTGAATCTCCATTACGGTGTTTTTTTTTTGGTTTTTTTTTTTGATTGTGTGTTTGTTTTTAATGTGAGGGGGGTGGGCATATAGATATTTGAATATATTTGAATACATTGCATGATATTCGATATCTGTTTGAATTAGATTTTTCTCAAAAGTGACAACCCTAATTGAAGGGCAGAGAAAGAAAGAGTACAACTTTACAATCCATATACTGTCTCTTGTAATCGCTCAATCAGTGTTTCAGCCATGCAAAGACGTCAATATAACGTCTTATATAACGATGTCATGAGAATCGTATCAAATCTTGAAATTTCTGTGAAAACCCAGCTCTAATTACTACCGAAGATTCAAAGCTCCAAAATTGTTTTGCATATATGTTGTTGTTGTGGATTATGCTGTAAATATAACTAATTAATTAGCCTTGTACCACGCTACAATCCATCACAGTCACAAAAGGTCACAAAACGCTGGATTTTTGGTAGTTCCTAGGATAGCAAAGTCCACTAAAGGAGGCAGAGCTTTTTTTGTAACTGCAGTTGTATCTGATCAAATGTGCATCATTATTATTCTTTAGTTTTAGTTAAACTAATACATTTTACTTTGTTGGAACAGAAGCTATGCTAATTATGTCTCTATTTGTTTCTCTGTTTTCCAACGGCATTTACATCCCGTGGTAACTAGGATTTACAAAAGCTTCAGTCTGGATCCAGAACACCTGAGAAGAGATGATGCTGACCCTGAAACAACATACAGAACTAACAAATATTGCTACATACTATGCAATCACATAATAATTGCTGTTAATAGTGTTCATTGTCTGGTTGACTACATCTTGTATACATTTTTCTGAAAATTCCTTCACCACGCTACTACTAAATATTGTAGAAACTTAATTTTCTGTAAAGTTGCTTTGCAGTGGTTTGTATTGTAAAAAGTGCTATACAAATAAACTTGAATTGAACTGAATTGAATTGAATTGAATTTAATATAAGTTTGTTTACTGGGTTCAGCTCTCAAAGGCCTTCTCTCAGCCTTGCATAAGACACCATGAAAGTGGAAGAATGAATGTCTATAATTCATTCATGAGGATGAAAACCTCATGTGGTGTGTTATCCTTCACAAATATTGCCCGTTACGTTTCAGTGAGTGCATGGAGCTTGAAGGATGATGGGATATGTCATATCTGATGACTACACAGAGACACTGAGACAACTCTATTGCCTGTTATGCTTTGTTTTCCAGCATAGAGTGGCCCATGGGGATGACCTCTTAACAACACAGATGTAAACACCCCAGACACACACACAAAGACAGAGGGAGAAACTAGCCATGAAGTTCTTTTGCAGACAACATTTTGTCTCCCCAAAACAA
The DNA here is from genome assembly GCF_003368295.1 of Carassius auratus. Taxonomy (NCBI): domain Eukaryota; kingdom Metazoa; phylum Chordata; class Actinopteri; order Cypriniformes; family Cyprinidae; genus Carassius; species Carassius auratus. Next base: position 11,546,903 of record NC_039272.1, on the reverse strand, counting down.
AAACAGATGTGTCCACTGACGGAAATGCAGCTAGGACCTAATAATAAGCATAAATAAGTCAGGTACATTTAAAACATAAAACTCTTACTAGAAAACAAACATTAAAACATTACATATAATAAAGACACCAGGAGCCGCAAGATAAACATCGGTACATAAAAAGAAAAACATTATAAAGAGTCTATTAACATTCACAAAGTAAACCAGCTGATAACAGCATAAATGCATAATATTAGTGCCTTGAAGGAGGTTTTTACTCATTTACAACTAACAAGTGGGCCATGAAAAGTAACTCTCTACATAATATATACCAATCAGTATCTCAAGTGGAATACATTCTTGGATGATAACCCCAGTCACTGGGCATGATCTCTGCCTAATTTCTCTCTTTTCTTTTATTTATGTTAATAAATTACTCATGGAATAAAATACCCAGCAGTTATGACATCATTCTGTAGGCCAAGAATTCAACATTTTTTGTCTATTTGCCAGTGTCTAATTCCAGCATACCCTGCACAGACAGGAAAGAAGAAGGGTATTGTGGGATGGTAATACAGACGGTCCTTTTTAACTGCCAGATGGCATAGCAAATGGGTGATTCAATGGAACAGAGACAGAGTAACTTCCCAACTCTAATGACACATTCAAATGATGTAAAATGCTTTCAAGGTTGCCCTCGGCTTGACACACTTCAGAGCCAAGACTAGAGGAAAATTATAACAATGGCTCATGGAATAAATGCATCAACTATTATGACTTATTTTTTAAAGGGAATATGGAAAGAACAGTGCCTGAATGATTCATTTCACAGAACAATTCTCTTGAGAGGATAATTGTGCCAATTCACTACACATAACACACAATATTCTCCTGTTGACTTGCTGGAGTTGTACTTTGACAAGAAAGGTACTCTGATGGAGAACTGGAGGTCTGCACATACAGTACCTCTCCGTCTCTCTGATTAAAAGGTCAAGCTTGGCAAAATAAGCTGTTGGTTTTTCCAATATTCACATTTTCCTTGAGAAGATGTACACATTGCTAAATGAGAGCCATGGCTGATATTTATGTGATCGCCTTTTTAAACTTTGCATTAGCCATTTATCAGAATTCATTGTGTGGCGTTTAGTTTAATAAATGTGAGGAGCTCCTCAGCCGAGGAACCCATTTCCCATCATTAAACATTAATATTTCATTACAAAAGGAGGCTTTAGCCAAGAATAACTGATGGAAGCATGTAATTCTCTCTTTGACTTGAGGGTCAAAATCATTCATAGTACAATACTGAAGGAAGAATTATGGAAACCAAAATCCAAATTCATTAATTATCTTCATACAATATGATGTACAGTAGAAGCGATCAGGTATGATTTCCAGTTTCCTGCTTCAACTAAAGCATTAAAGAATTAATTTAAGATCCCCAGGTAAGATCAGTGCCATATCTCATTAAACTTGGGGGATTTTTAAACCAAACAGTATATATCTGAAGTTTGCAGTAGCTTACCCAAAGCTTGCAAAACCCCCAAGCAAAGCACCAAACCCCCAACTGCTCCCCGGGTGCCGAAGCATAAATGGCTGCTCACTGCTCCGGGTGTGTGTTCACTGCTGTGTGTGTGCACTTTGGATGGGTTAAATGCAGAGCATGAATTCTGAGTATGGGTCACCATGCTTGGCAGTATGTCATGTATACTCTCTGTACTGTGCCTGGAGTTCGTCCATGGCTAGGGCATTCCTTTACCCAATACTCAGGTATGTCCCTAAAGCGCCCACTTCATGGCTGGGTCCCATTTTACTGCAAGTCTTTTGTCCTACTCACTTCCTGGGAATGCCTGGGAAGAATTAATCTACTCTGCCTACTCTGAGAAAGGGTTTCAGCGACCAAGCAAACCCTGAGTCGGTGGATGGTTGAGACCATCACACTGGCTTATGAGTCCACTGGCCTCCAGTCACATGTAGGGGTCAGAGTACAATAGACTCAGTGGTCGTGTCCCTTCAAAATGTTTGTGCAGCGGCAGGCTGGTCCTCTGCGCATGCATACATCCATTTCTACAGCCTGGACCTGATATCTATCCCAGGGTCCCAAGTTCTCTCTGCTTGATGTGCTCGCCAGACACAAACCAGATAGGTATTCTTGTTCCCAAAGTTTTCAAAACAGTTCAGGGAACACCTCAAGGTTATGTATGTAACCATGGTTTCCTGAAGGGAACGAGACGCTGCGTCTCACTGCCATACTCCCTGCAGGTGCTCACTTCCGCAGAAGCTTACATCTGTGCTTGCCAGATGCGCCTTTATGCTTCTCAGTTGCTCACATCACCCTGCTCAGAACGTGGTCTTGCCATGGAGAATTCCCAAAGCATTCCATGCAGCATCTCGTTCCTTTTGGGGAACCATGTTTACATAAAAGACATTTTCTTAGACATGACACTTGCATCTTACCACATGGAGGGCCATCAAGTGATGCTAGAAGCCCTATTTCATTCCACAGTATTTTAATGACAGCTTTAACTCATCCATTTGGTTGCCCATTTTTGTACTGGTTAATTTGTAACATAAAAGGACAGGAGTCATTTGTAAGGGTTAATTATTAAAGTGGTTAGAGTATTAGATAAGTGAGAACATAAAAAGTCCCTTCACTTGCTTCTAAACAAAAAAAAAAAATCCTACAGTACCTTGTGAATATAAGAATTTGACTTAATAACAAGACGTTGCTATCATCATGTAATTTTCCAAGATCCCTGATCAAGAAATTTTCAATAGCATCATAATGAAATATCTGGCAACTGTACATGGGTGGCTAAAGACTGCTAATCAGCAACTGCTTAATCCCATGCAAATCGGCCATGTCTGTAATTTGTAAAGTAAAAATTTGGAGGGTTTGATAGTATTTTGGGTGCTGTCATCATATCTCCACACCATACTATTTGCAGAAAGAGAAAGATGAAAAGGTTTTAAGGTTAGTGTTTATTCTGACCTGGTGAAATGTAAATGACAAGGTGCAAAAAACTATATTTCTATTTTAAAAATCAATCTGGACCATGGAACAAAACTCTCAAAGCTTTGATATCCGGGTATCCGGGAGATAAGTCAGTGAATTCAAGTAAAATCACAGGCTTCGGTTATCCCGTGTGAATGCACCACACGAAATTAAGATTTATTCAAAAAATCCTGTTTGAATAGGACTTAAGATGATGCCAGACCTCATCTCCTATGACTTTGTTTATACTAATGCAAACATCTATAAAAACTTCCTTCTCGTAATTGCGGGTGCAAATCTGACTTGCTTTTGTGTTTTCATGTGTCAGTGGTGGGTTTTTATTGTGATCATGTGGGCTGGAAAAGAGGCTAGCTTTCTATTTAGTTCAATGAAAGGGAACTTTAAAGCCTTTTATTTTGGATGTGGGAAAAATATTTATGTTGACGTCTTTGACAGCACAATGGAAGATGAGGGGACTTTTATACTGGCTGTTTGAGGTATGTCATTACTCACAATTTAGTGTTAGACTACTTAACCACATAGCATTACGCTGCTGAACTCTAAAGTGTCAGAAAAGCCAACTGTCCTTGCTTGTGCAGCTTTAAGTGAATTCAAGGTCTGAAGCACTGGAGACAGATGATGGTCAATAAGATTCAGAACCTAGTAAATAGTCACCGCTATGTGTTAAATTTTCAAGTATTTGAATGGTAAAACAGTTTTGAAGAGCAAGCTCAATTTGTTATCGTGTTTCAATTTTGACCACAAATGTGCTCTTTGTCATCAGCTGTCATTTTATATTAAAATAACTGTTTTGACACATAAATCATAAAGATTTGAAACAACATAAGAGTGAGTGAGGTGACAATTCACAATTTTTGGTTGAAATTTTGATTCTACAACTGCGTCAGTTTATCCTTATCAGATTAGGATTTAGTTTTATGACAGTCAAAATCTCAGTGTTTCCTTATATCTTCACAGCAATGAAGAAAGGACAATAAAAAAAATTAAGTCCAGATCTGAAGAGTTTAATCTGCGAAAAAGATTAATGTTGTAGAAAACTGTTGTACTACCATTGATGATCGGTTTTTGACAAAAAGTCATCCACAGATATCAGCTCTCTTTATCTCACTATGTTGGTCATACCTTTTATAATTGGCTTGCCATTTTCTTGTATCATCTGACTAGTGTATTGCGGAAGGATTATGTGTCTAAGTGGATGATTCATTTTCCTCAGCTGTTTGTATTGAAGGCTCCCCCAGTTCCTTCAATCTCAGTGAGCTCCATTTCAAACATAAACCATTTTCCATTCACCAAATCTGGATCAACCCCTTGAGATGCTGTAGGGTCGGATTCAAAAGCCAAAAGTGCTACACCTCTATGTTTTCCAGACCAAATCTGACAGGGATTCTCATAGGTAGCGCAGTCTCTTTGTCCCTTCCTTCTTTCTTGATTACTGTCAGGACCACTTGTGGTCAAAGATGACTGACAATTAGCATATAGTTTGGACTGGTGGTTCTGTTCTGGGCAAGAACTCCTTGCGCATCCATGCAGCCCAGCATGGATAAGAGCACAGAGAGCAGCAATAACCTCCAGGGTAAACAGAAGAGAACAGACATAAATGAACTGCAGATATCATTCAGGCTTTTTCAGTAATTCAATGTAACAATTTATAAATTAGTCTGATTCAAAAGAGAATCAGAAGGCTGAATCCTGACTGACAAGAGGAGGAGTATGGGATGGAAGTGAGTAATTAGCTACTGAGCAACGTGAAATCTGGTGATAATATTGAAGGACCTTATATGAGTATGATAGGTGTCGCATAGACATGCATCAGCTCAGAGTCAGCTGTTGCAATCTTGACTATCGTGACCTGCCAGAAATGATGCTACGCTTGATCTAAAATGTTTCATTTGAAAGCCTAGAAACTGCAGCATACTAACAGACGCCTTGCCCAGCACGGTATGCAGAGGCTGTCAACCACCGTGACTGTGATTCCCTTTGGTTAAACTCATCTTTCCAGGGGCTCGAGCCAATCTTTACGGCCAGTGACAAATCACCTGAGGAGTAACCGAAACATGAACTGCAACCATAACAAAGTAGGTGTTCAGCAGCCTGGCCTGCAATTTACACTAAATGGGTTCATCAATGTCCTGATGTTATCTGCTCCCCCAGACCTCATGACCTTTCAGATAGATGACTCAGAGTCTTTGGAGGCTGACTGAATCTAAATTACGTTGGAAACTTCTGATTTGTTATAGAAAGCGAGAACTATGTGGCAAGTCTGTTATAATCTCACAGCTGTGCTTCACGTTGTTGCTGTGTCATTAAGGAGCTCCATTATCATCATCCATTACAGCCACTGCACACTACAAAGACACGTTGATAAAGCTGTGTGGTAACCGTGTTAAGAAGATAATGGAGTTGTTCCACCCGCTTTTAATTCAATCCTCGACATGCTGAAATTTATCTGCATAAAAGAAAAAAAACATTAAGAGACATTTTCTATTCTGTGGCCTTGGGGAACGCTTACTATTATTCACACCCAAAACTGTGTTTGTATAGCACGGCTCAGATAAGAATTATCGTTCGGGTGATTTACTTCTGTAGCTTGTGTAGTCAGAAGAGCTCAGTATCACAGAATGAGTTTGACTGAATAAAACAGCATGGCCTGGATTATGTCAACTGAGAGAGGGACGGCCTGTTGCTAATCTCGTTATGAACTGTGCCATCCGAATACACATCTCTGAGAAGAAATCGATTCAAAATCAGTGTGTAAATCTTTTTGACTACTGCCAAACACTGTACGGTTGCACTTTGTTGTGATTTTCATGCAGACTCATTACTGAAAAAAAAAAATGTAATACTGAAATGATGGAAAATATTTACAAGAACAATATTTCGAGTGGGAGCTGATGCTCTTCAAAAAGAAGAAAGAGTATGCATGGTAAATATGCAGGTATGCAATACAATTTTAAAATATAATATATACTGTAGGCATATATAATTACATACATAAAATACAAACCAAGTATCTGTATATTGTTTACCTTACATAAATTCTACCATTTTTCTCCACAGGTAAAGAATGATAATTTGTGTAATTTTCTAGGGTGCAACAAACCCACTTACATTTAAGCACCAGGCATACTCATTTATCCAAAGTGCTTTACATTGCATTCAAGACATACAGAATCAAACCCCATGACCTTGGTAGTGCCATAACCATGCTTTACCGCGGGACAGGAAAGACACTTAACAGTACACACTTGCAAATGTAACCTGATCGATACTTTGGTCTTTTCTTAGAGCTCTAGACACATTCACTTAATGAAGGATAACTTCTCTTTTAGTCAGGAGGGCGAGCAGAGGCCCTTACCTATGTACCATGGAAGGAGCTCAAATAACGCATGGCTGCAAACAGCACCATAAGGCTATGTAACTCAGCATCATTCTCTCCTCTCTTCGACATCTCAGACAGCTCACAACCACACCAAAATTCGATTTGTGATGTTTTTGAAAGACAGCTGAATGCAGGCATGCAATTGAGTCTACAACATCCTGGGATGAATGGGAGGCAGTTACTCTTAGATCCTTGTATTTCCGATGTGCATGAGACCAAACCCCATGAAGACGATACTGTGCTAAAAATACAGCTGTGAAACACACTGCCGACTGAGCTTTAAAATATTGCTGTTAATTTCCTCACCCTCAGGCCATCCAAGATATCTTCAGTAGAACAGTAAATAAGATTTTTAGCTGAAACTATGGTCCTAATTTATAGCATATGAATCAAAGGCTACTGTCACTTTAGAGTCAAAAATCATATACTGTACAGGAAGACAAAATTAATACATCTGTCAATCTATTAAGGTAAAACAAATCATTCTGTGCAAGAAGCTAAACATTATTTACATTATTAATTACATTAACATTATTAAGTTTGGAAATCTTATTATTTAAACTAAAACTATCATCATAGGATCAAATATGGCGGTATTTTGTTTCTTTTTGACTCGAGAGTGACTGTCAGGCATCTGAAAGTGAGCTTTGATTGAGCCACAAACTGTTTCAAAAGGTTTGGGTCGAAATTAAAAAATAAAAACAACAACAAAAATAATTATTTGTTTGCAGAACGGACACCTCTGGATCATTTGCCTGAGTCTATGGATTACAGGTAATAATGCTGTAAATAATGTTCAGTTTCTTGCACAGACCAATCGTTCCACTGCATAAGACCTCAATATATTGTCAGGAGCCACAGGTATTCATTTTGTCTTGCCTGTTTTATGCTATTCTGACTCTCAAAATGACATTGACTTGCTTTTTATAAATCGCCAAGCACCACAGTTCTAGCTCAAATCCTTCTTTACTTCTTGGACAGCCTGAGGTTGAGAAAATTAACAGCAAATTTATATTTCTGGGTGAACTTTCCCTTTAAGACCTTTAGAGAGGTTTGTCTCCACAAATGGATTCATAAGTCTTTAACGGAACACTCACATACAGCTGAATATCGTCAAGCTTTACAAGTTGTACGCAAACATTCACAAGAGGTTTGATAATGGCAATCATTTACGGTACACTGTACAAATTAAGAAAACCTTTTGTCCTCTTATCAATTACACACTGTGATTATCTAAGCAACAGGAACGAAAGCGTAATCATCCCTTCTTAAGGCATGTTTCCCACCTTCATCACCATGGCAACTAGTACTTGCACACAAGCACTTGACTCTTTAGAAGCGACTGAATTGAGAGGAACTCTCAAAAGGTTATAATCACACAAAGAGCTCGACTTCCCAAAGCTTCCCACTGTTCGAACGTGATTATAAAATTACTCCAACAACAAAAAAAGTTGGCTGTGAATTGAAAGTGCTGTCAGTCATTCACGTTGCCCGGTGGTGGTTTGTAAAAAGGTTTGTGTGATCTGGTTGAGAAGATTCTGTTCAACAATAATGGGCAGGCCCACCTACAAAGAATGTCTGACGTCAGACTTTCTGGTATGCTTTAGTACGCTTTACATTTCTTAAAAGTGCTATGATGCATTTGAATTTCTTTTAGCAAAAGGCAATATAAATCTGGTGCAAATAAATACTTTTATATCACTACTACTCATATGGAAAGCAACAACAACAAAAAAAAGCACATGTGCATTAAATTCATTTCAGGACAGGTTGTATTCATGTGATAGAAGACACAATTATGTTACTAGGTTTTTAAAGAACTAAACAAGTCAGCAACTTAAGTCAGTTATTATTTACAACAGTTACAAAAGCAATGCAATATTCTACTAATATCATAATATATATTGTATAGTATATTTGTCACGCCCGGTTGCCTGCACCACTGTCAGGCTTTAAAGGGTGTTCCTGTGTTTAGTGTTTCTGTCTGTTGTTCCGATTATAGACTCCGTTTTTGTTATGAATGAGTAGCCAACAGGCAGCGGGTCCAAATGCAGTTTAAGGTCCTTTAATGACAATCCATTGAGATATACATCCCAAATACATGACGGAACCAAGAAAGGAATACAAGAAACACAGGAGATAACACTTATCAACAACTCACACTGACAAAAGCAGACCAGGGCATAAACAAACACAGGACCAAAAAGGAAATGGAACACAGCTGATCCAGGTACACAATAATGAAAACACAGCATGATGGAAAATGGAGTCCATAAGCAGAACAACAGGCAGAAACACAAAACACAGGAACGCCCTCTAAAGCCTCACTGTGGTACAGGCAACCAGGTGTGACAATATTGATCTAATCAACAAAGTGGGTTAAATTAAGACCTGAAAATACAGAAAAATCAAATAGAAATTCAAAGTTTTAGTTTTGTAAAATTAACATATACTGTCTAATGAAAAAAGAAAATATCTTTAACTCTCAACTTTCTCAACTTTTAAACAACTTTCTCTCAACTTGCCATACTAATAATATAATAATAGGTTTATTAATATATAAATATAAGTACAATTATAAATATATTGTTTTTATATTGCAAATCAGTGTTGATTGAGTATCATTGAGATACTATTACAGTTTTTCATAATATTTTGAATTCTATTTTATTTTTATATTTTCTGATTTAATGTTAATTTTATTTAAAGTTTTAGTAATTTTGTTCTGTTTGTCATTTTTATAACTTTTTGTCTATATCATTTTTACAAATTTCTATTTCAGTTTTAGATATTTTAGTACAGCAAGTCAAGTTATCAATCATCAGTCAACTGCAACAATGGTTCAGTGGTTCCTTGGCTGATTTCAAATAAAACATCATTAAATGATTTACAATAAAAGGCTATGGAAAATCCTAAGGCTAAGGCAAACACAGGAAATGGGATAAGGCTAGAATAAACTGATGCACACAAGACTTCAATAATCCAGTGTTACGTACCAATCAGCTGGTAATCCAAGGAGATGTCGGAAGGCACTTTCAATACTGCAGACCTCCGGTACACCACATGCACTCTTCCCGTGTCCTCGTGTTCCTGTGTTCCTCGCTCCAGAGGCTCAATGAAGTACTCATCGGAATCAGTTCGAATCATTCCAGCCTCAGGAGAACAAAAATAAGAATAATTGTTGACAGAAATAAAGGGGAAATTGAAGTCGCTCTAATCAAAGACATATCTAGAGACTAAACCTATAAATAACTATGACAGACAGATAGGTTTGATAGTTTTTCATAAATGTAGGTGACAATAAATCTGGACAATAAATCAGACATCATAGGTTGTTGTTTTTTTTGGAAGGGCAGAAGCTCTATTTATCAGCCAACCCTCATCCCCTCATTTACTGTCATCTTTCAGTCAAACATACGGTAACAGTCACAGCATATTATGAACAGGCACAGAACTCACAGCTCACATCCAAACATTCCTTCTCCTCAAAGTTAAGCAACACATTTTCAGCCTCGTGAAAATTCTATCAAATTGTGCTGATAAAAGACAGTCCAGTCTGTGCCTGAAAGCCCCGATAACAAATGAAAACACCAGAGAGAGTTAAATGTTTGATGTGGTTGTCAGTGAATAATCAGGGGTTTGAATCTCCTCTCGTCTTTCAGCCTCCTATTAGTTTCGAAATCAAAGGCATCTTTAATTTAAAAATGCTTTCAGGATACAAAACGCACCAACACACACAGTTTTTTGTTTATCCTGCTTAACTCAATAAACTGATTAGATATGTGCTGACTTGTTTCCTTAATGATTCTGAAAAACTTGCATTACCGGTATTTAATTATTTATCACACAAAATTATTCAGAAATCGAAAAATGGGGAATAGAAATTTCTAGAATCAAGGGTTTAAATATCTATCTATCTATCTATCTATCTATCTATCTATCTATCTATCTATCTCTCTCTCTCTCTCTCTCTATCTCTCTCTCTCTCTCTCTCTCTCTCTCTCTCTCTCTATATATATATATATATATATATATATGTGTGTGTGTGTATTACCAATTTGGCTTTTTTCTCAAATTGCCATACTGATAATATACTAAATATTTAATGGAAAAATATAATAACATAGAATAGCTGTATTTTGACCATTGGACCCCACAGTATATTACTACATTCTTTGTGTTTTAAATAAGGCAATAAACTGCAAAGCAGAAGCATTTTTACAAGTGGTCTTTTTATTAAATCACTGTATATTATTGCATCCTGCATGTTTCAACTTATGTACAACATGTGCGAGTCACTACAAATCATACTGACATCACACCAGACCATCTTGACTTGCAATATGTGATCATACATGTAAATGTGCTCACTTCTGCAGTGTGAGTTCGTATCCACAACTGTGTATTTGTTTCTGTGCACGAGAGTATTCGAATATACAGTACTTCAAGTGTGTGTGCATGGACCGACCTCCTTGCTCTTTTAAAACAGCCTCTCAGTTTTACCTCCAGCCCCAGAGCCGGCCTCCTGGACACAGAACAGCCTCTCAGAGACCATGCTCTGGAATGTGCTCAGAGACTAGCGCTCTCGCTCTCTCTCTCTCTCTCTCTCTCTCAGTCCAGTCTCCCCTAGTCATAACCTGGCCACCCCTTCTCAGCACCATCCTGTGCACTCAAGAACACAGGGTTTACCTTTCTCCATAGCTGCTGCCTTTATCCATTTCAGATGAACTCAATGCTTCAGTAGTCAGTTTTTCCTTATAGGACTTTTTAAAATGCAACCAAGGTATTAGCAGATTCCTAAAGCTGCTTATATGCACCATGAGAATTGCTCCACCATAATAACTCTAGATCATATTGTATTACTATAAAAAATTCATACCCAGTCTGTTTCAAACTGCCCGAGGCATAAAAATATGCCGTGCACTGCATATGCACAAGGACAGAATCAGTATGCTCCAAACATACATGTTCTAACCCCATGATTCTTCCCTGCAGACACATAGGTCACTGCACCGGCCACCTGAGCCAAGCTGTCTGACTGTGTGAGAGGGAGTATCTTTGCACTTGAATCACTTAAATTAGAAGTGAATTAATGCCATTTATTGCAGGAATAATTCCCTGATGACAGTGGACTTTAACAGAGCATTGTCCCCAACTGCTGTTTAAGCGTGTAAAATACTGCTGCATTTGTGTGCATGCTAATATAGGCAAATAATCTAATATAACCCTAAACTATGCTCTAACTGGTTTGTTGTACTCTACCCATAACTGACAATCAATCAGTAAAGCTAAAGGTCACATACAAATTGCTAATCAATTATGAAACCTAGATCAATGGAATCTAGTCTGTTCATCTGTCTGACATGAATACATGGCCATTATTATGAAAAAAAAAAATCATTACTGCGGTTCTTAATTGTTTGCAAGTTGTTGAGGGAAAACAAAAATAATTAATGCTATGATTGTGCAGTTTGTTTCCAAATCTTTTGGAGGTCAATGTATATGTATAGTTTAAAAAAAAAAAGTATAAAAGAAAGAAATACTGCGTAAAATGTGAGAACTCAGGAGGATTTCATTAAAACCCTTCAGTCATCATTTTCCATACACCTGCTGAAAACACCAGCAAAGTTATGTTATGTTATGTTATGTTATGTTATGTTATGTTATGTTATGTTATGTTATGTTATGTTACGTTACGTTATGGTGTTATGTCATGCCATGTTATATGTTAGATGTTGGTATCCACACCAGACCTCTGAACTAATTTAACTAGCAAGACTTCCTTGGCCAACCAGCATCATTATGGTGGCAATGGTGATCCACCAACTATACAAACACCAAACCAGTCCTAACAAGGAAATTCATGCTAGTCTAATATGGTATTTTCAGAAGACATTATTGCTTATACTTCAGTGAACCTGAAAAAAAGTGAAACTTTATCATTTGTCAGTCTGGGGCATCACATACATCAAGTACAAATTAATCGTTTGGAAAATACTTCGGGAAAAGAAGAAGATGTAAGAAGGAGAAAAAATAAAGAATATGCTTCAGCCTTAGAACATCAGTGGAGGAAATGTAAAAAAAGGACGAAACTATCAAGACTTTTAAAATGTGGTATTGTACATAATGTCCTCCCGAATTAGGGTACAGTAAGGAAACCAGGTCCAGTAGACTAAGACAGAATCTCAAGCTAAAATAATTTTGACATATTTGTATGCTTGGAAATGTTTTTTTTTTTTTTTTATATAAATGATTTTTTTTTTCTTAGGCTCTTTGTATCCAAGGAAACTAATTTAGAGAAGAAAAACAGAACATTGAAATGTTCTTCCAAGAAACCATTTTAAACGGCTGCACAGAAAACAAACAGCCCTCCATAATAAGGCTGTGGCTGGACACTGTGATCAGAAAACATCGCCTCTTATCACGTTCAATGAACTACTGCCATTCTCAATAACACTCTTTTACACTTAGCCCTCAGTGCCAGCGACAAACATGGAGGATGGTGGTCAACATTATTTCTGCTCCATTAGCAGCACCAACCAACCAGCAGCTGGCTATGTGGAGTGGACAATTGCAGGTGGATGGAAAGAGCCTCTTGCCTTTACCTAAACTGCAGCACTCGAAAGGGATCAAGAGTCCTGTGTTCCATCAGTTTAATATCCCCAGCATCAGCGCCCGCCAAGCAGACACCAGCTGTGGGCCAAGACAAACATATGGGATTCAGCTGAAGGGGTCCAGTTTTCTAAGACGGCACTCCAGTCAAAACTTCTTAAGGAGCCAGTCTGAACGTGCTTTATTTAAAAAAAGGTAGTGCAACTTTCAAAAAAGCGTGGATTCAGCCGACACACTGCTACCTTTCACCCGCCATGTTGTTTAAAGGTGTGTTTGGTTTAAAAATGTGTGTAAACCTTCGTCATCATTACCTGCCATTTTCATCCCTACTTTAAAAGGAACTTTTAAAAAGTTACACCAGTTAATTTCTTTCACTGGGAGAAGAAGAAAAAAAAGATATATATTTTTTTAATCATCTAAAATAGACAGGAAAAGAGGAATCTCTGTATTTTAAGGAAGAAAATTCAAAATAAATGTGAAAAGTTTAGCAAAAATATTTCATAAGTACTACGGAAAATAACATAATAATCATTTTTCACCATACATTTTGTTACTTTAATATATGTGTGTAGTTGGTTTAGTTGGATTTGATTGCTTCTATTGTCCTCATTTGTAAGTTGCTTTGGATAAAAGCGTCTGCTAAATGACAAAATTTAAATATAATATAAATGTAAATAACAAAAATAAATTGAAAATTTAAAACAAGCCCCAAATCAAATAAATAAGTAACACAAATAAATCTCTTCATATACACAAAATAAGGCTTTGCCTGTGCTCTTTCCATTTAAAATTAAAGGCAACCACTGCATATACATGCAACATGAGCAGGTTTTAATTTAAATTAGATTGTATAATTGAAATTTTGTAGCAAAAACAGAAATGTTTGACTTGATCTGTCAGTAGGTGGTGCTTAAAGCGTTTCCTTGGTTTCTGCTGTAAACGAAGCAGCGCTGAATTTATGAACTTTAAAGGGGGGGTGAAATGCTATTTCATGCATACTGAGTTTATTACACTGTTAAAGAGTTGGATTCCCATGCTAAACATGGACAAAGTTTCAAAAATTAAGTTGTACATTTGAAGGAGTATTTTTGTTCCCAAAATACTCCTTCCGGTTTGTCACAAGTTTCGGAAAGTTTTTTTCGAGTATGGCTCTCTGTGACGTTAGATGGAGCAGAATTTCCTTATATGGGTCCTTAGGGCACTTCTGCCGGAAGAGCGCACGCTCCCGTATAGCGAGGCTGAGCAGCACAGACTTTCACTGATCAGAGCGAGAGCGTCGCGAAAAGTCACAAAAGAAGTGTGTTTTTGGTTGCCAGGGCAAGACAATCCTGCACAGATTACCCCCAAAAAAAAAACAGCATTAAGGGACCAGTGGATGGAGTTTATTTTTTACAGAGCATCAACGGAGTTGTGCAAGTGTTTTTGTTTGTTCCCTGCATTTCAAAGATGCTTGTTCACAAGTTCCAGTTTGACGACGGATTTGCACATCGTTTATTTCTTAAGGATGATGCAATCCCAAGGAAAAAGGGTCACGATTGTGTTTTGGAACCGCAGGCGGTGAGTAAAACTGCTTCAAATATCTCTGCCTCCTTGTTAGTGCGTCCCCTCCCATGCCAGAGACCCGGGTTCGAGCCCCGCTCGGAGCGAGTCGTTGCTGCTGCTGCTCTCGTTCAGTTTCAGCCTCTGGATCTGATTCTGGATCATAAATAAACGGCTGAATCTAACTGTAAGCCATGGTTTGTTTTGGATGATGGGTTTTCCCTCACGGTAATGTCACAGCTTCCAAACGCTCTCAACACAAAAGCCTACTGGCGCTCATGATTCTTTAGCTCCGCCCACACGTCACGCCTCCAGTCGGTCGTGTTTTTCCGGGAAAAATCGGTACAGACTATCTTTCTCTTATGAATATAATAAAACTAAAGACTTTTTCGATTTATGAAGGATGCAGTACTACTCTATATGTACTCAAGATTAACAGGATATTGAGTGAAAACAAGCATTTCACCCCCCCTTTAACATGAATTATACAGAGGCAACATGAAAGGAAAAGTACCATCTAAACTTTTCTAAAGACAGTAAGTTCCCCTCAGACATGCATTCATATAAACTCCTGGCCCTAAATGAAATTGCAATTTGTATTGCATTATTACCGGTTTGAATCGTTACATATTTTGATCATTTTCAACCGGCTCGCAGTTAATCGTTACATCCCTAACAGAAACTAAATTGATTTGCTTTTGAAATTTTGAAAAATACATATGTAAAGCAGCTTTACAAAGAAAAGTGTCTAACATATTCCAGTAAGCAAAGGAAAGTGGCAAAGAAAACCATCTAAAATATGGCTACGAGTGTTCAAACTATGAAGAAAGGGCAGGGAAAAAAGCAAAAAAAATAAAATAATACTGGACAACATGTCAGCTTACTGTTCTTCAATGATGTGCAGGCTGTAGGATATTTGGTATGATGAAAGAGCATTTAGCTCAAAACATCATATCACAGATGATAATAATCTACAGCATGTGTCCACTCAAAATGCGCGATCTGTCACTCTGAGTGTGCGTCTGTAAAATGAGCAGTAGCGAGATTGATAATTGCTTTCAACACACAATAGTCAATAATAAGTCAATAATGTCTTCATATATATATATATATATATATATATATATATATATATATATATATATATATATATATATATATATATATATATATATATATATATATGCACTATTACAGTAGGAAAAATGAAAACCACACTTTTGAAAGCCTGCCGGGTACACAAGGTATCAATTTATTACACTTTTATTATCCCAGCCACAGTCTAATCACTATGAAAGTGTGAAAACGTAATTAGCAGATCTGCTCTACATTCAGTCCCACAACAACCTACAAAAACCTGCTGCTTCCATACAGAATAAACTGAAAATGGATAATTGGCACAGTATGAACATTTTTCAAGATTTTTCAAAATTTCTGTATTTGGCAAGCACAAAGGAACTCTGAAAAAAGGCATAGTATGTGACGTCATTTAAATATATTTCGAAATGACAACATAGAAATCAAATCAAAATCGTTCATTTATTTTTGTGCTGCTCTGAAAAAGCACCCAAAGCAAACATTTACCCATTACTCTGAGTGGTGGCAAGACCTGCATGGCTAACTCTAAATAAAACTCAAGCTGCTGGTGAACAGGCCCCAGTGTCCAGAGCAATGACAACAGAAAATGTGGCTTTAAACTGGTCATCATTAAAAATGTATAAATATATTAATACATTAATAAAAGCAGCCAAACACACATGGCTGGAGTTGCTAGTCTCTGGCCTCTCCTAAAGCAGACCTAAAGAAATAAGTTGCCTCTGCATGTCCTCCAACACCTCCCCTCTTCAACCTCAAACCATACACCAAAACAGCTCAGGGGTCAAGCTTCTGCAAAAGGCAAGTCCTCGGCTGAATCAACAAAGTACATCAATAACTATTAGTGAATACAACTCTTGTGTACGGGTCCACTTCTCAGGGGGAAGGAACTGGCTCGGTTTCTTTCTCAATCAAAGGAAACCTTTTTTTCTGGATATGCTAAATCCCCAACATGTCCTCTTCTGTATAACTGAAGCATATACAACCATTCTTTACAAATACTTAACAAATCATATTGGAGATGGACTAAAGGCCCTTCTTTTTAAGAGAGGACAAGCGTCTTGCTAAATATAAAGTGGTGATTTGAGTCTAATCCAAAATATCAAAGCATCTGTTTTCTCCAACCTCTCTTTGTCACTTTAGATAATGCTTCGCATTAAATAAGTCTTTCCAGTAAAAACAGAATGTTGTGAAATAAGTTGGGACTACTGCCAGCTAAACTGCACTTTTTGGTGCATTTGAAATGAATTTAGAAAGATAGAGGTACACAGAAGGGGGAAATTAGTTATAGCATGACTAAAATCCTTTAGCTGTAAAAACACAAGCAGAACTGAGGTAACATAAAATCTGGACAGCCCGTTATGATCCAAATGTTACCTGATTTCAAGCTGAGATGCTGAAGTTGAAGTCACTGTGTTCAACCAATATTTGGTGAAGAATGTTTGTGCTCCCAGATGGATGGTTTCTGAGTTTAAACTGGTGTTGGAATGAATAAAAGCCTCACCTGAGTTTGCAAAGTTTGAATATGTGAGTGAAACTAATGCTGCTGCTTTCAAAGAAAAGCAACTACTTCTGATAGCTCTGTTGGTTCAGAAAACGTGATTTACTCTCTTTCATTCAGAACATTTCCTCACTCTTAATGTAGCTGTTCAACTAGAACTTAAAGAGATTCACCCAAAAACAAAAATCCAGACATAATATGTTCAGCCACATACGATTTCAAGCCTTCATAACTTTCTTTTTTCTGTTTAGCAGTTAACAGAAAAGGGGGGGAAATGCCCTTTCCGGTCCAATTTCACAGAACAGGAAATCCAAATTAGTACTCAATAGGTTTAATGGTGAAGGTAGCAATATTGAATTCATGAATGCAACTTTCTTTTGAGTCAAATTATTCCTTCTTAAATCCAATTGATCCAGCTCTCAAGTTCAACTCACTGTCTTAAATGTTAAACATGCTCTCTGGAGAGGAAGGTTATCAGTGAATGACGTAAAAGTTGTGGTCTCTTTGTCACACAAAGCTTGAATGGCTACATTTTAGCTTTTTTAAGCTTAAAAGCTTCAATCCCAATTATTTTAATTGCCATGGAACAGGGAACAGGCACAGTCTTCAGAATCTTTTCTGCAATAAGGAAGAAATAATGTCAAAGAGGTTTGAAAAACATGATGAAAATGAGAGAAGATTATATAACTGGTAGCTGGAAACTGGAAATGCATTGTATCAGCAAGGATATCTGTTGTGTTATTTATGTAAATGGTATATAGAATTCCATGTAAGTGCATCTACAGAATCTTCCACAATTCTCGACCCACTTTTGCTGCAGCCATGTGAGGACAGAACATTTTGTTATAAGGTTAAAAAGGCATGTTGCTTTGGTTGAAACATTCCATTCTTCAATTGCGTATTAAATTCACATGCGCAATAAATCTTTTTTGTTACTTTCCAGTTTGTCTCTAGAAACTGGCAGTTACAGATGATGAGAGTCTGGAGCATTAAGAAAAAGGCACATTGAGTGATCCACCGAGTAAAGGGAGGGACACACACTGGTATGCCAGCGATGTCAGAAAGCAGAGATGTGTTTACTCTTAAAACAGAGTACACCCACTTGTGACAGTTTAGGTCTCAAACATGTTACGGTCACTGGCACTTCTGTTTGATGTAGGTTGTGCAGCCACCATCTCTTAACTTAATAAATATGACTATAATAGCACAGTTCTCCTCTCTGAACTGCAGCTCTACTTTACTCCAATATACCAAAGATTTAACACAAAATAATGGCAAAAAAACACTGCACATGGACTACCCACAAACTATATAAAAAAATACAGTGCAAACAGTGCAGACAAAATAAAAAATGCTCAAGACTCACTTTAAATGAGTCGGATGAATCATTCACTGAATGAACTCACTGAATCCATTAAAGCGGTTACTGAATCAACATATGACTAGACTATAATGTCTAGTAAGAAAACATGTCTCACGGGCTGCATGTAAAAATAAACATACAGAGTGAGCAGTGTAAATAAATTTAAAAAAAAATGACTCTTATGTGCATTTTTGGAGGGAAGTCGTGGCTTACTGGTTAGAGATTCGGATTCGTAAACCAAAGGTTGTGTGTTTGAGTCTTTGGCTGGCAGGAATTGTAGATGGGGGGAGTGAATGTACAGTTCTCTCTCCACCTTCAATACCACTACTGAGCTGCCCTTGAGAAAGGCACTGTACCCCCAACTGCTCCCCGGGCGCCGCAGCATAAATGGCTGACCACTGCTCTGTGTGTGTGTTCACTGCTGTGTGTGTGTTCACTGCTGTGTGTGTGCACGTTGGATGGGTTAAATGCAGAGCACAAATTCTGAGTATGGGTCACCATACTTGGCTGTATGTCACGTCACTTTTTCACTTTCAATCCTTACCCTAAAAGAATAGTTCAGAAACGCACCAGTTTCCTGTTTGAATCAGCTTGACAAATTATTCACTGAATGAACATAATACATCTGCTGTTCAAAAGTTTGAGGTTGGTGAATTTTTTTAAAATGTTTTTGAAAGTCTCTTATGCATTTAATTGATCAAATACAGTAAAAAAAAATTATATTATTAAATATTATTACAATTTAAAACAACTTTTCTATTTTAATATATCTTAAAATCTTGCAGTTTTTTCCCATTGAAGGCAAAATTTAGATCTCAGCGGCCATGCCAGTCTTCATGTCACATGATCCTTCAGAATCTCTCTAATATGCTGATTTGGTGCATAATACATATTTCTTATTGTTATCAATGTTGAAAATGTCTGATGCTTAATTTTTGTTTGTTTTTGAAACCACAATTGTGTTTCTTCAGTATTCTTTCATGATTAGTTGAAAGGAACCGCATTTATTTGAAATAGACATGTCTGTAACTGTTTAAACATTTTCACTCTCTTTTGATCAATTTCATTCAGCCTATATTTGACATAACTGCTGAATAAAAGTATTCATTTTTGTTTCAAAATAAGACATAAAATATTTATATAACTGATTGGCTTACAGTTATTTTTATGCTGCTTTACATTGCAGATTAGTGTTTCTTATCATTAGGGTTGGGAACCGAGAACCGGTTCTTATTTAGAATAACTATTCACTTGCTTATTCAGAACCGGTTCTGTTCTTTGAAAAGAACCAGAACCATGAACAATTTCTAAGTTTCGGTTCCGACACATGACCAAGCGCTGTGAGCTGCCTTCCGCCGGGGTTCTGAAGATTCCACATTTCCCGTAAAGGATGTTACATAGTGACTAACAGAAATGCCCCCCCTGCATCTTTACTTACTGAGCACATTGATTCCAATGACGCGCACTCCACAGACACGCTGCGTCGCGTCTTTAACTAATGAACACATCGTTTCCCTCGACTTTACGCGCACCTTGATAACTGTGCACGCGCCACTAAATTATATTATATTTGTCTCATATTGTCATTAATATACATACTGATTTCATCTTGGACCATTAAATAAATAGACTGCTATTGTTATGTAAGTAGGAGGGATAGATTATTTGGTGTACAGGTCATTTCAAGAGTGATAAACAAAGTGATAGAAAATATTTATTTTAATACTTTACATTTTAAATTTTTTAAAATGTGGAAACCACTCATTGCATCACACCATCTCCTGACTGCATTATTATTTGTGAAATAGGGGCTTTATGAAGAGTGTGTATAATTGGTTATAAGTAGAACAGTTTATATTTCATTCATTTAGGCAAATGAACAAGTGTCTCAGCCCTCAAGGGACTATTTGACAAACCAGCTTATTCCTGTTTGAAAAGCAAAATGTTATTGATAGTGTAAAAAGCATCAACTTTGAAGCTGATTGCTGGACTAGCATTACTCAACATTACTCACTACCTTCCAGTAACACTATATTCAATGAAGGTAAAATAGTAAAAAAAACATAACAATAGTTAATTTAAATGGAACCAGAACAATTTCCAACAATACTCAACCCTACTTATGAAGATCCATATTCTGTAATATATGTTGCATTTTGGCATTGCCAACATTTAAATTAAGTTGACAATAAGTAATAAACAGTATTGCGCATTGAATAGTTGATTATTGTGCATTTTTCTTCACCACTATTTTTTTATAATTGTTTAATGATTTTAATTGAACTGGAATAGGAACCGGAAAATTTCTGACAATTCCCAGCCCTACTTATCATATTATTTAAATCTATTGTTGGAATTATAAACACAGTGGTTTGTATTTCAAATAGTTCACTGGAGTTTTTTATTCTTCTTGTTATTTACCTATAACAGTTAATGAATCAGAAGCATTGCCCATTCACAGAAATAGCTTACTTCAAATTATTGGTGTCATATGTTTGTTAGCTGCTGCTTTGTAGAGCAATATAAATCACCATTAGGACTAGGTTTTGAAACAGAGCTAACACTAGAACTCAAGGAGGAATTCAAGGCATGATGGGATAAAAAGAAGTTCAAAGTCATCACAGCTGTGAAATGGATCTGAGAAAGACTGTGAACATGTAAGATTGTTAGTGGCAGAGTGGGCAGAAGAACACAGACTCCTCTGACCATAATATCATTATTCTCCTGACAAAGGTGCGTTGGGGATGAAGTTCTGGCTCAGGGCCAGTCTCGTGTGTGAAGCTCAGCCAAGAGTTCAGTAACTCAGCCAGCTCTGATCATCAATGAGTGAGGAGCCTCATTCAGCACCCTGGCCACAGAGTACAGCAGTATGCATTATAGAGGCCAAGCTATGAGTGACACAGAGCCAAATTATCAGATGATAATTCCCATTGCCTTGTGAACACTCTGACTGGTGACCCTATTTCAGTCCCTATTGGAAAGGGAACAGGCAATGGTTTGGCTCTTTGATATTTCTATCAAAGTATTTATGCTTACATTCCAAAACCTTGTTGAGTTGTTAAAGGGTTAGTTCACCCAAAAATGAAAATTATGTAATTACTGACTCACCCTCATGTTGTTCCAAACCAATATGACCTCCGTTCATCTTTGGAACACAGTTTAAGATTTTTTAGGTTTAGTCCGAGAGCTTTCTGTCCCCTCCATTGAAACTGTGTGAACGGTATACTGTCCATGTCCAGAAAGGTAATAAAAACATAATCAAAGTAGTCCATGTGACATCAGAGGGTCAGTAAGAATTTGTTGAAGCATCGAAAATACATTTTGGTCCAAAAATAACGAAAACAACGATTTTATACAGCATTTAGTTCACCAAATCGAACTGAATGGTTTGAAACGGGTCACATCTCCAATAAGCATTAATCGACAAATGACTTAAGCTGTTAACTTTTTTAATGTGGCTGACACTCCCTCTGAGTTAAAACAAACATATATCCCGGAGTAATTCATTTACTCAAACAGTACACTGACTGAACTGCTGTGAAGAGAGAACTGAAGATGGACACCGAGCCGAGCCAGATAACAAATGAAAGATTGACTCGTTCTCGAGTCAAGAACTGGTGAACACTCTGAACCATTTAAAAACCATTTAAAACGATTCAGTTTGTTTTAGTGAACAGGTTCAAGAAGAACCGGTTAAATCGAATGATTTGTTCGTAAACCAGACATCACTACACTGCAGTTCACGTGCTCACAACAGATCCGCAAGAGAAGACAATGCTGAATAAATTCGCCATTTTTGTTATTATTGGACCAAAATGTTTTTCGATGCTTCAACAAATTCTAACTGACCCTTTGATGTCATATGAACTACTTTGATTATGTTTTTATTACCGTTTTGGACATGGACTGTATACCGTACATACATTTTCAACAGAAAGCTCTCGGACTAAAACTAAAATATCTTAAACTGTGTTCAGAAGATGAATGGAGGTCTTATGGGTTTGGAACGACATAAGGGTCATTAATGACATAATTTTCATTTTTGGGTGAACTAACCCTTTAAGCAGAAACAGAACCGTTCACTTTTCTCCACTTTCAGAGGAATGTTCACAGGCCTGAAACATGCCTGTGTCATGTAAGTGAGCCTCCCACTCCTCCTTCTCCTCCTCCCCCAACTAAAATCATCCCTCCATCCCCCACGACCTCTGAAAAAAGGAAATATCTGCTTCACAGGCTACATGTGAAGACTTTAAGATCCACCATGGCTGTAATTAAGACCAGTGAAACATATCTTGGTGTCGACTCGGAGTGCCACTTTACATCAAAGACTGTCCACGTAAGCATTTGATCCATTACTCAAGGAAGTGGTGGAGTTTAGATGGAAAAAGTAAATCTTAAGCCTCAGTAGGTCTTGAAGAAATACACAAGCAAGATTCCAAAGGTCAACAGTGATGTAATTCTAAGACAATTTAAACATTCAGATCTGAAGGAAAATGTCTAAAGGAGTCACTTCAAAAGGAACAGTTAAGCTTCTCTCAGAGCAGATTAACTCATAGGTTCTAATAAGTACTGAATATGAAATGTCTTTTTATTGAATGCAAGGAAAAACACAACATTCAATGTAAACCAATTCATGAACACATTCATGAACAAAAGTATTTCGATGAGTGGGCCTCATGGGAGGATGATAAAAAAACTCTTATCTTGAAAGGAATTGATAAAAAAAAAAAAGAAACTTACAAACATATGAGCCACCACTTGAATCAGAACGATGAACTCACTGAATCAACTAAATATTACTCACTAGTGAGAAAACATTAATTCTCTGAATGAATTCACCGAAGCAGATACTGAATTAACAATTCAATTGTCTTTTGCAGTCATATCCAGTCAAATTCAGAATGATTTTACTGCATCCTAAAATTAATAATAATATATTAAAACAAACTGTCAGATAACTATCTTCTTTTACATGGCTTTTTGACTGAGTACAAACTAGTTTTTTTTTTTATTTGTAAGGTTTTTTTTTTAAAGTTTTTTTTTATGTAGTTCATTTGTAGAAAAGCTAACACATTCCACTTGATTCCAAGGAGCAAGGGAGAGTGTGGTGTCCAAGTGTAGGCTCAGATAAATAAAGCTCTGTGCTAAATGCCATTGCTTGATTCCAAAGAAACACCTTTTTCCACTGAGAGCCTCATCAATGCAGACGTCACTCCTTTGCCCATGCTTGTCTATCTAAAGTCTTTGAAAGTTTATGCAAAATCGATTTTTCCAATTTGACCTCTGTATTATTTATTGTTCAACAATAAAGGTCTCCTTTGATGTTCTCTGATGTTGGAAAGGCCCTGGGGAGAGCTGCTTCATCCTATTTTTCAGCTTTTTGGTGTGACCCACAGTTCACTCAACTCTGCTATCACTCTGGACACTCACCTCAAGTTTGCATAGTCTTTTGTGAGGAAATAGAAAGGCCAAAAGGTACAATACACAATTTCCCTGAACGAGCTAATCTGAAGACTGACAGGTAAGTGATTTAGCACCACCCTCAGCACAGCATGTTATAAATGGGAAACTAATAACTTTTCATTTTGCTATAAGCAAGATCTTCAATGGATAACTTACATTTTGGACCATTACTCACACAAAGCTATCGACAGCTTTTAGAGGGCTTGGATTATAATAAATTGCTTATCTGGACAGTTTTTATTTTTTTTCTTCTTCTTTTTGGAGGCTTACAGCCTCTAGTCCCAGTCTACATAAAATTGTATGGGGAAAAAAAGCCATTAATAATTTAATAACAATGTTCAACGTAATGTTCTTCTGCAGAACTCTAAATAAAATTGTAATGTTGTAATGCCAAAATTCTATTAGACCATATAAAACAATTTACTTTAACTGTTATTTTTATTTAGAAAAATATCATAAATAATAAAATAATAACAAAATATTTGAAACTATTAAGAGAAAGATATATTACTGGCTTTTCTGTATTGGCTAGAATTTTAATATTGCTGCATTGGTAGTAAAGACATGAGAGTTAGAAGATGATTGAGTGCGGAGGTGATATGTCCCTTTAAATAAAGAAAATGTCAAACATAAGGAAACAGCAAATATTATGGGGAAAAATTATGATCATAAAAGAAGGTTCACTGCAGGTTTAGAAGAGTCTAGGCATGACTCACCACTAAATGCCAGTGATGATTTTCATAGAAGTTTAGAAACGAACTGTGCTGGCATTATGAAGTATGAAAATAGGCCAAAATAGTTTGTAAGTCAATTATATTAACTACACAAACCTACCGCAACATCATGTTTCTGTCACATTTTCAATTTGTTAAGATCATTAGTATATACTGTATATGAAGAGTTCAGATGCAAAAACCTCTACATGCCTTCTGAAATTATCATCTAAAATTAGGAATTTTTTCAGGCTCCTATATTTATGTTCAGTTATTTCACTTTAATAGCCTGATGGCATTTAGAGGTTTATATATATATATATATATATATATATATATATATATATATATATATATATATATATATATATATATATATACTTGGAAAGGAAACAACACTCACCAGCCCATCACAGTTGTTAATGGCGACAGAGGTTCCAGGCACATCCGTGATGTCCCCTATAAAAGTGCAGTCCGTTTTCAGCAACTCCCTTTTGAGTATTCTCTCTGAGTGGGTTCCATTCTCAGTCTCATTCCCAGCTATTTCTATCTCATCGTGCCATTCCACCATGGCTCCTGGAGCCACTAATCTTTGGTTGGGATGTAGTCGGAGGTGGAATTCTTTGCCAAAGACAGTGATGTTAAAGAATAGCCTGTCTACCGCTTGCGTTGACCCTTTCAAAACCTCCCGCTTCACACGCTGCTTGTGATTGGCCGAAAGAAGATGCGAGAGGTAGTGTCCCTCTGCGTCTGTACTGATGGGAGTAATGAGGCCATACTCTTTCAGACGGCTCTTCAACGAATCTGATAAAACATAAAGACACACATGTAGAATTTATCTTAAATATATTAAAAATTAATTAGAAAACATTCAAATCTCATGCCACTTATAAATGGATGCTGTATATCAAGTCTTGACATATGAAAGATGGTTTTCATGAGGGAAAACATTTCAAATCGAAAAAATGTGCCAGAGACAAAAACTCTTTGCCTTGCTGTTTGTTATGGCAGTTTTAGCTAAGCAATAAATAAAACTGTTTGTCTCCCATGACTGCCCATTTTAGGGCTTATGCAAAAACAAATTTATTCATTCAGTTTCTTAAAATACAACAATACTAACATCTGTTTAAAACATTTTGTAGAGGATGTTTGAATGTGAATTCCTTGTTTAATTTAATAAACATACACATTTTTAAACATTACATTTTAATCAATAATGTTAACATTAATACAGTCATTTTTTATTTACACTTACTAAATTGTCAATTGTCAATATCAACCTAATTAAGTGCATTGGTAATTAAACTGAATATGGTGGAAAATGCAATGAACACATCACTGCAGGTTGTGACGTTGACACCATTTTCAAATTTACAGTATCAAGTAAGAGTTTTCAGTGTACAAATTAACTTCTTGAAATTCTCCCACTGATCATTAAAAAGAGAGAGAATAATTCCTTTAGTTAATTTATTATAAGTCTAACTGACTAAACAACGTATTATCCTGTGCAACTTGCGTCTCACTCCCACAACCTATTAAAAGTCTTAAAGTATGTTAAAAGTTCTTTAGAGATAGATTTGCATCATCTCTTAGGGTAAACTTAGGGCCTTTACTGTACTGACAGTCTGTTAAACAGTTCTGATTAATTTTCTGATTACAATATTTGTCATTAAACATTGAGAAGAGATGCAATTGACAACAGTTAAACTCCACTGGACACTTGGCAGAGTGTGACTCTAGTTTGCACTTTGCAGCTGTCTACATAAATTATCAATGAAGCATCATAACTTATAAAATGACTTTTTGACCTTTAAATAAGTTTAAGAAACAAAAAGAGCCTAAAGATATGGGAAATGTTTGAGGACCACAAGGCTGTATTCTTTACCTTCTTTATCTACACTTTCACCAGCCTGCAAGAAAAAAAAAGAGAACAAAGAGACAATGCATGAAACATGCAGCCAAGACATTTACAAAACAACTGAAAAAGTACTATTGGTAAAAACCATAAGGGATGTAAGAATATACAATCTGACATTCAACTTTTAATTTCATGTGGCAAGCCTTTTTAACATGTATTTTTTGGAGCCAGTCCTCCAACAAAAAACAGACACATGGGTCATTTGTGCAAGCACCTTATCAAATATTATATTTACTTTTTAAAGTTAAGTGCCCTCTAGTGGGCATATAATGACAATATCGTGTTGCGTCTGTCATCATGAGATCACTAGTAAATGTCATTACCAATCAAAATGCGCGTTTATTTAAATGCAATGTGTTGACGATCTCACAGTAATTTAAACACATTTTACTAGGTGGCTAATTAGTTTGAATGACCACACCTAACTCCACCCCAAAACCTACCCCTCACAGAAATCATGCAAAATCATGATTTATAGAGCATATACATTTTATGAGAATGTGCGTTATCTGGGATCGAAACCATGATCACAAGATTACATATTCTCATATATCGCAATGCGATACTAACTGAGCTACACAAAACACGAAATACAATGCAAATAAAAGATTACAAAACATTAATATGAAAAATGTCCTGTTGCCAGTATTGGTGGAATTTAGGGGTGCTCCGATCACGATCATCCGATCGTTATGCGCATCTCGTCAGTAAAGCCGGTTATTTAATCAGCGGTTAATTCCATCAGGTGCGTGATTTCACATAGAGCAGCTTTTACTACACAGAGCTGTTGTTAATAGAGAAGATGCGCAAATCCACTTCATTTTAAGCGTTTATTGGCGCATCTTCTCAGTTAACAACGACTCTGTGTAGTAACAGCTGCTCTATGTGAAATCAGGCACCTGATGGAATTAACCGCTGATTAGAAAACCGGCTTTACTGATGAGATGCGCATTAACGATCGGCCGATCGTGATCGGAGCACCCCTAGTGGAATTGTAGTAAACACTCTGATAGGTCATATTTCAGGGATTTTGAAAAATTACATATACGGGAATATTGGTTGCAGGACAAGTTGATTTCTTGTTAATACTAATTGCTAATATGTAACCCAACAATGACAAGATAGTTACCAGTGGCAGAGGAACAAGAAACTCATATTGCTGTTGTGGTTCAGATATAAAATATTCCAACAATAATATGCTCAATTTGTTGCTGTTACTTATTTTACATTTACTAGTATAAGGTGCCTTTAAATTTTTGTTATTTCTAACCATCCAAATAGTTATCTATTTCATCTTTACTGATACTTATTAGAGACTAGTACATTATTAGAGAAATTAATATCCCATCTCAGTTGTTATGATTAACATTTCATATCTGGTTAACAAGTTACTAATTAGTTACTAATAAAAATGGCTACTTCATAGTTTTTGTAAAGTAAAAAAAAAATGTTATTTGCAACAAAAACATGCTAGTGTACTGGAATAGTAACTAATATAGCAACTAAAAACGAAGGATTGACAAATTGTCTGAATAATTCTATGTGGCAAGTGTCTACTAGCAGCCATGTAATAAAGCCTTAGCAATTAATAACAGCAATTAAAACAAATAGGCCTACTACAAGTTCCTAATAAGATGCTACTGAACTAGTTAAAGAAATTCATGTGAAAACAGCTTGCCATATTTCACGTGTTTTCATCCATGCCAACTTTTCAGACAGTTTTAGCCATTGGTTTGACAGCTGGGAACACTCTCCTAAAATGCGCACGTTTCTCTCTCTAGTATTTGGTTAGTACATTTTCTGTGAGTAGAACAAACTCAATATAGCCTACTGGAATGAATATTCTTATAACCGGCTTACATTTTAGTCAAACGGATATGAAATTAAATCGTGTTCCAGCGGGAGGGCGACTGTCACATCTCCCGCGAGTTTACAAAGCACTTTCTATACAACTTTACGTGTATATACACTTATACAGTAAATCATTAGCACTTACCAGATGAGCTGAAGTCACACTTACTATAACTCCTACCAATAGTAACCTAAGTGACAGGACAACCATCACGAGTCGGGTTTTCACAAATGAAAGACGAGAAACAGAAACTAAAATCCAAAGTTGGATGTTTCAATACGCGCGTTTCTTCTCTTTAAGTGTCGCGCACTACTTATCCTCAAACAAGAAACCTTAATTAAAGAGTAATTCATAGAATTTAAAGTTGTAGAACTTGGGTCAGTGCCTCAGTTTAGTAAACTTATAGGAAAGACATCCGTCTGAAGAGTGGTGGTGGATAAGTTGAGTTGAGCTGGCTGGATAGAGCCTTGTCTGAGCTCGAACCTGGCACTTCGCGCTGACTAATAAACTACAGACCAGCCCTGAAGTGACGTCATTTTCTAACCTTTCCCAGAAAGCAAATGGTGGTGAAAAAAGAAGGAATATGTAAAGAAACCACATGGCGAAGCTTTTCTTAAAGCTCGTGTGAAAACGTGATGGAAAGATAACCAAAAGAGGTCTGAGATAGCCTACTCCTGAAGAAGCAGCTCCTGTTACTTGGCAGGTAATAATAGGAGAATACCATACTTTTGCATTAATGTCAATAGATTTGATTTCAATACATGTTCGTGGGGTTACAATTTATTTGGTGCTAATTTTTATAGGTGGCCTGACTTTTCCAGTGACTTGACTGGCTTTTATTTAAACAGAGATAATAACAGCTCGCAGTGCTTGAAAATTATGTGTTCTGTTTTTTCCTCCCTCTCTGATGAGGACAAGAAGGGAGGAACAAAGCAAAGAACAGGCTACAATCCTCTCCCGTCTCAATCAATGTACTTACTGTTTAATGGCCTTCTGCCATGTCTTTATATAAACCAAATTGTTCAAGACAAAAATACCGGGTAATGCAACTATTTTATTTTATTATTATTTATTTTTTTTTTTTTGTTATCAGTTCTTTATATGATATTAAATTCACGATTAAATTTTACTGTTTGGAGGAGAGCTTGGCTCAGTTTCCGTTCCTGAGTGTAAATAAAAAAAATAAAAAATGTTTGAGGTCTGATTGTGTATCACAAATAAATTTTTTAGACATCTTTGCCAAATAATATTGGGCTACTACAGTAGATGTTTGTCAAGCATATTTAAACATAATATTTACATATATCTTACCTTAGTTTCTCCTCTTCCACACTATTCCAGTATTTCATGTCTTCAAGGCCATGTGTCAGTTCAAATGCTTTACAGGTGAGTTTTCGGTAATCTGATCACCTTCACATCTGTACACCTCATGTTTTCCCTCATCCCTATTTGAGCATGGCCTCCACTGTCTGGGTTCGCTCCCAGACTATATCACTCAATAATAGCCCACGTTTAGTGAAAAAAAAAAGCTGTTTCCATCTGGTGACATTTTTCATGTCTTATAAACACAGACCAATTTTATTATTTTCACCTGGGAATGTAATTCTGTATAACTGTAAAATTACCGTAAGATATTAAATTAACTCATTTATTTTAAAACAAAGTTATTCTGTAATATGTTTTTATGTATTTCTTGAATAAAATTTCTGATACATGTGACTCTCCCAAGGGAAACGTTCATAGAACGGCAGTATTCTACGGTGCCCGGGAGATGACTAAGTGCTCAGTTTACTTAGTTTTGTTATGCTATGGTCAAGCAGGTTTGTTTAAGAATTAAACTCGTGGCCACAAGAAAAATATGTTGATCCCTCAATATAAGAAGTCATGGCCATGACATGCCATGACATAAGGATGTCATTACCTCGACAAAATGATCTTATGCATGGCCACAACATAACATCACATTCCCACGAGTTAATATAACATTCCCACAAATTAAATCTTGTGGCCACAACATTATCACACTTATTATGTTGTGGTCACGACTAAACTAAGTGAACCAAACATGTCACCTCCTGGGCACCATAGTATTCTTCTCTCTCCTTGGTTCTAAATTCTGGCTTCTGTGTTACCAGTCTGCTGCTGAAATGATATATGAAATTCCAGCTGTATTGTTATCGTTGATTAAAGAGGTGTTAGGAGGTCCTGAGAATCTGTCTGCACTCAGGTCCATACACTCTACAGCTTTTATTGGAAGGTAAAATTGAATGTCAGCAACCCTTTTGTTTTGTGCCTCAGCTTTGATTCTGTAAAGTCAGACTCCGGCTGAGTAATGAGGTTGTAAAGTGGTCAATGAAACAATAAACTATTTGCAACTTTGCTGACGTTAAGAACCATACTGTTCATGTAGAGCACTTCTTAAGTTTGAGGCCTGTCACCTTGCCTAATGTTTCGTCTTTCAGCCAAGCATTTCTCAAGATTGTTTTAAAGCACAAGACATAAATGAGGAATATTACAAAAAACGGAATGTAGTCAGTCATGCATTTTGCGGTTAATGCGAAAAAAAAAAAAGGAATTGAGTCAGGCCCATTTCCAGCAACAATTCAAATGCTTTGTTTTCTCAAACATGACGCTTGTGGTTTGTCTAATGTGTGACACAGTGACCAGACCACCAGACCACACCAAACAGCAATTTGCAACGGACTGACCTCTCTGACATCACAAAGGGCATTCTGATGGCTGTGAAGTAGGTATTTGAATGTCACGCTGTCCACTTGCTGCCATTCCATCTTTGTTTTTAAACAAAACGTTAGGAGCACAATAGCAACTGAAGGCATGCCGAAGTCACAATGTGCATCTAATTGGTGCTTTGACCCCCTGAGAGCTGAATGGTAGTTTTTGTCCATGCACATCTTTGAGTTAAAGAAAAGATACAGCAATAAAAAACTACCATGTAAAGCCTTTTCACAAAGGGAAGGACAATACATTTTGACATTTTAAACCTTACTCATCCTATTCTGAGGACAAGACTATTTTTACAGCCCCATTGGTCCTCTGGGGCTAATCTGTAATATACAAGATATATTATACAAGATAAAAAATAAGAAAATAGATTTTAACTGTATAATGTTATAATTATTTTTATAACTTTACAAGGACATGAAGGACATAAAAAAGGAATTTTTAAATTAATGTTTGTGTTATGCTGAAATTGTATGTGTATTAACTCATAATGCAACATCCATATGCAGAATTATATTACATCACTGATACAACTAAAATCCTGTAAAAACCAACCAATAAAGTAATATTACAGATATATCATTCAGGAAAATAACTGTGGTTATAGACACACAGTCAACTTACACTCAAGAGTTCATGGACCAGCTTTGACTTTTCCAATAAGGCAAACTTCTTATATATAGCTGCTAATTAGGCATCTATGTAATGTACTGTATATATGTCTCAGTTGCTTTCAGTAAAGCTGTCTGAAACTTAGCATATACATACTTAGAAACCCACACCAAACCATAACAACTGTGCTATACGCCTACCCATCTAGCTTTGCAGGAATTCAATGCAAGACTGAAAAAATGTCTATCACAAAATGGCAAAACACACACACATACACTTATTTTGTTATACATATTTTTCTATGCACTGTACTTGCATTTTATTTATGTATGTATGTATCATTATTTTAAAACATGCCTTATGTAACATTATTTTTTTTTTATAAATTTGTTATAATAGTAATACTTTTAAGCACTTAATAATAATTAATATATATTATTATAAAAATGAAGTGATACATTCATTCATTACAATCACATCTTGCTGTATGTATTATTTTCTGTCTTATATGTGGTACAGCTCAAGCATTTAACATCCTCTTAAATTCTTAATTTGGTCTGTTACTACATTTGATATTTTTGGGATCTTGATCTTGGTCAGAGAGATAACATCACAAGTCAACCAGAGGAATGATGTTTCCACCATTTTTGTGTATGTGTACCTACTATATATATATATATATATATATATATATATATACAGAAAATGTTGTTAGTGTTTGTGCATGGGTGTTTGTGCAATACAGTAATCATAACTTGCTGTATGGAAAACTTATGGAATTCAATCTTGACTAATATATTATTGTGCCAATATCAAACAGAGAACTGACTGTTTACTTTAACAGGTATTTCGGCATCAAATAAACATATTGCACATTCTTTAGAAAGACTGTCCATATTCCAAGGAAAATGTCTGAAGCGAGAAACATTTCAGCTATAGAGTAGCCCACGTTTAGGCCTGCCTTTATGCATGTTTTGAGCTCAATAAGTTACACAGTGCTTCATGAACTTTTGGTTAAAAGCAAAGTTTCTAATGACAATGACAATTATTTACTATTACAAATATGCTACAGGCAAATAATGGCATTCATTGTTTATAATGAGGGTAATGGGGTTTTAAAAATGTCTTTTTCAAACATAAGGCCCAACAATGAACAGAGCAGGGACCTCCTTGAATAAGTGTTGGATTTTATATCCTAGATATGATAATGTCTATAATTATATATTTACATACATTGTTATGATGCTATAATGCAAAGCAAAATGCTAACACATTAAAGTTATCATGTCATGCACTTGTGCAATGTGTTTTAATGTGGGATTAAAACATTTTTTAGATTTGCACTTTAGTTTTATATGTTCAGTTTGAATCCACGTATTGTAATTTTTTTTTTTGATGGAGACAAGGAAGATTTTTTTTCACCAAGAGTGTTGTGCACTGATTTTATAATAAAACTATAGACCACCACCCCAGCTGGTATCACATAAGAATTTAGGATGCTTGACATGTATAGACAACTGATGAAGTCCCACTTTGTAAATCAGCTTGATCAGATGTGGCATCATAAGGTGAAAAGAGAAGATAGCAAAAGTAGACAGTACAATCAGAGAGAAATGTCTTCAGCTTCCTTTCTCTAATGATCTCAATACAGGTCACAAAATCAGCCAATTAGATCCAGCCTTGAATTAACTGTTCTTTTTACCCAATACCTCTTGATAAGCATATGGAGGAATTGCAGGGAAGAGAATAGGTGGAGAGGGCAGTTTAAACTACCATAACAAAATCTGAGTTGCTTGGGTAAGGATGCTTAAAGTAATTTCAGCTAATGCCAGTCAGTGACATTTACAGAAAACCTCTCTTCCGTTTTTAAAATCAAATGCTAAGTTTCTTAGCAGAGTGTAACAAAGGCCTGATTGCTGCTTAACCCATCACAAAAGGGCAAAAGATTGCATATAAGAAACGTTGTTCAGTCATGCTGATTGTGCTACAAATAAACTCTTCATATTTCTCAAATGCATCATTCAAGGTTTCCACTCTGAAGTGGTTACATAATAGTATAACAGTATAGCATTGCCCACATTTGCATAATAAAAATGTGAGAAGGCTAACTTTCTAAACGTATAGGACCAATTTGAAAAGTGTGAGTCGGGGGGAGGGGGCATTAAGGCCAGAGTCTATGAAAAGTCCTGATTATATCTTTGAGGAAAGAAATATATTATATTACTAAAAGTATGAAATGCAATATAAATGTAATTATTTTAAATAAATTTATTTATAAACACAGCACTTTTCACAATACGTAAAAAAATTTTGCCTGACAACCACCAGTGAGCAAGTAGATAAAGTATTAATCAATTTAAAGTTTATTTTGCACAAATCCATGGTGGTGATATATATATATATATATATATATATATATATATATATATATATATATATATATATATATATATATATATATATATATATATAGTCCTAAGTCCTAAGATAAGAACGCATTTTGGTTTCATGTTTTAGCACAACTTTGATGAGGGGTCTGATCTCCTTTCTAAATGTTTTTTTACAGATAGTAGCTACATGTGTAAAATGAAGAGATTTGAGTTGAATGAAAATGGGAAAGTGTCCATTGGGGCAGTTTCCCACTCAAACACATGGCACTTCAGCCACTTGCCGCAGACGAGACAGAAATGCTCTCCGACACCATCCCACCCTGTTGATGTTGGCATGAACATGTTGTCACGGAGCCTGAGACTCACAGCAAAGTCCAATATTTGAACTTTTCACTGCTAGTTTGGTGCATTATGGACAAGAGTGTCAGCTTTGTTAAAGAGTTCACAATCAGACAGAGAAATTTCTGTGGCAGACTTTGCCACAGACTAGCTCAGATGTGCCATTTGTTGTGAATGGAAGTGCAATTTTTATATATGTAGTGCAGAGCAAGAGCTGCCTGCTTAGGTTGTGCAATACACTAAACCTTTCACTGGGGTGAGATGTGGAATATGGGTTAGTAGATTTCAGGTCAACTTAATTCAGTTTTGCGTTTCTACCCAGAGCAGCAGGTCAATGTCAAATCATATATCTAAATATAAATAAATAAAACTTATCAATCCTGTAATTATAGTATGATTTGTGTTCATTCTTAAAACACACAAAGAACAATAACTGTAAATATACCTAATGATAACTTCATCAGCATCTACACCAACACAAAATTTCATTTCATTTATTATAAGTGGGATTTACAGTCCTCAATCTTCCAATTTAAAAGCTCACGGTCCTTAAACTTAAGTGGATTCTGATTGTCTGATTTCTTAATGGTTTTAGCATTCATAATAATAATAATAATGAAAAGGTTACTATGGGATCTTCTCGGTAAAGATACATTATGCATGAAAATGGTCATATTTAAATGTAAATTTTGGAGTATTGCATAATAAATGCTGGAGGGGAAATTAAATGTGGTTTATAATTGTGTATAAAAATGGTATGCTTGCTTGAGGTGGACATATGTTTTAATTGCTAAAAGACGTGCACATCAACTGTTATAGTAGCCTGTTTACCAAATACATTTCTGTGTTCGTTGCACACATTAATAAATTATACATAGCTAATGTTTTGTTTATCCTGTTTTTCTGTCCAAATGTTTATGATGTTTGATTTGTAAGTTCTCAAAGAGGTAATGTCATTAAAAATCTAAAATATTCAAATCGATTTGGGACATGCACAGAGACAGATGAGACCAAATGTGAGCCCTGCAGACTAATTTCAATGATTTAGATTCAAAACACTCTCTGTTACCAGACATTTAATAACAACCTGGCCAATGATGAAAAGATGTTTTGATCAATGACCAGAAAACCATGAGGAACACTTCTAACTCAAGCCATTAGACAAGGTGAGTGGAGGAGAAAGTGGGAAAAAAATCCATACTTACTGAACCTTTTCAGAATATCTAATTGTTTATTTCTTCAAAGTTGCAAAAACAGAAAAATACTGATTTTAGGTTAGTGTTGATAAGGAACCTCAAACCAACAAGATACTTTTATGATAACTGATTTAAAAAATAAATAAATCATTTTTATAGTCTCTGTCAAATACATGTGCAAGAATTCTCAACTGCATGCGACTATAAACTATTTAAATATGCACACTATTCAAATAATTAGTAAAACTACAAAGTCTAATTTTAAATTTGGTCAGTTACCAGTTTTCCTGTACAGCAAATTATTAATGAACACAGAAAATTATAATTAATTCCATCTCAAGTATGGACATTTTTAGGTTTTGTACGTTTTAATCCAAAAACTGTAAGTCTTGAACATGCATGTACACTAAAATCCATTACCAAAATATGTTGTGGGCAATAAAACTGATCTCCACTGTAGTTAAACAAAGCAATATATACAGTAGCTTCATAAGTAAGTCGTAACTCTGAAAACAAGGAAAAAAACTTGCACAGTAAACACACACCATATGTAACAGTTTAGAAGCACATGCGTATCAGCAGTTAACACAGAATGCTGACAAGTAAAAAGATGAGCTCATAACATCACCGCACAGCAAAATAAGTGACAATAAAATTCAGTAGCATAATTACAACCAGCAAACAGCAGACAATAAATATATATCAATAACCACGTAATTATTCCTGCTGCAAAGCCTGCTGGGAAACTCGCTCATCCAACATTGTTCAATAAGAAACTGTTTCTTCTGGGGACAACATCTGGTGGAATATTGTTATCTATATTTTTATATAGACTCCAAGTACATTTCTCAGTGTCTGTGACTCACAGCTGCTTATGCTGGATAAAATGCAATTTCCATTCTACAGCTGCCAGGCAAAAACCAATGATTCAACCTGAAGAGTCTCTACATCTCACACAGTAAATATCCTGCCTTTGCAGGCTGGCCTAAACACGAAGAAGCAAGGTGAGTGTCCCTCTCTCTCTAATCACAAACAGCTGCCAAGAGGATATAGCGATTACCTCCATACAATCATTGTTCTTTTACTGTAATTGATTTCGATTTCAAAAAAATATATATAAATAAACTATATTTTTATTGGGAAATTAAATTTTTATTAAGACTTTGTCTTTTTTCTCAGCTGGAGATGGTGTAACAGCTTTGTAAATGAAACGCTTCTAATGAACACAGAG
Source organism: Carassius auratus (assembly GCF_003368295.1). Classification (NCBI taxonomy): domain Eukaryota; kingdom Metazoa; phylum Chordata; class Actinopteri; order Cypriniformes; family Cyprinidae; genus Carassius; species Carassius auratus. The sequence goes on along the minus strand of NC_039272.1, from coordinate 11,509,966 downwards.
GTACATTATTGTTCAACCCACATTTCCCCAGACATTGTCACCTGCCTCATATCTCAGAGAGCACATTGACATTTTTCATATGATAAACTCCCTCAGAACAACCGTCATAACCATTGCAGTAAAACAGGGCAGCTCACAAATTCCAATTGTGCTCCAGTGCATTGAGGATAATGATCACTTAAAATCCAACCCACCAATTTGTCTTCATTCAGTAATTTGTTTTCCCCAGTGAAATATCCACCAAATATCTGAACACACTAGCAATCTCAAAGAGTCTGACCATTTTCATATCTTATGCAAAAGCACACCATTAATCACAGATGAAAATCTTTCATTGTGAGATGGTTTGGAAAAGCAATTCCCTGGAGCATCCTGCTGGAGACTTTCTCTCACTCAAGAGTAATTTAATAGACTGCAAAGCATGGACAGGTAGTGATAATGTTCAGTAGAATTCAATGCCACATTACTGGTATATTTGACTATAATGTTTGTAGCGAATGTGCGATCTGAGTGTTTTTGGGACTGTGCCACCATCACAACAAACCTATGTTTGACTTGAATCTCTAAAACACATTTTCCCAAAGGGATTCTTGAATTTGAGTGGCAAAAAAGACAGTTGCATTTATGAGACAATACATTTCTAGATTTTAAGAAAGAAAAAGCACGCCGAAGGAAAAATGCATGACTGCTTTCTGCCAGTCTCATGTACCTCATTTTTACACATTCATTATATAGCCATGTACACAAAAGACGATTGAAAATTTTCCTTTTAGCAATGAATTCCAATTTGTTCACACACGTTGATGATCATGTTTGCTTTTAATCAACATGTAGTGTTTACAGAGCATAATTGTCATTAATAAGGTGATTTTTAAAACACACATTGGTGTGAAATTTGTACCACAATTTCATGTGCAAAAAATGTCCATTGGCAATGCCAATGGTGTAGCCACAGATAAAGCTGAATTCGAAGTTTACTGCTGGTCAACACAGCGAATAGACTCGGCCGTTTTGAACCGATGGAAAATCTTTGTTGGAAAATGTATCACCAAAGTGCAAAATTTCTGAGCGCCTGGATTCCTATTGAAATAACTGGATTTTGTCCTCAAAATTTCACCAAACAATAGTTATGTTAATGCACTGGTGAAGAAAACCTATGCCTGGGAAAGGAGTAATTTACTCACAGATAGAGTACAGGACGGATCCGTAGTGACGCAGAATGCGCTTTTCATTTCACTGTGCTGCTTTTGTTCTTAGCCATGAATTTGTTTGGTCTATTTACTTATGCACTAGATGGATGTACTGTATTTAAATGTGGCACTGTGTTTTGCTGAGCTTCATGATCACTATGTTAAAACACATTTTCAACTTAAAGAAGAGCTGAATTTAGAAAAGCATCTAAGCAAACTCTTACTACAGTAAGTGCATATTATTTAAATTTTGTCAAGTTTATCTTTTGACAAGCAGGTTGTCAATGTCAGGTTTAAAGTATTGGACCAATTAAAAAGAAGCCAGGGGTGGGGCAAACATGGCATTGTTGATTTGTATGTGCACCAATAAACAGATTATTTCCAATACGTTTACATGGTCAACAATATTCTGATTTTAACATGATTAAGATGATGTACACCATGTAAAGAGATTTTTGATTATATTAATAAACACAATAATAATAAATACAAACACAAAACAAAAATTTACTTTATTTACTTTATTGGCGCACATTGCTAGTCTTGATGTGAACAATTAATCCGTGCAAGGTAATCTGAACAGTACACTCTGGAATGGAGACAGAAAGGAGGAGCTCAAAAATAAAACCACGGCCTCTATTCTTTATCCCGTTTCAGATGGAAATATGTCGGCAGCAACTTCCGGTTCATGCAGACTTTAAGACATGGAGTATTCCTATTTTCTTCGCATTGTTGACTATGTTTACATGGCATCAGTAATCCAATTATTAACCTTATTCTGAATAAGACAAAATTATGTTTAAGGTGTTTACATGAGTTGCTTTTAAAATGTTCCCATTTTACATGTTAGAGTACATAGATCGCCATTAATGGCACACCTCATTACATCCCCACGCGACGCCATCTCCATAATTCCTTCGTTATGATGACATATACAGTTTTGGATGTTTCATTTTCAGTTTTAAGAAAGCTTCAAGTGCAGTTAAAAGTTGACTTTAGTCAGATTAAGGTAATCAAAAATATCTGTGTACATGGTAGATTCTTAATCAGAGTATTTTCTCAATCGTGTTGTCATTCCAGATACAGCTCTTTCGCTCACACCAACCTGCCAATTACACATAATTATAACGTACACACTGAAGTGCATTGTAGACATATACACACTTTAATCACATTGTTACATCATGTTGGAATTTTCGTCTCATTTTGCAACAGGACACACATGGCAATGGTCAACGGTTTGACGGCAAATAAAAGAGATTCAACACCGCTGTTGTCAGTATGCACATTTAAATAATTAATTGCACTTGAAGCTTTTTATAAAAAAATTAAACATGAAACACCCAAAGCTGTATGTTTATAGATTAATTTCTGGAGGGGACATCTGATGGCGTCATGTGGGGATGTAATGACATGTCATTAATCGATCTCTTTACTATCCCTTACAAAAAAAAAAAAAAAGTTTATTCAAGTGTGCTATTAGTATTCTTCTTTAAAACTAAAAATAGGAAAGTATGCTTTTAGTTTACGTTCACTTTTTTGGCTTTATGTACTCCTCAGTAATATATTTAAAATTGCATTTAAGTATATTTTACTTATACTTACAAAAAGTCAAAATATATTTGAACTATACTCCTAAAGGTGGAGGGCGCTAGTACACATATTCTGGACAGAATTTCCAAAAAAAAAAAAAACACACACACACAAGTGAAGAAGAAAAAAGAAACACCAGATACTAACACATGTAATCTAACATGATCATCTGACATTAAACAACATAAAAACTGTAATGTTATGGAATAAAATGTAGACTGATGAAGAGGTAATAAATATAGTCAAGCTTTGAGGTGTTGATCCACATCTACGTTTTGATTATCATTCTGAATCCAATTCATAGTCTTTTTTCAGCTTTTTGTTCCAAAATGTTATTTATTTATTTTTTATGAAACTTACCCACATTAAAGTGTTTAAAAAAGAATACATGAAGCTAGAATAAAATGTGTTTGTTTACAAGCCCTGTCCTTTCTTTGGATGTTTTGTATGTTCAGATATTCATTTAACAAAATATATACAAATTACAACCTACATAGGAACATAGTAGTATACTTAAAGTATCATGTAAAGCTCACTTAAAGAAAACGAGTGTACTTGCAGTATGAAACTACTAAACTAGTAGTTTAATTAGATAAAGTACAAAGTATTTAATAATCTAACTATTAACTATCAGTATACCTGTAAGTTCACTTTTAGTAAAGTTGCAGTACAAAGTACAAACATTGAGGTAAACTAGTTGTGTACTCAAAGTTGGCTGCTGTTATACTTAAAGTATACTTAAAAGTATATTTTTATATACTAGAAAGTGGGCCAATATAGTCCCAATGATTATTGAAACACAGAACACTGATATTTGTATACTTGCTATATAAAGTATACTTAAAAATATACTTGAACTTTACTTAAGTATACTTAATAAAATAAACTTGTAGTATACTACGTTTTGGTAAGGGTTAACATGTAAAATGAGAACATGAATGGAATGTTCTAAAAGCAACTTATGAAAAGACCTTATGTGTAATAATATTGTCTTATTAAGAATACAATAAAATAATTAAATATTTTTTAAACGTAGTCAGAGTAAGGATTTAATCACAGCAAGATATTTCATGGCACATGCAAACCACTCACTTTTACATTATATACAATTAAAATTATTCTGATTATGATGAACTTTGGAAATATTTTAAAATAAAACATAAAGTTATTTTGTTATTCATGTTGTGTGATTAGAAAGAATGTATTGTAAAGAACTGGCCATCCATTGCGGTATTCCCTACAGCCCAAAACACTGGGATAGACTTCTGCATCCCTAGGACCCTACAAAAGAGAAGTAGTTTGAAAAATGAATGGATAATGGAAAAATAATAATCTGTTCTTCAGATCCTTCTGTTCTTCAATTTTAAAATACTTTGTGTGTTCAGCGAATTCTTTAAAAAAAAAAAAAAAATTAAACAAGATAGTGAAACCATAAAAAGAAAGAAAGCAAAAGAGAGGAGAAAATTTGAACAAGAACAACACAAATGGCAGACAAAAAGAGAGAATGAAAGGGAAGAGTGCAGACCTCACTTATTCCCTCAACCTCCATACAATAAAACCACCTGCTGGGACTGTTGCTTTTAATCCGCCCCCTCTTTCAGACTTAAATTCCTCTGGAACACATCAAGCAGAGGGCAGACTCCTGCAGTGGCACCCCTCCGCATGCCATACTTCAACATTACCCAAAGTGAACTCACATCCCAGGGTCTTCCAGCACTGTCGGCAGCCAGCCATGTCAGCACAGCTGCTTCAAAGAAGAACACACACTAACTTCAGCTTAAATTCACTTTCTATATATACACTTAAGACACACTTAGAAATGTCTTAATCATACTGCATTAGACAAAAATAGGGTACAAAGTATTCAAAATTAAACTAATATTATTTGGATACTTTCTGGTTTTCAAACATTAGTGGAACATGTTCTTTTGCAGTGTGATCAACTACTACTACAACTAACATGATCATTTGAAATAATACCACAGCATTCTGACATTTCAACTGCTAAGCTGGTAAAGCATGCCCTTAAAAAAATCAGCCATGATTTTATTATAGTAAAAGTGTAGTAACCATGTTTTTTTTTTTTTGCTACATTGATAACCATTTGTAAAACCATAGTTTTACAATAGATACCATGGTTAAACTAACAGGAACATGGTTAATTTGTGGTTAACATGGATTAACTATAGGGAAAATGGATTTTGGGTTTTATTTGTGGTAAAACCATGGTTAATTTTCGTAAGGGCAGTGCTACCAATGCCATGTTCATAGGTTCAAAGTGTTCCCGCTTGTTGTGACGTATTGAATACAGTTACAAGTTATAATAATATCTCAACAGCTGTTTATGAGCACCATTGATTCATACCTTTAAGCTAAACTTTTAAAAACTCATGCTACACTTCTCCAGGCTCACAGTGTTTTTGACACCACTATTTTAAAGATCCAGAAAAGATGAATCACTGCCTGGCCAACTGAGATTTTGGTATGGAAATAAAGGATAAAATCATGATTTTTCAGTTATACTATAGCCTACAGCATGTATGTTGTTTGCTTTTAAGATTAAGCATTTGGGACCAGAAAAAATTGTCTGTTATATGTAGGGATGGGTGATATGGAGAAAGAAATATATAATTTATTTTTTTCAGTTCATTACAGTTACAGTTCATTTTAATAACGCATTTGTTACTGAAGATCAGCGCAGACAAAGGCTGCAGACAGCACACCTTGTTTGTCATCTTTATTTTATAAATGCACAAAATTTTGTTGTTATTATATCTGTATACAAAAAAGGTAGACCCTTTACAGATTTGATTGATGTATTGCTCTTATCTGTCCGATCAAAACTGAAAGTGTAATTTCTTTTCAGGTAATCAGGAGAAAATGTCTCATAACGCGTATACATGTTAATCAATTCCAAAGGGTTAATACAGCTTTGGGACAATGTGACAGTGAGTAAATAATGACAGAAATGAAATTTTAGGGTGATCTATACCTTGACAGTAATGACAGTAGGCTGCATGTTTAATTCGCTTGTTAAGTCTGACGTCACGTAGCAGCGCTTCCGTGTCCAAACGCTCTATCAGTTACCACGAGAAAACAACAAAAGGTGCTAATATAAACTCACAATGTGATAGAATACTAGCGAAAAAGTTATAATCTTAACCTTTAACTCCATACTGAAGTCCCAGATAGCCAGACAATGAAAATATAAATATAAAAAAATATATACAAATTATTTGTGTTTGGGACGCTGTGAGCACGGAGACTGTAGTGTATACAGGCATGTACTGGCCATTGGGACTACCGGGAGATTCCCGGTGGGCCGCGGTCTGGTTGGGCCGGTGCGTTATGTATTTTGTTTTTAAATCATTATTTATCGCAAATATATTCGTAAGTATATTTTTGTACAGTCCAATTCCGGCCTTACGTGTCTCTTTCATGAAGCCGCAAGATGCTTTTTTTTTTTTTACGTTAGTCACAATAATTTATTTAAAACATTACAAAAAGCAGTATAAAGAACAGATAAAACGACGCGTGCGCATGATGCTGATGCGAGCTGCGAGACGTGACGTGTTCACTGCTCATTGGCCAATCAGAATCAAGTTATAGCCTTGAAAAGCGGCCCATTACAACTGCGACGAAATTCAATATGTTAAATAATAAAATATCTAGGCGTAAATGAGGGGCCGAAGGTTGAGAGAGAGAAAACGACAAGCACTTGAGGCAGATGCCACCAAATGTGTCAAGATAAATAAATTATTTGCTGGAAGGCAAAAGACTTAAGTGAAGACGTCCGCAGGGAGGGACTTGACTGCTGAGGTGAGACAGAAATGTAATGATACACAGAGGCTACTGCATTGTTTTGTTTCAAAAAGTTAGGATATTCCAGCTGTAATATGCCACCACTCACTGATCTATATAAATTGCATTTAAAATTCTCAGCTCTCAAGTTCTGTCTATTTTATTACAAAATTCAGACAATACCGTTTTGGCGTCAGAGAATGTGTCGTGACAGATCGCTTTAGCGCCTCAATTCAAGTAAACCGATCATCTGTTACTTTCTGTTTAAAGATACAGTACAACTTACAGAAATTTATATATGCCTCAGAAATAATATCGATCAATTATCAGTCAAAACAGCAGGAGAACAATTATTTCACAGAATGTTACATTTACCTCAAGAAAGCCCTTTAAAGACCATAGCAGGTTAGTTGAGATTGAAAAATAGCCATAAGAAAGGAGTATTTTGCTAAATATGTGCACTACAGTACATACTTATTATATTTTCACCTGAAGTATTTTACATTTGATTATGCAATATCTGTACCTGAAAACGGTGCTATTTCTGATAATTTTTTTAACATTTTTATTACTGACTGTTCACTTGTCTTCATTAATGTTTGAACTTAATAGTTAGTGTTTATTGTGGTATTGAAATTACAATTGTGAAATGAGATTGCAGATTATTTACAAAGAAAACAATAGCAATTTTATTTTTATCTTTGTTTATGTATTTATTTTTTGGCAGGGCAAGAAAAGTTCTGAACCCTAGCATTGAGCTCTGCATTTGAATAAAGTGACGTGACACATACAGCCAAGTATGGTGACCCACACTCAGAATTCGTGCTCTGCATTTAACTCATCCGAAGTGTACACACACACAGAGCACTGAACACACACACACACACACACTGTGAACACACACCCGGAGCAGTGGGCAGCCATTTATGCTGCAGCTTTTTAAAGGCCTTTGATTATGTATGAAAAATTTAAAATAAATCACTACACAACGTTCTTTGTCTTAATTACTCTTTTATTTTATTGTAGATCAGTGGTCTTTATAAATAATGCTTACTATAGTTCAGTGGTCTTAATACTAGCCTACTATAAGCAGCCAACAGGTCAGAGGTAATTTGTGTGAATTAATATAAAAAAAAAAGTGTTATGTTGCAGCACATGAAATATAGTTACAGCAGAAAATGTGTACCCTAAGCATTAATATTTCTATTAGAATAATAAGAAGCACATAAAATAAGACCTTTAGATATTTAAAATAAAGCCTGATAAAATAATTTACATTTTCTTTGTTTATTATTTTAATAGTTTTTTCTTGGTTTTGATATTAATACATTCTAATCAGTAATTTTACCTCCAGATTAATGTATGTATAGACATGTAGTATGCGTGTGTGTGTGTGTGTGTGTGTGCGCGCGCGCGCATGTTTACATGCATGGTGGGCCGGTCTGGATGAAGTCCAGGGCTGATTTTTTTGTCCCAGTCCAGCCCTGAGTGTATACAGTAAGTTTGAAAGCGTTTAGCTTAAATGATTAATATGAATAAACAGTGCTCATAAACGGCTGCTGAGGTAGTATTTTCAAGTGAAGCGAGTTGAGGCTTGGACCCGGAAGCAGCGCTTCTTACGTCATCACTTAACAACCGAATAGGCATACTGTCCCTTTAAAGCCTGTATGCATCTAATGTATAGGCATGTATAATTTTTTCTCTCATCTGTTTACTTTCATTTTAAACATAAAACATGAGTCTACATGTAAACCTTTAGCATTCTGACAGTATTAGTGCAAAAGATAACTTAGTTCAATAATCAAGCTTTAACGAGCACACTTCGGGTGTATATGACACTCAGAAAAAGCAAAGGGCAGACCAGCGCGTGAATGAAACATTTAAAAGCACATGCAAATAATGAGAGAGTAACTCTACCACTGAGAAAACACTGCTGTGAATGCATGCAGCATTGTACAGTATATGATGGAGGCGCCAGAACTGCAGCTGATAGAATGTGCGTGTAGCACTATACTACAATGTTTCTTCAAAAGAAGATCGTGGAGAGATTTTTATCGTCCACGATCAAAAATCATCATATCGCATACCCCTAGTTATATACACGTGTATTTCCCTTTCAGTCAGACACTCTCGATGTCACTTTGATTGTAAACTAAACGAGCCAGTGCATACTGGCATGTGATTATTGCATCCAGCTGCCACTGATCACAGCGTGAGTTTAAGCAGGCAATCGGTGCAGCACATAATCAGCTTTTCACTACGGGGCCAAGCAGTGTTATCATTCTGCTCTGTCAAGCTGCGTGTGTTGAACGAGTCAGCTCTCTCAAAGGAGCTTCTCTAAGCGGGTGTCACGGCATGACAGCGGGTTGGTCGACCTTTGTTGAGTGGGTGCAAACTACAGGCTGCACTAGCCCCTGTAGTGTTGCAGCGGCCACCTCCCCTGTGTGCTTCAGTACAACTTAAAGAGCAATCATAAAAGAGCATTCATGGGTGAACATCTTTTTAAAGATGTCATTTCACCCAAGCATTTCTGGATTCAGTCATTACCTGGCACCGGGTAATGGTCATGATCACTGCCTCACGTGTCTGGACATAAAGCACGCTGAAGTGGTGTTTGTGGATGAGTCATGTTCCCATTGTTGGAAGATGACCATCTCGGAGTTGTGGACCAGGATCCACTACCTCAAAATGGGTGGAGTTCCGTTGCCTCTGCCACAATCTAGTTCTCTTCCTGGCGGAAGTCAGGGGAGCACTACTTCTGGCAGTAGCTCAGGCGGTTTGATGATAGACGGCAAACCCTCTAAGGAACCAACCTCAAAGGGACCGCCACTCGTCTTCTCGCAGCCAGCTGTGCTCCCTTAGGAACGCACTGGGTGATCCACAAAGAGCGTACCAGTCATATCCTTTGGGGCTCCTCGTGATGACCGGATCGATCGATGTATAGGAGGGCAAGTCTGAGCTCTCTGTGGAGGTAGATTTGGCTGTGCTCTTGCCCTTCAGGATGGGAGCAAGACGGATCTGGAGATGATGGCTATGCTTTCATGGGCTGCCAAGAGGGTAGGGCTCGAGTAGAAAACTCCACCGCATCCCGAGCCCTCGAGGTTTGGTTTATCAGGGTGGTCCGCACTAGTTCTCAGCGCCCCACTCTGGTGCCATTCAACCTGGAAATGCATGAGGAGCTCACTAGGTCATGGATGGCACCTTTTACTGCCAGAAACCGGCCTAGCAGTTCCTCCCCCCTCACCACCCGTGACGGTGGATCAGCCAAGCGGTATACGGGGACCCCCACCCGGTGGCACGGTCGGTTGTGATTCAGATGTGTCCTTGTACTGTTTCCACCTGGCGGGGCAAACCGTCCCTTCCTTCCCGAGCCTGTAAGCACTCGTCTGGTCTGACAAAAATAAAAAAATAACTTTTATAAATATTTTATACTTCTGAAAAAAAATTATTCAACAATTCTTCTCCCCGAGTAAACATCTTGCGCCATTTTGGAGAGCACCACAAAGTATATGCACACTTTCCCCAGAATTTAGCGAATTCATGTATTCAGACATTAACTCAGGGAGAAGAATTGTTGAATAATATTTTTTTTTTTTTCACACAAAAATCATTCTCTTAGCTTTGCAAAACTGAAATTGAACCACTGATGCCACATGAACTAGTTTATCCTTACAACATTTATGTGGTGTTGCTGTCTATGTTACAATAAGAGAAAATTTCTTAATTCGTGTTCTGGAGATGAACTAAGGTCTTATGGGTTTGGAAAGGCAACAGGGTGAGTAATTAATGACAGAATTAAATTTTTTGGGTGAACTAACCCTTTAAGTCAAACAATGCCAGAGTTTGTTTGGATGCAGACTGATAATCCCTAAAAAATGGTTCTAATCTTGGTCTGCTTGTTTGGTCCACATCAAGGTTCAGGTTTAATTTTTAAATCTTGAGAATAGGAAATCTTGCGTCATGGTTAAGAGCGGACGTAAGCATGTGGACGGTGTGTACGGCTTGACTTCAGACAGAGTAGACCTGAACGCACGGCTCATAGTTGATATGCAATCCTCATGAGTGCTCCAAATAAGCCACTTCAAACATGCCTTTGTACGGCAGCCTGTGAAATAAGATGCGATTGTTTAGCCAGCATCTCATATTCTATTCTGGTACAGATGCATCTGAATAAAGCACTTTTCTACTGGTTTCAGACACATGGGAGATGAAAAAGGCAGTAGATTTTGGCTCCCTTAGTGTGGTTTTATCTCATTCAAATGTACGAATGTTCCTGCAGGACTGATTTTGAGTTTTCTTTACTCTGTTCTTTTTGATTTTTTAAGCACTCTCCATTTGAGATGATACTGAGCCAAGCTATTGCTATCCAAGAGAACTTTATATAAGCAAATCAGATATACCGTACCAGAGCCAAATAAGGCATTATCATTTAATAAATTACACTATAGATTTCTCTATAAAGCACCTTTTAATCTCGAGTTTGCCTTAAAGGGGTCATATGATGCGATTTAAATTTTTTCTTTCACGTTGGAGTGTTACAAGTTCTTGGTGCATAAAGAAGAGCTTTAAAGTTGCAAAGAATAAAGTCTCAAATCCAAAGAGATATTCTTTATAAAATTAAGACTTGTCCACGGCCTTCTAAAACGGCTCGATTAAACACGCCCCAACATCTCCATGTCATGATGCGGGAAGATTTGCATAATGGTGCCCAAATGTTCATGCAAAGAAAGAAGGAGTACCTTTTATTCTCACTATGTTGTTAAGATGCTATATTTCATTGTGAAAGCAAAACTACTTTGTTTGGCCTTCCAAAAGAGGAATGCCTAGAGTTGATCCGTGCTGGTCACTGAGGAAAAATATCAGCTTTGCGCTGTGGATCACCATATCTGCTTTCACCATGGACAAAGTCCAGCCCGGGGTCGTCACATGTGGTTGCCGCAAGCCCCAGCTACTTCTTCGACGAATCTGCTGGCAATTACTAACTCTAGGTCCCGGCCGTTCCTCACTCTAGCTCCCGGTCGTTCCTCACTCTAGCTCCCGGTCGTTCCTCACTCTAGCAGCCTGCCATTCCTAACTTCCTCACTCTTTGCAAGGACAGTCTGGTGCTTCTGACTCAGTCTGTAAGTACGTTTTTTTTATATTTTTTGCCACTGATGATTCAAACGTGAGATTTGAGCAGTGTAAAGTAGTGCCTGTTTTTCTTCGATCACAAATGCAGAAATGGTTTTATGTTTACGCAGCGGAATTCGTAATGCGTACAAGACCATATACGTCATCATAATCAGTAATTAATATATGTCCCCACTGGATGCAACAAATGCCTCATCTGTAATGGGTTTTATTGACCTGTCGTGCCAGTGTTCTGACCGGGACAAGCATCACATTATGGTGAGGGGCATTTCCGTCACATGCCTGAGGCATTCGGCCAATCACAACGCAATGGTTAGCTGGCCAATCAAAGCACATCTTGATTTTTTTTAACTAAAAAATGTGATTCAGAAAGGCAGGTCATGGAGGAGAAACAATAATGCACATTATGTGGAAAATAATGTGTTTTTAAAACGCATATACCCATTTCATTACACCAAATACACAAAATAATGTTCTTTTTAGCATCATATAATTTAGCAACATTCATATGACCCCTTTAATATGCCTTTAGTTTAAAAGTTGAATAAGCTAATTCAATTCAAGTGCTGCATTTTATGAATGTACCACAGAAATTTTCGCTGACCACGTCTTTGATCTTGGTCCCCAAAGGTGGAAATACTTTAGTCAGGTTACATAAATGCTGGCTCAGCGGTCAGATTATGGTGAAGCTGATATATACGGTAAGTTTTAATTCATTTCAACAGTAGGGGATGGCTTCCTCAGTCATGCAGTTAACCGATCACGAACTCTGGAATGCCAGAGGGATCAATGCTTTCTCTCCGAGTCCTTTTAAGTGATGCATTTTAGGGTATTCATAGGCCCGAGAACTTAAAAATGTGATATAAAGCATGATTAGCAGCATAACTTCGAATAATAGGGAGCACCTGGTCCTTTTATTCAGTCATACATGAATAATTTCAATGCACTTCTGAGAGAGATTGTTTGAGAAGCGGCCTTAGTTATCACCACATCAGGAACTCGGATGATCGGAAAAGAACTCACAAAGGCTACAGAGGAATGGCAGGGATTGCACTTGCACCTGACTATTTCAAGCTGACATCACTGACACAGAGACAAGGATTACCATCCAATTTATCTCTTTCTTCTGAGGCTTACCGCTATCTAAACACCTTGCCACTTCAAAGTGCAAGACAAACAGGGCAGAAATGGACTGTGTACTCTCGGAGAGAATACGCTTAGCAGAAGTCCAATTAAATGGCTGAAGCGCTGAAAGAAAAGGTGTTTTTGATCTCTGAAGGGAAAAAAAGAACCTCCAAAGGACCTCTGCACTGCCTCTCAGTGCTCATATGAGGTAGGACACTTAAAATGGGATTGTGTTATTTCTGGTGGGTAAGTGGGCTGAACAATGTACAACTGACCAGATGTGAGTTCTTCAAGTCAGTGCAATACTGTAAATCACACATAAATGTGCTGAACTATAGGAGTAATGACAACCTTACAGCCAAGTATCTCGTCAAACTTCTGGCTGTCAAGAACCCTGAAAAATGATGGCCTCTTTGTACGGGACCCCTTCCTGGGACATTAAGGCAGCTACATTACCATTTAAAAGTCTGGTTAAAAAAATAAAAAATACTCCAGTGTCACATGATCTCATACAAAATTCTACTCAAAAAAACATTTCATCTTATGCTTAAGGTTGAAAACACTTTTTTTTCCTGAATGGAAAGCTTAGAATAGCTTAAAAGAATGGCATTTATTTGAAATAGAAATCTTTTGTAATTTAATAAATGTCTTTACTCTCCCTTTTAATCAATGTATTGTGTGCTTTTTGGTGGTTGTGTATAAAACTCATTTTTACTGTATCAAAAATATAAATTGTGAAATAAAGGCTACATTCTGAAAAAGTAAATATTTTAAATTAAGCATAATTAATATCCTATGACATAAAACAGATCAGTTCCCCCTTGACAGCAGTTTGAAAAGGCCTGACTTACTGTATATGTTAAAGTTCTGCTTGTGTGTGGGTAAATGAAGAGCCCTTGAGCAAGGTTGGTTTTCTGCTTGGGGACTGTTCCTATAATATTTTAGTGGCTTGAGGTAAACAGTTCCTGACAAGTAATTATCTCAAACGAATATTAGGGATATTAAGCTTCCATTTTAATAAAGCAGATGAAGCCATATACACCTAAACCGTAAGAGGGATATTCTAAATGTTCCTAGCACTTAATGACTGGTACACAAGGATTGATTTCACATGGCTATTAGAAGAGGAGCACGAGGACAATCAGCATGATGTTACATTAAAAAAAGAAACAGACCAACAAGTGAAGGTTAATCCTTGGCAATGTTTACTCAGGGCTATGAGCTACAACCACAAAGACAGTGTGCAAGGAGAATAAAGATGATGACACTTTAGAGGAGTTACCAAGTACAAGCAAGTATAAAAATGATGTCAGAAATGACTGATGGCACACAGGAGAACAGATCAAAAAGATTTCTCATTGACAACATTCAATTAAAAAAAAAAAAAAAAAAAAAATATATATATATATATATATATATATATATATATATATATATATATATATATATATATATATTTCTTCCAATACGGTATAAGAGCAAAGACTCAAACAGCCCATTCCATAACACAGGATTTTTTTTTTTTTTTTTAATGAAAACAGAAAAATAACCACAGATGAAAAAAGGTGAGCTGGTTTATAGTCTGATATTGAAATACTGTGAGATGCTCTTAATAAAACTGTAAATAAAAAAAGAAAGTGGAGCAAATGACACTGCAACCAACAAATCTTCATTTGTCCTTGGAACAAGCAGACAAGTCAGACTATGAAGTATAAAAACCAATGAAAGAAAGTCATCTGTGAATATGATACAAAAGGCATGTCAAATTCATATTTCACATACCACTTAATCGGTGCAGGGCTGATCAGCGCACTCACATTCATAATCTCTGCTGGCTTCTGTGCTGCATGCAATACAATATAGATGTTGCTATAATATATGATCTAATCTAGACATCACAAAATGCTTGTGTAATGAGGACCTCGATCGAAGTAACACTTGAATACTTTATGATATGCTTTGTAAATCTGAAACAAATGGTTTAACCAAGGGTTAGGTTAAGTTTAAAAAAGAATAGCTTATAAGCTATAAGCTCAGAATAGCTTATAAATGACATTCTTTGATGCAAATCAAACACATTTTGATTGTTTTTAAACATTGCATAAATGTAAATTATGTACAGTATTGTTCAAAATAATAGCAGTACAATGTGACTAACCAGAATAATCAAGGTTTTTAGTATATTTTTTATTGTTACGTGGCAAACAAGTTACCAGTAGGTTCAGTAGATTGTCAGAAAACAAACAAGACCCAGCATTCATGATATGCACGCTCTTAAGGCTGTGCAATTGGGCAATTAGTTGAAAGGGGTGTGTTCAAAAAAATAGCAGTGTCTACCTTTGACTGTACAAACTCAAAACTATTTTGTACAAACATTTTTTTTTCTGGGATTTAGCAATCCTGTGAATCACTAAACTAATATTTAGTTGTATGACCACAGTTTTTTAAAACTGCTTGACATCTGTGTGGCATGGAGTCAACCAACTTGTGGCACCTCTCAGCTGTTATTCCACTCCATGATTCTTTAACAACATTCCACAATTCATTCACATTTCTTGGTTTTGCTTCAGAAACAGCATTTTTGATATCACCCCACAAGTTCTCAATTGGATTAAGGTCTGGAGATTGGGCTGGCCACTCCATAACATTAATTTTGTTGGTTTGGAACCAAGACTTTGCCCGTTTACTAGTGTGTTTTGGGTCATTGTCTTGTTGAAACAACCATTTCAAGGGCATGTCCTCTTCAGCATAGGGCAACATGACCTCTTCAAGTATTTTAACATATGCAAACTGATCCATGATCCCTGGTATGCGATAAATAGGCCCAACACCATAGTAGGAGAAACATGCCCATATCATGATGCTTGCACCTCCATGCTTCACTGTCTTCACTGTGTACTGTGGCTTGAATTCAGAGTTTGGGGGTCGTCTCACAAACTGCCTGTGGCCCTTGGACCCAAAAAGAACAATTTTACTCTCATCAGTCCACAAAATGTTCCTCCATTTCTCTTTAGGCCAGTTGATGTGTTCTTTGGCAAATTGTAACCTCTTCTGCACATGCCTTTTTTTTAACAGAGGGACTTTGCGGGGGATTCTTGAAAATAGATTAGCTTCACACAGACGTCTTCTAACTGTCACAGTACTTACAGGTAACTCCAGACTGTCTTTGATCATCCTGGAGGTGATCATTGGCTGAGCCTTTGCCATTCTGGTTATTCTTCTATCCATTTTGATGGTTGTCTTCCGTTTTCTTCCACGTCTCTCTGGTTTTGCTCTCCATTTTAAGGCATTGGAGATCATTTTAGCTGAACAGCCTATCATTTTTTGCACCTCTTTATGGGTTTTCCCCTCTCTAATCAACTTTTTAATCAAAGTACGCTGTTCTTCTGAACAATGTCTTGAACGACCCATTTTCCTCAGCTTTCAAATGCATGTTTAACAAGTGTTGGCTTCATCCTTAAATAGGGGCCACCTGATTCACACCTGTTTCTTCACAAAATTGATGACCTCAGTGATTGAATGCCACACTGCTATTTTTTTGAACACACCCCTTTCAACTAATTCAACTAATTGCCCAATTGCACAGCCTTAAGAGCGTGCATATCATGAATGCTGGGTCTCATTTGTTTTCTGAGAATCTACTGAACCTACTGGTAACTTGTTTGCCACCTAGCAATAAAAAAATATACGAAAAACGTTGATTATTCTGGTTAGTCACATTGTACTGCTATTATTTTGAACAATACTGTACAAGCATACAGAAATCATCTCAAATTCCTCACTACACATAGGAAATTTCAGAATAACTGTAAGCTATTAAAGGTGCAAAAAACATCTTTCCTCACTGTGGATTACTCCTCAGTCAGCTGCATCCAAAACAGAATGGAAGTGTTTAAACATACAATAAAATAAATCAATCTTTTCGCAATCACAGAATAATTGAGCTGGTTGAGGAAAGTCAATAAAAGAAGCAAATAAACATGTGAAGGGAATGCTGATGATCGGCTCATCTCCTCCTCCTCACTCATCATCGCTGAGGCTCTTCTCTGACTGCTCCTGAAAACAAACACACGATGACATTACACACACATGCGGACCACAGATCGCCCCACGGCAGAGCTGCAGCGACCCGCGTCACCCCCACGCCACAGCTGACTGAACACTACTCAGCAGAGGCTCATTATTCGTGGACTGAGCTGGTTACTGAATGTGCCTCCTTATTTCTGGATAACGAGACAATCTCACACTGACTCATAGGCCTTGGTCACACAGTTCTGTCATATACACACTGACTTTTTATCAGGATTGATGTGCAGACATGAAGCAATCACACGACTGAAAGAAAGCACATGTGAAAGAGAGAGAAACAGACTTACGTTTTCCTCTTGAACTGCAGTGGGTGGAATAAAGACAGAGAAATTAAAGCTAAGTTTCAGTGCACAGTAAATCCTTTTTTTTTTTTTTATTATTCCCTCTGGGAAATGCATGACATCTCAAACACCTCTTAGAAGATTAAAGATAAGGACATGTGGCTAGGCATCTTTTAATCTGTTTATATAATTTTTAGAGGCTGTCTGTGGGATACATTTTGAGTGGAAGCACCTCTTTGCAGGTTAGCCATCCCATGAGTGCTTAATCAAAGCCTGTTTTTCATTTTGTGATAATATCCTTCTCAAGTATATTCAGTCAAAATGTCAATGAATGCACCTGAGGTTTTTTACAAGATGTCTAATTAAGCTAAATGTCAACCAGCTAAACAGACTGTATCAATGACAGGGCTAATTGATGAGAGGAATGAATGGCGGACTTACGTTCTCCTCCTGTTCTTCCTCGCTGTCATCGTCACTGACCACAGGCTTGGCCTTTCCACGACTTGGTCTCTTCTTGCCTTTGTCCTGACATCTCTCGTCCCGTTTACTCAGCTTAATTTTCACCTTCACTGACTTAGCTTGGATTAAAAAATATATGTAATTCATATAAAACAACACAACTCCACAAATAAGAAGAGATGTAAATACAAATCAGCTTATAGAAATGGTCATGTTTACTGAATAACACCCATATTGTTTTAAATTTCACTCACATCTATTAAAAGCCCATCTTTCACATTGCCACCCACATCTTTCTTATTCTCAAAGTACTTTGCTGTTAACTTGTTTGCTTGATCAAATGTAAACTGAATACTAAACATTAAAAACATCAAGAAATCCTTAGGGCCAGACTTACTAACAGCTTGCACAAGTGCAAAATGTCTTTAGGTAGGGACATGTGGCTAGGCTGTGAATCTTTGGGTAGGCAGCAATTTGATTTGATTCACGAATCATAGGTTTTCGATTTGATTCAAGACCAAATTTAGAATGATTCGATTCGATTCACAATTAAATTAGATTTGATTTGATTATAACGATCCAATCCTGCTTTCAGAAGGATTATTTAAATGGTTCCCCTAAATTCTTTAAATGCTTAGTCAGGAGACAAATTACCAGCCTTTATGGTTAGAGAACCATAGGTTAGAGAAAAAAAACAAAAAACCTTTTGTCTATCATTAGATGCTAGTTTATTGATGCTATGGCATGAGATGGGATATGTTAAAATGTATGTAAGCAAAGATAAAAAAAAAAAGCTTTAAAAGTATTATGTATAAGCTAACATTTTGTCACACTAGGGTGGCATAGCCATCATTTCAGAAGTGACAGAAATGTCAAAAATAATCATTTTATGTAAGTAGCCTATGTATTATCATAATTATTATTATTAATTTTTTTTTTTACAAGGAATTCTCTTTTTTTTTTTTTTTACCTTCAATTTGCTGTAGGAAATCAAATACACTGCTTGACAATAATCAATCATTTGTAATTGCTAATTTTTTTTTTCCTAATGGCAATTTTATGATTGTTTTATATAGGCTACTCCATTTAATTAGCTATTATAAAAATTTTCTGCACAGAATAAGGTAGAAAATATACTTTATAGTTTCTGTACTGTAATAAATGATGTCAATTCACACTGCATCATTCATAAATTTTATTTATTTATTGTGTTTTTTTTTCCCTTAACGTTTCATCAGTTCATTCTGATTTCTATTCAGTTTAGCTGCAGATATAGCCTGGCACGTCTATGCGAGCAAGATCACTTATCTTTCAGTTTGAAAACTTCTTTATCTCATTTTCACAAAATAAAATGCTATAGTAGCTATTGAACTTTTCCTCTCCATCAGCGAATGATGATTCTGAGAGAAAATGCACCATTGTTTCTTTGCTAAAGCAACAAACCCTACTTTGATACATCTGATTATCAGATTAACCTTGCGCTCTTATTTCAAGGTCATTATTAATACTGTGGTTATTGTAACAGTTTCCTTCGTACATACGGTTCATCAGCATTGTTAAAACACATTTATCATTCAATGGAACTATGTGTATGATTTAGACACTTACATTTCTGCTCCATCCATGCAATATTTATGCAGCTTTTGACTGCTCTTGTAACGCCGTCGGTAAGATGCAGAGAGCCACTGACAAACTACAGAAAACTAAAACTACTTTTACTGGCCACGAGTACTAAGGAGAGATCATACATCAGCTGCATCAGAGTCGAACAGAGCACGAGCACAATCCTATGACAGTCTTGGGCAGTAATAGTGGAGCAAGTGAAGGAGAGAAGCAAGGCACGAACATTGTTCAAGGTCTCCATTCATTTGTTCGTGTAGTAATTTAATGTGTATATATTTTGAAACCATTAAATAGCTATAGAAATTGCGGTTCATTCGATTCTTAGTGTTTTAAAATGATTACTGTCCGGATCTGCGATTCATGATTCAAAAATCATGTTTCAAAGTCAATGCATATGCAATTGAAAGGGACATCTAGAGTTTTAGTGGTCCCACTTTATATTAGGTGGCCTTAACTACTATGTACGTACATAAAAAAATAAGTACAATGTACTTATTGTGTTCATGTTGTATTGTAAAACACTTTTGCTGCTATTGAGGTGGGATAAGGGTAAGGTTAGGGAGAGGGTTGGAGGTATAGGTAAGTTTAAGGGTGGGTTAAGGTGTAAAGTATGGGTCAACAGTGTAATTATAAATGTAATTACAGAAATCAAATACAGATGAAATTACATGTAGTTTTTTTAATATAAGTACAATGTAAAAACATGTATGTACACAATAAGTACATTGTACTACATTATTAATTAAAATGTAAGTACATAGTAGTTAAGGCCACTTAATATAAAGTGGGTCCGCTTTAGTTTCATCAGTATCAGTAAATTGGTCCATAGTTAATGAAATATCTTACACTCTTCCTCTGATTCCTCCTCCTCATCATCATCATCATTGCTGTCATCATCGCTCTCCTCCCTAGCAATCTTTTGAATACTGACTGCAGAACAATGGAGTCCTCATAGATCTACAAAAAAAAAGCAAAGGCTGATTTAAACAATAACCTGAACAAACAAAACATACAGAAACAAATTAAGAAATAAATCTGTAATCTGTATGTCAATACATTTCTGAATATGCTTAAAACCTGGAAAGGTGAAGCAAAAATAATAATAAAAGCATAATCTGCAGCACTCCTTTCAAATAAAAAGTATTGCTAAGAACAGGATACAAAGTTTATTATATTTCTGCAGTGGTCTGGACTGCATCTCCAGATCGTGCTCATTTCAGAAACGATGAATTATTGATTTCAGACACAGACAAAATCTGGTCAGTAATCCTGTAATCCTCTCAAAAATACACAATGCAAAAACCCCAGTGAAAGTACTGTGTAAAGAAATCTGCATAAATATATCTGAAATATAATGTCCAGTTCGTATAAAGCTTTACATTAATAAGTAACTGGGAACGGGCATTAATGAAGTTATTCAGATAAACCCAGAATCCAAATTTAATAATGCATTATAACTATTCTTCAAACACATCAGTGTGTATTCAGGTCTTGGTTCAATAATGGCATGCTTAGTATTTGCATGTATGACAAGCACTTCATGGAATTAGTGTAACATATAGTCACAACAAAATTATGGTGTAGTTCTGTGAGTTCATACTTAAGACAGTAATGGGGATTGTTCAATCCATTTATTCACACACCTGAGAGCCCTCTATATTATAAGTCTGAGCATTGTGACAAAGCAGCATGACGTCTTTCTCCAGATCGCTTACATTCCTGTACTTATGGTTACGCACACGCTCCTAGATGAACAAGAACACTTGTTCGAACCACCAAAACATTTTTCACCTGTAGGGTTCAGCTTTATCAACTGAGGAAGTTGCCAGCAGAAAATAAGAGCCACGACATCATCAAATTAATACGAAAAACACATAAGGTGAGTAAAGCAGCCCATTAGAAGTGTGAAAACATCCGTTTATCTGGCTTTGCATCAAAAAACAATTCTCTGTTGTAAGGTAATACCGTTATCGTCCAGTGTGCCAGTCCAGATTGTAGGGTAGTGTGTCACAGCAGAACATATAACGTGTAAAGTAAAGGTCACACTGAAATAAAATACATACTGTAACTCACTTACCTTGATCTTCTTGAAGTCCACTGGCTTCCTTATCAGTTCATAGTATTCAGGGAGCTCTTTCCTGGAGGGCAGCTGCACAAAGACCTCGCTGAGCTGACGGGCTGATCTGTGATCAGAGGCAGAGATTGAGGGTTATCCTGATTTCCTCGGACTGCAGACTGAGAGATAAACTAGGCGATCAGCCTAGGCCGATTTCCAACTTGCGGAAATAATGTCAGACTGGTTTACATTATCATCATACTGGTGGTCTACTGAAAATTAACCCTCAAGCCCACCCCAAGCCGACAGGAGACGATACAAATCTAAATCCAGGACAACAGGAAATGATATAAAGGTCTCTAGAAGAAATATTTCTTGAGACATACTGCCAACAAGAAGTGCTTTTTTTTTTTGTCTCATGGGACCCTGACATCTGCCCATATCGGTCTGTAACAGTTACTCTAAATATTCACAGTGCAGATGATTCATTATACATTCAGAGATTAAATCAGGGCTTAAATTGGTGCAATTATGGTGTGTCGACCTTCATAAACACCTCAATCTATAGTTTCTGCTGCAGATGCATATTTACTGTTAGTCTAAGTGTGCAGACTGCAGCACAATGCTAAACAGCTTTCAACAAAGCACAAACTGGTAGAAGCTTAGTATAAGATTTCTGAACAGGCAGCGCAGCAATCCAAACTATAGTATGTCATTATTATGAACACATCCAGCAACTAAAAAAAAAAAATAGTTGCAATATCAATTGGAGAAATTCTATTGTACAGGACTTCAAAATAAGGTGTGCAATCATTTTAAATATTAAAATATTTTATCCTATCCTGACTTAATATGCAAAGAGAACTACAAACAAGCCATCTGTATATTGGAATGTACCAATATTAAAATCTGAAAAACATGTTATCAAAAATTTTTTATGCTATCCAATTTTTAAAAGTATACTATTTTGTCCAAATAATCATAATATTATAATGTACATTTTGAAAAATGGATAATCATTTGTTAGAGATCATTTGAACAGATTTACAGATTTTTTTAGTTTTCTTGTAAAAAAGAGAAAATGTACATGCACAATTAAATATATAATTGGACACAGATCAATTAAGATATATAACTAATATTGGCCAATTACCAATATTAGAACTGACTATGGTCCTTAACCAGTGTCTTAAAGAAATATTTCACTCCAAATTTAAATGACTCCTCCTCAGGCCATCCAAGATGTAGATCAGTTTGTTTCTTTATCAAAACAGATTAGGAGAAATTTATAATTGCCTGTACATAGCTTGCTCACCAATGGATCCTCTGTGAATGTGTGCTGAATAAGATTTCAAACAAATGATAAAAACATCATAATAATAATCCACGCGAATCCAGCCCATCAATTACTACCAACAAATCCATCATTAAAGTAGTTTAATTTAAAACCATCCCTTCTGGCCAAAATATAAGTCCATAATCCATAATAATGCTGCCTTCCAGTAAAAAAAGATTTTGTCCACTTGCATCAAAATCCATCAACACATTTGTGTAGAACTGTGGACTATTTTTGCTGGACAATGCTTGATCTTGAAAACCATTTAAAGTTAAAAATGTCTTAATGACATTTTTTACAAACATGTAGCTGGAGTCCTGCATTTATCAGCTGTTTAGACGCTTATTTTGATGGCACCCATTCACTGCAGAGGAATAGTAAACAAGTGATGTAATTCTTCAAATCTGTAACAGTGAAGAAACAATCTCTTCAGTTTAAGGGGTAATACTATCTGCCAACCAATGGCCTTAACCGTCCTTCATAAAACCTGTTTGAAAACAGTCAGCGCTAGTGACAGAAATTACATGTTTCAAGTTGAAATGCTGAAAGCACTTTCTGCTCTTTTGTTGGGGATTAGTCTTGAGAGTGTGTCACTGAGACTGAGTTTCTAGTCTTTTGAGGACAAATGAGGCTATGCTTAGTTTTCACTTTATGTTACTCATCAAGTCCCACAGCATCATAAATTTGAAATAATTGCCAAGAAAGTCTGTTTCAGAAAGCTTAAATACCACCTAACTGGCATCTCTAGATGTCTTGGTTTAAACATGGGCTAGATTAGAGAGCTTTGTCTATCATGTAAAACTACTGCCCATGTTCAGACAGCAAAATTATTATTCCACAACTGTTATGTGCTTTTAACTAGAAGACCAAAAGAGACAGCCAGCATATCAATCTGATGAATTACCTTCAATTTGTGGGATTGCAGCCTAATTGGGTGACACATCAAGCTATGGGTTTTTTCCCTGACAAGAGGCGCCTGTGTAATTCCAAATCCTCCACTCTGCTGAAATCAAACCAATGGCAAAAGTGACAAGACTTTCTCAGCTGCACCACAATTTGAGTGTCACTCTGAAGCTGATTTGAAATTCTCAGAGGGGCATGACAGTCCATTACCCAACATCCCAGTGCATTATTTATTCAGACATTCAGCCAGCTACAAATAAGAACACTGATTAACCAACAAAAAAATGTGATTAAATTAAACTTATTAATTGCCACTTAATCAGTTTAATTGCAAATGTGTTCAGTTAATCATCTGATCAGTGAGGGAGAAAAATTGCCCATCATCTCACATCCCTGACACAGGTGCACCACATGCAAACAAGAAATGATTCACACACCCTTTGCTTGTAAAAGCATGGACTCGATAGACTCAGGCATAACAGTTTCACTATAAATAATGTATAAGGTAGTTGCAAATACTTTGACAGTGTGTTTAAGTACAAGAATGACCAATGACCATCGTTCAGTCTCTCTGAATGGGTTTGATGTAAGATGTCTATAATAACTGTGACCAATATAATTGTAAACTAATGCTGTACTGTACTGTACTGTATGCTGCTGAACAAACACTATGTATTGTAATTTGAAGTATATAATCACCTCGATCCGTACAATCTATAACAAATTATTTATCAAAAGCGCATATTATTGCATTATTACAAAAAAGTGCATTATTACAATAATACAATTCCATATATAGAATAGTATATAATACTGTACATGTATAGAATACTGTTCAAAAGTTGCGTGTTATTTGTTCTGATGTTTTTGTTATAATACATATTTATAGATATTTAGATATTTGAGAGATATTCATAAAATATTTCCATTTCAAAGAAGTTCTGCTATTTTTAACTTTCTACTCAAAACATCCTGAAAAAGTATAATTGTTTCTACAAAAAATATTAAGTACCACAATAATTTTTAATACCAATACTAATAAGAATTTTACCTGGGCACCAAATGAACATTACGGGTGCACAAAATACATCGGCCGATGATTAATGCACATCTCATCAATAAAGCCACTTATCTAATCAGCGGTAAATACAATCAGGTGTGTGATTTCACACAGAGCAGCTGTAACTACATGGAGCCGTTGTTAACTGACAAGCTGCGAAAATCCAAGCTGATAATGAACGTGGATTTGTAGTGTAGATAGTGTGTAATAACAGCTGCTCTATGTGAAATCACGCACCTGATGATATTAACCGCTGATTAGATAACCGGCTTAACTGACGAGATGCGCATTAATCATTGGCCAATATATATCGTGCACCCCTATGTAACACTGTGACTAAAGCACTTCACATTTTAAAATAGATTAAAACAAAAAACAGTTATTACAAACTGTAATACATATTTCACAAGTTACAGTTTTTTCTGCATTTTTCATCAAATAAATGTAGCCTTGTTGATCATGAGAAACATATTTCAAAAACATTTAAAATAATCTCACGACCTTAAAAAACTGAAAAAAATTGCATTCATAGTAAAAAAAAAAAAAAAAAAAAATTGTAGTATATTTGCTTAAATTTGTAGATTATAAATAGCTTTGTGAATACATTTTGCATTTTTAATGTTAATGATTAACTGATTGTTAATTTGAAATCACAATCGGTTACGGACATTCTTGAGAATTGGAATATATTCATTTTCAATCGTTAACAGTTATGTTCGGTGAACAAATCAACTGAAAAGACCACTATATATGTAAAACATCATGCAGGATTTTTTTTAGCTGGCTGCAATTAGATTTGACAATGCCTACATCCTACATGACTGCCCTCACTTACTTCACCTCATATTACTTCTGGATGTTACCCCAGTGAGAAGTCATTCCACATGGAATATCCTGAATACAGTAACAGTGCCTGTCAACATACTATTTGTCTATCACCACATTGTGAATTCCTGGAACATATGAAAACAGTATGTTTAGCACAAAGCCACTGAGAGTTCAACGGTACATAATTACATTCCAGATATTCCAGGTCACTTAACTACACATGAGCGGCCAGTTCAAAGAGTCACCTACAACAACACAGAAGGTTGAGGAATGGGTACGCACTATGAGCCATTCGTGGAAGTTTAACAGCACTTATGCATCTCTGTAATTGATGACTGTCTCGATGGCATTCATCTGTTTTGTGAGTTTGGGTGGATTTGGGGAGAGCTTCTCTGCTGGAGGACGTCCCCTTCTCTTCTTGGCTTTGTCTGCATCCTCACGCCTCATGTCTTTGTCCACATGTGTCCTACGTTTGCGCCTCTTCAGCCGTATTTCCTCCTCAATTTTTTCCAGGTTGCCATCCTCTATAGCCTGCCAGAGGTCATGTTCAACAGTTAAGGTGACGTTGGGTGGATAATGATGTAAAGATACATTTTCAAGAGAAATTGATAAGTCGAGAGAAATTATGAGAAAAGTAATTGTTGATCACTAGATTATCCTCTTCATCTAAATCACAAGCTATATCAAAAAGATGCCAAACTGAAAAATGATTCTGATTTCACTGATAAGGCTTCTCTGTATGAGAGTGGATATTTGATCTGAGGACTCCACCCCCCTATAGGCAGCCATAAAAGCCATGCTCTTTATCATAAACTACATTTAGAAGAGAAAGACACTACTGACTACATAGAAACTGACTATGGGCCCTGAGTATGGAGCCGTTTAGACTTTCATCAGTCTCAAAAACTGATATGACTGAGATCAGCATTTGTGCAGAACTGCTCTTAATTAAATCCATCTGTCTGGTATCTCTTTTCCATCCTGCCTTCAGTAAATATACTGTATGGTTCACTGCTTTTGTGCTGTTGAGTTTGGCGTAATGCCTGCCCCTGCTGTGAAGCAGAAGTATACAAGTGGTCCTGCTGAGTCATATGTGCACAGTAAGACTTTAAAACTCACAATATGCCCCAAAACATTTGCAATTCCACTACGACTGAGCGAGACTCCAGAGTAAAACCATCAATCTCCGTTTTTGCGCTTCTCTACGATTTGCTGTAAAACTCAATGGCCAGTTATCACAATACAGAAGACCTGATCCTCAGAGCAAAGTAAATCAACACACCTGTTATGCAGCTGAGCCAGAGCCCTCATTTGAGCATAATGTGTGTACGCACAGAGCCAGAACAATGAACAAATAAACAGACCCTAAAGAGTATCCACTTTTGAAACCAAAACTCGCACATAAAAACAAATGAATGTGAGAGTTTCAGTGGTGCAATTTTGATTTTGGCTCTCTACCAAGACGTTATGCAAGAGGGTCCTGAGCCAATAATGGATAACCCCCTTCTCTATCACCTCAACCGTTGTCATGGTGAGGTCACACCTGTGGGTACAGAACTAATCTGAGGGGAAAAAAAGGGTGTGCTTGTGACATTATGTGATACTGGGGGTGCAGACTTCAAAATCACAGACTGTGTGGGTATAATCTATAAATTGTCGAAACAAGACAGAGAAATAAACATACATTTATATTATTGGAACAAAACCGTATTATTGTGAAATCTCATAAAAATTTAAAATAACCTCTATATTTAAAATTGTCATTTATAAATGTTTAGTTTTCAGCAGCTATTACTTAAAGGAGTCATGAAGTGAGAAACCAAAATCCTCTTGATCTTTCGACATATAATACAATACGTCACTGTACTATAAAAACAGAACTCAAAACTTTCTTGTTATTCTAAAATCAGCATATATTAAAGGCAGTCTGACAAAATGACAGCTTAAGGAATGTTCTACTCCAGGGATTGGCAACCTACGGCACACATGCCAAAGGTGGCATGCAGAGGGATAATCCCTGGCACACGAGCAATAGAGAAAACTGCATACTGACGTACATTTTGAGTTAATAACTTAACATAGTCACACAGCCTGTTAGGAGCTATAAATATAGGGATGCGTGTGTGACAGCGGCACAAACTGGTGCAAAAAAAAAAAAAAAAAAAAAAAATTCCAGGTTGAGCCATATGATGTGATTTATTTTCTTCTGCCCACCAGGCCTTGTGGTGCTTAAATGTGTCTTGTCTTCCCTCTTTCTTTCTCTCTTTTCTCCAAATGTTCGCTGTTCTTGAAATATGATCATATATCTCATCACGTTTTCATGACCAATTGAAACTGAAATTAACCGATGCCAATGAAGTTCCAAACCTTGCAGTTAAAGGTGTGACGTGACAAGTTACTAAGTATGGTGTCTCATACTCTGAATTTGTGCACTGTATTTCACCCATCCAAGTGCACGCACACATCAGTGTGTAGTGAACAAACAAGCACACCTGGAGCAGTGGGCAGCTGTTTTTGCTGCGGCGCCTGGGGATCTGTTGGGGGTACAGTTCCTTGTCTCACCTCAATCGTAGTATTAAAGGTGAAAGAGAGTGCTTTGGCCATTCACTCCCCCCACCTACAATTCCTGCCTGTACCAAGACTTGAACCCAGGACCTTGGGGTTATAAGTTGGACTCTCTAAACATTAGGCTAGAGTGCCCCATTAACATTTTGCACAGAATTTTTTTTTTTTAACACTGAAAGCTGAGTGGTGCGTAACACATCATATCAAAGTCCCTCAAAAGAAAACCTTTTTATGCATCAATTTGATCCCTATATGTGGGCAAGAACAAAACATTGAGAACAGTGAAAGCGCTCAAAGTAACATGTACTTCTCTTTTGACTTGCCCACACTTGGCTACAGTATTGCACTGGAGATGCATTAAAAGAGTTCCAATTGGTTTATTCCTATTAGTAGTTGGGTCAAGAATGCTTATTACCATAAAGTTATCTTTTCTCAACTTTGCTGAATCACTGGAGACACCCACTTCATCTTACTGTAGCCTCAAGTGTCCATTTCACACTGAAAACAAATTACTTGGCTGTCAGTGTGAATGATCCCTTTTCAGCAGCAAAAGCACTATGGGTGACTGACCTTTCTTTTGAACACACATACACATATACACAACACACATAATGTACATACATATACACTATTTAGATTTTATATCGCACAAGGCAAGGACAGATTTTAGGCTGATGGAAAATGCCCTAGACTGATACGTAATCTCTCACACCTCGCCACAGACTTCATTCTCCCAACACAGTTGACTGTTTGCTAAACTCTGTGCAGTCAAGCGTCAAAATCAATTTATTGAGCCATTGAGCTTTGCGATGGGGAGATGGTTCGTCATAATTTCCTCTGTAAAAGCAATCTTGGAGAATGATTTGAAGCACAAGTTACGAAAGAAACCATTTTTGTGTGTGGAGACTTATTACAAAGTAGAGTTGTGTCGATAGACGATATATCATGAATCGACGATAGCCAGAGATATCGCCTGTGGCTGATGCACCTGATAATAGCAAGACAATTATTATTATTATTAGTAGTAGTATTATTACTAGCCTAATAATAATAATAATAATAATATCTAATAAATGTAAGGTCTTATTTGTACCATTATATCTCTTTTTCTGTGTTTTACAGTGTTGGGCATTATAACCAATCACACACGATTATGTTGAGCTTATGAATGCAATGGCTAATCAGAGGTGCAAATGAGTCATCGCAGAAACAGTTGAGATTTGTTGTTCAGCGCACACTAAGTGAATTCTGACTGGCGAACTCTCTCATCATAAACAAAGTGCAGATGTACGTGCAATGTAAGTACAAAAGATTTATTCATCATACAATGTAGACAGCTTCACTGATTATAACGGAAGTGTAGACTGAGTCAATGATGATGTTCTTTGGTAATGGAAATATTCTTTGCTTGTTTTCTGTAGCTGCTTTTTGAAGGAAATGTAACCATTACATGGGTGTGACGAGACACTTATCCCATGAGATGAGACGAGACACGAAACTGGGTTCAAGAGAATGAGATGAGACAAGATTTTAACACCTTTTTTTTTTTAAAGAAATCCTCAATTAGGAAATATATTTAACTCAAAAACACAAAACGCTAAGAAGTAGGTGCATTTTGAACTCAACTTGCTCTTTATGAAATAAAATATCTATTTTATTAAATTTTATGCTTTAATAATTCTGTATTCGGTTAAATTTTTCTAGACTCATTTTAAATAGTTAAATGAAATTGTATTAATTAAAAAGCATGTCTAATTAATTAAAACCATGAAACTTTCAAATAAATTTATCAAAAGTTTAACAAAAATTTAATTTTTAAGGCCCAATGAAATGTTTAAATTTTTCTCATGATATATATATATATATATATATATATATATATATATATTATAATGTTTTGTTTAATTTTAGTAGTAGTAGTAATAGTAAACAATAACAAGTACATTAACATTCGCAGTAACATTGATTTATTGAATAATTAAGTAAATATAATTCTTTGATTTACCTTTGTAAAGAAATCTCATTGTTCTCTGCTGTCTTTTCCGACGACATCTTTACCTGTGTCGGCCACCGTAGCTTCTCTGAAGGGAGGGACTGAGCTGGGGTCTGAGGCGTTGGTCACCGTTAGATGGCGCTAAAAATTACACAAAGCACCTTTAAAAGTGACAGGCAGAACATGCAGCATTCATATTTAAATTGAAATACATAAAATATCTTACATACAACTACTGATGAACAAGCCAGTGTGATGTAAATATATCTGAAAGGTGTGCACAAGGATACCGTCACATTCCTGTGAGACCAGTCAGATCTCGCGAGATCTTGTCACACCCCTAAAGCATTATATTGTTAACTTATAATGTTTTATTGAATTTTCATCATGTTAAATACAAATGTTTAATATAATATTATGTTAAAATTTAACATGTTAAATACAAATTTAACAGGGTGATATGGCCGGCAGTCATATGATGACACTATACTGTCAACAAGCACCTCATACAGATGAGATGTTAAGCCGAGGTCCTGGTCATTAATAATCACAAGATGTCTTTTGAAAAGAGAAGAGGTGTGGCCTCTGCATCCTGGCCAAATTTCCCCATTGGTCTCTGACCATCATGGTCTCTTAACAATCCCCATGTCTACTGATTGACTTCATCACCGTATCTCCTCTCCACGATAAGCTGGTGTATGGTGGGCATTCTGGAGCACTATGGCTGCCTTCGCATGATCCAGCTGGATGCTGCACACTGGTGGTGGATGAGGAGATACTAGTGGTCAACCGATATATAGGCCCATGTTTGGCATTTATCAAATATTGGTATCAGCCGATACGTTTTTCTGCTTGGCCGATGTGTTTGACTTTTATTTGGACAGCGTGCACACAAGTGCTCACATTCTCCCTCTTATTTAAACATTAACATTTCTATCTAATACGGATAGTAATTTTCCTAATAATCAGATAGAACGGTTAAACCAAGGAAGTAATGTATACAGAAAGTATTATAACAATTGCTTTTATATTATTAGTAATAAAAAGGCAAACATTATAATACTGTTTCGTTTGCCATCAGGATTAAGCGAATATGAGACACAGTGAGACACCAAGTAAGATTATTTTCAAGGCCCAAATCACCTGTCAAGCCACAATAAAAGCAAGGTGGTTCTGATAGCTTTAATCAAAGTCTTTTTCCATTCCATAAAACTAACAGACCCCACATTGTTGCTCCAAAATATCTGACTGCCATGTGTCGAACTTCCTTCCTCTCTCAGTATACATTTACTCCTCAGTGGCTCTCTGTTTACAAGGAACTGGCTGCACATATAATTACCTCCCTTGCTGCTTTACACCTTCAACCTCTGTGCTCAAATACAGTTTTTCTCTTGTTAACTTCCAGCCTAACCCTGTAGCAGACGAACCCTCACCAAAGAACAACCGCAGTGCCCTAAGGAAACAGTTTCAGCACTTATTATTGACCGGAACAATCCACTGGGTATCTTTGAAATAGTTTAGGAGGACTGTACTGAGACTGGTTTGCAGAAGAAAATGACAGAGGAAGAAGCTTGTTAGAGTAAGGGACAGTCAATTTGTGTCTGGATGGCAAATAAGAAAATAAGCTATTTGGGATTGGGAGATTCAGTGTAATGCAGTTGGGTTCATTGATCGAGTTGAATTGTCACACAGAGACAAGAGCTGTATTTGTCCTGGCTGTTGTGTTGTTGTCTTGGAAATCACATGATGGTGAGGATAAGTTGAGGAAAAAAGATGAGCAGACTCAGAATATAATAGACACCGTTTGCTATGCTTCAAACCTTTTCCAACCCACGTAATACATAATTTACAGAATGCAACCAAAATCCTTTACAGAACATGAAAAACTTGCAGAGGAATCTTGTGGCTATATAATGTGCAATCATTAGAAGTAAGGAAAATATATATACATTAATTCTTCAACACTATCTTGAGTAAAATTTTGATATTTTCTTTTTTTTTTGAGTTTTGATTTTGATTCTTTTTTTTTTTTTGACGTCAAACATTTATATTGCAAAACTACCTATTTCTACAGATTTAAACAACAATTTTCTAGCTTAATTTTAACTCCAGTGATGTCAAACCTCTAAGAACCTATTTGTTTCTACTGAACAAGTGTTGAAACTGGGTCGTTCCATGAATCTCTCCTCACTGAGACTGAAGCTGCAACCTCAGCCAGCAAATATTGGCTCTGCTCTGATTCGTATGGACTTTTATGCTGAAATTTGATTCGTACTCTCAACTGATCAAAACATACAATGTAGCCAGTGACTTGAAAACCCCACCAAAAACTGATCACTGTTATATCTAAGTCTGGTTCTTTAAGTCCTAAAACCTTTGGCATATATTTAGTCTCAGACAGAAGATCACTTCACTCTTATTGGTAGCTGACAGTCAAATTAACCAAAATATCTTATAAATGAATATTCAAAGAACAGGGGCTTTGTACATTTTATAAACGATGGCTGCCCCAGCTATGCAGAAATCTGCTGAGCTTTCTGTTCATGATGCCAATGTAAATGTTGCATGGCCCAGCTTATGACACTCACTTTAATAAGACAGATACTAATAGCTCTACAATTGTATGATCATTGTCTACACTTCATTAGTTTACTGCTTCATTTCAGTTCTTACGGTCAAGTTAATGCTTCTGAGTCTGTGGTTAAATCAGAAGAAGAACTTCAGCAAAAATTTGTCGAAACTAAAACTGAATTAAAAGCTAAACACAAAAATCATAATATTAATGAACACTATTATTGTATATAAATAATAGGTAAACACTTATCAGCACTGAACCTTAAGTAAAGTAACTTGACAACTTGAACATGGCAAATTGGAAACACTCATCACTGTCATCACTGTGCACCTTCATGCAGAATAAAAAAGAGACCATTAGAAAGGTCGCAAGACTACCTGTTGTTACGGTAACAAGAGCTCTCAACATATGGATGGGATTATGTTTAAGAATAACACATGGAATAATGTTTGTCATGGACTATAATGAGCTAAATATAACACAAGCAGCATACCCTCAGCCACTGCTTTTCCGTCAATGCGTCGCTGTAGTCGACATCTCTGCGGCCGAAAATCTTTTCCTCCTCCTCCTCGCAGGTAAGCCGCTCCACCTCAGCATCATCCTTCAGGATCCAGGATGGCAGCTCATCCTCTTCCATTAGCTGAGGTTTACGCCTAGGGTTGCGTGCATCCTCTTGACGGCGGTCTAAATCCATGCGCTAAAAGTGCTGTTAATGGATTACTTCAATTTGAAAGTAACTGATAACTTCCTGTTCTAATTCTAAATGGATTCAAAATGCACTAATTCACAAAAACACGTGGCTTTCTTTTCAAAGAGATGGCAATTACTGTCAATCACCTGTAAAAGTAGCCAAATTTGTGCAATTTCAGTCTTACCATGAGAAGCTCAAATTCGTCCTCATTACGAGCAATCATTTGATTGAGAGTTTCATCATCTGGAACTTCATCTTCCTCCTGGTATCACACACACATATGCCAACAAACATAATTAAGACACATTTATTTTGCAAGTAACTAGCATTTTCAAACCTGGCATTTTTAAATTAACATCTCACATGGGTGCCTTGCTTTTTCAAGTTGTAATATCAAGTTGTAATATCACCAGAACAGGTGCTACCAGGCACCAAATAAATGCTTTGTACTGTACTCGTGAGTAATTCAGCTCAAAATTAACTGCACTCTGACTACTCTGCCAAAAAAAAATTGCATGCCTTTCCTTCAGCCTTTGTCACAGTCAAAATAAATAGAAAAACAGACTTCGCCCTCTGCTGAATGGCATTCTCTTATGGGTCAAAGCTTAAAAATTTATGTCAGTAATTGCCTTTCAATACTTAAATCAGTATTGCCTTTCAATGACTTTTCAAGAATGAACAAATATAGATATATGTTTTATGGTGGCCAGAAGAGATAATGATGGTAAATTTACCATTATTCCCTCAGCAGTTGTATTACAAACACCATCACAGCAGTGTTTCATACATACATACATAATAAACAGAGGGCTCACCACAAGAGGCAAGTAAGGCCAGATTAGACTTCTAAACATCTAAAAAAGACACACCACTTCTGGAAAAGCATTCTTTGAAAAGCTGAAATTAAGATCAACCTGTACCAAAATAATGGGAAGAAAAAAGTATGTAGAAGGCAAGAAACAGCTCATGATCCAAGGCATACAGCATCATCTGTGAGACTTGGTGAAGCAGTGTGATGGCATGAGCATGCATGGCTTCCAGTGGCACTGGGTTAACCGGTGTTTACTGATGACGTGACAAAAAACTGAAGCAGCCGGAAGAATTCTGAAGTGTATAGGTATATACTGTCTACACAGTTTCAGTCAAATGCAGCAAAGTCGATTGGGCGGTGCTTCATAATACAAATGTACACTTGACCCAA
Organism: Carassius auratus; assembly: GCF_003368295.1. Classification (NCBI taxonomy): domain Eukaryota; kingdom Metazoa; phylum Chordata; class Actinopteri; order Cypriniformes; family Cyprinidae; genus Carassius; species Carassius auratus. Next base: position 11,475,467 of record NC_039272.1, on the reverse strand, counting down.
AACATACAGTAAAAGCAACCCAGGAGTTTTTGAATATAAAAAAGTTGAATATTCTGCAATGGCCTGATCAGTCTCCTGATTTCAACCTGATTGAGCATGCATTTCACTTGCTGAAGACAAAACTAAAGGAAGAAAGACTGAAGTCAGCTGCAAAAAAGGGCTGGCAAAGCATCTCAAAAGTGGAAACCCAGTCTCTGATGAAATGCATGAGTATAGGAAGTTTTTGCCTGCAAAGGATTCTCAACAAAAATTGTTGTAATTAGTAAGCATTTTATGTTATATTTTTGTTCAGCAACTTGAATTAAAGCTTAAAGTCGGCACTTCAATTTCATCTTGATTGTTTTATTGGAATTATTCCACATAAGAAAGGAATTCATATAAGTTTAGAAGGTAACACTTTAGAATAAGGTTCCATTAGTTAATGAACTAAGCAAGAACAATCCTTCTACAGCATTTAGAAGTCTTAGTTCATGTTAATTTCAACATTTACTAATGCATTATTTAAATCAAAAGTTGTGCTTGTTAACATTAGTTAATGCACTGTGAATTACCATGAACTAACAATGAATAACTGTATTTTCATTAACTAACATTAACGAAGATGAATAAATACAGTAATAAATGTATTATTCATTGTTTGTTCATGTTAATTAATACATTAACTAACATTAACTAATGGAACCTTATTCTAAAGTGTTACCGTTTAGAAAAAAAGATATGAAGGAATGATGACAAAATGTTCATATTTGGGTGAGCTATCCCCTTAATGCTTAAAACATTTTTAAAGATCGGAAAACTACTGTTATGCTGAGGCAAACAGCAATCCAATCACTAAAATCATCTCCACGAAAGACAAATCACTGCTAAGTTGAAATGCATCTGGTTGTTCAAGCCACATAGAGTACATAAACTTTACTCCACACCAAACAAGTGTCCGAATACAGACGTTTGAGAGCTCCAGAATACACACACGAATGAGCAAACATGGATGCGACACACAGATGGAGAATCTGTGAAACTCCAACACGTATTACAATGTGTGGCAAAGAAAGCATTCAACAAGTTAACCGAATCGGAAATTAACTCTGTTATATTTGCATATTTATATATTTGTGCGTGGCAATAGTAGATTGGATTTACATCAATTTTGCGAAGACACAATTACGTGGCAGAGTAATTTAAATATGCATAGCCAACTGGACCTATCTCTCAAATGATATAAGTATAAATTGGCCCAAAAATATATTCACATAAATGAGAAAAAAAAAATATCTGCCACTTTGCTGTTGGACCTTCTTTCCAATAATTGTCACCTCAGTGCATCACTAGACACAATTAGCCAGTCTAATTCCGTCGGAGTGAAACTTTACAGCCATCTGTGTTTGTTAAAGTGACTCACCTCATTCTGTTCCTCGTGCTCCAGAATAGCCTGCAAGAAGGCTCTGCGTTCATGGCTGGAGGACTTCTGATCAAACATGCCAGCCTGAATGACTTTCTGATCAACGTTCAGTTTATACTTGGCCGCTGCTGGAATCTTCTCCTCCACACTGTTTACAGTGCACAGACACAGTACACGTACTTCATTCTGCTGGTCGATACGATGGGCTCGGTCCTGTGCCTGCAAGTCCTGGTGATTCAAATCACAGCTGTGTGATTACAAGCTTACATCAATTACAATCAAAGAGAGAGAATACTATTTAGAAGGGGCATGGGGAATTCTTTCTGACTTGTTCTTAAGAGAATTAAAAAAGAAACATTTCAAATTGGCTGAAGATCACTATTCTGTGGAGGCAGATGGAGGAATAAATTTAGCTTCCTCTGTGAAAATGTGTGCGGAAAAGACCCAAACTTCAAGCGGCTGCATATAATTCATCCAACAAACACCACACATACAGTAGATAAACACATAAATTAACTATAAATGAACAAAAAAAATGCATAGATTTCAAACATTGATTCAGAATGTATACTTCCAGGTTAGCTGGCATGAAAAAGTGATGTGGTGTTAAGATGCTGTATTTCAAAACTATTTTAAACTGATTCTTTTATTCAAATTATTCGGTATGTAACTTTTATTGCCTTATATTAGAGACAGACTACATACTGAGAGACTACAGGGAATTTTTGAAGAGAGACTTCATGGTATACTTTCATATGTAGAACAATTATTTTTTAATGATTAAGAAATTCACAAGTATACACTACCATTAAAAAATTTTTAAATGTGAAAATAAGTCTCTTGCTCACCACCAAAAATACAGTAAAAACTGTAATATTGTGAAATAGTGTTACAATTTTAAATAATTGTTTTCTATTTAATATATTTTAAATCTAATTTAATAATAAATATGTAATAACAAAAAAAAATCATAATTATTTAATAAATATACGATCGATTTCCAGCATCATTTTTTCCCAATTTTTTTTATCAATCATAATCACAACAAATAGTCACAAATTTGTAATTAATAGTTACATTTCACATACACATACTACAAGATGTTTCTGAAGTCTGATCTACAAATGACAGATCACTGCTGAGCTGTAAACTAGCCATGCAACTGTCTCGTTTCTCTCTAATCTGGGCAGTTATTCACACAAACCTGGTGGGGGTTCCAGTCGCTGTCAAAGATCACAACGGTGTCTGCAGCTTGCAAGTTGAGGCCCAGACCTCCTGCCCTGGTGCTCAGCAGGAAGATCAAATACTGTGAGCCTTCGTCATTGAATTTCTTTAAAAGCATTGCACGATCCTCAGACTTCGTAGTTCCTGGAGGACACATCCAGCAGCAAACACGTTAATGAAAGAGAAAGGGCAGCCTATTCGTGTGATCACACTCATTAAAAGAGAAAGTGGTGGACCACAAATTGGAACTCCCTAGAACTGAGTTCCCGAAGGACAGGAAATCATTAAAGAAGAAATGCACTGATTAATGACCATCCAGACGCAGATAGAGGAAGTTACGGTAGGCAAAATAATCCTCCATGATGGTCATGAGAGAGGTCATCTGACAGAACAGAAGCACTCTGTGATTGGTGGCCTTCAGCTTGGGCAGGATGAGGTCCAGTAATTCAAACTTGCCAGAGGCACGGTACAGGTCAGGGCTAGGTGGACAAGAAAAAAGCATGTCTATAATGTCAATGCCTTCATCGTGGTACAGCTCCACTGTCTGAGTCATGTAGCGCAGGAGGCCTGCGGTGTGTTTAATGATCCACATTTGACATGAATGAACACATCATGATAAGGTTAAGTAATGGTCTATTTGATCCGTACTCACCCATTGATAATGCCATTTGGAAATCCCAAGTGCTCAGCAAAGGACTCCTAAATAGGTACAAAATAGACACTTTCAGATATCATGGCATTGCTGAATGCTTCATTTTGATTGTTGACATGTTTTTAGGTCTAAGACAACAGCTATGAAGTCGTTCTAGGTGATCCTAAAGAAGTTATTTTATATCCATACAGTGAAAGACAGTGGGGTCCAATGTTTTCGGACCCCATTAACTTTCATGGCATGAATGTTCTTCATTATTGTCTTGTTTTGTGCTCTTCAGGAGAAAGAAAGTAATACTAAAGCAGAACTTTCGTTTTTCGGTGTACCATTAAGGCTACATCCGCACTGATCTGCATATATCTGAAAACAGCGTTTTTGTTTTAAAACACTCTATGTCCACATTAGTGTCTTTAAGCTTTTTCCAAAAGTTGCTCATCCACACTGACATGTCTGAAAAGGTTTAAATCCCTTCGCTGTGCATGTGTAAAACATACAGTAGTTAAAGCTCACCGAGATGACACAAACAGAATAGACATAATACAATTCTTAAGCTATTCTTCTGGCACTCTTCTTCTTCTGGCTATATTAGCAAACTAACCCACCACTCACTGATGCGTCCGGGTCACACTCAAAATCGTCATTCCATGTAATTCTCAGTAACACAAATATTCTTAGATTTTAATGTGAATATTGTATAAATCAACATTTATTATTTAGCAACACCATGAAAAAGAAAAGTAGGCTCAACAATGTCGGTATAACTTTAAACTGGGGTGCCCAAGCCTGTTCCTGGAGGGCCAGTGTCCACAAGAGTTTAGCTCTAAACTTAAACACTCCTGAATCAACTCTTTACGACACTGGCACTTCAGGAGCAGGATATGGACACCCCTGACCTCCAGTAAGGGTCAAATATACATCACATGACCGAAAACCTCCATTTTCACAGTTCAGATTACATTGTGAAAATAAATTTAAAGATCAGTTTTCGCTTGACTAAAATTCTGTCACAGTACTGTATGGATAAAGTCAAAACATAAAGGAAAACAAGCATTTTCAAACGTATCCCGACTAATGTGGGTGTATTATTAAAGATTTTAACACTCCAGTGTACTAAAACATATGGTGATACCTCTATGTGCTGAAACATGTAGGGATGATTACAGATCTTCTTCAGCTGCATTATGGTGTTCATTAAGGTCTTGGCTACTCCTTTGCCCTGTGGACGAAACACGTCATGGTAAAAACTTCTGAAGATCTACTCAGTCTGCACAGCAGCATACAGTCTCTCTCTTTACCTTCTTGTCTTTCTCTGACCCATCAGTGAGCAGGATGCATTTGCCCTGCATGTGCCTGTACAGAACCTTCTGGATGGCTGACATTTCACATTTGATGATATACTCCACCTGTGACAAATGAAGAGCCAATGCATCAACATAGCCTGAATTGCATGCCATATAGAGTTATTTCAAAAAATGTTAAATAAATACAACAATTTTGTGAATATATAATGTACATTTCTTTTTGCAAAAAATACAAGAAAAATGGACCATTAAAAAAAATATTTATAGTAAACATATTTGCATCCTGAATTTTGACTGGATTTAATTGCTTTAATTGCTTGATTTTAATTGTAACCATTTAATTGCTTTGACAAGGCACTATATGTTCAATTTAGTAGATCAAATGCATATCTAGTTTTAATTTTTATTTTTACTACCATCAACAATGTCTAAAAAAAACAGAGTGGCTACTTACTTTCTCAGGCAACTGAGACTCTGAGGCACAGAAGGAAGGGACGTAACACCTTATGCAAACGACGAATGATAAGGATGGTCTCTTCTTCATTTAGATCCACCTATCAAACACCAGAGCAATCCATGACAGAGAGAAACTGATTAATATAAAAGTGTAATATAAAAAAGAGCCAATTAAATCTACAAGGGTGAAATATAAGTCTACCCTCTCTCCTGTCATTGCAAAAGGAGCATTGAACCACTGCTCAAAGGTGCTGCAGCTTTTGAAGATGGTGGGCAAAAGGAAGTTGAGCAGGGCCCAGAGCTCGGGTAATTTGTTCTACAGAGGTGTTCCAGTAAGTAACAGCCTCCTGGGAGCAACGAAGTGAGTGTTCAACGTAGTGAGTGTTCAACACTTGCTTGCAGTGATGGTTCTTCATGCGGTTGCCCTCGTCCACTATCATATACTTCCAGCGAATCTGGGAATTGGAAGAGATTCAACAATTAGAGCATAAAGGCAGTGAACGAGCTTTGCATTAAGCAACTCCAAGGTCATGGACTTGAGTCCCAGGGAATGCATGAACATAAAAAGTACCCTACCGTTCAGTTCAGAAGAGTCAGGTTTATTTATTTATTTTTAAAGAAAGAAAGAAATTAATAGTTTTACATGGCAGCATTTAACTGTTCAAAAAACACAGTAAAGACTTATACAGCGTTAGAAAATATCTGCTCTTTTTAACTTCCTATTTAGCAAAGGATACTGAAAAATGTATCACTATTTCCATTAAAATACTGAGCATAAAATGAGAAGAAATGTTTATTAAGCACCAAATAAGCATATAAGAATGTTTTTCTGAAGGATCATGTGACACTGAAGACTGGACTAATGGATACAAGTTACATTTTAAATCTATTAAAATTTCACAATATTTCTGTTTTGCTGTATTTTTGATAAAATAAATGCAGCCTTGGTGAGCATAAAAAATATTAAAAAGTCTTACCGACCCCAAACTTTTGAAAGTTAGTTTATTTATGTATAGAATGCACTGTAAGTCACTATGGATAAAAGTGTCTGCAAATGCAGAAATGCAAATATGTGGCCTGCACCTTGGCGAGAATTTGCTTGTCTTTGATGTTGTACTCATAGGTGGTTATAAGGACAATAAACTTCCCACTGCGGAGCTGCGGCACCAAAGACCTTCGCATTGATGGTGTGCCCTTATTAAAATTAAAACAAAAACAAAACTGTTATTACCTCTGATTGTATTACCTTCAAGCTATATTACATCATAAAACAATATCGTCCACAGTAACACAACACAGTGATAATAAAAATCAATGGCTACCTTGTAGGCAATTTTCACAATACTTGGTGCCCATTTGTCCAGCTCATAAACCCAGTTGGACAAAGTCCTGTAAAAAAGAGGAATGAAAATCAATATTGTCATTTTTATACCCGAAGCCACTGATTCACCTTTAAATGAAGTCACATCCCTAAATTATATGTGATGGTGTGATCGTGGAACAGAGTTAATGATGGATGTGAGGTGAGGCAGTTTGAGGACATTTCTGGCCCTTGCACAAATCAATCACATTAATTTAAGCTTAAACAGCGCTGATGGCCATTTTCTCCATGTCCCACAGTGGCTTTTACAGACAGGAAGTCTCCGTGACATTAGTGGGGAAGGATATCCTAGCACAGCCTAAATGTACATTAATGAGAATATAAAACACCCCCAACAACACAAATAATGTTACAAGATGCTCTGCCATCAGAGAATCAATGTAATCCAATCTCCAGCCAACCAGTCATGCATGATCAATATGAAGACGGTTCAGTGGCCTGAGGCGCTGCCATATGTTGCCTAAAACGCAACATCACAAATCACTATCATGAATCCCTCTTGTGTTTTCAGTCATTAGAGGTCAACCGAACTATGTGTGACAGTGTTTAGCTACTTAATGAAGCCATTACACCGCAAATCCTATCAGGCAGCTCGCCTCATTACACCTTATCACGTTATTCACAGCTTGTTTGCTGGACTTACGAGAGCGGTACAATAATGAGGTATGGCCCGTTGAGCCTCTTGTTTTCCATCAGATAAGTGATAAGTGCGATAGTTTGAATGGTCTTCCCCAGTCCCATCTCATCAACCAGAATACCATTCAGGTTGTTGTTGTACAGAGACACCATCCATTCGAGACCCTGGATCTGAACAAAAGGCTTGTTATATGGCGGTAACTTCATATAAAATCATTACAAACAGACAACTAGAAAATTAGTTCATTGAACAACATGGGACAATAGACACAAATGGTGTTTCACAGCCGCTGAGTGGAATCAAAGCAGGAATCCAAGTGCTCACTTAGTTCTTTCAAAAGGATAAACAGTCTCTCTGAAGTTTTTCTTTAAAACACTCCAGCAATCAGGTTGGGAAGAAAAGAAAATTAGAAGAAATGGGGCTTGTTCTTCCTTTTGAAATCCATTACTGCACAAACTGGATAACAGATTCAATACAAACCACTCAATTTTTGATATTTCCTCTCTGTGTGATTTCTTTCCATTTCTAGAGTATAATCCCTTGAAATATCATTTAACCCTACACAGCTCTCTTCAGAGAAGATGGATTCTGAGTGCAATGTAACAGTGGAGGTGCCAGTTTAGTTTGGTTTAACTGTTCCTTCACCTGGTACTGTTTGAGGGTCCCATTGATCAGTAGGGTGGACTGTTTCTCCACCCTTTCTATGACCGCGTGGGCCACTCCATAGTAAGACTGGGAGCTGGTCTCTCCTGCCTGAACACTGTACTCGTCATCCGCATCCTGCTTAGCAGACCTGCAACACAGGGTCCAACATTAAAAGGGATAGTTCACTCAAAAATGTAAATATCTGTCATCATTTAGCCCACACTTCCTCATGTTGTTCTAACATGTGTTCATGTTTTTTTTTTTTTTTTACGCATTATTTTTAACATAATTAACCTTTATTTCACACCGAACTGTCCCTCCTCTCACAGACGCCTCGATTATTTCCTGTTATAATGAAGCCCCCACCTCAGAAATACGCAATGGATTGAGATTGGTTAGCTGGCTCAGTGTTTTATGATTATGATTTTTATGCTCCGGTTCTATTGTAAACAATGACGTCCTCTATACTGCTTATCAATTTGAGCCCAATTGAGACACAGAGAATATTAATGAAGAGGATCACATACAGTAGAACCTGTGCAAGCACGGCTCTTAATGTATGTTTATTTGCTGTTGTCTCATACTTTTAGATACGCAGTTGTTTGTAAATGTTACTGCTTCTGTTAGCTTTTGATATACATTTTTATTCTGATTAACACTTTAATACAGCACAGCAAAATGTAACGCTTCTCAATTCTATGTCAAAACAAGTGTATAAATGGAACAGTTGGAGCTGATCTGACGATCTAAATGAGAGAGGGAGAGAGAGAAAGAGAGAACGAGAGAGCGAGAGAGAGATGCAGAGCAGGGCTACCCAAGGAACACGATTGAGAACCACTGCTTTAGAACGTTGGTTTTGAAACTTATGAATCAATTAGAATCGTTAGAAGACAGAATCGCAAATCATATATGAACAGATTTTTACATGCACCCCTAGATTTCTCTTCCTCTTCTCTAAAGCAGAACAACATGGCCTTACCCCCTCTGTTGTGTGTTCCAGGGGGCGTGGTTTATCTGGGTTCTTGAAGTAACAGACCTGGGAAGAAGCTCATTGGACCCCCTCACCAGCCGTTTTTGTAAGCATTAAAACTGCCAGAATTTTAAAAGATGATATTTCCGTTTGCATTGAACTTTCAGTGCTGCAACGTTGCAAATAATGTTTATGCTCAAACAGCAAAATTACATACTAACTAATGTTAAAAAAGTGAAATTACAATCAATCACCCATTTAATACCATTTAATAATGTGAGAATTGGTTCCTAAACTTAAGTGTCTCAAAAATGTTTATTTTGTGATGCTTGCAACAAACAAGGTAAATCTGCACCTTTCACTAAATCAATTTGTCTAATATATGTAAAATAAATACATTAAAACTGGATGCACAACCCTTTAGAAATATACATTACACTCTGTGCAGTCTGTGGCCACTTGATTATTTCCTGTAAATTCACTGGTCAGCATGGCGCTATCAATGCAAAGGACATGAGTCCAATTTCCAGGGAAAATGTATAAAATGCAATGTAACTTTGGATATCGTTAATGACTGAATTCTTTACAGCAAGAATTCAACAAGATGTTGGAAACAATCCATAGACATTATGGTCAATGCTGACAAGATCTACAACTCCCCTTTGTTGGAAATTGGCAGAAACGTTCATTGAACCAGCTTGAAATGACATGCCTTGTGTTTTCACAAAAGATTCTACAGAGAATACTATGCAATCGGTGGCTGTGCTGACTGGCAGCCATATGCAAATAGGCTGTGCCATTCAAATGATGCTCCATTTCTATTAAGACTTTTCCATCAGCCCGATCCACTGACACAAGGCAAAACAGATCTACAGATTTATGTTGTGAACCTGATGTGCTCTTCTGTTGCTATAGCCCATCTACAATAGTTCAAGGCTGAACTTGCTGTGCAGGAGAGAATGTCAGCACATGGTTATTTCAGTTACTTCATCTTCCTGTCGGCTTGAACCAGACTGCCCATTCTCCTCCAACCTCTCTTATTGACAAGGACTTTTCACCCACAGAACTGCCTGCTCACGGGGTGCTTTTTAGTTTTCACACCACCCTCTAGAAACTCAAGAGACTGTTGTGTGTGAAAATCCCAGGAGATCTGCAGTTCCCTAGACACCCCATCTGACACCAACAATCACTTCACGGTCTAAGTAACATTTCTTGGCTTTTCTCAGGTTTGAATCTCTTGACCAAGTCGCCATTAAAACTGACTGATTAGATGTTTGTATTAAGAAGCAGTGTGAATGTAAAGCTAATGAAGTGCTCATTTAGTATATTAAGAGGAAAACTTGGTTAACACTTTCTAGGAAGCCCATATAAGGGTAATATTAAGGCATTATAATGAATGAATAATCATAACAACTATAATACATCATAACACCTACGTATTTGTGGTTGTAAGTTTAAGAGTATGATTATTTATAACATACAATGAAAACCATATTTAATCTACTTTATTTTACAGTATAATGGACAGTATCATATCTTGACACTGTTTATTTAAGATCTGAACAGAGTATTAGTATGCTCAAGAATGGTTGAATCTAGTATGGTAGAATAAGCCGACGTACTTGCAAAGACACTTATAGTCAGTTTATCTGTTGGTTGACCATCAAAATAAAGTGTTAGCATACGTTTACAGAAGCAGACATACACTGTACTCTAAAGGGTACCATCAAAATAATCAAACTGATATTACAATAAAAATACTTCAAAGCAAATGTGTCATATTACACATTCATCTAATCTGATATCTGATCGTATGGCTGTTTGAGAGAATTTTTTTATTATTATTTTTATTAATATTATTACAACTTATAAGTGGACTTATAATACATTATAAATATGAAAAAAGTATATTTAAAATGCATTATGCATTCATTATAATGCCTTAAGAATAAACTTTTTATGTATTTTAAATACGGGCTTCATAGAAAGTGTTACCGAAAACTTTATAATTACTATTTGAGATGAATTGTGTTAAACAAAACATCTACAGGTTAATTGATTTATTACTTTAATATTTTGACAGCTCTAGTAATCAAGTAAGTTCAAAAGTCTGGGGAATTTAATCAAATTTAAACCAGTAAATAAACAAAGTTTAAACAAATAAACTTCCCAACGAAGAAATTTAACTAAACTTTATGACAAAGAAGTTAAATTAAATGAAAATGAGAAATGCTGCCTGGGAAACCAGCTGAAATAAGATCAGCTTAAGATATTTATATTTTATTTTAAGTTAGCATTTATTTTATTCAAGTAACAAAAATGGGTAACACTTTAAAATAATGGTCCGTTGTTAATAAGTAACTACGCAGGAAGTAATAGGTATACTACATTAACTTAATACTATTAACTAATATAGAAGCAAAATTAACTAAGCAGTAAGTAATAGCTCATTTAGGACATAGGTAGTTCCTTATTAGGTATTTGATAATTACTAAAGAAAAATATTGTCATTGAGAACTACTTTGGAACTATGGCCAACTAATGAAGAATAACTAATTAATTACTAATCACAACAGCTACGTCTATAAAGTGAACAATTCGCTTCTTTATGGAAACGTATATAAATATATATATTTATATGCGGAATGGAATGGATTGGATGGAATGGATTTCACAAGTAATTTACAATAAAATTATCTGACACATACTGTGCTGCCATATATTTCTGTGAGGAACTAGTGATATTCTACCAGACATTGTAATCTGGAAGATGTTGTTTTGTGCTTAACACTATAAATGCAGTCAATGTTTTCATGAAGGATGCAAATATGTTTTGACAAGAGAACATCATTATTTATTGTCACTTCCTAAAGAGAAGCCCTCCCCAGCAAAATATCACTAACGTTAAAGTTATTAGTGTTGGAGACATTGAACTTAATGGAGCTCATTAAATATATCATAAGGATAGGCTATATATATATATATATATATATATATATATATATATATATATATATACACGTTTCCATAAAGAAGCTATTTGTTCACTTCATAGACGTAGCTGTTGTGATTAGTAATTAATTAGTTATTCTTCATTAGTTGGCCATAGTTCCAAAGTAGTTCTCAATGACAATATTTTTCTTTAGTAATTATCAAATACCTAATAAGGAACTACCTATGTCCTAAATGAGCTATTACTTACTGCTTAGTTAATTTTGCTTCTATATTAGTTAATAGTATTAAGTTAAGTGTTAATGTAGTACTACCTATTACTTCCTGCGTAGTTACTTATTAACAACGGACCATTATTTTAAAGTGTTACCCAAAAATGTTTTTGATATCCTTAGTCTTAGTTAAAGCTGCGGTAGGTAACTTTTGATGCTCTAGCGGTTAATAAACAGAACTTGCGGAAGAACATCGTAGCCGGAACTACTTCTCTCTGTTCATGTCTATGAAGAATCACAAAGGTACTGGGTTACTCCGCCGCGGTATCCCCGAAGCAATCTAAAATAGTCAGAATATAAACACTTATTATAGGTGCACCCTAGTGATTCAGGACAGGCTAAAAACACGGTTTGGAAAATTGATTAATGGTGTACTCGCTTATTATATAAATTTTTCTACATTTTGAACACAATCAAAGTTACGGACCGCAGCTCTGATTGGTTGTTTCTTAACGGGAGCGGATGACTTTCTGCAAATGGCAATAGGACCACTGGGAGGAGCCAGAGGAGCTTGATTTTTTCACAGATTATCTGTCTCATATTCTACTGTCAGGACATAATGACAAGTTTAACAAATATGTAAAAAATATATTTTTACAAAAGTTACCTAGTGCAGCTTTAACTATGTTTTGAATCATCTCATATCATGGCCATCTGAAGTACATGTTAAATACTTGCAGCTCAATTGCTGCTGTTATTAAAGTAAAACAGAGACAAAGTGATACAGTATACTGAATTTCCATTTTTTTGCTTTAATTGTTCAGCCGATAATATAATTCGCCACGAAAAAATAAAATCAAAAATCTGGAAAATTGCAAAATAGAAGCATTTTCACAACTGGACTTTTGAACCCCAATATAATGTTCAGCAAATGGTGAACTCCAGCTGAGGCACATGCTAACAGAAGTAAGAAATAAAAGAAGAACATAACAGCTATCGACACCCGAATCTTGCCGTCCTACTTTTTTTGCACTCCAGCTCAACAAAGGCATTTTTTGCTTCGAAGTGAGAACAAGCAACATACTCTATGATGTGCTTGGCTGCCGTTTCAGATACTTCATCACTGTTGGGATCGATGACTTTCTTTTCTTCCGATTCAGCTCTGGATGCCACCTCTTCATCATCCTAAAAGGGAGTATTAGTGCATTTCACTCATTTAACGCTCAAAGATTGCATGACTTACACAATATAACAGCAGAACTAAAAAAGAAAGGAGCTACTCAGGCAGATGCTAAAAAGACTTATGGGAGAAAATTTATGGACGCAAAGAAAAGGATAGTATTGTGTGTGATTTTGTGCACTTATGAATGACTCACTCTAACCCAAAGGAGCTGTCAATGCTTAATGAGAATAAGAGGACACTCACCTCATCTTCAAATTCCGAGCCACTGTCTTCACTCTCTGACCGTGGAGCAATTTCATAGCTGTTTTAAAGGGCATAATGCACTAGTAAACTCTCAAAGCCTTAGGATGGTTTATTGACAACACGAGCTCCAAAAAGGTGCTGGTTATCAAAGCTTTCCCTCACCCCCACAGTTAAATAAAAAAAATATGCTCCAAAGCTGCCTTCTCTGTTGGATAGCACCCTTTCATCGAATGATGCACTTCAAGGAATATTCTTGGCCAAACCCAAAACGTCTGGACACATGAAAATGCTAATTATAAATGAGCCTTTTAAACACTATTTTTATATGGCATTTTTTAGTTTTACATGAATGATTACACAAACCAAAATTCTGATCAGTTTCTGGAATACTTGACTTGCATTGGTCAAATGATACGGAAGCAGCGACAAATCTTTTCATCTGTTTTGTGATGTATTGAATGTAACAGATTATTGAAAAAGAAAAATGTGTGACCTTTATGAGGTCAATTCAAAAAAGAAACATATTCACAGGTGAATTGTTTACAATAAGATCTATAACATGATTTATTTTTAAATGCAGACTTAAATATTATCAATACATTTACTTCTAATGTTATTGCAGTGAACTACAGTGTCTCATCAAAGGTTTTATACTTTATTAATGCAATATTCTTCTTAGCAGAAGCTTTAAGACAATACACATGTACGGTCATTTCATTTCTATTTGATTTAATGTCCCTGCATTTAATTATTTGTTCTTGTTCCTTTCAGTGAGCAACATTTCATTGCATCCTTTCGTCATTTCCTTCACAAATCACTTCTGCACACTCCACAGCTCAATACAAGTGACGGGTCATATTTTTATGGAAATGTTTTCAATTACAGGACACACAGAGGATGCAATGTAAGGGCAGCTTACCCAGGGTTCATCTCGAGCCAGGCCTCTAACTGACTGGACTTGGGGGCATCTGTCCCCTGCAGCACTTTCCCCGTCTCAGTCTGAATGACTTTGACTGGCAGCTCACTCATCTGGCTGGTCTCATCTATGAGCTGCACGAATAAGTAAACATAAAAGCAGCTTTTCTGTGACAAGCTGTGTTAGATTAGGTTTGACAGAGTGTGTTTACTGGAGGGACATACAGCAGTTGGTTTTTCACGTTTACTCTGCTTTCATTTTCACAGCAATTTATTTACCTCTCCATCAGGCCCGATGGCTCCCATTCCTTCAGCATCGCCAGCTTCCTTCTGAAGGTTACAGATGAAAGAAATAAACAAATATAGAGTGTCTGATAATCACAGAAATATCCTAAAGCTACTGACTGGAGTCGAGTGAAATAAACTGTAAGGAACTGAACCAAATCAAACACGTCTAAAATAACAACATCAATCTTCATCATAAGCGATTGGACGGTTTCTCACACCTTTTTCTTCCTTCTCTTCCTCTTCTTCTCCTTGGCAGCTTGAGCAGCCTTGTGTTCATAGACAAGCTCAGTCAGGTTGGCCACGTATTCATCTGTCTGTTGAAGAAGGTAGGCCAGACGCTTTTCCTTCTTCTGATAAATTAGCTTCCTGTAACCTTCTTCATCCTCAGCCTAGTGAAAACAGATGGAGAGCCTGTGAGCACCTTTAAGGAAAGCCTCTTCCCTAAGAGCCTTGAAGGGATTTAGTTTAGTTATATTTTCTATATATAAATTCAATATATTTTAAACAATATACAGGTATAATATTTTTATTACAAAATGTTTTTTTTTAAAGAATTAATTAATTTAAGAATTAATGTTCAACAGAAGAAAAATCACGGATTGGGCTATTTATTCAAGCACTGGACTGTGTGATGTGCTGTATGCTCATTTTGGAATGGAGTCAGCAAGACGATTGTGGCGAGTGGGGCGGGGCCGAGAGGCGTGGGAACGAGGAGTGAGGCCAGGTGTAGTGATTGGAGATGAGCTACACCTGAGCCCCACCGTCGGTATCGAGTCCCACGTAGGAGATGGAAGGATATAAAACTGGAGTGACGACCGTGAAGGACGAGAGAGGACCAGGCCTGGACAATATTTTATGTGTTTGCTTTTTATTTATGTGCACCAGTCGGCCGTGAGGGGCTGGTGCGCCGTTTTGTATTTATTTTGGATATTAAAATGAGTTTTGATTGTGCGCCGGTTCCCGCCTCCTTCTTCCCGATGAATAGGAAGTTTTTATTGTTACAACGATGTAAAAAATATTATACAGTTTATGATGCTGAAACATACCATGTTTAATACCAATGTATACCAACAAGTATATCCAGGGCCGCTGCTGGCCAAACGGGTGCCCTAAGCAGGACTGTATTGTTGTGCCCCCCTTCCTCAAATATGTTGGGAAAAACAAGAAACTACTATAGGGGTGAAAGTATACTGTAACTTGAATTAAATAAAAAAAGTAAATAAATGAATAACTTGTATTATTCACAAATGACAACTGTAGCTCTCGACATTTACTTATGGCTATACATTTATTATGACTCCAATTTATTTTATAGTTTAAGTGAATATTTTAATGAAATGTTTGGCCAATGGCCTAAACAAGGATTTGATTTTTGATCGTCCTGTAAGTGTACAGTAGCAGCAGCAAATACCCTTTGGCTCCCTTTGTAGGTTTTTATTATAACAATGTTATGTACATAAATTGTTTATTTAGTATTAAACTACTTTATGTGTTTTTAACAGTGTTATTAACCAATCATTATTACATCATGATTGGTTTTTACATTCATTTAAGTTTTTAGTTTTTATATCAACAACAATAATATTTCTGTATAGTAATACTTCTTTGTATATTCATATTTGAAGTAACAAAACCATGGTTAATTTGCAGTTACCATGGCTGCAAGAATGATGATTTTTGGTGTTATTATTGTTAAAACCAAGACAAATCTTCGTAAGGGAACCTGGGAAGTCAGAGAGAATATTAGATACGTTAGTGGTGGGGATGATTTGCGACATTAAAACTCGTTATGAACGTCAACAGCCAAAAAAAAAAAAGAAAAAAAAAGATGATTGATTTACAATTTATTTTAATAAATATAAAAAATGCATAAGGTGCGCATTGTAGCTGATGTCTTTTAACCTGGCATAGATGTCCATAAATCAATTATGAACATTCAGCCGCAAACATGAGGTGCAAGTGGTTGAGAGTGCAGATGGGGGAATGGCGCATGTTTACTTTTTTTGGTTTTTGAGCAACTGAGATGGTGCCCCGCTGGGAGTTGGTGCCCTACTGAACTGGGACTTATAGGGAGCGGCGGTACTGAGTATATCATACCATTAGTCTCCTCATCCTCTCTTTCTCGATTCTTTCCGTCTCCTTCTTCTGCTCTCTCTCTGTGTTGGTGTGCCATGTTGCGATGGCTTTAGACAGCTTTTGGATTTTTCCAGAGATGGATCAGTGATATTCCTTGAAATCTTTTGCATGCTGCAGAATGCTGTTGAGATACTCCTACAGCAAGAAGAAAAACACAGCATGAATCGAAGAGCAAAATCTGGAGTTTGGTGTTGGCCATAAGTTTAGATTTTTTTAAACAAAGTCACATATATTGTGAAATATTGTTATAATTTAAAGTAACTGTGATGGAAAAGAATCATATTTAGCACCAGGACTCCTGTCTTGAGTGTACCATGATTCTTCAGAAATCAGTAAGATATGCTTGACATGTCGTATTATCAACATTTCAACAGTTAACATTTGTTTTTCAGATTTCTTTGCCAAAGAGAAAGTTCAAGAGAACAGCATTTATTTGAAATATTTCTTTTTTTTTTACATGACTAACCCTACTTAAGAGCACCAGTGTCGTGCTCGAATTATAATTACGTTCATAATTTCCAAACTCTGACACTAAGAATAAGACTTGCTACTTAAATATTTTTGTGTGAATGCTGCCTTTGTGTGTTAAAAAAAATCTAACTGTGCTTAGAGTTTTAACTGCACAAACTGTTATTGTCAGACTGAAATGCTTAGAGACATGTTTAAAAAAAAAAACCTTTAGCCACCTGTTTCTAACTCTAGGCACTCTCAGAAGGTCAGACAAAGTGTCAACTATTACACACTGCCAGGAGGAACATTTTTCACTTTTTCTGGTGTGTAGGTTGAAGATCGTACTTCCTCATTATTGCCACACCATGACTGTTCAGGCCAAGGGTATTTGATTCCTCTTGATAAGACTCCTCTAAAAACAGCTTTATCATTTAGTCAATATGTAAGCACATAAACTGTGTAAATGAGTCTTTTGCTGTGGGTGCCTGTTTGTTGTTTTTGTTAGTATATTGAGTTTATTTAGTCGATTGAATTGATTACACTTGGTACAGTAATCATTCACTGATCACCTGGTGTTTCTGGCGGCGCTTCTTCTCCTGTTCAATCTTTTGCTGCTTCTCTAGTTTCTCTGTCCTGCGAGCTTCTCTAAGCGTCTGTCTCTTGCTGCGTTTGTAGGCTTTGGAGTTCAGGGCCGTCTCCAGAGTTGTGTCTCGGCACATACAGGCTACAACATCAAGCCTCAACTAAAAAAAAAAGAAATAAAAAAAATCATCATAGTCATCTGTGGCAAAATGCTTTAAGCTAATGAGTTTCATCAAATGATAATCATATTCTGATGCATTTCACACATTCTTTTTTTCACAACTGTTGCTAATTACAGCAGAAAAGGCTGTGAATTGTGGAGGGACTGTGTGCTACAAATACAACATGAGCGCCCTCTAATGGTGAGTTTCACTGTCCTGCAAAAATAAATATTCCTAGCACAGCTTCAGACACACAATGGGAATAGGACAAAGCTCAATGGAACCTGCAAATCAAAAATATGCACAGGGCTTATTGTAAATGATTCTATTGATTGTTAAGAAACAACAAACGTAAGTTTTTCCCAATTTATGAGTGAATTATTAGTAATAAATTACTGGAAATATGCGTTTATGACGATTGTATTAGTTGTGTTCAGCATAAGTGAGAATATTTTGAGTACTTTATTAATATTGTTATAATTTATGACATTTATTTGTCACTTATACCGGAATTAATTATATATAAGAGTAACAAGGGTTTAGAAATACTTTTATACCATTTTCAAGGAAGGTTTCAATTAAATGATATAATATCATGTAGTGTAACCATCAATAAAAAAGTAATATAAAATAACATACGTATAGACGTGAGTACACACATCTGAATTGTTTGCATCACATGATATTAATACAGTATTAATAAGCAATGGATGAGTTTAAAGAATATGCTAAACTATTCTAAAAAGGTTTTTAAGAATTATTTTGTCTTCCTTATGATATCAGTTCAAAAACATAAAATTTTTATTAAATAACAATTTTATACATAATTATAAAATATTCATTTTTATAGAATAAAAACATCCTCATCACAGAAATTGTTGTATGAATTACTTTTTTAATGAATAAATAAATATGACAAAAAATGAGTGCCATGTCAATAACCCACCTGCCGCTGGAAGTTGAGCAGTCTTAAGGCTTCAGCTCCACGGTAGCTTTAGTCCGCAGATCAGGTGGCAGTGATCCTGGCAGATTCTCCAGCTCCTGAATTCTGTGAGCAATCCTGGCCTGAAGACTTCGAACACAAATGAAAAGGACAGTATATGTATATTTATAATGGTCATTCAGTTAAAATATCAGAGCAGGAACCTTCAATCAAGTATTGTTGAATAGAGATGTCTCTGAAGGTGAACTTCCTAGGCATTAATCAATTTTAGTTACCTTAGAGTTCGCCAGAAGTCTAAATCACCTGCAAGATCTGAACCTTTCACTTCATAAAAAAATAGATAGTACAGACCGGGGGGAAAAAACCATAACAACAACAACAACAACAACAAAAACTGGTGACCTCAAGGTACATCAAACAATCAACACATTCCTGTTGCTTCAGACAGTGCAAGCCAGTCTAATCACCAAGTTCTAAGGAACTGTCAGAAACCTCAGAGGGTTGCTCGCTGTCCTCTAACATTAACTAACATTCATGTTTAGAGCATGTTACGGAAATGACACACATATTACCATAACCGCGAGTTTCATCTGCTCAGCTGCAAATATTAACAATGGTGTCAATTTTTCCATACCATTTTGCTATACCAATAATGAACGAACAAGTGGATTTTGCAAAGCTTTTGCAGCACCGATTTCACAGGATATTTCAGAGTGTTTTGTTGTTTTTTACAGTCTATGCTCTCTATAGCACAGTTCAACCAGGCCTTATGCCTTTTTTTTATTTTTGCATATTCCGTGAATGGAAATTATTAAAATGAGTGAAATTATTACTTCAAAATATCTGGAAAAAGCACTGTAGTCCAAATGAGCTGTAATTGTTTGCTTCAGCAACAAAACTAGAGGCAAATCATGGCCCAGTAGAAAGTTTGACTCCTAACCCTAAGGTTGTGGGTTCAAGTCTCGGGTCAGCAATACCACAACTGAGATGCCCTTGAGCAAGACAACAAACCCCCAAACGCTCCCCGGGCGTCGGAGCATAAATGGCTGCCCACTGCTCCGTGTGTGCGTGTGCTTTTGGGAGTATGGGTCACCATACTTAGATGAATGTCACTTTCACTTTTCAAGATATTCCAGCAAAATAAATATAAAGCAGGGTCGTTCTGTTTCAACTCAACCAGAGGTTCCTGGCTCAAATTACTGATTTTGCTAATATTGTTTTCTGAAAAAATGACAAACATGTATAGTGATAAAAGCCAAAATATTAAATGCCATGAACATGGATGAATATTTACTGAGTTCTCCGCTTTTTTGTAGTGGGGTGTCAAAATGGCAATTTTCACCTGAGATGCACAGCCAAATTACAGGGGGTTAAAAATGTAGAAATGTACTGTAGAATAAAAAAAATGGTCTATTCATAAGATTCTATATTTGAATAAGCTTAAGTGATCATTGAAAGAAACTGTGTTCATTTTAACAGATTGTAAAGATGAATTCAGATTGAGTTCAGATCTCATTGAGGTCCCCTTATCTCTGGGAAAAAGATTTTGCAATATCTTTAATACTTCTTGAGTTACAGACATGCAAACTTTGAAAAAATAATATTTATTGCATTGTAAGACATTCATGTTCAATGCAGCTTGTTTTGACAGAAGGAAGCAAGACACATTTCTAGTTTGAATATTATTTGTTCATCAGACTTTCCTCTTTAAAACGAAAACAAGTATCATATTTTTTTTTATTTGGTTTTTGAAAATGAAAATATGAACAATTTAACAAATTGTCTCCTGGAGCCATATTAAAACTACAATATGTCTGGAACTGAACCATATAGAGCCTTAAAAATAAAGACACCAAAAAGTAAGTTTGTCAAGACCCAATATCTAAAAGGGCATTAAGATATGTTTAATACTTTTGGAGTTGCAGGCCTTCAAACTTGAAAAAGTGCTCTTTCCCCATTTTTGAATGGTCACCATTGGTACATAATGCAACAAAGATTGGTAAAAAAAAAAAAAACAGATTGTACAAATTGACCTACCAATCTCAGTGTAAAAGTAAAAGAATGATGCTGTCATCTTTCTGAAGTCATTTTTAACCCCCTGTAATCTGGCTCTGAATCTAAGGTGAAAATTGCCGTTTTGAAACCCCTCTACAAAATAGTAGACTAATCAGTAAATATTCATCCACAACATTAAATATTCTGGCTTTCATCATGTTTATCTTTCTTCTGAAAAAAAAAATATAATACAAAATTTAAGCCGAGGATCTCAGGTTTAGTTAACAAAGAATCACCCAGCAATTATTTTAACTTGGTATGTATACACATTTGGAATAACGGATAAAGAGTCTTAGAGACATGCCCCTTTAACTGCAGTGACAAAGACATTAGAAGACAAAGACATTAGTGCATCTGAGGTAAGATCATGAACTAATAACAATTCTGCAAAACTGTAATTCATGACTCCTTTGACCAGTGTAGATTGCTTGGTGTAGATTAAGTTGAATTGAATTACTCATTACATACCGGTATTCTCTCTCTTGCAAGAGTTCAACAGGGTCCAGACCCTGAGGCTTCTGAATCGGTGCGATGCGATTCTGTTTCTGCTGAAGCTGGATAATGACGGAGGGCTGGCCTGGTCCTGGTGGTGGTGGTGGTGGCTGAGGTTGTGCTTGGGAGGTGAGGGAGGTGCTGGGCACAGGTTGGGTGCCAGTGGGGGCCAGCGGGGTAGCTGGAGAGGGTCTGCCGCTGGGAGCAGGGACCAACAGCTTCCGTGGAGCGCTTGGGGTCTCTGAGCTTTGGCCTGACAATAAAGGAGATGCTCTTTGTGAACGTCTTGTGAGATTTATCAAAATGTAATGTCTGTGAAAGAAATGCTCATGTTGCCAAAAAGCATTAAGCTTCCAGTGATACATTACGCTGTTGTCAGTACAATCAATAGAATGTGCCATTATGAAACAGCGTAAGTAACATCTCTTATATTTCAGAAGCCCATTGTCGTCAGGATGTTTGATCATACTAAAAGAGTTAATCAAGGCTGTTTGCAGAAGGTTTTAAAACAGTTCAAAGCACACTGTGAACAACTGACGTCCACCTCTGAAACAAAAAATCTTTACAAGGACTCATATGACCCATTCCAAACCAAATTCAATGCCTTTAAAGAAACTTTTTAAAGGGCATGCCTTCCCTCAATGAGAACATAAACACGAGATAACTGAAGAGCATGTTCAGAAGAAAAAGTTCTGGATCTTTATTTCTGGCAGGCAGGGCACAATCAATCAGTAGTTGAACCTGCCGTGAGGGCATGCAACAGTCCATAGTCATTTCATATCGAGCAAATAAAACGCAGTGAAAATGTCAATTGACCTGAGGTGATGCATATTATCTTCCACAAGCAGTCAATTAGCAGGAGTGGATTACAGTTAAACCAAGCTGACTCACCAATCAAGCTCACTTGAAAAGAAAAGATGAACAATGAACTTTAATTTGTGAGAACTTCAGTGGCTTTTCAATAAAGATCTTACAATCCACAAATTAATTCCCTGTCATTTGAAAGCATGTTGGCGAGGTGATTTAACCTCTGTAATATCACCCCTTGGTAAGTTTTTAATCATTTTCAAAGTTGTACTTATATAGAGCATTTATATGTGCACAAGAATATACATAAATCTGAATTTGCTCCTATTTAATCAGTATCTGGAGCAAATACAACACATACAAACATCACATACACACATAAAAGAAATGAACAAATCGATATACAGATAGATAAAAGGCACTCTAAATGTCTCATTTTCAAAATGGTTACTGGCTTACATTCACAATTCACCTTTGCCATTTTAATGGACATATATGAGATGATTTGATTGAATAACTACATGCAGCACAATAAAGCAAGACTGAGCAGATTAGCACAGCAGTACTAGAACGTGACTGTCTGAACATTTCATGAATGTTACTTCTAAATCTCAAAATATGCTGATTACCATGTCTAGTATAAAGCATTATGCCAAAACCACGTAAACATCTTATTTAGGCTTAACCAGAATATGTACCCTGGAATTTGAAGACAGGGGCACGAATACCTCTATGATTTTCTCTTATTTCTTATTTATTATAATTTTTATTTATGTTTTAAATAAAATATAAATATTAGATGAAAAATTTAAAACTGGACATCT
This sequence comes from Carassius auratus, assembly GCF_003368295.1. Taxonomy (NCBI): domain Eukaryota; kingdom Metazoa; phylum Chordata; class Actinopteri; order Cypriniformes; family Cyprinidae; genus Carassius; species Carassius auratus. Next base: position 11,452,559 of record NC_039272.1, on the reverse strand, counting down.
GATCTGAGATGCTGGACAGCAACTAACTAATATAAAAAGTTAAAGCACTAAAATAACTAAATCTAAAATAACAAGAAATATTAACAATACAAAAACAAATAAAAATGATAACAGCACAACAAAATTACCCAAAAAAAATAACAATTAAAGCTGAAAATATAAAAATAAAAACTTAATTCAATATATTAAAGGTCCCATTTGATGAAAATTTCACTTTATGAGGTTTTTTAACATTAATAAAACGTGTTAATCTCAACAGCTTTAATAGTAAAAGAAACCACAGAAAAAGTATTAGAGAGGGGTTCCACATGTAATACGCATTTCAAATGCAAAGATGTCACAACAGTCGGCGTTTACTCTGATTGAGACGCACAGCAGACACGTCCCTTTAAACAGAGCATTCAAGACAGATGACTAAAATCAGGATATAAATGCCTTTTATTCCTAAATTTTAAATGTAAAAATAATACTAACAATATAAGTAAACCTCAGGAAACATTAAAAAAGGATTTTAAAAAAGAAAATAAAACCACATCATGGGACCTTTATGTAATACTATGATAATGTACAAATTATTCTTAACTTTAAAATAGAAAAATAGTCACTTTTAAATGTTTTTTTTTTTTTTTTTTTTTTTTTTTTGCCCTACTATGGAAGTCAATGGGGACCAACAACTGTTTGGTTCTTCAAAATTCTTCAAAATATCTTTTGTTTTCAACATAAGAAAGAAGCATATGCAGGTTTGGAACATAGACAGTAAAAGGTTTGGAAAGACGTAAGGATGAATAAAAGATGGGGGAAGAAACACTGCCATCTGGTGGAATGCAGAGATGCAACTACTTTAAGAATAAATACATCCCAAACTCACCTTCGGGCCAGGGTTTTGGCCCAGAACCGATATGAGTCTGCATGGCTGGAGAGGGACATGGGCCTGTTGCAGGCCCTAAATGAGGCACTGGCATACCTAGCAAAACAAAAACAGATTTATGAAATGCCAAAAAAGAATTACAAAAAAGTTAACTAACATGACGGCCAAATTCATACAAAATATCATCAGTTGCATTCAGGCTTTAAAACACTGCAAAAATAAAAGTACAAGAGAAAATTTCACTACTGTAATTTGAACCTAAGGAAATTAGACTACTAACACCAAAATGACCATAAGCATATTCACCTGGAGGTCTATTGTAGGGGCCAGTGTTGATGGGCTGCTGCTGCATGGTGGGGAGGCTCCTCTAGCCCTGCACAGCTAACTGTAGATTCTCAGGCAGAGGCTGTGCACGACCCAGGATCTTGTATGCCAGGATCTGAGCCCTTAGTTGCTGTAGCTGGACTGGGCTGAAGGCAGACTGACCCCTAGCCTGCTGTCCCATCCTTTGTGGATCCATGGGCATCATGGGTGACTGACCCTGAGACATTTGTGGTGGGGTTGGCCCTCCTTCTGACATAGGGCTGGGCACATGTTCCGGAACCTGGCCCATTGGCGAGGGATGAGGGGACATGTAGCCTAAGAAGCAAAAAAAGGCAAGATTTATGTAGTTTATTGCTATCAAAGGTGTCATTATTTTGATATTTCGTCTTTTTCTTTGTGTAGAATAAACCAGTTTTTCGTAGAAGAATGGAGGCCTTAATTAATGTGATTGAAAAATGTACTGTTATTTCTCAAGTGTAGACTGTACAAATGTAAATTTTGAAAAATTATGGTGTGGCCACATTTACTGTGAAATTTAGCAAAATCCATTTTGATGGGAATCCGCATGCTTGGAAGTTCTGAATAAGAGTGAAAACGTTCCCCACAAAGATTTTACTGGGAGTTAAGTTGGTCACACAAATTACCATGTTGACTGAAAGAAAGCTGCTTGGTTTAAAAGAGACGTCTGTATAACTTATGCTTCATGCATCTCTCTACATTACTGACAATGGACCTTTTTTGCCCGCTGAATTTCACTTTAGGCTACCATCAACAATTATAAATAAACATTTATACTGCATTTTCGTTCAACAATCCATTACTGTTAATTGCAGAATATTATGAACATTTAAAGATACATTTAGAACAGTAAAAGGTACAGATCAGAGAAAATCTTGGTGTGAAGAAAGCAAAGTACAAAAGATTTTACATATTACCATATGAGGATAATTAGTGTAACATAAAGGCAGCCCCAAAGATAAGTGCACAAAAAATAAATAAATCAATAAATAAAAACTGTGAGACAATTGCCTTAATTACCTCCTTCAGTGGCAGAAGAACAAGAGCCTCTTCTGGTGAACTACAATTATGGTTAAAATTATAACCTCTGGGTGCTTTCTTATTATATTGTGGCCAATATGTAATTGTACCTTGATTGTGTTGATCCATGGGGCTCTGTGGAGGACCTATGCCACTGTGTAGGGATCTTATTCCCTCCCTCTTCATCTGGCCGAAGTGCATATCGTCTCCCATCCCCTTCTCATGCATTCCATCCATATGCTGAATAGAAGCAGGAGATTAGTCATACATGCTGCTGGCAAACTGGCAACTTCAAAAATACTGTTTAAAAAAATGAACCTGCATCAGGAGCCTTTACATTTATTTATAGCGTTTTTCTGGTTTTCCATGTACTGGACAACTATTGATCTATTTTTATAAAACCAGTGCCAAAAGCCATCCTCTACCTTATGCATTGAGTGCATGTCCTGTGAATAGTCTCCAGCCCCTTGGCCCCTGCATAGCATGCGGGACACTTGGAGGCCCTGGGCTGGGGCCCATCATACTGTGTACAGAGCCAGGAGAGGGGCCGGGTCCAGGGCTTGGCCCTAGAATGGGCCCCGGAGACAGGCCAGCACCCGGTGAGGGACCAGCATAGGACATCGCAACTGATGGCTCATTAGGGGTGGACATCTATTGATTAAAAATCTGTGGTAAGGAAGGTGGGAAAAAATGTTGGACCTACTGTAAATTACAGATTCTCACTTTTCTACAAATTCTAAAGATTATTTGACTCCCAATTTACAGTATTTTAAAAAATAGTTAAAATAAAATGTATATACATTAAGTCAAAACATTTTATGAAAAAGATGGTTCAAAGCCATAATAGTGTTGCTATAAAACTTAATATTAATAAATTATAACAGACTGTGACAAGCTGCTACATTGTTTACCAAAACTAATTAACCTGAAGAATTTAGTTTATTCTGATTATTAATATAGCTGCAAGCAGCAATTATGGGGCCAAACACTACAGAAGCAAGCCTCAGACCAACTGCAGGAATGAGTATTTAAAACCATTTTAAGATTTCAGTATTTTTGTCCAAATGGCTGAAAAATCATAAATACAACCACTAGTAATATGATTTCTTTTGACCAATGGGTGGCACTGTTACCAAATTAATGTGGCTTGGTCAGTGTGAGGTGACAATGACGCATACAAAGTTTGGCATCAAATATTTGCAGATACAGACTCAGATGCAGTTTGGAACTATGCCTTCAAATTTGTAGTGGCGCAGGCGCTGTACAAAAACTTTGTTTCGTTTATTGACACAAAATCCATAACTTTTTGTCACCATGCACAGTCTTAAAATCATCTGACTCAGTTCTGGTTAAAATCTAACCAATAGTTGATGAGAAGTAAAAAAAAAAAAAAAAAAAAGTAGCTTAACAACATGAATCAAAATGGCAGACAAGAAGTTTGTTGTAACTTAATAATTAACGGTTAATGAATGGTTTATTGCTCGCATAATAGGTGGCGTTGTTACCAAATGAATGTGGCATGGTCAGGTAACAGGTTGAGGTGTTTATGGCACATACAAAGTTTGGTATCAATATGTCAAAAATTTGCAGAGATGCAGTTTGGCACTTGGCCTAAAAATTTTAGCAGTGCTATATGAAAACGGTTTAGCCTTTGGTGAAAATTGGACCAATGATGGTGTAGTAGGAGGAGTTAAAAAAATTACGTCTGAGGGAAAATTGGTATCTATGTTGTTGGCATGACCCAAATAATATTTCGACACCAGTTTCATTACAATAGGCTAATGCAATCAAAAGTTATTAGCATTTTTGGAAATGTAATAATTAACAATTAATGAATGGTTTGTTACTCTCGACTGTCAACTTGGCTGTTACCAAATTGATGTGGCAGGATCAGTTTGAGGTGTCAAATGGCACATATATAGTTTGATGTAAATATGTCAAAGTGTTGCAGAGATACAGCCCTCACATGCAGTTTGGCATCTTTCCAGCAAATTTGTTGACATGCTAAATGAGAACTGTTTTGTATATTGACACAAAATCCATAACTTTTAGCCAGCATGATCTGAAGATGATCTGAGTAAAATGTAATGAAAATACAATAGACTAATGTAAGCAAAAGTTATTTGAATTTTTATAAATGTAATTATAATTTTTGACTACAAGGTGGTCTAAAACCTTTTGAGTAACATCAGGGTATGGTGTCAAAGATGCTTACAGATTTTTGTAAAAATCCATCAATGTGTTCATAAATTATAGTATTTTATGACAAAATTAAAAAAGGCAGATATCCAAAATGGCTGACATGGAAAAATTGTATATGATTTGACTTGGCATGATGCACTGAATCTAATGAGACCAGTTATATCATTTTTGGCCCAACCATTCAAAAGTTATGGGCAAAAAAAAATGCATTTTCATATCTCCTGACTAGGTGGCACAGTGCCGAAATGCAGCAGGTAGTCTCAGATCATCCTTGTTATAACACACACCAAGTTTGGTCTCAATATGTCTAACCGTTGTGGAGATATAGCCTCACTTGCATTTTTACATGCTTTTCGTAGAATTCTTTCAAGTGTTATTCAAGAACGGTTGGACGAATCAACTTGAATTCCATAACTTTTGCCAGCATGGTCTGAAGATAATCTGGTTAAATTTTCTGACAATCGGTGCAACGGTCCAGGACGAGTTTGAAAAAGGAGTAAAAATTAAACAATTACGAACAATTAAATATAGCAAAAAAAAAAAAAAACCTTTGCAAGAGCCAACGATTCAGAGGAAAAAATATTTTAATTTTCTGGCTTATGGTTCAAGTTAATAGCATAAATATGAGCGTAACTTTGGACAAGTGGTGGCGCTAGAGAGTTTGGGTTAGAGACTCCAAATTTGGGATCATGACTTTTCTATCAGTGTGGCAAATTTCACAACTTTTCTATGGGTATGCTTTTCCAAGCAGTCCTATGGGCTTCCATAGACATGCAGTGGAAGAAAAAGGAAATCAAGCTAATGGATACGGTGCTTGGCCCCTAAATATATATGAAACTTTGCACAACATCTGTTGTCTTTTATTTAAAAAAAAATATAGAATAATAATAATAAAAAAATAAACAATAAGCCAAGAAAGGCCACGCATGTGACAGTCTCTTGTGGTTTATTGCATCATAATTTATAAGTAACCTGAAACCAAGTTCTGTCATAATAAGGAAATAAATGCAGGTGTACTATGATGATTTTTCAGGATCCACATTTTGAGTAATGAATTTCAACGTCTATTTCCTGCCCTGGACAACAACATTTTAAATTTTACTGAATTTTCCATGACTGTGGAAACCCTGACACTTATTATATGAGGTAGTACAAAGAGGAAAAAAAGCTATTCAATTCATTTATTATTTTTTTATAAATAAGTTGCATTAAAATTCTAATACTGCTTTATTATTATTATTAATAGTAAAAATAATAAGCACAATTAAAATAAACAAATTATTAAACAAGTTATATTATTTTTGTAATATTGGTTTATTGTTATGTTGCTTTATTATTATGGCTGGTATTTTTTTTATTAAGAAAAGGAGGGAAAAGTATAAATACGAAACATACAAAGACTCAGAGGACAGAAATAGAGTTCTTCTAAATTGATGCAAATTCTTCCAGCGTCATTTGCATAACAATGATTCGCGCTGATCTGCAAAAATAGCAAAAACATCGACTTTATTCAGCATCTTCTCTTCTGTGTCTGTTGTGAGAGAGAGTTCAAATCAAAACAGGATATCCAGTTCGCGAACGAATCATTCAGTTCACCAAATCGAACTGAATCGATTTAAACGATTCGCGTCTCTAATACGCATTAATCCACAAATGACTTAAGCTGTTCACTTTTTTTAATGTGGCTTACACTCCCTCTGAGTTCAAACAAACCAATATCCCGGAGTAATGCATGCACTCAAACAGTATCTGACTGAACTGCTGTGATGAACACCGAGCCGAGCCAGATAACGAACAATAGACTGACTCGTTCACGAGTGAAGAACCGGTTGCATCGGTGTTCGGATCACCAGTAGTTCTTTCGGACAGTTCGATTCAGTAAACTGGTTGAAGAAAACGGTTCACCTAGTTCTTTTGCGCTCGACGTAATGGCGTCATTTGTGACGATTGCCCTTGATTCAAGCCTTTGGTTTACCCGCGCCCATAACACTAGCACAGAATCAGTTCAGAATCAATCACCAAAAGAATCAGTTCAGTTCAGACGCTCTGTGTGTCGGTCTGCTTCACGCTGAATCACACATGCGCAGTGTCATCAGCTCCTCGGTTCACGAATCGGACGCATCTGACAGAAAGGGTTCTTGACTCGTGAACGAGTCAATGTTTTCTTCGTTATCTGGCTCGGCTCGGTGTTCATCTTCAAAGCCGTTCAGTCAATGTACATGATATTGATATTGGTTTGTTTGAACTTAGAGGGAGTGTCAGCCGCATTAAAAAAATTAACAGCTTAATTCATTAGGATTAATGCGCATTAGAGACGCGAACCGTTTAAAACGATTCAGTTCGATTTGGTGAACTGAATGAATCGTTCGCGAACCGGATATCCAGACTGCTTTGATTTGAACAATCTCTCACACAGACACGGAAGAGAAGACAATGCTGAATAAAGTCGTCGTTTTTGCTATTTTTGGACCAAAATGTATTTTCGATGCTTCAAAAAATTCCAACGGACCCTCTGATGTCACATGGACTACTTTGATGATGTTTTTCTTACATTTCTGGACATGGACAGTATACCGTACACACAGCTTCAATGGAGGGACTGAGAGCTCTCAGACTAAATCTAAAATATCTTAAACTGTGTTCCGAAGATAAAAGGAGGTCTTACATGTTTGGAACAGCATAAGGGTGAGTTATTAATGACATAATTTTCATTTCTGGGCGAACTAACCCTTTAAGTTCATCAACGCAAAACGGAACAAACGGAATAACTAGGAACAAAAAGGCTGCACAAATGCACTAATGCAGGCCTATGGTTACTGTTCAAAGCAGAATAACGAAAACTTTTAAAAGCAACTGATAATTAGGAGTGTCCAACGTCACCCGTAATGTTATAAGAAAAAAATGTATTTATAAAAATTAATTAATTAATTAAAAAATTGAATAATTGCAATTCATAAATAAATGCACATCTAGTGCGGTGCAGTGCTGTAATTTGGAGAGAGTTGCTCTGATCGGATCATGGCATCCTCGAGCTGCTGTCATGAGTGTCTCCTCACGCCATTGCATTTTCCTGAGATCTCAAACTTTCTGGGACCTTCCCACAACAGCGCACTACCAATGCACGTTTATTAACAGCTCTTCGTTTTCCTGACATTACAAAGTTTTGCTTTCTTCGATGAGCAGTTTATGCATCTGATTTTATGCTGCCAAAGTTAAAAGCAAGCATGCAGTAAAATCCTCCTGTCTAATATAATTGAGCAGCGGCTCGCTTATCGTATGCTGTACAGTCATGTTAGCATGCTAGCACGCCACATTTCACCAGCAAATTCCAAAAATGCTGTCCATTGACATTGGTATAAATGTCCAAGCAAAGAGTATTTAAACTCAATTACCTTCTGCGAGGTAAACAACACAATAATAGGTCTAGCACTGCACATTATTTCAGCTTCAAAAATATGCCTGCCCCCTCCCCCTCTGTTTCGCTGACAAGAAGTTTGCGTTTTTAGTGATTTGTCATATCTGATTCGTTGAGAGCGCAGGAAATACAGTCGTCTCTCTGATGTTATTGGCTGAGCAACACATAGATCATCACGTGAATTATTTAGGGGCGTGGCCTTTAAAGTGCACTTTCACTTCGCACTCGCATTAGCGAAAGTGCTGGAACTTCTCGGCAGTCTGCTGGGGCATTTGGGGACACACGCTTCAAAATGATCAAGTTTTCACACAGTCACAGAACTGAATAAGTTGTATTCACGCCTACTGCAGTCCCTATGTATGTAAGGAGTTTTTTTTCTGTAACTACAAAACGGAAGAACTGACAGGTTCTGTGCATGTTGTTGTTTGCTGAACAATGCATTTTATTGGCTGTGAAAAACACGTGTGATGAATGAATATGTGTCTCATCCTTAAATTAGTGTTTAACAATAATTAACTAAATGTTGGATATATACTCCCGAAAATATACTCCCCGTTAAATTTGGAGGGCTGTACCTGATTGGTCCCCGTCTCTGAAGCCCTAATCGTATCCATTTTCAACAACAAAAGCTTCTTAATTAGAATAGCCTATAAAAGTGAATCTGAACTACAATTTCAATATAGACTAACCATAGTTTTGCATATCACATCTGATCTGCTGGGTAACAAGAATGTTTAACAAAATGTAAAACAGTTCTCTCAGGACAAGGGTAACTATTGTTCATGAATGTCATTTTATGAGGCAAGCTGTCACAATAATAGGCGTGTAGGCTACAATTTATTTATTTATATTTATTGGCCGAAATGTTTTCTCTTGGGCGTTACGTTTTGAACTTCATTTTTACTGTTTAAAAAAATTATCTGAAAAGCCTATAATAGGCTGTTTAATGTGTACGATTTAATAATCCCTTTGGTTTACGTGCCTTTTAGAGCTTTTTTGTGTGCTTTTATGTTAATTTTTTTTATTATTATTCATTTTTATTTTATTTTATTAAAAGGTCAGTTTTATAATGTAACCACACGAGGGAGGCAGTGCTCAAGAATTCAATGAGGTTCAAACGCAATCTGTATTCATCAGTCAACTGTCAGTGTTAAGAGGGTAATTCATGTGTTGACCCTTGTAACTCATTTATATCATAAGTTAATTAATGATCTAATTTGCCAACCATGCTATAAAGCACAAATATACAAATGAAATGACCTAGTAAAATAATCATAATAAAACATTTAATTGGTTCATATAGTTATTGTTTAAATGGCCTACAATAGTTTTCAGACTTGCTGTAATGTCATTGTAAATAGCAATATGCTATGAAATTGTTGATTTTATCTTAACTTCACTTGTAAACATTAATGGTCATTTATATTCATGTTCTTGGCAAATGTTTTCATAGCATCCTAAAATAAAGCACACTGTTTGCATATGTAGGCCTACATGAGAGAAATCAAGACCTGAATAAACCTCAGATGTCATTGCAGGTACAGATACAAGTGGTGTTGAGTGCTTGAGAGATGAAGGTTAAACCACAAAGCCCTAAAAACAACAGAATCAGCATGCTGTCATAGTTTTATTCTGCTGTTTAGCAAAACAAGAGGCATGCTAACATGGTATTTAAAATCTTTATCCTTAAGATTTTTGGCATAAAATAAAAATAAAAAATAATTTTGGCCATACAATTTATTATTGGCTATAGCTACAAATATACATGTGCTAGATAGATAGATAGATAGATAGATAGATAGATAGATAGATAGATAGATTAAGTCCTGTTTTTTTCTTACATTATAAATTAAAATATGTAAACCATATTGAAATGATACATTTGTATTTTTGGATAGTAATCATGTATTTACAACTTGTAACAGCAGCATGTAATTTGGGTTGCAGTGTAACCTTATCACCAAAAAGGCTTCCTCTGACAACTTTCTGATGCTATCAGGTGAGATAGGCATGTTGTGGAATATGACTTCAGTGTTGGAATGACAGATTGCATTCTAGTGGCTGTTTCTCTTATCAAGTCAATTCTAACCGCATGGTAAAATAAATGACCTTTTGTAACACAGGTGGAGATTTTATGTGCGCTGTTCAGAGCATGATTCAGGGTTTTTAACAAACAACAAAAAGAAATAGAAAAAAGTTAAATGTGGAAGGTTTTTCTTTTTCAGATTGCCGAGATTCCTCTCATTAAAACATGCTACAGATTATATACAGGTTGATATTCAATAAAAGTTTTCTATTCTATTCTTTCTATTTTATTTTATTCTTTCTATTCTATTTTTATTTTTACAGACAATCGATCATAAATAATATAAAATGTAAAACTGGTCATACTGAGCAAAGCATGATAACTATGAACTGTCCATTATCGTCATATGCGTTTTTTAAAATCCAATCAACAATAGACAGATAAGTGAAATGAATCAAATTAAAAGTTGCTGGACTGCAAGGCACAAACTAAAGGTTGTATTTGAATAGCCTTTGGACAGGTAAACAAAGTATATGGTTTTGGCTCTGTCTCTGCTTCCTTTCCTCAGTAATCCTTCATTTTCTTGCCATTTTCCAAAAAGGATGTGTGCAGGGTTCCTGAATGTAAATTCATCCAAATAAAGCCTCCAGATAACCTGAATGGTTAGTGCCTCCACTTCAGATTCACTGGTCAGGAAAGACCAGACCAGCATTTATTTGACATGGAAAATGACAGTGGACAGTGGTTTCAAAATCAATTTGCCTTAAAACCATTACCTCCTCTGGCTGCCCACCATGAAATTTGCCCACTGTCCAAATTAGGGCATGTGTAGTCGCCTAACCTGTACTCATCCTATAGTCAGGTGATCAGTCACTATGCATATTTGAATTATTTAAATATGTTAAATGATACTTAGCAGCTTAATGCCAAGTGATTAAATCTCAAATATGCCTTTTAACTACCAGGTCAAATGAGTACAACAGAATAAACACATATAGGCATTTAGTTTTATGGAAATAGGCCTTATAATAACAATCCCATGTGCATTTCAATAGGCCCAAGTGTTTTAACAAATGTAATGTATTCATGACAATTTTAGCTCGTGTGGGTGTCATATGAACACATCGGTTATTACAGTCACCACGGCAGTATCGGCATTCACCACGCTCTGTATTTGCACAGCGGCCGCAGCTAAATATATATGTCATGGATTGGAGTGGCTTTCATGGGCTGCTTTGGCTAATTGCCTGTGTTTTCCAGGTGTGACCCAACCAAAGGCACGTTATGTTTAGTTTTACATGTGACATCTGTTTCGGGGGCTTGTTTGTTTTGTACGTGGTGCTGTTGGTATTTTGAGCGTCCCAGGTGGATAACTTTCCTTATTAAGCCTTTCGTATTTAAATGAAGCCACACGGCAGAGGGGTCTGTCGTGAGCTATTACGCTTTTGAATTTGATGTTATTGACACCAAATATGCCTAAAACAAATATCAGTTTGTGGAGGATACTTAAAAGTTTGAATATACTCGTTTCATGTTTCAATGCATGACACTCTCTGGTTCCAGGCTCTTTTGTTTTGCAGGGATAAGTTGTGGCCTAATGAACTGGGGTTATTTTTATCATCGTACAGACACCATATATGTCTGTTCTTGTGAAATAAAACATCCAGAGAAACAAATGAACCTGTCAAGCACCTCTAAATCTAACTTCTAAGAATCTAAGCAGTGTCCATTTTGACCATCTATGGCAATAAACTGTTTCTTAAAGATCCCTCTTGGCCAATTGGTTACATCCTTCTTTTTTTTTTTAACTTGCACGCTCTGTTTATTTGCTCCTCTGTCATCCCATTGAAATTGGATTTATCTGCAGGTGTGGGACACCTTCCATCACTTGACCCGTTAATTTCACCGCTCCGGTACTCAATTTGCGAACCCCGGGATTTTAAACAGGCTCTTGGGACAAGCATCTGATAAAGAGCAGTGCTGGAAATCTTTTTCCAAGATGGTGCGGGATTCCAGAGGGGTCAAGATATAGACTGGGGGGAAGGAAATGCTGTCATTGAGGCCTCTTTGTAGTTGCCTTTGCTGCAGGTGTTCTGCCACTCACTATTATCCTCTGTTGTCTGTTCATCATTTTTACCTGCGTGACATCTGCTAAACTAAGACACATTACTATCAGAAAAAAATACAGAGAATCAACTAAATTTTGTCCATGGACTGGGTAGCTGCTCACTTACATGTTGTCTAACATGTTTCATGAGAATCAGAGGTTTGGCCTGCACCCAGGTTTGAATTCATTGTCTGATCTGTCAAACATCTGTAAATTGTTGTAAAGAAGAGTAAACGCTGTTCCAACAAGCAAAGGTAAATCATTTCTAAAAAATAAAAGAAATTGAGAAATGTCCGACCCACCCATGTTCCACTGGACAAAAAGGCTGTTCCTTTAACTTTTAAAAGGAAGGATACAAATTATGACTAAATTGTTCAACAAAATAATTGTATTATTTTTTTTATAATTCTCAATTGAACACTAATAATTATTGTTACTGATCATTTCAGATCTATATATTTGCCGTTATAAAGTAGTCATTTCTTGCATCCACTGTGATGATTTAATTTCTTGCCATTAATGATTTAAAGAATCATTAAAAGATTAAAAATAAATAAATAAATAAACATAAAAAAATCTAATTATTAACAAAAATGTGTTGTTGTTAAACATAATATTTTTAGAGGTTCAGTTGTTATTTTGAATGTATTGTAATGGAATCTTTAACTGGCTGTAAAACTATAAGTTGAAGATGACATTTTGGGACCATAATATTTTTAAAGCACACATACATATTCTTGCAAAATAGATATTTAAATAGAAGACATACGATCAGGGTCACTACAATGGCAGCCTCAATGGGAGGTAAATCATTTTTATATATTTATATATATTCATATAGGAGCCAGTTGCTTCCTAGACATTTTCTTAGTCTGGAGCTCTGAAAAGAGTGTGTTGGCTTTACCTTTTAGCTTCAAACCAAGATGAGCTTAGCAATTTAAGCTTACAATGTGTTTTTAACTTGTCACACTGAATACTTTCAACTCCTGAGGGATGATGTCAGCAAAATACCTGGCTTACACCAACGACCAACTAGCATCTGGGAGTAGTTAGAGATACTTCATTCTTGCACCCTTAGTGTCAAGTGTGTGTGTGTGTGTGAGAGAGAGAGAGACAGAGACAGTCAATGTTAAAATGTCAGCCCACACGCTATAGAAATGAAAACATAAATCTGTTCAATATATTGACATTTTGAACATCTGCAGTGTCCACCTTGGTGTAAAAAAAAAAAAAAAGGTAATATATTTGAAATACATTTATTTCATAGTATAGTTCAAACCTATGAGCATATTTACTGACACATTGCTCAAGTCATACTGATATAAAATTGTGCACAATGCACATTTCTTAACATTAAGCTAAAATGTGTTTTAATGTCACTATTGAATAATATCAGTATTTTAATGCAGGACATTTAAATGATACCTGCAATAGTTCCACATTAGCACAATTATACTTCTGTATATCTTTAGTTGGACTTCACAGATTAAGGTGCATTAAGCACAAAATTAGTTACAATTTAGCAACCTGTGAGTATACTGCAAAATTCATTTGTAGTATACTTAGCATGAAATAAATGTATTTCAAATACTTCTTTAGTATATTTATTTTTCTCTAGGGGCATGCATGCACATGCATATGGAAAAAAAAAGCAATTGCACATCCTGTCCGGCCCTCTGAGGACTTCTGATGGATTAAGATATTGTTTTCAGAGAGTAAGACAGCACAGGACCGGTCAGTGTCTTTGGCCGTTCTGAACCATGTAATGAATACAGGCCATAGAGGAGGAGTTTCATACATTAGCAAGCCATGTCAGTGGAGATCTCGGGTTTTCAAAACACTTTAGCAAGACATGAAGCTTGTGGTATGTGAGAAACGGTTTTGGCCTGACTTTCTATCTTAATTTGTCAGTCTCATATTCTCAGGGGCCAAACGCTGACTGCCATAAAGGAGCCTATTGAATCATCAAGGCACCAAATGGATGTCAGTAAAAGACAATTAATAAACGATGGCGCTCTGGTGACAAGTAAACCAAAACCACTCTGAAGAAGGCAGATCTGTCGTATCATTGACAGCTTGAGCTAATCGGCCTTTTGCATGCCACATATAGTAAACATTGACCTTTTCTCTCTTTCATGCTATGCCTGAGTACACAAGTGCTGCGCTCATTGGTATGCAACAAGCTTATCTGACAGGAATGCTTTGTCAGATGCATGTGACTTGATACAATGTCTCTGGGCTTAGTTCGTTTTAGCAGTAATGACAGATTAGTCCAACGTAATTGCCTCTCAATTGACTGTAGACATAACAGTGCTTGTCTTTTTCTGACAGAAGATCAGATGCCATATGAAGGAGCAGTGAATAAGTTAAGTGTTTACCCCTCTAAACTCATGGTTCAGGTATTCCGCTCAGCTTTGTTGAGCTCCCACTGGCAGAACGACAGCTGCCCCATCTGTAATTAATTTCTGATTCCTATGTACATAGACATCATTTCGTACGTCCTTGCCCTCTCACGTTAGCATTCAAAAGGAAAATCTTTGTTTTCATTTTTCAGATCTGGAAACAATGAAGGGTTTTTTTCTGTGTAGGACGGGTGTGTATGTAACTTTTTCACCTTGTTTTATGCTCGTGATGACTTGTTGTGGGAAGAGAAGTCATCAGGTGAATGGCATTTGACATAAGGCCTTGGCAAACACTCACCTGCAACAACTAGTATATGATACAGCTTCTTTTTTTCTTTAGATTAATTCAGGAGAAAGTTCAGTATGATCCTTGATAGTGCTTTACATTCAGTTACAAACTACATGTTGTACATATTAATTATTTTGTGTCCATTTTAATCATTAATGCGTGTCAAGCATAACAACTGTGATTACCATTAAGAATTGAGAATGTTATTTCTAAATAATGCTCAAGATGTCAATTTTTTAAAATGCTTTTTTTTATTCCTTAGTTATGCAAATGTTATCATTAGGCAAACATTATGAGAATGATACTTTTGAATATTCTCTGCACATTTCAAAACAATGTATAAAATATGTAAGTTGTAAATAAAAAAATTACTATTGATTATAATGTGATTTTTGCCAGTGTTTACTAGCATGTTACTCTGTTTTTGATCTAATGAATGGAGGAATGGATTAAAGAACAGATGACTTTAAGCAAACATTTAATTAATGTTACTGAAAGAACCTTGCTACCTTGTTAGCCTTTAGTTCTGAGAATGTTCCATGTTAGCTGGTATACTCTAAAATCGATATCCCCTGTGTGCTTCAGCATGCTAAAAGAGGTTTTTTTCCTAAAAAAAGTATCTACGGGTCCATCTTTTGAAATACGATGTTGTGTGACAAACTCGATGTTACATCTTTGTGAAGACGATGTGGGTCCTGCTATAGTCAATATATGTATCAATGTGCATTTCTGGATGCGTTCCTTACCTGGTGCCGGGTGATGGTCACGATCGCTGCCTCACTTGCCTGGGTATTTAGCACACTGTGGTGCCGTTTGTGGAGCCATGAGTCATGTTTTCAATGCAGGTAGATGATAATATCGGAATTGCAGGCCAAGCTTTCCTTAAAGGATTGAAGCTCCGTTTCCTCTGCTTCGATCTAGATATCGTCATGGCGGCAGTCAGGCTGGGGCTACTTCAGGCAGTACCATGGACATTCTGAGGGTAACAGTGATGGCAACCCCCCCATACCCCCAACCCCCCCCCCCCCCCCCCCCTTACGGGACCCTCGCTCCTCTTGCTCTCTGCAACCAGTTGAGCTGACAATAGAACATGCTGGGCCCTCTACAAGGAGCGTAGCAGCAGTGTCCTTCAGCGCTCCTTCTGATAACCCGATGTCGATCACTGCATCAGAGGGTGAGCTGGAGCTTTATAGAGAGGAAGATTCGGCTGCCTTGCTGTCCTCTGGGACTGTAGCAGTGCTTGAATCAGAGCCAAAAATAACGGTTATAATTTCCTTGGCCGTCGTGGGGGTAGGGCTCTAGTGGAGACTTCTACCATATTCTGAGCTGGATGATTGGTTCATCAGGTGGTCTGCACTGGTTCTCAGTGCCTGGCCCCAGTGCCATTCTTCCTGGAGGTGCATTAGGGGCTTACCAGGTTGTGGATGGCACCTTTTTCTGCCAGATACCAAACTGGTAACAACAGTCTCCTCTCCCAGGTCTGTTGGTACTCGTCTTGCTTGTCCGGTCTGGCTCAATCGGTCTCGCCAGTTGCAATGAAGTTGTGTCCTATTACCACCTCCACCTGGCAGGGCGAACCATGCCTCCCCTCCTGGGTCTGTTGGTACTCGTCTGGCCTGTCTGGTCTGGCTCCACCGGAGGGCCCCCCCATTTACCCTCTAGCTGCACCACCGTTGAGAGTGGTAAGGGAGGAGGTGTTAGCAGGTCGGTAACTGGCAGAAAAAGGTGCCATACACAACCTGGTATGTGTGCCTCCCCTCCCGGGCCTGTAGGTACTCGTCTGGCCTGTCCGGTGATGCTTATACGGCCTGTGGAGAAGCTGCCTCCGCCTTACACACTACGGCGTTACTGCAGGTTCTTCAGTCTAAAGCAATAATGGACCTGCACAAGGGCAGTCATGATCCAGAAGTTCTAAAAGAGCTCCGGATCGCAAATGATCTCATGCTTCAAGCGATGAAGGTCACCGAGAGTTCTCTGGGTCATGTGATGTCCACACTTGTGGTCCAGGAGCATCACCTCTGGTTGTTACTGCCCCGGACCACAATCATCCTCCTCTCTCACCAGCAGGCAGCAGCAGGTGGTTCGAGAGCATTGTCAAAGGCCCTACATGCCAAACTGTGGAACCAGGTAAGTGTTGCACTGCACACTCAGACCCCTTTTCAAGTCCGTGCATTCCACCTCGCTGCCCCACCACAGGTACGCTGGTGGTCCTGCTTGTCCAGCTTGTGTGGTGTTTGGGTACCTGGCTACCCATACCGTCTTGCTGGTTCCTGTGACCCATCAGACTCAGCTCTGTGATTCAGTTCACCTGGCACAGTTCACCTGTGATAGAGCCAGTCTCTCCAGCCAAAAAAATAATCTCTCCAGCAGGTCTTTTACAGCCCCTACTTCGATGCACTGAAGAAAAGCGGTGGGTTGTGACCGATCTTGGACCTCTGTGTCTTGAACAGGGTCCTTCACTAGTTACCATTCAAGATGTTGATACAGCCATGCATCTTCGTGTACATCCATCCCTGAGATTGGTTTTCAACGATCGACCTGAAGGACACATACTTTAATGTTTCGATCCTTCCGCACCACAGACCATTGCTGTGGTTCACGTCAAAGGATAAGCATATTGGTTCAAGGTCCTGCCTGAATATGTTTAAGGGCAGGACGGCGTTCCCACTAAAACAGTTTCAGAGGTTCTTGGGGCAAATGGCAGCTGCAGCTGAAGTCACGCTGCTGGGGCTGATTCATTTGAGACCACTTTAACACTGGATTCATGGCTGAGTCCTGAGGTGGGTGTGGCTATGTGGCACTCACCAGGTCTGAGAAACACCAGCCTGCTTACAAACCTTCACCCCATGGTCAGACCTTGCATTTCTCCGGGCAGGAGTGCCCCTAGAGTAGGTCTCTGAAAACTTCATAGAAACTTCATGTCTGGTCCCTGGACAGGACGCAGAGGTTCTAGGTGACCTACCCTGAGAGGTAGTTGACACCATCACTTCGTCGAGAGCACTGTCTACAAGACACGCTTACGCCTTGAAGTGGAACCTGTTTGTCGAGTAGTGTTCTTCTCACCGAGAAGAACCCTGATAACGTCTGATCAGGGTTGTGCTGTCCCTGCAGCAGGGGTTGAAGCGAAAGCTGTCTCCTTCCACCCTTAAATTCTACGTGCCTGCGATTGCTGCTGCCAACAATGACCCCATGAAAGGGAAGTCATTGGGGAAGCATGACCTGATCATCAGGGTCCTTAGTGGGCAAGAAGACTAAATCTTCCACAGCCCCCCATACCCTCTAGGGATCTGTCTATCAGAGCACTACAGCAGGGCCCATTTGAGCCTTTGCAGACAGTCGAGCTGAAGTTTCTTAAAATGAAAACTCTGCTCCTGCTTGCATTGACTTCCATCAAGAGGATAGGGGACCTGAACACATTTTTGTAGGCAATTCATGCCTAGATTTCTGGCTGGCTGACTCCCAGGTAATCCTGAGGCCCCAGCCTGGCTATGTGCCCAAGGTTCCCACTACTCCCTTCAGGGATCAAGTGGTGAGTCTGCAAGCACTGCCCCTCAGAGGAGGCAGAAACAGCCCTAGCTTTGCTTTGTCCCGTTCGGCATTGAGATGCTACATATACAGGAGACAAAGCTTAAGGACCTCAGACCAGCTCTTTGTCCGTCACAGAGTCTGGCAGAAGGTGAATGCTGTCTCTAAGCAGAGGACGGCCCACTGGATTGTGGATGCCATCACCCTTGCTTATCAGGCCCAGGGTGTGCCCTGCCTGTTCATGCTGTGAGCTCACTCTATGAGAACTGTTTCATCCTCCTGGGCACTGACCCTCTTGCAGATATTTGTAGAGCTGCGGGCTGGGTGACCCACAACACATTCGCTAGATTCTATAGGCTCCATGTGGAGCCGGTATTCTCCTAGCATTCGGCGACAGGACCTCACTCCATGAATCCTGAGACCTAAGTGGATCTCATATGTGTAAAATCCATGATATAGCTTCAGAGCCTGTGTTTCCCCAGCAGACTTCCTTACAATCACATCTAATCTTCCATATACACCTAAACAGTTGTTCATGTGTAAGTGCTTCTGAAACCTTCTTCGGGAAGGATGGGGCTTCCACAACATTCCTGTCTCGAGTTTTACTGGTACGTTTTCCCTGTGTTATCCAGTCTTACTGAGTGGATAGTGCAATAGCTGCAGTAGATGGTCTTCTTGTGGTAAGCCCTAGCCTACGCCGAAAAGTAGGTGTGCAGTAGGCTTCCATGGAACAGTGGAAGGGGCAGTATCTGTTGCCCTTTGGTATTGATCCCAATTTGTCGCTCATCCGAAGTGATGTCAGCAGTGAAGGACTGAAAGTTTACGTATGTAATCCTCGTTCCCTGAAAGAGGGAACAGAGACATCACTTCCTGTTGCCACAGCTTCTCTACCACCACAAATGAATATGCAGTAACATAATTTATATTCATAAAGCAATGCTGTGAACTTTGATTAGTCTCTTCTTTAAAAATTAAAATGCTTAGTTGTTATTTGTTCATGCCGTGGAGTCAGACCTATCCTGTAATTGGTTCACAATGTAATTTCCCATTGTCTGTCATTTTCTGTCAATAAATCACACACATGAATGTTCTAAATCTGCAAGATGAATGGTATTTCCAGGGCAGCTGCCCCTCTATGGAAACTAGTGATAAAATGTGACACCTGTTTTCAATGAAACAATTGGTCCGGTCTCCAACTTGTGCAAAATAATAAAATCGTTCTGGCACAAAAGGTAATCATATACTCTTCATCATAAATTCATGGGAGATTCTGACAGAATTCAGGCATGGTGAGCTATGGCTAGCTCTGTTCAAAAAAAGCCTCAAGGTTTACTAAGGGCCAACACACTGGCAAGTAAAAAAACAAATGCAGCTGACATTCACTCACATGTGATATATAATACAATTCAATTCATTTTAGATTTGGAGAGGTTTTTCATTTGTAGACAATCATGCGTGAGAACATTCACAAGTAGGATTGGCTCCAGCAAACCGCACTGGATTGGCGAGTTGTTTCTATGTAAGCTATATATGTTAAGTGCATGGTATTCAGTTCATTGTGATTTTTTTTAAACAAGACATAAAAAGAGAATTATGTGCTAGCTAGTGGTAACTTGTCCACCCTTCACAAGAGAGGAGAGTTTCTATACTGCTGAAACAACAACACCCACTTGAAACAAATTTGGCATATGTGTGATTTGTGTTTCTCAGTGAAAGGTGTTGCAAAGTTAATGCTTTCTGCTGATTGACAGACTTGAATAACCTTCACATTCTGTGCTTCATTTGTTGATCTAAATGCAAGCTGTGGGTGCACCTGTGTAGTTTATCATTAGAAATTGTTTATCATTTGCAGAACTGAAATTTACTAGCAATTTCTGAGTGAAAAGTGTTTCTATACACCATTTTAAATGTATTTAAAATACACAAAAAAATAATAATAGCAATTTCTTAAAAATGCTGTATGTTTTGTCAAAACAATGGAAGCTTGGTTATTTCCTGTCAGAGCACAGCATATTACTAAATAGTTGTATTGCATTGTGGCATAGTAGTTTAAATGGCTAGTTATTGACTTTCATGACTTCATCACTGTTAAATGTTGTAAAGATAACACTTAAGTAAAGGGACCAATTCTCACAATCAACTAGTTTCTCATTAGCAAGCCTATTTTTAACATTTTGGCAGTTTAGTACTTATGAAGCATATATTCTGCATGACCATGTTCTACATCCATAATCCTACCCAATACTTACTTAAACTTAGCAACTACCTACTAACTATTTATAAACAGTAAATGGGGAGTTTATTGAGGAAAAGTCATAGTTAATGGTTTGTTAGTGGTTAGAATTGAACCTTAAAATAAAATATCGCTTTTTTTTTTTAATGTTTATGTTGCATTATTTTGCAATATTATACTTTATAATGGCACAAATAAATATCAGCATGCAAAACTCACAACTGTGACAATAAACAAACAAACAATAATTTTAGAAATTATTTAAAAATGAACTCTGAGTCACAAGTAACAGTTTTAATAAACAGCCAGTATGCTGCATATTGGAACTGGTCCCTAAAGTGTTACCAAAAATTCAGTATCAATGTTGTTATAAATCATTATCAGATATTATCTGTATTAATATCAGTTTATTTCTGCATAGTGTTTTAGTGGTCTGTTGTAAACTGTGTAATCTTTAACTTTACTGTCCAAAAAGTTATTTTAAATGGTTGACCTAAATGTACTGATCAAGGTCAGATCCGTGAAGTCACAAACCCCCATCCTGCTCAAGCTGATTATCTTTTTCTCTCCTTTTACCAAGCAGCAACATCCCCTCACAGCCAGATCTCATGTGTCCAAACAGTCCTTATGAGCTTTTCTGTTGCCTTTCAATGGCCGTGGCACACTACAAGTCTCAACTTCACCTGGTAAGTGTGCACAAACAGAGAGAAACTTCCCCCGATTGTCTGATAACAACAGATCTGCACAGATGTCTGATTCAAAGTTTACGCTGTCAAGATTTTATCATTAATCATATTGGCCCTTGTCACACACTTTACTTTTATTTCGCATCCATCACAAGTTATTACAGGCTACAAATGCAGGGTTGCGCTGACTTGTTATTTCCCAGTCACTGATCCAGGTAACTCATCTACAATGTTTTGTTACACTTTATTTTAAGGTGTCCTTTTTACAGTGTAATTACGCAAAGAAGTATTGAGTAATATTAGCTGACAGCATGTACTTACTATAGGGTAAGAGTTTGGTTAAGGGTTAGTTGTTTGCAATTATGCAGAATGTACTGTTATATTAAGTACATGTAATGTTTAACAGTTATAAGTAATGTACCCAATGTTTTTTTTATTATTCTTATGACTTAAGGGGTGTTTAAAGACAATAACAAGATGTTATAAAAATGTTGTAATTAATTCATTAATTGCTTTTTTTTATATGTTTTATAAAAGCATTACAATTAGATTATTTATTTATTTTGCGCACACATCCACCCAAAACTAAAAAATATTATACACAGTTGCCTGGCACACAGATATATATAATGATATATTCTACTATGAAATAATTTAAGCTGACTGTCAAGATCTTGTCAAATGAGCTGTGCTTGTGTTATCTGAGAAAAATAGTCATTATGTGTTTCTTTTTTTATATGGCCTTTATTTTTCTTAATTTTCTTATTACTCAGAGTCAGTCACATTTACATTATACCCATACAGTGTATTAGGCTGTATCCATTAACTCTCAGTTCACACAGAGTTCACTGTGCGCTGGCAGAACCGAGGATTCGTGGGTCACAGGAGTTGACTTTCAGTTAAACCACAGAAGATGGGCTGACTAAATATTATGGTTAAAATGCTTGGAGTGAAGCTATGTTGTGAGAATGTTAGCATGTGGATGGACATAAAATGCTAATGTAGAACTGCTAAGAACTGACACTCTCAAGAGACACATTGAGCATTAGCACAGTGCTGTAAAAGAGTGAATGAACGAGTGATCTGGAATGTTTGGGGATCATATACGAGTCAATGCAAGTCTCCCAAGAAATCAGAATCCACTCATGGAAATGAAGGAACCCAATCCAAGAGTGCTTAGACAGGCGCCATTTTTTCTAAACAGTGATTAAGTTCTATCGAATATCAGCACAGATCTTAAGTGCTTTTCTGATGAAAGGTCTCCCGTCTTGATCCTCCTCATATAAACTTGTGAAACTGGAGCTTTCAAGTACTTGGATAACAATTAAGCTCTTGCAAGGTAACCATTAGACAGCTCCAACAAACGCTGAAGCCTCTTTACCAAACTTTTTTTTTTCTGTCACTTTTTTTTTTTTTTTTTTTTTTGCCCTTCAGGCATCATTCACAAGGTTTCACTGACAGCTACAAAGACTGGAATTTGTGGCAGATGATCTGGTAGCATAACAGTGCTTTTTTTTTTTTTTTACAAAGCAATGTCTAAACAAATGTCTTTAAATGGAGTGGTTCGGTAACCCAGGCAGGCCTCATTCGTTCCTAGGGCAACAATTATTCCCCGTAGACTTTGCTAATCCTGAAATATGGACCTGTGACTAATGTTGGAATTTAGCAAGAAATCAGCTCTTGTTTCACGAGGCTTTATTGGAATAAAGCATGATGCGGTTCCAGTGATGAATGGGCCCAGGCAAAGTGACTGGGTTGGGCCTCTGCCTCCTTGTCTTTCACTATCACTTTAGTGCTAGTGCTGATTGGAAGTGTCACAGAAGCATGTAACAAGCCTCTTCAGCTCATTGCCAAAGAGATAAGTTGTCATGTCAACAGCAATTCTATACAACGTGCATCTGAGATATGCTAGATGTGTTTGCTTTTAGAAGAGGCATAAAGAGCCCTTTTTTCTGTTAAGTGTCCTTGAACCCAGGTTTCTGTAACTATAACTGAGGCTGATGTTGAGAAAAAGATTGTATTTTATTTTGTGTTTGAGGCAGTTTGAACTGGATTAAAAAAGAATAAAAGAAAGTACACTTCCATAATGTACATAAAATGCTCTGTTTCAAGGCACTAATTTTGTACTTAATATAGTAAAAAAATATTCTTTAGTACTTTTTAAGATAAACTTTAACTTAGTGTACGCAAGTGTACGCAACTGTGCTATTTTGGGATCATGAATATGAGCTATAATGCACTTTTAACATACTATCTCTGAACTACCACTTGTAGTACACTTGAACCCATCTTTCATACACTAGTACACTCAAGTGTACTACAAGTGGTGATTAAATGCATTTTTTTTAATACAGAGATAGTATGTTAAAAGTGCATTTTAATTCATATTTATGGTGTCCCAAAATAGCCCAGTTGAGTTAGTTGATCTTATTTGATCTTATTATTTATAATTTTTAGTATATTAAGTACAAAATTAGTGCATGGAAATAGAGTACTTTAAGTACATTATGGAAGTATATATATTTTTTAAACTGGAAAACCATTTTAGAAAAAGAAAAGAAAAACTGTCAAGACAATAATAACTTTCTGTGAAGAAAACCCCACACAGTTCACACAGAAGTCCCTTTCCTTTAACACGTCTGAATGGTGAAATCTTTGGCCCTCGCTCAGAGTTCCCAATCTTGTGGATTCCTATTTAAATTCCTATTTAAAATGTGACCACGCCTTAAATTATGTGTGCTGTCAGTTTCTGTATTGTTTTTGTCTTTTTAAGAATTCTTAACTGACACAATGAAAGTTGACCCTTTGAAAAGTGCAAATATGTAGGCAGACCTACAACATCACAGTAAACACTCTAAAGAAAACAGTAATTTTTCCTGAAATAACTGACATGACGTGTACTGTTTTGGTTGCCATTTAGCAGGCATTTTTCATCCAAAGCGACTTGAAGCACACTTAGTGCATGGCCAGTTTTGCCTTTCCCTCAAGGGCACAAAGGATTACCATCACATGGAACTAGACCTACTTTGAACCTTCAAATGTTCAAATATTTGATTACTGCCACATTATTATTGACAACTGTTTTAAGAATAAACAAATGTATTTATTTTTTTAAAATGCAGGCACTGTGGTGCAATCAAGTATCAGATATTTTGTATAATTATTTATCATATTTATAATGTTACACTTATTTAGCATTTTATTATTTGCAGTATTGTTAATTGTCTTGATTTGCTGATCAAATCCGTGTTTTTCAGCAGATCTTAAGAATTAGAATTAGAAGCAGAATTTTTAGGCAATTGCTATAATATGTATTTTGTGGTAAATATGTAAATCTTTTTTTATTTTTATTTAAGTTGCTCAATTGCTAGGAAAAGAAAAAGATGAAAAATGTCTAGGGTTATGTTACAGCAGGTTCATTTTATGCTTAGTATTCACTGTTTATTTTTTGTTTACTGCAACTACCAGTGTAGTAAAAATTAATTTCTCAGAAAGGTGTTAGACACCTTGACCTTGTATTTACACATCCATGAAAAAAGCTTAATAGCCGAACAATGAACTGAAGAGCTAAGCAGTGTTTGTTGGTAAATACCGATTTCTGATAAAGAAAATGTACCTCTTAAAAAAGTCTGTTACATAAACAAGGGCTGCCTGTATTTGTATAGACAAACTTTATAATCTTGTTTCAAAGATAAACTATAACCGATGACAAAACAACACATAACAGGTAAGATGATTCCAGTGCCTCAGTGCACTAATTTGTGGGAGTTTTTCCACTGTCTAGTCATTAGTCATGTCAAAAATATTTAATAATGTAATATAGTATACAAATAATACCTTGTAGATATTTTTTTATTTACATATTGAATGTTTAAATGTTTGTTTGTTTTTTAAATCATAATTTGTGTAATTTCACTTAACTCCAATAGGCCTAAGTATATTTCAACCAAAAATGGATGCCACGAAATTTACCTCAGCACAGCTTGATAACATTTGGCATTTTATAGGCCATTTCAAGCACAAATATGAACTCTAGGAAGTCTTAATAATTCCCCAGTGGCTGTTCTCCTACTGAGGAAAGAGAGTATGTTCCATCATTCCCAAAGTACTTTAGCATATGTATCCCATTTATGGCTGATGTTCTGTTCATACCATTTTTCATACCATCATCAAAAAACAGCTTTTCTCATTGTGCTATACAACTCATGCATTGTTTAAAACGAATAATACTGCACTGCAAACAACCACCTGTTATTATTACTTCAAAAACAGCATAGTCATTATCGACTCAATTAACAAGTGAAACTGACACAAAGCGCTGAGATTGTGGTTTTTGTCTTTCAGTGTTTTGCCTTTAAACCTCTTATGTGTCTTATCTACCAGCTGACTGAGCACTACAGAACGCCACCTGTATTTATCTCTATGTTGTGTTTTCTGCTTTGATCGTGAATTGCATTTTGTACCCCTACCAGAACAGCTATCAGGGTAATCGCGAAAGTAAAGAGAACCACAGGACACGAAGACAGCTATAACATCCACAAACAAATTGACATCACGCCACCACACGGCGTCCACCGCTGACCCGCTGCATGCATGGACGTGGAGATCTTCAAAGTCTGTCAAATGTCTGGAGGCATTAATCAGACCTGCAGTGCAGCAGGTACCTTTACAAGAGCTCACATTCGCCGCTCAAAGCACGAGGAAGAAGAGGAGGGTTCATGACTCGGCCATGGACTTGACAGATGGAGTCGGTCTCAGTTGCACTCCTTGTGTCTGATTGGTCAGTTCTTTCTTGAGAAAGTCCCTGCATTCTTTCAGTGGTGGTGTATCTGTCGCAGCGACGAAGCATGGCAAAATACTTTGGGATGCAGGTGTTGTTTGCTGCATTTTGGCACACCAGAGAAGTTACCTGAGAAACTGTTGATCGAAAGCGCGATTCTGACCATAAGGGATGAAAATTCACGCCTCTGTTAACACGATGGAGGCATTTTGATCTTAAACTTTGCTTATTTGAATGTTTTCAGCAGTGTGAGTGGAAACATAATTTTTGTGTCAGAACTGTATTCACCCATGATGCATGTGATCAATGAAAGTGGCCGTCTAACATTACACTATCTCTGTTCTGTATCGCTTCTGTGCTATATTCTCGACTCTTATCTGCACTCTTATACAATGTGGGTTAATGCCCGCATATTTCGACTTTCTAGTGGTCATCTGGGGAAATTCAGCGCAATCTTTCCCAACAATCTCGTAGCTTATAACAATCTGTAGTTGATGTGATTCCAAAAGATACAGACGCAACTGCAACTGACTCACTTAAGATGTTATCTCAGTACTCTGACTGCTTTAAATCATCACACCATCATCGCAACGAGCACCTGTAACGTGACGGGACACATATGCCTACACGTTTACAGCTTAAACAAAGAGTTTATGTGTGACGCGGTTTAGACCAGCCTAAACTGTTTCTCAAGCTGATAAAAACTAAACCGCTTTTCTGCAAAAAATATACAGTCCAGGTAGACACAATAAATGCCGCAGTGGGCCTTTGAAATCCTGCACTTTGAGGTGCAGTGTGGGTAAGATGTCACACATTTTGAGAACACATGTTCCGTATGGTGGTGTGATTTGGTTTAGAGGACGTGCACATGAGTCTCCACTACCTGCTGTGTGATGGATGGTCTGGTATTTCTATATGTGAAAGATCTGCATTTTATTGATGGCTTGATGGGTGCTCTCCCCCTTCCTCAGCAATGTGTCATGAGTATGCATACTTACACCCTTCTCCTAAGCCCACCAAAATTGGCAGAAATACTGAGTAATTCAAACGACAAGCTACTCAGTTTGAAGTAGCAAACTACATCGATAGGATACTTCACCCAACAATAAAAATTTGGTTATCATTTACCCTCACATCATTAGTGTCATTCTTAAAATATTTTGGAGAATGTTGGGAACCAAAAACACTTAGTTGTTTCTTCTTTATCAAATATCTTATTTTATTTTTCCACAGAAGAAAGTAAGTCATTAAAAGCATTTTTTGGGGAACTATTCTTTTAAGTAGGTGTAGACAGCTACATATTTTCACAAACAATGAGTGCACAAAAGTCAACAACTGGATAAAACATGTCAGATTTGAGCAGATAATTACTGGAGGATTTTACTAAATAAAGCATCAAAGTCATAGTAATGAACTGCAGCATTTAATATTTTTTACTATAATAAGACAAACTGAAGTGATGAATTAGTGAATTCGTTAATTTCTTTCTGGAATAATTTTATTTACAAAAACACTCCTGAAGTTACATGCCAAAGTTGAATCAATTAATAATTTTTATTTGGTTTATTTACACAAATATGCGAAGGAACCGATTCATGTAATGATTTAGACTTTCCAATGCTACATTTGAGAACCATTTAGAAGAGCACATTTGATTATTCTTTCAGCACATGTATAAGCTGTAGCTATAGCATTTTGTTTGCATTGCATCTTAGCTTGTTATTTTAAAGGGGTCATCAGATGCTCATTTTCCACCAGCTAATACGATTCTTTAGAGTCTTAATGAAAATTCTATAGCATACTTTGGTTAAATTTTCTCAGTAGGAGTGTAAAACAAAACACTTTTTACCTTGTCAGAATCAGCTGTGTTTTGTTGCATTAAATGCTAATGAGCTCTGCTCACCCGCCCCTCCCTTGTGTGAGGTGATGATCCGTGCTCTGAGAGACTGGTTACTTTAGCCACATTTAGCCATAAAATCTGTACACTAGCACGTTATTAGGAAATACGATTGCAAAGTGAAGCTGGATCATGAATGATTTCTGTGAACAAAGACACATTTTGGTAGATCAAGGCACATTTCCATCACGAACAAAAGTAATCCACTGCATCTTCAGTTACTCAGATGTCGGGAGTAAATGATGGCTGCTATGTTCATTATTACTTCCAACAACAGAACACCTCATTTGCTATTGAGCCATTCTTGTCTACATCTGCTCCGACAGTGAAACAATGGCGGACTTTTACAGCTCACTTAGGGGAGGTCTATGATAAAATGGCCTAGTCAATCAACTATCGTGACGCAACACAGAAAAGAAGCTGAGAACAACCTGATTTGAAAAATGGAATATTATTTTTAGGGATTAAATAAAAACCACTGGGGGGATTTTTATCATTATAGGGTAGATGTGTAAACACACTGCCAACACACATTTACTGTATGTTCAAACAACATGTAAAAGTGAATTTAGCATCCGATGACCCCTTTAACAGCTTAACTTATGCCCCATCCACACGGATCCGGTGTTTTCAGAAGGTGAAACCGCTATTTTTTGGAACCGGGTCCGAGAGTGGATAAATTTGAAAACGCCGTCTTTGCGTTTTCGTGTGGACGGCAAATCCATGTATTTTCTGAAACTACATCATCAGCCCACGTTTCGCCCCTAGTCAAACAATGCTACGTCACATAACAGCAACAAAAACATGATCAATACAGAATGATTGTCTTTTTATTATCTAACAACACCGATTAATAAATGTAATGTTCCATATTTGTTTGTATAACACGCGCAAGGTTTATGCGCATAGTCCATGTCTTCTTCTGCATTTTAGTGTATCTCTGTTGCAGAATTACAGCGCCACATGCTGGTCTGGCATGTATCCTACATCGTTTTGTGTTGGTTTTTTGGTTTCGTGTGGATGCAGATATTTCTTGAGACGAGGAAAAAAAAGATCGGATAGGGAAAGCCCTGGCTTTGTGTAGATGTAGCCTAACTCTAGATGGTTAAGTATTATCCCTATGAGTTGCTTCCCACCACTGAAACAGAATGGTAAGATTAGTTTTTTCTTTAGAACAGGTGCTCTGCATTTCCACTAACCAGGTTAATAAAATAATTTTTCTCTTAATGCAGGAATGAGAAAGACCTGCTGAAGTAATAGCATTGACATTTAGGTTGGTTGCCACCTTTTTATAGAAAGGTGTATGTATCTTGTAATATTTATGACTCTTTTGTGTCAAATCTTTGTAAAACTGAGAAGTAATAAAGGCCTGTGGATGTTTGGTTTCATAGGTGTTAAGGGTTGGCGAAATGAGCAGGCTGTCTCCAGCACATGAGAGATGATACTTTGATGGAGTTCGCATTGGAGGTGGCTGCAGCCTACAGGTTCACTCTGAAAGAGGCAAGTAACCTGGGGCCTCAGTCCAGCATTTCTCCAGGCAGAAACGGCTGCCTCCTCAAGTTACATGGTCTGTGGAGAATACAACAGCCATTTCTCCATTACTAACCACATTCAAAACAGTGCCGTGTGCGAGTTGGGAAATACACAGCTCCACGGTAGGTGCCTTGAACCTTAATCCTCCTCATCTTCAGGTGGTCAACACCTCTGAGGAGACCCATCTGTACACAAACTCACCTACTGCACTAGCTCTGATGAGATCAAGTGAGAATCTATAGAGGTGCCAGCGGACTGGAGATGGAGAGTGAGGATCATCCTCGAGGGAGTGATCTGTCTTTGTGTAAAGTCCTGTGACTTTCTTTTTAGTATCAGGTGCATTGTCTTGGGAACCCCAGCTGATGTTCTGAAGTGGAATTAGTTTGAAATTTCCCACATTAAAAGCGCCAAGGCCAGGTGGCTCGCCATTATATGGCCAAGCTGTGTAGAACTAAATCGGTTTGCACGTCTTTGGACAGGAATTCTGGACGCCTTTTGAACACAAGTCATTTTTTACCTCAAACCATGGCTACTTTTAATCAGAAGTGTCAACAGATGCACATTTTTCACTCGTCTGTCTGAAGAACTTGGCATGTTTTCTGCTCCTATACAGCACGTTTTATCCCAACAACTGTATTTAAAAAATAAATGGTGCTGTATTGGTGCTTTACTTAGTGTAGGAATATATATATATATATAAAAGAGATGGTTTTGGCCTTACATGTTATTTAAATTTTAATAAATCACGCACAGTGTTATAAATCGATCAGCATTTCTGTTTCTTCTGTTTCTTCACATGTGTTTTCGCTCCCCAGCTAATAATCTTCATAGTTCTGCGATTGTCAGATCCAGTGTGCTCTCATCGGCCCATGTGTTCTGACTTGGTTACAGTAGTTAGATGTATGGCATGTGATGGCTGCACTTGTTGAAGAGGCTTTCTAAGAAGAAACAGAAGAAGCTGTAGTCTATGCTCAGGAAGTATCATGATGAAGAATGTACATACAGGTCATGCCCGAAATAAGACTTTGTTTTTACTTGTGTACATAAGTCTGTTCATCATGCAGAATGATCATATCACTTCAGAAGACTTTAAATGAAAAATAAAAATAAAAAAACAGCTGAAACATTATTCAAATATCTTCTTTTGTGCTCCACAGGGTAAAAAAAAATACATTTGTGAGTTTAGAATAGCATGAAGGTGAATAAATGATGACAGAATTTTCATTTTAACACTTATGAACATTTGTCATACAGTGACTTATATTTAAAAATAAATAAATAAATAAAACTCCCTATGTTTTCTAAAATACCTTTCTATAAATACCACCCTAAGTGTTTTCCAGAGTCATTATGAATCTCTATGAAGGCCAAGGCTGTCTGTGCTCTCCAGCCCTGCAGGGAAGGACTGGCTGACTTTGATACAGCTGGCATGCTATCAGACAGGTAGTTGAGAGGATTTAATGTGGAACAGTTCGCTTTCCATGGCAGTGAACCTGTTGCAAACAGAGGAGAGAAAAAGATGTAAGATGAATCCAGGCAGATCACAGTATGGCCTTGGAAAGTCAGCCAAAACATGGGAGAATGGGTTTCACGGATCAATAAAAGCTTTGAATTTGTCCGTGTGAACTGAATTGAAACAAAAATACGACACGCATTTGTAATTTTCTGATTTATTGCGGAAACGCTGAAGACAAACGCAGCAGTGTAGCCGTGTCGATTAAGTCGTCCATCAAAAAAAACTTCTTTCAAAGTAAGTTTTATTTTTTAAATGGCATGAATCACTGTTGTCAACAAGGGGCCAAGTGCTCGTCTGAAGCGCCTAGTCTTGCTAATTTCTTTCTTTTTTGAAGATTACGTGCATTTCGCGCTTTTTAGGAAAAATTAAAAGCCTGGTGTGAGACAGCATCCCTGGAGAAAAAAAGAAAGCTGAATGAAAACAAAAACACTCCTGCAGGATGTGTGACAGCCCTCACCTCCGAACCCAGCAGTTGCTCGCTGGTTTCAAATCACCCTAACGACCACATAATGACCTCACTTGAGTCACCTGCTGCTGTGACCAGGCTTGACCTGGCATCACTTCTGGAAAAAAATCTGTAGCCTTTTAGAAATGCCTCGCAGAAACTATGCGGACTGGCTAACATGCCATCTCAGCTGCTTGTTTTCCAGTTGAGTTTTTGAACATTCTTGGCATCCCAATTGTGTTCAGATAAAGTAGTTTGTAGTTTTGTTGTAAACTGATAAGGAACTCGAACATACAATCTGAGATGAGGAATGTTATGGAAAGGAAACTATCTTGCTGGATACATCCTGCCCTGTGAACAAAGGCCTTTGCCAGATGAGACCCCTGGGACCTTTGCACTACTCTTAAACACTCAGAACATTTATGCTGCTTTAAATTTCCTTTTACATCTTTCCCATGATGTCTCAGCTCAGGGATATTGTTTTCCAGAGCTGCAGGTCTTTATTTTGAATGCTCTGAATCACATATGTGTGCCTTGTTCTAAGTTTCTACATGGTTTTAGTTATAAACAAAAATAGTCACATTCGACAGATTTATTTTGTTAGTACGATAACTTTCAGTTTGGATCTGAAACCGTTCTTTAGAACATTATCTAATCGTTGTGCCATGTGTTGTTTACTGGCATTTAATGTATACCTGAATGTCAACGGAGGTGTTGTTTCTTTTATGTTTTACTTCATAACATAGTTTGAAAAGACACATCACCTCTTCAGTGAACATTCATTGAACGTTTGGAATTAGGAAGCTTGGGCCATTGTGCCAATTCCCATGAAATCTCTCGATATTTCTTTCACTTGTTCTCCATTCGTAATTAGTCGTGGTCAGGCTGATCAAAGGCCTCAGGCGGCCGGTTGCATGTGAACCAGCATCTCTCGTGATGACATCCGCAAACCAGAATGAAATATGAAATATCAAGTTTCCACGGATGCATGCACTTGTAAGGAAAAAAAAGCGAAAGAATTGGGGGATTTTCACACCGATAATGTGAAACATTTGGTGCATGTTGTTGGCCTCTGAAGAGGAAAATCCAGAGCCAGAAGTGGTCTGGCAGTAAAACAGAAGCAAGTCAAATGCTAAAACAACAGCAGTCATTGAGAATCACTGATTTAGATGTCATTATAGCGTCTTCCTACACAAGATAGCTGGACTCTCATGGAAGACTATTATGATTTGTGCACTCAGGCATAGCATGGCGTGGCTTACCATGAATGAAACTAAACAGACCTGTTCTTACTTGTGTTCCGCTTTTTATAGCACAATGTATTGCCAGAAAAATAACCACTTTTTGCAGCTGCAATAAATATTTTGGTTAATATTAAATGGCGGTCTGCATGTTTTGCAGTCAGGCATATGGAAACACATTCTCTCAGAATTAAACATTTAGCATGTAATTGAATAAAAAAAAAAAGTTACATTGTGAGATATAAAATTGCAATTTTAAGAAATTAGGTCAGAATTGTGGTATATAAAGTAAACTTGTGAGCTATAACTTTGGTATTACAGTTTAACACCTTTAAATATATATATATATATATATATATATATATATATATATATATATATATATATATATATATATACATATATATATATATATATATATATATATCAGTATATGTATATATATACTCAGAACTGAAGATTGGACACTTCACACCTTCAAAAAATTGGATTAGATTGTTTTCATTGTGTAAATCGCTCTCTAAAAATAAATACAAGCAGTCATTTTGTGTTAAAGTTTTTCTGCTTCATTGTAAGACACGTCTGAGGCCAGATCCGGGCAGAGCTGAGGTTTGCACAAATTTGTTTATCTGAACCAAATGACTCACTTCATCCTGCTGCTTCATTTGGAGGTAAATGTGGTATAGAATTACCCTATGGCCACTCACTCCATCTTTTGTACAAAGGCTGATTCAAACAGACCGGCAAGAGAGAGAGAAAGGCTGTGGGACAGAGAGTCATCCCTCACTTCAGGCTTCCCCAACCATCACATATTCCCCTGCAGCTCCGAATGAAGTAGCAGACACTGTAACAAACAGCGTTGTCTCAGACAGGTGCAGGTGGCAATCAAAGTCTTAACGACCAAACGTATGGCCTCCTACCAAGCTGTATAAGCAAATAAACAGAGAGTGGCTTCAAGTGGATGGATGTGTAACTTCTGCTTGACAGTGGGCAAAGTGTAACAGAAGCCAAACGACGCTTTATCTGTTTAGCAGACGCACCCCGCTCAAAAGTGTGGAAGCCATTGCCAGTGCAAAAGGCCACCGGCAGGGATACAGTGTGTTTTTAATTGCCCTCTATGCTTTCTCCATGTGTGGAGGCCAGATCTAATCCAAACAAGTGAGGGTGAGGGGTTTTGTGAGGTAGATTAAAGGTGTCTGTGGTCTGTGTTAAAACATCCTAGCTAGCCTGTCCAGTTATCTTAACAGGCTGCACACATGGGAGTCAACAGTACAAAGAAGCACATAAATCTCCAAAGTGCCTTTGTCAGTTTTACACTCAAATTAAGGATATAATGGATGGAGGTGGGGAATGTTTCCCATTGAGATCATGTCACTGACCTTCCGCATCCGAGTCCTAGCATTTGTTTCTGTCACTGTGTTCCTCAAAACTGACAGGGATTGTGTGAATCAATTGAATGCATCCTTGCTGAATAAAAGTATTAATCCATTTTAAATGGTAGTGTTTATGTGTGTGTGTGTGTTTACTTTATTACTATTTTAGGTTACACGTTATTTTAAGGTGTCTTTGTTATAGTGTAATTATACATTTAAGTACTAAGTTATATTAATTAACTACACAGTACACAGTACTTACTATATGGTTAGGGTTCGGATTAGGGTTTGGCCTAGGGTTACTTGCATGTAATTATGCATAATTACATAATTGTTATTATAATATGTAACATGTAACCTTAAAATAAAGTGTTACCCTTTTTGGTTTAATTTTGTTCATGTTAGCACATGCATGCAAATGTGATTTTAAAAAAAAAGATTTAAATAAAACATCAAAAATATCTAAAATAAACATGTTAATGACTAGACAACTTCTAATAGTGATAAATGCCAAACTGTAGAGCACGATTTTCCTGTACATCATAAGCGAAAATCAAGTCTTTGTGAGAAACTGCAAAAAGGAAAGAACACATGAATGATTTAAACCTTTTATTGCTCCTGATATTGCCAAATGGTGACTTTT
This sequence comes from Carassius auratus, assembly GCF_003368295.1. NCBI lineage: Eukaryota > Metazoa > Chordata > Actinopteri > Cypriniformes > Cyprinidae > Carassius > Carassius auratus. Next base: position 11,418,016 of record NC_039272.1, on the reverse strand, counting down.
TATAAGGCCTGTGCCATGAGGTAATTTTGGTCTCAATTTTGTAGTTTTTTTCAGTTTGCTTTGATATTATTCACTTTATTCAAGAGCATGGTTTTACAATTACAAGCTAGATAACTGGTGCTAACATAGCGACTGTAACCCTAACAGTACATAACACATAATAATGTGCACACGAACATGATTTAGGTCAATAATATTCTGTTTTTATCACTGAAAAAAATGCTAGGATTCCTCAAGGATTAAAAAAACTATATATATATATATATATATATATATATATATATATATATATATATATATATATATAAGAGCTAATGTGCTACACCTTTCTCACAGACTGTGAAAACTGATTTAGACTTCCTCAGCTCAATGCTTTTTAACAGTGACAGATGATTTGACTCATCTTTCCTCCTTTTGTAACTCAGTGCCTGCTCTCTGTGTCTGGTTTAGATCTTTTGTTTTATGGGCCGACTCATGGACCACCACCAAGGTCTAATTGCTTCAGCATAACCTTTCACTCCTTTGGTCATGATTAGTTGTCCTGCTTCTTTATCATGTGGCTGACAAACAAGAGGCCCTACCATATTTGTGGCAGCAGTTCTTTTGTGATGAAATAATGTCACTTGATTCTTCAGCAATGTTCTCCCACCAATCTTAATAAACATTAGTTTTTACAATCAGAGATTTTTTTGAATGAATGAATGAATACAGAGTTTTGAGTGAGGAAACTACATAAAATTCAGTTTGCACAGTATAAAAACCATGACATCTATGGAATGTCCCTATACACATGGAAACCAATGTGTGTGTAAGTGTGTATATGCAGACTTTTTTCTGCACCTCCTTGTAAGAGCTAATATGTCATTTCTTTCTCACTTTGTCTCTCCTCACCATCTCTCACTTGCTTTCTTTTTTCCCTCTCTTTCTTTCTTTTTTCACCATGTAGAATCCATGCAGTTGAGCCAGATCTGTTGGTTTCTTCCACCTGCCAAGGATTATGTTATATGAGGACTGTCAGCGTCTCTTTGATGCAACTCTTGGATGGAGTGGAAGTCAACAGCAATGACTTCAACATGTGTCTAATCAGATGGTCGGCGCTTTGTGAACTGGAGCTGCTTTGTAGCTTTCAAACATGGATCAGCTTTTCTGAATTAAGGACTCTGGCTGTAAAACAAAAATTAAGTGTGGATACAAGCTTTCATTCACAGTGTAAGTCATGATGGTTGATAATGAAGCCAGTTAAATGTGCTCTGTGTTCTGAAGAATTTAAGGATTGCTTGGTTTTTTGGCCCCCATTGAAAAATGTTCTGCTGCCTAAGAGTCCTACATATGAATAACCTCGATGAGAGTGTATTACATGTATGTCTCTAAACAAATCATACTTAACAGACAGGACTTGTCTTGTGCTTTGCTGTGTTATCTCAGAGAAAGGTACGCTCAAAGATGAATTCTCACTGACGCAGAGCTATCTGTTTATATGATCGACTGCTTTCTTGAGCTGCAGGAGCGTTAAGAGATAGATGAGTTATCTGGCCATCTTCAGCTCTGCTCTGCACCGCTTTCTTGCTCTCTTTTTCTATTTTTACTTTTCTCATTGTCTCACAATGCACGAAGCTGTTGTGCAGCCTTCCCTCAGTTCTGAAGGCCTTATGTTAGATCAGGTGTTGCTGAACTCTTTGAACATTTACACAATTAGATGCTTTAGAGTAAAGGTCAGCTGGTAGGTCACCTGAAACGGGTCACAGGTCTGTTCTGATAGAAAAATAGAAGTGAAAAGCAATGTCTTAAAACAAAATTGCTTCACTGCTTATGTTTTAGAAACATTAATGATGGAAAAATGTTTTCCTGCAAAATATCAATAGCATCAACAAAAACATATATAACACTGTATACATATACATATATATAATACTATTGAAGTCAAGGGGGAGCGGAAACTGTTGAGTTACCAATATTCTTCAAATATTTTCATTTCAACAATCAAATCCATATAAGTTTTGTATAGCATGAAGGTTCACACATGCTTATAGAACTGTTATTTGGAGGTAAACTATACCTTTAACGATATATCTCAGAATATTTATTACTTCATTATTTTGTATTTATTTAATTTTTTCAGATATGGGAAGCATATTTTATTTTATTTACTTGTTACATTTTGAAGTCATTAAATCCTGTTGTGTGTGTGTGTGTGTGTGTGTGTGTTTAGTCCCATTGTCAAATGAAAACTTTTTTTTTTTCATTTTGAACTGTAATATAAATATTTTGGATGATATATTATATCAATTCACTGGCTAGTTTTTGTTCACTAGTTTTTGTGATACTGTATTAATTGTATTTTAATGTAATACACACATTCTGTTTATCATCTACACAGAGCAAACATTTTCCATCTCAGACCAGCCCATTCTTCATTTCATGGAAATTTCCGAAATGAACAACTTATTCTCTGTTAATATTGCCACATGTTTTTATCAGCACTTTAACACCCTCTTTGTTTTCTGCAAACAAGACTCTGTTTCCTAAAACATATTTGCACCCTCATCCCTTCTGCACTGAAAAACATATTAACATTTTCACCCAGGTGCATATGGACATATTATAAACACTGCTAGAAAGAGAGAGAGAGAGAGAGAGAGAGAGCTGCCTGTGCATCTCTGTTCAAGCAGACATGAAGCTGGAGCACTGACAGCAGCGTTCATAAGGTTTCAATATCTGAAAGGTGCCCCCCCCCCCCTCCGTCTCTATAGTGTCATGTAATACAAAACTGTGGGAGACTATAAAAATATTAGCATGTGAAACATTAAAACTAATTCCACTTTTCCTGGTCACATTAACACACCATATCTGGCTGCCTCCTCTTGACCTTTTGGTCTATTCGATACAATACCTGTCTTTTTTTTTTTCTTTTTTTTTTCAAGAGACATGTTCTCTGAGGTGTGTGTATAAGACAAATGTTGACAACAGTGCAAAACAAAATCCTTACTCTGTTCTTAAGAACAATGAAATCTGATATTGACGGAGCTTCTGTTATGAATATATAAGTATCATGTCTGAAACTATATTTAAAATGGTTACTAATCCAAAATGATATCAGTCTGTCTTTGAAAATTTGTACGGTCTGTGCCTGTGTTGCAATGTGTTTAAGTGTGTTGTGTGTGTGTGTGTGTATGTTTTTTTTTTTCAGCCAAATAAAAATCTAAATACTGGCCAAGTGAATGTAAATTGCTTTGGTCGTAGCTTTACATTTGAGAACAATTCCATGAAGGCACAGTCACTGGGCACCTATTGGTGCAGACGTGTCTTTCACTTGTTCGTCATCAGTCAAAAGCTCATTTGTCCCGTCAGCCAGCCGTACAGAAGCAGACAGCACCAGTCTCTCTGTGAAGGCACTGATTGGCTGCCGTGTGGGATGGAACGTCCTACTCCTCTCTGACTCCACGTTCATTTCTCAGCCTGCAGAAAGGAAGCTCATTTATCTCCAGTGTCACTCCTTTTTTATTCCTTCATTTTCTTTGGCTCTGTCCATGCACATACAGCTTGTGAGTCACTCTAAGCCTTCATTCATTCAAATGTCAAAAAGATGCTATTTTAGAAAATGGTCACTGGTCATTAATAATCCTTAGAGATTAATAATTTCCGTAGAGGATTTACATGGTATGACTAATGAATAACTGAGTATGTACATGCACATTTATTTTCTACTTAACTTTACAAAGTGATAATTTTCCACATTTGCAGTGAGGACTAATAACCTGAGATTTCATTATTTTCAGTTTAATGAAATACTTGTCATAATGGATCATATTATAATCAATAAACATGTTTTTGTTAGTATTTGGTGGGTCATTTCTGTTATGCAGCACATTACTGTGTTTATTTTGTCTACATTAGATTTTTTTTTTGTATTCTTTTTTTTTTGTGTGTGTGTATATGTATAGTATTATCATCCTAATTCTGTATATATTTTGTATACATTAGCACACAAAATATATACATAATTAGGATGATAATGCAATTCTATAAAAGCACCAATGGGAGTGGAAAATTCTGCACTTGAGCAACTGACAGAGCACAAATTAAAAATCAGGGACGCAGTGCAAAATGGGTTAAAACATGCTTTTTGGGGCTGTTAAATAGTGGACCAAAACTACCAGTAGAATGAATCACAATACTCCTCGCAGAAAATTTTGCAGCTAAAAGTAAAAATTCAACAAATACATATATATGCAATAAGGTTAGTCTTTTTTAGTAAATCCTTGCAGTATTTTTCACATTGGCGCAAGCAGATAGTAAATCTGGCCCATGGTGTAACACCAGCAGAGGTAGGAGAAATAGTTTGCCACAATAAATCTGATCTGCATTCAACATTATAATGACACATGGTGATAAGATGTTAGTGTTTGAAGTTTTTTTTTCTACACCAAAACTGACATTACAGCTTTTAGATGATGGGGTGAGAGAATGGTCGGCACATCTGTAGACCAGCGGAAATACCAAAATCTTGCATGCTTCTTTGATTGTAACATTTAAGATATCATGTGCGCTACCAGCGCTGCTGCTGCAAAGCATTAAACTCAGTAACCGATCTCTTGTAAAATGCGCTTGGAAATATTATAGACATGGAACGCATGAGCATAATGATTCCACACGGTTATCCTAGGAGATGATAAACAAAGGGATAAGGTGATATACTTTAAGTGATATATTGAGCACATGTGGAATTGCGCAAAAAGAGAGAGAGAGAGAGAGAAAGAAGAGAGAATAAAAGAAGAAGGTTGGGGGTTGACGACTGAGGCTTCACCTCTGATTTATTCTAATCTGTAAAGGTTAGTGTATCTAAGAACAGATCAGTTCGGTAGATCACATCACCCCACATCCGTTACACATTTGCTTCCCTCCCAAATCTTTTTACAAAAGGCTGAGAGGTGGAAAAGAGCTGCTGACAAAAAAAAGCAATGGACAGATGAAGGACAGAATTGTCCAGCCTGGAAAGAGTCTTCCAGAGACAAAAGGAAAACCTCTAGCAGAGATTAATGTTCTTCTCTATATATTCCAATCTAGAATCCAGATCTGCTTTTCTTTTATGGCTTTCTGTGCATTCCTTTGGTATTGTACGCTCACGGAAATAGCTGTATCACCCTGTTCGGCAGGGCGTTGCAGTAACTGCAGGCAGTCCGTTTGGATCTGCTCGTGTTCTAGCAAAGCGGATCTGGCGACTTCATCTTCACACAAACCTCAAGGACTGTGGTTCTTCAAATCGTTTGTGTTAACTTTTATGGAAAGTGTTTATGCAGGGTCAGGGACACCGCCTTACACTTCTCTTGTCCTCGGGCAGGGTTTTACATGAGGTTGAGTGTTTTGTGCTCACAGAACATAAAAGCAATGTTCACAGCTGCAGAATATGGTTACCAGTCTGGTTTTGGAGAGCTTGAACCTCTTTGTTTTTATGACTTTAAAATTTGCTTTAATTCTAATTATTCCTTATTATCACCAAATCTTGGATTCAGTCTTTTTGTCACCTTGTTTTCTTTCTATTTGCACAGGTTTTGCATTGCTCTTCGTAAGTGATTGAGCATAGGCCTCTCTGATCTGAGCGTATGCAACTTGGTTTTGGAGTGATAAAACAAAAACTAAATATTTATTTGTAAAAACTTAACCCTATAATCAGTTAGTTCTAAAAAATAAATACAAAACTTATTCTACTTGAAAGAAAACAAGTAAAAGATTCACACTACTAAATAGTTGATTAATCCCTGAAAAAGTGTTAAAATTATCCAATATTATTTTGGAAGTTGTTAAACCCTGCTTGAGCAAAATTACTAAGTTTTATTCCAATGCAAAAACAATAACTAGTATTTTTGGGGGTAGAGACAATCCTGAGCAGAACACAACATAACGGTTAAAGCCAGATTGAGACTTGTTTAATTGTGTGCCTGAGCCTGTTTGGTCATCTCTGTACATTGGAGGGGTCAAGTCAAAGAGATGTCCGTTCAAAACCACAGTATATCACATTCCCAGGAATAGCACTGGCAGTGTGAGAGGAAGTAGACATTTGCTGTGTCCTGCTGAGTCCTCTGCAGTTAAACGACCAGTCTCTCACCAGGGGAAAGCATACCAAAAGGACAAACAATGCAGGAGAAACATAGTACAAATGCACTTGACATCCCAAGTAGAAAGACAAATAGAACATTAGCGAACAAGAACATTTAGAAGTTCAGATGTGCATGTAAGACTAGTTTCCATTGCATCGATTACTAAGTGTGTGTGTCTCTTGTGCTGTATTTTGTGTTCTCTTCCCTGTGCCCAGGATAATATTGGACTCAGTAACTGATCCCATGATGGATGAGTTTTGCATGAAATCCCACTTTCAGATGGACGCTAAAAAGAGTAAGATCATATTTATTCTTTTTGATAGGGCACCATTATGAGAAACAGATTGACATATTTAGAGACATGTCAGAACATTTCCTTTGCATTCCTTTATAGACTTTCCACTTCACGTTTACATCTTTTTTTTTCTTCTTGTTTTCCAGTAAATTTTCTTAAAACAGCTATTTTATTGAGAAGAAAAAATTCCATAATGTAAGACATGCATGAATTTTTTTTCCGATAACTTAAAGTTAATTCATTTTTCCCGTTTAATGAATTTATTTGATTCATAACCCCAGTAGCAATTTATTTGTATTATTATTTTAACGATAAGTGGGATTTATGCTTTAAAACACAACTGTTTTCCAGTTTATGTTATGGTGATGTTTTATTTGGGGGAATCAAACTATTTTTATTCAGTGAATCCCTTCTTGTTAATTATATGATTTTTTGTTAAGCCACCTTTACAGTTTCTTTTTTATGAAAGCCTTTTCGTAAGTCTGAACAGATAACATAACCAATTCATAATGCAGAGCTGCAGCCACATAGCTGCTTGCATACAGAGCTAAATCATATTCCCACCCCTGCTTCCCATTTTATGCCTCTTCCTAGGAAATATTTTTCTCACATGAAGCGTTGTAATCTGGTGCTCTTGGTGCTGTGGCATGGTTAACATGAGGGTGTGAGATCTGAACTCTAAAAAAGGACAATAGTACAGTCATGGGGAGCACAAGGGCAAAGCAGAGGACTTGTGGAGACCTGTAAGGCCTCTATACCAAAAAAAAGGACCCATGTTCCAGGACCTCTCCTGCCAGTCTCCCATGGATTACCTTCCAGGGCCTATATGGATTAAATGTTCTTAAGAAGCGGTAAGACTATCCAACAAAGTGTTTGGAAGGCTTTAACATGTCAGGCTTTGAGCGAACTAAGGTTTCAAGGGCCAAATGATATCCATTGAGAGCCATGTCAAGCCCTTTGGTTGCATAAGAAATGGCTTTTATGGACCGCTACAATGGACCGAGAGAGTCCAATCTTTTTATACAAAATGAATATGTGAAAATCATCCCAACAATAGTTCATCATTCAAATCTCGAAGAAGAAATACAGCTGAGCGACATTGAAAGAAATATGGATATACTGAAAGGTCTGGTTACAATTATGGCCTTTCCAAGATGATGCAGTTTTGATAGTCAGAACCCCTCCTGGGACCTTCTGAAGGACACATCCACCATAATGGAGGCTGGGGGGTGAGGTTGAGGAGCTTCATGCCATCTTCTAGGCACCTCTGGAACATCCCACTGCTCTAGAACTCGTCAACTGCTTGTGTTTAAGTTCCCTCAAAAGAACAAGGATTCTGCGCCAGGCCACTCGTAAATAACCCCTCTCCATTGGGAAGCAGCTGAGGCAGGAAGAGCGCCCGAGTTTTGATACTTATTACAGATGCAGAAAATTTCATTTTGATAAAGCAGAACTGGGTTTAACGACCTCTCTGATCACAAGGGGAAAGCATCTCTGCACTGTCCATCTGATGTATTTATTAGCCATGTTTGTACATAGAAGGTAATGGAGTTCAGCGGCTGTGGAGAAGAGGGATCAGCTACAGGTCTCGTCTACTTGAATGAATAACTCTTTCTGCTGTTACAACAGAGCCTCTGGATGAGATTTGTAATGGTCAAGCTTGGAAAGAGAAGGTTAAGCATGTTTGGTCCTCAGGGCCAGCAGGTTGGGGTTTCAGGGTAACAGATGTGAGATGCTCTGAAATTTGAAAATGATTTAGAGGGTGTTGGCAATACTACAATCCCTGACGCTGGACTGTCATTAGGTTCTCAATAGGGCCTTTCGCACTGCTTTAGTTCTAGAACTAAAAAACCGTACGATTTTGCCTGAACTATTTCCCAGTACCTTTTTTAAGGGTTGCATTCGCACCAACAGTGTGTACTAGGGAGTGACGTAAGCCGGTCGACAGCGATTTCATTTGTGCGTGGCGTCCAACAACATTAACATAGAAGAATAACGTTAACAACAGGAGGATGGAGGACGCTGTGATCGGAGCTGTGTTTTTGTTGCGTCTCCCGGGTTTTACAATGAACATGGAATGTCGACGTATACGTAAAGTGATTGAAAAAACGGAAAGGAGGAATAATAACCCTGCTCCGGAGTAGGAGCTAATATGGTCTCGAAAAAAGCACTCTGGTACTAAAATCGCACCTAGTTCCGGCGGTGCGTAAAACGCTCTAAATTGGGTAGTTCCACAATTAGTTCTGGTACTATGAAAGGCCCTAATGCTGGGTTACAAGCAGCCACCTAATTGGTTTGTTTTAAGAGTTTTGTCCTAATTATGAGTCAGAATTGAATTACATAATTACAGTAAGACCACTTATGATAATATTATAATAAAAAATGTACACTAAAAATTTTTTGTAAGTTTAAAAGTTTAATTCAGCAAATATTTATTTCATAAGAAATGTTTTTGAATAGGAATAAATGAATAAAAAATAAATACATTGAAAAATAATACAGACACACACACACACACACACATTTATCTATCTGTCTATCTATCTATCTATCTATCTATATTTATTTATTTATTTTAGATAACTTTTCCCCACAAAATATTCACCATGACCTTTAACCTTTAGGTGAGGTAACTGATGTTGATGAGCTGAAATAGACTTAATTTACTGAAAATGATATTAAGTAAATCCAATAGCTTTGGCAAGACTGTTTGAGTCCTGATGAAAGCAAGGAACATTCAAGCAAGTCGTCGTGAACATGTCGCTGCGTCTGTCTTGCGTCACCAATAGCTCAACTGGGTCAAGTTTGTTACAAGCCAGCGCAGTCAAGCATGACACACCAGAACAGTATCCTTTTTTCCTTTTCCCTTTTTCAACATGTGGTGCTTTTTGAAGTAACACAGGCTATTATATGCACTTTGCTTTTCCCATCAGTTCGTCAATTTAAAACCAAATCGATGCTTTTGTCATTCTCTACGGTCCAGTATACATTCTGAGTTTCCTCCAAAATAATAGCCCATATTTTCTGCAGCGATATAAAAATGGTTGAATTGGACCATTAAAAAGTTAGCTTGGACTGTAAGAGCAGCCATTGAAGGTACGGGCCTGGAAGTGAATACTTAGCAGCAGTAATTGTAAAAAATCTGGATTGTCAAGCCTGAAAGGAGCCTATCAGCTTGGCAGTGGGTGGGAGGGGTTAAAAGATTTTATTATTTCCTTTGAAAAATGTATTCCAATTTATAAGAATACTCTCGCAAAGGTGTCATATACAATTCCCCTTTCTCTCTTCCTACTAAATCTTTCAGGCAGAAGCTTTTAAAACTTCAAATGCACCAATATCCTCTTACACATGTCATGGTATAGCCCTATATAGACTTTCCCTGGTCACTCAATGCCTGAGACACCAACGTGTTTGGTGGAAATTAGAATTTTCCACTGAGGAAGGAACAGTAAAAGACTGTACTAGTGGTCTGGCTTTTCCATCACCTCTGCAGACGCTACCATCACATCAAGCAAGGCTGACGGGCCGTCCACTGCATGGAGGCGGTTTCTTAAATGTGACCCGCTCTGTTGTCATTCATTACGAACACAGCCGTCTGTCCTCCAGTTCTGCTGGGTCACTGCCAAGCTACTGCATTTAGTGTGAAGATTTGAAGATTCAAGAAATACTTTAGGCCATTACAGTTATCAGTGTTGGGTAGTTACATGTAATAGGGTATTATGTAATGTTATTACAAAATAAATGTAACTATTCCATTACATATACTAGAGGAAAAATGTGAAATAAAAATATTTTACACCATCATGTTCTTCCAAACCTGTATGACTATTTCAAAATGGGATACTTAGTACTTTATTTACCCCTAAAGGGTGCATATTTCTTATTTAAAGGTTCATATTTGTACCTCAGTGGTACATATTACTACTACAGCTTTTGTATCTTTTTTTCTGAGAGTGTATGATGAAATTACTGTAGATTGGAACCAGAGAAAAGAGCATCTTGGACATTGTAATAAATGTATTTTATTGTGTTTCACGTAAATTCATACAGGTTTAGTGTGACATGAGGGTGAATAAATTATTTTGTTTTGTTTAGTTTATATGTGTGTATAGAGGTAAACTATCATTTAAAGATAATGCTTCTTAGTTTTACAAAAAAGGGTTGGTCTTTAGGAAGAGGATTTGTTACAGGGGCGCACAGAAACAGGTATGTGGTGAAGTACCTTTTTCCACGTGATGAGTGACAGAATGAAGTTGGCGCTTGGCCATTTCTGCCTCTTATTCATAGCCATGCTCTCATCAAACAGAGTTATCCACTTCATTTCCTTTAAGAATCAACAGCACTTAAACCTGTAAATTAGTTTGCTGGATGTTTCTATTATAAGCAGGGCTAGATATGACAGATTTTTTTTACTGCCATTGGCAAAGAGAGCTCATTTGATTCCAATTAGTTTGTGTGGATTTAAAGCTTGAACACACCCTTTATTTTCCTAAGCACTGTCATGACTCAAGTGACGGCAAATTGCAACAGAGCAAACAGAAGTGATGTATTATGTATGGGTCGATACAATTTCCTAACATGACGCTATTGTAAAGTGCAGTAATTATAACGGCAAACATATATGTGCTGTTTAAGCACATAACCTGTGGGTGTGGGACTAATGATGGTTTTGAACGTTGCCTCATGGGGTCATATTTGGTGCAGCGGATATAAATCTTTCACTCTGTTACTGTAATGTGTGCAGGAAGTCTTACATTTGGCTGCCGCTAGCAGCTGAGCTGCACATGTTACACCCCATGTCTTTCATAGGGCCTCTTAATAGTTTTCTGAGGAGAAAAAATACTTCTCAGTATACTTAATTATCGTATTATTATCTTTGAACAAAACACTCAGGGCAAATTTGTATTCCGGTACAGCAGTTATGTCCTAATCTTGAAGTTGTTCAGCAAGGAGTACTGCATACAGTTTATTTTTAAAGAGGTAATATAATTTTTTCCCTCTAAGAAAACATGAGGGTTTTTCTCACAGATTTCACCAAAACGCCTTTGATCAAGTGATAGCCATGCTCCAAAAGCTGTTTTGCAGGTGAGAGTATTTTAAGACTCGTCAATTTTCTATAATGAGCTATAAGACATAAATCATTTGCTACCACACATTCAAACCAACCTTAAATTGACAACACCAAGAAATGTAGACATCCCTGTGTGATTTTGTATCAGACTCTAGTAACCCTTAATGTGAGGGATAAACTATTCTCTGGAAATACAGAGCATGCACAGAGGTAAGAAAATATTCAGCAACTTTAAAATTGTTTTGGTTAAAAAAAAAAAAAAAAAAAAAAAATATATATATATATATATATATATATATATATATATATATATATATATATATATATATTTCAGTTTTCCATATTTTTTAAATGATTACTGTGAAATATATATATATATATATATATATATATATATATATATATATATATATATATATATATATATATATATACAGTATTCTATTGTTTACAGATCAGCTGGGCAACAATCTGATTATGATGTGAATGTGCATGATGTGTTGTATTTCTGAGGTCATAATACTTTCACAGCAATAGGACAGCTATTATCTCAGTCCTACACATCAAAGTAAGGGTAGGTAGCTGTGTGTCAAGAGACAGGTTTCAGGAGATATATCTGAGGACTTCAGTGTCCAAACTGACATGAGGGGGCATCACCCCTCGCTCTCTCAGGTTCCCGCTCAAGTCTTTCATGTTGCTATGTAAAAGACAACACATCTTGTGAAACTTAAAGGAGGAGTCAAGTGTGTGTATTTACTGTTGTGCTCCAGAAACCAATACATACATCTTTGAAGAAAAGCTAACTTGTTATTTTGGCAGTGAAATGCATAAAATGTTTTGTTGTAAATCATAAATGGGTTTTGGCATTGTTTGCTTAATTGAAGAATGATTGTAATACAATAACACATACACATTTTACAAACTTGCAATTAATAAAAGTCTCAAAAGTAATACAAACTCTCGAAGTAACTATTTTATTGTACTACAAGCATTTGTATAAATGCCTCATAGTACCGGCTGGATTGAAAACAGCATTGCTTCAGAGGAGTCCATCTCAGGTATCCTCCACAGTAAAGTCCATCTAGCCCATTGCCAGATGATGGTCAGGGGAAGAGGCTGGCAGAGGAAATGCCACCTGGATAGAGGAGGAAACATGATATGTTCACAGCTCTTCCTCATTGTCAGATATGGTATGGATCAGTTTAGTAACAGGCTCCTCCGTGTAGTCTTTCCCCTGTAAGGCAGGTCTGAGTCTTAAATCTAAATATCTGTGATGTGACAGCTCATCACACCTAACTTCTCCGCTATGCAGAGGCCTTCAGTGAGAGAATTAGACACGGCACACAAATCAAGATATTTACCGTTGCTATTTATTCTTAAAAGAAACAGGTGGACCCAAAGGTATTTCATTTCATTTTGAGACTATGTAGCTTACAATTATCTCATATTAAAAATAAAGGTTCTGAGAGGGTGTTTTTGCAGTGATGTTATAGAAGAACCATTTTTAGACTATAAAGAACCTTTTCTGCATGTTTAAGGTTCTTTACAGAACCACTGATGCCAATAAAGAAACTTTATTTTTAAGAGTGTAGTCCCTTTGTTTTATTCATGCATTTTTACCCTGAGCTCTCAATTAGTCTCTGTCTATCTTCATTTACACATGAGTTTGGTTGTGTTTCTCCGTAGTCTACAAGTATTTATCATTTAAGTCTGTGCATTTATCTTCATCGTGCAAATCCTTATCCGAGCACTGAACCCCCAATTTCTCCCTGGGTGCTGGAGCAAATAGCTGCCCACCACTCTGGGTGTGTGTGTGTGTGTGTGTGTGTGTGTGTGTGTGTGTGCGCGCTCCCTACTCACTGCTGTGTGTGTGCACTTGTATTGGTTAAATGCAGACCAATTCTGAGTATGGATTACCATACTTAACAAATGTAATGACTTTCACTAATTGCAATTAAATGTGACAAATAGTTTGTTTAAATCTTCTATTCTGAAAAATGTTTCCACACCAATACTAAGCATCACAACTCTTTTCAACAGTAGTAACAATAAATAAAAAGAAATATTTTTTGAGCATCAAATAAGCATTTCTGAAGCATCAGGTGACACTGAAAACTGGAGTGATGGCTGCTAAAAATTCAGCTGTGACATCACGGAAATAAATTCTATTCTAAAATATATTCAAATAGAAAACAATCATTTTAAATTGTAATAATATTTCACAATATTATCGTTTTATTCTGTATTTTTAACCTAATAAAACACACTTTAGAAAACATAAAAACATCTTAGCAACCTCCAAATGTTTTGAATGTGTAGTTATTTTAGAACACGCAGAATATTGTTTAATAAGACACAGTTAATTCAATCGTTTACAAATGACTTTAACGCTCTAGACCAGTGCAGATGTTCCCTGATTCACTAGGAGCCCAAACCACATTAGCGATAATGAGTTATTCAAATCGATTCAAATCAGCTATTGTAGTGGTCAGCCCATGCTGATTGTGGCCAAAAACTGAAAAAGTGGTATAGTGGTCAGTCTGCGCCTGTTGTGTCAAATCAAATAGCCTGCAGATGTTTGGATCGTCGTAAGATCCCCTGCTGGCGGGTTTTTAGACATCATATCCCTAATGTTCAGAGCGGATCAAAGTTATGAACCAGTTTAATTGCACAACACTGTGCAGGAAACAATCTGTGTTTATATGGCAACACAGAGATTAGCACACATAGTGTTGGCTAAATAGAGTCTAAGTGTCAGAGTAGCAACGACTCAGTCTTTACCCTCCAGCAAGGTTAAGTTTGTGGTGTGTGTCCAAACAAGTTTCTTTGCACGAGAAATCTACTTTAATGACTTTCAAAGAGTGATCATGACTCCTTTGAATAGTGTTGCGTTATAAGCAGCATTAGATAAAAGGAGTCATTCATTGGCTTTCTTGTAAAAAATGCTTCTGTCAGTCCTCTACTGGATATCCGCCATTATGACAACAGCTAGCTATATCTTGCCAGGCTAGCACGCTACCCACACTGCTGCTGCTGTGTAAATGTGCTAGCGTGGCCAGCAATGGCTATCAAGTTTAACAGGCTCCTATTGTTTGAAGTGAAAGTGAGTGATGTTTTATAAGATTGCAGAAAAGAGAAAATTGAAACCTGCAAAGTAAAATGCAATAAAATAATTGTTCACACTCTATTATGGGGACCAATTCTCACCATTAAATAGATGCTTATTAGCATGGATAATATTAACATATTGGCTGTTTTTTAGTGTACCCAACCTACTTATAAAAATCATAATTTTCATGACCATATTCTACATTCCTAATCCTACCCAATACCTACATTTAACAACTACCTTACTAATTATGAATAAGATGCAAATTAGGAGTTTATTGGGGCAAAGGTTGTAGTTAATTGTTTGTTAATGGTGATAGTTGGACCTTAAAATAGAGTGTGACCAAGTAATTTATATATTTGATATATACAGAACAGCTTGACACACATGTGGATGTGGATGTACATGATTTGTTGTATTTCTAAGATCATACAATCTCAAATAAAATAATACAAAGAAATAAAAAGGAAATAAAATAATGACATTATTAATTACATATATTGTATATTTTTTCACATAAACAATTAACTTGAGAAAAGTATAATTATGATGTGAATGTGCAAGATTTGTTGTATTTTTTTGGTAATTGCAATTTAAAATTAAATCAAATTAAATGTAATGTAAATAAACTTAATGTAATTTATTTAGTAATTTAATTAAAGTAAACAAAGAGATGATCTGAGTAAAAAAAGACAAAATATAGAATTAATAGTATACTTATTCATTGTATAGTTTCAGTTTTTGTTTTCCTTTTCGCATAGATCAAATGTACAAAAACATGATTATTGTGTATGTGTATGATGTGTTTAAGATGGTGTTAAAACAAAACATCACATAACATCACATCACATAACATAACATAACATAACATAACATAACATAACATAACATCACATAAAACGCACACAAAAAAACAACAAAACAAAACATACTTTTATGGTGTGAACGCAGCCTTAGAAGAAGAAGAAAAACACATTGTCTACATTCATACATTTTCTATATAACCATTTCCATTTTTTCACCCCTGTATTTCACCACTCATTGCTACTGAACAATAACCACCCCAGAAGAAACCCAAACACAATCCCCTGTGTACATTCCTCCCTCAGAGCCTCTTCACGTTCTCATCAGGGGATCGTGTGTTTGCTTCTCACCCACTCTTAACCTGACATGTAATCTCTTCCCCTTCGCCTGATCTTTCAGCGACACTTTGTTAAGGCTGCTTGCGCGAGGGAAGCGAGACCTCTCTCCCAGCAGGCAGCACCCCAAGAATGAGAGCCACTGCCAGGGCAGATGTCAAGTAGGCTCAGGGGCCCGACTCTTAACCCCAAGCTGAGGGTTTGTGGACAGAGTTGGGAAGCCAGCAGCATGCACTCTGGGAAAACAGAGCTGTGTTTTGTCATTGGACTCCAATAATGGGTGATAACTTCTTTAGCAAAGCTACCGCATGAGAGCCCCTGTGGGAGCTGAGCCCCTCTGTTAATGACTTCTTAATGTTTCCTCACTGAATGCATTACATGTGCTTGAAAGAATAGAAATATATTTCATGATAGTTAAAAGGATTATCCAATGATGTAACTAAATATTCAGGATCGTAGAGGTCAGAATCTGCCATTTAAAACCACTATTTTGAATGAACCCTAACATTCACAAATTTGACTTTTTTATGGTTTTGAAAGTGTTCATCAAAAATACAGTAAAACGGTAATACTGTGAAATACTGTTAAAATACCTGTCTTCTTTTTTAGATTATTTTTTTATACATTAAATATATTTTATATATTATTTGTGATTTTATATATATATATATATATATATATATATATATATATATATATATATATATATATATATATATATATATATATATATATATATAATTTATTATTTTAATTGTTTATTCCTGTGTTGGCAAAGCTGAATTTTCAGCAGCCATTACTCCAGTCTTCAGTGTCACATGATCCCTCAGGAATCATTCTAATATAGTGATTTGCTGCTCAAGCTTAAAAAAAAAAAAAAAGTTTTAATATTTTGTGTAAACTGTGAAAAATGTATGTATGTATTTATTTCAGTAAACTTAACTTAACATAACATTTTAAAAAAATGTGATTTAAATAGAAATAAGCTTTTTTTTGGTAACAATATAAAAATCCTTACTGTCACTTTTGATCAATTCAGTGCAATCTTGCTGAATAAAAGTACACATTTCTAAAATATCTTTAATATGTACAAAAAATGGCAGTGTATCTTTCCCAGGTGGTCACAGCCAAGCAATTATCTGCAACAAATCAGCAAAATTAGAAGTTATTACCCTACAAGCTCAGTAGAACAGGTCAAAGTTTATTTGTCGATTATGTTGTCCTCTGTGGTTTTGGCGATGGCATCTTTGCTTGGCTCTCTTGCTAGGACACTGTAAATGAGCCTAAGCGAAGATCTTCGAAAATGACTTTTGCAGTAAAATCTGATGCCTCTCTCCAAGGATTTCCATACAATTTCCATGTTCCTTTCAGAAAAGCAAATTAAGACCATGCATTGCTGGATACAGAAGATAGTTTGCTGCTCTTGTACATACAAAACACTCACGCTAAAATCACGGCGACTGCGATTCTATCAAGTATATACAGTACAACATGTTCCTGGATTAACATCCTCGTTGATCCTGGAACAACATTCCAATTAACCGATTTGATTTAGGCTTACATTCAGTGTTAGGTCCTTCTACACTCTTGTTAATCAGATATAATTTCCCACTGATATTCGGAATAAGTTATGGGTAGGGTAAGGTTTAGGGGTAGGGATTGGGTTTAGTCTATATTTTTGGACAGTACTGTTGATCCAGGATCAACAAAAGATTTAAGTCTCACTTGGAAAAATCACGAATTATTCCTCAAAAAAGATTGGAATAAGCAATACAAAACCATGCAACAGACATGCGTGCCAAGGCCAACCAGAGCAGATCAAGATGAAATGTTGTTACAGGCCATGATTCACAAACATTTGGATTTACAAGCATTTGCATTGAACTTGAGGCGATTTGCTTATCTACTTGAATGTCTTGGAAATGTTGCGAACAAAGTACAACGAAAAATGAGAGCTGAAACGCAGAAGCACAGCGAGGAGGTCAGGACTGTACCATTGTTTGGATCCATGTAAATAATCCCTTTGAATAAATAGCACAAGCGCAACATGGCTTGGCTTCGATACGAACTTCTGAAAGTGATATTCACTGGTACCGTGTTTCACAATTCACACGCTCCACTTCTTGTCACTTCGTCTGATTAGTTTATGAACCTGTCACGAAAGGGGGAGGTGAGATTTTCAGCATGGTTTGTTTAGGGGCGACACTCTTGATATACTCAGCTGTTGTGTATTTATTGGAGAATACAGTGAGTGGTCTTTGCACATGTGGTGAACCACTGACAGAGAGGGGTAAGAGAAAGGAAGGAGAAAAGCAAAACATCCCACAGGTGTTAATGATATAAACCTGCCTGACAAGGCTCCACCATGGAAACCCAGAGGATGATGGTAGTTTTATGTGTGTGTGTGTGTGTGTGTGTGTGCGAGCAGACACAACTTCAACTGCCCGCATTGACTTCATCAGCTGTCAGCTTAGCAAACATGGTAATTAAGAGCCGCAAATTTGACAAAAGCTTCTGCGCTACACATTTCTTATTATATTACAAGTAGCCTTGCAGGAATTCCTGACAAAAGCTGCTGGTACTGAAATGAGGGCAACAAAATTGGGATCCTGCCCCTTTCGTTCATGCATTGCTGAAAGCCAATGGAAAATTTGCAGTATGTCATTTATTTCATATGTCAAAATAAACCTGTGGACTTGTGACTTCTCTTGGGTTTAATCTGGATGTTAAAAGTGCAGCGCGGCATTGGCGAGTGTGTTGAGTAACTGAGGCGACAAAGTCAACAGATTGAGAGATGGGTTTGCTGTGCACCTGGGGAGCAACGAGTGCGAGAGAAGAAAAAAGGCGTTAGTGGGAACAATGACATGGCCTGCTCAATTTGAAATGTCCTCACTTACTCTGGACAGACAAATGTTTTGGGTGTAAACCGTGCAGCAATGCAAATAAACAAAAGTGCATTTTTGTTGCTTTATTAACACTGCACAAAATGTTTTTAATATATATTTTTGCCTTGTTTTCAAGTAAAAATTACTACACATTCTTAATACAAGAAACTTTTACTAGGGAAGTGAAAAAGAGTCGTTTGTTATTAACACAGTTAAACTATTAGCACAGTTTTTGTTTTGTTTTGAGAATAAATCTAACTGCATTTACTGAGGTTTATTCTTAGAAGATCGCATATATGATTTTGCCTCTAAAAAATAAAAGTATATCATTTTATTTATTTTAAATATCATTTAAAAACAAATGCTGATTAAATTAACTTGAAAATGTTTTTAATGAATTTAGACAATATGTCTTGCTGTTTTGTCTGTTATCAAAATCAGATTTTATTATCTCACACTCACTGAGCTCTTACGTTTTTAGTGCTGAAAGAGAAAACTGCTTGTTTCACGTAAACTGTGTTATCATACTTGCTCCCAAACTCTGCCTATTAGAATAGTTCACCTAAAGTACATCAAACTGTAGATGAGTTTGTTTCTTCATCAAAACAGATGAGGAAAAAATTTGCATTACGTTACTTGCTCGCCGATGGATCCTCTTGCAGTGAATGGGTGCCGTCAGTATGTGAGTCCAAACTACTTTCTAACAACCATGCAGCTTTTAACCTCACCTCACACAGTCATGCTGATAACTTGTGGAATATTGTTATTTTTTTAATCAGCTGTTTGGACACTCATTCTGACGGCACCCATTTACTGCAGAGGATCCATTGAAGAGCAAGTGATGTAATGCTAACTTTCAACAAATCTGTACTGATGGAGAAACAAATTCATCTACATCTTGAATGACCTTGGGGGAGTACATTTTATGTTAAATTTTATTTAATTAAATGTGTCATTTTGGATGAACTATTCCTTTAAGGAAATGTAAATATGGAGCTGCAGGTTAAACAACTGTACAGCCAGTGTTAACATGATCTGACCTGCCTTCCTCATGTGCTACAGTAGCAACAGTGTTTAGTTAACATGGACTGACATAAGGGCCTAATAAAAGGAACTAAAAAAAAAACAGGCTGGCAATGCTAGTGACGGCACTTTGCTAATGTGCTAAATCTGACACTATGGGAACAGGGCTCATCAGTCTTGATGACATCAGCAGATCCAGTGTCCTACTGTTACAATCGTCTATGTACCCTCACTGACTTCCCTAAAAATCTTCTCCTCTGTTGCATAATCACTGACCCGTTTTCCACATCGCAAGGTATTTAAAGCAACTGTTTACAGTAAATAAGTAAGGAGATAACAGGTAAAATGAGCACAGAACAACGATGTGATCGTTTCTTAAGATGTATTGTCTGAGCAGGATGTTTTCAGGGTTGTAGATCTAAATTCTTTCTTTAAAAAAAGCTGAATTTGACTAACAGAACAGCTGCAGTCAATCTATAATTTCATGCTAGCCTCTCAGTCGTTTTAGGAGATATCGTGCAGAGGTCTTTCCTAAGAGACTATTCCCTGCTCTATTTGAAGCCAGAAATGACTCCATCTGAACCAATGAACTGTGCAATGAGTGTTTAATGTCTTAGTCTTATATCGTTTCACATTTAATATTTCAATTTTGTAGTTATTTGTAATCAATGTAAGTGGAATTTCACTTTTATTAGTTGCACTATAAAACACTCTCTCATTTCTCATAGGAGAATGAAATCAGACACAAGCCTTAATGCAGCAAAAATATCATTAGTTTCCTTTCTTTTTCACCATTCAGCTGTCCGCTTTCATGTCTCTGAATCTGCTGTCTTCATACAATTGCTGCATTTACATATGGCCAAGCATAATCTGACGTCAGCTAAAGTTAAATGTTGAAGATAAAAATAAAAAAAAAGAATTTATGGACTTCTCATGTTTCCATCAACGACATCTGTGATACATGTAGACATAACTAATGTCTTGAGCAGGTGCTCCATATTTGCACATAAAGTGGAATAAGTATAAACAGAATTATTTGTCTGTTTTTTCACAGTTGCTTTATGAACATATTGGCCAATGGCAATTGTCACTTTTATAAAAACATCCACAAAATATTCATCGTCATTCCTGTCCAGAACTAAACCTTGAATTAGAATCAAATTTTGACTCTAAAATGTAATAAAAACAAACAATGTTGCTACTGTTCTGTAAAAGCCACATTCCAGCCTGGGGCCAGCTGCTAAAATGCTTAGATATGTCTTATAAGTAAGTCATTGATTTTTCATAAATTTTAATTTTTCAAAATCGCAAAATACCTTTTTTAAATGTTACAGTAAAAATTGTCGAATTTAAATCTTAAAAGTAAGACTGATTACCACTTGGCTAAATGCTAGTTGGTCACAATAGTTCTTAAGACACTAACAACAAACTGGCTGTGTTTGTGCAACTGCAGGACCTAAATAAGAAATTAAAAGCATTAACATCTCAAGCAGTAATTCTTTGTTAAAATGTACCAAATAATATAATTGTTCTGTATATATATATATTTTAAATGAACATTTTTTGTATAGTTTTTTCCCCCTTTTGTTCTATTAAAATGTTCTACCATAAAAAAGGCCATTACAGCATTTTATTAAAATTATAATATTAAACCCTACTTTAATATAAACACAATTACTTTGTGAAAATAATATCACAACTACAATGTAATGTAGGAACATTTTCTCATTTTATTGACACTTTTAAAGTAGCAAAATTAACATTTACATTTAAATACTCTACACATTGTGATGTATTATAATGTACAACATGCATGTCTGAAATGTATGAACTTTTTACATATACAGATGTGTCAAAAAAAGCAGCAAAAATGGTTTGAGACGCTGCTTAGATTAATGATTTTCTGTCTTTTCTCTGCTAAAAATCCAAATATATGTATGCGTGTGTGTGAATAAATATACAGGAAGTACAAAATAAACAAAATTTAAGAATTTAAATTTTAAGAATGTTTTTTTTACAGTAAGTCTTACTGGGATGTCCGATTTAAAGAAAGTGCGGGTCTTTTTAATATGGCTTCCACTGAGAATGACAGAGACTCTCCTGAGGTGACCTTGGTGCTCCTTGGCTTTGCTACAAGGTCCTTTCCCGCTCTTTCTGAGTTTTTCAGTCCCACTGTGTCTTTGGCAGTACCCTCCCTGAACCTTTTTGCTGTTTCCTCCAGCAGTTCCTTACAGTATGGCCCACTCATCTCTGGATTCTTGTCATTGAGTGTCTGTTGTATGAGGGAATGGAAGGAGTTGAGCTTCATAGACAGTGTGTGCTTGGCAGTGTCTTTGCTCATGTTGTTGATTACATGCTCATGGCTCCCTGCATGCGGAGGGAAAGCTTGTCCATACACCCTCTTAGGAGGTGAGAAGGCTGAACGGGTATTTCCGCTCTGGCCGAGTCCTGTCTGAGCCTCTCTGGGCCCCGGCTGGAGGTCACATGGCTCTGGAGCCACTCGAGAGCCCTCGAGTCTGGACGCGGCTGGGCCCTGGTCAGGTGGGTGGCTCTCGGTGGAAGTCATCATCTTTGGATCCCAAACAGCTCCAGGTTTCAAGTTCTGGACTGCGGTGGCGTTTAGGAGACACTGCTGGTACAACAGGGCATCACTAATACCACTGTTGCCCCGCGGCCACATTACAAAGCGTGGTGGGAGCGGGTACTGGCGGTAGGTGGCCGCTACGCTCACATTGGAGGAGATGAGCTCCACGTTAGCTGTCGTCCCACCTGTGGCAGCATACTGCAGGGAGAGATCCAGACAGCCGGGCAGAAAACCACAGAGATCTTTGGGAGAAGGTTCACCCGTGGAAGAGGCCGAGGAAGATGAGAAGGCCGTCTTGTAGGAGTTATACTCAGCAGCATGGACCATACTGCCGGGGATGAAGAGCGGGGCAGAGCTGGGCTGGCTGGACTCGAGAAGCTCTCGTTCTTTATACTCTCGTTCCAGCATGATGGTCTCCAGCTCTTTGTCGGCAAAGGCTCGTCTCTTCCTCATGCGGTCACTCAGAGGAGGGGGCAGAGCCGGACTGGCACCCAGAAACGGGTCGTTCTGCACTGGACGATATCCTGTCAATGAAGAAGATGAATCTGGTTTCATTTACAAATAACAACAGATATGATTTAAGAATTTCTAAATTAATTACAAATTATTATACACATTAATGTGTTGACAAAATTTTGAGGATTGATAATATCATGCACAGTTTCTTTTCTTTTTCTTTTTTTTATTATTATGTATAATAAGAAGCTAAACATGTGCTGTTTTTGAGAGAAGCTTACGCCATGAAAATATCCAGAGAGGAACCAAGTGAATTATATGAAAAGGACAGAAGTCCAAGAAAGGCTGAGAGAAGTGGGGAAAAGAGGAGAAAAATTTGTTTAGAAAAGAAGAAAAAAGGGCTGAAGATCAGATAGATCAACCATCAGCTTTTAATAAGAAGCAAAGAAGAAATCTTAGTTCATGCATGCAATTTGTTTTTGCTTTTTAAACCCACCTTCTAAAATGCTTTTCGCCAGCATGGTCGATGGATGGATGTGCCGCTGATATATACTTCTTCTTTCCACCGGTATTTGCTTCCCGGATATTCCCTTTTTGTCCTAAAATTGAATGATTAAAGATTTATAAGTTATTCACTTTATAAAGTAGCATCTTGGATCAGATTATGGGGGGGTTAAACCGTTCTTTTTATTTTTATTTTATTATTATTTTTTTACTGTTACTGTTATTGTTACAGCAGTTATGTCTTGATCTGACTGACTGCATTCAGAAAAGTCTACTCCCCCCCCCCCCTCGTTTTGTTTCACTTTCTCAAGCTTTCAGTCTTACATTTATGTCTCCTCCGTTTGATACTGATAACAATAAATGGTCTAAATAGCGTGTTAAGAACTGCATCAGTTTGCGTGCTCTCACCTCAGTCGCTTGCTGTCTCCGCAGTGCCACTTGAGCAGCCATCACGCGCTGTCTCTCCACCACCAGCAGACAGTTCGCGCACTGGCAGTCTCTCCACCGGCAGAACCTCTTGTGCCCCTTCAGACAGGACACCACGCCGTGGTTCCTGCAGCGGGCGCATTTAGGAGTGCGGCTCAGTTTGCGCTGGTCTCCAGGGCCGAGGTTCAATCGACTGGTTTTGTCGTCGTCTTTGGTCCCCGCGTCGTCCTCCGCGGGTTCAGGGAACACCGCCTGGTCATCGCTCTCCGTTTCCAGGCCCTCCACGTCGATCTCAAACTCCGAGCTGGAAAGATCCGTCATTTTCAGGACGCGTCTAAATAGATGCTGTCCAGACGAAAAAAAGAACTAATTAGTAAATTATTTAGGTGGTCTATAATAAATATTTTAGTTGATTTAACGTGTCAATTAATTATTGCCATTTCTAATTGAGATTTTAAATTAGCATTGAATTAACAATTTAAATTTGCACTAGGTTCAAAACATTTTATGAATTTAGCACTGCGAATTGTTATTTGGATTTAACTTTTTCAAAAATTAAAGCACCAATTAAACTTATGTTCTGACTTTTTACAGTATATTAGAGATAGATAGATAGATAGATAGATAGATAGATAGATAGATAGATAGATAGATAGATAGATAGATAGACACTTACCTAGCTAATGTAGACCAAAAAACACGAGTGGATATCCAGGAGTCTCTATAAGACTAGAACCCAGAGCTGTTGAAGCGAGAAAAGCGCTGCTCCAAGGTAATCAGGCCACTTTCACATAAACATCAGAGAGTGACATTTACTCTACCTGATCTGTCACTGAGATGTGATGAGAGCCTCTCTCAGCCTTTCAACTCCAAGATCCGCGCAGCAAACCTGCCACAGCCAATGGGGAAGCTCCGTTCACAACGAGCCAATCAGGAGACTGCGTGTGACAGCATGTCCCGATTGGCTTGATGAGAACGGAGCTTCCCCGTTGGCTGGAATCGGAATCACTCTCAGAACGAAGTTCTTAATGGGATGAAGTTACAAATAAAACATTCCTAGGAAACTATCAATTAATCACGCAGGACAATGGGGGTTCAGCTGTTTAATACGTCTAGTTTCAAACCCTCATGTCTCGCCTCATGCCTACATATAGCCTAGGCTTTTATTTATTGCTAATACCATCAGTTAGCTTATGTTATTTCATTTTTTTCAAGACTGGGCACTGAGGAGTATTAATAATAATAATAATAATAATGATAATAATAACTTTAATAACAGAAAAATACAAATTTGACAATTTGGCGATAAAGTATAGACGCTTTTCATATTCCGTGATTAGGGTATAGGCCTACTCTCGGTTTACTAAATTACCCTTGAAAGTTTGGAAAACAAAATTATGATGTTTAATTTTATAGCAAAAACGTTTTTGCAAGTTACGTTGTAATATTTCGTTAATGTGCTTGCAGTGGCTAAAGTAACCACTAATTGAAAATATTCAAATTACAGCTGGTGAATGCAAAAACGGGAGATGGATTTTCATTTTTATTCAAATGCGCCTAACAGCGTTGCCATACAGGTGTTTTTTTGTTTTTGTTTGTTTGCTTTAAGATATAAATAGGCTATTATATAAATATTAGGCTATTATGAATTAGACAAGCATTAATGTGTTCACATAAATATATATTTTAAATCTTAAAACACACCACATTTTAAAACGTTGAATAGCCTAAATATCCATTTCAAATTACCCATCTTTTGTTAATTAAGACATTTGTCTGTATTTTGGCTACATTGCAATGCACTATAATTATTCATAAAGACTGTAGTCCCAAAAGTGTATAATTTAATGTTAAGAAGCGGTTGTTCGGCTGTTAACAAGACACTAGATCTCTTGTTACACCAATTAATATCTTTCTGAGTTGCTGTTGGCAATGCACAACCCTTCGGGGATGCATTTACACACAGTCTTCAGCTCTAGATAGAGCGTGATATGACAGTTGACACAACAAGCGATACTTAAAAAACATTGACTAAGCATGTGGGAAGGCTACACAAAACACAATTCTCTTTGTCCCGATCGACCTAGCATGTGTGATGTTTCTCAAAACAAAGTAAAATCAACTGACACTAAAGAATGCCACAGCTACTGTTCGTGATGGATTTGCAGCATATGCGGGACGTGGGAGAGTAAAGCTGCTTTGGTTTAAATAAACAACAAATATGTGCTTTGAGTTTGCACACAATTTTAGGCTTTCTAATCCACAGGGGCATTTTATCCACAATTGTCCTTCGCAATTTGTAGGTTAGGGAATGTCAGTATTTTTGCTATAGGCTATTTAAATAAGGCCTTTTAAATATATATATATATGTGTGTATGTATATAAAACAATAGCCTAATAATAATAATAATAATAATAATAATAATAATAATAATAATAATAATAATAATAATAGCTAATAATGCGCTTTACTGAAGGCTTAAACACTCGGTTATATTCATCTGAAAGCGCGGATATGCTATATTCCGTTCACTGTAGGAAAGTTTGTACCTCGTAGACTAAACTATAAGACGTTTCCATTATTTATTTATTTTTTGAGGGAAATGCCGTTTTTATTGTTGCGTCAGCTGAATAATCGACCCCCATGTCTAATACAATGCATAGAACAAGCTGTCATCTCTCACGGTCTCGATTTCGTTCGTAAAAATAAATAAATAAATAGCCTACATATAGCGCCAGAATATGGTCAATACATTCATGACAATTTTTTGCCTAGGCTATATTTTTATAGGCCTAAATATTAAACACAGTGAATTAATATAATCTATCATAACCAAATGTAAATAAATAAATAAAAATGAATAAGGATTTTGAAAATGTTCATACTAGCAGGCCATCCAGGGAAATGATCTCTTTGGATTTGGCAAATTGGCAACACATTTTTCTTTAATACAGGTAAGCAGGATGGTATTTATAGGGTGATTTCGGTTAATTGTCAGTCTGGTCTTGCTCCGTCATCTCTGTTATACTGACATGTGGTGAAGATGTTTGCAGTGCAGGTGCAGCTTGTGCACTCGCCCTTCTTCCCTCTTAATTTATTAGCAAGGTTACGGCCAGCAAACCCAACTGCTACCCAGGGTGCAATTTCCCCATGTGGAATGCTTTGATCTTCTCCTTTTCCTTTTCGAAACACATATGACAATACAAAACGGAGAAAAATCACAGTGTCTTTATTGTTTAGCAATCCCTATGCCTGAAGATTTATAATATTACGCAAGTGGTTGTTTTATTACCCAAGAATGACTTTTTCGGTTCCTTGTCATCCCGTTATTTCCCTATTTGTTTTCTGACTAGCTTGTGTTGAGAAGCATGTTGAGTAGCCTGCATTGTTCAGGAGTCAGGTTATTCAATAGTTTACTTTCTATTACAGTGAAAATGCAGGTCCAGCATGGTTAAAACGCCCTCAGACACGTTCGAGGATATTTATTTACAACCAATGATCAGTGACATGCCTTCTGGTTTGGTTCAGGGTGTGTCACACGTTCCACTACAGTGTAACCCGATCGGAGTGTAGACTAGAGATTTGTGAATTCACTGAATTCCCTGTTATGTTAATTAGCATTTGAAGACGCTTGATGGATCGGCAACACGTGCAGCCTGCGGAATGCTTAACCACTCTCTTAATTTGTCTGTCCGGCTGATGTAGAAGAACACAGGGTCTTGTTGACTTAGAGGCAAAAATTCAAATGTCAGCATTAAAAGCTGTAGCTCGGTTAAGTCAACAGATGTGTAAAATAGAACTGCAACACCTGCAAACTCAGCGACCGCTGGTTTAGCATCACATTGTACTTTTATAAACACTATGAAAGCTAAACAGGGTGTCTTAAATAAGCAACGTACAAGTCCCAACAAAACGCCATTTAGTTCTGAATGAATATGTAGCCCATAAGTTATGTGTTATCATGTAGGCTAGTTCCGACAGTAGCCTACATCAGAACGAAATGTAGTGACGAATCACTGTCGAACTATAGGCTACGCCTAGATAGCAAACTATGACAACTTTAATGACGCAAAGTCTTCTTTTGTACACAAGATATAGCCTAAGGAGTCATTATTGATGCTTTCATAGTGAGGCATTCCAAAAACATATTTCCATGATTATTTTTAATAATAATAATTATACAGTTTTAATTTTATGATTTGATCAAAAGGATGATGGAATAATTCTTATTATTTTAACATGGAGAATTGGATTTACCGTAATTATATTAATATAATTGAATCTTCATGTTTCCCATTAAAAATAAAAAAGCATTCTAAACATATTGTCCCCACATATTGCTTAGAGTTGCTTTTGATGTTGGATAGGCGTGTGTGTTATTATTCTACGAAAATACCACACTTGGAAGCAGGACTTTTATTGAAAGTTTCTCTATTGTTAAGAATATCCACTAGATGGCGCAGTTAGCTCATTTTTCTGCTCATGTCGTCACTGATAAACGCTCACACTTTGGTCCATTTGAAAGACTTTTTTTCCAAATAGAAATATACACTGCGTTTATTTTATAATAACGCTTTTCACATTTACGTTAAATAACGTAAACCACCAGATAATAAACAGCGAATGTTATTTTTTTATAAATGATAAACAAATAAAGAGAACGATGACAAGAAGTTTATTTAGTAGTGGTAGACTTAATTATTACATAATTAAATTAAATATAATAATATATGGTCTGCCTTACAGCTGTACTTGCTTCATAAATGTTCATAAATTAACTGAATTTGTGGTGGATTAGATACAAGGAGAATACAAGGTGTCCCTTTAAGTTGTATTTTATTTTAGATTCTAAAGAGTTGCTATTGAATTTTTGCAGACATGTTTTATATTTTAAGCCGTTTTATCATTCTTTCTTTCTTTGTTTTATTTTAAAGAAAAGAGTTTGTTTCGTTTTGCTAATATCTAATACATGTAGGTTTTTGACTGAGGCAAACACAGTGACAATAACAGTACATAGAAGGTTTATTTGCCATACCTTTACATGCAGGACTGCTGGAATATTTCTACATTAAACTGTTATCCATGGTTCATTTCATGCAAAGTGGAAATTGTGATCACTGTGCTCAAATATATTAAGTTATTCAGACTTTTTTGGTCAAATAACAGTACCTTAATTTCCCCCCACCCCCCACCCCCTAAAATTAAAGCTAATGTTATTCCACACATGATTAAGTTGGCACAACAACCTCAAATCTGTTAGAAATACAATACCTCAAGTAATGCACTGTATGTTTTTCAAGGTGCTCCTAGATGAGCAGTGTCTCTTTTTTAATCATTTTAAGAACCCATTTGAAACATATTTCAGTGCTTTTTTCCATCCACCTATTGAAACCGCTGAGGAGTTAGGAGGAAGTGTTCAGGATCCTGGAGTCTGAGGAGTCAGATCTTTCATCATACTCCTCATCTGCAGCAAACATGCTCTGTTTGGCTATGACAGGACAGCTGTCCTCCTGGATGCTGATTCGATGCTCCTCGGTGGGCCTGCTGGTGAGGAGCGGTGAGCTGCGGATCACTCCAGCTGAGGGGCCTGAGAACGGAGGGATGTACTGTGAGCGCAGCTGATACTGCTGCTGTAATGTCATGGTATTCCATAGAGTCACATCGTTGTGCATGAAGGGCCCGGCTTGGCCACGGCTCAATGAATTTCTCAGCATGAGGGGGTATCGAGGTGGCTGGGGAAAGCCGTGCTGGAGCGGCATGCTAAGAGGGCCTTGTACAACTCCAGCAGAAGGCTCTGTGGAGAAACGCAGGGAATCGGGGACACGGAAGGCCGAACCGACCGACCACTTGGAAGATGGGTACGTACTCAGCGGGTGCTCAAAGAGATGGCCATTTGAAGGGAGAACCAGAGCATCTGAGTTCTCAGACAATACCTTTTCTGGTTTCATCGTAGAACGGCTGGAAAGCAGGATCTCGATGGCTCCGACCAGGTCCCCACCGCAGCCTTTCAGGATGAGCTCCAGGACTGCTGGTTTGTGGGCTGGGAAGATCTTCTTCAGGACCTCCAGGGGAGGTCGGTTGGCCCTCAGGCTGAAAGGGAGAGATACAGAGCCTGAGAGGCCTTCGATGAGGATGTTGGGCTCAGGGGAGTATTTAGGGTTGTCAGCTTTGGTTTCTGGGTCGGTGCGTGATTTAGACAGGCCAAAGCGAGGCTCCTCAACCTGGGGAGTTGGGTCTGAGGTGTCAGGGGTGCAACACAGGTTAGGTTTGGACTCCTCAGGGGAGCTGGCTGGTTCTGGTTCTCTGTCGCTGACGCTATCACCGTTCTCTCCACCAGACTGCTCACCAGACAGGTCCTCATTTAGGTCTGGGAAACACACACAAGCAAAGTGCTCATGAGCATTCTGTACTGTATAATAAAAGATGATAATACAGTGATGCTGCAGCAACATTAAAATGTTATACAGTTAACATAATTATAAAACTATTATACTAACTTTAACATTCATTTAAATCTTTGAAGGACAGACTTTTTAAATAGCTGAAGTTAATAGCTTAACTCAAAACACATTAAAGTCCAGCTAAGTCACTATACTCAAACACTGTCCGATTCTGCAGACTAGAAGTGCTACATTAAGGTTATTGACCTGTCAGCACTGCTGTGATTTATAACGGGTGACTTTATTAGCTGTTCACATAAAAACGCTGATGCGGTGGCAGTGAAAAATCTCTCGTCGATTCCACTTAACTACAGTTTTCTAAACTGATTATTATAGAAACATTTTAGATTATTTGGACTTTGTTTGCATTTCAGCTTGACCTTCCTCTGAAATGACCGACAGGGCCTACCATATTATCTGTGATGTCGATAACAGAATATAACAACAACAACAACAATAAAATAATCTTTCAAGGATCCAAGTTTATAACGGATGGTGGGCCGATGCCAGTTTCGTTCAGATTAATGCCGGATTGTGAATATAGTTGTGTTTTAATAATTCGGACTAAATAATTTAACAGAACGCTGAGGTTTGGGATGTAGCTATTTTAATCTAATGTATCAAACGCAAACAGTGAACAAAATTGTTGGTGTAATAAACGTGTTTGTGATGGTTGAAATGTCAGTGACAAAACCCTAATAAAAATATTAATAAAAGGTATTTTTAAATAGAACAAAATTAATAATATGAGTTCTGATTATAAGTCTATTTTTGCCGGTTTAGGAAAACGGGCTATACTTCCAGGAAACAAAAATGCCCGCATTCTGCATTATCGTGTTGTCTCGATCTAAGACTGTTGCTGAAACTACTGCAAAGATAATTTTGTGTTAGATATTTGTGATTTTTTTTATGTTGTGATGTTATTTCTAGAGAATTCAGTCGTGTTCTAAGTTAAGATCATTCTGTTTCGTGTTTATAATATAGCTATTTTGTAACAATAAAATATAGGCTAATAGGATATTTATAATTAATACAAATGAATGGATTAATTACAATTACTTTGAGAGAATCTTCCCACGTGCGAAACACAATATGCGTTGCGTACCTAAAACTAAGTTCAAAAGACTACAATGTCTCCTATATTTTGGAATAACACAAGCGATTACCTTGTGGTGGTTTAGGGGTCACCGTCTCTGAGCTCCAGCGCAGGTCTATGTCGCTCGACCGAGGGTTCGTGCTCCGCTCCGCGCTCCCCACCGTGATGCCCGGCAGCGCTCTCAGAGACTCCGGGATCAAACTCTCCAAACTCTCGTTCGCCTGCTGCCGCCTCAGCGCCACCTGAGCCGCCATGACCCGCTGTCGCTCGATTATCAGAATACATTTCTCGCAGGTGCAGTCCTTAAAACGGCAGTAACGCTTGTGCCCCTTCAGCCAGGAGAGCACCCCGTGGTTCCTGCAGCGGGCACACTTGGGGGTCCTCTGGAGGGGCGCTCTTGGCTGGGACACCGGGCCCCCCATGTAGAGGTAGGGCGATCCGTAGCCATTCATTTCTCAAGTCGTTTCCAGAGGCGCAAGTGCATCAAATAAGATGTAGAGGAAGAGTGCTGTCAAGTACAGTCTAGAGATCAAGCCCCTCTGCTGCTCGCTACACTCGTGATGAGAGGTGTTGACTCTTTAAGACGAGGATCCACCTTTCGCCCCGCAATAAAGATGTGCATCAGGCGATCTGACACGCACTAACGAGTCACTTATATTTCTCACATCACGGTCACGAGCAATTTACATCCCCCTGACACTGGATGGAGGGAGGATGTCTCGCTTTTATAATTACAGTTAGAATTGTGTGGGATATTTTCCCGACATGTAACCTTCTAATACACTTAGCCATACATTTGACATTTTTTGATGAGTTTTTTTTTTTTTTAATAAGCCACATGTCTGACCTGTGATTGACGCCCTCCCAAAGGAGTCAACATAAAGGCTAAATGGCTTCAAGGGTTTCAAATGTTTCTATTGTCTTTATTTACAAACAGCTATATAAGTCTGCATATAGGAACTGTACAGGGTGATCTGGACCAACAGTTGTACCTAATATATTTAAAAATTTAAATACATTTTTTTTTACTTCTTTTTTTTGTTTTTGTTTACATTTTTAAACATTTACAAGTACACAACAAAAGTAGGATTTATCACAAAAAGTTAGTAGTGTTTACTAACTAGGTATATACTGTACCAGAAACAATTCAGCTTCGTGAAACGAGCTTAATAAGAAAAATAGCCTGCCGAAAATAACTGACAAGTGATCTTGAAACGTCGACCCCATAAAAGTAACTGAATAGGCGTAGAAGACACATTATTTTAAACTAATTCCGTTCATAGTAGCCCTATGTTTTAACATGTTTCATTTTTATAGGCATACTGAGGAAAGTAGAGGGAATTTTAATAAAATAAACAATAATAATCTATTATTTTCCCCGGTTGTTTTAATTCGGACCACAGCAATTTTCCAACGTCGTAGGAGGCTCTTATGAGTGCAGTAATTTCAAGAATGAACTGGGAATGTAGAGAAGAATTCCCATATCTGCTGTGCGCTCCTGCAAGCCCTTTGGTGTTTAGTTTAACCTCACGCTGTGAATTCGAATTAAACACAGGCGACAATAATATGGTGGTTTGCATTTGAATGAGCGCTTAACTTATTCCCATGAAAAATGTTGAATAGTCCGACATGCAGCAAGAGTTAATTGAGCAATATCATTTGGGCTTGTACCAAATTAATTCTGAAAGGGTCAGATGAAAAAAATAATAATAATTGAATCAAGCGAACTGGGTGATGTCAACTGCATTAAACAAGTCTATTTGTTTTAGTGCACGCAGTAAACACACTGTACATAGACTTTAAATGCAATTTGGCGCGCGATGTAGGGTGTAAACTGCAGCACACCTTTCTTAAAATGATGCCCATCGCTTTTAAAGTCCAGTGAAACTCAACACCAGGCACCCTCGAGTCCCGTTTCTGTTCCTAAATGGGTTTATTCAAGCACGTAATGGGATCCCGGCAGCACAACTTTGAGAACTGGGGCCACGGTAAACTTCACCACATGAACTCGGTTTCCAGGGCTATTAAGCTTTTAATTGGAAAATAGCAGATGAAATTTCAAGGTGACGATAATGCCGCATGATGTCTGTGTTTGGCGAGGGGAAGTGGGAGGACAACTCAAATACTAACACAATTATTTACGCTGAAAACACTGCAGAAAATGAATAGACTACACAAAAAAATAAACAATAAAAATCTATTTTTCTCTCTCTCAAAAATAAATATATAAATAAATACATAAAAATACATAAAAAAAATAAAAGGAGAAAAAAAAATATATAGTTGAAATGAAATACTGCAAAAGTATGTAAATATTTATATTTAAATATATGTATTCATATTTATGTAATATATTTTACATTACAAATATTTCATGTAAAATAAAAACATTTATGTTGGTATCAATGTGCATAGATATAATGAATAAAGAGAAATGAAGATGAACACGAAATACCTTTTACACAAATCCTCTAAATGTAAAAGGAGTACAATTCATTTGTTAACAACTATAATGCTTTATTTTTTACAAGTAAAGAGAGTGTTTTTTATTAACTTGTTTAACTTTAGTCTCGTGTGAGACATAAACATTACATGATATAAGCATAAAATTCAAACTAACCAACCAGAATAGAAATAAAGAAATATCTGGCTCTTCTGGAGGTAATTAATGATACAGTATACATATGGTGAAGAAAATTAATGAAGCCAAAGGCCTACAAGTAAAAAAATCAGATTAAGATGTATCTATATACTCATATGGTATCATCTTTCATCTTTCGTCTTCATGACAGTTTTACAGATTAAATCCATTCGGAAGATAATTTTAGTAGCTAGCCCTGTGAAGTATTTCTGGCACACATAGGAGAGAATAGAGAAGGAAAATGTGATGTTGAGAACAAGAGAAACAACACTCCTCCTAAGAGTAATACAGTTATATTACCACTAGTTAAAAATAAAAGAAGTTTTTCAAAACGTGATTTAATTTCTAATGGTGAATGGTTACGATTAGTATGAACATTTTAATAGCAAATGCAATTATCTCAACAATTTACAAATGAGAATAATCATGATTAATCTCAGAAGACACAGTGAGGTTACGGACACAAAAGATGACTTCTTCCTGCCTGTAAGAAGTTCTCAAGTTTCAGCCATTGAGCACTGATATCCACCCTCATCATATGTTTAGTCTAAATATTTGCTATTCATTACAGTTTTGACTGAATACCTTTCTGACACGTAAAATACAAGATACAAAAAACATTAGAAAGACGTAAGAAGTATATTTTTATAGAGTTTGATTTCTACAGAGCAATGCTCTTTTATTTAATTTGATTGCTCTTTTTGTACTTCCTGTCAGTTTTGATTGAGGTTCATAGTGGTAATTATGAATAGACTCAATGTTGAGTCTGTGAGCAGTCTATTAAGAGCCAATCGGCTGCTCTTTCATTGCGGCTCTCTGACAGGCAGCCAATAGTTTCAATGTAGTGAGTAATGACAGGACATCTGTCCAGTATTCTCTCTGTGTAGACAGAGCCTCCAAGGGCACCCAAATCACTGAGACTCTGACAGGGCCCACACCCTCTCCATCTCAACATGAACAAAGGTTGTCTGCCATTATAACCCACTCTAATGGGTTCAATTATTCAACTAAGTGCATCTGAAACTCTTAAGTTAGAACAATAACAAAGAGATTGTCAGTAACTAACTAACAGCTTCATCAAATCAAACTGCTTATTTCTACAGTTACTGTATTA
This sequence comes from Carassius auratus, assembly GCF_003368295.1. Taxonomy (NCBI): domain Eukaryota; kingdom Metazoa; phylum Chordata; class Actinopteri; order Cypriniformes; family Cyprinidae; genus Carassius; species Carassius auratus. Next base: position 11,383,137 of record NC_039272.1, on the reverse strand, counting down.
ATTTACAACCTTTGTGCCTGGGGAAAATGATTTCATATCCATGCGGTTACATTCACAGATACAGGGAAATCTAACATTACCTCACTTTTTAACCAATGGATCCTCTGCAGTGAATGGGTGCCATCAGAATAAGAGTTCAAACAGCTGAAACAGCTAAAAAAACAGACACACAGCAGGACACCATTTTTCTGTAAATATATTTCTAAAGGTGCTATTGTCATGACATCTTCACCAAATGTCAGTAACAACCAAAGTAATCCATACATACAAAGAAAACAAAACCAACTCAAAAATTGTGTAATAAAATGTAATGAGAAAAAGTACTGAACATGCTTACTGAACTTATTTAATACTTCGTACAAAAGCCTTTGATGGCAATGAGAGCTTCAAGACCCCTGCTGAATGGAGAAACTAGTCAGCTCAGGGGTGGTTTGGGCCAATTCTTCCAATCTTGAGGGTTCTGTGGGCCTCTACTATGAACTCTGATCTTTAGTTCTTTCCATAGATTTTCCAAATGATTGGCTGGGCCATTCTGAGATCAGTCTTGCTGAAATGTCCACCCTCATTTAATCTTCATCATCCTGGTAGATGGCAACAGATTTTTCTCAAGAATGTCAATTATATGAAGTTTGCCAGTGCTAAATGCTGAAAAGCAGCCCCACGCCATGATGTTCCCACCTTCAAACTTCACTGTTGGTATGCCATTTCTGAGGTGATGTGCAGTGTCATATGACCTCCGAACATGGTGTGTTATAGCATCCAAAAAATTCTATGTTGATCTCATCTGACCAGACTATATTCCCTGTATTTTACAGGCTTGTCTAGGTTGTGCAGCAAACGTTTGAGCTTCACCAAACTTTTTCTTCAGCAAAAGAGTCTCGTGTGGGGAGTGTACATACAGACCACTGCGGTTGAGTGCATTATTTGTACCTACTAATTCCAGAACTTTCAGAAGCTCTCCACAAATGGTCCTCGGCTGTTGGACAACTCTTCTGATCATTATTTTTACTCTGTCAGAAATCTTGTGAGGAGCACCTGGTCGTGGCCAGTTTATGGTGAAATGATGTATTGCAATCTTTCGGTAACCAGTGCCATCAGTATGTTTTGCAAAAACATGGTTGTGAAGGTCTTTAGAGAGCTCTTTGCTTTAACCCATCACAAGATGTTTCTTGTGTGACACCTTGGTAATGAGAAACATTTTTATAGGCTACCAGTTGGGGCTGAACCAGCGAATATTAATTTCCACTGACTGGGGGCAGGTCTGCTTTCTTATTACTGATAGCTTTCAGCTGGTGTCCTGGCTTTCCATGTTTTTTTGTTTTTTTTTTGCACCTCCCTTTCTGCATGTGTTCAATGCTTTTTCCCCTGTGTCATTCCATTTTATTACACATAGCTTCTCTTCTGTTTTCTTAGTATGTATGGATTCCATGGTTGTTACCAACATCTGGTTAACAGCACCTTTAGAAATATATTTACTGAGAAAAATGATGATGTGTTCAATTCTTATTTTACCCACTGCATTTGTTTAGAACAGTTTTTGCTGGTGCTTTATCTGTGAATATTTATCTAAAGACATTTTCATTGGAGATCATAATATTATGGATTGAGGACTCACAGTTTAGCCATAAGTAAAGTTTTGAAGTTAAAAATGCTTTGATGACTGATGTGTTTATTACAAGATGACAATTCATGGACTGGAGTTGTATTTTTATCATCTGTTTGAGCTCTCATTCTGACGGCACCCATTCACTACAGAGGATCCATTGATGAGCAAGTGATGTAATGCAAAATTTCCCCAAAACACTGACACGTTGGCAAAAAATAAAAATACATAAATAAATAAAAATGCAACCCTAATATTTTACTCAGGCACTATTTCTATTCATCCAAACAGATGGTTGTATGTCAAGTATGGTGATATTTTTGGTTTGGAATTACATCACTGATTTTTGTAAAATATGTAATATTGAATGCTTCAAAACAACAAGCAATCGCATGTTATCCATAAATTTGACTGTCAAGGTTTTATTAATGTTGCAATTTCTATTCTTCTCTCACTGTCCAGTAATCTTCTTTATTAACTTCACAACCCCCTCGAAATAAAATGCATTCAATTCAAATAAATGTATTATTACAGATTAAACCGGGCCTTGTTTCAGACCATACAGTCATCAAACACTTTTATGATGACCTCTTCCTCTCTTAAATCCAAAAGCCCTGACTTAAGAAGATGCAGCTCTAGCACCTGTCCCCCCTCCCCTCCAGTATGCACGGAGACTTTGGGACAGGGACTTTATCTTTCATGCAGCCAGTGTGATTGATGGCACAATAGCAGCTCAAGGAAAACAAATCCACAGACACTTTTCAGGCTGTCGCTGGAACACAAACCTGAAGCAGCAACAGAAGGACACGGTGGCACGGCAGAGCCCAGCGCTGACAGCCTATGATAAAGCGGCCTTCCTTAACTAAACTCATAAAGCACGGGACAATAAAACTCAATCTTCTGTAAAATCCAATTAAGTCATTATCTGACTGATTGTATCTTTAATTGAAAACAGAAGTGACAGTAAATTTCTGTGATATATCAGGATCAATCGATACTGCTGTACAATCTGCTCTCCAGAAGTGATTTATAATGCCGAAGCCATATAGGTAACTCCACATTCTTCTCACTAAAACCACTGGGGGATGAAATTAAGAGTAAGTGCATTTAATAAAAAAACAAAACAAAAAAAAGCAAGATGGTCAGGTTATTGATTACAGCAGATGGGGCAGAATCGAATGTATGTTTTCAGGGTGCAGAGCAAAGAAAATACAAGTTATTTTCATTTCACTTTTTTTTTTTATCATGCGCTCTCAACAGGCATGCCTTGTGAAAGTCAGTCATCAAAAATGACTGAAATTTTATTTCCAGTGAACATGAGACCATATAAACACACAACCACTGCAAATTAGCTTTTTTATTGTTTTATAATCATAACAATAATGAAAATATTTGTAACATCATGGTGTCAGTGAAAAAGAGCTCACCACATCATGAGCAAAACACAACAAGTATGTTAACACAAAACCAGCATCTGGAAAACAAATGAATCAAACTGTGAACTAACAATTGTACAAAAATCTCCAAATCAAAACTGTTTGACTGATTAATATAAGAATATACAGTATGTATATGCCTACAAGATTTTATATTCATTTTAAGAAAAGGGGTACTGAAGTCTCAATTAGCAACTTATTAATACTGAGCTCGATGTAAGTGTAAAACAAATACAGTTGCAAGCATCTTAAATGGCCCTCAACTATAACAAAAAATACAATGTAAAAATTTGATTACACTGAGAAATGTGCAAAATGCATTTAAAATGAATAAGGCTCATTTCTATTGAATCAAAGAACTGAAAAATGTCATCATTTTTAGTTAAACATGCTGCAGTCAAAATATGTCTGCAACAAACCGAGCATAAAAGGATAGACAAAGGTTTGTGTCCCTCTTCTCCTTTACCATTTATATGTGACTTGACTGAGGACACTATCTGTGCCAACACCATTAATATCAAGGGCACAGCTCCATATTATACAAAGAAAGCCCAGAAGAGTACTGAACATTAGCTGGATCCTGCATAGGAACACGGTAGATGCAAATCATCAAAAGTGAAATGATGTTCTTTAGTGATGGCCATAAATAAACAAGCCGTTCACTGTGAGATTGAAGCATAATTTAATAGTATCTCTTCTAACTCAACTCAATGGAGATGCTGGAGAAGAGCTCATATACTCTGCTTCCTAAAGGTCATGGGAAGAAGTTAGAATGTCCATTAGGCCAAGGACAGCAATACTGAGCGCAATAAAGTGGTGTGCTCTGCTTTTTCTTTCACTAGTGTAAAAGAGTGGAAACAAATCATTCTAATCATTAAAAACTGCAGCATTAGCAATCAAAAAGTATGAAACATAACCAGCCTTGTAAACTGTACGTCTAATCCTTGAGAAACTAAGAGTAAACCAACCCATGTCTATAAAAATCTTGAAAAGTTGAAAAACACAACAATGATCAACCTGATCAGTAGGAACTACAAACTGTTGAACGATAAGCTAGGGTTTGCTTTAAGAATCATAATACTTTGAGTTAAAATACAGAAACAATTCAATGAGATGGGAGATTGGTGCAGGTGAGGGTTTTTCATTTGGTTTGCCCCTCGATGATGGAGTCGACAGAGAAGGTTCCAGACTCGGAGCTGCTCTCACACTCCAGCCTGTTCTCAGCGTTGATCATTGAGCTGATGGACACTGTCTCTTGAGATCCATCAGAGAAAACTGAAATCAGATGGATCACAACACAAACTATTTTTTTTTTTTTGTTAATCAGTGAAGAACGTTTGTGCCACAGCATAATCTGATTATAGCATCTGTGATGCATGAAACCTGAAGCATGCATGTAACATGAGCGTTTGGTTCCTGACATATTCACATTTACTGACAAAGTACAATGGTGCCATGGAGTATTTGGACACTTGAGCCACACATAAAAATGTTTGAATGTCTTTGGATTAGAAACAAAATATCAAGCCAAGCGGCATTTATCTCAATGTTAAGGTATAAACAACAATAAACAATAGATCTGAAAATACACCTGGGCTTACTCCAGTGTGAACTTGAGGGCAACGCTGCATTTATTTGATGGAAACTTTATTATTATTTAATTATTACAATTTAATGTATTTAAATATACTAAATAACAATCTATTACTGTGATGCGATACTCCTATGCTGATTTAATGTTCAATGAACAACATTACACTCAACATTATAATGGAAAATAGTTGTGCTGCTTAATATTTTGTGGAAAATGTTCTCAATTCTTCAACCAAAATAAAATTCAGAAGAACAGATTTTACTTTGAACAAAAATCTTTTATAGCATTGTTTAAGTCTTACTGTCACTTTTGAGCAATTGAATGGATCCATGCTGAATAAATGTATTAATTTCTTTAAAACAAACCCCAGACTTTTGAACTGTAATGTACGTCCAATAACAACCATTTTGAAAGCAGATGGTTAAAATAATAGTAAAAACAGCTCAGAAATATACATTAGTGTCCAAAGATGTTGGAGGCCATTGTATTTAAAAGTTACTTTTATCAACTTACCATTTTAAGTTTTGCCAACAAACAATATCTGAACAAGCTGAATCTTTGAACAGAACACAATGTTAGTGTAGAAAGAGTAATGTTGAAGCATTATCTTGAGATTATCAGCTTCTCCAGTTAAACCAAACAGCAACTATTAACTGTATGAGCAGTGCTGTCAGCTCTCCACAAGACAGAGTAAAGACAGTGCTTTTATGAATCACACACTGCAGTGTTTTGGCTACTTTGGCAAACTCACTCAAGCTGAAGATACGTGTACTAAAGCAGACAGCCTGCTGAGTGAGCACATGACTATTGAGCAAATATAGCGCAGGACAAGTCTGTACTGCCCTGACTTTCTCGTGTGCGCACAACAAAAAACAGCACCATATTAATGTAAATATGAAATATAAATATCGCATTAAATAAACCCCCGATAGTTACTGGTTTACACTGGATTACCATCATCTGCTTAAATAAATGACTTTATGTAAAACCGAAACACTAGCAGTTATAGTTCCCTATAAACACACATGGTGGTTTGTGCATTGAACCAGGTCACCGCTCATCTCAATATACAGATGATTCTAATACATTACAGTCTCTACCGAGTCTATCAAAGTTATGAGTGTCAGGAGGGCGACACGCAAATCCTGTTCATCTGCTTCCCTGACCTTCATCACCTGAGAAAAGGAGCATAAAGGATCTTACTGTGCCTCTCATCCCTACCTGCCCTCCCTCTTTTCCATCTGCCTCTCCTCCTTCTCGCTGCTCTGGCGTGGAGGTAATTAAGGGGTGCTGGCCAAAAGGAGTAATTTCTCTCCTCATTAACTTCCTGATTGGTTTCAGGCTACAAACTTTGTGCTCTGCCCGCAGTTTGTCACCAATTCCAAACTGGCCAATCGTTAATACTAATGTTTGTGTAGCTAAACTGCGCCGGCGCTCTGTAAAACAATAATACATGGAGTGAGAGGGAAAGAGGAGGGGCTGGAATTAGCCATGGCTGTGTTAATTCTGAGGGAGTTCATCAGAGGGAAATCTATGGAGTAATTAAAGGGAAGATCTCGCGGGTGAGTGGACAGGTCGTTTGTAGGGACGGTAAATCAGCTGTGGGGTTGTTTGGCAAGCGGACATGTTCTGTGTCATGGCTTCGTTGCCTTTGATTATCATTGCATTAGCGCTTAATATAAACTAATGTCAGACCAGCCATAAACACTCTGTTATACAGACAATCAGGCCTTTAAATATGCAGGTAAAACCAAACAATAATGAAACAAGTAAATGGATTTCCTTGACTTGTAAAATACAGCATGCAGTATATTCATTATTGTATTATGACTCATAAGAAATATCTCTCAAACTAATACATTTTTTTACACCATCCTGTTGAAAATAAATAAATAAATAAAAGAACCAGGCTAATTTAGGCGCTGGTCTTCCAGGCTGGTTTTAAGAGAGGTTTTACGTACTTTACAGCTGGCTGCTTAGACCATTTTAAACCAGCTAAAACCAGCTTAAACAGAATCGTTTCAGCATAGCACATATTTCATAAGAATAACATTTATTATAAAACCTCCACAAAGTTGCCAAACAAGACATTTCCTAAACATTGGCAGTAACACAATAATTACCAAAAATCACATGTCTGTCAAGTCCAAAACAGTATTGAAACAAGAGAGGATTTACTTTTCTGTATGCCCAAAAAAAAAGCTTATTCTCCCATCTGAACTTTTGCCCTAGTCACCCTTGTTCGACTGCCTATCTTAGATTTCCAAACTATTAAACAGTCTTTGTATAGTTTAACAAAAGGAAGCTTAAAAAAAAAAAAAAAAAGAGCATGAAAAGGGGAGGGGAACCGGTGAAAGAAGCTCAATCATTTCAGGCAGTTTGGAAAAAGTGAACAAAAGCCCAGAAGTGAGAGAAGATGGTAATTCAGGGTTGATCTATCGTGGATAAGCGCTTTCCTTTCCTTTCCTTTCTACAACTCATATACTGCCAGCGCTAGGCCATGAGGGTCCAATAATGCCCGCACTTAGATAAACACACAGAGTTGCACAGAGATAACACATACAGGCGCTCACACACACACACACACACACAGGCATACATGCTCAAACATGTACAAAGATGCACCCACACACACGTGCTTACATTTGATTAAAAATATAAATAATAGTTCATTGTATCAGTCTTAAACACAGTTGAATCAGTATGAAAATCAGTCTAAACAGAGTTAAGATATTAGATTAAGATATTAAGATTAGATTGGATTAAGATATTAGCAGGTAGGTAGTTGTGATTTTAAAGCCATATCAGCTAACTAGGCTATTTTAAATTTTGTTAACCAATTACGTAACAGATGCATAAATGCAACATGATAAAATTAATTAAAATAACATAAGGTGTTTAAAATTCAAAAACAACTACTAGATCATTAAACAAGTTCTTAAGATAACTTACTATCGAAAGAAAATTCAGCTATTTGTATTAGAGACAAAGTTGTGTAACAAGACACGTTTAAGATAAAAGGAGGGCTGATATTAGAGACTTTTTATTTAACAATATTATTAGATATTGGATATTTAAATGAACATGCTCATTCATTCATACTTTGGCATTTTATGCTTAATTGTTTAATAACACTAATAGTGGACTGTTAAATTTAATCTTTAGGCATTTATCTCGATATTTCATACTGCACATGATCAAATATAATGATAAATATAAAACAACTTGAGTTTTGTTTTTTTATTTTCTTATTTTGACAAAATAGTATAGAAGTGTAATAGCAGTCATTTAGTGGTTATTAGCCATAAAGTTATCGTTTTTTTCAGTGAGAACTGTAATATCAGTGCATCCCTATGCTACAGTATGTAACCATTTGCCATTCACGTGACGCAAACTCCTAACCTTGCCTGGTGGACTTGGGAGTGCTTCATTTGGAAAACCACTTTGACAATAACCTAACAGACCAAACTCTGGCTTGCACCAAAAGCTATGAGCACTCTCAGAAACAAACACTCACATCTGTACGACATGACCTGACTGAAGATGTGCTGGAGGGAGATGGAGCTCCCTCAAGGAATGACATGCACGTCTCTCTCAATCATTAGAGTCGTGGCAGGACTTAATGGCGCAGAAAACACAGGCCTACAGCAAGGCGGCGGCACTTTAAACAGCTGCTGACTCCTCAAAGAGTGAAGAGCCGTGGCTGCTGCAGAGAGACGGATGTTGTTCTTGACGTGGAGCTCTCACTCATAATCACATTGGCACTGGAGTTTGAAGCACTCAAGGGAGGTGAACGCCGAAGCATTTAACACTTAATGACAAACCCAGTGCAAATAAAATTATAATTTATGTGTATATTTCAAAGGTCCTTCAGATTATTATTTTATTATTATCATTATTTTTTTTTTTACTGATGAACTGATCAGTGTGCAATGTGTATTAGATAATGTAAATCAATAAAAAAAAGGATAAGAAATCCAACTAGATTTGAAAGAAAATACGAGTGCTGTTGCGGTTTTATTTGTGCAAAATAAAATAACACTTTATTAAAAATCCTGAAAAGAAAAATGGTTTTTGAAAAAATATTAAGCAGCACATTCATGTAGTTTTTCTTGAATAGAATACCAAATCGATTAATGAAAGATCATGTAAGACTGAAGACTGGAGTTGGCTGCTGAAAATTCAGCTCACATGTGAGTACATCGGACACTTCAGTCCCCATTATCGGTCTATTAGAGATCTGCACGAGTGGCCTGCAACGTCTGACAGGAGGCATCATGCCAGGGTCAGAGGCTAATTAAACACATAAGCACCTCCAGACCTGTATTGTTCCCCAATCTGTCCCCAGACTCAAAGTGTCTCTGAGAGAATTGGCAGGCCCTCCTCCCTGTTAAATCACTGGCACTGATACAGCGCTCTGCCGTCCCTGTAAATGACCTGTCCGTCTCTCCCGGCCTGCGCTCGGTTCCGTCGAAACATTATGGATATACTATAATGACTTGAGACATGGGATCGATGATTTGAGGGATTTTGTGTCATTATCTTTAAAGGAGAGAAAATAATGACAAGTGCAGAATAAGCGTTGCAGGCATCAGTTAGCACAGCTGGGAGGGAGACTGAAGCCCCCCTGGGTGAAATAAATGACTTAATAGATTCAGCTGAATTAACTTGTGGGTTAATTACACTCTGGGTTAAGGATGGATCTGATTGTACTTAGAAAACATTCTGGTCAACAATGACTACCACAAAAAAAACGACATTTTAGACGTGTGTGTAAAATAATTATTTTATGTCCAATTCTCGCTATTAACAAAACATGAATTATGATTTTTTTTTCCTTAATAAACTCCTAATTGTCTGCAGGTTAATAGTCAGCAAAGGTAGTTTAGATTAAGCTGATGTATTTTTATGTTATGTTTAGGTTAACTTTATAAGTACTTATAAACAGCCAATATGTTAATAATAGGCATGCTAATAAGCTACTAGCTTAACTAGTGACTAATTGGTCCCTATATTAAAGTGTTACTAAAACCACAAGCAATGAAAACACAAAATATGCCTTTTAACAATTTAGACAAGGTTCAATAACTAAAGATTCCCATAAAATAAAGCTCTCTGCAGCAACTATGACAGCATGTTTTCATTATATTTAATTTGTTGATAAAAACATCAAATAACTTCTAAAACATCTAGGAAATAAGCCAGTATTAGGTTATTTTCATTTGTAAGTTATTTCTAATATGGTGTCTGATTTATTATTATCAATGATGAAAACAGTATTTTTGTGAAAATCATATAGGTTAAAAGAAAAGCACTTATTTGAAATAGAAATGTTTTGTATCATTATACTCTCAACTGTCAGTCTTAATCAGGCTAATGCATCTTTAAAACAAGTCCCCATAAACTTTTAAAAACTAGTAGTGTAGGCTATATAAACTGAGATTCCAGGCTCTCTTTCACACAGACAGAGTGCTAAAGAGAGCAGAACCTTTGGCAGCAATCATTACCCATTTTATCTCCTCAGTGCCTCGGGCAAGTGTTAATGGAAATGTTGTACAACACATTACAACAGTGCTTGAGCCTGGAGCAGCCAATTACACTGGTATTTAACCAATCCATAGAGAGAAAAGTCTGAGCATTTAGCATCAGCACTGGAGAAGGGAAGACAGCATGACACGGAGGAGTTACTGACGGTGCGGTTAAATAACACTCCAGCCAGAGACTTTGCCTACAGGCCACTGATTCAGCCTTTGATTTACTTGAATGGAACACGTCAGGCTTTACAGATTCCTTTCAAATTGTTTGGAAAGCATTATGTGGCACATTATCCATCCTTGTCATCTCTACTGCTAATATACTTATGGTCAAGATTACAAAAGCTATCAAGTACTTGCTGTGTTTTGTGTGTAGGTGGTGAAAGAGAAAACTTTTCTCCTACTGATCTGCAATAAAAAAAAACTGTCAATAGCCAACATAACAACCATCCAGTCATCCACCTGACATCATACAGCAATTAACCATCTTTCCTTTAAAATCAGCAATACATTTAGTGCATGCAGCTTCTTCTGAACTCTTGTCTTACCCTCAGTCAGTGAAACAGTGTAACAACCAAATAAAGGGACACATGTAACCGCACTTAACCCTGAGAGCACAGGCTTTGCCAGAGTTCAATACATGTTCCAAAGAAAAATAATGCAAACAGGATAGATTAAATGTTAAAAAAATAAAAAAATAAAAAAGCTCCACGGCTTCTCTATCAGATGAAACGTTACACCTCTTCCTGCTCAAGCTCTACCTCTCAATTGTGCTTGAAGCTTGCAGAGAATCATTATTGCACTGTTATTTTGCTTCGAAAGAGAATGAATGAGCTCTTTGATGGCTCCTAGGAGATTTTGTCTTTTCCTGGAACTTTTAATGGGGGGTCTACCACTTCTGAAAACAATATCACATTCTGACTAAGAAGAATGACATGTATTAAATTTGTGGTTTGTAAACAGCATCAGACTGATCAATATATGTCACAAGCACATTAAATATGGTTTCCACAAGTATCGATGTGACTTGAATGTGTAATTAGTTACCAGCAAATAAATATTTGTATTCAAACAAAAGCGTTACTGATTGACAGCAACAAAAAAATTTTAATCTCTAAGAAAAAAGTATTGACGTATGAGTTGATAATGCCAAGGCATGATTTAAAATGTTCAATGGTCTTGAATGAGCATTATGCTACTGTATATCTAAAGGGTTCTAGAAGGTATTTCAAAGAATAGCATGGCATTAGTTATGAGCTAAATAAAACACTATTACCCATAGTGCCATGTAAAAGGTGACGTAGTTGCATATGTTAAATGTATTTACTGTAGTACAGTAACCAAATAAACCTAAATTTCAGCTGACAATAATTTAATTAATATTAATCAATACTTAAGATTGTGCAATTACAATGTAAAAACACCAACTAAAAATGATTATTTTAAATAAAGCACTGCTTTTACAATTTATTCTGAATGCCACATACAATATAATCTTTAAATATGGTTGTTTACAAACAAAAAATGCCCCTGTCTACTCTCTCTAAAGCTATAAACTTTGCCCAGCCTGCAAACAAAACTAACTTTGAATCCTCCAATAATAAACAACGACAGAAAGAAAAAACAGAGCATGAGAGAAAATGGTAAAACCCATAGACTGTCTCGTATAACACTGAAATTCCTACATAACTCACAGCAGGCACATCATCTCACAGGCTGCGCGGCTGCCGCGGGTGGGGGCGGATGCAGGCGGAGGTAAGGCTGCCCTGGCGGGTGATGGAGTGCAGTGTCACCTCCGGCCCAGGCAATTTATGGCGGCGCGCTGCTGACGAGCTTCCAGCAGTAAAGAGCACACAGGGGCGTATTTCACAGCGAGCTGAGCTTTATGAAGAACACTTCGACGCCCCGGCAGGCCGCCGCTCGTGACGGATGGAGAAAGACGCATGACAAGCTTCATCATTGTTTGTAAATCTTAACTTGTTCCCGCTCACTAACCCCAGAGGCAATTTTCCAGAGACAGCTGTGGGGGCCGCTCAGAAAGGACAGCGTCGCACTCCTGAAGGTTATTTGGCCTCATATTTGGCCAACTGATTACCCCAGTGCTAGGGAAAATAAATGCACATCGCACAAGCACTGGAGGCACAGATAGAGTGCAGAGGACTCAAGAGACAAGTCATCTGAAAACCACACTGCACTGTATCTCACTGTAATGTTACTTTAGAAAATAATGAAACTCAAAATCTTGTGATTTACTGAGGTACCTCTTATTAAATATCTCCTAACAGAACAAAGGTTATATAGAACACAACAATTATGGGAACAATATCCATAGTGTGACAGCTAATCAGGTCTGACTGTAAAAGTTGTTGATATGGTACTAAAAATACCATGAGATGTTTAGGGATCGGAGCAAAGAGGGAGTGCAGACTTCATGTAAAGGATCAAACTCGGGTCACAATTGCCTGGATGGTCACTCAGTGTCATCCGGCCATCTTCGCCAATCAAAGGATTGGAAAAGGATGTTCAAAATTATTAGCACAGTTTCATTCACCAAAATAATAAAAATAAAAAAGTCTGTTTATGCTGACTAAAGATTAATTTAGGGTCTCCAAATATTTAAGATGATCCCAGTTCAAGAAATATAGCTACATACATTATACAGGTTAATCTACTGTGTGAAAAATCTAAGTCTAAGTGTGATAAAGACAACAGATGTTGCTGCATTGGTTAACTGTATGGCGCTTCATATGCGCCACAGCAGTTTTAAGGGTTACTGTAATTCACCCAAAAATGAAAATTCTGTCAATTACTCACTCTCTTGTCGTTACAATGACGTAAGACCTTCATTCATCTTTGCAACACAAATTAAGATATTTTTTATTAAATCTAAGATATTTCTGACCCTCTATAGACAACAAGGGTCCTACCACGGTCAAGGCACAGAAACGCTGCAAGTACTTAACAATAAATTAAGTACGCTGTAAATATGTTAAAATAGTCATGCCATAGCCATGTGACATCAGTGGTTCAACCTTAATTTTGCAAAGCTACAAGAATACTTTTTGTGTGCAAAGAAATAAAAATAATGACTTTATATATAATATTAAATATTAGATGTATTCTCATCCATGTTCAGAACATTAATTTAAAATGCATTATAAAAAGGCATGCTGAAAAAAAAACCCTTCTTAAGACTGAAGAAAAACATTTATATAATCTCCCACCCACAACTTTATCGCCATTAGTTTAACATCTCAACCGACATTAATGTGTTTTTTTTTTTTCATTTTCAACTGGCTCAGGGTGCACCACTGTATATATTATTATTATTTTTTTTTTTACATTTTTCTTTTTTAGATCTTAAATTAAATTTGGCATTGCTAAAACAATGGTAACAATTCATAACTCCCTAGTGGATCCCCAGACCCCAAAAACCCTGCATTAGGGTACTGTATAAAGGTACAGGAAACAAATAATAGACCGCAAACTCCTCACTGGGCTCCGAGCAAGTTTGTTTTGGAGATGGGACCACCCAGCATGTAGTCCTTTGCGTATAATGGAACATAACACCCCCTGCAGTGATAGTGGGGGTGACAGACACCCTCATGTTGAAACCACTGGAAATCAGCATGTAGAAATCATTAACAGCCAGGGCAGGTGGCAAGCTTGGAGGTATACGGGAATGGTGGATCACAGAAAGACCATAATCAAACTAAAACGTCATTCAACACTTTTTTGGGGGGGGGGTTCAAAATGGTGCACAGTAAGCCATTACTGTTTTCAAAATCTACAAATAATTTTAAACAGTGTCAGTTAAAGTTGTATAGCTTTACCAAGTGAAAGGTACAGGAAAAATATGAAAATATAATTTATGATTTCTATGTTCTAAGACTGAAGCGCTTAGCACATGGTCCTTGTCTCTTTAAATCTGAAGTCACCAGAACAAATGACTCTCATAAAAGTTTTACCTTTGAATTTATTTATTTTTATCAATTTTACAGTGCCCTTGACTCGGAGTATGAACCTCCCTCAGATGTACTTGCTCACACTGTTGATAATCTCTGGATAAAAGTTTATGGCCCTAAGAGCATGTGTGTGTGTGGGACTGACCTGCTGCTTTGGGTTCAGGGCAGGTGATGGGTGGCACACATGCAGTTGTGCCGAGCCCCTGACTCAGGTAAGAAGAATAGTAGGAGTGTGTTCTGTACTGGGGGGACACGTTATGGCGACCATTTCCATTGGGCATCTGATTCAAAGGGATGTGATTTTGGGAGAGGTGGTGGGAAAAAAAAAGGACAAGTTAAAGCAACACAAAGAATCTCTTCCTATCGACTAAACAGTCAAGAATAAAAATAATAAAAAAAGAATGACATTTTGAAAGTTGCAGGTGCAGACATTCACACAATTTTCAAATTTGTAAATCATGTCAATAAGCAAGGCTCAGCATACCGCAAGGTTTTAATACAGCTTGTCTAATTTCTTCTCTTCAATAAAATAAAAAATAATTTAAATTAACTAGTGACAATGAATGAAGTGATGAACACTCAAAAAAATGGATTTGTGGCACTGTTCGTTTTACACAGATATGTTTTGTTAAAAATACACAAAAATATATTTAGTTTTCCGCCAAAACACAATTGTATTGTGCTTAATCAACTTAAACTGTTTCATTTTCAATTTTACTTAATTATCAATCGTTAAACTAACGTAAAGTGTTTAATTTAAACATAACACTATTCATCACTCACACAAATAAATCACTTAATATTTTGATAATTGAATTGGTTTTTGCTGTTTTTTTATTAATGCACTTCATGTGTTTACAGATTTGTGCAAAATTTGAGACATCCAGAATTACCTTAGGCCCATCAGAATCAACAATCTTTGCCAAACTGGATCCGCACTACAAAACTTATGTAGATGTTTGCATACTGAAGAAGAGTCCTTGGACAAATACTGAAACCCTCTTGGTGCCCACTACACAGGTAAGAACAACTGCACTCAACACAACCTTGTATTAAAACACTATTCTCTCACTGGTCACTGGAAATTGACAAAAGACAGATTGAATAAGATTAGGTTTATTAATACAATAAATACAAAATATGTGGTACTAATATAAACTGACAGATTATGAATGCATTCGCCTCCCAAAAACCATTCATTTTAATGCAAGGCAGGGGTGTCCAGTTCTGATCTAGGAAAGCCAGTGTTGTGTGGAGTTTAGCTCTAACACACCTGCCTGGAACTTCTAGTAATACTTTATTGTTTTAAAATTTCCAAGAACCTTGATAAGCTGGTTCAGGTGTGTTTAAATGGCTAGGTCACCCAAAAATAAACATGTCATTAATTACTCACCCTCATGTATATTTAGTCTGAGCACGCGGACGCACTTCCGGAAAAATCATCCGAAAAAAAGGCCAAAGACCGGCCAATTACCAATAGCATATTTTAAGCAAAAAAAGTCCGGTTTCCGATTGATGGCGGGTCAACCGATGCATCGCTAATATTTTTATGAAAATGCGAGAGATTTCTGAACCTCCATAAAGGCTGCAATGCAACTGAAATTTTCCCAGAGTCATAGTAAGGACATAAGTAAAACAGTTCATGTGACATCAATGCTTCAACCACACGTTTACAAAGCTACAATAAATTTTTTGTACAAAGAAAACAAAAATAGCTATTTTATTTAACAATTCTTCTACAAATCACATATGCCGCCATTATAGACAGTAACAGGAGGCATGAAAATTGCTTTCCTCTGCATGTAAACAAGACTCAGTGCATGCGTGTTCTAGGTCAGCAGCACCATGCGCATTAATTCTTTACGTGCTGTTGATAATGGTGGAAGATGCGATTTGGAGAAGAATTGTTGAATAAAGTCGCTGTTTTGATTTTGTTTGCACAAAAAAGTAGTCTTGTAGCTTTGTAAAATTATGGTTGAACCACTGATGTCACGTGGGCTGTTTTACTGATGTCCTTACTATGTTTCTGGGTCTGGGAACATTCCAGTTCTGTTGTTTACCGTACAGGGTCCAGATGTGTGTACCATTTTCCACTGTAATGTTTGTTAGAATCCCATCTTGACTGCTTGCCTGGATTTCCCATAAGAAGATGAATGACTGACTTTTTTTCATGTAATTTTAGAAAGAAAAAAAAAATGCTTTGTTGAAGTGAGTAACTTTAAATAAAAAATATTGTGTTAAAGTAACTAGAACTAATTGTGTGGAACCACTGTCCATAATTGAAATGAGTAATTTGAAACAAACCTCCTTATGTTGATAGAGTGAAACAAATTTGGCTAGATTGTAATAAATCAAAACATGTTGAGTTAACTTAACCGGTTTAAGTTGAAGCAAAGTGAATAAATTGAGTTGGTTGAACATTACTATTTCACATAGATTCTACCTCATTCAGTTGTGTTGTCACAACACAAGGAGTTTGCATAGGCTAAATTTTGTTGTTTTCATCTTCAGACTAATGAAATTGAAGTATCCAAATGAAGACCCTTATAAGTATGGAGTATATGGTGTTTTTTTTTTTCAAGGTTAATAAATGATTTGTTAAAGTTAATAAACAAGAATTTGAGTTCTCCATCCTTTTAAATACTTTTAGGATACAGACGTTGCCAGCAGTCAGGAGGTGATCCAGAAGACGCGTGGGAATCTATCTGAAGCTGCATCATTGAAGACAGTCCAGCAGAATTTGGAGTTTTAAAGGATACAGTTCTTCAGGACCTATAGCAGTTTACAGTCTGCAAAACCATGTTTCTGGGACTGATATATGGACTGAACTTGACCAATCCTCCTGAATTCAGGTACACATTTAGAATACTGAAGAAGTTATTTCTGGAGCCAGTTACTGTTCCTGGAATAAGGTTTGATTGGTTACCCATGAATGCCAATTAGAAAATGAGTAGTTTGATATTTCTGCTATTTTGTGTAATTTTGTAACATGGTTTCAACTGTATTTAACTTAAATTACTTATTGCTTGTTTAACAAATACACTTTGATCATTTGTGACATCTTGTCTTTTGTCTCATTACAAGACAAATCACACAAAAAATGCTTTGTTGAAGGGGGTAACTTTAAATAGAAAATATTGTGTTAAAGTAACTAGAACTAATTGTGTGGAACCACTGTCCATAATTGAAATTGGTAATTTGAAACAAACCTCCTTATGTTGATAGAGTGAAACAAATTTGGCTAGATTGTAATAAATCAAAACATGTTGAGTTAACTTAACCGGTTTAAGATGAAGCAACGTGAATAAATTGAGTTGGTTGAACATTACTATTTCACATAGATTCTACCTCATTCAGTTGTGTTGTCACAACACAAGGAGTTTGCATAGATTCAAAAAAATCCATTTATGTTATCAAAACACAATTTGGTTGTGTGGAACCACTGTCCATAATTGACTTAAGTAAGTTTAAAGAGTAATTTTTTTTGAGGGAATGCGTATTAATATGAATGCAACAAAGATTTTGTGAGACGGTTCACTTTGCTTCTTTAGTAAAACAAAAAAAAGAAAGAAAAGAAATACACTACTGTTCAAAGTTTGGCGTCAGTGTTTTTTTTTTTAAAGAAATATTTTTATTCTGCAAGGATGCACTAAAATGTTGGTCCAGCTAATTTTCATGTACACTGCAAAATATTAATACTATACAGGGGCTTTACCAATAAGTCTTAATTTAAAGGCTGAACATCCTTTAGAGGCTTTATTGAGTTTTAATTTATTTATATATAATTGGTCAATCTTCTCATCCTCATACAGTCCCTGTTTGAACCAGAAGACATACTTAATCCTATAATTGGACACAAAGTGTATGGCGCCTCAACAGTGATGATCCTAAACCGGGTCTTGAGTTCTGTCTGCACACTGCATGATGCATGTATCAAGTGTTTCATTGCTTCAGTAAAACAGTCTGTACATTCTAGACGTATAAACCTCTAGTCCGAGAAGGAGAAAAAATGGCCAGTATGCGTTATGGTTGACCTCCTGCCTAGATTGCTTTATTTCTCTTTTTCTTTTTCAAAATAAGCTGCAACAAACTGCTCTGGCAAGTTTTCTTCCCTCTTGCTAGAACTTTAAAATAAGCTGTCTACTTGACGGCACAGAGGCCTTAGGGTGTTTTCAATTTCACTTTTATGGAATTTGATTTCTGTCAGCCAGTAATATGTCACCATTTACTGTCCACCCCATCAACTCCTGACAGGTTTATAAACTGTTATTTAAACAACGTCAGCCTCTTGTATTGCCTATGACAAATATAATACAAACTGAACTGAATCTATTCAACAGTACCCCACCAATACATACATAAAAAATAAAACAGAGGGGGGAGGGGGGTGCACGAAATATGTGCCCAAAATGTTTGTTATGCTCCTCAACTATTTCCTGCCTTTTCTATGCCACTCTTAAACTACCATAACACTTATATCAAAATAAGTCCAAGTGGAACAAAATTCATGCATCATTCAAACTCATTCCCTGTGATTCCGATCTCTATCTCAGGTATGAGCGTATCTAGGCAAAATCTGGTAACACTGCATAGTGCTTGCTTAGTACAGCTTCAGCAGTTTAAAAGCGCATGATGATTACCAATTCATGTAATAAAAAACTGCCCACAAAATGACCAGGCCTGCTAGAGTCGTGCTACCTCTGCTGTTGGATCCAGAGCAGCCTCATTAATATGGGCTGGCTGGAGTCCTTTACCTCCCTGAGTGAGCTCTTATCTGGCACCATCAGCTGTCTGGATCCTCTACGCAACCCTCATATTTTCATTCTCCACCTGCAGTGCAGCGGAGCCCCACTCGCTGGAGGTGGGAGAGGGCGGGAGATGGACACACTAAGATAAAAGCCAGATGATCTCTCCCTTATCAAATGAACCCTAATAAAGAGAAGAAGCTATGATGGAAAGTTTCATGGAACAAGTTTTGATTTTGTAAACATAAGATAGAATACATCATAATCAACATCCTACCAAAAACTATGAAGTTTCTGGATAACAAAACAGCCTGATGGAAAGAGAAATCCTTCTTAAGTGATGCAACCTAAATCACAATAACATCTTTCTTACAGATTCATCGTTCTTGCAGAAACAAAGACCTCATGCTTCATGCTTCTATTGACTACCAGATTTTTCATAACATCATCTATTTTTTGAATTATAATGTATGAGTTTTTCAATCATGGACATCACAAATTTCCTTGAGGTAATTCCATTTGACGAGAACCTGAACTACTGTAACCTTCAAATCCAAATATATAATAATCCAATACAAGTGAATTTGCATTGTCTTTGATTTGATGAACAAACTAATGAAAACATTTTTTTAAAAACATTTTTAAACGGCTCCTTTACTTTTTAATGACAATTTTATTAAACTACTGAAGCTAAACAACCATAACGTACTTAAACTATTTAAGAATTTGAGCTTTTACATGGGAGATTTTTTTCTTCTGCTACAACAACTTTTAATGCTCCACAAAAAAGGCAAAATTAAATTTGGTTACACTTTATTTTAAGGTGTCCTTGTTACAGTGTAAGTATACATTTAAGTACTAGTAATATCATTAATATATGGTTAGGGTTAGGATTTGGTCTAGGGTTACTTGCATGTAATTATGCATAATTCATTGTTATTATAATAGTAAGCGCAAGTAACGCATATAACAAGGACAGCTTAAAATAAAGGTGTTACCTGAATTTTAATTCAGTAATGAGAAACGTTTAGAAAATAAGAGCTGTGTTTAGTATCTGTGCAACCAGCCATTTTTTTAAAATGTATTTTTAATCATAATGATGGTCACACAAATAAAACTTGCTGAAGTTAAATACATTAACTTTCTTTTTTTTTTTTCAAAAGCTAAAGAAAAAGCTAGACAACAACAACAAACTAAGAAAAAACTGTTTTCTATAAAACACCAAAAGAATCATAGCATATTTCCTACATTTGTCTTTCAAATGGTCAAATTCTGGCAATGGGAGATCAGAATTAAAGCTGAAGAGCTGTATCTTCATATGAGCAGTATCATTAACCTTTGCAATTCAAACCCTGGGACGCACTAAAAAGATGGAGGCGGTGACCCTGGAGCAATATGTCGCCATCAGGGTCCCAACTGCACAAATATGCTAAAATATGGCCCCATCACTGACTTAACACTCAGGAATGACTCCCTGGAGAAATATAGATTTAATTTACTTCACACTTGAGTAGATCAGATTTGATACAATGAGGATACTTTGCCATATAAATCAGAGTCTGTATAAACAGGGTGATCTCCATATGAAAATCATATGTCATGGTATGAAGACTCTTTCTAATGTCAGTGGGTGATGGGAGATTAATAAAGGCTTGTAAAACTGTTGCAATGCGATGATGGTATATCAAAGTTGAACGGGCCATGACTTTGATGATATCCTCAATTTCATGCTGTCCAGTTTGATATCTTCTAACAGTCATCTTCAAACTTGTGCAGCATGGTCTGATGCAGACAACATCCACACTGGAGGGCTGCTGCCAGGACAGATTCATGTGCTTGGACTCAGAATTGCATGGTTTGCATCTGACTCTGAGAGAGACTGATGATTATTTTGCAGTACAGTACATCTGATTATACACTGGTGTAAATCTTTAACCATACACTTAAAATATGTTAATGTATCTATCATCACAAACTGAAACCCCTACCCACTTATTTTGCTGCTAATTTGTGACACTGACCCCATATACCATTTGTACAAAAGATTAGATTTTCTTTAAAAGTTTTAAAATTTCATCTTGTACTGTACACTTATGCTCAGCAAAGATGGATTTATTTGATCAAAACTACAATAAAAACTGTAATAATGTGAAATATTATTAAAATTTAAAATAAACGTTTTCCATTTTAAAATGTAATTCATTTTGCCTATGTAATTCATTTGTTGCCTAACAAAGCTACATTTTCACCAGTCATTATGACAGTCTTCATTGTAAACATTATTGGTCAGAAATCAACCTAATATGCTGATTTGGTGCTCGAAGAACATATTTTATTATTCTCATTCATTTTAAACAAATCTTCTGTAATATTATGTCTTTACTGTCACTTTTGATAAACTCATCCTTGCTGTGTGTGTGTATATATATATATATATATATATATATATATATATATATATATATATATATATATATATATATATATATATATGTGTGTGTGTGTGTGTGTGTGTGTGTGTGTGTGTGTTATACACACACACACATATATATTACACACAGGTGCTGGTCATATAATTAGAATATCATCAAAAAGTTGATTTATTTCACTAATAACATTCAAAAAGTGAAACTTGTATATTATATTCATTCATTACACAGACTGATATAGTTAAATTTTTTATTTATTTTAATTTTGATGATTATAACTGACAACTAAGGAAAATCCCAAATTCATCATCTAAGAAAATTAGAATATTGTGAAAATGTTCAATATTGAAGACACCTGGTGCCACACTCTAATCAGTTAATTAACTCAAAAGACCTGCAAAGGCCTTTAAAGGGTCTCTCAGTCTAGTTCTGTAGGCTACACAATCATGGGGAAGACTGCTGACTTGACAGTTGTCCAAAAGACGACTATTGACACCTTGTACAGGGAGGGCAAGACACAAATGGTCATTGCAAAAGAGGCTGGCTGTTTACAGAACTCTGTGTCCAAGGACATTAAAGCCCCTTTCACGCTGCACGTTGGACCCGGAAAATTGCCGGAACATTGCCGGGTCTCATTCTGTGTGAAAGCAAACACATCCCAGGATCGATGCGGGGATTGATGCCAGGTCGGGGACCTAGTAACATTGCCGGGTTTAGTCCCAGAACAAGCTCTGTGTGAACAAAAGCAAAAACTAATGCAGTGTTGTAGTGATGACCCACGTTATCGTGCAACTCTTTTACCAGGTGTTTTGAAGGCAGATCAATGTTTGCGAATCTTTATGGGACCTTTACGGGTTGTGTGTGACACACACACACATATACCGGGTAATCACTGGCAGTGTGAAAGTGCAAAATCTAGTGGCCCGGGAACAATTGCCAGGACACATTACCTATGTATTTGCCGGAATTGCAGTGTGAAAGGGGCTTTATAGAAAGGCGAAGGGAAGGAAAAGATGTGGTCCAAAAAAAGTGTACAAGCAGTAGGGATAACCGTACCCTGGAGAAGATTATGAAACAAAACCCATTCAAAAATGTGGGGGAGATTCACAAAGCGTGGACTGCTGCTGGAGTCAGTGCTTCAAGAACAAATAAGCACAGACGTATTCAAGACATGGGTTTCAGCGGTCGCATTCCTTGTGTCAAGCCACTCAGCGTCAGAAGCATCTAAAGACAAAAAGGACTGAACTGCTGCTGAGTGGTCCAAAGTTATGTTCTCTGATGAAAGTAAATTTTGCATTTCCTTTGGAAATTTAGAGCACTTCATGCTTCCTGCTGCTGACCAACTTTATGGAGATGTAGATTTCATTTTACAACAGCACTTGGCACCTTGCCAAAGCTACCAGTACCTGGTTTAAGGACCTTGGTGTCCCTGTTCTTAATTGCCCAGCAAACTCGCCTGACCTTAACCCCATAGAAAATCTATGGGGTATTGTGAAGAGGAAGATGCGATACACCAGACCCAAGAATGCAGAAGAGCTGAAGGCCACTATCAGAGCAACCAGGGCTCTCAAAACACCTGAGCAGTGCCACAGACTAATCGACTCCATGCCACGCCGCATTGCTGCAGTAATTCAGGCAAAAGGAGCCCCAACTGAGTATTGAGTGCTGTACATAATCATATTTTTCATGTTCATACTTTTCAGTTTGCCATGGTTTCTAAAAATCCTTTCTTTGTATTGGTCTTAATTAATATTCACAAGCTAGTTTTAAAATAATATTTTACTGCCTGAAGAGTGAGAGTGTGTCAATGCCTTATCAGCATGATGAGAAACCTAAAATTTCATTTAGGATTAGGATTTTTTTTTTATATATATATATATATATATATATGATAGTAAACTAACAAAAACATATATTACTGATATTATAAACAACAACAGTCCAAATAATTAAAAGCAGCAAATAACTAGACTTGGCTATATCAGTCGTCTTGTGATAGTTAGCTATACAACAAGGATAAGGGTTAAAAAACCTCCAATGACAGAATTAGTTGCGGTTCCGGCTGAGGGGAGCAGAGAAATGTAAACATCATGTTAGAGGTGTAGCGTGCATGAAAGCCCCACACCTTCCTGCTGTGTTTGGCCAGTGGCGTGGAACGATGGCACAGGTATTATCACTGTACACCGAGGACAGAAGCTCACTATGGCCTGCCAACTTCAACAAGCCAGACGGGTCCAATGACAGCGGCCCCTATCAACACTGCTGCAACACACTTAATCACCTTATTACCACGGCCTGGGCTACATGGGACGCAGACTGGGTGAGTGTGGAGGTGTGTGCACCATGCTGGCGTTCACACGGATGTTTTCTAGAGTGCTAGTGTGGGGTACTGTATGTTTGAAGGGTTGGTTTGAAGATACTATATAGTAGGGGATTGAGTTTGGGGTCAGTAGATTAATTCAAAACAAAATGTAAATCATTTTTGGAAGTATGATAAAAAAAAAAAAATCTTTGTCATGAACAGTTCCTGTTACTTTTACCATTAAACAACACATTTTATAGTTAAAAAGTACCACAGCTAACGTGTAAGAAATAATATTTAAGAAATCTAAATTATAAAACAGTATGAACCATACTTTTCATCTAATGTAATGCCAGAACTATAAGATATGTAACTTTTAGCAGGAGAAAGGCAATGTTATTTTCAGTGCATAATTCTGATACTAAAAAAATTTATTGAAGTAATGCATCACATGTGTAACTACTATAAACATTTACATGCACAGTAAAGTTCAAAAGGGCCTGGGGATCTTACAAATAGCAGGTTTGCTACTAATACTATTATTATTATTATTGCACCTAATGTGTTTATGTATTAAAGTGGTAGTTCACCAACAATTTTTTTTTAAATAAATAACATTCTGGAAAAAAAAAGGAAATATTGATCATTATAAGACGACATTGGTATAAAAATAGGTAACAATTTACTTTAAGGTGTCCTTGTTTCACATTACTTTAAATATAAAATAAGACTTTGTTATTCTTCGAAACCCAAATTAAGATATTTTGGAACAACTTCAGGGTGATAAAATAATGACAGAATCAAAATCAAAATAATAATAATAATAATAATATGTATTATTAGCATATAATGGTGGTACAAATTAGCATCAAATAAATGTATAACATTAATTTAAAAACTGAAAAGGGGTACTTAATTGCACTTGACATGAGGAGCATGTCCATTCACCTGGTATTGCTGGTAGTTGTACAGGTTGCTATAATAGGATGAGTATGGTGTGGGCTGGTAGAGGTTGTAATAGGAGGCATCCACCATCAGGTCAGACGTGCCGTCAGTGTGCCCTCTGCTGGTCACTGCAGGGCTTACAGCCAG
Source organism: Carassius auratus (assembly GCF_003368295.1). Lineage (NCBI taxonomy): Eukaryota > Metazoa > Chordata > Actinopteri > Cypriniformes > Cyprinidae > Carassius > Carassius auratus. The sequence continues at coordinate 11,358,437 of NC_039272.1, read as the reverse complement.
CATCGAACGGCTCCCTGAAACATTGGACAAATAGGTGAAAATGAGAGCTCTTCTCTGGCAAGATCATCAGCTTTAGTCTTATGCCTTAAAATGAGAAGACATATTTAGCAAATTTGCGAAATTGGAAATTATATAAGTTATATTATTCAGCTATACAAATTAATAAACACACCTTCGCTAGAAATATGACAAAAAAAAAAAAAAACACTAGAATATGAAAATAACTTTCACTGCTGTCTGATCACACTGCAAAAGACCCTGATGTTCTTCATGAGTATTTTTGTCTTGTTTTTCAGAGCAAATGTCTACAATTTCTTACATTAAGATAGAGATACATTTACTAGAGAAGCAAAGTGACAAAAATAAAAGTCTTGTTTTATAAGAAATTGATCAAAAATAAGTTTGACTAAACCAAGAACAGAAAAATTGACCTAATTTTAATTTAATTTTACCCCATAGACAGTAGATAGTTTTGGTTTGAAGCATAAAATAAAATCATTCACTTTGTTCATATTCTCTGACAACAAACCTCATCTATTGTGCATTTGCAAGGCATAAAACATGTATATGGTCAACAAATGCAGAACACTTTAGTGTTTTAAGTGAAAGTGATAGCAGATTCACAGTAATATAAGAAGTTACTTTGTGTATTACAGATGGCTCAGCATGTGTGTTATGCAATGTCACTTTATCTCTGACGACAATAACTGAAAACCTCCAGTAACTCCTGTTTCATCTGTAAGCAACCAAAGAGCTCAGAACAATTACAGAGCATATGTAGCCTTGACCTGTCCTGATAGCCAAACTCCTTCTTCAGTGCTATCAGAGCACTAGGAACAGGATGTCTCTCGTGTTCATTGAACACAACAGCCCTCCGTGGATATGGTCTGGCATGGCACAATGGCCATCTATGCTGAGAGCCTCCCCTCCCCTCATATGAGCATGGAGGTGCACCTCACTGACTGTACAGATATTCTGAGGAGGGCAGCAGAATGGAGAATCATGGGATGGGTACAAGATGTCCATGGTCACGGATCCTTTCATTTTTTTATCTGCCACTTACAGTCATGGACAGTTCAGGAGGTCAAGAAGAGGTGCTTATCTCTTCATTTTCTCATGGTCAAGCAACAGAGACCTGATTCACAGAAACTTCAAGTTGAATTTAGGTTTTATTTTAATAAAAGAGGGTGTAAATTGATGGACAAATAATGAGCATGAAAAAATACTGAAGGTCACTGTAATGAAACACCAGATGCTATGCAAGGACATATCACACACAGTAAAACAAAAGCTTATTTATTCCACAAAAAGGGGAAGTACACATTTTTTTTATCTTTATCAGGCATTTATGATAACATAATTTGATGAAATTTATTTCAAAAGAAAACTCAGAATTCTAAATAAAAAGTATGCTAAAGGTTAGCATTTTTTTGCTTCAGTTAATACCACAGGGTTAATTTTCTTTTAAAATGATAGCAATTTGGGTACCTTTTATCTACAAAAATCTAATGAATATCTATATTATATAAATAATAGTAGATAAAAGCTGTCTTACAACATATCTGTAATTAAAATGTATTACACGCTATTTATTGGCTTTTCAGTAGAAACCATTATCAAAGTTATTAAACAATGTATAGAAAAATGTTTCAGCAAATTGATATTAATTAACTGAACAATGAAATTAATTAAGTTCCATAAAATCACAACATAAACTATACAGCTGTGGTCAAAAGTTTACATGCACCTTGAGTAATCTATAAAATGTTAATAATTTTAACAAAATAAGATTGCATGCGTTTCTTTACTTCGGTCCTCAAAAGACATAATAGAATAGATGTTTACATAGCCCACAAGACAAAATAATTGAATTCATAAAAATGGTTTAAATATGCTGGATTGCCCCTATTGTTTTGTAAAAATAATAAACATCTTTGCAGATTCTGCAAGGCGTACATAAAATTGTGACACAGCTGTAACCTGTGACAATTTTTTTCCCAAGCTGACATTCACAAAAGATGCCCTTACAGTTAAAAGTTCAATCTGTCTTGGTAATATAGTTGACTCTTGTCAAAATATCTGACTTGTTACCCAATTAATTAACCTAAATTAATTTCAAAATAATGTTTTTACAATTTATTTGAAACACGTATAGTGTAAACATCCAGTTCTAGAGGAAATACACGTGTGTAAACTGGATGTTTGAGTAAACTGTGTTTTTTAATCAAATGAATGCGGTTTCCTCACCTAGATTGGTGGGAGAGGCTGTAGCACTGCTGGAGGTGGGCGACGGTGGTTCTGAGGTGATATTAAACACATCATCACCAGATGCCTCGTTTTTCACCATAGTGTCTGGATCGGACAGGTTAACAGGACTGCAAATGCCCAGCTCTTCCTCCTGGGCCTGCTGCCTCCGTAACGCCACCTACGTTACCACGACAAACAGTCACCTCAAGGCCTCAAACGCCCGAGTCACTTCATTCTCTACTTTATAAAAGTTTATAATATGTTTATAATATGTTTACACCTAAATAAATAAATATCAATAAATTAAATCGAATAAATTGGATGTTTTTCTACCGTCAGCCTTATTTCTGAGAAGAAGAAAAAAATCTCGCCAAGGCGCCAAACTGCAGCTAACGTTAGCTGAAAAACAATGTAACTAGCTACAAAACGTTACTATGATTGTAAACAATTTATCCTTATTATTGTAGCAAACAATCCAATTATTTGTAAACTAGACTGTAAACATGGCTAAAACATACGGTAGTTTTTCTTTAAGTAAAACAATTAATTAAAAACAAAAGGGTTGGCAAGGTATGAAACATGAAGTAGTTTTACTTTAAAATTTATAAACCAGTAACTTTAAGCTAAACAGTGAATTTATAGCACAAGAGAGCGGGAGATACAATGAACGCTGAATAAACAAATAAATAAAATAAAAAGAGACTATAGCTGGAGTCGCATCCCGTCGAGGGTGGCTAGCGTAACGTTACCTGTGCTGCCATGACCCGCTGTCTTTCAGCGATCAGTCTGCATTTCTGACACTGGCAGTCTCTCCAGTTGCAGAAGCGTTTGTGGCCCTTCAGTGGGGACACGAAGCCGTGGTTCCTGCAGCGAGAACACTTCGGCATACGAGACGGTTTCCTGACAGACAGCGAGCCGTTATTCTGCTCTTCCTCGCTCATGATGATGATAACGGTGATGCTGCAGCTTAGAATGCGTCACGCCAGCCGGCTGTAAAGCGCTTATAAAGGCAGGGCAGAGCTCTGAGGTTTGATACTCAAGTTTGGCGCGAGGAACCTGTGCATTCCAGCGCTCGTGGGAGATGATGTCCAGTTTCTCCCACTCAGACTAAGTGAATGCCAAACTGTCTCATGAAATCATGCTTCAAAAGACACAAAACAAAATGAGAGCATAAAAGGTGTTTATATTTTAGAATAAGATTTGTGTAATAAGTGAAAGGGTGTCAGATTTGATATGGGCTCCAGTCAGTTGTTGGCATTTAGGTATCAAAAGTGACGCAAAGAAGAAAAAAATACGTGATTATTTACACATAAATAAACAGCAATATATAAGTTCTATGGGCCAAAATAAATAATAATATATTTTTTTATTATTATTATTTTATATTCAACATTTTCTGTATCTTATCAGGTTTATATACACAAGTACTTTGGTTTTGGGAAGAAAAAAAAAATATATATATTAAATAAGATTATTAGATCAAATTAGATTAGATTAAATTAGATAAAATGTTCGATATTAAATTGTCAAAAAGGCATGTATACATTTAATGTATACAATTACATTTTCAACTCAATATTTCCTATTTTAATAACCATGCCTAACAAGGAAGAGTTCAAGCCAGTGTGTCAAAATATGTAAGAAATATACATTAGCTGTTGATTCCAGTAGAGGGAGACATTGCACTATTGACCTTTAAGCAAGTGGATTAAGTGAAAGAAGAGTTTCAATAGCAATGTCATCTTAGTACTTTATTATAAAGTTATTGGCTACTAGTTATTTGTTATTTTGTTTGTGACTACATGAAAAGTCACATATTAGAGCTACGACATACGTTTATTACATGAAGGCCAGTCAAAGCTACTGCATCCACTTATCTCAAACATACAATATATACAAAGTACAATAATTTCAAATAAAAACTTTTAATAGGTACATATATAACTTCATGTTACAAAATAAATCTGAACTGTCCTAAATACTGTGATTTTTAAATAGATAAAATGGCAAGTATAAAAGACTTTTCCAAATCTAGAAATATGTGTTGTGAGTCTGTGGTTCAACCTCTGTTACCCGGGGATTTGATGGAGGCAAAAAGATTTAAACCCCAAAGGCTGAACATATTGGGCAGCATATACATGGTTCAAATAAAGCTTATTGACAGGCAACATTGGCCACATCTTGGAATTATAAATTACTGATTATTAAAAAAAAAAAAACTTTAGCTTTAGACCATTCAAAGGAGGGAGAATACAAAGATATATCCATATATTTAAACATTTATATGAGAATAACAATATTCTAAAGGCAACTCCATAGCCACTTTCCAGTTGACGTCTAGCTCTGACATTATGCTGGTGATTTCAGGCAGAAGAATACTTTCTGAATACATTCAGGGTGAGTACATATTTGAGGTCTTTTAAGGGACTGACTCTTAGCTAGCAAGTCCATTTGTATTATAATCTAAAAGCCAAGGAGAAAGACATAACTCAGGAGAAGTTTGAAGAAAGTGCTCAGTATTAATTGCCTACTATCCATTAGTTGAGCTTTGGAGTAAGTTTTCAGCTGTAGATTTGGTTTCTAGCTGATGATAATGGTAGGCATGGCAGAACCTGAATAAATAGCAGCTCAGGCAGGGTGGGGTAGAAGCTCTACGATCAAACATGTCCTTTCCTTGTAGGACTGGGTGAAGTTTTCCTCCCAAGTCGAGGCGTACCCTGTGAACAGATGACAGACATAAAAGATATGATTTACAGGAAACGGAGCCAAACATGAGTCAGTTGCAAAATCCACAGCTATTGTAATAGGCCTCCTTCTAACTTTCAACTCTGCTTATTACTAAATAAATTATCCACTGAAACAGTCCAATTTATTAAAAAAATTAAATTAAACCACAAAAAAAACAAAAAAAACACTAATCAACACAAGGTACAAATAGATCAAATGAATGCACTGTATATCAGCTGTATGTGAACTGTGGTCACTCACTGGTGATTGAGCTTTGGAGAAGTTCATATGGGCATACAGCAGCACTGCTATGTCCTTATGACCTGCTTCCAGAGCAATAGACAGGGCATTGCTCTCATCCTAGAGCCAAGAGAGCAAACATACAAATGGCAAACACCTTATTAGCCTTACTTGCTTTCTGATTAACAACAGCAGTATCTACTATGAGAAATGAGTGGAACACATTACATAAATATACTTCATGTTCATTACACGCATTTGGTGGACTATCTAGGTTAAACTGAGACTCTGCTCACTCACATTATCGCTGAGTGTGGCGTCGCAGCCCGGCTGAGCCAGCAGGAGCTTGACTATCTCAACGTGGCCGTGTTCACTAGCACACATAAGTGCGGTCGAGCCCTCATCATCCTGGATGTTGACGTCTGCACCGCAGGCGAGCAGAGCCTTCACCATGTCCATTCTGCCATGACTGACAGCCAGCATCAGCCCTGTCTGACCAGCCTGGACTCCCAGTCAATGAGATCAGTTTAGAGACTTCAAAAGTAACAGACTACTGCCTCAAAAGCCAATAATCTAGTTTAATGCTAATTTATACTAATTATACTATTTTACAAATTTATCAAAAGTGACAGGAAACACATTTAGACATTTATAAATAATTCCTTGTGAATTTTCTATTTATCAAAAAAAAAATCGGCATATTAGAATGATTTCTTAAGGATCACGTGACACTGAAGACTGGAGTAATGATTATTAAAATCCGGCTTTGAAATCACTAGAATAAATTACATTTTACAATATTAAAATAGATCATTTCTTTGACATTATATTTCACAATATTACTGTTTTTACTGTATTTTTATTTAAACAAATGTGGCCTTGGGAAGCAGACTTCAAGAAACAAATATTTAAAATTCTTTCTGACCCCAAAATTAAAATTAACTTATATTTAATTTCAAAAATCTATTTAATTGTTAATTGTAAGCTCATGATACCAAACTAATTTCAATATCAATTCATTTAAGAACTGTTCAATAAAAGTTTCTTTGGGAAACCAAAAATCCTCTATGGTATCACTGCAAAAACTTCCTGGCACCTTTATTTTCTAAGAGTGTAGGCTATGGGCAAGTACTACTACCTTACTGTATATTCAATCTATGCAAAAATAAATAAATGAATGAATATGTGCTTAGTTCAGTTTGAAGCAATGCTCAAATGCAACAATAGAATAACACAAACCTGACTGGCTTTAGCATTGACATCACCTTTGCCGAACAACTCTTCAACCACCCTCATGTCCTTCTGGGCCTCCACAGCAGCAAGTGCTGCTAGCATGATGGGAGTATAGCCCGCCTTATTCTGCTGATTGACATTGCAGACATCTGTGGCGAAACAGAGAGAACAAGGGAATCAGAGAGACCGTTGAGCCCACCCTTGTAGTAAATGTATTTGGAAGGAGGCCGTCTGTTGTTTGAACTTAAGAGAGGGAACATGCAGGCTATTCAGACTGAGAGGCATGGGTTGTGGAAGAAGAGAAGGACCAAATCAAGGATTCACTGACTGGCAATGGGGCAAAGATGGCTAGAGGGTCTGAGAATGGAAGCAGACAATTGAGACAATGGGGGCCACACCAAAAGAGTCAGAAAGAGGAGCACAAAGGCATTGGGATAATGGGCTTTTATTTTCAGGAGTCAAGGCACCTCATCATGTGGTATTCACAGAGTCCTTTGGTGCTTTTTGGAGGGGGAACAGTGGGAAACTGCATGAGTCTCGCTGTGGCTGGAGGATTAGCTATTAGCTCATGTACACTGCCATTCAAAAGTTGTGGTAAATGTTTTTTGAAAGTTTCTTATTGCAATTTAAATAAAGGTTATGCTAATTGTTTTCTATTTTAATTAGGGCTGTCAGTTGACCATGTTAACTTAATTGATTAGTTATGAAAAAATAACAATTAAAATATTTTGACGCAGTTAACGCACTGGCCCCACCCCCAGAGCTGTGCATCATTTTACATTTCCTACAGTTGACTTCTGACAAATATTATGCAGGGGAGCAATGCCATAAATGCAGCTATGCCGTAAAATTCAAGATATCAGGGCAAAAATACTCCTGGTATGAGATTTTGTCTCATAATAATATCATATGATAAGCAATATCACAAGTGCTATTTGTCCCGAATATAATGAATGCAAACGTGAACATATACAATGTCTCCGAGCTACACAGCAGTGTTTCGTTTCTGAATGAATCTGCGTTTTGAATGAATTGGTTGAATCAATGATTCAAAAGCCCATTCATAAAGTGAGCCATTTCACTAATCTATAATACAGAAGATAGATATAGATAGATAGATAGATAGATAGATAGATAGATAGATAGATAGATAGATAGATAGATAGATAGATAGATAGATAGATAGATAGATAAGTGCCATTTACTGAATTCCTTTATGAATCAGCCAAATCTAATGAATTACTCAAAGACATTTACAGCCACATGCTGGCGGTTTTAGTTTCTTATTATTTCAATATTATTTATTATTATTACAGTTTATATTATATTAATTATATTATTATTAGTATTATTTCAATATGTATCTCAAATTATCTGTTTTTATGTTTATTTTTTTTTTCTGACTATAAGTCGCATCAGTCCAAAAATACGTCATGACGAGGCAAAAAAAACACAAGTCGCACTGGACTATAAGTCGCATTTATTTAGAACCAAAATTCAAGAAAAAATATTACCGTCTACAGCCACGAGAGGGCGCTCTATGCTGCTCAGTGTAGGCTACACGAGCACTGAGCAGCATAGAGCGCCCTCTCGTGGCTGTAGATGGTAATATTTTCTCTTGGTTCACGTCAAATAAATTGAAACTGAAAGCCCTAATTTTAGTATATTTCAAATGTATTTTGTTCCTGTGAGGCCAAAGCTGAATTCTCTTCGCCTTAGTCTTCAGTGTCACATGATCCTTCAGAAATTGTTCTAATATGCTGATTTGGTGCTCAATAATATTTCTTATTATTATCATCAATGTTGAAAATAGTTGATACACTTCATATTTAGGTGGTAAGGTGGTTTCTGGGTGTCTGCACACTGGTTCGACTCAGTCCACAGCAACATGCCACATTCACACTTGTCAGTCACCACTGTGCTAAAAAGCAGGTTGTAAATGACTTCAAGAAACTGTGTAAATGTTGAATGTGAGTCAAATACTAACCAGCATCCAGCAGCTTTTTCACAATGTGGAAGTTGGAATGGGATACACTGTAATGGAGGGCAGTGTTGCCGTTGCCATCGGCCATGTTTACGATGTGCTGCAGCAGGGCAGGGGAGATGCCTCTGAAAGCATTCAGGTAGTCCTCCACCATCTCCGGCACGGCCGTCTTCTGACTGGACACTCGGAACCACTCGTGCTGAACGGTGTTCACACATGGCCTCTGGAATGACACAAAATGATCAATATGAGCAAGATCAGTATGTATTATAGAAATGGATTGTGCTCTTGGTGTAGTAACAGATCAGAAACCTCAAAATCAAAGTAAAAAAGTTATATTATGGGATATAGGATACATTATGATCCTAATTAGTCTAAATCATATTCAGGTTTGTGAAATTCAGGACAAATACAGCTTTGACTTGACCCAAGACTTAACAGTCACCCAGTCAGCACACAGTTGGGCACGTCACAGACCCTCCGTTCAGGGGTCAGCAGAAATAAGAGTTGATCCAACATTCTTTTACACCACGTTAACCACAAAGAAGCCAATATCCTTCTTGTTTCAGGTGCAGTGAAGCAGAGCTTGAAGTAACATCTAAAACTCTGAATTGCCTTAGTCGCTTGTTTGACAAGATTGCTGACTAAGGAAAACCATCAGAGGCATTAAGAAAATAGTGGATTTCACCAACTTATTTTACTAATCTGGAATCACAGATAATATTTTTGTGCACTGTGCGTTTAGACACAGCTACAACTTACCAGATCTTTACTAGATAAAGCCTTGGGGTCATTGAGGTGGGATTTCATCATGTTGCATGCAGAAATCATCTTCTCATTCAACTCATACCTAAGAAGAAAAAAAAACACTATTAAATGCATCCCACTTTTGAGTGCTAACCAGTATTGGACAAAGAGCCCTTTAAATTAAATTCTTCTGGATCAAAAGTGGAGACAATACTTGGAAGTGGTCAGGGGATAACCATTTTTGAGAAAGATGTAAATGTTTATGTATTTTCATTATCTACATTCAAGTAGGTAATCTGTAATGTAGAGGATGTGATAAAAATATTTAACTCTGAGCCAGTTTTACGTAATGTTCTATTTTTACTGATTAGAAAAAAATCAGCTTGGTATTTGTTTTGAGATCATCTGTGGCTAGAGCTCTTTTTGTCTTGTATGTTGCATTGTGGCTTCTTGTCTTTCACAATGTGGAAAAAGACAACAGACACTGTAGTCTTGTGATCTGATTATGCAATTCAATGAACAATATCTACTGGACTACACTAGGAGTCTCTTATTTCTCTCCCCAAATCCCTACATCTCTCTCCTAGCTTTTTATTTATTTATAATTTTCTCCCTTTTACTTCTAATTTCTATAATCTGTAAGCACCTTTTATTGTTGGAAGGCTTGTAAAGTAGGGAAACGTAATAGACCAGATACATTCTTTTTTATCTTTTGTAATAAATACATTTAGAACTTTTAAATTAGTAAACGGTTGAAAATGCAATGAATGACATTTTCTTTTTTGCGTGTCCAGTGTAATCATTCAGCTATATAACACTGGATACACACTGGAATGCAAAGTATAGTTAAAGAAGCATTCTTTTCTAGCTAAAGAACATCCAGATGCTATCCAGATATGAAATAATATTATTTCCAGGTGGAGAGAGGACTTCTTTGAGATTATAAAGAGTAGTACTTTAGTACGCTTTCTCATAACTCATGTCAGGTTTGGTATGCAGGATTCTTTAATGATATGATAATACAGATCTGAGGTTTCATTTGTGTCTCCAAATGGTTTATTTTCCTTTTTTTATAAATATATTTGCAGACATAACATCCAAAATACCTTAAATTCTCCTTCTGATGCAAGAGACTCTTGAATGGTGCAACACTGAAAAGTTAAATGGCAATACTTGCCTCTGCCTTTTGTCCTGGCCTAAATCTTCAGTGTCTCGATCTTCATCCACTGCTTCATTATTCCTGAATTCTTCTTTCCTCCTCTCCCTCACATTCACCACCTTGTCTTTGTCCTCTTCATCCTCTGATCCAGAAGAGGTGCTCTCTTCTGAGCTGGAATCATCACTCGATGTTGTCTCATAGCTAGACATGGAAAAAGTGACACACGTTACATGTTACTAATAATATATACATATGTATAGTAATATTGTTGCAGCTAAGCTAAACTACTAACTAGCTATTAACTAATATAATAAAATAACTAACTCAAATATATATAAAAAAAATATATTTGATGCTATTTGGTCATATGCTATAAGATAAACATGCTATTTGCAATGGGAAACCTCAGGTTTTAATGACTGTCTGGCTATATCCCTTAAAAACCAACATCAGCTGGAAAATAATTTGTTGAAAACACTTCTTTCATGATAAAGGGGTTTTATCCTACCCTCCATTTACACCAACAAACTGCAGATTCTTTTTTGTGCCATTAGGCCCCTGATGACCGTCTTTCTTCATGATGGACTTCAGGGTGCTATGACTGCCTAGTAGAAAACAGAAATGCAGGTAATTAATTATTTGACTTATTTTAATTATTTTTTATTATTAAGTGGAACCAAAATTTCTACATTTTAAATCAATTATTATTCCAGATAGTAGTGGTAAGATATATTCAAGCCTACCTACATATTGTTAGTGCATAAATAAATATAAACCATTTTAATATACAGTAGATCTGCCAGCAATATTTTGTCTCCACCAAAAATGCTGACAAAAATCGACACACCCTATCGAAATGGAAAGAAATTCATAACGCTGAAATCGTTTATTATGACATACAGTGTTATTGCGGTTATGGGAAACGAACAAGCTGAATCTACGCTAGGCAGCAACAGCTAATCAAGACCATAAGATAGAGCTGGCTACATTTCCAAATCTGATAGACATGTACAATGTCCACCCTTGTTGTCCTTTTCAGCAGAAGAAAGAATAATCAAGCACAGCTAGTTTAAAAAAAAAAAATCAAACATGAGTTTGAAAAAATGATGTGAAGCAAAAGAAACACAACCCCAGCCTAAAGCTTTGGCAAACATGTTAAGTACAGGCTTTGCACTGCCAAATACCGAAGAGGATCGCCGCCCCTCTCCACAGAGACTGAAAAAAGAACAGTTCTGAGAACTGCCAGAACATGCCCTACAGATGGACACACTCCCTCGTACAGTCTGTATCTCTAACACTGTATGCGGTGAAGGCACTCATTATGTTTCCCTTTTATTGACAGGTGAGAGCAGATTTATGCTGGGAAGTGTGTCTTAAAGCTGTTAATCTGTTACATGCTCTCCTGGTCACACAAGGGTCTTTTCATCAAAAAAGCCATCCATCAAGGGAATTTCAACATGAATAAGCGGCTTCTTTTATGATGGTTAAATCACAGTCTTACAGCACATCAAATCAACACACTGACCGTGTGCTTGTAGATTCTTTCTCAGTTTATGGTATGAATCTGAATTCTAGTCTCTAGATATTCTTCATATCAGATGGTCTTTCATTACAAAGAGCCAAAAGTAGTAATATAAGAATGTCTGCTATAGAGAATACCTGAGCACATCTTCTTCTTTATCTAAAGCTAAATCAGTTGACGGCACACATGGAAAAACACAGCAACAAGAACTTCATATTAACACACTGACTGTCAACCACAACTGACTGGAACTGCAAAAATGTACAAATATCTCTTGCTTGTTTAGTGACAGAATTGGGCATACCATGCAATGCTGTGGACATTTGCTGGTCCATGCGGCTTTTCTGTGTTTCTGTACCATGTGCATCGTCATTAAACACTTTTTCGATCCTTGTGACTTCTGTCCTCGAACTACTCAAGTGGGAAGTGATCATCTGTGTTTCTGGATATAAGACAGAAAAGACATCCATGAGGTACAACAATGCATTTAAAAAAAGATCTAACATTTGTTAATAGCTCAGGACAATAAACTCTTAAAATGAAAATAAAATACATATTTTTTATTGTAATGGCATTTTGCTGACAAAAAGGAAGAACAAATAAAAGTGTGATTTCAGAGCCACTTTTATCTAATTGGATTTTATAATTTTGATTATGATAAGGAACAAAAATATCAGGAAACTGTTTTGCTGTTTGTATCCTGAAAATCAGAAATTCATCCTTGCAGAGGAAACTCATTATTAACATGAATGTCAAAAATAAAAAAACCTTTCAGCTCACAACTTGGCAATTAAGCTAAAAGCCTTGAAATTACACAGCAGCGGACAAAAATAACACCAAATGTTGGTATATGTCAAAGGCTACTTATATTTAGACTTGTATGATGCCACTGATAAAAGTCTTGCAGATTAACCAATAAGGTGTGGTTTTTCCAGGTGCAGCTGCAAACAAGGTATGATACTGTACATAATAATTCACTCTCAAATTATACCTCCAAGACATTATAATATAGCTGATGCCAAAACATCAGGACAACTTTGGACGACACACAATCAGAATAGTGTATAAGATAATATGTCTATTGATTATGGTATGAATCTGAAATCTAGCCTCTAGATATTCTTTATATCAGATGGTCTTTCATTGTCATGAACCAAAATATTCAATAAAAATATTTCTGCAAAGGAATGTCCAATATGGAGAATACCTGTGCACATCTCCTGCTTTATCTAGAGTCAAATCCGTTCACAGCAGACATGGAAACACTAAAGTCTTAGCAGCAATTTTGACTGACCATTGGCCATAATCCTCTGATGTGCATGTCTAAAATATTCTCTCTCTCGATCCCCTGCTGAGTAGAAGCTGCTGTTATTTATAACCTCAGAGCATTTCATAAAATCTCAGGCTAAAAGCCTGTTGATGACAGAGGAATATGATACCACTGAACTAAGAACTTCTAGATTCTTGTGACTTTTAAGCCTTCCTGGAAATAAAAACATGAAGAACTTGTGCATATTTGGATATGCTCCCCGAATCTGGTCTTATAGAGAGAAAGTCTTTACACAAAGCTTTTCTCCTGAGGACTTATGAATCAGCATCAGCAAAGAAAACAACAACTAGCCATTTAGCACAAGCTGCTACTTTCCAAAAGATATGAGATCATTGTTGGATTAGATCCAAAGACCCTATGTATTTTTCAGGGTCAGAGAAAACTTTGCCCTGTCAGATCATGTCCGGCATTATTACAGACACAAACACACTGAATACCCTTTTGTCTCACCCCTCTTCCTCACCATACCCAGCAGGAAAAGGGGTTCTTCATGTAAATATAGCAACTTGGAATACCGCAGTGCTTTATACTGAACATGCAGAGCTATTTTTTCTTCATCTGCATGTATGTTCTTTGGTTTATATGGTGACTTGACATACAGCATATGCATACAGCATATATAGCATATAGGATCCAATAAACGATAACGTACCTTTCATGGTGTGGTCCGAATTCCCCTTCGGTCTCAGAAGGTCCATATTGGAGAGTTCCTCAACACTTCCATACTTCATTACGGAATTGATGGATGATAGAGTAGTAACCAGCTCACTATTGATGGAGCTAAACTGGGATTGTTGAGGTGGGTCGAATGCATCTGCCAGCTCACTGTAGTTCTGAGCAAGCAACATCTGCTGTTCCTGCAAGAGCTTCTGCACTCTCTCTATGTAGTGATCGAGTCCAACACCTGCCCCAGCCTGCGAGTGGATAGGTCCTGCTGATGACATTGATCCCAAAGGAACACTCTCAAGTTGGATCGAGCTAGGAGACTGAGAAGGGCCACATGCAATGTTCCTCGTCTTGTGACCGACTAAAAAGTTTTCATTTATGTTCGTGAGGCCAACTCCAGTCTCTTTGGTTTTGTAAGATGGCGACTTGTCATGCATACCTTCCTCAGAAGCTGTTGTACCTACTGAAACTGAGCGTGTTTTTAATGTGGCCGGCACATCTTTTACAAGACCATCACCAATAGCAATTGTACGAGTCTCCACTGGTATGGTACTAACTTGTTTGTCTTTTGAGTATGGTTGTGTAGTAGTGCTGGAATCCGTAAGAACTACCTTGTCTGTATTGGTTAACTTGCCTATTGTCTCAATTTCTGTATTTGTGTACTGTGAGGCACACATGGGTAAGACCATGACTCCAAAGTCAGTTTTGTGAACTTCATCTGTTGCTGTGCTCTGGGTTGCCATCTCCATGATAGGCCTGACTATTACATCGACTGAACAATCTCCACATCCAATGGACCTGAACTCCTTGACTTGTTCAGCCTCGGTTTTGCATAGTCCTAAACCTTCGGCCGTTAATTCAGTGTTGATCCCCATTTCACATACACTTAATTCCACTCCCACACTCTTGTTGCACATCACAACCTGCTTGCCAACACATTGTTCCTTAACTTCAGCACGTTCTCGTACAATCCACCGCTCCATTGGCAACTCTGGACCTATTGAAACATGAGTTGCCTCTGGTTTGCAAATAATACCTACTGAATTCATTTGTTGGACATTATTTGTGCTTGCATTGCTAAACTCAACATGGTTGCCCACACCTTGGCTCTGTGTGGACACCCTGGCCTCCACTGAAGTGCTATACATCTCTGGCCTTGCCATCATTCCCTTGTCTGCCTTTTTTCTTGATCCAGCCTCTTGAAGCTGAAGCTTTAACTTTCCCATTTCCATTTGGTGGGTGGTCTCCTTAAGTTGAACCTCCAATCTGTAGATCTTCTCTTTCAGGGCTTCGATGGTCTGGTGCTGCATCTCGATTTCAGCTTCTACTTCACTACTCATACCTAGCATGGCTTCAGTCACACCAACTCCTGTGCTCCTCAACTCCTGCTCTGTTCCCACAGCCACATCTTTGTTTTGCCCAGGTGACCTCCGATATACAACCACATTGTTCATGTTCTCATCAGCTCCGACACCAATGGACTTGCTCTCACACCTCCACCGCTGGACGTTTTGGTTTGTTTTTTCCTCTGTTTGGTTTAAGCTACGCCTCCTTTCCTCGCCATTATCCTGCAGGTTTCTCTCCAAAGCCTCCACTTCAGCTGTCAGTTGCCTGAACTCTTGTAGCCTTTGAGTGCTCTGCTCAGTGTTCTCGATCTCCTCAATGTGGAGTTCAGAGCCTGTCCTGAGCTGGGACAGGGGCTCATACTGGTCAGCACTGCCAACACTATAGGAGCGTTTCCTGAAACCTCCACCTTGACTCTGCCCCGCTACCTTGGAGTTCTTCATCTGTGATACTAGTTGCCTTTTCTCTTCTTGCAAGACTGAGATCTTGACCTGAAGGATTGGGATGGTCTTTACCTGCTCCTCCAGTTCTTTTAGTCTCTTTAGAGCCACTACCATCTGTTCTCGAATGTGCTGGAGGTGCAGTGGGCTAACATTGGTCACTGGTGTGGTCATGCCTGAGCTGAGGGGACTGTGGCGGATAGAACTGCCCATAGAGTATGTGAAGTAGGGGTTGTACTCGCCATTGCCTAGATGTCCATTATGTTGAAAAGTATGTGAGCTGGGCGAAATCTGGCTTGGCCCATAGGAGCCACTGTAAGAGGACAGGGAACTGGAAGAGCCCATTCCTCCAAAACTGGCCAGTCGCCGACGAGGCGGCTCATTGACTGGTGGCTGCATCAGGAGCCGCTCCTGTTCCAGTCGCCTTCGGGTCTCCATCAGGGTTTTCTCCACCTGGGGGTTATGGCGAAGAAGGTGGGGAGAAGGAGGAGGCAGCAGCTGCTTGGTCTCGGGGACGTTCACAAAGGCTTGGGGAGCTTCATGGACTCGAGCATTATGGCCAGGGGGGGCTACCTGGTTCTGAGGTGTAAAGCAGACTGGCAACTGTTTGCTCTCATCGCTGTTAGAAGAGGATAAGGAGTCTGTTGAAGTCCACTCAGTGTGGCCACTACAACCACTCTGAGGAGGGGGTGCAGACCTGACCACTTTTGGCTTCCTTTGGATGTTCAGCTTCTTGATGGTGTTGCCCCTCTCGATGTCATCCACATACTTAAGGAAGTCCAGGTCTAGCTGATAACCATACGGGGTTTCCAAACTGTAAGGGTCCTTCTCATCATCATCTTTCTCTAAAAAATAAATAAAATACAAATATTGAAATGAGTTGAATAAGTTATCACTGAACAGTTATTGAATTATTTCTTTAAATTATGCAAAATAATGTCAGAAAAGAAAATATGTAATCTGCGCTTAAAATTTATTACACTTTTTTTTTGTCAACTTTGTTCCTCAAATATGATGGTTTCCTTGCAGTATCAAACAAATATTATACACCAATACACGGCATTGAACCAAAAGCACTACAACAACAACAAATTCATTCATCAAGGCAATCTCCGAAAGGACTAAAACAGCCAGCTAGTAAAAACATAAAAATCAATTTTGACAGAATGTTACTCCAGTCCGACTGCCTGGTACATTAAAACATATACACTATGCAACGCTTGTCAAAAGGTGTCACTCTTATGGTTGCAAGCCTAAAGGTGTGATAACGGTTATACCCAGTAATCATAACAGTGTGAGTGTCATTCCAACACCACTTCACACTTATACAATACATTGCTAAGACTTTTTTACTACGAGTTAAACCATTAACTAACAAATTTCCTAGCTATCCATTTCCAACACCAGATTGTAAAGATGTTTTCTACTCAATTTCATGGCAAAACAAACTCCATGTGTTTGCTAAGCATTTGCACGGGGAGGGTAACTGGGGGTGGGGTTAAGGGAAAACAAGGAGAGCAAATATTTCTTTCCAGCCAAAGATCTATTCGGATCAGTGCAACTGGCAATATCTTAAACTTTTCACCCACTCACTACCTTAGCAGACAAGAAATGTATTGACAGAGGCAAAAACGTTAATGGTTTCTTTTCAGCTAGAAGCCAAGGAATATCCATCAACGGAGCTTATATCACAGTCCAAATTCCACACCAGACAGAGAATTCCTCCCTTCAGTTAGACAGATTAACTCTCTGGAAGCCAACACACTTTTAGATGATTTAGGGAGCAGACACAGTGAGTTGCAAACAAATAACAAACCACTGAATGCATTTCTTGGTACATTTTAATTAAATGTGTAAAATGCAAAAAAAGTTTACTTGGACATGTAACATTGCCTCCCGTGTCCCTAATATAGACTTAACAGAAACTGGTTTTGAGAAGGTTAAGGCAACCTTATCCCTCATTGTTCAAGCGTCACTTACCCAAAGTCAAACAGCAGTCCTCATACAGCGGCGCCCCTTCCCTTTCAAACCGTAATAGAGTTTTAGAACTCGAACAAGCCTCCAGGCTGCCTCCCCTCACTCACTGAGCACTTTCTCAACCTTCACTCCATAAGGGGAAAAAAATTCCACTATTGGTGTAAACATAGCCTCGCTCAGCGCAGCCTGTGATAGGCTAAATGCCTCCACCAATCATGCAGCACTTACACAGTTTCTTCTGTTTTGCCTCTCTCAAAGTGCTCTTTAAACACTTCGTAACCCCTTCAAACAGTGGTCCCTTTTAAGCACTCTTTCCAGGCATGGCTTTATTATATTAAGGAGCCTATACTCACATAATACAGGGTTCATTTAAGCACTGCTGCTTCTAAATGTTCAGGACTACAGATAAAAAAAAACCTAATATATTGTGACATGAACATGGCTTTTTAAATTAAAATAAAAAGTGTAAAACATTTTCTAAACAACTAAACTAAAAAGCTTATTTTTTTAACCATTTAACACCACGGACAAAACCCCTTTTACTGTATTTGTACTGCAACAATTGCTAGTTTGTTCAACACACCAGCTAGCTTTGCTGACTATAGCGAGAGCACAACAGCAATGTCATGGAGAGCGAGACAGGCTTGTCTGGTACGAGGAACAGACACTTGGGCAGCTGAATGCTGACCTTACTGGTGGAGGGGGGTTGGGGGGGGGGGTGTAAACCTGCAACACTAAAGGGGCAAGTGAGAAGCGAGGGAAACAAATGGAAGCAGTGTGAGAAGCAGCTCCAAGAATAATCCACCCGCACTCTCTTTTAGCAGTCTGGAATTACACTACCCACCAGACACAAAAACAGCCTTGAGGATGTTTCGAACAAAATAGTTTATGCTACGGGCAACATAGTGAAGCAAACTTACTTTGTGTTGGGAAGCACTTTGAATGGAATGAGTTAGGCTGGTTTAAAGTTCAGCAACCAGCTGGCAGCAAGTTAAAGATTCAAAAATGTGACAGTACTTACAGAATATATCCCCAAGACAAATATTCACACTCCACCTGTGTAAATTTAAAATGGATGGTATATTCCGTTCCTATTTTGAGAGTAGGTTTTCTAGGTTGCTTTAGACTGCAAGTTATAGTCCTTGACCAAAGGGGGAAAAAATGAACAATTTTAAGCAAAAATGTGATTGGCTAAAAATAAAATGTAAGGATATGGCTGTGGCCAGTAAGAGAGCAGAAAAAGGAAGTGCCCTGACAGGTGGACAAACAAACATGACACACGATCATTTGGCATGTCTGTTGTCACTAAGTTATTTGTGGACAAAATGAACCGAAAGAGACACCATGTAAATTGTGTTTGTTAAAGATATATAATAGTGCCATATCTACAGGAAGCTTTATTGTTCAAACAATAATGACAAATATGATGTCAATATAAAAAGTTAAGTGTTAAGTACCTTTGGCCCACATTAGGAGTGATTTAAATGACTACAATCTGTCTAGACCGTTTAAAAGAGATCAAAAATTGTGTCTGATTTGGTAGAGGGGAAATGGTTCGAAAAATCCCATGGGAACATTTCTAAAATATGGAACAAGGAGTTTCTTTCTTTCTTCTTTCCTTTTTTTTTAAATAATATTTTCACTTGCATTTGCCAACAGACAGGATGGTGCGATTTATCTCAGCTAAAGTCTCACCCGACATCCATGTTTGACCAAATGTAACATTAGGGTCATGTAAACAGCTGAAAATAGACGTCCACAGACAGCCCTGCTCTTTTTCCTGCTTGATCTGTGCACTGCTTTTTCTAAAAGAGGTGGACAGAAAGGCATTAGTACAAGTGTGTCTCACAATCTTTGAGTTTAAAAGGTCATGGCTTATCTACTGTGTCTAACAAAAACTGTCTGACTAAATGTCTAAAGACAGGTCAGCAAGTATAGCTGCTAAATATTTGTGCGATCAGCATTACGTTGGCACCAGACAGCATGATGCCTTGCGAAAGTAGTAACATTTTAACTAAACTGTTATCTAAATCTTTAGTTCGAATTAGTTTTTTGGCCTCTTTTAGGCTCTGCTGCGGTCTGTTCCAATACAACACTCATGAGAGCATTCATTACCAATTACAAACCCCGAGGACAATGTTTTCAGTTCTCATGTAACACAATGAAATCTCAGCGGATCTCTCACTGAGTCCAGGAACACCTTGGGCACGGATCTGCTGAATGTTAACAATGATAATAAACGTCTGTTTGAATGTCTGGCCTTTGATGCCCAAATCCATGATGTGGAAGGAAAAGCAAACTTCATAAATCGGCTTGTTTTGCTAACCACAAAACCTATATGGAAATTCAAGAGATTAGCATGTCACAAATGACCTTCATACACCCAAGTTCTCTTTCACAACAGGAAAATACAGGTGGTTCACATAAGCATGAAAAGTTTGCTATCCAGTGTAAGCGAGTTATCCAATAATTTGCTTTTGAAGATTCACACTCAAAGAATATGCTAGCCATTTACCAGACAGAATCCATTTAATGACAGCTGAACTCTGAACATTCCATTGCCTACAATATGTTTGCAGGAACATTTGCATTTATTTTTGCTTTTACCAGAAAAGAATAAAAATGTACCTAAAAACGTATACATGAGAAATTTAGATCACTATCAAGTAAATAAAGACAAGATAAAGATTTGGCTAAGACTGTATATTGCTGAATATATACAAAGAGGACATGAGCAGTTACAATTCAGTATGCAAATACTATGATAGAAGAAGCCTGTAAGCCCCAGCTGGAGCTTGTGAACATGGATATTTTGGTCATATTTGAAACATGCACCTGGAACATGTCGATGTCTTTCAAAAGGCATTTCAGACATGCACTCTGCAAAACCTAAAACCCACATCAGTGGCCTCCTGATTTGTTTTTTTGTTTTTTCAAACAGTCTAAAACATTAACAATGCAAGTTACAACATTACCTACTGTACTGGTGCTATAGAATAAGACAAGGGGTGTGATATAGCCTGGTGGATAACATGTTTACATAAAAAAATAAACAAATCTGTTGTGCAAGACCACTTAAATGGAAAGTCTTTCAAATAACAAACTAACTAGCTTAAAACAGCAGCAAAAACACAGTTGACATACATTTAGTAATTCTGTATCTACAACACATCATCTGTTCTATTTAGTGGCTATTCATTCAGTCTGCCTTTAAAAATGCCTAGAGCACGGAATATAATATATTTTTGTGACTTACTGGGCAGGAGTTTGACAAGTAGTACTGTAGCAGGGCTAGCACTACTGGTCCGAGCATATTGGTCTTCTCTCAAACACACACACGCACACACACACACACAGAAGAGAAAACAGAGGCCCTTTTTCTCACTCTGGCCTGGTATTTCCTGACCCGGCCCATGGAAACCACGTCAGGCTCCCAGTTTAATTATCCCAGAAATCCACGTCATTTTCAAGACCACACTAACAAACACACACAGAGCCATTAATCAAGCCCAACAACAATGCTGGAACCGATACAGAAGCTTCTCTAAGAATAATCCTGCCATGAAAGAACAGGGCAAAACCCAGACAGTGAACAGATTCAGTATTAAGCATTCATATTAATTAAACCTGGAGTACATCCCAGACTAAAGCTAATTCAGCCAATATTAGCAGTAACTGAACCAAGAATATCAGAAGGAATGGCGGTAAATTACATGCAGAGTATGTTGTTGTTGTAGAAAATAAATGTCACATTAATTACAATTAAATGTTCCACTCATCACTCATTTCATAACAGACTGCTAAGTTTTCAGACATGCTCTGATAAGAACTTAAATCTTCCATGAAATAGCTTGAGGAGTGCCACTTTCTTTTCTGTGTTAGTGTAACGTTTGTAATTCCAGTATCTTTTAGTATACATTTACATTTAGTAGATGTTTTTTTTATCCAAAGCAACTTAAAAATGAAGAAAATGGAAGCAATCAAAGTACACATTATAGGTCGACCGATAGTGGATTTTGCCGATACCAATAGCTAGGTTGGACCACACTGGCCGATACGGATTAATTAAATGATAGTTTTTAAAATGGATACTGGTCAAAAACTAAAATAGTGCTTTGTTAGAAAAAAACAAAGCACTATTTTAAATCCAGAAATCCAGGAAATGCCTATTGCTCCAGCTGAATAAACAGCAGATTTAACTGCTTTCATTGATACAGCGTGACTAATAAACACACGACTATGGCAATATATGGTTTATCGGAGTTCTTTTTATAATTCTTTTATCATAATAAAGTACATCTATAATGAAATGCTAATCAACATAGCCATTATCACTGCTTGGAATACAATGGAATATTGTGTGCCTAATTATTCTGTGTAAGAAGCCACATCATCCCACAGAAGAATTTATTTCAAACACTCGACTGACGTTATGAAGTGAGTTTGGAGTAAAAACTTTATTAAATGTGGTATTTTCACGTGCTCTCAGATGGAGCAGCATTTACTGCACAGAGCCATAGTTCACTGAGAAGATACGCAAACAGCTATCGTTATCGCACACGATTTTGTCAATTTCAAAATCCTACGGTTATATTGTCTGTGATTATTAATGCAGTTTTGCATAGCTTGTCAGAGAATTGCGGCTCTGTATAGTTAATGTTGCTCCACCTGAAAACAGGTGATGGAGATTTACTGATAATCACAGAACCAGAACCACAACAAAATGTACATGACAATCGTGATTATTCGCGTTTGATTCATCGTGCAGCCCTACTTTGTGCTGTACCTAATATTGGATAAATCCACTCAAAATAGTTTGAACTCAAAATATATTAGCAGCCATACATCTGCTTTGAAAGTTTGTGCACTGTACATAAGAATGAAAACTTGACTTTGCTGACAGCCAATACACAAAGAAACTAAAAAGATGTTTAAATGTTAATCAGATACCAGATCGCTTGAATAGAGACAACCATTGTAACTCAACAGCAATCAAGTAACCGTAACACTAGTATCCAACAATTTAGCACGTCCATTAGCCCTTCAAATTTGACATGCTAATCAACTCTAGACTTCATATTGGCACAGCCTTGTTTAACACCAAGTGCTCTGGCCTTAGTTTGCTGTGGAGCCGCCACATGGAAAGGGTCCAAGACAACACAAAATCTCCTTTAGGCTGTTACTGACCTGAATTTCATTGTGTAAACACCAAAGGTGAAGGTTCAGTGACACAGACAACCAAAACACCTAAAGATTATACAATATCTTAAAGAAAGAATCTTTCTACTGACTCTGTTGGTTACATTAAGATGATTTCCCTAATCTACAACAAAGGCATGCCTGCTTGACATTTATCATCAAAATGACCTTCTGTCAACTCAAGCTGGCCAAAACAACACATAATTCAATTA
Organism: Carassius auratus; assembly: GCF_003368295.1. NCBI lineage: Eukaryota > Metazoa > Chordata > Actinopteri > Cypriniformes > Cyprinidae > Carassius > Carassius auratus. The sequence continues at coordinate 11,335,410 of NC_039272.1, read as the reverse complement.
ATTTCCATTGAATTGCTCAATATAAAGTGACTGACTTAAGAGGTCTTCTTATTGCTCATGTTGTTGCTCTTTCACTTTATTGCCAGGAGGAATGCACAGTGGAATGCTGATGTTGTGGTTTAGTGTTCAGAGCATGGCAAGTCTGACAAGCAATATTTCACAGCACGCTGTGAAAGTCACGCTTCTAGACACGCAGGACTGTGCTGGTCCTAAACAGAAGCATGGGCTTGTACCCTAAAACAGCACTTAACAATTGGAAAAGTCTTTAAACATACAGTACATTCTATATGAAATTAATGTGAAAGTTTAATACACATACAAAAACAATGACAGAAAATATAACATACTACCAGTGTTGGGGGTAACTAGTTACATGTTACAGAATTACAGTATTTAATTACAAAAATGTAACTGTAATCTCTTACAGTACGGAGAAGAAAAAAAAAAGTGTAATTAAATTACAGGTACTTATGAAAATGTTCACAAAAACGAGTACTTCTGAATACTGAGTTCTACTGTAAGGTTAACCCAGCCTGCTTGAAATGTTTTAAAATGATTATTATTTGAAAACATTCGTTAGAAATTTTGAAAAGTGATCAAAAAGTAATCAAAGGTAATTAGTCCCATTAATAACGTATTTGAAATAGTTACACTACTTATTACATTTCAAATAGGGTAACTTGTAATCTTATAACCAATTACATTTCCAAAGTACCTTCCCCAACACAGCATACTACAGATTTAACATCTCAAAACACACAACTGTCTGTTGTTCATGCTGTACATCCATGTCCAATTTATCTGTTCAAATGCTCACCTGGGTCTTCACTTGGCAAAGTTAAAACTGAAGTGTGTACATTTTTTATCATTAAAATACTCTCTCTATTTCCACCTTAGTTTTTTTGAGCACCGCAAGCAGCCCAATGAAGAACAACGCCCAACATTGGCTCAATCAATGCCTTGGGTTTGGGGTGGAACCTTTTAGAAGACGGGGAAGTGTTTGGGAAACCTGTTTAACAGTCGTTATTATTTTAGTGATTTTAGTGGTGCCAAAATGACATACTTCAGCTTTAACTGAGAATAATTGTATGCATAAACACTGATGATTCATTAGAGAACAGATTAGACAATTGCACTAATTTAAAGGGAGGGGTGTTACCTGAAGCACTGCTGTTAACGTGCATGGTTTGGGCCATTGCTGTAGACGCTCGCTCGAAATCCCACAGAGAGTCTGAATGCACTCATGCAAATGTCATGCATCAAATCAGCTTGCCATGCAACCTGCAAACTGGAAAAAACAACAAAACAAAATGTCAGACAATGCCACATGCGTGATTCACAAAAACACACACACATCATGAAAAAAAAAAAAAAAAAAGTGAAGTTTGTGAAACAAATCATGGGCTCTGATGTGAAAATAGGTTAGGCCTAAGCTAGTGACGCACCTTAGTGTTGCAATTTTGAACTTGTGTGCATGACCTTGTGTGAAGTTCAACCAAAACATGAACTTTTTATTAAAGGTCATTTAATATTTAACAACAAATAAAACCTTAACCTTCAAATAGTGGGGATTTAGGAATAATCTTGTGACAAATCTGAGATGTTATAGTTTCCCAAAGACATTCCTTACTCTATAAATTTCAGGATGTTTCTCACACAAAGCTACAGTAACTTCAAAACACTTGGTATATGAGCACTGAAACTTATATGATGTTTCTGATAATGCTTCTTATTTTGAGCTTGACAGTGTAAGTCCTCATTCACTTTAATTAATTGATAAAAAAAAAGTGGACAGGATGTCTTTCAAAAATGTACATGTTGAAGATAGAAAGTCGGTCATACAGGTGTGGAACAACATGAGGGTAAGTGATGCATGACAGAATTTGATAACTTTTGGATTAACTTAATTTTATATATTTTTCCATTTGAGGTGCCATGTATTGAAAGGCCCAGACAAAGCCAGCCTTACATAGCTGAGCAAAGTTGCACACTCCTTATAAGAGCTCTAAAATTAAACTGCACCCATTCTAATTTAGCACAAGAACTGGAAGGAATGAACAAACCTCAAAAGAAACAAGGCAAAAATACTGATGTGGGGCAACCAGCACACCTTCTGTAACCATATCAAACTTCATAATGATTCTTTTGCCAAACTTGCATTTTCACAAGTTAAATGTTTGCATCAGTAATATCAAGAACCAAGGATTAATATTGTTAAATTCAGCATTATCTAAACCCAACAACCATTTAGATATTAAAGACAGCAGATTGAGACTGTGCAAGCAGAGCAGCAGACATGCATGTGTGCAGCAGATACAGTGGTGGGTCTCATAAACCCCTAGTGGAAGAACGGCAGGAAGAAGGATCAGTGGGAGGTCTGCCATATTCTCTAAAGAACACAGACTTGGGAAACTAGTAAAAACAATGATTGGACCTGTGTTGAGTATTATGAAACACAGGACATGCTATGGAATTTCCTCCAACTTGCACAAAAAAACAAAAATAATAATAGATTTTTTTTATTTTTTTTTATTTTATTTTGGCAGACACATACAGCTATTGCAGCATGGCCAAAGTTCACATTCAAACGGATGTTACCACTCAGAAATGTTGTGCAATGTCTTTTTCAGCCGAAACCAAGGCAAAATGTAGCTGATGTTTGTGAAGTTTCAATATTTGTTTGAATAGAAGACAAACTTTCCCTTTTCACCATTAACAAGCAAAAGTGCTCATCAATAAATCACTTCAGTCTGCAAACTGAGACATGTTCAACACTTCATACATAGTTGTCTAGTTTTAACAATAATCACTCAGTCTCTAGACACAAACATTTACCAAGCTAATTTAACGAAAATATGCACATGTGGGTGAAAGTCAACCCTGAGCTTGTCAAAACATGCCAAAAAGCTGCTATTTAAAATGAATGTGTGGCATGAATTATAAGATATTTTAAACCCAGAATGCTTGACCACTTAAAAATATCCCACAGATTAGCTTGCATCACAAACACTACAGACAAAAACTGACATGGGTCGGTTCAGTTTCAGACAGAAATGTATATCTATCGCACACAAACATTAGATGCACATGTGAAATTATGCTTAAAGGTGCACCTACCTTGCTCAGTCATTCTTAAACTTCTTCAACATGTAGTCACAGAGAAAAGTGTTGCTACGGCCTTGCAGTAACCTATAAGCCAGAACATCTATGCACTGTGGAGTGTATATTACAGCTAAGATTAGCTAACTTGCTCCGATTTCAGAGATCCTATAAGAGGAAAGGATGCATCCGTCCGTTGGTCACCAGACCATTAATAGGAGACCCTCTGCGAAAAAGGTAGATGTGGTATAATCAAATACACTTATAACGTTAAGTCCTCTATTGGCACAAAGGCATCAACAAGGTTCCTTGTTATTAGCAAACAGGGTCAGCCCACCACAGATAGACAAGTAACTGCAGGTAGATCATTCTGATAGTATGAAGAATCCGAAAGGCGTGTTTTATCTTTTTTACTCATTCATTGTCACTCCCTATTCTCAACATCCTGTTAGCAAAGTCTGTACTTGAATACTACAATATAAGCGACTTTTCATAAAGAAAAAATTAAGAGACACTTCATCAAATACTATGTTTATTTTTCATTTGTCAGTGGGATCTAGGTGAATGACAAAGAACACACCGATTCGTGAAGACTCCAGAAAACAAATCACTGATAAATAAAGACAGCTGTAATCAAAGAGGACACACTATGCCTTCCTAAAAGGTATATACAGTACAGAGCATAAAAATTAATGCTGATGAGAAATAAAAGCAGTTTTATACCTTTTGTAAATCTGCACTGCTGCACTTTTAAATTATTCAGTTCTGGCTAGTGGCTACTAGGAAAGAGGCTATAGAAAGTCTTGTTGCAATCTATATTTTATATTAGACAGTTTCATAAACCGAGGGAATGTGACAGAATTTTTTTTTGGGAGAAACGTGGCATGCTAGTGGGAGGTATTGCACACATCCAGAGGTGAGGGCAGGGTAGCATGACGAAGCAGTCACCTGACACAACACCACAGCCAGAGGCAGAATTTAAACATGGACTGCAGGTCCATACAAAGCTCTGCATTCAAACACACACACACACACACACACACACACACACACACACACACACACACTCCACTGCTGGAGACAGATCTAAAATGGGAGTGGTAAGTTGTACTGCTTTAGAAAAATGTACAAACACCTTGTCACTTGTCATTAATTTAACTGCACTCCTAGCACACCTTCCACAGAATTCATTGTAAATAGTTAATTTGCAGATTTTTTTTTTTTTTTTTTTTTATAATTACTTATGTAGTTTCTGTACACGTATGACATGAAAAAAAAATGCAATGTGAAGAGTAATTCCAAGTTTACATAAATGCAGAACTTGCAGATGATTCACAATACACATCCATTCAAAAGTTTCAAAGACTTTGGAAGGCTACAGTCACTGTATGACTTTTTTTCTTTTTATCCCATGGAACACAAGTGATAGAGGGTGAGTAAATGGCAGATTGTTAGTTTCCTTTAACACCATCAAAGAAGCTTTTCAAACTAACCACCTTCTAAATCAGAGACCACCTATATAGCCTCATGCTGCTCTCACAAAATTCAAATAATGGGTCAAAGTAACATGATCTTTATGTGGTCAGGGGAGGAGGTGCATCTGAGAGGCCACAGGGCCATTTTGGATATTGCTGTTGTAGTTTGAGGTGGAGCTGCAGGTGTGTCCACTGACCATTTTCAACTAGGGTCTCCTGACATTCACAAGGTCACATAACCCGAAGCTAAGAAAACGGAGAGAGAGCAGGAGTCTATGCTCAAGTGAAATGATTGGATGACCAAATCATTCTACTTCCCTCTGAAACTTGCAAATTATATCCCAGAAAACACTCAAATGCAACAAACTCCCTTTTGATCTTCCACACTTGTGTTTAAGAGAGTGAAAAACAGCCTAATGCTCTCATAAACAATTTATTCACCAGCCACAGTCATTATGAAGACAAGAGTTGGAGGAAAAGGAGGATTTGTCAGCGACAACTTGACCATGACAGTAGCCAGCTGAATTTAATTACAGCACTGAGCTTTTAAATAAGCCAGAACTAAATAACTTCAGAAAAGCAAGGGGCTGAACACACCTGTGCATTTGTGTTAGCTTCTGGCAGGGGGCCAAATGTCTGACCCGGGCTCAAATGCCCCCAACCATTACTTACGACAACTATGCTGATCTCCTTTCTTCCAAATCCAGCTTCAAAGCTTATAATTATCTTGACAGGCACAGGGGGTGTTTGAAACCGCAGACCATTTTTATTCGGTCTTTGGGTTTTCAGCCTAAGGAATATGAATCTCAAAGAAACTATCTTTATATGCAAAGGCAGATAAACAATGCAGCATATTTAGAGTGCTGCACTTGTGTATTAAATAAACAACTGACAAATAATCACAATCAAACACATTGTCATTACCCGGTTCATCTGAATCAAATGTATCCAGGATATTCCAAGAGCCCGACATCAACTCGCTGTGAAAGTCACCCTTCAAACGGTGCGTGCAAACTCCTGCAAACGACTTTTTCAAATGAAGACTGGACTGAAAGGTCCTAAACCTGATCTAGGTCGGCTAAATATAAAGACTCATTTGAACCCCGAAGAGAAAGTGACTTAATCACAACCACAGACCCGTTGGGCCGTAGAGCCTATTTTTGTCATTATCACCCTCTTGTCTGGTCTGGTTGCCTTAAACGGCGTCCTGTGATACGATTCTAGATTCACTAGTAAGTGCAGGCAAAGTGTTTGATTATCAGTAACAAGGACAGCTCTGAGCTACTACAGCCTCCTCCTGTTCACATGCTCTCTGGAACATAAATATATGCAATATATTTGGAATCCAGAAAATATACAAATGCATTTTGGTATTTTTTGGGAAACAACTTTATATATCTCAAAACAAAACAACAAACAGTATAAAATGGAAACTATTTAGAACAAATTAGTCTCGACTCCAATGCAACACCATATGAAGAGTCCATCTGTGCCTTTCCAAACCTTCTTATCTAGTGTTGTCAAAGGTTAAAGAGTTTTTTAAGATGGTAGAAAATAGATTGTTGTGGAATGTCTTAAAAAAGAAAGACTAAAGATAAAATATAGCCTACTGTTCAAATGTTTGGGGTTAGTAAAACTTTTTAAAGTCTCTAATGCTCACCATGGCTGCATTTGTTGGATTAAAAACATATTTTGAAATAATACTACAATTTTATAAACATTTACGCCTATTATTATTATTATCAATGTTGAAAACAGTTGTGCTGCTTAATATTTTTTGTGGAAACCATGATACATTTGTTCAAGATTATTAATGAACGGAACGCTCAAATAAACAGCAACATTATAAATGTCTGTACGGTGACATTTTTTTCAATTGATAGCAACCTTGGTAAAGAAAAGTATAAACTTATTTAAAACAATAAAAGTAAATAAATAAATGTATATCTTATGGACCAAAACTGTAATGTATATAGCAAGATCAGCCTTGTTCCTATATTTGATAAACTTTAATAATAGTACATTTTTATTTGCATGAATAGTCAGAAACACCACCTCTGTTCTATTGAACAGTCTAATTTCAAGAGGTCTGGTGGAGCAGGACATTGACATGCACTCAATGCATTCCTGTGTAATAATGATAGCTGCTTTTGAAAAAAAAAAATAGCTGATATCCTTCCTTTAACATCTAAAAATCAATTGTCAAATTGCTACGTAGAAATTTGATAACAGAATGCTAATTAGCACATGCTAATATAAACATCAGAATGGACAAAATAATAATAATAATCTTTCTAAAGTAAAAAGTTGACAAAATACAATAGCTTTAAAAAAAATATTGGGTTTTGTTCATGTATTTTTATACTTTCATATTCATAACCCGAGGACAGATTTAGGAGGGCGATTCGGAATGCACCTCTGATTCCAGTTCTTCTCTATTTTTGGAAAGCTTTTCATCTGTTAAAACAGGCCAAATCCACAAAGCACACACAAACAGACACACATTCACTACAAAAACATCAGAAGTTGCAAATGTTATAACCTAACTCTAACAGTAAACTTTCAAAATGTTTACAAAAAAAAAAAAAAAAGACATCCCCAAATGACTTTTTTTGTCAGATTTGGGTAACTTCTGGGTACAAATTTGCCCCCAAAATATGGCTAAGTACTACAAACACCCTGAAGACAAGAGCTAGTAGTTTATTTATTTTGCACGTTCAGGATCCTGAAACTCAAAGTTTTTAATTAAACCAATGGGGAAATACTGACTGTTCCTTGTTTTGTCTCTCCAAAATTATTCTTTCCCTGAACTGAATCACGAGTGCCTGGCTTGTCTGAATTTAGTGACAGACTGATTTTCAAAGAAATAAGAATATGAACCCTTCAAAAGTGTCTGTAGCAGAGTATTCCTTGAACCAATGAACTTCAGGAGCATCCAACAAAACACCCTTTTATTCACCATTTACCTCTTCTCTTTAGCAGAAATGTAATGCAGTGATACACTTCCACTTTTTGTCTGCTTGCAGCCAGAGAACATAAAAGATGCCAAACAGACACTGGACTGTATCAACTTCTCTACCAGACTAAATTGGGGTTACAATGAGCCAGCCAAATACTACAAGGCTTCTGTGTGCGTCCAAGTGCAAATCCAAATTTCCAACTTTGACAACACTGCCATCTACAGGCTTCCAACATACACAGTTTCGGTGAATGAGCACATGAGCACACAAAGACAACAAAACTAATTAATAATTAATAAACAAATAGTAATAGCCCCCCCCCCCCCAAGCACAAATACAATTGAATGCAAGTTTCATCCACAATCAATCAAACCACCAACACTTAAAATGGAAAGAAAAATACACATACCAAAAATAATAATAATAATCCATTAAGTCCAATTATCTCACGGTTTCAATGTAAAGCATGCATGAAAGAATTTGAGGGGAAACCGTTCACTCCACGTAGCGCTGCAGAGCAAACTCACCGCTTCATTTAACAATGATCCAGCCCTTTCACTCCGCAGGGGTGTAAAGAGGGGACAGGCACGGAGTGGGTAGTCCCTATCGACCACACACTCTTTCACTATTTGTCCCCTCATTGCTCTGACAGACTGATGTCTTTTTCTACTCATCTCGTTCTATTAGTTTTGTAACTTAACGAAACAATGTGCATTTTTTTCCTTCCCATCCCATCTCCTCACCTCTGTCCAACCGTGCATTTGACCAAGGACAGACTGGAGCCAGTTATTTGTTTTGCTCTCCACTGGAGCCAGGCAGACTGAGAGGCCCAGCGGCCGTTCTTCTCATGATAAAGAGCCTTGAGAGGGCTGGAGGCCAAGGGAGCCTCCCAGAGTTACGGCCACTGAATGCTGCAATACCATGCTTTAGCAAAATGCATATCAAATTATACTGCATGATTAAGATTAAAGATTAAACACAAGCTTTAGTCAACCTTCTGAGAGAAGGATTATACTGCTTTTATATGGATTGATTAGGCAGTTACGTTAAATATTAATACTTTATATGTTAACACATTTTATATTTTAATGTCTTTACTATCATAAAGGTTTAATAATTAATAAACACTAAAATTACTGAATTAATAAATTAACATTAACATTTATTATATTATAATAATATAATTTATTATGACATCTTAAATGTATTATATACATTGTAGTGTTGTTTTTGGTGTTGTTTTCGCTTCGAGTGTGCGCAAACTCATTTCGCGTGGCAGGAGTGCATGGCATTTTATGTAACTTTCAGCATAGCTCCGCATCCAAACACGCATGTCTGTGCTGGCGTTTGTGTGAAACAGAAGCAGTTTAATGTGAAGTGCAAACTCCATCAGGTGCTTTTTGACTGAAAACTTTTTTTTTGGGGGGGGGGGGGGGGGTGTTTGCATAATTTGTCCAAGGCTTCTTATTCACGGTATTGCTGTTACAGCTCTGAAATGTTATTTTTAAATGACTGGGTGAAAAAAAAGCATAGTTTTTATTTTGTAAACCACATTTAGTCTTGTTATTATTTTTTTGCATTATCCATTTAATTAGTCATCGTCACATGAGAAGCATTTACGTTGCGTCTCGTCTCCGTCACGTGATTGTCATTTTTTTTCTCTGATGAAAGCAACACTAATACATCGACATATTTAGTTTCAGATACACAAATGTTTTTAATACAAAGAATACATTTTATTCAGAAAAGTACATTAATAAAAATATATATATATATATATATATATATATTTATTAAAAATATAATAAAACAATTAAAATATAAAATGAATTAGATTTTATTCATTTAACTCTTAATGTTTTTACTTATTGTTTTATACACACAAACTTAAAGAGGTCATCGGATGCCCATTTTCCACAAGTTGATATGATTAGGTCTTAATAAAAAGTCATAATATGGTAAAAAAAATTCAATGGTAGTGTAAAAAACACCACGTTTACAACAAATGTAAAAAAATTCTGCTGATCCTGCCCCTCTCTTCCAAGCTGCTCTCAGAGAAACTGTTCACTTTAGCCACATTCATCGTGAAACTTGCTAATTAACACATTATTAGGTAAAAAAAAAAAAAAACTTTTACTCACTTCTTTTGTAGGTGAAGCTGGACCACAAATGATTCGCACAAAGATAGACACATTTAGGTAGATCGGGGCGCATTCACTTCAGACAACAAAGGTTACCACAGAATCTTAAGCGGCTCAGATGTCAGGAGTAAATGAAGACTTATGTTCATTACTACATCTAACAACAAAACAGTTCATTAGTTTAAGATACATTCCTGTCAACATCTACTCTGACAGTGAAACAATGACAGACTGATGACAGCTAACTCAGGGTGGGTCGAAGTAAAAACACCAGTCCAGTCTGTGCTGAAACGCTACTGTTGATCAAACTATCATGGGAGGGGCCTGTGTGTGTGACATCACAAAGACAGGCATCTGAAATCTGCTCGATTTGAGGGGTAAAGATTTTTCTTGATAAAAAAAACAAAAAACACTGGGTGGATTTTTAGAATAATAGGATGGTTGTGTTCATTTTAAACAATTTGTAAAAGTGTATGTAGCATCCGATGACCCCTTTAATGTGTTATATATATAAAAATTAATTCAAAGTATGTTTACAATTCCCACATACATGCTAGATCCATATAAAGACTTACTCTTTACAAGACAAAGAAAAAAGGAAAAAAAAATGGTAACCCAAAGGGTGCTACTTGTTGACAGACACTACAGGAATGTTTTAGACAGCAGTTACAAAGAAGCAGGAGAAATTCCAACGCTAAACACACCTTGCCAGCCTTAATTAGAGCTGCGTTTAAAAGGCTAAAGGGTTTTGTTTGGCTTAACCACTTGAGCTGGCTAGGCTATAATGGTGCTAATGAGAAAGGGCCCATTCCGGGGGGCTGGGAAGGGAAGAGGTGGGATTAGGCTGGGAAATGTATAGAATGGGCAAACCTTGGCATCTAACGGACACAAAGCCTCTAAAAAAGCAATTACCAGCAGAATGAGCTGGTACAACAAACACATTTCATCATAAGTGTCATCCATCACCAGAGCTTTTGACTGTGATTTCTGATCTCTAAGGAATTACCCATTTCAGAACCGTTGGTTTTAGCACAAGTGTCCCACCAGGTTTTGTCAGAAAACGCATTGAAAATCAATTTTCCCTCTGCTCCCCACGCTACAGGTCCTAATGATCCCGAAGCCACATCCACAGCTGTCGCCCTGCCCAAAATCAGCACAACAAAGACCTAGAGCATCCCCTGTGAAGGTTTGGGAAATCATTCGTCTGCTCCGCTTTCAATCGAGTGAGCAACCGTAAAGCAGGCAACAATACGTTTCAGGGAGGTACTCAGATACGCTTTGTAAAACTCACTCTAATAGACGCCAATGGAAGACACAGGTAAAGGAAAGCAACAACTGGCTCAATCTCAGCTTCCAGATAAAAAAAGAGATGTAATAACAAACTAACATTAATATGGCAAATAGTTTTGTAAGTTGCCTAATGTATTCCCTATGAATTTATTTTTTCTAACCCTTTATGCATGGCCATCTGTTGAGCGTTGACTGGACCAGCTGTTCAACACCAACATTTGAGTCTCTAAATAAGACAAAACCTCCCCTAGCCGGTCACTATCCTGAGAGCCTTCGCCTTCAAGTTGTAGATATGTTCCAGAGTGACTACTGAGGTGACCTCATGACCAACTCTGGGCATTAAATGGCTTTCTTCGGCAATTCGTGCTGATATTAACTGGACCGATATGGTATGAGCTTATCGGTGGGAACGGAGAGATGCTCTTCCTCTGATAAACAAAGAGGACATATACCCATAGCTAAACGATAAGCAGTAAAATGTTATCAGAGAATAAAAGACCTGAGGAGAGCTTGCTGGGAACAGAAATTTGATTAAGTAGAAACCTTGACAATTTAGACACAACAAATAAAAGTCTCTTTCAAAATGATTCTTATGTTAAAAATAAGTAAAAACAAGAAACGCAATCCATAGCTATTTGTTGTCTAAAACTTTTCGGTTGTTTACTGGCAGCAAGTGTGGGAGAGAGGCAGATAATGGTGTTGTCACAGTGAAGGGATTTGTCTCACCACACAGACAAGGAAGAGAAACTGTGAGGATCCCATATGGGTTAGACACTTGAAGAAAACAGTTTAAGGAATCCCCCCCACATTTACACCCTGTTACTGCCATCCAACACACACACACACACACACACACACACACACTTTTCAACTCGTCCCATTCTCCCCATGGGATCTGTCGGACTGTCAGAGCACTAAAGCATGCTCTGTAAAACTTCTCATGACTAGAACGAATGCAGTAGACACAATCAGACAGTAGAAATTTTAATTGCTTCCTGTATAACAACTGAGGCAGGAATAGACTGAACAATAGTGAGAGGGGGTGCAAGAATACTTAGACAGGGCTTTGACTTGATTCCCATAAAGGTAAACTTAGAAAGCTGTTGTTAAAAAATGCATATCTTCACTCGGGTGGTATAAATATGTACTTATTTTCTTATATACTTAATGTTTCAAAAGTTTGAGGTCAGTAAAACTTTTTTTGAATTAAAAAAAGCCACTCTTTTGAACTATTAAAAGAAATCTGCAAAAAAACAAAATATCACTTGACACTGAAGACTGGAGTAATGGCCGCTGAAAATTCAGCTTTGCTATCAAAAGAATAAATTGTAATGCCATTTCACAATGTTACTTTTTTAATGTATTTTAAACCAAATAAATGCAGCCATGATGAGACTTAAGACTACAAAACAATGATTGAAATGGTTGGCCAAGAACAGTAAAATAATGATTTACCAGATGAACACCTTGTGTGTGCGATGCTTTCCCTAGTTCTTCTGAAAGAGACATTATAGTCTGTAAATGGACCCTTCTGTCTGCTTAAAATGATCGGTATAATGAGTGTTGTGGTTGACAACATGTCAGCAGCATCTACAAAACCAATGACAAATCCAGCATGTTCACAAAAGGCCTCTGTCTGTGGAATCACACACAAGCAACCCAAGTAAATCACAAATAAGCCTCTAACTGAACACTGTGAAAAAGGAAACACTCAATAAGTTGAGGCCAAAAAGGTAATTTCCTCATAAAACAACAGTCAATGGAATGTGTTAAAATGGCATTCCTTTACAAGTCGAATTATTCATACATACGCCATGTCCAAAATCACGAGCTCATTTAGAAAAGAAAAGGGGATAGAAATAAATTAAAAAAAACAGTGCCTAATGGGATAGTTCCCTCAAGTTGTTACAAATCCAAACCCAAATATATTGACTATGAACTTTCTTTTGTGTAACATAATGTGAAGAATGTTGGGAACCAAACAGTATTGGTTACCATTGACTTTCATTGTATGGACAAAAAATAAAAAATATAAATGGAAGTCAATGAGAAACAAAACTGTTTGGTTCTTACATTCTTCACAATATCTTCTTTTGTGTTCCACAGCAGAAAGCAATTCAGGTTTGAAACGACATGACAGAATTTCAGTTTTTGGCTAAACGGTCCCTTTAAACAAAACAAGGATGACCAAAAAAAAAAAAAAAACATCACCTGCTGTTGAGTGGTGAAAAGACCCGCAGCGGAAACCCTTTAACAGATGACAAGCATCGACTAAAGAAAGAGAACAAGATACGGAGATCAATAGGATGATGTAGATTGATCCTTTGACATTTACATAATGAAAAAAAAAACACTGCCTTAATAAGGAATGTATAAACATAGACTGATGAAGCAGCAGCTGTTGCTGTGCTGTAGTCACTATCCATGACATCTGACAACCTATGAATTCAACTGTCCCCTACAGCTAAAGCCGATTTTGCATATTGACATGATGATGCTTGTTTAATCTATTTAATGTTCAGACATGTTATTAGAGCTGAAAAGTGCTGACAGCTGTGACTCGTTTTTCAAACTTTTCATCAGAAGCGGATCAGAAAAAAACATACACACAAAGCGCATGTAATTTAATGAAAAAAGAGCAACATTTTGAATAAAAAAATCTTAAGTAAGTTTAAGAGCTTTCAGCAAAGCTATAGATACACAGTAATTAAAGACTTTAAAGATTATTTTCTTAGTACTCTCTAATAGAACCATTAAAGATTATTTTTCATTATTATATGTCCTAGTGACATTTAGGAAAATTGCTTCAGATTGCTTAAAAAGTAGCACCAGAAGCAGTAGGACAACTTCAGCTGAGCTCCGTGGGACCATTAGCTCATCATGACCGATATTGTGTTTTTGTTTATGGTGTGAGGGGTCAAAGGGTCATAAGGTTATGATAATACTAGTGCACCCTCTTGCAGATAATGCACTGTATTGTGTGGAGACTTTAGCTCTGCTCTCCGCAGGAAGTTGAGAGCTGTGATAAGTAAGCTCTGGAGGAGAACAGACAGTGGCATTGTGACCCTTTAGGTCACTGTACACTCACATCAAAGCAGGAATCCCACATCTAACCCATCCCTGTAATTACAAGAGCTCTGAGAACAGGAGGAACTCATGAGGAAAATTATAATATGAGAAGATGTGCCCTGAAATTATAGAAATGTGCGCGTATCAGATCTTGCTGAAACTTACTATTAGATGCATTCATTATCTGTATCTACTATTAGTATGCATACTCATTAATATAAACCATTCTTTACATTTAAAATGCATTATTTCAGTATTTTCTACTTTAAAAAGGAATAGTTCAACCAAAAAATAATAATAATAATAATAAAATAAAATTCTGTCAATAACTAGTCACCCTCCAAACATATACATATATATATATATACATATACATATACATATACATACATATACATACATATATATATATATATATATATATATTAGGGCCGGGACTTTAACGCGTTAATTGAGATGAATTAATTACACAAAAAATAACGCGTTAACCAAGATTAATTAATTACAGAAAAAAAATCCCGCATTTTTTATAACTTATTTTTGCACCGCGGAACGTTTCTCACTGGATGAGTTTCGGCAGGACCGATTATACTGAATCACCAACTAGCGTTCGCACATCACCGCAGCAGCACATCGAGCCTCAAGTATCACCTCAACGCAAAGCATATAGCAGCTAGCGTGGACTTTACACTTTATGTTGAACTATGTATTTTGTTGGTGCAACAGTTTATGTTGAACTCTTTATCGTTTTGGCCAAGGTTATTGAGAGTTGGACTTAGTATGTTATGGCCTCTGAAGCAACAGAGAGATGTTTTCTAATAGTCAGTGTTTCCAATGTTCAGAATGTCATTGACAGTATTGTGTTTTACTTGAAAAAAAACAAAAAAAAAACACAATTTACAGAAGGTTCCAGCACCTATAAGCTTCCTGAATTTCTGAAATGTACTATTTCTAAATTGTTTCTAAATATGCTATTGCTACACTTCATGGCAAAGATTGCACTGGTCTGCTAGACTTGGTTGAACAAAAATAAACAATATTTTGTTGCTTAAGCTTATGTATTCAGTCATAATTCAATGGTATACTATAAATCCATGTGAAAAAAAATTACTTCTCACTGTTCTCAGGTCAAATATTTATATGCGATTAAAATGCGATTAATTTCGATTAATTAATTACAAAGCCTCTAATTAATTAGATTAATTTTTTTAATCGAGTCCCGGCCCTAACATATATACATATATACATATATATATATATATATATATATATATATATATATAAAATTTCATGCAGAGATGTGGTCAGAAATGCTAACAAGTCAATAAATAAATACTTCCAAATTATTATTCATTTTGCTCCAAAACATTGAACCTGCAATCTGCATTAAGACACAGTGGGAAGCCTAAGAGCAGTCAGATGCTCTTTCTGGTCTATAAACTGCTTGAGTCTATTAGACACAACACTCCAAGCGGACTGATCTTACAGAACACAACTTGGTTCAGGACCCTGACACCAGAGGATTTCCTGGGAATGAGCTCAGTAATTGCGAGCATGGCTTAACGAATCAATGAGCACTGATCAAATTAGGAGAAGCATTGTCTATCGACCGCAAAACTGACTCCAGGGACCCTCCCCTTGCTGTGGACATGCAGGGGAGCCTGTAAATAGAGCCCAGGAGTTCTGTCACGTAGCCACACAACCATGTAATGTTTGGGTTTGAAGCAGCAGTCAGTGGGACTTGCACGTAATCCAGCATTACTGAGAGAAAGAATAAAGGGTATTTAGAAATGAATAAGGATCATAATTTAAGAATCCTGCATCTTATCCCTAAGACAGTTTTACTGGGGCTTACGGCGGATTATTAATCGGTTCCAAAGAAAAATTGAGATATGTGAATCTTAAAAAGAAGCACTGAAAAAACTAAAAGGTAATAAGCAAAATGTATGCATTCAAAGCTTTTGAATCCATTTTAAACATGACCAGTTCTCTGTTGCTTAGAGGCTTTGCCAGATCAAGACAGTATTAATCTTCCTTTCATGGAGAGATCTGTCACTGTACAGCATACTTGTCTGCCAAGGCCTGAGGTTAAGGAATTTTTAATCAAGTCATCACACCACAAGTCCCTGGAAGAGTTTTACACAGTCCGAGCACTCTCACACAAGACATTTACACACAACACAAAAGTGGTGATTGTCTTAACTAAATATGCTAAAAGTGTTTTCCAATGTGTCGTCTTTAGTATTTTATTTGTACACTTACTAACTAAAGCCGCAATACAAATGTATTTTGGTAAATCTGTAAAAATTAGAGCGAGTTAGAATGCATTACATAAATGTATGTTGTAGGCTCAAGTTATCCTTTAATATTATTGTATAAAAGCAATATCCTTATTTGCATGAACTTAAATTTGTGCATGCACTTTTTAAAGCCATGCTTGAACTCAGCATTTCAATGTGATGTCATGCACTTGGAGCCAAACTACAAAAACCTGGTCTGCTCCTGACAATATTAGGAACCCCATTAGCATGAGTGGATATTAACAAACAAGCTGATTTTAATAATATATAAAAAATATTTGGTGTTATTGATTAGTGTACAAGAGGCATGTTCTCAGTCTCATCCCTTAATGTAGTTCAATTGATAAAAAGGTTTAGAATCTGTGATCTATAACATTCATCTGTAATTTGCAAAACACTCTCATTGTAGTTCATATTCTACTTTACAAATTAGTCGCAAATTCATATGAATTTGTACCCATATGTTTTTGAACAGACATGCTTCTGAAATACTTGAATTCATAAACCACCAATTCAAAGAGACACATGAGATCCGACTGCCAAATGCCCCCAGGTTTTATTCACATGTAGTTTCACATACGTAACCCCCAAACTCTCACAATTCAAACTTCAGGCATCATCAGCGACAACAATTTATCAATTGAATGTTTATTAATATTCTGATAATCTGAATATTTTATCCAACATGTAAAGCA
Organism: Carassius auratus; assembly: GCF_003368295.1. Classification (NCBI taxonomy): domain Eukaryota; kingdom Metazoa; phylum Chordata; class Actinopteri; order Cypriniformes; family Cyprinidae; genus Carassius; species Carassius auratus. The sequence continues at coordinate 11,318,381 of NC_039272.1, read as the reverse complement.
TTTCTAATCAGTGAGTCAAGTTGACGTGCAGGTGGCCTGTTCATTTCAATAAACAAAGTAGGTGGTGAGATCTTGTTTAGTCGTTTCAACAAATGCACAAACTCTGTTGTGATTTTCTGTCAGAAAACAAACTTGTTTGATTTTTCTCAAAAGCATGAAAGGTGGATGACAAGACATTAGAAGGTTGAATCCAGATGGAAATTTGGTTACCTAGGTGAACCTGCCCCTATTAGTGAAAACAGAAACCTGAGAGGGCTATTATGCACTGGACATTGCTTTAGCTCAGCCTTGAGCTCAGAGAAGCCAAGAACTGAATCTCTCTCTCTCTCACACACACACACAGGTTGTTTCTGATAAATATTAAGCAGAAACATGGAGTTAGCAAATTCGGTTTGTTAGATAAATTGGGGAGAGAGTCAGATGAGGCTGATGTCAGATGGTGTTTAATCACACTTAAGAGTAATCATACATGTGTTATCAACAGAAGCACGTCTGAACATAAAGAACAAGCCTGTTGCTGAAGGCTTGTACTGGTTAAGATAATATCATTGAGAAATCAAGCCAACGGCTTAATGTTTAGCAATTAATTTTCACAAAAAAGCATTTACAGGAAGTCAACAGGAAGAAAATTAACATTAAAGGCATTTGGAACAACATGAGGTAAATAAATAATTTATTTGGGGGTAAACTGTCCCTTTGCGTACTATAGGCTATACAAAAGTTAGCCAAAACTTTGTTAGCCGGATATCTACAGGCTTATTTTGGAGGGAGGAAAGCAGCCTACAGCTTCATACAGAAAGCATGGCTTAGCGGAGAATCGACAGCCTGATTTAAACTTAGCAATCATCTACATATATATATAGAAAAAGAAAGAGAGTGAAGGCTGTCAAACACTGAATGAGGAGCATTGTGGCATGCCACAGCTAGGACAAAGACACCACATTGATTTCAGGGCAAAAGTTCACTTCAAGAATGAACAAAATGGTTTTGATTGATTTAAAACTAGGTGAAGAAAATATGCCAAAAAAGGAACCTTTACAGTTTGTCACCGGGCAGTACACTTAAAGGTACACCTTTGTAATTTTTTAACCCCTTAAAAGTGTATACTAGTAGCCCTAAAGTTTCATTTTGTGGATTTTTTTTTTTTTAATAATTTATATTTATTAAAAAAATTGTCATGTGTTATACACAATCTTCCAGCATATGGTTATTATGTACATTATGTAATCAATGATTTGGGACAAATATAGTGACATTTCTAGATTTTGAGCAGTCTCCAGAGTCTGTTGGTGTGCTCTCATCAACATGCTTCTCATCTCCTTAAAGGGGTCATCGGATGCGACATGCAATAAAGTTGTTTGAACTGCAATGTGTTTTTTTTTTTTATCTCGTTAAAACATTCCCCTTTCTCAAATTAATCCATTCTCAGATGTCTGTCTGTGTGACATCACACAGACTCAGGCCCCTCCCACGATTGTTTTTTGACATTGTCATCAGTTCTCCATTGTTTCGATGGTGAAGCATATGTAAACAAGATTAGCTCCTAAGCGATTGAGGTGTTTTGTTGTTTAATATAATAAATGAACATAGCAGTCTTCATTTACTCCTGACATTTGAGCCACTGAAGATACAGTTGATTACCTTTGTTTCTGAAAGGAATACACCCCCCTGTCCACCTAAATGTTCACGTAAATCATTTGTGGTCCAGCTTCACCTATAGAAGAAGTGAGTATAAGGCTATTTTACGAATGTTTTCAAATTGTTTTTTTTTTTTTTTAATAATGTGCTAGCTAGAAAGTTCTGCAGCTAAGGTAAATTTTCTCATGAGAACGGCTCATCACCCCACTGAAGAGAGGGGCGGGGTGAGCACAGCTCATTAGCATTTAAAGGAACATGCACTAAAACGGGTTGCTAAAAACAGAGCTGATTTTGACAAGATAAAAAGAGTGTAGTTTTACACTACCAATGAGAAATTTTAACTAGAGCATGACCAATATGTTTATGTTTATGTATGTATATATATATATATATATATACACACAAACACATTTTTTGCAATGATCACTCGATCAAACACTTATAATGACATGACAGAGATATGTAATGGAGGCAGGGCATTTAACAATAAACTTTACTATACAAAATAAGTCTGATGTCAGTGCACTGAACAGTAAAGTTGAATTCAATTCCATTCAACTTTATTCCGTTGAAGTTTATTTGACCCTGGAACATTCATTCAACGATTTGTGCTACTGTCTTTACACAGACTAAACTTACTAGAGAAGTGTGAAGTGTGGCATAACATAGGGGAGCACATGCCTTGTGCATTTTAATGCCCTTTGAATGTAACATGTATGTTCCTTTCGAACTGGAATCATGGCAGAATGTCATGTGCAGTCCACTTTGCAGGGCACTTACAGTTGAATAAGACAACGCATGAATGCTGACTGAACAAGAGACTTCCTTACTGAAGGGAAAGTGTTGACTGGTGTCACTATCTCCCGGATGCACCTGCGGATCTCCACCAAATCCATGGGATCCCTTCAGCTCAGTAGTGGTACTGTATGTGGTACACCATATACAAGATGTAATGATTTACAAGATTTAATGACTGACAAAATCCTGAATAGTGAAGCCAAATTAGTTTCTTTTTTTCTTGGACTAGTAAGGTAAACAATTATTGTATGGACTGCTCTCTAAAACTTTAAATACATCTACAGTATTAGGTGATTCGCGTCAATAGATGACAGTGCAGCATCTAACAGTATTGCAGTATTGGCCCTTAAAGCACAGAAGGAACTTAATGCTAATGCTAATTAAAAACTACTGAAAGCATCTTTAATAATGTAAAGTTATGGAAGTAAAATATAACTTATTGTGGTTTTCTTTCTATAGTCTACACACCAATCATTAAAAATAAGTTACTCAAATCTACGCACACAGGCCTAAAAAGAGTTTTACCGCTTTGAGACAAGCCAGACAGCATGTGACCACTGGAAAACTAAAGGTAGTGTGCAGGACTTCAGCCTAACTGACACTGACTCAAGCAGTAACTCAAGCAGTCTGACAGGCAGCAGAACACACCTTCATCTGAAACCTGAGGAGATCAGTGGTCAGTCAACCAAGCTCTCTGTAGGCTGACAGTTTATCACAACACATACAGTCAAATATGGGAGGTTAAATATATTAGAGCTTACATATACACATTGCCTAAATAATGGCTTACTAGTTACTTTTTAAGCAAGGAGGTCAACTTCAAAACCATTCCCTTTTATATAAAATCGCATTTGCTCAATAGATAAAATCTTTGCATTCTGCTATCTTTTGCTCAATGTCATCAAGTACTGCTATAACAAATAAAAATCAGGGGCAGGGGCTAACCAGACCATGCTAGCCAGCCAAACCTTGACCTCCTGTTTGTAACCAATCAAGTCTTGCTAGCAATTATTATTTTTTTGGCTTCTAGTTGACATGTTTGCCAATTGCTAATTGAAAATGTGTCCATAGCACACACTGATTTCTACAGGAAAAGACTTTATGGCTAACCTTTAGTGTGTCCCAAAAGATCTCAAAAAGGGCAGACTTCCATGAATGGAGGGTTCTCAGCTGAACAGTGCTTGCACATACCATTCTCTGGATTTTTCACACCCAGGACTATTTGGCATTTGCCTTTCCTTAGTAAAGACCTACGTTCCTCAGACCTGCCTGTTCCTGCCCCAAACATTTAGCTCAGTATTCATCAATGCTACCCTTCACTGCATTCCATTGAGTGCTGAGCCTTTGCAAGGTAGTGAAGGGGAGACCAGGGGAAGGTTCATTCCCGGATTATCTTTTACTCACTTCAATCAGACCTTCAGTGAGAGACAAGAATCCTATTATCATTTATTGTTTCTCTGTATATCGTATTATGTTGTGTTTTCTAACTTATAGGTAAAGTCAGCTGCAATGTCTGGACCATGAACCTAAGCTTTTCATACCGTACGAGTAGAGCAGACTTGACCCTTGGCATCTAAAATGGACTCAAACTGTTAATCTTTGCAAAACTTGTGCAGTGTATTTCAAGTTTTAATTGTACTACAATTGGCCTTGGAATGCTCCTAAAGACATAGTCCCTGTCCCAAATGGCACACTTCACATGTACTTGCGGACAATGACTGCCACGTGTACATGTCCATTAAGTCTAGGAGAGCGTAGAGTGTCCCATTCATCATCATTTTAGTTTTCAGAAGGGATCTTTGCTCCCTCGAGGCGAGCAACACGGATGACTTCTACTATAGACACAAGTGTGGCACAGTCGGGTCTAAAACAGTCTACCATCTGACTTTTGTAATCTTTCCTGTCAAATGGCACGGTTTAGAAAAGAGAGTTAACAGTGTTGTCAAAAATGAATGTCACTTGCAAATGTGGGTATGTCTCATTTCAAGAAAAACAAAAAGACTTCTGTGAAACAACCGGAACGTTGAGAAAGTAGGAGTTTTTCCTCTGTACCCACTAATCCCAGCTGGATCATGGCTCAGAATTTGTTTTCTCTTCTTGTCACCAGCAGAGATCTTTACATTGCTATTTGTGAATGTATCTACCTTATTTTGCATGATGAAAAATAAAGATACCATGCAATGAAGAGTTGTAGAGAGAAATAATTAAATATATTGCAATCAATAATTCATTAACTGCAAGCAACAGCACAAATACATGCAATATAATAAAGAGAGCTATGAAACTTGAAAGTTTTTCAGGTCAAGTAAGTTTTTATTCAAGTAAGAAATACTAAATAAATCATAGTAATCAAATGTACATTTTATCAAATTTAATTTCTGTAAAATGGAAAGCAATGCACTGATACTATTACAGACTAAAGTTTTTTTTAAAGCCCTTTCTTAGGTTCTCAAGGCAAAGCTGTGAGGAAAGTTTCTGTAATTAATTAAAACCTTAAGAAACTACAATAACCAAAGTAGTATTCAATAAAAATCCAAGACTTTTGTTCTTGTAAATATTCCAAGTATTAATTTAATCACAGGAAATAATAAGAGGAAGTTCCCACAGAACTTGTCTAGATAATGAATTCCTAATTAATATGTAAACATGAATGTCTAGACAGCATCCTAAACTAAAATTCATTTTGGAGTCGGTCTTGATTTAAGTCAGCATGAGTGTCTTGAATACTGTCCAACGAGCCAGTGCGATGGTCCCTGATTGGATACGACCAGTTTACAACAACAACAACAACAACAACAACAACAAAAGTCCAGGACCTCCTCTCTCCTTATATTAATTGCCCTGTACCCCAGTCTCTTCCTAGAATATACTCCTCCTTTAGGCTAGCGAGACAAAAAACGGTTGCATTATGAGAAAAAGCTTTAACTGAAGCCACACTTACTGCATCTAATGGAAAATGACTGATTTGATTACAAAATGCACATGCTGTTCCACAAAAAGAAAGAGAGTTAATGAGGCATCAAATGCAGGTGATTAAAGCACTGCACGGAAAAGAAGGTAATTAGCATTTTGAATGCAAACAACTCATATTTTCCATCAGGAAGTCATAAAGAATCATGTGTTCTACTTTGAAGAGATAGAAAGCAGCATTTACTCTGAAAAATGTACTAACATCAAGTTATTAACCTGACTTACTGCACTTAAATGAAAGAACAACTATAATTTATAACTCTAAAATCATTTAAAAAGATAGAATTGCATTTTTGCATTTTTAATTGTGACAGAGCATTTACTACTTTATTTTATTTAAACAAAAAGAAATGACTGATTATTCAACAGTAAACACATTATGATTTCAAATAAATACTATTCTATTAGTCTTCCTATTAAATCACCAAATTCTGACAAAAAAAGTACCACAGTTTAAACAAAAATACTAAGCAGCCAAACCATTAAAGAGCCACACAGATGGGAAATCAAAAATGTATTACAGTGTATGATGTAGCTGTCCATCAGTGCAAACAATGTGCAAAGTAATTAAACCAAAAAGTACACGATTTATAAAGTTATTGGCTTCTAAAGTAAGGAGTCGACTCTGAATCGCTAAAATGAGTCGTTATAGATTTCAAATCTTTTGCCCATCTCGATGTACGTCACTAGGAACACTTTGCATAATAATCTCCGCCTACCGTCTTGGGTGAAACGGAACTCTGAACTGCCCCACCCCCCCACACAGATGCTCTGGTTGGTGTGATAGCATCATGTCAAGGAGACCGTTTGTTTTATTTTCACTGCCAAAGAATGAAAATCAGAAGAACCAATGGCTAAAATTCATTTTCACCACAATACCAGAGCAGTACAACAAATCCTCACTGATGACTGCTTTTCTAATCTCGGTGAGTACATAGTACAAGGCGGGATTTTCAAAGCGTTTGGCCATAAAAGAGGGTTCATTACCAACTTTATTTAGACCAACGAGCATCTCCGAATCACAACGCGAAGTATGATTATGAAGTTATGTGTTTGTTTTCTCCCGAGCGTCTTATCAGTATGTGTGCTGTCTGCAGCCTTTGTCTGCGCTGATCTTCATTTACAAACACGTCATTAAAATGAAGTGTAACTCCGTGAATACTCAACGAAGAGACATGAGAGAGATATCTATAGAAAGCTTGACATGTCTACTTTAAAACTAAACAACTGCTGTCGAAAACAGATATTCTGTGATAAAGTAATCCATATAAAAACTATGTGGTGTCTGTTTTTCATGTCTCCCTTTGTTATATCTAATGTGACCACGCCCCCGCGCTATTCATATTCAAACTGAAGCGCGCGGCTTGAATACACCCACATAGAAGAAAAAGCAGCGAGACCGTTCAAGTTTTTTATTTTACTGTTTGCTTCGCGGTAAGAGGAATAAGACATAATTCACCCCAAACAGATGTTAACGCATTGTTTACCGTGAAGTTGTGTGCGGAACAACCAATCAAAACTATGTCAGTTGACCAATCAGAACACAGTATGTTACCGAAAGGTGGGGTTTAAGGAAACTGAATCTTTTGAACAGCTTCGTGCGAACCGTTTGGGGATCTCTGAGAATTGAGGTAATTTTAAAATGATATTTTGACAAAATGACAATGTTTTTTTAAACCTTGGATGGATTTAAACCTAATGTACAGGACTTATAAACAGTGATAGGAAGCTTAGAATTTTTAAAGCTCTTTAAAGCCTGATAATAGTAAATTTCTCTTGAGCTCATATCAGCAAATTAGAATTATATCTCATACAAATACATTAAACCTCTTTTGAATGACCAGGAATACTTAAACAGAATTACAAAATCAACAGAATACAACTAAAATCCGTCAAAAGCAATTTAGAAAACAACCTAAAATGTCACAGTTACCCTTTTATAATATAGTGAGCACATCTCTATGCTAGAGAAGTTTGGTATGCTTGGAGCAATGGTAAGGGGGTAGATTAGATTTGCAAACAGTTCTAACCAAGCAGCAAAGTGGAAGTAATTTCCTCTGTATAAACAGGCGACAGAGGCAGTGTGGATTTTACAGCTTGAGAAAGAGAGAGAGATGTAGGTGACAGTTCCCTTCACTATGAACTGAGCTTTGATCCCCATGTGCAAAGCTTTCTCAGCAAGGTGCAAATTGAGGAGGCTTCTGCCATGTGTCCACAAAGGCCTGAACGTACACATCGAAATGTTTTCACACTGGAAAATATTGTTCCAAACCTGTTTGTATTTTCTTTTATTCTGTGAAACACAAAAGACGATATTTTGAAGAATGTCTTAATCTGGACCCGACGGATTTTCATAGTATGGAGATTCAAACTTTCTTTTTTTTTCAGGTTTTATAGAGGATTCATACAGGTTTGGAATGACAAGTGAGTAAATAATTTTTAACTAATGCATGATGGTACAAAACTAATAGAACAGGATAACATTTTAATGAGGGACACAATGTGTATAGCCACTTCCTATTGTTTTCAAATTGAAAGTGGCATGTATTCTGTGCACATGGACAGGAAGTGACACACATTGTGACTTTGCACATTAAAACTTCTTCTCATTTGAAACGGTCAGATTGCCACCCATGAACAGCATTCAACTTCAAAGACATCTTACAGCCATTTCGCTTTCAACAATAAGAATTCATCCGCAATGCAAGCATGAAGGCAGACAGGGTTCTCGCATTATTTAATATGGTCTTTCATTATGTCACTGATGAAAGGAGGCTTTAGAAGACTTTCATCTTGGAACAGTTCCCTCTTTAAACAAATGGGACTACCTCCAAAAGATGTCTCGGCATCACAAAGCCTTCTTCCATTCAGTCTCAGAGCAGAACCACACACATTTGACACCCTGTGGACATGCCAATTTTACTCTGGATTAGCCCGTTACAAAATAAACTATCACAGGTTTATTGTGGTCTTAGAGGTCACAGGCTTCTTGAGGAGTGCAACTGGAATATCAGAGGAAGCCAGCAAGGAAGAATTTAAAAACTGTCTGCTGTTGAAATGATGGGTGAATGCACCCAATGCATGGTGTTTGAAAAGAGAAAGGGCTCCCTTGTTTTAGATATGCCAAACAGAGGTTTCATTTCTGACACTGATATTTGTAGGTCGCTGACAATCCTTTTCACTAGAGCATAATAATGTCTTTGTGAGTCTTTTACAGACTGTGCATGGCACTGGTGCCAACCTGGAAGAATGAGCATGCCAACACAGCACACACAATGCACATGTTATAATGCGGTGTTTCTGACTAAAAGCCTTCTGTTAGAGCTTCATTTAAAATCTGCATTTAAAAAAGTGAATTGGTTAACTACAAGTATTTAATACATGTACCATTACAGTACATTACTTTGATAATTTGATCTGATCATTTTTAAGTTAGATTTTTTTCCTTATTTACATCAAGGTTTATTCCATTTTATGTTGTTCTGTGAATGCAATTACTTTAGTGTCACGTCACTTGAGTTGCCCTGGTGGAGTTTTGCCTTTGTATGACACTGTGCGCTGTCTAGTCTTTGCCACGGTTTATTGATAGGTCACTTAGGATGAACTTTGATTCATTATGTGCCCTTGTATTTGATCTGTATTATTATGGTTGTCTTCAGTATAATGTAAGGTCAGATTTTGTTACTACAACCCTGCATATGCCTGGATTATAACTGGATATATTCAACGGGAAAACCATTAGAATCTAAAAAAAAAAAAAAAAAAAACCACAATGATTATATTAAATGACTGTTAAATGACTCAAACCACCAGCTTTAGGATATCAGCCATTTACACTGAGGTTATCATGAAAATCAGTTCATACTTCCTCAAATCTTCAAAGGAAGGGTGACCATCATAATTACGTCCTGTCAAGTGACCTGAGGACTTAGCTACACATCTGAAGAGTTTCAGAATTTGCTCGACTTCATTTTTTACTTGGGGAGAGTGGGGAGTGTTGTAACAATCAGTTTAACAAAACAGAAATTAGCTAAACCAGTTATAAATAAATATATAAAGAAATATACATGCGTCTCATACACTTTTATACATGCCCACTGTATCACACATGACTGAGGTCTGAGAGGTTAGTATATAAAAAATATTTTTAATGTAAAGTTTTAATGTTAACTTCTTGCACACATTGTCAAATGTCTGTTTTCTATAAGTGTAACACTAGCACTCTTTGTACTTGACATTCATTTGCGCAGTTAAGGATGAGCAGTTAGTATTGTTTAAACTGATTTAATTTGTAACAGACACATATTCTAATAAACAGCATATGAAAGTTTGAGACACAAAAACACCGAGCTACAGACCTTGAAACAACTGCGTTAGATCACTGTTCCCCCCTACAGGTACTCAGTTAGGAAAACCTACCCTAACCACGTAGCAAACAATTTACATGACACAATTACAAACGGATAAAACAACTTAAACCTCAAACACACTGTGTAACGGGAAAATTTCAGAACCCATGCTTCAAGACGCAAAAACATTTGCAAATAAATAAATAAAAAATAAAAACATTTTACATGAGGAATAGAAAACAGGTGTGACAAAACACGGATTACGGAGCAGGCTCGACACACAAACATGAAAGACGAAAACACTTTTGCCCACAAAGATTGACCCTGTTAACCATTAAAATTATACTGTAGCTAATCTCTTATCTTGCAGCAAGTAACAAGAGTCGCGCGACCAATGCACGCGCAAACCCCCACCGCTTTTATTCCTACGTTACTTTTTAAGCTCAGCTAGATGTCAAGATTTTTTTTTTTCTCATTTATTTAACCTGAGATTTTAAAAAAAATGCAGCTGGACATATATCCTACCACAGAAAGAAAAGTGTTTGCTGACCTGTTGTAGGTGGATCAGGTTTCGCACGCGCCCTGAAGTGAGCGATAAAGGGCTAGTTTATAAGCATGCGGCCGGCGGTTTATAAAGCGGAACAATGAATTACCTTTTTTCCCAAAGAGGTTTGTTTATACGTCCTTCTCCCGTCCCTGCGCTCCCTTTGTAAAAGTCCCGGTGAAGTGTTCTCTTCGCTCATGCGCACAAGAGCAGCACGAATCGCTGAACTCGACCCGAGACACAATACATGTTCCCTGACGTGAGACTGAGAGCGTGACGTACAAATAACTGAGTACACAAAGGCAGGTGCTCCTCTTACTGCTTACGATATCAGCAGAGCCACTGAAAGTCACCCACGTTATATGTTTCAATTAAAAGATTATAATGCTTTATAATTTAAGATGAAATGTTTATGCTAAAGCTGGGCTCTCTATCCCTTCTTGGGGCATTTTCACTTTTTCCTCAGTGGGCTATATGAACTCTGCAAAGCCGTGACTTTAATGTTGGTTTTACTAAATGTTAAGCCTTAAATGTGATCCTAAACTTAAACGAATAGATTCTCACTAATACCAATACTGTTTTGAAACTTAATTGGATTTTTAATGATAATGAGTGTGGCTGAACAACATAGGATCAGGCAGGAGCCTTGCTTGAAGAGATACAGTCAAAAGTTGACATGCACCTTGCAGAATCTGTAAAATATTAATAATTATTATTAATAATTAACTAAATAAGAGATAAATAAAATAGCATTGCCTTTTGTTGCTGTTTTTATTTAGACAAGACTGGTCTACTGAATAAGCACTTTCACATAAGACATTTGAATTAAAGAATAACAAAATGCCCTATTTAAAATGTACATATATGATTGATTCTGAATGCTATGTTTCATCCACTTTTTCATCTTTTTTTCTGATGTGGCCAATCTTGGAGGGTTGAGGTGAGATGTGTGGCATCATGTTGACCATTAACATTTTATACAGTATGAGAGAATTTCTGAAAATATTTAAAAAGTCTTGCCAACAGACATGAATTCTGTATCTTGCTCTTATACATTTTAATAAGGAAATAGCATATATTGATGTGATTTTAATGTCTATAAAGTCTATTTTAATGTCTATGTTTTTAATTATTGAAAGTTTATGAGAACAAAGTTTATGCTGAAATTGGATCATTCATGCTGCTCTGCGAGGAAAGATGTGCTATTTGAATTCAGAACAATTAATCAGGGCTGACCTCTAGTGGTTACTTTAGGTAGTTCAGTATGGAGTCACAATAAATTCATGAAGTACTAGGCTGAGTATCTGAAACAGCTATCCTTACAAAACACCCATTACTGCATATTTCTCGTTATGAGGCAAATGCAGATTATTCACTGCCGCTTAAATGTTTTTGCAGCGATAATGCCCTAGAGCCATGTAGCTATGACTGTAAAGAACACATGAGTATGTATGTCTTGGGTGTCAAACTCAGTTCCTGGAGGGCCACAGCCCTGCACAATTTAGATCCAACCCTAATTAAACACACCGGATCCAGCTAATCAAGTCATTTAGGTTTCTTTGAAAACTACATGGTACGTGTGTTGGAACAGGGTTGGGACTAACCTCAGCAGGAACTGAGTTTGACACCCCTGATGTATGCAAATGTTTTATGTCTTAAGGGGAACCACTCTATTATTTGTGTGTTGATCTTTATTTAAAGCTTATGAGGAGAACTGAAAAACAAATGGAAATCGAGATTAAAGCCCCTCTAAAAAGTAAAAACCAGCCGACAAACCAACCTGACTAGTATGAGAGTAGGTCTATATGACTAGTAAGAAAAAAAAAAAAAAAAAACAAGGCAGAGTGAAGAATGCACTTGCATTTATATTAGCAGATAACTGTGGAAAATCAACAACTCTTTTTAGACCGCTCAAACGCAAAAATGTGGACAGAATTATTCCAGCTGAGATTAAAGTTAAACGAGGTAAGAGAAGTTCCTCCAATCATCCTAAACTGCTTCCACTCGTATAGTGGGAATACACTCGGCTCTTCACTGCTGGGTCAGATCCAGGATCATGATGACACAGCACAGGCCAGCCACGAGGGAGACTTTCATCCACACCCCCGTTTCCGCAAAGCATTATTGTTTTGAAACTTCCACACAGTCAGTCCGTCACACCTCTGAACCTCTGGATGTGCACTTCTCATTGGTTTAGCTCTCCATACACCCCTTTCCGAAGCATTTCCGCCTTCATATTTTTGTTTCCGCGAAAGCCTGAGTTGCACGAATTAGACATTATTGAGCAGCGAGATTTATTTTTACATCAGCGCAAATCTTGAAATCTGCAGTCATGTCAGACCGGGGTTCTTTCGATACTAATGTTGTGACTTTGACGAGATTTCTGCTTGAAGAGGGCAGAAAAGCCAAAGGCACGGGTGAGCTGACGACCCTGCTGAACGCGATGTGCACGGCTGTAAAAGCCATCTCCAGCGCGGTCAGGAAAGCAGGGATCGCGCACCTGTGAGTATGTTACAGCCTACACAGTCGATGGGACTCCAAAAAAGTTTAGGATGCAAAAACATTAGCTGCGAAACGAATCTATTTGTATTGTTTTTAATATAAAAACACCAGAAGCATGCAAGAAAATGTCCAGTAAAAAAAAAAAACATCAATAAAGAAATATTTTGGCTTCTTTTTTTCTTTCTATTTTTCAGTAATAAAAATGTATACACCACGGTTGCAGAAAAAGAAGAAAAACTGGTTTGTATCTCTAGGGCCTTTGTATATTACAAGTTTGGAAATCTTTCAGTATATGCTTAGGTCATTTATGCAAACAGTGCTGTTGTACTTTCCATTACATATATTGCAGTTCTGTGAACAAGCATTGAGAAACAACACCTAAAAAATCCTTTCTGTCCCTCTGGTCTGGTTCAACTCTTGACTTTGGAAAATGTCTGACAGGTACGGCATTGCTGGAGGTACCAATGTGACGGGTGACCAGGTTAAGAAGCTGGACATCCTTTCCAATGACCTCGTCATAAACATGATCAAATCCTCATACACCTCATGTGTGCTGGTCACTGAGGAACATGAAACCGCAATCATAGTGGAGCCAGATAGACGGGTAAGAACTGCACGAGTAAGACATTATAAAAGCTCCCTGAAGAATAACTATTAAGTGTTTAATCACCCCAAACCATTTAATCAAGTTTAGTTTAATGTGTTTGCCAAAACTTGCCAATGAGTTTACAGTAACTTTTCACGTTTGATTCCAAGAATGGGAAAGTGTGTGTTCTGTGCAGAGCACGGAGAGCTAGTCTGATTTTTGGCAACTAAGATTAGGTCTTAACTTGTGAAATTCAGAACATTGTCTGCATTGTTGGCCAGAAACCCATCCTGAATCTAATCTGACATCTATGGAAAGGACACTGAGAGACTTGTGCTAAGATGTATTTATGAATAGTCAGGAAAATCAAGGACATTTTTAAAGGCCTTTCCATCCTGAATATTACCCAGAAGTTAATAAAAACATACAAATGCATGGAAATGTAATTTTGAATAAAAATGTTTCTATTTCTTAACTCAAGAAAACATTCTATAGAATGATTACAAAATCCTTGTCAAGTCATGAATGACTGATAAAGTCTTGGAAATATATCAATCAAAAGCTTTGGACACTCTCTATAACTTAAAATCAGACATAAGTCAGGAAGTTTTAAGTTTTAAGGAGGAATGATGATTGAATAAGGAGTTGAGTGTAGTGAGGTTATGGAAAAGTCAAATGTCCTCATATAATTGAGCAACATCATCATTAATCATTAAAAGACTATATGACCAGATGCACCGCTGCTTTAGTAATATTTAATTAACCGACGCTTCTTCCATGTGTTTAAGGGTAAATACGTTGTTTGCTTTGACCCTCTTGATGGTTCATCCAACATTGACTGTCTTGCTTCGATTGGGACCATCTTTGCCATCTACAGGAAGGTATGACTGCATATATTTAACAGATTTGCAGATATACATGGCTGAAATGATTGCTGTGTTCACAGTGCACAGACAGTGAGCCGTCTGAGAAGGATGCCCTGCAACCTGGCAGAAGCATAGTGGCTGCTGGATACGCACTATACGGCAGTGCCACCATGATTGTCCTCTCCACTGGTCAGGGAGTCAACTGCTTCATGTTAGATCCAGTGAGTCACTTTTACTCTTCATACACAGTTAGCAGTTGTAGGATCATTTAGCAATAAATCGGTCGGTCGGTAAAGTTTATTCAGTCTACACAAAGCAAACTAAGAACTGCATGTGTAGTCAATCATTTGTAGCTTGAAATGATATGATTCATAAAGCTAGGAGACATTGTTCAAAACAGTGTAGTATTTCTTTCTTATTCTAATGGCTCCCAAATTTGAATGAATGTCTTGCCATAATTTATGAAGTATATTACAGTAAATATCTTCTTCTTAAGGATGAATCATTGTTTTTGCGGTGGTAAATGGCAGCATGTTCCAGCATGTTCTGTCCATATGCAATAAGTTCTAAATAACCCCTGTGTTAATTAATTTATCATGTTATTTATTGTGACATCAGGCTATTGGCGAGTTCATTCTGGTCGACAGAGATGTGAAGATTAAGAAGAAAGGCAAGATCTACAGTCTGAATGAAGGTTATGCCCTTTATTTTGATCCGGCTGTCACAGAGTACCTGCAGAAGAAAAAGTTTCCAGAGGTTCAGTATGAAAAAAAAAAAAAAAAACTTTTTATTTATTTGTAACAAATCAAATGATTATAGAAGTTGAACAAATGTACACATTTCAAATTCACCTCAATCACATTTTCATAATTAAATATACATAATATTATAATATCCAGCTTCTAGAGGACACACATTATATCTATTAAAATGTGTTCAGGATGGCAGTGCACCCTATGGAGCGCGTTACGTAGGCTCAATGGTGGCAGATGTGCATCGAACGCTTGTTTACGGAGGAATCTTCCTTTACCCTGCAAATGAGAAGAGCCCCAAAGGAAAGGTACTTCATCGAAACATTCTTTACATTTACATGACTTTGCTTTGATATATATAGTCTATATTAGTCTAGGAGTATAGTAGTATTGTTTTAGGTGGATGGATCATTGCTCTTCAAAGATTTTGTCTTGATAAAAATCAGATTCAACAGCCCTAAAAGTAGGAAGTTGCTCTAAAATGTCTGAATGCATTTATTAAAATACTTTTCTGAGCGAATTTGCTGTTGGTTTTAACTAGTAAGTTCCAAGGGGTTCCTCAAGTTTATATAGAGTAACCACAGCAGTTTGTCACATGATCCACTATGTTTGACTATGTGGTAATTGATATGTATTATTCGTATATTCACTTAAAAGCGTACGTATCATTTTAGGGACACTGTACTATTTAGTGAAGTAGCTACATGAATGAAGTAAAGAAATGAAAAGAGTATATATATGACCTTTGCTCCAGTTCTTTTGTTTGGCGTCACATCAACAGGTGTGTCAGTGTTTACTCTCTCTTACCCACATGACCTGTGCTGAAAATTGATCTGTTACAGTTACATTGTAGATTCTTGTGTAAAAGCCATTGTGCCATGCTATCATTTCACAATATCATAATTTAAAAAACCTTGGTGAGAAGAAAACTTTATTCAACGAATAAACTTCATTAACTTGATCATCACATCTACAACAAGGCCTGTAGAGGGAGCTCTAGAGCTGTAGAAAAAGAAGCCCTAACCAAATAAGCTTTTCATTAACACATGGTTTGTTAGGATAGGACCATATTTGGCTGAGATACAACTATTTGAAAATCTGGAATCTAAGGGTGCAAAAAAATCCAAATATTGAGGAAATTGCCTTCAGAGTTGTCCAAATTCAGTTCTTAGCAATGCAGATTACTAATCAAAAAATAAGTTTTGATATATTACAGTCGGAAATTTATAAAATATCTTCATGGAACATGATTTTTGGCATAAAAGAAAAAACAAAAATTTTGACCCCGACTATTGCTACAGACATACCTGTGATACTCGAGACCTTGTGGTCCAGGGTCACAAATATTCTTGAATGAATATGGGAGGAGGCTAAAAGAGACTTGTAAAGCTTTGTTTGTATTCCACCTTCTTCAGCTCCGACTGCTGTACGAGTGCAACCCCATGGCCTTCATCATGGAGCAGGCCGGAGGGATGGCCACCACAGGGACCACCAACATCCTGGACATCCAGCCCGAGAGCCTCCATCAGCGAGTACCTGTGGTCATGGGTTCCCCTGATGATGTCCAAGAGTACATCTCCATCTTCCAGAAACATCATAAATGAAAAGCAAAAGCCAGAATGAGAAAATATAAAGAAGTTACATATACTTGACACTCCAAAATAAGATACCAAAGTATATTCTTACCTGTATATATGATCACTGTCCCTAAAACCAAAAGTTTATATACACTTTATACCTCCATTAATAAAGATAAGAACTTTTTTTTTTTATCTACACTTTACAGCAGGATTTACTTTGAGGCTGTTATTATAGAAACGCAGTGTTTTCCGCTTTAGACAATCTACCTGAGTGTTATTGGCAGTTGAAATTGTTGATGGCCAAAATGACAAGAAGCAAATTCATTCCGGCAATGAGGATGACTTGAATTTAAGTCGACCAAATAATCACTTTTAAGGGAAGCTGTGAATAAAGTTCTTGGTGAAACCAGACTTTGTCAGATATGTGCTGTGTTAACTACTCTTACATGATTTATAATTTGCAAACACTAAACAGTACAACTACTGAAATTCTGTACAAATGCTCACATTTCTGTAAGCCTCTGAAGACACAATAATATAACTTTTGAATGAAAACCACTTTCCTTCACCATACTGTATTCCTATATAAACACAGATTTAAATACAGGACATGATGTACAACAAGTTCAAGCAACCAAATGAAGAGCAGATGACCTTTTCTGTAAAGGCCAGTAGGCGCAAAGAGCCCTGCTGATATTTGAGACACAAGTTCAGTTTGAGTATAGAAATGATCAGAGAAATGCTCTCCTGTGTTCAGTGATCTCTTCTCAGCTTTTCTTCTGTGAGCAAAATGTTATCTGGAAGGTTCTGATCCTAATGAGTTTATTATTTTGGGCTCTGAAAGCCAACCTGTTGAATCTGGAGAGTGACATCTATACCAATGCTGAAATGTATTTCATAAACAGCGCTTACAATTTAAGTTATGTTTTCAGAAAGCATGCTAATTGCACTTTTCAGTGCTGTGAATCCGATATAATGCACGAGCAGCGTGCTGCATATCTATTTTCTTAAAATGTGTTTGATGTGGTTAGTAATGGTCACAGGCTTGATTTTAAGTTATAGGGACACATTTACATATAAATAAAAACACAGTTTTATTAATGGGATCAATTTAATAGACTTTCCGTATTTATTGGGACATGGCTGTCATAAACAATCGTGAGCTTTGCTTCATGACCCATGACCTTCTAACCTCTGAGTATGTCATGTGTCAAGACTGGGCATACATAATGAGCAGAGAGCCAAGGAACGTGCTTCTGGCTCTGCTAGCATTCCAACTACACTACTGTCACTTGATCTGCTCCACCAATATAACCCTGGCCTTTATCCACTCACTGTGTATGTGAAAAGACTGCCTTGTGGCTCTACAGTTAGTTAGTCTCTGCCTGTCCAACTGTTTGTACACTCGGACACTGTGAGGATGTCAGATCAGACGGCCTTTGATGTGGACGTATGGACCCTCACACGCTTTGTCATGGAGATGGGGCGGAAGGCGAAGGGGGCCACCGGAGAACTCACACAGCTCATTAACTCCCTGTTAACAGCTATTAAAGCTATTTCATCTGCTGTCAGGAAAGCCGGACTTGTTCACCTGTAAGTTTCATTGAATTATTAAGCATTTTGTGAATGAATATATTTTACTGTAAAACATGCTGTGACTTTGAAATTGAAATGGGCAAAAGTTAATTCAGCACAACCAGTGATCAAATAGAAATGCTAGATCAAACAGACAGAAATAGTTATGGCTTTTGAGAAAGTCCTAGTTCCTGGTTACAGTTCTAGTATGGTTAGTCAAGAAATACACTTTTAGTAAGTAATGTAGTTGTTTTTGTAAAGAATATAATATCAATATAATATAACAATAATAATAATAATAAATAGAAATTATTAATTAGATTTGAGGCTGCTAATTTCTAATTCACTATAATCTGTTATTTGTATGGCAGCATTACCTTTTTTTTTTCCATTTCAGCATTTTAGCACTGATTTGGCATTTGAACCTCAATAGTTGCTTTTCAATAATATTTGTATGCTTTGGTTTGACCGAACACAGTCAAGGCATTGCGGGACATGTGAATGTCACAGGTGATGAGCAGAAAAAGATGGATGTGCTTTCCAATGATCTGATGATCAATATGCTGCAGGCCTCTTATGGCACCTGTTTGATGGTTTCTGAGGAGAACAAGGATGCCATCTACACACCTGCTGAGAAAAGAGTATGATCCTTCTCAATATGCTTGCTTATGAATAATTTTTCAGTATTTATTGTTAGAGGAACAATAGATTTTAACTCACCTTTATGTCGTTCCAAATGTGTAGGATGCTCTTTCTGTCCACAAAATATAAGAAGGATGTTCATGTTAGTCTAGTCTTTTCATCTATTAAGTTTGAATTATCCCTTTAACACATGATGATTTTTACATGTGCATTAGCATATAATTTATAATGAACCACAGGGAAAAGAACGAATTGGAGTTATTATTTGAGTTCGACTTCTATGACAATGGGTGCTTCTGATGAAATGGAACTAAATCATGGTTATTAGATAAAAGAGAGAGTAATGTGGCTTAAACCATGTTTGCTTAAAAGACAACTAAATCCAAGACTCTTGCTGATATTTCGAATACAGTGTTTAAATCCCTGGTAGTTTTCATCACACATCAATCAAAGCTCAAGTATTTAGAAAAAACTCAGGAGTCAAGTATTTAACAAAAAAATTACAAGTCTGGAATAAATGAACACAACCTAAGAAACCTTAATTTTAATTTCAAATGAATTATGGCTGCTACGTTACCTATTTGTGTCAGGCTATAATGTAGCTCTCTTTGCTAATGTTTATTTATTAGCGTTCATTCAGATAATGACCACGTGAGGTCGCCGTAGCTCCGTCTTATTTCAGCTGTATACTCACTCACTTCAGTCTGTTGTGTGTTAAAGGGGAAATATGTGGTTTGTTTTGATCCCCTGGATGGCTCCTCCAACATCGACTGTTTGGCCCCCATAGGCACCATCTTTGCCATTTACAAAAGAGTGAGTGTTTGCCCGGCATTTGTTTGGAGTTATATGTGCATTTTGTGTACTTTTTGATGCGCAAGCTAACAAAAAAAAATAACACTAATGCTTAAATATAATTGTATTTGTGTGTAAGCTTTCCGTCATGTGGTGTGTGAAATGGATTTGTTTGATGTTTAGTGTTCTTGTGCTACTTTCCCGTACAGATAGACGAGGTAGCTGACTGCATGACCCTGCCTGATGACAAATATTGACTAAGCAATAAATTATATTTTACTTCCTGTTGTATTTTATTAAGTGCGCTTGAGTTTAACTGCAATGGCACAACTGATCTTATTAGTTTATTGTTTCACTTTTATTGTGTTTTATTAAGCTATACATATACATATACATACTTACATGATATTAATAAAAATATACAATCAAGTTGCACAACAGACATATTAATAGTTTTTTATAGACATCTTGTGTTTATAAGAGGCTTCAATGGCAGATGCCTGATTCAGTGTTTTCTTTTGTTTCAGATCTCTGAGGGAGAACCGACTGACAAGGATGCCCTACAGCCGGGCAATCAGATCGTGTGTGCAGGTTACGCTCTTTACGGCAGCGCCACACTAGTGGCTCTCAGTACAGGAGCTGGAGTTAACTTCTTCATGCTGGATCCAGTAAGAACAAACAGTTAAATCTGCTTAAATGATCAATTAAGAATGAATGATGATGCCAGGGCTTTGCAAACTACAGTATATATGCTGCTTTAAAATCAGGGTTGCATGGTCACAATATTTCCAAGTGCTAGGAATCAGTTCACTGAAGACATACCAGACAATTCAAGCAAATCATTTACAGTTTTTTCACAACTATATGAAAAAAGTGCACCTATGACAAACATAATATTGCCTTAAAAACAAAAATAGCTATTTAGTAAACTCTGAGACGTTCTGAACTTATATCATGTTTTATGTTTCGCTTCTGTTTATGGTTTGAATGTTTAGAATTTTTTTACACAGTAAAAGGGATGCTTCAGGGGGGCACTTCCTTTTTTTCAATTTCAAATGAAAGTCTTGATAATTTTGTGGCGGTAGTGAGCTAGTTTTTATTCCTCATCTTTGGCCCTTTTATATTCAGTTGCTCAGTTTTATTACAATACTGTACAGTTGTGTGTCAGTGTGTAACATGTGAGCTCGTGAGAATTATATATTGTTTTATGTTCCTCATTTTTAGGCAATTGGAGAATTCATTCTGACAGACAGAAATGTGAAGATCAAGAAAAAGGGGAAGACTTACAGTATCAACGAGGGCTACGCTAAGTACTTCGATCCTGCAGTGAATGAATATTTAAAACACAAGAAATACCCAGAGGTGGGTTCTATACAGAAACAGAATCAGATCTAGCCAGACAAAATTTCTTCATGATCTATCTTTATTATTTAAGGGAAGTCTTATCATTGCTAGCCTTTTTTTTTTTTACCTTAATGTAAGTGTAAGATCACAGCACTTAGACAGCACAAATCAAACCACTGAGTGCACACTGTGATTTGTTGTGTACCACATCATGTGATCAGGCAAACATACTCACAAGTGCATGACATGTTGTGACAGAACTGGTAATGTTGCTTAGCTGGCCTGACGATCACTTAGTCCCAAACAAAATGTGAGCGTGAATAATGCTTACTGACAGGTCAGAAGCTTGCATGACTGTGCTCAACATCAGCTGACGTTTACACACGTTGCATGCTGGAAAGTGAAGAGCGACTTCCTCTGCAGGAAATCATGTTCAGTTTTCTTCATAGACTCAGCATATGTAACTGATTCATGTTACTCTGCTTATCCTCTGCAAGCCTCGTGTGCAGTGTGATCATAAAATATGCTGATTATGAGTTTTTTTTCCCTGGGTCAGTTGGTTAATTTTTAAAGTCAACTGTTTTTTTTTTTTTTTTTTTTTTGTGAATACGTGTGAGAGCTCATCTTTCCGGGAATATGTGTACTTGTTTGTTAATTTTTAAAGATCCTATTAATCAGTCTGAAGGTGATAAAAAGGAAAAAGTAAACAAGAGTAAAGACTGAAGAGCTTGTCTTAGATAAAATGATGCATTACAAAATGGGAAACTTGCTAATCAGGTAACCTACATTGTGTTATCAGCCATGTTTTATGTGGGATATCATGTTGTTTTCGTAGAAGTGTTGTCAGAAACGTTCTATCTCTGACCTCATGACGTATTGATTTGTTTGCATATTGTGTCTGTCATTGCTTGAGCTGGGTTAGCTAAGAGAACACACTGTGGCTTCTTAAAATCCAAATTTAAAGCCAAACATTACAACTTCTTTGTAGTTCCTTTTTTTGTATTTTTTACTGCTCACATCTTTCTGAAGGAAAAGGCTTTCTATTAGATGACAGATGTTTGATTTTAGCTGTCCAGCTGGATTTCAGTTTCCTTAGAACTTCTTTCACTACTTCCTGTTTTCCTGCCCTCTTTTATTGAAGCACATGTGACTTTTGCTCCAGACAGTTTTTGTTTTAGATTGTTTGCCAGCTGTCGTTGAAATCATTTTGAGTATTTTTGATTCAGAGATCCAAGCCTAGAAAAATCATGCATACACAAAGTATCTCATTCAAACTCAGATATATGAAGAAGCACTGAGTTTTTGTTTATATGAATCCTGACCAAATCTGATTGTCCTACAGGATGGCAGTGCCCCATATGGTGCCAGGTATGTTGGGTCGATGGTGTCTGACGTACACCGTACCATTGCCTATGGTGGCATATTCATGTACCCAGCCAATGAGAAGAGTCCAAAAGGAAAGGTGAGTCGCGGCTACGTTGTTAAGACATAATCAGTTTTAGCTCACGTTTTAAGATATTCAAGGCAAACAGTGATAACCAGCTATAAAAAATTACATCTGGTGACAATGTAATAACATATAGAATATGACGAAAGGTAACAAACTTTTATCATATTATGGTTACAGTAAAGTGTTTCATGCAGCATATAGTTAAAGGGTTAGTTCACCCAAAAATGAAAATTCTGTCATTAATTAATCACACTTGGCGTCTTCATTCATTCGGAACATAAATTAAGATACACACTGATGGTATCTGTGAGCTTGTTGACCCTCCATAGAGAGCAGGTATATTACCATGATCAACGCACAGAAACGTAGCAAGGACATCAGTAAAATAGTCCATGTGACATCAGTAGTTCAACTGTAATTTTACGAAGTTACAAGAATACTTTTTGTGCGCAATGAAAACAATAATAACACAATTTATTCACTATTTCTTCTCTCCAAATTACCATCTTCCACTATTTTAGAGAGTACCCCAGAATGTAATCAGCGTAATGAGTGTTGTTTATGTTCAGCATGTGCGCGCTTTCGCTGAACATAGTCAGCGTTGTTTACGTTCAGTAGACAGGACAGAGCGAAGGCCTTACGGGTTTGGAACGACATGAGGGTGAGTAATTAATGACAGAATGGTCATTTTAGGGTGAACTATCCCTTTAATATTATTGTTGTGTTCAGTTGATCAGTGTTCTTTTATTTGTATGTATATATTCTTATAATATTTATTAATATTTCAAGCTTTAGCTTTATTTCAGTTTGAATAATTTTACTTCTTCCAATTAAACATTTTATGTTATTTTGCTAAGTTTTTTTATTTTTATTTTTATTTTTTACCAAAACTTTTTAATTTTGTTTCCACTTTATTTCAATTTACAGTTAAGTGTTGCTTTAGTAATATATATATATATATATATATATATATATATATATATATATATATATATATATATATATATATATATATATATATATATAATGAGACCATGATCCGCACTGACAAAATAACAGTTTATTTTGCATGAATCACCAATAGGACAAAACATAAACATTTTACCTCACAAGGCCTTCTTCAGAGTTGAGCAATTCAATCCCTCCCCCGCTTTTAAAAATCATTCATTATACTGTAGAATACATTATGGTTTCGAGCAGGTACAGGCAGGTCATATTCCGATAAAAGATAACTGCTCATTTCATGGAAAAAGGGCTGTGTCGTTCCTGATAATAGGCAGTGACAAAACATATGGAATGAGCCTAGACTGGAACAAATACACACTATAGCATGAAAGCTAGAACCAGATATTGCTTTTCAAGAAATGCCAGTGTACAAACTTTAGTATGTATTGCCACAGTCCAGTTTCTCTGTTCTACATAGATAAGAATAAAATAAAACCATTTTGAATTAACTTAACATGCTCAGTGCTTCTTAGCTGACCCAAATCCACAACTGATAACAGAAAATAGAACATATCGTCAGTAAACTTGGAGGTAAAATGATAACTGCTCATGGTTTAGCATAAAATGGACCCTTTGAAAAATAACCTGAAATGTGCAAATCAGCATTATGTAAGTTGTAAGGTTCTCACATGTTTGTTTCTCTCCAGCTGAGGCTCTTGTACGAGTGTAATCCCATAGCCTTCCTGATCGAGCAGGCCGGAGGCATGGCCACCACAGGCACCCAGCGCGTCCTGGATGTTGTTCCCGAGTCACTTCACCAGAGGCTGCCCTTTGTGGTGGGATCCCCAGACGATGTGGAGGAGTACTTGTCCTTTGTCAAGAAACATAAAAAGTAAAGACTTCGGTTGTGATATGATCCGTTGAAAGCCCACATGACATAGAGATACAAAACATCACAGAAGTGCAAGCAATTCTGTAAACAGAATCACATTAAATTTACAGTATTTAAAATCATTTCCTTTCTTTACTTTACAAATCCCTCACTCAAGGTCTTTTTAGTTCAGATTTGCTCTTGTACCCCTTTCACAGTCTGTCTTTTCTTCCTCACTTATTTTATGTGAACATAATGTGCCTTCAGCAGTGTGTTGCTTGTTAGCTGGTAAAGTGTTTACACACTTTCGTTCGAACAGAGGGCAAAACCCCAATAATCTCCACTCTACAAGTCTTAGTTTGCTGGTCATGATGACAACTCATGTTATGGCAACGTGCCAAGAGATAGACAAATAGGACACGTTGTATTACTGGAGCAAAAGATCAGCCCTCCATGTTCATTTCCAGCTCACCAATTTATAACAGGCAGAGCAAAGATAGAGACCTCTAAAAAATACCTTTGTGGTACTTCCAGAAAACTTCAAAACACTTATTAAAGTAATAGTTTTCCTGGATGTGTTGCTTAGGTCAGTTTTAGAAAGCATTACTGTAAATACAGAACCATTCACTCATAACCAACCAACTTCCTGTTTTAATGTAGTCTGGTACACTACTTTTGATTTCGGTTTGCTCATTTCAGTCTACAAAACATATGAGGTGATAGGAATAGTTTTGGAGCCGATATGTAAAGCTACAGCAATATTATAGTTTGGGGTTTTTGAAAATATTTTAAATAGAAGTTCAAGGCTACATTTATTACTGTATAAGTAAACCGTATTGTGAAAATTTTTAAAATGTATTATTTTTTGTGGTTATATATTTTAAAATGTAATTTATTCCGGTGACCGCTGTCTTCAGTGTCACATGATCCTTAAGAAATCATTATAAATGCTGATTTGGTGTTCAATAAACATTTCTTATTATCGGTGTTGAGAACAGTTGCATATATATATATTTTTTTTTTTGTGGAAACACATTTTTCCCAGGGATACTTTTGATAAAGAAAGTTAATTTAAAAGAACAGCATTGATTTTAAATGGAATCATTTTGTAACAGGAATGTTTCATGTTACTTTTCATACATTTAATGTAGCCTTGCGGAATAAAAAGAGTTTTGTGCCACTAATTATTTTAAATGCAAGATACAAAACTTGCAAGAATATAAAAATCAAAGCCAAAAACAAGTTACATTTTTAAAAGTTTTATTGATCATACAGAATGTAGAAAAAAAAAAAAAAAAAAAAACATTTGTACATTAAGACACTGAAGAATATGTATTTACATTGAGACAAAAATCAACTAAATCAGTGCCATTAAAATGACCAAAAACAATTGCATAAATTCCCTAAAACAATGTCACACAATATGTAGAGCTTGAGGTATCTCTCTCAGTCTCACGCAGGCTGTGAGACACACAGTCCCCAGTGTCACTACACTAGTGGGTTTCAGTGAACCACTCACGTACTGAGACACTAATGTGACCTTCTGCTACTATGTCTTGATACTGTAGGCATCTTTCTCAGACGAGAGGGTAGCTAGCAGCGGTAGCAATACCACAGTGGTTGTGTTTGTCCTTGGCCATGTAGATATAACCTTTATCACCCCAATTCTCACTCCAGCTAGAATGCACAAAACACACATAAGGTTAAAAACACTGCTTTAAACATCGCCCATTCAGAATTTTAGAGCGTAAATTAATCTTCTTACCTGTTCTTGACAATCCAATACTTCTTTCCATCAACATCCTCACCCTCAAAACCATAACCAACGGCAAGCACACCATGATCTAGCTCCTCACTGCTGCAGTCTTTCTCATAGTAGATCCCTAACAAGAAATATACATCCATTAAAGGATCTTCAGCACTCATTTCTCATAAATGAGTCATTTAGTTGTCTTAAAAGGAAAGGATGTGATGTGTGGCCCATACTCAGAATGAGTTCTCAGCATTTTACCCATCCAAGTGCACACACACACAAACATTGAACACACACCCGGAGCAGTGGGATTTAACAACTAATGGTGACAAATATACATACCTGACTGGTAGAACTGGAAAGACTCGTGTCCTGCATCAATAGCCACAGACACTGGCCCCACAGAGGCTATAGCCTTCATCAGAGCATGTTCCTTTCCACTGGGAATGTCAACGAATCCAGTGTCATTAGCTGCACTGTTTTTGGGATCATAATGGCAGGGCTGATCATCCTGAAAATGATAAGCAGCATGAATGTTATGGTAATCCTTCATCTAATGAATCCATATGATGTCATCGGTAATGTAACTTACAGTTCCCAAATAGGGGTAGGACTCCTCGGAGTCCAGACCGCTCTGGTCCTTGATGTACTGGAAAGCCTGGTCCATTAGACCTCCGTTGCAGCCCTCGTTGCCTTCAGGACGGGAGCAGTCCACCAGGTTCTGCTCACTCAGAGACACCAGTTTTCCGGTCTTCCTGAACATCTGACCCTCCATGGCTCCAGTGGTGCTGAAGGCCCAGCAAGAACCACACTCACCCTGCAAACAACAGA
The DNA here is from genome assembly GCF_003368295.1 of Carassius auratus. Classification (NCBI taxonomy): domain Eukaryota; kingdom Metazoa; phylum Chordata; class Actinopteri; order Cypriniformes; family Cyprinidae; genus Carassius; species Carassius auratus. Next base: position 11,291,593 of record NC_039272.1, on the reverse strand, counting down.
TGTGAAACCAGTTATCAACCAGATGGCTTCAAGATTACGTCAAATAATTCAAAATATTTAAGGGAGTAAAAATATCATCTTGTGTGTGTGTGTGTGTATATTATATATTTTTTTTTTTTTTTTTTTTTTTACAGAAGTTACGAGGTTTCATTGATTAAAACATTATTTTTTAAACTACAGCAATGGGGACTTTTAATATTGTTGCACACAATGCAAAGTATGGTTTATTTGTAACATTTCCTGGTTTACATTCGAAACAAACAACTATGGTCTCTCACACTTATCATATACATCTGTTTTCCAAAGTGGTTAGCGTCATGCCCTATGGAATTTAAATATGTTTACATTCATTCAAAGTGACTGGCTTTACATTCAAGGTACACATTTTGTCAGTCCTTGCTTTCTCTGGAAATCAAACCCGTGACCTTGACATCACTATTCCCGAGTTACAAGGAAGCATGTTCAAAGGCATTGTTTTTCTTTTGTATATATGGGCAACTATCTTACCTGATCTTTCACGGGAGTCACGTATCCCTTTTGTCTCCAGTCCAAACTGTTTGGGACCTCCAGGAAGTTGGGCTCCATGAAGAGAGATCCTCTGAATCGTCTCTCCTTCTTGTGTTTGTAGCCATTCATCACCTGCCTGAACTCCTCGTGAGTCTGTAGATACAGAATAGTTTGATGAAAGCTGAAGGAATTTCATAAATCAGTATACATACACCTCAAATGAAGCTCTTCTGCAGTCTTACCATATCACCAAAGTGGTTCATTCCGAGTCTGTAAGTGTGTGCGCCCATGGAGTGCTCAAGATTGTGCAGTTCGATCTTTTGCAGGTTTTTCTCCCAGACCATTCGCCTCCACCCCTCCTCCTTCTGTGTTGAAAGAGATAACACTGAGTTCTGCTTCTTGCTCCTTTTTCACCATGTTAATGTAAATTTGAACACTTACTTCATGGTATTTTTTACTGTGCCAGGTCTTCCACTGCTTCCAGTGGTCATCCAACTGCTTGTCCAAAGTTGGAGCAGCAAATACTGCACTGAGGCACAAGGTGAACGCTGCCAAAAACACCCTCATGATGAAAACACTGAGGGGAGAAAAACAACATCAGGTCAGACATGTTGCAACAAGTGACCATGTACCTTATGGCACGTGAAGATAAGAGATTAATACATGTAGACAAGCAAATGCATACATTTTAGTTATAATGGTTTAAATGGTGGCATTATTTTTCATACAAATATTATATGGAAGCACATTTCTGGCACTTGTGGGACAAAAAAAAAAAAAACGTGGAAATAACGAAATGAAGTCATAATACTGACATTACAAATTGAAATTATGAGATTTTTTTTCTCTCATACATTTTTAATCTCATTAAGATTTACTCATAATTTAACATTAATAATTCTCATTTACCAACCCTTTTTCCAGAGCAGAAATGGTTTTCCATAGATTTTATATTCATTTATACTGCATAAACGTATTTAAAATGGTCTCAGGCGAAGTTTGTCACACAGCAGAGTTTGCTAAATCTGTTTGAAATGTACGTTAATGTCATGCAAGCTACTTCTTTCAGTCACGTGACGTCACTGTTGTATAATTAAACATATATGCATATTTAAAAGTACTGGTGGTGTGTATTTCGACAGTGTCCTGAGATCAGATGACTGTTTACACCAAGTACAGAATCACCGACTTGCAGCGATAGTTACGTTGTTATGAAAGGTCATAAAAGCGAGTGAGTAATCTAAAGAGAGAGGTATTGTTCATGAAACATTAACTGAAAACAGACACTGGCCTACAGAGCCGAACAAAACGAATCCATATCATTGGATGTAACGTTATATATTCTAAAAAGATATCCGTTTACACGGGCCTCCGGACTGGCACACGGGTCTGGACCTGTTTTTATACGGACACAGAAAAGACTACGATGTTCCTTTAGCGACAGTCACGGGATCTGGGAGGCTGAAGCCGACAGTTTCCCGGGAAAACAAAACAAAGACCGAAACCAGTCGACGGAAATTGAAAAACAGACAACTGGAACTAGTTTAGAGGAATGTTATAGGGGGAAAATGTTACGCTTCGCTAATCTATTAAAATATTGTAAAACCGAATGTCGCTAAAAATAAAGTAACAGTCAATTCATAAAAGAGCATTGTGTGAAACGCTGAGCTAAAGAGCGACCTAAAAAACTATCTTTTGCAAAGCTAAAATCCTAAAGCAAAGATGCATGCCACAAAATTACATTGAAGTGTCGATATCGACGGTTAACAAAACAAATGTACCAACAACTCAAGATTTCCGAAAGCTTTAAAATCTGATGACTCACCCACCGGCCCTGAATCCTGAACAAAATATCCTGTTTCGCAGAGCGGCCCCTGGTTTATAGCGCATCTGAAGGCAAATTCCTCAATTTCTCATTGGTCGAGAGTCTTGCAGTCTTTGTCGGTCCCGCCCCCGATGAACGCGTCAGAGCATGTGACCAGCCAGCATGTGACGGCTTCCCGACAGATGGCTTTAGTCATAAAGAAAAACAATGTTACTATCTTTAAAAAACAAACAAAAAAACACCCGCCTAATCACTATACGTTGTTGCATTTAAGTCAATAAATGTTAATTATTTGTTATTTCAAAAAGCACAAGTTAAAAGCCAATACTGTATAGTGTATATCATTGACTATTTACTGCTTGTCACCTACGTTTTAAATTAGAATACACATACAGACTGATCGGTTTTTTTTGCAACGTCGTAATTTTCTCAGATATTTAATCCATTCACAACACTGCCATATGAAAATAATAGGCATTTGAGTTATTATACCTGTTATTTAACTAGCCAGTAGTGCTTATGCCTTCCTCAGCGATCAAATAAGCTCTTCACACAACTAGAAATTGCAATTGATTGAATGTCAGATTTGGCCACATTTAAAATAAGTATTTAAATATATAAATATAATATATATTTAAATATCTAAATATCTGAGAAAAAAAATAAAATTATATAATATATATATATATATATATATATATATATATATGTGTGTGTGTGTGTGTGTGTGTGTGTCTAAATGTATGAAATGTAAATGTTAATATATACTAAATAACAAGATTATAAAACAAAAGGGTCTCTATCACACATTCACAAGGAGCACAAGTCATAAACAAGGTTAATGAAGTGACTTTGCATGACCCTGCTTATCAACAGACCACCAAAAACAGTCTATATTGAACTTGTTATCAGTACGTCTATATGTGAGGACCTCAGTGCAGGTAATCTTGTTCTATAACTGTGTTACAACATTCCACGTTGTTTACGTTCACTGTTGAGATTTGTGTCAGGCCAGAATTAGAGTGCTGTTGAATCTACATACAAACAAAGGGGAACACAGACTGATTAATGGGCTCGTCTGTCCCAAAAAGCACACAGAAGCTATAAATGGGAAGATTGCTCAGTTATCACTTAAGCCCATCAGCCCAGCACTTCCAGCAATGATCAAAAAGGAGCAGTTAAAAGAAGTAAAACTGATCAAGCAAGAGTAGTCATGACTCTGAAAAAAATCTGATAAGCATAGATGCATTCAGTATTACATTGTAACTAAATAGTAAGTTAGCATATTTTAAAGCCAAAAGTAAACCATTTCATAAACAGAGCTGTAACAAGAACAGTACAGGAAAGCTTCTATATGTCATGTTGAAATAAAGGTGCGGTAATTCCATTTGTTGAATAATGCATGTTCAGTCATGCCACACACACTGACGTTTCAAAAAAAAAAAAAAAAGGAAAAAAAACAGCACATGACAAATTATTCATCCACAGCAATGTCATCATTGTCATTTTCAATTCATTTTAGCTGGCTCTGCTTCTCACGGTTGAATTGGAGGCAACTTTACCCAGAATCCACTGGAGGGCACTTTAAAATGTTTGAGAAAAGATTATTATTAGGACACATTCATTTACAAATTACATAATTTAGACCAAAAGATCTAACTTTTTGTAAGGTAAAATATGCTGAAATCTTCATCACCTCTTCTATCGTATCTGAGCTAAAAAAAAAAAAAAAAAATCTCTAGTGTTTATGTAGTTTATTATTTTTGTTTATGAATATTTGTAACTAACGTTGTTCCATAGGCTAATATTCTTTGTATAGCAACACTGGTATTAGAAAAGGCCCTTTATTATTATATATTATATAATATATAGTATATATATTAATTATTATTGTGCTAAAAAAATAGGGTAATGTAAATGCACTGTATATGGCAATAACAACAAAATACTGCATGAACACTGTACAAATTATTTAAAAATAACACAGAGAACCATTGAGTAAACAATTTATTATAAAAAATGAAGTACACTGTAAAGTTTGAGGAAGTATTAAGGACATGGCATTCAGAGACATGCGAACAAAATATAAATAGAGTAATAATGTGAAGGTCTTGTGCAAAGAAATGACTGTACAAGTCTTAAATACACCAGGATCAACTCCCCTCTGATGTACCCTGTTAAAGTCTTAGGAGGGATAATCGTGAACCTTGACCACAGCTAAACAGCGAAAGAGCTCCATAATACATAGACTTAATCACAAAATAAAAATGTGCCTTTTGGAATGAGAGAACAACAATATGCCCAATTCCCTTTTAGAAACATTTGTGATTTTAAGCCTGCAAGAGAAATGATGAAAGGTTGGAGGATAGACCTGTCCCAAAATATAATATGGAACAGCTGTCTGGACTTTCAGACATGATGATGAAACTGCAACTGCCTCAAAAGAAGGAGAGCAAAAAGAGTTATAGCATATGTGAGATGTAACAGAGTCTTTGCTGCCATCTACTGGTTTCAAGTTGTCACTTCATTTGTGTCCAATATACCATTTTAAGTACAATGGTATTGCTTTAACTGAGGAACGGCATCGCTCATCACAAGTTTCACCGCAAATATCAATTTTTTTTTTACACTTTTGCCCAATTTAAGTCCCTTAGAATAGCATTTTATGATTAATTATCCAGTGTAAAGTATACACATGACTACGTGTTTAAAATATATTTCTTAAACACTCAACAACAGTGTAAATGTGTAAAACAGAACATTAAAATAAGCTGAACAGTTGTAACAAAGATCATGCTTATCAGGACACTGACGTCACCTTTATAAAGAGAAACAAAATCTTACCACAGTATCATGTAAGTGCCTGGAATATTTCATTATTTCCATTCGACAGGTAGACAGAACCGTAATGTTTCACAAAAGTCAATGTGACAAGCAGGCTATAAGTGTGAATAAGACAAATGTGAGCGATTTTAAAAACCAGACTTAAAAATGATTTACCATGCATTTAGATTTTTAAAGGAATGTTTAGTATGTTTTGTTTGTGCTTCGTCATTTGAATAAAATCCGGTCTGAAGAGTGAGGCATTTTAGTTGCAATAAGGAACAATCAGGTAGTAAATGCAAGTGACCCAATTTTGTATGTTTGAGAAGAAGTGTAAATCTAATAGATCTGTTCTTTAAAAGCTTCAGAAGACAGGTAAACACCGAAACACTTGCAGAGGTGCACATCCAATTTTCTCTATAACAATGTCAACAAGTTAAGTTGTTGACATTCTTTGTCAACAACTTAACATCTTCAAGGCACTCAATAGTTTGAGTTGTTTATTAAATAATGCTTCCAAGCACTTAGTGATCTATCATTCGGTCATCAAATTTAGCACAGTTCCCCTATAACAGCTGTCCGAATTGATAGAAGTAATAGAATTTTCTTTTATTATGGGCATTTAAAAAAAAGGCTGCCTGCAGTTTCACCTTGGGAATGTGAGACAGTCAATAAAAGATTTGCAGGAAAAAAAGCACATAGGCACCTTTTCAAAGACACCAAGAATGAACATTCAGAAATCACGAAATTGAGCAGAGTATCTGATTCAAATACTTCAGTCTCAGGACACCAGGGAGCTTGAGATTTAACACCGCTCCACCGGACAATTGCACGTTTCTCTAGACACAAGTGACGTCCTAACGAGAGATCACGGAACTGATGGAGTTGAAGGAGGTGCCGCCCCCGTTACACACCGGGCTGTAGGGCTCCGGCGGGGTGCCCAGTACTTCCAAGTTGACCCGGAACACGGGTGCAGCTCTAAGGAGGAAATCGGCCGCATCCCGACGACCGAGTTCTCGCAGCTTAGCGAGCAAAATGCCTATGCTTGAATCGGGTCGCTGGCTCCACTCCTGCAGGAGCGTGGCTGTGGGACTGGGAAGGGAAAGGGGGTCTGCAGGCAGAGTCCCGTTGGTGCCAGAACTGTATTTAGCAGCGAGCTCGCTAAGGCCCAAGTTCATGGCAAGCAGGCACCAGTCCTTTCCAAGGGCATCGGGAGGGTCCAGCAGGCGGCAGAGCTTGCGTCGAGCCAGGTGACTGACCTCCGCCGCGGGCACTTCCCCTCCAAGACTGCCCTGTTTGTAGACCTGGGTGCAACCTAATGCTACGATACTGACAAAGCTCTCGCGATATCCGCCCATGGTGTTCGAAAGCGCGTTCTCACCTCGCGCCTGAGCACGGAAAAAGTCTCTCGGTTGGTAGAGCATGACGGGGCCGTGGTGTTCCCGCAGCTGCTGAGGGCTAAGATAATGTCGGGCGGTAAGCAAACCGGGTAATGTAGCAGCTAACAGACCCTCTGCCATGCCGCACAACGTGTCCAGCAAAGCATAGCAACGGCCGGAATCGGAGTCCGGTCCTCGTAACTGTACCTCCATGCCCTGTCCGTGGTTCACAAGCAGAACCAGTGCCTCAGCGCTGCCGAGTCCAACCCGAGCTCCACCGCTCCACAACTTCACATCCTCAGCCTCCACCTCTGGCTTCTGCTGCCGGCTCCACCTGCACAAGTTCACTTGAAACTTATGGAAAAGTCCACAAGGGAATGGCGCCAAGTGTTCTGCAGGAACGACTCGCACGCCACCGTAAAGCAAAGTGTCCTCGCCTTCGATGTCTTCCTCGTCCGTCCAGGTGTGCTGGAGGCCACCCGTGCGTATGAGGGCGGGAATGTCAACCATTCCGGGGTTGGCTAAGTCGCGGGCACATACATCCATGGCGTCGAGCACCTGGAGAAGTTCATCGATGTCACCTTCGGAGACGAGGTCCTGGAGCTCTTCCACGCGGTAGCGGCCACGGTAGTGGTGGATCGCTTTGGGGGTTTCAATTGAGAGGAGCTTGCCGAGTACGTTACCACAAAGCCAGCGAGGATCTAACAGGACAACATCCTGGACAGTCTCACTCTGCATGATGTTAATCTAGAAGAAAGAAGGGTATAAAAAGGATGAGTACAAGCAAATGGGTGACTGCAAGATTCCAAAGACACCAAGATAAACTGAATGGCTGTTAATGCATCTAAACCTTTTCCCCATAATACTAATAAGAAAACTGTCCACCCAATATGATTAATGCTTTTGATCACATCCCAAGAGCTGCTGCTGTTACATAAAATTACAACATGGTGATACTAATAGATTATTTTGCAAAGCACCAGTGACTAACAGAGGAAGAATCGGGAACAGGTTCTTTAGTCTCTCTATTTAGTATTTAGTGTTGTGTGATAACCAGAGTGAATACAAAATCTGAATACACTTTGGCCTGAATAGGTATATTGTATGTGAAAACCAGGCTGAAAGTTGGTGCAAACAGATCTTTAGGTGGGTTCCATTACAGTTCAGCAGAGGTGTCACTTTTGGGGATCAACTCACTTATTCTTTTCAAACAGATGTGAATAAATTCATCAGAAGAGGTCAGTAAATCAGTAGTTATGGGGGTGCACTTGAAATGCCTTGAATTGGGGTCCTCTCATTATTCTGAGCTATTTTATGAATTCAGAAGACTTGGAATAGAGCAAATACATTTATGAAACATATGATTTATACAGATATTTTCTGTTATTTTGGAGCTTGGCAGCCCAGATTGTCATGAACATTTTTCATTGTGATTCACACAAATCAGTACAGGCTGATTTTTGTGCGACTTATTCTTTGAAGAGACATGACATAACAGATTTTTAAAGGGCTGAGGTTAAACACAGGAGATGAAGCCCCTTAAACAGAGTACCTTATGCAAGCAAATGTTAATAAAGCTGAATCACAGCTTGGCATTTCAGCCCATCAACATCAAAACATTCCCTAAAACGTGTTAAAGTGCTGCTGCTGAAAACACAGATGACTAATATTGATGAGAATGACTCATTCACCTGCTCTCTCTATCGGTGAAGCCGTGTTGTAATGCTTGTGGGTGGTCAATAGATTACAAAGGCCCCCATTTAGTTGCTGACACCCACCAACTCATTTGAATCCACATAAAAACATGTTTGTAGATGTTCTGCATTGTGTACTTTGAGTGGTCTTGAAGTAATGGATGTGGCATTAATAGCGGGGCGTGTACGATTGTGTAGCATAATGTATGAAAACAATCATTTTAATTAATGATACAGAGCATCTACTTCAAACACACTTATGCTATACCCACAGCAATATAACCATAATTCAAACATTCATACATATTTATTCATCTGCTCATCGTCACACACACACTCTCACACATTCACTGGGCCCGCCCACACACACACACACACACACCTCTCCCATGCTGTGAAGTTGTGAAGCCAGTTCCCGCAGATTGTCTTCACTGGCCAGAGGGTTGATTTGTTCTTGCACATCCACAACAAACTGTTGCCATGACATCAGCTGGTTTGGCCCGTTCAGTTTCCTCCAGGAAGGCAGAGTGGACAACAGCTTCTCTGCCAGCAGAGTCATCGGCCTGCAGCTCTGTGACAACACGGAGAGAAAAGCTATTTTACATCTCTGGAAAAAATGCCAATGGGGTTGCTAAGTTGGTTAAGTGGTTGCTAGGTAATTCTTTTCTAACCCCCTTAATATGGTCTATATTTTCCCCCATTAACTGAAAGTAGGAGCAATAGTAGAAATCACCACTGATAAAGTCTCCTTTAACACCTCAAATATATTGTACTGTTTAAATTACATATTTAAAAACTACAGTCATTATTTCCTTTTCCTTCATAATATACAAAAAAATCCAGACACAATATAACGGCGGATGAGAAAGTAATCTGTACAGGTATGTGTAGGAGAGAGAGAGACGAAAGAGAGATTTAGGAGGAGAACGAGCAGAATGTATTAACGAGGGATCTGAGTGTTAGTGTTTGATATTGTGCATTTCTGTGCGTGTGTGCATGGTAAAGAAAAGGGCTTTATTATAGAGATCAGACCTAGATCAGAATAAAAAAAAAGTGAGTGTGTCCGGTAATTTAAAGGACAGTTGAAAATGAAAAGTGAAAATTCTGTCATTAATTACTCCCCCTCATGCCGTTCCAAACTGCTATGACCTTTATTCATCTTCAGAACACAAATTAAGATATATTTTGAAGAAATCCGAGAGCTTTCTGACCCTCCATAGAAAACAATGCAACTGACACGTTCAAGGCTCAGAAAGGTAGCAAGGACATCGTTAAAATAGCCCATGTGACAGTGGTTCAACCTTGATTTTAGAAACCTACAAGAATACTTGTGCGCAAAGAAAACAAAAATGACATTATTCAACGATTTCTTGTCTTCCATGTAAGTCTTTGCATGTGTTCACAAAAGTAATATGACGCATGTGCATTCCTCTGCTGGCAAACAAGGCACAGGGCATCTGGGTTGCACATCAGAATGTTGGCTCCTGCGTCAGCAGCACCATACACATGTGCTGTGGGACTCTTAAGGCTGATTTATACTTCTATGTCGGACCTACGCCGTAGCCTAGGCATAGACGTACTCCCTTACACCACAGCCTGACATGCACCTCCACAAAAATCTAACAACACATCAATTCTACGTGGACCGCAAGCGCTGTGATTGGTCTGCTAGAACCCCTCCCTCCTCCGTATGTACTTGAGTTGTGTGTATGTTTGTGTGCACTTTAATATATTTTAATGTTACACATCTTACAAAACAAAGCAAAGAACAAGTGTCTTATCATTTATTATACTACATAGCATTATATATCACTAGTTGTCCGCAACAAACAATGTTGATCTGCCATGGTACAAGTCCTTGTCGAGATTGAAAGAATACTATCTTCTTCTGTTCCGTTGTTGTCTCCTTTTAGTAGTTTTAAATAATGATTTATTGATTTAATATTTATTTGCCACAGTCAAGGCTATAATGCTTCTCCGATGAGCCGCTTCTTCAGCTTTTGTTGTGGCACTGCAGGTTAGACCATCAACATGCCGCAGGACACCGCAGACTAGTGGTTTGCATGTGTACTGCATGTCGACGCGGACAACGACACACAAGTATAAATGAAAACTGGCGCATAGCCTATGGCGTAAAGGCTGAGGCATAGGTCCGATAGGAGTATAATTCAGCCTTTACATTAAGGTCTATTTTAACAATGTCCTAACGACCTCTCTTGGCCTTGAAGGTGGTAGTTCTCTTGCTGCCTATGCAGGGTCAAAGCTCTTAGATTTCAGCAGAAATATCTAAATGTATGTTCCAAAGATATACAAAGGTCTTATGGGGGTCAGTAAATATTGACAGAATTTTCACGTTTGGGTAAACTATGCCTTCAATGCCAATGCTACATGTAGGTAATGTAGCTAAATGACAAAGTGCTGGGAGGTGTAGCAGAATGGAGAGCGATCTTACAGAGATAATGGTGTTGCGGAGCTCTAACAGAAGGTTTCTCAGCAGCTTCATGTCTCTGGAGTTGGACGCTCCTGCATCCATGACAAAGAGCTTCTCTGCAATATGCAGATCATTTCCAAACCTGGGAGGTATAATCAGTTTAATAGTTTGGCTCATCCAATCAAATCCCTTTAATCACTATGATGTAGTCAGTACTTCAAAAATGATCACTTAAAGTACTTATAGGTCTCATAGCTTCAAACTGACATTTTCTATTGATTTAATCACCTGTTTCTGACTTCTTTAAGTAGAGATCTCTCCTTGTCATAGCTGAACTCTCCCCCAAACGACCGGGGCAGATTCACAATGTCAGCATGTGTGGCCACCAGGACCACACACAGTGGATTCCTGATCTTCCCTCCGAAGGCTGTGGATACAACAGAGAGGCAGTTTTATCGTCTATTCTTAAAATCTGTGATCATTATGCACAATCTCAACTCTCAAATAAACACAAAAACTTCAAATATATCTGGGAACCATAGAGCAAAAACTAGATTCCTAGAATAAGACTGATGCACAGACTCTCTTTTGGCATTATCCATAGCACTATGGATGTGCCTGCTACAGTACTTACACAAATTCATCAACCATCATCACTACAGTGAAAGCAAAGGCCAGCCAGGCTGAAATTACCAGAGAGAGTTCGAGAGAGACAAGAATGAGAAAACTATAAACAGGACACAGAATGGAGAAGAGTGAAACAGTGATACACAGAGACCAAAACTGCATGCATGGGCTATTTTCTATGACTGTCAATTTAACTTGTTCATTCAAAACTATTATTCATATTATAAATCATGTGATAAGAATGTGGGAATGGGAATGCAAGGGGTCTCAAGAGCTTTCTAAAATAAGAACTGTTCCTGTGGCTCAAGTGGTAGAGCATTGCGTTAGCAGTAAAAGGTTGTGGGTTCGATTCCCAGGGAACACTTTAGGTAAAAAAAATGTTAGCTTGATTGCACAAGTCGCTTTGGATAAAAGTATCTGCTAAATGCATAAATTGAATTAAATTACTTTAAACATGTCAGAGAAAAAAAAATGGTGCTCATGGTGTGAAAACATGCATAAATAGATCAAACGAATGTGATAATGCATTCTGTGTGAACAGGCCTCGGATAGACTGACTAACTCAATGGAAAAAAAAAATTATATATATTTTTGCCAGTTATAGACTTGTGTTCCAATTCCAATGACATGGAAATAAAACAAATAATATATTGCCTTCTACAGCCAGACTTTGTTATGTCTATTTAATGCTTTACTCATTTGCCACAATAACACGATAATGTGTAATTAATGCACTTAAAAAGTGTCAGTCAATTGACAGCCCTACTTTCAAAGCAACAGGCTATCTATGGGTAACTTCATTGTACAGTTGCTTATTGGTTTAAATACTAATAAAGCATTCATATTTAAATAGAAAAATAAATATTTTGTACAAGTTTCCCTTGTACAAGGAAAATAATTTTACAAAATAATAAAATAAATAAATAAATTATTCTGCACAAAATAACTATATAGTATCAAAGTAAAAAAAGGTTAATTTCAATAGAGAAAAGTTGTAAAACTGCTCCTCAAACCTCTTTAATCACAGACTTCACAACTTCTGCTAATCCCTGTAATTACTGTAATGGAAAGCCCTCTAGAAAGGACAAGAAGAAATCCATATATTGTACACTGTAGTCTCAGGAGACACACACACACACACACACTTGCACATACCGATGTTGTCCTCTGGCAGCATGAGAGCTTTCAGGCAGTTGAGCCAGAATGTGACCTGGTTCAGTTGAGTCTCGTAAGGCTCCTCCAGGCTGAATAAGACCAGATGAATGGCTGTGGTGTCATTTGCAGCAAAGTAGTCATATGAGCAGAAGTAGACGGGGTTACCAGAGAACTCCCATATACTGAAGTCTCCAACACCTAAAGAATATTACATAATACAATACATCAAATAAACAATACCATTCAAAAGTTTGGGAAAGAACGATTTTATTTTCACTCCGCAAAGATGCATTAAATAGTTCAAAAGGGACATTAAAGGCATTTATAATGTCACAAAACATTTCTATTTCAAAACAATGCTGTTCTTTGTTCCTTCTATACATACATTGTTATTTTTTATTATTCTTGATTTCTAAAGGATCATATGACACCGAAGACTAAAGTTATGGCTACTGAAAATTTAACTTTGCCTTCACATGAATACATTACATTTGAAAATATATTAAAATACAAATCAATTCTCATTTTTGGGGAGTCTTATTTATTATTTCCCGTAAATGACTTTTACCATTGACATTGGCGTTCTGGATGTCGATGGCTTTGGTGGCGGTGTCGTCAGCCGTGGAGAGAGCGTTATGGACAGGACTAAAGACCTCCAGCACTCCTTTAGTCAAACTGGGCTCAAACATCATACTGCGGCTCCGCACACTGACATTCTCACAGCCTGGGTACAGGTTAGAGATGCTGACCGACACTACAGGCACACAACACACAAACAGGGAAGAAAAAAAAGAAAGAGACTGTAAACGATGGAATGGACTTCTTATAATAGATATTAACAATATATGACAATATATGAAATAAGGTTATGTTTGTAGCTAAAGGATAAATGATGAATATTATGTGAGGGTTTATAAAATGTACTGAAATATCCCTAAAATGTGGAAACCCACCACATGGGGGAGCTCTTTCCTAAAGGCCTGATTCCAGCTTCCCCAGTGTTGACAGAAAAATAAATCCCTTTTTCTGATATATATTTTGAGAAAAAAACCGTCATTTGACGATAAAGATATGGGCTGGTAATGGACAAAGACTGTTATAAAAAACTCCACAAAAGATGAGCCAGTATCACCACATACATACATAATAAAAATAGCTCAGCTGGGGAAAAACACAATTCCTGAAAAAACCACAGGAGTACTCTTTTTTTTTTAAACCTTGTAAATGTGTTAGTCACACAGTGCTGCATATGTCTTGCACAATCAACGCTTTCCACTGAACTTTGGTTCTTTCTAAAAACTTTTCTCATAGAAATCTAGAGACCATTTCCTCAATTTGGCTGTGATAGTAAATGTGAGAAAAAAAAAGTTTGCTTCATTTGTAACGCATTACACTGATGTGATTGCATCTTCCAAGGATAGCACTATGACGTGTGTTAATCTGGGAATGAGTGAGGAAAGCCAACAAACCTGGACCAGAAAAAGCTCTATAATCCAAAAAGAATCGATCACCCAAAATGAAAATGTCCTCACCCTCAGGCCATCCAGGATTTGTTTCTTCATCGTAACAGAAATTCTGAATTAAATCACTTGCTCACCATTGGATCCTCTGCAGTGAATGGGTGCCGTCAGAACGAGAGTTCAAACATCTGATAAAAACATCACAATAATCCACAAGACTCCCACCCATCAATTCACATCTTCTTAAAAGTGAAAAGCTGCCTGTTTGTAATAAATCAATTTTTAACTTAAAACGGTTTTCAATTTAAAACCATTGCTTTCTCCAATGAACAAGTCATCTCGGCTGAATCAGGAGAGAAATATTCATCGCTCAAGCATTATTTACATGTGAAAACAAATATGTTGGTGGATTATGATGTGAGAAAGCATTATTATGAAAAAGTAAAAAAAAAAAAGGAAATTATGGATTATGGACTGGTATATCGGTCAGAGATGATTATTTAAAGGTAAAATGCCTTGATGGATTTGTTTCTTACAAACGTGCAGTTTCTTAATTAATGGACTGGAACCGCGTTGTGGATTACTCATTTCTTTTATTTCATTGCAGAGGATCTATTGGTGATCAAGTAAGAGAATACAAATTTCTCTAAATACATTCTGATGAAGAAACAAACTCATCTATATCTTGAAAAGAACAATTCCTTGGACTTTCAGCTTTTTTATTGATAAAGAAGGAAAACACATCACCCTACCTGCAGGTTTGGAGGTGACAGGTGAGGCTGGGTGCCGGACAGGGTTGGTCAACCTGGTCCTCCTCCTCCTGAAGAAACTCCGCAAGATGCCACACTTCAAAGACTCCACCAGAGTGCTCTTCCCTGCTCCCGAGTGGCCGAACAGCTTGAGTTTGATGCGAGGTTGGAGGGTCTGTGTAGGCCGCAGCTGCTGGATGTAAATGCTCTTGTGGTTGTCCTGTAAGACCAGTCACAAAGGGTATGCAAATGAACACAAGCCAGTGGCATTACAATATGACATTTGGACCAGGGACATAATGTTAATGTGTCCGAGAGTGCTCAGTGGATCCTAATGAGTGTAATAAATAGGCTCTTAATAGCTAATATTCGGAGTCCTCAAACTGAGTATAATCCAATTTTTGAAGCAAAATGCAAGACGCTAAATGCCATACATTAAATCATGTGCAGTATGTGACCGTCAAATGAAAAGACTTCCAAAATCTAAAATCAAGTGTGTGGTTAATAGACAAACCGTACGTCTGAACATTAAAATTAGAGGTGAAATATCTTATTGACATATCTATATGAAAAATCTATTTTTAGTAACTTTGAAAATGTTTTCGCCTCATCAAAGGGCTACGCAAGAGCCATCTGTGAGATTAATTGGCAGATAGGATGCCATGTTTGAGAGGCTGCAAGCTTCAGTTAAAATGTACTGAATAATAAACACCAATGTTCTGATTGACTACCTTATTACTGGACCTTCATATTTATGTTGTTCCAAGGTATTTTAAAGAATGCCACAGTACATATCCAATAAAACACAGTAAGAACATGACACTATACAGTGCAACAGTGCCTATCCAGTTTTAGTTCTGAAAACATTTCCCCATGTGGATTTCACAACAAAAAAATATCCAATTCAGCATACATTTCAATGGGATAAGAATCATAATTGAGTGAAATCGTCATCTCTTATAAAGTACAACTAGGATCTCATAAGCCTTCACAGAGCATTCGTGTAATGCAAATGAATGTCTCTTGAGTCTCAGTGAGATGAATAATAAACAAAAGTCGCACCTTTTTCAGCTTGGCCAGCAGCACTGCTACATGCTCCTGCTGCTCTGCAATCGCGAGATCCTCCGCTGTCTTCCCATCCTGCGAGAGACAATGACAGTGATTGATAAACTGCAGCGCACAGAAGATTACAGGCAATGCAGGGCCCGTCAGCGTCCAGTGACACAGATGAATGAGTACAGCTAGATAAATAAAAGTCTGTCAGCCTTTCATCTGCTCAGTATTACCAGACCACCACACTAATAAAGCTCAGATAGATACAGAGATACAGAGAGAGAGAGAGAGTGTGTGTGTGTGTGTGTGTGTTTGCAGGGTAGGGTGTAAAAGAGAGAGTGAGAAGCTAACAAGAAAAAGTGAGAAAGAAAGAAGAGAGAGAAAATCACCTAAGAGCTGAACAGCGTGACTCACAGTACATTACAACAGCGGGTGCAGTGATGATTATGGCTGACAGGTGCAATGCTGCCTTCAAGACATGTCAGATGATTGTATATATGAAATGGAGGTATATAAAAGACCCCACAAAAATGATCATTTCAAAACAATTATAAGTCTGAACCAGTGTGGCATCCTGGCACACAGTCATTCACTCATTTGCAACGGTTTCATGGGATTGCATGTGATTCTGTTCTGCCTGACTGTGGCTCTTACTGAAAAAGAGTTGTGATATAGTGGGTAATATTTTCCTTCAACGGTTCACCCACCACTTCTCACTTCTGCTGCGATCTGTCTGTCCGCCCATGGAAAATGTCTCTTCAGCTGCTAGAAGTCTATTTAGCACCGTACAGTCCAGGTGATGTCAATTTCACCATGGAATAAAATATTGCCTGGCTCTTAATATATATCCACTGTTCCAAAATTGGTATTTTTCTCTAACATTAAGTGTTTACATATATTGAAAAATAGATACTTTGATGAACACAAAGTTCAAAAGAACAGCATCCAAATACATTCGCAAACACACACACACACACACACACACACACACACACACACGCACACACACACACACACACACACACACACACATATCAGTATTAGTCATCAAATTAAAAATCCTAATAAATTGATACCTGGAAGCTTTGCCTCCATAATCTGGCACTAATGGACTAAACCCCAGGTGTCATTTATATCAAGCAACCCCCCTGGAAAAGGGGACTCATTTAAGGCAGTTCTACTTTTCTCATCATTTTACTTGGTAGCACCGGAATGATAAAATACATAATGAAAGCATCAATTACACAACTAATGCACCTCCTGTGCCGTCTAGTTTCACAGAGCTCTATAAAAGCTTTTTGTCTTTATCTGCAAGTAAAAAAAAAAAAAGA
Organism: Carassius auratus; assembly: GCF_003368295.1. Taxonomy (NCBI): domain Eukaryota; kingdom Metazoa; phylum Chordata; class Actinopteri; order Cypriniformes; family Cyprinidae; genus Carassius; species Carassius auratus. Next base: position 11,274,559 of record NC_039272.1, on the reverse strand, counting down.
AAAAAAAAAGAAATACAAATGTGTTCATTTTATTACAACCTAAATGACACACATAGGAACGTCCCAGGAGGCTGTGGTGACAGCAGATGTGTGATTGTGAAATCAGCATTAGGAGACACCAGCTGCGGCGGGGCAATGGCCCCTGAAGGAAGCATGTTCCAGAGAAATGTCATATGGAAAAATGCTGTAAAACATACAAACCCAAAGAGAGCATTAGAGAAACCTTGAAACTCAGAGCAGAGCAGTCTTTGTTATCTGAAAAAAAAATCTGTTTACCCAAAACTCACCACAGTCACAGACCTCGACCAAAACCATTACTGATTTAACCCCTCAGAATACATGTACACAATCTCTCACACAGCAACACAAACCCACACTGAACACCTGGGGAACAACCAGAAACAGCTCTGATCCTCCTCAAACCGATGGGGACAATTTAACCAGACCCGACACACCCCACGCAGACGACAGCGAAAGAGGATGTGGTGAACGGAGCAGAGGTGTTAAAGCTCCGATGAAGAGGATAGTAATGGGAAAGCTTTGCTGCAGTGTAATTACTCTTATCTAACGTGGCTTGATTAAACAAAGACTTCACGAGATGTTACTGCAGAAATCTGCCCCATTTTCTTATTCACAGACTCTTTTTGTGTCTGTCTCCTCGTCTCCAGCTCAGCTATGTGTCCCCATGAGGATGTGCTTGAATTCATTTTATTGATTTATGGTCGACTCCCAAAAGATGCCTAAAAATCTCAAGGATGAATGGAGTTTCCTTATGTGAGGGAGCCAAATCTATTGTTTGCTTGACACATTGAGACTGCAGCTTATCATTAGTGTTCTGGAAAAGGGAGACATGAAAAATATATGAAGAGATGCCATAGTAGACCGTGAACCATCATGCTTGAGTGTTGTGCATGGCTTTGTGGCACATGTCTACATAGTTGAATAAGTGGCAATGTGACTGGTTACTGGTCCAGTTTAAAAGAGGCTTTCTTCCAAGTCTCAAATATTATGCCCCCCCCCCCCCCATTTTATCATAAAACAGGTGAAAATCATGGACTGAAACATACATACATTACTGTTTATATGGCGTCTAAGTCAGTATGTTTTTTGTTTTTTTAAGAAACTGATACTTTTATTCAGCAGGAAAAAATTCAATTGATTAAAAGGGACAGTTAAGACACTTATAAAGTACAAAAGATTTCTATTTCAAAATGATACTCTTTCGAAATTGATATTCATCAAATAATCTTTAGAAAACAATTCTACAAAAATATTAAGCAGCACAACTGTTTTCACCATTGATAATTATAAAATAATAATAAAATAATTATTGAGCAAAAAAATCAGCATATTTATATGATTTCTAAAAAAAAGATGTGACTGGAAAAATGGCTTTGCCATAACAGTAATAAATTACTTTTTTTTTTTTTAAATATATTGAAATAGCATAAAAATAGAAATATTGCTATTTTTACTGCATTTCTGATCAAATAAATGCAGCATTGGAAATCATATGAGAACAGTCTAAAAATTGCTTATATTTTACAATAAAGTCCCATTACTTAACTCCAGTTAATGCATTAGCTAACATTTACAGTGGGCAATACATTTGTTACAATATTTATTAATCTGTTAATAAAACAACTGTACATTGTTAGCCTAGGCCCCATAAATAACAGTACATTTTTATTTTAATAATGCAACATTTCATAAATGCTGAAATTAACATTCAGAAGTATTTTTCACTGCCAGCTCATGTAATTAAATTAGCGCAATGATGTAGTTAAATCATCTTACCAACCTCACACATTTGCATGGTAACGTATAGCCTGAAAAAAAAACGTGAGAAAAGGAGCAAAACATAAAGTGTGAAGGCCACATTAATCAATGGCGTACTATATATGGATGCCATATTTTTCTTTCTCAAGCCGCCGACCCATAAGCCTCTGGCAATAAATTATGGATTCTCTAAATTCCTGTGTGCTGTAACATGCATTGTGCATCAGCCACTATACAATATTAACACGAGGAGGAGCGCTTTGAGATGGTGTTGAGGCAAGGGGTGTGAGCAAGGGCCGGCCGAGGGGAAGGATGTTGGGGTTATTGATTGAAAACATACATTGTTTAGGATGAGTAGGTTGGGGGTTCATTGGGGCGTGCTGTCCCTCGCCGCTGCTGAAATAATGATTCTCCACTGGTACATTTTCATTCAAAACCTTCACTCTGGCAAAGCACATTTTAATGCACTAGGCTAATAACCTCCAGTAGAAGATACATCCTTATATTACAGACCAAAGAAATGCACAAATATCAGACATATAAATCCTGACAACCACATATTAAGAATGAGTCAGATTAAAAATCAGTCACTCAAAGGAGGGACACTCACACAATCACATAAGATCACGCAAACCGACAGGAGAGGCACTATATGAGACAAGACACAGCTGACTGAAAGATTAAAGACTAAGGACAGAATTGTAATCTAGGCTGTCGTGAATGATAAATGAACACTTATTTAAAGAGATAAAGAGACTGCAATTTGATTAATGTGCTAAGAGGGCAGGACACCGGCTCAGTGCTACACCTCAGTATCTAACACTAAAAGAAGACCGCAGCCAAACTACACAACAAAAACCTTTGGAGAGCATGTGAAACATAGGTTACTATTTTAAATATAGAAATATTACATATATATATATATAAAATACCGTTACAAATGATATATTATTTATTCACATCAAACCCCTGATGGTCTTGAACTTACATTAGTGATGGCTTCAGTGTTGGCTCCTGTAACACAGAGATGACGCACCACCTCCAGACCACCGTTACTAGCTGCCACGTGAAGAGGTGTCCTCCCAAACTACAGACAAATAGAAAGCACACATCCATTAACACCCTCTCTGAGAATTATTCATCGCAAATCGAACTAGAAAAGAAAATTGTTCAAGTGTATAACAGTGCAGAATGCTTATGATTCAATTTCATATGAATATAATTCAGTTCCTCTTGACCGGTACAGCCCTCAGTTAGAAGGAACTCAAATCGTCTTCCAGCTGTAATGGAAGTGCCATTTAAACATTTCACACATAATTAACAAGCATGCATAACTGGTATGTAAATATTCAAGAAAATTGCAACCAAATAAATGGGGTCACTTGAGGGGATTCTAAAGGGTTAGTTCACCCGAGAATGAATATTTGTCCATGTTCTACTCACTTTTGAATTATCGTAGGTGTGTGTGACTTTTCTTCATTCAAAATAATCCCTTTGAAGTCATATTAAAAAAATTGACTTTGCTCTTCCAAGTCTTTCAATGTGGTAAGCAGTTTGTCGTCAACGGTTAAGAAGACGTGAAATAAAGTGCACGAATCGATAATAAAACGTGCCTCACATGGCTCCGGGGGGTGAATAAAGTCCTCCTGTACCAATTCCATGCATACTTATAATATAAATATCCAGATTTCAAACATAATAAACACTTTTTTTCTCACTTCTGCTGAATGTGGAGAACCGGAAGACGTGCAGGTGGATGTCATAGTACATCAGCGCTGCGTGGTTAGTGACGAGTGTGGAGAGAGAACAAAACAAAACACTGGTCACGAATTAGAAGCACAAAAAGAGGATTTTTAAAGAAAAACGTCGGAGGATTTCGAAATAAGCCAAGAGGAGACCTCGAAATAAACCTTTGCTCCTACATTTCCCAGAGGTGTGCGCGACACATACGTCTTCCATCTTCCGCCTGCACGTCTTCTGTGTCCCAGAGTAAGCAGATGTTAGAAAAAAAGTGAAATCTGGATATTTATCTTACAAAAATGCATGGATTTGTTACAGGAGGCCTTTATTCACCCCCCGGAGCCATGTGAGGGATGTTTATTACAAAGGTGTCACTTTATTTCACATCTACTGAACTGTTGACAACAAACACCCGCTTACCCCCATTAAAAGACTTGGAAGAGCAAGGACAATTTTTTATATAACTCCAATTGGATTATTCTGAAAGTGTGAGAGTAGAACATGGACGAATTTTCATTCTTGTGTGAACTAAACCTCGAAGAACTGAAAAAGCAGTGGATGATGATTCAAGACAAAAAAGCGTACACATTAATACTTGAATAAGACAAAGGTAAAAACTAGTATATAATGGTTTCTGAAATGACTGGAGAAAAAAATCCCTTTGGGACCAAAACTATGTTTATAGAATATATATCCTTAAATTTTTCTTTAACTGCAAACATGTGGAAGCTTAAAGATTTTAGTTTGTTACAAGTCAAACGTAATTGCTTTAGTATGGAAGAACATTCAAAGACCTGTCCTTTCACAGTGGACCAAAGAGATGACTTATAACCTTGCTCTTGAAAAATTAAATTATGTAACTAGAGGTAAAGGGTTTTTAAAAAATATGTACAATTTGTTAATAGGTAGGTAAAGTTGTGATGACTGTAATTTGAAATTAGACATGAAATTATTTATATTATATTTTATTTTATAAGTGTATTTTATCATAAACCATTCAAACTGTATATATATTAAAAATGTCAAATGAAATAAAAACAATTCTTAAATAGCAATATTTTAAAACAAAATACTAATAAAACTGACAAAAGCATGAGATGTGATTACTAAAAATTAAACTTTAAAAAGAAAAAAATTAAATGGTAAAATTTTTTTTTAGAGGATATACCAATCCTGTTTGAAACTCACTTTGTTGGGAATATCCAGATTGGCTTTAGCCGCACAGATCTGCATGACCACAGGCATGTTGCCGTCCTTGCAGGCGATGTGAAGGGGTGTGTTGCCGTGGCGGTCCTGGTGGTCCACATAACAGTGATGGCTGAGCAGACACTTCACCACTTCAATCTGACATCTCCTCACTGCCAAATGCAGAGCAATGTGACCGTCCTGAAATACACAGATGCATCAAACCATGATCAATGGTGAAGGGTAATCAATAATTGTTTTGAATGGCAAGCTACCAGTGTATACAACAAAAACAGCATGCATCAGAAGAATCAGAAAAATGTGTTTTAATATAAAAATTAATTAACAATAAAACACCCTACAGCACTTCAGTTGTTAATGGTTAATATTTAATAAGTGTCTGTCCTCACCTTATCAGCAGAGTCCAAGTCCGCCCCATGCTCCAGCAGACACTCCACAATGTCCTTGAAGCCGCGGGCAGAAGCGGTGAGTAACGGGCTCTCGCCCTCACGATTCCGGGCGTTCACATCACAGCCAGCCTCGCACAAGGCTCTGGCCACCGCAGAGTAACCGTGCCAGGCTGCACAGTGGAGAGGTGTCTCCTGCTCCTGTGGAGGCATGAAAACAGTCTTTGGCATTCAGACCAAGAGCTCATGAATAACCTTGAACACATGGAGCTAACAAAACATTAGTCTGTGTCAAGGCCGGTTCATGTGATGAATTGCTCTTAATTAGCTGTGACCCTGACACCTCCAATGAATGTGTCTGCCTCCTGGGATGGCGTGTGAATATTGGTTTTCTTTTGCAATTTTGGCTTTCAGAGCAGGATATTAAAATGAACGCAAAAGTAGGATGGTAACTAATATTGTGATCGTGGCAAAAGTAACCGCTATAAAATGATTTGTGTAATACTATTAAATAATAATTTGGTTGTGCACAATATTGATTGCTGTTGTAATAATTTAACTCACACATTATCCTAAAATGATTTTCTTTATTGCATTTCTCTTGAGTGGTGCTTCAGGCTCATTAATTTAAGGTACAGCATGTTTTTTAAGGGTGACTCCTTCCTGAAATCTATCAACTAGGACACTTTTGCTTACGTGGCGGGAGAGCACTCATGCCACTTCAGCACTCGCGAAACCATTTATTACACTTACATTTCCCACTGTCATCAAAGACATCTGAAATTAAGCATTTCCTTTTATAAAAGAAAAGTTGAAAGCATTCAAATTTAGGGGTTGGTGGGATTTTGGGTCTCTTATGCTCACTAAGGCTGAATTTCACTCCTTCAGAAATCATTCTAATATGCAGATTTTTTGATGATTAAAAAGTTTAAAAGACCAGTAGTTGTTTTAAACAAAAATACTTATATCACTATAAATGTCTTTACCGTCACTTTTAAACAATTTAATGCATCTTACTGGCTACTGTAGTGTCTATTGAAAACTATTTTAAAGTGCCCCTATTATTGATTTTGGAAAATGAGCTTTCTTGCAGTGTGTAACACAGCTCTAAAAGAATGAAAACATCCTGCAAAGTTTTAAATCTGAAAGTGCACCGTGTATAAAGTTACTCTATCTCAAAAGAAAGAGTTGACTTTGAATCATTAAAGCGAGTCATTTTTAAAATAAATCCCGAGCCGTTTCATATGACATCAACATGAAACATTAGTATATTGCCCGCCCACTTGTTGGTCTTTTCAATGAAAGTGTTTTTTTGACCTTGCATGCATGTCAGCCTGGTGTTGGGGACTCCCAAAACCAAAATATGAACCTTTCATTACCCATAATGGAGCACTTTAAAATAATTATGAAATGTGAAATAATAATAATAATAATAATAAGATACACTTAATTTCTTCATCATTAAAAACAGTACTTCATGTGGACTCACATGAGATGAAGACGCAGAAGGCTAATAAGAGTAGCTTTATTTACATGCCTCATGGGGGCAGACGTCTCATGACTGATGAAACAACTAAGGTCACATGACCAACCCAACACTACTCTTTTTAGATCTGTAATTACCCTTTAAATGTAGGGTGATGAAGTATCATGTCTGCACGAACAGGGTGTGGCGAGATATGCAAATACATACACTGACAGTCAGGTAGGACAGTGTATTGTAATCATAATCCTTTGAACCAAGCAATATCATTGGATGAACATTTTAAGGTTCTATGCCTTCCTCAGACAATATAAACATATATAAATTCATTTAGACCACTTAGGTTTCTAATTGCAATCATGATGTGAAAAGACTTTTAAGTAGCATAAAAATAAAAAATAAAAATCTCAAAATAAATCGGTCATCTATTAAATTCAATTACTGTTAATATCGCATTTGCACAATGGTAACTGAACTTTTGTGTGATTCGGCAACCACAAAGCTTGGTGTCATATTAGTCCACAGTGGCTTGGACTGTTCAGAGTGGTGTAGATCAGTTTGTGTGTGTGTGTGTGTGTGTGTGTGATACCTACCCGGTCCACTAGGTCAGGGTTGGCATGGATGCTGCAAAGGTATTGGACTACATCCACATTACCATAACGAGCTGCCACATGCAGAGCCGTTTCTCCAGACTAGAACAGAATGTCAAACATTACTCCCATCACACACTGACGTCTGCCCATAATTCAATGATGAGCAAGCACTTTATTAATGCGATTACACCTTGATGATCTGAACAAAAAAATGCAGTGACCATGTGTTTGTGTACATCAGGGAAACTATCAAAACTGCTGAACAAGAAACAGCTAAGAACTTCAGTGCAGGAACTGGAAAGGCTGCGTAAACAGAATGTGACCAGTTCAAGGGAGAGATCTCTTTGTGCTGAGAACTGCCAAAACCCTTCCCAAATCAGCTTTGCTCTGGACTTCCTCCTGGAAACAGTTCAGGCTGAGGCGGACGTTTAAAGATCTCGCTTTACACCCGTAATGAGGAAGCTGCGGACACGCCAAGTGTGATTCTGTAAGGCACTCCCGAAAAACCCCACAACACTTTACCCCGCCAATTCACTCGACTGACCGCAATTCACTGACGAGTGAGGCAGTCAACAATTATTTCATACAACGGCAAACCTCAGGCCAGCGAGTAACCATAGCAACTGCAAATTACCAATGGGAAGTAGAGAGGTGTGTGAACTCAGTAGGAAAGGTTTTCTGGAAAAAAAAATGCCGGATTGCCGGATGGGGAAAGCCTTTGAAAAATCGAATCTGTCCTCTCCCTGGGGTTGGGACTGTTGAGTGTGTGTGTGTGAGTGTGTGAGAGAGAGTGAGAGAGAAATGGAGAAAGATGGAGGCACCTTATCTTGGATGTCCAGAGGGCACTTCTTTTCATGCAAGAATTTCAAGGTCCCCACATGACCGTGTCGGGCAGCGTAGTAGATAGCATTGGCTCCAGTCTGAGGAAAAGAATGGCATGTTGTGTGTAGCTGTATGTATTTTCAGGTGTCTATCATGTCCAAATTTACCATTTAAACTCTGTTAAAACTACTAGTGAAACATATCCAGTGTCTTCCTCTAAGTGTGGTGTTGATACAATTGTTTGAATTAAATAAAAAAATTTTTTTTTAATTAAATTAAAACTTTTACATAATACATAAATACATAATAAAATAGAAAATACTGAATTGCAATATTTATTGTAATATATTATATACTACATTATATATTGATATATTATATCCATTCAATATTTAAATTGAAATACTATTTCACAATATTACAGTTTTTTTTATTTTACTTTGATCTAATACATTTAGTCTTGGTGAGCATTAAAAAATAAATAGATAAATAAATAAAAATTCACACCAACCACAAACTTTTGAAGAGTACATTATTTTCTTGCACATTAATTATGTGAGAGAATGGAGTACAACACCTTATCAAAGGCTTGAATCTCCGCTCCTTTTTTCATTAGCACATCAATGATCTGGACGTTTCCACAGCCCGCAGCAATCAGGAGCGGAGGGGTTCCGTGCTGAAATATGTGTACACACACACACACACACAAATCATTTTACTGAATATAACAAGGCACTAATAGCTTCTCATACCATTCAGAAGTAGCTTTAATTAATCTATAATTGTGAGTCAGCATGAACATGCCAATTCAAATTAGCCTGATTCTTTTTTTTTATTGTTTGCACAGCAGTTTTAATTGGCGAAGAGCAATCATGGTGGATGGTAAAACATTTTTGCAGGCGCAAAACTGAATTGTTTCTCAAGAATGGTGATAAACTCCTCTGAATGAATAAATGCATGGGAGTCATGGGAATAGTGTTCACCGTGTATTATATATACACAGATAGCGCTGGACAGCTGTGAGCAATACAATTAAAAGCATGCTTGATTCCTTCACATCTGTGAGCAGACTACGGTTTCATCAACCTCGGCCTCATTAGCTCCTTCTAAACACACTCTTTTCCTGTGTCACACACATGTACACACAAGACATTCCAACATATACAGACACTCACACCCAAAAAAAACTTAACCAGAAAATTTGTCTGGTTTTCTAGTAAAACATAAAAAAAAAAAACTGTTTACTATAACATTTGTTCAGAGAGTTAAAGATTTGTAATTTTGATTAATACAAATTGTTCAATAAAAATTTTTCTAAAATGTATCTTGCTATAAAGATGTTTCAATATTTTTTACTGGACAAAACTATTGCTGATTACTGATTGAGACATTTTTTTTTTTTTTGCAGAGTCTCCTTGCAAATTTATGAAATGTTTATAGCATAATAATGGAAATTATTCCTCAAGTCTCTTTCATTCCATTCAAAATTCCCCTATACAAAGCACAGTCTCACACAAATGGGATGAGACATGGTCCAGTGACTGTTTCTCAGTCACTCGCTGTGTCACCCTTCGCTGAAAACAACAGTCAACTCAGGTTGGCCACTGATCACTTGGACAGAGACCATAAGCATGACTGTCATCCCCACATCACCTCTATGAGTCTTGCTTTGTCTTCTTACCTTGTTAGGTTGATTAATATCATAGCTGGTCAGAGATCCAAGCAGGTGTTTTAGACCAGGAACATTGTCGTCGTTGATTGCGTGGATTATAGCCTTCATAACAAATGAGTCCTCCTCATCCTGTCAAAAAAACTAAATCAATGAATTTAAAAATACCTTTATGATTAACAGACCAAATCACATACAACAAGTACACATTACATTTATCAGAGTGATACACTAACATTCAAAAATTCGGGATCAGTATGATTTTTTTTTTTGCTTTTCATTTATTCCACAAAAATGCATTACTCTGAAGGTAAAGACTTTTATAACCTTACAAAAGATTTGTATTTCAAATAAATGGTGTTTTATTGAAAATTCTATTCATCAAAGAATTGTTGACAAAAACTGTATCAAAAGTTTCTTTAATATTAATAATATTAAGCATGTAAAAATATTACAATTTAAACAGTTTGAAATATACTATCACTATATACTTTTTTTTTTTTTTTTTTACTATTTTTAATGAAAAAAATGCAGCCTTGATGAGCCTGAAAAACTTCTTTCAAAATTTCCTTACCGTCCTCAAACTTTTTCAAGTTTTTCAAACAGATTCAAGTTTTAGGTTTTAGGTCGAATGAATAAATTATTTGAATGAATCATTTTTGTATAGATTTGGAATTTTTAGTGGACAGATTAAGTAAAGATTTTTTGACATTAATATACTTCCATAGATCAGGCCTGGAGTCACGAGTAAGAATTAAACCTAACAATGTGAGCTACAGAGTTCCAACATGTCTCTTGAACAGCTCTGACTTGATCTTTTTATGAATAAAAACAAGCACAGCTGTCATAAATATCAGATGAAAAACTGTCAACATGACAGTATTTAGGCTACTATTCAATGAGCTTTAGAAGGGAAAAACAACAGCAAGCATCCTTTGACAGTCAAACTTTGAGCAAATCCTAGTATGCTCAGTAGTATTACAGTTGGTCTTATCAGCAAATACACAGCGTGAAGTCCTAATCCTATTGAATAATGCAGACGAGGGGCGGAGAAGAGACCACGCTTTCTCTTCCCTGCTTGACTGCTGCTTTGTGAGCTATGTGACCCAGCCACCTCCGAACAGCAGCTGACAGTTCAGACGTGTGGGACAAAACACTCAAATACACAGCTATATGGAAACTGGACTGGCCGTGAAGGAAGAAAAGAGAAAAAGAGAGTATGTGTGCATGTGTCTAATGAAGGAGTGTACAGGAACATCACCCACATACACGTCTCATACTATTCCACAGAACGCACTCTCGAACACACTCTACAAACAGCCAGAGGCTTCTAAAGAATGCGATGCTGGAGACACTCATGGAGCGTAAAACATGACTGTGTCATTTTATGTGACCTTTAGGTGATGAGTGTGGAAACTTGTTCTACGAATATTGTGGAAAGACCATGACGCAGTTATGGTATCAGATGACATAACCATGCACTTAACAATATATAATTTAGTACTGACAGCCATATTCATTTGAAATGGAATTTAAAAAGAATTTTAAAGAAAAACTTGCACGTTAAAACCATTCAGTAAGATTGTGTAATGTTTTTGAAAGAATACAAAATATAAAACAGCAATATTGTGAAATATTATTATTCTGTCTAAAAAAAGGGTCCTTTATTTCTTTGATGCAAAGCTGAATTTTCAACAGCCATTAATCCAGTCTTCCGGGTCACATCCTTCAGAAATATGAATAATAATAATAATAATAATAATAATAATAATAATAATAATAATAATAATAATAATAATAATATTTGCTGCTTAAGAAATATTTATTTTTTATTATCAATGTAGAAAATGATTCATTAATGAATAGAACGTTCTAAAAGAACAGAGCAGCATTTATTTGTAACAGAGATTTGGTGTAACATTTTAAAAGTCTGCTGTCACTTTTGATCAATTTAATGCATTGTTACTGAATAAAAGTATTTTTTTTTCAAACAAACAAAAACACTTTTGAATCGTAACGTACAGATGGATTTTTAGAATGATAAAGGATGTCACATCTTAATTATTGTTGCTGACACTTCCTGTGAGATCCACCCATTTCCTGTTCACACAGAAACCCCAAATTTCTCACAGATATAAGTTCACTATAAAGATTAAGTGCACTATTTCTTAAGGTTACAGTATTATCATAATGCAGGTAATATTAAAAATACATTTGAAGTTAAATGATCACCTCAGGTGAGGTAAAAACATTTCTTTTATGGCAATATGTGACGTGTAAGAAGCAGGTAAAAAGAGAGATAGTAAGCTGTAAAGTTTAGATAACAATTTATGTAGCACTACGGCAATAACTCTATAATCTTCAGGCTTATCACACATCACTAAGCAAATATCTGGCCAGTATAAAGACCATGCAAAACCGCACATGGCTGTACGAGTCTCAGTGAATGTGCTCGTATTCGGTTGGATGAGCCATCTGACTTCATGGCAAGCTTCAATATAAACTCTCATTTCAATCGGCAATCATGCGTGTTAATGTGTTAAACAGTAATCATTCCAAAACCTGAGTAATTTATTATAGTCCTAGTAAATTTTGTGTGGAGTTGCCTTGCATGTGTGTGTCAGCCTCTACTAAGGTGTGTGGACCTCATTAGATCGGTTCATCTCAGAAATACAGACCAAAAATTTGGGAAATCTACCTCATTTTCTCAAATCCTTATGACAAGCTTTTTTAAAGGTGTAACACATGAATGCAATCTTAATACGTCTTTGAATGATGACTTTAACTGTGAACCCTTACCAGTGTGTCATCACTGCGGGCCACACTCATATTGCTCCTAGACAGGAAGGAGCGGGAGAGCCGGTTACACAGAGAGATGAGACGCACCGATTGCTAAGGAAGTCAGACAAAACAAACAAACAATATTAAAGGAGAGATGCTATTGGTGACACATTCTATAGGATTTGTAACAGGCTTTTTATCTAAAGCATCAGACAGCGATTTATACTCCTCTCAATAGATTAAATGATATTTCAACTCTTCAAATGTTAAGATGTTAATTGACTATTATTCGTTTTTATGACACAAGCTTAATTCTGCGATTGAGAGCACTGTAACTTTATGCGGGCTTCTTTATCGTTTCATAGCTCCAAGGGTTTGTTTTGCGTGCTTTTAACAGTATGTGTGGAAATGGTATGACTTGTTGGCGTGGCACATAATGCTGATTCCTCAGAAAACACTACTGAGGGCACAACACTGCTCACACTTTATGTCAATAAAACATGGTGTCAAATATCTGACTGTTGAACATTTAAACAGGAAGCAGTCAAAAGTACCTTCCACTTTCTTCTGGCTGCAAACTTCTTAAATTTCTCCATATTCACTGCAGATTCCTTACGACTCAGTGCCTGCTGTGTGTCCTTTGGCTTAAAAGAAAACAATCGCAATTTTAGCCAAGTGTTAAGATGATAGCGAGCTTGATAACTGTTTAACATGTAGTGGTTGTTGGACAAACCTTGATCCAGGGGTGCTGAAGACTGTCCAGGATTGTCATTCTTTTTCTGTAAACATGAAAACATTATTTCCACATGTGATATTTACTTTTTTCAACATACAGAAAGTAATGAACATAGGCAGGCAGTTTGTGAGCCTCTCATTATTTAATTTAAAACAACAAGCTCCTACAAGTGAGCACCTAAGAAACAACCTTTGGACAAACAAGTAGGGATTCAGTACACAAATCGAAAGATATTTATCACAGTGCGCATACGGAACACACAGAAGGAATTATGAGATTGGGCTCTGGAATGTTGCATATCAGCTTCCGTGACAATGTTGAGACCTAAACAGCATTTATGCTGAGAATAAAGAATTTTAGTGAACTAGTTATGCAGAACTAGTTTTAGTTCTCTTTTAAATATCATCAGAAGTAAATGAGGTCAGTGTCGATAAAGACTAATTGAGAGCACTCAAAACGCAGAGAAGCAACTTGGTAGACCGATATGGAACCAAAACAGGAATTATTCATGTCTCCACATTCATGTGCAGAGAACCTGTTCTGTTTGTTGACACAACCCACTTCCTCAGTTACTTAGTTAATAAGTGACATGATTTGTGACGAACTTTCTTCGCAGGTTTGAATATAACCACAGAAAATCAGTTAACAAATAGTTTAATGATATTAAATAATATTTCTAAATAATAAAAAAAACAATATAAATAGTGAAAAAAAAAATAACAATAATAAAATCAAATATTATTTAAGCCAGTTGGTTTCTAAAAAGGAACTGCTCAATAAAAGAAACAACTAGGGACAAAGGTGAACCCTACCAAACCAGCTCAAACCATAACAAGCTTCTTCAGGGCTTCTTACTTTGGATCTTTGAGCAGTAACCGTGTAATGAAGTCTTTGGCCAAAGCACTGGTGCTGCTGAAGAATTCCTCATCAAACTCGTAGTCCACAGCTGACACATTGGCAAGTGTCTCCTGCTTATTTTCACCCAGGAAAGGTGAGGCACCACTAAGTCTGAAGATACAGAGAATAAAAAAAGACCATTTTATCTCCCATTTACTGGACGTGAAGGTCTTCAATGGAGCAGCATTCAACAAAGTTTACTATTTAAATTTACTACTGACCAATTACTATTAAAGTGTGAGAAAACAAGCAAAGGCCGTTTAGTGTTCAAAATAAGCACTTTATTTTACAAGCTCAATTCCATTTTTTCTTTTGTGATTAAAATCTGTTATAGAACAGAGTAACATTGGGTTCAAATAACTCTCTTTCCACTATTATAATCGAAACTTAATTGCTGTTGCTAATTAAAAATCTGCAGTGATAAATCTTTGCATAGCCTTTAGAAACACTGTCAGGAGAAATTTTATTAATTGTAAAGTTACAGCTGTTATAAATTCACACTGCCAATTAATGGCATTCCCTTTGGGTGAGAAGAAGTCTCAAACAATGTTAGAAAAAGAAAAGAATGGTGGAACAGGAATGCAAGAAGAGCGTGATTAGATATGACAAAGGTGTGTGATATCTACCCGATGTGAAGCTCTATTTTTATTTGCCTATGATGAAAGGGGAGTGTAAGGAACAACCCTGAGATAGACATTGAACTTCTCAGCTCTCTTTGGACTACTAATATTAGCACAAGTTGATGGACAGATAGTGATGAACAGGACAGAGAAGAAAAGAGAAAAAAAATACACATTTTTGGATCAGACGTGGCTCTTACAATCCTAAAAGTAGGCTTAATGTTCTTTATAGGGGTGCTCCGATTGATCGGCTACTGAACACTGTCGACCGATAATCACTTTCGGATGTTTGATCGGCAGTCTCTATAAAGGCTGATCTCATAAACCGACCTCAAGCTGATGACACGCCTGTTTACGGATTAAAGCGTTCCATGAGCGGTGCATCTGCTGCAGTGAAGCAATTGTTTCCACACCGAGTTTGCTGTGATGCACGTGCTGAATTAAAGTGACAGTGCATTGTTTGTGGTAAATATGAACATGGATTGACACAGAAAATGTAGTAATAACACAATGAATGCATAATTTAGGTCTACTGTGTTTTACAGTCAACATATATGAGTTTTGAACCTGGTATAACATAGCTCAGGCTTATGCTTTAAGCTATTTTGCAACAATTGCACAACTGTAAAAACAAAAATGTTCTGCATGATTAAACATTTAGGTGAGATAAATATATTTGAAAAAATATGTCTAAAATGCCCCCCTCCTAAAAATGCATCACTGGATCATAACTAGAAATAATTCTACATGATAAAAAGAAGCCTTTAAAAAGATCGGTATCAGTGATTGTGTCGGTAGTAGTAGTCGACCGATATATCACCCGATATTTGAAATTTTTAAAATATCAGCATTGGCTGATAAGTTTTTCTGTTTAGCCGATGTGCTCGAGGTTGGACTTTTATTTTGATAATGCTGAAAACGGCAGTGCCTGAGAGCACAGTGCTCACATTCGCCCTCTTGTTCGCTGTTGTTGTTTAAGTCTGTCTAATAAACAGATAGAACTGTAAAACAAAGGAATTAAAATGTATACAATAAACAAAGTATTAACTATTACTTTTATATTATTAGTAATAGAAAGGCAAGAATTATAATATTTTTTAATTTACCCTCAGCATTCAGCAAATACGCATTTAAATTGTTAAACAAATCTTTAATGTCTAATGAACATTGCATTTCACAAACCTTGCAGACTTGCAGAGATCTTGTGAAGTGTGCATTTGTATTCTGCATAATTGTGTGTACTCTGTGTGACAGGAGGACAGCTCCACTTCACTGAAGACGCGCGTTCGAAACACTTTAAACTCCTGATTTCAAACTACGCTGTGCTTTATTCATTTGCCCACTGTCCTATTCATGTCATTTTCACTGAGTGCTGCATGTAAAATGAGTGTTACATTGTCTTTATTTAAAATTAAATATGATTCCCAATGCACACAAATTTCTCTGATTACAGAGTGCAATGTTTGTTAAAGTGTTTACTTACTTTTCTTTCATTATATATAAATATATATACATACATTTATGAAAAATAATGTATGTTTACTGTCACATATTTTTAATCCATTTTCAAATTATTAAAAATTTCTTTAATATTAATTCAAATAAATTAAATTCCATTGGCTTAATATCGGCCAGTCTGCTTTCCAAGACATCGTTATAAGCAAAATAAAATAAAATAAAAATTAATAAATATCGGTCCATCAATAATCGGCAGATACCGATTTCTGTGATCGCCCTTAAAAATCCTGATCGGAGCATCCCTTGTTCTTTATGAGATGACTTTTTTTTTGCCCCTCTTTTGAGCATAGGGTGAAATATGAGCTGGATATTCCTTTTTACTGTTTACGTCAGAGACATGAGGATTTGGTTCTCATCAAAAAGGAGGGTCCCCCTCAGTTCTTATCACAAGCAACAGGCAAGTTCCACTGTTTATATTGCTCTGTGATATGCTTAGTTCCCTCTCACATTTACAAAAACACACACACACATATAGACAGAGAGAAACCTCAATCTTTCCACAGGAAGACCAGCACAAGCTTTACAATTAGACGCTGCACCCAGAGGTTGCGCTAATAATCATTATCCATCACATTGATGGACAGTGTTATAAATTCCATGTCTTTCTCTATTTTTATATGGCAGTAAAACACTGCAGTGCTCTGTATTTTTAATGTGATACTTGCATCAAAAGAACTTCTGTGGAAAGAGCTCTATTTGTCTTTTCAAGTGCTTAAATCTTTCTTTTGTTTCTCAGAAACACTCGGATTTCTCTCCCCAAATGCTCATCTTTTCTCTGTTCCCCTCCGAATCTTTGCCCACTCTACACTGCTAATCCAATTAGATTATTATATTGTAGGAATGCTTCTAAAGCAGGGAAACGCAATTGAACAGATGCATTCTCTATGCAGACCATGGAAACATCAATGTCCAATTCGGCACTCGGCTTACTAAGCCTCCTTTTACTTCAAACATCAATCATTTTGACAGTTGTTGCACAACGAGAGGTTATTCTATGATGTTAGATGACTGGAAAACACTTAGTTCAACTTCATTTGCTTCATATTCAGCTATATTTGTTCGCCATGCCTTCGTTTTACCGCCGAATGTGATTACAGCTATGGTTTGAGAAAAATAATGCAATTACGAAAATGGATGCTATTTAAAGCCAATGTGAAAATCCATAAATGCTTTTAGATTTCATTTGTAATGATATAAACTATATTTACAACATCACAGCAACACTGATGATTATGAATACTCACAGAATATAAGTGATCACCCCAATGCTCCTAGAGTAGAGTACAGAAATAAAAACACATGATTAGCAAATGAAGTGAGGTAACAGCGAGGTCAGATAATGATATAATGCTTATTCTCACCACATGTCTGCCTCCAGGCCAAGTGGCTCGTAGTTTACCACTTCTGGAGCTGCGAACCACAAAATAAAAATCACTTACCATACAGTCTTACAATACAGAAGAGTTTGGGGTAAGCTGTGGCATATTTTACTTAATTTGTTGTCTTGGCATTGAGAAAAGAGAATCAAATATTATTTATTTAAGCATTTTAACAATGTTTATAACTTGCACGCATCTCTTTAAGTTAAATACGTCAGCTAAATGATAAACTTTTTCTAAAAATAATGCACAGTTTGCAAGAGGAAGGGAGCAAACACCTACCCCACTCCTCCTAACATTAGAACATGCCTGCAAAATGTCTAGAAACGCTAAGTCAATGGTAGTATATTTTGGTGGTTTCTCACCGTATGAGCTGTGAAATGAGTCACTGATTTCAGAGGATCTCAATCTCTGATGTGTTAATGAGAAAACGAGGAAATAAGTCTGAGGTGTCTGAGAGATGCTCCTGCTCTCTATGCCTGAGAATTGACTTAGATATACTACTTATATTATTATGCACTAGATCTGGTCATTGGCCAGGGTTGGGAGGAAGCAAGCTGCTCCTTAACCCCAAGGTTAAAAAAAATCAATGAAATTATGCCTCAGTAATGGGCTAATAGTACTTTAGTATTGGATTGGATTAGTATCTATAAAACCAGGTGTCTAGCTGGAACGGATTCTCCTCCATGAAGCCCGATCGTAACTTTGAGCACTGAAATAGACTACACTGTGGGGTAGCTGATGCTTGACCGTGGCCTTTAGCATTGTGTCTCTATTAAGACTGCTGTATCATCACTGCCTGCAGCCATACTGGCTGATATTCAGGTAGGACTGGATGTGATGCCAATGGCTTAGAGGGATGGGGGCGGTGTGGGTGTGCATGTCTGTGTGCTCAAAATACCAACCCAAACACCATTTAAAAACTGGACAAACTTGACTAAAATAATGTTTCTTTTTATTTATTTTTTTTAAAGCCTATGCTTAAACAGAAAAAAATGATGTCTATGCCACGAATTTCTTCACAAAACTGCCAAGTGTACATTTCTTAAAAAAAATAAATAAATAAATAAATATCATAAACAAATGAGTAAAGTTTTGATTAGCTTAACATATTTAGTTTCTATTTGTTTCCAATTGGTTTAGGGGACACATTTTTCAAAATATGTAAAATAGTAGCAAAGGCAAAAATATTATACAAATATTTAATAATAATAACATAAAAACAAAAAACAATATAATGTATTTATACTTTAAAATACACTTATTCACAATTACGTAATTGTAAATATCGACTATATTATAATTTTATTTAAAGTAAAAATGTATTATTAGTATATACAATTCATGATTACACTTTAAAGTTTATGTAACTATTTGCAGGATTCATTGGGTCAGAAAGCACTGATGCATGGTGTTTCTTTACAGTTATGTCAGGCTTGTGGTTCAGATTACACATGGAAGAAGAAAAGAGAGGATTTGGACAGAGGGCCATAACAATAAGAGCGCGTGTAATTACAACACATCTCTATAGACTGACCAGCAGGTGACACTGACCTACAAACTCCGGGGTACCAAAGATGTTTTTGAAATCGTTGCCAAAATCGATCTTGTGGGCCAAGCCAAAGTCAATGAGCTTAATGCGTGGGTGAGGCACACTCCGGTTCAACAGCATGATGTTCTCCGGCTGAGAGAGATGAGAACAGAGAAAGAATTGGACGGTGAATGCAAGAGAGAGAATCAGAAGAACTAATGATAGGTGCAGAACAAAAACACAGCAGGAGTGAGAGAAAGAGAGAGAGAGAGAGAGAGAGAGAGAGAGAGAGAGCAGGAAATCCACAATAACACATGGAAATCACATGCAAAGCTACAGAAACGTTCACTAGAAAGCACAGGCATACTCAAGCCAGGCAGTAACAGATCCCTGCTGGGACATTCCATAGAAACAATCCTTCCTTCAGTGGGCTTTATTCATGCACGGACTAATCTCTTAAAAGCTCCAATGACTTCAAAATATTTAACAGAAATGTTAGGGAAAGCTGTGTGGATGACTGCTCTGAAAGCAGTGGATCTAATTACATAAACGCTGTTGCTAGAGTAACACGAAGGATTAGAAATAAAATGCTAATAATGAGAAACTCCGTGCCAGCTTGTCTATTTGATTTGATTTGATTCTTTAGGTCCCAGTTAAGTTGGTTAATGTGAATGCCGGCTGCTTTGGAATTCATTTTTCAGTTAGACTGGCTATTCAGGTTAAGTGGTTTTAGTGGGAGGTAAAAACTCAATCTACATCTGAAACTTTCAAAACAAAGAATACTAATGCGATTCTGCAATAAAACCTGCCAAAAATTACAGCGACTGAATTTGTGACCATCCCAGCTCTGGGATGCCCAGCAATTATGTAAAGGGTGGAAATAAGTGGATAACCAGCAGGGTAGATAAAAGCACCTCAATTGATTTGTTGTGGCTGGTCCACAGCGATGCTAATCGCCACAGTCTGCCATTGGGGTGAAACTCAAACATGTCTCAGTACCTTCAGGTCAAAGTGGGCAATCTGTTTGGAGTGTAAGTAACTGACTCCATCCAAGATCTGCTTGAGGAACTCGGTGGCCTCCTCTTCACTCAATGACTCCTTCTCAGCTAGAAAGTCAAAGAGCTCCCCACCTGCCACACTGTATAGAGAGAGGACAGATGTTGACACTTAAGAGCTGGTTAGTTGATAATCTTCACCAGATAAAACTAATTGAGAATTAAAGACATAGTTCACCAAAAAGAAAATGTTGTCATCATTTACTCACCCTTGGGTCGTTCCAAGCCTGTTTGAGTTTCTTTCTAATGTTGAACATAAAAGAAGATATTTGAAGAATGCTGGTAATCAAAGATTGGATGGTCCCCGTTGACCCCATAGTACTTCTTTCTCTGCTGTGGAAGTGTTTCTCTACTATGGGGACCAACAACTGCTTGGTTCTTCAAAATATCTTCTTTTGTGTTTAAAAAAAACGAAAGGAGTAAATGATGACAACATTTTTGGGTGAACTATTCCTTTAAGCAAAAGGGTGACTTGGCCAAGACAGCAGCAAAGAACACAATAACTAGTTGCATACAATGGACAAATTACAAGAAAAAAAATCTAAACATTCACAATTAAAATATCAATATAACTTTTCAAGCCAGAACAGCCAGATTTGGACGATAGATAGAAGACAATGGATAAATGGGTTAGAAAGAAGTGATTTAGGTAGGAATCATAAAGCCTATAAATAAACTTTCAATGAATAAATCAAAAGACCTATAAAATTACTGGAAAATTAATTTTGAAATAATAGATAACAAAACATAAACAAACAGTAATATATATCACATAGAGTGAGTCTAGCTAATTAAACAGAAGAATCTCTCTAATATTTCTGAGTGATTCACTCTGACAGAAAGGGATGTTGGCAATGCTATAATCATGGCTTCTGGGAGAGGAGCACCAGGATCTGGCCATATATTTATTCACCAGAAGGAAGCTGCAAACCAGCTGCTAGCTGATGACATGATAACGCTTGCTGCTAATGGTGAGGTTAAGCAAGTACAGCGATGAGCCACCCAGCTGTAAAAACACGGCAGGAGATATGTCTCTATTCCCTTCACAGAAACGGACAGAAAATCACCAGCCCCCAACCTGACCAACAGAAGGCTTGTAGCCAGATTTCTGACTCATCTAGTCCTCATTACAGCTTGTTCTGGCAAAGATCCAGCCACTTAATCAAGAAAAGACCATCTGAACGACATGTAAAGCAACAAACTGCAATTTAGAGTGCACCTTAGTTCTTCCATATTAATTCTCATTGTATCAGCCTGCTAACTTGAACTTTGTTTCCAGGCAAACTGATAAAAAGACGTTTTCACTTTTGGAAGCTGCGCAGTGCCAGCCAATCAGATTTGATTGTATGTCATTCTTGTATGCTTAAGACGGTCAGTGAACGGATTGTGGGCGGTCCATGAGTATGCCATCTGAGACTAAAAAAAACAACAACAACAACACAATATGGTCTGTAACATCTCACTTCACAATATTAGTTGGCAGCACAAAGGTTTTGAGAGGACGCCAAATGACCTGAAAATGAAACTTGACCTTCAGTTCCGAGGTCAGGATTGTGTGGTTATATCCTTAAGCAAGGTACTTCATGCCAGATCCCTCAGTAAACAAAACAGCTTCACTGATGAGTAATGTGTAAAAAATATGAGCTCAGAACATAGCTGCAGGGACGCCCTTTGTCACATGGTATGAAGCAGCAAAGAAAACCAGTTGGGTGAGGAGACACTTCAAGAGGTTCTGAGGAAAGACATTTCCTTCACTTAATCTATGTGTGACAAAACAATTCTGCTGAAAAGGTTAAGGTTCAACATTTCAGACACTGATTCCGTTAAATGCCTACTGTATTTACTAAATGGCAAAATATCAAATTACAAAGCTCCTTAAAATATATTATATTTCAAAACCTATTCTGTTCAGTTAATGAGGAATTACACACAATGTAATGATGAGTGACTCGGTGATGGCTTGATTATTTTTTAATTTGTCCTTTGGGTCACACTTCACGTTGCTTGTAATGTTAGACTTTCAGATATGGTCAGATGTTTGTTTTCAAGTTAGACTGGTTACTCTAGGAAGAGATTCTTAAAGCACAATAGGATAATACTACTATCCTAGTTTGTCCAATACACACACAAACACACACACACACACACGCACACACACAAACACACACACACATATATAAAATTATCTAAAAATGAATAAATAAATTTAATGGCAGTTAAATTAGGAACTCTGACACCAGTCTAGTCAGGATGAAGAGGTTATGTAAAATGGCATTTTTTTTTAGATAACCTGTAATATACACTTAATGAACATATTACTAAAAATAAACTTTGCTTAATCAGTCAAAGGTCTTTGTCTGCCAGTATGGTTAAGATAGTACAGACATCAATACATATATTTTCTCTTTGAAAACATTGGCAGTAGTGTATGAATATGCACAGTACAACAGGCAAAACTGGTTCAGCTACTCAATGTACTGGTTCTCCTCAACCCCCCACTGTTGACCTTGTCAAGTGTTTGCTTTGCAAGTAAAGGTTGGTGCTACTGAATTCAGTGATAAATAGGGGTGGGACAGTTCACTGAAAAAATCGAACCATTCAGGATTCGGAACGCGCTAGGACCGCGGTTCAACTTAAATCTGACAAAGCATCTGTAATATGGCTTGCTATAAATAACACGTAAAACAAACATGGTTCAGCATATATTTGTTTCTGTTGATGGATGCATATTCTGGCTTCCCAGACATCACAACTAAAGCGAAAAAAAAAAAAAAAAAACGTGGACAAACCATTCATCTTGTTCAATGCGAATGCCGTATACTGGATTACGAGCAGTCATTTATTACGTCATCATCCGGTTGGTGAGAGTGTGCGCACACAGGCACAAATCCGCACCTCAGAATGCACGCAAACATTAAGCTCTCTCTAAAGTATTGTGTTTAAATGGACAAATTCACACAAAAATTACGTCAAAATGCCCGTCTGTGTAAGTATCCTACAGCAGACATAGCCAGCTGAACGTAGCGTACTGTATCAGTGTGTTCTCTTAAAATGACAGTCTTTATATTAATCGAACAGCAACAACAAAGAAATCATCCACTGCTCTTGATTGAAAAGCTTTTGTAACTTTAATAAAGAATAATCTTTAATTTATACAGTCCAATATGCAACGCTGTTTTACATTTGATTACTTTATTCAATTTCTGTACCTAAAATATATTGCCAGACCTACCTACATTTTTTTCTTTTATTTGTATCTTTACCCTATTGTATTTATTTGTGCTGTTGCTTGCAGTTAGATAGAATATTCTTCTTTTTTTTTATTAGAAAGTACAGTTTTTCCAAACATGGCACATATCATAACGAAACCATGACTCTAAAATCGCTAAACAAACCAAACCGTGAAAAAGTTGTACCGTTCCACCCCTAGTGAGAAGCATTTTCAAATTTCTACTATACATTTATTTATACTATCATGTTCCAGAGTTCTGCAAGAGCCAGATGTTCACGCACTACAGTGTGTATTACTAGTCTGAGTTCTTAGTTTTTAGAAACGGAGACTGTTAATGATTTCATAATTCAGTAAATCCAAGGAGAAACAATGACTCACAGCTCCAGGATGAGAATGACCTCATTCTTGTTTTCAAACACATTGTGCAAGGTGATGACATTGGGGTGCTGGATTTCCTTCAAGATGCTGACCTCCCTCTCAATGTCCTCTTTGGAGACCCCTCGCCGACTGGATTTGCTGCGTCTTTTCTTGATAAATTTGGCGGCATACTCCACTCCAGTGCTTTTATGGCGGCATTTCTTTACCACGGCAAACTGACCACTGAAAAAAATAAACAAACAAACCAGTGCTTAAATATGACAGCAATCGTTAACAACCAAATATTCAAGAGCCTGGTTATTCAAAGAACATGAAATATTTGACAAAATAGGACTAAATACAGTACACGCACCAATACAAAAGTCTTAACATTAAGCAGAGGTATAGAATTTCAGAATAGTCATATTCAGAAAATGACACGATGCTCTAAAATTAGAAGAGAAGATTAATCTTTAATGTGTTCGTTCAGTTTTAC
This sequence comes from Carassius auratus, assembly GCF_003368295.1. Lineage (NCBI taxonomy): Eukaryota > Metazoa > Chordata > Actinopteri > Cypriniformes > Cyprinidae > Carassius > Carassius auratus. The sequence continues at coordinate 11,250,279 of NC_039272.1, read as the reverse complement.
TCCTCTATAACATATTGCCAACAGACAGGACTCAAATCTTCCCCTTTGACATGTTCTCATCTCAGTCTCCGTAAGTCACAGCATGCATTCTGAACCACTGCCAGAAACCAACAGTCAACCATGCCGAACGGCCACAAATCGCCAACAAAAACATGTCAGGATGAACATCACAACCACATTTAATGATCACTACTATCAAGCCATGTAAGAATGTAAGAACTCCTCTGAATGACATAAACAAGGCCTAATACGTCAGCAGATTAAACACAAAGCAGCATGATAGCTATGTTTTCCCACATGCTGTAGATATTCAGTGTTGTTCTTTGGATACTATTATCAGGGTGGATAACAATGACTCCCACATTATGCCATTCAAAAGCATCACAACAAACACACCAGTATTATACACCAACAAGCACATTTCGAGCCCCTGAAGCTTATAACTCTGCCAAACATGCAGTATATATTGTGAGGAATTTCCCAATAGGATCCTCTCAAAACCTCAAAGCAAAATTTCTGCCCCCTTTTTTTAATGTGGCTTTTATACAGCTGTTGGGAGGTTTCTTTCTACAGAAGGAACAATGGCTTTTGGACAAAGAAACAAAAAGCTAAACAACACAGGAAAGGAAAAAGGAGTCCTTGGGATGGGGTTTTCTGATGCAAATACAAAACTCAGGGCCTCTATTCTTGCCTGCTCCACCTTTTGTCCCCCAGACAGCAATCAGGCCCCACAGCAACGAGAGACAGTACATTTGCATTTTGTCTGGGGCCTGAAAGCTTGAGAGAAAGCAGAAATCCTCCCTGGGTAATCTTAAAGGAGTAGTTCACCCAAGAATGTAAACCGTGTCATCATTTACTTACCTTCATGCAAGTTTAAAATGCATTTGACGACTTCTATGTAACACAAAACATGAATTCCTGAATTGCCATACATTCTGACAGAAACCTGAACAAGCCCTATCCTGACTGCAAGGTACGTCAAGTCCTGCCATGATAAATGGACAAGCAGTAGAAGAAAACCACAAGTCACAACACACACAAACTGACATGACAGGATCCAGTCCTTGTTCTCTCTTTATTAGAATTTTAATTAGTACTTTCATTTTACTGTATACAGATATATAGACTCTACATGCTATATATTTCTTATCTTATTAAATGTATTTGTGTTAATTGTTTATTTAAATGTTTCTATGCTTTGGCAATTAAATATATTAGTTTACCATGCCAATAAAGCTACATGATCTGAAGTATTAGTAAGTATGCAGTTATGAAGTATTATTCTTTTAAATCTTTTCCAGCATTTCAGGAATAAATATGTATAGAAATTACACCAAAGTACAACAGTTAACATACCTTACGGTGTTCGGGAGTGCTCAAAAAGGGTTTAAGCACTGAATTCTGAAGCGATTTATTCTTGTAAACTCATTTTAGGTAATTCAGTCGAGGATTTTTACAAGGGTGGTGAGAGAAAAACACAGACATCCTGGATTCGGACGGCAATTAAATCACTGTAAATGGTGAACATCACTTACGTCCCCCTGAGAAACAATTACAGTCCAAATAGGGCTTATGAATGACATGGTAGAGAAAGAATGGTTTAATGAACTTGTTATTTCTGTGTTCTTTGCATACAAAGAGTATTCTTGTAGCTCCACAATATTACGGTTGGACCACGAATGTCACACAGACGTGCCGATATTCAGTAATGCGATATATCACGATAATTAATATGCATGGTATTGTATCGTGGGCACTTCAAAATACAGAGAATAATTATGTATTACAAATTATTCTGAATTTTTTACGCACTTTAAGAATACTTCCATGAAAACTCTGAGGCTGAGACTAATTAGGGACCAGCATTGCCCCCAAAACTCTCTTAGATTGCTTATGTTAAGTTGCACTGTTAATTTCTGTAGATTTCTATACTAAATAATAAACAAATAATATTGCACAGGCTTGGGCAAATGTCATATTTCGGTAACTGAATCAAAAAGTCTGGGAAATCAGAAAGACATGCCTCGCGGTTCTGACAGCATAGCTTTAGGCATTCGGGCACATCTAAATGGTTTTGTCAGTGACACTTCTCAGTAGGAGCAAGGCATGGGTCTTCAGCTGTGCCAGTTTCCATAGCAGTGCTGGGGGCAGGGCAGTGGGAGAGGAGGGGGTCGTGTCAGCTAGAAAGAGGCCTGCGGAGCACAACGGTCCACAGCAAACATCGTCACACATAGCTCGGCAATCAACCAGCAATAGACACGGCATGTTTTCCTCTTATACGAGTCAGGCAGTTCCCAAAGTCCTTTTAAGAGCTGTTTTTGTCTGCTTTGAATGGCAGATGGGGAAATGTGTGTATCAAGATGTCCGTGTGGCAGGGCTCTTGTGTTCCTGAAATCTGGAGCGCTATGGTGATGAAGAGCCACAGCAATAACAGCGGACATTAAAGAGCTTGCCCAGAGGAAGTGCTCTTCAGACTGGGCACAAGAAACGCATACAAGATGGGCATAAGACTTGGACAAGACACAAGCCCCCATTATCAAGGTTGAAGCTGACACGGCATCCATCTAGAGTTTGGCATAGAGTATTTATTTATTTAAATTCGGTGTTGTGTATTTAAATTTTGTCTGGTAAATAAATAAAGGCATAAAACTTTAATTCATTTATCTAATCAAATTAAAATTAAACAAACTCTTCATTTTTTGGCAAACAAAGTGATGCACAACAGAGGTTTATGGTTAAAATAAAAATCCACAGAAAATGTATGTACGGTATACTGTCCATGTCAAAGCATCATCAAAGTAATCCATTTGACATCATAGGGTCAGTTAGAATTTCAAGCATCGAAAATAAATTTTAGTCCAAAAATAACGACTTTATTCAACATTGTCTTCTCTTCTGGATCTGTTGTGAGTGCGACTGCTGTGACTGTTGATGGACGACGCTGTTATTGGGCGCACCAGAAAACACGTCAGCAGCGTCGTGAACGCGCTCACAACAGATCCGGAAGAGAAGACAATGCTGAATAAAGTCATAATTCTTGTTATTTTTGGACCAAAATGTATTTTCGATGCTTCGAAATATTCTAACTGACCCTCTTGATGTCACATGGACTATTTTGATGATGTTTCTCTTACCTTTCTGGACATGGACAGTATACCGTACACACAGTTTCAATGGAGGGACTGCGAGCTCTCTAAAATATCTAAAATATCTTAAACTGTGTTCCAAATATGAAACGAGTTCTTACGGGTTTGGAACGACATGAGGGTGAGTCATTTATGATATTTATGGATGAACTAAATTAAGATTCTGTATATGATAATAGAATAGTTATAAAAAAAAAAAAATGAAACCGTAAAATGCTCATGAAGTTCCAGTATTTCTCCTTCAAAATTTACTAGCAATTTTAGAAAACAAAATTGTTTCAATGTAAATCAGACTAGGGCTGGGTGGTATATTGAGTTTGTATTGATATAGCCTATTCTTTATAATCGATATGGTACGAGGCAATATATCGATATACAGTAGTTTGATACGAGGGCATTTGAATAATAGCAGTGGACAGAGTGAGCTGCTGCAGGGAAAGGGCATAATCTAATTTCTTCTAAACATTAGACATGATTTATATTAAAGGCTTTAAAATAACTCCTAGTTTAAAGCTGCTCGCCCTATCAGATGATCTGACAGTCTCATTCCCTGCTGACAGACGCTACCAGCACTGTTTAATGCTGTTTTCCTCAGTGTATAACTTACATTTCACAAATATATTCTCCAACTGTAAACGTTAGAAATATTTCCATTTTGCTCTCAGTAGCCTTCTGCATGTGATTGTCCGCTAAACAGACGGAATGCAATAACTGTTTTAAATATGTCATTTTAAACCTACAAGTAAGTGTATTTTATGATAGTATTATGCAGTAATGGGGTAATCAAAAATAAAATGCAATTAATCAGTGTTCGTGTTTATTTACTTAATTTTTTATGTTTAGTGAATTGAACTTCTGCTTTAAAATGCCTTTTTTGTTGATGTAATGTTTCAATGTTAGAATGGTATGAGTTTTTTTTATTGTTTTTTTTTTCTTTTTATATTTTTTGCACATAATGGATAGCATAGCCTACTTTCACTATATTTGTTTTCATTGCCTTTAATTTAAACATTGTTTTATTGGACAACACTGCATTGGCATGATGTTAACTGAATAGATGTGTGTGAACAGAAAAATCAAGAATAGTGCCGTTTTTGAGTAATTACGTTTAATAGACCTATCATGTTTGAATACACATCAGCATTAATTGAAGTCATTGAACTTTGCCCTTTGACCTACAAGGTTTAAAACACTTTCCACAGTCATAGGAAATGCAACTACAGAACACCTCATGAACTTCTTAGAGGGCTGATTACTCCTTTACAAGATAAAGATAAAGGCGGCTTTGTTCAATTAAAATCTCTAATACATTTTTGCAGATTAATAATCAGGATTACAACCTGGGACTTGCATCACATATGAAACCGAATGAAGCACAAAAAATTAGGTCAGTTGCACTATCAATGATGGATTATAAAGCTGATCCTTAATAATTAACATTTGCTTATAGTCCGGTAACAAAGTATTTTGAGGGAGTTTAAAATAAATCAGAATCTGAATCATTAACACCATCTATTTGCGATACTGTAGCAATTCTCAGATTTATTAAATTTTTCATCAAAAGACAGATATTATACAGATGTCGAGGGCAGAGCAAAGACATGACAAAAGACTAATGTGAGTAGATCAGACCCACTGGCAGAGTATGTGATAGATTTACAAAATAGATATTTTCACCCACTCCAAGAGCGCTCCACCACCGCTCCATCTCGAGTACTGTTCAACTTTCCATAATATGACTGGATATTTAACAAGAATTCACGTTAAACATATTTAGCTAGTTTAATAGAGAAGGATCACTCAAATCAGAAAGAATATGAAGTTTATGATGGACATGTGCGGGAAGTTATAGTTCTCTAGGAATTTGTTTGTTCCTTCTAGATATTAAATATTTTTAGGTTAAAGCATGATTTCAAAAGTACAACACTTATACGCAATCACTCTCTCAATAATGCATTCAAACAAATGTAATCTAACAGTGCTACTTCATCTGTATCTGATTTTGAATGAGCAGAAAGCTTAAATGTCCACAATTCTGCTTTGTAATATTCCCATAGGATACTAAGGAGAAAACCCACATGCTTTAAATGCAAGTTGCACTCCCGCTCAACCTCAATGAGATGAAATAGCCTATCATTAATAATGACTTAATTTGCATGTTTATAACTAAAGGACACATCAAAAAATGATGTAAACAAAGAGGGCCAGCAACTCGGTTTGTACTGCCAGACACACTACTGCAAGGGATCATGTTGTTCTTTGTTACTTCTTTGCAAAAAGGCTTCCAACTTTTGCAGTGAAACTTGAGCCAGGTTGTGGAGGAGGGCTGGAGAGAGAGATTGTGCACAGCCTCGGTTTCCCTTTTGCGGTCTGTTTTCGGAGTACCTATCGCTGTCAAGGCCCAACTGAATAGATCTTTAGGCCAGGAGAGCCAAGAGAGAGATTTGCATTACTCAACCCACATGGGGTTGTTATGCTGATCTGGAAAACCACATTTGCAGAGTGTTTGTTTGATTCAGCACCACATTTATGATTTTAGGCACATATCTCATGCATACCTTTTTTATAAGGACCACTGTTAATTATTGATGTGCCCTAGCACCTGATAAAGTCCAATCCCCATTCAAGCTGAGAAACATGCAAATTCTCATAGCGTCATTACACTATATTCAATCCAGTGCTTATAATATTATTTTTATCATTTTCATATTTTTCTCCTACCACAGTACATAATTTAAAAATTACTAAAACAAGTGCATATGCATCTAAACACATTATACATTAAATTAATATCACGCATAATTTTATACACGTCATTTCAAGCAATTTAATTTCACCATGATCATTTTGGCTGTAAGATATCACATATTCCCAGAGGGGAGCACTTCTGAATACTCCATACTCTACTTGCTGTACAAAAGTGTGCGTCAAAAGCAATTCCGGGTTGTGATGAAATCGCATTTTGAATTAAATGAAGCTTTACAAGGTGTGCAAATAAGGTCAGATATGTTCCTGCCAGATGAGAAGCCTTTATTGTGTCACAATGGGTTAAGAATGAGCATGAAAGAGCAAATATAAAAGGTTGGCAGGTAAGAAACTGTCAAAAAAATGATAGATCCTTCACTAAGAGGTTGGATCCTAATGAAAACACAATGCCAGGTGCACTCAGTTCCATTAGCGTAACACACACGGACAGTCCTAACCAGCCGGCACTGCTCTGGATGAATATTTAAGTGAGTTAGCGCGATCTGAATACAGATTCCTTGTGCATGAGCAAGCTTTTCCCAGGCATGATTTGAATGTCATTGTCAAAATCCTCAGCATTAGCCTGACCTATGTAGTGTCATGACAAGAAGTAATGAACAAAGGCGACTGATGAACTGGGGGCTTAATCGAGATGCCATCTTCAGGGCTTGTTCTTTTTTTCTTGGTTTCACTATTGTACATTTGGTCTTTTCTTCTATTTGATGCGCTTTTTTCCAAATGACCCTCCCTCCTGTGTGCAGCTGAACACCAGTCCAGGTTGCCATTAGGATTCAGAGCACCTTTGCTGTGCTGCACAGCCATTATGCAGCATTTCATCCACAGAGACACACAGATGTCTCATCTCTTACTGAGCAGGGGAATATATGTAAATGATATGTAAAGTAGATGCAGCATACATTATTGCTCTAATGCAAATTTATACTAAAGTCACAAACCGTTAAAGACTGATAATGTTTGATGTTTTGTCTTTGTTTTATATACAGACACATTAAAAGGGACGGTTCATCTAGACATAACCCTTCAGTTATTATTTATTCCACCTCTTGCAATTCCAAACTAATATTACTTTCTTCTTCCCAACAAAAGAAGATATAATGTCCAATATGCTCTTTTCCATAAAATGAAATTCAACGTTGGCCAGTCAAGCAAGATTTTCAGTGAATAAAAACACTGGCTTAAGAAAACTTGAAATTTAGTCCCAGGATTATTTTATATATATATATATATATATATATATATATATATATTTGATTGCGTCCCACAGAAGAAAGTCATACGGCTTTGGAACCATATGAGGGTAAGTAAATTATTTCATTCCATTTCATTTCCATGTAATATATTTCTGTTCATACACAGTTTAGTTTTGTAAGTAATAAACCAGTCAGTCAGTGACTTCGTAACTAAACTATTGAAAAGACTTTCAAACCACCATGACGTCAGGTCAAATGATGTAGAACTAATTCAGCAGAGCTTTGACTGATAACTGAGCAAATATTTAAAGACTTCGAAGGTTATTTCTTGGTACAACATTTATCATTTAAATTTCCATTCCTTCAGATGTTATTTGATTGTGGGATGTCAAACAGACATCTAAACTGCCTAAGTCAACCAGACAATACTGAAAAATTAATTCATACCTGCCATGTTGTCTCCCTACCTCTATATATAGCTTACTAAAGGCAGTATTTGACAGCTTTTGCACACAGGTGTCAAGCGAATCTACTTAAAAAAAAATAAAAAAAACACCTGCTTGAGTTTTAAGACAGTCACTGATTGGAGATCTCTAGTAAGAGACCTCAGATGAGCCGCCCTCCTGCTGTACTTAGACCAGGCTCATTGAAGCAATATGAGAAAAACACAGCTGGAGGGCAGAAGATAGCCATCCTTCTAATCTCGGTCCCCAATGCTGCTGTAATCCACATCAACAGGAGTGATGGGCCAATCAAAACACTTTAATACCAGAGAAAATGTGAGTGTGCTGCGAACAGTGACCTTCGAACCCATTACTCAGCCTCATCTCTGACTCTAAGTGCCAAAGAGGAAACACTAGACCAAGCCACTTTATACTGGGACCCACAATTAATTGTCCATCTTATTTGAAGCCATGTGAAATGCAAGCGCACAACAGTAAATCCTAAACAGTGCATAAAATGAATTTGATATTGAATGACTGCACAATGAGACAGCTGTCAACACTTTTTAAAATGCAGAGTGTACACATTGTCGATTACGAAGGACACCTACCAATTTTGCACGCTAGCTTGCTCATTTGAGCGGGAAATTGAAAAAGCCAAAGGAGAACAAGGAAGCAGAAAAAAAGACACAAATTCAAGAAACAGTTCCTCTTTTCATTTTCAGAGAACAAACCACACATCGATATATTACAGACGCCGAGTATTATATTCCTCTAAAAAACCGGCAGGCCATTCAATGCCTCTAAAAAGGTAGTGTTATTAAATAAATTTATTTGCTGCCGATATTCATTGGACAATTTTTAAATATTTTAAAGCCATCGGCATATCGTAAATAGCATTAAAAGTGCAGATACAGATGGTTTAATAATTAACTGCATGGAGACAACGAGTAGCGTGTCTGTTGCATAATTCAACATTTTTCAAAACATTTAAATACTTGCCAAAAAAAAAAATCTGTACAAAATATAGTTTTGTCACAGAGGAGATCTCTTGAAGGGAGGTAAACTTCAAGAGATTTCCCCTGTTTAGTAAGTAGGGAGCAATGAACACGGTGTAGAGAGCATGTCAAAGGGATCACGGTTCATGAACGGGACTCTCTTCTAACGAGCTGATTATCTGAATAAGGTGTGTTAACAAAGAGAGACATACAAAATGTGCAGAGGTGGGGGTCGCGAGGACTGGAATTGAGAAGCGCTGGCCTAAGCTATGTGAAGGATGAAGTTTTACATTGATGGTGCAAATGAAGAACAAAGCCTATAGTTTACATATTGACCAATATCTATATAGTAAATGGTGCATCCCTATTAATTAGTTACTCATAAATATAATTCAAAAACATTATTTATACATACAAATATATTTAAATACAAATACATGAATAAACATGGCATTTTTTCTTTGAATTTACGAAGGTTTTCATTATGATATCAGAAAAATGTATTAAATTGACCAAAAATATATATGAAATAAAATTTGATACATAAATAATACATTTTTATTTATTTAATTAATAGATAAAAAAAAAAGGTCACTGACCCACAAACAAAGGACTAACATGAACACTATAGTGTACATTTCAGATTGGCCTCTGACTTGGTCTGATAATAACTCCTCTGTATAATCATGTAGGCTGGGTTTCGACCCCTGCAAGCTTTATGACAAAGCAGCTTTTGTGCTGGCCCACCACTGGCTCATCAGACTGTTCAGTGGGGTGCCTGACTGGTTAGCACAACACCGGCCCTGAGATTGCTTTCAACAACCCCCATATTATTACACCCAAAGAGCACCGCGATAAGAGTGCCTCATAATTTAAGCTGGCCTGATCCATAAACAATTTTGGATTCTGAAAGCACTACAGTATCGGGATTACCATACATTTTATCCCACCATTTATTGAAAGCCCTGAACTTTTGAACTTCTAAGCAAGGGAGACACACCTGGGAATATGGCGCTCTTTCAGCTTACCCTCATTTCCTCTCACTTCCTCATGTCTCCATTCAAAGCTGTTCTTTTGTAAGACAAAGTTGCCTCCTGGCAGCAGATCCTAGAGCAGCCAGCGTTCCTGCCAAACATCTACTTTTTGAACCATAATAAATGAATGGAGTGTAACTTGGTGTGCTTCAGATGGTGGGGCACAACGTTAGCTGTGCTGGCTGGCTTGGGCTTAATTAATTACAAAAGCTGTATAGAGTGTAGATTGAGCATGGAGTTGACTAGTGAGGTGAAAACAGCATGAAACTACCAAATGATGAAGGCACTGAGCAATTAAAGGCTGCCAGTGATTTGCCGATATCACAGAAGGCCAATGAACTCAAACCTGCCACTCATGTGCACCACACAAAACTAGAGACATGACCTGCATTGACTCCAATACAGTTTTCCATTAGCATGTTGCTAAGTGGTTTCATTACTTCAGTCTTCAGTGTCCCATGTTATTAAAATGATTTTTATAGTATCATGATTTGGTGCAGAAACATTTCTTTTCATTATCACTGATGAAACAGTTGCACTGCGTCGTGTTTTTGTGAAAGCCATGATACATTCACAGTGTTTCAGGATCATTTGACAAAGTTGGAAAGAAAACTATTTTCTTTAAAGAGAAAGAGGAAGATATAAGCCTCCTTGCTGAAAAAAAAATCATTGCTATTTTCCACCAACTAGAACAGATCACTAGTGATGGAACAGCTTATGTGTGACTGTTACATTCACAGTCAAATGATTTCACAAGGTTAACAAATGCATGGACATTCCTACAGCAATAATCAACTGGTATACCGTAGTAAAATACCAATCTGTGTTATATAGCTTTAAAAAAATGCAGAATTTAAAATACAAACTTCTTCTACAACTTCAGTTTTTAATATGATTAATCAGCATTGTCATCAAACTGAAAAGAAAGAAAGAACGATTTTAGAAATGCTGACTGTGCACATACAAACTGGGTAGACCAATGCGAATGCTGTCAGATCAATAGAGTGTAAAACAGCATGAAGATCACAGGCTAGGCCAGGCAATCTGCCAGTTTTCCAGGAACCAAAAGAACACTTTCATTGATAAGTTACATTTAGCAAATCCCTTTTATCACAGTAGACTCAATGTTTCGATCTCAACTTAAGAGTTGAGACCCAAACATGGATTAAAAATGAACAAGGACAAAATCAGACAACATTTTCTGACTAAATTTTAAAGGATTGGTTCACCCAAAAATAAAAATTCTGTCATTAATTACTTCATTTTTTTTCCATCAAAAGGTATTCCTGCAGCTTCATAAAATTAAGATTGCACACATAGACTAATTTATAAATGTCCTTAATACGATACATGCCAGTTGTGTTGCGGTCTATGGAGGGTCAGAAAGCTCTCTGATTTCATCAAAAATATCTTAATTTGTGTTCAGAAGATGAACAAAGGTCTAATTAAAAAAATAATACAATTAATGACAGAGTTTTCATTTTTGAGTGAATTATCGCTTTAACTTTAGCATAATCAGTTATGCTAGCATAACAAATTTGAACTTGGATGATTTTAAAACCCACTTCAGGTTTGACGACATCACCACATTTAACAAATATTAAATCTAACAAAAAGCAAGTGCTGGCTTTGTAATGCAAAGGCCAAATATGCTCAGCTAAGTTAGCTTTATTCTCAAAATACAGCGATGCTCTTTTTTTCTGCTGGTGAACTCTAGTGAATGAATTTTGTTTGGGTTAGAGAAGAGTCTGCTGGAAGGAATCTGGCAGAGTCTGAACTGACTTTTCTAGTCTGCTGATCCAGTCCAAGTGTAATTAAATAAGCCTCGTTGTGTCATCCCACGCAATTAAATGTGAACTGGGATTTGAAGGGTTTTTAGACTGCAACACAGGCACACTGCACACACACACAAAAAAGTCAACCTACTTTCGCAATATTTCTCAGCACTTCAGCAGAGTGAAGTGACCAGAAGGATCAACTATCAAAGCATGTCTGCAATGTGCTGGGTTACCTCTATATGCTAAATGGCAATGGTGGGCATGGATCTATATATCTTAACACAAGAAAAAGCCAGTTTAGATAATTTGATAATTGGAGGTAATAATAATCAATATATACCAGTCATGTACTGGTTCATTGGTGAAAAATTAATGTGGGTGGACAGTTCAGAGAGAACAGAGCCCACTAATCTTTAGCGCCCAAACTGCATGTTATGCAATATCTCTTAGTGCCATAGTGCCACACAGAAGTAACCAAGGAAACAGAGCAGAGCTGACACACTCTGAGGTTTGAGCTGAAGATATTACAGCTCTAGAGGAACATTGTCTAGGTTTGTGTGTGTACATTCTGCAGGAGCTCAAAAGCAATCCTTCTCAGAGACAGGTAACACTTAGATTAATGTTTGCTTGTCAGTTCACACTGCATATACTGCTAAACATCCACTCCAAGGTGTACACAAAAGCCACATAATGTCATATTTTTGCCTATAGTTTTAACTAGTTGAAGTTCTTCAAAAACATGGACATAATATATATATATATATTAGTGCTGTCAATCGATTAAAAAAAATTAACTAATTAATCGCACAATTTTTTAAAATTAATCGCGATTAATCGCAATTAAAAGACTGAAACTTTTTGGATATGTAAATGTAAAATGTAAATAATTAATGTAAACTCAAGACAAAGGAACTATTTAAATTCAAAATATGATTGTTTATTGGAATTTTTGTTTAACTTGTAACACAGATTTTCTCATGTAAACAACATACCTGCAATAAACCATCAATATCCTCCAAATTAACTGTTGGCTTGAAAGCCATATTTATTACAGAAATAAAAACACAGGCATGTAAGTACCATTTGAATTTCAAAACAATCAATGCCAATAAAAAACAAAAATGATTTCCATGTTGAATTCTAAGTGGACTGCAAAAAAATTCCAAAGTATAGTCATTGCCAGTGCTTTAAGTGGGCCGGTACGCACCGGTACTCAGTACCGCCACTTCCAAATATAGCTCTTGAGCGTACTGCCACCTCTCCGTGCGCCCAGAACGTGCTTGTAGCGTACTGGTACGCTCATTTGGACATCTGTTTTAATAGAGGTTTTAATCTTTTACCTGCACTGCCGATTTTCAGAGCGCCCTTCACAATGCAAGCTTCCTAATTCATCCGACCCAGAGCAGAAACTACATTACCCATTCACCCTTAAGTTATACAAGTGAATAGCGCATGTGTCGCTTTCCCACTGTTAAGTGTCAACAACTCAACGTGGCCGGAGAAGGAGTGTGAAACTCGTTGTGAGTGTACACAACGCTCGGTTCGGTTAAAAATCAAATAGAGTTAACAACAACACTTAATATGTTTTCTTGGCTTCAGACTCTGAATACTGCAAGAACAAGACCAGAATCAGATGATTCGCTGACTGACACCTCACCAAATTCGAATCCTATCACTGCAGGTCAGACTCAAGCTAATGAAGTAATGCAGCTCTTTCAGGAAGGGTGACCAGACGTCCCGAAAAATTCGGGACAGTCCTGAAATCTAAACTGTTGTCCCGACTCCCGAATCTGGCCCTAATTGTCCCGGAAGTTATATTAAAGCAAAATCTTGAGTATTTATTGTCTGATAAACATTAAAAACTGTCTGCGGAGGTTGAGTCGTCCTGCAGCCCCCGCTGGCTGTTCATTGGCTGCAGCATCTTTTTTCTAAGTTCTAAAAAAATACCGTAGACGGCAAGGCACAAATTTAGATATTCATTTATCTAATTAATCTATAGCCTATGCACAAAGACAATATGATCTTTTTGTCCCCTTTTTGTTTTAAAGCTTGATGAAGAGAGAGAGCGCAAGTTGCTGCAGCTGAGGAGGACAGTGATGCACGCGTACAGGGGTGATTGACAGTTCGCGGCACTGTGTACAAAAAATACTCCGCTACAACAATCAAATCAAATCTCCATATGGACCAGTATCTGTAAATGTTAAGCCGCAAATGTTGCTTGAAATATGAATCCGTGTTCTGTGCGTCTCTTTGTGAATTAATGAATGGCAAGAGACGTGCAGGTTTGTTTACTACATAGACTGAAGCGCATGACGCTTGCATTAATTTCAGCATCTGAGCTTCAGAGTTCTTTCTCCATCAAGCGATCGAGAGAGAGAGAGCGAGAGTCTTACCACGCTGAATCGACACGCTATATGTAAACTATTCTTTATTGTCTTCTCCTGTAATGGAGTTCATTTAGAATTATTCATATAAATTTTTGAACGGGCAGAAGACATACCGGTTTCTCCGGTAGTGGGCGGAGCTAATGCGCAAATGGCAATTTTATTGGCTGACGCTGATTTAGTACCGTCCCTGTTTTGATTTCAGAAAATCAGTTTGACCGAACGGAGACAACGTGATTAATATTCATGAACACAGCAGCTCATCAATTCATAGTGCATTGGATATACGTTAGTATGATAGTAGAATTAGTAGTAGTATTATGTTTTAATAATAATAATAATACGATCTATTACTATTTTTTTTAAAGAAACCATCAATGACCAAAAATATCTTACGCATCACCACCAGTCTTCAAGTTCAGTTAAAATGACAAATATGCATTCATTAGGCCTAAAAGTTAATTTTTACATAAAGGCATTGTGCTAGAAATATTACTATTATTTAGTAAAATGTATGCGATACTGCTACTACTGTAAAAAAATTTATAAAACTTTATTTTTTAAAGAAATAAATCACAAGATTTCTTCCATGTATTAATTTTAATAGAAAATCCCCTTTATTTACCAGAAATAAAATGTGTTTAAATTTCATAAATTAAAATACCAATTAAATTTGGGTGAAACTTGTTTACTGTTTTTCATAATTATATAACTTGTCGAAAAACTTTAAACACAATTGTAAATAAGTATAAAGAATGGCATTGGTTTTATTTTTAGTGCTAAATTTTTTTTAATTAGCATATTTTTGTGTTTTGCTTTGGTACCGAAATTGGTACCGAGAACCGTGGATTTTCACTGGTATCGGTAACGAATACTGAAATTTTGGTACCATGACAATACTATATATATATACATATATATACATATATATATATATATATATATATATATATATATATATATATATATATATATATATATATATATATATATAGAGAGAGAGAGAGAGAGAGAGAGAGAGAGAGAGAGAGAGAGAGAGAGAGAGAGAGAGAGAGTGAGAGAGAGAGTGTGTAAGCTTCACTGCTCTGTTGTTTATTGAAACAAAACTTCTCAGAGGAAGTGAAACAAACACATTCCTGCACAAGGAGAAACAAAAGGTCAACACCATGCAAAAACTCTATTCACCTTCTCCTTTTTTTTTTTTTAATTGAGGTATATGACCAATGCCTTTTTTAATTGTTTAAAACACCATGAGGAGAAGTGTTCACCCCTCTTCTGAAGGCATTTTAACTAACTCCAGACTATTTGGACAGTCAATTAACACAATGCTTATAAACAGTCGATTCAGCATTTGAGAGGAAACATTTCCAATTGTGATGGATACAAGGGTAGGGTGATATATAAAAAAATATATATTTTTATCAACAACAACAACAAAAAAAGTATGATATTCGATATACATCTCGATATGTTTGCATTTGCATTTAAATAAAAAAAAACTCTAGACCAAGTGATCACTTTTTATTAAATGAACATGTATATTTAACAGAAAGAGCATTCTGTCAACTATTTTAGCATGCGATTCATAATTTACACTGTGCCGCTAGGGGAAATAATTAAACTTGGAAGTATTTTTTTTTGTTATTTTTGAAGTTTTTAGCTAAGCATACATACATACATACATACATACATACATACATACATACACATATATATATATATATATATATATATATATATATAAACCAAGAACTTATCCATTCTCTCTGTCTATATAATGAAAACTGGTAAAACAAATGAAAAAAATTATAAACAGTGAAATTTCTCATTTCCATAGCCTATGTTTCCCTGTTCACACAACAGTGTTTGATTAAGTACATTTATACAGTGGCCACAATCGCAAACAATAGTCGAGATCTCATGACAGACCAGCTGAATTATGCTTTAACTTAGATCGCTAAAATCCAGCGTTTTTTAGGATCATCTGTGGTGGTGATTTGGCAATGAGGAGCGAGCGTTTAAAGCATAATAAGCACAATAAGCAAATATATCTATGTAACAGTGAAGTTCTGATTCAGGGATTTGAACTCTTGATATCTGGCAACCGCACTCACGAAAGTAGTATTTGAGATGTAGAGCAGTCAGCAGTAACATGTTCCATTTTTGGATGTTCTGCACGTTCTTTTGGGAAGGTATGCTAGAATTTGAAATATTCAAGATTGATGATATTTTCAAATTTTACGTCATCAAAATTATTGTGATGTTATCGCTAATATTCAATATATGGCCCAGCCATAAGAAACATTAATTGATAAAATTAAAAATAAAAACTAATACTTTTATTCAACAAAGGCACATTGAATTGCTACAAAATATTTGTTAAAAATGCTGTTCTTTTTCCACAGAAATATTAAGACGACTAAATGTTTCAGCATTGATGATGATGATGATAATAATAATAAATATTAGAATGATTGACTGGAGTAATGACTGCAGAAAATTCAGCTTTGTCATCAGATGAATTTACTAGGGATGCACCGAAATTTCGGCCACCGAAAATTTTCGGCCGAAAATGGCCTTTTTGGTTTTCGGCCGATAGACTTTTATCACCGAAACAACATGGCCGAAATGTTGCAATGAGGCAAACAGAAACCGCGACCTGCACGTGCACCTGCAAAGCGCAGACCACGAGCTCCATGCAACATTCACTTAACACCAGTGAGAACATTCTCTCTCTTCTTACTCCTTTATTCGCAGCACTAAAACGTCTCCTAACAAAGATATTAAGACGGACCACGAAGTAAAAACAAAGAAAAGTACGATCTTGAAAAGTACGAGTCTGTTAGCATACGTCTCATTGAGATCTTTTCGGATCCTCTGCACTTCATCGCGAATGTGCTTGATCCGCGTTATAAAGACCATTACTTGTATGCGGAAATAAGGCAGCGCGCACGAGAAATGATCCAGGCCGCGCTGGATGCGGAGAACCCGCGTGGAGACGGAGAAGTGCCAAGCGCAGGAGACAGATCAGAGCGCAGAAAAAAAGACTGGTCTCTGCACCAGATGAGTGGCATGCACCATCGTTGTCTGATATGTTCAGTGGAATTCTGCAAGAAAGTGCCTCAAATAATAATAATACGTTGGCTATTTTGTTCTTAGGCTACTATATATACACATATATACACATACACACACACACAAACATATGTACATACATAATTTCAGATTGTACCCATATTTCTGCTAGATTTCTGCTTTAATTTGATAAAAATGTTTATTTATGCCCTGGCCCTATTTAAATACACTCTCAAATATTTCTCAAATGTCAGGCAGATGACAAGCTCAACTGCTCAACAGCTAGATGGTTATCTGTTTGAAGTCCCCATCCCCAGAAGTGACAACCCTCTTGCCTATACTGGAGAAGTGATGCACTTTCTAGTCCTACAGAGAACAATTTCAAATGCACTTCACCTAAATGCACTTTGTTTTTATGAGAGAACTGTTCATTTTAAAACCTTTCTGCAGGCCAGTAGGCCTGTACATTATTATTAAATATACACATGAGTGGGATACATTTTTGGTTTGAATTTTATTTTATACTGTGCATTGTTGCAATATGCTTAATAAATATTTGCATCATTTGTAATTATGTATTTTATGTTTTTTTTTTTAAATAAGTTATGTAATTGTAATTATCTTTGAAACTTTATTAATTTATGCAATTGCAATGTCTTAATTTTAGTAAAGTTAGTACACGGTCATAGCAATAAATGCAATGGTACTAATAATTGGCATAATTTATTTCGGTGTTTCGGTTTCGGTTTTCGGCCTTGGTTTTCTCTTTTTCGGTTTTCGGTATCGGCCAAGAATTTTCATTTCGGTGCATCCCTAGAATTTACATAATTACATTTTAAAATATATATTCAAATAGAAGACATTATTTAAATGTTATTTTAAATTACAAAAATAATTTCATAACATTACTGTAGATATCTTTCCATCCACCTATTTTCAAGCATTTTGGGACATCCCATAAAAAATACAAATAAAAACCGCCTATGCTCTTAAATTAAAAAAATGTGCATTAAAAAAACTTTCCTAAAAAATGTTCTTATATGGTAGAAAACATGTGCAAAAACTATGATGGAAACACTTTTACTAAATAAATTCATTAATTCATTAATTCATTAATAAACATCAAAAAAGACTGACGGGACAGCATAACTGGACCAACCAATGGACCGATCTGAAATGTTAGTTTTGTTATAGTTTTGTCAAAGTGCTTTATTATAATTAACTCTCAGAACTGCATTTCCAAACAGCAGGCCCAAAAATAAGATAAAATGTCCATATTTACTCTGAAGCTAATATTTACTCTGAAGCTTGTCATTTATTGTATACAAACATCATTATGTGACTTCTCTTACTGCAGAAATTAAGATTTTTCTTCGTTATATTTAGTGCAAGTTAATCAGGAAGTGACGATTTAGTTCCCTTCAACTCACTGGATGTAAGCAGTGCTTTATTTGCAAATGTTTTATGCGATATTCCAATTCTGTGCATAAGTTTATTTCTTTAGGAAGAAAACCGTATTTTGATCAGATAAATGCAGCCTTGGTAAACACTGAAAAGCCCAGGGTGTGACCCATTTGTTCTAGAAATAGTCTAGGGCTGTCATAAAGACACCTATTTCAGTAATCTGTATCTCATCAGGTCTGATAACAGTGGCATTGTATGCTTGGCATTCCAAAAAAATAAATACAAAAATTATCACAGAACCTTCATGACACCACGTCATTTCTCTTTGATTTGTCATGAAAAGCATTTGACATATCAGTGGAATGTAATGTTGTCCTTTCAAGAGGATTTAAAGACACAGAGCACCCATTGTATGAGGAAGCACCAGAGGCAAATGCGTACAACCAGGTCTGAAGAAACCATTACTCCTCTTGAGTTCTTAAAATCCAGCTTGCATTTGTAATTCAATCAAAATGGTGTAACAAATCAGAAAATAAGTATTGTCCATTTTAACTGGCCATCCCCCATGAGCATGAAGGACTTATTCTCTTTGTGTCAAGTATTTAGTCAATCAGAACTAATTTGGGGAAGCCCTACAGATGACCGAGGCTAACTGATAGCTATGCCTGGAAAGAACTGGAGAAATGGGTGGTTCCCATAGCAACCCAGGGGAGGAGACTTAAAGTCTGCTGTAGGTTTCCAAATGTAGACTGAAACTGGCATTCACCTGGTTCCAACGAGTACTGCTCACTGTCAAAACTTAAGTGTTGAAAACACATTCTGCAGCTTTGGTATCGATGTCTTAACAGTAACTGGGCATACAGTAGCTCAACCCCCTCCATAAAAGAACAATTATGACGAAAATAAGAAAGCTTTTAGGAATGTGATTAGCCAGCATTAACTACTCTGGACTCCCTTCAATAAGCAATAAAAAAGAACTGTGACAAAGTGTCTCTTGCCATTTTAAATAGGGTCAAATACTTTGTCTAAAGTGAAAACGAAGAATAAAAAGATGCAAGCAAAATGAACAAGGCAATGACAATGGCTTACAAGATATGAAGTAAAGCACTTGATAGCCAGCACAAGGGAGTCTGAATTCCTTCCACGACATCACTTTGCCAGTAGCTTAGCAACAGCATTAACAGTGCTGCTGCTTTGAGATCTGTGAGAAGAATTCATAACATGTTCACACAGATTTATTGCTAAATTTTAACAAATGTGCCTGAGGAAATGCTGTTTCACAGCTCTTGGTCAAGCCACCTTTTAACTACATAGTGCAGCAGTTTGCTATTAAGAATCATGATTCAGGAGGGGAATTCCCATTATTCATATTCATATGCTAACACTTGACATTAAATAGCTCCATCATGGCTGATGCGTGCAATCATTACGGCGACTGCATCATAAAACCATGAAGAAGTGTTGGCTGTGCAAATGAAGTTGATTAATCGACTAAGGTTTACTGTAGCAACACTTCCTGGACTCTGCAAGGGGTCTCCTGTGTGTACAACAACACTGCGGGACATTAACCCTTGCATTAAAACCGCATTCAATGGTGAATCATAATTATTCCCACAGTGGCAACAACTCTGGCAGGTGGTTGGAATATAAGAAAGGAATGATGAATGGTTTCAAAATGTAAAGACTATGTCATACTCATTATATAAATTAGGAAATATGAACACTGTGTAATAAAAAACTTATGTTATAACCATATGCTGTTCTTTGTCAGCTGCGCTACACGAATATGCTGTTTACGACATTTACATTTTGTTTTGTATGGTAACAACATATCTGCATGGCACAGCTGACACAAAACATCATACGCAATTTACGTTCAATGTCTTCATCTTCCGGGTGTTAGTCCCGCAGTGCGGGGTCCGCCGATTGGCAGAACATTCGCCAGGCAGTAGGCGGTCTTGACCACTGAGTCGTCATCGCTCTGCATGACATGACGGTACCAATGCAGGCATGTTTTTCGCATCTTCTCCATAATCGGAGAGACGCCCATGGCCCATCTGACGTCCTCGTCCTGGTTGAGCAGGGTCAAGACGAGCCCCCACCGGAGCATGTGCATCTCCATGGCGAGGATGGTGTTTTCGTGTTTAGCTGTAGCAGGCCAGCACTCGGATCCATACAATGCGATGGGCCGCACGACTATTTTGTATATCTTCGACTTCAGGCGGATTGGCATCTTCCTATCGCAAAGCACGCCGGTTAGTGTTGGGTAATATGGTCATTTTTCAACTTGTCCTATCGTCAGCCCGTGAGATCGATGATGCACAATTTTATTGTGCATGGGTGGAGCAAGAGAGAGATTCTTTGTTCTTGTCATAGCATGTCATAGTTTTAAATCGTGCAGGTGCGCGACAGAGACAATATGGAATCACCAATAATCGAAAAAAAAAAATGCTTTCAAACATACTGATAAACTAACATTAAATATAAAAATACTGTATTTAAAACGGCTAGTTCATATATATCTGGACGCAACTGTCCTATCGCGCGTCCTGGGACAAATTTGCCGCATCTGCACACGGAAGTTATCCATCTAAATGTTCTGCAAAATCAGTCAACGGTGAAAATTGATAGTAGCTTTCATTTAAAGTCCAAAAGTTTAATACTAACATTGGACATAAATGAACATGTAAAAAATTAAGTATTCAAAACAGGTAAGTTCAAATATTTGGAGTTAAAAGGTTAGTTCACCCAAATATTAAAATTATGTCATTAATAACTCACCCTCATGTCGTTCCAAACCCGTAAGGCCCGTAAGAGAGTCCATGTCCGGAAAAGTAATAAAAACATCATCAAAAGTAGTCCATGTGACATCAGAGGGTCAGTTAAGAATTTTTTGATACATTTCGGTCGAAAAATAGCAAAAACGACTTTACTCAGCATTATCTTCTCTTCCGCGTCTGTTCTGAGTGCGTTCAATGCAGTTTAGTGATATCCGGTTCGCGAACAAATCGCTCGTTGTAACCGGATCTTCTTGAACCAGTTCACCAAATCAAACTGAATCATTTGAAATGGTTCGCGTCTCCAATACGCATTACTCCACAAATGACTTAAGCTGTTAACTTTTTTAATGTGGCGGACACTACCTCTGAGTTAAAACAAACCAATATCTCAGAGTAATTCATTTACTCAAACAGTACACTGACTGAACTGCTGTGAAGAGAGAACTGAAGATGAACACAGAGCCGAGCCAGATAACGAAGAAAACATTGACTCATTCTCGAGTCAAGAACCGTTTCTGTTGGAAGATACTGCGCATGCGTGATTCAGCGTGAAGCAGACTGAAACACAGAGCGTCTGAACTGAACTGTTTCTTTTGATGATTGATTTTAAACTGATTCTGTGCTAATGTTATGAGCGCGGGTAAATCGAAAGCTTGAATCAAGGACAATCATCGTCAATGACGTCATTATGTAGAGCACAAAATAACCGGTGAACCGTTTTCTTCAATTGGTTAATTGAATCGAACTGTCTGAAAGAACTGGTTCACGGAAAAGAACCGAACGTCCCACCACTACTGGTGATCTAAAAACCGATGCAACTGGATTTTGACTAGAGAACGAGTCAATCGTTCATTCGTTATCTGGCTCAGCTCTGTGTTCATCTTCAGTTCTCTCTTCACAGCAGTTCAGTCAGTGTACTGTTTGAGTAAATTAATTTCCCCGGGATATTGGTTTGTTTTAACTTAGAGGGAGTGTCAGCGACATTAAAAAAGTTAACAGCTTAAGTCATTTGTGGATTAAGGCTTATTGGAGATGCGAACCGTTTAAAACGATTCAGTTTGATTTGGTGAACTGGTTCAAGAAGATCCGGTCATCCAAGACATCGAGTGATTCATTCGTGAACCGGATATCACTAAACTGCAGTGAATGTGCTCATAACAGATCCGGAAGAGAAGACAATGATGAATAAAGTTGATGTTTTTGGACCAAAATTTATATTTGATGCTTCAAAAATTTTAACTGACCCTCTGATGTCACATGGACTACTTTGATGATGTTTTTATTACTTTTCTGGACATGGACATTAGAGATGTTCCGATACCCTTTTTCTCTTCCCTCTTCCGATACCTTGGCTCAGGGTACCGATACCGAGTACTGATCCGATACCTGGGTGTGTATCTGTATATACAGCTGTATATACTACTAGCCCTGTGTAAATTGCTAGAATTATTTTATGGTGTGCTTCAGACTTATCCTTTAATAAAACATGGTAAACTACTGTATTTGTAATTGTATATGTTTTTGACAGTAATATTATTTATTTTCTTAAGCGAAAACGAACCTCAAATGCAGCCAAAAATCTAACACCGCAAACTAAAAAATGGTATTTTAGTTTTACAATATAACTGTATAAAATAAGTCTAGGAATAAAAAAAATTATATATTAATCAGATAATCTCTTTACAACAAAACAAGTAAAAAACAAGCAACCGTCTAGGCATAATTATTATTATCAATAGAGACGTATTATTATTACTACATTGAGACATAGCTAAATCTACTGTAGGCTACAACAGTAGCTTAACATATTGTCAATTTACTCACGTTAAACCGAACATTTATTTTGATGGGTTGTCATGAAGATCTTTGAGTGTCTGTGTTTATGATATGACAGTTTTCTCAAATGAAACGGTAAATTCTCATGAAGTGACGGTTTATGCGTTCATGTACTCATATAGTGACACACGACAGAATTAGATCTATTTGCATTACTTTATGACATTTACATATGAAAAATATAACTGTGACATGTCAGTTATGCACTGAGGAAAACACAATTCTCAAATGCATTAAACAACACAAACATTTTTGCTGTTTGCCAAGGTGGATCGATTTGATCCATGATCCACATTAATGGGTGCTTAAGAATTAGTGTCTACAAATTAGTGCGATTGTGGGAATTTAATTTGTCATTTACGGAACCACTTTAGCCCTGATTGATTTGTTAGGTTATTTCAAGTAAGGTTTTGGACTTTAATCCCCACTTTTCCTCGGGTCTCCGTGATGTTGTGAACCTTCATATTCACGCAGCAGTGGTGATGAGAAAACACGCTTCAGGAAGTTTAGATGGGATAAACCAGTCCCAGATCATTGGTCACTTTTAAAATAATAAAAGTACAGTGCATCGCCTAGTAATTATATATAAATAAAATTATACATGATATTTATCAATGCAAATATGTTGTTATCACGATACAAATGTCGACTTGTAGCCAATACCCATTTTTTTAAATGAATCGTTAATCGTTAACCTTTTAATGCCGATGCACCGAGCGAATCTGGGAATCTTCCAACGAAAAACCCTAGTTGTTACTCTGCTACAAGATTTATTTATGAAGAAAAGTAAAAAAACTGCAGTGTTTGCGTCCACCACATGTTTAAAAAACAACAGGGAATTTCACCCCGAAGGAAGCTGATTGAGTTGGTTATGGTGCTCTTGTGTCATTCTGAAAAGTTGAGATGTTTTTAACTAAATGCGGTGTGGACGTGCCTGGAAAAAACAAGCGCATCTCTTCCCTTATAAGCATGCATACCGCATTTGAAAAATACCAAAAAATTTGAAGAATAAAAAAATAAAAATAATACAAACGTTTTATGTGAAAATGACATTTGTCAAAATGTTTACTTTCGGTTAACGGTTAAACGGTCAATATGGAAGTCTTTATTTCTTGCTCTGAATCTGCCATAAAATAAAATAAAAGTTTAATGATTTTTGAAAAGGTGTACCTGCATTATGCCATTATCATTATATTAGCTGAAAGTGGTCTTAGAACGACAATAATATCGTTTATCGTGATAATTTCTCTGACAATTTATCGACCAGCATAATTTGTCATCGTGACATGCCTACCTGTAACCATCATGCATGGCATCCTTTTTTTTTTTTTTGAGCAAGAAACAAATTGCATTTTGGCAGAATACACAGCTTGAATGGCCGTCAATTGTGAAAGACAAATTAAGCCTTGCTGTTTTTGTCAGTGAATAACAATGGCTCTTTATTGGCACTGATTAACTTGCTTTGGTCAGATGTGGTCGGTTTAACCTTTGTACTATCCAGGAAGCCCAGTTAAGATGGTTAGTTTTGGATGCTGGGGGAGAATAGATTTTGTACCCTCAAAAGCTGCATCCACCATGCCTAGGCCTGTCACGATAACAACTTTTTGTTGTGCGATATATTCCCCCAGAAATATTTGCGCTAAGCGATATTATTGTCATTTTAAAGACCATTTTATCCCACTGAATATATAATCAAGTAACAGCATAATAATGCAAAAAGGCCTACACACTTCCAAATGACAAAATACCAAAAAAAATGAAGAATAAAAAAAATAATAATAAAAAAAAAAAAACTTGAATAAATAGTAAATAAACATTTTCTAACAAAAAGTGCAAAGCAGAATAAAGAAAAGTGAACAAAGAACTTTTATGGAGATTTCTCCAACTACAGATTTTCCCCTGACCTTTTCTCATTAAATTAAGTGTGCACACTATTGCTGAAAAACACAATCACTACTTAGCAGTCAGATGTCCATATGCACAATGGCACAGATGCCTAAACAAGAACATATCTGCAAATGAAACTTTTTATAGAAGCATTTTTTTTTATTATTTGAAACTAGCACCTCATGACTACACCGCATTATGTTCGAGAAGCTGCAAAAGACACAGACGCAAGTGGAATGTACAAAAAATGGTGACATTAATTTTTAAGTAAATATAATGGGCGATATATTGCATCACCAAAAATGATTGAGGTCATATATTATCGATATATTGATTGTTGCAACAGGCCTAAACCATGGCAAACAGAAAATGATAGACAGAGGGAAAAAAACTCGAACTTTCACTCATCTTACACATGCTTGATGCTTCACTGGTCAAGGCTAATACTTCACAGCAGAATCGTCTTACAGTGCACCATGAACCTCCCGGCACACTCGCTCACAAATGCTCTTGATCTCATACACATTATCACGCTCTAACCCCCAACAGATCTCATTAGGCTTCACAAGAGGCACCCAAACTTCACCCACTGAACACACAGATGGACGAGTAGCTACATTTACGCATGAGAGCACTCAGAATGACGCTACGTGTGCTTAGCCACTCATTCCACCAGATATCTTCAGCATGATATATAGGTCTACAGTAACATCCCAAGTGGTACAAATGAAGAAATACCAGACCTATAAGATGTCTCAGATTGTTCTAGATAATTATTATAATATAAAATAAATAAATCATAAATGTATCAATTTATTTGGTAGTATAATTACATTATATTTATATTATATTTTATAAATACACACATACACACACACACACACACATACATACATATATTAGGGCTACAAAACATTTTATAGTGATTAATCGCATTCAAAATAAAAGTTTGTTTACATAAGAACTGGCTAATTGATAATCAGATATGTGAACACTAGACTATTGACTGTCTACTGAGAATTGTAGCTTGATAGCAGATTGCCTTGTGTCAGACTTTGCAATTTCTCACTATGTTTTAGCCTATATTGTGTGCTGACGTTGCTTGTTACTTATTGGGGTGTGTTGTATCTGTTTTATTACTTTTCTATTTTTGTTATTACTTGCGGACTGTAAAAAGTAATTTTACTGTATTTTTATTTTATTTTATATATGCTGATTTTTAGGTTGCATTTTTAATAACTGGCCAGGGACAACAGATGAAAATTAGCCTGTTGCGCTAACTCTGGCTCATTTACAGTTATTTTTACTGTTAATCAATGAGCACTGTCCCTGTAAAATAAATAAATAAATGAAATGAAATAAATGAAATACTATGAGTGTTTGTACTGCATATTTTTATTAAGCATATATGAATACGCACACATACATGTATATATTAATGAAAATGTGTTGGATTTATAAAAGAGATAATAAGATAGTAGATAGATAGACACAGGCAGACAGACATATACAGTGGGTACGGAAAGTATTCAGACCCCCTTAAATTTTTCACTCTTTGTTATATTGCAGCCACTTTGCTAAAATCATTTAAGTTCATTTTTTTCCTCAATGTACACACAGCACCTCATATTGACAGAAAAACACAGAATTGTTGCACATTTTTGCACATTTATTGAAAAAGAAAAATTGAAATATCACATGTATATCAGTATTTGGTAGAAGCACGCTTTTGATCTAATACAGCCATGAGTCTTTTTGGGAAAGATGCAACAAGTTTTTCACACCTGGATTTGGGGATCCTCTGCCATTCTTCCTTGCAGATCCTCTCCAGTTCTGTCAGGTTTGATGGTAAATGTTGGTGGACAGCCATTTTCAGGTCTGGGTTTAAGTCAGGGCTCTGGCTGGGCCATTCAAGAACAGTCATGGAGTTGTTGTGAAGCCACTCCTTCATTATTTTAGCTGTGTGCTTAGGGTCACTGTCTTGTTGGAAGGTGAACCATCAGCCCAGTATGAGGTCCTGAGCACTCTGGAGAAGGTTTTCGTCCAGGATATCCCTGTACTTGGCCGCATTCATCTTTCCCTCGATTTTCGTCCTGTCCCTGTAGCTGAAAAACATCCCCACAGTATGATGCTGTCACCACCATGCATAACTGTTGGGACTGTATTGGACAGGTGATGAGCAGTGTCTGGATTTATCCACACATACCGCTTAGAATTAAGGCCAAAAAGTTCTATCTTGGTCTCATCAGACCAGAGAATCCTTCAGGTGTTTTTTAGCAAACTCCATGGGGGCTTTCATGTGTCTTGCACTGAGGAGAGGCTTCCGTCGGGCCACTCTGCCATTAAGCCCCGACTGGTGGAGGGCTGCAGTGATGGTTGACTTTCTACAACTTTCTCCCATCTCCCGACTACATCTCTGGAGCTCAGCCACAGTGATATTTGGGTTCTTCTTTACCTCTCTCACCAAGGCTCTTCTCCCCCGATAGCTCAGTTTGGCCAGACGGCCAGCTCTAGGAAGGGTTCTGGTCGTCCCAAACGTCTTCCATTTAAGGATTATGGAGGCCACTGTGCTCTTAGAAACCTTAAAGGGATAGTTCATCCAAAAATGACTCACCCTCATGTCGTCCCAAACCCGTAAAACCTCTGTTCATCTTTGGAACACAGTTTAAGATATTTTAGGTTTAGTCCGAGAGCTTTCTGTCTCTCCATTGAAAACCTATGTACGGTATACTGTCCATGTCCAGAAAGGTAATAAAAACATCATCAAAGTAGTCCACGTGACATCAGAGGGTCAGTTAGAATTTGTTGAAGCATTGAAAATACATTTGGGTATAAAATTAACAAAAACTACGACTTTATTCAGCATTTTTTTCTCTTCCGGGTCTGTTGTGAGCGCGTTCAAGTGTAGTGATATCCGGTTCATGAACGAATCATTTGATTTAACTGGTTCTTCTGGAACCAGTTCACCAAATCGAACCGAATTGTTTGAAACGGTTCGCATCTCCAATAAGCATTGATCCACAAATGACTTAAACTGTGAACTTTTTTTAAGGTGGCTGACACTGCCTCTGAGTGGCAAAAATGGCTGCAAAAAAAAAAAAAAGTGGTAAATGGATGCAATATAACAAAGAGTGAAATAGAGCTGCAACGTCACACTGTTTGTTTACATCTCGCGTAATGGCATACTGGGAATGGAGAAAGTTGGATTCTATCACAAAAACAAAAACCGTGTTACAGTTTAACTGGTTACCATGTGATCTGGTGACCAACTTCCTGGTTCAGGTCTGATATTCTTGCACTTGTGGCATTCTGAAAAGTTGAGATGTTTTTAACTCGATGCGGAGCGGACGTGCCTGAAAAAAAAGACAGCGTCGCTTCCATTATGAGCGCGCTTATTGCGCGCCTACATTGGAAATAACGAACTTGAGCGCGCAAAAGACATGATATGTGAAAAGACAGCGCGCTGCGAGACAACAGTCACAAACCACCGAGCTACCCCGAATCAGCTCCAGATCTCTGGAAACCATGCTAAACTATAGCAGAACCCTGACTACATTTTATGGTTTGTGATGCTAAAGAACATTTCATGACGTCTCAGACAACTGTAAATTTATGGCTACTGTGGTTTAATTATAAACGCTATCATAAGCTCATATTTACCATAGTAAAATAATTTTCTTTGCCTCTTGATTATTTTATACTGTAAAAACTTCAACCACATTGGTTGAAAATGAATTTTGTAAAGTTATCCAAAGGATTCATTAGCTAATAAAAAAAAAGAACATTAGATTAATTATTTATTGTAATAAAAATAATCGTTAGATTAGTCGACTAATCGAAAAAAATAATCGTTAGATTAGTCGACAGAAAAAATAATCGTTAGTTGCAGCTCTAGAGTGAAAAATGTAAGGGAGTCTGAATACTTTCCGTAACCAATGTAGATAAACTATATGCCATGTCACAATGCAAGCAAGAAACGAGGTAAATATGTTTCACAGGGTCAAAAATATAGGTCAACAACAAACACCTTGCATATTTTGCATATCACTACATGGGACGGGAAAATTTTTAAAGTAGTGCTCCTAAAAACTGTTTGGGATTTAGGGTGTGTACAATAAGTTCTCTGGAGAACACTCTTCAAAACTACACTGTCTGGTGTGATAGCGAGATCCAGCAAAAAGCTGCTCCTCCCCTTTCACACACACAGCCAGAGCAAACAGACACAAAAGGGAACCAATTAGTGGCAGGACAGATTGGGAGCAGCCAAGCTTATAGTCAGTCTCAGACACTTAAAGGAAAACTCCACTTTTTTTTTGAAAATAGGCTCATTTTCCAACTCCCCTAGAGTTAAAAAGATAGGGTTTTACAGTTTTCTATTCCATTCTGCTTATCTCTGGGTCGGGCGGTAGCACTTTTAGCCTAGCTTAGCATAGATCATTGAATCTGATTAGACCGTTAGCATCTCACTCTAAAATGACCAAAGAGTTTCTATATTTTACCCATTTAAAACTTGACTCTTCTGTAGTTACAGCATGTACCAAAACTGACGGAAAATGAAAAGTTTCAATTTTCTAGGCCGATATGGCTAGGAACTATATTCTCATTCCGTTGAAATAATCAAGAAACCTTGCTGCCATACCATGGGTGCACCAAGCAGAGTGATATTACACAGAAAATATAAAAGTTCTTTGGTCATTTTTGAGCAAGTTGATAACGGTCTAATCAGATTCAATGATCTGTTCTAAGCTAAGCTAAAAGTGCTACCTCCAGACCCGTAGATTGGCTGAATGGATTTGAAAACG
The DNA here is from genome assembly GCF_003368295.1 of Carassius auratus. Classification (NCBI taxonomy): domain Eukaryota; kingdom Metazoa; phylum Chordata; class Actinopteri; order Cypriniformes; family Cyprinidae; genus Carassius; species Carassius auratus. Next base: position 11,220,756 of record NC_039272.1, on the reverse strand, counting down.
GTACAACTCAATTGTTTAACTCTTTGGAAAATGAGACGATTTTCTAAAAAAAATAGTGAAGTGTTCCTTTAATGCAATAGAGGAACACGGATATCAGTGAACTGAAAAATGAGATGAGCCCCTTATTGCTTGGGAATTCATCTGGTCTTTTAGCATTAGTGCTATAGCTGATGCTCATCTTCTGACAGTGGGCTAAAAATGATCCACACTGCATGAAACAGACAGACAAGCAGACTCCTGTTCAAAAGTTGTTCAGTGATGTTTGATGTACTTTAACTATTGTAAAGCACCTCTAGTTTTAAGTGAGTGTGGAACTTAAGTGTTTATATGTTTAGCTTCTTTTTCAATTATTTAACAATAATAACCCTGATGTGGAGGAATTTTGAAAACACTTCTGAAATGTTAGTCCAGTGGCTCTATTGAAGGAAAAATGACACACTTCATCTGTTAGTTACGGCAGCTCATGGTGATAATCCATGAAAAGCAATGCCAGCCAAGTCCCCCCGCTTCAAATTTAGCCAACAGACCACTTGCTCCTCCTACTCTGAGGAGGACCACCCGGAGGAGTTCCCATCAGAATAAAGAGATCTTCTAACTTAAGAGCGTCCATGGGCTGGAGCCTTATAAGCCACATGAAGAGAGCCTGTGTGTTTTTAACCTCCAGCCCGAGTAGCACGCATAAACCGTATGATGCAGGGTTGTTAAACGCATCAGTGCTGCGGGGTACATTCTACCATTCTGAGGCATTAAAACCAAGCACTGAATATTGGTGAGGAGTGTAAAGATAACGGCTGAATTGAGATTTGAGAACAGTGAATAGTGTTGTTTCTGAAGGGGGAAGGGGGTACTTTAAATGTGCTGGTGGGCTTCTCTGATTGGTGGCCCCATTGTTTTATATCAGACTCTTTTTTTTTTTTTTAAGCAGTCGTGGATTCCTTCAACGGGCTTTAGTCCATTCATTGCTTAATGTCAACAGTGGAACTGGTAACTCATGGTAGGCATACAGTCGTCATTGTGAGACCATAATATTCAAATATTTTGTCTTCAGCACTATTCAAATAATTTTGAATATGTAAAATGCCATATTATACGTGAAAAAAAAAATTACAGCTTAAACACAAAATACTAAAAAAATATTTTAAGCGTTTCTTCAATTAAACATTCAAATTACATTGATTACCAATGAATTAAAGAACAGATCATGCATATTAAAATAGTTAAAACACATAACTGTCAATTAAAACCGGTCCAGACTTAAACATGAAATCAATACTCATGACGGTGCAAATTAACAGTACTTTACAAATAACGAATGTAAGATGCAAGAATCCCAAAGTGAAAAATAACTCTGCTTCCTACCTTCTCTTTAACAAAAGCAGTTTAATACACACTGGAGTAAGTCAATTATGTAAGCAGAACGACCAACAGATGCTGTCATCCCTCAGGAGCCAATGACAAGAACATCTTCAACATTCAGTTCAAAGTCCTCTCAGTACGTTTACACATTATGCAATCAATTTTACTGAGCGTGAGCGATGCATCGGCATCCTATAGACTGTTACGTGAGCACTAACGCATAAAATATATTTTTTGGAGAACCAAAAGATCCTGATTTCCCACAACCCACACAAGGAACAGACTCATCCCTATCTGCGTGGTGATTTATCGCCCACACATACAGCAGTCAATGGGAATCCAAAAAAAACAGCATTCTCATGAAAACCAGTTCAAAAGAACATCTATCTCCTAAATACCAATGATGATTTGTAACATAATAATATTACACAGCTGATATTTCCAGACTCAAAGGACCTCACTATGTTAATGCAATGCGTAAAGCGGCAGTCACACTAAATTTTGAGCGTGTGAAATTTCTGCAGATAGCAAGACACTGCAACCGTGACATGATGTCACACAGCGGCATTTATTTTATTTTTTTTACATGAACTCAACAGATAAATAATAATGAATCCAAAATGTCAAAATATACAATTTGCTTAACGTCTTAAAAGCATAGAAACAGAAGTGAATAAAACGAAAAGTACAGTGAGACTGATACCTTGCAAATTTAAATCAATTGCTGACTGGATGTCTTTAACAGCCAAATTATAGAGTAAAACTTTAATTGTTGTGGCATCTCAGCATAGCAGACTAACCCAATTTATCATGATCAGCCTGTTAAGTGGGACTCCCAGAAGAGAAATCTACACAGCAGACCTTCAGAGCCATCTGAACCCCGTTAATCAATAAATGCCACTGAAGATCATTACAACTAGGAATGCATGAACATCTGTCTAGAGTGAAACCAGTGATATTCCCAACTGAAGGAAGGTTTGGGACACCCAATAATGAGTTGAGACCACCCTGGCAACAACTCCTCCCTTTCTTTCAGGGTGACCAATACTGTGGAGGTAACATGGTACAGTGATTGTGATTAAAGATAATACCACAGTACTGAATGGTACCTGCACGGCAGCTTATGCTACATCAAAGAATATAATAGTATTACCATTCCATGACAACCTAGGGTAATAACAAGGTACTTTTAGTAGTACAGCTCACCCCGAGATACATATCCACCACATTATGTCTTAAAGCCAACTTATGCATGCAGACTGAACAACGTTAGATGGAGTATTCAATGCTTCAAAGTCAGTTTATTAAAATGTTCTTTCAAAAATTAAGGTTCTTTCTAGATCCCAAAATGGTTCCTCTATGGCATCACTGTGGAAAAAACTAATTTCTGAAGCACTATTTTTAATAAGTTAATCACAATAATATAGCTATGTAAGAAATATATAAGGTGAATTCAGTGAAATTGGTAGACTTTACTCCATTCAGATGACTGAAAAAAAAAATGTGTATATAGCCAATTCATCCAAAACAACAAACTGGACGAAATAAATTTCCCCTCACGCCCAAAATTTGGTGAAACCCATCACCTACCTCCCGAGCTCGTCTCCAATCTCGTAATAATCCTCCACATTCTCCTGGTTGAACACGGTCATGGTGCTCCTGAGCGCTTCCAGCTCTCCGGGATTCCCAAATCAGCAGCCCATCTCTGTCAACCTAATGACAGTTTGCGGCGAACCCCTCTCATATTCGCTCTGCGGAGAGAGAGAGAGAGATAGAAGCGCGTGAGGGCAACGCGCGTGTCGTGCGTAAAAACGCTCACGACGTGTCTTCACGACTCGCATAAAATCCCCTCACCACTCTCACCGCATGTCAGCCAATGTTTGTGTACGCTCAGGCTGCTTTAACCTGGTGGGTTAAAACTAGTCAAGCCCACAAGGGAGAAGGTAACAGTGGATTTGTTATGGCGCTTGGCGTTGCCAAGTGAACAGCGCTGCTTGATGTGTGTGTGTGTGTGTGTGTGTTGTGAGGAACTGCTCGTGATCATACGTAACCCCTGGGCAAGATAACAGAATCACACGGAGAAGTTGGAGGTTGACACCTCACGTAAAGTGCCAATGTTTCATTAAACCTACGCCCTCCCTTGTAGCTTTCATGCCGTTAGAGAAACCTGCCGTATTCCTTCATTACGCTCGCGGTCAAACAGAGTATTGCATGCTCTGACCGGTAACATGCTTATTAATTCGATAAAAGCGAATAAAAGTAGCTTACCTTTATATTTCCATTGTTGTCAACCTCCAGGCGGCAGGAACGATCCAGTATGAAGCGATAACACAGCATACCCTTCACGCGAGACATGGAAGTGTTGTGTTGCAGGAAATGGGAGGATTGTAACAATGTAGATGGTGCGGGGCTCTGGGTAACGAGCCCGCCGCAGTTCACCTGAGAGGGGCGCTGTGGAGAAACGCTCATTATAAAGCAGAATTATGCAGTAGTCTAGACATTTTGATCAATTTTCTTCAGATGTGTTAAAAATTTTATATCTATCTATCTATCTATCTATCTATCTATCTATCTATCTATCTATCTATCTATCTATCTATCTATCTATCTATCTATCTGTCTGTCTGTCTGTCTGTCTGTCTGTCTGCCTATCCATTGATCTGTCTGTCGGTAAATCTTAACGTAACGTTTTCCGCCTAAACGCTTAATTTATTTATCTTAAAATATTGTAAACTTGATAATGTTCCCTGTACTCCAGCAATTCTTCTCTAATGAATGCTAGTGTGTCAAGAAAGGTTTCTTATAATATAATTTATCCATTGATAAAAAAATAAATAACTGTAATATTTTATAATCTGTATTATGATATTTCATTTTAAAGCACTTTTTTCTTTAATGGCTGACTATTTGCAGATTGACTATGATACACTAGCACCATCTACTGGAACAGACATGGCCTACTATGCAGGGGCTGCTGATCTCCATGGGCAAGTCTGTAGAAGTAAAAACCACTCATGGTATGCGTAGTAAAACTGTGGTTATACAAATGGTAATCAATACGCCAAAAAACATAGGGTACTACACTTGTACTACAATAAATTCGTGGTTAGTTTTGCATATTGGTTACATCCAACTACAAACCCGAATCCAAAAACATTGGGACGCTGTATAAATTGTGAGTAAAATAAGAATGGAATAATTTACAAATCTCATAAACTTATATTTTATTCACAATAGAATATAGATAACATATCAAATGTTCAAATTCTGGAAAACCATACTGGATCTTCGGGCCCTTAGACAGCACTGCATCACATACAGGAATGCTATTGTAATGGAAATCACAACATAGGCTCAGGAATACTTCCAGAAAACATTGTCGGTGATCACAATACACCGTGCCATTCGCTGTTGCCGGCTAACACTCTATAGGTCAAAAAAGAAGCCATATCTAAACATGATCCAGAAGCGCAGGTGTTTACTCTGGGCCAAGACTCATTTAAAATGGACTGTGGCAAGACAGTGGAAAACTGTTCTGTGGTCAGACAAATCAAAATTTGAAGTTCTTTTTGGAAATCTGGGATTCCATGTCATCCGGACTAAAAAGGACAAGAACAACTCAAGCTGTTATCAGCGCTCAGCTCAGAAGCCTGCATCTCTGATGGTATGGGGTTGCAGGAGTGTGTGTGGCATGGGCAGCTTACACATCTGGAAAGGCACCATCAATGCTGAAAGGTATTTCCAAGTTCTAGAACAACATATGCTCCCACCCAGACGTCATCTCTTTCAGGGAAGACCTTGCATTTTCCAACATGACAATGCCAGACCATATACTTCATCAATTATAACATCATGGCTACGTAGAAGAAGGATCCGGGTACTGATATGGCCAGCCTGCAGTCCAGATCTTTAACCCATAGAAAACATTTGGTGCATCATAAAGAGGAAGATGCGGCAAAGAAGACCTAAGACAGTTGAGCAACTAGAAGCCTGTATTAGAAAAGAATGGGACAACATTGCTATTCCTAAACTTGAGCAACTTGTCTTCTCAGTCCCCAGATGTTTGCAGACTGTTATAAAAAGAAGAGGGGATGCCACACAGTGGTAAACATGGCCTTGTCCCTACTTTTTTGAGATGTGTTAATGCCATGAAATTTTTGATTTAAAATCAATTTATTTTTCCCTTAAAATTATACATTTTCTCAGTTTAAACATTTGATATGTAATTTATGTTGTATTCTGAATAAAATACTGAAATTTGAAACTTCCACATCATTACATTAGGTTTTTATTCACAATTTGTACAGTGTCTCAACTTTTTTGGAATCGGGTTTTTATAAACATGCTCTAATAATATTTTAAATTTTATTGCGTATGTTGATCTTTTCTGTTCAGTTTAGTACAAAGGCAATTTCTTAACAAAAAATAAAAAAATACTCACAGTGTGTTGAATTAAACATGCCTCACAACTCATTGTTGACAGCAGATCGTTAGTGTTAGTCTTGTAGGCTATGTGTTTTGATTGATGTCTGCCTTCAGGAGGTATTGATTTGCAAGGTGGTTATTATCATCCCCGCATTGATGAAATATGTTGCACAAACTAACTTATTATAGAAAGCATCAGACATAATTTTCTGTTTATATTTTGCTGTTTATAGTCTCCTGCAACTGACAGAATAGTGAATATAGGCTATAGCAACATTGATTATTCTATTGAGCTTCTGCAAAATAATATGCTGCAATATAATATCTCACATATATATATATATATATATATATATATATATATATATATATATATATATATATATATATATATATATATATATATATCTGGTGAACACATTTTGACAGTCCTGTAAAAGATTTGAAATAACTCTGTTGGAAACAAAATCATGTGAATTTAGTGCGCCATCTTGTGTCTCAAATGGTAAATGCAGTGTTAGGAACCCTAATACTGCATTTTTTTGCATGTGCGTTGGACAAATAAATGAAACAAGCAAGTGAAAACTCTTTTAAATGTGTGCACCCTATTTTTCCACTGGTGCTTTTCAGTCTCTCCACAAACGGCCATGCTGGGAGTCCTTCATGTCCTCAGGGTGAGTGTTGTGTGTGTGAGTGTGGCCTTTTCTACTTTAATAAACCTGAAGTGACAGATTCTCTCTCACACCTGCTCAGCCTGGATCTCTATCTCTCCTGTTTTCTCGCAAAATTTATCTTAGGCCTGACCTTTAAACTTGACCGTTCATTTTATGTTAACCCAGTTTACATGAATAAATATCCTAATCAAAATAACTGTCAATTTATTAGGTTTGGAAAGTCAGAGACACGCTAACCTGTTTTTAATAGCTTGATTCACAAGTGGTTTTGAATGTATTTTGTTTGTGTAATTTACATGTTCAGATGCAGGTGCAATTTTTTGTCATATTTTATATTTTTGATATTTTTTAAGATGCTGCTTGTACAAAGCTCTATGAATAACTGTCTGTTTAGTTTATGATATGTAGATATATAATAATTATGAATTTATTTATGTAGATCATTAGTCTTGACCCCTAGCAGTGAATATCATTACACTACATGACGTACGTTGGAACTTCTCATTTACTGACACACAAATAAACATGATATACCTGTATAAACTACATTGAAATAGTTTTGGATATTTAATGGCTTTTCTTTAAAGTTTAACAATAATAAAATAATAAAAATGGTTTTTATGGTAAAAAAAAAAAAATTCTGACTCAATTTTATAGTCTGTAAAATATAGCCATTGTGACAACTTTCTATTTATGCTGTTGAGTCAGTGTCAGAACACATGGTCAAATGTGATTAGAGAGTGACAGAATGAGCTACATCATACTCAGAAGCTCCCCTGTCCTCTGTGTGGTCACCAGTGACCGTAAATCACTGATGTTTTCACAACTGTTCACACACATTCAGGCTTTCATGAAGGCAAGCAGGGGGACATGCACATGACCAGAGGAAACACCCACATGCGTCTCTACCTGCACATTTTATGTCCCTTAAGTTTATGTCTTTAATCTATGCCTCACAGTTACACAAACAGCCATCTTGACAGCCAAATAATATGTGTAAACACGTTGGCTTTAACTTGTACTTGTAAAATCCAGCATGTTGAAGCCACAGGCGTTTTTAAGGTTTTGTTGACTGTTCACTCACAATCTCAACATCTTCACCTCGCACAAAGACAGGAACTATCTCTTCAGGCAGCACAATAATAAAAAATGATAGTAATAATCCATTTTCTTTTTCAACCCATTTATTTTGAGAAATAATTGTAGCTTGTATGAGCGTGAAATGCAAGTGGTACCTGTTCACTCCTTTATGATCTGTTTTCTAGTTTCTAAAAACAACTGTTAAAATTGAATGACCTCATGCAGAAAGCAAGCTAACATAACAAAAGGAATAAGTGTATTTTTATGGAAATGCCATTGGTTGTGTTACCTTAGCTTTACTTCACAGTGTTACACATTAGGGTGTGTGGATGTGGAGGAACTCTAGTGCTAAACTCCGAGCGTTGACTGGGAACACATTTTCAATATGTTCAAGAATTTCATCTCATTTTTGCAGGCTCGATTCATCTCTTTCTTTTGGGAGAGGCCTTTAATAAATAAAGCACCTCCAGATTCCCTTTTTATTGTCTGTTGCTTTTCATTTCACAAGCATTTATTTGAAGAAAAAAAAAAAGAAAAGAAAAAGAAAAAGGTTTGGCCTGCCATGCTTGCATTACAGTCAAGTAAGCTTTATAGATTTACCTCTACACAAATTTCAAATTCCAAATGTGCTCATGATCAACAGGTGTTAAAAAATGACTCATATGCATTGAACTAAAATAAAATGGAGGAAATGAAGTATTTTTTTAATAAGCAAAAAGAAGCCAAATCTTCAAAGCCTCTTTTCCAGCAGATTGACTCAGATGAAATGCTGGAGATATAGATGCCCAGCAGGGATGTGGAAGAATCGGAACACCTCCCCATTTTCTTCACCCCTACTTATATCCCCCGTGGTGTTCCTGTCATGGGATAATGTGCACCTCTCTCATTATGCCCCCTTCACATGTCAACACACATTAGAGGCAAGACAGACCTTTGACCATGCTTGTTAATACAGAACAAAAATTAGGTGTTTACGTATCCTAAAGAAGATAAAGTGTGATGATAATGTACAAAAGTTTGTTGTTGGTGAGATTTTTTAAATGTTTTTGCTTATTGCTCAACAGGGCTACATGTATTTGATAAAAAGACAGTAGTATAAATATTGTGCAATACGATAACATTTTTAATTACCTATGTTGTATTTGAATATATTTTAAATGTAATATATTGCATTGATTGCAAAGCAGTGTTTTTAAGCAGTCTTCGGTGTCACACGATTCTTCAGAAATCATTGTTATCTGCTGATTTGATGCTCTGTAAACTTTGACTATTACTATAAATGTTGGAAACAGTTGTGCTGCTTAATATTTTTGTGGAAACTGATTTTATTTTAGGAAAATTTTGATGAATATAAAGTTCTCAGAACGTTACTCTCACTTTTGATCAGTTTGAAAAAAATTTTTTTTACTGACTCTAACTTTGAATTGTAATGTGCAATTAAATATTGGAAACCCTTTACAATAACATCCCATGTATTAACAAGAGTTAACTACATTAATTAAAATGAGCTAAAAATTCAAATTCTACATGCAAGCCAATTCAAGCACTTCAATCATTTCAACTTATTTTCAACTCATTTCGAAATGTGCAAATATATTATTATAAAGTTGTATATGTTCAAATGAATGGACCTGAACTAAACTAAAATAGCAATGGACACTTGTGACTGCCGGAATAAAATGTTTAATTTTGTCTTTCACAAAAAACAAAAAAAGTCTAATATTTTTAGATTCATTCAAACCATGTTTTGCTGCATGTTTCATCTTGATTCCCCAGAGGCTTTCTCCAGCATGCAGTCAGCTCCGAGCACCACAGCCAGTCCAGAACCACAAGCTCATGTTTTCCTCCCAAACCTGGATTAGTGAAGTCTGATCCAACAGCCACAGTTCAGCGAGCACACTGCTGGAGCAGTCCTGTACCTAATTAACTTCATTTTGCCTCTGTCAGTGATTCCAGTGTGCAGGCGCAGCGTCAAGCCAAATAGGATCTGACATTACTTTCGTAAATTCTAGAATCTACTTCAGTGAACACAATGCTACTTTCAGAATCAGACCCTGCATAACTCTGTCCCTGCCATTTGGGCTGAGGCAGAGTGAATGTCAACAACTGTCTTTTTTTTATAGGGGAGATTGGGGTAAGGTTAGCCATTTCTTTCCTTATTGCATTCAAAGTTATTTTACTTATGTGTTCCTCAAGATGAGGCAGAAATACAATGAAAGTATCTTAAGTTATTTCAGGATGTTACCTATCATTTTAAATTATCAGAATGTATCTATGACAAAGAGTAAAAAAAATATGGCTTATAAAAATCTTTCTCTTGGCTAAATTTGCTCCAGGTTAGGGGTAAATTGAACTGAGTCACCTAGAACACCCAGATAGTGCATCTTACCCACTGATGCACTATCTGGGTGTAAACTGGCCATCTGACTGAATCTGATTCAAACCAATGTGAAACTCTTTTAAAACTGATTTCATAATCAAATTTCATATTTGATTCATATTTAAAAACCTCAAAATAAAAGCGTTTCCCTAAAGCCAGCTTAAACTACATAAAACCAACCAAATGACTAAATTAAATTTCAATTTAGCTTATCAATTCAGGCTAATATTTATTAAAATGATTCGTATGGTTTTATATGTTGCTAAATCACCTATATATGTCATACATATTTTTAGACCTGGACAAATTTGCTGATGTAACAACATTACATCTGTTATTTTTTAAAGTAAATGGGTGCCTTCCATTACCCCCATGTGTTTCTCCTTTTCACCGTCTGGCAGAAATGATGGTGGTTCCAAAATACATGGTCACATGACAGTGAAAGTGTACAGTTGCCAAGATGAAGGGGCGGGTCAGCTTATTGACATATGCTGTAAATTCAGCTTTGTCTGGTTAGTGGAGCCACCTTATTGTGAATATATGAGTGCTCAAACTAATGTTGTGGTTACATTATTTCTGGTGTAGATTTATCTGCCAATTACTGAGGTATATGTGGCAGTAATTGTACCATTACATGTCATGATTACACATACTACAAAGAAAGTTTGCATGTCTCTAGGCAACATCATATTTTCTCTAAGGAAATGTTTGAGCTCATATAAAAAGATTAAAAAGATTTAAACCATTAAATAAGGCCTCAAACAAAAACCTAAATGAGAGAAGTATAACCCAGAGGTCAAGAGTTTCTCTGTGAAACGCATTTTGGTTTCTGAGCACTTCCCTTATGACTATGACTGTTTCATTATTGCCATTATGCTATAATATTTTGGGAGAATACATATTTATATTCCACTCGATTTGCTTGGTGTGCTTTGGCAGTGTGTCCCAATCAAGGGCTCTATTAATTCATGGGGTTTATCTCACCACAAAGGCATATCAAAAGGAAATAAGAGAGAGAGCAAATTAACAGAAAGGTATTTAGCATTTAGCAGCATCCTAAATTTGAGACCTAACCATTTCATGAACCCACAATACATAATTACGGATTTTATTGCTGCATAAACTATAATGTTGCCTTGTAATTTGATGGTTACACACATAGCAATTTGGAAACCTTAGCTATGCTTTGGCTTTGTTTGTTTGCGTATTTGTGTAACAAGTTCTGCTCCTCTGAAAATGCCAGTGTGTAATTTTCACTGGGTGTGTTTTTTTTTTTTCTCATTTAAAAAGGCACAGCCACATGACACATGTGGGCTTGAGCAGTTGTGTTATCAATGCTCACCTCTAAGTGTTCACTGTACTGTAGAAGGTTTTTACTGGAAACCTGAACTCAGTCAAAAGATTCTCATGATTAAGCTGCAAGTGTCAGTATAATAAGTGTGGATGTGATCTGTCAGTGTGTTATCAGTTATTAGATTAATGTTTGGGTGTAAAATTGCATGCATTACTTTCTGAATTCACTGTATTTAGTGACATCTTTAGTCATGCGTTTAATGACTTTTTTTTGCAATGAAAATAACTTAGGACTTTTTTTAAACCCAACTTTGAGCTATCTTATAGTGGCTTAGTAGTTATCTTGTAGTTTGTTAAACTTTGTTCTTGATGAGATGGAGCATGGGTAAGCAGTTATATCTCATATTGTTAATGTAAAACAATAAATCTCTTCAAAATATGGTCAAATTACCTAAGTGTGTGCAGTGCAGTGTGTGTTCGTTCCGAGGTGAGGGAACAATATCTGATGATTTGTCTTATGAGAGTGTTTTCCCATTAAATTCAGCCCCACACTTCTCAGACAAGGTCTCAGGGTTGAAGCTGTGGCACAACAAATGAAAAATACTACCATGAGGGACAGAAATTTCTTTGAGGCAGGCCGTTTGGTCAGGTGGTCAGTTAGTTTCTGAGTGTCATCCTCAGGTGCTCTATCACAATAACTACAAAATGAACCCGACCAAACAAGCGAATGTTCGGTTACTAACATTCTGTTCACCCAAAATAGAAAATTCTGTCATTAATTACTCACCCTTATATTGCTCCAAGCCCATAAGACATATTCTTCTTTGGAACACAAATTAAGATATTTTTGTTTAAATCTGAAATTTTCTGAACCTTCATAAAAGCAATGGTCCTACCACATTCAAGGTCCAGAAAGATACCAACAAAAAGAGGAAAGGGAGAGTTGTGTTTGGAGAGTACAACAATGCATGTGCATACTTTCCTGCACGTAAACGATGTATGCGCATGGTGCCGCTGATGTAGAATGTGTTTGGGCTGCAACTTGTTTACGTTCAGAGGAAAGCATGTGTTAGGGTGTAGTAGAATTGCTGAATGAAGTTATTTTAGCTTCTCTCGTAGCTTCATAAAATTAAGACTGAACCACTGAGGTCACATGGACTATTTTGTTGACGTTCTTGGTAACTTTCTGGACCTTGAATGTTGTAGGACCCTCGCTGTTTATGGAGGGTCAGAAATCTCTCAAATTTCTCAAAATGAATGTCTTACAAGTTTGGAGCGACATGAGGGTGAGTAATTAATGACATAGTTTTCATTTTTGGGTGAACTATCCGTTTAAAGGTGAGTAAATGATGGCATATTTCAGGGGGAACAATCCCTTTAAGGGGAAGCTGTGGGACCCTCAGAGAGGTCACATTTAAGGCCACCTGTAATGAATCCATGCGTTTTTGTAAGAAAAATATCCAGATTTCAAATGTAATAAACACTTTTTTTTCCTCACTTCTGCTGACTGTTGGGAACCGGAAGACGTGCAGGCGGATGTCATAGTAGGTCAGCGCTGCGTAGTTAGTGACGAGCACAGAGAGAGAACAAAACATTCAAGATTCAAGATTTTTATTTGACACATACACGATTATATAGAGCATATATAAACAGCAGTGAAATGTGAGTCAGGTCCACTCAATGGACATTGCAATAATTAAAGAATACAACACATATGAAAATATATATAAATATAGGTATGAAAGAATGAAATGAAAGTAAACAATAAAAATATAAGAATAAAATATAAAAAAGATGTATACTGTAGAATTAAATACAGAATAGAATATAATGTGCATGAAAGTACACTGTAGTCTTAAATATTAAGATACACAGGAATGTGCACGAGGCGAATGTACAAACAGGTTGTGACACTGTCAATATGTCAGTGTGTGGTAGAGAATGATGAATATCTTACTGATTAAGTCAATATTAGGTGGAGACATGAAGATGTTAAGAGGCTGGTTTGAGTTTAGGAGCCTGATGGCCGGGGGGAAGAAACTCCTCCTAAGTCTCTCAGTTTTTGCCATCAGGCTATGGAAGCGCTTACATTTTCGCTGAATTTTCTCAGCTGTCACAAATGGTACAGTCTTTGCCAGGCTTTATTACCGTGTGTTTGAATGTGGGTAGTCCAAGTCAGGTCTTCGGAGATGTTTACACCAAGGTACTTAAAGCTGCTCACCCTCTCCGCAGGGGTCCTGCTGATCATAAGAAGAGTATAGGGCCGCTGCTGTCTCTTCCTTAAGTCAACAATCAGCTCTTTAGTTTTTCTCACATTCAAATAGAGACAATTTTCCTGGCAGCGTGATGTTAGTTTCTCTACCTCATCCAAGTATGTGATCTCATTATTGTTGTGAATGAGGCTCAAAACCACAGTATCATCAGCAAAGGGGGGAAGTCGTGGCCTAGTGGTTAGAGAGTTTGGCTCCTTACCCTAAGATTGTGAGTTTGAGTCTTGGGTTGGCAATACCATGACTTAGGTGCCCTTGAGCAAGGCACTGAACCCCCAACTGCTCCATGGGCGCCGCAGCATAAATGGCTGCTCACTTCTCTGTGTGTTAAATGCAGAGCACAAATTCTGAGTATGGGCACCATACTTCGCTGTATGTCACGTCACTTAATATTTGATTATAGATGTGGAGCTGTGGGAAGACACGCAGTCATGTGTGTAGAGAGAGTAGATCAGGGGACTCAGGACTTGTCATAAAGTGACAGAAGCTGCTAATAAAGCTGCCTGTGCCATTTGTGTCAATGTTAATCAAACATCAGAAAGAAAGTAATTTACTGCCCTTGACTGAATCACTTTTGTAATAAAAATAATAATGAACGTTGAATTTATAGTGAAAACTATGTATTGTATATTTGATTACTTTATACAATAAAATATTATTCAGTGCTTTACGTTTTTTGAGTAGGTCGATTTCTTATGTGCCTTTGTTCTATTGTTATTTGTGACTCTTGTCATCAGTAAGCTTGAGATTATTTTCTTAGGCTACCATAATTTTTTTTGTAATATTGAAATTGGTCACAAGAATTATGAAATTTTAGTGGCATCAAATTTTGATATGATAAATATCTTATTAAAAGTAATATAACTTGACTTTAAGGTAAGCTATTTTCTTAATTGTATAATGTAAAGGAATTGGCAACTTTTATTCTGAATGATTCTAGATTATATTTATGTAAAACCACTTCTGCAGTGTTTTAGAAAAATGTGGGGTTTTTTTCTCTCTCTCTAAAGTTGGTGGTTGGAACTCATAGCCCTGGGGCCCAGTGAGCTCTGATGCGGCCCTGCGCTCGCAGAGAACCCACCGAACAAATTGCAACATGCAAACAGAAGAAGATTTGAAAGAGCCTACTTCAGCAGTAGTTTCAACACAGCAATTTGTGTCTTCTTGATCTTGTACAGACAAATACATACAAAATTATGTCAAAATACCGGTCTTGGAGGGTATTTAAAAAAAATAAACTGTCGGTTACATCTTACTGTAAGTGAAAGTAAACAGTCTAGAAAGAAATCGGTTGTGTATCATTATATATATGATGCATTGTCTCTCAAAGTGACTGCGCCTAATTTACTCTCTTCTGTCAATGTTATTCCTAGAAAATGAAACAAAGAAAATAATTTACTGCTGTTGACTGATTTGCTTTGTAGGGTTAACAAGAATTATTCCACAGTCAAACCACAAATTATTCAGATACCAGATATATGTATTTATTTATTTATTTATTTTTATCAGTGGTGCAGGGAGCAGTTTATGTAAGTGAGCATTGCAAAATAAAGTAAACTGTAAAATATTGTACCCAAAAGTTATTCATACAGTGGACTATGAGGTAAAATTGATTTCTTTTTTTTTAAATGGGAATAGAAATTATTCCGACACTGACCTGACCATGTTTTTCCTAAGTGTTTTTTTCTTTAATTGCTAATGCAAGCTTTTTACACCACAGACTGAACAAAATTAAGCATTGCTTGGTAACTGGTCGAAAAGGTATTGATAATCTTGAAACTGATGAATTTTTGGTTGATTGTAATCCATTACATATCTATAAAAGTTATCTGACATTATCAGGATGAATTTGTTAACTCGTAATTTTTTTGTTTATCTAAAGTATAGCTAATAAACTGTGATAATGTAAGAAATGTTTTGTTTTGGCCTTTATTACACTAATTTTTACAGTGAAAACTGTGCAGTGATATTTTACATTTGATTATTTGGTTTCTGTACCTGGACACCTACAAACTTGAAAAAAGCTTAAACATTGTGTAAAAAGCACAAATAAATAAATAGAACGAACATACAAATTAAACAAATTAAAAGTATCAAACGGGGTCCACTGGTACAACCTGCACTGGGGCCCGGTTCGAGTACACAATAAATCTGCTTTAATTTGTTTTTCACCACAAGAGGGCGCTCGAGATAAACCATTGAGTTTAGCAATGCATGGGAGAAGTGTTGATACAGCAAACCCGTTAAGGAAGAAAGAAAGTACTGTTTTTACGCAGTGCTTGTTTATTTATTTAAAACACAACAATAACAAAGAAAAATCCTTTTTTTTGTGGGATTGTGGGATAAATGAGAATGGATTTGATTAAAACTAAACCATTAAATGAATAAATGATTCCTACAGTCATTTAGCAGTTTTTCTTCACGTAGCATAACAGGAAGAGATCACAGATGTAGCACTAAAGGTTCTGAAGGAATCAGCTGGTGTGGAGGAAGTATTCATTCACACTCAGACTGACAAGACTTCAAAAAGGCCCTAAGCCTAAAACAATGCGTTCATGACATAGTTTGGCTTGGACAGCTGTTTCTCTCTCTATAAGCATCTCTGTTTCAAATGTCAATCAGTTTGCACTGCCAGTCAATTATATATAAATATACATGCACAAACACACACATATATATTTTTTAACTATATTGGATGAGTTGCACTTGTTGGCGGTTGCATAATTATGTAGTCCTACTCAACCATTAAAATCGAACAATAACAAATGAATAATAACAACATAATAACAGACCAGCTTAATCATCATCAACAACAACAATAATAATTGCATACTATATATATTTTTAATAATAAAGCATAAGCATTTAGATCAAAAGATCAAAGATCACATTTAGTCCAGTGCTTCACACTTTAACTGTTTGTCTGATTTTGATGAGGTAAAATTAAGGCATCTTTCCAAAGGTGGGTCATTTTTTATTACTTTTCAAACTTCACTGAACAAAATTATAAATGCACCATTTTTCATGAGCTGAACTCAAAGATCTAAAACATTTTCTATTTCTCTCAAATATTGTTCACAAATCTGTCTAAATCTGTGTTAGTGAGCACTTCTCCTTTGCCAAGATAATCCATCAGCCTCACAGGTGTGGTATATCTGTTGTATACAACAATCCAGAGCGTCCCAAACATGCTTAATGGGTGACATGTCCGGTGAGTATGCTGGCCATGCAAGAACTGGGATTTTTATTCTTCGAGGAATTGTGTACAGATCCTTGCATCATGGGGCCATGCGTTATCATGCTTTAACATGAGGTGATGGTCGTGGATGAATGGCACAATAATGGGCTTCGGGATCTCTTCACGGTATCTGTGCATTCAAACTGACATTACTAAAATGCACCTTTGTTCGTTTTCCATATCATACGCCTGCCCATACCATAACCCCCCTGCCACCATGGGCCACTTGATCCACAGCGTTGACATCAGCAAACTGCTCACCCACATGACGCCATACACGCTGTCTGCCATCTACCCTGTACAGTGAAAATCGGGATTCATCTGTGAAGAGAACACCTCTTCTAAGAGCCAGACGCCATCGAATGTGAGCATTTGCCCACTCAAGTCGGTTACGACGACAAACTGCAGTCCGGTCGAGACCCCAGTGAGGACCACGAGCATGCAGATGAGCTTCCCTGAGACGGTTTCTGACAGTTTTGCAGAAATTCTTTGGTTATACAAACCGATTGTAGCAGCAGCTGTCCGGGTGGCTAGTCTCAGATGCTCTTGGAGGTGAAGATGGTGGATGTGGAGGTCCTGGGCTGGTGTGGTCACACGTGGTCTGGAGTTGTAAGGCTGGTTTAATGTGCTGCCAAATTCTCTGAAATGCCTTTGGAGATAGCTTATGGTAGAGAACATTCAGTTCACGGACAACAGGTCTGGCAGACATTCCTGCAGTCAGCGTGCCAATTGCACGATCCCTCAAAACTTGCAGCATCTGTGGCATTGTGCTGTGTGATAAAACTGCACATTTTAAAGTGGCCGTTTATTGTGGCCAGCCTAAGGAACACCTGTGCAATAATCATGCTGTCCAATCAGCATCTTTATATGCCACACCTGTGAGGTGGATGGATTATCTCGGCAAAGGAGAAGTGCTGACTGACACAGATTTAGACAGATTTGTGAACAATATTTGAGAGAAATAGGCCTTATATGTACATAGAAAAAGTCTTAGATCTTTGCGTTCAGCTCATGGAAAATGGGGGCAAAAACAAAAGTTGTTGCACTTATAATTTTGTTCATTGTATATCTTATATAAGAATTCCTTATGCTTTCATCATTTTAGGCATGAGAGTAAGCTCAGGTCAGGTGCTGTAAACACATTGGCAAGCTTTAAAATCAGAAAGTCTCTTAACATTTCAGCTATAATAATGCCTCATTTTTCTTTCCTCATAGTGGAGATTTGCCTTGCACCTGACGCATTAATGAGGCTCTGGAAATACCTCCTCTTCCTCCACACTCACATTTTCCATGTCAAAGCCTAATCAGACCAACTCACGTGTGAGCTGCTAATGATGCAACAAGTTCCCAAGGCAATGCTTGCTGTTTGTTTGTTTATTCGCTCGCCATCATCTGCATTCCGGACATTATTCAGCTCTCCATGCATCAAGCTTCCTGTATGGGAATGATTTGTTTTAACTACACTACAGAGGTGATGTAGCGTGCTATGTCAGAGCCAAATCCAAAGCCAGCCCTTAACCATTTACTTTTAAAGGCCTGTTTGTAGATGTTGAGTAGCCTTGATACTGGAGTCTAGACTGTATGATAATGATCTGTGTATGATCTCACTACAAGCCTCTGAGTGGTGAGATGGTAGGGCTGTTACTTTACTTAAACCGTCCAGCTGTTTAAAATCTGAAATGCAGCATGGGATTCAAGGAGAAGGAGTTAGACCATGATTTGGGATTGATCCCATGAGAATTAGCCACTTCACCTTGGCAGGCATTCCAGCCATTTGAGTTTCCTGTTTGGGCTATAAACCAGCTATAAGGGCAAGGTAAAGAGAGAGATGAGCTTGTAGAGACAGGCCCTGCAGCAGCTAACACAGATATCACAGGCCCTCTGACCTCTGTGATTTACTGTCCTGCAGGTGTGAATCATCAGAAACGCATTGGCCGTTTGACACTTGTTTCCTCTTGTCACCATTGGTAAAATGGTTTTGAATAATTAAGTTTTTTTTTTTTGTCGTTTTTGAAATAAGTTTCTTATGCTCACCAAGAAAATAACATATTGTTACATGTTATTACAATTTTAAAGAACTGTTTTTCTATTTTAATGCATTGTAATAAATTCTTATTATCCTTCCAAAATCATTTAATATGCTGAATGTGCTCCAGAAAGATTTATTATTATAAAAAAATGCTGAAAACCATTTTCTTGCTAATATTTTTGTGGAAACTTTCAAGTTTTGTAATGCTCACTGAAGAATTTCTTGGTCTAAACTCTGTCTGTGCCGCTAACTACATCTGGTCATCAAGTGGGTGTGTGATTAACATTTCCTTTACTGCACCTTAAGGCTCCACACACAATAAATAGCTTGTGAGGCTGACAAATTTGGGGTTTACAGAGTAAAGTGTGGGGAAACATTGCTTGTTTACATATGTGAATCCCACAGAACCACATCCAAGTCAAAAGATGGGAGGAGGGAGAAATGAAGACTCAAGTACTAATGTGATTTAGCACAAATCATTGTTTTTATTAATTGAATTAAATTAAACAATGTCCCTATTTTATTTCCACAAAAAAGTTATGTTTTCAAATGCAAGATTCTTCATCTTTGAGATTACAGACGGATAGGTGCCACATTGTCACCAAGACATTTGTCGGGCTGCAAAACTCATTTTAAGGCATTTGACAGATGTGTCTAGGAAAGTGAAACACTATAGCACTATAGCATGTTAATTCCATTTCACTCTTTGTGCTGGTCCTTTCATTTATAGTTCAGCAGGCTTTATCACAAAGAACAACTGTTGCATTCACAAAAGCAACTCTGTGTTCAGTAAACATCCGTTTATCATCACGTTGTGCTAAAATGAGACACAGGGAAGTCAGAAGACCTTTAGATTATAGGTATATAGTGGTAGTTATTCAATGTTGGTGAAGTGGGATTTTCATGAATGGGTTTTTGTTGATACTAGAGTCCATTGCAGAAGTATTTGTAAACTAAGATTAAGATAAGCCAGTGTAATTAGGTAAAGTCAAGCAAATCTCAACAGTAACAGATTTGATTCATTATTTATTGTTTTTCCAAAACCAAGAGACCCTGGAATGAAATAATAAAAAAATAATGTGCTGGTTCACAGAGACTGTGAATGTTGATAATAAAACACTGTTCATCAGATAATAACGTGGGTTGACCTAAAACTGAAGATAGAAAAACAAACAGTTCTATCGGCCAGAATTCAGTCTATATTATACATACATAAAGCCACTTACCATACAGCGAGACAGTTGCTGAATAATGGCTCAATGTGGGTCTCTGTTAGGTCCTCTCCACCAGTTTTTTCCCCTTTAATTGCAGAAATCCCTCACAATGAGGCCTCCTGGCCAGTCTGACAGCTCTGACTCCACAGTCAGATATACTGTATGGTGCTTGAGAAGGAGATAATAGCTACTTATGACCTAAACTGATCACTGAGCTATTCAAGCTAATTGGGAAGCTAGGCCTATATGAGATTTAACCTTACATGTTGGATGTTATATAGATAATTATCATATCATATCATATCTTTTTTTTGCTTTCAGGCTTTATTAAGATGAACTGATAATTCATCTTGATATTGAGCAATGACAATATTATTATAGTTCAGGCATGATTCAGGATTAGCCAGAACGTCCCACAGATTTAACCACACTCTCAGACATACTCAGTGAACCAAGGAGGACTACAATATCTAAAATGGGTGCCAAGAAATGAGTAACTACCAGGAGAATATAATGAGCATAATAACTTGAAAACTTTAATTTTGCCTGGTGGTCTCAGTTGAAGAAGACCTTAAAAAGGATTCAGAGCATACCCTTGTCCTTTGGCTTTTTAATATTTTTCACCGACTTCATAAATAGTCTTTTGTGTCCCCTGCTTGTGCAACACTGGGGCCATATTTGGTCATATTTGGCTATGAACCCAGGCCTTGATTAGCCTCAATCCCCTTCCAATTAGCTCCAGAAAAGTCTGTTCACATACATTGTGCTTGGCGTCAGCAGCATGCTATCTCTGCTCTCATGTGTAGTCCCGCCAAAAACATGCTAGTGTCGATGCAAGACAAATGGGCCATTAAAATGGGGTCTGTTTAAGAAACCTCACTGCATGGCCAAGAGTTTACTCAGGCACCAATTAGAGCCATTCAGAGCAAACAGGCAACATGTTGTTTGTAATGAAAATGCATCTTTAATTGATCCCCCTTTATTCAGTACAAAAAGGTGTGTGTGTTTGTGTGTGTGTGTGTGTGTTACGTCAAACAGTTTGACTGCTTTTGGTTACGCTAAACCAGTTCCAGATTTCATAGAAGACAGAATGTTAATGGTTTGCTTGTGTCACATGATCAGCCTCCTTTCTCCTTTCTTCTGCTAAGTCCATTTGGGACTCCCGATACATTGAATTAAAAAGCCTGCACACTAGCAACTCAGCACTTCAAAAGCCATTAAGCCATTCATCTACAAATTCAGAGAACACCATCTATTGGCCTTAACACAGAGTGGATTCTTACCAGCACTTGGAGACACTGTACTTCAAAACAAAACAATCTGGATAAAAGATTCTCTTTCTTTCATCGTTTAATGTTTTGGCATGTGATAAAAGGTCTTGGACGTCAGTTGTACAATTCATATGAGACATAAAGGAAAATGAATTAAGAGCAGATGGAAGAGTGCACAGGCCCAAATCACAATTCATAAACATCTGGATTAAGAATTAAGTTTGGGAAATGCTCTCTGGTGGTGCGACAGGGTAAACCGAAATCATAATGAGTGGCAGCATGTAGAAGTACAATTAAGTCTGGATGCATGGAGAGGAGCTCTGCAGTAGCATTATGCATTTTAAGCATGCTATTTGATATAGTCCATCCTTCTGCTTAAAATATATATTTCAAGAGAGAGGGGTTCCAGTCACACAGATGAGACAGCACATTCAAGATACTGTATTGTTCATGGTTTTTGGCTCATTCTGAGTTGCACAACAGATTCAGAGAGTTGTTGACTGAGGTTTCGCGACCACATAATTAAATCATTTTACAATTGAATCAACCGAATGTTATGATAAAATGAATATGAATATATGAATTTGCAGCACAGTGTGACTAGTATATAAACCTACATCATATATATATATATATATATATATATATATATATATATATATATATATATATATATATATATATATACGAAAATTTATATGAATTAGCCATCAAAACATAAAAGTTGCAGAGTGTTGGTTTAATCACAAAAAAAAAAGAATTCAGTTCAATTTGTGAACCAATTCAGCCACTAGAATTGGTTAAAAAATTTGTCACTCATGAATCTGAAGTATTGAAGCAATTCTTAACATCTCCACTTCAAAATAAAAGAATGCATGTTTTTTTATTATTATTTAAAAATCTAAAAAGTCATTTAAAAAATCCACAATGAAACAACTCTGGTAAAGAAAAAATGCCCACCATGAATTTTACCTTGTCAACTGAGCTCTAAATGCATTGCTATGCTGCAACACATCCTTGTTTTCTAGTTCACTAATGGCATATGAATACGGCAACCTGACCTCAGCCATGCACATCTATGAGCTAATGAATAATTCACAGTCATGCAGATTTCAGCCACATAAAAGCCTGCTAAGAATAGGACAGCTGTTTCTCATTCTTTTTCTCTTTCTCTCTGCCAGACAGTCAATTGTGAAGTTCAATGAAATAACACCTGATATCGCACCAAAAAATCTGTCCATCGATAAAGAACAAAGAGCATGAATAAAACCACTAAACCCATTGTTCTGATGTTGGTTATGTATAATCAGAAGAGATTAATGTTTTTTTTTTAAAAAACTTGACACACATTAAAGCATATGCAGCACATTACAGCTTGTGTGATATGACTCCACATGTGCAGCAGAGTTTCACAGCCAGCAATGTCCAACTGTGAAACACGTCATGATTTTTTTGACAGCAATGACATTGAAATTCAATCCGTCATATGCTAAAGTGAACAAATGAAAGCAGAAAAAGCCTTGACGTAGAGTGCTGCATATATATTTATACATGCAATGAATGGGATCATTTAACTCCCATTCCTTTGCACCCATTACCAGATTAACTTTACAGACAGCTTCAGGCGGCCTTGCTCTCCCAGCATCCCGCACTCTCCCTCTGTTGTGGGCTGCTGGCAGTTAGAGGCGAAGTGCACATGTTGGTGTTTATTTCCATTCTGTCATGTGTATGAATCTGATTACAGGTCACTAAGTCAATATTTAGCTTTTGCGGATGGATTGCAGGCGGTCAGTATATTTTGCTGCTTGCCACTTCTCCCAGCATCTGCTGCCAGAAGCCTGTGTGTAAAAATCAAAAGTGCACCACTGTGACAAATATAAAGACAAACAAACAAGATCAGAGAGGCTGTGTAAAACAGGGTGGCATTGTGTCTGTTGGCATTACATTTTGGCTCCTGTAGATAATGTTTTTATAAAGTGAAGAAAATCTGTTGAAATAACATTGGGTATTAGGTTTAGGAAAAGTTAATATTTATTTCTTTTTTTTTTTTACTTTTTACTTTTTAGAAACTCTTAAAATTGAATTAATATTTCAACTTTGGGCTCTTCGGATAGCAGAATTTGAGTGATTTTACTGAAATAATTTCATCAAGGTTCATTTGCTGGATGAAATACTTCTGTAACCCCATTACAACTGTCTGTATATGTATACAGGCTAATAGACTAATAATCACACAATAATGATACAAATAAGTAAGATTTTTATGAAAAGAAAAATATTTTTATATACTGATGAACTTCTTGAAAGCTTTAAAATATTGTTCATGATTTGACTTTCTTCTCTTGTATCACAGTCCATCTCAAAGATGCTGTTCTCATTTTGGACGGCATCAGAAATATCATACACACATGAAGAGATGGTCTTTCTTGGCTGGTGGCATTCTGAAATGGCAAAACAAAATCCCCTTATTATTTTCCAGGCTAAAAATATCAGTGCAAATTGATCCCAAACACACTCATCACAGAATTCACAAATTTCATAGAATTCACAAAATATTGTCTTATTGTGCACTTGACTTCTCATGATGATAGAACGCATAGAACATTATCACCTGTCTCTCATGCAGCCAGCAGATATTTTGGCAAACTAATATAGGATAATATAGCACACTAAAAAGTACACTTTATAAATTATAAGATACAGAGATACATATACTTTCAAATTATTGAATAAATAATTATTGCCATGGATGCTAGATTAAAAAAAAATAGGCCTATTTACCTGGCCATAAACTCATACAACCTGCAAACTTCCCTTGAATCACATCATCTTATTTTACTGGACTCGATAAATCTACATTCAAGTAATGGCTAAAATATTTGTTTTTTCTGTGATTATTAATATGTGCATATTAATATGTGTATGTTGTACAGTCTATGTTGTGACTTCAAATGCTCAAGTCATTTTCTTCAAAAACTAAACTACAACACAAAAAAGCACCTAACATATGTTGAATATTATGTTATATAAAGACTCCTAAATGGGTGCAACACCAATTGGTCGGCAGCTCAAAGAAATGTTGAAATAAGATCCTTGGATGCACGCAGTAAAGGCTGTTTCTGAATAACACATCATGGTTAAACTCTGCACCAATTGAAATTCTGGCCCTTAGGCTGAGAGGATTTAAGATTTATTAAAAATAGAGAGAGTATTTTTCTTTTTGTCATGACTCTATTTCAGGGGTTGCACTGTGCAAACAGACCACACACGCTCTGACCCATACACATGAATATAGACATATGTGAACACTGCCACAAACACACACACACACATACACACACACACACACAAATCAGAATGAAAAGCGTTTGTTTTCTTTTCTTATAGTTTTTTCAAGTCTCTTTTCCCAGAGCTTTCATTTGATTCTGCTTAGCTTCAGTAATGGCGGGTTACAAGTGAACCAGTAAAACACTGGAAAACTCTTGAGCCTCTGGCAAACTCTATAAATTTTAAAACAGCCAACTTTATTAATACTTGGGGTGAATTAATAGAAAGAACACAATGTGAAATGGATTCAAACACACAATTGTGAGTTTGGATTTAAAGCATTTGTTCAGTGTTTAGGGAACACACTATTTCACTTATAAAAATTTTTTTTTTTTAATTCTAATCCTTCATGATTTGTTAAAACTGGTCACGCAAAATGGAAATCGGTATGAGAGCATGAATCAGTATTACAGTAAGAAGCCAAAGAACACAAGGGGCTTTCAGGTGTTGTTTTCACAAAGTTTAACAGTGATGTGAATATATTTCTATATGTATATGTGGTTTTTATTTATACACAAGGTTATCCCTTCACCCCCAAAACACCCTAAAAGGTTCCTCAAACTCTCAACGCCTGCCTTCGCTTGCAGTGTAATAGGTGAGCAACACACAGGAAATAAGTTCAGCCCCCACCACCAACTCAATTTCACTTAAACTCAAACACACATCTGGAATTCATTGTGAAGCAGGGGGGAAAAAAATGGGGAAAATGAGAGTAAGGAGAGACGGTAGATTGTACTTTGAGTTTGGTCCCCTGCCTTACATTTCCTCTGATGCTGAGATACTGTTGTGTGCCGAAAATCTCCAGGCGGTTTGTTTGCCATTTGACATTTTTGGAATAATGGAGGCATTTTGGGAGGGAAACAAATAAGACATTCACACACAACCCTGCTTAAAACCCTGAGCTTCTGCCCAGACAGGGCTATTTTTCATAAACGGTGCACTGATTGTTTTAAATCGAAGTACGGTAACAGAGGCTTGTGTAGCCAGAAGCAAACAATTTCATTACGGTAACTGAACAGATGGGTGTACTGTATGTTGATGAGGCCTCTCTCATCTATGTTGTAGACCACCAAAAATGAGACATGGATTACTGTGAGATAGTATGATGCACTTCCTCTGGGTCTCCCGTCAGGCCATTGTAATTTAGGTTCAATGTGTGTGGTTTTGTGTGTATCAGTGAGAATTAAAAAGAAAGATACATTAGGGTGTTTTTCTAATTGCTATTCTCATTAGGATTACATCCAGCTTTTCAGACGTTGATATCTTTCTTTAACTGTTAGAAATAACCGGAAGACTGGACTCTGTATTGTCTCTCTGATGTATAGGGTCGGGGTTAATAATACCACGGTAATAGTTCAGGAAAACTGGTATTAAGTTAAACAGACCAAAGGGAGAAGCATAATTGTTTGGATCTCCATTCATAATCAACAGGCCATTATGATAGAGGCTGCAAGTCTCTCCGCCATTAAGTGTACTTGGGATCAAAGCAGCTTGGTTTTCAGATAAGAATGAATGAGAGCAATTTGATCGGTGCCTGATTTGGGAAGCAAACAGATTTTCTCAGTGGATAATTGGGCATGATGTCACATAGCCGTCATTTTGACCACTCCCTTCTTGACCTTTTACAAGCTGCTTTATTTAAAAAAAATTCATGAGGAGCTAACAGAAACATGCCGTTTTGGCAGACGAATCAGTTAACATCCCTGAAGCAGAAATAGGTCCTGCTTTTTCTTACCAGTGGAATTGGAAACACAAGAAAAACCTTTTTGCTTTGTTTTCTGAAGTTTAATTTCCGTGCTTTGCTGTAAGTGTTCCCAGCTGCTTTCCCCCCTTTACGTAACACTTTTCTCGGCAGGGTTCTGTCTTAACAAGGGTGCCGCACAGTCCCTGGGTCCCAGCATTTATTTTGCACACCATTCAAGTCAGCATGCAAGCACTGGTGACTAAGCTCAGATTTAATAACCACAGAGCTGAGGAACGGGGCGAATCTGGTCCACACTGTTGGCTGGAATATCAAAATATATCTCTCTAAAAACCTGACTATTGTACAACAAATTACAGATTTACAGTGAATAAATATTTTTTTCTTAAAAGCTCAAGTGTTTCACTTCTAAAATACTAGTGGCACCAAATACAATTCCAAAAATAATGACTGCTTTCAAACAGGTTTCAAAACACTCCCTCCACATCAGACACTAAAAGCCCTGTCTCAAACTCACGCCATTGGCTGAGTCAGTGTTGCAGGTGGAATGGGATGCTTAAATGCAGCAATGTGATTTATGATGCTCAAAATAATTATTTGTTTAGCTATATATGTTAATAATTAGATGTAATTAAATCTCCTTCTGTAGCACAGCTGAGAGATTCAGTCAGTTTGTAGGTTTACAGCAGCAGTACTCTAAAGATAATCAACCCTGCCTTCCACAGCAGCTGATAAGTGTCAGCACAAAGTCTTTTTGCACTTGTTTTGCGAATGTGCAACAGTTTTTTGGCTGAGATTTTTCTAAATAAACCATTGAAACCCGCAGCTGCTTTGCAAGAGTCTCCACTATTTATATGTAAACTTCTGGCTTTATTAAAAATAGTAAACAAGTGGTTTTAATGTGTGACACTGGCCGCTGGCCAATGTAAATGCTTTTATGATAACAGGCAAATTTCCTGTAGTTAAGATTTTTGTTTAACTTCAGGCATATTCTCAGCCACTGCCTGGCAAGGGCCTAGAGTTCTAGTTTTGTCAGTTTCTTAACCTTAGCTGTATGGAGCATACAAGATGTTGCTTCTTTAAGCAAACTATTAGCTGTTCTAGTACATGTAGCTTTCCAGCTAAGTATTTCCATCCTATTTTTGGCAAAGGGAAGAAGATGACATTCCACTGTGGTAAGATCATTTTTTCCCTGACAACTCGTGGTGCTTAATCATTTATCTTCATGGAATTCTTGTACTGAGGCAATTAATATAGCTTCACTCAATCTCGGCCTTTCGTGGCCTTTGCTGCTTTCAGACATCCCAAATTGGAATGGAAATATTCTGTGAGGCGTATTATGCCTAGAATATTTAAGAAGCTGCATGGATTCTCAATAAAGAATAAAGGCAGACTTGTTTTAGGACACTTATGTTCAACTATAAATATATGCCATAAACTCATAAAGCAAAGACATAACCAAAGCACTTGGCCATTTCAAATATAGTTGATGCAAACCCCAGTAGTCTTTACTAGAAAAGATCTGCTTATAAAGAAACTACAGTTTGCTTTAAGTCAACATGAAATCAAAACTGACTCATTTGGTTTTCTAATGCACATTCCTTGCCTTAACGTGAATGATTCTTTGTTACATGTTATTCTGAGTAATTTAGTAATTATAAAAATATATTTATTCAGATTACATAACCTTTTAATTAAAAAGTAATACCCTGCTCTTTTTTTTAATAACCTTTGGTGATGTCACTAGGCCGAGTTGGTTTAGAATATAGCTAACTTCAGAAAGAAAAGTGAGTCCACTTTGACAAAATGTTATGAATGACATGGGAACAGCGTTGAGGAAATTAATATCCCAAAGTATTCTGCCAGCAACTAACCCTAAAATCCGCTTTCCAAACAGACTCTTAATTTATGGATCATTTTATGATATTGGCACGTAGTGTTATACAACTTAGTAGACACCGCCAAAATGAGCGACTTGCCACTGTGGATCTTCAGTTTGGTTTGTAATCTCTACCCATACAAAGAACACTGTTTAAACACTATATTTGAGTTTTCACCCCATAAAGTCTTCCATAATGTCTTCTTCGTTACTCAATTTCCTCTTGTCTGTCAACCCCCAGGACTCTGAAGGCATCTAGAATGACACAGAGCTGAGGGTGCCAGCATACTAGAGCTGATTATTCCACATCATCCTTCACTTTTGCCAAAAAGATCGCATTACCTTCACAACTGGCTGCCCCTCCACCCTGTCCTTGTAATCTCAGCCGGCGGATTAGATTTCATAATCTCTCTGCACTCTCAGAAGGAGTTACTGTATGGACATTTATACTGCACATGTGGTTGCATCAGGCTGGCATAATGTGTTGTGCAGCTAACATTGGGGTTAATGATCTTTGTGCAGGAATGAAGGGGGCAGGGATTTCACACGTGTATCATGTTATCATCATCATTACCTTGAGGTCCTGTAGGGAGATTTCCATTTCATTTCCAGATCCTGTGAGAGTCCGGCCCAGATCTGGATCATGCATCGCAGCGTCTGCTGGGGGATTAGAGACTGATGCTGAAGATCTAATGTGATAACTATGGCAAAAGACAAAAGCTTTAGAGCTGTAACGGTGACGTGTGTCATTTCTGCACTGCTAGTGGCGAGAAATGGAACTTTAAACTGTAAGACATTCAAAATGACACTGACCCCATGAGTTTGAGGTCGGATTTCTTTGTCCATCCAATGAAAGACATAGGGAGTACAATGATTAGAACCAGATGAATTGTTCTTACAGTCATTAGTTTACCTAAATTATATCACACATTTTAAATTATTTATAGTGCTAGACATGCTCTGTATACAAATAAACAATAATATTTAACCTCTATATCTGCTGTCAAAGTTTATATGCATATGCTCCATTTATTTGATCAGAAATAAAGTATTATTACAATTTAAAACAACAGTTTGTCTATTTTTGTGTATTTTTAAATGCAATGTATTATTATTGCAATTTTCAGCAGCCATTATTCCAGTCTTCAGTTTTGAATGATTATTTGATGAATTAAAGGGGGGGTGAAATGCTCGTTTTCACTCAATATCCTGTTAATCTTGAGTACCTACTGCATCCTTCATAACTCCAAAAAGTCTTTAGTTTTATTATATTCATAAGAGAAAGATAGTCTGTACCGATTTTTCCCGGAAAAACACGAGCGCCTAGAGAGTATATATTTGCTTAGTGGTTTTGGAAAATGACTAAGGTCCACTTTATGTAGTCTTTTTTTTTTTTTTTTTTTAAGCTGTACATGTGGAAAGTGCAGTTTGATGACAACATCGCATGTTGTTTACTTGATGTGCTTACGCGCCGATAGCTAAGTTAACAACACAGAGATATTTGAAGCAGTTTTACTCACCGCCTGTGGTTCCAACACACGATCGTGACCCTTTTTCGTTGGGACTGCATTATCCTTAAGAAATGAATGATGCGCAAATCCAGCGTAAAACTGGTCCTTGTTTGTAAAAATCTTCGAAATGCAGGGAACAAACACAAACACTTGCACAACTCCGTTGATGCTCTGTAAAAATAAACTCCATCCACTGGTCCCTTAATGCTGTTTTTCTTTTGGTAATCTGTGCAGGGTTGTCTTGCCCTGGCAACCAAAAACACACTTCTTTTGTGACATTTCGCGACGCTCTCGCTCTGATCAGTGAAGTCTGTTGTGCTCTCAGTCAGTGCTCTGCTATACGGGAGCGCGCGCTCTTCCGGCAGATGTGCCTTAGGACCCATATAAGGAAATTCTGCTCCATCTAACGTCACACAGAGCCATACTCGAAAAAAACTTTCCGAAACTTGTGACAAACCGGAAGGAGTATTTTTGGAACAGAAATACTCCTTCAAACGTACAACTTAATTTTTGAAACTTTGTCCATGTTTAGCATGGGAATCCAACTCTTTAACAGTGTAAAAAACTCATGAAATAGCATGAAATAGCATTTCACCCCCCCCCCTTTAAGAAAAAAGAATAAAAACATGATTTATTAGAAATATAAATATTTTGTAACATTATAAATTTCTTTACTGCCCTTTTGATCAGTTTAATATGTCCTTGTTTAATAAAAGTATTAATTTCTTAAATAATAATAATAATAATAATAATAATAATAATAATAATAATAATCTTACTGAGCCCAAACTTTTGAATGGTAGAGTATATGTCAACCATGATAAATACATGCTTCATTAATACTGTTACTGTGACGATTCCTGCTCATTGTGTCTATGGTACGCTCAAGATTTCACAGCTCATTGAAAACATTGTGGCATTGTATGTCTGCCTATAAACCCAGTTTAATACTCGGGACTTGCTTGAAAAAGAGGCACATGACAGCTAAGGAAATATTTACAGTAAGAATACATTACGCTGGGTGAACCTTAGTGAACTCTCCCAGACTACAGTGAGTGCCCTTAAGAGGTGGTGGGTCTGATATATTACTTTAAACAAGCAGGGCCAGCTGAGGCTAGGTAGGTCTTAAAAATGGCACTTGTGTAAACATTTAGGAGCAGAAACAGCATCTGAGGGTTGTTAACGTCTCGTGGGTCTTTACCAACATCATGCTGTGATGAGTGAGTGAAAAGGAGTGCTTCTTTCTGATGTCGAGGTGTTTATCTGTACATTTCATAGTTTATTAAAGAAAAATAAGCATTACATAGCTTAATAAAGATACTTGAAGTGCCACAAGGGATTTGGGTGGGCTGGAGGGCTTCAGAAACACACACTAAAAAGAAATCAAATCAGCTAAACTGCTTTGAAAAGAAACCGAAAGCAAAACCAGCACAATTTTTTTTTAATAACTCATAACATTTCCATGTGCATTTTGCCAGAATGTAGTCCATGCTAACATAACAAAAACAGATTAGGGAGTCATCCTCAGACATACACACACTTAACAAGCTCATAATTGGGAGATGCATGATGACTTCCTGTCAGAGCTCCATGAGGGATTCTTGTTCTTGACTCCGCTGATGACCCCAAACCAGAAACCGCAGCTTTCATTCCTCTGCCCTTGAAATATGCCCTGTGGCTTTGAAAAGCTCTCCAGTGCATCATCAACTGGCCAGTTTTTATTTTGCAGCAAGCGTCTGCCTTCATCCGGTGTCCCTTGTAGCACATTCTTAGCCGAAACTCTAGTGTTTTATTTACAGTATTACTGATCTTGTATATAAAGAAAGAAAAACAATTCTACACCCATAGACAAAAATATTCAGCTGCTTTGATACTCGAAAGTAGAAAAGACATCAAGTTTCCTCAGTCAAAGCCTTGCACTATGCTTTCCTTTCCTTTTCCTAAAAATTCTAGGGCACCCATTTGGCCAGGAGCGGCCTTGTAAAGATGTTTACGTCAATTATTATTATTTATTTTTTTACGACATAGAACTGCCTATGAGGTTGACAGCTTTTAAACCATTTAATGTGAAGAAGCATGGTAAATCAGAACAAATCAGTTGACAGCTTTTAAACAATTTAATGTGTAAAAGCAGGATAACTCAGAAGGTATAAGAGACTTCATGGAATGTGCTAATAACAACTAGATCAAAATGGTGTTTATCACTGGCAGCCGGTAAGGGAGGCGATCCCTCATCTGCTCAGCACCGAATCTACCGTCTGCACAGCTGAATGCCAAAAGCCATCAGCCAGCATGAACAACCTGAGGGAGACGTTCATTCCTGTCTTAGATAAAGTCGCGTAGTGAATGCAAAAAAAAAAAAAAAAAACTGAATATCTGCCAATATAATCTTTCCTGGAAATCCTACGTTTCAAAATAACAAATATTCTTTAGCTGAAATAAATGTCTTTCTCTCTTTATCTAACCTTTTCCCCTCAAACGACCCAAAGACGAAGTTTGATTGCCTGGACCGAACTTGTAATTAGTTCCACCAATTGTTTCCCAAGTGAGTTCTCACAGACAAGAGGCAAGCCAGTGTAATCCAGGATGGCTCAGACCAAAATTGCCTAATTCCTCTGAGCCCCCGTTTCCCACTGATGACAGAGATGAGACAGTGTCATTATTGTTCTCTCTCTCCCTCTCTCTCTTCTTTTCTTCCTCTCTCAGTTTCTCCAACTCATTTTTGTTTCCCCGGTTGGAGGGTGAACAATAGGTCATTCATGCTCCCCTGTCATCCCACAATGACGTGAAACTGCAGAGATGCCCCTGGGATCTTGATTGAGAAGTCTTAAATACAGATGAAATACAGATAAAAGACTGAAGCCTTGTTCAGACTGTCAGTTCAAATCCGATTTTTGTGCATATCCGACTGTAATCCAATCTAAATGAGTGACTGTCCACACTGTGGATCGCAACTGTTCAGATCCAAATTGGATATCAGAATATCTGCACTGGTTTCTAAGGCAATGATGTTGCACTGGTGTGTCTACGCTAAAAACAACAATAACAGCAATAACCTTTGTAATACAGATGTTGCCGTGTGCTGGATAATATCATGTTTTATGATGCAGCGGAAGCTGGAATATGCTGATTTAATTCCATACTGCGGATGTGTAGACCACCTCTATATGGCCATTTTACGCTTCGCAACAATACAGCCTTGTTTTTTCTCATGTTTAACTATCATATAAACTATATTTTGATAGAGTTAAACATAAACTGTTTTAATATTATTGTGACAGTTATTTAAATACACATTTGCAGCATCAATTACAGCTTTTTGCAAGCACCAAACAATTTCCCCAATAAATTGGTGCACTTGTTAAGGCAACGGTGTCAGTATAGAGCTTAATAATAAGAGACACGTGATGGTGTAACAACTCAAGGCAAATACCACTTTATGTAATTTCCAATCAAGCTGGCACTGACTTGGCACTTATTTCTAATGCAATTTAGTTTCCATCTAAGAACAAAATGCTATTGAAAACAATATATACTTTTAAATCTAGAAATTCCACATCAAACTCGGCAGTTTCTCTTGGTCCGCTACTTAAAAATCCACAACATAAAAATCATATTCTTAGCTTTCATGAGAAACGTAGGTTATCTTCCATCACAGGAACACCAACAAAACCTCTTTGGTTTCTTATTTTAGCATCAAAGGTCGCTGTGTTCAAAGAAAATCACAAAGATAATGGCTGAATGGATCAGATCAACACGGTATTCACGAAAACACAAACAGATTACAGTATACCAAGACATTCCACATAAACGATAAGATTTAAAGTAGGCAACAACCTTTATAAACTCAACTTCAATTTCGAATAATGATTTGCAGGTTCCTGGAAATAAGCAGCTTGAGATCTTGTCACGGCAGTAACATAAAGCATGATCAATCTGGAGGGTATTTACAAAGCCCTGAAACCATCCTGTTCCTGCAGATCTGAGCGCTATCTCTGCATTTGGATAAGGACATGTGATTTATATGTTACTTAAGTGAAATAGATTGCCTCTGTCTATGTGTCTACTGTGCAACAGTTAGGGTTTTCCACAATAATATCAAAAGTTCAATTTGCCCGTTTTTCTTAGTTTTATTCTTACATTTACAACTTTTTCTCTCTCTCTCCTCACCTCCTCAGCTTTGTGTTCCTGACATGGCCTGTGTTGTCTTATCCCATAAATGGTTAATGACCCCCTTGCACGTAGCAGAAAGAGGCTCAGAGGCTGGATTGTTTTGGAGAAAGGAATAGTTAAATTTACTGCTTCAACCGAGCAACTTTGGACCACCCGGCTCGGAATAGCACATAATACAGTCCAGAGCCCTCTCTCTCTCACTTGTCTTCTTGCCCTTTTTCTTCATCTCCCTCCATGGTGTCTCCCTCCTTCTATCTACCTATATTTGGGATCCCTTGACTTGCAGGAATGTTCTGGCCCATGATGTTACAACAAACATCATCTCCTGCAGAACGCCCTGAGCTATAATTTATGACACAGCAGACTGAATCCCAACCTGTGAACTGGGTCCTGGAGTGTTTCATGCGATGCATGTTTCTGCATCTATCATGTCTTGTGGTGTCAACTGAGAAATTAACTTTTTGAGTATTTCACAGCACTTCGCAGTCCTCCAGATGTCTCCATGTGCACATAATGTTCTAATTATGATGGCACTAAATATTACCATGATGTCAAAGCATTTGGGTGGATCCTTCATGTAGTCCATGAAATGTGTGAATGTAGTTCACCTCTTTTTCTGTAGAACACAACAGAAGGATGTTGTCTTCTTTTTTTTTAAACTATCAAACTTTTATGTTTGCAGAAGACTGTAGGGAGGCCTTAAAATGTCACTTTTGTTGACCAAATTCAGTTTACTGTTTAATCGCTTTCTGTTACAAATTTGAAATATTTTTTTTGGAGCATGTTGTGTTCCCAAATGCAGATTACAAATTAATATACATATAAAATTATATTAAGCAAAAATAGATAAATAAACAAATAATCCTACATCCCCCAGCTAGTTTACAGGATGGAATGATCCAGCAGAACAAAATGACGCCAGCCGGTTCATTACGAGCATGGACCACCAGTGAAGACAGCGCGGCCTCTGGACAGTGCTGTTCTCCGCTCCTAGGTAACTTAAATCACAAAATAATAATTGTTAACAAAGCATACCACCAATAACTAGAAACTGTGCACCCAAACTAGTCACTCATGATATGAAATGAATACAGATTGGAAATAAAACTGTAAAGATGAACCAAATCTGTGTCTGTCGTTATTATGAAATGTAAATAGTGTGATCTGTAACAATTGTAAAATCAAATACTGAAAAGCAAATCAAACTAACATGTGAACAACTAAAAGGGAAAAAGTATGCATGTGTGCGGATGCATATCAGCTACCGTTTTACTGTGTGGCTACGTCATCAGCCATCACACTCTTACTAATATATTCCCCCAACTAATTGTCCCTGTTGTGGGTTCCCAATCATAAACTGAGCCTCACGCATCTGTATTCACTTTATCACCAGTATCTATCATCTAACTGACACCCAAACCTAGCACACATGACCTACTGAAACTGGGCTGCGTTCACCAAAATGTTCATTCTCCCGTCTGCTTCTTTGTGGCGTGCTCCAGAACCAGCTACACAGATCATAAGTTTGGCCAGAGTCCCGGGGGGCTTCCAGAAAAACTGAATACCTCGTTGAGTAACTCACCGAGAGACGTAGAAGGCCTGCTGGCGCCACAGCCTCCAGAAACCTCCTGGCATGATGGATGGAGGTCTTCGCAAAAGTACCGCTCACAAGAAAATATCTGATCCATCAGTTTCAACAATGGAGAAACTAGATTGACTTCCACCACAAAATGTATAATCACTACAATTATTTATGATTACTGTATGTCGGTTGGAGGAACCATTAAATCTCTTTAAATAAAAGTCCTTATACCCAGGAGTTTACAGTAACTGGGATTCATCTTTGTATACATGAGCAATTGCAAAATATAAAGTAAATGCAATACTGCATTTATTGTTCTGTCCCAGCAATCCATTGGAATCCTTTAATTCAGATGAACAAAGAACTTGTTTGTCGATATGTGAACTTCCATTTTGAAACATGCAAGCCAAAGAGGAATTTCAAGCTGCATGCTCCTTTGGATGAGCCTGAATTTGTAAATCTGACCACAAGCTTGGACACTGAGAGTATAACGCTGGAATTATAAGCAGTTTATTTGATGTGGCACCATCTTGACAGCGCGACTACAACAGGGATTCACTTACAATAACACTGGCATTCATGACAACTCTGACCAGCATAAATAAACAAGAGATTGTGTTCTGACCATTTCGAATGAATGCAAACACAAGGGGTGTTACATGTCACCCACGATAATTCAAGTAAACTTTACTGACAAATTAAATCTGATGATTTCCAAAAATGTTCTCTAACACACACATCTTCTAAAGGTGTACTGAAAAACAGCATGAAGGTTTGAAAGCTGCACGGTGAATAAAGATTTGTGTGACCCTGCAGCAGGAATGATAAGACTGGATAATTGTAATACAATAAACAATATATATAACAATATGATTATTCAAACTGAGAACAAATATAATACTTTTGTTCATATACTGTACATGCAAGTTACAAACACTATGCTACTTACAGTTAAAGACCTGTTTATCCCAAACAATTTAATTATCAAAAATAAAATGATATAATGACCTCAGAGAAACAGGTGCGCTTGCCTCAGGCCTACTGTGCCACACTATATCCTGTCTAGACAAATATAATTTCCTTTCTGGAGAGAGGGTCAGCTTGTTTGTATTTTTATGGACCTGCAGGGGAAAAGTGATGTTAACTCACTTTGGACTGAGAAACAATGCAGCTTTTTAGCTGTTCCAGAGAGTGCAGGTTTTGGCCATTCAGTGGTGCCAGCTGTCATAAAATGGCATAAATTATTCAGTTAAAAGGTTTTACCAATGCAACTGTATAATATTTGGTGTATAATCCATTGAAACCTGCAGCACTTTTATTCAGTGAAATCAGCTTTTTGAGGTTCAGTCATCACATTAAACCATTTCGCAATTCCTGTCTTTCGTCCCAAATTTAAAACCCTTTTGAATTTAGAATTAAGACTTCTTTTACACCGTTTTATGTATTTGAGACCTCTCATGGCCTCAAAATTGCTACAACAAAATTTAAGACTTATTTTAAGGATTCATGTGAACTTTGGTTCATGATATGTTTTTGTATGTGTGTATATATATATATATATATATATATATATATATATATATATATATATATATATATATATATATATATGGAGAAAATCTTTATTTTCAACCCTCATTCTGACCCTCAAAATCAAAAAAAAATATAATTTATTCTCCATTACGCTCTGCCTCGTATACAGAACAAATTATTCAAAAAAATCCTATGACACAATCCGGGATGCCATTAAAAATAAACTGTCCACTTGTTCCTTATGTGGGGATCCCTCTGATATCTGTACAAAGACACCAACGAGCTGTTTAAACCAAACGCGTCAAAACGAATATTCTTTCACTCCATTTGTCCTGTTGACATCACATTTAATCGCTTGGGCTGTGTCAGAATGTGAACACCCATCTATATACTGTATCCACTGTAGACAAGATAGCAGCAGTGATTGTATTTACAGCATTCAGTGTAATCATGTGTCAGCCGTTAAGGAACTGAATGACAGTGGGCGGGGCCTATGTTGAAAAGATGACTATTTGTCAATGCCTTGCTCTGGAGGTGGTGTTAATGCAAACTGTTTGTGCCCAGGTGAAGTTATCTTGCACCTCAGATTCAAAATGAGCTTTTTTTGGAACTTGATTAAATAAAAGGTTTGTTTATAATGAGGAAGACGTTTTAAGCTATGCAGGATGTTTTAATGGAACAAAGACTCATTCCAAGGGATTAAAGTATTTGATTTCTCAGGTCATGAGCCCTCTAAAATAGACCTTCGGACAGGGCAGCGACATATTTGGTAGCCTCACTGGAAGATAAAATAACCATGGGACGTCAGGCTAGCAATTTAGCTCAAACAGAGCATCAGCAGTCACAAGCTTGAACATTTCAACAAATGTGAATGAAACAGCTAAAGTGAGTCACCAGGACATTATTTGCCCACTCCCTTCTGGACCGGCTTACACAGCCAATCCCAGTTTCTCCCACCATCTTCAGGAAGTACACTGCCTCAGAGAAGTCTGAAATGCAAGCTATGCCATTTGGGGAACATTCCTTTGACCTCATATCCTTGGGGAGAAACACACAGACTGCTCCTTTGCAGGCTTGTTTTTAATGCCACTATCAGAGAATTCAAAGGGAAATATGTAACCTCTGGGTTGTCATAGTGTCTCACAGTCCTGGGAGAAACACTCTATGGAATTGAGCAATGGGACCCTGGTGACAAGCTGCTTCCCAGCTGCTTTCCAGACTCTAAGGACCCAATTTACAAAAGGTCTGCATGTATCATGTGCAAAATCATGAAAAAAACAAACAAAAAAAAAAACAGAATTTTTAGATACGTCAGTTTCCCCATACAAGGGACAGTTTACCCCATACAAATGTGACCTCTGAGGTGGGCAATCTTTGAAATCAGACAGCTAGACAGTTAGATGTGTGCAAACCAATAACTTCCACTAGCTGCTAGACAACTTTCCAAAATCCCACCCTCCAAAGACATACACGCACATACACAGATATTGTGAGACTGTTATCTCAATGTCACAGACAAGGAATATAAAATAAACACTAAATTTCAAGTCAGCAAACCCAGATTGTGAACTCAGCTTTACACTGACCTTGTATAAACACTGTCAGTTGTCAAAAGCAACGTTAGTGTGCTTGCATGACACTCTCAGCCTCCTGGCTTTCCATATAAGGTCTGGCCTGTGAACATCCATAATGACTGACAGAGAGAAAGTACTGATGTACAAATCCCAACACATTTTCTCTGACCACAGTTTAAACCATGCTGTCAAATTAACACACAGCACAAAGGCTGAGGAAAACAGAGCGTGCAGACAAAATCATTTTCATCATTTTTTTTCATGTACAAATAACAGAAAAGTCTTGTTTTTTAAAAAAACGTTCAAAACGAAGTGACCTTAAGCTGCCTGTAGGTTGAGAAATAAACTCACCACACTGGCCGACATTTTTTTATTGTTTTAAAAGTAAAGCAGAAAACATAACTTATGATGCGATTTCAAATTTTCCTTTCTCTTTGGAGTGTTCCAAGCTCTTGGTGAATTAAGAAGATCTGTGAAGTTGCAAAGACTAATTAGAATTAAGTCATAGGATTAGAATTGTGTCATAGGACACAAAATAATGTCCCTTTTGCAGCATCATAAGACCCCTTTTAAGTAATTTTGCTTCTCCAGCAGATGTAGGATATCTTAAGAATAAGATTTAAGAACGTTTAGATATTTAGAGTTTTCTGGTGAACATTCAAAACAAGTTTTTAAAAGAAGGTTTTAGTTGCAGGGAATCAATTTCTTCAGAAATATCAAATATTACTGTTAAAATATAAGTCAAACACAAGGCACTTCATGAACAAAGAATCTTTAATCTAAAAAGACTGCATTAAAGTGGTCTGTGCTTAAAGGCTATAACTGTTCCTGCAGCTAATGTCACATCTGCACTAAAATCATCAAAGGCCACAGCTCAGTCCATCGCAGTTTCCATGAACGCATGCCAGGGATCAAAAGGTAATGGCTTTTTTTTCCCTATTATCTCACACTGGCTCCAAAGACAACATGCTTTACACTAACTCACTTTCCAAAGGCAATTTAACCAACTTGGTCTTACACAGCTGCTGTGTACATAAGCCTTCAACAGTATGTCTATAGATGTGAAGTCACATGTGTTGATGTAGTATCCTGAACATGCTGTGACTCACACTAGCACTGTATGAACAAGTGGGCGTATGTAAACTCCAGAAGCTTCTGTGAATTAAAGTCATTTTCATTAAGTTTTTGCTCTGGATCACCAAGTTTTGTCATCAAGTTTGGTTGAGACCGAATATTTCCTCCCAAAACAGTTAGCTCTAACGCATAATATCCAATAAAGTCAACCACAAGAGTGGCAGCAGTTTCTCTCTTGCTGAACCGATTGAAGTTTGCAGACCTGGTCATTTAAAGGGTTTAATAAAATAACCCCTACTGGGCTTTAGCTATTTTGCAAACTGTAAAGTTACACTAGTACTGTTTTTGCCTCCCTCCATGCCTTGTAAGGGTGTAAGACAGCACTTAAACAAGCGTCACATTTTTAATTACGGTGATTAAACAGAAGCGGGTGCCATGCCATCTGGAGTATCTCAAGTCCAGACCTGGGTCAAAATAACATGTTCACTAGTGCACATTAGTATACATTCAAGAAATGGTGCATCCTCTTAAATGATAGTGTTAGCATCTGAAAAAAAATCGTATTTGCATTTTACACGATTCACTGTGTAAGTTTGAGGTCAGTAAGATTTTATTTATTCAAAAAAAATTTAAGGTTTAAATACTTTTATTCAACAAGGACACTTGATTTAAAAAGAAAATACAGTAAATATATGTAAAGTCTGTTTAAAACAATCCTGTTCTTTCAAACTTTCTATTCAACCTGAAAAACAGAATGAGCATCACTACAGTTATCAACTAATAAGATAAGCATCACGTCAGAATGTCGATTTCTTAAGGATCATGTAACACAAAATAAATCAGAGTAATGGATGCTAACATACAGCTTTGCCATTTTAAAATGTAAAACCATCATACAATTTCATATTACTGTGTTTTTGATCACAAATGCAGCCTTGGTGCATTCTTTCAAATCAATCAAACAAACAAGCTAACAAACAAAAACACTTTCTGACCCCAAATTTTTGTACAGTAATATAGCTTTCTGTGAATTTGTAAAGTTGTATCAGGATGCACGTGAGGAAACAAATTATTAACTGTGAAAGATCATATTATCAAAGTGCTTTCAAAGTGTTATGATATCGCAGATATCTCCTAAAGAAGTAGCAAGAAATATCATAAAGTAAGTCTGATATAATAATGTTCATTAAGTAATATAAATCATATCAATACACCTCAACCAGATTAGCTATAACTAACAAATTTCACAAATTAAGCAATGCAAATCATGTTCGTGGTACTGTCTACTGTTGCATAAGGCAATAGAATTATCTTAATTGATCATGAGTACATTAGAGTATTAGTTGACATTTAGAAGTTCAAGTGAAATACACACTGCAGCAGATGTGAGTCCATGTTCACTTGTATCAGTGTCTTCGTGTTTTTTTTTTTTTTTTAGAGGTCAAACATGGAAACACTAGAGGGCCGACTATCAAAGAGATCCAGCACAAGACAAATGACATGTCTGCAATAACATGGGGTGGTAGGTCTCCACTTTCTTTGGGGTCTTCCCTGGAGACTGAATAATGAACTGATCTGTGGAATGGTCTACCATTTCTATAATACCTGGAGAAATTCATTTGCTAGTACTCCCATTCATCTCAATTGCAGTTAGTCGACCATCTTTTGTTGTTTGCAGATAAACTTATTTTAGAATACACTACTTATAAACAACTAATTTTTAATAGTTGTCCATGTACAAAGATGTTTTTTTTTTTCCTCAGGAGAATGGTGTAATTACAGAATACACCAGCAGGGGTTAACTGATCCATGCTAACCAGCTAAACCTTGACCCCTTCAAGCTTAACTGGCCATTAATTGTCTTCATAACAATTGATAAGAATTGCAAGACAAAGCTGATCATGACATGTTCTTAACAAGGAGGCCACCAGCAACCAATCACAATTGACAATTATTATATATTATAAACAACATATCATATCTTGATCTTTAACCAAAAACATTAACTTCACCTCCCCTCGGATTGACACCTCTTCTCTGATGACGTTTGACTGGTAGTTCCTCCTCTCTAGCAGCCTGTCAATCACAGGAGATTGCAGCAGTTACTATAACAGATTACAATGATTCAATCAATTCCCAGTGGACGAAATCAAGTCTCAGCTTAGACTTTTTCTCATTCGAGCAGCCGTTTCTCACCACAATAGTGGTTTAAAAATGCAAAATGATAAAATTTCTGTATCATGCTGAATTTAAAGTCACTTTTATCCAAATTTGGCCAGACCAGACCAGACTAACACAAACGGAAATGACAAATAATATGCTGACTATAATGTAGATATGATCCAGGCTTCAGGGAATGAAACAGAAATTCACAAATCAGCAAGGGCCTGAGCAGAAGATATCTCCTGTGTTCTTGGCTCTCAGCGCAGTTAATAAAACACCACTGCTTTTGGAAAGTACATACAACTCTCCAGACAACATCAGATCTTTGGAATGCCTATGACTACATATGTGTGAACCTGTATGACTTTCTTTCTTCATTGGAACACAAAATGAGATATTCTGAATGATGTCTCAGTCATTTTCTGGCCATACAGTGAAAGTCAGTTAGGTTGTTTTGGTCCCCAGTGACTCTTTATATACAGAATAACAGCTGAAACATTCTGTAAATATATATATTTTTTATGTTCCACAGAAGACAATTAAGTGAGATACAGTTTTATAATGACATGAGGGTGAGTAAGTGATGACAGAACTGTCATTCATGTGAGTGAATGACACATTTAGAAGCTCATCCTATCCAAATATGCTGTTAAAAAGTACTTTTCTACTTGACTCATTCAGTCAAACTAACTAATATTTTCACTTGATTCAAAGCTCATTTTGATTTTAAAACACGGGGCATTCTTAGCTAATAAACAGTGTATGTCTGTAATGCTTACTTCAGTGTCATATAAATGCATGGCAACAACACCGCAGCTCTGAGAACAGTTACTCTGAAATTTAGTAGGTTTCTGAGGTCAACGCTATAGAATAACAGAGTCATTATTTTTGACAAAACATAATGATGTGACAGCAGCTCCCATGTGTGATTATATATCTCTTTGTACACCTGAACCATATTTGAGGGGCGTGTGTGTGTTTGTCTGTGAGATTGAAGGGGCTTGATAGGAACCTGCATCTGGTTTTTGACCCTTATCATCATCTGCTAGAGCTGCAGCTGCAGCCGCCCCCATTCCTGTTCTTACATACACGATTACACACACACACACACACACACCAGCAGCTGTCACTGCTCAAAACTCTGGTATTGCGTTTCTCGCAAAGGGCTAGCTCTCCACATTACCGCCGTGAGACGCCAACACACACAAACACCACAAGAGTTTGATACATTCACCCTGGTTCTGCAAGGCCAACAACACTTTCGCTAGCAGTTATTCTGGTTGATTGCTATAACAAATTACATTTAGATTCTGGCTAAAATGGGAAGGGGAGGAGTGAGACATCAGTTTTAAC
The DNA here is from genome assembly GCF_003368295.1 of Carassius auratus. Lineage (NCBI taxonomy): Eukaryota > Metazoa > Chordata > Actinopteri > Cypriniformes > Cyprinidae > Carassius > Carassius auratus. Next base: position 11,177,655 of record NC_039272.1, on the reverse strand, counting down.
ACATACCATACACAACTGCTTCTCTCTACCTATCATCAGACGGCCTCATGATATAGTGCTTAAAGTGTGGTAATTTGTGATGAAAATGAACGGTTACACAGCTCCCCTCTCCATCAATGGCCCCATCAAAACCTTCAATTATGTCTAATGGTGCTTTTCATTACGTTTCTCTACACAGTTAATTGAGACATCAGCAAAGCCATTCATCAGCCTTAAAGATACAAACTCCAGACTATGAGCGCGAGTGAAGAGCGTGTCAACAAACAGATGAGACAGGTGTATCTGAAACTTCTGACATATTTCTAAGCTTACAGGTTGATGGTTAAAAAAAAAAAGCAGAATTGTTTTTAGTTTCAAGCTTTAAAAAAATCTATAAAAAATTGAGTCTAGAAATCTAGAAGTTTAGATTCATATTCATGACCTATCTATTAAATATATTAATGGTTTAAAAAATTACTTGAATATACTTTTTCTAGCGAATAAGTTTTTTGTTTTCTATATTCAATAATGATTATGATTACGATGGGTTTTACCATTTTTAAAAAGCGTAATTGTTTATAATATGTGGTGCAACCGACATGCTAATTTATGCAGAAACAAACAAACAAACAAAAAAAGGAAATATAATAAAATATAAAAAATATTTTTGGAAACAGTGAGTAAGATGCATACACTTCCAGGTGTAATTCAAGGTGTAAGAAAAATGTATCTTTACGTTCTTGTACTTTTCTATAAACGTCATTTTGTACCTTATGTAGTCTTTAAATCAAAACTTTCATTGAAAATAATATAAAACTTCCAAAACTGCATGTGAGGGTTTTTATCTGACAGTACATTTGGCAAAACTTTCAGATTTTATTTCTGGGTTTGACCAAGTTTATAAAATAAAGAGAGATAGATAGAGAGAAAATATATTTAAGACTGTGTTTTATATAATAAAGAGAGAGCAATAGAGAGAAAATATATTTAAGACTGCGTTTTACATTCGCATGTAAATGTGCAAAATATTTCCGTTCTAGCTGTGCTTGGGCTGTAAATAGCCATATTTGTGTATATCTGTTCTACGGATCTCAGTTGCTAATGGCAAAGGTGAGTGATCTCAGGCTTGGCTGGCTCATGTCTATCTCTGGGTGGAGATGCTGTTAAGGGTTGTCACACTGCCCTCATCAACTCCAGCTACATGAACAATAGAAATGCTGTTACCCTCTCTCGTTCTCTCTCCTAACCTCTCTTTTCTCTCTGGGCAGGTATTTCCTGAGGGAACATGGGCCATTATCACAGCTGAAGGGAGTCAGGTTTCTTCACTAGACTTACTGACCCTCAAATTAATACCTGCTTCTGAATGCATGGGTCTTTGCCAAGCTGCCATCCCCCTCGGCTGGGGGAGCCCACTTTGTCATGCTCAATATGGCTGTCTCTCTCCGAGGCCAGGGCAGGATGCAGGATGGGGGCCCCAGAAAAGACTCAGAGGCCCCAGAAGAGCCTGAACTCGAAAGACGCAAAACATTGAAAACGAGGGAGGAAGGAAGAGAGGAGGAGGCCTGAATACAGGTGTGCAGCTGCTGGTAGGCTGATGTTACAGGTTGAGAAGGTCAGAGTATGGCAGTTCATCATTCGGTACTGTTAAAAAGATTCGGAATCAGAAAGGAAACACTGAAAAACCATCTTGGGATGGAAAGTTCAATAACATATCTAATACAAAATGGCGTCATGCAACCTCATAACTTGTGTTTAGTTGCTTAACCTCATCTGACATCCAACGTGAACCCATTTTGATCATTTAACCAAGAAGACCATTTTGATTCATGGCTCAATTTCAGGGGCAGGAAGAGTCAAAATATGCACCCCTAACATTTTCCTTAACTTTCTTCAAACCCGAAATATCTGTGGAACTGATAATGGAGAGGTTGGTCGGTGTTGTGGGAGTACGAATTGTAAAAAATGAATCATACTGCTGTCTAAAAAGGAAAAGTCTTCCAGATGTGAGTTTTGGTCTTCGTCTGTGATGAAGATGCTGATATCTGGACATCGTAATACCAAACTGGCTCAGAGCCCAGAACTTTCCCCCTATGATTAATGGGGCATCTGTGGAGAGATGGAGTCATGGTGAGGGGGTACTTTGCTGCCTTTAGCTGATGCAATAGGGACAGGTGCTGATTTAGTACACTCAGTTGTTGACTATCTACGCAGAGCTAAAAAAATGAGAAGAAAAAAATAATATTCCATTACAGGGACACATTACATGTTAAAATGACTACATGGTGTAGACTATATAAAGACTTTTCTCCAGAATGGATTCTTTGAGGCTCTTAAGAGGGTAATCACACAATCTCTGCATATGTAAGCAGTGACAGGCCGTGTGCTCACATTACAAGGAAAATATGACAGAGATCAATGTTTCAAATCTACTGTGCCATGCGGGGATAGGGGATCTCAGCTGGTACACAGTAAATGAGCTTGTTACTTTTTGTCAGAGAACATATATATTGCTGCAGAGAGAGTTGTTTCAATCTCCATTCTCTCTATTGCTAATAAAATTGAGGAAAAAAAGTATTGAATATGCTTGTAAAATGAAGGCTATTAAAAACACAGTTTATAATTGACTTTACACAACTGATATATGGCCCAATTATGTCATTTATTAATGTCCTGGCATAAAATGTAGGGCTTATTTAAATGGTTTTAACAAGTAATATTAACTTATGGCTTTTGAGTTTTTATGTATACAGAATAGAATGAATAACAAACACTGAAAAAAGCTAACTGAAGATGGATGCCTGCCAAAGAGTTGTCTCTTTACGATGCTTTTTACATAAAGATTTGGAACCAAGTGCCCATTTGAAATAATCTTGCTTTGAGTTTTGGAGCAATACTATTTTTCCTCCTCACAGAAACTTGTCTAATTTCTTGTATTTCTGAAATCAACTGGAATACTTGCACACAAAACAGTCAAAATGACTACTGGTTTGAATAAAATAAAATAAAAAATAAATTCACTTAAGCTTGACTATTTTAAAGGCTTAAATATAAATTAGTCCCCATACAGTACAATTTTCCAGGCGTTACATTTCAAACAGTAGAAATAAATGCTGAATTAAAAAAATAAATAAACACACACACAAAAAAAACAAAAAAAAACTGCACAAGGATTTATTTTTTACACAATGGTTTTGAAACTTAGCCAGCTGTGCTGGGCCAAAAACAAATCATTAAGTAGTCACACTAAAACATTCCCATTTCCTAGTGATTACTTTCAATCAGTTAGACATGAAACTAATTCCGCAAATATTGAGGCCAAACTACAGTTGAAAAATGTTTTTGTTTGTTCCCAAAGCCCAGGGCTATTCAAAGAAAAAAAAAGAAGAAAAAAAGAAGAAGAAGAAGAAAAACAGCAACAACAATGCAGTATTCCCCTGTTCACTATCCAAGATGAAAAAGTTTGGTATCTCTTGAAAAGAGGTAACACTTCATTTTCCTTCCTCTCCCAAACCCCAGAAGCCCTGTAAAAGATCTCAGCCGAACATCTGGACTTGATATGCAAGAGATAACCCCAAATAAAAGAATTCAGCATTACTATTAAACTTCTAACAATTGTATATTGTGGGAAAAAGGCAGATCATGATGATTTAACTTTTACAGTTCGAGATAGAGACTCTGTCAGTCTCTCAGTCACCAACTGTTGTCCTGTTCTGCAAATTAACCGTTGCATATTCCCCATGAAATTTAGGGCCACATCCCACAGCCACCTCATGGTTTGTGCATTAGCGTTTCTTGCTTTTCTGGAATGATCGTTTGCGTCGCATATTTCTTTTTCTTCTTTTACCTATCTCCATGAAGGCTTGCTAAAGATTTTGATTTGTGATGGAGTGGAAATTTATTTTCTGTCGGACTGTGTTTTGTTTCCTGTTTTGTCTCCAAGCACACTGTTTTGTATCTATGTGAATGTCTTAGAAATGCTGAATCAGATACTCGGTTCCCATATTGACTGCCAAGTGTTATTCGTACCTAGAGTTGCTTTCTTTTAAGGGGAAATCAAATTAGCATACAGTTATTTTGTGATTGGCATTTGGGTGTCAGGTTGTATTTCACCTCGGTGCAGATGCCTGGAGCCTTAGCCAACAGGCATTCTGGTGCACAGGGTTAGCCTTGGAGATGGGCGGGTACGTACATGTCTGTTGGCCCTCAGTAAAATTAGCCCATCATATTGAGTGTTGACAGAAATGCTGAGTGCAGAGGGATCCTGAAGGTGACATGGCCTCATCTGTCAGAGTGCAGGGCCAGCTGCTGCTGTCAGGTAGGGCCTTCTGTGGTAAATCACCACTGCGCTCTGGTGGGAGTGGCTTGCTCTTTTCTGCCTCGCTGTGTTCTGATGGGGAAAGCAGGCCTCAGCCTCGCCAGAGAACCAAAAGGAATTCTGTTAACGGTCTCAGGACTCAAGGGGGTCGACTTTCAATCCCAACTGCATCTGCAGAGACAGAGCAGGAAATTGTTAGATGAAGACATTCTTCATTCTCAAACGTATCCTGTTTTCGGGATTTTTGTTTCAGTTGGTAATTTGCGAGTTATTTTGGATGATACCCTAAAATGATCAGTTCGTAAGTGTCACTTATTTGTGGCATGTTTCTGATTCGCTAAAAATAATTCGATTTAAAGAGTCCTTTTGAATGTGACTCAAACTACACCATATGTTCAAATTAAGATTTTGAGTAATTAAAAAAAAAAATCCATATTTTTACCCAGTCACAGAAAAAACACATTCATATGCTAGAAAGAAGAATGTTTTCAATTAATAGATAACACATTTTAGATCACAGTGACCCTTGAAAAAAAACTCCAAAATCATCCATCAACATTCCAGCTATTGGACATCAGAGAATACTTTAGACTTACTCAATATTAAGTGCTGGAGATCTCCAGGGCTCTTGTGGTCTCCATCCAGACACAAAGAGTAAAACCAGGAAAAAAATACACATGGTGACCATGTGGAGGCCACCTTATCTCAAGTTCAAAGAGATGAAGGAGGCCAAAAAAGCTTACTCAACCTCTGAATATGCTTTCATGATGAAGGTCTCTTGGACAGAATGTTGGCTAGATTGCTTAAGTGCAGAGGTCCTTGAGGAGACGTGCTAGGTCCTCCTTATTGAGTGATGAAAGCTGGGGCCTCGGCTCTTTTGGGAGAGCACCCTAACCCATCCAAATTCTCGTGTGCTGACAGCATCATTTAAATCAAAAATATTGAAAATATTCTGTCTCAAAGGCAAAAACAACTGAAATAGCAGTAAAATGTGTTGGGAAATAGTTGGGAACACGTGTTTTGGCACCTATTCATTTAATTAGTAAATAAATACTACTGATTATAAACATCTGAACCATTTAAAAACTGGAGCCTCAGAAATCATTTAAATAAAAGCATTAAATGTACTATGAAAACAAACTGAAATTTGCAGAATTAAAAACTTCCCGACCACTCCTAAAAAACACGTTATAGGGTCTAGCATCTAGCAATTATAATCAATGTCAAACCACATAAAGTTCTCAAACTAGCCTTAGAGGCATTTACATGAAATGCATTTTTTGCATTGAAAAAATGTGAGAGGAATAGTGGAACAGAAATAAAAAAATGCAGGGTCTCTAGACTTGTTTTTTTTTTTTTTTTTTTGGACTTATTTTAACTTGAGTGACAAAATTCTTAGAATGCTGTTTTGCACCTAATGCTGCAAAGACCCCAGGTGTGAGTGCAATATTCAAACATGTCCATCTAGTGCAGATCTATATATAAAACAAAGGAAAAGTAGAATAGTTGAATGCAAGAATGTGTTCTTTGTGAAATGGCCATTTAATGAGCTTTATTTTAAAGGAGCTTGTGATACTTGTATTTATATTTTTTGCCATGAAAATAGCCTGAGATGCTGACATGACATTATACAAAAATACATTTTTTTTTAAGTTTAAGCATCTGCTTTAAAAAAAAAAAAAACTTTTACATGTTATTTTAAAGTCCTGTTTTTTTTTTTTTTTTTTATAAAAATAAAATGTTTTAACAGTAATATTATCTAAATCTAGTTTGAAACTGAAGCAGGATACAATACAGCATAATGGTGAGAACTGACAGCACTAATCTGGATTAGTCTTCACACTCTTCACATCTCTAAACTAACATGTGCTACACCATCAGTTGCCTCACTTGCACTTACCAGCAACAGAAAGGTTGTCTTTCTGTGCCAGCAGTAACTGACCTCTGTTCTTATGCAGGACTTTAAATCCTATGAGATGAAGAACTAACTTGGATGGGGGATGGGGGATGGGGGTTGGTAGTTGGACAGCAGGCAGAGAGACCTTTAGTCTGATATTATCCAGTCATCTGCCCCGTCCACACACCTCCATGTTGACAGACAAACTGTGCCTCTGCTAGCCACATCTATCTTCATTGAGCCCTAAAGAGTGATGGGGAGTAAGCACCACAGGACAGAAGAAGGTCTGGATTGTTCCAGTGTTATCTCAGACTGGTTGGGACTCCTTGTCCAGTGGCGGCTCTATTTTCCTGGATCTCTGAGGGAACTGTGTTTGAATAACTGCGTGTGTGTGTGTAAGCCCACCATTTTGTTCACAGGGACTAATGTAACTCACTAGACTTTCTGTCTGTAGATCATTCTTTTGAATCAACAAAATCTGTCCATTTTGTCTCTTTTTTTTTTTACATCAGGGCACTTTCAAATACTCTTACACTCACCACAGTGTGTTTGTTTGCTTCTCCATGGATACCGTACTAGACTGTTATTTCCTTCTCTTACCAAACGTGCTCACAAACTGCATTACAGCCAAATGGAATAATAAAGTTGGGGACAAAATAATAATTTCTCCACCCTCTGCATGGATAATGCTCACGGAACTGGCTGTTGTACATGTTGTATCAAAAAGATTGTTGTTTAAAGACAAGCTAGTAAATCAAATTTCTCTCCAGGGGTTGTTAAACATCCCCCAGCAGGCCACTGCAACGCCACACTGCATTCCATCAAGTTAAAACCCAGCTAAGGGCCAAGGGCGTAAAGCTCACTCTTTTCACGTACACCCAAAATCCCTGAAGCTAAAGACATAAACCTTTGCTTGCCATGGAGAAGAACACCTGCTTGCCCTTCCGAGTTGGCTCATGGAACAATAAAGCAACAGAAATGAAAGGTGCTGTAACTAAGGGCATTTTACTTGACTTTTTTACTTTAGTCACTCACTAAAACCCAGCCAAACAAAGATATGCCAACAAACACAAAAGGGCACAATTGTGTTTTTGCACACTTGAAAGGCACTACAGGAAGGGAGAGCTACTTAAAAGGATAGTTCATCCAATAAATGAAAATTACCCCATGATTTACTCACACACAAGCCATCCTAAATAGGTCTGCAGGTGTATATGATTTTCTTCTTTCAGAAGAATACAATCTGAATTGTATTAAAAAATGTCCTTGCTCTTCCAAAGCTTTATAATGAAAAGGAATGAGTGTTGGTAGGCTACTCAATAGTTCATTAGAAAGTCCAATAAACTGCATCCATCCATCATAAAAATGAATCCTATATAATTTGACATAAAACTTTATTTATTTATTTAGTGAGTAGGTCATAGTAATGCTCACTTTCTAATGCAATTGCCCTCGGTGTCAATAAACTTATACAGTCAAAACAATCATTGGCACTATTTTTACTCTTCACTGAAGAATTTGTGACTGTTTGACTTTTAGAATTTTGGATGAAAATATAAACATTCATTCAATGGCAGCCTTTAGTTCTCATAGTAACATAGTACATTCAAAAGAGTGGGAGACACTTTTCCCAATTCTTATTCTAGGCATATTGATTTCATCTAGCTGTAGAGGTTGTGGAAGGGGTGGGGGTCAATGCTTGTTATAGGCAGTGATGACATGCCTGGTGTTAAAACTCAAATTAGATCTGCTTCTTAGGCCAAAGACAGAAGGATCTGCCATGACAGGCTGTGGACAGCTGTGTGAACCATCTAAATCACACCACAACTAATAACTTCATTTAAATCAACAGACAGATTGCTTACAAGTAAAATGTAAATACACCGTCGACAGACTTTCACTTTTGCGCTTGGTCTGCAAAACTTATGATGGTTTGTTTTTTCAACTCAGATAAGAGTTGTTACAAGATACATTATGTACACTGAGACATTGCGTCATTTAACTGACTCACGTCTTTCTGAACAAACAGAACTTTGATTTGATTCACTCACTTCATAAATGGTATATTAAAAACAACCATGGTACAGTTACTGTTCTGCAGTGCATAGAATCATAGGATAATACTGCCATATCTACTTTGATATGCTACTGAATAATTTCCATATTCATGTACCATGGGATTTATATTGTACATGTCTATGAAATATGGTCATGCATTGTTTCATTTTGATACTGATCTACGGTGTACTCTTCGTTTTAACCTTTTGATCAGAAAATGTTGCGAGCTGCAGAAGCAGTTGCTCACAAGCTTCAAATACAAGTGTTGAAATATTCTTTATCGCTGTCAATCGATAAAACTTTTTGTAATTCAGCAATCGCTTTAGTTTACTTTGTTCCATGTTTATTCCCTGTCCAAAAACCCCCACTTGCGGTCTTTGCTCTAGACTGCTTATATTATGTATGAATTTGGCCCAAGTGTTCATGTGAGCATGAAGATCACAAGTGTGTGTAGAACTTTTAATTACCTGATGGGACACACTTATAGTGCTGCTTTATTTATTTTTTTATTTTAAATTCTTTGAATTTTAAAATAATCTTCTAAATGTATGTTTAGTAGTCCCTTACAGATGACACAATTTAATTTGTGGTGTTTTTGATTAAGTGATAAAAAGCAGTTGCAAATGTTGTACAAAATAAATATCACCACTAATCATCTTTGCACCGATAAATCGTGCAACACTTTGTTTTACTACTAACTTATAATATCTAATTTTTATTCAAATTTAACTTAAATCGGAAAGGTTTCCATGACCTTTGGCAAAATCTTGGCAAAAAGTCTCACAATTTATTTCCAGAACATGATGCTTGATGGGTACACTCTGAGCATTCGAAAGCCAAGCCAGCTGACTTGCTGCATTGCTGCATTGCTGCCTTATCAAGCAATGACTTTGTAGGTTGCGTTTTTGGATGAAGGTACCTCATTAATTTTGGACAAGCTTCTGAGGCAGCATAACGGTTTAAAGATCTACAACAAAATAGAATGGCCTTAGGCCTTAATGAATATTTAATCACTATAATACTGTTTTCTTGCTAGAAATAACATCTAAAGAGCAAAAATATTGAGTGCTTTCGCTGACTGAATTCCGTACTCTTGTGAATTTTCTCATGATAAACAAAGCAGATGTACAGACAATGCAAGTAAAAGATTATTTTAACAGTGTATACAGCTTCAGTGATTATAAAGATAATTTAGTTTTTTTTTTGAGAGTGCTTGAACTCACAATAGATCAATATTAGTGATAATGTCACTTTCTATAGGCTATATATTCGCTGATCGAATAACTGTGGAAAGGAAACGTTAAATAATTGTCCATTTCTAACATTTTTATTAAATTGTGATCACGTCAAATACAAATTAATTAGCATTAAACTCTTTTTTTTTCTCCTACATGACACCCATGTCTGGTTCTTGCCAAAAAGATGGGTTCATGATGTTTAATACATTTGGCTGCTTTTAGCCTTATCCTGGAGTTGGTTCACCCTCCGCCTATGCTTAAGACACCATCTTTATTTTTTTTTATTTTTAGTTCAACCATCACGGAATGAAATGCACAGGATTGTGGTATATCAAAGGCAGCGAAGGATACACCAATGCCTTCAAAATTCAGATGAAGGCATCTCATGAGACAGTAAGTGAAGCTAACTTTGTATTTGAACATGCCTTAATGCCTTTCTACCTCAGAATGCATACTCAGAAGGCAGCATTTTTCAGTTTTCAGATGCAGCCATAGTGTAGATTTAAAGTGCGTTAAGGGCACTGCGCTTTGGCATTTATAAGACATGGGACAGTCTTGCGCACTTACCTGCTGTCGGCCACACAGGCTCTCAAGTGGTCAAGAATGGAAGTGTTGGTATTTGGACAGGGCAAATATTTCTGGCTATACGCCACTCCAAACGATTCAGGGTGCGAGTGAACTGTTTAGTGATTCTGATCTAAATAGCAAACTGTTTTAAAACGTATTGCAAACCTGTTGAGTCGATTCATTAAAAATTGATTCAAAAGAATGATTTATTCACAATTCGACTCGTTTTAATTCTAAACGTATACTCCACACATGATTGATTAAATATTTTAGATCGGTAAATGGATTTATCCCTCTGCAAAAAAAGTATTTACCGGTAAAATTTTACTGGGGCACAGTAGATTTTACTGCTTGTGACTTTGGCAACTGTAAAAAGTCTCCCCGATGACGATAACAACTACAGGAAATGGTGCACAAGTTTTCAAAAGTTGAGTTTTTAACATGACATGCACTGTATAATTACAAGTAGAGAAATATTTGGCAAAACTGCAAATGTATAGGGACCATAAAAGCATATAAGGTAAATATTTACTTAAAATAACATTAAAAATGTGTTCCATATCCCTGTTTTGAGTGGCCTACAGTTATTATGTTGGTCATAAATCCATAAGACCATTTTTAGTAAATGCTTCAAAGTATTATGTAATAATATTGACATGATTGATGTTTTTCATCTTGAAACAGTGGTGGTCTCACACAGTCTGAATCAATTAAATGTTGCTTTGCCAATGGGATGCCTTGTCCTGGGGCAAGATCATAACATGAGTCCAATTAATAGTCTCCACAGGAGGCCACAATACAAACATTCCACAAGTGTCTAGCGGCAGGGCACTGTGTCTACTGTGAATCCAAATCATACTGCAATGTTTTCATTGCGGTCTCAGCTCAAGTGGTTACAGTATTCTGAGGCAGGCAGGAAGAGCGAGACGGATGGAAATGCTAAACAGTCATCCTAAACTCTCTGCAGACCACTTGCATGGCTACTTGCATGAGTGCAAGTGTTCAGGTCAGTACTCAAAATGCTAGTTTCATGCTCCACGAACAGAACATTAACTTTCAGTTCATGAGAGGGAAGTTTTTTTGCTAATTTGCACACTGACATATCCGAGTACGTTGGAAAGCAACCCGTATTAGTACCCTGAATACTTTTGTTTCTCTTTAGGATTAATGACTGGTGACAGAAATCTTGCAGTGAATTGTGCTTGTATCACAGTACAATTCCCATTGCTTATGGGAGAAGAGAGCAGCTGAGCTTTCCATTGTTTATGAGCAGCACTGGTGTGTATATCAGAGGCTGAAGGTGGTCCGATTCCTTAAGGAGCGAAGAGGTGTGTGTGTGTGTGTTTGTGTAAGAGCTTGGGAGGTTGTGATTAAAGTATTCTCTGAGAGGAAAGACCACCAGGATGCTGTGCATGTATTTTTAAGTGGATATATGCTCATATGAGTGTGTGAAAGAAAAATGGAGGAAAAAGCCCATTAGCTTTATTCACAGTTACTTGATTAATAGAATCTTTATTTATCTGTATTGTGATGAAAACTGAACTAGGTCAGACAATGCATAGACACCTGCATGTGATTATACATTTATGCATTTTCTGTACACAAGACTTTTTTTTTCTTCTTGAAAACAATATGGCTGTCAGCGACTGTGCCAAACTGTTGATCTTGACCTGCTAATCTGTAACATTGGCTGCTGTGCTTCCAACATCCAACATTCATTAATATTGATTATTTTCTTCATAAAACATGATCATTTGCAATACACTGTTACCAAAGTTCCACCAAACTGTACCAAGCTCCTCTGCAAAACCATAATGTGCACAGCATTTTAAATGTGAAGTAAACACATAAAGATGTAGAGATAATTCTTGACAAACAGAGACTGTAATATGTTTAGCGCTGTTGTTTGAACATGTTACGACAACGCTGGCATGTTTATAATATTTATGAGTTGTAATGCTCAGAAAGTAGCAGTTATGCAAGGACAAACCCAAACTGATATCAACTGTTCTTTTGACTGGATGATAAGTGTCTCTAATAATGATGTTCTGTTATAGGCCTTGTGTTTGTTTTCAGCACTAAGCAACCATGATGCTGCAGGCACTGAAAAAACATGACCATTGGAAAGCATTGGCAGGTTCCTGCGGCAATAGTTTGACTGTTTTACACAATATAAGGTAAATAATCACATTTATTCATCAAATAATATTTGCTTTTGATGTTTCCAATAGCAGGCCAAAGGTTCACCATAAAAAATTACTTATTTTAGTTAAAGTGTCCAAACAGTGTTTTCATGTTGTGGAGAATTTCGGTTTCCTGAAAATGATTGATACAAGTGACAACTTATTTCAAAAAGCTCTCGCATTTATTTATTGTTAAAGTTAATGTCTCTAGTGTTTATGTATCTCTATTATTATATTTATCTATATAATCATTAGACATGTATGATATATTGGTATTAGTTATTAACTAAAATATTTTTATTTACATATTTACATTGGCAATTTTTACATTGAAGTGACCCGTCATATAACCCTCACTTAATGTTAATTTTTAAAAATGCTAATTATAAAATATAAACAAAAAAAAGAAGGAATATATTCACAAAAGATGATTATATAATCTGTAGTGTATATTATATACATGTTGCGATGTCTAAATTCACTTGCAGCATTTAAATGATTTGCAAATAATAGAGAAATGTAACAAAAAAAAAATATATTAAATAGAGCCCTGCATATTATACATGGGGGGCAATATATTATGTCCATGAATATGTTCCCTTGACTTATTAATTCATCCCCTCATTGTATATAAAACTGCACCATTAGTTTCAGTTAATTGCAAATGTTCACTGGCTAAAACCGACACTTGCACAAAGTTCGTTCGCAATGTAATTAAGAGAGCATGTCTTTCATAAGGCCTTAAACTTGAAAAGCTGATTTGAAACATCATGTACTACCATGTGCAACCATGACAGAGCAATCACACAACATTACAACCCATGGTAGAAAACTGCAAACTCCCTGCACATAAATCTAGCATGATGTTAGTAACCTCAGCCTGAACCGTACTCTGGGAGGAAAAGAAGCAAGTTCCTGATGGATTACTGAGCAATGACCTTTAGGCACGAAGTGATGAATATGTCTGAAGACATCTGTGGGACTCCAGAGTCATAAGCAATGGTCTTAGTAGCAGAAACCAGACACTAATGAGTGCATTATTGCAAAATACCAGCATCTAGATATTGTCATTAACCGAGCTCAGCTGAGAGTGTAGTGATGAGTGTTGTGTGGGAATTTTTAGGCGTGTACTGCAAATGAGCATCTGTTTCTTGCAAAGTTTCTTTAAAGAGTGTTTTTCGTATTGATTAGCGACAGCTTGAATTCTTGATAATTTATAATAGTAACAAATAGGATTCGTAAGACACTGTGCTATGTGAACGCTGAGCATGCATTTTCTCTGAGTGAGATTTATGCAGCTGGGAATTTATCACTTGGCTAATAAGGTCACATCTGGTTGCAATTAAAAACAGCTTTATTAATGGATGCAGTAAAATGTTACCGTGACACAACACTTTCCTGCATATTTCTTTCATCTCTGTCAATAGCAGACACATACAGGCAACACATTTATAGGTGTTGAAAGAAACTTTGGATTGTCAAAATGTATGGTAACACATTACTAGAAACCTTACCCATAATAAACATATTCATAATTTACATTACAATGCATCATGTATTTTCAAAAATAATTGAAACCTAAGATAAAATGCATTATAATACAGTTGTTTGTTATTTGTGTTATACTTTTTAAAGGTGTACAAATAAATGGATACATATGATGTATTAGAACTATGGTTATGATCATTAATGTGTTAAAATGCTTCTATATTGTAAGTGTTTAAAGATTATATGTTTTAATTATATTTAGAAATGTATTTATCTAGATCAAGACTAAAAGAAAGGGTAAGTTAGAGATAGTAGCAGCTATTGTCTGTAACTGCCCAGCTGCCTGTTATTAACCTGAGACTCTGTTTACAGCTAGAATCATCCTATGTCAAAATAAGGTCATGTTTTGCAAGCACTGTCTTGCTTTTTCTACACATGGTTATGCTTAAAGCAGATAATAGATTAGTTGGGCTAAGGGTAATGCAACTAACAGAGAAACCAGTCAGGTTCTGATAATCATACACATACAGAACAACAAATGCAAACCCACCCTATTATTCTAGGCTATCCCGTAATAACCCCACACAATAATTTGCCATGTGTGATTCCATGAATAACCAGATATTAAATGTCTAATTGCTATTTAACAGAATTTATTCAGCTCAATGCATAATGTGACATTATAGTGACTGTAAAAGCAAAGTTCTCACAAAATTTCCTAACCCAAAGCTATTTAGATGATTCATTCCTCTCATGGGAGTTGCGACAATGTTATATTTTTTAATAGATGATTGTGGATTGCAGAGTTATTAACTGATTATGTGTGTATCCAATGCAATTGTATGACTTTACTGAGCTTTTTTTTCTGAGAGTTGGAACAAAACATTAATTTCAAAACACATAATAATATAATGTGTTATACAAAGTGTTTTGTCATTGTTTTAAGACATACAATACTAAAAGAAAAAAATGGGGTCTATAGGGACATATTAGATTATTACAGTAAAATAATTATATTGTACAAATATTTACATTTAAACTCACTTAGCGAACTTTATTTGAATATATATTAAACTGTATTTGATTTATTTGAGGTGAAATCTGAATTTTCTCTAGACCTTAATATTTATGTGAAAACAACAAACTTACTAAACCCAGACTCTTGAAAGATTGTATCCGTATACCCATTTCTGTATATTACCAAAAAGTCATTATTCTCTTAAATCTTCTTAGCAACAGGTAAATCACATTTAATGGAAGACTCTAGAGAATGTGACTGTTCTTGTAACCTAAAACAGAAACTGTGTTGCTTGAGGGCTTGACACATGTGACTCCTTTAGCATATGTCTGTGGGAAAGAAAAAAGGAGAGAGAGAAAGCAAGTGAGATGCAATTATGTGGGCCTGAAGTGATAGCTGATATCATCTAATCAAAGCGGTAAAATAAGAAGGGCAGGGCTCAGCTCCACAGCTGCCCAGAGCGAAACTTAGCATTTCTCAGAGGAGAAGAGAACGAGAAATTGTTCTTAAAGCTCGCAGATGAGAGTTTAGGGGGGGGGGGGGCGGAATCTGGCCAAGAAAAAGGGGACTAGGAGATTTAACAGTCTCCCCATATCTGTTTATTTAGAGAAGAAACCATTGTATGATTCGGTTATTCTAAGCATTGTGGCCCCATTACACTACAGGGGCCGTGGCCGTAATGTACCAAAAGGGGAATAATGCTAAAGGTTTCACATTACCTACCCACTTCATTCTTTACATCTCCATAACCAGACAGGTCAGGTCAGGCTTTTTGCAACAACTAGGGGCAGAGGGCAAAAGGATAGGGTGGTTGTGGAGGTGGTGTCCTGCATGCCATTTTTGACACTTACCCTTATCGTCTCATGGTTACTAAAGGTTCAGTGAGCTTGTGTTTTACACTTTCCCAAATACCAATACAGGGCAGACAAGGTGTTGGAAACAGGCTTCAGAAACTCGGAGAACATCTTCCCACCCGACCATAGCCGCATCTAGACAGGTGTGGTTGTATTTTATTTGGCTGTGAATATTTTATAGTCTCTAAACTAATATGCTTTTGCAGAATTCATGTAATGACTGCAGCTTGCCAAAAACATCAACAGATTGGCGAATTAACTATTGTGGAAAAATAGCAGAGTAGTGCATAATTGCATGTGGGTGTGGGAAACAATATACGCCAGTAATTTAGTGCAAGTTTTAAGGAATTACTCATCTGAATTATTTATACACCTGACCTCGTATCCAAAGTTTTAATCGAAACGAAAAAGTCTTAAGTCTGCGTTTGCGTGACTTTAGCATTGTGCTTTGATTTCTAAATATCATTAATGCCGTGAAGAATGTTTGTGGTTGCCACTCGTTTTTACTGTCAGGCTTTGTTGTGTCTCATGCAGTAAAATTCTTTCATGCTGCACTCCATGTTTGTTGGATTAAGGTCATGTCTGTGAGGGGTTATGTCTTTATTGGCCGGCCCCATATCCACACATGGCATTCTTCCCCTCTTTGCAATGGTATGACGGGCCCTTAGGCCTGTATAAATAGTCACTTATAGTATGGGAAGGCAAGGGGGCCATGTGTTGGAACAGCTGGTCTGTCTGTCTGTGTGTGTGTGTGTGTGTGTGTGTGTGTGTGTGTGTGTGTCTGCGCGCGCACGCTGATCAAAGTAGTTGACTTGGCCATGGGTTCAAACAGGACTTGGGAAGATACAGTATCTGTCTTCCTATCTGGTGTCAGTAAGAAGATGGGATGGCAGCTGATGGCAATGCTGGAATGGAATGAGAGGGAATGAGGGAATCAACATCCTCCCTGACTGCAAAATTAAAGGCTGGATTCCAGAGGACACTCTACATAGATACAGATTATCCTCCCTCAAAAGCTCAATGGCTTAGTGTTGGCTTTGTATTATTCATAAAAAAGAATTATGAAGCACAGTTACGTCCAGGTTAAAAAGACGATGCTTTTTAACACTTTAAAGTGGTATTGGTTATGCTATGCTGAACTTTAAAATTTGTTTCTCAGTCGCATTCAGCAGTAACTCATTTCTAAACAGTTCTGGACAACAGTATAGGGCAGCTGTCTCTGTCTCTATCATTGCATTAACAACAGTTGTTGGTGTGTTTAGAGCCCCAATAAAACCAAGAGCAGCTGTGCTGTGTCACAACTTCCTGTTATTATACTTACAATCATAATTTTGAATCTTTTAGAATACTTTAGGGTTTATTTACAATTGTTGAATGGTGCTAAAACTGTGCAGCTTGCATGGCAAGAAATCCAAAAAAAAAAAAAAAAAAAAAATGTTGATGCTTGATCTGGTCCTGCTGAATCCCCAATGTTTCCTGAAAACTATATATATTTAAAAAAAAAACATTATTGGATGAAAATGTTGATTTGTTTTTTCTAAAGATGTTGTTATGTTGTACTGTCGATTGCCGTGCTGTATGATTTGTTCGTGTTCATGTTCTGGCTGCATGATTTCCATGTTTTGTTTTGTGAATATTGTTCCTCCACTGCAGCCATGATACAATGTAAAAGGGTAAAAGTGATGTGAGTTTATTCTAATTACAGCACGGGTGAGTTTTTGTTTGGGGTCATCCGTCAGGGTCAGGAATTTGCAACAGCACCCCATGGATTATTGTAAGGAACCTGTTTCTCATTAAGGCCTCCAAAAGTGTTAGAAAGTTATTCTTAGATTAGAGCAAAAACTAAGTCCATGGACACATTCTTTTAGCCATATAAAGTTTGTGTTTTTTAAACATTTTAATTTGGCAGTGCATGTTAAACTATAAAATTATATTCATAATCTGTGACTTTTACATTATAACATTTGACTGTAACATCTGATCACAGAACAAAATATTAAAGAAACAAACATAGACATACACTAATATTTTAGAATGTGGAATAAGAAGAAAATAAATGTCCCGTTCATTTCAATAAACCTTTTAACCAATAATATGAATGAATCCTTACAAGAATATACAAATCTAGAAATTGATTCTGATTGCTTTACTTTTGCGGCATGCCTGCACCAACACACATTAGCTCTCATCCAACACTTTCCATCAAAATACCATCTTTTTGTTTATTATTTTATTTTATGCATGATATTATAAACAAGTCAAGCTAATAATGTTGACCAATTGAACATTTTCTTAAAAGAGCAGGGAAGGATGTCATTTGTGTTGTGACTTCATTGTGTTTGCTATTAAATGTATTATTGAGGCATTAATCACCATTTAAAGCTGTATGCTGTTAATATAAATGAATCCCCATTTAAAGTAAAGGCATGCAGCTCTTTCTTGTGCGAGCATCTGGCTTATTTAAATTTGGCCTGCCAAAGAAAACAGTTGTTTATAAATGTTTTCCTCCCTCTGCTTAGACCTCCTTTAAATAAAAATTATAACTGCAATGAATTCATGTATTAAGAGAAAATAGGGAGAATGGTATTTGAAGCCCAATGGTAAAGACTTGTTGCTAAGGTGGTTGTTGATCTCACTGTAGATACAGAGTGAAGCAACTATTATCTCTAGATCAAATCATTGTGCTTTAAAGACTTTTGACTCATGGGGTATAGAGTTCCCTACATCCATCACCTGGAACCGGTGCAAAAGCGTCATTGTCAGATCTGACCATCCGTAACTGACATTGAGTTCATTGTTTAAGGGTCAGATGCTCGCTGCACAGTGGCCTAAAGGTACATTCCTAACTCCAGAGTAGTGTTTGAAACACAAACCCTCTTTGTGCTAGGTGGACCCACTGATCCTCAGTCCTAAGCATCAGCAAATGCCCCCTTTTCACGATCGAGTGTGAACTTGTATGTTATCATTTTACACATAAGGAGTCCACCTTTTTTCATGGCTCATGGGTACATTTTATATCTGAACCCACTGTCGATGTTGCTGCTAGCCAATGTCTCTTTTTCTATTGTAATTGACGAGACACGGTGCAGTGAGCCAGGAACTATCATTTTCAAACACATTCCTTGCCTGGATCAAGCTGTAATAACATTCGCCCAAAAAGCATTTTCAACTTGCTGTGATATGTAAGAATTTATTTTATAAGATCTTGTCCAAAAGGACAAAAACTAATAAAATTAATTATGGCATGCATGGTAACAGCTTTGTATTATCAGCAAAGGCCAAATGTTAATTATATCTCTTGAAATAAATTAATTACAGCTGCAGGGACATCTGATAAAAGAAAACTGACTTTCCACAACGCAATTGTTACATTCCTTCATGAAAACCCTGTGTAGTTAGATTTAATGAGCATGGATGGAAACTCACACTTGAGTTGCAAAAAGATTGACTTGAGGGTTGACTTGAGATTTATAAACAACTGACTCTAAATTAGAAGTTACATTAGCCTACAGAAGTCTTTGTGTCTACAAGAAAACTTTCTCTTGTTTACCCTACTATATATATATATATACATATACATATATATATATATATATATATATATATATATATATATATATATATATATATATATATATATATATACAATTATATATATATATATATATATATATATATATATATATATATATATATATATATATATATATATATATATACATATATACATATATACATATATATATATATATATATACATATATATATATATACATATATATATGCTGTATACACTACTGTTTAGAAGTTTAGTCAGTAATTGTTTTATTTTTTTTATTTGTGTATTCAGCAAGCATGCATTAAGTTTATTAATAGTAACAGTAAATACATTTACAGTATCACAAAATATTATTATTTTAAATTAATATTTTTTTCTTTAAAATTCTGCTGTCATCACAAGAATACATTTATTTTTAATCTAATAAAATATATATTTTTAGTTTAATAAATAAATCATTGGAAAATCTTATTGAACAGATTACCTTAGACCCTATTTACTTTTATTTTTTATTTAGTTTAAAATAACTGAAAAGCATACATTGCTTGAAAAAGGCATTCAACATTTTGGATAGGCTACTACTTGCCTTTTTTGCCTAAAAATACTAGCCTAATTAAAACGTAAAAAATGCAACCCTGTTCAAGAAGATTGCTGGTTGTTTGTTCTTGAAAAGAAACGGCCGATTCTCGAGTTTCTGATCAAGTAGGCTATTCGTACATAGTGACATAATAATCTATGATGCTGCCCAAGAAAGTCTGAGAAACGACGGTATAGTTGGGCTTTCTAACCCACGTTCTGCTCTGAGGTAATCCAAATCTTTTGGAGAGAGACCATTCCTGACCCATCATGCCCCACCCCCATTCTCCCGCCCCTAACTTGACGTCGAGATTTGCAACAACAAACGGTCTGACCAATAGGAATCACTAAAACTTCCGCAGGAGTAGAATGGATAAAGCAAAACTAGCGGGTCAGAAAGGGGCCAGTGTGTGAATTTGAACGCCGTGTTATTATCTGTTCGCGTCCCGGTGCGTACTTAATGACGGACGACAAGCGCACACCCGTGAATATATCAGTTCAGGCGGGGAAGCGTGATGTTAGTAGCTCTCGAGCGCATTTGGATGTGAGCGAGAGGACGAGCTCGTGAGCTCCTCACTTCTGCCCACAAGAAAAACGAGGTGGAAGGAGGAATCACCGCACTGTCACACGGACACGAACCGCGAAGATGGAGTGAACGACCCGTTTGCTGGAAATAGCACTTCTCGTAATTCAGGCTTCATTTTAAGAACATGGATTACAGGAAAATGTCTTTATAGATTCACCGCAGTTGTGGAACAAACTTTTTCTTTTGGACGGACCTTGCGAACATGATCTGAGCTGGGGGATTTGTTTCCCTCTCTAGATGCAATGGAAATATGAAATATGCATGCTTAAAACAGACCTGACGCCAGCCAAACGATTACAGACTTCGATATGGCAACTTGTGCAGGTTTGGTTCGAGGCGCGCGCACATTCATTTGGCCCTTCGCTTGTGTGCTTGTGTGTTTTAGTTGTTTTTCCGTCGCCTCCTCCAACCACCACGGCCGTCGGCTGATCTGCTGGCAAGCTATACTGAACTGTCAGTCGGAGCAAGAGTGTCATTACGCTTATGACCAATATTTGCACGCCTGTGACTCGATCCTGAGCGGCCAGAGGAAGAAGTGTCCCAGTCACTGCATCTCGTCGCTGGTGCAACTCAACCTGACCAAGAGCGGCCCGGCGCTGGAGGACTGCAGCTGCGCCTCGGACCCCCGCTGCCGGGAGATCAAGCGAGCCATCGAGCCGTGCTTACCCAAAACCAGCAGCATGGGTTGCACCGAAGCCCGGCGCCAGTGCGAGAGGGACACCCAGTGCCGGAGCGCAATGGGCGATTATTTACACCACTGCGGGAAACTCTTCAGCGGCTCCAGCTGCTCGAACCCGTGCCGCAATGTCATCGCGTACATGCGCAAACTTCCCAAAGCTCAACTCCTGGATACTTGCGTCTGTGATGGCCAAGAGCGGACTATCTGCGAGTTTATCAAATATAGTATGAAAACGCTTTGCTTTGACTCTCCCCCAGTGGATGAAGAAGGCTCCAGTGGGTTGGACGATGATGAGCCCGATGATGAGTATTACCTAGACCCAGAGCCCACGATGAACACAGGTTCAGCTTTTGTGGCATGTTCTGTTTTGACTGTGGTGGCATCCATTTTGGCTCTAGTGCCGCTTCCTTGATCACTTTGAAGTCGAGTTAATGATCTGCTCCAACGGCTGTTCGGGAATAGTGCATTTGGTCATTTTTCTTCTGTTTTCCACTTCGTTTATGGCATGCTGTTTAAACATTTATTTCATAAAACAATCTAGTTTTTATTTTTATGTGTAGCAAGCAATCCAACAGTGACCATAATTTTCAACATTTATTTGGTATTCATTAGGTGCTTTTTTTAAGTTACCAGTGGCTTTCCCAGTAGTTGCTAGAATATATATCCCACTTTTTTCTAGCAAACTTACGTATCTCACTAGTCGCTGTTGCTTTTATTGATCAATTGTAGTGACACGTCAAGAGTAGCTACTTTTGTAGCCATAAAAATAAATAAAAAATTAAAGTACAAAAGTACTGAAAAACCAGTAGGCCAGTGTGTATATTCAGTTGAAAATCTGAATAGATTCTAATAAGTGTTTGAAAAGTTTGTGAACCACAGCTCCCCATAGAAATTAATGGCAAAAAATAAATAAACAAATAGACAATTTCATACCAGTGACAACTGATTAGTTACTTGACATTACTTTGATAGCTAAATTACAAGTAGGCTAACTAATGAATAAATACTAATTCATGAAGAATTCAGTGAATTGAAGAAAAGGTCATTGTTGGATTACTTGCTAGCAAATAAAAAACTACTAGTAACATAAAAAAAATAAATAGTTTGCTTTAAGGAATAAGTGTAAACATAGTATGACAATATTTTTCTCCAAAGAGTACAGGTTAAGCTTTGTGTGACATTGAGGTGCAGTTCTTATCCAGAAATTGTCACATTGTAAATGTGTTTTGATTCACTATGCAAATGAACAGTTACCGATTCGGCCCAGGTGAACAATGCCTTGTCTAGTGAAAGTTTTAATTATCAAGCTAAAACTCTGATTCTGAAGTTAAGAGCAGGGATACAAAATACTTTAGGTCAGTCGACTGCCTTAAACACCAACTTGCCTATTATAAGTGCTATTATGTAAAAGACAAATTTATTTCCTGAAAGATATAGAAAAAGTTTATTTTGTTACCTAAACATTTTAACAGCGAAAGTTGAAATTATAAAACTGTGCACTGCCAATGTAAAACTAGATTTTTTTAAAATATGTAAAGTATTTTTATAAAGTTGCAAATGACTTTGCATAAGTAACTTCTGTAAAAAAGTGTTTGGGATGCTGGAATGAATAAGGAGTAGACCTCTATGTTAGCTAGTAACGTTTGACACACCTTATGAAAGTCCCAGAGATTCAAGAGAGCAAACTTTATTTTTGTCGTAAAATAGCCGTCAAAACAAAGGGTGGTGATTCCAGCTTTAAAGGGAAGTTAAATGTTTGTTGTAATTATTTTTCTTTTAAGATATTGTACAGTGTACAGATTTCCAGAGAATCTTTTAATTGTTATCTAAGATGAACTATTTACTGTGTAGAAATGTCTAAATCCACTGTATGACTGCCTCAGTGATGTTCTTTTTATAGAAGGCATAAAGACTAAAGTACAAAAACTCAAACCGAGTATGTGCAGTTTTTTATGTTCCTTATATTTCATCGTGTCATTACGAAGTTTCACTGTATTGACCCCATGCACAGATTCCAGTGCTGAATTTAGAATATGCTAGCTACCACAGCAGAGCTTTTCAGGAACAGATTGCATATCGCACACAGGAGCTTGAAGCGCTGACACACGACTTAGCAAACACAAGTGTTTGCTGAAGGCATAAACTCTGATATTTGGATATCTTTAGAATGGGAACACAAAAGCGCGAGTGGCTTTTCCCTTGGGTGTCCGTGTTGCATCTGGGCCAAGACAGACAGAGGTTTATTTATTTTGCGATCACTGTGTTTGCTTACAGGCCTTTGTCTGCACGCCGCTACTGCAAGTATAAAGCCGGACTTTAACATAACAACACAAACTGCAAATTGATTATATTGTGACAAGTTCTATATTTGAGTGGATTGAACTTTTTAGATGCTAAAAATGGAAAGCCGGTAGAAATGAACTGTCAGAAGGGTGTGGACTGTGTAGGATAAGAGTAAACTTGAACGTTACTGATTTTGATGTTAATTTTTCCAAAAAGCAAGTTAATTTAATCTGCAGTGTGACTGGTGATCCTTGCTTTAACCAGCTTCATAAGAGAGACTAATGGTGAAAATATGTATCTGGGATAAGTTATACAGTACATTCATAATACCAGCAAACCCAAGTCGGTCTTGTAAATCCTGAACCCTAAATTTAAGTTAAATATTTCTTCAATTGGAAATTTGCAGCTTTTTTTAAATTATATATATATTTTTCCCTGTAACATATACGCATATATTTCTTTATACATTCTATATATTGCTGTTGCATGTATTTTCCTTTTATACATGAACAAGCTATACATAAACAAATTTGTGTCAAGTTCTCTGTAACACGTAATGGCTTGCTTGATGGTTAAACACCTTTTTTTTTTTTTACAAAGAAACAAATTTGATGTTTGTGGGTTTCCATCTGGGGCTTGTGGGTGCATATATGCATATTGTTGCCTCCATGTCATTTAATCATATAGGCATCTCTCTGTCTCAGCTCCATGCTGTTAAAACCCACCACTCTCATTCTCCCACTCTTGTCACCAGGGTCTTCAAATGGGGGTGATGGTTGCAAAATGTTTTATTAGAGTGGGGACAAGGGCCCTTCAGCCAGCTGAATGGAGGAGAAGTCGAGTGGCACTTTTGTCATGGTAATGCTAAGCACATAATAGTTCAACAGCACAATGCCCAGGCACTTCATTCCTCTAGAGCTCGCTGACACCTCTTCAGAGCCGAACCACAGGGTAGCATGTGGGAAAGATCCTCTGGCCCCCCGGTCCACATACTCTATGCAGTCCCCACTGCTGCCTATGTTCTTCATCATCTTTGGGGGGTAGTCGAAGACCACATTTTTTTCTCTCTTGCGCTCAGTTTCAGTCCATGCAATAGAGCCCAGCATGTGCAGTATATGAAATAATGAGAGTGCCGTCAGAATGGCCAATCGGATGAAAAAATTGAAATCAAGCATCTAAACTAGTCATGTCACTGTGGCCTCTTCAAGAAAAATATGGATTTTTTTTGTTGTTGCTGTAACTCTCCTGCAGTGGCATTGTGAATGAAGGAGACTACTGCCATGGAAGTGTATTTCCAAGTAATGCATTTGCATTTAATGCCTTTAATTCTCAATGTTTAATCTAGAGTGTACAGTTTGACAGTTAGAGTTTAAACGAGAAATCTGATTTTATTAAATGAAAAAGACAATACAAGAAATTAAGAGTTTCAAAAATCCACTTTAAATGTTTATTATTGTGGTAACACTTTAGTATGTGGACCAGTTCTCACTATAAACTAGTTGCTTATTAGCATGCCTATAAACGTCTTGGCTGTTATAAAGCACATATTCTGCATGACCATAGTCTACATCCCTAATCATACCTAAACTTTACAACTACCTTACTAGCCATTAATAAGCAGAAAATTAGGAGTTTATAGAGGCAAAAGTCATAGTTAAGGGTTTAACAGAAAGCATTGGACCTTAAAATAAAGTGTGACCATTATTGTTAATTATTTTTTAAATGTTGTTTTCAGTGTTCACATTCAGTGAAGGTTTTATTTGAACAAAATTCAAAACATTAATAGTTGCTTCATTACTAATTTAGATAATGCACCAATTGTCTTAAGACTGTACACTTCACTTGTTGTGTTTTCAATTACCTCTTGGCAAAAAAAAAAAATTAAAAATTGTTCCACATCCAAGAGGTACAGGAATACGACAGGAAACCTCACAGCAGGGCTTTCGAGTTATATTTCAGCAACGTTTTGCAACTATTCCTTAGCCCATAAAATTTCAATACTTTGTCGTAGTGCTCAAGCATATTTTCAACTGAAGGATTGTTATCAAACTCTTGAGAAATGATGTGATAAGTGATGTGACATATAGACATTTGGTATGGCTGAGCCTGGGCTGAGCATTGAAATGGAAAGCTCATTGCATAGGATTTAGACTAATCCTTTAAAGTTAGCACAAGGTATTTAATGATGAAGTTGCTGGCTGAGGCCCCTTGTAGTCTTATTCCTAAGTAACAGTTGCTTTCTAAATGATACGACGGAAGGTGTGAGCTGGTCTCTGGTGTTTAAACATCTTGTGTGTTTATTGGTTGTTCGATATGGATTTTTGACTATTCTTTCTTTTTTCCACCCACACTGCACATATGTTCCCTTTTGTACTTGAAGAAACTTCTCTTTTCTTTGTTCTTTGGTCTTTAGAGACAAATCATAGGTTTTTTTTTTTCCTTCAAGCTGCCACTTTGATTTCATCAGAGTTTTTGAGTTCACGGCTCTTTGAAATTAGTAAAAAGACCTATGTCCTGGCTCTCTCGAGGGGTCTGTTGCTTTTCCCTGGGTGCGAAAGCTCAGGATTAAGCCGGTCACAAAGAGATCATTACCTGAGAATTCACTAAGAGCATCTCCTAAATCTGCTCCCTGTATTTAGTGCAATAGAGCAAGCTTAATGTCCCGTTCTTATATTGTTGGAACACTGGAAATAACTCCTACCATTTTTGTTAGCGTTGTTGTAAACACTGACATGAGTATTGGTGAAAGTGAAGCATGTTTGTTCTTTCTCCGTGGCAATAACCAAAGACATTTTAAAATGGCATTGCCATAGTTCAGAGTTTCCCAAACTTTAGTTTGCAAACAAAAATTGCTGAAGTTGGTAATTAAATCTTAAAATATAAAAGTGAAATAAAATGTAATAAAAAAGGCACAAATTGATTATGACATATAGGCAATAAACCAAATAAAACTGACTATTATTTGACATTGGGGAAGCCTGAACATGCTAATCTGGTGTTATATTATAGAAATTTTAATTTAAAATCTCAGGGGGTATGTAAGGCTGACAAATAAATGTGAATTTCTGCCTTAGTTGGTCACCAGTATGTACAGAGAGCGTTCATCCCAAAATGACAACATTTACTCTCTCGTATGTTGTTCCAAATCTGTTGAACACAAAAGAAGATATTTTGAAGAATATTGGTAACCAAACAGTTGCTGACACTTCCGTAGTATGGAGAAAGAGAGAGAACATTTTATTTTTTCTCTTTTTCAAGAGAAAAAAAGAAATTCATACAGTTTTGGAACAATGTGAGGATGTTTAAATTAGGACAAATTATTTTGGGTGAAATATCGCTTTAAAGCTCATTGATGAACTATGATGTAGCATGATAACATTGTGTTGATTTTAACTGACTGTACTCCAGCAATGTAATAATACAAGATTGCAAGTAATTTCTATTAATTCACATGACATCTGTGTGAGCTGTTAAACTGACCAAAGTTCAATGTCCATATGTTACGGCTGAGCTCTAAAGAAGCTAGTTGTTTTTGTATTTTATCACTGTTCATTCTTACCGTGAAGTTTATTGAACAGCTATACAGGTTAATGAGAATAATGAAGTAATTCATGCATGCTGTAACAGTTAGCTCTAGTGGAACAGAGGGACTTCGATCACTCTTAAGGGAATAATGGCAAATGAAGGAGACGTTTGGCCGCTTGTTTTCACTCAGGAGGATAATGAGGTGATGGAGGGAGAGGTGTTTTTTACTAGAGCAGCCCACAGCCCATTTTTTGTACCAACAGCCATAAAATCCATCTGACAGGCAGCACAGGGGAGGGAAGCGTGCAGACGCAGGAGAGTAGAGAGAAAGGAATGCTGGGTAATGGTTCCAGGGAATGAAAAACAGCACTAAATCTGTAAAGAATTACAATCTTTGTGTATGAGAAACAACATTTTAAAAGCAGAAAACTGGCGCATGGGCCGCATTCTCTTGAGGATTCCTCTGTCATTTGTGGCATTCAGATAAATAAAACTGAATTATTTTGTTAAGTGATTTATTAAACAACTCAAAAGGGTGTTCGAATATGACAACATATCTTTCAGTTGGTTTTAGCAATTGCTTATGCTCTGTACAAAGCCTGTGTGTCTGACCCAGTATTCAAATGATCAGGCATAACATGGCCTGCTCTGAATTGCTGGCAGCAAGCAGCTGTTTCAGGCACACGATTACACCCGCAGAAGCAGGAGTCATCATCCAGCTTCTTCATCCGACCACAGGACAAATAAACTATCCCACAGACAAGCAAAACACAAGCGCATGTCGAACAAGGAAGGACACAGAGGCTGAGCGAATAAAGAGGAGGTAGGAAACCGAGGAAAAGAGGAGGTTTTCCACTTGAGCCCTGCAGACCTGTTGGTAAAGAAGGAGCGTGTGTGTGTGTGTGTGTGTGTGTGTGTGTGTGTATGTGTGTATGTGTGTGTGTTTGTGTTTTTCAACGAGAGGCCACTGACTTAACATTGACCAAGCGCACTGGGCCTTCTAACTTACAACTACACAATACCTCATTCTGTCCTGTCGTTGCCATTATGTCTATTTACAAACAGTGAATACTCCAGCTAAGACTCTCTCTCTCCTTGTGTCTACAGACTCTCTCATAAATATGAATAGGAGGAAAGTTTAAAAAATGAGCACCAAAGGGATCGATCGAGGTAGAAAGGGTGTCCGAAAGAAGAAGAAAACTTGCTGACACGGGGCATAACTTAATTTCCACGGTCACAGGGCAGCTGCGAGGAGCAGCCTGCTGTGGAGGGCCTTTTTTACTTCAATGGCTCCACTGACCCTGAAGAGCAGCTCAGTCTTCATCCCAGCTCCACTCCTATTAAAGGAAGTGACCAGAAGGATTTAAAAAAACAAGTCATCAGTGGCAGTTTCCTATTGATCATCCCTCTGCCTCAAGATGTGTTGGTATGTGCTTTTAGAGATTTAACCCCTAAGCAGATGAAAGTAAACAAGCAGCAGTACTGTTTAAGGAATGAAAGGGTCGACTGAACTGTGAATGAGATGGCAGTTCTGTGTTTAAATGTTTAGATTGTTTCAATTCATTTAGATGTGTGTATGAAGAATGAATAAGTAGTAAATAAGTATATTTTATTATTGTGTTATCACCTCACCCTAACTTTCCAGTTGTTTAAGTGTTATTAGTATTTTGAAGCAGAATATTGAATATTATAAAATTTTTAACTATTTATATATGATTTATAACTATTTGTAGATATAGTTACCATGCAGTGTGATATTTGTTTGTGTAAAGTGTAACTTACATGTCCAAAAGTTTCCACATATATCTTTTGGAGTGTACTATGTATGCTGCTTTCAAAATTTATTTTAAAATGGAATTTTCTAAATATATATCACATCACATCACATGCATCACATAATGCAAATGTGAATCACACCTGAGGGTGTCTGGAACATTCCATCACTCATCTGTACTTTTCAAACCAGACAGTTTAGACTGCACCCTGCAGTTAGATTACAGACTAACTTACCTATAACTCTGGATAACAGCTTTGATAAACATGTTAACCTATTAATTCTCACATTCCCAAAATAAATGCCAATACCTCTGAACATATAATCTTCTTAGAATAGGTTTTTTGGTATCAAATGTTTTTTTTTTTTTTGTCAGTTTAGCTTTGAAATGTGACAATTATGACCTAAGCCTATATATATATATATATATATATATATATATATATATATATATAAACAGTGAGTAACACACTGAATTAAACATGAAATTATCAAGTAAAACATGCATAATACGTACTAGAATAATTGTTTTATTTATAACTTGGAAAAATCATTCTTTACAGTGTACGCTGGAAGTCTAACCCAGAGCTGTGGTTTTCGGTATGGTAGTAGTCAGTTTCAAATGAGTATTTGTTTCATTGAGAAACAGTTCTTAAGCTCCCTACATGTTGCGTTAACTTCCCAGGAAACCTACAAACTTTGTTTTAAAGCAACCGATTATGCTTTATTGCCAGATGTCTCAAACAGCCTACATAAAGTCAAGAGCGCACTCGGCAGCGGTCACCATGAATTACAAAACAGAACGACATCAAATGATTAACTAAGTGCAATATCAATCAAAGACAATAAAATGGAGAACACAAACAGGGAGAGGGAATGAGTAAAGAAAAGCTTGAATAGAATACATAATGAAGCCCTAGCAAGGGAGTTGTTAAGAGTTAATAGTCTCTCAGAAACTGAATGGGGGCTGGGGGTTTCACTCTATTAAGTCGACCCCCAGGGCCATGGGCCAAATTGCACCCAGTTGTTTTCCTGAAAGAATTCATCCTTCACACATTCATTTCCCCCATTATGTTGTCTCTTTTCATGGCAAAGGCCATGCCAGAGTACCCATGGTTTGGGTTAGTGACTTGGTACAATCTGAGAGAGTGTTTACGTGAGAGAGTGCACAGAGAGGTTATAAATATGTTAAAATGGTGTGCAGATTTAAGTGGCTTTGTATAGCAAGCACAAACAGGCTCTCGGTATAATGAATTCAGTTGGAATTGAGTTATTTTAATTATTTTAACGCAAAAAACAGTAGATTTAAACCTAAAGACATTTCAATAGAAGTCCATGATTTTAAATCCACAAAAAGCAATGAACAACAACAGCAAAATCAAGATTATCTATAATCTGATTATTTTATTACCTGCTTATTTAACGAGTTAGCTATTTATAAAAAAATATATAGATATATTCAGTACAGTACAGTACAGTAAGGCTACATTTAGGTTCCTATAGTGGACAGAAAAGGAAGTTAAAGATCAAGCAGCTGGAAAAAAGGAAGATATAATTTCTTTGGGTGCTGTGGACAATGAAAATCACCAGAAACCCAACGCTGACATGAGAAGAGCGATACCTATAGCTCTGGGACCAGCTGCCTTCAATCAGACCTGCTTCCAATAGGCAACAACTGCAGCAGAGAGAATCAAATATTCCCTCCATCCTTCCTCACGGACACATATATGGACCCTGTCACTGTTTTTTCACCCTCCCTTTCTCCCTCCTGTCAAGGCAGGAGCCAAAATAACAGCCTATTTGTGCTCTCTCACTACATCCCCTCAGGACAAGACTGATTGGGAAAGAAAATGTTTGGACTCTAGTCCCCATTTTTCTTTCATAATCACTTTCCTTGATAAACCTGCTCCAGCTGGCTCTTTCCCAGGCAAAGTGCTAACTGCAACCTTTCTGTTTGTGTCCCAAAAAAAGTTTTGGAAAATGTCGGTGACTTCATCCTGCATTTTCGATACAAGCCTGGAGTAACGATGACAAACTGAATCCTGTTTATCAGTATAATGCCATGTTCAGTGCAACACTGTTGATGTGTGAACTGAGCCTAGATCTGGTTTTTATTTGCCTCACAGTTACAAACCAAGTCATTTGTTAACACATTTCTGTGGTTGGAGGTGAGTAAGTGAATCATTGGAATGTACTGATATACTTTAGCAATGTGTTTTCACTTTGATGAGACTAATTCGTTAAATATGAAACCTAACTGCGTATTGCCTCCTGTTTTGGTTGACACCTGAACATATGTAAGTGGTATTTAGACAATAATGCTGGTTGCCAATTTTTGTAAACAGAAAAGGACGATGACCCAGTGTGTCGCTACTACTGACAGACAGTCGAAAAAGACACAGTATCTGCTGCTGAGAAAAGTTAGCTCATCTGCGTGGGAGTTTTTTTTAATTGCATAAAAAAAGATCAACATTGTGTTCATTTTGCACAATAATGGTTACAAATTTACTCTCTGCCTTCTCTCTGCCTGATGTTGCAATAATATTAATTTGAATAATTTTGGCCATGATAATCGTCCAGTGAATATCTTGACAGACCTAATTTGTTAGACTCAGTAAAACAGAAGTGTGTTCTTTCAACTTCTTGTTTTTTTTGTCTGTTGTCTTACAGCCCTATCGACTTGACGAAGAGAATACTCTTGTACTTTGGAGCCTAACAAAAACAGAGGAAACAACAGCTGTTGCTTTCACAGGAACCTTTTTCATGGCCCTGCTCTGCCAAAGAGCATCGAAAGTTAAAAGGGCTTGGTAACCAAGGAGACAACCCTCACCCCTCCTCCCATCCCCCATACACCCACGCTGTCTCTCTCTTTGGAAGAGTATTGGTTTACAGCCCATATTGGGCTATGAGAGAGCAGATCTTTGGCCTGGATCCTTCAGCCTTCATTATGGCACCTTGATGAAGGACGAAGAAGGAATCCGACACAATTATTCCTACTCTGACCTCGCTCTCTCAACACACTTGATGAGCGAGTGGGGGAAAATGAGGAATTTTAATCAGAGATTCTTGACATCCTGCTTAGGGCTCTGTTGCATCTGGGCCACGGTTTTGAGCCAGGTGTGTGTCTTGTGTTCCTGGAAATCTTCCAGTGCCAATGCTGCTTTATTAGATTGAGTCAAATTACAGCAGGTTAACTCAATATGAAGAAGTGCAAGCCCAATGTGATGAATACTCTTCCGAAGGAGAGAAAAAAGAAAAATAATTTTACCTTAGTCCATTTACCAGACAAATAGGTCAGCATTCAGCATGCCTGGTTCTATCCCTTAGAGGCTTTCAGGCCTTAATTTTTGGAGGGGCATAAACTGTTTTAGTTTTAAAAGTGAGAGTAAAGTACCAAGAGAACTTGGAAGCACTTTTCTAAATTTAAAACATGCATCACATTCTTTGGCTTTCTTTCAAGAGAGAAACTTGTGTGATTTCATGACTTTCTTTCAAAGATTTATGAATCAGTCAGAATAAATGACTACTTAAATTCAGAATCAATAGTGCACCATTCCACAAACTGATGATTTTACTGATGCACAGCACACTTGAAAGTACATTTTTTGGTGGATGTTGATTGTGCTCATGGCACAAGATATGCCCAAAAACTAGATTTTAATTACATTTTTAATATCATCCAGTTCACTGATGGGACATATTTGTTGTAATACTCATGGATGTGATGTCTGTCTAAGTTCGATTTATTATTCACAAAGTTTTCCTTTCATCTTTGGAAGGAATTAAAGACCATGAGATCCTACAAATCTTTCTCAACAATTACTTCTTGCCAAAGGCATGAAAGTAATATTACATTGGGGAACTAATTACAGTGTAATTAAGTTTTCATTTGGCAATTAGTAGTCTGCAAATCATTTTTAATTTACATGTATTCCTGGCTTTCCTTGTTTGGTTGTGGGACAAACCACAGCGCATATTCAGATGGCATGTTGTCATTTTACTGCTGACAAATGTCTGGGCAGATGATGGCATATCCAAGACAGATCTCAGTAATCCTTGCCATGTCATTCCAACCCATTTTCTTCAGTGTTCTCTTCTTTAGAGCTGTGATCCAAACATACGGCCTCTCACACCACTTTCTTTAATCCATTAGCAATCTTTGGAAAATAATATTTGCATTTTCTGTGAAAAAGTCATTTGTGCTCAATTGTCAAACGTCTAAATGCCTTCAGCTGCCTTCAGTCCATTTTCTTTCATCTCCCAAGGCACAACAATAGATTTAGTTGGAGGCACCTTGTGCTATGAATTACTGACTGTCAATTCTTTCGAACGTCTTAATAACCTGCCGCCTCTCAAGGTGCACTGCTTTTGTTATGTTATGGACCAAAGAGCGAGCAAGGACCTGCTAAAACTGTGAAATGCACCCACAATTCCTCAGTGATTCAAAAAGACGTATTAAATGAGATATAATATTGAAATTATATGTTGATGTACAATCTGAATTCCTTTCTGCTATTTAAATTAGTATCATCTAGTTTTACTTTCAAACAAGCATCCACAGCAGAGAACAATGTTTTTAGAACAGAAAGCAAAGGCCTTTTTCTTTTTAAAGGCTCAGAGTAGCTTTTCAGGCTGATGCTGAGCCCTCTCAACTCTAATGTGCTTATCCAAACAAGGCGCCAATGAACAGGTTAAAGGGTCAAATTTGTTCACATTTGCCTTTTGTCCTTTTATTTCAGCGCTCTTTCTAGAGCACCTGTTTCCACCCCTCCTTTTGGTTTTCCTAATTTTTGTTTATTTTAGGACGTATCCGTTTGCTCCAGGCATTTCACAGCTCGAGCTTTAAGATGGCCAATGAGATCTGTGAGATGCTTAACCCTTCTGCCCTGAGCCATTGGATAGGAAACAGTTGTGCAGAGCACCAAAACAGCTCACCCCTTAAACAAACTGTTTAGAAAGCAATGACATACTACTTAAAGGGACAGTTCACACAAAAATGAGAGTTCTGACTTCATTTACTCACCCTCACATTGTTCCAAATTACGTTTTCTAAAGTAAACCACAAAAGAAAATGCACCAATGTTGTTTTGGATGTCTCCACCAATAGTCTACTATCGGCTGATAGTGTGAAGTGAATGTATTTTGTCTTTACATGTATTTATGCTTTCCCTTGGACAATGTTGATCACCAGGGGTTTATATTTTCATTTTTTTAGTGAGTCAAGTAGAGTCCAGTGAAGGAACAGTAACTAAGGAACATGTAGAAGTCAAACCCAAGCTAAATATCACAACCTGGGTGATTTATGCAGCTTCCAGTTCTCTCGGTGTGCATTGTCACTTAGACCTCCATCAAAAGCCCCATGCTGAGAATTTCCCTTTTGGTCCTCGCTTTCACACCTTCACAGTAGGTCATCCCTCCATCTCTCTTTTCATCTCTCTGTGTCCATACGGAGAGCGCAATCCAAACTCCCCCTCAACCTCGACATGGAGTCTGTGTTAGCACATCCAGCTGAGAGAAAAGTCAACAGTACTTTAATAGTTTTCATGACGAAGTCTGAAGAGGAACTGGGTGTGTGGGAATGTAAGGGGGTTTTGTAACTTTGCCAAGCTTTTTAAATAAAAGTTCTAATTGTGCATGTTATGTTTCAGGTACAGTATGTGCATTGTTTTAGCCTACAGCTTCACAGGATAATACTCCATTAGCTTGGAAAATTCAAAGACAAAATCATGTCAATACAAGCACAAGGAGCAAGTCAACCAAGCCAAACACTTTGACAGCTATTAAAGCCTCATACATCTAAATATGCTAAACCCTTAAATGCCTGAATGCTGTTTAAACTCATTGTAAACAGTAAGTCAATGACACCCTATTTAGCCTGAATCCTTTAAAATCCCCACATCACTTTATTCTCTGATCACAATAATCCCATCTAATGCACCGCAAAGGCAATATTGTCAGCAAATTTGTCAGAGATGATAGAGGGGAAGATCTTCAGTGAATAATGGCTTGAATTTTTGTCTTTTTATTATACAAATACATTGTATGTTTAGAAGACATGTAATATACAGCAAACAAGTCAAATGTATTTTATGTATTTTAATAAAGTAAAAAAAATACTATAAGAAGTAGTCATTACGTTAATATAGGCAAGTTCAATTATTGATTAATGTTGAGCTGTATGCAATATTGTGACACACCATGTTGTGATGTACATTTGAGTAAAGCAGATTGTCAAAAAAAAAAAAAAGGAATCATGGAATTTGGTTCTATCAATCATGATAGAAGCAGATGTCAGTGGCAGGATTGCAGTTAGTTGTCAAGACTGTCATTAAACCAGAATATAAAGGGATGGTACTTTGATTAAAAATGTGAATTAAAAAAAAAAACCATATACATTGGATATGGTGAATTTTGGAACTTGGAACTGGAGTACTGAGAGACAATATGCATGCAGTTTAATTACAGAGTGATTGTTTACTTATGTGGCAAGCTAAGGAATTAATACATTTGGTTAAAAATGAAAAAATTTTGTTAGGTATCAAAAACCAATTTCATATTTTGCTTTGTGCTTCATATCAAGATGTTTTAAAACTGCATAAAGCTTGTAAGTAAACCAGTATTTCACCAGCTGTCAAACGTGATTTTAATGATAGAATTTTGAGATTATGAATAAAACTGAATGGCACATGTCATTACCTTCTCTTTGCTAAATGTAATTACTTCATTGACCTGACAAGCATTAAGACACCATTCACAAATGAAAGTGTTAACGTAATGTTTCAGTAACTATACTAAACCAACTTTCACACTTTACAACAGTTGTACGGTTAACACAGACCGACTCTCGACCACATGTTTGAGTAATCGGGTAGCCACAGCCTGTGAGCACCGTGGGCTGGGTTTATTATTGTTAACATTGAGTGGCTTAAGGAGCTCTCCCTCTGTTTGTGTCTGCGGCGGCCTCTGCCAGCTGTGCGGACATATGGAGGAGAGTGTAAAAGAGCATTTTCACTGTAAACTCTGCTCTCTATTAAAGACTGTCAGTCTTTAATGTCAAGTGCCAGTGTCAGAAATAGATTTTTATTTATTTTTAAAAAAAAGTGATTTATTTATTTACATTTTTTACACTTACTAAGGCATTTTCTTTTCTCTCTTCATATTTTCGACATACACAGCTATCGTGCCTGCACTAAACCTATAGATAAACCATGATGAAATATATTAAATATCAGGGTCACACCTTATTTCAAGGTCCAATTCATATTAACAAACCATTAACTATGACTTTTGCCTCAATAAACTCCAAATTTGATGCTTATTAATATGTAGTTGTTAAAGGTACAGTTTGTAGGACCTGCCATGAGAGGGCGCACTACCAAAACAATAACAATCGCATGGTTTGATGACACTAAGGAGGAGTGTGGAATGATGGGATTTGTTGTCTCCTACCCAACCGCTGACAAAAATTCAATCAGACGGAAAGATAAATCATGGATTTAACGGATGAGGTCAAGTTTTTTATAAATGTTGTGTTTGATGTCATAATTTTCAAACGCGAGTTCAACGATTTGCGCATGTAGATTACGTACAAAGGCAATGCAAAGACGCAGTCAGACTATGGATCAGACACTCCTCGCGCGGGTCTAGAGACGCGATGCCCTGCGTCACCTGTCGAGTAAAACACAAGCGAGAGCGACATCTCTTTCTAGTTGAAGTTTGTCGCGAAGCTCTCTCCATCTAGAAAATGCAACACCGATATCAATCCTCACTCTTTGTCTCCTCTTGTCCCAAACTCTTCTTGGTCTGGGCCCGGTTTCCCGATAACGCTCACTCTTAGCATGTCAAGAAGACCTCGAAAGATATATCTTACAAGTTGTTTATGTTTTTAAGTGTGTTCCCCGAAGTGTCCCTTAGGAAGCTTCTACCACGCTGCCTCTTACGTCCGACATAACAAGAGCGCTGTCCAAAGTGAAGGTGCTGAATTAGTTGGCATCGATTGCTCATGAATCGATTTTCCACTTCACGCGAAGGTGCAATACATTGTTAAGAAAGACAACACGTTCTATGCAAATGAAAGATTCCTCAAATTATTATAGTAACATTTATTTTAACATATTTTAAGTTATCAGTAGAATATAGGCTATAAATTTAATTATCAAATGGTCAGTAATATGTTCACACGATATGTTGTGACGGATAGACAAACCGGGTATCCCTCGCTAATCATCCACCCTCCTTATCCCGTTGTGCCACTACTTGACATGGGTTTAATGACTTATAAAAATTATATAATACACTTTTATATTAATGGTAAGGTACTTTACAATCTGAATTGATTGGCAAGCAGCTGCAGTTACTTCTGTTTAATGCGGTATTGATTGCAATTGGTTTATGTTTTAAATACAAAGCAACCTATCTACAATGAACAGAGAGAGAGAGAGAGAGTTAGATACAGAATACGATGGGGAAGCAACGTAAAAAGGTCACCAAGCCTCTCATCAGAGGATGTTGAGGTTTTGCTGGACATTGCCACCAGGTCGGAGATCACACCCCTGTGGTCCACTATAACCTGCACGTTTATGGCCGTGCTCCCTTTTGCGATAAGTAGCCTACGCCTGATCAATCACTAATGAATTGGCGATATGGATGAGTGTGCCATCCACCAGGATGTAATAATCCCTGGCATGACACAAAAGGGCGTTGGTGACAGTGTGGACGCACCTCCACACCGAGGTCTTGATTAGGCCGTAGCCCTCTCCCACGACCTCGATGAATCTCTCCGTAGCAAAAAAAAAAAAAAAAAACGTAGCGCTGGGCTTCAGGGCTTAAAGCAAAATTCCGCTGCATTAGGCTGGCAAGCGCAGGTCTGAGAAGCTCCAGCAGCTCCATAATGAGTTGTCTTGGGAGGCGATTTTTTTTTTTTAATATAGCCACGTCAGGCAAAATGTCAGAAGGGCATTTGTCGAATAAAAAAATTGACATGGACTAAACGGCTCCGCGTCCGGCTCCGTCTTTGATTCAATACAAGGACATCAGGATCGCTGCTATGGTCGCATACTGGACACAACCATGATTACCCATTTTTAGATTTTAGCCATTTAGAGCCAAATTGTTTGCCAAATTTTAATTATCAAAAAATTGATTGCCAATTCACTTTAATTACATTACGAAAAAGCCTAGGCTAATTACCACCATATTAGTTCTGATACCACATAAAATCAACTTCATAAATAGGCCTGTATCCATTGCGAACATAATTTATTATGAGTCTTAAAAAATAACATAAAATCATTGTTGAGCCACAACATTGTCAACATACCATAGTTTGACTTGTACTTCACTGCGCTGATTTCTGAAGATTGCTGTACAGTAGCGTCTTGAGCTCAAACAATGCTAAGAGATAGGTTAAGGAATAGGTTAAGAACTACTTAGCGATAAGAACGTTTTGGGGAACCGGACCCTGTTTGGTTGGCCCGTATGCTTATGTTTACGGGAGTTGGCCTTGTCGATGGAACCAGCAGCAGATGGTAAACAGTAATTATGTTCCATAAATAAGTAACACAATCCACCATTAAACGTGCAAGAAGAAGTAAATAAGGAACTGGTTGAAGTAAGCTAGTGGTTTGCTGGACGCTAGACACTTCTTCCGCATCTGTCCACAACACTGTTGTCATGTGGTTTCTACATCAGTAAAGGCGGTAA
Organism: Carassius auratus; assembly: GCF_003368295.1. Lineage (NCBI taxonomy): Eukaryota > Metazoa > Chordata > Actinopteri > Cypriniformes > Cyprinidae > Carassius > Carassius auratus. The sequence continues at coordinate 11,139,374 of NC_039272.1, read as the reverse complement.
CAAAGGTTAACTAACGTCATTGACAGGCGACTGCACTGCCCCGTGTCACTGTTTAGAATGGGAATTTTCTCATGATTTACAAGTAGTTGAAAACATAAGAGATATTGTTAGTAATCAGCTGGACAACATATATAACACTAGCCTAGTGGTTTTTAGATATTTTACTGCAAACATCTTACAAATTGTACCTTTAAATTTAGGTATTGGGTTGGATTAGGGATGTAGAATATGATCATGCAGAATATGTGCTTTAAACAGGCAATACATTACATTAATAATAGGCATCATCTAATAAGTATCTAATTAATAGTGAGAACTGGTCCTTACACTAAAGTGTTACTAATGTTAGCAAACAGATAATTAAAAACAAATCAATTATTTACATTTTTTTTTCCCCGGGTGGTTTTGTTGTTTGATTATAATTAAAATTACATTTTTCATTTTCTCACATTTTTTGACATTTCCCTTACAGTCCCAGTTAATTACTGTCACTTTTGTGTTTAAGTGGTTTACATTTTTCATCTGTTTCTATAATTTGGGATTTATAAGTAAAAATCTCATGTATTGTCATTACGTTTCGATAGTTTGTTTTAAAGTACTGAATGTTCTTGTTGGAAGAGCTTGTGCTGTTAGTTGGCTTGGAGTTCCCTTACTAGCTATCTGCCAAGATGACATTTTGGTTTGACCCACAGCTTAAACCTCTCCGAGTGCACATAAAAGGCACACATCTTCTTCTGAAAGGTCTTGAACACCATCCAAGACAAAACATCGGCCGTCTCAGAATGATATAGAATAACAGTGACAAAAGACTTTCTTTTTTTGACCTTCTTTAGTTTTTTGGTGGTTGTCCATTCATTGTTTATTCAGAGTCTAAAACTAGATTCATGCAGAGTCATGCATAACAATTTAACCTCAAAGTAAACTGTATGCTGAATCTACTTTGGGCATTTAAATTATGATTGCTAAAATATGTTTAAGTTAAGAGTTTCTGTAGGCCCTTGGAAATACCATTTGATTGTAGATTTAACTTCTGGTATCAGTTGAAGTGAAAGTTAACGTACACATTTTGTATTCCTGTTTTTAAATCTCACATGTTATAAACTGTATATATATGTATACATATGTATACAGTTTAAAACAGTTTATAACATATATATAATAAGCTATTAATCAAACCATTAACAATGACTTTTGCCACAGTAAACTCCTAATTTGTTGTTTATTAACAGTATTGGGTAGGATTAGGATTAGGATGTAGGTCATGTGCTTAATAAGTATGTATATGTCCTTTATAAGTACTAATAAACAGCCAATATGTTAATAAAAGGCTTGCTAATAAGCAACTTAATAGTGAGAATTGGTCCCTATACTAAGTGTTAGCAAAATATTACTATCTATATTTGTATTGCTATTTCAAGTGCTATTTCAATAAAATTTCAAGTAAGGATGAGTGTTGATGACTATGCCACTAATACTTTATACAGCAATAACAGATGATGCCAGCACAGTTTCATTTATAGGACACATCTATAAACGCACAATGTCTATCGGAGTACCAAAATCTTTCAATCAAATCATGCATCATGCAATTTTTCAGTAGGCGGATATACAGTAATTTTTTAAATCACAGTAAGTTTATGTTGGCTACCCAAACAGACAGGAAGATCTTCAGTGGAGACAGGTCCAGAACCACAAGGCTGTTTACTTTGGGTTTGCCGCTCATTGTTTTAGTTGCTTATCCCTGTTAATATCATTACCACAGCTGAACATCAGGAAAGATCTGATTAGAAAAGACAAAAAGAGATTGAAAAAGAGCAGAGAAAAAATGAGAAATAGCTGCTCAGAACAGTTGCATTGTAGTCGTTTATCTTCAGAGAGGATCTGACAAGATACTAGCAAATATAGGAGACCTCAGGCCAGGCAATAAGCGCCAAACAGGAAGCTGAACAAACAGGAAGCATGTCTCAGCCAATGTCTGATTGGATAACAGTGTTCAAAGTGTTTGTCTTTAGGGCATTCTAGAGGAATAGCCAAGTCATTGTGCACCACAGGGGCTCCAGAGAAAACATGTTTGCCAAGATTGCTGACTTTAGCCTTTAGCCCACGGTGCTGTGCTGTTCCAGGGAAGATTTACACACCCATTTAGCCGGCTGCAACCCCAATCAAGTTTAGGGAAGAAGGCAGGCCCTGTGTTTATGGACATTCCTGTCCTTTGCAGACCACTAAAGCTTTTTGGCTGTGGCTTTTGGTTGTATCATTCCGTCTGCATGTGTGATTTTCAACCCAAAACGTTTTGGCCAATAAATCTTAATCAGCATCCTGTCATTTCTGTCTTGTCCAGTTGAATTATTATCAAAGAGAAAAATGATAAAATATGCATTAAACATTATTAAAAAAAAGACTTTTTGTTATTATTCTTAATTATCACGATTATTTTTTATATTATTTGTTTATTATTAGTGAGTTTACTTTTTATGGTTTCTTATCGTCTGATAATATACTAAAGTTTAAGTAAAAGATCTCTTCCCCTTCTCTCTCTCTCTTTCTCTCTCTCTGATATCACTGTCCACAGTTATTTATGCGGCTTTTCTCTGGTGATCTCTATCAGTACGGTGTTATCTGACTAACTTTAAGAAAGTGTATATTTGGAACCAAATGTTTATTTGGAGCTGAATGTGACGTTTATAGCTAGGATAAGGCTCATTTAGTGGCAAACCATTGCAGAGTTTGCTTGCCGCCATTGTCCTTCTCTGACACATTCACTCACACTGCTTACACTTTCATGCCAATGAGATCCAGAGATAAGAAGATGGTTGTTGTGACTTGTATGTTGACTTCTCAGGGGCAAAGATGCATAGCATTCCTGAAGCATTCAATGGACATCACAAAACATGATATTATGCATACACAATTATTTAAAAATCATATGGAAAACAAATGGATGGTTCATTATGGTTATACAAATACATTTGCTTTATGTGTGTGTGTGTGTGTGTGTGTACATGTATGATACACACACACACACACACACATATATAAATATACATATATATACATATATAAATCACACATATATGTGTATATATTTAAGAAATATATGTAATATAAACCATATTTATATATGTATTTACATATATACATGAAAATATTTCTTAACCTCTTGAGACCCTGCAGCCTCATATGAGGCCATTATATTTTTGTGAATTTCTCTGAAACTGTTCATGCCACAGTTTTAGGTCTGGATGTCCTGTAAAGAGCACATTCAGGGCTTTTCAGAGATACCAAATGATTGGATGTTTCACATGACCACTCCCTCTCCTTGGTCATCAAAATGTCTGAAATTAATTTAGTGACACTCTTATGGAAATATGATAATATTTTGTAGTTATCATTTAAATCTGTCTAGTTTTTTTTTATTATGTGTCATAAATCAACATCTCAAGAAAATGTTATGGGGTTTCAAATCAAAATATGACTTTCTGTTACTAAACAGGACATTGATTTCATACATGTCCTCACATGAGGACACTAAAAGCATGTTTATCACGCATTTTTGGAGACATAACAAATGAATAGAGAAAGAAATTATATTTCAATACTCTATTAAATATTATATATTATTATGAAAATCAATTATTACTCCAATTATTACACTTCTTATTTCATTACATGTTGCCCCAAAAAACACATTAATATGCAAATAGATTTAGTTTATAGATACATTGTATATAATGAGAAAACCCATTAACGGTCATTTTACACACATTTTGCAGAAAGAAAATGGTATATTGAATCATTCTGTTATACCATAGTTGAGAATCATCTTTATACAAAGTTTGGTTAAAAAAAAAAAAAAAAAAAAAATCTTGAACATTAAAAATGTATTGGTGAATTAAAAAAATCAATTGTTTTTGCCTATGCATTTTCATTCATGTCTTTTTTTTTTTTTTTTTTTAGAAATTGAGTCCTGATGACATAACATAACTTATGAATGAAATGCATGAATGCAGAGCACAAGGCTGCACTGGGAAATCCTGTGTGCGATGCATGACATGCAATGTGCATCTGTGCTTGCAAAGTGAATGAAACTGCTTTGCAGCATTTCACATTATGATAGACCCACTCTCCTCACATGAGGACATCTTTTTCTGCGAAAACTACTTCCTGTACAAAAACAAATTTAGGTATTATACTTATTAGGTCCTACACATCCCAAATAGCAAGAACAATTATAAAATGCACAACAGGCAATCTCTCGGGTCTCAGGAGGTTTTAAACAGGCCTATATATACATATACACAAACTTTTATTATGGATGCGATTAATCGATTTGACAGCCCTAATATATAGTATATATATATATATATATATATATATATATATATATATATATATATATATATATATATATATATATATATATATATATATATATATACATATGTATGTATATGTATATGTATATATGTATGTAGAAAATAATTATTTCAATATTAATATCAAGAGAGAAAATATGTGAAAGACTATTTAACAGTTTTAGGTCCAAAAGCAACACTAAAATTAAAGAAATTTAAGAATTTAAGAAATTAAATGAGAAATTTGCAACTGGCCGAGACTATGTAGTTCATCTTCACAACTGTTGCAAGCTTCTTTTTAGCTAAGCAGGTCAATAAAAACATTTGAACTCAAGCCTTATGAAGCAAGGCATTTATTTTATTTGTTCAATTTCCTCTCTCCTACTTGAATGTGTAACTCTATTTTCAATTTCCGTTACACATTCCAGAGCAGGAGACTCTTCTCATATACAGTCTTGGCGGAGGACCAGGGATCACTGAGAGCAGACGCTGGACTTTTATTAATGTTTGGGAAAAAGACAAGGAGAAGGACAGTCATATGTGGAACAATGTACAGCAATGACTGAGTGTGCTGTAATGTTCTGTGAGGGTGAAAGATGACTCCTTTCCCAGAAACTGGAATGTGTGTCTTTATCATTTACATTTTGGTATGGATTAAAAGGCTACTAAGGTCAGATCTTATTTTAACATTTCACTATTATTGAGAAAGATATATGGCATTTCCAAGCAGAAACCCTCTGAAATACATAATCATGTCTAATTTTTCTTTAACAGTGTGATTGAAACCACAACCTTTCATTTCCATTCATTCCCCAAGGCATACAACACCTACAACATATAACAGAGTATGAGAGGCAGATAACTAGTGAGTGTGTTTTTGCCATATCATATTTAAACTAAATATGATATGGTAAGCATTCATATGTCCACATGCCTGTGTCTGCTGTTTAATTTGCTGAAAAACAGAGCAGCAGAAATTGCATGTGACGACCTGTTGATTTGTTTTGCTGTGCAACAGAGAAGGTTGCTACGGCTGATATTACTCAGCAATTTGTTCACATTCGCCAAAGAGGAGTCAAATCATCTCAGACTGCATGCCTGAGATTGCGCCAAAACTCTGGGATAGAGAGTGTGCTTGGATGAAAAGAATATATAAGAGAATGGGAATGGAAAGACATGCAGAGGAAAGCATGAGGGGAAAGAGAAAAAGTGAGAGGACTGAGAGCAGAGCAAGGGAAGGGCTGTCCCGCTCCACTCCTCTCATTTTTATGACCAGAAAACCACAGTAAACAAACAGAGACTCACATAAACCATTCAGCTAGTAGCATCTCTGCTGTGCCAAACCAGCGGTTTAAAGCAGCCATGCCAAACAATTCACATGCATAGGAGCAGTTATTTAAGCACACTGGAAACTAGTTCAGTCTTCTATAGTAACTGCTCCTGCATTTCAAACTTTCTCTTTGTTTCATATTCATCCTCAGTTTATTAAAATAAAGAAATTCTTCTTTCTCAATATAAAACTCTTAACACCATTCTCCATACCAACTTTCAGTTTAGGTAGCATTATACAATGCTTGCAATTGTAAAATTTCTTTACAAAACATTGACAGCTGTCTATGTTACATTGCCCATGATTGCATGAGAGCACACAATTATTCCTTAGTTAAGCTGCATCTTATTGTTCTCATCTGGAATATATATATCAGTATGGAATTAATGTAGAAATGTTGCAGATTACCATCATATTTACTTTTATATTATGTTATATGGGTTTTGAACCTAAGTTTAAGAGTTTTGAAAAAAGTATGTAAATGATTGATCTATAGGTGCATAGAGTTTTTGGTTGCTTTTGTGACAAAAAAATAATTTAATTTGAAAAAGGCAGTCATCAAATGACAAAGAAATGGAAAATGATCCACAATTTAGCTCACATTGACAGCTATTGTGCTCACTGTGTGGAGAGGTTTGAAAAAGTGACCTGCAAAAACCAGAGGAAAACTAGTTTTGTTTTTTCTTCTTAAAAGGGTAATGAACTGAGAAAACAACATTCCCTTGATTTTTTGACAAAAAGCTGTCTAAAAACAGCTTATATTAAAGGCAGTCTGCCGAAACATCAGCTTTTGGAATGTTCTACTGTATGATGTAATAGTGTGGATAGACATCACCTCCGCAGAGAAGATCATTGCCTGCTTTGACATCATTGCCTATTTAGTCCCGCCCACTGATTTGCACATTTAGTGTTTATAAGAGAGGCCAATGTGCAGGTCTTCACAGAAACCAGACGATAAAGATGTTGCTGTTTGCCTTGATGTTGTCTGCCTTGTCTTCTTTCTGGTGCAAACATTAGGAAATAGTTAATGAACTTTAACTACATCAGTATGAACTTGGTCCTTTGTTCACTTCATTTTACACAAATTCATTTACAAACAAGGCACAATTTGACAAGGGATTTTAAAAACAACTGAAATTAAAAGACATTGCTGTGCCGACTGTATTAGAGTCAACAGTAATGTTGCAATGCAAGTTTGAGTAATAGTTTTCATTATGTGGTCAGTATTGCTTTATCTCTTCTTACAGATCATTTGATATGTAGTGAGTTATTTGTTCATCTTTGAGGAATGCACACTGTTAAATGTACACACTGTCAATTATATCAGTGGGTTTTTACTTCAGAGTCTACAATCCACCACACCTATTTAAACAGAGCATTCTGATCGGAGGGTTGAAAAATAAATAGAAAAATATCTTTTTACTTATAAATTATGTTTTTGATGTTAAAATCTTGATAACATTATAAGTGAATCTCAGAATAATACAAAATAAAAAACAAAGGCAGCTTATGACCAGTTAAATCAACAGTATTAAAACACAGTGAGACAAAACAGTTATTGATCTTAATTTGATTTCTGCCTTATCTAACCTATATATTATCTATATCATTTATAGATCAAATAAAATAATGAATTAAAACTGAACAAGGAACTAGAAAAATCATAAAAATGTAAAATAAATGTGAACTCTTATATTTCAAACAGATGTGCCTTTCTTATAGTGTGAAATCCAAAAGATGTAAAAGCTTATTTTTTTCATACAATGAAAGTGGATGGGGACCAAGAATGGGCACTTTTGTGTTCCACAGAAGAAAGGGTTATGGGTATAGAACCACATGAGGAAATGATGATGGATTTTGTTTTTTTGGATGAGCTACCTTTTATTGTTTAAATGTTTGAGCAGTGTATCATCATCTTTGACAGCAGCTCAATAGCATGAGTTTTGTACAAAAATTCACTGACCTACAGAATGACCTCAAAATGTCATCCTATGTGAGTGAATAATAAGCTCAATTTCCTGAGATCTTTAATGCATCCAAGATGTCTGAGGTACTGAAATATCAAATTGTATTACCATGAACAAAGCAATACAAAACACAGGCCTAAAAGTTTTGTAGAAAGAAAAGATTTCCAATTTATTTTTTTATTTTTTTTGGAAGTCAAAGTGCTAATATTTAGTCATTCAGGAACAATTTTAGGTGTTCCTCTGTATATGTATGTGATGATCATGTGAGAAAGTCCCTCTCCTCCAGTCATTTTCATAACTGTGTCCATATGGCTGGACTTTGGACTTCAAACAGATCTTGACACATCTCAAAACTTCAGTGTCTCACCCAGGGAAGGCAAAGGAGAACAGGACAATACATAAAGAAAAGCATGTGTATGCAAACATTCTAACCAGCCACATCTTTCAGGGCACTGCGCCAGGCATCACTACTTCCTGAACCAATCCTGAATAATGTTATCATCAACACATTTCCAGATGTTGTAATTCATCATTTCATTAAGAGGCCCGCCGTTTCTTGATATTTAAACAAAACTACTAAAACTGAATGTAATGCTATTAACCTAACAATTCATATTTTTCAGTATATTCTTGTTTTGTGGGAGTGAGTTGGTATAGAGGTGATTTCTTGTAGATACTTATACTTCTTCCTGGCCTCTTATAATCTAGATAGAACATTAATTGAATGGCTTATAGAGGATGGATAGATGGACTGATGGACAGATGAATGGAAGAACAGACACAGAAGGACACATAGACAGATAGATGGACAGATAGACAGGCAGAGAGACAGATGGAAGGAGGGACAGATGGACAGAATGAAACATAGATAGATGGATATATGGACAGATGGATGGAAAAAAAGGGGGAAGAGAGAGATGATCAAACAGATGGGTGGAAGGACAGGTGGAAAAACTTAAGCACAAATAGACAGATGTACAGAAGGACAGTCAGATGGCTAGATGGACAGATAGACAGGCAAAATGACAGATGGACAAACAGGTGGATGAAAGTACAGATCGATGGATGGAATCACAGATAGACAGATATATGGACATATAGACAGACAGGCGGATGGACAGATGTATAGATGGACTGACAGACAGGCAGAGGGACAGAAGGACAAACAGATGTACAGAAGGACAGACTGACAGATGGAAGCACAGATAGACATGGATATATGGACAGATGTATAGAAGGAAAGACAGATGGATAGATGGACAGATAGAGAGGTGGACAAATAGATGGATGGACAGACAGATGACGGAAGTACAGATGCACAGAGTGAGACATATCTATTCACATATTCTATTCACAGAACCCAGAAATGCAATGTGATATTAGAAAGAACATCTTGCTATCTCCAACAAAGCATTTTTGAGGCCCTGCCAAAATATGACCCATTACCTCAACTATCTGAACCCGTGGTCCTAAAGGAGGATCACATGGAGGAAACATACTCACAGACACACACAGATGAACACACTCCCAGCAGTGTTTGTTTTGTGAAAATCCTCTTGGCATGTAGAGTGAGATGGAACGGATCGGTCTCATGGTTGCTGAGTTGTGTGTGTGTGTGTGTGTGAGTGTGTATGTGTGGAATGTATAAGGGTAAAGAAGATAATGATCTTCGCTCATGTCTCACTCATGGCCTCCAAAGGGATGAGGGCAAATAATTTTTTACGAAAAAGGAAAAAAAAAATCCATTGTTTCGTAATGTACTTACATGGGTCATACAGTATATCTGTTGATTTTTCACATCTTAAATGTTTTCAGCTGTTTTAGTCCAATTAAAATCCTTCTTACAGTTGACTGCACGCCTCCATCCAATCAATAGCAGAGTGACAAACCTGTGTGTGTGTGTGTGTGTGTGTTTGTGTGTGTGTGATGCTAGCTGAGATATTAACCTTAGAATGACAAAATATGTTTGTTTTTTTAAATGTGCAAAACATTTTCCCCCACAAAGTGGACTTTCATGGGAAAAAATGACCGAATTATTGTTTACATTGTTGTTAGAAATTTTTGAAAAATGAGAGTTTGAAGTGGTAGTTTTAAGATCTTTTTTTTTTTTTTTTTTTCTAAAAGTCTTCATAAGAAACACTCTCTTATATGTATTCTTATCCAATGGCATTTTATGTCCGTATAAAGTAAGCTCTCCTCTTTTCTGATCTATTTATAAGGGTCAAAATGAAACCAAATATGTGCTCTGCTACACAAGGTAGCATTTCTGCTTCAGTCTTGTAATTATATACACAACTTGTAATGTACTCATATAAAAAGTTTTTCTTTTATATATATATAAATATAGGTCATAGCTTCTCTATATATTTACTTTTTAGATCTACTATCTCTTTACCTTTACCCTATCTGCCTTAAGGCTCAGTTGAGTCCAGTGGACTAACTCTCATCTGGTTTCTATTTTCCCTGCATTGTCTAATGAAACCTGACCGTTTTTAAAAGATCTAGAGTTATGGGCCCATCGATAAATACCATATTCTCCCTTTGAAGTTGCCTGGGCTTTGGAAAGTGGTAAGATGTCATGTGTTAAAATTACGACCTGATTCCTCAAAACTAATCTACTCTGCTTGACATGACCAGGTTTTAGTGCATGTGTGCTTTATTTATCTTGACAACTGGCAGGCTAGGCCTTTTTCAGGTTTGCTCAAGTGTCAAGTCCTTTTTGCATCTTGCTTAATTTTTTTTTCCTATTACCCCTAAGGAACACCAAGGGAAAAAACTCAGGGGAAAATAAGGGAGAAAATATGATGCATGTCTATGCAGCTAGATGACTGTTGTTGAGTCATTTATTGGTGCCATTAAAGTGGAGTCCTTCTTTCCTGAGGGTAAGCCTTCCCTTCACATTTACAAGCTCCTGTTGCTTTTATTCTAGACTCAATGCAATTTAACCTTAATGTATATCAGATGTTTTGCTACAGGTATGAGTGACTCAATTCATTGGTCACTGATTCATACATGCTTTCGCTGATTGTGCTCATTTTTGCATTTTTTAATGCACAGCTGTACTGAAGAAGAAGAGTTTACAAATAAATTAAAATTGTATTTCTAAAGTCAAGAACACAGCTTTCTGACAGTTGTATTAAAGTTCTGTTATTCCTTGGTTATAGTTTTTGATAATGAATGATAGTAGCCATGCAATATCAAGTTTGAGAAATGCCAACATTTCTATTGCAGCTCAAGTGTTAAGTGGAGTATGTAAAGTTAAAAGTGAAGAGATGAGCAGATATGTGCATAAATCCATTAGGCCGTGATGTAAACTTGTTCTACTCTACTCTCTTGGCAGATGAGTGGCAATGCAAAGAGGCTGCTGGCCACAGTAAGTCTGGGTTTGTTTACATAATCCACTTACTGGTCTACTCTACAGTAAAAACTGTGTAATGGACCTCTAAACCTTCTGTGGTTTACATTACAAACATTGAAAAAAAAAAGAAAGAAAGAAAGTTTGGTAACACTTTCCACCAATTTCCACTATCAACTGTTGCTTATTAGCATGCCTATTATTAATATATTGGCTTTACATAAAGCACATATTCTACATGCCTAATCTCTACCCAAAGCCTAAACATAAAAACTACCTTACTAACTATTAATAAGCAACACATTAGGAGTTTATTGATGCAAAAGACATAGTTAATTGCTTGTTGATAGCAAGAATTTTACCTTTCTTTAACTAAAGTTTTACTACAAATGTGACATGTTTGAAATATTATTTTAATAGTCAACAACTGAAATATATGTACCTATTTTGAATACATTTTAAATTGTACACTTTATATATTAATTTACTTTATATATCTATACACAAATGCATAATGACCTCGAGGCAATGTTATTTTTTTTATTTTTTTCTATCAAAGGCATATATATGTACAGTAGGCTATATATGTTAATAATGATCAGAATACTTTTAACTTATAAATTATGTAATTTCTGTCAGGAGCATTGGAACATCCTGAATGAATGATTGATTTTATTCAAGAACATTGGCTATAAAAATACACTTTTGACAGGGCAAAAGATGTCACGGCTGAAGCTCACCTGTTGAAAGAAGAAGCACAAATTCTGTAAGTGGATGATATGATCAATTTCTGTTTCTTTGTGTTGGATCCCTTCTTCTTGGTGAAGTGAGAATGAATTTGTTGTTTGGTACTTTGTTACTTCAAGCCAAATGTGTTTAGGGTTGAGTCTACACCTCACTGTACAGGGTTAAATGTAAATATATCGGCGATCCAAATGTTCTCTCCAGGCTACTCAAATGCATGCAATGCGAATTTGTGCATTGAAAAAAAGTGTAACTTTGTGATCCATGTAATGTAAATGTAATGCAGAGCAGACGGTGATATTGCTCTGTGGGACTATTCCCACCATTGACTCTCTTCATGAGGTGTACTGACACAGAACAAGCACTCTCACAAAAACACACTCCCTAATCCCCACACAGCAAGAAAAGGGAAGTGTTAAGGCGCTGGCTGCGGCTTCCATTACGAGAGAGTGGATTTCACAATCAAAGCTCTCTATTGTTCTTTAGGATTGAGACTGAGCCACGTTAAGATGTCTAATACTGTATGCACTGAGGTTTTTCATTCCCAAACACTCACTTTCAGCCAAATCACCTTTTCACCCTGTGTATAACAACGTAACAACCTTATGGTGACTCCGTGGTTGCAGACATATCACTGCTGTGGGGATCTGTTGAACAATGTATGTCTCAAACCTCTGAAAGGAAGAATGATATAGGATGACAGAAAAGACTCAAGGATTTGAGGGATGATCTATCATTTTGTACGTGTGCCATGCTGCGGAGGCTTGTGAGGAGTAATTTAAGCAGATAGAGTTCTGGGAAGCCAGCACGCAGCTGACTGAAATGGAATCTGGAGTACAGGAGTGTTGCTGAGCAGCGGCGTGGAGATGGAGTTACTCATGACTCCGAGTGGTGTTAGTTTTCTGCAGTGCCAGCTGGCCCGCCGTGCATCAGGTAGGACTTAGGTTACACTGTTCGACTGCAATCACTGCTTGAGGTTGTTGGTTTTGTTCAGACATATTTTTCAGGGTACGCTGCATCTCTTGGGCCTGGTGAACTTGGAAAGGCAGAAGACTGTCTTGAAATAGCCGAAAGAGTCACATGGCTGGCAGAAACTCAAAATGCTAGAAAAGATGATTTGTTTTTCCTTCTGGCTTGGTTGAGTCTCCTCTTGATCATTAAAAAAAGCACAAACTTTGTTTCTACATGCTTATAATTGACTAATGCATACTGTCCGGTAACTATCCTTCATAAAGATGTCATGCAAGTTCCGTTTAGCATTTAAACAAATACAGGCTTCGCGTTATTTACGTTCATTCGTTCTTTCTTCTTTTTCTAAGGTGTATTATTGCATTTTACAGTTCGATATACAGATTTTAAATCGATATAGATACAGTTTATAAAATATTTTTATTAAAACATTCTTTTTATTTATTTATTTATAAAAATAAAAAAAGGAATAATCTCTGTTACTGCAAGGCACTTACAATGCAAGGAAATGAGACCCATCTGAAAACAGTATAGCCATACTGTTAGTATGATAGTATAGCCACAGTATATGATTTCAGTGTAAAAAAAATGCTTAATAATCATAATTTCATCGCCATGATGACAACATATCAACTAAACTCCTATACAACAACTGTAAATATTTGAATATCTGCATTCAAATCCTTAAAAAAAAAACAGAATATTTCTTGTTAACTCAAAGTTTAGATGGTGGTAGTAGAATTATAAGTATCAGATCAAATAAGAAAATGATGAACTAGCAGATAAAGAAAAGTAATGTGAGAACATACAAATGTGGAAAGTAAAAAGAGAAAGTTGTGAGAATATTTATGAAATGTATTAAGTACATACCAACGCGTGTGTCCCTTCTGAGCGGTGCATGCGCAAAGCCGAAATCATATGTCAACCACCCAGAGCTGCTTTCATGTACAATGAGCGCAAGCTAAAGCGATTATTATGTTTTGAATATGGAATATTTTTCATACAAAAACGCATCTATTCACTAGAGGAGGACTTTGTTCACCCCCCAGAGCTGTGTGAAACACTTTTTTTATGGATGGGCGCTTTTTATTTCATGTCTTTTGGATTGAAGCAATGAAACACCCACTGACTGCAATGATAGAGCTTGAAAGATCAAATACATTTTTTTATATAACTATAATTGAATTCATTTGAAATAAGAAAGTCATATACACCTAGGATGCCTCGGGGGGTGAGTAAAATGCAGCCTAATTTTCATCTTTCATTGAAATAATCCTTTAACTGGTTTAATTGCAGATAGGTGACAATTCAGCTATATCCAAGAAAAAACGAGACAGTATTTTGCTGCCCATCTTGACTTGTGGACTGGCATATAGGGGATTCTATTGTTATGGAGGCCCCTCCTCAAAGCCTGAGGCCCTAGGCATTCGCCTGCTCTGCATATAGGTTGTCTGTATGCTATTCTTGAATTTATTTAATAAAAAGCTGGTTTTACTATGAAGTACTGTGCATACAAAAACAGCATGGCTTGTGCACTCCCATTTAAATCATTAAATATGCATCTGAATAAAAATTTTCAAGGAAGTTTTGAGCTTTAAAACTCATAAGGTTGTTTTTATAGTATAATAACCTCTTACATGTCAAAACATCAAGGCTTTCTCAATTCATGACTGCTTTACAAATTATTAAAACATTAGTTATGCATTGTTCATGAAATTTCTGTTCTGAAACAGTTTATTTAGACCTTTTATTTATTTAAATGTTACTTCTTACTAATTGTTTCAGAATGTTCAGATAATGTTCTAAAGTAGCATTCCCATAATGCTTGCAAAATGATAAAACACTCCCCTAATGTTATCTCCAATGTGTGCACAACCAAATAAGAGGTATAAAAATGGATGTTCCAAATGTTCAGAGAACTTTCAGGAATAATATTTTCATAACTTAATGAGAACATTAGTAAAATTTTCTTGAAACACACGTTTGTTATCTGGGTATTGGGTGTTCGTCTTAAAAGGGCTTATGTTTTATCATAGTCACTCAGACATTCCCATGAATATCATTGTGAAATGAATGAATTACCTGTTCCTATTGTCTTCTTCACTGGGCTTCTCAAGCTCTTTGCAGAATGAGTGAAAGCAGCCATCAAGCTGCCTAATTAGAGGGTATAGCCAGTTGTCTCAAAGGGCTCAAACCCAACTATGAACTAAAGTGACTGTATCACCATCTGAGGCAAGGCTGCCTCTGAGGAATGGCCCATCTGTTAAAGACAGTGGCCTGAGGGCATGGCTGAAAGAAGAAGCTTTGAAAAGACATGGATCGATGGCTTCATCTCAGAATGGCAGAGAGTCACATAGAGACCCCGCATGACACTATCCCACCTTTATACGAGTAAAGGTTAATGCTGGGCCATATGTCACCATGATATGGGTCACAGTGCTGACTGATGTCCAAATGGATTATGTTTGTGCACATTCTTTGTTGTGGCAACTCAGAGAATTTTAACATTTCAGAACTAATAATAATTGCTTTTTACAAATCAAGTCTTTTTATAAAGTTAAATGATACTTCTATTCATGTCCAAGCATGATGATAAATGCTATGAAAAACATTTGCTTGCAAAATCATAACTTTCCTTTATGGTAAATTAAGCTTTCCAGCATATGCAGTTTTACTACATTTTATATCTGCTGGCTCTGGAACACAGGGAACTCTCTTAATAGGGCCCGAGCATACACATTATATATGCTGTAGAGAAAAAAAAAAGCTCTTTGATTTAAACTGGAAGCAGATGCGAGTCGACGCCTTCCTGTATAAGGTGAAGTATATGTATTAAATGAAAATAAGTTGGCACCATTTTTGGTGAGAGTGACATGATTAAAATTTGAGGCAATAAATGCCAAACCTTAACTTAAAAAACCAATCATTATACATGAAACTCAACAAATGCAACACCCTCTTTCTTTCAAAAATAGTACCAAATTAGCACTGAATCTAACAGTACTTGTTAATAACTTTAGCGTGCTTGGATGGGTTGATCTCACCAATTGGCAGAAGACAGGCGATTAATGGAGACAGGTTGCGTACTCAATTACGAGAAATGCATTTGTGAAGCAAACTGCCAGTGACTCTAATCTGAGGAATTCTGACTCCCTCCCAGGGTCAGTAATTGGGTCTGTCTGTCTGTCTTTTTTTTTTTTTTTTTCTCTCTCTCTCTCTCTCTCTTCTATCTGCCCCTCCAGCAGGCCTGGACATGTACTGAAGCTCTTTGAAATGCATCCTCCTTCAGGCCAGCCAAAAACATGCTTTCTCAGAAACCAAATGCTCTTTCTCACCCTCAGAATCATTTGGGAATTTAAAGATCTGCACAATACAAGCTGAATCTCAGTTTTTGTTGCTATTCGCTTAATGGCTGTTAATGCTCTTGCGTCTTCTGCTCAAAGCCTCTGCAATAAGAATAAATAATTATGTGAGTATAAATACTAACCTCATTACACATTGCATTCATTAGTTCGGATTCTAGTGATAATAGATATTTAGAATACTGGCGTATTTATAATCTAAACTGAATGTCTGGAGATTTTGAACACTGCTTGATATGAGATCATAGTTTTTTTTTTTTTCCGATCATGGCAGATCTGAGTCATTCTGATATCTCCTTTCCACTTCAATTAAGGTTGCCATTGACATCAGAAATAGCTGGGACGCTAAGCAGTTTCAACCCCATAGGAACAAAAACAAAGACACCAAACCCATAAATGCCACAACATGACTTAACAAGCGAGACAAGAACCTTGAGAATGCAGTTTAGCTGAAGGGTACAACTGAAGAAATGAATATCTACTAAGTATGTTGATCAGTGATTTGTTTTGTCAAAGCCACACTTACCTACACACACTTACCTAATAGTTAATTAGCCTCAAATTAGATACTCCTTATAGTGTCTAAACACATACAACCGCATGTATTTATCACTCGGTTTTGCTATATTGTGAGCTTTTTGGCTGACATATGTGTTAAAGGGGGAATTTTGTGCAGTTTGATTTAGCATTTCTACAGGAAACATACAGGACATTAATGGCGATTTTCCCAGCAGCTGCATTGGAAGCTAAAACAATCCAGCATGAGTTTTCTGTGACTTGTGGGAGCCATGCTGCGCTCACAATTTTTCCCAACAGCCCCCTCCATCACTGCCACCAATTCCTAATCCCCTCAAAGTTCCCAGCCAAAGAAGAGGGAAGAAGGGGAGGAGTCAGTGAGAACGTCAAAGCTCCCGTGTTAACCAGCTTACTGCAATTAAAATTTATTTAAGGCTTTCAGGGAATCCTTTCACTATTGAATAAATCAGGGCTGATATGACATGGTTCAGGTGGAAGTGGTGTTTTCAGCGCAGGGCTCGTCTCCCTGTAATTATCCAGTTCCACCTTCAGCGCTCTGGGCTGCAGAGGAACGCCCCTCTCTTGAGCGAGCACTGGAAACTTCAACCCCCCCACTGTCCCGCGGCCTTGGCTGTGCTTATAATCATGTTGTTAAAAGAAATGTCAGTACAGACCAGTGGTTTTAAGGGGAAGTGAACGGCAGATACCTCACTCTCTCATCTGGCAAGACGCCACTGCAAAGTGGTTTAGGGGTGCTAAATAGTTTGTTAATATGTTTAATTAGAGGTACGTTTCCATATCATTATCAAAAAGAATTTAGACTGGATGGCTTTTTTATATAAATTTTTTTATATATAAATGCAATTTTCCCTGCATGAAGCATTTTATTTTTATTGCATTTTTTGTGCATTTTTATTCCAAATATACTTAAATATAATAATATATTGTAAAAACAATAGTATTGCCCTTGCGTAAAATTTGTAAAATGCAGTGCATTTTTCTAGTCCAAGGTTATCTTCAAATTCGTTCTGCCAACACAAAAAAGTTCTAAAACATGCTGTAATATTATTTCAAAAGTGTAAAATTGCACAAAATTGCACAAATGTTAAAGCTAGACATGTTAGACTAGCTCACAGTCTGTGATTTTTTTATATTTGATTTATTAACATCACTTCGGTGAAGGTAATGGAGTTGCACTACTAGAAATATGTTGTAATTCCATGGCTTCATCCAGCAAAACAAAGGAACTGTTTCTCTCCATACACCCACTTCTGTGACTACACAGGTCTGTCTGAAGACTTCACAGTCTATATATTAAACTGTCAAAACTCAACCGTTTGCGACAAGCTCTGGTATGAGTCATGGCTCTTCGCAGCTGTGAGAAAATAAAAACTTTTTCCTTCTTGCGCCGTCCACGTAACCTCTGGACAGAGAAGATGAAGTCATATTCGTGGACCAAATATGTCAACTTACCAATTCAGCTCAGAGTCATACCTCATTTTGTCAGTAACACCCATTATGTTTCCAGATGTGACAGCATAATTTGTCCATCAATCTAAGACTGCTGAGTCTGGTGATGGTTTTACTCAATTAAAGTCAAACTAGTGACTTTAAATATATGAAAACTAACTTTCATACAAGTTTTTTTTTATTATTATTATTATTATTTTTTTTTTTTATTTCCATACCTAGTATTCTCTTATTGCATTTCAGCATTTTTATAGGCTCCCCTGTAAATCTGATTAGTGTAGTATAGTTTATGTAATCCAAGTGTAGTTTTACTAACACTTTACCCAATAGACATTTCTTAACCTTTAGTTTAGGTGTGTAAAAGTGAAGCTTAACATAATCATCACCACAAAGCAAATAAGATTGTTGCAAATGCTGGGTCTTTCACATCTCTCAGCAGCAGGCTTGTCCAAGGACTGAAACAGTGCAGAGAGACAACTTCTGTTAAGACTGGCAAAGCACCTAAATAAACCACGATGACAAGACTAAGAGCTGCACAAACAAAGGATTAGGTGAAAGATGAAAGGAAAGGAAAACGGTTAGTCTTTTCTCTTGGATGAAATGTGTGCTACTGTACTGTTTGCAGTCAAGGGATGTAGCGACAAAAAGGTCATACACTTTGTGGCTGAAATGTGAATACATGTTATGTTGATAATCATCAAGCAGTGGGCCACAGTGGGCTAGATTTTTCTCACACACTCTTTTTTTGTGTGTGTGCTATATCAATAAATTGACATAGCATAGTATAGTTGATATGAACAGATATAAATACATCTCACAGTACTATACATTTCTATTAAAACAGGAAAGACTACTCACACCATATTCTAGATTAAATAATTAGTGAGTTATTTGCTATTTCTTAGCATTTTGCAAAGTAGAAACTGCTTGCTCTTTCTCTGCAAAGAAAAAATTGTTTTATTAAAATAGAATTGGGAAGAGCTGTTAAATACCAGAAGAGATTCCTGAACAATTGGAAATGGAAGAGGAGGTGGCTGATGGGCCTTCAGTTCACTCCTGAAAGAATATAAATAAAAATACAAAATAATAAAGATTTGTTTTGTATTTTAATATATATTTATACATAATTTATTTCTGCAAAAGCTAAGCTGTATTTACAGCAGCCATTACTCCAGTATTCAGAGTTAAATGATACTTCAGAAATCATTGTTATATAGGGGTTTGCTGCTTAGAAAACATTTCTTATTATTATGTTTAATGCAGTTTTTCAGGACTCATTTGAAATATTTGTAGAATAAATATTTTAAACATTAATATCTGTACACTTTAATGTGTTCTTGTTGAAAAGAAACTATTCCGTCAACGGTTCTTTAAAGAACCATCTCTTCCTTACCTTTTTATAATCTAAAGAACCTTATTTTGCTGCAAAGAACAATTCTATGTGAAACATAAAGGATGTTCACATGTTAAAGATTCTTTATGAAACCATTTAGACTAAAAAATATTATTCTATGGCATTGTGAATTACTTTTTATTTTAAGAGTGCACACACAAACACACACAAACAAACAAACACACGTGCACACACACACACATAAAATCAACTTTTGAACAGTATTGAATGTAACTTTTTTTCTCTTGCTAAAGCCATTTTGGGTAACACTTTAGAATAAGGTTCCATTAGTTAATGTTAGTTTACTTTCGTTAACATGAACTAAGCAAGAACAATCCTTCTAAAGCATTTATAAGTCTTAGTTCATGTTAATTTCAACATTTACTAATGCATTATTTAAATCAAAAGTTGTGCTTGTTAACATTAGCTAATGCACTGTGAATTACCTTGAACTAACAATGAATAACTGTATTTTCATTAACTAACATTAACGAAGATGAATAAATACAGTAATAAATGTATTATTCATTGTTTGTTCATGTTAATTAATGCATTAACTAACATTAACTAATGGAACCTTATTCTAAAGTGTTACCCCATTTTGACAGACATGAACTGTTTACAAGCTGTGATTTGTGATGTCATCTGACAATCAACTGTTGGCATAATTTTTTTTTCCAGGAACTCATGTTGATATTTATCCAAACCTTACTGTAACACTTGAGCTGTGTGGTGCGCTCCAAACGAATGGCAGATTTCTTTAACCTCTGATTCTGAGACGTCTGTTGATACACTGACACACAAACAAAGCCGCACTTCACCCATGAAACCTGGAGCCTGACACGGCTTGTTGCTACTCAGCCGAGCCTGGCATCTTGCTTCAAGACCTGGCTTTAGGACCCCTGACGGCTGGCCGTGGCGTGCCCGCTGAGAAGTGTGACAGCGAGACCTGACAGCTCTGGGGCCGGACCCAGGGACAGTCTGTCACAGCGGCACAATGGAGCTCCGCTGGTGTAGCTCAGACATCAACAACACCCAGCTTCCTGCTGGCGGATTAGAAGGACCACGACTACAAAGAGGCATCTGACAAGAAAGCCTGTGTTAAATTGGGCATTAAATTTAACATTCGGTCACAGGGTCATAAGTATTCAACGGGAGATCATGAAAAACAGACATTAGTGTTAGAAAAAAAGAAAAAAAAAAGTTGAGTGAATTTTTCGAAGTGCTTAGAATGGGATAATGCACCCGGTACGAAACATTACAGCACTCAGGGTGCTTCTCAGTCCATAGAAATCCCATTATAACCCTCTCAAAAGAACTGCATGGTCCTAATGAAGCAAAAACCGAGGAATGCAGCATTCCCCAAAGGTTCTTGTTTATTCGAAGACAGATTACAAAATTAATTTGGCCTCTCGCCCGTATCACAGAAGTCTAATTAATCCAGGATTCAAGACAGACATATACTTGGACGCAGCACTCGCTGACGACGGGGATTGTAATCAGCTTGAAGCTTTCAAGAAGTAAAGACTGGAATCTCTTCAAAAGGCTCTCCAATGCATATTGGTCACACTGAATACGGACACTGTGCCTCATTAAAAAGAGACAGCAGGTGGGTAAAAGCTGCAAAACCTCTTAACCCAAAGAAGAAAAACTCCCCTAAAATTCAAAACTATTACCACACTTAAGGTTTCATCTGTGGTCACCCTGGTCAGCATTACGTGCTTTCACTGGCCACTTGCAGGAGAGCCCTGTTTTAGTTTCTTTCAAATCCTGCTCCGCAACCACAGTAGAATAACACCGCAGAACCCTGGCACAACACTCTTCATGTCCAGCGTACTGCTACAGTCATCACTGATCAGGGACTGTGTATGTGTTTAACCATTTTCACTGCCACTCAGTTTCAGATGCAGTAAAAGCAGTGAGATATTTTTACCATTTAAAACTCAATTTATAACTCTTTTCTATATAAAATGCTATTTATTTCTGTGTTGGCAAAACTGAATTTCAGCTTCATTACTCAAGTCTTCAGCATCACATGATCCTTCATAAAGCACCCTAATGTGCTGATTTGCAGCTTAAGAAACATATATTTCTTTCACAAAAAAAAAAATAAAAATCTATTTGATGCCAAGCTTTTATACCTTACTGTTTAATGTTACAAAAGCTTTCTATTCATCCATAATACTGAAGAAAAAGTACACAACTGTCTTCAAGATTAATAATACTATTGCATATTTCTTGAGCAGAAATAATCGTATTAGAACAAATTCTGAAGATTCATGTGACACTGAAGACTGGAGTAATGGCTGCTAAACAATTTGGCTTTTAAAATGATAATTTAAAGCATAATCAACTACAGTTACAGTAATAAATTGTAATGTTTCACAAAATTACAGTTTTTATTGAATATTTGGTAAAGAAAATTTTTGACTTATTTTAAATATATATATATATATATATATATATATATATATATATATATATATATATATATATATATATATATAAATGTAAAATATATTTCATTATAACCAAGTTATTTCATTTAATCGGTCAAAAACTTGTCAGGACAGAAATTAATAGACCTGTGAAACTTCTCCAGGATATGTTGTTTGGTAAATTATTATTACTGAATGCTTCATGTGTTATAGCATCACTTCAAGACATAAAACAGTTTGTCATGCGGCGCAACATGAAAAACTATGTTCTTGAAAAATAAAACGGTGCTCTTTGGAAACTGTTTGCTTGACACAAATGTATTATTTTTCTCATTTTCCAGCAGCTCAGTTCCTTTTGCCTGTGACATTTTCTGATATGTTGTCGTCCTTGAATGTGTTCATGTGTACAGAAGGAGGGAGAGTGTCTCATTTTCTCCTGGGGTGAGCACTGTTTGGATCAGTGTTTGTGTTTTCTCTATTTTCCCTCAAATGTTCAAACTGCCCTTCATCATCGCCCATACACAGCTTTTACTGTAAATATCATTAATGGACTATGACCTCAAACCATTTACAGACTGTAAAGCACACACATACTGTGTCTGTAACGGGCCAAATCCTGAGGTCGCCAAAGCAATGACCTAAGAGCCTGGTCATTAGCAATGAATTGAGTGAGTTTATTTATTTTTGTTTTTCAGACATGAGCACAAGAGTGGTATTGATGGTGTGAAGGGGTGGAGTGGTGTCACTGTAATGGAAGTTGAAGGGACTGCTGAATGCACGCAGATTCTCATTGAAATGCAGCTCACCGCTGGGCTTTGACAAGCTTTGACATGCATATAGGCAACATTCCTCCCATCAACTCACCAGCATGAAAAATACATGCAGAATTTTCTTTGGATGTGACATTAAAATAGCAATAACCTGCTGAGACTCAGTCACCAGATTTTTTTTTTTTGTTTGTTTGTTTGTTTGTTTTAGTCTTTTAGTTTTTTAGTGGTTGATGCATAAGAAAATATTCATATTCTGAAATTAGAGTAATGACATTTTTTTCGGTTTTATAATTAAATACTGAATCTATTATAACGTAATTAAAATTCAATTTTTTTTTTATTATAAGCTAATTCTAACCCACTACTTACACCACCCCTTAAAGAAAATGTAATTTTAACAGTAAAAAAAAAAAAAACTTGAAGTTTTTCAAATGAGGACATCCCCAAAGGGAGGTTTTTGAAGATTTTGTCATGTTTAGTACAAATTTGTCTCAAAATATGATTAAGTAGGTGCACACACACACACACACACACACACACACATATATATATATATATATATATACAAACACACACACACACACACACACACACATACATACATATTTTACTAGAACTATGAATATATCTGTATTAATGAAATAATACATTACTATTACATTTTCATATTTTAAAATTTATCATTTACAGTAGTAGTAATAACAGAGCATGTGTTTCATGAGATTTCTTGTGGTGAAGTTTGCTGGCTTTGGGCAATGTCTGTAATTCAGCAATGACAAGGTTTCATTCATAGTATCTTTGTCTGCACTTCACACATTACTAGAGGCAACTTCCGCTCTCTCTGAGGGCTTCATAATTTAAGGTTGTTTTAATCAGTTGTACTGCTTCCAGATCCCACACACTGTAAAAAGAGCAACTACAAATCATTTTAGGATGATGCATCTTGTGAAAAGGCAAGAACAGAGCAAGCTGCCTGTAAGGTAAATAATCGTGTGTGGCGGTGACAGTGTGTGTGTGCATGTGCGTGTGTGTGTGGTGAATCCCAGGTGTCATATGATAAATGTGTACTTAAATGTTCCAAGATGATTCTTAAATCCCCCAACAACTGACTAGAAAAACAGTTTACAATGAGGTCACCCTAGGCCAAAACAACAGCTCGAAGTTGTTTAAATGTTTCATACAATCAAACATGAGAGGAAATAAACATGTTGTAGTGTGGTTTATGCTTGTGAACTAGTTTTTAATATGTGCTCATAGTGAACAGTAAGCATATGCTGTAGCTCATGACAACCACAAAATATGTGCGTCAGTCACGGTGTCATCTTTAAGCAGTCATACATCCCCAGTATAATCTAAATTGATCTTTGAGAGAAGTGCTCTGACGAACAGCAGGGGGATTAGGAGTGCTTTCCAGGGACAGAAAGTGATTGTGTCAGGTCTGATTTCAGATATAGCATGACAGAACGTGGGATTCACCCTCTGAAATGGGGAAAACAGAGCTGAAGTGAGTGTAGGCCAAGCCACTATGTGGGGGGCCCACAGGGACGGTGAGGCCCATTTTTACTCTGCTTGTAGCCAGACAATACGGTAACTATGCAATACAATTCTTTTGCTTTTTTGGCTGTACTGTGTTCGTTCATTCAAGTAACAGAGGTTAAAGGGGTACTCCTTGTCCCCCCTTTTTATAAAATAAAAAAAAGCTAAACTTGAGGTTAAAGTTAGGCACATACTACAATGAAAGTAAAAAAGGACCGATTTAAAAATAGAAATGTTATGCTTAACATTTTATAAAAAGCTTTAAAAAGACAAAGGTAAAAACATATTATTTGAGATGAAAGCTGTTTAAATCATTTTAGTGGGATGATTGATTTTCATGGCAATAAGCAAAAGTGGATAGAAACGTGTTACAATAAAGTGCTTCATAACATGAATTAATGCAGTAAAGTATTTATTAACCTTTGTTAACGTTAGTTAATACAAATACAGCTGTTCATTGTTAGTTCATGTACGATTAGGTCCATTTAATAATAGTAACAGATACAACTTTAGATTATAATAATGTGTTAGTAAATATTAAAATTAACACGAAACTAAAGTACTTTTCAATGTTAGTTTATGTTATCTAAATGAAAATTAGCCCATGCTTTAGTCACCGTCAAGGCATCCAAATAAATCCAAATTAGAGTTATGTTAAAAATTTGTCCTTGCTCTTCCAAGTTTTATAATAGCACTTAATTTTTTGTCAACTTTCCAAAGAAGTGCAATAAAGTGCATACATCCATAATGAAAAATGCCTCACATGGCTCCATTGGGTGAATAAAGGTGAATCTATGCATTTTTGTAAGAAAAATATCCATATTTAAAACGTTATAAACACTTTTCTCTAACTTCCACTAACTGTCATACATGCCTGTTCATATTAAAGTGTAACCAAGGTTGAACTTTGCAAAGAAAAGCTAAGCAATTTTTCACCCTGTAATCATTTTAACACCCATATTGTTTATGTTTTGTTACTTTATTATGTATTTTAATGTTTATGAACTGGCCTAAAGGGGGCCAATATCTTAACATGGTATTTTTGCACTTTTAAAAGACTAACAGTGGCTCAGTTCACAAGTTCTTTCTTAGAGGAAAGCTAGTAACTTCTGTTGAGTTATTGGCTTAGATTTTTATAGGTTTTTCCAGAAGAAGAGAAAAAGAACGTGAGCGAGACAGACTATGCCATATTGGGCCTGAATCTGAAGCCTTTATGGAAGTGCCAAATATGAATCATCCTCCTCTCCTGTGTTACTAAGAGAGCCCCCCACCCGTTGAGGAGCAGCCAGAAGGGGGGCGAGTGGGGGGCTAAGTGCCTCAGATGGCTGTACAGTTTCAGTTGTGTTAGATATGACTGGATGCTCCTATTCCTGTAAAGGCTACCTGGGTGGTCCGAGGCGGGAGGCTGGATTTTAATACTGCCACCTATTAGCTCCAGTGGGCTGTGATTTATGCAGCTGTCAGCTTGAACTTCATCAGGCTTGCAGGCCCTGGTGAGTTGTGGGCACCCAAATCGGGACTCGAGCCTCCCAGCCTCTCTCTTAAGGACCTAAAGTAAACGTTCCTTCGATGGAGGGAGAAAAAGCAGAGCGAAAGAAGGAAGAAAAAAATTGGGAAAATACTGAGTGCATTCCTCTGTCTTGCTTAGTTTCCCTTCTGATATATGTCCCCTTTTGAATGTTTGGCCTGTTGAGAGGCAGAAAGAGAGAGAGTTGAAAAAAGATGTTTGAAATCGAGCGTGATAATTGTGTTTAGACGCCAAGTGAGTTTATGTATATGCTTGTTGATGTTGTACACATAGAGAGCTTGCACTTTCACAACTTTTTTAGTTTTCTGCGTGTCGATAATGAAATGAAAATGAAATGAACATGTCAAATTATTATTTAAAAATTAAATGGTGTTGTTCAGCTGGATTGAAATTGCAGAATAAAAACAATTCATTTAAATGAAATAAAATAATTTAAATTTAGCTCTGTTTATTTTTGATAGTTCCTAAAATAAACACTACAAAATAAATGAATGTGCAAAATTAAAATGTTTTAGATATGAAATGCTGTTCTTCAGCTGTAACCAATCAGAACAGGACAGCACTGGTTGCATTGGCTCCAGTCTTTGAACAGAAACCAGGTATCATGACTTGAGCTCTGGCGCCACAATTATAATCCTTACAGTCAATCAATTATCATGATCTGGATTCCTGGCTATATGTTCTGTTGGGGCATCTGTTATTCATATTTCAAGACTATAGCGGTGAAAAGTGTTTTTCAGTTTTATTTCATTCCATTCTATTCCATTCTTTTTTTCTTTTCTTTTTTTTTAAAGAAAATAAATTAATTGTTTTATTTAGCAAGGACATATCAAACTGATACAATGTTACAAAATATTCCCATTTCTAATAAATGGAGTTCTTTTGTACTTAATAATCCAGAAAAAAAATGATCGGTTTCCACAAAATTATTAAGCAGCTCAACTTTTTTCAACCTTTTTGAGCAGCAAATCAGAATGATTTCTGATTTCTGACATGTGTCACTAAATGACTGCTAATATGGAGCTTACTGCCACAGTCATATTTTACATAAAAAAAAAAATAAAAAAAAAAAATAATAATTAATGTCATGTTTCCACAATTGTACTGTTTTTACTGTAATTCTGATCAAATAAATGCAGGCTTGGTATAGGCATACACAACTTTGTTTATCTTACGAAGCCGAAACTTTTGATATGTACAGTAAGATAAGACATGTTGATTCCAGAAACAGAACAGCAATAACTCAGTTTTTAATCTCATTGGCATATGTGTGTCTAAAATCATTATTAGAGATTTACCTGTCAGTCAAAGAACTCTTTTGAAAAGGATAGTATAGTCCACACACAAAAAAAGGAAATTCTGTCATCAATCACTCACCCTCATCCTCAAAAGTTTTTTTTTTTTTTTTTTTGCTGCTGCTGCTGCTGCTGCTGCTGAACACATGTACAAGCACACGCACACACAAAAAGACATTTGTAAGAATGTGGGTAAACACATAGTCTCTGACCCCCCCCCCCCCATTTTTCCCATACTATGGAAGTCAATGGGAACCAGCAAGGGTACCCACATTCTTACAAATATCTTCTTTTATGTTCAGTAACTTGGGTAAACTTGAGTAAATGATGACAGTATGTTTATTTTGGGGGTAAACTATCCCTTTAAAAGGCAGCACAGGCCTTAAACATTTTGTCAGTCCAAACACTTTACTTTGACAGATGACTTAACTGACTGAGAGATAGATGACAGTAATTTGTGTGAATGAGCACAAGCCTGAAGCTCCAGCCGTTCATAAGCCACAAGCAACTCTGTATGTAAGTAAGAGGCAAATTTCTGCTTTTAGATGAACTCTTTCTGCATTTGAGAAAAGTGCCAGTTTAGAAATTTATTTATATATTATTTTCTTTTTTGGCATAGTGGCCCTTTAGTATAGTCTACAAGTGAGTGTCAACAGAAGAAGCATTTCACATCCCTCCTCCCTTTATTTTACATGTGGGAAAATGTGCAACACAAAACTCTCGGTCGCTCAATGCTGCCTTAATCACCAATCCAAATAGCGCCCTGATCTCACCACAGCTTAATATAAAACATCAGCAACACTATGAAGAACACATGTCTCTTTTCTCTATTCATTATGAGGAAGGTGTTAGCACTAGCATGGGGTACTCACTAATTGGCCACCAAATGATCATTATATGTGGCATGTTGTGTGGAGGAGGTTTTGGAGGCTTGTTGCTGAGCACCTGGGGTGTTTTCTGATTGGAGGTTTTCTTGACAGATGATTTATTCATGTCATGTCATTGGTCAGACCTCTGTAGCCACAAGGCACAAATTAAGGGGGAAGTTTCCAAAATGCCCAGGCCACGGGCTACAAAGACTGGGCTCATTTACACAGTAAGTCTTTAACAGTGTAAGGGGTCAGGCCATTCATTTGGTTCGCTTTTTAGTAATTCACAGCAGAAGACAATGTAACATTCTGGTAGAGCTAAAACCTTATAACTAAAATGTACAAACTGTTTCCTTTTATGAAATAAATCAGAAAACATTAATTGAAGCTACACTGAAAACATATATAGCTCTTTGCAAGGCCAGTTCCCTTGCAGTTATATATGTGCAATTTATGATATGGTGCGCCTGAGAGCAAATATTTGGTTTCACTGTGTTCTATCTAGGGTTAAACCCATATTATGTACTTCAAAGTTGAAAAGTGCTTGCACATGCGTGGAGTGTGACGCTCCCCTCTACAGCCAAGCTGCCTGTGTAAAGCAGTTTGCTTAATTTACATTGGGTCATCGGCAGAGGTCATACTTGTGATTTTGCAGGAAGGCTTTGCTTGAGGTCACAAACAATCTTTCCAGATGTGCCAGAATGTCATCAAACATGCATAAGCAGAACCATGCGATTTTGAGACATTATGATATTAAAGATTGCAGTTTGGTTTCCCATGCAAAAACCTCATGGGTAACTCGCCATAATTTAGGGATTTGTTCACATCATAGTTGTTGATGTGAGAAATGGAGAAGTGTTTATTAGTTAGAATTAAATTAATTAATAAAATAGAATGAATTAATAAATAAACAATTACTAAATAAACTGCAAGACCACATGGAAAACAAGAAATGCTTTTGGCAACATTTAATAATGTTAATTTTATGAGCATTAGTTAACACATAACGAACAAAAATATTTTGCACTATTCATTAAACTATTAAAGTCAATTTGTATTCATTAAACTATTAAAGTCACTCTGCTGCTCAAAAGGCTGCATTTATTTGATCTAACACACAGCAAAAAACGTAATATCATGAAGTATTTTTACAATCTAAAATAATTTTTTTCTATTTTAATATATTTTAAAATGCAGTTTGTGTGTGTGTGTTTGTTTTTCTATTCTGGTGGGGACTTAAACCTGAATACACACAGACTCATGGGGACTCGTGTCACAGTGGGGACCAAAATCAAGGTCCCCATGGGTAAACAAGCTAATAAAGGACACAGAATGACGTTTCTTGAAAATCTAAAAATGCAGAAAGTTTCCTGTGAGGGTTAGGTTTAGGGCTAAGGTTGGTGTAGGGCGATAGAAAATACGGTCTGTACAGTATAAAACCATTTTGCCTATGGAGAGTCCCCACAAGGATAGCTGACCAGACGTGTGTGTGTGTGTTTTAGCATCATTA
This sequence comes from Carassius auratus, assembly GCF_003368295.1. Classification (NCBI taxonomy): domain Eukaryota; kingdom Metazoa; phylum Chordata; class Actinopteri; order Cypriniformes; family Cyprinidae; genus Carassius; species Carassius auratus. Next base: position 11,109,967 of record NC_039272.1, on the reverse strand, counting down.
TTCAAGTCTTTAGTGTTACATGACCCTTCAGAAATATTTCTGATATTTATCTTAAAAGCATTTATCCTAATTATTCTATATTTTACGATTCTCCAATCATGGAGTATTTGCACATCTCTGTAGTTTCTCTCCAGAAGTTAGCTGATGAGCCATGTCTCTGTTCATGTGTGCTGGAGACTCTTGATCCAGAACACTGAACTCATGCAGCCCTCATTGTCCTCTTACGCTGAGTTTTTTGTGTGCAGAAGAAGCTCAGTTTGTTTAGCTTAATGGAGCATTTACCCCGCATGGCCAGGTGCCCGATGAAACATATGGAAGATGGAAGATTCTTGGAGTGGCTCTCTGCTATATATCACTTGGGGCCAGGGTTCAACTGAAGTGAAGATTAGACTCTTTGACTTGGGTCTATTTTTCTTGCATTGTGGCGTTTGTTATCTTACGGAGTAGCACCACAGTGTGGATGTCAGAGTTATAGCATCAAGTGACTTATTTTCTGCACACAAACAGCCAAAAATATACTGAAATCGTGTAACATACTGAGACCTTACATATTCCTGCATTAAAATGTATATATAGAATACACTCAATTGATTCATTTTAATTTTTATTCACTTCAAAATACAGTAAAATGATTTCAAAACTTGAAAACAGTGTGGAATGCACGGACATTTTGGAATACAATTTTTTATAAGCTTTGTGTAAGCCATGGATATAAATCAAATAAACAATTGAAGCACCTGAGAATAAGAACTCTGCACTTATCCGTGATCCCATGGTTCAATTTGTTATACATGTGTGCAAAAGAAAATATGTATTGTGCTGTTTGCAGTTGTATTTGAGGTAGAGATGTTATCATCCCTGCAAACATGAAAAAAACAAAGCATACTGAGTTTTTGGAGCACTGTGCAAGACAAACATTTCAAAAGCATTAATGTGTATTGTACCAAAAAGCAACAATAACAAAAAAGCAAAAACATGCAAACAGCAATAGCATTCTTTTCTCAAAGTCAGCATTAAATAGCACAGTGAAGCATCCTGTTGTTCACAGCCGAGGAAACATTACATGAGCTGAGGTCATTAAAACTCAATGCTGCTACATTATCTGGTGGAACTATGATCCAAACCTGACATCCACCAATAAAACATTAATGACATGAGAATATCCTGCTGAGATCATGAAAAAGATGAACTTGTATCCTTGTGGCTAGTTACAAAGTGCCAAAATCACCTGACTTCACTGTTATATAACCAAAAAGAAAAAGCAGACGCGACTTCTTCTTGGTATTTGATGTTTATCCACATTGTGTTGAGATGCTGCTCCTCTGCTGGAAGGAGGTTTTCACCTCTATTGTTGAGGTTATTATATCATTCAGTCCAAATCGTATGGAGGCCATAGCTTGGAAGAGCTGGGCTTGAAATTCAGTCTCTGGCTTAGCTTTCTCCTGTAATTGCTTCTCTTTTAGAGTGAGTTCACTTCCTTCAGGTATCTAAATAAGTTAAATATTATTATTTTATTATTCTTTTTCCATTTATTTACGTAGTATATGATTTTATTCAAAGTACAGGTGAAAATGATAAAGTAGAACAACTGAGGACATGATGAACTTAGCCCTGTACTATACTGCCATCACATGGCAGACTAAATTGGTGGTTTTTGTTTTGTTTTGACTTTTAGACTTTACAATTATTTATTTATTTTTCCATGCTGGAATAATATACAAAGTAAATAAATTATATATAGAAAATTATAAATATAGAGAGAGAGAGAGAGAGGGGGGGGGGGGGGGGGGTGGAAACAGTATTCTTACTTCAGCAGACACTCTTTGCAGCCATATTTTCTCTTCTTCTGTAAACTCCATCGCAGAACTAGAACCAGTAAATAATTTCTCAATGAATAATGGCAAACTATTATTAATAAAAAATAAATAAATAGATAAACTGTTCTTGAAAGAGGTTAGACATTGCATGGAAGGTAAACTTTAATGTAGCCTGTTTTGACGGCCTGTCGGGTCTATGAGCTTCCATCTAAATCATAAGAAGTGGCCCAAAACTGCTTAGACACTATAAATTACACTTATTGTCTGCATCAGACAGACAAACATCGTATCAAATGTCAATTATATTAAAGAAAAACAGCACAGCGTTTTTTCAAGCAAGCAAGATGTAACTGTGCCTAAACGAAAGTGAAATTAAGAGTCTACTCGTTTTTCTTTACAATAATGTAGTTTGTCAGGAAAGAAATTACATTTCAAATTAAAAACAGATTGATTCTTTTGCCCTACAGCCACTCAGAAGATCGGCAAGAATCTAGTTAACTTATGCATATCCTGACTTTATACAGGGTCAGCTTATGTACAGTATCGACGATACTAGTAATAATGTAAAGTACTCTTTCCCAAACATATATACACAAAATGAATTTGCCTTACCTTTCATAAATAAAAATAAAAATAAATCCTTATTTTTGATAAAGGAGCGTTTAATAGATCAGTGAACAGAAAAATAAAAAATATAAAAGTCTATTTGCGAATAAACATCATGTGAACGTAAGCTTTCGGTCGAAACGCCCGACTGCAGAAGTACACGATGGGAAAACATATATACTTTTAATAAAGTTAAAATAAGCTATAATATATCCAAAAAAAAAAATCATAAAACATTTAAGTCTGCTTGTCGTTTACTACTCGCTCGTTTATCCGGTTAGACGTACAAACTGCAAGCAGACGATTTCTCCTAAATCACTTGCACAACTCAAGCGAAAGTGAAAGTAACATTGGGCTTAAACACGTAAACAACTACGTCTACTTCAACAAAGTGTCCTGCACCACTATTTATGTTGATTATAAATTTTCCAACAATAACAGCTTTCAGCATTGGAAGTCGTTATAGCAAAAGTGAGACATAAAAAGAATGGAAAGATATACCGTTTTATTTCATCCCCAACAACACCAGATAAGCTCCCAGACTTAATTGTCATTTTCACCCATTCTCATATATTGATAGAAAAGACCCTTTGTAATAACAAAGTATAATGGATTTCTGACAAATAAAATTCCCAGGGTTTTTAAAAGCAAAGTATTACTGATAAATCATCTCTTCAGACTTTTGGACAATTGAATGAGAAGTTAAATAATGCCACTGATTTAAAACCTGAGCCCGTGAACCACACTGATCCAGTTGAGAAACTATGGATCATAAATGCAGAATAGCAGCACGCTGCTGCCCAGTAGCATCTGAGCATATGAAGGAAGACTTGGAAGGATGTTTAGGAAGTTCAGAATTCCTCTTCTGCGTTACGGCTTCTTGAGGCCTTCAGCTCCTTGAGTCGCTCCATGCAGTCCATCAGACTCCTCTCTCCATGCACCTTGTTGTCACGAGTCCTAACATTTACCGTTTCACTGCTCTTCTCCTTCTCACCCACCACTGTCATTGAATCAACCATAAAAGTTAGGATCACAACTAATTTGTTAACATTTGTCAATTGAAACAAATGCAAATGGAATTTTAATTGAAGCTACTGCGAAGCAATAATGATTTGCTTGTGCTGTTTACGACTTTACGAAACAAGACAATTATCCACTTTATTTTGCAACGTAGAAGCATGCCGTTTTCTTTGAATGTGCAAGACTATTCATTAGCTGCTCTAGGTAAATAATTAGAAGAATAAAGTGCGGTAAAACTGTAATACTATTTGCTTTAAAAAAAAGTGTGCATATGATTATGATAATTCTAATAATATGAAATACCACTTTGCAATATAAAGCAGTATTACAGTTACATTACCTTTTTTGTACAGGTAAAATAACTGGAAGCCTTGCACATTTAAATTACAATATAAACATAAAAATAAAACTAATAATTTACAGTAGCAAAAGAAGATTTTTAAATGATCTATCAAAATGTTTTCTAATTTAAACATTATTCTGGATCGCTCACCTAAAATAAAATTGTACTGAGCCAACTGAGCGTTCCTGATCTTCTTGTTCAGGGTGCAGCCTGGGTCCAGATCCACATCCGTCATCAACCCTCCCCTGTGGAACTCCTGCTGTACCTGAGATTGACAAGGGATAGTTTTTGATAATGTTTGTGCTGGAATCAGAGCTTGCATGGGAAATAGCGAGCAGAACGTACTCTCTGGGCGTATTCATCACAAGTGGGTCCTACAGGAACCACCATCACCTGACGTGGGGACAGCCACAGTGGCCTGTGGGAAACAAAAGCCGGAGAATTTAGAACGCGAACATATGGTGTGTGACTAAACACTATAGTGTGAGAGTCCCCTTGCTAAGCCGTACCACTTTCCCCCATAGTTTTCAGTCAGGATGGCGATCATGCGTTCCACTGAACCCAGAATCGCTCTGTGGATGATCACAGGTCTCTTCTTGTCATCGCCATCATGGCTGAAGAAAGACAAAGTTTGAGTTACAAAGTCAGCGACTTGCACAGTTCAAAATCCAGCAGGGGTGTAGTAATCAAATAGAACCACAAAATGTCACTGTTGTGCAGGGAACAGAAATGTATCTGGCTGTACTCTCAGGTTTTCACTTTTTCTTGTTATTTTACTCCGGAAAACAAGTAATGTTTACTCGAGTAAACATACCTCACAAATGTAAGATTGAAGCGAATAGGCAACTGGAAGTCCAGCTGAATGGTGGCACATTGGTGATACCTGCCAATGGCATCCTTTATCTGAATATCAATCTGAATAAAAAAAATAAAATAAAAATACTTGAGTGTAAAGTCATTTCCTAAATTCACATATTTTTATACTAGGCTTTATTTATTCAGCTGCACCTTTGGTCCATAGAAAGCTCCATCACCAGGATTCAGAACCCATTTCTCTCCAAAATCATTCAGGCTGTTCTCCAGTTGCTAAAACAATTAACAGGGGCTTAATGAACTCACACTAGATAAGATACGCATGATTTAATTCTTACCAACCCAAACTTTTGAACAGTCTTGTATGTGCATTTATTTTCCTATGTTCTTTTTGTGTTAAATTTTACCTTCTCGGCCTGGTCCCACACCTCAGGTTCTCCTAGGAACTTCTCTGGCCTGGTGGAAAGGTTCAGTTTAAAGGTGAAGCCAAACACCTCATACACTGTGCGCAGGAAGTCCAGACAACCCTTTATCTCAGACTCAATCTGTTAGAGAGGAAATGGAGGTAAGATGAGGAGAATAATGAAAAACAAACAAATCATCAATAGGCTTGTGAATCGAACATAGTCCTTTAACACACATTTCCATGGTTTAAAGAGCATAACCCAACACAATTACATGTGCAACAGATATGGTATAAAGGTAAACCTAAATAGCGAGTAGTGCTGCACGATTAATCAAATGTGATTGTCATGCGCATTTTGTCAGTAATCAGCAGTAAATCATCATCACATGCTTTCAGATGGAGCAGCATATACTACACAGAGCCATAGTTCACTGATAAGTTACACCAAAAAAAACAAAAAAAAAAAACAAATGCAGACATTTTATTGCGCGATTATAAAATCTAAGAAATTGCTTGCGATAATGACAGCTGTTTGCGTAGCTTCACAGTGAACTATGGCTGAATGTAGTAAATACTGCTCCACCTGAGAGCATGTGAAAATACCACATTTAATGACAAATTTTTACTCCAAACTCACTTCATAACGTCAGCCGAGTGTTTGAAATAAATCCTTCTGTGAAATGATGTGGCTTCTTACACAGAATAAGGCATACAACATATTTCATAGAATTCTAAGCAGTGATAAAGGCATTGCATTATAAATATACTTCCTTTTAATGAAATTTATAATAATAATAATAATAATAATAACTCAGATAAACCATATATGTTCATAATCGTGTTTATTAGTCATGTTGAATCGATAAAAGCAGTTAAATCTTCTGTTTATCCAGCTACCGCTACAGGCATTTCCTGTGTTTCTTCTTCTGGGAATATTTGGAGTTTCAGCGCGAGAGCTCCCTCTAGCCTTTGGACTGAGATTTACTACTGATCACAGAACCGTGCTTCACTGAAAGATACGCATAACAATTGCAGCTTCTGTCGAATTGCGATTTCAAGTACATTTCGATTAATTGTGCAGCCCTTACAGCAAGTCACACAAAGAAGCATAATTTATTCCAAAGTAACTTGCCTGGTCCATAGAGCAGAAGATGTGCGCATCATCTTGTTGGAAACGTCTGACTCTGGTCAGGCCAGTGAGAGCTCCAGACAACTCATTACGGTGCAAGACCCCAAAATCAGCCAACCGCAGAGGCAGTTCCCTCCAAGAGCGTGGCCGGTGGTCAAACATCAGACTGCCAAATAAGGAACAGGTTTACATAAAGAAAAATCCTGCAAAAAATGATTCCCCTTGCTTAAGTTTTTGCATTCGGGAAACTGTCAATCCCGGTAACAATTAACAACTCCTCAAAACTTCTATTGCAGTGAATACAGAAAGATTTAGTACCAGTGTCCAGGGCAGTTCATGGGCTTGAGAGCAAAGATCTCCTTCTCCACCTCAAAGGAGAACATGTTTTCGCTGTAGTGCTGCCAGTGTCCTGAAGTCTGCCATAGTTTGCTGTTGTAGATGTTCGGTGTGACCACTTCCTGGAATCCCCTCTTTCTGTATTCACTCTACACAATAACATTTAGAAGAATGCAACAAAAACGGTCTGTGAAAATGCATAAATATTCAAGTGGTTGGCTCACAATCATTAATGGGGTCCTTGAAGTGGACCAACCCATCCATAACATGGTCTACTGAACCGTGACATCCATAAAATGCAATTTAGCATATCCTAATAGACCTCTGCAAACCCTGCTCTACATCTCACCCTTGTTTTGTTAGCTATTGTAATTTCTTAAATGGATGAAATAAGCTCTGTAGTAACAAAATGAACTATGAATTCAAAATGTGGGGATTACTCACTCTAATAAACTCGATCAGCGTATTATAGATGTAGGCTCCTTTAGGCAGAAAGAAACAGCTACCTGGACTCAGGTCATGAAAGAAAAACAAGTCTTGCTCCTGGAAAGACAAAAGCGGGGAGAGAGAGAGAGAGAGAGAGAGAGAGAGAGAGAGAGTGTGTGTAAAACATTAAAGGTGAGAGAAACAATTATTATACAAGTCAGAAATCTAAACAAGAATACAGGAGGATACAAAAGGAAAAGAATGAGAAGTTCAGATGAGCAACAAGAGAGACAAAAAATAGGACAAATGGCTGATTATGCTCTTGCTTTTGTTGTGACAAAGTGTTCCCTGTGCACCCATCAGCATGCCCCTGAACAGATGGCACATTAAGGAGACAGACATCTGCATTCTTTATGGACACAGTCCCTGTTCTCTCTCCACCCAGCACACCTATCCGACCGATATGTCTTCAGTCACCACAGAATGGAGACTCCCTACACAGTGCATCAAATGAGATGCTGGCTGAGTCATTAGCACATCGAAATGTCCAAATGTTTTCCAGCGTGAGCAGTTTTGTCCCCCAAATGTTCAGTTTAAAGTGGCTCTTTTGTATTCATTTTCTAATTTTTCACTTCCAGCTGTGCTGATGCGCTTACATGTTGCTGTTGGATTTGCTGGACAGTCTGAATTTTTCCGGGGTATTGGTTTGTTTGAACTCAGAGAGGGAGTGTCAGCCACATTAAAAAAGTTAAAAGCTTAAGTCATTTGTGGATTAATGCGTATTGGAGATGCGAACCGTTTAAAACGATTTGGTTCGATTTAGTGAACTGGTTCAAAAAGATCCGGATATCAAAAACGGCTTTGTTTTGAACTGTCTTACAACAGACACGGAAGAGAAGAAAATGCTGAATAAAGTCGTAGTTTTTGCTAGTTTTGAAGCAAACTGTATTTTCGGTGCTTCAAAAAATTCTTACTGACCCTGTCATGTCACATGGACTACTTTGATGATGTTTTTCTTACCTTTCTGGACATGGACAGTATACCGTACACACAGTTTCAATGGAGGGACTGAGAGCTCTCGGACTAAATCTAAAATATCTTAAACTGTGTTCCAAAGATGAGCGGAGGTCTTACGGGTTTGGAACGACATGAGGGTGAGTTATTATTGACATAATTTTGCAAATTGGTCGAACTAACCCTTTAACAAATAGAAATACTCAGAATAACAACATATCTGAATAACAAAAAAGCTTAAGAAAAGTTAAACAATACATTTGTTTGGTAAGAAAAGCCCAGCTAGTAAAAGCCGTACAGGTCTATGTAAAAATAACACTTTAACTAATGTAGGTAAGAATAAATTAAATAAATGGCCATTGCATTCATAAGAACAACACAATCGTGTGTGATTTGCTATAAGGCAGCAGCGCTGTACACATGCGTCTGTCTCTGGTTCAGTCCCAGCCAAAGCATGAACGAAGATTTGAATGGACATGATGCCTCTGAAGTTAGTGATAATGTCAGTTCATTTCTATATAACTTTATAGAGCCTAATTATAAATGTATAATGTTTTTATTAAATTGTAATCACGTTCAATACAAATTCAGTCCCATTAAACATATTTTATACATGACACCCATGTCTGGCTGTTGCCTGAAGAGATTTTTATAATGTTTAATATATTTGGCTAGTTTTAGCCTTACCCTGGAGATGGTTCACCCACAGCCTATGACCTCACTTTAGTTTCATATGGATTACATAATCAGAGAATATTCATTTTCTATTTGAATTTGTTTAAAAGTCACTGAGTTTGTGATGTTTTGTTTATTTTGTAAAAGCACAATGTTTTGTTGCTATTGTCAGTGTACACAAATAAAAGTAGGCCCTTTTTAGACTTGATAGATTTTTGTCTTATCTGTATCTGAGTATTTATTGTTTCTCTGTGAATCGGGAAAAACTGAAAGTGAACGCGCTGGTGCACAGAGGGTTAGAGACACTGAATTAAAATGTTATCTTTAGACATTAAATTTAAATTTCAAATTCATTACTGATTTTAGAACTGTTTTAATTATTTACAGTATGTAACGCAAGTACTTTATAAGTGTAATTATATTACCTAAAAATTAGCCGTATTCCCTTACTTTATTTTTTCAGTGGAAAAGTAATTTAATGATAGTAATGCAATAAGGCTGATTTATACTTCTGCATTGGACCTATGCCGTAGGCTACATGTAGACGCACTCCCTTCTACTGTAGTCTGATGTGCACCTCTCCAAAAATTGACAGTGCGTCAATTCTACACAGACAGCAAGCGCTGTGATCAGTCTGCAAGAATCCCTCCCTCCGTATATACTTTAGTTTTGTGTGTGTTCACGTGCACTTTAATATATTTTAATGTTACACCTTCTTATATAAAATAAAACAAAGCAAAGAACAAGTGTCTTATCATTTATTATACTTCATAGAATTTCACTATCAATCACTAGCTGTCCGCAACAAACAATGTTGATCTGACGTGGTACAAGTCCTGTGAAGATGGAAATAATGGCATCTACTCTTGTTCCGATGTTGTCTCCCTTTGTAGTTTTAAATAATGATTTAATATTTATTTGTCACCATCACGGCTATAATGCTTCTCCGATGAGCCGCTTCTTCAGCTTTTGTTGTGGTACTGCAGGTTACACCATCAAAATGCCGCAGGACACTGCAGACTAGTGGTTTGCATGAGTACTGCACATTGACACAGGCAACGACACACAAGTATAAATGAAAACTGACGCATAGCCTACGGCGTGAAGGCTACAGCGTAGGTCTGATGCAGAAGTATAAATCAGCCTTTACACCCAACACTGGACATTACCAATCAAAAGTTGGTGGTCAGTAAGGAATACTGGTCGACCGATATATCGCCAAGGCCCAAGGATATTTTTCAAATATCGGCATTAAGGGGCAGTCACACTAGTCTTTAAACGTGCGAAATTATTTCGGACGCCGTTGCGAATATGGGCGGGAGCAAGATAAAATGGTCTCTCCTCAATTATCACATGGATTGATATGTGCTTGTACTGTGTCTCTTGCAACGGCGTCGAAAGTGTCTTATTATATTGTACTCTCTGTATCTCTCTCTCTATATAAATTTATACTTACACCCTAAGCAATAAAAAATTATTGAAAGGTCCTCATTCAAATGTGCCATCTGTTCCTGTTTCCAATGACACTGCGAACCATGCAGCTTCTTTGTTTATTTTATTTTTATAATCTTTTTAATATATATAATAAAAATATATATATATAAAATAGGACGCTGCGCTACAGCTAAAGTTATATAGCGCATCCTTCATTTTTGAATTTTTGTAACGTTACAGAGAGGTCACGCAGTGACGTATCGATCTTCTACTTGTCCCACAGCTTCACGTGATGCGAATTCGCAGGTCAGAGTTCACCAAACTTGAACTTTGGAACGCAGCAAAATGCAAAATTTTTCACATGAGCTTGCGTTTCCGGTCTGATGCATTCGCATGCGTATGAATGGAAGTCGATAGAATGAAAAGTGCAGTGTGACCGCCCCATAATCGGGAAGTTTTTCTGCTTGGCCGATGTGTTCGAGACTTTTTTTGAAGTTGCGCCGGACTTTTACTTTTATGCTTTAAACTCATGATGTCAAATTATGCTGCACTTCATGCAGTTGCCCACTGTCATTTTCACTGTGTCATCTATGTAAAATGAGTGTTACCAATGCTTTATTTGAAAAAAAAAAAAAATATTCCCAATGCACACAAACTTCCAAGAATACTGAGTGTCCTGTTGGTTACAGTGGTTACCTCCTTTTTAATTATATTTTTATAAAATAATTATTTGTGAAAAATACTTTATCGTCTAAAGTATGTTTATTTTACACATTTACTTTTTATCCATTGTCAAATGATTTCAAATATCTCAAATATTAATGATTAAAATATATAAACGTATATCGGCTTTATATTGGCTATCGCCCCCCTATTTTCAAAGATATCAGCATCAGCTGTCAAATAACCAAAATAGGTTGACCACTAGTAAAGACTGTAGTGTGTGAAAGACTTTTTTATTATATTATCTTTTTTATTTATTTGTCAGTACTGTGCGCCATTAGTAGATTTAACTCCTGTCATGAAAGTATTTTAATATTGTATGATTTACATAATCCATAAACAAGGATTACCACTGACGCGGCATTTTGCGTATTCTTGGGGGCCACTGTATGAATACATTTTCTTCATGTTTTTATGATGTGCTGCCACAAGCATATTTTATGTACATTTCTGGCTCATCTGTAAACAGTACCTGCATTTACAGTAACATGGTTTATAGTAGAAATCCATTACATATTTCAGATGAGTGATGGGCTTTGATCACATTTGCATGTCAATTTTCACACATCTGCACATACCCTTCCTAGTTTGCGATGATCCCTGTTCTTGGCTTCTTCCTGGAATTTTTCCCATTCTTTCAGCATCTTAGGATCGGGGAAAGAGATGCCATAGATCCTTTGGAGGCTCTCCATGTCAGCCTTGCCCTCCCAATATGTAGAAGAATTCTGTGATGTACATCACATGCATCATTTGGGATTATTCATCATGCTGTAGACATAATATGCCTAATGTACAATTTGGGATAATATGAGAGAGGAATGTGGAATGGAGTTTTAACATAGTTAGTTTAAATTACTGCAAAAATGAAGGAAAGGGCTGAATTGTGCACCTTGTGGATCTTCAATGCCTTGATCTTTCCTGTATGTCTTACATGAGGCCCTCTGCACAGATCAATCAAAGGTCCACACCTACAGAACCAACAGTAAAATGTGTAAATAAGGTATAATTACATCATATATAAACTACCAAAAAATTAATCTGACCAAAAACACAGTGAAAACTGTAATATTGTGAAATATTATTAAGACTCAAAACTGTTTTCTATTTAAATGTATTTTAACATGTTGTTTATTCCTGTGCTGGCAAAACTTTCAGCAGTAATTACTCCAGTCTTCAGAGCTGCTGCTCAAGAAATATGTCTTTATGTATGAAATAAATAATAGTAATCTCTTCGAAAACATATGTTTTTGCGACCAACATATACCTGTAAACTGTAGTTGTTGGGGTGGTAACCTTTTCATTTAGGATCCTGCACTTGAACTTGTTGTACTAGAAGAAAGAGAGAAGCAGATTTCACTGGTCTGACTGAACTTCAAGACACTCGAATGTTATGTGATTATTCATAGCATGAGCTTATATTTCTCACTCTTAGAAAGGAAGCACCTACCTTGAACATCTCCAACAGAGTCTCCTTCTTTACCTCCAGCCTCTCAAAGGGCTGTTTCTCTTTCATGATCTTCTTACACAAGCTCTCCAAACAGGGAAGATCATTACTCGATACGCCTCTGTGAACCGGCAGGGGAGGAAGGGAGAGGATAGAGAAAGGAAAGCACACAAGGTGCACCGGTTTCATTAAAAAAAAAAAAAAAACTTTTCTTAAATAAAAGCTAGTGCAGAGAATTACAAAAACAATCTCACAAATGTCACCAGTTAAAGAAACTTAAGTCTTCCAGCAGTCATCTTCTACAACAACAGCTACTCTGGACCAGACAGAGCCACGCTAACAAATAAGGCAGAGCTTGACAGTGATATTATCAAAATTAATACATTTGCATATATTTGCTTTCAACAAATAAACTACAGCATTTATTATGCTCCTTCCAGCTTATATAAAGCCACTGCACTGATCCTGGTAAAATAAAAGGTCATGTAATTGTTAAAAAGGAATGAAAACTCCTGAACAAAAATACGAAATGTTGTATTTCTTGACCAGCTACTTAGCATAATTTCTAACCACAGATAAATTAATGGGACTTTCAAGCTCTAACTGACAGTTCTAAACAGCAGATGGTAAACAGACACAATAATAACTTGCATTAGCATGGATGACAACAGTCCTGAAAAGCATATTATAATCTGTAGCCTGTAGTTTGCCCTGGAATACTACAGTTCTGTGGATGAACAACCCAAATCTTTTTAATTAAAAGTAAATAAATAAATGAACAGAGAACATATCTGACTTACTCATTTTCAAGAAACATATCATAGTAAAAGCCATTCTCAATGGGCGGTCCATAACAAAGGCATCCTCCATAGACTCGCTCCATGGCCTCTCCCATTATATGGGCACTGGAGTGCCAATACACCTTAAGAAAGAAGGTTTTTATTTTTTTTTTAATAATATGTAAATATATATTCTTTCAATCATCTATTAAAATAAAATAATTAAAACAATAATATATAAATTTTCTCTGTGCACTACTTCATATGTGGCGGGGCCACCGCTATTGTGGACTAGCATTCATTAAAATAAATAACGCAAATGCTAACTTGAGAAAAAAACAACAACTGAACTTACTGCTTGTGCCTCTTCATCATCAAATTTGAGAAAAACCAGACTGCAGTCTTCCTCTAAGGGCCTGTCTAGATCCCATACCCCATTGTTCACTTTGGAGATCACAGTATTATCAGCAAGGCCTTGGCTGTTAAGTAAAACACATTATAATGTCATACATTATGATTACAAGTTGTTGCTTAAATGGAAGCATAATGCAGTCAAGCAACACATTAAGAAATCTCTTTTTTTTTTTGGTGTCACTAACCTGATGCCACAGGCAACCTGGTAAGGTGTAGTCTTCCAGGATTCCCCATCTACTACTTTTCCATCGGGCAGTGTGATCTTGATGGGCTTGCTGTCTTTTTCTGCTTTCTCAGACAGCAGGGCGTCATGTTCTGCCTTCAGCTTGTTATAAATGGACAGACGCTCATCGATGTATTGTGGAAGAGGATTCAACTATAGATAGAAAAAGAGAGACAGAACTCATATTTTTATGACATAAGCACTATCCATTGCTTCAAGAGTCCTTCAGAAAGTGCATGTATCATAAATAATAACAGCAGTTATACTGTCTTTACAGTTATGAACCAAAGCAAGCCCATAATTTAAACTAAATCATTTAAATCAGTGCACAACTGCATACACAATATGCACAATACTATCCACACGCTTAACAATGCATTTATTAGTTTATAAAGAGATCAGAATCTTTGAAGTCTATTCTGGAATAGGTGCAAAAACATTGCAATATCCTACACAACATATCAACAGAATAATACCAGCACAAACCTCGGTCTTGCCACCTCCATCTCCACCAGCATTCTTGTTTTTCTTTTTCCCTCCATCTTTACTATTCTGAAAGAAAGGGTGCGACGTTCATTGGTAATATTTTTTTTTTAACTGTCAATTATTTGTTGTCAACAAAGAAAATAGTTCAAACTTGTCACTCCATCCGCTGTAAAGTGATACAGAAACAACCTGACTACAAACCTATAAATAAACAGAGCATATTAAATATCTATATTGCACAGCCGTGAAACAAATAACGAAAACAACGTGTTTCAAAGCTCCCCAAAACTATAAATAATAATAAAAAGGCATTAAAGGTTTTGACAGCAACATGCTATGCCTGTCTCAGAGGACTTCTTCACTAGCTAACTTAGTCAGATAACTGCATGCACATATGATACCTTCTTCTCGTCCATTTTCAGATCCTTCATCTGTTCGGTAACGCTCTCATTCGCCATAATTAAGTTACACAAAAATATCACAAGCACGAACAAGTAACACGATACAACAACTGACAGATTTGTACATTCAGGACACCGGCACACGCGTTTCCCGGATATTGAGGGGAGAAAATGCTGATGCAATAATGTGATGAATTTGGAATGTTAACCGTGATTGGTGATTCGCTGTGATTGACGTAAGTATAAACCAATAATCAGGCAGAATATTTATTTTTGGCGCAGAAAGATGATGCAACGCGAACGACACACTGTAAAAGGTAAGGCTTTTTTTTTACTGTATATACATCTGTAATGTTATTGCTAATTTTAGTATAATTTGAATTTTAGTCAAGTTAACAACATGGAGCTTTCTTCGGCATTTTTTTTACCCATGTCTGTTGGCTTTGCCCTCAAACGGGTCCAATTCGAGAAGCAATGCATTCTAGTGGCACCTAGTGGGCTTAAATGGAAAGCGCAGCTATTAATAATAACATAATATGACACAGAGGTATAGAAACAACACCTTAGAGAGTACTTATACAAAAAGCATTTGTTACATCGAGTATTTATAGCGAACCTTCTGGGTACGACACATTATTTACCTCTAACTACTACTTCTAGACTTCTAGCTTCGAGTATTATTCATAAGCAAGGCTGAAAACTGAACTGAAAGTCCTTGTGGACTGGAAAGAATATATTTTATCAAATAGAAGTAGAGGTGTTTGTGGAACTGAAAAAAGGTCATTAATAAAACAAAAGCGTTTTGTTTAGGATCAGGATTTACTGGAACATTAAAATTCTTATTCACTTTTTTTTATTTCTCCCGTTTACACTAAAGTGGGTGCAAAGTTAAGTTTGCAGTTGCATTTTTCTTTTTTCTTCCTTTTTTTCTTTTAATTGAAGTTTCTGATCATATTTTTAGGGCATTAAATCATCAACACAGTGCTTTAAAAGTCCCTATAAGATTTTTTTTTTTTAATTCACATGCTGGTCAGAGCTCTAGTGCATGTTATTGAGGTGTAATAGCAGGCATGTAAATTTGCTTCATACTCCAATGAGGAGGATTTACATATTAATTTAGAAAAGCTTATTGTTCAGCATGCCCAAACAAAGACTATAAACTCAAGGGTGTAGTAAATAAGCCAGAGTAAATAAGCCCCATGGACTCAAACAAAAATTGTGGTTGCATCCTTGGTGCAATAGTTGGAAATCATGGAACCGTGTCATCCATGGTTTTTGCCTGCCTGAATGCACAGTTGTATCTCTCTCTCTCTCTGTGCTTAAAATTTTATTCTCTTTAATTTTTAAAAACTGTTTTTGAGGACATTTGTCACGTCCACCTACTCTCATGCATTTTTGAAGCATGAACCAAGACAATATAAAACCGAAAGATAGCACTGAAGACTGGTCGCACTGAAAGCAATAATCCTGAAAGCCCATTTTGCTCTTTTTATTTTTATTTTTATATATATATATATATTTTAGAGGTTTACTTTAGATGCATAGCATCATCAAGTATGCCCACCGAACAGCATGTGCCACTGCAAAAGAAGTGAGGTGAAAGTCAGGTCAGGTTTCATGATGTTATACTTGTTTAAGAAGATGAGTCTAGTGTCAGACTGACCTGAGGGTCTCTATTAGGTTTCTTGTAATTTCATGGTCCAGAAAGTGCATTTTGAGGCCATAACACTGTAGAGTTCTCAGTTAACTTAAAATAAATGAGGCTATGCTTCCTGTTTCTAAGATGAAAGGGTTGGATAAATAATTATTTAAATTATTTAAATTGCTCCTTATGTTTGCTGGAAAGTTGATTTGACCGAAGGTTATCGGTGTCCTAAACATTGAGACTATATTAAATAAACACAAACATCAGTATTCTGGTTACTACTGTATGACACATAGACGGAAATGTGGAGGTGATAGTTTTGTAATGATGGATACTACAAAACAAAGGTTAAAATCATACAGTATAATACAATAAAAAAATTAACATTTAAAAAAGGTCAAGGGCATGTCTGACCTACATTTTAAACACTTTCTTAAGGAAACATGAATATTGTCTGGATTATCCTCCTCTTGTTTCTTTAATTCCGAGTGGAACAGGTGACTCCTTTGAATTTCGTATAGCCTAGTGACAAAGGCTCAGTATCTACGTTGTAAAACTGCTTCTCTCAATGGATAGGCTAATGGCTTAAGCAAATTCATCCTGTGCATGACAGTAATTTATTCTAGGGGAGTCACACAGGCTTCAAACCATCCGCTGGCCTTAGAGAAAACGCTTCTGAGACGTAAGGAAGAAGGAAAAAAAGACAACAAATTGTGTGCAGAGGATTATTTCTTGTGATGTGATGTCCTTATGGTAATTGTGCAATTGCTTGAATTTTAGTTTTTTAAATTGATTCTTACAGTCTGACTCTTTAATGGTAATACATTACTTTACAGTTGTGCAGGGAGTATGCATGGGTGTGTATACTTAAAATGTAACATAAAATGATGGATTCTGAACATTAATGAATCTTGTCGAGCTTGGATACAGTTTCTTCATCACAAAAAAGAGTTGTTGGTCTGAAGAGAATCTCTGCTGAGCTTAAATTGTAAATTAAAAAAATCGTATTGCCATCATATTATCCATCAAAGACCTCTACCAAACTCACTCCGATAATCTACAAAGAATAACCGATTCCCAAGAAAGTGCCCTATCGATCAGTCGCCATGCTTTCCATTAGTTTGCACGCAACAGAGGAGGGCTGTCAGTCTATGTGAGACGTCGAGTGGAAAAGATTTTTCCCACAGGATCTCAATTCGTATATCCAGCCCACAGGGTCTTTCCTTGAGAACCAGCAGTACTGTCTCTGTAGATGGCAGCACTATGCTCTGCACTATGGCTTGAGCATAAGCTTTAAAGACGTCTCCATAATCACAGGTCACTGGTTTCTTATCCACACACTTATCCACAAGGTGAAGGTGAAGTGACATTCAGCCAAGTATGGGGACCCATACTCAGAATTTGTGCTCTGCATTTAACCCATCCGAAATGCACACACACAGAGCAGTGAACACACACACACTGTGAGCACACTCCCGGATCAGTGGGCAGCCATTTATGCTGCGGCGCCCGGGGAGCAGTTGGGGGTTCAATGCCTTGCTCAAGGGCACCTAAGTCGTGGTATTGAAGGTGGAGAGAGAACTGTACATGCACTCCCCCCACCCACAATTCCATCCGGCCCGAGACTAGAACCCACAACCCTTCGATTGGGAGTCCAACCCTCTAACCATTAGGCCACGACTTCCCACACACATCTCTCACTGTCTGCGCTCCATGACATTGACCGCTGTAATGACAGTGACAGTTTTATGTGAGAAGTGGTGCAGTGAACTCCCTGTAACTGTCAGACCAGCCGACACTCCCAGGTGCACTTCAGTAACACTCCATAATAACTTTACAAATGTATTTACTTTGTAAGTTTAAGTTTATTTGGTTTCAAAGAAATTAATAAGCAAGCATTCATTAAATTGCTCATTGTTGAGAAATGTATGCCTCATTCATATAAAGACGTACTAAACCTACAACAGTTCAAACATTCATAATTGCATACACATACCATTATGTATGTACGTGTTAAAATATGAAAAATACAGGATAGCTCTCAGCTCTGTTGCTTTTTTCACTTATTTGTCACACTCTTAAACAGACATATGAAAACATTCACAAACTGACAACAGTACACACACACACACAGAGAGACGCTGTTCATTGTGTCTGTTTACTAGCTTAGTTGGCAAAGGCTGCTTTCACTAACAACAGACAGAATTGCTTCGATATTTACCTTTTGTACAAAAAGCATATTACATCTGTTTATACTTCGTGTGTACAGCATCTGCTACAATTTACAGTACACTCAGCAACCTTTCATTACACTTAGTGTAACCAGATGCGGTCTTTAGCAAAATGTTAATGCAGTGTTCATGAAAACGTTTTTAAATAAAGATGATTAAATTATACAGTAATTAAACATGGCTTAATCAAACACAGACAATGACACATTCTCTTGACTTTATTGAACAAACTCCCTGAATATTCCCTATGCAGGATGGTTCTTTTTCCACAGTGGTACTTAGCTGTATATTGGCTTAATAGTTACATGATTAGAAATTCATTGAATATGCAATAACAGCAGGCTTTGCCTTGGTGTTTCACGCCTACCAGCTACCTGTCCTTGTAATTGGCTATAATGTGATTTGTGTACATTATTGTAAGCTGCAATGTAGTGCAAAGTGGAAATAACTGGCTCATGGCTTGTCTAATCATCGAATAGTGTTTGTCTTTAAATGTATTAAATGCCTTACCATGAATATTAATTTCTTCATCTGTCCCTACAGGACTAAAGGTTAATAAGTGCAAATATTTTGTGAAAGCGTGACAGTCAGAGAATCGTTCTGTGATGCATAGAAACTCAATGAACCAGATGAAAGAAAGGATCTGAAAATCTGGTCAGGTTCGGAAAAGTGTGACATTCAATTTCATGTACCAATACTCATTTAAAAATGCTAACAGTGACTTCGATAATGGGTCAACATCGATAATGTTTAACAAAATCATTATGCATTCTCCAAACACGTACAGGCAGCACAGTTCTCATTACTCTCCTGAGTAATAACAAGAATGAACTCCACACCTTCTCAGAGGGAATAAGGGGGCTACGATAGAGTATTAAAGCAAGGATGAATGCAAGAGAGAAAAGCCCCTGGCAATCCCAGGCCCCCCTGCCGCTCCTGACATGAAAACTCCTTGCTGAATAATGAGCTTCTCCATTCTGGTAAATCCCTGCATTTGAGACTGGTGCTGCAGTGTTTTGTGTGCACTGCTGTACTATGTGATCGCTTCTCTGAGCTGAGCCATTAATGCATATTTTGCTTGGTGTTGCCACCGCTGGTTAGGATTAACTGCCTGTGATAAATGTGCCATCTGCACAGTCTAGAGAGTGTTGTTTTAGTTTAGTTTGCTGGGTGTTCTCTAGACTGCTGTGTATAAATAACTTCAGCATTTTCAAGACGTTTGTGTCGAATCAAAATATGCTGCAGTTTCTTGAGTTAGTTAGGTCATCACAGACAAATCTGCTTAGAAATGAACACAAACTTCCACTAGAAATGCAACCGCACCAAACATGAATTGTGTTAAGAAAAACTGTTATGTAATTTGCCATTTAGTTAGAGTTTTTACAACTTTAGTTACAACTGTTTTTATGGGTACTCTTTTGGTACCTGCTTACTAGAAATGATCAAAACTGTGCTTAAAACCCAATGAGTTAAGTTAACTTTTCAGTTATGTAAGCTGATCACCGTAAAAAATATTAATAATAATAATAAGTAAAATTTACTCAATATTTCTTTTGCAAGTTTTTGCATTCTTTTTTTTTCATATAAAATTTACATATGCATTATGTAATATCCACTTGAAGTGAATAAGCACATGCCTTTTAACTTTATTTAAATGTATAAGTTATTTTTATTTGGAGACATACATTTTTAGTGACTGCACTGACACTAGCATAGTGTCACACCTGGACTCATTTAGTGTGTTTTTGCCCGTGACCCAGTTTCTGTCTTTCCGTGTTTTGGTTTGATTAGTTCCCAGGTGTGTCTATTCTCTTCCTCATGTGTGTTAATTTAGTGATTCCATCCACCTGTGTTTCCCCATTATCCGCTGTACATAAGCCTTGTCCTTTCAGTTCTGTTTTGTCGGGTCTCTTCATTTGCTACTAACGTGTGCCTATCTCTGTGCTCCATGTTGGATATCTCCTGTGTTGGATATAATAAAAGCCTTATTTCGTTTATCCTCGGCTCAGTGTTCCTTCAGGCAGCGAAAACCGTGACAGAAGACCCGACCATAAAAAAAGAAAGTTTAAAACTGCGTCTTTCCCTCCGTTTTGCTTTCGTTTTTTCTCAGTCTTTTTGTTTTGTAGTGTTTGATGGTTCCCCTCTCTAGCCCCGGATTCCTCCTCCTCATGCTGGAGCAGGAAGGACGCTCTCTCGAGGACCACACCAGACAGTTTCTGCTATTAGCTAATGCCACCAGCTACCCGGACGACGCGCTCTGCACCTTCTACAACACCAGCCTGAACTCCAAGTGCAGAGCGTTGTCGCCCGAAGATGGTCCTCGGGAGGATTTCGCCGCATACGTGGAGTGGACTCTGGCGAGAAATGGCTCATCTTTCACCGTCAGCCCCATAGAGGATCTCGCCAGCCCCACTCCCTACCCAGAGACCAGCCAGCCACCAACTCGCTATACGGAGCCAGAGCCCGCCGCAGAGCCCGAGCAATCCATTGACAGGGAACAGGATCTCGAGAGCGCGACTGACCAGGTGTGTGAGCCGGCCACACCGTGCATCGTGGGAGTCCTCGTGGAGATCGAGGGCGTGGAGGAAAGCCCTGCCCACACTCCTGCGACTGAGGGTGAGCTGCATGCAGTCTCTGAAGATCATATGGAGCAAGTTCTGGATCTGATGGACTGGTCTATGGAGGTAATCCCTAATTTTCCTGTTTCCCCGCTGGTTCCGTCCAGCCCTGATTCCCCTGTATACCCTCTCAGTCTCCCACTCCTACCTCCAGTCATTTCCTCTGCTCCATTTCCGCTGGTTCCGCCCAGCCCTGAGTTTTCTGTTTCTCCGCTGGTTCCGCCCAGCCCTGAGTTTTCTGTTTCTCCGCTGGTTCCGCCCAGCCCTGAGTTTTCTGTTTCTCCGCTGGTTCCGCCCAGCCCTGAGTTTTCTGTTTCTCCGCTGGTTCCGCCCAGCCCTGAGTTTTCTGTTTCTCCGCTGGTTCCGCCCAGCCCTGAGTTTCCTGTGTCTCCGCTGGTTCCGCCCAGCCATGATTTCTGTTTCACCACTGGTTCCGCCCAGCCCTGAATCATCTGTGTCTCCGCTGGTTCCGCCCAGCCCTGAATCATCTGTGTCTCCGCTGGTTCCACCCAGCCCTGAATCTTCTGTGTCTCCTGTATTCCCTCCCAGCCTCCCTCTCCCGCCTCCTCCCAAACCTGCTGGTCCCTCTACTCCTCTTTCGCTGGTTCCGTCCAGTCCTGATCCTCCTGTCCTTCCTCCCATCCTTCTCTCTCCTCCTCCTAGACCAGCCAGTTCCTCGCCATCCCTGCTGGTGCCAGTCAGTCCCGCAGCTCACCCTCAGTCCGCGCCATCGGGGCGCGATGGTTCGCCGCTGGACTGCCAGTCTCCAGCTCCGCCTTGGCGCGTTAAGGCCCTGTCTCCGCCTCCAGCCTCCGAGCCCTGGACTCCTCCTCGGTCCTTCGACCCAGCGGCTCCGCCTGGGCTCTTAGCTCCCTCGTCTCCACCGTGGCCTGTCATCCCACCTGCTCCACCGGGCTCCCTCGTCCCTCCGGCTCCACCTTGGTCAGTCGTCGACCATCCGCCGCCTCGGGACTCCACTCCTCTGGTTCCACCTCGTCACTCCATCCCTCCGGCTCTGTCAGGCTCCTCCTTCCCTCCGGTTCCACCTCCATCCTCGGTCACTCTGGCTCCACAGCGGTCTGCCAGGACCCCGCCTCCACCTTGGTCGCCTGAGCCTTCAGCTCCACCTAGGCCCTCCGGATCCTCGTCGTCACCCTGGCTCTGCGGCTGTGCTGCTCCATCTTGGGCTCCTCACCCACCGGTGCAGTCTCCGCCTGTCGGCCCCCTGGTGTCGTCGACCCTTCCTTCACCATGGCTCCTCCCGCCGTCGACTCCACCTTGGATCTCCGTCCTGGCTGGTCTCTGGTGGACCATCTGGCTCCTCCTGCTCCTGTCTCCTCCCTGGCTCCTTCCTCCGTCTCCTCCCTGGCTCCTCCTTCTGTGGTCCCTGTCTGCTGGCCCCCTCCTGGGAGTCCGTCCTCCACCGGAACCTCCTCCCAAGTTCCCACCCACGCCTCCCCCTGTTGTTTCTACGGTGCAAGGACGCACCTACCGGGAGGGGGGAGTACTGTCACACCTGGACTCATTTAGTGTGTTTTTGCCCGTGACCCAGTTTCTGTCTTTCCGTGTTTTGGTTTGATTAGTTCCCAGGTGTGTCTATTCTCTTCCTCATGTGTGTTAATTTAGTGATTCCATCCACCTGTGTTTCCCCATTATCCCATTATCGGGTCTCTTCATTTGCTACTAACGTGTGCCTACCTCTGTGCTCCATGTTGGATATCTCCTGTGTTGGATATAATAAAAGCCTTATTTTGTTTATCCTCGGCTCCGTGTTCCTTCAGGCAGCGAAAACCGTGACACATAGTGGTTCACTGAATAACGCAACAAACACCAATACATTTTCATGCAAAAAAGAAAGAAGTTCACCTATGCAGTGTCCATTAATGCAACAATAGTTAATGTAGTCCAAAGACAAATTAAGTAAAGTTTAATTTTACATTACTCAAGTGGAATGAACACAATTAAATTAAGTTGCAATAAAATTTTCAGCAAGTATTGTGTCCCCTTGTGAAAAAGAAATTTACTTAAATGTTCTTGACATACAGTACAATTATTTCATGCTTATAACACTACAAATACATTTACATATTTATCTACTTATTAAAAATCCCCCGCAATACTTTTGGTAACTGGTATACTTAAGGTTTTCCTAAATTGGAACTAATTTTGTACTTAATACACTTATCGTGCAAAAGTAATCTCCAACTAAAGATCTACTGAAGTATATTTTATTGGGGGCTTATTGCAGGTAGGGTATACTTAAAATATTTTGCATTTAAAGACCAGTATTCAAAGATCATACAGTCCTCATCAAAAGTGACATTAAAACCAATATTAAGAAATGTGTGCACAAGTAGTAGTCCAAATAAACTTTAATTATAGTTATATCATATAGAATTATATCAGTAATTCTCAAGCAATTTGTCAGAAAATATGTTAATAGATTTGAACTATACTTAGTATGAAATAAATTTTAAGTGTGTATGTGTGTGTATATATTTGGAGTGAAGGAGCCTGGTTGAGGGTGAACAGCGCTCTATGGACTAAAATGTGGACGCTATGGATTATAATTCAGACATGCCCCCTCTTCTCTGTAAGCCCTGAACTATCTGTCTGCTTGGAACTTAATATCTGTTTGGATTTTCCATCTGGGGCTATCTGTCACACCCCTGTGGATTGTT
This sequence comes from Carassius auratus, assembly GCF_003368295.1. Lineage (NCBI taxonomy): Eukaryota > Metazoa > Chordata > Actinopteri > Cypriniformes > Cyprinidae > Carassius > Carassius auratus. The sequence goes on along the minus strand of NC_039272.1, from coordinate 11,086,303 downwards.
GATTCTGGTTTTTCCCTCTGTGTACATATTTGGTTGTTCCTGTTCTCATTATTAGTCAATTACCTCATTGTGCCTCGTTATCTACCCTATATGAATTCCTGTCTCTTGTGTTGTAGTTTGTTGGTTATTGTGAATTTCACCCTATGCGTGTGTGCCTACCCTGTCTGGATTACCGGTTGTGGATCTATTAAAATATTATTGTATTCTTCAACTTCGTCATCCTGCCTGTTCTCTTGCACACCCCAGCCATGACACTTCTATTACCTGATGCTAAATTTGGTCAATTTAAACATGTCCCATGCCTTGTGTTTTCAGTTAGCTTACCAGTTGAGTACAGCACAGAATGGTAAAGGTACATTCTCTAAATTTGAATGGCTGCACCTAATGTCTTTCTTGTATCTAAGGTCCCCATTGTCTATAAGGGCTATATGTTCAGCTTTCTGTCATTTTCTCTTTGTTGCTTCCCTTTGCTGTTTACCCTCTGTTTGTTTTAATCTGTCTTTCTCTCTAGGGAGCATCACAATCAGCAGCGGATGATGGGATACAAGGCCCTGAAGCAACTAAAGCATTCGAAACACATGCCCCCCCCACCCCCCCCAAACACACATACTGTCCAACTTCTTCCTCATTCTTCAACACACTCGTCCAGAGGTAGCCCTGAATCCCCAATGTGCTTGTTTTGTATTTGTCAGCAGAAACCGGTCTGCCGATGCCCTCTGTTCAAATCCAGCGGTACATGCTTAGCCTTTAAATATCTTCCCAAGGACCGAGGGTGCTGTGCACTTTGGATACAAATTAACAAATTACCGAGACAGGATGGGATTGTGTAGGGCTGGCAACCTTGCATCTCACCTTGTGGTGAGAGCGGAGACTGTATCTGTAACTGTCATCACAGCAGGACAGATCAATCCATATAGCTCAGCATGTGCAGTTCTGGTGACAGGCCTGATGAACCCACGACCTTCCTTTAAAGAGAGGAAAGGAGGAGATGAACGAGAGGGCGGGTGTGAGACAACAATGGAGTAAGGTTGTCTAGGCGTAAAGAGAAATGAATCTGACACCTGCTGTGAAATGTCATTTTCAGAGTTGGTTGTCTAAAACTGGAGTTTCAAAATGTGTTTTTGCCCGAAAATACATTATCTCTCAATGGCGTCTCAGTTCATCATTAACAATTTGTCACTGGGAACCCCTACTATCCAAAGCTCCCTTTATGCTTTTGGCTAAATTTGGGGCATGCACATAACTTGCATTTGAGAAAAGAGAGGTAATTTAATTTGCACCTAATTTGTCCCATTGAAAGGATAGTTCCCCCAAAATTTAAGTTCTGTCATCATTTACTTGGTTGCAAACTTGGCTTGAACATTCTTTCCTCTGCTGAACACAAAAGAAGATATTCTGAGACTCAAAATGAGACAACATGAAGGAAATGTCATTCATTTTAAACACATTCACATTATATACAGTAGAACTTGGTTTCTAATTGTTATGAAGAAAGTTGTTGTTGTTCAAACCAAATATAGTATATTCCATACAGTATTCTGTTTAGAACAGTTTTTTTTTCTTCATCCATACACAGAAGGTCTGTGTGGTTCCTTGTTGTTTTGTGTTCTGTGTACTGTTGATACATTCTTCAAAGTAGCATCTTTTGTGCTCCATAGATGGAAAAAAGTCATACAGGTTTGTAACAATATGAGGGTGAGCAAACCGTGAGTAATTGTTAATTTTTAGGCAGACTATCAATTTCTATATTAAAAAGGCTCATGAGAGTTAACAGCAGGTGTCAGTAAAACCCCTTCAGATATGTTTGTGTGTTCTCTACACACAAATATACATGTAAATAGATGTACCACAAGATATCACTACCAGTTTCAGAGTCAACACTGAAAAGGTAGTTTTAAATAATTGCTTGTAAAAAGTTTCAGAGTAATTGAATACAAAAAAAAAAAAAAAAAATGTTATGCTGAGAAAGAAAATGAAGAATTCAAAAGATTTCAAGGTCATTAATCAATATAACATTGACCCTTTGAACAAGGTCAGACCTCCAAAAGACATTCTTTGAAAAATGGATGCATATAATTTCTAATTCAAAAACAAACAAACAAACAAATAAAAAGTTAAATGCAAAATAGCAGTATTTTTGCTAGTGGTCTCGGACATTTGCATTTTGATGAAAAACTAACAAGACATGCTCACATTGCACTGCATTTGAAGATATCTGGAGATATAATTTATTCACACACTTTCTTGAACACTTTGTATCGCTACTCTTTTTATTCTGCAACGCCTCCACAGATATCTACCATCTTACCCTTGTGAATTTTACATCCACTGCTGAAGGCACCATTCTCAATGCTTGATTGTACTGATGGTGTCCAGTTGTCTTCCCATTCTGAAGCCTTGTTAGTCCTTTATGACATTTGGCAAAGATTGGTGTTCTGAGAAGCTGAAAATAACAAGCTATCCATTCCCCTCTTTTTTGCTTTAACTTATTCAGTCTAGCGAGTGTGCAGCTTCACTCCCACTAAGACTGTCAGTGTGAGCTGTCAGCATACATTCTCGAAGTTTGTAAGCTCTACAGTGTGTGCCGCTTTTTGACTGTTTGAAATTCAGCAATGCAATTTCAATCAACCTTGGGGACACAAATAGAAAAGGCAGCGAATTAGTCAAACACAAGGCTGAGTAAACAAAACATGCTGGGCTTTTTTTTTTTTTTTTTACAATTATATATATATTTTTTTATCAAGATGTGGGAAATAGGATAAATATAACCATGTCAGAAAAACTGCAATTAATCAGCTGCATTTGTGCCTGTGCAATGTTTTATTAGTAATTGATTAATACAAGATAACTGAATTAAATGAAAGGTATTAAATTCTTTGTTTAATAAATCCAGCAGAATTTATTATATATTTAATTTAGCATAGATTCTGAAATGGTGAAACACCATGCTGATTTTGTTAGTTAATCTCAGGTAATTGTCATCACACATTATATAACAAAATATGTAAATTATATTGAATTAGTGGGTTATTTTATCAGAGGGCAAGTGTAAAGTCTGTGAATTTGGCATTTATATAATTTTTTTAAACTTTTTTTTTAAGGCAAGTTGTTGCAAACAATTTATTTTAGTTACATTTAATAAAAAAAAGTTGAAAGCTAAATTGTATTTAAATGTAGCTAAAATAAGTTAATTGCAACCACTTGCCTTAAAAAAAAGTTTCAATATTTTTTTGTGTGTGTTTGAACTTCTTCTCAAGCCATTTTGATAAAGAAATTCATATGGCTCAAGGTGTACACTTCAAATTTCCATTACAGCTTCTTGACAGCTTAGTGTCAAGTGATTAATAATAGAGCCAAAGTTGTGACAGGTCTTAATTATTCAGACTTCAGATGCAGGAAACAGACTGGCTGATAAACATAAGACAGTTCTAATTCAAATCGCTCAAACATTCTATGAAATAAACAAAGGTAGCTCTGTACTAAATCCTGAAAGTCACATAAAAATTATCCACATCTCTCAGGTCCTACAAAAGTAGATAATCAACACTTTAAATGGCTTCATCCCCAACTGGTCATATTGTGTCTTGACCACTGATTCCCTGTCTCCATTATTTGTTTATGAAAGGGTTTAGTCTGGTATGGAGAGCAAAGGTTTTCTTGAAACAGCAATCAATCTACAATTCAAAAGCCATTCAGTTCTATTGCAGTGATATTGATTAATTCAGAGCCCTTCATTCCTCAGCGTAAGATTTGTTGTTTAAAACCTGAATTGCACTAATTGGCTGTATTGTGCTGAGGGTCTAAGTGCATCACCCCTTAATAGCTGGCATCAATATGTCAAGAAGAAGAGCCTTTTGACATGAACTCTCAAAAACACAATTCATTCTTATTCCATTTTAAATTTCATTGGTCTGCAGTCCTCAGAATCAACTTTAAATGCAAACCAACATCTGCTCTTGGACTCAAAAGAGGTGTCAATAATGATTTCTCATATTTAGTGTTCTCTCTGGACAGATGAATAACTTTCCACTTACACGCCACTCTTATCGTTTGGCAGTGATGTGGTACAATGTGTCGAAATAGAAGCCTACATCTGGTGCATCTGTTATGCTTTTCAAACCACCAATGAGACAGGCTTGAAATATACTTGCTATTGCATTACTGTTGGTGTGCTGGTAATGAGAGCAGTTTGAAAGCCCCACTGTGGGAACTTTTTTGAGAATGAAATGCAATTGCTTTGAAATCTAGAGTAATGAAACTAATCATAATCACATCCTGCTCAAACCATCGTCTTTTCTACACAAAAGCACCAAGCAGTCTTGACAGGACAGACTATGAAATCTACTGTAACACTGGCTCTGTAAGCATGGTATCCCATTGGTTTTTAGTGCATGCATGTCAGTTCCCCCCAAATTTACAAAGGTGTTAATATATTAATTAATATTAATATATTTGTCACTTGCTTGGATTTTTTACATTCTGATGGATTGGTATTTATACAGTTTAAAGTGTCTAAACATTTTTGGGCCACTGTACATATATAGGGATCATATTAGATTCAGTACAGGGAAGGCTGATGAACTGAAAAATTAATGTACCAAGTTAAGATGACTTTGATTGTCACACATCAGTGGAATTCTTTAAGAAGCAATATTACCACTTGACTCAGATGTGAGCAGGCTATCATTATTTTTAATTTGGCCATCACTGATGGCTGCAGAATGACGCAGCTGATGTGTTCGAAATCTACTTTTGCCCCTAACTCAAAGTGATGAATTAGAATTTGTTAATTGATTTTCTGGCTGGTCCAGTGGCCTCTACATCACATTAGGTGAAGAGTGAGACACTTTTTTAATTACAGTTGATTAAAAGTCTTATACTTAATCCAGTGTGTTTAATGCAGATATGTGGGGTCTACCATATTGAATATTATGACGTTTTGATTAGTAGCTAAAAATGCCTATTTTCTGCTGTATGTGAACAGCTGCTTTTAACCAAACAATGGTTTCAAGGTCAGGCAGCTGACAGCATGTCAAATTAAACACATTTTAAAATAGACTTGTGTTATTGACTAAACAGACAGACAGATTATGTGCGGTGTGTTTTCCCCGGTGATGTCAACAGAGTGATCTCCTGCGAGCGAAAGCTATGAAATGGCCTAATTAACCTCTCAAGTCTCACAACACCAATGATTGATTGAATGTGCACAAGGCAAAATATAAAGATTTGCTTTTTAATATTTCATATAGATTTTATGAGTGTTGAAGGACAATGACTGTTGGATACGAATGCATCACATTTGTGCATCATAGCCCAGGTTTCAATAAATGAGGACTAAAGGGAGACAAGCTGACAGGCCAATGCATTTTGCACAAGCTACTCTGTCAAGTGCAAACCCCGTGGCTGCTCTTTTTGTGGCCTGTGCCTTTCACAGATGAGTGATGGAGACTGTTCACATCAGACCAGCTCACAGCAAACTCACAGAGGTCCTAATATAACTTGCCAAATCTTTAAAGTTTTCCCTGTTAACAAGTATACGTTATCTTTTGTACTTTGTGTCTTCCAATTGATTACAATTATATTGTTTTGCTTTGCTTTGAATATTTGCATGACTTACTGTACATTCATAAAACGGTTTAAAAAACATTAAATTTGTATTTATTTATTTATTTTCAAAAATCTGTTATATGTTATTTTATGTCATTTCAAATACAAAACATTATATATACTTAAATGTATGGTATACGTACCAACAATAATAATAATCTGGACAAAAAATAAGACAAAAAAAGGCTACTTATATATAATAAAACATTAAATAGAAGAAACCTTTTTTTCTTTCAACATTACTGTTTTGAGGTTTAACACCAGTCAGCATTACACTTTTTTCAAAGTCAAAATTTCTTTTAATGATTTTCCTGTTTGCTGCAGCCATAAATAATGGCTAAAATTTCAGGCACACTCATTTGCAGTTGTAAATTGCTTTAGTTGACACGCATGAAATTCCGCCATGAATATTCTTGGTAATATGACTGAAACACACTTTCCACTATACAAACCTAATGCATTTACAATCCTCAGCTGCTGGGCCGACTGTGTGTGGGAATGCTTCATCAGCAACACATCAGTTCAAGTTTACCCCAGTACGACTCCATTTCCTTTAAGGCAAAGAAGTCTTTCATCATCGACACATATTCACCCCCTGCAAATATGTTGAAAAGCCTTGCATTCTCTATAAGGTGCACTTTCCCATTGTAGGCCTTACCGAAGCATTTTTAGTGAGGAAAGACATAGAGAGTTTAATTGCAAGGGGAAAACTGTGTTCTCCTTGGCTCTGAAAGATTAACCATTAGAGGAATTAGAGAAAATGGGAAGTGGCTAGCAGAGGAAAAAAATGCCACAGGGTGCCATGGATCACTTTCCTTTTAATGGCCCGGCGTCGATAAAAGCTTTTCTCCCCCTCCTGATCGTGACTCAAAACATAATTGACCTGTAAGGCCCTTAATGAACATCACATATCACAAGCCTCTGAAATTGTAGCATCTTATCAATGAGCCAGGCAGTATGCCGGAACAAAATTAACACTCAACAGATGCCTGTTTTGTTGAAGGTCATGTTCCACAAACCAAACCAAACAAGCTCTCATCATTTGATGCATTGATATCGATATTTGATGCATTGACCTGTGGAACAAACCATTACGATTAACACTTTTATTTGTACAGTGCCTTTTATATCTCAAGTACTTTCATCGGATATTAAAATGTGGAGACCGATGAAGGATATAATAGGATTACAAGAAACTGCATTTTAATAGTGCACTTAAAGAGTGTTTTACATTTATTATTATTAATTTTTCCCATGATAGCGCTGTTGAGGAAGGGCTACACTGTTTTGATACACTGAGCAAAAACCAGAGCACAATAACCGTTCCACTTGCAGTTCTGCCAGGATTCTTACGCCGGCGTGAACTGCGAGTTTGTATTGATTGAGTGTCCAGTGCGGCAGACATGGTTGCCCTTTGTGCTCTAATTAGCGAAGCCGTGAAAAATGAGCACTGCCGCAGAGCTGATAAATGCATTTGTCAGAGTCTGACGTGAACTATGTTAACAGAGCTATTCCAGCACAGAATTCTTCCCGATAGGGTGAGGTCATGATACTACCTACAGGGGTCAGTAAGAGGGTGAGAGGAAGATAATAGGTAGCGTCCTACTCTGTTGTTTGAGTGACAGGAGCTAATGCTGAATATAATCTGTTTAAAGTAATTGCTGCATGAGTCTTTGGAAAGCTGGTGTTAGGGTCCTGCCCAGACTGTCATATTTGTGTCTTTGTTTGTCTTTTGTCCGAGCACATGGCTCTGTCTTTGTTTATGTTGGCCATGTGCTTCTCTTGTCCTGCCCCCTTTTTTCCCTTTACTGTGCACCCTTGTTTAGTCCTTGTCTTGCCCTTATTTACTTGATTGTGTACACCTGTTCCTCATGTGCCTTCCTCCCTATTTATAGTTCCTCTTGCACTCTTGTCTTTGCTGGTTCATGGTCATTCTCACTTTTTCTGTCACTGTCTTTGTCTGTGGCTGATTATGTGAATCTGTTTTGTGCCCTTGTCTTGTCTTGTCCTTTTATTTGAAAAGTGAAGCTGGCTGCATCCTTCATGTCAGTTATTGATTGAGGTGAAAAAAGGCTTCATATCAGTGTTATTGTTACTGTAGTAATGTTGCAGGGTTCTCTCAAATTGTAGTATTCCAATGACCTACACATTATACAAAAGAGCACAATAGGTGACATAGATCCCCGGTGCAGGCAGTGGGATGGGAGTCTAATCTCGTGATGGTGGAGGCAGAATCTGAACCAGCCTCCATGTTCTTTTGTGAAGGTATCATGGCGTCAAGTTCTGAGGCTCAAATCATTTGGCTCCACCTCAGCAAGTGTGGTTGACAGACTGAGCTGCCAGATAAGAACCGGACAATCATTTATTTCGTGCAGCTGCATGAATAAGAGCATGAGAAATGTGTTATACCATCTCCCTCTTCCCTGGAACACCTGGGTCTTACTGTGCTCTCTGATAATGTGAAAATGATTTATGGAGAGAAAATGGGCAGTTATCACAGTTGGGTATCAAACCTTGTTTGTTTGCTCATGCTGATTATTTATTCACTGTTATCTTTTAGGAAACAAGGAAAATAACATGGCCTCATGAATGCTCTTCTTTCAGATTTTGATTTTGTTAAAAGAAGATACATTGTATAATATTATATCTGCAGGAAAGTATCCAATATTTTGTTCAAATAACCTCACTGATTCATTCACTCTACTGATTTGTTCTAAAGCACTGATTCATTCAGAAACTAAACAAATTATGATCATCATTGATTCATTTACTCAAGCAATCCATTTAGATTCACTGATTAATTCAGAGACAGTTTTTTTATCATCAATTTTGTTCCATCAAAGTTATTATTGTCAATGATTAATTCACTCAACATATATATTTTTTAAATACACTGATTTGGTCACTGATTTGTTGTTTGAGGTCTTCATTGATTATGATTGATGGACTAGCAGATAACACATTTTTTTAAATACACTGTGTCGTTCAAAACACCAATGTTGTAAGTTGCTCAGATGTGTAGCTGTTGGCTTTGTATAGAAGTATTTCCGCTGGCAAATACAAAGAAACTAACCGCCAATATAATTGTCAAAGCTGTGATTCAGACTACAACAGTCTTGCTCATCAAGTGTTACATATATTCAAAGCATCATTCACACTGATTGTGTATTAATTGTTAGTAGTCTGTTAGCTGAGAGAATCGTTACAAATCGTTCCAGAAGTTTGTGCCCACTCTCAGTATTGTATTCCTATTTAATCTAGTTAAGATGGCATTGTTTGTTCTTATGGGGGAGACACATTCGTTGCATTTGAAGGTAAATAGTTTAAGAATCAATAGGAAGGTCAATGAAGTACGAAAATAAAGTGCAGTGAAGACTGGGATAGAAATATTGATTTCATTGCATACAGCTACGAGGCATGCTCAACAGTTACATAGTGTGTCATGAAGTTAATTATGGTTCTCTTTTGCTGGGGTGTGGGGCAAGGTGACTTTATCAATATCCTTCAGCATGTTTCTCATGTAGTGAAATCAGCTTCTTGTTGGGCTCTAACCCAAGGTGCCATCTTATTTCCTACTGAAATGGCACAAAAACTTTCTCTTTCAATTGGAAAACAGCATCCAACATCCAAACAACAATAAATGATTATTATCCTTAAGGGAAACTGGTAGAAAAATTTGCATTCCTAAGTAACATTTTGATAGACAACTCTGTGTGATTTAGTAATTGCTTTGAGACAAAGAACTCTCCCTAAATAAAATTTGAAATTGAATGACTCTCTGAGGAAATCTTGATAGCTGCAGAATGAAAGGTGATTAACTGCTACTTAGAGGTCTACACAATCTGATTTTTAAGGTTTAGAATTAGCTCTGGGGTGGGATTATGCCAAAACTAAGCTTTGTGATGTAGGTGTAATGATCAGGGGGTTTGAAATACATTTGATATGGGATTCTTCATAAAATATGGAAATATAGATACAGAATATGTTTGGTATTTTACAGGGAGACTAGACATTTTCTTAGTGACTCTACAAAAGTCAGTTTCAGAATAAAATGTACTTTGCAAAAGAAGGTTGGACTATGTCAGCACTTTACAAATGTGCTGTGACTGAAAACACAGGTGCCCAATTGAAAAAGAAAAAAAGAAAGAAAATTCTAGGACATAACCTATACTCCATCCCTGCTCAATATGGCCCACTATTTGGGCCACTGTTGAGGGGGGAGCAATCATAAACTAAATTAAATAAAAATGCTTGCCATGAATGTATATTTCAATAATATTTTTTTCTTTCTATTTTTTTTTATCTATATAGTCTATATAACTACTATATATATATATATATATATATATATATATATATATATATATATATATATACCTTATCTATCTATATATATATATATATATATATATATATATACATATACAGGTGCTGGTCATATAATTACAATATCATCAAAAAGCTGATTTATTTCCCTAATTCCATTAAAAAAGTGAAACTTGTATATTATATTCAGTTATATAACAGTTTGGCCAATAACATGCAGGTATTGTATATAATCGACCAATCGTGGGGATGCGTGTGAGAAGGTGAGATCTAGAGGGAACGATCAAAACGATGCAAATATGAACACGTGTTTGTTCGTTCAATTGACTTGAAGCATCACTGCGCACAAATCCAAAAAATAAAATATAAAAATAAAGTGCGCCACGACGCTTCTAGACGAATGAATAAACACATGAAAGCATGTTGTTCGTTCACGTGTTAGGGGACTTCAGCTCTTCTGCATTCTTGGATCTGGTGTATCGCATCTTCCTCTTCACAATACCCCATAGATTTTCTGAAATCTGCATCTCCATAAAGCTGGTCAGCAGCAGGAGGCATGAAGTGCTCTAAAACTTCCTGGTATACTTTTGTGTTGACCTTGGACCTCAGAAAACACAGTGGACCAACACCAGCAGATGACATTGGACCGCAAACCATCACTGACAGTGGACACTTTACACTGGACCTCAAGCAACGTGGATTGTGTGCCTCTCCTCTCTTCCTCCAGACTCTGTGTAGTGGTTCTTGAAGTATTGACTCCAGCTGCAGTCCACTCTTTGTGAATCTCCCCCACATTTTTTAATGCGTTTTGTTTCACAGTCCTTTCCAGGGTGCGTTTATCCCTATTGCTTGTACACTTTTTTTCTACCACACCTTTTCTTTCCCTTCGCCTCTCTATTAATGTGCTTGGACACAGAGCTCTGTGAACAGCCAGCCTCTTTTACAGTGTCCTTTTGTGTCTTGCCCTCTTTGTGCAAGGTGTCAGTGGTCGTCTTTTAGACAACTGTCAAGTCAGCAGTCTTCCCCATGATTGTGTAGCCTACAGAACTAGACAGAGAGATCATTAAAAGGCTTTGCAGGTGTTTTGAGTTAATTAGCTGATTAGAGTGTGGCACCAGGTGTCTTCAATATTGAACATTTTCACAATATTCAAATTTTCTGAGATACTGAATTTGGGATTTTCCTTAGTTGTCAGTTATAAACATCAAAATTAAAAGAAATAAACATTTGAAACATATCAGTCTGTGTGTAATGAATGAATATAATATATATGATGCAGCTGTGCCATCATAGGAATAAATTACAATATATTAAAAGAAAAAAAAATGTAATAATATTTTACAACGTCTCTGTTTCCAAAAGTTTTTCAAATCAATCAAATAAATTCAGCCTTGGTGAGCATAAGTGACTTATTTTGAACAACAAAACAAATATAGCCAATATAGCACCTTGTGTATCTCCCCAAAATGATGAAATCAATTGTCAATTTTTTGCATTTAAACAAATATTAGTGGATAAATAGTTGTACAGTGGTAAGGGAAAATAGCTGACTAATGCCATTAGTGTCTAAGGAAATGTCTAAGCTAATGTTTACATTTGGCCCCTATTTCTACTGCATTAGATTATTAGACAGTCTGTCTGTCTGTATCTATACAGTAAGTATCTGCATTCTATTTTTAGAGTCTCTAGAATTTCTCATGAACATAGCCAGAACTCAATCCAAATTTTGTGGTATCACTCTAGTAGTTTGAAAAGTGTTGTTAAATGCTAAACTCCCCTTTCATTTTGACAGCTGCCACCACATTTAGTTATAAAAAAAAAAAAAAAAAAAAACGTGCCAAATCCTTTTACCCCTCAATAATTTTCAAATCCTTATTCCCCATATGTACCAGTAGCATGGAGCTTATTCCTCTTGACTTACCAAATGCATCATCACAAAGCTTTAGGAGCAACAGCAGGTCGAAGCCGCGGGCTTTAAACAGGCCATTCTGGGCTGTCCATGGGCTATGATATGATAAACTGCTGAGGAGGCCTTCAAGTCTATCCAATTAAGAGGGGATACAGAATCCTGACTTCAAGGACCAGAAGCAATTACAAATTCTGACAGTAGCCTATTTATTATTAGATCCACATTCATTCCCCTCACGCTTTTTCTTCCTGACTTCATTTAAATCATGAAACATAACTACTAAGCTATTGTCATACAGGTGATATATATTTGCAAATGTCTGTGTCCGAGGTTAGGAATTCATACTGTTGTCACAAGTTTGGTCAATATTGCTTCATGTGTCATACTGGCTGTCATGTTTTGTTGTTCCTGGATTCTTGTGGTTTTAAGGAAATGCTGCATTTACATCCTCATTCTTTGGACTTATATTACAACTGAATTTTTAGGTTTTCTATAGATACTTAATTAAGTCTTATAGCAAAAGGACTACAATAAAATATTGTCTGTGCTAAAATGTAAACCCAAAGCAAGACAATCGCATAGAAATGTGCATTTAATACAGTATGATCCTTAATAAAATTCCAATATTTTGCAGAATATTAATGATATGCAAACAAACTTTATGTTCACAATATTGGAATTAGTTTCAAATTAACAAATACGAATGAAGAAGTTTGATTGAATCTGTTGACAATATATTTGCCTTTTAATTTTGCCTCTTGAGAACTATTTTTCTTATAAAAATAGTTTCTTATAAATAAATAAATAAATAAAGCACCAGGCAATATAAAAAGAGACAAAACTCACAAAGGAGCTGGTGCCAGACAGTTTATCTTACAAACCACCTAACTTCAAAGTCTATTCAAGCACACATAAATTTGATCAAAGAGATTGTACTCCATGGAAACTACTTTTTCTTCTTCTTATAACCCCCCTGCCTCACAATCTTCTAATGTGCTGACATTCAGGGCTGGATAAAGGTGTATCTGAATACCGCTGTAGAGCTACATGTGGAATAGAAGGGGGCAAGTGATACCAAGAGAACAGAGGATATAAACAAATAAAGTCATAGCCACATGAGTGACATTTAAGCCGGTCAGTATTGCTGAGATTCTCAATCTCTCGCTGTATCTTGATATGACAGCGGTTCTCACCATCTCTGCGGGAATTTTATATTCAATTACTCTCTGCATGTTGAAAACCTTCCAGTAAATGTCAAAAAGTAAATAAGGTGGGAAGCCGTGCACCATGATTCCCTTGAAGATGGAGATTTGGAGTCACAGGCTACTATGAAAGGAATATTGAGGCTTATGCTCTTAGCTCGCTTCCATGTCACTGGAACATTGAGCATCAGCACAGACCAACCCCACTGCTTTACCCTGAGCCTCAGCCTTTGTGGAAATAAATAAATAAAATAAAAGCAAAACAAAGCTTTTTAAATGTAGATTATGCCTTTCTGATATAATATACGTGTTAAACTATTGTGTTAGTTGTCACTTGCTGTACTCATTGTGGGTTTGTTTGTCATTTAGCTAGTCTTGGGTTTATTTATTTAGTTTATTTAGGTAAGACATTTTTCTCTTTTTAATTGCACTGCACAGTGAACTACGCACAGTTTATATAGACAAATTTTGGTTAATTAAATTAATGTGAGTTGTCTTGAAACACAATAACTCTGACGTGTATCAGTAGGGTTTGTGCAGTTTTTACCATGGCCTGACTGTCAGGACAAACTGGAAACTGGAGATTTCTAGGTTACTGGAATCAATATTTAAACGACAGATCCAAAATGCACACAGGAAAAATTAGCACTGTTAAAAACAGTATAAAGTACTCGCAAGCAATATGCGAGATGAAAACGACAACTATTCTACCGAAGATGAGGACAATGAAATTACTATAGATTTTCATTTGTAAGTGGCAAAATTAAAGTAAAATTTGCATGACATCTGTTGCGCAAGTTAAATGTCATTTCAAAAGAATCTGCTGTAATGTCAAGTGTATTTTCTCCTATGTTGTGGCTGCTATTTTCATTTAGGTGCTCAATCTAGCCTTCTTAAGACGCGACGCATCACTGCTGTTTGAGGCAATTACTTTGCAGGCAGCGTTTTTGCACAAAGACACCTACAATATTATCTACAACAAAATAGAACAAGTTTTTTGATAACTAAATGAATCTTTAATTACTATAATACTGATTTCTTGCTAGAACATCAAAAGTGCAAAAAGCTGGTCAGAAATATACATTTACACACAAACTATCCACCAAACGCAACTTTCAGAAGCCATTTTTTTTCTTCTTTTTTTTTTTAGCTCAACCTTTACAGAATGGAACGCACAGGATTGTGGGATATCAAAGGCAGTGAAGGATACATCTATGCTGCCTTCAAAATTAGATCAAAAGAAGATACCTCTGGAAACAGGAAGTAAAGCAGAATTTGGATTCAAACATGCCTTGTGCCTTCCTTCCTTGGAATGGCAGGATTTTAGAGTTTTCGGATGCAGAAGCTTTAATGGGATCTTTCAGTTTTTGCCACGTCGAGTCGCTGACAGTGTAGATTGTTTTAATGTTCTCTATATTATTTCACTTATAGATATTCTTTCCAATGAAGAGTTGTGATTCATTTCCTTTAAAAATTTATTTTATAAATACTTACTTAAAATTTACTTTTAATTATCTCATGACAAATAAAATTAAAATCAACAACCTAAAAAAATATACATATAATAACAAAATAACAGTTGACAAAATGGTTGGAATGATTTAGGGAAATGTTATGTTTTAAAAAAAGCTGGAAACCATGATAACTGTGTCATAAAAGTAGCCTAGCTCTTGCACAAGTCATGTGAATTCATTCAAAAACTTTGTTTGAGTAACAGACTGGAATTTATAAAATTTCCATCATCTATGCTTGAAAATTTCAATTTTCATCTGCATTCAGACCGAAGAAGTAAATGCTGCATGTTTTTTATGCGTCTGAACAGATATGAACAGCATGAATATAACAGATTTTTCATTTTTGGGTGAACTTTTCGCTGTCCAGCTGTGCAGTATTCTTGTTATCAGCCACAAAGAACAAAGTGATAAGCTGGCTACCATCATACTCACAGAAACATCACAGAAAAGCAAAAACTCCTTTATATTTGAGCTTTGTGAATACTGCTCCTGCAGACTCCACATTGTAATAGTTTTTACAATATACAGGCTGTTCATCAATCAGCAAGGAACCTGTATCAGGGTCACAGGGGATGTAATTCTTCTGGGAATAATTTTTGGATTTGTGATCTATGAGTGGAATGGCTGTTGGCCTGAAATTGAGGAGTGTCTGATCCTGTGAAATCATCAAGGCACTGACAAGACACATACGATTTCTGAGGATGAAGACCACAAACACCACCATGAACACCTTCAAGATGATGGTGTCCACAATGACCACAAAGATGGAGATCATCATGATGATCATGATAGTCACACTCATGATCACAGTCAATCGCTTTACCACAGTGCTGCTATCATCACAGACTCTGGCAAGACTCCTTTCATTAGTAATTATAATACTAACAAATATGTGTATTGTGGCATATAATCCTTAAATATGTATCAAATATGTCTCCTGTCCTGTGTGACTTATAGCAAACTGCTCCAGTATTGGTAAGGAGCTTCTTCGGGAGTGAGGGAATGTGGTCGATGCAGGAATTGCTGCTTTACTCTGCCTAGGAGTTGTTCATCCACAAACCGCTGGATTAGGTCAGTAATAGTATCATGCACTTTTCAACACTTCACTTCTACAAATCAAAGGTTTCAGTGCCACAGTCTTGGTTGATTACAGGCTTCGATTGCTTAAACACTATAACCAGGCTGTGGAACTAAAATTTCAAGACCAAAAAGCCATTTATTAAAAAGCACAACCATTTCCCTAAACTATAAATGAATCCGATTTGTTTAACTGTCACTGCAAAACTACATACAAATCCCTTCATTTCTCATTGCCTAGACCATGTTGTCATATAGAAAGCACTAGAATTTCATATTGTTCACTCAAGTCATCATAGTTTGAGATCAATTAGCACACAGATACCCACGTGGAAACACTAAAGATAAAAGAGGCAAAGTCAGTTCATTCAGTTTTGGAGCAATAGGAATAGAAAGTGTGCAAATGTATACACATGTTCATGATGTGAAAAGTTCATTGAGGGGGAGAACCACAAGCAACAACTTATTACTGGTTTTTGTTTTTGGTTTTTGTAGTATTGTTTTGAATTTATCTCACAGGTGTGTAAGGGTTTGTTGTAGTGTGTGTGATGTCTGAGGGCAAAGTTTGGTTTTCCAAGAGGAGTGGTTTTGAGTGTAGAGCTTCATTTTGACTTGAAAATAGAATTTGGGGAATTGGGTGAGACGTTATGGATTTGTGCTTACTGTTTTGACAATGAGGAATAGTTTCAAGAAATGTGTTTTAAGCAATCAAGAAAAACTGTAAAACAAAAAGTACAATACTGTGTTGTAGTCGAGACCACCACATTGGGGTCTGAGCCAAGACCCAGACCACTAAACTGTTAAGCCGGAGTCAAGAATAAGCATTGACTCAAACATGGTTTTTGTCTTGACTTGGACTTGAATGAGTTGGTCTCGACTACAACACTGCCATTGTTATTAACATTCGTAATTGATTTTGAGATTTATCAATGATTTCTAGCTCTTTCTGATGCATGATGTAATTTCCTGAAATCTGCTGAGCTTTAATGTTTAATTTGAGCAAGTTTTGGTCGAAGTGTTATGCATTTCAAATGGTTTTAGTGAGTGGTTTTTAAGACTGTTTCTTTAGATGTAAAATAATGTTTATGAAAGGTTATAGAAATTAACCATGGAAAAAGCCAATTAACAATATAAAACCACTCCTACATGAATATTTGATCAGTTTAGACTCAAATGCATACTGTTTGTTGTTAACATCTACGACTGATTAGCATCGCATTTGCCTTTCACAAGGTTACTAAAAGCATAAACAAATCTTTGAGGCTGCTGAATGATTCATTTGTGCTTCCCGTTTCTTCGAAGTGGAGTGTTTTCTGCAATTTTGTACAATCACCCTACAAGATCATTTAAAGTGATACATGACACCTCTCAGAAGTTGCCCACATATGGTGCTCCCTCATTATTGCAGGGCCTTCGACCTCTGTACTCCAACTATGGGCAATTAGAATGGAGTCGACTTTTCGAGGGCGCTACGAAACTCACTAAAGAGGGTTTCCTTATCGATGGAATCCTCTCTAGGGCTTTAGAAACCCACAAGGACAAAATACTCCAGTCAAGACTGTGCGATCTGTTCTGCGATACGACTGGCTGTGTGAAATCAGAGGGCGAGCGTGTTGCCAACGGGAATCTATCAAAACTTTTGCTGAGCATCAGCCTAAATAGCTCCCATTTCCCGGAAAAACCTGGCCGTAAAATTGGCTCAAGACACATCTGAAGCAGAGAAGACCGGCTTTCCTTGCTGCTGCTCAGGTCAGAGGCAGAGAAATCAATGAGCCCCTTATCGTGGCAGAGGAGAAATACAGCATTCTTTAAGCCCCCAACCAGTTCACAGGTAGAATGGTATCCAATAAATAAGATCGAGTCAGAGAGCAAAACCTCACTTTTCAGGAGCCACAGTTATCTCGGTAATGTCTTTTCCTCTTATAATGCCCTCCTAAATTTGGCGAATGAATTCTTCAACACAAACCAGAGAGAGATTTTCACATGAAATACCATAAATAGACATGTAGGAATCCTTGATAGTCACGGCAATTTCATAGTAATCTCCACCTCGCTCAACAGCACATGGGGATCCGGGCAATACTTAACAAGTGGCAGACTGATTCTCAATGGCTTTACCTCAAACATCACTCAGGAGATTTATTTTAGTTTTCCTCTAGTGTTAAGTATAACTGAAGATGGGGTGGATGAATATGGACAGAAATTACATGTAAAAAATGCTTTATGCACTTTAAGAGCATTGCACATACTCCAAGATTTACGACATGTAACATATCTTTCTTAAATATGTACATGCATGTGTGTGTTTTTACTGTATATATAGATAATACATATACACTGTACACACACACATTATGCAAACAAAAACTTTTATTTTTTGATGCGATTAATTGCGATAATAAATTAATGTTTGACAGCACTAATGTGAATGTAATTTGTGTTTATTGTACTTGTGTTGTAAGATTATTTAAAAAAAAATAAAAATGCAATACTGTTTTTCACCCAGTCAAGTTACATCCTTAACATTCTCTCCTTTTAAAAAAGCAGCTTGTTCTCAAATTCCTTTCTGAAATATAATTATTTGGATTTTTTTTTTTTTTGTATTGTCTTATGAATCAAAGCTTATGCAGTGCACACAAACCCTAAGAGGTTAATCGATTTTAATGAAACTGATGAAAGAAGAAGAACTGCTGCTTTATAACAATGTTTTTTGAAAACGGTCAGTTACCAACAAATGTATTTGTGTAGTATTCTGCTCTTAAATTCTTGACTAGTATGTTTATGTGAAGGTTATTTGTTTTTGGACTTGCTGATGTCAGATTTATGTGATTATTTACGTGAATTCATGTGAGATTTTAACGATTTGTGTGAGAGTTTATGATTTGTGGGATAAAAAGCTTTTTTTGTTGTTGTTGTAAAATCTCATAAGAAAACATAACTATTTTATGCAGTGACAGTTTTGTATGAATTTGTACGATGTGAAATATATATGGAAATGTATGATTTTTAGGGGGAAAGGGCCACCCCCAAACCTAACTGTAAGTGGAGTATAAACACTACCTATGAAAATGTCCGAATGACAGTTTATACAGAATCACAACCAATTTGGTGAAAAATATTTATAAAGGTTTTTTTTTTCTTTTTTTTCCTCAAGAGTACAATAGGTTAATATTTTGTGCTGGTGCAAAAGAGCTCAATGCTGCAGAAGCAGATTTTGTGATTGTAAAAATATCTGGTGGTCTATCTTCTTTGTGCTGATTTGCTGCACTGTCAGTTTTGATTTAAGTTCTTTTGCTTTTCCTCTCATCGTTTGGGTTATGAGCCAGGAATTATGAGCAGAATACATCAAGACTCTCCCATTTTTGTTTCAGAATCTGTCATTATAGTTTAATGCTGGAGTGTGTTCATTTTCTCTTTTAAAATACTTTATCCTAGCCCAGCTTATTGAAAAATGTATTTATAGTTAATACTATAGTGTTTTTGAACCATGCTATAGTAAAGTACTTGAATTAATTTGTTGTGGTAATTCTATAGTTGCTGTGGTAATATAACAGTTATAGTAATATAAGCAAATTACTTTACCCAATACTGTACTACGTTTTCTACAACTATAGGGTATATTGTAAAATAGACTTAAGTTTACTGTAGTAAAAACTAAAGGATACTACAGTATTTATTACAGTTTATCAGTTCTATATACGACAGTATGCTTTAGCATTCATTAACAAAGTGTTGTAAATACTATAATGTATACAGTATAATACACTTTACTGTAGTATGGTTCAAAACCAGCCCAAAAACAGTAATACTGGCTCATCCATTGTGATTAGATTTTGGCAGGACCATCAGTTTATTCAACCAGTAGCAGACAAGGGAAGTGTAAGGAAACCTGTAAGGTTACGATCATCGTTTTTTGCAATTCTGTTTGATGACAGATTTTAATGTCTGCTAAAACCACTACTTTCTCTCTCATTACTACTGAAATAACAGCACACAAATGAATGCACAAAACATGGGGCAAACCTGCAGGTTTCACTGATTTCTCTATGCACATACTATGATATGCACGTATGCCAAAAATGCAAGACTTGAATAACATGCATGTATAATAAAATGTAAAATAGAAATGCACTACACTTTATGTTTTTCACTTGTGAAATGTTTAAAATGACTTTATTCATACTGTATGTGTTGAATTGATTGCATTAAAATGCTTTACAGTTTTTTTGGAGTTAGTCGTGTCCTGTTCAACCACTATGCTTCATGTGTCAAAGTGTGTGTCAGGCTTAAGTGTCACTCGTTCATTGGACTAATTTGTGTGCTGTCATTCTGCCCTCAGTGGCTGCAAACAAATTCATGTGCATATCTTAATTAAAACACGTTACGCTGCTCCTCCCGTTTGCGATGCTGCTGTCAGTACAGACTCCTGCTGAGCCACTTCCTTTGCAATGCAGATACTCAGACATTTACTGAAAGAGCATGGATTAGATCATAATTTTAATACCATGTCCTAATTACACTGCAAATTGTGGCAGAGGACATTTTGTGAATCGAAAATGATTTTGAATGAGTGAAATAAATGGTTTTCATAAGCTCAGAGGCCTACGTCGTTTACCTACTCACCATCTAGAAACCACAGCCAATCTGACTGTGTCCCCCATCTCGGTGTGACATCTCTCATCCATTCCCATTTTGACTTGAAATATTGCAAAAGATTGCACTGACTCATGACAGAGCCTTAGCGAATATGTTATGTGAGGAGAAATGAGCATATAGTGCCAAATGGCAAAAAGCTCAATATCAACACAAACCACAAAATCACACAAGATCAAGTTTAGAGAGGCCTTGATTTGTCTGTGGATGTGGGAGGGCACACAGTATATGCAATGAACACACTAGGGTTTATAGATCACTGTTGCAAAACTATTTTAAGTAAACCAAAGTACATCTTCTTCTTTTTTTTCTTTACAGCAACTTTGCCCATATCAGGGCAATGATTTAACTTCAGTTCGAATCACTGGATGTCCTTTCAATTAAAAGGGGCTACTTTGTTCAACAAACTGCACAAATGTTGAATGCACAAAGGAAAATACTGATAATTATTCATTAACAAGTAGCATGGCAGATGATTCATACCCAGTCAAAGGCAGATATGACAGATGAATTGTACCATTGTCTAGTGTCAAGACAAAAAAAAAAAAAAAAAAAAACTCCACGTTGTTTAAGAGTGATGTGTGATATGAAAGCACATATGCCTTGAACTTTAAAACACACATACATACAGAAGTTGATATGAAGGTTGACATGATATGAAGTTAGGAGTTAGGAGGACATTATTTATTTAAAAATGGGTTTTGGTTCCCAGAGGCCCCTGTTTGTGGTTTCTCGTCTCTTAAATATATCAGAGTATAACAGCAGTCTGGTGTGTCAATTTCAAGAAGTAACACATCACTTCTTACACCTAGCAAAATAAAGAATATGATTTGATACAGAAAAAATAAAATGTTTATTTGCTTTAGCTTTAAAATGTCTCCCTCTGATCCTCACTAGGTAAATACAACAGGAAATATGAGGTTATTTATCTGAGGTTTCATATTAAAACCTGGTCTTGGCAATGGACACTTTCCTAAACCCTCTATAAATCAACAATCAATAATGCTGCAAAGGCAATACAATGCAATCCAAAGTACAATCAGACATTCCACTGGAAACAACTATACTATACATGTACACATTGTGACTGGATCATAACTATACTTATATTTAAAAAAATGTACAGTATCACATTTTTTTGTGTCTCAGTGCAAAAGATGTTTAGAAAGGAAACTAAAAAAGCAGTGCTCTTGATACATCCACATAATGTTCTTCCTTTGCATCCTCTAAACACAATAAAACATTTGGTCATTTGAGTGCCAGAAAACAATGAATAAATTAAATGACACATTTTTCAATTTTACAGTCACTGTCAATAGCAGCAGAACAATCAGCTCAGACGGTTTAAAATAACGCACTAATAACAGTGCATCGCTGTACTGACACAAACCATTCCCAGATACTAACAATGCAAACGATATTAACGATAATAGTAATCCAAATAACGATGACAAAAACTTGTACGTATATGCAAGAGCGCGTGTATGTCTGTGTGTGTTTCGGTCAAAATTATTTACAGTGCATCAGTAAGTTCTCTGGCTTTGTTTTCCGTGTTTTTATATTCCAAAGGAAGGAGAAGAAAGGCAAATAAAAGTCCATGTTGCTAAACATCATCAGCTGGTGCATATGCTATTGATGGTAATGATCGCTGGGTCCACCAGTCCCATCTCCTCGTGCTCGTTCACACAGAGCTGGTAGCCGCAGCCTCGCCGCCGCTTTAGGGGAGTGACTTTCACGTCAGGTTTGGCACGAGGCGGCAGAAGGAAGCCCACGCTCCCGGCGATGAGCATGTGCCAGATGCTGTGGATGTAGAAGTAGTTCTCCTCCGTCTCCACGAAGGCGTATAAGGCCACCGCTGATGTGGCGATGGTGGTTCCAGGGAACAAGAAAAAGACCCATCGCTTCCAGGTCGGGGGGTAACAGCGGCGCCGGCGGATGGTGCGCACAGTCTGAAGAACAAAAAAGACGGAGACACAGTCAGTCATGAATAAATCAGCACAGTCTAAAACGCATGAGAAAGATGCATGAATTAATAAGACACACAAGCCAATCAAGTTCACCGATTGTGGTCATCTCAAAGACAGTTAACAGTTAAGCATTACTGTTTTTACTTCAAACTCATTGTAAAAATGTTTAAAAAGTATTAAAGCTGATTATACTTTTTACTGTACACTGTAAATTATACTGTACATAAATTTATTTTTCTTGGTCAGTAGCTAAACACACTTCTGGAAGCCCATTTCTGCCACTGCTTTGGTAAATCTTTATTGTGACAAAGTCATAGTTATGACAAATAAGTTTAATGGAGAATTTTCCCCTCAATTATGACTTTGTATTTGGTTTGACTTCCATAATTCCTTTTTATGTCAGAATTTGTACTTTTTCACATTCATGATATGACGTTTTGTCAAAAAATAACACTTTTGTATAGCTTTCTTTCTTTTCTTTTTTTAATGTGGCAAAAATAGGTTTCCATAGTTGGGTAACTTGATTTAACCCAATGTAAGAGTAGCAAAAACTCATTCAACAAACTTTTAATTTAGCATTGCTGTTAGCATTCACAATGAATTTTGACCTAATATTTAATCTGTATTTAATAAGCACATTTGCAATGGATCCTAACAGTCAGTGAAAAAAAATTATAATAATAAAATAAAAAACCTCACAGGGTACAAGTGGACTGACCAAAATAAGACAGACTGACCCAAATATGACTGTTTTAACAGTATTTAAAACACCCATTTTATAACTTACAATAATAAAAAACATTTTAATCCAGTTGGCTCAGATATCTGAACTCGCCCCATTAGATTTAGTGCCCATGATGTTTCTGCAGACCCATAAAGACATACACGAGCTGCTGCTATTAGAGCTCGTTCTGAATGTACACAGTTATAAAGGTGGACATACAATTTACAGACTTCATAGGAATTCAATTCTCCAGCTTGTAGGGACCCTGATATTTATGAAGACTGTAAAGCATGCTGTCCTCCCACACTTCACACCACATGTTCTTCACACCACTCATGCTCCTACTAATGCCATTACACGGTATTCATCTATCAGCTGAGTGTAGAGAAACACTGTTTAACAGATGTGTAACACAGATTAACAAATGTAAACTCTACGGTTAGAACTGGAGAGGCTTTTTTGCACACTTGTCACTAGTTTGTGTCCATCAGATTTGCTCTACCACTTATTGATGTTCTCCTTGTCATTATTAAACTTCCTCCTGTCCTGCCAGGGCAGAGATTGAAATTCTATGCTTTTCTCCCTGTCTGTCATGACATTTCAATTATAATGTTCCACTGGTTGACGACATGTAGACTAGAACTTTGCCCCAGGTTACAATTTTATAGCCATGGTATGAATTTTAACTATGAAAAACTGTCTTATACGGCTGAGGGAATAAAGAATGGGAGCTCTAGCACACACTCAAAGCCAGTGTTTAATATCCTATGACAGTATAGCAAGCCGCAGGATTTAAAAAGCAAGGGCCCGAAATGCCCGAGATGCTTTAAATCTCATGATTCTACATTGTTACTGCTGTCAAGCATGTAGAGCAGTCAATCAAACACACACACACACACACACACACACTCAGGCGACTGCTGATGACTCAATCACATTTCTCCTGCATATAGAAAGGTGTGGGTCCTCTATGACATTGCAAATCTCATATTCCTCTGATAACTGATTCGACTCCAGCTTTTGCCGGCTTCCTGTGCAATTTCAAAACCGAAGTTACTTAAGTTTGTGAAACTTTACAATTGCTGAACAATTGCATTTCTTGTCCTCATTTCTTGTCACATTACAGTCACATACTTCAGAAGATCCTTATCTGAGAATGTACCGGAAAGCCTTCAAAGCCATTATGTATATTCTGTCATTTCCATACATTGGAGAAAGCACTCACTGAATCCTTTCTTACGGCGATTTTGCAAGTTTATTGAATTTACTGCTTGTGTGGCCTTGAGAGTGATTTTACATGCATTTCTTTGTCAAAAATACATTTGATTGATTTTCCTGGTGACAGTTCAGCTTTGATTTAATCCGTGTTTATGACAACACCCATTCATTTGATTAAAGTTTTGTCTTTAAAGACACTTAAGAGGTAGAAACATTCCTCAGATTCACTGTGCTCTTTTAAAGGGCTGCAACTTATCCATGTTTTCCTCTAAATGAGAACCTGTAATACACAGCTTGTTTTAAATATTAATAATAATAATGATAATAATAAATTAAACAACAACAACAATAATAATAATAAATACACATTACTATTAAGTTTTATTATTACTTATATTACTTATATTATTACTACATTAATGGTCAAGTAGAAATATTCCCTTAATGTGACAAATGCACATTTTACTTGAAATGTACAGCACATATAAATCTATCTATCTATCTATCTGTCCGTCTGTCCGTCTGCCTGCCTGCCTGCCTGCCTGCCTGTCTGTCTGTCTGTCTGTCTGTCTATGTGTCTGTTTGTCTGTCTGTCTATGTGTCTGTCTGTCTGTCTGTCTGTCTGTCTGCCTGCCTGCCTGCCTGCCTGTCTGTCTGTCTGTCTGTCTGTCTGTCTGTCTGTCTGTCTGTCTGTCTGTCTGTCTGTCTGTCTGTCTGTCTGTCTGTCTGTCTGTCTGTCTATGTGTCTGTCTGTCTGTCTGTCTGCCTGCCTGCCTGCCTGCCTGTCTGTCTGTCTGTCTGTCTGTCTGTCTGTCTGTCTGTCTGTCTGTCTGTCTATGTGTCTGTCTGTCTGTCTATGTGTCTGTCTGTCTGTCTATGTGTCTGTCTGTCTGTCTGCCTGCCTGCCTGTCTGTCTGTCTGTCTGTCTGTCTGTCTGTCTATGTGTCTGTCTGTCTGTCTATGTGTCTGTCTGTCTGTCTATGTGTCTGTCTGTCTGTCTGCCTGCCTGCCTGTCTGTCTGTCTGTCTGTCTGTCTGCCTGTCTGTCTGCCTGTCTGTCTGTCTATCCTTACTTAAAATTTGCCTTTGTTACAGTATGGTGGTATATACAGTATTGTTCAAAATAATAGCAGTACAATGTGACTAACCAGAATAATCAAGGTTTTTAGTATATTTTTTATTGCTACGTGGCAAACAAGTTACCAGTAGGTTCAGTAGATTGTCAGAAAACAAACAAGACCCAGCATTCATGATATGCACGCTCTTAAGGCTGTGCAATTGGGCAATTAGTTGAAAGGGGTGTGTTCAAAAAAATAGCAGTGTCTACCTTTGACTGTACAAACTCAAAACTATTTTGTACAAACATTTTTTTAGCATTTTTTTAACATTTTCCTGTGAATCACTAAACTAATATTTAGTTGTATGACCACAGTTTTTTAAAACTGCTTGACATCTGTGTGGCATGGAGTCAACCAACTTGTGGCACCTCTCAGCTGTTATTCCACTCCATGATTATTTAACAACATTCCACAATTCATTCACATTTGTTGGTTTTGCTTCAGAAACAGCATTTTTGATATCACCCCACAAGTTCTCAATTGGATTAAGGTCTGGAGATTGGGCTGGCCACTCCATAACATTAATTTTGTTGGTTTGGAACCAAGACTTTGCCCGTTTACTAGTGTGTTTTGGGTCATTGTCTTGTTGAAACAACCATTTCAAGGGCATGTCCTCTTCAGCATAGGGCAACATGACCTCTTCAAGTATTTTAACATATGCAAACTGATCCATGATCCCTGGTATGCGATAAATAGGCCCAACACCATAGTAGGAGAAACATGCCCATATCATGATGCTTGCACCTCCATGCTTCACTGTCTTCACTGTGTACTGTGGCTTGAATTCAGAGTTTGGGGGTCGTCTCACAAACTGCCTGTGGCCCTTGGACCCAAAAAGAACAATTTTACTCTCATCAGTCCACAAAATGTTCCTCCATTTCTCTTTAGGCCAGTTGATGTGTTCTTTGGCAAATTGTAACCTCTTCTGCACATGCCTTTTTTTTAACAGAGGGACTTTGCGGGGGATTCTTGAAAATAGATTAGCTTCACACAGACGTCTTCTAACTGTCACAGTACTTACAGGTAACTCCAGACTGTCTTTGATCATCCTGGAGGTGATCATTGGCTGAGCCTTTGCCATTCTGGTTATTCTTCTATCCATTTTGATGGTTGTCTTCCGTTTTCTTCCACGTCTCTCTGGTTTTGCTCTCCATTTTAAGGCATTGGAGATCATTTTAGCTGAACAGCCTATCATTTTTTGCACCTCTTTATAGGTTTTCCCCTCTCCAATCAACTTTTTAATCAAAGTACGCTGTTCTTCTGAACAATGTCTTGAACGACCCATTTTCCTCAGCTTTCAAATGCATGTTCAACAAGTGTTGGCTTCATCCTTAAATAGGGGCCACCTGATTCACACCTGTTTCTTCACAAAATTGATGACCTCAGTGATTGAATGCCACACTGCTATTTTTTTGAACACACCCCTTTCAACTAATTCAACTAATTGCCCAATTGCACAGCCTTAAGAGCGTGCATATCATGAATGCTGGGTCTCATTTGTTTTCTGACAATCTACTGAACCTACTGGTAACTTGTTTGCCACGTAGCAATAAAAAATATACGAAAAACCTTGATTATTCTGGTTAGTCACATTGTACTGCTATTATTTTGAACAATACTGTATACCTGTGTTGTCCCTTAAAAAATAATATTATTTGGTGTAATCTAGTTTAATCATATTAACTAGTCACATTAACAAAATAATGAATAAAAAACAGTTCATTTAGACAGATGACAAAACATTTTTAGAGTGTATGCAAATATCAGTATCATTATGAGTTTATAATGAGTTCTACAGCTCAAACCATTAGGAGAAAGAAACATCCTGCCCTCTGTCAACATTTCCCCACTCATTAATCTCCAGGCACATAACAGGTGCATGTTGCAAAAGGACAGAATGAAATGGATTAGCTCTAAATGTGACACTTAACTGATGGGCCTAGACTGAACCAACCCAAACACACAACAACAAAACAACACTTCACACTGGTGCACATCACAGCAAACCCCATATGTTCTCGTCTTCATGTCGCATGCTGTTTATTGATGAGGATTATTCTCAAAATGTGCTTGACTCCTATATGTTTCTTTTGAGTTGCATTGAAATTTATTGTCGTTTATATGTACAATTATAAGGCTGCTGTTTTGACAGTAGGGTTGGAATCCAACACCCACAGTCCTGACCACATCCTTAAACAGTACAGGCTGCTTATGAGATGGATCACACTTATTTAACCACCTCTGAGGGATAAGCACTAATACATTTATAAAGAATTCATCGGTCATGCAGGATATACCTTCAGATATTGATTAGATGACACATGAATCAATGATGCCTGGACACAATCTGAAACATGGTGCTTCACGCCTCAAATCTGGTTAGCATGCTTTTGGAGCATTGAAATGCAGAGCAAAATGTATTATTAGCCCACAATCTACTCAGCATAATTGCTTACGTTTTGAGCAGTTATTTATCATTCTGTCTGTGAAATGCTGCATCATGCATGAAGCTCAGACAGTATATTCATATCACAGAATAGAAGCTTATTAACTAGAAACGTCTCGGTTATTCCTGATGGAGGGAATGGAGACTTTATGTCCGTTAAGAACCGAGACATTCCCTATCTGTCAGTCACTTCAAGTTATGTTGATGCCGACATTAGGGGTCTATGAAAAGCACCACAACCTGAACCCCATCACAACCCTATGCATGGCAAATGTTGACAAGGAGGCACTTGTCAGACAAATGTTACGCAAAGTTCATAACCTTTCCACCGCCGAAGTCTTTGACAGTGCCGCCGAACACTCCCGCCTGGGAGATGGGAGCATCAAGAAAGCGCACTTTGTTGATGTCGCTCATTTCAGCAAGGCTGTGCCATAGATTGCACTCTTGGGCCACAAGTGTGGACCTTAATCACCCAGAGAACGAAGTCGGTCGTCAAGCACAGCTCCTGCATTAACCCCGGGTAGATACTACCGTTATGCATTTGTTTGAGTGCCTTGGCATGATGGACCTGCAGGATAACCATGGCATGCAGGGCAGAGGTGGCTTGGCCCACAGCACTGTAAGCTGTGGTGGTGAGAGCCGCCGTCAGCTTACCGACATTGGATGGGAGACGAGGGCGATTCCTCCATGTGGTGTCAAATCTGAATCTGACTCTGCGGACAATTGTCCATCCCCCGATGCCATGATTTTCATTTGATCCTTGTATCGGTACACCGAATTATATGCTGGGCACGTAGTGAGATGGCACAGCAGAATCACTGGGGAGCCACACAGGACAGATGCTGTAGAAGGTGTAAGAGGTTTATGGCGATGGAGAGGCTCTCACTGCAACCCTCAGATCCCCCAGAGCACTAGCCGATAGTTCTCTGCTTGTGGCAGAGAAACCATCACAGGAAGTGACAGAGGGAGCCCCTCCCATCCCTGTGAGGAGAGAGAGGTGTGAACACAGCGATCCCATGGTCACACATTCACAGTAAACGCATGAACCATCCACGAACGCAACTTAAGTGTGCTGGATGCCCAGACACCAAAGCCAACAATCATGTCTGCTGACAAAGAATAGGAAATTACCACAACCAAGAGGACACGGACAGAATGGCGTCTTTAAAAATACATGTACAGTCCGTGATCAGACACTGCTCTTTTAGATAAGGCACCTAGGGGAATTGCTGAATTAACAGGGACACCGTTGATTGTGCTGTAATGCCACCTAGAACAGCCTCTTCTTCCAGCACCAGAGAGAAATCGCCTGGTTAATCACAAACTGTGATTATTCACTTGGCCCCAAAGCAAAAATCTGATGAGTGGATGTACTATTTATACCCGTATGAACAGTGAGTGGCTCAGGTATGCAAAATCCACTAGCCATATTCACTGGCATTTCATCAGAGAGGATTCGGGCTCCCATGTAAGACCCCTAATGTCAACATCGTCATAGCTTGAAGTGACCAACAGACAATTAACTAGTTTCCATTGGAGCCATTATCCACAAATGGAGAAACTTGGAATAGTGGTGAACCTTCCCAGGAGTAGCTGACCTACCAAAATTACTCCAAGAGCACAACGACGACTCATCCAGGAGATCATAAAAGAACCCAGAACAATATATAAAGAACTGCAGGCCTCACTTGCCTCAATTAAGGTCAGTTTTTATGATTCAACAATAAGAAAGATACTGGACAAAAATCGCATCCATGGGAGAGTTCCAAGGCAAAAGCCACTGCTGACCAAAAAGAACATAAAGGCTTGTCTCACATTTGCCAAAAAATATCTTAATAATCCCCAAGACTTTTGGGCAAATAAAAGGACAAATTCCACAGCAGAAAGTGTTGAATGACCCTGAATATGAAATTAAGAAGGGTCATGCAACATGACAGTCCAAAAGTAGCCGTTTATCCACATCAGATACATTCTTGTTATGGCTTAGTCAGAATGTTAACCTACAATAAACTACTATTCCCTGATCAAAGCAGACCATTGTAGCAAAACATCCCAAAATCCAATTAAAACTTAACAATAAAAAAAAAAAAAAAAACAGTCAAAAAACCTAACTGCTATGAGTGGTATGATCACAACAAAAAGCTTTACAGATTTTTTTTTTACATAGAAAAAAATGCTGAGAATTCCAAAGGGTTCTTATTCTTCCCCTCACAAAGCTATGTTTTAAACATCATGTCCCTTTATTTGGTTTGTAGGCTATATCTCAAGCATTATTCTAATGTAAAAATAAAATGTGTATTCCTCTAGCAGGTGTAATTTGATTTTAAGTGTTAGAAAGTGTTCAAATTGTGGCTGTTATTGGATATACCAAATGAAACTCACATCTCACTGTAAGGGAAGAGAGAACACCCATCCAGACAATAAGTTTCTCTTTGTCTCTCAATAGAGATCAACAGGAGTGTTCTAGAAGTAAAAATCCCATTCATTTTACAAAGAAAAAGATTTTTAACAATGACAAACCATTCAAGAAGATGGACCTATCATGAATTCATATATACATATATGAAAAATGTATTTGCTAAAGTTTTTCAAGTCATGCTATTATTATTATATTGTGTTTTATTGTGCCAGTTAGCTGTTTTTTTTTTTTATCAAAATAACCCAACATCAGTATGATTGAGATTAACTGGAATGCACCATGTGTCATGATTCTGCCCTCGTGTCCTTGATTTTTCCCTGGTCTTGAGGCAGGATCATGACAGACCCGTGTTTTGTGTACAAGCACATGGCCTTGTCTTTGGGCCATGTGCTTGTGTTGTCTGGTTCCCTTGCCCCGCCCCTCTTGTTATCCTAGTTGTCGTGATTACCTTACCTGTGCCACCTGTTGTGTCTTGATTAGTTCTCCTATTTAGATCCCCTAGTGTGCTCTGTCTTTTGTCGGTTTGTATAACCGTGAGTGTTTGTTTGTAGTTAGTGTTTAGAGTCTTTGTTTATCTTGTCATTGTTTTCCCCCACGTGGGTTTTGTTTTTCCCCTTTTGGTATTTAATAAACCGTTGTGTTCTACTTCCCGTCTTCTACTGAGTTCATCCCTACCCTCCACATAACACCATGAAAAAACATGACTTTGAATTGTTAAAAACTGAGTTATCTGTTTTTGCAAATGAACTCTTCACACACACAAATATTGTAACAATATAAAAACTCCATAATCACGGGAAGAAGGAGGCGGGAACCAGCAGACAATCAAACTAAACTTAACGAAAATAAAGACAGAAACCAAACACAAAATAAAGTCCAGGTCTGGTCCTCTCTCGTCCTTCGTCACTCCTCTTTTGTATCCTTCTGATCTCCTCCATGGGACTTGAGACCGGTGAGTGGAACAGGTGTCACTCATTTCCCAATCACTCCACTGGCCTCGCTCCATTCCCAAGGCTCTTGGCCCCGCCCCACTCGTCACATACCCCCCTCGCAGGCCGGGGGTACCCACGAGACTGCGCTCTACTTCCAGCAGGATAATGCACCATGTCACAAAGCTCAAATCATCTCAGACTGGTTTCTTGAACATAAAAATGAGTTCACTTTACTCAAATGGCCTCCACAGTCACCAGATCTCAATCCAATAGAGCAGCTTTGGGATGTGGTAGAACGGGAGATTCACATCAAAAGGAGGTCCAACCCGATACTAGCTAGGTGTACCTACAGCAATAAAGTGGCCAGTGAGTGTGTGTGTGTGTGTGTGTGTATACAAAAGAGTATACAAGTTTAATGACTATATGATAAAATAAATGAAATTTAAAAGGTTTAATGAACACTAATGAAATTATTCAGTATTTGTAAAAAAAAAAAAAAAAAAAACAATTATTATATAATGTTGTTGTTAACTTTAGGCATAACTCTCTTCACTTTTTACTTGAACTAATTTATGCTTTTCGTGTACATTCAGATTGCAGAGCCCAAAAACACAACAAGAGGATCACAGGAGATAATGATAAACTGCACTGTAAACAAATTGTGTGAGCGTAGCATGTCACAAGCTTGATCAAATTTAGCTTTTCCCTCAGTGCTACAAAAGATGTGAGAATCACACAGTTGGACACTTTGTCCTGTGTTTGCGTAGGCTTGGGGAGCTTTCAAATAAAGGTGTCAACCGACATGTTTTAACAACAAAGACATTATGTGCCATGGTACGTACCATGGAGATGATAGACGTGTGTATTTGACAGTCTGTGTCACAATCAGTGAATGACAGAATTAGAGAAATCTGTACTCTTGTTTTCGAATATGACATTCAGAAATGCAATAAGATATCGGCCTATTCATTTGTTTTGTCTATATTAAAAGTTTTTGCAGTTCTGTGTTAATAGCAGGTATTAAGATTCATTAAAAATTTTATTTTAAATCATTAAAAACTACATTCTTTTGCATCACCAGTTGTCATAAATGTGCATCAAACATCAGGTTTAAGCAGAGCAAATATGTAGCACATCAAGAGCAACATAAGAAAATTCAAATTTGTCATTCTGTTTAGATGTGATTTTCCTCTTTCTATTCTATTAGAAGCGTGAGGAAGAAATGATCTGTGCTTGTCGTAGTCGTTGTTGAACCTTTGCTATTCTCTCTCATTATTTCTCTCTCACACGATACGTTATATCTTTGTAGCTGCAGTAGTAGTTCATTGGCTCCTCTTCTCTCTGCATGTATATATCCAGCAGCACATCTGACTCAAGGGAAGACATGCTTCTCACACTCAACTGTAATTTGCTAGAGGCTCTGGCAAAGACTTCTCCTTGTCCAACACCCATTATTTTTTTATCATCTCACTTCAGGAAAGCAGTGTGGTCGCTTGAGGAATTAGCATAAAGTTCAAGCTGCCTGGTAATAGAACAGCAAGGGTGTCTCTAATACTGACAGAATGGAAAAACTTTGAATGCCACACCATGCTAATGCATAGATAAATGCAGCCTTGAACGAGGGGGCACATGCTGAACCAGGTAACGTGAAATGCCTTCATAAATTATAGATATTGAAAAGGTGCTTTGTTGTCACTCAGCAGCCAAAGAAAAAAAAATAGCACTGGCATTTAACTGCTGGATCCATCAGACTGAAAGAACAAGGTTATTTTTGGGCAAACAGGCACATTGCCTTACAATAGTGTATGATGTTTTCATTACATTTACAAACAAACAAAACATTTATTTTATCCACTTAACGAGACTGAAAAGCTTGTGAGAATATATCTTAAGCTATCTTAAACCAGTAAAAGTTTGTTTTGCTGGTCTGTTGGCTAATTTTAAAAGGATTTTGGGCCTAGTCCGGCTAAGAAACAAACTGGACCAGCTCGAGAAAAGCTTAAAGCAGCTAAGACCTGCTTAAACCAGAGAGAAGAACGCAGACTATTACAGTCCAGCAAAACAGCATTTGCTGGTTTACACCAGGGGCTTTAGCAGGTATAGGTTCAGAAGACAAAAACTAAGGTAACAATCATTTGTGGCAAATGACAATGCCTCTATCTTGCAACCACAACTCTAACATCTGTTAGTTTTTTTTAGCTCTGAGCCATTTAACTGAAATCCATTCTGGCATGTTTAAATGATATATTAAACATTTAATAAGGATGCTTTACAGTTAAGGATGTAACGATTCACTCAACTGAAAGTTGCGGCCTGTGATCATTTTGTGAGTTAAAGTAAGTTTTTTATCAACTTTTCCCCTTTTGATGTCATTTCTAGTGAGAAAGGAATATTGCAGTAATTAAATATTCACTTAGTTATCACCAAAGCTCTCTATCTATTTTGCTGTAGATCATTAAACCGTTACTCTGCCTCAGAAGCCTGTCTGCCTCATACGGCAGCGAGGCAGCAAAAGTCAGCTGCCTAAGTTTTCGGATGCAGCCCAGGACCGACGTTGCCTATCCCTGTAATTGACTAATAGAGCACTTCCATATTATTGCTCTTTTGTTGGTTTTGATTTGTAAGTTTCTTTGTATAAAAGCCTAAATAACTAAATTTAAATATAATGTAAATGTAAATAACCAAACTAAGCTGATTTTTTTTTTTTTTTTTGAAATCAAAACAATAAGTAACAAATCAAATAAATATCTTCATATAAACAAAATAAGGCTTTGTCTGTGCTCTTTCCATTCAAAATGAGAGGCAACCACTGCATTTTAATCATGATCCAACAAAGATGCTGCATGCATGCAACATGAGCAGTTTTTAATCTAAATTTGATTGTATAATCAAAATTTTAAGCAAAAACAGAATGGTTTGACTTCAGTTTTGTTAAACTATACATAAAATATATCTGCATGAAACATCAGACGAGCTGAACGAGATGCAGATTCACGCTTAAAGCGTTTCCTTGGTTTCCGCTGTGAACAAAGCAGCGCTGCACTTATGAACTTTAATATACATTATACAGAGGCAAGATGAAAAGAAAAAAATATATATCTAAACTTTTCTAAAGACAGTAAGTTCCCCTCAGACATGCATTCATATAAACTTCTACCCCAATTGAATCGTGATTTGTTTAGCCCCTCAACTGATTTGAATTGTCACATATTTGAATCGATTTATAACTGGCTTGCGGTTAATTGTTACATTCCTAATTACAGTCCTAAACACATGGAATCTATGCATGTGCACAATGCTACTTACCCAGGCAATGGCCATGATGCCTAAAGCGAAAAGACTGGGGCCCAGCAGGTTCCACAGGCCATGGCGGTCCAGCTGTAAGGCCATTGACAGAGCCATCGCCCCCAGCAAGTACAGCACCTGGTGGGACAGCGGCAAAGAGTTAAATTATTAGTCCAAACCTCAAAAACTCATCTTGTCTAGAGGCGATAGTGAGTCCCCAGTCCAATTAGGACCATCTTGCATCGGCCACCCTCTCTCAGTCAGACTGAAAGTAAAGAGTGCTGGTGCTAAAAATGTCTCTCTTACTCTCTTTCCTTCCCTCCTAAAGTTCAGAACAGTTTTGACATGGGTGATTTTATTAGTGTCTGCAAACTGCAGCACTCAGCAAAACACACGCAATCACCTAACGCATATAGAAGCATTCTCCCTAGAGGAGAGCTATTATTTCTTGGTCTTTCCATTAGACGCTTCAATCACAAACCGCAGTCCTCTCACTTTATTTTTCTGATTCTAAATTACTCAAATTACTCAAGTTAATCACATTCTTACAGTCTTTTTCCCTGTGTTCCTTCAGCGGTTGAGCAACTGAAGACTACAGAGAGTATGCACATACCTGAAAGTGTCCACCTATATTTACTCAGCTCCACAGTGAAATGTCACCATCATTATGACAGCACATGACAGACTGCTGACATTCGTATATATTTACACTCTGTGTAAGCGCTTTACTGAGGTGGACAAAATTTCTGCTCTCTTGCACATCTTGGAAAGCTCTTTTCTTGGCAATAAAGTCCATGAAAAACTACTGGCCTCCATGAATCACACAAAATGAATTTATAGAATTTGATGACACAAGAAATATACAGCATTTCTGGGCCCCAGAGCTTTCGTATGTCATTTTAACTATCAGATTGTGGTTCTTATATACAGTACGGGAACCCTAAACAGAGAATTGTGGACACATACATTGCTTTTCAAAAGTTTGAGATCGGTATTATTTGTAATGCTTTTGAAGGAGTCTCTTATGCTCATCAAGGCTGCATTCATTTAAAGCAACATACAGTAAATCAGTAATATTCTGAAATATTTAAAATATTTTTTTTTTAAATGTTCATATATTTTTACAAAACAATTTATTCTTGTGATGGCAAAGAATACATTTCATTTCATTTGGTGCTTGAGAAACATTTATTATTACTATAATTTATTATTATTATTATTATTTATATAACAGTTGTGCAGCTTAATATTTTTCTAGAAACTGATATTTTTTCAGTATTCTTTAATGAATATAAAGTTCAAAAGAACCATCTATAATTAAAATAGAAATCATTTATGACATTATATAATTCTTTACTGTCAATTTTTTACCTTGCTGAACAAAAGATTGTTTTTATGTAAATTAATTGCTTTAAAAATCATACTCACCCCAAAGTTGGAATTGTATAAGTTTCAGTGTGGTTTGTTTGTTTTATTCTTTATTCAATGCAGACACACTCATACATTTTTGAGCTCACTGAAAATTATAGCCACACTTACAAAACATTTGGAAGCTCAGAGTGAAGAACCACAAGGTTTATCAAGTTTTTATTTATTTGCATCTGATTTTGAATCTGAGTGATTTTTACCTGTTTGATAATGGATTTGAGTCTGGCCATGGCGATAACAGTGACCCACACAGACATGAGCGAGCCGAGGAAGTCACAGAACTGCAGCACGTCATACTCCATGATGCAGAAGACCACAATGCCTGGCTGGTCACAGGCATGATAAAACTGTTCAGGGGTGAAAGAAGAAAACAAATAGGTCAGAGGAGGCATGAATAAAATCTGACATTTTGACATGTCACTGGTCCTTAACTGTAATCTCCATACTTCAGCTGCCACTGATATGCTGAATTAGAACTCGTGATGGGTTTGTGAGATAGTCAGCAGGTCTTCAAGCACTTATTGCGTTAATTAGGCGTATTTGTTCAAAACTGGAACAGAATGCAAATCTAGTATAAAACATAAATTATACAACAGTTAGTTCCAGTTCTTTTATAAAACTGGTCCATTGAGTTTATTTACAAGTTACAACGGCTTTGAACGCATCTCATCAAGTCAGAATTTAGAGTTAGGATTATTATGTTTGAAACTATATAATCTTTATTTAATTTCAGGTGATTCATGAAGAGTGAGGAATATGACGTGTTAATGTCAACATGCAACTAGCAACTGAAATGTTTATGCTATCCCCATTTTGGGTCCATTTTTGAACCAGGCCTTCAAACTCACAGTGGAAAAGAACATGGTGAAAATATAGACAGATGCCTCCAGCAGGTAATGACTGCGGATGGCGATGGTCACAGGTGGGACGAACATCAGGTTGCTGAGGCACAGGAGGAGAGTTGAGAGCAGCTGGAAGCCGTAGGAGTACGCCTCTGTGTTGTCCGTACAACCCCAGCCATCCCAACCTAGAAAAGCACACACAGGTTAATAACCAAAATGGTCCTAATGTAGACTAAAAATGGACCAGAAAACATAAATCATGAAAACTTCCGTCCCATTAAAGAGTCCTGGGGGAGGAAAAATCATGTATAATGCTTTCCACAAAAATATGATGGTGCACACCTGTTTTCAACGTTGATGATAATAATAATAATAATAATACTACATGTTTCTTGAGCAGCAAACAAGCATATTATAATGATTTCTGAAGGATCATGTGACACTGAAGTCTGGAGTAATTCAGCTTTGCCATTACAGGAATAAATTACATTTTAAAATATGTTCGAACAGAAAACAGCTATTCTGAATGGTAATAATGTTTCATAATATTACAGTTTTTATTGCATTGCAGCCCCAAGTTTTTGAAAGGCAGTGTATGTACAATATACTCCTGTCCATATCCTCAAAGCAAACTAAGCAAGCACAAACAAAATAATAATACACACATTGGCAATGCATGTAATGCTAACAAAGAAAAAGAACATCACAGAAATACACATGTACTTCCTTCCTTGTTCACACACACATTCTGTTCCTCATCTGTCAGCTATTGTAAACAGCTTCATAAATATAGATTGGATTCAGGCAGCCTACTGTTATATAAACACCATGAAGGAAAATAGATGTACTTGCACCTCGAACCTCTCATGGAAAATGCTAGAAAACATACCCCAAATCTCTCTGATTACGAAGCCTTAATTAGCCAAACCACAAACAAAAATCCTCAAAGGCATGTCGTGATTGAAGTCTCGCCGAGTGTCGACAAAGACGGTCAATTGAGCTTTACCAGACACTCGAGAACAGAGAAGAGCTTTGCATGCGTGCTGTATCAGAGCACTCAGCTGTTTGCCAGAAAACATTCATTAAAAGGGTAAATTTGTCTATGCTAATGACAAAAGAAACGATGGGTAGGAATCCAGGGGGAGAGGGGGAAACGAGGCACCAGAGCTTTATAATGGTGCTGTAATTGAGAGGTTGTGATTAGCATATTTCTCAGGATCATCAAATGTCCTCTAATTAAAAACCACTTGATTTGTGATCACACAGTTATACAGCAACAGGATTGGCACATGTGTAACTGAAGCATTTAACATGCCAATTAACTTTGATTGGCATCTGACAGCAGAGGATGAAAGATAAGAAATGGAATTAAAACTTTTTACTGTGATTATAATCATATTAACCACATGTGTGATAACACCCTGGTTAGGGAGGATAGACTTGTTCAATTTGTTGAATGACACAGAATTCCTGCTCCAAAATTTTCCTGAAAGATTAAGTTTCAATGAGTCTTTTTAAGCATACGTGTCACATTTCAAGTGAAGGAACTAAAAAATGTCCTGCACGCCAGTTCTAGGACTGCTGGGGATTTCGGCACCACTTTTGATTAGTGACACATAATTACATCTGATATTTCTAATATGGCAAGTGCATGAGTTGATTCCTTGCAAAACAAAACAAAACCAAGCAAAATGTAATTGTAGCATTATGAAGAAAACGCACTGCCTTTCAAAAGTTTTAGGTCAATAAGATTGGTTGATTGTATGATTGATTTTTATTTTATTTCATTCAGCAAGAGCGCAATAAGAAATACGTTTAATTGTAATAATTTTTCTCAGTATTTCTGATCAAACGAATGCTGCCTTATAGCTTAAAAACCTTTTAAAAATCATGAATATTTTATCTACTATACTGTATGTGAACTGATTCTTAAATTCCTCTCCCTTT
Organism: Carassius auratus; assembly: GCF_003368295.1. Taxonomy (NCBI): domain Eukaryota; kingdom Metazoa; phylum Chordata; class Actinopteri; order Cypriniformes; family Cyprinidae; genus Carassius; species Carassius auratus. The sequence continues at coordinate 11,047,690 of NC_039272.1, read as the reverse complement.
AAAACCTGGAATGTGAAACCTGTATTTAGTACACATGAGAAAATTCACAGATAATGCATTTTATTGTTCTTCTTAACCACTAAACAGGCAATGTGCACCACACAATACATATTCTTAAGCAGGCACGTGTACACATAGACATCAAAGGGGGCTTGAGCACCTGCCCTTTTTATTCCTGGAGAGAAAGTGCCCTTTTTTCTGGGGTGTTTTTTTTTTTTTTTTTTAATAATATATATTCCTGTTTGCGCACAGCTTCCCTGTCAAACAAATATATTTATTGAAGAATAGTATATATAAATATCAGGTCAGGAGTTATGAAGCGCCCATTGAGAACCGTTTCTGTCAGACGCGTCTGATTCGTCGAGAACCGAGGAGCTGATGATACTGCGCATGTGTGATTCAGTGTGAAGCAGACTGATTCACTGCTCGTCTGAACCAAGGGGCAAGGAACTCGACCGGAAGTTGAAGTCGGGTGGGGGCTGCCATCTTTTAGCAGAACTTCACTTGCGTTAGCATTCCCATTGACTCCCATTCATTTTGGCGTCACTTTGACAGCGAATAACTTTACATCTGAGGCGTTTAAAGACTCTGTTTGTCCATTATTTATTTCTAAAGATACACGACAATGTATAAAGGGCTCCATTAACTTCTATGTTACATTATGGCCCCGTATAAACAGTTTTTGTAAAAAATAGGCTAACGATTGCGTCATAACCACTCGGCTCTCTGTCGCATTACCGTACAGACAAGTGGAGAAGCTCGCAGGCAATTAACTTAATATGGCGTACTGGCGTTACATTTTAAAATACTATACAAAATAATTAATCAGAATACTTACTCCTGCTCACTCACGCCAAAGAACTCCCCGCTCAAGCTCGCCGTCTCTGCGAGATTAACGATGGCAGTTTGCACTCACAGCTACTAGAAGATTTACATCTGTCAGACAGGTTGCTGACGTCGTCAAGCTTCGTTTGAGTCTGCGCGTCAGAAACGGAAGTGCTAAAAAATGCTAAAACTGGGCTTCATTTGTCTCAATTGAGTTCCAATGGGGTCGCTGTGTCCATTTCTTTTACTGTCTATGGTCTGAACCGAATTGATTCTTTTGGTGATTGATTCTGAACTGATTCTGTGCTTATGTTATAAGCGTGGGTAAACTGAAGGCTTGAATTAAGGGCAGTCATCGCTAATGACATTACATCGAGCGCAAAAGAACCGGTGAACCGTTTTTTTTTTAAACTGGTTTATTTGATCGAATTGTCCGAAAAAAAACGGTTCACTTGAGCACCTGCTCCTTTGCCTCAAAAGTGCCCTTTTGTCAAAGCAAAAATTTTTTTTGTAATAACATACCCTTTTGTGAATGCCTGCCAACGCCCAATCATAATATTATTACAATTTATTAATAATAATTTAGTCGTAAATAAAATGACCAATATGATGACCTTTCACCTGACCGGGAAAATTCCTCAGGCCGCACAGGCATTTTTAATTGTATTTTCAGAACCGTGGCAGCTGGTAAGTGGTGTTTCATTCTCAGCGAAGTGATTTTGATGTTTATTTACTTATTATTATTTTACAAGAACGATGTGATATGAGAACATGCAGATAAGTTGCTGTGTGTAGCCTGTAGTACTAGCGTGCTGTTTGAGGGAGAAAGGTTTCACAGGCATCGAGGGGTCTGGTCTTTTTTATGTTATTTGACTAAACTTTTATTATATTACAGTACTTATTTATTTTTTAACACGTTGAGTGCCTTAAAAATAATTATCACAACACTGGTAAGGCTTATTCAGATTTTCTCATTCTCTGAATTATCATTATAAAAATTCAGGAATTATATAATTATATTTTAAATGTGACGCAAATATTTTTTTTTATACAATAGCAACAGTGTTTACAACAGCAAGACCACTTTAGCCTGTAAACTCAATAATATCTCTCTGGAAATAAATGTAAAAATATCAGTGTCAATAAAAAAATGCATGATATACCTGACATCAAAGTGCAGTGTGAAGGATATGAATAACAAATGTAGCCTGTCATTTGTTTACATTGCAAAGGTGTTCAATTTTAGACAATAACAACTACAACAGTAATAATAATATTAATCACTATATTCCAGTGGATCAGTTTTTTTATGTTTTGTATCAATATTTAAGGTGGACTTATTGATTAGGTGCAAGAGTAGTAGTGATGGTTAAAATAATAGATTAATGCTGAAACAGAGAAGAAAAAGCCATCAGGTTGGGACAATTTAAGACATTTCAGTTTCTAATCCCAGAGCTATTATTATTTGAAACTTAAAATTGTCTTCACTATTGTTTCTTTGCTTCAAAGCATTTGCTGCTGTATCAATACATAATCATCCATAGCGATACGTGAATCCGCAAGGAATGCATCACAATATATTGCTGTATTGATATTTTGAACAGCGCTATTTAAAACCTTGTTCCATGTGCCCCTTTTATACTTTGAGTACCTGCCCCTCCAAAGGTCTCTGCACGGCCCTGTTCTTAAGTCTCTTGTAGGAGACACGAGGAAGAATTTTTCATCCAATCCTGTTATCATTATCATAGTTGAGGTTGTTAGGAGTATGGGGTTCACATAACTTGGTTCAAATTTTCTGTGCTTGTTTTGTCAGTTTGCCCTAAAGCCAACATGTCACCAACATGTACTCATAAAATCCAAAATATCTTAAATATTACAAAAATTATATGTATTACTTAAGGCCCGATGATGAAATTATTTTTTGCTGATCAATTTTCACTCTTGCCTGTTTTAGGGTTAAATATATGACTAAGTCACACCAAGAAAGTCTTGGGGTGCTCACCTGCTTTACACTCGCATGCAGCATAAAGGTAGTTGTTGGTCCGCAGGAGTTTGCACTGGCCATAGGTGCCACAGTCATTGATGCAAGGGGTCAGGTAAGAGCGAAGGTACACCTCAGCGGTTACATTAGTACACATCTCAAACCTGTACAAGAACATGGAGATGACAAAAAGAAGTGAAAAGTCTAATATAAGCTTTTAGGAAAACTAGCAAGAATGAACAGTATGAAATCTCGTTGAACATTCTGAGAACTCTGAAAATGCAGTTACAATAAATGGGGACTGAAGCTTTTAGGGTTGCAAAAGCTTTCAAGCTTTGTGTGAGAAACAGCCCAAAATTAGAGATGTTATCCTCTGTGTCTCTCTCACACAGCAATAGCATGGCTTCACAAGAATAGTTTACAAGTTGCATAGATCACTTTTACAATATTTTTATGGTGCTTTTGCATCCTTTTCTTGAAGTTGAACTCCTCAGTCATTGAAAATACAAAGCAGCACAGTCTTGCAAATTCTCCTTTTGTGTTCAGTGGAAAAAGAAAAATGTTTGGAACAACACGAGGGTGAGTAAATGATAACAGAAACTTCTTTGAGGCCAGCTCTTCCTGTAAGATAATATGAGATGTGAATATAAGTCGAAACTGATGCTCTAATCTCCATGGTAGTCTACAAATACATACTGTACAGACTCTGTGTGCAATTTCGTATGAAGATATCGAACTTAACATGAACTCTCACTATCAGAATTGATTTTCATTTAGAATTAGAATGATAAAGTAAGGTTGTGAGAGTCTAGGTTAACATAAAAATGAATTACTGTATTTCAGAGCAGCAAATAGGAAACATCCTCACAGTTCACATGCTGCTACTTCTGCACTTGCTAAATGATGAAGAAGGTAAATACATGGAGTGCTATGAATATTTTACATCCTTTTCTCAGCAACTGCAGTCTGATAATTTAGAGCACAAATGCAAACAGAAAGACATGCAAATGTGCTCACCCGTGTTCAGTGGCACACAGGGATCGCAGGCTCAGATACCATGTGCCCGTTTGCGGGTAGGGAATCCTCAGTTTGGTGATATTTGCGGTGGTGTTAATGGAGAGATGAAATCCTGAAACTGATTCTGATAAAGAAAGAGCAGAAACGGGTAAAGGAGAAGACAAAACCTAGTGCCACCATTAGCTATGACTTGAACTCACCGTTATTATTGAGAGCATTCTAAAGAAAACCCTGATAAGTGCATATCTGAGTGATGTGCTCAACCATAAAAGGGACCATAAAGGAAAATGCATGTGGTAGAAGCAAGTTTAACACATCTCGCCTGCAACCGTGCGATGCAATTTATGTTGCATTTGCATAGAAATGGCGAAATTTTTCTTTGTTTCACCTGAACTGTTTCCAAAAAAAGGCACTTCATTGTTTTTATTGCAATGATTTTGGATCAAAGCCATAGGGCACATGAGTTGTCTTCATGAACATTACAGCAAAGGGCACTGGCCCAAAGCAATTTAAAAGACAAATGGAAATACATTTAAACATTGTCTGTCCCTACACTTTTTTTCTACACTGTAATATTTATGGTAACAGTTTTTCAATACAGATTTTTACCAAAAAACACAACACGAAAATAATGTCATGAACATTAACAAAACAACATAAAATGTAACTTTAAAACAACATGGTATATAACTGATAACAAATATATATACATAGATACATACATACTGTACATACATGTATATGTATATATATATATATATATATATATATATATATATATATATATATATATATATATATATATATATATATATATATATATATATATATATATATATATACATAAAATCTAATCTAATCTAATCAAGAAAATCTAATCAAGTCTAATTTTCAAAAATCTAATTTTTCACTATAAATGTTTAGGTAAAAATAAGAGATACTGTAAGTAGATGTTTTTTACTTAGAATTAATACATTTTTTACTGTACTTAAATATATTATCAACATTTTTCTAATCAATCAATATACCACTATAACAATATACCACTATTCTAATCAATATACAACTATAACTATATATTTGCTCATTTAATAATTTTTCACTACATACTGTGTGGTGAGATAACTTATTATTAGCCTATTATTACTGTTATTTATATTTGATAGTAAAAAAAAGTTTTACTATTATATTTTAGAGTTACTTTTTTTTATTGAAATTGAAAACAATATTTAAAAATGTGATGCTAAAGATACTTTACAGACTACATATGGCGTAATGAGGTTCCTACCAGATTCACATGAGACTGACGTGTTGTCGTGAAGGGACAGCGGCATCCCATGATTCAGGCAGCCAAAGATTGTAATATTCTCTCCTCTCACTGAAGACTGGAGGAGAAAAAAAAGACAAAGTAGGTTTGAATCCTGTTAAAGATAAGTGAACATCAAAGTTAATTAACAAGTTACTTTGAAACACAGACAGTGGGTGACACAAAGCGGGTCAAACAAGGGTTTGGCAGGCAAAGGAGAAGGCTGTGATTTAACTGTTGGAGATGTGATAATTTCATAGAAATATCAAAGGAAAAGAGGTTCTTTGTAGATGAGCGAAAGGCCAATCATCTCCCACAGCAAGCCCCTTATCCACAGACATCTGAAAATAAAGACGTTCGCCCTTGTCTTTCACCCCGTTCATAAATAATACAGAGAGGCCTGATGAATAAGCGAATCCAGAGCACGAGGCAAATTAGTGATCTCTCGCACAAATTGTGGGAGAGAGAGGGGAAAAATAACACTTTGAAGCAAAGTATCATGTTCACTGACTAGTTATTCACTATCTGAGTTATTCATTACATTTTATGACAGCAAGCAGTCGGATAGCAATGATAGGCTAATAATTCAATAACATGTCATGTTCTTGGTGCTATCTGAACCCTAATGAAACCATATACATGCATGCCCCATGCGTGGGGGCTCCAAAAACTCAACCTTTACTCTTTAATCTGGATAGTGCTCAAGAGTCTGAATGTTTCAAATGTATTACAGACGTAAAGTGCAATTTAAAGAGCTGTTTTTATATTTAAAGATGAAGTGAATAATTTCAGGGTTCACCAAGACTTGTAGAAACAAACAAACTTGTAGAAGCAGGTGGTATTTATTTATTAATTTAGGATATTTATATATTTAATCTGTATATATACACACACATACACTCAAAAAATGCACCATGTAGATTTAAGTAGGCAAATATGTTAAATTTTGAGATTGAATCATTATATGTGGTTTATATGTTTCTGGTGTGTTGAATGTTTCGCGATAATTCTTTAATCCCTAACTTTGGCATACCCAATAAAAAGGAAAAACTAATGTAATTTCTACATGAAAAAGTTAGTTCAGGCAATAATAATAATAATTATAATAAAGAAAATTCAATATTAGTACTCAATTCAAGCTTGTACAAATTAAAGCTTCAATATAAACATTATAAAATTAACTGGAACCAAGTTTTGGAGAGCTGAATGTACATATGGTGACAGACTACACGATATCTATTGTATTATTTACTTAGATGTTTCTAGCACATACACTTTAAAAGCATGGTTTAATTCAATGCTACATTAAGTAAAAATAAAGTAATCCCAAGTAAGCTCTGACTAGATATAAAATAATACCCTAAATGTTACTGTCCAAGCTAAATTTACTTAGGCAAGTAGATTTTACTTAACAATAACAATGACAAAGAGCAGTAGCAGTAAAATTGATTTAAAATGTGTTAGTGCAAATTGTTATGAAGATTTTATTTAAAGGAGGGGTGAAATGTTATTTCATGCATACTGAGTTTTTTACACTGTTAAAGAGTTGGATTCCCATGCTAAACATAGACAAAGTTCCGTATAGCAGAGCACTGAGAGCACAACAGACATTCACTGATCAGAGCGAGAGCGTCGCGAAATGTCACAAAAGAAGTGTGTTTTTGGTTGCTAGGGCAAGACAACCCTGCACAGATTACCAAAAAAAAAAACAGCATTAAGGGACCAGTGGATGGAGTTTATTTTTACAGAGCATCAACGGAGTTGTGCAAGTGTTTTTGTTTGCTCCTTTGGAAGATGCTTGTTTTACAAACAAGGTCCAGTTTGACGCTAAATATTTATATATTTTTGTACTCAAGATTAACAGGATATTGTAACGCTTGCTTGAGCGTTTGTGGGTGTTTTCGGGGCTTTAACTGAATGTTTTGATAAATAAAACCCTCGAATACTGACGAGCTCTTTTTCCCAACTTTATTCTCTATTCACCTACTCCTCTCTCCTCCTCTTCCGCCTCTCGCTCCCATCAGAATAAAAGTCCTCATCACAACAGGAACTTTAACATGGGGCAGTTCTAACACAAAACAAAATTGTTGAATTTTTTTTACTCTTACACTACTTCCCCCTTATGAAAAGAAACGTCCTCGTTTCCTGAAAAACCACAACAAAATCATATATTTGTAACAATGTAAGCTTTCCAGACCTTTGTAAAGCCAACACCAAACACATTCAGGTACAAAAAAAAATACAATCCCAAAGTTTCAACAACAGTAAACTTTTACAACATGCAAATAACTTGAATGTGTTATGTTTCTAACCTCACTTGACATTCTTCCACTGTGTTTTCTATCATACCCTTCAAAATGCCATGAACGTATTAGCAAATGGGAAGGAAAAAAAAACACACAAAAGGAGATAAATAAAGACATTATAATTCCCTATAACGTATTGGAGGACGCACAGAACGTCCTGACCTCGTTGTCATGCCCTCTGCTGGTTTTTCACCAGAGATTTCTACTGGCAATTTAGCTCTAGACCCCTCAGACAGTTCATTCTGAACAGAAGGTAATGTACCATCCCTCTCTTGCACACGTTGAATGGGTCTTACAGACTTGGGCAATGATGAATCTTGAAGAACATAAGGTCTGGACCCTGATAGCGCTGTAAGCGGAGGGCGTCCACTTTGAGGAGATATCAGAACTGGACGTGGTTTAGGGGACCACACAGAGCGGTAAGGTTTTAGCCGATTATAGTGAATCACTTTAGGCTTTGACCTAGGATCAAGCAGATCTAACACTTTATATGTTACTCCAATGTCACCTGTGGATGAATCCAATCTGCTCAAGACCCTATATGGTCCAGTCCATTTTGGAGAGAGTTTGTGTCTTGACATAGCTGGAAGATCAACCCATACAAGATCATCAGGCTGATAAGCTGTATGGCGGATATGGCGGTCATAGTAATGCTTTTGCTGTGCTCCAGCTGACTGGATATTGTCTGCAACAGTGTTGAAAGCAGAACGTAATCGGCCAAGCATAGAATGTACATATTCATTTGGGGTTCCTGGGGAAGCTCTAGAATGTGCTATGGGAACACCCAGAAGAAAATCAGCAGGAAGGCGAGCTTCTCGGCCATGTGCCAAGAAAAAGGGTGTATGTTTGGTCGATGAATGAACACTTGTATTGTAAGCAAATTCAACCTGTTTTAAGTGGTCATCCCATTCTCCCCCTTTGGTATACAGGTACTTTGCAAGCTGATCTTTTATAGATCTATTGGCACGTTCCACCATGCCGTCCGACATAGCATGATATGGGGATGTCCTTGTTTTATGAATCCCAAGTAGGGAGCACAATTCTTTCACCAAGTCAGAGTCAAACTGCCGCCCTTGGTCAGTATGCAAACTCTGGGGCACTCCATGCTGGCCCACATAATCTTCAAACAAACACTTAGCGATGGTCGTTGCACGTTGATCAGCAACTGCATAGAGGTTGAGATATTTTGTAAAGTAGTCCATTACAGCAAGAACATAACGGTTCCCTTTTTGAGTAACAGGCAACTCCGTTAAATCAGCAGCAATTTTCTCAAAAGGCGTGCTTACAATTATGTTTTGCATTGGTGCCTGCTGATGAGGGGTTGGCGGTCTCCTTGATTCACAGGCTTGACATTGAGCACACCATTGTGTAATGTCCCTAGACATGTGGGGCCAAAAACATCTCACCAGAGCACGCTGCAATGTCTTTTGTGCGCTGAAATGTCCAGAAAGTGAGTGACCATGCAAATTCTCAAACACTACTGGCTGCAGCGCAGGTGGAACTACAACCTGCAAGATCTGATCACCTGGTGGTGGTCTAACTTTACGGCAAAGAACAGAATCCACAAAAGTAAGCCTTGGGAACTCTTTCCAGAAATACCTCAGCTCGCTAGCAGTTCTTTTCAAAGTTGCATATGTAGGTCTCTTCTTACTTGATACCCATTCAGCGACAACGCTTAGGACAGGATCAGCTGTCTGAGCCTGCTGTATATCTTCACTACCCATACCCAGGCATGCAACGCTGGAACAGGTAGGGAAAGCAGAATTTGAAGGTTCAAACCCAGAACATTTATCAGAAGAAACAGGCTGCACAGGAGTAGAATATGGTTCGGTGACCTCAGTCTGCATTGAAGTGGTCACTAAATGGACAGACTTGATCTCAGAATTATTAGCAATCTCCCTACTCTCTTTGTCAGGTCTACGAGACATGGCATCTGCGTTGGCATGTTTATGACCATGCCGGTACTCAATAGTCCAGTCATAGAGTTCAATCTCTAGAGCCCACCTTGCTCTGCGACCCGTTGGATCACCATCCAAAACCATTCGCCTAAGACTAAGCAAGGGCTTATGATCTGTGATGATCCGAAAAGAGTGCCCCATGAGGTACTGACGGAAATGGCGAATGGACCAAACGATAGCCCACAACTCCCTGTCATAGGTGGACCATCGTTTCTCTGTAGATGTCAAAACATGACTACCATAAGCGATGACCCTTTCTTTGTTGTCAGCATTCAACTGAGATAGAACACACCCAATGGCTGTGTTAGAAGCATCTGTGAAGAGTAAAAATTCTTTTGAAAAGTCTGGGTAAGAAAGAATTGGAGCACTGGTCAGTGCATGTCGCAGGGAATTGAAAGCTTCCTGTTCTGTCTCAGTCCAAACAAACAACTTCCCTTTCTGAGTTAGAGCATGCAGTGGCTCTGAAATTTGAGCAAAGGAGTGAATGAAACGCCTGTAATATGAGCACAAACCTAAGAAGGCTCGAACTTCTGTAGGACTTCCTGGAATGGGCCAATCCTTGACCTTCAGAATATTTTTCCCATCTGGCTGAAGACCCGCAGATGATACCACATGGCCCAAAAATGTCACTTGTGGTTGAGCAAAAGAGCATTTAGCAGGTTTTAGCTTCAGGTTTGCTGCCCTCAAACGCTGGAAAACCTCTCTCAAGTGCTGTATATGCTCACTGAAACTCTTGCTATAGACAATAATATCGTCTAAATATACAAGACATGTTTTCCAGGACAGGCCATGCAGCACTAACTGCATCAAGTGTTGAAAAGTGGGTGGAGCATTGACAAGGCCCATCGGCATCACTGTAAACTGATACAAAGAGCGACCCGTGGTGAAAGCTGTTTTTGGTTTATCTGCCTCATGAAGCTGCACTTGCCAATATCCGGATGAAAGATCCATAGTACTGAATATAGATGAACCTCTTAGTGCATCCAAGGTGTCATCCATTCTAGGCAATGGATGGGCATCCTTAATGGTGACAGAATTAAGGCCCCTATAATCTACGCAAAAGCGCCAGGTGCCATCTTTTTTCCGAACCATAACGATAGGCGCAGCCCAAGGGCTATGACTGGCTTCCACAATGCCTTTTGCCACCATTTCATCCACATGTGCCTGAATCACCTCCTGCATCTGAGGTGAAGTGCGATATGCACGTTTCTGTATGGGAATTGCATTGTTAGTATTGATTTTGTGCGTGACTATGTTTGTTCTACCAAAGTCTGTAGGGTTCTTACTGAAGACGTCAGAAAACTCATATAACAGTGAATGCAGTTCTTTCACCTGAGAATCAGAGAGACCCCCCTTTTGAACTTCAAATTGAAGAGGTGATACCTGTGTAGAAGGGGCAGACACAGTACATACAACATCAGAGTGCTCAACAACATCATCTGAGCTTATTGGAGTAAACTCCCCCAGTTGCATACCTGGTTGTAGTACAAAAGGGCTGTTAGTTGGATTCATGAGCCGCACTACAGTTTGACAGTTTTCAGCCATTGTAAGGCTTCGTGCAACTGCAATACCATCCAACTTAAATAGATATGGCTCAAACAACCCACAGTAGCCATCTGCTAAACCTGCATGAACAGCAGAGGGGATAAGTTGTGCTATACAGTGCATCTCACATTGGGCAGGAATGGTAGTTGTCACAGTAATTTGAGCTGTACAATGTACAGGGGTAAGTTGAGATTTGCTTAACAGTGGTAAAGTTTGGTCATATAGGCAACACATACTTTTACCCACATTCAAGACCACTTGGTGCTTCTGGAGAAAATCCCAACCAAGTATGATACCCTGATTCACATTTCTGATGACGTGCATGTCATGCTGTAATGTCAATGTACCTAATCTGAGGTTAACATTCACAGTTCCCAGAGTATCTAAATTCTGACCAGTTACAGATTTTGACAGAATGAATGTACTCTTTAGTGGTCTTTTACGCAAATAAGGGATTGCCATACGGGTAGTTTCATTAATGAATGAAATACTAGACCCAGTGTCTATCATGATGTGCATGTCAGTACCTTCAACAATACCACTGATGTGTGCTGTACTAGTGTCTGTCATGTCCGCAACAGGAAAACATCCATTCTCAGGATGTCTGGTGTCTGTCATCTGCTCGGTGTCACTTGGGGCTGGTGATGAAATAGCTGATGTGTGCCCCGCCGCATCAGCTAACGGAAGTTTCCCTGACGATAGGTGCGACGATCCAGGTAGACATCACATGAACCACTCTGATGATCCAGGCTGTGCTGCTGAGGTCTGTAATGATGGTCCTGGTAGTCGTCAAAGGTGACACGCCTGTGATGAGGGCTTGGACTGCGTCGCTGTAATGACGAGTTGTTGGAAGCCATGGTGTCACGACGTTGTCCCTGTCTGTAATCCACGTAGTGGTCAGTGCCGGCTGCAGTGGAGTATTTTGGAGAATAGTAATCCTCGAACCTCTCCCTGCGATGCGGTGATAAGTCCATTCTGTCATTATGCTGGTATGTGTCGTCCTGTTGTCTGTAAAGGTCTCTGCGACGGCTGGGAGATCTTCTGTAGATGCCAGGTGATGGAGGACGTGTCTCAGGATGTTTGGTTGATAAACGATCATACGATGCACTCCATTCCGTGGCATATCTTGTTGGACTAACATGCCTCGTTGAACTATGACGATGTGGTGATGGGGTTTGATGAGATCGGCTGCGATGATCATGCAGCTGAAGTTTCAATGCTGAGACATCCTTACTTAAATCCTTGACCGTGTTTGTAAGATCAACAACGGCTTGCTTCAAAAAAAGAGTGTCAGAGTCAGAAATAACATTCACTGTCTGTGCTATCGAATTCTCTCTTACTGTAGATGAAACTGGCTGTACTAATTTGGCTGCTGTACGTGCCCGTTCAGCTTGGGTAGCGACTTGGAAGGCGTCTTTGAACGTTTTCACTCCCCTCTCATGGCACTTGATCTGGAGTTCTTGATCCAAACCCGCCAGAAATCGTGATAGTTTCATGTATTCAGAGGCATTCTGTTCGAAATCAGGAAAAGCTTCTTTGACCAGTCTACATATGTCTGCTGCATACACTTCCATTGGTTCATTAGGCAATTTATGTCGTGAATTTGGAAATGTTTGAAATGATGCTATGACATCCTTCTGGCCAAACGCCTCTTGTAATTCTTTTTTCGCTGCTTTAAACGAGTGCTGAATTTCAGATGGAAAATTGTCCCAAACAATGAATAGTTCAGGTGGCAGTCTAGTAGGCAACTCTGCTGCTAACACCGCATCCAAATCAACACCGCTATCTTTATAGCGAGCCTCTTGAATCACCTCATAACGACGAGCCCACAGCTGAAAGGACTCAGTGCCGTCGTTGCGAAATGGCGGCGGTAAAGGAATGTCTTTTGGGGAAGTTTGTGCACGGCGCGGCCGCGAGGTATGAGCACTGTTCTCCCGCGGCGCTTGGGCTTCCTCGTCTGACATCTCTTTAGTTTATTAACGGCACACCGAACTTCACGGAGTCCCGCTGGTATCACACAGATGTCCACACCGCGCTCGTGCAAGGCGCCGGCGAAAACAAAGCATAAATAAAAAGAAACTCGAATATCCGACGAAACCACCGCTGCCACCAGTGTAACGCTTGCTTGAGCGTTTGTGGGTGTTTTCGGGGCTTTAACTGAATGTTTTGATAAATAAAACCCTCGAATACTGACGAGCTCTTTTTCCCAACTTTATTCTCTATTTACCTACTCCTCTCTCCTCCTCTTCCGCCTCTCGCTCCCATCAGAATAAAAGTCCTCATCACAACAGGAACTTTAACATGGGGCAGTTCTAACACAAAACAAAATTGTTGAATTTTTTTTACTCTTACAATATTGAGTGAAAACGAGCATTTCACCACCCCTTTAAATGTATTTAAATTTCTGGCTAATAACTTATATTGACAATGGGACAATCAAACCACTCTGTAAAGTTGTCTCAAGCACATCCCAAAGACTTCTGAACTGGATTCCCAATGCGGTGGTCAATTCATAGAAGTAAATGATTCCTCATGTGACGTGACATACAGCCAAGTGTGGTGACCCATACTCAGAATCTGTGCTCTGCATTTAACCCATGCAAAATGCACACACACCCAGAGCAGTGGGCAGCCATTTATGCTGCAGAGCCCAGAGAGCAGTTAGGGGTTCAATGCCCCTCAAGGGCACCCAAGTCGTGGTATTGCTGGCCCGAGACTCAAACTCACAACCCTAGGGTTAGGAGTCAAACTATCTAACCACTATGCCACGACTTCCCCATGCTTAATAAACAACTATTTCACAAGACCAATGGTATTGTCATCCTGGAATATGACATGGTTATTTAAGAGGTGAAAAGCTATGTCCTTTAGGGCTAAAAGAATCACTGCAAAACAACTTGCCGGAAACATGTTATTTGCAATAATGAGCCAATCCTATTCTTAAACTCTTCAGTATTTGCTTTTTTAAATACAAATGGCCAGGCAGTGTATATACAGTGAAACACATTATCTATACATATTCTAATTTCAAATTAATTCATACAAAATAACAATGCCCTGAGAATTTCGATGCTGCTCACATTTGGGAAGTCGTGGCCTAATGGTTAGGGAGTTGGACTTGTAATCCAAAGGCTGTGAATTCGAGTCTAGGCCAGCAGGAATTGTAGGTGGGGGGAGTGAATGTACAGTGCTCTCTCCAATCTCAATATCACTACTGAGCTGTAAATGGCTGCTCACTGCTCCGGTTGTGTATTCATGGTGTGTGTGTTCACTGTTGGGTGTGTGCACTTTGGATGGGTTAAATGCAGAGCATGAATTCTGAGTATGGGTCACCATACTTGGCTGTATGCCACGTCTCTTTCTTCTTATATCCATTGTGTCTGATTTAGCAAGCTTTAGTCATCCATCATTGTGAATCTCTGACATTGTCTATTCTTGCATAAGGCCTGACAGCTGTTGAAAATAGAAAATGAAGAATAAGAGCCACTTTCTGTGACATAGGACTGTCTGCAACCATGTAATCTAAATGAACCAAGAGCGTCTCAATCACAGGCTTTTATCGAGCCAATGTTTTTAGTAATCAGTACAACAGCAACTGAAATTTCCTGGCTTCTCTTTTGCTCGATATTCTGCATGGAGTGCTTTAATGTCAATGCTGTGCCAAGCACCTGTGTTGAGCTGGCCTCAGACCAGACCCCAATCAGGGATGTCAGTTTTTAACAATGACGGATGACCACCTGGGTTCACTCAAGGCAGCTCTTGGCTGTCATTCAAGACGGTTTAAAAATTAACAGCCTCCTAAGTTTCCTCCATGCATTTCAAAACTAGTGACCACAATATGGTTTCCACATCTGCTGTCAAATGTAGAAGCCACATCTACCACAGAATTGGCATTCAGTAGACAGGGCAACACCTGATGAGTAGAAAGAATTGATTGCAACAGTAGGAGAAGCAATGATGAGCGGTGTTTGCTGTTAAGAATTAATATTCTGCCAACAACTGCAATAGAATGCATTTTTTTTTTCATTATATGGATTCTGGCCATTTGTAAATGTACTTGTTGATCTTTATTGATAATTTATTTTGTGTTATGAGGTACATCCACGTGAAATGCATTATCTAAAACGAAAAACAATTGTAAGTGTTCAATTTGTCGGTTGTTATTTGGATGAAGGCAGATCTGAATGAGAAGTCTGTTGTTTACTTGGTATGATATTTTGATTAAAAATTACAAGCCAACAAAAAGTTAAATTAAACATGCATGGATGAATTGTTTGCACAAGGTCATTAAGATGCATTTAGCAAATAGATACAGTAAATGTTCGTTTCATACTAGTCTAGAAACACTAATTCTTTTAGAAATGAAATATTTATGAGTCACTGCATCATACACATTGGTTCATTTAGAAAAAATAAATGTTTTTTTGTTGAGTAACAAAACACTATTAATGATTTTCGCTCATAGACATACAACAGCTATGCCGTGACTTTATCTGAAACTATTTTTATTGGCAGAGCAAAAACAGACAAAGTAACTAGCAATATAGGTCTAAAATGTAAGTTACTTGGTATTTAATTTCCTGTTTATTAAACTGCTGTATAAAGACAATGTCACCCTGACAATTGTGTTGTTTTCTCAAATATCAGCACCCTTGTGATAATGCATGAATATATAAATTAAAAATATACAAACCATCAAAATAAACAGAAAATCAAGTAGCACATTTTATTAGATTGACTGTTTAACACTGGCCAAACTGAAAGCATTTAATGCTGCCAGAGTAAAATGGCTGAATTACATCTAATTTAGGGAAGCACAGAGAGCTTAATAAATCGAAGAACAAGAAAGGAACAATGACACAGAGAAAGGAAGGAAATCGAGGTAAATCAGATAAAAACACTCTGTGTCTCTGCTCTCCTTTAAAGCTGATGGGGTCCAGTTATTTCGGTCTGTTTCAGATCTTTTCATGTGACAGTACTCTGACCTTTTTCAGCGTTTCATCTTTAGTCAATGGAGTATAAAAAGAAAAACTGCAAAGTCTTTCAACTGCAGTGCTATCAGAATCAGACTGGCTTCCCAAAGCACTAAGAAAGATATTAGTCGCACGCAAGTACTTAATCTCTATGGCAAGTATCCCAATAGCGCTGTTATCTAAGCGGTGCGTGAAAATGTTAGTAAATTAATAAGAGCCTCTGACAACTCGGAACCCATTTCAACTTGGAACTTTTCCACTTACTTTTCTAGTTTATTAGGGAAAAGGGACACATAATGCATCTTCATTATTGCAAAGATATAGTACAATATAATCTAGAATAAAAAAGCGTAGGTTAAAAAATGGCTTTTTAAAGCAATAATGTACAGTCTGTGCATGTCAAGGGTTTCAATTTTAACATAATTACAAAAGGCTATAAATTTGCATCGGACTTCAGTAAAAATGTAATTTAATAAAATTCTTTAAAACATGAGATTTGAGAAAGCATCGCCTATATGAGCACACACACATACGTAGAGTACAACCTACATATTAAGTGTCCAACATACATAAACTGCTACTTAATCAGTCTACATGTTGGTTATCATTCCATTGTAAAATAAGAAGTTAAGATAATTCAAAGTTTAATTTGTATCATTATCTGTATATATTTTTCCTGTACTGAATTTTTACTGAAATGCTATCCAATTCACATTCGGTTTGCAATATTATAGCATTACTTACTAATTACAAATGCTATTTTGTTTGTCCACCTGACACTGAAATTTTTTGTTTGTCAGGCTTTGTTTTTAAAATGTCTTGAGGGACCTTACTTGAAGGACGCAATTACCTCGTGAGCAACGAGCACTTTGCTCCTGCAGAAATCACTTAAAACCTGACAGCAGGCCTGAGTCCTGCTTGACCTCACACTGTCCATGAGAGCCACTCAGAGCACCCGGAGGGGGAACAATTTAACTTACACACACGCACACACACACACACGCACACAGACTCACAGATTCACCTTCACAAAAGGTGGGCTTCCTCACGCACAAACATACTTTACACACTTTTCTATCCTCTGGCCTATACTGAAGCTCATTAGCCCAGCACATAGGCTCAGCAATCACCTCTTGGCTTTCTGTCATCCGTACATGTCTGCTTGAGGACAAACTGAACGAACTCTGTGTATCATTTAAAAGCTTTTTTTTTTCTATCCATGAAATGTATCCACAAATAAATTAAGCAGCACAGCTGAATTCAACATTGGTGATGATAATTATGTTTTTTGAGCACCAAACCAGCAGAATAGACTGATTTCTTTCACACTGAAGACTGGAGTAATGGTTGCAATTTTTATTTTATTTTTTATAATGCTTTAAGTGGTTCATTAAAAAAAAAATAAAAAAAAAATATTGGAAGACCACAAATCTGGTCTGGAGATTTTTCAGAACCATTCCAGTCAGCCAAATATCACAACAACACTCTGAATGGTTTTAGTGGCTCCCAGTGGGCAGTATAACATAACAAGAGTACTAGTGAATGCAGTAGCTGTCATAGCAGCTTCAGTGCTCGACCCCTAATGATGAAGTAATGGCTGATCCTCATGTCAGGATCTGCTCAAAATGGCAGCTTTTAAAAAGTCTAAAAAAGAGGAATTTTCTTTTAATGAAATGAAAGTGACAATTGCTCAGAGAGCCAAGGAAATCAGCGGCAGCACAAGTGGCATTACAGGCTTGTTTGATGAAATGTCTCAATTTTAAAAACCGATATAATAGCGCTGATGCCCTGTACTGCCGAGATAATGGTTTCAGATATGATGTGCCCTTAGGCACTGCATGGATATTTTCCAAGTTGCTGTGTGTCTGCTCAAGTCTCTAGTCTGGAAGAAGTTGAATATGTGGTCACTCAAATTATATTTGAATCAAATACTAAATTCAGACTTTAATTTCATCAGCAGGCTCAAATTCTCACAACAGCAATATCTGCTAGAACTGTTATTAAATTTCCATAAAAATAAAAAAAAAGCAAAATTAAAAAAATAAGACAGTACTGATTTTTAGTTGTTTTTATAGACCTTAGATGAATGACAATTAGATCAGTTAAATCTCAGTCATTATTGTTATGAGTGTCTCGCTTTTTATCATATTGCACGAGACAGATCTTTCTAGACTAGTTTTTCTTTTCATGTGTCTAGCATAAACACAACTGGGAACACGTTTGGGGTCAGTAAGATTTTTTTTTTTTTTAGTTTATGTTTTTTGAAAGAACCTTCTTATGTTCATAAAGACTATGTTTATTTAATTAAAAATACAGTTAAAAGTTTAGAAAATGTTTTTTTTTTTTTTCTGTGATGGAAAATTATACATTTTCAGATTTTCACCAAAAATTGGTACTATTGGCTTAATCCTATGTAAACGGGTCAAGTGCCACATTCATCCAATCAGTGATACTGATTTGCAAAAATTGAATAACACCTTTAGCCCAGAGTTAATATGTACAGTTCGAAATGTCTGCTTACGAATACCCAGGAGTAATTGTAACCCCTGTAAATAACCCAGGTTTCTGTTTTGGGTTATGAGAATTCCAGCAATACCCCATTTATAATTCCTTGCCAATGTATCACTACTGGTGGTCCTACACTCCTACTCTTTCTATAAATTGTTCAATTCTCACCAAATTTGGCTTCTGCCCTTAAGACCACTCTGACAAAATATAATTGAGTGGATTTTTTTGTATTAAAAAAAAATGCTCTCAAAGCTACAGCTATACTTGGTTGCGCTGACTCAGTGTGGTATTTCTTTTTGGCAAATGTCAAAGTTGTGGCAGTGTGATGTAGTTGTTGCTGGAGATCGGGAGGTTGTTAGTTCAGATCTCACATGTAGTGACTCATTAAGCAGTTTTGTTTTGTTCTTCCCTTTAAGGTTATGTGTTGAGGTGTAGGCATGATTTCCCTTGATGATGTAATCAGGAGTGGAAACTGGAATCTGAAGGGCAGCGAGGTGAATCTAGGACTGATCAGATGGACCTTTTCTAACAAACCGAGAGAAATAATGCAAACCTGAAGACATTTACCTGTTGTGTACCATTCCAACAGTGCAAACATGCCATTTCCCCCCTACTGTCTTCTGTTTGAGGAAAAACTCAGTCGGGAGCTATTCCTCCATAATATACTTTGTGCTACAATTCACTTTTCCATTGTCTGCTCTGTCCAACTTTCTGATGACTTGCCCTGAGTCCAGGAGAGGCTAGGTGACTGCCAGTAGAAACAGGAATGGCTCCTATTAAGTGTGGTGCTCATAAACCTGAGATATATGCCAATGGAGCAGGCATCCATCATCTAACCGTCTTATCAAGATATTTTCCTGAAGGTAGCATATGGCTAGAAGATGAAAATCATTTACTTTACGACCATTCACCCACTCACAAGGTTGGTCTGTGGTTCACCTTTAAAAAAAAAACTTTAAAATACCCTAGAGGGCCAGTAAAAGACAAATATACCACCAGTCTCCATATACTTGCCAAAGTAATGAATAGAGAAAATGAATTTTCTCCTTCATAATCCAAACCCATTTTAGTTGAAAAATGGAGCAGAGAACATTTTTTTAAGTTCTTGCAAAAATAAATGAATAATAAAATATAAAATAAAACTCAGTCAACAGCATTTGTGGCCTAATTAATGTTACCAAAAAAAACCTGAATAATAATAATAATAAAGTATATTTATTTTAATTTTTAAACTATACTTTTTTTAACATATTTTGTTGTTTGATAAACATTAATGAGACAGGTATTTAATTAGGCTCCTGTCCCTTTAAGACCAAATGAATGTAATATGCTTACACATAATCCGGTTTCCACCCACCTGTTTACGTTCACTTAAGCGATAGACAACCGTATTTACATGAGATACTCCACAGAATAGACATTTTGACAGTTGTGTCTTTTTGAATATTGGGCATGTGGCTGAGAAACCGCTTCTATTTGGTCATTCAGCTGGATTCCATCCATCATGCCCTCACTTACTGCAAGTTAATGAATTGTGATTGGATGGTAATTTTGTTCCCTTTCAGTCGGTCACTCTTGATGTCACATTGGTGGCCAACTAATTGGGACCTCGCTTCGAGAGACCAATCTACTTCGAGTGTAACTAAACGAGCCAATGCACATTGGCATGCAATTATTTCATCCAGCTGCCGTTGGTCCAATGCATACCAGCTTACCGCTTGAGAGCCGAGCAACAACTTCGTTCTTCTCCATCCAAGTGTCTTCAGTGAGCTACGAATTCAATGTGCTCTTGGGAAGCTTCTGGTGTTGGCGGACAGCGATTCAGCAGTGGTTGTTCCTGTGTCGAGTGGGTTGTGCACTTCAGGCTGCACTACCCCCTGTTGTGCTGGAAGGGGCCATTTCCCCTGCGTGCCTCAGCAATAAAAGAGCATTTCCCTGAAAGAGCCGCTGGTTCACAGCACCCTGCCCCGGTGCCTTTCTTCCCGGAAGTGCATGAGGAGCCCACCAGAATCTGGATGGCACCTTTTACTTCCAGAAACCGGCCTGCTGGTTCCTCCTCCCTCACCACCCACGATGGTGGCGCAGCGAAGGGGTATTCAGTATTTGGTAGCGATGCAATTTTGTCCCAGATCGGCCTCTTCTGTGATTCTGTTCAGAGCTTTGCCCAGCAGTTCTCAGCTGCACAGAAGCAGACAGAGATGATTCGACACATCCTGCTCAGATGGGTTGCTGCTGCCTCCACCCGTCCAACGGCCGCAGTGCCCCAGCCTGCTCGTCGCAGAGGGCAGCTCCCTGTGTCTGAAACAGTGAACCCAGAAGTGGAGAGATCTACTCTTTAGGAGATGGTGAACGCACCTCTCTCTCCCCCGGAGGAGGGCTGGGGGAGGGCTTGTTTTGTTTTACCCTGCTGTCAGCCTCACTGCATTAAAGAGTGGGTAAAGTATTGAGAAAGCGATTTTCATTATAAAGAAACACTATTTTATATATATATATATATATATATATATATATATATATATATATATATATATATATATATATATATATATATATATATATGTGTGTGTGTGTGTGTGTGTGTGTGTGTGTTTGTGTGTGTGTGTGTGAGAGAGTGTGTGTGTGTGTGTGTGTGTGTTTATGTATGTATGCATGTAAGTATGTATAATTTTGCAAGTGTGTGAACCTGCAACCTCAAGGCCAAAATTATTAGGCCTTAACCAGCTACATTAATTGACTGTTTGGCTTCGCTTGCTTTTGAAAGGGTCATTTATATTATCATGTTCATATATTACAAAGGCCTGGTTGAGTGCTGATGGGCTGTCGATGGGTATAGTTTCCCGTCCACAATGTCAACCACTCACAGGACACCTGCAATGGCATGGAAGCCTTGATGTGCCTCCATCACTTTGTGCCTGGTGAAAGGCATAACCAATAGTGTATGTCGAATGGATCAGCTGTCTTCGATTTTCGACAAGTATTCACTCTCGCTGCCATAGTTTGACCAAACTCCCCATCACATACATTCTCTTTCAATAGACTTTTAATTATGTGCTTCCTAATGGTTTTCCAGCCTTTGTATATTATAATGGAAAAACTAAAAACCATCAGTAGGCTATAATGACAGTTTTATTCTTTGCATAAAAACACTTCAATTAATTGAGCACTAACTGAACACTGGGTGTATTACAGCTTTAGAATTGTAATATTTATTTGGTTCTGCACTTTTTCTTGCCACAGAATTATAATTGTATAGACTGAAATGTGAAAAAGCTTTTTGCACAGAGGTGACCAATAGCAGATTGAACTGTGAACAGCGATAAGGTAAAGCTAAAGAGTGCTCAAGACTAACCTTATGAACGAATGACTTACAGAAGGTATACTTAACTAAGAACATTTCGGGGCATACGTATTAGCATAAAGGTACATATTAAGGTATAACTTATGAACGATGTAATATTAAGAAGGTTTCTGGAAACACAACCCAAGATGTTGATGCAGAAACGTATTTTCGGGTGTGTCCGTCCTTGGGATTGGTTTGCAGCAATTGTCCTGAAGGATGCGCACATTCATGGGTCAATCCTTTCATGCCACAGACCATTTAAATTTCAGATTTGCATTTGAAGGACAGGTATACCAGTACAAGGTCCTGGCGTTCAGGCTGTTCCTGTCTCTTGTTCCCCTCAGAGAGCAGGGTGAGCAGAGTGCAGCATGCCCAACTATCTCGACGATTGGTTTATACTAGGACAGTCTCGAGATCAGTTGTGCGAGCACCTCAGTCTGTTGGGTCTTAGGGTCAACTGGGAAAAGAGCAAACTTTCCCCAATGCAGAGGATCTCCTTTCTCAATATAGAGTTGGATTCGGTCGAACAGACAACATGCCTCACAGAGGAATATGCGTGGTTGGCGCTGACCTGCTTGAATTTGTTCAAGGCCAGGTCTGCAGTCCAACTGAATTTTTCAAAAATTCTTGGGGCATATGGCAGCTGTATCAGCACTTACACTGCAAGGGCTATTACATATGAGACTGTTTCAGCACTGAAGTCAGAAGTCAGGTCTTAATGCGCCAATATACTTAAACGAAACCGAAGAACAAACTGATATGACATCATTTCAAACAAATTTAGGCCGAAACTAAGTTTGTTTTGAGTTTGTTTTGGCAGTTCGAAACAGCTGACCAAAGCGAACTTCCTGGGGAAGTTTGTTTTGGCTCCTAAACATCTTTGAGCTTTGATTGGTCCGTGGCGGTTACACGATCAGTGGGTGTGTTCTGTCCCTGGTTTGTTTCTCATTCAACAAAAATCAAGCAAGAAAACAATACAGGTGCATCTCAATAAATTAGAATGTGGTGAAAAAGTTCATTTATTTAAAAAAATAAACTGAAATTGTGAAACTCGTGTATTAAATAAATTCAATGCACACAGACTTAAGTAGTTTAAGTCTTTGGTTATTTTAATTGTGATGATTTTGGCTCACATTTAACAAAAATCCACCAATTTACTCTCTCAACAAATTAGAATATGGTGACATGCCAATCAGCTTATTAACCCAAAACACCTGCAAAGGTTTCCTTAGCCTTCAAATTGTTCTCTCAGTTTGGTTCACTAGGCTACACAATCATTTATTTCATCATTTCATCATTGTTGTGTTTAAGGGATACACGCAAGCGTTGCAACACGTTTACATTAATCTACACCCCATGTCCAGCAGCGCGGGAGTCAGAATGTTCGAAAACAGTATACCGTCGCTCAGCCTTTTCAAACTACTTTTTGCCCCCAAACAATGAGCGAGTATACCGGGGCCTTTACGTTCCTCTGTGCAGGAGTGCCCCTAGAACAGGTCTCCAGGCACGCTGTGGTTAGAAAGCCATGTACAACGGGCAAGCAGTGTCAGAGGTGTGGACGGGCCCCAAAATGCACTGGCATATCAATTGCCTAGAGTTGTTTAGCGATACGCTACATAGCTACCATTGCATAAATCAACTGACAAGGTGGTCTGCACTCCTGTTGCATGTTGCAACTCACCCCCCACCTCCTCCTTTGGAGTCAGAAGTTTCTGAGGTCACTTTTTTATGCAATTTACATTCAGGTTCTGCTCAACCAAACGGCCGACGACCTATCTTAAGCTACGCTCCAGGGAGAGAGTGGCGACTCCATCTCCAGATGGTCCAGCTGATTTGGAAACGTTTCGAAACTACTCAGGTAGATCTGTTTGCCTCTCCAGAATCCACTCACGGCCAGTTGCTCTACTCCCTTACCGAGGGAACACTCAGCATGGACACACAGGCACACAGCTGGCAGTGGGACCTACGCAAGAATGCGTTTCACCAGTGAGTCTTCTCACACAGATGCTGTGCAAGGTCAGGGAGAATGCTTATGGCGTTTTGCATGCATTTTCATGACAAGCTTAGTTACCTTTGATTAGTCTGTTCTCGCATGACAGAACACTTCTACTACTCACTTATACAGTAAAGTATTTCCAGTTTTACATAAAATTATTAAATTGTAATGTCAGAAACCGTAAAATAACAATAAGCCCTAAAATGACTGCAAAAATTATTAAATATAAAAATGTAGGTGCTTTTTATGCTTTTAAATCTTCTAAATACTGACCCCATTTACTTCCATTGTGCCTTTGAAAGGCACATTCTTGCAAGTGCCTTTAATAACCTCCATTTTTAAAGAAAACTAAACACAAGCCCATTGTATTTTATTTTTTTATTTTTGTGTTCAAACAAACATTATGCCCCAAATTCTGTCAACTGGGTTAAACTTGCATTGAACCCTTAATATAACTTTAAGACAATAAAGATACAACTTCATATTTTGTTTAGATGTTTGACTTAAATATTTAACAAGTCAAGAGCTCCTCAATAAAAGTCGTATTATGCTCTCAGAGACTGAATTTTTTATAAGAATCACCAACTCTGGGAAATGGAAATGGGGCCATTATGTGATGACTCTTCACACCAATGCAGTCGCAGGCATTTAAGCTGTCAAGAAACCTGTTACCAAGCACTCACTCTCCCTTCTTCATCACCAGCTATCATCCCCTCCCTCCTCAACAATACAATCCTAACCGCTCAGGCATCTCAAAGCATTCACTCTCGCTGCCAAACATCCCACCTTTCAGCTACTGAAAGCCTCGTATGTGGCTTTTTAAAGTAACCTTTGCCACAGAGAGCTCATTCTTCACTCCTTTTCCTGTTCAGTGCCACTCTAGGAAACATTCATTAAATGCATCAATTCAATGTGAGAGAAATGGAGGCTGTCGAGAGAACTGTGGCCTTCAACAAGGTTTCAGTGGAGGCGTGAGGTATCAACTAATAAATAGGTCCATGTTACGTCTTCTGTTTGTTTGGACATGTGGACTTGGCATAGAAACTTTTAAGGACTTTTTAGTGACACACAGATGCAGGCAGATACACATTATCAACAACTAGAAGCCAACACTTTCACCAAGCACCTGAGACGAACAAGCATGGTGACATTTGCAACCATCCCCCTTTTAGTTTTACACCTCTCATGCTGTGAGAACAGGCTGACACTTGCTAACATTTGATATTAATCAGGCTATGGTGCATCACGTCTCTGCCACCCACAAGAATTTAGCTGAAGAGCTCCTGAGCCGTAACCCTTACTCAGTTAAATGCCATATGGGCTCTTGGTTTGGGAGAAATGTAAAGATCTGAATTATTCATAATCCTTCAAACACCTTAAAAGTGCCTGTGTGATTCTACGTGAGTCCCAATAGGTATTTCACCAAATGCCCGATCTTTCCAGCAGATGGAAGAACACTGCATTAAAGATATTCATAAATATATATACACACACAGAATGTAGACAAGGTCCGATACAATTATATATAGATTTTGCTGAAGCTGAAATTACACTAGCACGATTTTCTACGACTGAAGTGTACTGAGACATGAGATATGATAATTGTGGGAATTTGTGTTAATGAAAAAGAAAGATTCTAGACAATAAGTAATAAAACAAAATAAAGCAAATAATAAAGCAAAATCTCTACCATTTTGAGAGGAGGTATCTTTTTGATGGATTTTAGGCAAGTATATGTAAATCACTCAGATTTAAGGGTATTACAGATTACGAATGCATTCGCTCTGACAAGAACCACGGTGGCTGGTACAAGGTAATCTATTCTAACATAAAGTAGACATACTTCAGAAGGTAAAATAAAAATTAAAAAAATAATGCTTTTTGAATGTTTACCTGGATATAAATTAATTAAAAATGTAAAAGTGTGTACTGTATGTAGAGGATTCTTGTAGAGCAGGGATTCTCAATAGGCGACCCGCAAGAGAAAAATATTTGGCCCGCGCTAATTTCAAATAATGTTGCATGAAGATTCAAACACAGCATCAGAAAGCAACGTTAACTTACATATTGTCTGCACCGGATATGAGTGGCGTAACAAATTCTAATCATCGATTATAATAAGTGGATGCTGCGTGGCGCGACAAATCCCAGACAGAAAACTGCTGGCTTGTTCTATATATGATGTGCTGACACAAAGTTAAAATTATTTGCAATACTTTGTCATGTCTAGTGTGAGTGTGAAGTTAAGAAAAGTGGACACTGAAAATAGATGATTCAAATGTGAATGGACTGAACAGTTTTGAGCTGTTGCAACATGGAAATCCAGATTTCTGTCAAATGATTAATCATGATTAATTGCATCCAAAATTAGTTTTTGTTTACATAATACATGTGTGTGTGCTGTATATATTTATTATCTTTATATAAAGACACACACGTACAGTATACATTTGGAAAATATTGACATGTATTTACATGTATATATTTATATGAATAAAATGTATTAGATTTAATATATAAACAGTATAAACAATATACAAAAAATATATACATGCATGTGTGTGTATTTATATATTATTAATAATAAATATACACAGTACACACACATATATTATGTAAACAAAAACATTTATTTTGGATGCGATTAATCGCGTTTTTGACAGCTTTTGACAGCACTAATAACAATACATTTCATATTGATAGTAATATTTCAAGATTTACTGAACCGTCTTTGATTTACTTTGATTATCAATAGATAACTTTTAGAAAAATCACATTAAAATGTGAGTATGACAAATGTTTTGCATAACGTTTCTCAGTCAACACTGTATCGAACTGCATTATATTTTTTGCCACCCACAAAAAAATTAAATAAATAAATACAGTGCTTAACATAAAACCATTCCTTTTAAAACAATTTACAATGACAGTTTGTGGCATTTATCAAATAAATACAAATACATTCTTTTTTATATTGTTTATTGTTTTTTTATTGTTTTTATATTGTTTATTGTTTTGGGGGTTTTTTGCGCTAAGATAAAAACTACTCCGTAGGTAAAAATAAAACAATTTTAACTCACCACATTGAGTTTGAGTTCCATGTTGAGGACACCTCCACTGTCCAGCACCGGCATTAGGTTGATGGCAAATATCGCTGCCCTGTCTGGAGGGATGGAGATGTTGGGTCCAAAGAAGATGTAGAAATGAACTGAAAATGTGTCAAGTTCATTCCGCAGTGTTGGCCGGATGGGCCAGCATTTATTGGTGTCTGCCATGGGTGCTAAGTAAGTGATGCTGTCTTCAGCAGTTAACAGAGATCCTTGATCCGAACCATTGTGGGGCACGCTAGGCAGGCTGGCAGCAGGCAGGGTCTCTGATAAAGAGAAACCCATCGCAGTGCCAAATGACTGGGGCATGTTCATGGCTGAGGAGCCCTTGGAGACACTGGGCTTGGAACAGTCTGCAGAGAAAAGATCAAAGGAGGTGTTTAAAATTGGGACGGCGCACGTTTTCCACTGAGGAACTTGAAGGTATAATGCTAGTTCAAGGGATGTGAAATAAGAATGAAATAAAGATGTCTTGAACTCTGACGAATCCCTTGACTAATGCTGACAGCTCAAACTCTCTACTCAGGCTACTCTGAGGCTAAAAGCATCTTCATGTCATTCCTGTCTCTTTGTGCTATATCTAACTAGCATTTCAGCAGAGACATACTTTTTCTGTTTCATGCATATGCTTAGATGTCTGCAACAAGATGACAGGCCAAATGATTGCTGAGTGTCTATATAGTCTGAAATGATCTGAGTGGGGTGTGTGTTGTGTTTTATGGAGGACCACAGAACGGCCAAGGGAATGTCTGTTTTATCATGCTGTATTTCCTTTTATATGTCTCTCAGCATTATGAAACTTTCATGCACCCCCCCCCACACAGAAACAGTTTAAGCCCTTGTATTTGGAGCTTAAGGGGCCCTATTTTAACGATCTGAAACGCAAGTGTCAAAGCGCAAAGCGCAAGTAAGTTTGTGGGCGGGTCTCGGCGCTGTTGCTATTTTCCCGGCGGGATAAATGGCTCTTGCGCCCGGCGCAAATCTAAAATGGGTTGGTCTGAAGTAGCTTCATTATTCATAGGTGTGGTTTGGGCGTAACGTGAAATAAACCAATCAGAGCGTCATCCAACATTCCCTTTAAAAGCAGGCGCGCAAGTTCCATTATGGATTGCTATTATTATGGCGTATTTACCAGGCGCACGCCAGGAGCGGTTCACAGCCGAGGAGACTGATGTTCTTGTAAGAGCAATGAAAGACAGAGAAGTTGTGTTGTATGGGGATGGGAGAAACCTACCCAAAATAGCGTCGGTTAAACAGGCGTGGGAGGAAATAGTTTCATCGATTTTTTTTCCTGGTTCTTGACGGACAAACCAATTTGTCAGATGTCCTTATATACATATATGACCTCAAACAGGTCTGATCCTTAATTAATTACTACTGATTTCCGTCATCTCATGTGTTAATATTTTTTTAGCCTAACAATTTATGATTTGCAAAAATAACTGTTGCATCTGTGTAGATTACATGAGCAAAGTGTATGCGCGTTGTGCACGCTATACATTATGGTCAAGCATGCGCCCTTAAAATAGCATAATGAACAACGCGCAACGCGCCACTGACTTTAGACTAGGTTTTTTCTGGTCAGTGGCGCAATTGTTTAATGGAACAGCAAAATAGCACCAGGGATTGTTTGCGCCGGAACACGCCTCCTTTTTTGCGCTGAACCGCCCAGGGAGCGCAAGTTCATTCACTAGTTTAGCGACGTGCTTCTGTGGAGGGAAAAGCGCGCTTTGCGCGGGTGCAAAATAGGAATGACACATGCATTGGTGTGCAAAGTCAATTGCGCTGGGTGCAAGATAGGGCCCAAAGTCTTCATTCAAATGGTGACTGATTTTTTGCAATACAAAAACAGTGTGTCCCAAAACAAAAACGAGTTCACGATTGTTCTTAACATCTTTTAATTGCATGCTTTGTCGTTACATACTTTGTAAATTAGACAGGATTATGGAACTCACTCTGATTAAATGTAAATTTGCAAAACAATGCTGCGGAATTGAGATAACTAATTGGCACTGATGAGGACAATAAGAAAATTCTCCACACATCTCATTGTTTCCTGATTGCCTCAGGGTGTGAACATTCAGTTATGCTAGTGAGGAGTTGGGAGACTTACAGTCATATTTCTCCTCTCGCCCACGATTATTGCAAAATGCAGTGAATCAGGTGGAAATGGTATCATTATTGAAATGCCAGGTCGCTTTCCCCCTACAGCTCTGTTTGCTGTGTTATCACTTACAGTATGTACAGTATCTCGCTCTCCCACTGAAACTTTTTCAGTTTCAGTTTACGTCCAGCCATTGAGTCATTTATGAAGAAATCCTTCCAAAAATCACAACATGACTTGAGATTAAGTTTTTTTTTTTTTTTTTTTACACATCCACAATCCAAAAAGAGTCCTGATGAGAAAGCTCATCATGCTCAAAAGTGGATTATTGCTGGGTGGGGTGATTAAATGCCAGCCACTGAAGAGCTCTTATACCTGGATTCTGACAGTTTTATGCTGCATGGCATCACAGGAGTGCAGAATGTACATTTCATCACTGGTCATATAATGCTTTTTTAAAGATCATTCATTTTTGTATTTGGTGTAACAGAAGGATGACATGCTTTGATGTTCAAAAAACACACTTTTTTTTTCAAATATTGTACATTATTACAGTTTTTACCGAAGGAGGGACTTTTTAGAAAATGACGTGTTTGAGAGAGGCGGGGCATAGAAGTCCTATAATTATGTACAATATTTGAAAAAAAGTGTGTTTTTGAACATCAAAGCATGTCATGTGTGTATACATAGACTAGCTTTCAAACGTTTGGAATCTGTGTTTTTAATGTTTTTGAGAGTAATTTTTTTTTACCCATCAAGGCTGCATTTATTTGATCAAAAATTTTTCTTATTATTAGCATTGTTGAAAACAGTACTGCTTTATATTTTAACGGAAACTTTTTGAAAAATAGAAAGTTCAAAAGAACAGAATTGTTTGAAATAAAGATGTTTTGTAACACTATAAATGTTTTTACTGTCACTTTTGATCAATTCAGTCCATATTATAAAAAAAAAAATTGTATACACACACACACACACACACACTTAAACATGCTCCAAAAAAAAATTTAAGTACATTTTTTTTCACGGAAGGG
Organism: Carassius auratus; assembly: GCF_003368295.1. Taxonomy (NCBI): domain Eukaryota; kingdom Metazoa; phylum Chordata; class Actinopteri; order Cypriniformes; family Cyprinidae; genus Carassius; species Carassius auratus. The sequence goes on along the minus strand of NC_039272.1, from coordinate 11,017,690 downwards.
TGAAATTGGCAGAAACATCCCAAGAGAACCTGGCATGCCTGATTAGCACGCAAATCCTGCAGTGTTTATAAGCCCTCACCGTCTGATCAAATCAACCCTTTTAGCTCCTCTGTAATTACATCTATTTTGCCGTAAAATGTAATTATAATACTTGCGGACAAAAGCAATGATGGACAAAAGATCACAATTAGTGAGCTGAGGACATCTTTGAGGGCTTGCACTTGAACATGCCGTCTGGTTCAGGATGAGGATGTGTCATCATGTGCTCTATTCAGCACCTGTTTGGCCACAGACCCCGCAGCTGAAGGTTAGCTGTATATGTACAGCTCAGGCTGAGAAAATAATGCTAGAACTGTGTTAGGACTCAGTCTCTAACTTACCAGTGTCTATTTAGATATAGATGTGGAACAATATAAAGGGAAAGTGTCAGAGATTTCTTTTTCAAGAGATGGTTACCTAGCAACCAAACATCCAAGAAGCGCATAACAATGTCAAAGTGGCTTTCCAGGCAAGAGTTTCACATGAAAATATATAACTCTATGCATACTTGCATTTCTGAAAATAGCTCAACACAATCCAGTGTTCCCTGATGTTTGAGGGAAACAAATGTGGAAAACAATCTGGATTATGATGGATTTGCACTAAATTAGTTTACAGTAGTTGCACACCAATTAAACTGTAGATGATTTATGGGATGACACTGTCATGTGTTATCAAAATGATGATGATCTCCACACAAATAATATTAACTGTTCACCACTGGATGGGGAAACATAAACAGACACTGAGAGACAAAGCATCTTAGATGCAGTTAGTAAGCATTTTTTGTTATAAAGTCTGCATAAATAAAGAAAGTTTAGGGTGATAATTTTTATTTGTTTACGTCTGAAAGAAGAATCTTATGCTCCATTAGCGCACATTTATTTAATAGAGTAAAATTACTGTTTCCTATGTGAATATATTTTAAAATGTGAATTTTCAGCATCATTACTTCTGTCTTCAGTGTCACAAGATCATTGTAATGTGCTGATTTGCTGATCAGGAAAACAAATCTTATTATCTTCTCTTTTTTTTTTGTGGCCAAAAGTGCACATCAGCAAAAAAAAAAAAAAAAAAAAAAAAATTAAAAGGCATTTCTTTTCATACTGTATCAATATGCTCCGAAAGAATGCAAGGTGTGTTTTAGGGTCAAATGCAGTCTTTGTTAGCCACAGCCATGCTAGCCAAATCGCACACAGCCTACACATATGGGCTGTTATGTACAGGCTGCTTTTATCAACAGCTCTGTGGGCACATAAAAGATTTAAAAGCCGTGTGATGTATTTGTCAAGGGAGGCTACATTCAGTGCTACTTTTCACAGGTACTTTTAAACACTATGGGAAAAAAGTTCCTCACCTCCCACTGGATATTCACTCGGAGATTAAGCTGAATTCTTCTGAAGCAACACGTCTCTCTTGAGGCTTTCACAACATCTCACAACAGTTAAAAGTGTTTTGATATTGACAGACTGACATGACGTCGTCAAGCAGAGGAAAATAAATCCTCAGGAAAAGCACAAGCAGTATATGTAGGCATGTATTTTTCATGAAATCAACTCCTGGAGACCCACATACCTTTTGCAGCAATGTACTACCATCAGGCTGCTGCAAACAAACTCCGCCATGTTGTTCGCTTGTGACTGTCAGCAAATGTTTGTTCATTTCTCACTCAATGTCAGAATCACAACCAAACGCAGTCTTTGTCAGATGTGTCTAGAATACATTTCCTGAGGCGTTATCTTTGGACCACCAAGGCCTAATATTACACTTTCTGGGAACAAACTTCAGCTTCAACAAGTTTGCCTTCTGACCGTTTCATGAACCCAACATCTGGTGATGTAAATGTATGCAAAACTGCCTTCTAGGGCCCCGAGATTTCCTTCCTGAGACCGAGTTAGATCAAAGTTTCACTTCTTAACTAGTGCTCACGGCTAATGCAGGCTCAGTTTAGCTAAGTACCATTTTATTGGCAATGCTAATATATATGATCAAATGTTGCACAAATTAGTGGAGATGTGTGAGTGCCTGGGAGAATAAGCCTGTACTGTTGTGTAACACTGAATTCATTGCACTCACCTCTGTTAATAAATGTGTTTGCTTCATGTGATTTCTTGAAGTTAAAAATGAAGATTGAGTGTTCGAAGAATGATGAGTATTGATTCATTCATGCATAAATTCTTCACTTCATCCTTCACTGCAATTCTCAGTATCTTGCAGCAAAAGTCAATCGTAAAAGCACACAAAAGGTCAAAAGGTTTGTGTAGTGATGATGAAAAGCATATAAAACAAAGAAAACATCAAGCTGGGCGCAGAGTGAAAGTGCAACTTGTCTCTCATGCTGAGTTACTGAAATGACCCCATTATCTGTGCATCTCTGATGGAGCGAATGGTCATTTCTGCCACGGCTGTCCACCATGTTATTGTTTCTCTTTTTCTTCCTTGTTGTTTCTCTTACTACATGGAGCACCAATAAAGCCTGGCGTGCACCCGCTGCTTTCTAATGAAAGTGTGTTTGTGCTCAGTATTGATTCAAATGCAGTGTGAAAAAGAGTGAATAATGTCACTGAGATTAACAAGGCAATATCTGTTACTGAGGAAACAGGTTGCTGGGCTACTGAGCACTCATTTCTTTTCCTTCTTCCATATTGCCATCCATTCATCCATTAGGAATATGAAAAACGAAATACTTAAAAAATCTATCCATCCATCCACCAAGCTCTATGCCCATCTATCCGTATAATTTTCTATTCATCTGACTGTCTCTGTCCATCTGTCTATCAATCTATCAATCTATCTATTCATTGGTTCATCAACCTGTCTATCTGTCTCTGACTGAATGCTGCACCTAGTGGTCTCATTAATGTGAAAACCACAAGCACAGCACAATATTAGTGTTGAAACTACGCTGATTTGGAAATAAATGAAAAGGTCAGATCATACAGTTGAGCACAAGCTGAGACTTTCATTAAACTTCCACGGTGATGTGTAAAAGTACTCCAGGATCCGATCACCAATCACCGATCACAGAAAGCAGTATCTGCCGATCACCCATACCGATCTTTTTTAACGCCTTCTTTTTATCATGTAGAGTTATTTATAGTAAGACTCCAATCTGGAATTTTAGTCAATTATTCAGGACCTGAATTTCATTTTTGAGCAGCTCGCTTATAGTGCAGACGCGATTTGATTTGAAGAAATTTGCGCATTTTGAGAGAAAGGGAGAGCACGCGCGGTGATTCACTAAAGCTGTTTTCAAATGATGTTTCAAAGTTTTCATTATCATTATTTAATAAAGAAATATGAACTGGACCTCACCTTCAGCATTACAGTTATTTGAGATGGTGCCACTGCATGTCGTGCCAAACCTCACACGGCAGATGCGTCATCAGCTTGAGATTGTTTTTTTTGTTTTCGAGATCGGCCTTTATAGACACTGCCGATCAATCATCCTAAATTGATTAACGGTCGAGAGCAATCGGAGCAACCCTAGTGGTGTGAAGAGATGAATAAGAGGAGTGGACAGATGAGATGTGGGTGGCTGGTTCATGTTCTTCAAGCATATTCCTCCCCCAGACACCTGCCAGTGCATGTCACGCCCCCAATCATGAGGCTGAATGCATCTATGATATACATGACTGAACTACAGTTGAAATCATGCAGGGGACTCTCTTCAGAATCAGAGGTGATCTAGGTCCTCTTCTGAGATGGCCTCTGGTGGAGGTCAAGTAAAACAGAGGAGAGAGGAAATAACTCCTGCTGTATTGCTATGGTAACTATTTTATGAGAAGGAAAAGGTTTAAGAGAGTATATTGAACAGGCGGCTTGCACAAATGCCTTTCTCTTCTGCAGAAAATTAAAAGGTGCTATTTTATACTAAACTACTAATAATTTCTTACCATTGATACTGTAGGTACAAACTACTTCAAAATGTGGGGAACCTTAAGCTGTATTCAAATGTAAATCTCTTTTTTTTTAAAACTAATTTAGGTTTCAACAAACAGCTCAACATAATAATAGATAATGGAGAGTGAGAAAATGAACAGATGAATGAACACCATTTATGGTAGCCTTCGTTGGTAGAAAATTTAAAATATTGATGAAGAGGCCATTTTCAGAGATAGCAGATGTTCTTATCTGAACAATTTACTGTATTTTTAATTTCATTATGACCTAAAACCATCTGTTGTAATTGTTAATTACCACAATGCATCATTGTAAGATATCATTTGTCAGGCTTAAGGTCTCTCAGAAGAGCACACATACAATTTTGCAGACTAAAAATATCACAAATTGACAACATCTGACTTTGATGCTGAGGGAAATTACACAATCTTTTAGAGAAAAGATCAATAAAAGACAGAAAACAGAACATAAATGTTCTGATTTGACACTATACAGATTTGGCAGGCACATCACACAAAAAAAATGTGTGAAAGAAAGAAGAAAAGCTTGTTAATGAGGATTTTTACAATGCAGTATGCCACGAGCAATGCTGATAATCTGCCAAACATTCCCTGATAATTCATCATTCAAATAATTCCTCAGGCTCAACACCAAAGAAATTCAGACAAAAACATCTCTGAGACTAAATATACATATACAAACACACACGAGCTGTTAATCACCAAAGACGCATTTAATTGATCAAAAGTTACACTAAAGACATTCATAATGTCTTTCTAAGATTTGTATTTCTATTAAATAAATGCTGTTTTCAAAAACATAAAAAGAATCCTGAAAAATGGCTTTACAAGTATAAAACCCTTTTTTTTTTACTATAACTACTATGCTATAGAAAGACTGGTCATGTAAGGTGTAAAAGCTGTCTTTGGCATGTACTATACTGTATGATGCATAGAAAGCTGACGTCCAACGTTACTAGTGTTGTTTTTGGCGGCCTGTTTTAATTTTAGTTTTAGTCTAGTCTTTCTGTGAAGCTGTCATTTGAGTTGTTATTAGTTTTAGTTACGTTCATAATCTTTTTAGTCTAGTCAGGTTTCAATCCACTAAAAGTCATTTTAGTCTTATTTTAGTCAGAATTATCCATGACTATTTTCGCTTAGTTCTAGTTGAAAACTGATGACATTAAGTCTATGAAAATTGTATTTTAGTCTCTTTTTTTAATGCAATTCTAACCCAGTCAATATAGTATAAGCACCTAGTATTATAGATGAAACCAAAATGTTATTTTACCCAAACCCATTTCAAACAAGGTTATCTTATTATATTATTGTTACCTTATAAACTCAAGAATACATCCATTCCAGACACAGAAGATGCTCTAATTTGAATTTGATTTGAACTGAACATTTATTTTACCAACCAAACATGTTAGAAGTACACACATCGGTCCCTTTCTCTGTGTCAGACTTAACTTTGTTTGTTGTGCTCTTCTAAATAATGCCGCGGCCCGCGACTAAACGAGTTGAAACGAAATGTTATAATGTTATTTCATCTCGTATAGTCACGTTTTTATTATTTTTCTGCAGTATTTCTGTTTCCTGTGTGTCCTTGGTGACGAGGAGACATTTTAGCATAATTTTAATTTTGTATACCATATTTAGTCTTGTTTTTATTCATCAACAATATTGCATTATACATTTAATTTTAGTCATTGTCACATGACCAGCATTTACATTGTGTCTCATCTCATTTTTGTCATGTGATAAAGGTTAGTTGACACCGATATTTAGTCATAATTTTCATTGACGAAAGCAACACTAAACGTGACTTTTCCATATTCTTCAAGAGTAAAGAATATGTGGAAAGCCCTTGCCCCAAATTTGCATTAGGAATCCATTGAGGAAGCCCAGTGTACCTTTCCATCTGTACATGGGCTTCAGCCTTCTGTTCAGAGGGAGAACAATACTTCCCTTATTCCACTGATAGAACCTATTGTACAACATCAGATGCTTGCACTTCAAAGTATACTTTTTCAAGTTGTCTAGGCTACCACGTGTATTACGGAAGGACGTGTCTGAAAACCTCAAACCGCTGTACATGCATCAACACTATAACAAATGAAACGAAAACTTTTCCTGTTATTTCTAAATTAAAACTCAATCCACTGATGAAAGCAAGTTGGTAACAAACAGAACATGACAATCAAGATCAAAAGACGAGGAAGCGCAACACCTCAGCAATCTTAAAGAAAACAACAGAGAGGAACTGAGCAACTGTGCAACATTCACAGCAACATTCATCCTGAGCTCCCAGTCACTTGTTAAGAGCCTTAGTTACTGCAGTGGATTGGAAGTGTTCTGCCCTCCACAAACTCTTCTGTATGTACTGTGACTGAGGTCTTGAGCTCACAGAAGTTCTGGTCCTCTGTGAGACATGTGTCAGGCCCACTGTGATTCTCATTTTGTTCACACTCACTAAAAGCAAAGAGTGGTTAAAAATGCAACCAGTGACTAACAAGCACAAGTGTTTGCTTTTTGCTAGACCTTTGCTTTTTGCGATTGTGAGTGGGAGTTTTGATAAAAACATACCCTTGTGTAGCCAGCCTGATTCAGAAATTCATTGAAATCTTTGCACAAAAGTATTGCACTAGCCCTTCAATCTCTCAAAGTCCACAAGTTTACAGGCGAGATGACTAAGGGTGCTAAATAACGCTGTCAAACAGGTAACCAGTAGCCACCTTCAAAATTGATAGTGTATCTCTGCGCCACTAACAGAATTGCGGTTTTTAAATGAGATCCCACATACATTCCAAAAAACATTTCACGTAATACTGCCGCACCACTGAATGAGTCAATATTCATTTCATGGAATGGTTGGGATGATTAAAATAAACAGAATCATGTTCTGATAGCAATACAGAACCACACATTTTAGCTCGACAAAAAGTAATGCAACAGTTTGCTTAAATTATTCTATTTAAATTATATTTAACCAACAAAGTACAAAAAAAAAAAAAAAAATCAGTAGTTGGCTACAAAAACAAAAAGAGCCATTCCAACTAATTGGTTCTGTAAACAAATAATTTGATCTATTTTGATTAAAATAAACAGGTAGTACTAGATTGGATATGGAGTTAAACTAGTGTTAGTCTGGTATAGCCACACCTATGTTCAGACTGATGTGAGAAGGTCTGTGAACTTTGGTAGCTTTGAATGGCCAAGGCCCGCCCAAGAGCCCACATGACTGACAGGCAAAGCAACCAATTATGTTTCGTTTTGTGCCACATCATGTTTAGGTGCGTGAAAATGTCGCCACAATAACAGACTGATGTGTAAAACTCTTGCACGTTTTTTAAAGAGTGTATGCTGTGAACTTTACATATTTCACATACTTTTGAAAATCCAGTGTTTAGTTGATGACAGCTTTGATGACAGCAAAAGGAGGGTTTGGCATTACAGCATCTTTGTTTCCAGATGGAATGTTGAAAAAAAAAGTGAAAGTCGTGACATTTGCCAAGTCAGATAACCCATACTCAGAATTGGTGCTCTGCATTTAACCCATCCACGTACACATTTTTTATAAAAAAAATAAATAACAGAACTTTGAGTTAGAATTACACACAATATTAAGCTAAAGTAATGATTAACCTTATTGCAAACATAACTCATCAAAATAATATTTGCATCTTAAAAGGGTTAATTAAATCAATAAACTAAAAAAAAGTTTTAACTTTTAACCAGTTACAGTACTATTGGGGATAATCAAACAAATGGTAATAACATAAGTCTCTGTATACTGAACTGCAACAGGAGAAAGTATTAAAGGTATGACAACAGCAAAGAAGCGACATTTCTTACAGTTTAAGGCCATAATGGAGACATTACTGAAGGCTTACTTAAGACAGACAGAAATTACTGTTGTGTTCACAGTTTATCACAAAGTTAGTGTTCTGTGACTGTATACTCTGAGTTACAAACCTTAATAAAGGGGGAAGATCATCCGTTATATACAAGAGAACTACCTTTGGACATGTGAAAGACAATATGATCATTAATCTGGAAAAAAAATGGTTTAATAAACAGAGAGCAGATGTTTGATCCTGTAAAAACTAGTCTGCATCTGTCACTGTCAGCAACACACTTTGAAAATGACAAATTACTTCAGGTACTGGCGGGGATACTGACATAAACATCAATGTTTCTACCACCAAGCTTTTGTTATCCTAAAAAATAAACCCACATTCAAAAACATCTTTACAATTTTTGCCCTCCTGTAGCTCAAATAGTACAGGCTTGTTTCCCAGGACACTGATAACATGTATACAATTTTTTGGCAAATACATAAATATAAATATTTAATGCATAACATATGACTCACTACACATGCTAAAAATGTTAAGGATAATTTACAGACTTCAATTGCAAAGCAAAGACTACTTATCAAAATATATGAGATTAATTATTATTATGTTTTTAATTAGTTAATATCTTAGTTGTCCTTCATCTAACATCTTCTGCATATAAAAAAAATAACAATGCAAAAATGATGGTGCAATCTGGTGATACAATCAAACAAGATAAAAGAGATATAAGAGCAGAGGCAGTATGTTGGCATGAAAAAAAAGGTGAAATATGAAATATTTTGAGGTCATTTGACTGCCAGGACTGACCAATCAAAGTCAAGCAATCCACAGAGCTGTGTAATAAATGAAAATCATATTACCACATTCTGGAAACTCCAGTCCTCAAGGGACTCTCGTCGAAAAGACGTTAGTCACAGGCAGAGCAATGTAAAGGTTGAGAAAACACGCTTTGAAGCTTTCTAGGACAAACACTGCATACATCCACAGAGAAATTGCTGCTTTCACTATCTCTCAACTCCCAGAAGATTAGCAAATGCACTGATGTGATCCACCAAGACACAGGGGCGCAGGCAGGTACTCTGTCCTTCTGTAGCCGACACAATTCCTCTCGCTGTAGACATCTTCCTGACAACACTACTTACAGACATTTCTGTGCCATACCGAAAAAAGCAATCATCCCTGTCCAAGCTTTATTGTCAGAGGGGATGAAAAGCTCTTCCCAACATCTGACCGTTATCTCAGAACAATGTTAAACAAGGTCATCTTCTATCTCGTAAGATGGATGGGGTTATTATTAAATATCTTTGCAGGCTAATGCAGGACGCCTGTCTGCACAGAGTGGCTTTAAAGTTTAATGCATGAGGTGTTCAGGCACAAAGAGACAAAAATATAAAACTAAACCAAGAATATTTTGGGAAGATGAATCACCTTCATCTGCTATTTGACACAAGATGACTTATGGAATATTTACAACAAAACTCAACGGTTTTTTAGTTGCTAGGCAGTCTGGCAGTCCGTGTCTGCTGCCCTCCCAGTCTGCCTGTGCTGCTTCGGTACGACACAGGCAGTATTTCTCATGCTTTTCACTAACTTAAGTGGGAAACGAAACACACTCTAAATCCTTTTTAATTGGCTCTTTGATTCCACAGAGTACTGATAACGATGGGTCAACAGGCGCATGGAAGTTTTTTCCCCTAGCTGAGACGCGCGCTCCCGCAGAGACGCGGTTGTTTAAGGTTAGACTTCTTTTTTTTTCCTTCTTTTGCCCATTAAAATTTCTTTCTTTTCTGTTTTTAATTCTAACCCATGCACCGCCATAACAATAAATGGCAGGAGGGCCAGTGTCAAACGGAGGCTTATCAGCCTAAAACACATGTGCTTTCTTTATCAACTTTTCTGCTATGCTCAAATTGGAAAGCCGTTAATTTTTTTTGTGTTCATGGCATGTGTAATTTTATTTTTTTTAGCACTCTGGCCAATGAATATTTAATTAAGGAGCAAGTGGCCCTTGTTCTAACTGATTTGTATGTTTTTGCCGTTTTGTCAGTCTAGTCGGACTATTCTACACTGCAGAGAATGGCGAAATTATTTTAACAATCAAGAAAAGAAGGAAAAGAAAAGAAAAGAAAAGAAAAGAAAAGAAAAGAAAAGAAAAGAAAAGAAAAGAAAAGGCACACTAATTAAGGGTTATACATTTTGGAATAGTTTAGAGTTTTGCAGCAGCACCAAAGTTGTGATAAGCAATTTTTTTATTAATTACAGCCGCTTTAATCTGGACTCCAGTGAAATGAGCCTGTTATGGAGGAACAATGAAAAATAGGTGTGGGCCAGAATTTTGGTAGCACTTTATTTTACAGTCCTGTTCCTTATGTACATACTATGTACTTATTATAGTAATAACAATAACTATGTAATAACTAAGAAACTAACCCTGAACCTACCCCTAAACCTAACCCTACCCCATGTAGTTACCTTGTGTTACCAGAACTTTCTTAGATAAATACACTGTAAGTACACTATAAGTACATGTAAGTAGATGTACTATAAAATTGTGCAACCAGAATTTTTTATGGTGCTCATGAGCTTGTTTTTTGAGAATGTTCTTTAAATTCCTAGGCTGGTTAGAGATGTGTTCAGTATTCTGCAGCACATACAATGCCGCTTAAAGTGAACAAACCTACAAGACAAACTTTTACATCAGCATGGCATAAACTATAATCGCCTTATTTTCCTTTGAATGTAAGTTGTTTGAAAAAAAAAAAAACAAGGCATGAATTCCTATTTTCTTGTTGTCAGGACACCACTGTGTCACAATGAAATTCATTTAAGTTTTCTTTTGTGGAAACTAGAAAGCACGGAGCAACGAGACATTCTGTGTAAATCTGAATGAAGTGATACATGATGGATATATCATGACCAATCATGAGATTCTGGCAATATCTGTTCCAGTCACACTAAGGGGACATTTCTGAGTTCAAAATAAGGAAGAGAGACGGGAGGGGAAACGTCATGCCTTCTTTGTGGCACTCATATTTTTTCACACAACAGCTCATGCTGCTTTCAAACACTTCCATATACATCACGGATCCTAAATGATACTCTTCACAACACATACCATATTCATATATACTAATAATACAAAATAACTTATGTAAGACCATCTAAAGTGCGTATACACATTGCCGTTCAAATATTTTATTTTTATTTATTTTTTTATTCCTCAAGGACACATGATCAAAAGTGACAGTAAAGATATTTAATCATCTAAATAACAAATACTTCTCATAAATGCTGTTCTGTTTCTCCCACAACAACATTAAGCAGCACAACCATTTTCAACATTCATAATGAATGTTTGAGCACTAAATCAGCATATTAAAATGATTTCTGAAGGATCATGTGACACTGAAGACTGGATGACTTGGTGTAAAATCCAAAACTTATACCCACACTTATATCTGTAAGTTGACTAACTATAGAATGAAGAAACAGACTGCAAGGTCAACGAACAAACACACCAGACGCAAAGGCATAATGCATTTCTGAATAGGTAAAAAGAAATGAATACATAAGCGAAACATCATTTTGCCCTGATGCCACTTTTGTTGCATGACGTCATATTACGAGACATACAGTAGTAATGGCACTATAACGACTTTGCCATCTAATTCTGCTTAAGAGGCACATCACTCACTATTTTAGAAAGGTTTATGTTGCTTTTTAGCCCTTATCAGGTGGCCTGTTTATGGTTATGCTTTTAATAAGATAAAAAAAAGAATGAGAGTAATAACTCTAAGTCCAAACAATGTCTAAAATAAGCTAGAACAATCATAAAATTGTGAGACATTTCCATCAATATAATTGATTTTATAGGAAAAGCTCAGCATTTATTCTGGCCTTCCCCATTTGCCGCATGAAATAAGTTCTGTAATATCCACTGATGGTTTTGTTATAGCTTGTTTTCCCCACTGTGTTGAGCGTACAGCAGGTAATTAGTTTACTGAAACGAATGCCTTCTGTTACTACCAAAGTCCTGCTTCACTTCACTAATTGACTGAGTAATTAAAATGCTTATCTGAAGCCATATCAACATATCGGCCTGCTGACCAAGTGCCTATTGTTTCATTAACAGAAGAATAAAGATGACTCTATCAGTCTTTTCTGTTGTTTACGTTTATTTTTAAAGGTGCAGTCAGTAATATTTGGTTTATGTGTCATTTACTTTTGTTTGACCCAGTGGTCCTGTTTTAAACTGACAAATAGCATGCATTTATTCTAAAGGAATAGTTCACCCCAAAAAAAATTTTTTTCTGAAAAAATATTCTGCCTGAGGCTGTCCAAGGTATAGATGAGTTTGTTTCTAAATAGGAACAGATTTAGAGAAATGTAATATCACATCACTTGATCATCTGCAGTGAATGGTCTCCGTCAGAATGAGAGTTCAAACAGCCAATAAAAACATCACAATAATTGATGTTTTTCATAAAATCCATCAAGACAGTTTTAATTAATAGTATTAGTGTAAATATGAGTTTTCAGCTCATGAAATTATAATAACAAATAATGTCTTTATTTGTAAAAAATCACTAAATGCACTATTAAATGTATATGCATGGCTTCATTGTTAACATTTTGACTATGCACTTATTGACACACTGGTTTCCTTCTCTTAAATCAAGCATGACAGTCTAGTGATGTGCAAATCATTTGCTCTTATGTGCTGCTGATGTAGAGGAAAGAGCTTTGTTGCCATAATTTAAATCATAATAACAGAATTACACATTTTAATTATTCAATGCCATGCCATCTGATTATGAAAATGATTTTAAGGAATCCACATGAATGGCCTGAAGGAATTATGATTACAGGCTTTTGAGGTTACTGTGTCCATGAGAAAATAATAAAACATTCAATCACGGAGGCGATGAAGGAGATGAGTGCCTCTGTACACATCACTGCACAATGGTAGAGTCACTGTAAAATGAAGAAAACAAACCCTAATGTTTATTAGAACAAAAATAATAATAAATCAAAGAAAACAATATTAATGGTGTGGCAAAATTAAATATGAATAAGACGGCTTCTACGTGTTTGTGTTTCTTCAGGGCAAACAAAATTAATTTACATTAAATCTTTTAAAAAGACAATAATGTTTCACAAAGTGCTCTAATGACAAACAATGACACTGATTGTCCTGATTCATCTCTAGATCAATTATATTTTAGCAGCTGGAAATAAGATTTCCTAAATTTCCCACAGTGGACCCACAGGCCTCAACAAACACTGACAAAACATCAGCAGTCATCTGAAAGAATGTCAACAGAAACGAAACATGGAAAACATTTTGCATTTCAACAATAAATGCTTACAACAAATCCCAACAAAAGTATGCATAAAAGTATAGCATGAAAAATCCATGTATAGCTATGTTTTTCATATGCAATGATATGTGATCTACTGCAGAATTACAGTACAGTAGTTTTAAACAGCAAAAACCTGCGTATATTTGTGAAATAATAAATTTAAAAAGCAAATATTTACCAGATAATGTAATGCCAATTATTTGATTATTATATTTGACATTATGTGTCTGTGTATGTGTACAAATATTTTACACAAATATGTTTTAAATATATATTACACGTTGCATATAATGTTTATTATATTTATACACTGTTTTCTGAAATGTAACAAGCATTTCTTTTTCTTCACTATTTGTATTCAATTATGTGGCATAGGACCACTACCAAACTCCCATAACCATTAAAGTGGTCCCTTTAGCCTAATAACTGTTGATCCCAAAAAGAAGACTGAGGGAAAGCGTCCAGAACAGCTTACATATCAATAGCATATCAATAGTCTCCTCCATTATATCCTGCCATTATCTCTCATCAGTGTGTCAACAAGAAGGATAAGCAGCTGTTTGTCTCTTTCCACAGGTGTTTGATCGCTCTGCATACATATGCTTATTCTTGCCCAATCTCTCCATGAGTGCTGTGTCTGTTAAGGAAGTTGGCACCTGCCAGAGTTTAGGATGCTGAGACTTTTTCTGTCCTGCTTAGGCCAAAAAACACATTTCAACAAATAGGCTACAACAAAAATGGGCCAATTCAGTGAGTTTTTTTTTTTTTGGTCCATATGGCTTAAACCTAAAAGGGTTCAAATTTCAAAATAAAGGTGCAAATTAATTGCATACATTCTCTCTTTGTAGACCAAGTCTAAAATGTATGGGTTTAGTTAATAAAAGTTAATGGAGCACAATTGTTCTAAATATAATAAATAATTTGGGGGAATTATGTGAGTCAAGGTACAGTATCCAAGTCAAATAATATAACCAGTATTTTTCATAAAAATATAATTATATACAGGACAATTTATGTGTAATAAAGTGTATTCATATAGTTTAGTATAATAATAATATATATATTTTTTTAATGATTATTTTTGATTATATGTCCTGCCTTAAAATTTAAATTTAGAGATAACTCTATTTTTGGGTTATATTTTAAAATGAAGTATTTATTTCTATGAGTAAGCTTTAATGCCATCAAGGTGGATAAAATATTTAATATTTCTCATTTCTCATTCTTTGGTTGTTACACCATTTGACATTTCCATGTACATTCTATAAGGGAAACAGGTCAATTTAGCTCAAATTGAATTATTTTTTTATTTTATAGGGAATTTGAACAGAATCAAGTTCAAGTTGAGCTTTATTGTCATTCCGCTACATGTGAGGACATACAGTGGAACCATATGTCATGCCTCACAGGAGCACAGTGCTACATAAATACAGACACACAACAATGAAGTAAAACAGTATCAACCTGATCAAATAAATCAGCCAGCGATTTATTGAATGAGCGGTATAACATCAACTCTGCACTTGATATTAAAATCCAAAATATAGTGAAAACACTATTAATCAGCACAGTAACAAGATCAGCAGTTTAAGACATTAACTTGTAAGCACAAAACACAAGATACTTCTCTTTTCAATATAAATAAGACATTATTGGATAAATCTAAGACAATATAAACTAATCTAACACATAAACACAAACACTCACACATTCACACAAGTTGCAGGAAGAGAGAAATAGAGCAAAGTATGAGTTTAAGAGAATTTAAATATGAAATCCCAAGTTCATAGCAATATGTGCAATTGCATGGAGCTGAACAACCATTAGTCACTTAATTAACTCACGCATTCAGTTTCTGAGTGAGGTTAAAATTTATATTAAATGCACCAGTTCAGCTAGGATCTGGAAGGACTTGCATTGCTCATTTAGGGGTTCCCTTGTTGTCGCCCTTTCAGGACGGGGTTACCAAAGTTGCTGGTTTGTGGCAAAACTTAACTCAGAACACAAATCTCTCAACAGCAAAGTCTTAACTTTTGTAAAATATATGGTACATGTGTCATTTTTAATTAGATAAAAAATGTTTACTTAAAATGCCAGATGCATGCTTTTGAAACAAGTTTTTAAAAGATTTCTGAATTTCTAATCTTGCCAACTTCTTTTGTCAATGACCCATATATAGATGCAACTTAACCCTTTAAGCCCTGAATCGGAAACTTTTTGCTTCTCATGCCCGTTGTAGAGAATGTAAAAGTCAATAAAAATGCAATTCCCTATATGAAATTGGTTTATGGCTGGACATTGCGAAGTCAGGGCTACCTGCGGGCAAATTATATGCACTATATTTTGCATTTAAAATGCTGTGTTAGAAGGTCACAGCTTCAATATCCTCAAAGTGAGAAAGCCCTTCAGTATTGGTCACACTCTTGCACTTTTTATTCATCGTTTAGAAAATGTAACTGTACAATATCATAGCACACCTGAGCTGTAAGGTCAAATAACCAAGATTTTTTATACAAAATATGTCTATATTTACTTTACAGCTAGCTTAAAATGTGTTTAATCATAACCAAAGTTAAACCTGAAAGAAAATTCCAGATATTCATGAGACCAGCTAAACAATCAATAGCAATAACAATGGGGCTCGTCGAAAACACAATTATGTTTAACTATGTTATTTGTTCTCCATCTTCCTTTACGGTTCCCAATCACATTTGTGCTGATGCCATTACTGAAGAGAAATATGCCTCTGTAGAGAATGTAGTTATTCCATTCAGTGCTGAATTAGCTCATTCCAGTCCATGGAGCTCTGGAAGGTCTAGATCTATTAACAGTCATGTCTGAAACTCATCATTAATACTGATAAAAACACATCAGTCTCAATTAAGTTTCCTTTTATTGTGTTTTAACCTTCTCGTCTCCTTGAGGGCTAAATGGAGTCCAATAAGCACCAGAAAGATCAAGCAAAATGTAAAATCTCGTATTTGCATTGCAGGTCTCCCAACAACAGTGCTCTGCAGTAATAGCAAGTGTGGCTAAAGCCCCAAACCCTTTCTGTTGACTGCTTCAATTACAACTGTTTGATAAAGTGCAATTTGGGGGCTAAAATTTGCAGCTCATTGTTTTGAAACTGCTTTGAAATCCCACAACTGGGATCCATTTCAATTTGGCTCTGTAGATGTCTCTCAAACAAAGAGGACTCCCTGAAGCCTGGAGCTCATGAATGATTAGCACAATTAATGACACTATCAATATGACCATTTGGTGCCACCAACAGCGACAGGGGAAGTACAATTTTAGACGAAAAAAAATGGTCTCAAACTCAGGAGTGTCAAACTCATTTAAGATTTTGTGAAATAATAACTTTACAAAATATCAACACACTATGGAACAATGCTCACTGTCTAACTTCTGTCTGTTTCTTTTTGTTTTGTTCTGGATATGACTTGGTGATGAAGAAAGTATTGTATCTCGCAGAAAGAGGAATGACCGTACCTCAAAGCCATTATGAGAATGATATTCAGTGCCTACTGAAACAAATTCAGTGTCTACTGAAACATTGTCCAATTTCACATTATTTGTTATTATAAAAAGTTATAATTTGTAATCTTTTTAAGACGTCTACTGGGACAGTAAAACAGTAATTTCATAATCGTTTAGGTGACACCATAAGAGTAGCTGAATTCATCAGACCATATAAAATCAGAATTTGAATTTAGATTTGTTACATTATTATTTATTCTTATCGATAAACACAAGGAAATGAATTCCACACACAGCAGTTTCAGTTGGTTCTTGTTGAACAATCTATTCTCTCCATTAAGTATATCAAGAGAGCTGAATGGTTTAGGGAAACAGCAAAGGAAGGACATGAAGGGTCATACCGCCTTGGGAGATGGGAGAGAGATGGCAGCCATCCAGTATCTGCTGTTCAGAGAAATTGATCAAGGAAAGGGGAACTAGGTTCAGAATAATTGAATTAAGGCTGACAGAAGCGCTGACCAAAACCTTCAGACACAGGTGATCCTACAAGGTCATGTGATGCAGGGTATGGACCGTCACGACTGGTGAAAAATAGCATAGAGGAGAAATGAATGACAGTGTTAGTTACCTTGATTGCAGTGCTCTCGGGTCACTGGATTAGCTACGTTTAGTAATAAGTGGTACTAATGATGGGTGAACACGTGTATAGTGGGGTACTTAATCATAATCATCCTTCATTACGAGTACATTCTTCCATTACTATAAATCTGCATTAACTTCAGCCGAAATTAGTGTGCACTGACATTGATGTGTCCATTTGGATTATGTTTTAAGAACAAAGCCAGTGACAAAATATTGTCTCACTTCACCTGCACTGTGACTGTTATACTGCTTAACAAATGTATATTCATCTGCAGTCTTTGCATGGAAGAATTTAAGCAACAACAAATATGAAAAATCATCTAGGAGCAAAAACACTGTTAATGCAGAAAAAAACCCATGAACGGCTGTAGGCTAGTAGTACAAATCTTTGGTACTTATTATGCTGATATTTCATGAAAAAATGACTGAATGAATTCAAAAGGAATGAAAAAATATGAGATTACTTGCAAATCTATACCTAATAGCTTTGTAATAAAAATCCTTATTTAACAAATTTAACTGAATTGAAATGCAAAAATTGTGATATTTTAATCTATTGTAATGTTTTAATATTTTGACTGCCAAAATTCATCGAGCAAAGGCGATTTTGTTCCTCCTTCATGAATGCGGCAAATAGTCTGAAATGACAAAATAGACTCTCAGCCTTGAATGTGACAGAACTAAGTCCTTGGTAGACAGGTTTTTCCCTATTCCGCTTCTTACACGCACAGATAATGCTCTCCGCAGGTACACCATCTCATCATGGCCAATTGTTTCCCCCTGTGAGTGCTTTATCTAAGCTGGTCTGAGACTGTTCAGCCTCATTGAACATCAATGGCCCTCCTCTTCATCCCCTCTTACCGAGCCATCAGCGCCAACATCCCTTGGCATCAAGGCTGTAACAAAGGAACAGGACGTGGAGGAAAAATTTAACAGAGAAACCTCACACAAAATGAGAGAACGAAGTAGATTTGATAGAAGCAGAGTGGGGGATTTTTGCAAACTCTTGTGAAGAGGGAAGTTCAATTTTGACCTTGTAAACCGGAGGTGTTTTTTGATAGGAAAGTCATTAAAGTTTTGAGTGATAATATTTTAATGCTCTAAAATTGAGATCCAATCAGACATTCTGGGAAAATCAGGTCATATGAGCGTAATGTAAACAACAGCTGTGTAATTTGAAACAACGTTCAGATTTAAGCAGAATGAGCAAATCTGACTCAAATCGAGTATTTTAAAGTGAGCGTGCAACTTCCCGATGCTGCAATAATACGGTCCATGTGACTGAATTGATTCCCCCATCTATTTCACACTTTGCAAGCAGCCCAATTGCCATATTTATCACAGGGACTCAAGACTTCATTGTAACATCAGGCAGAATAAAAGGTGGAGGCTCCAATCCATGACAGGGTCCTCATCTAAGCCCACCGAGGTTCCAATATGTCACAGAGATTCATAACAAAGCCTGTTTCTCTCTAAACACACTTTCATTTCCCAACTCCACCTGGGCCATGAGAACACCTGCCTTTATAAAAACCCTTCCAGCAGTGAAGTCAGAATGGATTCCAGGTAGCTTTAATATGCTCAAATGCAATTCATCGCAATGCTGAAACCAAACATTGTCTAGGAGCCATATGCCTATAACATTTGTAATGATAAATCCCAATGAAGAATTAATGAAGCCCAGATCAAATCTGCAAGCTGTTGCCCTCTCATTTGTGCTGTACTAAAATATTTCCACTGGAGTCTTCTGGGATGGTTGGAATTTACAGCACTACAGGCCATCAATGAATCAGAGAATGTATTGGCATCCAGCAATGTGCCCCCAAACACCGGCTGGAAAATATGGTACCAGGTGGGCCTATTCATACTGTGATGTTATGTTGCCAGCGGAAAGCCCATGCTAAGTGATATGTCAGAACCCAAAACATTGATTAAACTGTATTATGGGTTCATTACAATATGGATTACTGCCTTAAATTTGACCTGTTGCAGATTAACACAATATGGTAAAACATTAGTGGACCCAAAGAAATGTACTTGTAAGTTTAAATGAATAAACATCATTTATTATATCATACCACTTCAAGTGACATTTAGTTTGAGGTTGGTTATTATTTACTGTATTCTTGTTTAAAAAAAAAAAATACTTCTCTTATTTTCAAAGCTACATTTATTTAATAAAAAATACAGTAAAAATAATATTGCAAAAAATCTTTTTGGAAAATATTTTAAGGAAAAATAATTTAATATGTTTTGACTTTTTCAGAAAAAAAAAGAATATATATATATATATATATATATATATATATATATATATATATATATATATATATATATATATATATATATATATATATTACTATAATGATTCATTCATTCAGTATATATAATATATCATCACATTCAGTATGATATATCCGTGTGAATAGAGAGCTTCACACATTCACTTTAATCCATTAGAAAAAAGAAAAGGAAAATTAAAGTTAAATTTAAGAAAAAACTAAATGTAATTGTTTGTAAAAATTCAGACTTTTTTTTTTTTTTGGATTCCAGATAGATTGTCCAGATAGATTTTTGGGCTATTGTATGTTCATATATAGAAAAAGGCTTTGCCAAGCCCTAGACAACAGAATTAGAAAGAAATAGAGAATACAGAGTGATTGTTGTGGAGGAAGGAATGATCAGACTGATTATGAATCTATGATTAATCCAATACCAATTAGAATTTAAAACAAGTTCTTACCTTTAACCTGAATGCCAATACGAAAGTAGACATCTGAGCTACTGAGGTAACGCTCCACCAAAATATAGTACCACTGCTCCCAGAACGGCAGTGGGACCTCCAGCTCACAGGGAACGTTCTCTCTGCAGTCCACAGCGCTGGAGTTATGCACCGGCGGGGCCCTTGAGCGGATCTTCAGCAAAACTGGACAGCTCTCCCCGCTTCTGTTCTTTGTATTGCAGTCCACAAGCTGTACCTTCACCCGAGAGATGTAGTTTGGGATGAACACTCTGCCAGGTACAAGGGAAAGAAATGTAGAGGACATCTGCTGGAAAGCTACACTCACTGTAGAGATTGTCTCACGAGATATAACAATGCTAGTATGCTTATCGAAATGCCAAGGAAGCATTTGAAAGGGATTTAACATTTTTGTACTCTCAGGAGAACTTTAAACTTCAGCCCATTATAACAAACTTTATTGAAAATGCATAAAGCAATTAAGTGATATCTCTCCGTCTTAATTTTCTACATCAATAACAACTAATCAGGAAACAAATGCAAGTCGCCCTTTTCAATTTGAACAGAGATGGATAACAATTGTGAAGTTAGAATAAATAATGAATATCTACATTTTTGGCCATGACACGATTGGCTTTGAGCTTTGGTTTTTGATAATTAACAATATGAGCAGCACACCGAATGCTCAATCAAACAGAACACAAGTTGTTTACAGATCTGCTGGATCGCTTCGGGGGGGAAAAAAAGTGTTTTGGAATATGAACTTGGTCTTTGAAATAAAAATAAATAAATAAATCATTTATTGCATGGTTAATTTATCCCTTCTTCCAATTTTATGCAGTACTGTTTTGTATTTCACATCTGAATAAATAATATGTCCTATTATGAATATTACAAATTCTTAATTGACAGACTAAATAAACAAGAGCAATGCATAATAATTATATTTAACATAGTCCACTAGATTTTATTACATATAAGATTATTCCTATTTCTTCCTACACATTATTTCATCCTATATATGCTATAAAATAATGTATACTAATATCTAGACATCCATTAAACAGCAGCTTCCTAAGTGTCCCCGCTGTAAACCATGCTTTCAATGATACAAAAAAGCCCATCTTCATAATGTCCAGTGCTCAAGGTCTTTTCTGTGTACCCTGTTGTTTATGAATGCATCTCATCACCTCTCTCCCCTCCATTTTCTCTTTTTCATTTAGAAAGACTTTATTTGCTAATTGAGAGGAGAGCTTTAATATCTGAACCTAATGAGTGTAAAAGCCTGAAATGGAGGGAAGCTTGAGAAAAGGATGTGTGTGGAATGGTTGAGAGCAGAACGAGGGAGAGAAAAGGTGAGAGACATGCATGGTGTGTGCGTTCGTGTGTCTTATAAGTAAAGATGTTTGAAAGTCTGCAAAGATGACAACAGAATATAAAAGCGCTCACAATCTTGAAAGATTTTTTTTTAAGAGTTTGAGATCACATGAGGGTGAATAGAAGGTTCAAGAAAACAACATTTATATGAAATAGAAAATATTTATAAATGTCTTTACTGTCACTTTTAATTAATTGAATGCACTTTTGCTGAATAAAAGTATTGATGAAAGTAGTAATATGTCAGGGGGAAAAAACTTACCCCAGACTTTTCAGTGTAAATGACAACAGACTTTCCCTTTGGTGTATGACTATAATTTTATTTTTATTTATTTTTTGATTTTGCAAGCATGTTTGTGTGTGTGTGTGCGCATATGTGTGTGTGTGCTCTTGTTTTTGTGACATATCAGGACACAACTCTGTATAATGATATGGGTATGACACAGGTATTACAAGGAGAGGGTGACTTATGAGGACATAACCCATGTACCCATTTTTCCAAACATTTATAAATCATACAGCTTTTTTGAGAAAGTAAAAATGCACAAAGTTTCCTGTGAGGGTTAGGGTTAAGTGTAGGGTTTGTGTAGGGCCATAGATATATGTGTAGGGCCAAGTGGATATATTTAATCTTTAAAATCATCACTCACTTGTATAGTACAGATTTATTGTGAAGCGGAATCATCTGGTCAATGAAGTAACCAGGATACAGTACTGAAATCCCGATGAGCCTCTGAACAATGAGCTGAGGTTGAAAGAGGTACTGACATTCCTCGTGAAGACCCTGGACAAAAACAGTGAAACAAATAGGAAATAGATGGATTAGTTACAGGCTAAAATCCACTCAGTATCCATCTTCAAATACACTGAGCCATGAAATACAGTGTCACAAAAAATGTATACATGCGTATCATGATATGGAAATGCTTGTGGAAGGGGGGCATATCCTACTGAGAGAGCCTTATGATCACTTCAAATGGAGGGAAACTGTCTTTGCATTTGCATCGCTTCTGATGATTTGCTGTGTGATTTTTCTCATGGCCAGCTGCACAACAACTCTCACCTCAAACTCAGGAGAAAAAGATCAAACGCTATTGTCGTTTCTCCACTTGGTGAAAAATTCAGATAAAAGATTTGGAACTGCCTGCGATTTATTACTGATTCCAAACAAGTGGAGGATCCAGCCAAAACCTTGCCTTCTTTGAATTCTGCTTTGCATTTACATTTCTTCTTTTAGCCGACACCTTTATGGAAAGTGATTTTAAAAATGAGGAATACAACAACAAGAATAAAATAGAATTCAACTGAAAATCATGAATAAAAAAATTAACCAGCACAGGAGAAATCTGAAGACATTTATTTGACAGAATCTGTTTAATTATGTTATATTATATTATTATATTACAAATGTGTCAAAAATGTTGGTTCCTTGCTCACAGTGTAAGGTGGTGTGTAAATAACAAATGAAAATGTAATGCTCATCTCCGTTTAAGAGTTTGGGGTCAGTACTATATATATATATATATATATATATATATAGTATATATATATATATATATATATATATATATATATATATATATATATATAGTATATATATACAGTATTAACATAGCCTACTGTAGAAAACAGTTTCTTTAAATGGTAATAATATTTCACAATATTACTGTATTTTGATCAAATACAGTAAATGCAGCCTTGTTGAGCATAGGTGACTCCTTACAAAAGCACTTAAAAAATCTTACTGACCCCAAACGTTTGAACGGCAATGTATTTTAACATACCACTGATAACTCCGATATGTACTGCTTTAACAGACTATACTAAGGCTTTTTGATCTGAACTGTTTTGTTTTCACCATTACAGGATCACAGTTGGCAGTGTTATCAAGAGATGCGTATAGCTGTAAAAACCACATTGGTTTCAGTGTACGACAGATGTTGTGGCGTATGCTCCAATTAAAGATCCGGAGATCTGTATAGATTCGCAGACAATTTTTCACAGTACAGTTGCACGAAGACTTGACGTGTGAGAAAAGGAGGTGGAGGGATTAAAGTCGGAGAGAAGGTGGGAGAATCCAAGAGCTTCTATTTATTATGGCACACCGTGGTAAATTACAATGCAGCGTTTCATCATGGAAACCTCGGCGTCTCTCATGCAGGTACTCCTGCCCCAAACACATTCATCATTGTCGAACGGCGTAGTGTAACCCCTCCTTCTCTACTCGGCCAGCGTCTTTTCTTACCATCTCCACACAGAGAAACACAATCACACCAAACAAAGAGGTATTAAATGTCTAAGAATCACGCTAAAAGAACACATTAGCTTTTCTATTTCTTTCTTTTTTTTGTGCACGTTTCTCTGTTTCCATCATTTGTACTGGACTACTGCCTGATATACACGGGGTCATTTGCACTGGCTTTTTCAACCCACAGCGCTGTCAAATATCAACCGCATATCGCTGCTGGCTTCCTGTTGAGGTCAGTCAGCCATGTTATTACTTCATAAGGTAGGGAGCGAGAGTCTGCTGGCGCATCTGTCAGTTCAATGCAGTTAAACAATAAGCGAGCAGTCGTCAGCAGCGGCGGCCTCTTCCAGTGCTGAAATTCTATTCTGTAGACGACGTGAAGAGAGGGGGCGGGGCAACGGAAAGAGCTAATTGGCTTGCAGTGGTGTGTGATTAATTATGCTGTGCGATTCACTGCCTCAATAGTCATCCTATAATTAGATATTTTTCAAGACATGAAATAATCTTTAAAAAGGCTTAACTAAAAATCGTGAGTGCTTCATGTCATGTTTTAAAATTCTCTGTGATATGAATTAGTACAGTATAACTTTCATCTACTAAACACTAGGACACTGATGACATGATTGCGACATTGTGCATTAAAACATAACTGGCAACATTACTGTATAAACACATCATTCTGCATCTTTATAGCAGCTGATAAAAAATACAATGACATTATAAAATATGTAAGCTTTTATAAATGCATTTTTATGCTAAGAAAAGCAGATAATATGCATACATTACCACTCAAAAGTTTGGGGACAAAACACTTACATTCAGCAAGGATACAAAAATTGATCAAAAATCATGTTAAAGACTTGTATATTGTTATTAAAAAATATCTTTCTATAAATGTATTTTAATTTTAATTTTTCTATTTCATTTTTATACATTGCCATATGATGTGCTACAAATGGCAAAAAGTTGACTTTAAGAGGGAAGTTTCTTGAGCAGCATATTAGAATAATTGCTGAAGAATTATGTGGCATGTCTGAAATTATGGCTGCTGAAAAAATTATTTACAATAATTTTATATTATTATAAAATTAATATAATAATTTTATATTAAAATAGAAAACAATAAAGAGACTTCTTTCAAAAACAACCCCAATACATCTGCATTTAGACATTAAATACACACACAGCAATAAAGAAAGGCACAACATGTTTCAATTAGCATCTCAAAAGAAAACAAAATGGCAGAAAACGTAAATGAAAAAGTAAATAAAAAAGGGGGGTGGGGGTCATTTGAATCCCTTCAATCAGTCTGAATACTGTACAATACTTTACAAAAAAAAATGGCAGGAGTGTTCCCATCATGCATCTTAGAGATGAAGGATAATCACAAAAAAAAAAAAAAAAAAAAAAAAACAGACAAAATAAGGATTTGTGTTCATATAGTTACACTTATATATACTGAGCAGCCGACACAGTCTGGGTATTTTCAAGGGACTAAAGGTTTCAGTGCACTGAAGTGGTTTTGACAACAGGACACCTTAGAAACGGCTGACTCCCTGGCCAGAGCATGATGATGATGACGATGTCCCACGCAAGAAGCAAGCAAATCATCCACCATTTATTCTATGCAGCACGCTTTATGACAGTAAACATCAATATCAATATTTCAGAAGAAGCAGCTAATCAAAACCACATTTTTCATCGTTTGGTTTGCCTCCGGGAAGCTCAAAACCTTCATAAGTAGCCTTGATACACTAGAGGTATGTGTTGTAATCGTAAATTCTCATTTCATTAAGGTCTATTTGGTGGATTTGCACCACTGGGCAGGTGTCACTGCATAGACGGTTTTCTGAGTCATGTGTCGCTCATTATCTCTGGTGTATTATCAAGGTCTAATTCGCTCTAAGCTTGATTAGAAGACTCATTCATTTCAGCATGAACCGTTCTGCAAATCACTTCTGCAGCCATACACCAGAACTAAGATAGTCTCAAGGCATCGGGTTTGTCTTCTGGGTAATAAGTGAGACATTTACATGGACACGCAAAGAACAATTCACTGATGGCTTCAATAAACCCTTTGTTTCCCCTATTACCACAGGATTTTTCATAGACTGCTATGCAGTTTGCTTGTGCTGCCAGACTACTCCTGCTATTTCTTTAATATTGTGCACAGTATATAAACAACCCAGATGACTATAATACCAGAATGTGTAGTTATGATATCATAGCAGAGGCTACCAGGGAAATACTAACCAGTTACCCTAGAGCTCCTGGGGCGAGCTACTACAGTACTTTTTCTATTAGCAGTATACTGTACATTTTGAGCTTCACATCCAGTGTGATGGATGAGCACCAATTTTGAAAATGTCCTTTTTGATTGCCAACATATTTATTTTTTAACACAAATTTGGATATAATTAATTATTGTAGAATAATTCCATTTGATTCATGTTGGCAGAATCATAGAATCATATTTTAAAATATGTTTTAATATATTAATATTTAATATACTTTAAAATGTAATTTAATCCTGTGATGCCAAAGCTGAATTTTCAACAAGCTATTACCCCAGTCTTCAGTGTCTTTAATAACAGAAGAATTGTAAATTATAAAATTATAATAATTAAAAATGCTTCATAAATCATTCTAATAAGCTGTTTTGTTGCTCAAGAAACATTAATATCACTATCAATGTAGAAAATATTTTTGTGTAAACTGTAACTTTTTTCATGATTCTGTAAAAAAATGAAATTTTGAAATGAATAGCACTGATTTAAAAAAAGAAGTCTTTTATAACACTGTAAATGTCAAGTTGCATGAATCTTTGCAGAATAAAATATTTTATTTTAAAAGAACCTTACTGCCCTTAATGTTTAGAATGGTGGTGTAAATATAAAAAATAAAACTTCAAGTATGAAATGGATTGAATAGACTGCCTTTTGGAGAAAACTATTTGTAAAATCTATATTGCCTCCCAGAGGGAAGTACCTACTAAGCGAGTAAGTGTTGAATATTAAGCGTTCTTCTGCCCATGATGCAATGATTTATCCAATACGTATTGAGTAACTACTACACAATCTACATGAAAGCAAATGGAAACATCACTTTTTAGCTTAAAATGGCAGGATGGAGTTGTAGGCGGGATAATAAGGATGGAAAAGCAAAACAGCGACCATTAAACAACAAACTTGAGAAGGAGCCCCATCTGTTGTTTGTCCATGGCTGCATACATAAAGCAGGCACAGCTGGTGCTGGTGGAGGCAGACACGGCCTTGCTTCTGTACCCCCACCCCGCGCTTTTTGCATTGTGTCTGACATGCAAGATTTGTCAACTCGTGACGCCTCTGCCTCCTTACAATTCTTCATTGATCTGATTTGATTAGGGGGGATGTTTGCAACTCATGTGCCAGCACAGACAAAAGGAAGAGAGAGAGAAAAAGATGCAAATAATTGCTTGCCTTTTCACAGCACAAATTTGGCAACTTTGAGCAACTAGTGAAATAATTAGAGCATGCGTGCAGAGCAGCAAACAGTACACAGAATTGATAGCGGACTGTTGTTGGCATTTCGCATGTTTAATGTGGTCTCCAGCTGTGTGAGGGATAATTTCTCTGACACACTGCTCATGCAGAACCACGAGGAAGAGTCCATATGTCCAATGAGAAAAAGATTCTTTTATCATTTATGGTGGATCATTGTGGACTCCAAGTCTAGTAAAAAAAAAATAAAATACTTGAGCATGAACCCGCAGCATATGAGGCACCAAGGCATTTGAGCGTAGCTTTTTGGCCGTGTACGAAAAACATTTATCATTTGTCAAGGAACAGAACTGCAGGGATCCACAGTCTTATTAGTGGTAAAGCCTGGTGTTCCCCTGCACATCTCCCACAATCCTCCACTTCTGTTCTGTGATTTAGCACCCAAGTCCAGAAATAAATAAGCGACGACATAAAAGTCCAGTTTTCATACTTCGATCAACAGCTGGGTGGTTGTATAGCTAACACTTTTCACTTTGCATTCACAATATAGTATTGACAATAACAATCTTATTTTAAAAAAATGAAATATTTATATTGTGTTAATACTGCACATATGATAATTTTGAAATATGTCTTAAGTCGCTGGGTTATATTTGTAGCAACAGCCAAAAATACATTGTATTGGTCAAAACTATCGATTTTTCTTTTATGCCAAAAATCATTAGGATATTAAGTAAAGATAATGTTCCATGAAGATTGTTTTTTCATAAATTTCATACTGTTAAATATATATAAAACTTATTTTTTGATTAGTTATATGCATTGCTAATAACTTCAGTTGGACAACTTTAAAGGCGATTTTCTCAATATTTAGATTTAGATTCAGATTCCAGATTTTTGGCATCTCGGCCAAATATTGTCCTATCCTAAAAAAAAACATACATCAATGGAAAGCGTATTTATTCAGCTTGATGTATAAATTAAAAATGTATTAAAATTGGTTTTGTGGTCCAGTGTCACATATATATCATAAATAACCCAGTCTCGTAACTATCTAGTTGACACTTGAACATACAGTAGTAGGTCATGGTTTAACCTTAATGCTGGTTGCCACTCATCTTAAAATAGAAAATAACAGACAATATAGTGTGTAATGTCTACTGGCTCTCAAAATCATGACAAATGAAAAGGAGACTCTACCTGCACCCAAAAAAGTTTTAGCTTATCAGTTTGGGAGTTTTTGGATTCTATTAAAAAAAATAAGAGTGTTAAGACACCCCAGACACCCCAGTCTGCAGGATGTGATGATCAACAGCAAGCTATTTTTGTATTATGATTACAAACTCTTTCTCCACCTCCCGACGGTCACATTTCCAGCTGGATTTTTAGCCCCCAAAATAAAAAGAATAAACAAAGCTTAAGATGAATTTGAATTATATCATTATTTATTTATTCCATATTTCAATAGATGCGTGATAATACTTTACTTGACTTCTTTTCGCCACAATAATTGTGTGGTAAGAGAAAAAACTGATATTGTGACAGCTCTATAATTAGATTTTTACAAATTATTTGTCAGAAGACAGGATTCTATCAGAAAGGTAAAGCTCAGATCTGTTTACAGAAAATGCAATTACATTAAAGGGACAGTTCAGAAAAAATGAAAATTCATCATTTACTCACCCTCATGTTGTTCTGTATGAAAAGTTGTTGTATGAAGAGTGTTTTTTTTTTTAACTCAAATGTCAGCACAACACCGACTTGTCAACTGACATTCCTTGAGGGTGATAAATGATAAGTGTGAAGTTTTCCCATTATTGTTGTCAAAGAATTTAATATTAAAATAATTACCATATCAAACATATTTGCAACCTCAAATACATTGACTGAGAGAGTGCTAGTGTGTTAAAGCCATATTATTTTCACTTTCATTGGAATACCTTACAGCCTGAGTGTATTAAACTGCCAAGCTTGAGATTTTACCATTAAAAAATTTTAATAAAATCCACACCTCACCATTAACCAGCTTATTAAAGTCATAGATCATTATCTGATTAAAATTGCTGAGCTTCTCCTCTTCCCTAACAAACACTGTCTACAGTATAAATAACCTAGGCAAGGGAAGGTTATTTTATTTATATAGCACATTTTATACACAATGGTAATTCAAAGTGCTTTACATAAAAGAAAGTAAACCAATCATCAAACAAAACAAAAAAAATTAATAATCACAACCATAAACCAAGGAATTTAAAAACTTTTAAAATTATTTAACCCTAGTAAATTGTAGTGCATTATGAATTTCATTAAACAAGAACAATTGCATCTGACCTAGCACATCTTAATAACACAAAAAAAAATCTAAAATGTCTTTTGGCCTGTTTACGATGTTTAAAAATTAGAAATTCAATACAGAGATAAACAGCCACAAGACTGACAGCCCCCCTCCTCACTTGTGTAGACCTTACCCCAAAACAACAAAGATGCACTGAACGATAACATATCTCCAAGTGCTGACAGTTTCCAATTAGTTTATTGATTTACTCCGAGAGTTTAGTTAGTGCAAGGCAAACTGTCAGGATGCTCAGCTTCTGGTCGCTGCTCATCCACTGTGGCAGCTTCATCCAGCAGAGACGGCCGGTTGATCTTTACTGCGCGCTTGACTCATACTCATCCCCCTTCTTTCCTCATTCCTTTCCTCCCTCTCCCTTTCTCTCTTCCTCTCTCTACAATTGGCCATCTGCTTGTGTGACTGTGCGCCAGCAGAGCAGGGTCCGGCTGCTCCCTGATTAGCCTCACAAACACTGTGGAGCTCATCAGCTGAGAGAACAGACTTGCACTTTGCTGAGGGCTGCTGCAGCTTCGCTCCGCTGAGATTCACCTCTGTGCACCATGTGTCCACGGAGCTTCGATCCTGCAAGCTGTTACTTGACAGTCAGTTACAGGCTTGTATTTGGGTCGTAGCAGTTTACCATCATGATGTGAATTTCAAAATAGGATTTTAAAAATGTAAGACTTGTTGTACAAGATATCCATTAAATTACAATAATAATAACAACAAATGCTTAAAAGGAGAGGAGTAGAGGAACCACCCATCAAAAAAATGATAGAATAAAAAATTCATTTTTCAATGTTGGTGATAGATATTCAATTAAAGGCACTAGAGTTTGTTTACTCCAGAATGCCAGCCTAATTTTTTTTAGCAACTTGATTTGAATAATGTTTTTAAACAGTCCTGACAAACTGAAAAAGAATGCAATGCCAAAACTATTTAGTTAAATAGGATAGTATTGTATAACAGGTATCCTTTTTACAGGTAACATTAACAAGAGTGAGTAAATTTATTTCACTGTGCAGCGAGTTTGTGGCATAATCTACCTAAAAGCCCCTTCAACAAAACAAAAGTCCAATATAACATAACCCCCATTACACTAAACAGAATAATAAATAAACAATGTATTCCTCAGGGAAAGCATGGCCTCGCTTTCCACACTTCCTCCAATTACTCCACCTCAGTAGGTTCAGCCATGAGCTTTTCTGCCCCACAGGTGCTGTCGTTCCCCAGATGAAGCCTTCGTCGTTCCAACTTTTGTCTCTGTCTAATTGGCTGGCATTGTGACCCTGTGGGCTCAGAGGAAAGCGGTGCCCTTAAAGCGGAGTACACCGAGTAGAATTATTGCTCTTAATCCAGGAGAATGGCCTCCACCACGACCAAACCTGCTGCAGTTAATTAAAGAGAAAGGCTGAAGTGCAGGCCTGGTGGCTCTGAGATAAGTAAGAGCAGCAAAGGACAAAACTCAGCTGAGGCCGACTTTTTAAGATTGTGCAGGGAGATTGAGGTAATGCTATTGTGAACGTAAGAATTCCAATTAAGATGCGAGAAGTTTACTCCAATGTGAGATCCATTTAGATGCGATCCACCGCAGTGATGTTGTTTAAAATCTTAAGCAGAGAGGTCACTTTATGAATAAGCATGCCCTTGTGTTGCTCTAAACCAATATAATTTTCTTTCTTTCATGGAACATAAAAACATAAGTTTCTATTAATTTGCCGGCCACTCTTTTCCAAGCAATTATGCGGACTAAGATTGTACACTTCAAAAGGATGCAATATATATATATATATATATATATATATATATATATATATAGGTTTGATGAGCCTGATTCGACTACCAATCTAACAGTCGAATATTTGTGGGGTGTTATTTATTATGCCATTTTGACTATATGGGGGAGCTCAAATATCTGATTTCACATAGAACTAGCAGTTTTATCCCAATAAGTTAATTTAGAGCCTATGATAAACTGTAAGAACCTGGAATGAAAGAAGCTTCAAATTAATATGTTTAAGTGCGTGAATAAATCCAACCACCTCTATAGATTTATGTTTCACTTTTCATAATCCGTGACCGACAGAGGAGCATCTCAGCAGCAGGGATTTAAAACTTTACCAAGACTCAAACTCACACAGGAAAAGACTGGATTTTTTCGAACAGGTAGGGCACAAGTGATTTCAAAACATTTCAGCCGTGTATATATATCTTGGATATTTTATTTACCTGATATAAGCTGCATTTTGTTTTGAGTCAAGCGCATCATTGTAGTACTACAGTGATATCTCTTCAGCGCACAGTGCGAGCAGGTCAAACTACAATGCAGAATATTAATAACTATGACTGAGACTGTTAAATACATACTATTATAATAAGAAGACCATTATACTAAAATACTATGAATTTTTTGAGTTTAACTGCCAGGTTTCTGCACATTATTTCGTGAAGAACACGTCCACAAAAGGAGTTCGCATTCAGAGCCCCGCAAATACTGTATGTCCATAAGCATTCAGACCCTTTTTGAAAATAGCCTTTAACTCTTAATATTAACGTTATGCTGTATAAATAACGAAGCGTATTCTATATGAAATTATGAGTTGAATCCCACTGATTAAAAACTTGCTATCAAATGCGTTACTCTACTGGCCATCTTCAGCACGTGCAGCTCAAAACAGAAATGCAGAACATTACCTGCTAACGTTTTAGGCTTACGTTATAATGAGAGCACTATTGTAAAAAAATTAATAATAAGAATGAGAATAATAAAATTGTTAATTGTTATGGTTTTGCCGGCATTAAGTGTTAGCTATCTGTTAATCAAAACATAAAACATTATGTTAGTTGAATGTCTGACTTGACTCTTGTCAATGTATTTTGCCCCGCCCCCAAACATATGATTAGACAATCATAGACAGATTCGAAAATTGTTTTTGACTATGAAATATATATATATATATATATTAAGTCATCAGGGTTTGGAGCAACATGAAGATAATTCAATTATGGCCATTTTATTTATAAGTGAAAATATATTTTTTAAACCAAATCTCATTTATAAAAATATTAACTTGCACAGTTTGAAGTTCTAGAGGCCAAAAGCACACTTCGGCTATTGTTATTTTCTAATACGATCAAAGCAAGCACATAATCATATTTTACACTTATTTTCCAGATTGTAATAGCACTTTTCTCTCATGTTACAGAACTGTCAGACATTGGCTAAATTATGCATGGCAGCACAATTAAAGCAGATGTGAGTCTCAGTCAAGCAGAGAAAACAGGTTTTCTGTATCTACTGTACATGCAAATACAAATCAATGGAATTATATCCAGTCATTACTCTGTAAGGCAGACATCTTGGCATATCCCATTTTCACCAGGTGATTGTGTAGCCTGTATAATTTACACCAGGAGAAAATGTAGCTGGACAGTATTTAAAGCATTTAAATTTAAATAATGCAAACGTAAAAAATTATTCAACTTTTGATTGTGATTGTTTCTGGTCCGATGGTCCT
Organism: Carassius auratus; assembly: GCF_003368295.1. Classification (NCBI taxonomy): domain Eukaryota; kingdom Metazoa; phylum Chordata; class Actinopteri; order Cypriniformes; family Cyprinidae; genus Carassius; species Carassius auratus. The sequence goes on along the minus strand of NC_039272.1, from coordinate 10,984,707 downwards.
GTTTATTTCTGTGAAACATCTCGCAATGAAAAAAATTATTTTAGGGAAGCATAGCACTCTCATTATATTGCATTTTACCATGTAACACTTCTAAACAAATACATAATTTATTTGTAAGATAAATACATAATGTGAACAGAAATAGGAATGAATGAAAGAGACTTGCCTTGCATGACTTAGTACTATATTTTATATGAGACTAAATGCCGGTTCTTTTAGTGAAATTAAAAAAGATGTAAGCTGTATAAATAAGCTGTTTATGTGAATTCAGTGTCCACTGCGAGCCAGCACATTGCATTGTGCTTCCTAGTAGACTCCAAGCAGCATGAGCTTTTTAAAAGCTTTCCACTGGCTGATTTTCCCTATTTAAATATTCCCTCTGGGCAGTAATACCCTTAATAAGAATACTACAACCTGCTGTATATTTGTGTTTACTGGCAGGGAGCATTATTAGGCTGTAATTTAGCCACTGCTGACATGCTATTACTTACGCATATATCTTAAGATGGACGATTGACCCCTTGTTTTTTAATATGAACTGCCTTTTTCTTTTCTTTTTTCTTTATAGACTTTGCTGCAGGAATTTAAAAAAGCACTGGATGTACAGACTCAACAACCATTTTTGAGTAAAGCGAAACAGTAGCTCTGTGAACCTTCAAATATTCAGGAAATAGTTTTGGTATCAGGCAGTAATGAAGCCAAAATAAAAAGTGTATAAAAATTTGATTTCCTTTTTAAAAACTTTCTTTCTCCTAAGCAGTACTTCATTTCTCCCACTTACAACTTTTACATTTACATCTCACTATGTAACAACTCATTTGTGACTTTAAAACTCTTTACATCTCATAGTGTGACTTTATATCTCACAGCATGGCATTCTAACCCAACACTTTATCTCACAATTATGTGTTTTATTCTTTACTTGGAAAAATGCTTTCATACCACAGAGACAGACGTCATACTCGGAAAAGTGTGTGGTTTTGTGAACAATAAGAAAAATACACCAATTTTAAAAAGTAATGCACTTCTAACATGATATACAGTAATATATATAAATGAATATTCAGGGCATTATACAAAAGAAAAATGCCATTGTCTCCGAGATTACAACCCAAGCGAAATAATGAGCACTCTGACAGGAAACGCATACATAATCTCATTTGAAAAAGAAGTCTATGACAAGTTCTGAACTCACAGCACTCACTTTTAAATTACTACCCATGAAGGCCACCCACTGACTCTGCGGAAGTGAGCTGCTTCAATTATGAATGCATAAATGCCGAGAGGAATGTACGTGCACCACCATGAACATTTTTCATAATCAACAAGCTTAGCTCTTGTTAAAAGCAGAAACGATTCTCTCATTGTTAGCCCTGTGATCACTGACTGCTTTATCCTGTGTTTTTACTCACCTTGACAGAGATCTTCCCCTCATCCTTTGGTAAATGTGCAGCCAGGAACCAGTCTCCTGGGAGGGGGCTGGTGACATTGAAAACCCCTGTGGTGCGGTTGGGCAGCGTCCATGTCAAAGTGACAGCGAAGGAGCCTGGTACAATGGTGTCCTTTGGAAAACGTGTCTGGAGGGGGTTGATTACAGGTGGAGCTCCTGACCTGAAGTACCTGTAAATCAAGATGATAGTCACATTTCAAGACGTTTCCTTGAATGAGATATATAGGAATATAGGAAAACTAAATCACATGAGCATTTCAAGTGAAATATAATAAAAACAAGTGACTGCATTTAGTGAGAAAAGGAGGGCCAGAGAAGGCACAGACATCAGTCCTGAAGCAATTAGAATGCAGAAGACGCAACAATTTCTTACTCGATCACAAGAGAGGAAGTGGAGCGTTGTGACTAATTCTGAATTATGCATGAGGTAAATCGTAAACAAATATTTCAACATTTAACTTCATCGTTAATGTTTTGAGCAATGCTTACGAATTTAAGAAGCATTGATTTGGAACAGCGCCTCGACTAGGCTGCAATTATAAGTAAAGGAGAGAAGAATGAAAGAGACGAAAATCATTCACTTACATCAGACTCATTTTCAACACAAAACTGCAATGTGCTTCTCTTCATTTCGACATGGGAGCACAGGCCATGAAAGTCTCTAGCCTGTCAGTCAGGATACAGACACAGGCAGACAGTAGGAGCCTGCAACAAATCATGCTATGACACTTTTTCTAAAAGGCTTCGCTGTCTGCAATTATTTTTGCTCAATGCACTGCTTTGTGTCTCCTGTAGTTTGTCAGTCACAACCCTGACAATCCTTGTGGGGGGAAATGCCCCTCCATGAAGGGTTTCACAACAAAGACTATCAATTACTCTTTTATTCCCAGTTTCTCTAATTTTCAGAGGTAAAAAATGATTCCTTGAGACAAGTAAAAATGGCAAAAGACAGCACAACCACATATGTGTGTAATAGATTCACTCAATAATTCAGACATACTCATGATGAATACTGATATGTCACATTTTAAGTGTTCACGTATTGATTTATCTTCATAATTGTGCACAGCTAGTCAAACACTCACTAAAAGAAGAATATAACACCTGGAGAAAGCTGTCTGTTGCTGTCTGCTGCACCCTCCGGAAATATGCCTTTTGAAATCTGGGTCAATGATGTGATGCTCACTTTATATCCTAGCTATTAATCCAAAAAAAGGCATATGGTGCCATACAAAGACTTGTATCGCTTAATTAATTAATTTATTATATATATATATATATATATATATATATATATATATATATATATATATATTCATCTTAGGTAATGTGATATAATTGTCTTAATATCATACTTAAGAAAAGGTACGAAAAATATATAAAAATGTCACTTTTATGTCTACAAACAGGAAATTCTATTGTAGAAAGGTAAATAAAATATTTTACCCTTACAGGAATCCATTAAAGATACAAAAACAAGCAAAAAAGAATAAATAAGTAAATAAACTACCTCAACAAAAACACATAAACCCCTTTATAATCTTACCAGCCAAAACCGATCTCTTGTCTATAAAGTATAAGTTCCTTTAAGGAGGCAATCTATTAACCAAATTTCTGTTGCATAGCAGTAGTAGTCCAGCTTCTATCTAATAAACCTGTTTGTCAAGATTATAATGTCTTCTGATTTCTTTGTGTTTTCTCCTTACATTTACATTTATTCATTCTGCAGATGCTTTTATCCAAAGCGACTTACGACTGGAGAAAACATAAAGCGATTCATCAAGAGACAAACAGTCATAGGAAGTGCTCACAATAACAAGTTTCAGGCATTGTTTAAATCAGTACAAGCTAGAAAGGGAAAGTTGTTGTTGTAGTTGTTGTTGTTTTTTAATTTAGGATGAAGTCAAGTTGTGTTGGAAGAGATGAGTTTTCAGCTGTCCTTCATGAAACAGACATGCAATCTTCAGAGATGGTCATGCTTACCCAGAGGTCCTGGATCCTTGACAGGTAATAACTCAAAGTACTTCTGCTAGAGCTCTGCAGTGTTATTATAAGTCATTCTGGCCTTCTTGTACTCTGAGCCAGCGTACCTTAAATTCCCCAACATTCGGGGTCTTATTCAAATACGTAGACCCCATACTGCTTACTGCTTACAAGTTCAGCACTGTCAGACAGATGTTTTCAGCACTGGATAATTATTTTATCTGGTTTGTGTTCTGCACTGAGCCATGAACTTTTTCCTTTGAGGCTGCAGTGGAAGCTTTGAGTGCAATATTGTGACACAAAAAAGACATACAGTCCACATACATAAATGACCACAGCTACAACTTTTCTAATTAACTTAGCAAGTGCTATAAATTAGCATTCCCTGGGACTGAATGAATCTGCCTGATTAAGCTACTATGCATCCTTAATGCTCTTATCTACAGTTCAAATACATAAGCTCACACAAGGTGAAAAAAAACACCTTGCCATATGCAACTTATTGCTCCAAAGGTTTGGCTTCATTATCCTTTGCAGAACATGCAGTGCTCTGTTGTGACCCAATTAGTTATACATCCATACATGTTAGCAAAACACATCCAAACATGTTACTGCCAGGCTCATCAAAGCAACACAGAGCTGTCCTAAGATCAGAGTCCAAGCAAACAGATCATCATAATCAGATCAACATGCTCTGTAGTCAGTCCATTTCCTCACAATGTTTAAGGTCACACTCTATTACACATCTCTAGTTGTCAATTACGCTGGAGAGAGTTGGTGAAACAAGGTGAAAACAAGGTTTGGTAATTAACACAAGGCAAGTTCGGCTACAAAAATAACAAATGAGCACTCACCAAAGCTGGGAGACAAAGATAAGAATGGCATTAATTGGAATTATGAATGTCAATCCATTAAAACAACTGTAATCAAGTAAACATGATATGATCTATCACATCTAATTAATGGCAAATTATTAGCAAATAATTAAATTTATAAATATTTTCAGAGAAAAGATCCTACTGTATATGAAGGTAATTTGTAGATACTGTAAGTATGTGTAGTATTCAGTAATACAGTATATTTTGAAAATGATTATGCACAGAATTATCACAGGCACTTTCGAAATACAGTGTATAAGTCTTGGTACCTTATTACCTTTTAGAACTTACATTAGCTTCTTGTTCATCAAAAATGTACAACACTGTGTGTATGATGCAACAAGCCAAATGCAAATGCAACTTTATTCTATAGAAAACCTTAACCTGGTACATAACACAACTATACGTTTTGTCACTGAGAATAAAGTAAGTCAAACAATATTTATGTTTTTAAAAAGCCAGCCCAGAAAATATATGTAAGTTCAGTCCATTGCAATATTGCTTTATTGGTCAAGGATATTTCAATATGGTGATAAAAGCTTAAAGGATTATACTGTGATATGAAAAGTAGATATGTAATATGCCTAAAGCATTAAATAGACATCAGTAACGTTTTTTGAACCCAGTATATTGTTTTTTATCTTTATCATGGGTTCAATCAAATGCATCTCACTTAACTCATCAACATGATATTAGAGACTCCAAGACCAGAAATGAGTGCATCAGAGAAAGGAGTATTTACAATGTGCACAGTTGGGGATCCTACATATAAGTACTGACCACTGATGTGACAGGTGCTTTTTTACAATAATAAATAGTTTAAAACTTTTTATGTACACATCTGCTTTTAATTTAATGTAAAAAATAAACATGTAATAAACATGAAAATAAATGTTCAGCCCTAATTACTACCTTTGAATACATATGTCTATGTCAAAGCTTACAAATAAGAAAAATGTTCTTCACAGTTAACCAAAAAAAAAAGCATGCATTCATATTAAGTTTCATTTTCAATTTTCACAAAAACGTAATTATCAGATTTGTCACCCCGTCTTCTTTTCAGCACCATGGACAGCAGACGAACAGAAAGACAAATGAAGCACACCGTAACATTTAGTTATAGAGTTCTGGTGGGAGGCAGGTCTAAAACCTTGATATTAATATTCTCCAGATACCACTGCATTACTTCAGTGTTGCTGGCAAAAAGCAGGAGTAGTTTACATTTAGGCCATATGTCCAATCTTTTCTTTGCCAGCTGAAAATGCTAGGCGCTCTTTTGAAAACACCCAGCTGTGGCACTTTGAAGGTGAAGTGTTTAGCTAGACACATGAATGGAAACCACTAATAATTAGCTATTATTTCTCCATTGGTGTTCTGTCATTATACAAGTAGAATGTGATGGGAGGTGATATTTGTCCCGTCCAATCTCCATTGTGAATGGATGTTTGGGTAAAAGTTTTACCTACACAGCCTTAGTCCTTAAAACGGACTTTGTTCGGCATGTGACTCTGAGGTTAAAATGAAAAATTTGACATGCAGCCTTTGTGTTTTTGTCACTCATCTGCTAGTTTATGTCTTGATTAGGTCTGTTGACAGTCTCATCCCCTAGATCCTGCATTATGCAAATGAATGGCATAAATCTTGCTGTTCTTGTTCTTGTATTTGTCTAAACAAACAGGCGTGAAATGCAGATTGAGTGCTGAAGACTAATTGAGGTGAGGTGATTTCCATCATTGTTTTGCTCTCTCGCATTACCATGCCTTGTGCATTGAGTGCCCGGTCCCTCAGCGAGCATGTGAGATGAATTAGATCTTAAGATCATTAATGTGCATGACACTCGCTGTCTTATTATTGATGAGGCAGAGATAAAGCAACGACTCCGGGCTTCAGCCAGGAGGCCAGACACAAACAGACTGGAGAATCACATCTGTGACCTCAATTAAAATGTGAATCTGAACATTGCATCACTTTTCCCTAAAACCCCACATTGCACATTGATTATCTGATGTGGTGTGTCAGTTCCACATAAGAAGCATTGGCTTGATGTTTGAAGGATGATCCAGTGAAAAGGGACTGCTGGGAGGACCTCAGGAGCTCTGTTTCTGCCTTGGCCTCCTGGTTTGTATGGGCCACAATTAGTGTTGTCACGACCTGTCCGGCAGCATCGTATTGATCTACAGGCTTTAGCGCAGGGCTGTTATCCACTAGACCCAGTCGTCCTGTTTTCTCCTGTATCTTTATCTTATCTGCCCGCTTTATCTCTCCCCCAGCTCCTAGTACAGCCTGTTTTAATTACCATCTATCTATGGCACCACCTGCATGCTATCTGACAGCTGAATCGACAGAATGGAGCCCTGCCTTGTTCATTATGAAAACAGCAAGAAGACCTGGGGCCTCGTGGCAAAACTTGTGCAGTACATGTTCTGTTCTATCTATCTTAACTTCCATATAGTCATCTTTCTTTCTATCTCTATCTGTCTGTGAATCCATTCGTCTTTAACTATCCATCTTTTTTACTATCCTTCTTTCTTTCAATCCACCCACCTATCCAAATATATTCATCCATCTTTCGATCCATCTTTGTCTATCCAACCCTCTTTCTATCCATTCATCCATCTTTGTATCGATCTTTCCGTCTATCATCCAACTTTCTATCCATTTATCCATCTATCTATCCATCCATCTTTCTGTTTATCCATCCATCCAACCCTCAATATGCATTCATCATCCATATTTGATCCATCCTTGTCTACCCATCCCTCTTTCTATCCATTAATCCATATTTCTATCATCCATCCATTCATCTATCCATCAATCGATCCATCTTTGCCTATCCATCATTCTATCATCCATCTTTCTATCCATACATCCATCTTTCTTTCTATCCATTTTCCCTTCATATATCCATCCATATATCCATCCGTCCATCCATATATATGTTTCCATCTGTCCTTCTTTCCTTCCATCAATCCACCAATCCATATATCCATCCATCTTTAATGTATCCATCCATCTTTCCTTCTGTATAGCCATTTTTCTATCCATCATTCCATCTTTCTGTCCATCCATTAATCTATTCAACTTTCTTTCTATCCATCTTCCTTTGATCTATCCATCCATCTATATATCCATCCATCCTTCTGTCTAACCATCTTTCTATCCATCCATTCATTTTTCTGTCAATCCATTCATTCTTCCATCTGTTTTTCAATCCATCGTTGTCTGTTCAACCAGCCATTAATCCTTCCTTCAGTCTTACCATCTTTCTATTCCTCCAACCAGTCTGATGTTTAGATGTATCTATACAACTATTTTATTCAGTATAGGGTACACTCCTGTCAAAAGCAGGAATATATATATAAACTGCAGACAGGCCATTTTTATTACTTGATAGGCCCCGAAGACACATATTTCATTATCGCTCAAACTGGAACATAGGCATACTTACTGTAATTATGAAAGGCAATATGTTCCCCTGGAGTTATGACTGACATTATGAGTTTAAAATACGTCCTTCCGAAGTTAACACCGAGATGACTGTTTATACCACAACTTTCTCATGTAGCTTTCCCTTGAGGCCACCAGAGAGGTTTATCCACAATAATATATACCCCTGGGAGATAAAAGAGGAGGCTTTAGAAGGCTCTTCTATATATGCAGTCTGAAAGAAATCTGACATCAAAGAAGCATAAGAGCCAAAGAGCATCTGTGGAGGGAGTGCATTTAAAACATCATAACCTGTGCTTAATGCTAGAGTTAATGCTCCTTTTATGTAAATTTTAAGGTCAAAGTAACAGCAGCGGTAGCAGCAAAGTAGTAGCAAACAAATAAAGCATACACTAATGCTCTAATGTTAATGTTGAAATCATGAAAAGCAGACCTCTGTGATGGGGCTATTTGTCAGAAAAACCAGTAGAACATTGACTCAAGGACAGTCTCTTCTTCTCTTTATAATGTCACACATTAAAGACAGCCAAGAGTTACTTCATCACCACTTATGATGTACATTCAGTGACAGGCAATAACAAGGTCAGTGTTTTGATGGAGCTTTAATGACAGCCAGTGTGCTGGGATTTGAAGACCTGGGTATTCAGTGAATAATATTCTCCATTTTGATTACCCAAGGGCCAAGTCTAACTTTAACAACAGCTCTTGTGCTAGCACACCATGTGCTGGCTATGAAGGATCATTCAAGGATGACTTGAAAGAGATATGGACAGAGCAAGGCTAAAAGAACACCGTATGTAGTATCTGAGAGCTCATTGGAGGAAAAATGTACAAGAGTGAGTGTGTTCACTCTTAATTTCAGGACATTTCTGGCTTCGTCTGTTCCTAGAAAGCACAGAAATTGGGTAATGTTGACAAAAACATAGTGCTGATTACCACAAAATTTTATTTCAACCTGATTGCCTATTTAAGAAAAGGACAATCAAGTTGAAATCTGTGGTAATCAACACTGTTGTAGATCAAGCCAAACTTGTATTGAATCCTGAATCTTTAAAACAAGAATCTGAGTTACAGTGAGGCACTTACATGCAAGTGAATGCAGCGAATCTGTAAACATAAAAAAAAAAACGTTTTAAAGAAATACAAATACTTTACTTTAGTGTGAAAATCACTTACTAACCTTTAAAGTTCCTTTTCTCTGTACCGTTATAATACATTTTACAAATGTTGTTGCCATGACAGATAACCCATAATACCCTCACTCTAAAAAATTATTAAAATGTTAACAGTAAAAGACTCTAAAAATGGCACATTAAAAAACTGTTAATTGATTAACAGGACGTTTCCATACTATATACAGTGAATAAAGTGTAATACAGCTAACCTTACATTTAATGTCATTTTACAGTAAAATCACTTTTAAAATGGTGGTTTTTGGAAGTGAAAAAGAACAAGTCATTGTATGATATACAGTGAAAAAAACATAAATTGACATTCTTAGAATTCCCTGCATGATACTTTACATTTGATGTTTTTTCATTGAAATAACTGTTTCTACTTAGTTTTTTCTTATCAGTTGTCCATTATGGATTTATCTGACATCTTATGTCATTAAATGGTTGTTTATTGCATTATTTAACAATCATGTGTATGACCATAACGCTGTTCTGTATTTGTGTGAATAACATTGTGCACCTTCTATATATTAGTATTTACCTCCTCAGCTTGTGGAAGAGCTTTTTGTGATTATCTTTGATTCATTATGTGACTTTCTCATCACAGCCTGTTTTTGGTGGTTGTTGATGTATTACAATGATACAAAACAGATATTACTGCTCCAGTAGATTGGCACAATAACATTATACCAGTTAATTAAGTAATTTTTTTTTTTTTTGTCTGTCACACGATCAACACTGATCTTAACTTGTGCTAAATATCCCATAATATCTTGTATAATACCTTTGTACTATAATAACTTGTGCTGATAATATCCTACATTCTCATCAACCAAAAAAGGTCATTATGTTTTGTAACCTTGAGCTGAGAACCAAATGACTCAATGTCTCCTATGACTAATAAAAATATAGGACCATCCTAACTTTAGAGGCCATTTAGAATGGATTAAAACAATTCCACTGAATGTGACCCTGTGAAATTAGTAAAAGTGTCAGATTTGGATTTTAAATCTTATCTGTGTCACTTGGTATTTTATGCTTATGGATCTCCAGTGTGCAGTTATGCTGTGAATTCTGCCAGCACCACGCTTGATAAATGCCTTTTTATGGAGAGCACAGAAAATGATCAGCATCTGGGAAATTATCCTTAGACTTGGATTAAAAGGATTTTTATCAGGGCAAACAGTGAGTACTCTTCAGTGTGCGTGCTTGAAAGGTCATTATATTCACACATGTGACATCTGGCTTTTACATATTCCCTTCTCTCATCTAAAATGCTGATTGGACATATCTGACCACATTTACACTGCTGTCCTCGTCTGCCCAAAACCAACCTTCCCAACCAACCCTTAAAGGATTTAACCTGGAGGTTTAGCCAACTCACACTGTCACATTGCGGTCTGGGCAGCTGTCTCCAAAGGTGCCCCCTTGCTCCTTGAAGGTGATGAGGTTCCAAACAGCCACCATTGTGTCTTCAGGCACGTTGAAGTGGAACAGCTCCACGCTGGCGAAAGAGCGGTAGGCGTTGAGCTTGCGAGGCGTCCGGGTGAAATAGTCAGTTACAAACAGGCAATCTAGGGAATGGAACAAGGAGAGAGTTATTTAGATAAAAGATGGGGATCTTTGGCAATTGGCTAGAAGCTGGGTGGGACGAGGCTTGGAGGAATCAGTCTTAATGCGGTTTGGTTGACCTTCCTTTTGAAAGCTCCACTAGTGATTTAATCACACTTGCCATGTGTCATGCGTGCTTTGGCTTTGATTCAAAACATAGACTCTATGCAAAATTAATTTATTTGCAATCCCTCCATACAAGGCCAGGGAGGAAGCAGCAAAATGACATTTGCAATCTGCCTTAATGAGCCATGGCTTCCTATGGCTCCATCGTCAGAGAGCCTAATGGCTTCCAATCTCCTCATGATTCGTAGAGAGAAACATTTATACTCAATTGCCCAGTTGCTTCCATGATATTCATGTATTCCCTGTGTGTTTAACGCACAGGTGCAAATGCAGATCATGGTGATAATATATGGCTGTCAAGAGCAGTCAAGATGCTCAGAAGACTTAATATTATCTATACACTATATGGCCAAGAGTTTGGGGTCAGTGAGAATTTTTCTTCAGTTCTTTTGAACTTTCTATTCTTCAAAGGATCTTAAAAACAAATATATATATATAATAAGTATTTTATGCTCAACAAGGCTGCATTTAATTGAGAAAGTACTCCGAAACAGTAATATTGTGATCTATTACTGTTACAGTTTACAAATAAAGTTTTTTATTTGAATATATTTTAAAATGTAATTTTATTTTAGCAATGGCAGTGCTGGATTTTCATTAGCCATTACTTCAGTCTTCAGTAACACATGATTTTTAAGAAATTATTTTAATATGGTGAATAAACATTTATCTTTTGTAACAAATGTATTCACTTTTGATCCATTTAATGCCCCCTTGCTGAATAAAAATATTCATTTCACCCTTACCAAGATTCATTCATTTAAAACCCCTTTTGTTTATGAGACAGAGTTCTTATTAAATTAGAAAATAAACATATAATCATTTTTATCCTGGTCCAAATATTTATCCTGATATAATTATATTACAAAATACTTTTCCAACACAGTAGCTTTACTGCAATTTAAGTGCTTAAATTATGAGTAGTTTATAGCTTCCCTGACATTGCCATACACATTCAGAACAATAATATAATTCAGTCCTGAAAATGAATGCAGTCGTCGCCCTCAATACTGCGTTGGTTGCCAGCCTGAGCCTGAACATCCTAAAGCTCCCAGACTGAAGAGATCTCAAATCTCAAACCCATCAATACTGTACATCCCCAAAGCTCATGCAGGAGCAGCACTGCAGTGTAAATATCTCTGGAGATAGTTTGTGTGTATAAGTATAAATGTATAAGGTTGGGAAGCCGGATGAGTGAAGACAAATGACAGCACCTGCATGTCAGTTCTAGCCGTCTGTTTAATCTCTTTCCGGTTGAACCCTTTGCTTCTGTTATTAACAGACACAACAAATCAACCGCTGTGACACTTTTATTAAGCTGATGGACTCTCAGAGGTATGACGCCAGTATGGGCTCTTCATCTGTTAGCTAAGACAGCCCAGCACATCACACTGATGGGCTTCACGCGCAATCACTTACAGTGGGAGTAAAATTACTGAGTGAAATATAGCGGATGGACCCACACCATTTGGTACCGTATGAACTGCAACAATGTCCATCCAGTACTGATATGTTGCATTTATAACAACTGCCTCAATAGCTTAAATATACTAATGTATCTTAGGAGCATTAAAACAAATCCAATGAATTTTCAGGAAAGTAAACAATTCTAGAGTTTATACAGCAAACTGAAACTCTAAGTTCCAAAAGTGATTTACTTCTCCAAGCAAGCATTGCTGTCAGACAGAAACCCTGCTAGTGGCCCAGTCAGAAGTGGACAGGCTGATTACCCCTCGTGTCAATCAGGAACAACAGCAATGTCGTGTTGTTTGACCATAACTTTGGCTGATGCAACGCAGGTGTGCCAAAATACATCCTCTTGTCACTGAAAGCAGCAGGATACTTAGGTTCAGAAATTACACCTTTATACTGTGGGGTGATGTCACTAAACATTTATCTCTGCTTGCAAACAGCTTAACCAGGCGCAGTCTATGCAAAGTTGTGCGATGGCATGTGTATTTAATTCACATCAGTGTCATTCTATCCAACTTAAACATTCCTCTTTTCTATTCAGATTAGGTTTAAAAACTTGTTCACAAAAAAAAAAAAAAAAAAGTCAATGCTATCCGACACAGGATAATCAGTAACCAGAACTTTTCCAAATGAAAATGAGACAACATGGTTCAAACCTGTATGACTTTCTTTTCTATTGTGTTTTTCATTTTGAGTAATGTCTCTGTGTTTCTTTTGTCTATACATGGTCAACGAAATGGTTTAAGTGCCAACATTATTCAAAATAGCTTCTTTTGGGTTTTATAGATGGATGTGAAACGGGTCGAGAACAAAATGAGACAGCATGTGCAAATAAACAACACTATTAGTGGGCGTAATTCATTTTTAGTGAAATTCTCCCCCAGTATGCAGTATAAACTGTCCTCCACTAAGGGAACAACATTTATCTGTTTTAGTACAACATGATTTAGCCTGATATTACCCTTGCTGTTGCAACAATTTGTAATGGGTTTGATGATACATACTAAACTTGCCAAATAGCAGTGCACTCGCACACATTATATTACTGATAGCATAAGTTTGTAAGTCAGGTTAGATGACCAGCTCTTATGTCTGATTCATGTCGAGCTCATCTTTTTGATTCAATATTAATACAATCCAGCAATACTAAATAGCATGCATGAATCCTTGTGAATTAAATCTCACTAAATAATCCTGAAAAAGAAAAAAGTGATCTACTCCTACAAGCCAATGTTATAAAATATTTATAACATATATATAACATAAGATAACATATATATAACATACATATTTTACTATATATATTTTTTAATATATTTTTAAAAAAAGGTAAAAACTAGATTTTTTTGGTTTTAAATATTGGTTTTAATTATTATTATTTAATTATTATTTTATTTTATTCATTTTCAATGAATAAAAGAAAAATATATTGCGCTTGTTTTAATACATGAGGGGGACTTGTTTAGTATGGGGATGTAAACATTTCTAATTCTGTCCCTATAACACATCTTTCTCACAGAGCAGAAACCACTATTATTACTAGCATCTCACAGTTTTTAATCAGTATTTAGAGGGATCTTTGAAATACAACTGTTAAAAATTGGCAATAATTAAAAGGAAACCGCAGAAAAATGATTGTCCTTTGGAGAATGGAAAGTCTGTTCAAGTCTCTATGTGTCTTTTTCCTTTCTGCCACTGCACAGGCCACACAATGGACCAGACAAGTAATAAATCACAAATCCTTTTATTACATTTCATGTCAATATTCCCCGCACAATGAAGTTTACTGCCGCTCAATACAGGTTCCCTTCTTTCAATCTAACCTTCAGATTGAGGAGTATTTAAAATTAATATTTTTTCTCCCAGTCACGTTACCTCTCCAGCAGGGATGGAGAATCAATAATTAATGACGTCGCTCTCTCTCACATATCTAGAGCCCCATATTCCCCACTGTCATTGTGTCTACACATGAGAGGCAGAATATTGAGGTCAGATTGCTTTTACCGTATGTCTTCATGAAAAACATGCTATATCCTTTCAGCAAAATCTCTACGTCTGCATCAGAACCCAAAGGTATCTATATGTGGGCTTCATATTAGACAAAGCCTGTCACTGAGCAGGCCACAGCGAACTGAGTGTGCATCTGAAAGTATAGTTCTTAACATCTTCAACGGTCTTTAACAGACTACTGAAATGTTGATTTTCACAGGATGTAGTTTATCATTTTTGTGAGATAATGCTGCATATGGTAAATAGAAATGAATACTGGTTAAAACTCTAGATATATATTGCTTGTCCAAGCATACGCTGCAGAATGTTGTGTCATTTTTAATGAAAATGCATTGGTTTGCATTCACTAGTTTACTGTGACTGAAGAGCATTGTCTGAAAAGTTGAACAATGGTGGATGCATTGACATATCTGGAGCATTCAAACGAGGCATAACTACAGACTCTAAATCAAAATGTGTAATGTGTAAGAACGTGATTTTGGACCAACGAGATTTCAGACACCGGGACGCTGCAGAAGTGAAAAACAAGCGACCTACAAAATGTCCTGTCACTCATAGCGGTCGTGTCTTATGAGGACACAGTGGGAAGGACAAAAAACTAGGGCTGTAAATCAATTAAAAATGAATTAGAAACAAAACAATATTTACAACATTATTGTGGCAGATGAGCCCATCGAAAAAAATTACAAAAGTGTCTTCACAAATAAATATATTTTTATTCATTAAACTAAATTTCTTAAGAAGAGATCTCCTGGTGTTTGTTGTATTAAAGTTAGTTTTGTACAATTATTTGACATTATTAACATAATTGTAATAATTATTATTTAAACTGTATTTTCATTTTAATATTACATTTACACTTGGTAATTTAGCAGACACTTTTATCCAAAGCGGCTTACAAATGAGAACAATGGAAGCAAAGCATGTTCACTTGCAGAGTTCACTTAGAGGGCACATAAGTCTGAAGTAATGGATTCAGGTAAAGGGGTGCAGAGCCAGTGGTGGTTTTGTAAGCAAACATTAATGCCTTGAATTGTATGGGAGCGGCTATTGGTAGCCAATGCAAATTGATAAACAGAGGTGTGACGCGCATTCTTTTTGGCTCATTAAAAATTAATCTTGCTGCTGCGTTCTGAATTAATGGTAAAGGTTTGATAGAATTGGCTTCAAGACCTGCCAAGAGGAGAGGACAAGGAGTTGTGCTGCACGTTCTGAAGAAAAAGCCTGATCTTCTTCATGTTGAATGGAGCAAATCTGCAGGATCTACAGTCTTAGCAATGTGGTCTGAGTTATGGTTAAAATTATGGTTGATGTGCCTAACTGGTTGGTGAAATTGTGATTAAACGATGGGTTTGAAGGAACCTCAAGCAGTTCTGTCTCAGCAAGGTTGAGTTGAAGGTGATGGTCCTTCATCTAGAAAGAGATGTCTATTAGACAAGCTGAGATGCGAGCAGTTATCGTTGGATCATGGGGATGGAATGAGAGGTAGAGTTGAGTGTCATCAGCATAGCAGCATGTTGGTTTCTGAATGACAGAATATTATTATTACGGACATATTACTATTTAATATTAAAATAAAAACATTAATACTACGTTTCAACTCAAATTTCCCCACAGCTCATTTATCATATCATTTTGCCTATTTTGAGGGGAAGCAGAAACACGCCGTTTTCGTGTATGCCTCTTTAAAAAACAAGTTTCATGGTTATTCTCAATCACACCTGATCTCTCCTGCAAAAATAAAAAGTGCACAAGCAATTTACCACACCTATCAGAAAGCTCCCCGCACAGATGTCAACAACCATTAGTGTTTCTCCCAGAAGCTTCACTACATCAGTGGAGGTGATCTGCGCTGACACAAGGTGAATTAATGCTATCAAGATAGCATGGAGGGAGTTTGTCCTTGCAGCAAAGGAGTTTTACGGAAAGCTTGTGGAGTTCTTGGAAGGATGCTATAGATTGAGAGAGAAATCCTCAAATGCTTGCTTAAGACAAGTGCACTGGGAATGAGTCCAGGAAAAACCGAGTTAGCAGGCACACACATTCGCACACCACTCACACATAGACAGGCTACTATATATGTGCATCTACGTCATTCTTCTCCCTAAGGTTATACAGTTTTGGTGCATTAATTTCCTTCATCTCTTGAGTAGCATATGAGGGCAGAAGCTGTTCCGTCAGTTTTCATCATGCTAGAATGCTGTGATGAAGAGATGACTTGTGACATGTGCATCATAAAATTACCATCGGATTGCATCTCCAGAGGGAAAGTGATCCAACCCCTGAATCCGCAGTACTGCCTACAGTATGTTGCTTTTAGCTAGTGCACAGAGACTAGATGAGGAAAAAGTGTTTTAAGGGAACAGAAGATCTAATGCGTAATGGAGGAAAAACAGTGGAGAAGAATTCAGAAACTACTAATTCATGCAAAGAGAAGTCGGTAACTGGTGTTTTGAGTGCAAATGACACAATAAAAGGTGGCACCTGGCTCTTTTTAGCTACAGTTACATATGGAGTGAATGGGAAAAACCTGAATTGCAATTTTTTTGCGCTGTTTCTCAATTCATTGAACCAGAAAGGGCCAAGATAGTCATTTCTGGCTTTCTTTCGAAGGAATTAATACTTTTATTCGGCAATGATGCATTAAATTGTTTAAAAGTTTTACATTGTGTAATATTAATGCTTTTGTTATATTTTTTTAAAGTTGTAAAAGAAAAAAAAACACTTTTGTGACTTATGATTTACTATCTACTTTCTTCTACCTTTCTAAGATTTTATTTAATGGGTTAAAGTTTAAACCAGTTTTCTTTGCTGCGTATTTAGTTTGTTATCATCCATCCTTTTCATTTGATTTGATACTGAATGTGTTGCCATTATAATGTTATGCCTTCCAAGAACCAATTCAACATTCAACTCATAAAGAAACCTCACTGAGATAAAATGTTGAAAGCTTTAACAGACAGTCAGCAGCTCCCTTAGCAGTTCAAGCATGTTTCCAAAAATGACACCAGTCTCACATTTTTTACATGAAGAGCTTTCAAAACTGCTCTTTTTTTGCTTCAGGCTTTGGGCAATCAGGTTTATAAATTGGATCAAACAAATACGCACATTTATGGGCCGCACACTGACACTCTTCCTCCAAGCAATGTCTGCATCTCCCAGACTAAGCTCTCGAGGCAGGTTGACCTGGTGGATGCTCTTCTCAGAGTTCGATTTGCGTTCTCTCCGTTCATCTCCCACATCCGGGCCCAAATCCATGGATTACAACCTTCAAAGAGATGCTCACAGAGACACTCCAAGCAAAGCCTGCTGTAATCTGCTCTGGCAACATCATTACCTAAGCCGCTAGTATTTCAGCACGTCCCATGAGGGGGGACTAAGAAAATTACTGCAAGCTTAGACCTCAAAAATCTGCTTGTGTGAAATCGCCCTACTTGAAATGTTTTAATAGCTGTTATTTAGCACCCACATACATCATGGTGACATATTGCAGCTTGTTTAGCCCGTGGCTGGACAGAAAGGAAATACTTCAAAATGGAAATCAAAAGGAGATGGCCACAGGCCACCGGAGTAACAGATCCATTTAAAGTGCCAGTTCTTGTCCAGAGAAAAAGAGTGACCTACAGTAAGACTCACTGAAAGTTATCACAAACTTACTTTCTTAATGTTAAGGAGTATGAATAAGGATTAAATGATGACTATATCTTGTATAATTTTTTCTGAAAATTCTGGAAATATACACATAAACTGACAATCACCACTTATAAGCTACTACTAAATATTGTAGAAACTTAATTTTCTGTAAAGCTGCTTTGCAATGATTTGTATCGTAAAAAGCGCTATACAAATAAACTTGAATTTAATCTCTGTATTATATCAGTCTTTAAATGCAAGATATTCACATGAAGTATACTTCCAATAGTTCCACTTTAGCACAATCAAATGTACTTTAGTAGACCTTTAGGTGGACTTCAGCACTACTTCCGCACAATGTAAAGTGCATTAAATACAAAATGAGTTGTTCCAATTTAGCACAATTTAAGTATACCAGTTCAGTATACTAAGTACAATTGCAGGGTATTTTTATTAAGCACATGAATACATAAATGTATTTGTAGTATACGTAACACAAAATAAAATGTATTTCAAATAAATTTTAGTTTTGTTTTTTCACTAGAGCCAATATGGACATTTTTGATTATACAACAACCAATTCTTATTTTATTAAATCATTATATTTTGAAGACAATAATCAATATATCTGCCATTACTACATCAGCTACATTTTGTAGGACTAATTCACACAAATAAAAAAACATCTTAAAGGGATCCCTAGTTTAAAAACATTAATAACGTTAAAAACGTTAATCATCAACAGGCATACACAGGAGCTAAAAGACATTTAACAGCAGACTGAGAACTCAACACAGGGAACCCTACATAAACACATGACACAATGGGACACACCTGGGAACAAATGAACTAATTAATGACACACAGCTGGAACCAAATTAACTAAACGGGGAACACCTGGAACCAATAGAACTGAGGACAGGATACATGACCAAATAAGGAAAACCGGAACAAACATGTGACAATATATACAGTATATACTGAAGTGTATTTAAAATACATTTATTTCATGCTAAGTATACTACAAATACATTTACATATTATGCACTATATATAAATACCCTGCAATTGTACTTTTACTGAAATGTTTCCAGGCACAGAAACATAGTAAGGACATCGAAAAAAAAAATCCATGTGACATCAGCAGTTATTTTACGAAGCTACACGAATACTTTTTGTTTGCAAAGAAAACAAAATAATGACTTTATTCAACAATTCTTCACCTCCATGTTATCATCCACCACCATTACTGATAGTACCATGAATATACAGTATATATATATATATATATATATATATATATATATATATATATATATATATATATATATATATATATATATATATATATATATATATATATATATATGATCCTCTTGCATAGCATGAAATCTGAAAACACTGAATGTTGCATGAAGTCACTGCATATGAATGCTCTTTCATGATCCATGACAATAAGGATGCTTCTGAAGGCAGTGAGGTGGCTCAATGGATGCAGAAACTACTTCCAGTCAACACAGGAGCTGAGAAAGAAATGCTGGGACATGAAGGGTGTTTCTCTCAAGAAAAATGACTACAATTGTCATGGATCAGTCTCTGGTCACCTACATGATCAAAGTTAAAAACGTAGCAGATGTCAAATGGGAGGCTATCATATTGAAGACCGGCATGTACTTTCAAGAGTGCACAGACACTCGTTAAAGGCCAAATGAGAGAAGAGCACAAGGTGAGACAGAGCAATGAAAGCCGCCCCATAAGCATTAGTCACATTGCCCTTGGTGAACCCTGATCATGCAGTCCTGATACTTTGTACCTTGACAGCAATTTTCGACTTGCTATATAACCTCCTTGTTAAAGTCAACTGAAAGTGCTTTTTTATGAAATCCTGGGAATTGTCAGTGCTGCACAGGGTTTCGGTAATGTGCCGCCCCGAGACTGACAACTCATTCTACCTGCATAAAACACAGTCTGTCTGCACACGCCATCGCTGTCTGCTCCATAATTAATGGCAGTGAGCAGAGAGTGGTTCTTTTCTCCTTCCACGCGTGTGTTTCCGAGCCTGTATCTCTGATAAAAGCACAGACTGCTGCCTTGGAGCTCTTTACCACGGCTCTGTCACTTGCCCTTTACATTCTGCCTGACATAACAACATTCAGCCGAGGTTCCACACGCAGCGATGACTGATCCAGACTGACATGAAAGGATGTGTTTCCAGCCCTGAGCTTGAATACTGGAGACTAGTCAAGATGCTTGAAAGCCATGAGGTATTGGAGGAGTGTTTGCAAGATAATGCAATACGCATCTCCGGTTTTAATTGAGTTTCATACAGAATTACTCTGGCCACTTGTTAGTCTGGAAGAGTTGTTGTCTGAGATTTAGCTTGCACAAAGAAAACTGCATTAAGACTAACAGAGCCAATTCAGAAAGGGCTGATTTATCTAGAGTACTCTTAGTACAGAGCAATGGTGTATGGTGCATATCCTTCTTATACAACAAAAAACTCTAGGGTCTTTGTCTCTTATGCTCACCAAGTCTTGACCAAAAATCAAGAAATCTTATTCAAATGTAATATAACTGTTTTCTATTTTAATATATTTTAATATGTTATTTATTCCTGTGATGGTAAAGGTGAATTTTCAGCAACCATTATTTGCTGCTTAAGACATTTTTTGAAAACAAAAACAGTTGTCTTGCCTGATATTTTTGTGGAAACTGAGATACTTTTTTTTCAGGATTCTTTGATGAATAGAAATGACAAAAGAACAGCATTTCTTTGCAAAAAAAATATTTTGTAACATCATAAATGTCGTTACTTTTACTTTCGATCAATTTAATGTGTACTTGTTGAATAAAAAAATATTAAACTTTTTCAAAACAGTACACAAGTACAAGTACACTCTCAGAAAAAAAAGGACAAAAGCTTGCTTGCTGCAAAATTATTTTTCTTTTATGCCAAAAACCGTTAGGATACTAAGTAAATATCATGTTCCATGAAGATATTTTGTTAATTTATTACCTACCGTAAATATATCAAAACTTAATTTTTGATTAGTAATATGCATTGCTAAGAACTTCATTTGGACAACTTTAAAGACGATTTTCTCAATATTTAGATTTGTTTGCACCCTCAGATTCCAGATTTTCAAATAGATGTATCTCAGCCAAATGTCCCATCCTAACAAAGATTATTTATTCAGCTTTCAGCTTTCAGCTGTGTAAGTACCCAAATGTTGCATATTTGTACCTTTTAAAAAGATACCACTTCAGTGACAACTTGTTTACCTTTTTTTCTAATGGTATAGCAAACCTTGAAGAGTAATTGTTGCCATGATTCATGGGGAAGTCGTGGCCTAATGGTTAGAGGGTTGGACTCCCAATCGAAGGGTTGTGGGTTCTAGTCTCGGGCCGGATGGAATTGTGGGTGGGGGTAGTGCATGAACAGCTCTCTCTCCACCTTCAATACCACGACTTAGGTGCCCTTGAGCAAAGCATCGAACCCCCAACTGCTCCCGGGTGCCGCAGCATAAATGGCTGCCCACTGCTCAGTGTGTGTGTGTGCGCATTTCGGATGGGTTAAATGCAGAGCACAAATTCTGAGTATGGGTCACCATACTTGGCTGAATGTCACGTCACTTTCATGATTAACATCATGAATTTTGATTTCATGTTGACTTTAATAACTACTTTAAGCGGCTTTACATATAAACTTATGCTAGCAAGCACACAGTCCAGCAACCACACAATATGTACCGACAAAACACTTAAATCCTCCACTCAACAGGGTCTAATTTCTCTGCTTTTGACCCCTGTTGTATTTCTATCCATCACTAGGCTGAGCTGTCACCGGCCAGTGGAGCACAGAAGTGGATAAATGTAGTCAAGGCTAATGAGTCTCATATCGCTCATCTATGCAGTGCTGTGGAGTGGATCAGCAGTGGCTGTAAACACCAGGCTTGGCTCGGGCAAGGGCAAACAAACAGGCCTGCCAAACTCTCTCTGTCTCCGTCTTTGTCTCAGCATCTGTCTCTCTCTCTCTCTCTCTCTCTCTCTCTCTCACTACTTATCTCAGCACTCATCAATCTAAGATCTCAGAGAGGAAAAACAAATCCTACTATCAACATCAGGCAAATACAATGGACAGCAAAATGGACATGGCTAATAATAGATGGGGAAAAGAATATGTGTACAACCTCAAATGATTTTCAAGTAGCATGCTGTTCTTTATTATTCTGATGTGATAATAGCTTGCTGCAAATTTCAAAGCCCATGAGACAAGTCCCTGTCCACAAGTACACACTAGTGTTTAATCAGGGACCTTTTTGGGACAGTTTTGCCCTAACAGGATATCTGCAGAGTTAAAATCTAATTGATTTTTTTTTTTTTAAGACATCTGCACAAAGAAAAAAAATGAATGTCCATTTATCAAATGGACCCTATGATGGTGCATTTCCAGAGTTACTGATATCATAAATCTGGCAATGGATGGATGGGTGGGTGGGTGTGTGGGTATATAAATAGATAGATAGATAGATAGATAGATAGATAGATAGATAGATAGATAGATAGATAGATAGATAGATAGATAGATAGATAGATAGATAGATAGATAGATAGATAGATGGATGGATGGATGGATGGAAAGGCAGACGGACATGCCAAAACAACACATCCTTGTTTCACAACTAATTTTATATGCGTATGATTAAGTTTGTTAATTTGTATAAAAATTGAATTACTTAAAACATATTTTAGCATAATTTACATAACTGATAGCCCTAAACACACAAACACACACATACGCAAACCTTCATCAAACATACACCATGACTTTGCTCAAGATCAGACTGTCTTAAGTCTACTACCATCCCCTGAGACTGCTTTGCCTGTAAACATTCATCACAAGGTCGTCCTCTTAAAACAAAAGAGACTCCTAATTACATTTCTATGCTCTCTGAATTGACTAATCACCTAAAATTAGCTTCCTAGCAACTGGGTGAAGGGTGATATAACTAACCGCTGTTAACAACTCTTTAGCCAATATTTCCTTAATGAATCTGTGACTCCTCTGGTTTAATATGTGCAATGATTTCACTGATCCAAAATGGAACAACGTGTGCTTGTAGAAAATAGATATATTTTTTAGAGATTAGAATGAATTTTAGCTTTATGATCATCCATTTCACATCCTTTCAGAGGCACATGTATTTGAAAAATACAAATCTGGAGTTGAAAAAAAAAACCAAGCTAGTAATTAAAGTTCATTTCGTGGTCAAAGTACATCTTAGTGATAATGTCATGTGTGAATAACAGCCTGTTTAATTGTTAATTATTGTGAATTATTTTAAGGTTAATGCAGTTGAATAGAGACCAAGACCCTGAATTGGTATTCAACTCTCTCTGTCTCTCACTCTCTCTGTCTCTCTCTGTCTCTCTCTCTCTCTCTCTCTCTCTCTCTCTCTCTCTCTTTCTCTCTCTCTCTCTCTCTCTCTCATTGCATTTCCACAGGCTGTCCTTGACAAAACCAGACACTTGCCTGAGCAAATGTGACATGCCTAGCTTCACACACTAACCTTGGAAAGACAACTGGTCCCTGTAACTTGGGATTATCATAACTTTTCAGTAATTGTCTGCACGGTCCTGTGCAGAATCCCAGGGGTTTGTTTGTGTCTTACAGGGTGGCACAAAGGGGGTCAGGATATGAAGATCTTCTAGCAAGTAAAAATGGCACAATTCCAAAGGGCATCAGCACATGTCAAAATGACAAATGTCACATGTTGAATAAGGGAGTAACCCTGGTGGGCTAACAACTCTTGCACACACACTTACACACACACAACTTTCAGTCTTAAAGGGCATGACATGTCTAACAGAGGAGAAATAGGGCGAAAAATGTGTTGTACTTTGAAAGGAATGCTACTTACACCATCTAATAACACGTCATGCCTTGTATTTCTGTTAAAAGAATTCAACTTTCATATTAAAAATCAGATCGTATAATATTGTGGTACTTTGAAATCCCCTACCATTTAAAAAGTTTAGGGTCAGTAAGACTTTAACAAAAAAGGGATACTTTTATTTTGAACTTTCATCAAAGAATTCTGAAAAAAACATCCTGGTTTCCATAAAATGTCAAGCAGCACAACTGCTTTCAATACTGATGATAATAAGAAATGTTTCTTGTATTGTGTATTATACTGTATTATATTATACAGTGTATTATAATCAGTATATTAGAATGATTTCTGAAGGATTTCTGAGTGGAGTAATGGCTGCTAAAAATTCAGCTTTGTCATCACAGGAATAAATTACATCTTATAATATATTAAAATATTATAAAATTGCTAAAATATTTCACAACTTTCTAACTTTTGTTTTGAACATTAGTGTCCTTCAAAAAAATACTATAGTCCTGCCATGGAAGCATGTCTACAAAGCATGGTAATAATAATTTCAATTTTTTTACTTTCATTAATTGCAAGGGCTAGGGTTAGGGTTAGGGTAACGTTAGGGTAAGGGTTGAATTTTTGAATGATATCTATAGGACACATTTGTAGATATGTGTTGATGTGTGAACTACTTTTAGTGATATTTTTCTTCTCAGCATCAAATGACTGATGATGCCACAGCATAAAAAAAGAACAAAACACCAGGTCTGCTCTGCATATTCCTGTCTTCACCCTGAACTCGTTTAAAAAGACTTTACAGCTATGTGCTAACGACTATTAACGCAGTAACATTTGCTTGTCTGGTAGTAAATGGATCATTACTAATGTGCTACTTATTAGCTCACCCCAAAAATAGTGCAGCGCTCACTCAGAGCGTATAATTATGGCGCAGCAGTGATATAGGATAGATTGATATTTGTGGAGGCAGCTCATGTTTAGCCTTCTGACAGAGCACCCATCTGCTAAACCTAAATTAATGTGGCCTCAAAGTGCTAGTGTAATTCTTATTATTTTAAAAACTTGCAAAAACAGATTTGTGTATGCTTTTTCTTCCTGCTTTTGACATTTTATGAAGGCTGTAACTTCTAGTTTTATTTCATTAGAAACATGCCATTTTTATTTCTTTTACAGTGTACAGTATAAAGTCTATGCACTTCTGATAAGGGCTGTGTTTTCTTTGTCAGTTTCAACTGATAGAGATGTTGACATTTTAACATTTTAAATGCAAGTCTCACATGAAATCTGGACCCACTCTTCAGAACTGACCCTGAATCTAAAGGAAACGCCACTTTTAAAATATAATGCATCAATGGAAAGGCATTCAGAGTTTCAAAAGCATCTGCAGAGGAATTAAAATCACATTCCATGGTGCAGTGCTGAAATGGACAACACGACCCCTCACATGTATTCATTCACTGTATTCAAGAAAGCCAAAAATTGTCTCTGAGAAAACCCAGCTATTACCTCAGTTTGCGTGAATGTGCGCAGGTGTATGTGGGTGTGTGATTGTTCACTGAGGGGTGAATGGTTATCTGTATGTATCATATTATGTTTGAAATGCCAATAAGCCCTTATGTAAATGAGAATATAATGAGTGACCTAGTTTGATTTGTGTTCATACATGTTATTGAATTAAACTAGTTAGTCTCAGGTATTGATGATGCTTCCTGCATGAGAGATCTTCTCATCTCCTGCTATTGATCAATGTGATCATGCATTTTTAACAGTCTCCTATTGATTTGTGGAAATGGGCACAGCACACCTGTTTAATCTTCAAACGAGTTCAGGCTCGTATTATTAATCTGACAGTACAGAGCATATACCCATCATAAAAAGTCATTAGAATGGATGTGTAATATGGCATTTTATTTTAAGACAATTTCAAAAATAATAATTATATTTTGTGGTAAGGTTTTATGTATTAATGGATGTTCTTTATTTTTTATATATATATATATATATATATATATATATATATATATTTATATTTTACACTTCCTGATAATAACAGTAAAGTCAAAAATGTATGAAATAACAGAAACTGAGGTTTCAATTTGTAGTGACCAAAACTGAAACAAAATTAATTGATATTAAAATAAAGATTTAATATTTTATATAATACTTAATAGTCGCTATTCTTTGTCCAAAAGGGGTGCTTTCCTTCCTTTCCAGTCCACAAAAGAAAATAAATTAATAAAAATGAATTTTTTCAACTAAAATAGCAGTAAAAATGCTGGTTTGTAAATAAAAAAAATATTGTAGTTAAGACAAAATATATATTTTTTTCCTGTAGTTTATTTTCAAGTGGTCTAAAAGACATGCATTGAACAGTGACTCACATAAAATAAGATTGTAATGTCTCTGTGCTGGGGCTCTTTCCTGGAATATGTTTACTATGGTTTAATATATCCTTATCATGCAACACAGACCTATCTGCTTTCATAGACAAGAAACCAAACAGACTGTCCTTCTCTATATGGTTACTTAGTGGTGAGTGCTTCCTCCATTTGGTTGGGAAACAGTCCTTGGCCATTCAATTATCGACAAATATCCTGAAATGGATGGTGGAATTGACTTCTTAAAAAAGCAATTGATTTTTTTGCACCACTGCTAGACACCCCGAATTGAAAAACTTTAGGATGGATTGCTTGACCCAAATAAAACATAGTATACTATATCAAACCTGCCTAAACGGACCAGATGTTGTCTAGAGACAGAAATTCTCTAGTGCTTGTACATGCTTTATTTCATATAAAATTTAGCCATCTAGTCATATACTAGTCTGATACATACCAAAATATATATTATACAGTAAATGTAATCGGTGATAACTTTTGCTGATGTATACTAATGTGTTTAGGTTGAGTCTCTTTTTTAATGCAGTAACATTTAATTCTTTTTGTATGTGAGAGGTGTTTATTCCACATTACAGTGAGTGAAGTTTGCAGTATTTACTGCTATGTGTAAAAGAGCATATCTAAGTGTGCATCTTTAATTGCTTGGCTGCGGTGTTGTAAAAACTCCTATTCAAATGAGAAGATAAGTGTACGTGACTGAGAGCTGGAGGTCACTTAACTGAGCAGGCTCAGGGGAGATCGGATGGAGCTCGGTCTTTATGAGGCTGGCCAAGGTGATAAACAGGCCATGATATGAAGGGGGAGGGTGCTTTGATAAACTGGACCATTCGTGTTATTGCACTGCTTGCAGAGCCCAGCCAAGGGCTTTGACATGAAAACGGCCATCAGTCTCACTCCATCTCTCCATCCAATCGATATTCACCTTCATGAGGATTTATGACCGTGGTTGTGGCTTACTATAATAACAGTCAAACATGAAGACACACCAAGCTGCCTCTGCCAGTATGTTGTGTTGTGGTTTTGTTATTGACAAGCAAAATGTCCAAGAATAAAGATACTATAGCTGACCTCATCTAGGATTACTTCATTTAAGGTAAACACAGTGTCCTGTTTCTGCGCCAATTATTTATGAAATAATTATTATTATTTATACACTTATTAATAATAAATGATATTGTGTATCTACACTGTAAATCCCACTTAGTTAACTCATTTAAATTAAGGAAACGAATTGCCTTGATTCATTCAAGTTTAGTGAGTTCACTAAACATAATATTTCCAAAATTACCTTTTGAACTCTACTCAATTATTTTATGCTATTGAAACTTACTGTAGGTGTAGTGATTAAAATGACTAACATTAATAACATTGACTATTATTTTATTATAAAACTATAATTATTTTATACATTGATTTAACTACTAGCTAGCAGGCACACAGTGCTAATGCAACAAGACTAGTGCTGCATCAATAAGTGCCAATGCTACTTACAAAGTAGTAGTTCATCTTGTCATGGCCCATCCTCGACCTACTCTACAGCACAATGGTAACCCTCAAAATCTCAAACATAACAGAAATCCTTTTAAATCCCAACACCAAGAGATCTCTGCTTATATTAATCTTTTGGGGGAAAAATGCATAAAATAGCATTTAATTTTAAGTTTTACTCTCCTTACAGAATCTGAAGCAAAGCATGCTGGAAACTAGAAATCTGCTGTAACTCATTCAGCTTGAGTTAAAATAATCATTACTGAGTTCATATTACTTTTTTTCTATTAAGTGCAATGAACTTTCAGTGACATTTGAATAGAATGAACTCCCTTAACATGACTGTTTCGATAAAAAATGAATCAGTATTTAAATGAATTTGTTGAGCAAAATGATTAAGTATTTTATTCATAAAGACAGTTTTGAGTATTATTTTTTAATGTATTTGAATCAGTGTTTTTAAACAAATCTGTTGAGTGAACGATAAAATTACTTGCCAATTTCCTGTTTTTTTTTTTTTTTTTTTTTTGTTGATGTGTTTTTTTTTTGTTGTTTTTTGTTTTTTCGGGGGTTTTGGAGAAAAAAAAATACATTTAAATTAAATTAGTTAATTTAGTAATTTAATCACATGTGGCACTTTCTACTGCATAACAACTAATACACAGACTCAAAGTCTGCCATTATTATTCAGTACAGCTGTTGAATAATGTAGTTTCTCATTATCTCACTGAACTTACCTTATTCACTATAAGGAATAGTTCACCCATAATTGAGTTCAAGATGAAGATAACATTTTCAAACCTGAATAATGCATACTGAATTACACTTACAATATTTGAGAGCAACAACTTACTAAAATATTATTATATATTTATATATATATATATATATATATATATATATATATATATATATATATATATATATATATATATATATATATATATATATATATATATATAAATTATTTTAGGAGATTTACATGTATGTTTACTAAAAAAATCTGAAAATTATTCATAGATGTCAGGCACAAATGTGGGGTGAGTGACAGAATTAATTTTTTGGGTGAAACATTCCTTTAAAATCCTGACAGTAATCCAGCAAACCTTTTAAATAATGTACCAATCAACCCTCAATTTGAAAACCTGAGGTTATATTACATTTTTACAAAGAAGTAAAAAGGCATGGATCATGCAGATATCACCTCCACAGTGTGATATCTTCCACTAAGTGTGCTCAATAGTGCTTGATTCCTGTGCTCTAACTAACTGAAATGATAGTTCTAAGCTGCTTGAAACAAAAGAGTAAAATGTGAATACATTTATAAGGTATATTAATTTAAAAGGGGATGCTTGCGTGCCAGTGGATAAATTGTGAATGTCTTTAATCTTACCATAAAACATTTTGTCAGGTAACCTAAAAACGTCCTTCATGTGGGAACATCTAATTAAAGTGGTTTTATTCCTACTAAAAAAAAGTAATTTAATATGACTGAAACAACCTGGCAACAATAGGTTACAGCAATATCGGATGAGGTAGAAAAAGTTTCCTTAAATAACAGCATCATATTTTCAGTGAGTAAAAGAAAGGAAAGCGACGTTGTCAAACCAGTAATTATTTCTCACTGCTACCCAAAAAAATTGTTCTCTTTTTGAGGATAAACAAAACCACAAGCGCGGGGAGCTCACACTGAGTGCAGGGATGAATCAAGTCGAGTCAAGAGTTTCAAACTAGGTCAGAGAGCACACAAGGATTAAGCAAAACTAGAAGAAAGAACAGAAGCAGGAACTGTGGGACCTGGATGAAAGTCCACGTGCCAATCCTGGTCAGGCAGTGTGAATGCTCCTTTATGCACAGAAGCCAAAATAACCACTTTACATCATTTCCACCTTGGCACAAGCTTGTCTCATACTCCAGGCATGCACCAGTGTTTTCCCTGAGAGACGGTGACCTTGCCAACACATGTCGAATAGGAGCTCTTGTCCTTTGGCAAATCCCTGTTTCCATTTCCCCAGAAACACACACTACGCTGCGGGGAAGACACAGCGTCGTCTCCCTGCAGTGCTCTGATTGGACAACCCGAGGCCACCACCTGCCTCAGACTACTGATAGAAACTCTGCCCGGTAAGCATGTTTCTAGTGTGTACACTACATATATAAAGCACCATAAATCAGTGCTCAATTATTCAGACGTTCTATTAAATGTGAAGGCATCAACGCTGTATCTGCTCTTTATAAAATGAAAACTAATACCGACTCTATCTGGAACATCGTCCTAGAGAAAACAAAATCGAATAAATAAATAATCAAAATAAATAAGCATAAATTGAGAGGGAGAGAGAGAGAGAGAGAAAACGTACAATGATAGAACAAAGAGATGTTTGTGACTGCCAGGAGAATTTCAGTAGCATATGCAAATTCATAAGAAGCTGCATATGAAAAGTAATCATTAATAATGACCGGGATGAACAGTTGAGAGGTACTAACGGCAAGTGACAAGTGAAGTTGAGGAGATAAGCACTCCCAGCGTCTGAATTCTTTATCATATTTTGGAAAAGGCTTGTTTTGAGTTTTGGATTTTCAAAAGCACAGCCTGGCACTGAGCAAAAACTCCGTTCAGCAACTTCTGTACTCTCTATTTTTGGATCTGACTTCAAGACTTCAAAGATTATCTTTAAATGAGGACAAAACTCAATCTTATCTTATTTTGAGCCAGATGCTTCACGAAATGCAATTTGGGCTTGTTAAATCAAACGTTTATCATATTAAAACATACGAAAACTTTGCACATAACAGTTAAAGCACATCACAACAGGAAGGATTTTTTTTTTCTACTTGCCAATAAAGTTGAGACAGAGCTAAGATTCCCCGCTCTCTCAAAAATAAATAAAACAAGTCATTTTTTAGGTAAGATTTGGTGGTAATTAAAATGTATAATCATTTATTTGCATTTATAATTTTATAATTCTAATCTTAAATGTATAATTGCTAATATGCTTAACATACGTGTTAAGATATTTGTTAAACACTTTCCAAACACATAAATATTTGTTTTATTATAAATATTATTAATATAGAAAAAGTATGATTAATTATAACAAGATAATCCAACACTTCAAAAATTATGATGCCATAGCATTACTTGGTTTGCTATTTTCCTTAACGATGACACCAAGACTATCACAAATATTTTTTTTTCCATTTCAGCAAAGCTTCATTTATGTCAGCCAGCTAGATATTATTTGAAAAGTTTAAAAAGTTGACAAGCAAGAATCGCAGAGTAAATCAAATGCTTCAGTTTGTAACGGTCTATCCAGCTTATTAAAGAGGTCTCTGTAAGGTTGAGTCCCCTGACGACTCTGGCCATTTCTTCAGTGTGTACAATCCAAAAATATACAATGCAGATTGTGAGTGTAGTAAGAAAACATATGCCAAGAAAATGAAAATACGGATTTGACACATGACACCCACGCAGTTGTTTATGACTTCATCATTGTTCAGTACAGAAACAACTCAACATTCATATCAGAGAAGCTCTGAATCTCCACTTCATCGGCTGTGTCTCAAAGCCGTACACCATCCGAGCCTTTGCGTTGCATGGCAACCTGCTCAGAACTGATGTAGTGATATATGGCCAGAGTTAAATAAAAGAAAGAGAGAGACTCAGCGAAAGGGAAAGATAAGGGCACAGGAAAACATGGACTCATCGAATAAATGGAAAAATGGAAAAGTGAAAAAAAGTTTCCATATGTTGATGTAACCAAAAGATTGATGTCTTTTTTACCTGTAATATTTTGACAGGAAGCTTGATTTATTTATTTCTGATTTAGATTTTTTTCTGTCTTTGTTTTTGTTTTCCAAGGCCAACAGCAGCTACAGTACAGTACAGTATATGTGCAATTCAATAAAAGACATCATCTTTTTTACTAACTTCAAAGCCTTTCTTTTTTTTCTTTGTTAAGACAAAGAAGATACTTAAGACAAGCCTGCTATTAGGAAGGTTCATTTAGTTATATTTTTCTTAAATACGTAACAAGAAGGGACAGAATACTGAATGTGCAACAGCTTAAGACTGGAGGTGAGGACATATCGATTTGTACTTATGGCAGGACATCTTTAAAGACCTTGAATGCACAGATCAGCACAGGATGGTATTTTATGTCGAATGGTAGAGTGATTCATTTAAACACACCTTTGCAACGAGGAGGCAGAGAGCACATGTCGATAAATACTCTCAAAGCTGGTGTAAAACCAAGGGTAAATTTGATTTGCCGTTTATGACCGGCATTAACCCAGTGCTCTGTAAATAAACTTTACGGCACAATTGGTTTTAATACTCCAGCTGTGCTTCTGAAAAATAGACCACAACCATCAAAAAGTGAGGGAAAAGAGGCCTTTTAGCTTAGTTTGACTTTCGAGACAAGCCAATGACATTTTCTGTCTAATGTGATTACAGTTGAACGGCAACTCTACAAGCCAAAAGTGCAGCTCCTAAATGTGATTCATTAGTGATGCATTCATCTATAAAGTGTGGTTCTAGCACATACTGTTCAAGAGTTTAGTTCATTTTTTTTATTTTTTTTTCATTTATTTGTTTGAGAGTAAGACATCACAGTCTCTCATTCTCACAATTTTTCAAAAAACTACAAAAAAGAAAAATTAAAGAAAAAGAAAAAAAAAACATACTGACCTCAAAATTGTATGTATATATTTTTCAAAGGTTTGTATGGACACTGAATCAAACAACAATAATGCTTTGACAGTATCTAAAATGTAAGAATTTTGTGTACATACAACTTTAGAGACATACAAATGTCTACAAATCCTGTTAGATTAATTGAATAGGATATTAAATGAAAGGGTTTATTGTATTTAAATCAATGACACTATATATATATATATATATATATATATATATATATATATATAACAGTTATCTAATTTTCATTCCTTTCTCTGAGATTTTTGGTAGCAAATAAAGACTCTATAAAACAGTAAAATATATTTATAAATTGTAATATAGATTATATATATGTACTGTACATATATATAATAACAATAACAAAATAACAAATTGCTAAGTATTTTTACGTTTCTAAAGCTGTACATATGTAAATATGTGTAAAAATGTCCATGTTGTACATTTCAGTTTATAAATCCACATTTTTTCCCCCACTTTTTGTAAAATACCAGCGGATAATGAGATCAGGCTGGTTTTTGGCACTCACAATGTGCTTTCTTTCTTTCTCTCTTCTGATGTAGAGACATGCTGATGAAATTGCCAATAAGCAGCCAGAAAGATGCACAATCTGATCTTGAAATAAAATTACGAGGTAGCAGACTAAAAGATAAGATGTGAGATAATCAAGGACTTGGGTTTTTCACAGAAATGAGAAGCAGATGATGGAGGTAAAAAGTAATCCAATTAAGAATCTCCCGAGAGGGAGGTCAGCACAGGATTTTATCAGGGTTCAGAATAGGTCATTAAGCATTTATAACATTTCGGAAATGCAATTAGATGACTACGAGGGATGTTTCTTTTGGTTATTATCCTGTATCTTTCAACAGAATGACATGAGAAGCCCTTCAGTCTATGTGGCGAGGTGTTCTGATGTTCTCAAGCTGCTGGGGTAGAAAGACACCCATGCACAGCACGCTGCAGAGCCCAGTGATATGCAGTCTGGAGATTAGCAGCCCAGGGGTCACACTGATCTCCAGCAGCATGAGGAAAGGAACTGCTGTTACAGAGTTTCTGTACAGGTTTGATTGAATATACTGCTAACCTGCTAATCTCTGACAGACACATGGACAACCTTTCTTCCTCAACATTTCTTCCTGAAGGATTTTATTGTTTTCATTCCTAAGAGGAAAAAACGGAGAAGCACACATACTTCAGAATATCTTCTTTTGTGTCCAGCAGAAACATACAGCTACACTTTATATATATATATATATATATATATATATATATATATATATATATATATATATATATATATATATATATATATATATATATATGCATATATTTAAAAATACACATAGGAAAAAAATTATAATAATAATTTGCTAAAATACATTTATGTAAATATATTTTCTACCAATATATTATTTTATATAAACATACATTTTAAATAAATAGATTTTATTTTATAGAAATGTATATTTTTATATACATTTATAAATATATTTTTAAAGCATTTTAAAATATATATTTGAATCCTCTATATGTTTTAGTCCAGGGAACTGCATTTTCTTGCCCCACAAATACATTTATTATTTTGGTTTATGAAGGATGAAACTAAATGTATCTCCTATTTCAAAATGATATTTCATTGAGCTTCCCAGTTTGCAACATACATTATATATTTCAAATGTATTTTGGCAACAAGAAATACATTCTTTTTGTCCATATGGGGATAAAATAAACTCATAGAGGCTAAGAACAACTAAAGTGGGGGAGTAAATGACGACAGAATTTTCTCTTTTGGGTTAGCTATGCCTTTAACTAATGATTTGAAACAAACATTTTGAAGTACTTGACAGATTTCAACTTAGATAAATGTCTTAGATAAATGTCTTTTTCTTTTTCTTTTTTTTTTTATACGAATGGCTGACTCAAACTCAAGCAAACTGTAATCCATTAAAGAACAGATATATTACACGACAAGGCCACCAGCATGAAAATGGCATGGCATAAATCCAAAACAGCACACTGGCACTCTACACTTCCTCTCAGCCGAGGTATGCTAATTGCCTTCTAAACAAGCGTTGTAGCATTGTTTCGAGTGCTAGGTGAAGGATTTGCCTCTGAAAAAAATCTTTAATGTTCACTCTTCATCTGTCAAACCTATAAAAAGAGCAGGCCTGCCAGGCCCATTTACTGCTGCCAAAAATGATGCCTTGTCTCTGGCGTTTGGCATATTGCACCTGACAGGACCCAGGGCAAAGACCGAGAGCCAATTTCGGCTTCTTGGCAGGGCTGCAGCAAGAGTTCAATGTGGCCTTGCTGAAAGGTGAAAGACTGTAATAAAGAAGATGTGAGGTTTTAATATTAATGTTAGCAAGGGTGAAAATGGAGACGTAGGATCAGGTATGAACGATTGAGAGGGCACTCAGAGAGGCTATGAAACGAGATGGCGGCGAGGCCTAGAGATTGGAGAACTGTTCGCCTGCTGGGTCGTGCGGCTCTGAGTGTGAGCTGAGTGCTGAGGTCTTATTGACTGATTGAAGATTGTACAAAAATACACACATACTTCAATAATCTAATATGCTATAAATAAAAATAAAAAAATGTGTCTGAAATAGAAATGTGGTAAATTTGACATTAGTAGTTTTAGACATAGTTTAGACCATTATGTAAGGCTGTTAAAATGTATTATAATAATGTTCTGGGTTCAGTACAAGTTTAGCAACTAGAGTATTTTGTGGCAAAATGTTGACTACAAAAAAAAGAGCTTAATAGAGGCACTTACAATGGAAGTGAATGCAGAAACGTAAAACTTATATTTTTTTATAAAAGCAGTGTTAAAAATGATGTACTATCTGAGCTTTAAAGCTTTTAAATAATTTTTAGAAAAGTATTCATTTTATTCTTATTATGTATTTGCATTACTTGTGTGTTAATTGAGCTGTAAAGCTTTTAAATGATTTTACAGGAGTTTTACTTGTGTGTTATTACTTGTGAAATATTTGTATTGTGTATTACTTTCAGTAAAGCTTGTAAATCAAGTTTTACGTGTGTGTTATTACTTGTGTATTACTTGAGTATTATTTGAGCTTTAAAGCTTTGAAATGTAAATTTTAATCAGTGATTTTACAGTTAGTTTATGAAGTCGGTTATCTTGATGATAACGTTGTAAAACTGAAAATAAGTTAGCTCTCACATACCCCTTGTGGTAATACTTTAGAAGCAGTATTTTAATAAACAGCATACCACAAGTGTTCTCGATGGACCTTAACTTGAACTGAACCTGAACTATTTCTTTAACAAAACGATCAGATATGAATGTACGCTACCATCGCATAACCACTGAACGCTGTGCACTGCAGCACTGGAGTGATTCCGAGACGCTCTCTGATGCCTGCAATGCCCTTACGTTCAGAGTCTGAAGAAATCTTCCCCTATTGATTTCTTCTTTCTGCCTTCCTTTGACACAGGCAGACCTCCTGAGGGGAGTTTCCTCATGCCCAGGTGCCCCCCGTAGCTTTCTCAGGTCATGAATCATTCAAGGCATCATCTGCTGAATAGAGACCCAAGGCAACTGCAGCGCAAACATAGCACACGGGTTCGGAAGTGGGGTTGGCTCTGCTTTTAGGCACACAGAATAAATGTCTTAGAGGATATGTATGGTACAAATGCTTAAAAAAGACATGGCGTATCAGACTTCTGATCTTACACCCGAAACGTCTTTTAAAGGGAATATCTTTATAACTCCTGTCAAAAAAGGGATTTACACAAACCAAAAATGCTTTCAGTAAAACTGAATTCCTTCAAAGAGAACCCTGCAGGACGAGAAAAAAAAAAACATTCACACTAGGGCTGCACAATTTCTAATCGCGATTACAATTATAATAATACAATTATAATAACAATACACTATAATATACATTCATATTTTTGTCATAATCGGGTAGGCCTAATTCACACAAACAATCTAGCCTCAAATAACCTATTGTGGTTTCTCTTGGCTGGTCTCTCAACCTGGCCAAGGTTGTGTTAAACTGGTCTAAAGATGGCCAAGCTGGTTTAGCCTGCTGGTCTCCAGATGACATTTTTAATATATTAATATACTCAAAAACCTCCCACACTGGAGATATACGCAAATATCATATGAAATCATTATTACTGGTACTATATTATAGCAATAAAACACATTTATATATAGCTAGAAAAATGACATTATATAGCTGAGATATTTTTATTTCAAAGCACTGAAATTCATGAATAGAAAAAAAAAATAATTCTGCACTAAAACACTGAAACTATTAATATGACCTTTATATATATTTTATATATACACCCTACCATTCTTTTTAAGTTTCTTTCTTTTTTCCGGCAAGGATGAATTCAACTGACAGAACTGACAGTAACCACTTCTACATAAAAAAACAAAAACCTAATCTTTTTAAACTGATATGAAGAAGAAGAAAAAAACATGGATAATAAAAAGAAAGGTTTCTTGAGCACCAAATCAGAATATTAGGTTGATTTCTTAAAGATTGTGTGACACTGAAGACTAAAGTAATGGCAGCTTTGTCATCACAGTAACAAATTAAATTTTATAAGCTATTATAACAGATAACATTCATTTTAAATGTTTAACTGATCTGTTTTTTTTTTTGTTTTTTTTTTTTTATTAATGTAGCCTGGGAGTGCATGGAAATGATAGGATGGCCAGTAATTACAACTGATGATCAAACAATTGCACTTAAGTTCAAATTTTAGAAATGTTATTAGTACTATTAAAAAAGTTAACAAAAGCCAACAAAGCCCATGAAACGGTCAGGCATTTGCCCAAAAGACAGATCTATAATTATGACAATGATTACATGACGGTAATAAAACACACATATTTATGTTGCAGGTGTTCCCTTATGTTAAGACAGACTGATTCAGAAGGCCCTTATGGGGCCATTTCAGCCATTATGACTTGCCCTTTTAAAAGGGAGCAGCAGAAAATGCATGTGACACTTGGGCATTGCATAAGCAATCAAAAAAGAAAAAGCCAAAAATACCACACTCCAAGATGTCACTGCCCAGACTAGGCCTGTTGGAAATAAGCTCAACACCGTTGGCAGACTTAAAAAAGATGCTCGCCCACACGCACACACACACACACACACACACACACACAAACACACAGACTGCAGCAGCTCTGTGCATATGCAGGAATCCCCTCTCTGCCTCTCTTAGAGCTTGATGTAAATGGGCCTCTGGTGCGTTGATAATAATTAATGATAATAAGAGGAATGATGGATGACGTTGTTACTGCGCTAGCAGACACAGCAGAAAAGTTTTCTGCTTTTTTTTTCCTCCCTGTGACTTGTTCCTCTCCTCTCGGCATCCAAACTATCCGTCCGCAATTTTATCTGTCAGGCCTCAGTTGCGCAAACAGGCTCCTCAGCACACCAGCCGCTCTGGATGGCCACAGGCAAAGCAGCTGTCAGCCTCACTCTCTCGCTTTCGTCTCTCTCCATTTCTCTCTCCTGTCCTTGTCACCTTCTCAGCATTCATATTTACGCTCCCTCTTGCTTCCTCTTTCACTGTTTCAGAGTAAATATACAGTATGGCTCATAGACATCCTAATGAAAAATGTGACAGGAACTGGTTTTAACATAGGCTCATTGGAAACACATGCCACTTCCGACATTTTCGCAAAAACGAATGCATAGAAATTAATTGCAGTTTCATTGCAACTTATTCCTTTCAACACTAATTATGATTACAAGAGCAAATTATTGATTAATTAACACATCTTTTTATGTCCTTCCTAGCAAAATACAATATTTTGACCCCACATAACACTGACATTCACATTTTGGCATTCGCATTGTTGTAGCCAGCTCAATTTAACAAATTTTGGCATTTAGTAAACTTGCTCAGTAGCTCATCCGGTATAGCATTTCCCTTGTGATTGCCTTGCGAGTCTTGTGAAACATGAGTTACAATAAAAGACAGCAAAGACTTGTAGAGGAAATCTAAATGGCATAAATACTTCAGCAGTTTTAACTCATGTTTGCCTTTGTTTACACTATCAGTTAGGTTTAGGATATAGAGTTTATATCATTTTCAAATGCAAAAGTCTCAATTCAAAAGATTCAATGCAATAAAGCATTGCCAGAATCACATTCATCTGTTTCGAAGCCATTCACAAGACATTTCACTTTAAAAGTGACACATAATGTGCATCAAAGTTTGGATGGTGAGATGAGTGGAATTTCTGCATTTTTTCAGAAATGTCTCCACAGACATGTTTTGCAAATGAGCTTGGGTTGCCTGGTTCATATTCCTACTTCATTAAAGGATTAATTGACCCCAAAATTAAATATATTTACTTACTCGTGTTGTTCAAGCCTGCATGACTTTCCTTCTCAAGTGGAAAACAAAAGCAGTCATGTTAAAGAATGTTTTTGTCACATACAATAGGTCAATGTTTCAAAATGTCTTCTTAAAGGAGAAAGTGAGTCACACAGGTTTGGAAAGACATGAGGGTTGGTAAATGATGACTTTTTCTGGTGGGTAAACTATCACTTTAATAATCACACAAACTCCGTCATGTCCTTCTCTCTTATGCAGAACAAAAGCAGGTGTTTATTCCCCACCAAGAGTAGCACAAGTTCCCAGAGGAAACTTTCGTTTGGCTGGTGCTGGATTACATTTGGATACATGCTCCTAATGGCCCTGATCTCTCCTAATTCCCATCAATCCTTCTCATCTGAAACACAAAGAACTGAAAGAGAAATGAAAAAATCCAGCTTATGCGAATTGGAAATTCGGTATGCGCTGATTTTTCTGTACAACAGAAAGGCGAAGCAGCTCGTTAACGATTTTCAATGTTTTTGTTTTCTCTCTAAGCCGCTGAACTCAACACATTCTGTAATCAAGAACAGCCTTTCGAAATCGAAAAGAGAAGTTCCCTCTTCAGACGGTTCCGCTAATTAATGTTTGCTTGAGGATGAGAGAAATGTGTCGCGGTAACCTTTCACAGCAAGCCGCGTGAATTGGAGGATATAGTGTCATGGGGTGTGAGAGTGTGATTGTAAAAAAGAAGGCAGAAGAGATCCTGATGAGGGATAGAGAGCTATTTCCCCCTGGTAGCAGTTGGTGACTCAGTAAGGGAACGGATGTGCTGAGCCGAGTGCAATTAGCAAAGTGCCCCTAATGCCAAAATCACACAGAGACGAGCAGAGGATGACAGACCAGCCCTCTGGAGTAGAACACAAGCCTCGGTGTGGTGTACATCGCACCGTATGTCTCCTCATTCCAACAACAGAGAGGAGTATTGCTGGTTTAAATTGACTAAAGCTGCTGGATCAGAAGGTGGCACTCAAAACAAATGCAATCTGATAAGGCCATCCTCCTCTCTACTCAATGTGTTTTATGTTGGTGTTATGCTCAAAAGCATTAAGAATCACTTCAGCTGTCACTTGCACAAGTGCAGTCAGTGTCAGTTAATGGATAGCTTTATAATATATTTAGTTTTCGACTGTTTTTTGTGATCCTTAAAGTGAATCATGGCAAAGATAGTATGGCAGTAATAAATGACAAACAGGGCATCTGATGCAAATATAATAAAGTCCAAGTCATAAAACTGTCATCTTCACCAATAGGCTAAATCTGAGAACATCTTTGGCTTCATCAATTACTTGCTGCATTTCCTCAGTCATACCATGGAGTGTTTTTATCCTCTCTCTGAATATATATGTGTGTGTGTGTGTGTGTGTGTGTCCACACACACAGGAAAGAAGAACTGTGTCTTGAATTATCCCATGATGATGATTCATTCATAATGACTCATCCTTGCTAAATAGTATTGGAAAAGATGAATTGGGGACCCTGGAGAATGTGTTGGTTTTAATTCCTGATTTTGTTCTGCACATTTTCAGCAAACAGCAGTCCACCGTGACTAAAAGGTTATGACAGCATTCTTACACATTTTCCATTTCAAAATGTACATGTTCAGATGTTGCCTGTAACCTTTCAGTAGATTTCCAGATCATATTTAACATAAATAGTTTATACAGCAGTATTTTCATCTTTATATTTGGTGTAAAGGACAGTCTCCTGTAAAATATTTGTATTTTCTCAGGGTTTTTTCATTGATTTTCTCAAAGTGACAACATACAGAGCCCCTGAAATGAAAATAAAATAAAATAAAAAGACTTCTGCATGAACACAAGAAATGTTTCTGTGCCCTCGAGAAACTACTCATATGCACATGGGAATGTTTTGCATGCTTACGCATTACAGTTTCTAGTTTTATATAACATATTTCCTTTGTGCATCACTGCCATCTTACTATGAATAAAACGAGAGCATGGATGCACATTAATTAATTAAGATCTATTTGCTCAAAATGTGGCTTTCCTTATGTTAATACCTCTAATATCAAGAACTAATGTCCAATTTAACACATCCTCTGTGGGGAGTGGAGAAACCATGACATGAAATGAGATGATGGCATAACATGACTGTGTCCATTGTCCTATTTTCCAAGTTCAAGGGTCTATAAAAAAGACTGGTATTGTTAAAAAAAGTGTTCAAAACATGGCTTTCATTTAGGGCACTATGTCATATTCCAAGGCCTTAGGTCTCTTTAACACATACTCTGCGGCCAAGAAACCACAGTGCGAAGTGGGCTGATGGCTCAATACTGTAGGTGGCTCAGAGTGCATTGTCCTATATGCATGTATTCTATTTAATGTTTCTTTTTTATGCGCACATAAAAGTCTGTATATATTTTTTTCTTTTTGCAAAGGTCCTTGAGGCTATGTAATATGGTGCTAAGAATATCATTAGAAGAAAACCAAAATGTTCAAAACATGCATTTTCATAATTAAAAAGTTCACATTGGATTCATTCAGACATGTTTGACAATCACTACAGAAACAATAAACAGCTGCCAGGAAAACACACTTTTAGCATGATACATTTATTTTCATTGAATTCTTCATTTTCCATTATAAAAATTAAATAAGGGCAAAAGTCAAAATAAGAAATGCAAATATTTTTTCATGCTCTGCTTTCTTTTTTCCTAACCACATAGGAACCATGATATGAGCAAAAATAATAATCTACATTATGACATGTAAATACAGTAACTTTTCTTCCGTTTTTGAATATTATATGCGACAAATAGCATTATAGTAAATACATATAAATATATATATATATATATATATATATATATATATATATATATATATATATATATATATATATATATATATATATATATATATATATATATAGTACAGACCTTTTATAAAAGTTTGGACACACCTTCTCATTCAAAGAGTTTTCTTTATTTTCATGACTGAAAATAGTAGAGTCACACTGATATATATATATATATATATATATATATATATATATATATATTAATTAATTCAACATTATCAGGTCAAAGGCAATGTGCAAATACATAGGAAACTAAATCTAAAATTAACAGGTCTAATATAGTATCTTTAGTTTAAAAAATATATATTACATTGGATACACCAGCGCAGTTGATTTTAAGTGTCAGATCAGGTAGAAATGGCCCTTATCCCTTTAACAAGCCTCTCAACCAGTGGTGCACATTTTGAGTCCTGTTGTACTGAACTTAACCTGATTAAATCATCTCTACCATCTTTATGCTGTTAAGCACACAACATATTAGTTATCACTGCATTTTTCAAGAATATATACATTTCAAGATGGTTTTAAGCACTCACACTCACAGTTTCACTCACAGTGAAACACAAAATGTGTGACCATTTTCATACATCTTTCTTAGGAAATTCTATTTGTATGCAACATCATTTCAAAGACCTTGTTTTGTTTTTTGTCTAGCTGTGCCAATTAACAACTGCACATTGTGCTCTTACATTCAAGATTACTGCTGTTCTTCTAGCTATTTCTCTGGCAAATCAAGAAGAATTTTATATTAAGAATCCATTACATAAAAGGCAACACACCTAAGGACATCATTCTCAATAAAGGGAGAAGCCACAAGGTTGCCCCAATCATAAGATCTTGAGGAACATGGAGAGAAGCTAGAAGCCTTCCATGTGTAAAAATCTCAAGAGTTCATCCAGGGCTTCATATTTTATTTATAAACATTTTTTTTCCACATCTTCAACACTGACTGTAAAATTTTCCCACAATTTGGATGCACACTTAACTCAACCATCCGAAGAACTTTTTGACAGTGCTCAACAATTTAGACATCACAAAAGCAAACTTCCATTAGTTACCGGAGACTTTGAGATTAGCAGCCTGGTGCGGCGCATATTGAATTATGCGATGGCATCACATCAATCAGAGAGCAGTGACGCGCATTCATCGGACTGAGCAAAGTAATGAAGCCCTAAATCTCCTTGCGGGTTTGTTGTGGTGCCGTTCATCTTGCAGTGTTTTAATTGATTTCGGACTTGCTTGTGACTAAAGGTGATATATGCGTTACTGGATGGGGATGGATGATGAAACCAATGTATGCACTGTGTTATGCAGGACTGTAAAGCAAAGAAGTGGAGAATTTATGGAATATTGAGTGCTTAGAAGAAGCCCTATAATGTAAGGAATTATTATTATTAATTATTAATATTATTTCAAATTCATAAAAATGTTAGTAGTCACTGTCAATATACTATAAGGCCTTACACAAAAGAACTGAAGAGACATTTGTAATTTTGTATATCTGATACGTACAGTACAGTAAAGCCATTGGTTTACTCAAAAATTTCCTATGGGTTTTTAGAATACTAGTTCTGATTTAAATAAAATAACTCATAGCATATCTGTGGTTAACATCACTTAATCAGACATAAAATGACACAAAGTCATACACTTAATTCATTTTGAAAATGTATTTCTTTATTTTTCTTTCTTATCGACAGCTTTTTCATGGCAATATCAAAGTATTTTTAAACAAACAATAGACAAATAGGCTTCTTACAACATAGCAATGACAAAAAAACTGAAACAACAGAAAACTATTTTCACCTGCAGATGAACATCCTTCAATATTATTTGTTTAATTAACAACTTTTAGTTTTTTACACTATTTTAGCTCTCTCCAAATATGGTTAACCACAGACATTTGACTATATTTTACCCTTTTGTAAGTAGCTTTGGATAAAAGCATCTGCTAAATACCTAAATTTAAAACCCAGTAGGAAATTCCCAACCCAAATTAGCTGGTTTGGCCAACACACTGACATCACAACTAAGCTATTGGCTTCACAACAAGAATACATCTTAATTGGTGATTCAACATATAAACTAAAGTTGCTGGTTCAGATGAGCCAGTGCTGCCTCAACAGCGCTTGTCATCCTCGTGTTAAAGTGAGTTCGACTCAATAATAACACACCACCTACTTACACAGTAAATGTGAGTGTTAAGTAATGTACTACCACTTCCCTTCACGGGTCACATCTCAGCATAATGGGATCTCACAGGCATGCTTCGTTTTAACATAAAAGTCACTCTCATGCACAAAATACTACAACGGATTGTTACACACAAACACACATTGTCCATAGATAGATAGATAGATAGATAGATAGATAGATAGATAGATAGATAGATAGA
Organism: Carassius auratus; assembly: GCF_003368295.1. Lineage (NCBI taxonomy): Eukaryota > Metazoa > Chordata > Actinopteri > Cypriniformes > Cyprinidae > Carassius > Carassius auratus. Next base: position 10,940,833 of record NC_039272.1, on the reverse strand, counting down.
TAGATAGATAGATAGATAGATAGATAGATAGATAGATAGATAGATAGATTGATTGATAGATTGATAGATAGATTGATAGATATGTATTGACTGTAACAGCTAAAAAACGAAGGGACTGAGTATCAGATCAAACCCAGTCAAAATATTAAGAGTGTGTGAAAGCGACAGTCAGATTCCAGACTGAACAACAGAGACAGAGACAGAATCAGTAGGCTAGGAAACTCTTCTCTCACACACTGAGTCTCAGCCCAGCTCTTTGTCTACGTCTGTCACATTGAACTGTTTTCTTTGGTGTGCTCTGACTCGGTCTTCCATGAGACTGGACGGCTCATTGGTCTTGCTTCTTTGTGCTAACCTCAGACCATCACTCCGTTCCTGCCGCTTGTCAATAATGTGATCAATGCGAGCACGCATCCAAGTCCTGTGACTGGCGTATCTCCTTGCAACGCATGATTTGGTGCCCTGTTAATCAAGTCATGTTTATGAATTGCTCATGAATTATGATTCTTGTCTCCAGTAAGTAAAGAAGACAAATAATAAAAAGGTATTCACAGGAGGAAAACAAAAACATGTTCCACTATGTATGTGTGTGTGTGTGTGTGTGTGTGTGTGTTAGAAGGTTCATAACACGTTTTCGACCACCTTGCAATCGAAAAATAAGAAAATAAATAAACAATTCAGATAGAAATTACATGAATTGTAAGTTGATAAAAATATATAATAATATAATAATTATTATTATTTTAACCTTTTTTTTTTTTTCAAACAAACAACAGCACCTTGTAACTTTCCCAAAACGCACCAGCAAATATTCAATAATATAGCTACTATTTGGGTTTGTGTGCTGTTCTTAATCATACTATCATCTTCGTCTAACGGGATGGAGTAAAGAAAGATAGAGCACAAAAGAAACGAACACCACAGTGCCTGTTATTCCTAAGAACAGCAAGAGATGTGAAGTCAGTGTCGGAGCTCAAGTAGAGCTGACACTAAAGCAAGCACAGCATCCATCAGATACGCTTTCAGACACAGCAGCGCAGGTATTGTCTTGCTCTGGCAGCCAGATTAACTTCTTTATCGATGCGATCACAAACGCATCTCGAGACAAGACAAGAAACAACTCGGCGCTCTTGCGCTATCAAGCGTTTGATGACTAGAGGTAAGTCTCGAGACTTACACGCTGACATTAAAAAGCAATAACTGGATAATTGGCCAGCATATTTCCCGGAGGCAACGGATTCCGATATGGGAATCACGCGGAACTAAAACTGATTATTGGCTACAATAGAATAAAACTGAGTTAAAACGATATAGGCCAACGTACACTTGGGATACAAGGCAATAAAGTGCGGAACGTGATACATAATTACTTTGCTCTCAGTTTAGCCCGAGATTATGATAGAAGCATAAAGAAGCATCCACTTCTCGCGCGAAGCTTCTCAAGAATGTGCCACACTGTCCGTGCTTTATTCTCGGGGATGTGCCTAGGACAAAACTAAAACACAAATAAGACACCAGCGCAAAGAAGCAACGCATTCCACCTGCTGTGTGGCCAAAGTGCACTAGCATTGAACGCGATATAGGCTACGGCCGAGCCATTGAGTGAAGTAGTTCAGCACCAGCACAAAGGACAGCTCCACTGCATCAAGATAGAGATCTCACTTCAAGCCTCACTGAGCGACTCACCTCCGAGAGAGAAGAGCAAGGTGTAAACAAGCAACAGGATCTCCAGGCGGCCCATCCCCGACCTAAACCCTTCCAGCCACCACATCGTGATAAACTGACTGTTTACGCCCCGACGGCACGGACGCGATTTTTATATCGCTCCGCTTGTCCACATTTTCAGCTCTTGCAACGGACCAGCTGTTCGCGCATGACGTAATAGTGAAGAGGCTATTCCCAGAAAGCCCCGCCTCTTCTCTGCTGTGATTGGAGATTCGCCACACATCCATTCAATTGATTGGCGGATGGGAAGGTCAGTCAAACGGACTGGCGTCTCGCTCTGTCCTGGTAGGAGACATGAGTGGTATGTCCGACAAATGAGCACCATTTCACGTTTACTTCCTCAAGAACCAAGTTAACAGCGACGGTGTTCCGTGCCTTTAAGTCTCAATCGGAATTTTTTTTTTTTTTTTTTGGACTTAATACATCAGCTAATGCACTGAAGACCTCTCCTTTTATTACCTGAATTGTCACTATAGCGTTGTTTATTTTTAGGACTTTGGAGGTAAACAGAAAATAAATACTATTTTGTAGTATTTAAATATGGTTACATTTAAGGTAATATTCGTTAGATTTCGCAGACCCTTTCGCTCAGTCGAAGACGGAGACTAATACTGCCATCTATTGGACGCTGACTGATATCTCAGTAAGGAGACTGATAATTATCATATTATATATTATATATATAATGAAAAAAAATGTCCAGCAAGTAAACCATAAATTGGTCAAAAATGACAATAAAGACATTGATAATGTTACAAAAAGCTTTATTTTTCAGATAAATGCTGTTAATTTGAAATTTTTATTTGTCAAAGAACTGGAAAATGTTTTCAATCTTTACAAATAAATTAAGCAGCACAACATAAAAAATATTATTTAAAAATAATTATCATCCACACGTTTTATGCCCAATTAAGAACTAAAAGCACTAGTTTACACGAATACACAGTGTATTAATTTAATTAATTAATGCTCCAAAAAGCAGTTTAACCACCTTTAACTGGTATGACCAACTGGTACTGTATCTAGAATGCTGGCTCTAGAGGTCTACCAAAGTCTTTGGTCTTTGGGTCTTCGAGCCTGGCCACTGGATCAGCTTAGACCAGCTTGAAACAGCATCCATGTTCCAATACACAGATATCAGATTAATCGTTTTTTTTTAAACTACAAATGAACAATGTTTCATGTGTGAAAGTGATCCTGTAGGAGGAGCGAAAGTTAATTGGAGTTCACTTACCTTCAGCTAGGCTGATTTCTTTGGTAAGTCTCTTTATTAAAGGTAAAATCTAGTGGCTGCTAGTCAGGTGAACAGAAGTTTAACCCTTGTGCGGCCCTCATTTGGGAGTCACACTCAGGGTCTTCAGGGGTCATAAGTGACCGGACACCTAAAATGTAACTTTTTTGCCCCCCAGTAAAATCAGTGGAATATATTTTTATTCAATAATATTTTTTCTTTTTTCTTTTGTATTTTGAGAAAATTTTAAGGTATTAATTCATATTTATGCAATAATTATGAACAATTTTTCTCATAGAAAATAGTACATAATTTTTTTTTTCTAATTTTTCTAAATTATTTTCGAATTAATGTTGTATTTCAGATTAAACCAGAGACTAGGCCTTTCAAATACATTTTTTTTGAAGATTTTTTAGCGCCACCTGGTCAGAGCAAAGAAAGAAAAACATGTAAGTGCATGGTGCAACCACTTATTACCAGTATAGGAATCTATAGAGAGGCTTGTGAATTCCCTTATTGTTTTTAGACATAATTGCTTACTCATATTAAGTAGTGGACTTGAATATATATTAATACATTCTAAAGAGTACTTTTTGTATATTTTTTTATATTTCTTCTGTTATAAATAATGATTTCATGCATTATTTGCATTAAAGTTTTTGCATTATGATTGCAATCAAACCTGAACATATTGTTCAGTGGCACAGAGCTCCTGCAAAAAAATAAAAAATAAGAATCCTCAGAATGGTGCAAAGGACCAAGTCTGAGTTTCTAAGTGCACTGACAAACCCAAGAGGCAGCGCTTGCTTCTCATCGCTGTTTTACAGACAGCAGGTCATAGGTGTGTGCGTGTGTGCGCGCGTGTGTGCGCGCGCGTGTGTGTGTGTGTATGTGATTATTTAGAGTGTCATACCTTCACTGCTGTTAGATTTTCTCTGCATTATGACTGAATTATTGAATGGATTTCACATTCTCAAAACTTTGCTCTGTGTTACAGACACAGTAGTTCATAGGTGTCTATGTGTAAGTATGTGTGTGTGTGTGTGTTTGTGTGTGTGTGTGTGCATCTGTGTGTGATTGGATGTGTCAATATCACACTCTTGATGTTTTATAGTGTTATCCCTTCACTGCTGTGCACTTTTTTTCAGTTTTGTGATCGATTTGTAGATTGTGTACACAAATATTCTCTGAATTGTTGTATTTTTGTCTATTTCCCATTCATTTCCTATGGACGGTCATTTTTGACCGAAGACCCTGAGTGTTACTATTTTTTTTACGCCCACTTAGACTGTTTGAATCATGCCCTCAATTTTTTTGTATGTTCACACCCCAAATGCCATGAAAGTCACCGCATTTCATATCATTCCGATGAAGCTGTGATTTTTAACATTTCAAAACGTAAAATATTCCGGTCAGAAATGACCGAAGACCGCACAGGGGTTAAACGAATAAACACGTCTTTCAATCACAACCTGCACTTCTCGTTTTCACCGCTAGATATCGCTCATACTCCATCACTGATCCGTGGTGACGTGAATAAATCTGTCAAACTTTGTGGACCTTTGCAGTAATTTATTTTATTTATTTATTTTTACTATTCTTGCATTCGCTATTTATTATCTATTTTGGTAGTGTATTATAATTACTACAGGATGTGTATCATATGTTGCAAAAATAGGTTAGTAAAATATTAAACTAACAAGTTGTTCAAAAACTTTTTTAAATATTTGAGCAAAATAAAGAATGAAACTCGATCAGTATTGTTGTTCATTGCATGTTGTAGACTATTTATTTTGTCACCTAATAATGTTTCCCTTTGGTGTGTTTTTATAGTTTTAATAATGCATTTGCAGAGAATGCATTTGATTGAATAATTTTATGTTTGTCAAACACCTTCACTGTTTTTGACAAGTCTTAATAGTTCCCAGATGTCTCTCTGTTGGCCTGAGGATCCATCATGTGGTTTCACTTTGGCCAGCTGGCCCCCATTCAGCTGCTTGAAGCTCACGTGTTCACAGTTACTGCTGTCAGACCTGCATGAATTCAGTCTGTGGAATGGAGGTCAGTGGGGAAACTCTGAGTGTGTGTGTGTGTGTGTGTGTGTGTGTTGTTTGAGTGGGTTTGTGGAGGACCACCCATATTAGCCACATTCTTACTCAGCACTTGTGGTCTTTCTAGTCTTGTCCTCTATTGCTCAGACTATATAAACTGATTACTCATAAAAAATGGTGAAACATATATATATATATATGACAATAAAGACATTTATAATGTTACAAAATGCTTTATTTTTCAGATAAATGCTGTTAATTTGACATTTTTATTTGTCAAAGAACCCTGAAAAATGTTTTCAATGTTTACAAAAAAATTAAGCATTAAAATTAACATTAACATTAAAAATATTAAGAAATGTTTCTTGAGCAACAAATCAGTATATCAGAATAATTTCTGAATTATCATGTGACACCAAAGACTGGAGTAATGCCTGTTAAAAAAAAAAAAAAGCTTTGCCATTGAATAAATAAATAAATCATATATATATATATATATATATATTAATAAATAAAATTGTATAATATAAATATAAAACAGACATTGTTTATTTTTAACATATAAATGCTGCCTTGGTTAACATAATATATTTCAAAAGTTTAGATAGGTGGTTACAGAAAGACTTCTGTAACCACCTATCTATACTTTATTTCAAGTCAATTCTCAAAGAGGAATGCCTATCAAAATCTGCTAGTTGAAAAACAGTGTTTAACTTGGATTACACTGTCTGACATGTAAATGCAGCATCTACTCTAACTGTAAAGGCATACATCTGAAGCAGGAGATTTCGAGGCAGTATCCTGTGTTGTAAGGTCATGCAGTTCTTAAGTTCTGTGGTTCCATCAAAGCAGTAAACTAAACCTGAGTTATGCCAGGAAACCCTAACAGGTGCATCCTGAAGAAAAGGTTGTACATTCTAACTCAGTTTAACTGAGTCACTACAAAATGCATATTTTTCCTTTTATGGATAAAGGAATGAAAGGGAAAAGAGCTGATCTGACAAAAAAGATGTTACATTTCATCAGCGGTCAGTAGCTTTCAGGAACTCATGTTCATGTGATTTCATGTTCTAGAGACATACATCCTTGTTTCCCAAAAGTGACCATACAATTTCCATACAAAAAAAAGATGAAATGACTAGCTTCCGTCATACCATACTTCATAATACTTCAAGACAAAATTATATACAAAGCATGGAGAAAAGGAGTGTCATAAACATAGAGAAAGCATGAAGAAAAGGAGTGTCATAAATCCCACTTGGACTCTTCAAAACTGTAATTTTTGTGACCACCAAGAAAAGAAAAAGTATTGCACTTTCTTCTCACACTATGATTTAGTGCTGTGTTTGCCTAGCTGAGTATAATCCTTCTGAAAACAGTGCAGTAGCACTACATAAGTGGCGGTTTTGATGAAGGTTTCTGCTCTGAAAGCACCTTACAGGCCACTTATGGTGTTAGAAGAGTCCTAGTATTGTCAGTGCACCATTTAATCTCACTCTAAGTCTAACCACAAACAACACAGACAGACTCTGAATAGCTGAAGAGTGTTCCAGGGCAGAAAGCCACTTAATGACAGAGTCAAATGCAGCATTTGTTCTTCATCATTCCCATGAAAGCAGTTCTCCCATTTCTTCAATGAAATGAAAAATAAATACATGGATTACAGTGTATCCATTATGGACTGGTAACATTTATGCAAGAGTGCAAAAGTTCACTCTGCAGTCTCATATAATCAAATCATTTCATTTGAGAAGTTTGATAATGTAACATATATGATAATATACAGTCAACTGATCATTATCGCAAAACAAACCTATCAGGGTTTATTTTTGCAATAATGACCGGCTGACTATAAATTATTCTGCTTACATTCTGAGATTAAAGTATCTAATGCTTAATAATTATTAACTATAGCTGTGATAAATGTGGTTCTGATTTATGCTGCAGGCCTTGTAGTTGTAAAAGAAGGTAAATCCGTCTCAAAGATCTCAACAGCTCTCTGGGTGGCTCTTCTATCTTTGCCAAATCAGACGTTAATGTTGGTGCTCAAGATGTTCTCAATGATGCTACAGAGGAAACACTACAAATCATTGGCCACATTTCTCAAACACCTTACACAAGAAGACACTCTGTCTCGCTTATATTTTCAATTTATGGGAGTACCTTCACAAGAGATGTTTTATTCCTTTTTCCCAAAGAATTACTAAACTTCAAAAACCCTTACTGCTGTCTTAAAGGCGCACTACATAATTCCAGCTTCTCTGTCACCATCTGTGGATGCAACCATTTGAGAAAAATATTGAGGGAGGCCTACAGTATATCTATGATTGACTGATCACCATATCAGAACTGATCTGTGATCTAACATTAAGACACACTGACAAGTGGACTAAATGCACTTAAAGGACTAGTTTAGACAAAAATTAATATTCTGCAATTGTTTACGTTGTTGCAAACCTCTATTAGTTTAGCAGAAAAGTAGGAACATCAAAAAAGTTATTGTGAATAATGCTGGTAACCTAACAGTTTTGGTTCCCTTTGATTTCCATTGTATTTTGCCCATAAAATGGAAGTCAATGGGAACCGAAACATTACAAACATAATATCTTCTTTTATTTTCCACAGAAAAAAAAGACAGTCCTACAAATTTGGGATGACGTGAGGATGACTAAATAATGACTAATGTTCATTTTTGGGTGAACTATCTTAACTCTTTGAAACATGGAGCGTAACTTCAGTGGGTAAGAAACAACCCAAATGTATTGTTGCATACTGTTGTTCTGAATCACCACTGTCTGTAAAGCCATCCATATGGACTTAAAATTGTATTAAAAGAAAAACATGATTAACATGTTTTTGATATGCCCATAAATTGTAAAAAATAAATAAAAAATAAAAATAAAAAGCTGCAAACCAGCTTCCGTCCTGAAATCACAAAGCATATTAAATATGGGTATTTAAATAAGAAAAGTTACATTTGAAAGCCTCTGTAGGGTACCTGTAATTTATATTTTGCGTTAAAGTATATTTTACAGTGTTTATTTCAGTTCGTTGTTTCAATGTTGTTCAGATAAGTCATCTAACTATAGATGTATTTAAACTAAGCAATATACATATTTCATCACCATGAAGAAAATCTTTTGCAGTGCATGTACACTTGTCCAACCACCATTACAGCCTCACATCAGCCTGTGTTAACATCCCCAAGTTTTTTAATATCTCTATGTGGATCTGTGCCTTAAAAGTTCCACAATTCTCTTGCCTGAGTCTTCTCCTAGCACACTAATAAGTTCCATCTGTGGGATTTGTTTTATTATTTTTTTTCTCTCCATCAAGCACAGAAATGTTTTACTGGACGGCACACTGTTTGTACATTTTATTCAGCATTTGACAAGGCAGCCTTTGTTGTACCTTGGGCAGCAAGCCATACTTCCCTACCTAATTCACTTATACAGCCACTAGTTGGTGTAAAAAGGTACTTTGGTCATGTTTGGGCAGCATTGTCTCCACTAGATTTGAACACACTCTTACCCACAAAAACATATAAATGCTTCTATTAAGTCCTTTGTGCTCGCTGTGTAAGACTGCTGGAGCTCGGACCAGGATTCTCAGTCCGCCAGGCCTCTCACTTCAAAGACCACTAGCTTCCTCCTCTGGCAGGGAAATGAAAACACTAAGTGACTTCAAGAACACTCCAAAACTCTTGTGAGGATGGGGAGCCTCTATTGGGCTGGAAAGTGCTGCTCTGCTTGTGTTTGTGAAGGAAAATTGTGATGTAAAGTCTCTAACCCACTGAGGCATTCCTCACCAGTTTGGCACGAGCTGTGTGTTTGTTCAGTGTCCACTCGAGAGGTGACTTTTTAGAAAGACTATGGTCAACAAACACACTCACATGCACATGATGCAATGCCAGAAATGTGTTCAAAACAATTTAGGATTTACTGGAAAAAAATGTTTTCTGTTCTCTTGCACCAGAAAAGTAATTTGAAAACACTTCTGGGCATCTTTTACAACATCTCCTTTGAGAGATGAGTAAGAAAGCTGAATTTTGGCAAAGGTAACTACTAAATTCCGGGAATGCTCTCTCTGTCATTCTTCCTTTTTTCTTCCTGCAGTGAATGGGATTTAACACACTCCAGGCTTTTGTTGTAAAAACCATGAGCATTGCTGGGGGAAAAAAAACATCTGTTGTCCGTTTATGGATGATCATCTGTTCTTGCTTGCATCACTATGGAGAAAGAAAACCAAAATGGCTCATGATGATTTTCAGTTGATTTATTGTCCCTTAATTTACCATTTCCATGCCAGAAGTCGAAATAGAAAAGATTCATGACTTTGTTTGCCAGTCTTGGGATTGTTTCATGAATTGTTCGGATTTGAACTGCAGTTTACTGTCAGAATTGAGTGTTTAGATGTAAAGCTCTCTTCATTATGAGCTGCCGCCCTCCCACACACACTCTGACAGTGTAAACTTGGCTCATGCCTGTGTCTCACCGGCTCTTGGAATCTAAGAATCAGCATTCTGAGAAAAGCAAAATACTCAGTGTGAAGAACATACTGTATTGCAGCTCCAATAGCTTCAATGTGAGGAGGACTTATTTTTCTCTTGTTCCAAAGGCCTTGACCGCAAAGGCCTTTCCTGTAAACACATTTTATTTATTTATGTATTTTACAAAAATGCTCTACTTTTACTTCTGCTCTACCTTCTGTACTGTTTCGGCACTGTAAGAAATCTCAACTCTTGTTACTTTTTCACATTTTGATTTTTCTGTGTTTATATTAAATGTGTGCTTCACATACATGTTTTTATCTTATCTATGTTTGCAGAGAAGCTTACACTCTAAAAAACGCTGGGTTGTTTTTTCAACCCAACTGCTGGGTTGAGGCCGTTGGATAGGACTTTGGGATGTTTTAACCCAAGTTTGGGTTGAAAATAACTATCTTTTTTAACCCAGCGGGGGTGGGTTGAGGACGCGGACGTGAAGGAGAGCACGCACGTCACGTCAAAATCGTACGTCTCTCCAGTGCGAGCAGCCGCCATTTTCTCAGCGTGATAGAAGCGAGAAGCGAGTGAAAGACTATGGTAAGTAACGTTAAATATTCAAAATGTAAAGTTATCTTTTATTGTTTACCCGGTTGTATGAAAGGCGGAAACAAAGGAGCTTAACGTTATATCTAACGTTATATAAAAAAAACGGACGCGGTTTTCGCCTCGGACACGGAGGTCTTAACTGCCTCATGTAACGTTACTGAACGGAGGATGTACTTTTAATATAACGTCTGTGAATGTATTTTGTCATATTTACATAAGATTTTACATTATCTGTTCTCTTTGAGGCGTTAACAGACGGTTATGGTCACGGTTACGCTCATGTGAATTTGCCTTTTTTTTCGCGGTTAAACTGAATGTATGTTTGTCTCCTAAAGGAAACGGCATTGTGTAGTAAAGACTAGCATAATTATTTTGAGGCTGTTGAAGTGGTAACTGTTAAAAGTATGTTTTACATGTAATGTTTCAGACTTGTCAAGCTTGTGTCTTCATTGTCCTCGCGCTGAAAGACACAGAAGCTGTTTGTGTGAGGAGTCACAGACCTGTGTGAGGAGGAGGAGGAGGTGTTCTTCTGAAGAGAGGGACAGACGGTTTAAGGAGAGTAATTTCATTCTTTTGAGACTGATGTAAGTTAAATTATTATTACTTTTTTTTTTTTTTTTAGAAAATTTATGTTTCTGTTGTGTCCTGCCTGTTAACTTCACATTTTGATGCAAAAACAGTGTGATTTTATATATGTACGTATGTATATGTTAATATTTTATTGAAACCATTGATGCCCCTCTTTGCAGAACTCAAACTAACTGGAGTTAAGGACACACAAGTCTGCTTGTGTGAGGAGGTGGTTTTCTCAGCTTCTTCTGAAGAGAGGGAAAGATCGTTTAAGGCAAGTAAACTTCATAATTTCATGTTATCAGTTGTTGTTTTTTTACTAAGAGTAAAATAATGTTTGTTTTTTGTTTTTGTTGATGTTAAAAGCAAGAGACATGGGAGAGCATCATTCCCTTGAGATTTTATGTAAGTTATTTTTAGAAAATACATTTTTCTGTTGTCTCCTGCCAGTTTACTTCACATTTTGATGCAACAACAGTGTGATTACGTGCTCATTTCATTAAGACCATTGATGTCTGTGTTTTTTATTGCAGAACTCAAACCAACTTTGGAGTTGTCTTGTCTAATTTGGAGAGTCATCATTCTTGGTCTGCGCTCTAAGAGGTAAAGTTCACACAAAAAATCATTTACTTGCCCTCAAGTCATTCCAAACCTATAAGACTTTTGTCTGTCTTTACAACATAAATTAATATATTTTTAGTTTTCTCATAATATTTGTTAATCTATTTATAGTTTAGATAATCAGTATTTTCAAGCTTCATAAATATAGAGTTATTGTAGAAGTAAATTCTGATATTTATATATGAATACATCTTAAATTATATGATAGCAAACTTCTATGTTCAAAATAAAATATTGGTCTCCCAGACCAGCAATGGAGGACACAAAAAGAGAATATTAAATGTATTCATATGTTTTCCAAAAAATGAACAGAGTTTGTATGAGTCTGGAAAAACATGGGGAGAGTAAATTATGAACATTTTAATTATTTGGTGAACTAACGGTTTGAAGAGCAGCCCTCCATGTACATGAATATTGTGAGGTATGTGAATGTCATGTCTGTTTTAATGTTTCAGTAAAGAAGCTTTCTGAAAGCAATATTTATTCAAACAATATCGCATGTCCTCACACTAGTGCTGCCATTATAGACTTCATGAGAGCTGTGGTAGACTGAGACATTAAACAACCGCACAAAGCGTTGAAACTTTAAAACCGATTGTTTACCTATCCTTACGGATGTGAATACACCTCTACCTGAAAATGGATAGTTTAATTAAATGTTTAATTTTTTCAAATGTGTTTCTCTTAGGCCACTGATGAAGAGCAGGCGGTGACTGGGATGAATGCTGGTCAGAGAGGAGAATCTTCTTTCCCCTAAACAGGACTGGTTTTAAAGGAGGACGCTGCCCTGGATGATGTAGAAGATGTCACATGCTGTGCTGATGGGGCTTCTTCATGATTACATCAATTATGCTAAAGAGATCATGAAAATTGACTGTGATGCATGATCTGTATTCATGGACAATGAAACAAACTGTAAGTGTATAATTTGTTTAAAAAAAAAAGTTAAATGCTTTTTCTGTGTTGTTTAGTAGAAAAGTTTACACTCTGTCATTCATACACCTGCTCACATTCTTTCACACACACACACACACACACACATGCGTCTGTTAAAGGTTATAATATCAAAGTTAATGTTGTGATTTATTTGTGTACTGTCATGCCAGAATAGTTGGAAAAAAACCTAACTAATTGTAAATTTATTGTATGTGTTTTCGTATATTTTTATACAATATATACAATTGAACAAAGTCCAATTTGATTTTAAGGTATATTCATCAAATGTTCAATGCTTTGTTTATGAACTCTGTAGCTGTTAATGCCATCCTTTTCTGCATTTCTTCTAACATGTTACTTTTTGACTTTTCTCTTGTTTTTAATAAATATTTTCCTTTTGGTAATTATTGTTTGTGTGTAAAAGTGATATTTAAAATGAACAACATTTGTAGGTTTAATGCCTAGCTCAATTTGGTTTAATTTTAACGTAGAAATGCATTGTTTCCCCACATGGCTGCACTCTGCGAGTTCATTTTCTGCCAGCAAGAGGCGCTAAGAGCGGGAGAGGTAGGTTTCTCCGGTAACGGCTGCAGAGCGGTGCTGAGCTCACAAACGCTGCCTTATCAAGCACATGCGAAATGATATCGAACATTTTCTAAATGCAGTAGTTTTCCTTCTGAAATACAGTGATAAAAAAAACACCCGCTCTGTTTTTTCAAACCCTGCAATATAGTCATTTTAAACCATAAAAAAGGCAACCCAGCAGGCTGGGTTAAATATGATAACCCAACTGGTTGGGTTAAAACAACCCAGCGCTGGGTTCGTCCCTTTTTGACCCAGCGCTGGGTTGTCAAAATAACCCAAATTGGGTTGTTTTCAACCCAGCAGTTTTAAGAGTGTAGTATAGTATATCTGCAAAGAGCTAACTGGTGTTCAGTGATAAGAAATGAATAGATCCATTGGGACAAAGCAGAAATGGGAATCCTCTGTATTCAGGAAACGTCTCTGATGTTTTGCCTAATTCTTAGCCACCCAAACATTTGGTGTACAGTTCAGCAACAAAGACACGCCAGTGTTGGACTGTTCAACACACATACGATTAACTGGATTCTTCCTCTCATAAATGCAAGAGCCTCAGAGCCAGTGAATGTAGCCTTTATTTGCCAAACCCCAACCCATTGAAGGGGTTCCTGTAAAATATGAGGTAACGTCATTCGACCACTGAACTCGGAGCCTTGGATGAATGGCTTGCAGTGGCCTTCGAGGAGTTGAGGCACTTCAAGCCGGAAGATCTACACCCCCAACTTTCCTATAAAGAATTTTCCATTTATCCATCCACACTTCTTTTCCAAATCTTTTTTTCAGACGTACTATCCAGAGAAAAACACCTTCATATGTCTGGCATTATTTGAAAAGTCAAACAGTAAAACAAGCTCTGGGCATTCAGCCCTGTTGTGGACCCATCTCTATGGTAACTAAGCTTCATATTAGTCCACATAAAAACAGCCATGAGCAGGGGTTTAGAAGATGTTTAGCTTTAGCGTTTGAAGACACGTCTGGTGTGGATTAAACTTGCTTTGTTTACAAGAGCCTGTTTATTTGAATGCTAATAGAATGTCATGATATATCTCAGGACTGGTGTCGTCTACTCATCTGCTCAACACACCATTGCTGATCTGACTATTGATTGACAGTTTAGTTAGAGGTGGACCAATCCGCAAACCCCTATTTATATAGTTTGTTTAGATAAGGGAGCTATCTAGACCTTTGCCTTATTTTAGCCCTATAGCCGATGTAAGGACAGTTTTGTCCTCAACAGCAAATATGGAGCAAACATGCCTCTTTTTTTTATGTCTCTTTCCAAAGAATTTATGAATGTGGTTCTTTTTCACATGGTTGAAGAGTCAGCAGAAAAAAGGGGAAATGAAAGGGAAGAGGAGAGGAGGGAAGGAGAGAATGTCTGTCTTTTCAAGGGCAACGAGACAACTACTCATATCCTTTTCACCTTTTGGTGTCTTTCCTGTGGAACAGTTCATCATATAGCTGCTTACAAAATTTGGTGTCTAAATTTGCAATATAAGCATCTTTATTTGTGCACTATACAATATCTACAATGTGTATACCAAGGTTCAGGAAATATATTCCTCTCTCTCATTCACATTTAGGCACTTTATATATTTTAGTTTACAAAACAAGGTTGTTTTTTTTCTTCTGACTTACACTGTAACACAAGCATTTATTTTCAATGTAGTACTCTACATTTTGTTTATTCATACACTGACGTCAGGGAACAAAAAACATTCCTTCAGAAGCAGTGGTGCTCTCTTTAAGGGCCACATCTTAACGGTTTCCTGGCCTGACATTCTTCATGAGACACTTGAATAGGGAGTAAAGCATGCTTGAAACTAAAATACTGAAACAAAACACTCTCTCTTTCTATATAATGTATTTATGGAACCTGAAAAGAATAAACAACATGACATAAGGGTAAACTCTACATATTTCATATCACATGTAATATCATTGTTTTTAGAAGGGTTCCCATTTTAAAACAAGGGCAATGTTCTCTCAAACAATGCGAAACCTGCTCTAAAAATACTGTCCATTTAGCTGTCAATCAGCTGCAGCACTGAGAAAACAACTCCCTTTCTTTCCCTCTCTATCAATATCACAGTCTCAGCCTCCTCTGTTCAAGGCACACTGTAATTTGTTCTACAGATGGTTGAGGAATATCCGCCACTGACCAAAAAAAAAAAAAAGTGTAAAAAATTCCATAGACTTAAATTGAAGGAAGGACCAGAGCCATATCATAAACAATTAGGCTTGGGCTAGTTTGGTTTGGGTCAAAAAATTAAGAATTGGCATTAGAATTATTGTGAACAAGTAGCATTAAAATACCCATGTTTACTAGTGCTATTGTGTTATAAGTAGGCCTATGTATTGTTTATAATATAAATATTTCAATAAAGGGCAAATATTAATTGCATTCTAATAGGCCTATTGTTTTCAATGATATTCTAAATATATTATTTTTGGAAGTATATAAAAATCTAAAACACATAAAAAAAACAGTACAGAACAGATATACAAATAGCCTGTTACACATAAATGAACAAATTACTTAATATACTGCTTAAAATGAATTGAATCAATTTACATAAACATATTAAAGGCCACTAAATTTTGTTCATGGAACAGCATGTACAGCTTGTTGATGGCAAATTATTGCGTAATTTCTTTGACTGGAAACAGGAGTGTTGTAATGTCCAGCTGAAGTATGAATATTTTGTCATCAAGATGGGGTGGGGGAGCACAGGCTGGCTTAAAAATATAGGTGGAAGTTACAGAGAATCAGTAGATGATGAATATCAACTATAGAAACAGCCAGTGAGAGCGCATTAGAGACGATCATGTGTCGTGTGATGCAGTGAGATCGCCGTCTGGTCTTCAGAGGGTTAAATTTCACTTTGAGGGGGAGTTACCGAATCTGCAGTAACATCAGAGCACATTCCTCAGAGCTGCCAACATCCCGGGAATAAGACCTTCACCGTCAACATCTCAGACCCATATCCCGGGAATATACCTACTGCACGACCGGACGCGCGTCGACTCTGTTGTCAAGCCGCGTTTTCTCTGCCGGTTCGGAGCACGCGAGCTCCAGGATCCGCTCAATGTCTTAACGTAGGTGTGTATACCGTTTTCCTAAATGAATGTAATACCCTACTGTGTCAGAAAACCTGACGATTTCTGCCAGCTATTGAAACGGATCTCTTGCTTTAAACTAACGAACGGGAGGGAGATATAATGAGGGGTTTTATTTCATTTTTTAATTTATTTTGTAATGATAGCGGTCTGTTTCTATTCACTGCAGCAGGAGCTCTGTTAAGTCCTCATATTGTCTTTCGCAATGCCGCCTTGTATGCTTTTTACAGATTTTCCACGGAAATGCTGAAGACATTATCACAGTAACGCGTGCTAACGCTTTCTCACAGACCAGACAAATGTGACATTCTAACCTAACCTAAAAGAAGTGTTTCATGTTTAATTTACCGTTGAGTCCTCGATACATTCTTCTTGAATCTTCAGGCACGTACAGGTCTTAGGAAGATGAGGAATATATCTCCTATCTGTATGAAATGTAGGTCTAATTCTTCTACGTCTATAGAACCTGTTGATTTGAAATGATTTTATTTTAAAATCCTGTGAAAAGAGATTGATATGACACTGATGTTGGCTGTGGTCTGACCTAAATTCACAGATGTTTGCATTCATCAACAGTGACCACATCCTATGTCAAACAGCTTCACGTTGATACCACACTCCTATGCATTTATGAGGTATAGCATTATTGCTTAAAATAAAACATGCAATAGCATGATTGGCATTTTGAATGTTTTAATAGCAATGTAAAAACCACCTCATCACCTTCATGTTTGAAGTTAAACTGTGAAACCTCAAATGGTAGGCTAGTTTTGTATTTTCTCATTCAAGGGACATCACCGCTGAAACCTACTTTTTAAGACTTCTCATCAGTATCACAGGAGACCCAAGGATGATAATGTCCTCATATACTATGTTATGACCTTAAATAATGGCCTGCTGTTTTAAGTGGCACGCAAGCTTAGGTGATTCTGTTCACTTTTGGTTCCAGGTATAATCTCAGTTCCAGGGAATGCATATCATTAAGTCCTGGTAGAGCTTAATGACAGTGCAAGATTGAGAAAAGCTAAGCCTTTAACGTGAGAACTTAACGTGGCGTTAGAGAAAGAGTGATGAGAGGACAAGAGAAATTTCAGTCACTTTAACTGTAAGGCCTAGTTTCTTTCTTTCCCTGTGTGGCATTTTCATCTTCTTTTGCTTCACCATCCCCCATAATACTTTAAGAGGAGGAAATGCCACAGTGAATATGTTCCTGTTCCTCTCAAAAAAACTGGAAATGTAGAGGGAACATGTAACTCTTATATAGTGAGCTCACTTTGATATCAAATAAAAAGAATAAAAAACTATTTGAAGCTTTGAAAGGAAAACATCTTTGTTCCTGACATTGGATATGGGCAGATGCTTTCAATCTTATTGAAAACAGCAAATGTGCTTTTACTTAAGTATGTGTAAATAACTTTACCAAGGATGAGTAGCCAACTCTTTTAACAGTTTGAAATGTGAATTACGTTTAAAAATGATGCTGGGTATGACTCACGTCAAGACATTCTTCTTTCTCCTGTTGGTACAATGTGTGCTGTTTTATTGGAACCAGATGTTGGCACTCAACATAGTTTCTCTTCTATCCCTCCATCTGAACTCTTTAAATGCTATCCAGCACCTTTACCCTCTTCCCTCTCTCTTCATAAAAAAAGACCAACATATTTCAGTGGAGAAAGTCGTCCAAAAAAGAGAGAAACAAAGGCAACTTTCCATCACTTTGGACTTCAATAAGACTCTTTTCCACTAGCTCTGCATTCTTTTCCTGCCTCTGTGACATTTTATTAGACAAAAGGGACTGCTATTGCATTTCATTGTGGACATATATAGGTCAGCAGAGTAGTCATGACAGCTTTTTTATGTTAAGAGTGGTATTTTACTGTAGTGGCCACATGTTGAGGCAAGTGACCTTTGCCCCAAGTGTTTGTTTGTACTGCACTTTCCCCCTCCAAAAATAAGAGGAATGATTGAATGAAATTGGGACTTTTCCCTTATACCTGTAAAGAAAGAAAAAGTGATTTAGGGCCAGATGTGGAAGCCTTTGCTTTCAACATTATCTGCTGGGATAACGCTTGACCTCCACACACTTAAAGGGATAGTCCACCCAAAATAAAAAAAAATTGTGTATGTATTAGAAATATTTAAGAGATGCACCGATCAACTGACCAGGGACCCGAATCATGCTGTGTGATCTATATACAGAAGTTACAGCCTCCAAATATATTTGATATTAAAATATATTTTTTGTGTGTTCCATAGAAGAAAGCCATTCAGGTTTGGAATGACGTAAGGATGAGTACATGATAAAATTGGAAGTTTTTTGGTGTGATCTATCTTTTTAAATGTGTGGCGGTCACATTTTATCCTATCAGATAATGCAGGAATCAAACGCTTCCTTATCTGGCTATAAGCCCATTTTCTTTCTTTTCCTGGATGATCTCTGATAAATGAGCAGACTTCTCCATGGAATCAACTTTTACAATGACACTGTCCATCTTTCGGCTTATCAGAAGGGGATTTGACCCATGACAGGACATACTCTCCTTGTCCTTCTTGTTTAGGACAGAAACTTTGCAAATCATTAGGACATTTTGCCGCATTTTTGCCTTCTGGAGTGCCGCATTTTTGCCTTCTACTGAAGCACTCCATTTCACCTTTTCTACAAACCGCTATTTACAATATAGGTTCAAATGACATTAATCCTCTAAATACATTGAGTCCAAGGTTTGTGTATAAAACACAGGTATTTAGTCTGTTCATTTCGTATCCCTTGAGCAATCCTGTGGCTTACTGTACTGTTTGTCTTCATTTCAGTCCATTACACATCATTTCAGTAAACTATTGTGTGAAAAGAGGATCTTACTTCGCTTGGTATTCCATAAAGAGTTTGTTTTGTCACTAGATGAACCTAGTTATGGTGTTATGGGCTAGGCAGTGTTTGTACACCAGACGTTTTAATGCTTCTTTTGTAGCAGCTCTGGAACACCTGAACGACCACACAAGCATAGAGCTAAAATTATGGGTTACTGTGCTTTTCGAATGTTTTTACTTTTAAAAACCTCTACTTATCATGGACCCTCATGCTGTGAAGATCAACTGTGGAATGATTTCCTGTGAGAAAGCCTGCATGACATATTCAGCCTTCATTTTGAGAAATCAACGTCCAGGATATGTCTTAGTAACCTGGTTACACTTTTAGGACCCCAGAGGTTTAATGAGGGGCAGTCTGACTAGATGTCTATGAATATCACTCTGCAACACTTTAGGAGGGGGTCTGGTCTCCTTCTGCGGTGCTATTTGAAGCACACGTTAACATGGTACAATAAAATTGTTCTATTACAGTACTCAAATGGAATTTGGTACAGTTGCACTAATATATTGCTTAAAGTGTATATTGATAAATGTAAATGTTACTGAATCTTTAATGTTAATATACTTTTACAGTATACATATACTGTGATGTATACAAAAATGCAGTAAAAACAGTAATATTATGAAATCCAATTTAATCCTGTGATGCAAATACTGAATTTTCAGCAGCCATTACTCCAGTCTTAATGCCACACGATCCTTCATAAATCATTCTAATATGCTGATTTGCGGTTCAAGAAACATTTATTATTAGCAGTGTTGAAAACATTTGCGTAATTGATTCGTCTTTTTGAAAAGCGAATTGTAATTGTTTAACATTTCTTCAGAGGCTTTGTGTGTACTGTGTGGCTTGCCCTCATTTTGTTGGATTATGTGTCTTGGATGATGGATTGTGTGTTTGCTGTGCAAAGGCAGCCTGCGAGTGCAGCACTATGAAAAGAGGTGCCCATACCTGTCAAGGGTTGCCATAGCAACCTTCACAATCCAAAGCCACAAGGGTCATACAATAATTGGCTAGCCACATGTTATATATGAATTGCAAAATGTTACAAGAATCAATATCATTATCACCTCAGCAGCCTCCAGCTTCTTCTCTGATCTCCATTCTCAAACAGTTCATTAGCCTCAGCCAGTAACTGAAGGAGTCTTAAATGTGGAGGTGTTCTGAGGCCATTAAATACATCGATCGCTCCTGCATGTGGCGTGAGTACAATCGGGTCTTTGTTCCTGGTACACTGTGTGTTCCTTCTAGTTATCCAGTGTCCTGTTGACAACTGACAACACACCCCTGGAGATTTTTGTCTGTCCAGTGTGTTTACCTCAGAGCCCTGAGATTCTTGGCATTGAGCTGGGGAGGATGTGTCTCGGCTTTCCTTTTTTTCATGGGGATATTTACGCATACTCCATAGCTTATGTTAAGAGACAGCCTTGGGGCCAGGGACAGGGAAGAGGAAAGATGCTGTTTATATACCCATTCTCAGTCCTCTCCGGCTCCACTGCTGAAGACCCGCTGAGATGCCAGGGAGGAGAAAATGGACAGGCCGGAGAGAAAGTGCAAATATTGACAAGGAAGCACTAGAGTCATGCGGGGAAGAGTGCAAAAAACTTTTAAAGGTACAAGAGCCCATATACAACAACTTATGCCTCATATGGCGACCATATGGTTGGATAGAATATAGAGTTCACTGGGTTTTATTGGCCAGCAGAAGAGCATGAATTGTCTGTTTAGAGAAAACGGTTCAATTCTGTGCTTTAGACCATGTAGTCATTGTAAAATGAGACTTATTTTTAAGAATTTAGATCACAGTTTATGAAGTGGTAACAGATACTATGTTTTGGTAATTAAATGTGTCACATTTATTTTTCAGATGTAACACATTAGGAGGTTTTGCTTGTGTACAAAGCAAACAAAACACTGCACTAGTGGGAGGTCTGTCTATTGCTATACACTAATTCCTGCAAATGTTTAAATTGTTCTCTTATGTTTCCTGTGTACTGTGTTTCTGTACATTGGACAAGCTCCCAAAATGAGCAGAAACTATAAACAACGACAACTTTGACTTTTTAAAGCTTTGCGTTTATTAAAGCATGTTGAGTGAAATGGAAACAGAATTTAAACGTTTTATTATTAATGTTATTAATTTTCATTATTACAGCAAAATTAATTTGTAAATAACTCTACTGTGAGTAATAGTAATATACGCTTATCAAAAACTTGTGGTCAGTAAAATCATTAAGTTTGGGGTCTTATTTAAGAAATGTATACTTTTATTAAGCAAGGAACCAAGACTTTTGCTTCGTTACAGTAAGTTGTGTATTTAAAATTTATTAAGGATCTTAAGGATCATGTGACACTGAAAATTTGAGTAATGGCTGCTGAAAATTTTGCTTTGCCATCACAGAAATAGATTCAAATGTAAAAAAAAATATAGAAAACTATTTGTACTGTATTTTTGATCAAATAATTGGAGGTGAATTTTGAGAATTGTGGTGAGCGTAAGGGACGTCTTTCGAAAACATGGGGGAAAAAACGACCTTAAACTGTAGTATAGAATTAACTAACTATGTTGTTTGCTGTTAACGTAATGTAGCAACTTGCCACTTCAGATTCTGCAGTATTTATTTACAGTCATTTCACAGCAGCTTGAAGCACAGACCATTCAGTCAGATTTTGTTCTGTTTCAATCTCTTTTAAAATGTATTTCTGTGATGGCAAAGCTGAATTGTCAGTAGCCATTACTCCAGCTTTCAGTCAGAATTACTCATTTACTTCAATGAACCATCACTTGTCTTTGATGCACGACGTCAGTATCTTTCAACTGTGTCAGTTTGCTGTACTGCTCACCTTTGAACACCTGAATGAATTCAGTACTGAATGGTTTAGAAATCCTTCCAGGAATTTAGTGCTCATAAATTGATAATGCTAAGATAAAGGACATTTAAAGATATCTTTGTACTCTCTGTCGACCAAATTACCTAAACGTGTATGGATGTAAATGTGGTTCTCACAGTCTGGTATTTGAATTGTTATTTAGGTTTGCCCCGCTAACAGTGTGCTAGATATAAACAGTATGTTTTTTCACGTCTGTTGTTGTAGACATAATAGGATCAGGGTGTCAGCTAGATGGAGACCAATACTTTATTCCTGTCTAGGACATCTTAATAGCTCGCCAGCATGACACATTCTTCCTTTTTGCCAGGAATAATGGAAGGACACTACATTTGTGGATGTTTTATGCCATGATTGCTCTGTCTACCATGAGTTACCAACAGCTGTCATTCAGAGGAAGAGCAGCTGGTACTCTTTACTCTTATAATAGAATCTGTTCACTAGTTATAGATGACCAGGAGAAGTCTGGGGTCACATGAGGGTCGCCTGTGTGAGAGGTGAAGCTAATTATGGGTTAGGAACTATTTATATCTGGTGAGATACAAAGCATACCATTTTGACATGGAATAGATAAAAAAAAAAAATTAATTACAAGAAAATGAAGGTAGCCTATTTTGGAAATGTATTTGTAACTTTGATTAATAAATGACCACTTTTAAAAAGTGTTTTAGTTTTATTTATAATTATTTAATTTTATATTTGTAAGTTTTTCATTCTAGTCACAAGTCAAGTGCTTTATTTTGTCATGTGCTTTTGTAATTTTGTGTAATTTTTAGTGCTTTATTTAGTGCTTCAACTTAGTTCAGGTATTTGCCAAGGCGACATTTCGCATTTTCCTTTAGTTTAAATTTTCATTTAATGTTTATATTTTATTTGTTTAGCTTTTCTTCAAAAAAACAAAAGTTTGTTTTAATAGTTTGAGAAGGTTAATAAGGTTATTATGGTTAAACTGTAGACGGTATTTACATTCTAATTAGTTTTTCATTACATAACATTATTTCAACATTGTGTTGAATGTTCCACAGGAAGGATATTTCAAGGAAAAGTGTTGGAGCCTGTATATTTATAGGCAGCTTGAGTCATTGGATGGATGAGGGTAAAAACATTCCAATATATTTATGAGCTGCTAGGATTTTTGTATTTTTTTGATTGAAAACAAATGTTCAAAAATAGCCAGCCTGTGTTATGAAGAAAGTGGAGAATGAATAGATCCCAGATGGAAGGGAAGCTGTGACTTCCTGTCTTTGGGTGCAGGGCGGGATAATTGCAGTGTAGAGACAGCAGGAGATAGAGGCTAAGGGTACTATGGTCCTGTAATGGATATGACAAGAAAAGACAGGTTAGAGAATAAAAAAATGGTGACCTATCACCTAAGATAAGTCTATAGGAGAGCCAGTTATCGGAATTAACTCAAAACATGAATCACGTGGTGCGTTAAAGTCAGCGAGTGGAGAGTATTTATGGCCGAACAATGCAGTGACCACAGCTAAATGCTCTAGAGTCCAGGATGTTTATTCAGCTTCTGTTTAAGCACAGCTACTTTGAGTTATAGTATTGCCTGTGTATTAATTCAGTCCGCTGGAATTAAAACCAGAGCTGGTTAGCACATTACCTAACCAGTACAAGTTCAGAGAGCCAGTGATCAGCACACGCTAAACAAAATTCACCAACTTCCGACATGAAATTCATCATCAGTTATTAAGTTGTCGGGCTATAATGCTTATCTCAGCACTACAGGCTGTTACTAACATGTACGGGAAAATGTGTGCATGTTCATATACATTTTCACCAGGTATCATATCATTAGAGTGCATGCCAGTGTTTCATGAATAAAACAATGAACCCGGAGCAAGCTGTAATGCAAACTCTTATGAACTGGTCGTTAAGTCATTAAGAGTCGTCACAATTGGCTCCCTCACTGAAACACTTTTGCAAAAAGGATTGATTATTGTTTACCCTATGTGGTCTAAATGTAAAGGTGAATAGACTTAAAGTTGGGGCGACATATTGGAAACACACAATGTTTTCCCCCACAAACAAGCAGAAATATTCTTGTTTATATCATTTATTTTAAACCATTGATATTTGACAGCTAAAAAAAGTAAACTGGCACCTAAATGTTTCATCCTAGTAGCAAATAGCTACTAAGCTACTGAGGACTTCTAAAAGCTACAACATTTTTTTCCTGTTTTGATTTCTCTCTCTCCTTCTTTCCTCTTCAGTGCGGCACAGCTGAGCATGGTCCACTGCTGAGTTAAGCTGTGGTGCACACACTGCAGAGAGGAGAGCAAGAGTGCTTCAACTGATCCTGTCTTCACACTTGTTTTGCACGAGGCTGGCCTCCAAACATGTCTGCAGAAGTGGAATCCAGCACACCCCCGGTCGAGCAGGCACCTTTCAAGACACCCTCCAAAAAAGAAAAGAAAAAGGGTATGTGACAGGGCATGGTTCTTCACTGGGCACTTTTTTTCTTATTCTTTTTTGTCAAGCACAGCTTAGCCAGTCATTGTTTAAAAGGCTGCAATCTTTTTTCTTTTTTTTTCTTAATTGGTGGTTCCTGAGTGAAACTTCTCCATTATTAGATGATATGTAATGAATTGTCATTAGAAAGTACAAAAACTTTGTAGATGTCTTTGCTGACCTACATGTGTCTACTAGCACATCATTAGTGGTATAGTGAGTGTCCTGCTGAGGTTTCTGTGTGTGAGTGTTTGAGCTAGCGTCCACCTCCCCAGTGCACCTTACAAAAACCATGCTTGATCCACAACAAACATGTAATGAACCTGAGGTAAAACTAAGCCCTCATAAGAGTTTTGAAACCTGAAAATACTTCTATTGTACTCCGTAAATGAAAAGGCAGCTTGTTTTGGAGATTTGATCTGAGAATTTACATGAAGTTAAGGGCTGGTTAAGAAAACCATTTCGAGATTACATCCATGATTTATGGTTCAGTCTGGAATCCAAAGGATTTGCCATATTGTTATCTGGCTGTTCAGTTGGAAACAGATAAAAATGATTTAATACTTACTTATTAACCTAAATTTGTCAGTTTATTAAAATAATGTTATCTTTCTTTGGAAGGTTTCAGGTTTTTTTGTGGAATTTTAAGCATGGGTGGGCTTTTTATTAGTTTCACATGAAATTGCTTTAAGCCTTTTGACATTTTAATATTTTAATATATTTTGATTTCCTCATCTCAGATGAGATGGTTTAACTTATTTATCTATTTGAATATATTATATTTTCCCTTCTACAGAGCACAGTTAGAAACATTCTGCTTGTTTGCAGCAGCTATGCAATGGTTACAAAATCTTGTAATACAGAATTCAAGCACCATCTTTTCTGTATTCTCATAACTTTAAAATATTTTCAGCAAATTTTGGATATTAGATCAGACATTCTCTATTTAAACCTAATCTGAATCACTTTTTTGGTACTTAAATGCAAAGCTGATGCAATGGTAGCACGATGATTACACAATTATGTTTATGACCTAGTGATTACAGTTGACAAATGAAGGTCTTTCTGTTACAATAAGGCTCCGAGACGACTTTTTGAAGAGTACTGTTGGAGATTGCTTGACATGTTGTGTAGCGCAGGGCAAAGTTGGCAAACAGCCACCTGCAGAAACCTCAAAATCCTCTGTCCAGAGCTCCAGGGGCCTCATTGACCCAATATTTCTCTGGATTTATTTTTCTAAGCTGGAACCTGGTGCACAGTGGTATTGTTTGTGTTGCCTAGCTCATTCATACCAACAGAGAGCACAAGTGATGGATTCCATTACAGTCCTGTTGCTGTTTGCACAATACCTTTCAGCTGCGACTGCAAGACACTCTCCAACATGTCTATTTATGAGTCTTTTCCACAGGCATGAAAACAAGCAGAATGATTCCCACAGTCTCACGCTGAGGAGCCGGCAGTGATTTGGGTGATGAGGTGCATCTGGGGTTGAAGGAGGTCTTTCATAGTCATGTGTTGGACATAGAAACAAAAATATAATGCTGCAACATCACGGTTGATCTTTCAGACACATCATTATTTCATGTATAGGCCTATTTCTCTTCCATATCTTTAGCTTTTTTATAGATTTATATGTTTTTGGCTTTTAAGTCAACTATTTGATTCAGACTGGCAGAAAAATGGCATAGCTTTCCTTCATGATCAGGCTCATTTGTGAGCAACAGGCCATTGTTCAGTATGTTTGTCATTTCTCTGCCCGTGTAATCTGATGAGCTCTTTATTTTCATTTATTACATGAATACATTAATAAATGACAGTTGACTTTGAACATGCATAAAGAAGTCAGAAACAGAAAATAGATCGAATGAAGGCCCGTTTCCAGTGAAATATCTTTCCAGTCAACTATGATGCCATTCAATTCATCATGTGTATTTTGGTGTTACTGAGTGGCAGTTTCTTTTTGCAGATGATGAGGATGTGGGATGTGGAAGCATCTGAAATACACAGTCGAGTTTAGAGTAACAGTTATGCAAAAAGCAAATATATTTATGAATTCCAAAAGTAGTAAAAATGGAGAGTATGTGAGCCCTTCACAATCTAAACAATGTGATATAAAGTCATGGGATAGCTTTAATGTTTAATGTTACTGGTTATGTTTATGCATAATCCCAAGTAATAATACAAAAATAATAATCTAACAATACAGATCATCAGTTCACTATTTATGTTACTTACTTAGTGGAGAATATTGAATAGTGAATAGAGCTGCTCATCAATGCGTTTCCTAAAAAGAGGAAATGACATGATAGTTAGAAAACCAATTTGAAAGTTAAAATTGATTGACAATTTAAGAAAGAAATAATTTACCTGTTGAGAGTGATCTTCTGTGTAGTTGGATATCTGAGCTCCAGGAAATGACTAATGAGGTTAAGGATTTGAAAAACAAAAAGGCGGGAATAAAGAACCTTAAAGTCTGACCATTTCAGCATAAAAGTGTTCTTTGTATGATATGGTTCAAAATAGAACTGTTGTTACATGTAAAGTACTCTTAAAGAACAATCTTTTTTTAGTGTCTATTTAAATCAAGCACATATTTACAGGTATTATATGTTCGCGGTGGTTGGGAGTTGTAGAGCAGAAAACCTCAAGCCTGTAGAGTTCCTGCATGGGATGAATGTCAATGCTGTTCCTCAGCTTGGCCACAGAAGGCATGAGGTCTGGGCCTCCGCCAGGCCGTTCTCTCTCAGTCTCTTTTTGTTTCTCTGTGTCTGGCTTACTCCCTCTTTCTCCGCCTCTGCCATCTCAGCAGCGCCACTGGCCAAAAGGGGACATCGCCACATAGTCAGCTGAGCTCTGGTTTTATTCTGAGACACAGGGCAAACAGACTAAATAAAATGGCAAAAAGTCCAGAGAATCAAAAGGCGAGCTGAGTTAGATGATAGTGAAAAGATCTAATGAAGAACAGAGGAGTTGCTGATATGAATTCTTGAAAAAAATAATGTGGCACATATTCAAAACAACACAATTTCAGGGCTAGAATGTGGGCCAGACAGTTATATTAAAACATGCATGGGGAGGAACCCGATAAAATGACATGATCAGCATATCAGCGGCTCTCTGACGCATTTTGTTCATTTTAATCAGCCTCCTTCAGATCTTTTTGCGCCATTGAGCAATCGCACATATTTTGATGAGCGTCTGGCTAACTTGCTGACATTTCCAGTGATTGAATAACATTCAGACTGCGATTGGGAGCTGCTAGAGATAACTCTGTCTCTCAGACAGCTGGTACCATCAGTTCCTTCCGAATGGCATCAATCAGTCCCAGTGACACCCGTAATTATGTCGCTGAATCGTTTCTCATTCCGCTAAGAATAGAGGATTTCATAAATGATTCTGCACTGCGCTGTTCATTCCCATTTTAGATGCTTTTGTTTTGAATGACAGCTGCATTTGTGAGGACGGCTGTTAACTGTAATCAGTTAATTATATGGAGAAGTATTTTAAAAAGGTTAAATGACAGGGGCTAGTCCTGCACTACAGAAAGGACACTTAATTAGTGGTTTCATGCATGAGTGAAGAACCAGCTTTTTTTCAGCTCTTTTCAAAAGGATAAACCTATCCAAGTCGTACAGTTTTGGTGCTGAAATGTTTTTTTGTATTTTTGAAAACAGCTGTGCTGCTAAATATTTCTATGGAAACCTTGATACTGGTTTCTGAATTCTGGATGATGAATAGAAAGTTTAAAAGAACAACATTTATTGTCAACAAATGATTAATTTCTTTACAAATAAAAGTTTATTTTGCACATATATTAAAATATATGCACATATATTATTCTTTGCTTAAAACAGAAATTGACAAAAAAATTAAGAATTATAGTTATTTACCTTTTTAACAGCCCTAATATTCTTAAGCCTCTTTTTTTTTAAGTTTAACAAAACTCTGTCCAGGTATTCATATCTCTGGTTTGGAATTAATATAACTAAGTATAAATATCAGTCTCAATCTCTATATATGTTTGTGGTTTATGGTGATTTGTGTCACCGCAGTTGGTATTTTAATAATCTTTCTAATTAAAAAGCATTACATTCTTGTGACAAACCGGAAGGAGTATTTTGGGAACAAAAATACTCCTTCAAATGTACAACTTAATTTTTGAAACTTTGTCCATGTTTAGCATGGGAATCCAACTCTTTGACAGTGTAAAAAAACTCAGTATGCATGAAATAGCATTTCACCCCCCCCCCCCCCCCCCCTTTAAATTAAATCTTTTTCATTCTCACAGTACTACATTTTGTTTTAGATTATAATCTCTCTTTATCTCCTCTTCTCAGCTGCAGAGAAAAGCCCAGAGAAAACAGATGAGTTCCTCCTTGCCAGGTTCCAAGGTAATGGAGTTCGCTACAAAGCCAAGTTGATTGGTGTCGATGATGTGCCTGAAGCAAGAGGAGACAAAATGAGCCAAGACTCCATGATGAAACTAAAGGTCAGTGAAGCTGAGGTTGAGCATGCATGTTTACCTTTTAGTAGACATCTTTAATGACTTCCATTAGCTTAAACTAATGGCAGTGAAAAGGACAAGATGGATTTATTTGTATAAAGCTTTCACACTGCGTCTTGTTTGAAAGCTTTATAGAATATAGTGCCTTAATACCACCAGTGGAAGGAAAAAACAAGATTGTTCGATTTGAGAAGAAAGATAGAGGGAACCATTTCTCTGCAGAAAGAGAATAATTGAGTCAACAAAAGATTTTCCAGTATTTTTGACTTTTTGAAGTAACTCTTATGACCTTTGTAGTTAATTTCGCTTTGTAAGAGACTGAAAAATCCCAATTGTTTCCTACACAACTGATTGAATTGTCCAAATGGTTTGACTGACATTTTTTAGCAGGATACTACTGACTACATCCAGGATCAAGTAGTCAAAATATTGTTTAGTAATCGTTTATTTGTCTTTTTCTCTGTGATCACAGAGCAAGGCGGTGGCAGCTCGCTCTCAGGGCAAACACAAGCAGAGAGTCTGGGTGAACATTTCTCTCTCAGGAATCACTGTTACTGATGAGAAAACAGGGGTGTGTTTTTCTCACTTACTCTTCATTTATACCGACTAGTATAAACTCTTCAACAGAAACATCATTTTGAAGCCAACAGTAGTGATTGTTATTTTGTTTTGACTTCTCCAGGCAACATTACTGGAGCACGCAGTAAATAAGATCTCCTTCATCGCCCGGGATGTCACTGACAACAGAGCGTTTGGCTATGTGTGTGGTGCGGAAGGCCAGCACCAGTTCTTCGCCATTAAAACTGCACAGCAGGTCCAGTGAGATTTTATTGAGCAAAGCTCTTTCCTACCTCACACTCTCATGCCTTTAGGCACATACAGACAAACTTGTTCTGAAAAACCATTCCCCCCTACTTAAAAACATTCACCCATAAACCGGCAGGAAGCATGCCTTTTAACACGCTGTTTGTGTTTTCACTCAGGCGGAGCCTCTTGTCATTGACCTGAAGGATCTTTTCCAGTTAATCTTCAATATGAAGAAAAAAGAAGTTGAGGGTTCAAAGAAGGTGCGGGACCTCTTAAAATGATTTTTAGATGATTTTAGGCCATATAAACTGCTGAGAAACATTTACAGTACATGCATGCGCTCATCAAACGTAGTATTTTAGCAACGCAACAAGTTTTGTATACTACTGTTTGAAAGGCAAGACTTTTTTTAAGCAAGGATGCATTCAATTGATAAAAAGTTACAGTAAAGAAATATATACTTATACAAGGATTTCTAATTATATGCTGTTCTTTTGAACTGTTTTCCTGTTCAAATAAAATTATTCGTTACTGAAAATAATAAGAAATTTTATTTGAACACCAAATCAGCATACTGTATTAGAATGATTTCTGAAGAATCATGGCACTGCTGAATCATGAGGTAATAGCTGATGAACAACATTCGGTTTTGCCATCACATGAATAAGTTATATTTTTAAATATATTAGCATATAAATCATACTTTAAATTGTAATAACATCTCACATTATTACTGTTTTTACTGTATTTTTGGTCAAATAAATGCAGCATGGCTAAGCATAAGAAACAGCTTTCCTCAAAAATCTTACCAACCTCAAACCTTTGAAAGGTATCATCACAACCTGAATTACTCAAACATTGTTATAGACTTTATGGAAATTTATAACACATTAGTGTATGTATCAGATATAACATGAAGACCTAAATCATTTCTGTTCAGCTGTGCTTTAGTCTCTCTGCTGTATTGATATTGCTTTTGTCATGTTTTGTCGTTTTCTTTATTCTGCCCTACTGATCAGATCTTGTTTTCTCTTTAGGATGAAAATAATAAAGCAATGGAAGTACGTATTGAGACATTAAACTCTTCAGCTGGCAAATGTTCATATCATACTGTATATTTTTTACTAGTATCTCAATTTCTGTCAATCTTACCTCAACAGAATGGCAGTGAAGGTTCACACAATGACAGAAAAGTAAGTAAGATTCATTGTGGTTTGGTTTACATTTACCAAATGGTTCTGATTGTGCAAAACAACAGTGCAAGTATTTTGTTGGTCTCTAACCTGAAGGCAGAGTTAGCAGTAGAGTTGTGTTGCTCTGGCCCAGTTCCAAAAGCCCCCTGCTGGGTCGTCTTCATGTTGTTGTTCCCCATTTGCACACAGCACCTAAACTAGTCTCCTCAGGGGGTGGAAGCTAATGAAGTTAGCAGACAGGAAATAACTGAGACGCATCACACAGCAGCTCTGGCCGTTCTCCTTTCACTCGCAGTCTTTGAAAAAAAAAAAAAAACACAGTTCTCCTCATTCTCTTCAATGCTCATTTCCTCCTATTCATCTGCCCACAGTATGAATAGCGCTTCTCTTAGATGTTTTGGTAACTCTGACTCTGTTTGGCTTCCATAATCTGGTCTGAGTCTTGTTTTTCCCTTTTCAACTATGTGCTGCAGGGCGTCGAACAGCTGGACTTGTTTGGAGACATGTCGACCCCACCTGACTTAAACTCTCCCTCGGTAAGACTGTTGGGCAAGAATGAGTCACACATACTCATGTATAAATATACACATTCAGACTGAATCTGAGCCTTTTTTCCACTCCAGTTTTGTTTATTAATGGATTGTATTGACGGTGACGCTGTGCTTTATTAACACAAAAAAAGACACACTAACATTATTAATGTTATTTCCACGGAAATCTATTATACACCAGCTCATTTACCAGACCAAAGCAACATTATCCAAATGAGACATTACGCTGTTTGAAAGAGACTAGCGGCATTCAGACAACTCTTATATCCTGCTATGGTCCTTGTTTAGTCTTTGGTGCTTGATTGACCTCAAATGAAGAAAATGCCGTCATGGGGAGTAGAAGGCTTGTGTTCAGGCCAAACGAAAATAACAAGCACTGAAAACTCAACAGGGCTGTTGTTTGAAGACATTGCACTTTAGAAGAGTTTAAAAGCTGTATGGGACTGTTTTTGCCTCAATTCCTAGCCCCTTGCAAGTGTTAAATAGGTTACATGTAAAATATATATGAGTTTCCACCAAAAGAATGAGTCTTCCCATAGTCCCTCATCTTCTGCTTAGCGTTTACTTTCATGGTGAACTTTTCATAAGTGGTGTTGATGCAGAGTCTTATTCTTCTTACTTCTAACACTGCAATCACTGTGAGAGAACAAGTTCAGGTAATGTGTGCATATATTGTCAAGTTTA
Source organism: Carassius auratus (assembly GCF_003368295.1). Lineage (NCBI taxonomy): Eukaryota > Metazoa > Chordata > Actinopteri > Cypriniformes > Cyprinidae > Carassius > Carassius auratus. The sequence goes on along the minus strand of NC_039272.1, from coordinate 10,908,948 downwards.
TTCATTCGTTTTAAGTCATCCATTATTCAACCCTTGTTTTGTTGTTGAAAGCATGATTTTTTTTCGTAAAGAAAGTACACTTGAGCAGGGTTGCCAACTTCAGTAGATTAGGATAAGGGACAAATGTCTTTAGGTTTCCCCATTTACAGTTAAAGAAAAAAGAGAAGCTAGTAGTAACTGCCCTTTCTTCTTCCTTGATTCTTTGCTTACTGTCAAATTTAGCGTCTGTGTAGCATTTCCAGTATCAGGACAATTCACAACTCTCACAAAAGTCTCACATCCATCTTTTGCTATTTGTTTTGTGATCATTTTTTCACTTCTATGTAACCTACCATTCAAACCATCTTACGAAAGATGCAGTTTTCTACAAAGATAATACTGAAATACTCAAGAAATGCAAATTATTCCTGAAAGATCATGTGACACTGATGACTGGAGTAAAAATCAGCTTTCAAAAATATTAAATTATTTTAAATTGTAATAACATTTCACAATATTACTTTATTTCTAAATAATTGCAGCTTTTCAGATTTTTTCCCCTCCCAAAATCTTACAAACCCCAAATGGTTGTGTAAAACTTATTCAAATGGAAGAAATATTGTTCTTAACTGTGTGGGTGTAAGACAAAAACAACAATTCTGTATCATACAGGATGGTTGGCAGCTCTACTCTTACGTCATGCATGCCCATCTTGATCAAATTTATGATTGCTTGAACACGGCATCCACCTAAAGTTTATTTTACTTCATGCGTGACTTCATCTATATTATTGACATCAGCTTATTATTTATTCTTCCTTCCTCAAATCTTCTTTCAGGAGTCTCAGGACATCCTGTTGATGGATTTGTCCACTGAGATAGACAGCAATCAGAACTGTGTAAAAGGAAACCCCTTCACCTCGTCTTCTGTCCCCAGAGCCCCATCCAGCCTCTCGCCTGAGAACCCCTTCTCTTCTCAACACAGCTTCTTCCCCGCCCCTATCCATGACCCGTTCAGTGACGACCCATTTTCCAAAAGTGCCGATCAATCAATCAGAGACGACCCTGCCACAGCCAACCACAGCTCTAATAACTTGTTTAATGGTGGCCCTAAGAATGGTGACTCTGACTACTTAGGCCAGCAGTTTGACCAACTCTCCAACAGGACAATCATCCATGCTCTCAGTAATGGCCATTGGCCTTTAGATGGCAGAGCTGCGGAAGCCACTAGCTGGACTCAGAATACTGTCCCAGTTCAAGAGCAGAACGGGCATGGGAAAGCAAAGCCTGATCCGTTTGTGGGAGGTTCAGAGAAAATGCAGCCGGTGCAGAATGGAGTGAAACATGAGAATGGAGGCATAGAGCCACCTGTCAATCAAACCAAGGATTCTGTCATTATAAGCCCACCACCACTCAACATGAAAGCCGGGAGGGGCAGGAGGAGTGTAAAGGTGAGGTTGCACTGATGACACTATTATTTCTTGCTTTTTTAATTTGATAAATAACATTCTACTTCACTTCTCAAAGCTTTCTTTTTTCTTTCTTTCGTGTCTCTCTTGACTTTAAGATCTCTAATCCATATCTAACACCACTTCATGATTAGTAATGTTGTTTGCCTCAAATTTTAATGCTTCAGTGAGTTGTACTAATAAGGTAAGAATGGATTTGCTAATGTATTTCCCATCACATTAGGCTACTTGTGAATATATATTTATATATATATATATATATATATATATATATATATATATATATATATATATATATATATTGTTTGCATTCTTTGATGAATAGAAAGTTAAAGAGAACAGCATTTATTTCAAGCAAACATCTTTTGTACCATTATAAATGTATTTACTGCTACATTTGTTCATTTTAAGGCATCATTACTAAAAAAAAGTATTGATTAAAAGGGGTCATGAACTGCCTTTGTTTTTTATTTGTGCTGTTTTCAGAGATCCACTTATAATGTTTTCAAGATTTGTACATAAAAAAAATATAATAATAATGTCCTGTTTTGACCCCCTCATCAAAACACTCTTTTTGAATAGGCGCAGTGTGGTACTGTACATTCCACCACATGTTCTGGCAGATTGGCTTCAATATAAGCTGTTTTTAGACTAACGAAAAAGTTTTGAGTTCTGAAACTTACGGGATCAACGGAATTTTGATTTCTCAATTCACCACCCCTTTAATCTATTACAATATTCATCTTTAATCCCTATTCTGTTTTTGTAGCTTTTATTTAACCAGTGCTGAATCTCATTTATAATTATTTTTGTTTTCTCTTTTATAGTCCCCTTCCAATGAAAAACCCGGGACCGATCCATTTGTTCCACCAAACCCATCAGAATCACCACCTTCTCAACCTGAGAACTGCCCTGTCACCTCTGTCAGTCTGTTCAGCAGGAGCCCTCCCTCCACTGACACGCTCGCAGCTCTCGGTAAGACACTTGAGGCAATCAATAAATATCTTAACATTTGTGAGCTTCCAAAAATGCTTTTTTTAAATGTCAGTGATTCTTATTCAAATGAAAGTTTGAGTGTAGAATGAGTGTCATTCTGTTCATACCTGTATATTACTGTAGCTCAAACAGTAGGGCACGGCTCTTGCCAGGCCAAAGGTTCTCAGGGAAATCTTGAATGTAGCATGAAAGTTGAAAGTTGACATCACAGTTCAAATGAATACCTAGCAAGTGGCAAACACATGGGAAAACAGACATTAGTGAACAAATAAAATTGTACATGATTTCTAAGCAATGTGCATGATTCAAACAGACTCAAGTACAGAAGTATAAAATTCACAAAAAGAGGGCTGATATGGTGAATACCACTGTGTCAAGAGGAATGCATGTTACATTCGATGCTTGTCATATGTAGAACATTGAAATATTATATATCATCATCTTTTTATCAACACTATGTTTTCTTTAAAGAAGGGTTGTCTCTACAAGTCTCCACTCCTCTGTGGAATCAGCCGCTCTCCTCCATCTTCCCCTGCACCACCAATGTCTCTCAGCCCTTCAATCAAGCACCTGTCTTCTCCACTTCTCCTGCGCCTGCCTGGGGAAACATTCCTGGGAGTTTTGGGAGTTTAAACGCTACCCAACAGCTTCCATCATGGGGCACCACCCAAGTCTCCAATGGATCCAATGGGTCCTGGAGCCCTCATTCAACCCTGGGGAACCCCTTCCAGACAGGCATATTTCCACCCAGCCTTGTGCCCGACGGACAGCAGAGCTCCAGTCCCCCTCCACTGGTTCCACCTCGGGCAGTAGCCACCAAAGAAGCTCCTAAAGTGGACAGTAATGCTTTTGTTGATCTGGATCCTCTGGGAGAAAAGGAGAAGAGGGATATCAAGGACATGTTTAAGGATTTCCAGATGGCTAAGCCACCAAACGTTCCAATGAGGAAAGGTGAGCAGACCATGGATGTGTTTGTAATTAAAATGACAATGCCATGAAATTCATCTCTGCATCTAATGTCATTTTGAGTTTCTCATAACATGTATTTGGGAATGCAGAATACACCAGGAGCACTTTATTTCATATTTGCATAACTGTCAACAGTTTTGAGAAATAGGTTTTCTGCATTTCACCAGATTTGTAAACCTGTTCTCGTCTAAACAGAGGTCTGCCTGCAGAAAAAATTTTGAACACCAAAATAATTGTTTTAGGGTTTAATATTTAAAAGTAAATAATAATATTAATTTTAGCAAATATGATTGTGCAGTTGTACGACTGCAACAGATTTGAATTTGAATTGAATTTATTTTTAGATTTCTGTTTTTGTTCTATTCAATTTAACTTTTTACGTTTTAGTAATTTCTTTGTGTTTTTCTTTTTCATTTTTGCTGGTTTAATAAAATATGTAAAGTTTTTTTTTTCTTTTTTTTCCCGCTATGTTAGTACATCAAGTTAAACTAAATTAAAATGAGAGAGGTTGCTTTGGCAACTAGCTGAAATAAAAGTTTATATTTGATTTCAGTTGAACTAAAGATTGGAGGCCCGAACCCATTCGACAACTCCGTTGGAAAAAATCTGTTTGGCACATCTGTACCTGCAACTGTATGTATATGTGCATCCTTATAAGATATTATGAAACATTTTATCAAACAATAACATTATTTTGAGTTTTTCTTAAAGCCTCAAGAATGTTTGTTCTTTTTCTTCTTCTTAATTTTTCTTTAATATTTATGTTTCTTTTTTCTTTTTCTCTTTACAGAGTGCACCTCCCATAAAGACAGTGGGCTTAGATCCTTTCAGAGACCCATTTGGAAACCCATTTGCATGATCTTGATGACTTCATAGGGTCCAATTATGGATCAAACACAAATCACTGAACAAGAAATTATGCAAAATACAGTTCCATCCCAGATGTTTCAGCTTTATAATGCCGTGGTTAAGCTAATGGATACACAATGACAACCGCTTTTCACAGAACACCATTTTTATGTAGCTTTCCCACTAAAGTGCATCCTGTTCAAGAGCTGGTCTCTTAGCTCTGATGTCACAGCCAATGTCTTACAGCCAAATGAAGCCTGTGCAACCCTTCTTGTTTTATGAACCATGATCATGGACAGGCTAAAAATGATCCATCCAGTGCTGGTCTGCTGTTAAAACATGTTTATTGCATTTTGTCTCTTAATGACAACATGATGACATTCGTTTGGTTTTCTGTACTAAAAGCACTTAAAAGCAATTTTGTCATTTTTGCATCAGTAGACAAGTTATTGTTGCCTTGTTTGATCACTTTTTCTTCATTGCAATATTATAACATTATATGTTTACTTCTCTACATTTATCAAGAGCTTTAGGGCACAACTGGTCACTAATTTTAAGAAACATTTTTTTATGAACTGGCATATGAACTGAACAAGATGACCGATTTTTTAAATATCCAATTCAAGTTTGGACATTAAATGTCCAATCACAAACTGTCATGATGGCCAGCAGAGAGACAGTGTAAATAATATCTATAGAGATGCTCTGATATGTGCAATCAACATCATACTGTACTGACCTGTTCATTATAAAAGAGTAACTGACTCTAATCAACCTGTATTTTCTTTGATCTGTACTCAGTATTCTGATATTCGTGAGGTGGTGAGCTTGCGATATTCACTAATATATACAGTATGTACTGTCATCGTGTCAAAAGTTCTCTGTTTTTGTTTTGATTTGACATTGTATTGAATGAATAATCAAAATTTCTACTGCTGGCATGTTGTCAGCAGTTCTGCAAATATAAACACCTTCAAAAATAATATCTATCCATAGAATAGGAGGATGATACTATTTAAGCACATTGTTACGGTATGTGTGTAACATGATGACCCAGAATGCTTCAGGTAATACTTGACAAGAGCGTTTTGATGTGTCTGATTGATCGATATTGTTTTACTACAATGCTCTTTATTTTTCCCTTTTGATAGTTGGGGATATAATCATTTTCCACCATGATATTGCAAGGTTTAAAAGAAAAAACAGAAATGCATTTATCTCAGTGCATTAATGGATTAGCAAAAAAAAAAAAAAATTCAATGTGTGTACTGTAGTGGATGCTGAAACCTTGTCAAAATGAATTATGTGAATTGTATGTGTGTACATATATAAATATCTGCTCTGTTATGCACTATGCCATCTCTACCTTGGATGCTATAGAACTAAGGTGTTTTTAAAAATGTAGTCGCTGCAATAAACTGGAATTTTAGTTAGTGGAATAGATTCAGAATGGTCCTATTTATCTTTTGCAAAGTTTGTATTCAAGTCTGTATAAGACCAGTTGGGTCTACTTCACAATAAAGTGATGACTGGCTGAATGATATTAGCCTCGCATGTCAAGTTTTGTTAGTAAAATGGTTTATAATCTTTAAATGGGATCAGTAGATAACTAAATAACTATTTTTCTTAACTAGATTAAAAAACAATGTGCTGAAAGAAGTACACTTCAAACTTTTTTAAGAAGAATGTAAGATGTAAGAAGAATTTTCAGTTATCATTAAAATGTTCTTTACAAAATTGGAGGAAATATATATAAAAACGTAAATTGTTAATTATTTAATCATATATAAATTCTATTAAATTAATTTCATATAATTGCAGAGTGTAATATAACAGACAGTGTTACTCCCATAGACTGTAAAAAAACACGTGTGTACTGTCAGTCAGAGCTGATTTCTGAACCTGCTGGGTAATGTAGTTTTTAGCGGGAGGAACAAAGCGAAGTGAGTTACGGTAAAACTACAAAGACCCACAATGCCGTTCGCGGACTAGTAAGTAGAGTTCTCGATCAGCGTGGTGGTCAAACCGACCGGCCGGTGCGCAGGGAGCTATGCGACCAGCTTATACAGCTTTTTACCACTTCAAATCGCGACAACCACATTGAGAGGGTTACACGGTGATTTTAATTGAAGTAAGGCTTGTTGCTTGTCTGTTGTCATTACACGTTTATCGCTTGTAATTCAGCATTTTGATTTCTGTCAGCAGCCAATGGGAAATCAGTGTGGACACCACACACTGAGGCATGTGGGAATCTGAGGCGTTTGTGTGTCCAATTTAAAATTATATTTGTTACAATTCAAAGATGCCCCTTTTATATTTTTAATTAAGGCCTACATGTTATAATTGCATGAATTGGACAGGTCTGTCCACAGTATCATTCAAAACTTAGCTTAGCAGCCACACTAGACATGGCCACCACCAGACTGATGAAATCAGTCAGTCTTGACCACATGACACAACTGTAATCTATATCATATAGCCAAGGTTTGTATTGCTGTGACTGAGTGCAACTCAAATTCAGTCACGTGACAGCTTATCCTTATATAGGCGTGTATTTATGACATGCAAGCTTATACATGACTTGATTTTACCAGTTACTTGAAGAGAATGCGAAGAGCAAGAATTAGTATTAAACCCAATGTCAGGCCAGGAGGTCGAAGTGTGGCACCTGTAGCTGAGGACAGGAGATCCCAAGGGTCCACAGCTGTTGATGACACCCATCAAAAGCTGTCATCTCCTCAACAGTCTCAGCTGGAAGTCAAAGAGTCTGCTGTGGCGACAGGAGATGGAAATGTGCCCGGCTGTCCATCAGAGAAAGCATCACTGAACATGTAAGCACACCCCTTTTTTTTTTTTTTTTTGGAAAGACATTGCTATTATAGAAATGAAATAAAGTATATTTTGGAGTGAATTGGAAAATGGCAATTGCCTCTCATGTGGAATCAAATGGAACATTTATGATTAAACATACCCATGCATTCAAACATTTGTGGAAATTAATGCTTTTATTTATGATCTTTTAGGAAATTAATACTTTTATTCAGCAAATATCTATTAAAATGATCGAACGTGAGATGAACACATAATATTAGGAAAAAAATCTAAGTTAAAATAAGTTTGATGAAATATTAAATGACTAAAACCAAACTGAAATAAAAAAATAAGAGAAAGCTAAATAAAATTAAATAAAAATTAAATAAAATTAAAGTTGAAATATAACAATAAAATCTCATTCAAAATGATTTGATACTTGATTTCATCATAGTCCTTGACTTATCTTTGTGTTTTTCTCATCGTAATCATTAGATTCATCTCATTTTGTTCTCAATTTCGTCTTATATTTTTATTTTATTTTTATTTTATATTTCATTGCTGTTGCAAATAAATGTATTTTGGTACATTTCAGATTATATTTCCGGACTAGGTACTTGGTAGAGAAAAACTGTCAACCACAAAAATGAATATCAGTATTCAGATTAGGTCTGTCTTTAGACTGCCTAAATTACATTAAAAGTTAGTTAAATGGCAGCTGTACTTTAAATTCTCATGTGATCAAACCTGAGATTGAGAAGAACTTCAAATCAAGTGTGGTGGTGTTTGTTTTTTTTAACTCGCTTGTCCATTGACAGTAATGATGGCGCGCCATCTAGTGTCAGAACACCTGCAACTACAGTACATCAGAAGAGGAGCAGGTTCTCTGCCACACCAAAGCTGGCCAGACCCAAAGTCCGTTCTGCTCCTCCATCCACCGGTTCTCTTCCATCAGAGCCATCCAAGATATCATCCCTTTCTCAGGCAGCCAATACTTTAACTCAGTCCCCTATCCCAGTTGCTATCAGCAGAGATGATCCACAACAATCTACATTCTCAGATGCCACTACAGCAGCTAACTGCCCTGCATCCTCACTGTATCTTCCATCCACATCTGGCTGTCCAGAATCACCATCATCAACACCGTCACAACAAGAGCCTGGTAGAACCACCAAAAAAATCCCAAATGAGGATTTCTGGCCTCAAGAAGGAGCCACTCCAATTTCATGCACTCTCTCACCGTATGTGAAACTGTCTCGTGTTGATGGACCAGACTCTCCTCTCAGGAACCAAATTTCTTCAGACAAGCAGCAGGTCTTGAGGACCCTCAAACTGAAGGAACTGATGAAGCTGGAGAGGAAGAAAGAAAGAATGGTAAAGTTTGAACCGGAAAAATTCCACTTTTTTTAAGCTTGTCACAACGGAGATGTCTACTAAAATCTCAACAAATTTCATATGTATAATTTTTTTTTTTTTTAATTTAAAGGAGAAGAAGAGTAGACGGCATAAACGTGAGCATTGCATTGAGCCAGATCGTGACAAAATGACCTTAGGTGACTTCATTTATTACCTGCCAGAGTCAAACCCTATGAAGTAAGTTTGCTCTGATAGAATACATCTTCAATTATATGTTTTACCCTCTTGAATGTGCACTGTGTATGAACTAATGATGAGCAATATATTTTTACAGCATTAATTAACCAGTTTGTTAATGTTGTAAATGTTTATGTTTGCATAGCACTAATGTTAACCGATATAACACTTGATCTCACACTGAGAAGTAGAATTAGATGCAAAATAAGAGTTATCGTTAGTTAATGCTTACTAATGATTGTTTACATCTCGAAAGGTCCTCCCTTTCCACAGAGGAGACTCAAACACAGATCACTGCTCCCCCAAATCCCACGTAAGTGAAATTAGACCTATATTATTATTTTAATATATATCCGTCTCATCATTTGGGGTTACTTCATTTCATATTGTTTTTGCACTTGGTGTAAACATAACTTGACATTCAGGACTGCAGTTTTCCCTGCATTATAGACTAAATATTTGGTTTGATTTGCATACTGTTTAGACCCATGTCTTTCAAGATAAAGTTATTGATTTTGTATCTCAGGGTGCAGAAAAATATGGCAGACGCAGATGAGGGGGAGGAGGAGGAAGATGATGATGATGTTGATGCTGATGAGGAACTGCTTGCTCCCAAAGTCAAGGTGGCAGAAGATGGCTCACTGATTTTAGATGAAGAAAGGTGTGGTGGCCTGAAAGCATGTGTAATATCCAGTTCTTAAAAAGGGAAACTGTCACCTCAGCATTACACGTGAATGTGCTGATATGAATTATTGATTTATTTGGTTAAGTTATTTAACTAGACTGTTGGAAGTGGAATTGCTTGCTTTGATTTCCCCTACTGCTTCTCAAAAGTGCTCCCAAACATTTACCTTATTCATTTAACTTGTTAGTCCTGTCAAACCTTATTAATTGATGCAATTTAAATGTACACCAATTTTAGTTAAAACATCAGTAATTTTGTTGTTTTTGTCGTATTTTTTTTTTTTTTTTTTTTTTTTTTACACGTATCTATATTGTTTTATTACGTTTTAGTCGTTATAATAGTTTTGACTGGGAAACTAACTGAAATAAGTTTTTCTTTTAATATATTTTATTTTGGTTAATGTTTGTTATTTCAGGTTATGAAATCTTTTTTTTTGTTGTTGTTGTTGATATGTTTAATGATGCATTTTAGCACAGCCCATATCACTTTATTTCATATTATGTAATGCATAATTACCATTAACTACTGATGGATTGCAGTGTTGTGTTCAGTTTGACAGTCCGCGTTCAAAGGACGTCGGATACAGTTGTGGAGAATGCAAATCCACTGTTTGAGCGAGGCTCTACCACAACATACACAAGTTTCAGGAAAAAATGGCATGTCAAAAATTGGTCTGTCAGAGGTATGAATGTTAAATGATCTGTACTTTTTATTGGTTTATTTCTTTCTCTCTTATGTGAAGAAACATGTTAAGAGACTCTTGAAATTTGAGTGTGCGTGTGTTTCAGAAACGGATATGTTCTATTTGGCCATTAGTATGGTGGGAACAGACTTCTCCATGATTGCTCAGCTGTTGACTCACCGCAGCAGAGCAGAAATTAAGGTACACACACTTTAATTATAACAAACATACTCGAGTCATACCATTGACTGACCCTGAGGATAACGGTGTTCATTTCAATTTGGTCACATTAGGTCTTAAAGTTTATCTGTTTGTGTGCTTTTGTCTTTCCCTGTTTTCTAGAATAAATTTAGGAATGAGGAGAGAGCGAATTCATGGCGAGTAGATAAAGCTTTCAGTGAGTTTTTTTTATATTTTTTATTGTTTTGTTTTCTATCCTTCTGCTTGTCTATTGTATTGTGAAAAATCTACTGAACAGTACTTGCTCTGACATTTGGACTATTTAGGAAATAAGCGACCATATGACAGCGAGCTTTTCAGTTTCCTGCTGAAGAGGATCTTGGCTAAAGACAAACAAAAGGGCAGATCCATAAAACTAGTTGTGAAATCCAGTAAAACGAAGAAAAGCAAAGGTAATGTGCTCAAGAATGGCAGTCTCAGATCTCAGAACCCACTGTACTACTACTACACTGTCCTACTGTATTGTTCGTGTCATTGTTTTTTACTCTAAACCCTTCTCTTTACTCACCCAGGTGGTGAAAAATCCAAACACCTTGAGGACAAAGACTCAATTAATGTTGAGGAAGATGATGAATTGTGCAGTGTGGACAGTGTCTGTTTTGATTTAGAAAAGGAGAATGAGGACAGCAGTAATATGAATGAAGCGGATGTGTCATCAAGTACAAGCAAGAAGCGTAAACGCACAAAAGACACTGAGCCAAAAGTGTTGTATGAGAAAGTGTCCAAGCAAAGGAAGAAAAACAAGACACCGAAAAAAGGTTTCACACTATGTGTTTGGCAAAATGTTATACATGATTACTCATAATTGCAATTCAGATTTTTCCATTCTCACTAGTGCTTTGTTGATCATGGTACAAAAACCACACAGTGTCTAAAATGTATAGTTTCCTGTATTAATGAGCAGCTGAATAACAGCTGAAGATGGTGACCTGGTTTGTGTGGACAATGACTCTGTAAATTCAGACAGTGAAGGTCAGTCATGTTTGGCCGGATCAAAAAAGATAATGCAAACAATCAAAAAAGAGTGACCAGGAGGGAAAAGAAGTGAAAACAGAAGAAAAACTGAAAAAACAAAAAGACACATAAAGGTTTTAGTTGATATTTTGACATTACTGAAAATTAGAGTTTTGTGGCTTTTAGTCGATGTGTGTTAGCTGGAATTCCATCTATATTATTGTACACCACTAACAAAACAGATATACACTACTGTTTCCAATGATAGCAAAACTGAATTTTCTGCTGACATTAGTCTGGATCATCTAGTCACATGTGATCATTTGTGATTAGTTTAATTCTTTAAATCCTTGCTGAATAGAAGTATTCATAAATAATTACAAATCTTACCCCAAACCTTTGAACTGCAGTGTGCATGTTTCAAATATCCTTTCGTAAACTCGACAGTGCTGAATGAAGGAGAAGATGGCACAGTGAATGCTGACCATAACGAGGCATCTGCCATCCAAACTACAAAACGGAAGCGCTCCAAAAAGTGCGAGAAGGAAGAACGGAAAACTACCAAATGTAAACGGAAGACTAAGAGCAAAACATCACAGCAAGGTAGGGGATTTTATTTTTATTTATTTGGAGGGTTCGAAAAAATATATCACCATGCATTTTTAAAGTGCTCAATGAAAATGTATGTTTTGTAAAATTCATCAGATTTTTATGTTCTACACAGAGTGTACTGGATCTGAGCTGTGTGCTGACTGTAGTGAAGACCCCGGTGCTGAAGATGATCAAGGGTATATACAATTCTTAACAAAGTCAGATTTTTCTTTTTAAATCTTTATCAAACACCCCATTATGTGTCAGGGAGAAGCTCTGTGCAGAGAGAGCAACTAAGGAAGAGGTTTCACAATGCTCCTCCAAACATTCAAAAAGAGCCAATTTGGCAAAAAGAAAATCCAAACGTTCCGAGCCAAAAGCAACAGTAGAGATTGAGGATACAGCAGAAGAATGTCAAGATAAGAGCTGCAGCGAAGCAGAGAATGAGGTATGTCTTCACACATCTGAGTTTGATTCCACACCTGCCTAGCTTTTTTTTGTTTGTTTACCACTGTATATACCATATTATTTTGGACTATAAGTCGCACCTGAGTATAAGTCGCATCAGTCCAAAAATACGTCATGATGAGGAAAAAAACATAAGCCCCACTGGACTATAAGTCACATTTATTTAGAACCAATAGAAAACATTACCGTCTACAGCCGCGAGAGGGCGCTCTATGTCTTCAGTGTAGACTACAGGAGCACTGAGCAGCAGAGAGCGCCCTCTCGCGGCTGTAGACGGTAATGTTTTCTCTTGGTTCATCTTCACTCAGTTCATGTCAAATTAATTTTGATAAATAAGTCGCACCTAACTATAAGTCGCAGGATCAGCCAAACACTGAAAAAAAGTGTGACTTATAGTCCGGAAAATACGGTAGATAACCACCCAGAATAAAATAATGTTTTAAAGGCATAGTTCATCCAGAAATGAAAATAGCCAGCATTTACTCACAGTCATGTCACTCCATGCCTTTATTAATATTTTTTGTGGAATGTAAAAGAAGATATTTTAAAGAATGCTGATATTAATTGAGACATTTCTGAAAATGTCTTTTATTGTGTTCCCCTTCTATTGTGTTCCACTGAAGAAAGTCATACAGGTTTGGGATGACATACTTTTGATGAAATATCCCTTTTTGCATTGATAATACTGCTTTTAAGTCTACCAGAAAAACCTTTTTTAAAAACAAATGTTTCCATTAAACAAGCTCACAGATACCAGTGTGTTTCATTACTGGTAACTTAAGTGAATATTAATTGGATTAATCCAGATAATTGTTTTTATTTGTATTTTTTATCATTATAGTTGAGGATCATCCGTCTTGCAAAGGAACAGCTCCAGAATCAGCCGATAGTTGTTCTGGAAAGGACTCCTCTGAGGTAAATTTATGATTCATTCTTTCAACACATTGCAGTACTACACAGTGATCTTTTGGAGAAAAAAAACAACAACATTCTTTCACAGGCTAAAAGATTCACACAGCTCATCTGTAAGCCAAGACCAACTACAGTCCTCCAAGAGCCTGCAGCATTCTCCTGGACGGCAGATGAGAGCGGAAAAGGTCAAATGCAATCTGACTGCCTCTGGTGACGGTAGTGAAGTCTCGACAGCAGGCCCCGGTGTTAAAGAGGATCAGGGGTATGAAAAATTATTTTCTCGAGATCAGGGTATGGGATTTTCTTTCAGTAGCCCTCTTATTACAAATCTTCATCAATTGCCTCATAATTTGTCAGTGTGAAGCTTGTTCCAGAGAGCTCAGCTAAGGAAGAGATTTCACAAAGCTCCCTCAAACGTCCTCCTGGGCAGCAGACGAGAGCAGACAAGGTCAAGCACAATCTGACTGCTTCAGAAGGGGATCAGATAGACCAATGTCATACTGGCTCACATCCATCACCAGAGGACATGAGCGGTACTATCATGCTGAATCAACTGAGCGTCCAGGACTCTGAAGAGATGGAGGCTGATCAACGCATGGAGGAGGTAAATCAAGTAGCTCTTACTCCATGGGGTCAACTTTCCTACAATAATGGGAAAAAAGAGAAGCTTTGAATTTGTGTAGTGTGACACATGGATCTGTTTCGGCTTACATTAGCATTAACAGAGTGCCAGAAATCACTACGAATATAAAGGGGTTGTGTGTCTAGTGCTCTGTAATACTTTTTTTATAGCTATGATCATTATTCCTATAAATGCATGATTATGTAGTGCATTGCACTTCAATAAAACCAAAGATGATTTTGTTGTACAGTGTTTTGATGTGGAATATTCTAAAGATTTTTAAAATATGTTCAGGGTTTGAATGTAAACAGACTAATAGAAAGACTTAACTACTCCTCGTAGATGATACACTTCTGTATAGTTTTATAGACCAATTACCTTTTTTTCTTTATAGGATTTAAATTTACGTCATTTAGAGTTTCTAACTCCATCTGAAGTAAATGGTGAGTATGCTTTAATATTGCTGTGTTTATATTATATTTTATATATTGTTGTAGTAAAACCAGTTAGACAAAGTGTGCACTTGTGTGTCATAGAAATTTGTACTCATGCTTGCTTTAGTGTAAAATAACTGTTTTCAAGTGATTACGGTATTCCAGTCATCAGTGGTACATGATCCTTCAGAAATCATTCTAACATGCTGATTTGGAGAGCAAGAAACATTTCTTGTTGTTCTCCGCTCTGCTCCTTAAGATTTTATGGAAACTGATGCATTTTTTTTTTAGTATTCTTTGATGAATAAAAAGTTTAAAGAACAGCATTTATTTGAATTAGAAACCTTTTGAGACATTATAAATGTCTTTAACATCACTTTTCATGAATTGAATCCATCCTTGCTGTGTATCAGTACAAACTTTTGAATGGTAATGTAAATGAATGCAACTGGATGACATTACCAAGAGTCTGATTCTGGGCTCTTCATCTAATCTCAAACACAGATCTGTTGTTGAGGTGCATCACATATTGCCAGTTGAAAATGGGTGTAATGCTTCTTTTAATATCCTCTTAAGGTCAGACATCACTGAGAAGAGCAGTTGTGTTGGTGTCTAATGATGTAGTGAAGCACTACCTCAGGGCTCAAGCACAGACCACTGCAGAGGAATCCACAACCTCTGAGAGTCAGCGGGACACGGCACCTGCCAGAGGCCATCATGTCAGTACAGGAGTTTGTTCTTCGTGTGGTTTGTTATTGTATGTGCATTGCTCAAGTAGTGATCATAATAGTGACTGTTAATGTGATGTGCAGGTGCGACAGCATAGGGATGGTCTTGATGAACACGGCTCCTCTATTGATGTTCTAGAAGAGAGGGTCTCTCAAGATCAAGATGTGAATGAAACCGACACTACCTGCGTTTCCACCAAATTAAGCATCGCTGAAAAAAGGAGAAGGTTTTGCAAGATCAAACCCAGTCTGAGCCTGGCAGCACAGTCCATCCACAGACCTCTGAATGAAAGTGAGCTTGAGATGCATATAAACCATGAGCTAAGAAGACTGTCCCGTAGCGTGTGTAGAGTGTGTAATGCTGTGTGTTGTTTCTGTTCTGAACGAGGGCATGTGTTCTTTCTAAACCCAGAGACCCCGTCTGTCAAACGTGACTCAACGCTGCTGCAATGTAGCAGTCCTGTGGAAGTCAAAGTGAAGATGGCTCCAAACAAATGTCTTGTTGAAGAGCACAGGGACCGTCCTGAGGAAGAGCTTACATGTGGAGTTACTCTAGAAGTGAGCGGCCCTCAAGGTGTTAAGGTGAGGGATTTCATCAAAGGAGTGACTTGACTGTGTGTGTTCTGATGTGATGGAAAACCAAACATACATTTGACTTGCATCTTTAATGCCTTTTTGTACATCCAGGATGATGACGCAGAAACCACAGTAGATGGTATTCCTTCCTTAACATCAGCTGGTAAGATTAAAAGCATTTTTAAAATATATTTTCTTGTCTTTTTTCCGTCTATCTTCCCCTCTTTCTTTTTTGTCTCTGTCTTTGTTTTTTCCTTTCAACTCATTAAAATTGTACGTATTTGTCTCTCTACCACTTCCAATAGTGAGTAAGACAGAGGACCAGGAGATCCTTGAGAAGTCTCTGGTTCCTGACACCACACCATCAGACAAAGGTACAACAGAAGACTTTTTTTCAGACATCAAAAACCCACAATTAAAGTGTTTAACTTGGTTTGCAGCAGATCCAAAAAAAAAGACACTGACTTTTACAGATGAGCCTGAAAGAAGAGGAGACTTTGAAAGGTCTCCATCTCGGCCGTCTGAGAATGAAGATCGAATTACTGATCGGGAGGAACAGGATTCAGAGGCTGTTGAGTCTGAAGTCACAGACACTATGATTGAGGAACCTCAGACGGAGCTGAAGAGGATTATTCCAGTCAGGTGTGCATTGGCAGATGAATTGATAGTTTGCTCAAATTAAGAGGGTTTGTCTTGAATGTTTTTACCAATGCCTTGGCTCTGTGGTGTCGTCTGTACAGCTGTTCTGCTGATGGTTCCTCAGCTCATGCTCAAGGCAGAATTGCCCCGGAGAGACGCAGTCAGTTTGATGAGCAAACACCCACCAACCTGGAAGGGGCATCTCTGGGTATGGTAAACCCTCAACAGACCTCAGAGCCGAATGAAGGTGGAGTTCAGATTGAGAGTATTGCTTTAAATCTCACTAATGTTGCTGCCAAAGTTTGAGCCATGATATCTTCCCTTAGATCCTGCTGAGAAGGCTGAACATAAGAGTCCTGTAATAGCCAAGCATAGTGATTTGGATCATGACAAAGAGAAGATCTCCAGAGAAGATAAGCTTCTGTCATGTGAAGGAAATTCACAGGAACATAAACAGGATGAGGATCTTCTGTCCCCTGTCCCATTACTTGGCTTAAAACAAACTACAGCCGCAAAAGTTCTTGTGGGCGGCATTGGTAAAGGAAACGAAGAACAAAATGGTGGGTTTGATCTGATTTGATTTTTCATGTTAAAACAAAACTGATTGGAAACCATGTTTTATGTATACTAGGCTTGGGCGGTATCCAAATTTTGATACCGTCAAACCTCCTCCCTATTTTACCTCGGTATATGGTATTACCGTGAATAATTAAAAGAATATGATGTAAGGCTGAGACAGCATCACCAAACTGTTGGCTTGTGCCTAAACCATTCAGAAACTGAATACCAAACACTAATACTTTTATTAACTTTTATTAGCAACAAATAGCAGTAGTCAAACATAATTAAATTAACATAAACATACAGAACAGTTTTTGCGCAGAGATGCGCACACAGATCAATAAAATCACTTGGGGTGTGCACAGATTATTATAATATTCGTTCGGCTCTAATTATTCGATAAATAAAAATGATATTCGAATTTCGACATATTTTTGCTTGCCACAAAGAAAAGAAAAAAGGGAAAAAAATCCACAATAAAACCTAATTCGTTCACTTTCTGTGATTCTCCACGGCATATTTGAAGATGAATGAAAGCAAAAAAATAATTAATGAACTAATGAACTGCGGTCTTCTTCAGTACTTCAAATATGCCGTGGAGAATCACAGAAAGTGACCGCATTCAAGAACATTGTTCCGGCGTCTCTCAAGCAACGAATAAACACAGCTAACTTGAAGAACGCAGTGAAAACTCCTCTTCTCGCGTCCGCCCTAGACCCTCGGCACAAAAATCTCCGGTTTCTCGATGAAAACATGAGAGAAGTAAGAAAAAAAAACTTTTTGGAACATTATCAGAACATTTTCCTTGATGCGAGTGGTGCGTCACCAACGATGACGAGGATGCAATGCCCACTCGTCGGAAAAGATCTTCTTCTCCAGTTCTTCAGCGATGATTACAGAGAGTCCAGCAGAGACGAGTGGGAACAGTTCTTGCTGGAGCCATGTATTCCACCAGATGAGGATCCCATTCAGTGGTGAAACGAAAACACGAAGCGCTTCACAAAACTTATTCGCTTAGCACACCGTTATTTGTGAGTCCCGCCAACGTCTGTGCCGTCTGTGCCGTCAGAGCGCGTTTTCTCCGCGGCCGGCCTTATTTTTAACAGACTAAGGAGCCGACTTTCCCCCGATCATACATGCCCGTGTTCCTTAACAAGAACATGTAAAACAATAGAAAAAAAAACAAAATATATTTGCAGACAGTTTCAAAGTTAAGTGTAAGCTACATTCTGCACAATGGCATAATTGCTGCAGGCTGCTTTACGTTTTTTGTTCTTTTTTTTTTTTTTTTTTTTTTTTTTGCTTTTAATCTGTAGGCTACTTTTGTTTGTTTGCGTTGTTAAAGTTTTTCAGTTACAAAACACGATGTGTTTTAGCTTATTGTGTGTAAGCGTGTTCCAAAATGACAGAAACAATAAATGTTGCTGAAAAATAACGTCTGTCTCATTAAACTTAATTTAAATAAACGAATATTCGAATATTTGTTTTTTTGTGAGCTCAAAATTATTCGAATGTGATATTTGCGGAAAAACGCCCATCCATAAAAATCACACTGCACAAACAACTTTTAATAAAGAACAGCTTATAAAAAAAAGAGCGAATAGCCCACAACACTCAACCAGAGTTGAATAAAAAAAAATAATAATTATATATATAAAATAAGAAATTATTGAAAAGCAATATGTTTAAATAAAAACAACTTCTTTCCAGTCTTCTTTCCAAAATAGTTTTTTTTAATGAAAACCAAATAAAAATACCCGAATCCATTAAATAAATAAAAAAAAAAATAGGGCCAATAGGAACGAATGGCAAGTGGCATACAATCTAGTCAAGATTTTTCGCTAGGGCACGCTGTGGACCGACAACTTTACCTGCGGTGCTGAAAACCTGCTTCGATGGTGTGCTTGTGGCACAGATGCACAGGTACTTTCGTGCCACTCGCGACATCTGGGGAAAACACCAGTCAGCATTTTTCCATGAACGAAGTGGATCCTCGTCTCCTTGAGTAACTGGCTCTAAACAGTAGGCTGTTATTTCAGCTCCGACTCGGTCATCTACGTTGCCGACACCGACAGGACCTGCCATTGCATCGGCATCGGCATTTTTTTTTTTTTTTTTTTTTTTTTTTGCAGCATATTCCCAGAGTCATATTTTTTCGTGAGGGCACAATTTGCAAATAGCTCGTCCTTATTTACCACCTCTCCCTTCTCGTTCGGTCGAAACCCGAAATACTGGCAAACTGCAGAATTTATGTTCTTTTTCGAGACCAGGTCACTCGGTTCGGTGCGCAACTCGCCATCTTTTCCCCTCCTCTCTCTTTCTCATCGTCTCGTTGTCACGCGATGACAACCACGCATACACATTTTTAGGCATTAAATAAATTATATTTAATATTTAATCCTTGTCTCCTATATAAGTGCATTGTTTTTTTTTTTTTTTTTTTTTTTTTTTTTTTTTTTTATTAACGGTATGACGGTATTGGAACTGATACCGTTGCTATTTTTAGATCCCGCGGTATACCATATTACCGTATTACCGCCCAAGCCTAATGTATACACGCGCAAATGATTGAGTCTGTTCATTTGATCTGTTTCTTATAGAGCCAGTTCTCAGTGATCCTTCACCTGCACTATTTGAAGCGGTTTCATCTTTTTCTTATCCTCCAAACGAACCTACAAGCAACCTGTGTGATATGGACATGTATGTAAATGGAACTTTTTTTTTTGAGCAGTTTTAATTGATAATATTTTCTAATAATTAATGTAGTCATATTAAATGAATGTTAATATGTTGTTTAAATGTTGCTTTAGGATGCAGTTTAGGGAGTCTGCAGCTGAAGATGTTCAAATACCATACGAGCAGGAGTCAGAAAGTCAAGACGGCACAGAAGAGCCATCAGAAGCTTCTGAGGTAGAGTCCTGACAAACAGTACCTTGTGTTTTCTGTGTTTGCTGAATGGAATCAACACCTTTTGAACTAACACTTTTTTTTTTCTGGCAGGAATGCATCGTCTCTCTAAATGAAAATGCAAAATCTGAGATTTCAGATTCAGCTGGAGTGGATACAGGTGCAATTGGTAGTGATGACAAGAACACATGGTCCAGAGAAATTTAAATACTATATAAAAATGTATATAAATACAATATTGTAAATGTACTGTGCTGTCATTACTGTTTGAAATGTTTGGGGTTGGTATGATTATTATTATTATTTTTTTTTTAAAGGAAGTCTCTTAAGCTCACTAAGGCTGCATTTATTTGTTATTAGAAACCTAATATGCTGATTTGATGCTCAAGAAACATTTGTATCATTAATTTTAGTTGTGCAGCTTTAATATTTTTTGTGGAAACTCTTTACATTTTTTTTTCAAGATTATTTGTATTTATTTAACATTATAAACATATTCACTGACAATTTAATGCATCCTTGCTAAATAAAAGTAATAATTTAGTAAAAAATAAAAAGAAGAAAAAAAACTTCTATTTAAAATCTGCCCCTAAACTTTGAATGGTAGCGAATATTATTGTTTTAACAATTTCCTTCCTTGTCACAGATAAACATTCTGAGGAGGAACCCACATTTATTTTAACTCTATATGAGATCCCAGTCTCTGGGCAGCAGGACACTTCTCCTTATGAACTTCAGCCAGTCCAGATGCCTTTGCTTTTCTCAAGCAGTTCACATTCTCTTTCCTTCACATTAGAGCCGTCCAGGTACATTTCCATTCCAGTCTAGATTTAATAACATTTTACACCATAAAAAACAAAATCCTTGATCATCCATCATCCTTTTATCCTTGATGACTTTGTTTTGCAGTGCATCTCTGACCATGGTGTCTGAAGACACCGGTAATCTATGTAACAGTAGTTCTTGCAAGGTGGTGGATGACTCCCTGGATCCTCTTTCAAAGGAAGCACTATTGATATCCTCACTGGAAAGCAGTTGTGATGATGTGAACTCTTTAATTAGTCCACCCGAGATGTTCTCTTGTAATTCTGCCACGGTATGATGTAGTACTCCCTTTTGTTATCCTAATTTGTGGAGTGTTTATGTCTTGTAGCAGTTATGGGAAATAAAATGTTTTCTCTTTTGGTAAAAGTCGATGCATGTGCTGAAGTTGGATGAGATCCTGACAGAGTCGCCAGAAACTAAAGCACCTCCTCAAAGGAGATGTAAGAAGTTCACTTGCATTCAACATTTATGCCAAATAATAAAATCGGTATATTCATGTAGATGGGATTGTAATATCCTGTCTGATCTCTCCATTAAGGCAAGATTAAAGTCAAGCCGAAACTAAAGCCATGTGTGAAGGTCAGGCCTTCAAAAAATGGCCAGTTTGACTTTGCACCCAGTCAGAATCTACCAACATCTCAAGCCACAGCACAAACTGGGATCGAGTCCAACCAGAAAATATCTGTACAGGAAACAGTTGGTCCTGAATGCCACTCAAGCATTGAAGACGGTGAGAGGGAAGCCCATCCTGGACCTGATGGCATGATATCAACAGCCATTGTGCCAGTGTCTGAAGAAATGAGCGATGAGAGTCACCTGGAGTGGGAATGTCCTCTCAGAACAGAACTCCAGAGGAATGAGGACTTAGATATTGACCTTCCAGTGAGTCAGAGGCTATTCTGTTTTTTTTTCTGTATAGATCAGTCATTCACATAAGTGTTTCTTCACAGGTGCATAGTACATTCATAAAGGAGTCTGAGGGGAACAATGAAGCTGGTTATGAGGGTATTTCTCACACAGTGTTGGCTGATGCCTTCGTACTCTCTTCAGAAATGAAGGATGTTTTTAATAAAGAAAAGGAAAGCCCTCATGCTAGTGAGCTCCAAATACCTGAGGGCTTAACTGTGTGTCTTACAGAGAGTGAGAAATCTCTTCCTTCATTCATTGACCAAGTAAGTGTTTTTGTTTTTATCTAAACAAAACATTAGTTTTGTCTTGACAAGTGGTCCATTTCCTAGAAATACAGCTCAATTGTAATTATTTATCTACTTTTTTTTTTATGTCCTTGAAGTATATTTTAAACTCAAAGTTTAAAGTCTACTAGGAACACATCACATGAGTTTATTAGTACTTGTGTCCACAGGAAGAACAAATGGCAGACATTTCTAAAAAGCCTGATACGTGCAGAGAGGCATCATGTGTCTCATCATCTGCATCTAAAGAGAAGACTATGCCCTTGAGGAGAGGTAATGATATTAATGTCCCTTTAACTGACTTGATCTTTTTAAAGGGATCGTCACCCAACAAGTAAAATAATCATCATTTACTAACCCTCATGTAATTACAAACCCATGTGACTGTTTGTTAAGATATTTTTAATCCAAGTCTTAAGAAAAGACACTATACATAATTTTGGCTTTTATTGATCAACATGCATGAATACATAAAGCACATCATGGATTAATGGAAGCTCGAACTTACTTACTTGAGAACAAACCAGTTATTATTTATTTAACTTTCAATAACCTTTATTTCCTTGTTCTCTAGGCAAGTTGCAAGGGAAGTCTAAAATCCCAAAAACAACATCTACGGAAGACGATTGCTCTAGACAGAATCTGTCTGACTTTGGCTATAATGATCCAGCCACAGCTCAAATCATTTCACCAGAACCTCTGATTAAAGAACAAACCATTAAAGTGGAACAGAGATCCGAGCACGAAGATTTCTCTGATATCCCAATTGAGGAATCAGATGGAGAGCCTGCTGGGATTGCTTCATCCTCACAACCATTCAACACTGTAAAATCAACAGCATGGTAAGAAACATCTATTTGAATAAATATCCATAATCTGTGTACAATTATTATAGGCAACTTTCTGTCATAGCACTGAATTGCATCCAGTGGATCTGAAAATAGAGGGTAGGCACGAGGATGTGTCGCACGTGGTGTTGCCTGATATATTGGTGCCAGTTTCTGCTGAAATGGAAAATGGTGATCATATGGCGAGTGCAAGTCCTGAACAAAGCAGTCTGCAGTTGGGTGAAGAGAGCCAGCAGACTGTCACTGCAGAAGCAGACCAGGAGGTCGTTTCACACATGCTGCTGACTGACATGTTGATCCCCGCCTGTGAGAAAACAGAAGATGATTTAAGTAAGGAACGGACAACAGCTGGACAGAAAAGTTCTCATGAGGAAGGAAGACCTCCGGTATGTTAGCTGAATGGCATAATGAGTAAGGAGTACTGGCAGATATATATTTTTTTGTTGGTATTGGTCAGTATTGGATATTTAAATGTATTTTTTTTTATTTCAAATTGGCAACAATGTTAATACCCATAGTTAATTAGACTTTTATTTGAAATATATACTACAGGTGAGAGAGGATCCAGATACAGCAGACCTGTTCAGTCAAGTGTCACAATCTTCAAATGTGGGACCATCAGTATCACCCAAGAGGAAAAGACCCACTGTGAGAAAAGGTGATGAAACGCTTTCAGAACTTTTCTCAACACACTGTTTAGCTTCTGTAACAATTTGATGAATTATGCTCCTCGATTTTAAGGCAAGTTATTGGTAAAGATGACGTTTCCCAAAAGAAAGACTAGAGATTGCCCTAAGAGTGGTGAGCAATCACAAAGCGGTCCTCTGACAATCTTAATGTCAGAGTCAACACAATGCAGTGCTGAGACATGGTATGAGTGACTTTATTCTCTGATCTGTACATTTTACATTTTCACCGAAATATCAAATTACTTACTAATGGGTTGGTCTTTCTGTCATAGTGCTGACTTGTTGCCCACTGGCTCGGAGGACCATGAGGAAGCATCAGGAGGTGTTATATAATTATTTATAATTTAAACAATGATTTTGGATTTGCTTCTAATTTCATGTTTTCAATCAATACTGAATCTATTTTTCAAGGCACACTTTGTCCAATGCCTAAACTGTCAAAAAGAAAAGGTGATCCTTCAGAAAATGACCTTGGTCAGCCCAGCTCTACACAGACCTCTTTAGCTACACCCAGGCAGTCCCTGGACCCTCAAGCTGCGGAATGGTCTCTCAGAAGCAATATGCTGCCCATGGACTCGGATGAGATGGAGAACTGGTGTGAAGGAGTTTCCCACATGTTGCTGTCAGATGCATTTGTGCCCGTTTCTGAAGAGACTGGAGAGAACAACACAGAGCTAAAAGTGTTTATCTTAAGCAGTCCTCATAAGCATGAGCAAATCACGCTTGGTCCGACAAAGAGTGAGGAGACACCCTCTGAAATTTCAAGTGATGTATGCAATGTTTAGCAGCATTAAGCTGCAGTTCATAACAATTGATTTTAAATGGATAAGTCTCATGAAGAAGTGTCTAGATCACATTTTATATGTAAACAAGCCTTTGTTCAAAAATGTTAAATAATTACAATTATTTAAAATACAATTATTTTAAAGGGGTCATATGATGCGATTTCAATTTCTCCTTTCTCTTTGGAGTGTTACAAGCTCTTGGTGCATGAAGAAGATCTGTAAAGCTGCAAAGACTAAAGTCTCAAATCCAGAGAGATTATCTTTATCTAAGTTAAGACTGCCACACCCAGTTAAAACAGCTCATTAAAACACGCCCCCACATGTCTACGGCACTGTGGAAATATTTACATAATGCGGCCCAAATGTCCACACAAAAAAGAAGGTGTGGTTTCAGTAACCACAGTTAAACAGCCTTTCCTCTGTCTCCAACAAACGACAAGCGACAGACCGGAAGTCATTCATTTCCAATGGAAAGTAATGCGGGAGCTGCGTGGAGTTCCGATCACATGCGTATGCGGAAATTTCGGATCCAATTTGAGCCTCGGATACGTTCAAATATTTGAACTTCTGCGACTAGACCGTATGCGAATGCCCGACTAGATGTGATGTATTCTAATCAAAACTATCGGTGCAAGGTCAAAATTACCAATATTTTTTAACACTAACATTGTTAACATGTTTTGTTATTAGTTTAAGTATTTGCTATTGAATGTTCAAATGCGGAGCTTTGCACATTGTATGTGTGTAAAACTTAGGACATTATTTACAGTCTTTAAATTTATTTTGAAAGATGAATCTTGCGATTATGGAAGGGGCGTTACATTTCCGATGAGTGCTTGCGGTGTTCGGCCAATCACAATGCACTGGGTCAGCTGGTCAATCAGAGCAGACTGCGCTTGTCAGAAGGAGGACTTTGTAGAAAATGATGCATTTGAGAGAGGCGGGGCATAGAGGACCAACAATAATGTACAGTATTTGGAAAAAAAAAAGTTTGTTGAACATGAATGTGTCAACATATTCTGTCACACAAAATAATTATCTTTAAAAAAAAGCATCATATGACTCCTTTAAAAATTTATATAAAGAGGAAGTAAAATTAACAAAATATTTATTAATTATAGGAGTGAAATGTGACCTGGACAGGTTTTTCGAGATTAATCTACTGTATATAAAACATTAAACAAGGTGCAAATGAAAATGCAAAAATCTGTTTTAAAGGTACACCAATTAAACACGACTTCTGGCATGACAAAGTCAAATGAGAGTCTGCCAGCATCACAAGCAAAAAAATCACCAGCAAGAAGTGAGTCAGTCCTCATTTCAGACTGTTACTGATCTTTCTCCGTTATTTTTTGTATTACTGATTTATTATTTTCTGAATTCTCTCAAAAAGGTACATTTCAGATGACACTAAGGTCACCTGAAAGACAACTTAAAGATCAACCTTGTATGCTGAAGTCAACCCAAGCTGCCCCGACAGCACCACAGCGAACTCCGACATCAAAGGTGAAAGAGTCCATGGGAACTCCAACAAGACGACAAACAGTAGAGATCTCAAGTGCATGCTGGGTACAGCTAGAAAGGTTATCTGTAGAGGAAATCTGCAGTGCTCAAAGTGTCCCTCAACCAAAGCATCACAGCACGCCTGTCACTGTAAAACCCAATTCTAGAGTGTAAGGATGTTTTCCATTTCATGCCAATGACATAGTATGGAATTCTTTTCAGATTGTCAAAATCTGAATATTTAGTGCTGTTCACAGTAAAAACATCTGTTTGTAAACAGAAGCTCTGGTTTAGGATCACATGCCGATGAGGAGCCACCCATGCTGCCAGGATACTCGCCAAGGGTTGTCCTTCATCGTATACCATTAACAGCTACCGAAGAAAACATTTCTACGCCTACTTCATCCCCACCAAGAGCTTTCACCTCACCCTCCCGAACACAGGCAGAGCATCAGGTACATGCTGTCATCTTCAATCAAATCATTGCATTATGTACATTATTTGTGACCTTGGAGCACAAAAGCAGTCATAAGTAGCACTGGTATACTTTTAGCAATAGCCAATAATACATTATTTGGGTCAAAATTATAAAAAAAACTAAATGTATGCCAAAAATCATTAGGATATTAAATAAAGATTGTTCCATGAAGATATTTTGTACATTTCCACCTGTGTATATATAGATCAAGATTTATTTTTTGATTAGTAATATGCACTAAGAACTTAATTTGGACAACTTAAAATGTGATTTTCTTAGCACCCTCAGATTCCAGATTTTCCTAACAAACCATACATCATTAGAAAGCTTATCTATTCAGCTTTCAGATGATGTATATAAATCTCAATAAAAAAAATTGACTCTTTTGACTACTTTTGTGGTCCAGGGTCACATTTGAACTTATAGTTTGATAAGGACTTGTTAGCTTTGAATCGATGAACATCTTTATATTAGTTTTCACTAATGCTTTATCTGTTGTGCAGTCTCTTCAAAACAGCCCTCCTGTCTCTAGTCTGGATTCTGATAAGAATCCTGATCAAGTGTCCCACTTCTTACTGGATGACATCTTCACTGAAGTTGTGGATCCGTATTGATTTTTATTTTGGGTTGATTAAATTTCACTGCTGCTATTCCAGTTTGTTGCACTGAAGTGGATGATGTGTAACACTGTCACACTGCTGATTTTAGACCTGTTAGTAATTGTAATGCAGTTTCTCTAGTTCAATTTTGTTCATTAAGGAAAATCTTATTATATATTGTATACATTTCTGTAATGAGGCCTTTTTTTGGTGATGAGACATACGGTGATACAGGTTAAGTCCTGTTTTTATACAGTCTTAAGTCACAGCTCTTGTTATTTATTTCTATTTATTTTATGCTGAACATCAATACATTCTATCAGTGTGTTTTTTACTGACTGATCTTGTTTTGTTCAGTGCCAAATATATTTGTTTTTATGGTTACTGTATGTTATTTTAATTAGTTTTTCTTTCTGAGGTCAAATCCCTTTTTTGTTGGTTACAAAACCTTTCTTCAGTAAGAATATATTATAATGAATGTTCATGAATAATTAGTTATTGTCAGTTGTATTTGCAATATGTGGTTGTCTGGATATTAAAGCACTGGAGAAGTTACAAGTAAATAAATTAATATTCACTTTTTCCAACTTGTTTTTTTATTTAAGATATAATTTCTTTCTCAGAAAATACATTGCACTTAAATAGAAAAATGTAAATGACCAAAAAAAAAAAAAAAAGGAGAGAGAGAGAGATTTAAATTGAAAAAATGTTTTTCCAACTATAATCTTATGGAATGTTACCATTTTTTTTTAGAATATGATTGACAGTTTTGTTCAAATCAAATATTTAGTTAAATCGTAATGGTGGTTTTGACAAAATAACAGCATCTTGGCTAAGACTAAGAGTCATAACTCGGGTTATTGAGATCAATAATATTTAATGTTACAAGCATAACTGCATAAATTGAAAAAGAAAAGGGGCTGTTACAAATTCACCAGTTTTCATTGCCTAAGGAAAGGAGACTTAGGTCTCTGCAGAGCAAAAGTGGGCGTTTATCACCATGTGGGTGTTTTGAAACCGCTGGGTGTTTCTGAATCATACGATCTAAATGATTCCCCCTTACCCAACCCCACCCCTTAACCTAACGTCACTATTGCATCAACTAATCAGGTATCATGGTGTAAAAACACCTTGATCTCGTAACTCCCATTACTTTCCTGCAGAGACCTATACTTTAAGGAAAGGGGAGCTAACCTTCAACGTTAACCGTTTACTGTCTGACTGAAGCAGTGAGGTCAGGGCAGGGGACGTTGCAAGAGTTCGTCCTTAGACCTGTGAGTTAGAGGATGAACCATGATTCTGCACTATGTTAGACCGGTGGTTTCTCTCATTCGGAGCAGGAGTGTAAATGCTGCAGTTTCCAGGTTATATCATGCGGACAAAGTGGCAACAGTGGGCTCGCAGCCCGATTCACAGTCCCCGGTCTTTCAGGTAGGCCGCGAGTGAAGCCTCGGACTCAAGCTCTTGCAGCCATCCGGCAGTGGGGTTCATCTGCTTCGGCAGCCGTGCGTGTCGTGTCCTTGTGTACTGACTGTTACATGCACAACAACAGTTAAAAAAATATACCTTCTCTTAGTTTTTAATGCCTGCGTCAGTATTTAAAGAGGCGTGAAATAGCTAAAATATAATACACATACATTAGAGGAGGAAACTTGTTTGCACCACTAACGGTCAATGATACTTGAGACGACTGTTTTTGAAATGTCAGTTTCATTTTGATATCAATCAGATATGACCACTATAAGGGTTTAATACAAATTACTCTTTTATATAACGTTACGTTTAGTTTTTTGCTCTTTATCAAATATTTGAAAACAATATAAATTGTTTTTTTCTATGAGTTTGCCAAGGTCACACATGTTACTGTTCTTGGTACATGAGTAATATACAATATATATATATATGTGTGTGTGTGTGTGTGTGTGTGTGTTTGTCAACTCCATAAACGGAGTCTGGTGAGGCTTGAATCATATTTAGGACTTTAGTCAGGGGCTAGTTGTTTATATAATAAACTCTGAATATGGTTATTGACCTTCCAAATCTTCCATATTGTAGGAAAATTATGAGCGGATGCAAGCGCTGGTGAATGAATTGAAGGACAGAGCAGAGAAGATTAAACTTGGTGAGCCAGTTCAATTTAATTTGATTCTCCTAAACAAAGTGAATGAATTTTACATATGGGTGGCAGCATTAGCACATTTCCTGACTCTACACAATATTGTCACTTTCAAAGGAGGTGGAGAAAAAGCAAGAAACCTACACACATCCAGAGGAAAGCTCCTGCCTCGGGAACGCATCGATAGACTGTTGGACCCTGGGTAATTTTTATTTTAAAAATAAAAAATAAAAAAAATGTTGTGATTTGAAATGTTGCTGTCTATTCACACTGAACTTTTTTCTTTGTGTGAATCCAGGTCTCCATTTCTTGAGTTCTCCCAGTTTGCTGGCTATCAGTTATATGGTAGTGAGGAGGTTCCTGCTGGAGGAATAATCACTGGTATTGGTCGGGTGTCAGGGTGAGCAGCATACAATACAATCCATACGTAGCCTATGCATTGTTACATCTGTTAATAATCTACAGATGTTTATAGTTCATAACACCATGTCTGTGCACCTCACAGGGTGGAATGTATTATAGTTGCGAATGATGCTACTGTCAAAGGTGGAACCTATTATCCGGTCACTGTGAAGAAGCACTTGCGCGCCCAAGAGATTGGACAGCAAAACCATCTACCATGCATATATCTGGGTGAGTTCTCTCAGAGGGTTCATATTCTGTGTCAAATAACATTTTCCTACTAATACTTATATTTAATATTCTATCTCTGATCTGTTTTTCTCTAGTGGATTCTGGAGGAGCCAATTTACCCAGACAGGCGGATGTGTTCCCAGACAGAGATCACTTTGGACGCATCTTCTTCAACCAGGCTCGCCTTTCCTCAGAGGGAATTGCACAGGTCCTTTTGTTTTCATATACGCCAGTGGTTCCTAACCAGGGGTGTGACATCGGATATCTTAATATTTCTTAGAAAAAAAATTCATTGCACTAAAAACACAAAAAGTCAAGATGTAATGATGTTTAAAGGTATACTCCACCCCGAAATGATTTTTTTTGTCATTCATCACTTACCCCCATGTTGTTCCAAACCTGTAAAAGCTTTGTTACTCTTCAGAACACATTTTTAGATATTTTGGATGAAAACTGTGAGGCTTGAGACTGTCCCATAGACTGCCAAGTAAATAACAGTGTCAAGGTCCAGAAAAGTATGAAAAAAATCTGCCATCAAACCAAGTGCAATCTTGGTTATATGAGGCGATGGGAACACATTTTCTAAGCGAAGAAAACAAAAAAAAAAGTATCGATATGGTACCAGTCTCGTAAAAACCCAAACTAAATTTCAATATCGTATACCATGATAAAAGCATTTGCAAATGATCGCTACATGAAAATATGATAAAGATCCGGCATAACCCTAGTTGTTCCAGACCCGTGAAAGCTTAGTTAGCTAAGAAAGAATAATTTTTGTATGTGAATAAAACAAAATTAACTACTTTATTCAACAATTTCTTTGTCAACAGTCTCCTCTGTGTCTCTCCATATCACCGTGCTGCGTATGCTCTTCTGCATGAGCTGCGCCACAAGGATGCGCTGTTTCTAACTATATAATAAAGTATTCTCTACATTTTTACAAAAAGTATTATTGTCACTCCATAACATTACGATTAAACCACTGATGGCAGATGGAATATTCTGATGATGCTTTTCATACTTTTCTGGACCTTGACACTGTTAGCGTGCTTTAACACTTGGTTCACTTGCCTGGACCGAACCCGAGTTCGGACAAGGAGGCAGAGATATTTTAAGCAGTTTTACTCACCGCCTGCGGTTCCAACACACGATCGTGACCCTTTTTCGTTGGGACTGCATTATCCTTAAGAAATAAACGATACGCAAATCTGTCGTCAAACTGGGCCTTGTTTGTAAAACAAGCATCTTCGAAATGCAGGGAACAAACACAAACACTTGCACAACTCCGTTGATGCTCTGTAAAAATAAACTCCATCCACTGGTCCCTTAATGCCGTTTTTTTCTTTTGTAGTCTGTGCAGGGTTGTCTTGCCCTGACAACCAAAAACACTCTCCTTTTGTGACATTTCGCGACGCTCTCGCTCTGATCAGTGAATGTCTGTTGTGCTCTCAGTGCTGTGCTATACGGGAGCGCGGCGCTCTTCCGGCAGATGTGCCTTAGGACCCATATAAGGAAATTCCACTCCATCTAACGTCACACAGAGCCATACTCGAAAAAAATTCAGAAACTTGTGACAATCCGGAAGGAGTATTTTTGGAACAGAAATACTCCTTCAAACGTACAACTTAATTTTTGAAACTTTGTTTTGGGAATCCAACTGTTTAACAGTGTAAAAATCTCAGTATGCATGAAATAGCATTTCACCCCCCCCCCTTTAATTTATAAAGACTCCCAGTTTCTTTTAATAAAAAAATAAACTATTCTGAAAATCAGTGTCTTAATCATCCATTCAGCTTAATTATGTTGGAAAAACAAAGTTTGAGAACCCTTAATAAAAGCCATCTATGACTATATAGATACAAATGAATATAAATAATGTTTGGTAATTGACATATCATTGCTGATTCATCATGGTGGATCAACTGTACCTGATATGTTTCAGATTGCTGTTGTGATGGGCTCCTGTACAGCAGGAGGCGCCTATGTGCCTGCGATGGCTGATGAGAGCATCATAGTACGCAAACAAGGGACCATTTTTCTGGGTGGTCCACCGTTGGTATGTGTTAATGTCTTAAGGGGCATGTTTTGTCACTGCTCGTTCACTGTTCATCAATGGTAAATGTCCCACTCTGTATTCAACAGGTAAAAGCTGCTACAGGAGAAGAGGTGTCTGCTGAAGACCTGGGAGGTGCAGACCTTCACTGCAGGTTAGAGAAACACCTGTATGTTCATATAAATGCTTGTTTTGAGCTTGATGGTACTAATATACTTTTCAACGTTTTTCTCCTCTCAGAAAGTCGGGTGTAACTGATCATTATGCCCTGGATGATAATCACGCCCTTCATCTTGCACGCAAAGCTGTACGAAGCCTGAACTACAAGAAGAATCTTGATGTGAGGACACAGCTGCTCATCTTCACAGAGATGTTTCATGACTTGATCTTCTTGAACTTGTCCACTGCTCATTAGGTCACTGTTGAAGCTCCCGAGGCTCCACTGTTTCCTGCCGATGAGCTTTATGGTATTGTGGGGGACAACCTCAAACGCAACTTCGACATTCGAGAGGTAATGGTCACAGTTTGATCACTGGAATACAAGCCTATTGAAATGCTGGCTCAACAGACAGAAGTTATTATCAATTTCAGGTTATTGCTCGTATTGTTGATGGCAGTAAGTTCGATGAATTCAAGGCCTTCTATGGAGACACACTCGTCACAGGTGGATGTTTTTCAATAAACATCTTTTTGCATTTGAATTTCAAAAAAGATTTCTTACATGCGTTGTTCTGGCTTTCTTCGTTTGGTTTCAAGGTTTCGCACGGATATTTGGTTATCCTGTGGGAATTATTGGCAATAATGGTGTGCTGTTTTCAGAATCTGCAAAGAAGGTGAGCATCTCCTGGTCATTGTTCTATCCTTTAATGCTTTAAGCTCATCAGTCAACTTCCAGTGCAGTGTGAAGAAATATCGAGAATTTAAAAGTAGAACAAAATTAAATATATTCTATTTTACTTCAATTCATAACTTAACCTAAAGTTGCAATCTACGGTCTATGACAGTGTCTTAGTGGCACATTAAAAAATGGGAAAAATCTAAAGTTGTAATATTTTGAGAGTCAAAATTAAGAGAATAAAGTCAACTTTAATTTCAACTTTATCAAAATATTTGTTTATGACTTTATCCTCAATATTTTGACTTTATTCTCATATTGCTATGAATATGTTCTCATAATATTGACTGTTTTCTCAAAATATTAATTATCATATTGCTACAACTTTATTCTTGTAACTTTGGCTCAGATAATACACATAAAAATGAAAATTCATAATCTACTATTAAACCAAAATTATTGGTTGGTAGCATCTTCCATGAAGCTTTTTTTCCATACAGTGAAAGTGTATACTAATGATTGTTAAAAACTCTTTTGTTTAAAATCTTTTTTTAATGTATTTTATAGGGAACTCATTTCATTGAGCTTTGCTGTCAGAGAAACATTCCACTGCTCTTTCTTCAAAATATTACAGGTCAGTATTTATGCTTGATCTGAATGTTTATATTTAGTGTTAGAATGCAGGGCTGATACTGATTGAGTCAGGACTAAATCATTCATGTGTGACTAGTGAAATTGCTGCTGCCATTAACATCTTTAAGTGGCTGTCTCTTTTTATCAGGCTTCATGGTTGGCAGGGAGTACGAGGCTGGAGGTATAGCTAAAGATGGAGCTAAAATGGTGACTGCTGTGGCCTGTGCCAATGTGCCTAAGATTACTGTCATCATTGGAGGATCGTATGGTGCGGGGAACTATGGCATGTGCGGCAGAGCATATGGGTAAGCTTTATTATAAACTTATTTGAACTTGGCTACTCAAAGGTACAACACTAAAAACTTGCTCAAGTATTTCAATTGACAATTGACCTCATTCAAAAATCTGTGTGTGCACCTCACAGCCCCAGGTTCCTGTACATGTGGCCTAATTCCCGCATCTCTGTGATGGGAGGAGAGCAGGCAGCCACAGTGCTGGCCACCATAACTAAGGATCAAAAAGCCAGGGAAGGAAAAGAGGTACGAACTGAAAAACAAAGCAAATTTACTGCATTTATTAATCTTTTCTAGGGCTCGGGAAATAATTTTTTTCATCTGACTTGTAACATTTTTGGTTAATTTACAGTTTACTGCAGAGCAGGAAGCTGCAATGAAAGAGCCAATTATCAAACGCTTTGAGGAGGAGGGAAACCCATATTATTCCAGCGCCAGGTACCTAGTTAAAAAATGCCTGTGATATGTGGATTTTTATTTTATTTTGTTTTGCTTTAATGTGTAATACACTACTGTTTTCACATTTTGGGCTCAGTAATATTTTTGTAATGTTTCTGAAAGAAGTCTCTAATCCTCTCCAATATTTGTATTTTTCTTAAGTGTCATAATCCTTTAGAAATCATTCTAATATGCTGATTTATTAATAAATATTTCTTACAGTATATTATTAATTAATATTGAAAACCATTGTGCAGCTTAATATTTATAGATCAAGAAAAGTTTTTTTTTTTTTTTTTTTTTTTTTTTTTTATACAACTACTTCCCTCCCAGTGTAATTTCTAATTTTCACTTCTTTTGGACTTTTACTACTCAGATTGTGGGACGATGGAATCATTGACCCTGCTGACACTCGACTGGTCCTAGGCTTGAGTCTGAGTGCTGCTCTCAACGCTCTCACACAGAAAACACACTTCGGTGTCTTCAGAATGTAAATCTGGTTGTGTAAAGAGAATACATTTTTAATTAAATCAATTTACTTGAGTATTTGTAGTACACACTAACTTTATATACTTGTTTTGTCTTTGTATGTTTGAAAACAACAGTAAAATATGTCAAACCAGTCCGAGCGTTGTGTTTCATAAGTTTCTGGTTGTTTTGTATCTTTCATACACAAGACAGTAAATCATCACAAAATGTTGTTTGGTGTAAGAACATAAACATAAACATCTGAAGTTTTCTACATTTTTAAAAAGAAGAATCATCGTAAGCATACCTCTAGAGTTTTTTTTTTAAACAAACCATGGTACTTTAACAAATGAATATGTGCTTATATGAATGCACTGCTCAAATACCAAGAACACTTTTTAATTTCCAAATTTCCATTGGCCACTGTTACACTTTAGAGCTTCATCACATTCCTCATGTGGGACAAACTGGCTGGAAATTTGTTTCCATGATTCAATCCACACCGTCAATATTTCAAAGTCAACGGTATTGTTACATTAAGATGCTTCAAACTAAATTTGAACTAAACCATATCATTTGTTAGGCCATTTTCATTTTAGTTTAGGTTTTAGTATTTCAAATGGATTTTTGTTCTTCAATGTTTCTGTTTTTCTTTTTTTGTTAAGGTTTTTTGTAATTTTTTTACTTCAACTTGTTTTACCGTATTTCAATTAGCTGCCAGGATAACATTTGTCATTTTCTGTGTAATATCTCTGTTTTATTTCAATTTTATTTAATTAATTTTGAATATTTTATAGTCATCAACAGTGGAGGAGACTTACATATTAAACAATAGAAATTAGGAGAAAGTGTATTTGAGAAAACTGAACAGTGATCTACTTTGGTTACTCCTCATGTGAGTTTATAAAAAAGGCATGACAGATGGAGATCATCTCATGATTGTACACTAACTTTGTGAACAGAGACAAAGTGATCATATCCAGACAGTATGAGAAACCGTAAGTGTGTTGTATTTAATACATTTACCTGAAGAGAAAAGAAAGGGGAAAAAGGTAAGAACTCTGTTTTAAGTGTCTTACTGTATCTGAGGTTTAATATCGATGAAATATAACTTACAGAAATGTCATTAGCCTGTAGGCTGCTCTCTGTGTGCTCAAACTCTGAAACAAACAATATTCACGTGAATGACGCTCAAATGATCAGTGAATGGAAAATAATAGTAGTTTCACTCACCGGTGTCTGCAACCGTTTCAAATTTATCAGCATCGTCTGATGTGCCTTTTTCTATTCTCAGCCTTTTAACTTAAATAAAATGTGAAAGTAAAGGCATTACCATATTAAAAACTGACAGCGTTGCATAAGGATACTTGTGCTTTTGACTTACTGTTATAACTTTGAATAGAGACAGTGAAAATCTTCATATTGTCCGGGAAGCGGATAATAAACTCTTGGGGAAACATGCCAGTTGAAATCCAGAAAGTCTCTGTTTTTCTATAGAAATTAATAGATAAATACATCAGTTATAGCAAAACACATTTGTTAAGTGTTTTGACATTAGCTAGGTTAGCTAGCTAGCTCTTCTTCCAGCGTTTAGCAATCTACAGACCCGTCGATGATGTTCTCCGGTGGGTGATTCTCATCGCTCGATGTAGCCAGCACGACCTGTGCTCCGTATGAACTTAAAGCAGCGTCCAGCATTGTGGATGTTAGATATTTACATGTAGAAATGTGCTGAGGGAGGAATTTTCACGCAG
Organism: Carassius auratus; assembly: GCF_003368295.1. Classification (NCBI taxonomy): domain Eukaryota; kingdom Metazoa; phylum Chordata; class Actinopteri; order Cypriniformes; family Cyprinidae; genus Carassius; species Carassius auratus. The sequence continues at coordinate 10,873,141 of NC_039272.1, read as the reverse complement.
ATGAAATCTGAGTTGCTAAGCAACAGGTAAACCCGATGTGTCGCAGCCGATTCATTTCCTCGAATCGGTTCATTTGAACAGTTTGTTTCAAAGAACCGGTTTTTAATACTCAATATTCATTTTTTTAATGACGCATCGTTGTTTACTTCGCGTTCATCGCATTATCTCCTGTTATCCCTGACCCAGTCATCTACGATATGCATGTCTGTTTATTAATGGCATGTATCCTAGCTAGTGTATTGCAGCCGTGATTAACGAAGTTCCGAAACATTAAGTAATTTAGAAATGTACTATCGCATTGATTTACATTTTACTGTTTTTTTTTTTAAGTTTTTGCACATTGTATATGATATTAATGAAAACGAATTGTTTCGTGTTTATACATTAATATGAAGTAATAAAACACTTAACGGTTCTCGTTAGGAATCGAACTTTTGAAACCATATATATACATTTCTGTTTTGTAAAAAAAAATTGATTGATCTTTGAGAAAATACAATAATTTTTTGAGAGACTGATTTTCCTATTAGCTGTAAGTCATAATCATCAGAATTAAAAATAAGTTTGTTTTTTTAAATTAAATGACAAAAAAATAAAACATTGTTCCATTATATTCTAATTTGTTCAGATGCACCTGTATATATATATATATATATATATATATATATATATATATATATATATATATATATATAGATAGATAGATAGATAGATAGATAGATAGATAGCTAGATAGATAGATAGACAGACATACATACATACATACACACACACACACACATCCCGAACGAATCGTTCACACCGTTTTCAGCATAGACGTCACATCATATATGATGTCTATGGTTTTCAGATCCATTTGTTGAAAAGATTCGAATCAAAAGAACAATTCATTCAGGAATCGGGCATGGCATTCGCTAGTGTCGCATGATTTGAGCGTCATCAGCAGCTGGCGTACATTGGTGCGCACGTTGCACTTGATAAATAATACCGTTTTAAATATAAAATCACCATGGCAAATGGTGCAGAGGAAATCGTATTTCGTCGTGGGACGGATCAAGTGAGTATTGAACCATTTAAGTGAGCCAAAGATGTTAGATTTAACTACGTTACGCTAGCTACGTTATTTTAGATTTGAGTAACGTTAAATATAACAGGTTGTTGTTGCTCGTTAGCTAGCATATGTTGGCTGCACATTAAAAGTTCAACATGTCTAGTTCGTGATTATTTTGCTTTGTGGATTCGGTTTTAAAGTCAGTTGGAGTAACGACGTCTGAGAAATATGTAACGTTAGTATAAATCATCCAGTTCAGTGGTCAGTTATCTCTTCCTTCTCTTCAGAGCGATGATTCTGACATTTGGGATGATACAGCTTTAATTAAAGCATATGATAAAGCGGTTGCGTCGTTCAAGGTAATAATGATTTTAAAAAGATGAGATAGTTGATACATTGCAGTTTATTTTGCTTCTACAGTAACCTCTGCTCCTTCTTTACTCACAAGAATGCACTGAAAGGAGAGGGCAATGTGACGCCACACAAAAAAGAAAACCCCGGGAAGAAGCGGAAAAACAACAAAAAGAGTAAAAGCAGAAAAAGATGTAACGCAGCACCTGATAAAGAGGTAAACATTAATGGTTTGAGTATTTGAGTTGATTTGGACTATCCAAATAAAACTGTCCGATGCAGATGAACTGAAATGTCTTTTATAGTGGCAAGTCGGGGACTCCTGTTACGCGTTCTGGTCTGAAGATGGAAGCTTGTATGCAGCCACGATTTCCTCAATCGATCAGGAGAAGGGCACTTGTGTGGTCTTTTATACTGATTATGGTAATGAGGAAGAGCAGAACCTATGTGACCTTCTGACAGAGGCTTCAGATTTGGATGAAGACACACAGAAAACGGCAGATGTGTGTAGAATGTGACACTGGTTTTAATTAGTCCTTTGAGGGGTTTAAGGAATAGTTCACAATCACAAATGACAATTTTCTGAAATTACCAACATGCATGCCATCCTACATGTAGATAATTTTGTTTATTCGTTGGAAGATAATTTGAGAAATGTACTATTATGTCACTTGCTCGCCAGTGGACCCTCTGCAGCGAATGGGTGCCGTCAGAATGAGAGTCCAAACAACTGATAAAAATAGTCCATCAATTAACATCTTGTTAAGTGAAAAGCTGCATGTTTGTAAGAAAGTAATTAATCAGTTAGGTGTTTCAACTTCAAACCTTCATCTCTGGCCAAAAACATAATCCATGGTACTGGTTCTTCCAGTGAAAAAGCAGAAAAGAGAAAAACGGAAATCTCCCGTTCCTCTCTTACTGTAGTCTACCAACATAATTGTTTAGAATTGTTTTTGCTTGTTCTGTGCATAGTTCTCTCCTAATATAGGTTTTAATAAAATTTTTTTACTGTAGTTATTGCAAGCATACAACTTTTCACGTAACAAGATGTTACAGATTATAGATGTTGTGGATTATTGTGGTGTTTTAATCACCAATTTAGACTCCCATTTTGACGGCACCCAGAGGATCCATTGATGAGCAAGTAATGTTTATTTCTCCAAATCCGTTTTGATAAAGAAGCATATAGAATCTACATCTTGGATTGCCTGGAGTTGAAAAAAAATGAAGCAAATTTTCTATTTCTTTAATAATGCAGTTGTATAACATTTGTTGTTCACTTGTCTAATTTCAGGTCAGAGAGACTGAGTCTTCAACAGAGGAGAGCGATCGATCTTTCACTCCGCAGCAGTCTGGCCATCAGAAGCACAAACCTAAAGACAGATCTCCCATGGGGCCTCCATCATGGGTTCCTGGTTTTCCACCTGGACCCCCACCAGGACCTCACTTCCAAAAAGTGAATATTTAACATCTCTATGGCACAGTCTTTTCTTGTTTTGAAATGCAGTATTTAACATTGCAAAGCGATTCGCTAGCTTGTCAGATAAGTTGTTTTTATATTGCACCACACAAAATACTAAGACATTGTTCTCTCCAGATGGATGGCAGACGATCAGAAGGTCCTGGAGCTTTCTTCCCTGGATGGCCTCCAATGATTCCACCCGGTCCTCCAGTAAGAAGCAGCTGGAAATGTTCTTATATAAAAAAGTGATCTAGTAAAGGCATTTACAAACACAGCTTTAATGGGGCAAAATTAACTAAAATATGAATTTATTGTTGGCCCAGATGATCCCACCACCTCCACCAATGAGTCCAGACTCTTTAGAGGATGATGAGGCTTTGGGCAGTATGCTTATTTCCTGGTACATGAGTGGCTATCACACGGGATACTATTTGGTACAGTTTTACTATTTGTTACTTCTTGTCATTCACAAGTGTTGTCTTCTGCACCTACTTTGTTTGTTTTAAACTTAAACTCTTGTCTCATTCACAGGGTTTAAAACAAGGTCGTAGAGAGGCTGCGGCGAATTTCTGATTTAGATTCACTATTACTTTTTTCCATTTAGAGTGGAATATGAATGTGATTCTGCAGCAGGCTTGATTCCGATTTCTATTTTGTATTGTTTGTAAATAAATAAATAAAAGTAATTGTGCTTTTTTTCCAAAGTGTGTGTGTGTGTGTGTGTGTGTGTGTGTATTTGTATTAACACTTAATTTTATTACAAATCATTTTGGGATCATTATCAAGCATTACAAAATTGCATTTCATTCTGATTTCATTAATTTGCTAAATGTCATTGATATGGATGAAGTCAAAAAGATTTCAAGGTCACAGTATTAGGGCTTTATTATTTCAACCAGCCCATTTAAATTGTAATTGGGTGAAACGTATTGTAAATGTGCTAACTTGTTCTATAAGTGGCTGGTACATGCTTTAGATGTTTTAACATTATTAAATTAAGATAAAGATTTAAAAATAAAGCTATTTCTTGTTTTTCTTTTAAAGAACCAGGGTTCACAATGTTTCACACCTGAGTAAATGAGGAAACCTTCTTTTAAAAAATGTGATATCTAGACATGGGAATTACATGCAAATTAAAACACTTAACACTATGTGGGCATTTGTATAATGAATGTACAACACTGGGGGACTTGTGTAAGTTGGCATCTCATTAAACAAACTCTTCCTCCTTGCCATATCTGGTATGGGCTTTAGTTTTGAATGGTTTGCCTCATGTGAAATCCATCTTAGAGGACTGATGATCTCCTTCTCAATTGATTAATATTTTTGTCAAGTTGCAGCTAGCGATTGCCATGTGTGAAGCTGGACCAAAGTTGTATCTGGTGCAGTGTTTGGTAACCTTGGCATGAGCACCTGAGACACAAACAGGAAAGAAAATTCAGAAAGATTAGCATAGCTGTGCAATCAATCTTCTTGTTTGTCCATACTGTTTCAGAGAAACTATATATACATCAGTACATCAAACTGATTTTTTTTCATATGATGCAGCAGATTTCTTCCATTATGCTCTAAAAAGTTCTTCATGGTATCTTTTCTCAACCTGCCAATAAAAACATGATCATGGCATGAGTTCATAGAAGGACATGAGAATTAAAACACTGTATGAAAATGCAATTTAAGAGCTCACCTTCAACCTCCCCGGATATTCTCCAGCTTCTGTGATGGTCATACTTGTTTTACTTGTCTGGATATTTGTAAAGTGCAAGCAACATCTTACTAAAGATAAATATTGAACTATTGACATCTGCGCCATACTTTTTCACTTAAATAATGTATCTTATTAAAATCTCTTTCACTGCCATGAAACTTCCTTCCTTTTTTTTCTTCTTTTTTACCCCTTTCTTGTCAGATGATCTATCATGCTTTTCCCCCATCTCAGTTGTAATATCATCTAAAAAGTCAAGATAACATCAATACTTCATACTGACTGCAATTATTTGTTAAACCATTGAGGACACCATCTGAAAAATGTAAATTGATCACAGTAGCAACATATTTGATGACAAACCATAACATAATACTACATTAAGAAATTAGATTTTCTTGTTTTTTATATTTATAAAAATTAAAAACATTGGCCTCTCAAGTTAAATGATCACATATGTTTATTGCTAAACACAAGGTGGCAGCATTTGGTGTGATATTGTCACTTAAAGGGATAGTTCACCCAAAAATCATAATTATATTATTAATAACTCACCCTGATGTCGTTCCAAACCAGTGAGACCTCCGATCATCTTCGGAACACAGTTTAAGATATTTTAGATTTAGTCCGAGAGCTCTCAGTCCCTCCATTGAAGCTGTGTGTACGGTATACTGTCCATGTCCAGAAAGGTAAGAAAAACATCATCAAAGTAGTCCATGTGACATCAGAGGGTCCGTTAGAATTTTTTAAGCATCGAAAATACATTTTGGTCCAAAAATAGCAAAAACTATGACTTTATTCAGCATTGTCTTCTCTTCTGTGTCTGTTGTGAGTGAGTTCAAAACAAAGCAGTTTGTGATATCCGGTTCACGAACGAATCATTCGATGTAACAGAATCTTTTTCAACCAGTTCACCAAATTGAACTGAATCGTTTTAAACGGTTCGCGTCTCCAATAAGCATTAATCCACAAATGACTTAAGCTGTTTACTTTTTTAATGTGGCTGACTCTCCCTCTGAATTAAAACAAACCAATATCCCGGAGTAATTCATTTACTCAAACAGTACACTGACTGAACTGATGTGAAGAGAGAACTGAAGATGAACACTGAGCAGAGCCAGATAATGACTCTTTCACGAGTCAAGAACCATTTCTGTCAGACGCGTCCGATTCGAGAACCGAGGAGCTGATGATACTGCGCATGTGTGATTCAGCGTGAAGCAGACCGACACACAGAGCATCTGAACCGAACTGATTCTTTTGGTGAGTGATTCTGAACTGATTCTGTGCTAATGTTATGAGCGCGGGTAAACCGAAGGCTTGAATCAAGGGCAATCATCACCAATGATGCCATTACGTCGAGCGCAAAAGAAACGGTGAACCGTTTTCTTCAACTGGTTTATTGAATGCAACTGTCCGAAAGAACTACTGGTGATCTGAAAACCGCAGCAACCGGTTCTTGACTCATGAACGAGTCATTTATCTTTAGTTCTCTCTTCACAGCAGTTTAGTCAATGTACTTTTTCTTTAAAAAGTTTAAGAAAACAGTTTTAAAACAGTTTAAAAACAGCTTAAGTCATTTGTGGATTAATGCGTATTGGAGACGCGAACAGTTTAAAACGATTCAGTTAGATTTGGTGAACTGGTTCAAAAATATCCGGTTACATCGAATGATTCGTTCGCGAACCGGATATCAAAAACTGCTTTGTTTTGAACTGTCTTACAACAGACACGGAAGAGAAGACAAGGCTGAATAAAGTCGTAGTTTTTGCTATTTTTGGACCAAAATGCATTTTCGATGCTTCAAAATATTCTAACTGGACATGGACAGTAGACCATTCACACAGTTTCAATGGAGAGACTGAGAGCTCTCGGACTAAATCTAAAATATCTTAAACTGTGTTCCGAAGAGAAATGGAGGTCTTACGGGTTTGGAACGACATCAGGGTGAGTTATTAATAATATAATTATGATTTTTGGCTGAACTATCCCTTTAATTATTTATATATATATATATATATATATATATATATATATATATATATATATATATATATATAGAGAGAGAGAGAGAGAGAGAGAGAGAGAGAGAGAGAGAGTATGCCTTATAACAAAGAAGATGAAGAATTATAAAGGATAATTAGAAGAGTAGCCTAAAGTTTGAAAAAACAAAAAATTTGAAATACTAAAGATTGACTTAAGATTTAAAGCTGTTCTAAAGCTATTCTAAATTTTCAATTGAAAATTGTTGTAGGCTATTTAACCAAATTGGGAATCTTTTCAGGCCTTCACTAAATTAGCTTTTGGCCTAGATACTTGAGTAAAATTCAGACACAATCTATACGTTTACTTTTTTATATCTGTGGTCACCAGATATAAAGTATCTGGTATAGTAAAGTATATAAAGTGCGAAGTATCATCAGTTCATCGGTTCATCTCAAGAAACGGTTTTCGGTTCAGTGTACTGGTGACCCGAAACCCGGTGCAACTGGTTCTTGTTCTCGAGTCAAGAACCGGTTGCATCGGTGGGCGTGTTCCAGCAGTGGGCGTGTTCGTTCCTTATCTGACTCTGCTCGGGGTTCATTCAGTTCTCTCTCCACAGCAGTTCAGTGAGTGTACTGTTTGAGTAAATTAATTACTCTAGGATATTGGTTTGTTTTAGCTCAGATGGAGTGTCTGTCAAATTAAAAAAGTTAACAGCTTAAGTCTTTTTTGGATTAATGCGTATTGGAGACGCGAATCGTTTCAAACGATTCAATTCGATTTGGTAAACTTGTTCAACCGGTTCACTATGAAGAAGTCGACATACCGCCAACAGAGGACGCTATTTTACTTGGCTCATCATCTCGGAAAGTAAGTCCGAGCTCATCTGCTCTGAGAATTCAATCGCACGCTTTGTTGATGCGAGATTAAACTGGTGAGAGCAGTAGAGTAGTGTTACTGTATCCGTTCTGCTGTTGTAGTTTTGTAAGAGAGGAGAGAGGTCACTTGATTTACATGAACGTGACTGTGACAGCGTGGAGCGTCTCCAAACCAAACTGCTGCTTGGTCTCAGGTCTGTGAGAATAAACAGCGTTTTTCGGGAGTGAGGGGTCAAGTTAAAAGTCGCAAATGTTTTGTCGAAATCAGACCGCGAGAGCGACTATCGCTCGGGGCTCCGCGCTGGAGATGGAGATCCGCCGTGGAAAGTTCAGACAAAGTGTTTTCATGGAAACCCCGCAGGTAAGTGAAGCCCCGCTCATCACTCGGTCCAGAGGCTCAGCTGGACTCTAGGAACTCTGCTAAGTGTACTCTGTTTTACATTATTAATGGTATTTATTTTGGGGTGTTATATTAAATCACGTTTTTTCTAATTTGTATTAATTAATTAATTTATTTTTATTGATGATAGTATACGAAATACGACATGCAGTGTACGAAGACGTAATCTGTTGATTAACGTACATACAAACAGAATAAATTACATAATGGTTGAATGACGTGATGCTTTGTATTGTCCGGATTGGTGGCTTATGAGGCTTTAAGTAAAAAGTGTCTAGGTGGTGTAACTGTCCTTGGAGTGTAAAAAAGAAAGTTGAAATCATCTTGGCATAAGCAGTTTGGCACAGTCTTCTATAGTTAAAAAAAAAAAAAAAAAACGTACAGTAAAAATTTCAGATGATAAGTCTTGCGCAATGCAACATACAGGAAGTTATTTTGTACATTTTGAACCCCTATGACTTGATCCAAGACTGAGTGTCAAGTTTGTTGAATTAAAAAATAAATTAATTCAAAATAATAAAGTTATATATATATTTATTTTTTATATATTTATTTATTTCGAAAAGGCATAAGAATGCAATAATATTAAATAATTTTGTAAGAAAAATAAAGAAGTAAAAAAATAACTCAGTGCTTGGTAAGAAACAATTTCACGTCATCTAGATTACGTAATCGAAGTAGTCTGATTATATTACCTGAAATGTGTAATGTAATTGATTGTTATGAATTTAAATTTTTGGCATGTAATTTCGAATTGGTAATGAACTACAATTTGTATGTAAGCACGTCTTATCCAGCACTGCCCTTGCTTTCTACCTTGAAAATATGTTAACTTAAAACAATTGATATATCTTTTATACGAATTAGCTTGATGGTTACACCACTTGACATCTTAAATCATTAAAACAACATTTTCTTCAAAATCGGTCTAAATGTTTTATTTATTTATTTATTTAATGTGTGAAACAAACATAAACAGAAAGACTGAATTTCCAAAAGCTTTGCACAGATGTTTCAGTATATATTTCTCCTTTCTTATAATTTCTGACATGCTTATTTGTTATTGTCCTCAAGTAAACATGATCTTATCAAACACTGCAGTTAATCCCTTGCATTCTTTTAAGGGGAAAGGGCTTCATGGCATCTGTATATGATTATCCCAGAGTAGGTTGAGTTAAAAGAGAACTCTGTCTAACCCCTAATTATTTTTATACGTAGCCTGCTGTGGTGAGATGGAAAGAAGCATGGTTGGTTCCGAGTGTGCCTGGTGGATGTGTAGAGTCCCAGTGGCAGCTCTAAATTCTTCATTCTGCTGTGGTGACAATATATTCAACTTTCCGGGATCTTAAATCATGTGCAGATCGTATCCTAAATGTACAGGAAAAATCACATGCTCTGTGTCACAGCTTTTGGTTCAGTTATTGTTTATAGCAATGGTTCTCAACTAGTTTTCTCACCAGAGGACCTCAGCGAACTTGTGAATGGCCTAAAGATGACTTAAAATGATAAAAACAATAAAATAAATTAAAACAAATATTAAATCAAGATATTTAATATTTTATTCCCTGAACACCTGTTATTTCCTTTAAAAACCATTCAAGTCTAGGAAAACCAAGAAAAAAAAAATATTTAAACTGCATGGCCATTTTTATGAATAATATGTACCTGTATTGTGCTAGTTATGGTAAACTTTATTTTATAGTGTAAGACTTTTATTTATTTATTTATTTTTATCCTAAACTCCCCAAACTTCTCTAATCCATAAATGAAATTATTTGTATTTTATTTCCATTCAATAAATAAGTTTTCATTCAATATTCAAGTTTTTTTTCTTGAACTGCTGTAATCTGAGTTTGCATATTTCTATCGCTGATAAGATTTGCCCACTAGCCCATATCAGTATCATTTAGGCACTAAATGTACTTTCTAATTCAGCCCTTCATTCAAGATGCATGTGATTTCCCTCAAGTCATTGTGTGCTTTGATCAAAAGCCATAAAGACGCCCCAGTTCCCCTCTGACATCATATTAAGCCCTTTAGACTGGATGAGATGTATTCTGCTGTTTGATGTCTTCATCGAGGCTGCTGATTGGAAATCAATATGGCTTGATGAGAATCTTTTTAATGAGATTTTCTTACCTTTGCTCGCACATGCAGTGACCTGATTGAACTTTACAATATCTTGCCCCATTTTGTGTGAAACAGGCTGTGTGTGAAGACTCAGGTGAAGCAATTAGTGAGCAGTAGAAAGAAGGAATATTGCTGGCTCAGTTAAGTAGACTTAAAAGCATTAATGGAAAACTTGGCTCACAGATCTTGAGTAATGACTTTATTTAATCCAGATGGTAAAACTTTGCTGTGCAGTGTGCACTTTTTTTTTTTTAACTGCAACTGCTGCAAATTGCTACATTTTATATGGGTTATGCTCTGTCATGCCAGTTGCCATTGAAATCACACTGTCGTTTTTAGATTTGCTTAGTTTGCATTCTTTTGGTTTGCTTACAACATGGTCCATTAAAACCACAGTGTTTGCCTGCTGAGGACTCTGCCACATATAGATTTCCTTGAAGGAAGTTAAAAGTGATGTAGGTTACACACCACCAGACACACCCTTCCACCCACAGCGCCTGCTTCTTTCCTAACGGAGTTCTGCTTAATTCACTCTGTACTGGATTCTCCAAAAGGATTGCTCAATAGTATTGATGCTGCTAAGAAAAAATGTACCTCGTACCTAAAGCATTGCTTTGCTTAGACATGTATTATGTACATTTTCCTGCAGCAGGCAAATTTGCTTGTTTGCACAGTCTGACATGCTGTTTTTTCCAGACTGATTCTGTATTTTTTTTTTTATGGTGATGTTTTCTACATTGATGGGCTGTCCTGTGTATTTGCTTTGAGCACTTGACCATATACCCGGACACTTCCTTGTAGGGAAGGAAGAATATTTATTTTAGAAATACAGCAACCTTAAGAAGTTTAGGGTCAGTACAACTTTTATTTTCTCAATTAAACAGACACTTTCATTCAGCAAGGACACATTAATATTGCATCACAGAATCCTGAAAAACCTGATTGCAAAATTCTGCTAGAATCATTGAATCTCTCTACATGACACAATTAACCCATAAGAACCCGGACCAATTTCCCCTTATAGGAAAATTATGGGGCATATAAAACAGACTAAATGGACCACTTAAAACATGTTTCTGCAGTTGTTTTTTAAATACAACCACTCCCTGTCAAAGATCTGTAATGTTACATATATGTGACATTGGGCGTTTATGGTAAATTTTAATGTTACATATTTGTCACATTGGGCTTTTATTTCTCATTTGAAAAAAATAAAATTTTGTCAGTTTTCTTGCTAAATAACATTTTTTTCTATTTATTTTCTTTTCCACAACATTTTCAAAATTATAACTTTTCTGGGAAGATAAATAAAAAGAAAACTTTTTCAGAAGTAATACAGTTTTTGCACTTTATTTACTTTGCCACATATTTCAAAACCACATAACTGTGACCATTCAATTTTACAACAACTTTTTTGTAACTTATCAAAATTCTACCTTTTCAGGTATACGGTTTAACCAGAAATAAAGTTTTAGAATATTTTTTCACAACTCGAAAATGTGCAAACTGAATAAAAATAAATAACTACCTCACACTGGAGGTAAACATGAAGAACATGCATGTAGTGCAATAACATAAAAGCATATTTTAACATATGTAAACAAAATAAATGTAAAATTAATAACATTGTTAATGAAATGTATTTTAGAATTTTTTTGCATACCTGTAACTAAAACAGGTATGCAGCATATGGTATAAAACAGGTATAACATATGTTGATATCATATGTTGGTACTATTTTAAGGTTATTTTATCTTTTTTGTAGTTAGATATAGTTACATGAATAGATTCAGGAAACATCTTGATCTTCAGTACATTCTGAAGATCAAGATGTTTCCTGAATCTATTAATGTTATTCTCACTACAAAAAAGTTTTTAGTTACAGGTTTAGTTAAAAATTCTAAAATACATTTGATTTAACAATGTTATTAATTTTACATTTATTTTGTTTACATATGTTAAAATATGCTTTTAATTGAGCAGCAGAATATATATAACACTAAAATGATTGAATCATCTAAATTATTTGAGCAGCTCATTACCATTTTTCTTAATGTGACACATACGTCACATCAAAATTCCACCTACTGTTTTAAGGTTAACAGCCGATGTGACACATATGTCACCACAACATTTTCATAACTTGTTTTATATCAATTTGTACAAGACATGTTTTAAAATCAGGTCAAGTGTAATCTAGGATATGTTATTAAAACATTAGAATTGTTGCATGAGTTGAAACATACCTTTAGTAATAAAAACAAGCGTTTTTAAAAATTGCTGACACTGCAACACCAGGCAGGCCACTATTTTGGAAATGTTACCATGGCAACAAAAATGCACAGATTGTCACATGACTGAACCTGGATGTTCCTTAAATGTCACTTAGGGACTTCCTGGGTTGAAAGTAAGGGATAATGCTTTAAAAAGACCTTTCCAGATAATCACTAGTGTTTGTGACACCCACGTCACCACGGGTTCTTATGGGTTAATCTCTTTTTTACATTGCATCTACACATTGTTCATAATAGTGTTAGTCGTTACAGTGTTTAACACTGCAAAAACAGATTGCAAACACAAATGTACATTAGATTCTGCCACTTATTTTCATTTTCTTTATGTTTATTTAAAGTTACGTTTCTTCCCTGAATCTTGACTTTTGTTACATACATACATATCAATTTTCATTAAATCATTCTGGCGACCCACCTGAGGGTCATGACCCAGGGTTTGAAAACCACTCCATTACAGAATACAAATGATTCACTTTCACCTGTAGCTGAAGGTTTTAAAGTAATTCCACTCATATATTTGGCCTTCCCAAGGTCTTGTAAAGTCACACATTGCACTCATATGGTGCCTTTTTCGTGTAAGCTAGAGAGAGGCTGAGAACTTGAAGAAATGCAAAAACTTCCCCTCCAGCATGTTAGCAGAACCACCAGGCCCCAGAGAACAATGGGGAATCTTTCAACACTGGGGCCCAGACAGGAGCACATGCTTTTGGATTTAAACGAAGGGTTCTCTTGGTCCCTGGCAAAAAGCCCTGTTAAGAGGAACCGGAGAGGAGGATAATCGTCCACGCTCTGATGTCATCGGAGCCTCGCTCTTTTTAGTTAGTATGCCAGGCACTCTTGAACCTTGAGGGCTGAGAGGAGGTGTATTGAGCTGTTTTTGAATTCTGTCTATAAAAGAGAGTGGATGTTTGAGTTTCAGCTTTTTTTCATTTTCAATGATTTTGTCTTTTTTTTTCTTTCTTTTTTTTTTTTTTCAATCTGCTTTGTTTGTTTTGCTTAGTATTGTTTTTTGGAACCAAACCCAGAACCCAAGAAGCATGTTGGCAAAAAAAACTCTATTAATGAGAACAACATCCTGTGATTGTGTACTGCAAGAAATGGTAGAGACCATAAAGAGGAGTGTTTGAAACAAGGCATACAATACATTCCAGAGTAAAAGAAAAAAAGAAAAGACAATCCCATTCTTAGGCGTATTTTGCTTTATATGCATATAATATAAACCATTCAGCAGAATACAGTATATCAATATATTAATAGTTGTTTTCACATTTGTTATATTTTCTAAGTCATGGCTATTTTTTTAGTAGTTTACATGGTTTGCATACATTCGCATGCATATACTGTATATGTAGAGTCACATGACAAAGATGCATAATTCGGCAGATTAAACGAGTGACAGCTATTTAATAAAAATGACTGTAATGTAAATGATGCATTGTTGCATGCACTCTACCCTAAAACAAACCCTAATCTAAATCCTACAGTAAGTAGATGTTGTTAATTAGAATTACTTAGTGCTTAACTACTGTAACAAGGACACCTTAAAATAAAGTGTAATGAATATTTCTATTTATAACAAAATACCATATGAACAGGTGACAGAATACACTGTGTTGCAGTTCTTTATAAATGGCATGTGTACAGTAGTAACCAAATACGTTTCTACACACTGTGGCCATTAGAAACAGGCACAGTATTTTACTGACATTGACTTTGCTGATAACACCCTTCAGTATTGGCATGTTTTCGTCCTAAAAATGAATGAGGGTTCGGATGTTCACAGCAGCAGGATGTCAAATAGTTCAGGACTCAACCCAGGATCTTGTGTTCAAGGACATCAAGATGTTCAGGCCACTCTTATCTTATCTCACTTGTGCACAGCTGACATGGACACTATTCATACAGTTGGACTTTTTGTCCTTGTTAGACAGTTGAAGGCAGGTTGCTAGTACAGTGTCTCCCGGCTTGCATCATGACCATCAATGTCGGAGATTTCATCTCTCAAAATGTGTGTTCTCCACCTCTCTCTCCTCTTCTTAGAGGGATATTTTATTGCTTTCTGTTGTGTGTGTTTAGTTTAGTTTGTATAGTGGTTTTCACAATACATATTGTTCCAAAGCAGCAATAAGAGAACAATGGTTTGATAACTGTCAGGTCTTTACCTCAAATCAGGCTGGTAATTTAATGCTCAAGCATGACATAGAGTAAATCAAGAGGCTAGACACATCTTCATTGAAAGCATTATTATTTCTCCCATTCATTTAGTCCACTAGTGATCTGTCTCCTCTCACATTCACTGTATATATTTAAAGTTCCAAGACGTGTAACTATCTGAATGTGCACACAATAATGTTCTGTTAATCAATTTAGAAAGTTATAATATTTGTTAACATTAATAATGAAACTCTGTCATCCTTTCCCAAACACACAGTTAAATGTGCATGTTGAAATCATTCCTGTATGTTGGTTTTTACTTCAGCAGCTTATTTTTTTTTTTCGGTTTAAATTGAAGGGTTAACTTTCCCTGCTTAAAGACCTGGTTTCATTATCTAAACTACTCAGGCATTCCAGAATCCTTAACCTTGTTTTTTTTTTTTTCAGGAGGTTGAGTGTTTGTCTTGTAGCTTGAAGGAAAATCTTTCAGATTGAGAGGGATGAGACAAAGTAGAGGCTCGGACTTTTGTTAACGTCATTAACTGTTTGTAAATCAACTGGCTTCAGCTTAAGGGGATTCATTTCATTCATGCGTACCTGTCTGTGTAGAAAAAAGGACGTGACTCACACACTGTGTGTCTTTAGCAATAGCATGCCCACACACAGTTCTCAACAACAGCTGTGATTACACTAGTTGTAGTTGCTTGTGTTTGTTTGAGAGGTACATCTTTAAAGTGGATGGTTTTTCATAAACAGCATCCTCTTAAATGTTCAAGTGTGTGGAAGTTTTAGTGTTGGGGAAGCTGCTTTGAAACTTTGTGTAGTAGTTCTGCTGCAGAAAAGCTGAGCTAAACTTTGGAAAAGGTCTTAATTTGGAACTTTTTTCAACTAAAATAAAACTATATAAAAGAGTCTTTTTAAATGTAATTTTATTTTTCAGTCATCTGGCACAAGAAAACAACAGCATTAAAGCGATACTCCACCCCAAAATGTAAATTTGTCGTTTCAAACCCATAAAAGCTTTGTTTGTCTTCGGAACTCAATTTAAGATATTTTGGATGTAAACCGGGAGCCTTGTGACTGTCCCCTTGACTGCCAATTCAATTGCACTGTCAAGGTTCAGAAAAGTATGAAAAATGTCATCAGAATACTCCATCTGCCATCAGTGATTCAACCGTAACATGAAGCTACGAGAATACTTTATGTATGTGAAGAAAACAAAAATAATGACTTTATTCAGCAATTTATCTCCTCTGTGTCTATCCACATCACCGTAGCGGCATTTACAGCTTTTACAGGATTGGAATGAGATGGGGGTGATTAATGACAAATTTTTCATTTTGGGGTGGAGTATCTGTTTAAACTACAACATTTCTCTAATTCGACTTATAAAACTAGAAACAACCCAGTTTTTCACATAAAATGTATTTATGTATGCATGTAGATGTATATGCCACAATTAGAAATTGAAGTGGTCAAATGTTTTTCTTCATGAACCATTTAAAAAGAAATGATTCACTAAACTGAATTGATTTACCAGGTGCTATATATGAATCAGTAAATCATTTTAACAGCATTAAATTGATCAAAAACCTCAATCAAGACATTTATAATGTTACAAATGAATGCTGTGCTTTAGAACATTGTTCTTCAAAGAATCTTAAAACAATTGACAATTTCCACAATTATGTATAGCAGCACAACTGTTGTGTCAATGATGATAAAAAAAAGGTTTCTTGAGCAGCAAATCAGCATAGAATGATTTCTGAAGCATTTTGTGACACTGGTATTACTTCTAATTGAATTACTTTTCAATGGTAACACTATAGGAAGTCTGATTGTCAATTTAGTGAATCACTTTTCGGATGGTTCACATTGAAATGTGAGTCGCAAAGATTTTGTATGAGAGAGCAAGGGGACAGACAGTGAGTTGATTATTCCCTGACACAAAAACAGTGATGCTGCATTTTGTTGGAAGATGTAACCTTTTACTGGAAAACCTTTTTTTTTTACTGTCGCTACTTTTATTTGATTACTCCCAAACATTGGCGAGTGTTCATGGGTCTGCGAATGTGGGAAATGATCCTAGTAAACAGTAAAATTGTAAACAGTTTGAGCATCTGGTTGTGTTTTACCCAGTGGACTTGATGGAATCTTTCCATTCGTCTGTGTAACTCGGTCCCACTATGTGCTGTGAACATGGGATTGTTCACACACAGGCTTGTGCTCTAAAAGAGACGAAGCCCACAGCTGTCTCACACAGACACGCTTCTGTGCGTCATTTCTGGATGTGATCCAAATCATTACATACCTGTATGCGTAATAGTGTTGCCACAGAGCAGCGTTCGGAAACAACACTACACACAGACATCTGTGCGAAACACTTGCGAGGCTGCTGTGTAACACGGAGACGTTATATGAACGAACACCTCATGTCAATAATGTGCTAACATGTCTTCAGACACCAAACTGACACCCGTGAACTTCTGACCGTTCACTCACAATGCCCTCAGTGGCTAAAACTAGCATTGATCCTCATATTCCCTGCTCTGATCTGATCTGTGCTGCTGTAATGCTGTCTGTACTCCTAAGCCAGTGTTTGAGTATTTTTATTCCACAATGACGAGATTAAAATGTCTTATGTTTTGTAACATTGTTTTTTCGACCTCTCTCTCAGGTAATCTGCCTTCAATCCGCCGCTGCCGTTGACCAGGGTCATTTCTAGACTAGACTGTGATAGTGAGAGTTAATCTTAATTTATTCCCAGCCTAATCACATTAAAGCAGATTCAGCAGGGGGTCGGTGTGTGTGGCCACACTTTAAGAATGTCTGGTATTTGTTAACATTTATTAACTAGTGTTGTGCACCAGTGCTGTATTTGTAGACCACTGTCACATCTCTGTGAGGGGGACACTCTGAGGCACACACAAATACTTTGCTTGTCTTTTTACTGATTTGTAGGTTACTTTGGATAAAACATCTTTGCGAATAAATGCAAATATGGAGGTATTTACGTGACATGAAAAATTATCAATAAAACACTTTTCTTCTCTTGTTTTGGGCATAGTTTAAAAGATGTTTTTGGGACGAACGTAAAAGTGTACCTAGTTAGAAGAATGGTGCTAATGTTTGATTTTAATTTAATTAGATTGCTTGTTTATATTTACCGTTTACTTCTATGTGTTTGAAAGAAGCCGCTCATGTTCAATAAGGCCGCATGTATTTGCTAACAATAGAATAAAAATAGTAACATTGTGAAAGATTATTACGGTTTAAAATAACATATTTATTTTAATATATATTTTAAAACATAATAAATTTGTGTGATGGTAAAGCTGAACTGCAGTCATTCCAGTGTCACATGATCCTTCATGATCCCAAATCATTCTTATATACTGATTTGGTGCTCAAACATTTCTTATTATTATCAGTGATCAAAAATCCAACATATGAAAGCATGGCATGGGCCATAATAGGAAGAAACTCAACCTCTTCTTGTAAAAAGTGACTTTGTAAAAATAAATAGATTTTCCTCAATCCCATTGTTATCTTTAGAGTATTTTTATCCATGTCATTAACACACTTCTTGGTGTATTTTGAGAACTCCCTCTCGTGGGCTGCGCAATGCTCTCTTAAGAGCACTACATTTACTCTGATGATAAGATGATGCTGTGCCAGAACAATTGCATCTCAGTGCCTTTAGATCAATTTAGCTTGCTGTTCAATTAATTGTTTCAGAAAGACATGGTGTTCCCTTATTATTCACGTTTGTGTGCGAGTCTTTGTGATGATGTCAGAGGAAGTTGAATTACGTAATGAACAGTCCAAAGTGTGAATTTACTTTACCTATCCAGTCGACTCATATTGGATGGTCTGTTTCTTTCTGCGTCAGTGTTAGTAATCTGACTACTAGACTATTAAACCAAGGTTATGTATCTCTAAACCTCTAGGGCTTGATGATTGATGAGAAACCGAAAACCTGCAAGCTGCTTTGCCTTTACCGGTGTTTAGATTGAACTAGAGTACGTGCCATTACAATACAGTTTCTTACCTTCTATTCTCATGAGTATTGGTTGTTTGCCACTGTTTCAAAACTGTACTGTTCTTAGTTTAGAATGTTTCCACATGCGTCTGTCATGTGTTTGTAACTTTTCTCTCCTGGACAGCTGCTTTTTCCCTCACTGGAAAGAAAACCTTAACAAAACAGGAACATAAAAACACTGGCGCCCTGTTTGCCATTCTGGCCTGGCCTTATATGGCTTTATTTGTCCTTTTATTGCTGTGGTTTGTTGCTGATTTGGTTAGCTTATGCACTGGGCAATGAAGCTTAGACATATTACGTGTTGCTGTATTTACATTGGGAGTTTAGCCGGTCTGCTGAATAATGTTTTGAGAATTGCCCAGTAGGGGGAGACGTTGATCTTTTTGAGGACATTAAAAGTCAATGGCTTACATTAATTCTTCTCTTTGACATGCTGAAATTTAATCATTCTAATGGGGACTAATGAATAGTGTTACAAGCCCTCTTGGTTTTTTTCCAGTTGATGTTAATGGGTGTGGTGTAATTGAAAATCTCTCAGTGCAATAAATAAATGTTAATTAATACATGAAAGTGGTTTAAATTGAGTCAGTGAATCAAAATATTTTTAAAAGGTATTTAATGAGTTTTCTGTATAGCATGTGGAATATTATTGATTTATGTTGTGTGTTTGTTTGTATGAGAGAGAGAGGGGGTTGATTTGTAGGCAGTGGAGGGGTCCTGGGACGGTGGCCAGATCACACCGGCTGCAGCTGACTTTAGAAATGAAACCTCTCCAGGGAACTGATGAGCTTTAGAGAAACTCACTGCCAGTGGACATGTGGAGCATGTTAGCACGGTGACACTGGCAAGCAGGCTCACAGCAGACAGGAAGTTCAGGGGATCCCAAAGGACCTAAACTTTTATAGAAAGCTGGGTTTTAAAATTAAATTAAATTCACGCATTTAGCAGACGCTTTTATCCAAAGCAACTTACAGTGCATTCAGGCTAACATTTTTTACCAAACATGTGTTCCCTGGGAATCAAACCCACAACCTTGCACTGCTAATGCAACGCTCTACCACTTGAGCCACATGAACACTTGTTTTAGAATCAGTTGTAGTGACAATCAGGCAGTGACTCCATTATGCTGATTTGCTTTTGTTTGTCTTTTGTTTTGCGAAGCTTTTTTTGGCTTTAGATTTCTTAAGCTTTGTTAGTTTTTTTTTTTTATCATTTTTTTTGTTGTTGTTGTTGTTGTTTTTATAAGAAATGTAGGAACTTCAACTCCTTTTTGTGACTTGGTACTGGGGATTAGATCTGTATAAACGGAACCGTGTATGAAAGGTTGTGGTGTGTTGTGTATAGTCTTGCCTAAAGACATTTAGCATGATAGGACAGAATTTGCTAATTTTATTAAACAAATTTTCATAAACTTGTCCTTGAAGTTTCATTGTGTGTGGGTTAAGCCATCTGCTGGCCCTTGATCTAACCGCATACCATGACATTTACATCTAGTAGAGTAAATAAATAAAGTACAGTAGAGGTCTGTATGAGAGAATGCAAGGACACAGGAAAGGTAAAATCAGTCAAAAGCAGATAAATGTGTGTATGTTTCTGAACTAGTCTGTTTAATTGGTTTAATAGCATCTAATTAAATCAACACTATTATTCTTCTAAACTCTGTATATGTGTGTGTGTGTGTGTTTAGAGTGCCTGGGCCTCTTCTTTCTGTATACTGTGTGTTTGCGATGGGGCTGTGTAGCAGCTGAGGCACTTTGTAGTGGTTAGCAGCCTTTGTTAGAGGCCTTGCCCTTCCCTCTGTTTCACAGATGTGCCCCGATTGAACTTCAACCCAAATGAATTAAAAACACAACACAAGCTACACTTTGAATTAGCTGGTGTCTTTTACACTTATCTTTTAAAAGGTGTAAAAACTCACTGAGCTTAGAGAGGTGTTGCAGAAAATAAGTCCGCACAATTAAAACATAAATTTAGCTATATGTTGTTTTAAGAACCTTTTCGTCCTGTCACAATACTTCCTTTCTTTAGATTTAAGTGTAAAGCAAAGCTGAAGTGTTGTGGTATACTTGAGTATGGTATTTCCTTACTCCACCCATGCAGTCAAATTCCTCCTGCTTGCCACCTAAGGAACTCTTGATTTATCACACCGGCCACACAAACAAGAAGCCGTTTCTGGTCTGTTATTCTTGATTGGGAAAGGGAAATATCACCCATGTGCTTCAGTACATCCAATGAGGAACAAAGGACTGTGAGAGATTCCTTTCCACCTCGCATCTTTTTTGTAATAATGGGTTTATAGATCATGACTTAAAACATGTGAATGTCCTGTTATGTAACTCAATTAGCAAAGCAAAAATCTGAAGGATTAGTATTCGCAGCATAACTGGAGAAAAACAGGGATGATGGCTGTTACACAAACCACTTGTCAAAAGTCCAAAAACATTCATTCATACTATAGTAAATGTCATCAAACACTTTGTTTTTGTTTCTTTTCATGGCGACATCTTCTAGACATTTTTCTGTGGTGGCTCTATCTCATTATCACTGTATAATACCTCAATTGCTTTTTCAGGACAGAAATGTAATGTATGTGTGAGCAACGTAAGCGAGTGCAGAGACCACTTTTCACACACTTCTATTTGTGTTAAAGCGGTTTTGAATTGTTGATTGCCCTCAAGGTTGACAATCAGTTTCTAGCCTTATTGTTGTGATCATTGTGTTCAGATGTGCACTCATTTTGCATCCCATAGCCCTTGTTAGTTAGGAATAATACTTTGTTCTTACGGGACAGACTTTTTTTTGTGTGACGTGTAGCCAATTATGGTGACCCATGCTCTGCATTTAACCCATCCAAGTGCACATGCAACAATTCCTGTTGGACCTGAGATTCGAACCCATGACCTTCGGGTTACAAGTCCGACTCTATATCCATTAGGCCACGACTGCCCCCACATATACATGTTCCATAAAGACCAGCGACTGTTTGCTTGAATGTTAAACTGGTTAGTAAATTTCTCCTTTTCTCTCTGAGTAATTGATGTTTTCCATGGTTTAACCAGTAGGTCAAATCAAATTAGTGTGTTAGATGAGAGAGTAGATCTTTACCGATTACTGTAGTTAGGAGAGCACTTGTTACACATAACACATTTCGAGTCATTTAGTTCCCTACTTTTCTATGTGCACAATTCTACAGTCCTTAAAAGAAGAATGCAAAAATGTTCCTGCACATATGGTAGATTGAGTTTCACAAAGTCAAGCCCCCTGTGTCTACCTTGTTTTCACAAACATTGAGTACCACTCCCTTGGAGCCCACATTTTGCTGTCTGTTTTTTCTTTCTGTCTCCCAAGACTTAAGCAAAATAATGAATCACGTCTCTGTGTTTCCCATTGCGTGTCCATGTATCAGCCAAAACAGACTATGTAGTGAGAAGATTTGTAAGTCATGGTGCATTATAGATCATTTGAATATGCATGATCCATTATTGTGTGACTTATTATTATTAAAATTGTCTTATATTCTTAATTGCCAGTAGAAACCCATCTGATGAATATTGATAGGTGTAGCTTAGGAAGCATATTTTGATGGTCATCATGTTCTGCTTTAATCATGTTGCCACTACAGACCACTTTCTTTCTCTGATATGTTTATTTTATAGTGGGAAAGGCTATTAGATAACATTTATAGAATATCATTAAATAAAAAGTACTTTCCCTTTAAAGTTTACAAAGATCCAAAGAGAAAGAATATGAGAAAGATAATGAAATTCTTGTAATTCTCATGTAGACCACAAAAAGTCTATAAATGCAAGTTCTGTTTGCTCTGATTCATTGATTTTACTACTCGCTGCAGAGAGAGAAATCTTTTGAGTACTCTGAAATTGAACGGTGGCATTTTAAATAATTGAGCATATATTAAAGATTGATACCCTGCTAACATGCATAAGCCACTTTATGAAATATATATTTCAGTATAGTGATTCTCTGTAGAAAATAAAATGTGTCTAGTCCAATAAATGTATTACCTGACAGGTGAAATGGTCGATACAACACTGCTTGGCAATCAATATGACAAATTGTCTTGGATTTATGAAGCTGGATGTCATTATGTGGAAAGTATTAGGCAGACAGCAGTTACTTAGACAAAGCACTGTTCTCATAGAGAGGACAGATGGACTCTTTGTTTTCTATAGTTAATGCTCTTATATTCAGTATGCAGACTCTATTCCTGAAACAGTAAAAAAAAGGGGAAAAAAAGAGGAGAACCAACAAGAATAACAACAATTTAAAAAAAAGACAAGGAAAAAAAAAACGCTCAGAATTACAGAAATGTTACAGCCATTTAAAATAATATATAAAAAAATATTCAAAACAATTGGGCAAATAATTATAAAAAAAAAAACAAAAAAAAAAAACATAAATACCAGGGGATTATATTGATTGTGTTGTAACAGATCCAATATGATGTTCTAAATAGTCATGGGGGTCAACAATGTATAGAACTTTTAGGAGTTCATTTGATTTGTGTGATATTTGCCATTTTCCATCAATACATATTAAACATAAAATAATAAATAAACATACATTGACTGCCAAAGTTAACCATGCAATGCTACCGTTCCTGTAGCTAATTTTATATGATGATTACAAAATTTTTGTAATTTTTACAAGGTTTTAATGAAAAATTTGGTCAATTTTAGTCAATATTTGCTAAATATGTTTTTGTGCTGTAATGCTGCCTGGCACCATGACTGATCAGGGCCCGTCGTGGATAAATAATGATGACAATAAAACCGCCAGTTGGTGGCAGCAAGTCCATGTTTTAATAAAAGATTTATTGAATCATTAAAATCAAACGATTCGTTCAAAACGGCTGATTCAATTATAAACGAAACAAGTGAGTACATCTGAGTGGACTGTTAAATCACTGGCTCACTCAATTCGTTCAAAATCTGATTCATTCAAGGAACAAACATTTGTGTTGATATGCATGTTGAATGAATTAATATAAAGGTATTTTTTTCTTCCATTGTGAATTATAATGCGATTCTAACTGTATTCTAACAGGCTTCATCGAGCAGTAATAATGCTTTTGGACTCTCAATACGTGTTTTTGTTTGGTGTTTGCAAAGTCGGCGGCTCAGCTCTACTTCCTCAATCCCTCACTGTCACACATTCCTCACAAATTAGGCTATGTCGGGAAATGTCTTGAAATTAAAATGAAGGAAAATCATACCTTTCTGTTGTCTTCTTTTTAAAGAACTTCAAAAGTTGCGTTTTTATACAGTCTTGAACCCTTTTGAGCGATAAATTACGAAAACTTGCTTCCGCTTGTGAGCAGCTTGTTACAGTAGCCTAGCTACCGATTAAAGTATTTAGTTGAATTATAATTAGATAATTTTAACATTTAATTTGCTTGATACGTTTTACATAATACACATTATTAATTTAAATGGAATGGTGGGGGTGTATTGAATCACAAATCCCCATCCTGTCTTATGTGAGAAAAGTGCTTTTGCGATTGCAAGAATTGATTTTCAATTGTTCACTTGTTTCAGAGGGGCGTGTAGTTCGTGTCGCTGGTAGTTGTGCTGTAGTGTAGTGTGCTGTGAGCTGACTGGTGAATGAAGGCAGTACAGTCAGTCCACGCGCACTGTGTGATGCCCTTTTGTGGGAAAGTCCTACAAAGAGCACACAGACACACTAACATCAGTACAGATGGACTCAAAGAAGTAAACTGCGTGTAAATGACTAGTTATACAAACGGGATAACGCGAACAAGATTTGAGGGTGTTAGGAAAGTCGTTTTGCTTTTCATGCAGTGGAGAGGGTTCATTTAAGCGACTGGATTCACTGGCTATTGTTGTGAAGAGAGATAGACGCGCGGACGCGCAGAGGAGTTTGGGAAAACAGTGGTTTACTCCTCTGTCTTTCTTTTTTGTTGTCTTCAGTTATATTTGCTGTCACGCGCGCGAGTCCGGCTGAACTGTTGTTTCCGGACACATGGAACTGGTCTGAGACGTGAAAACTGATTTTCTCGGATAAGCCGTGGACTGAATTTGGATGCGTTTGCAAGTCTGTATCGAATGATTTATATACTAGGTTACTTCTTTCCAAAATGTTTCTCAGCCCTCAAGACAGATTGACGGTTTGAAGAGCAGTGGGAGTCTGAACTTTAAATCGGGAGCCGATATCCCTCTTGTCTTGAATGATGCCCATAGAGAGACTCGCAGACATGGAGGAGAAACTTCGTATTTTGGAGGATCTCAATATGATATACATTCGTCAGATTGCCCTGAGTCTAAAGGTAAAGGTATTCTCATAACCTGACTTGATATTTTTGCCTCTCTTGAATTACTTTAAAATGCTTTTGTACATTTGAAGAAGGCTAGTTCTGAAATTATGGTATCAGTCTTTTTAGTTAAACAATCCAATGATAATAAAATACAAAATTATACAAACTGTGTCTTAAAATAAATGCTTTGCATAACTAAACATCTGAGTTTGGCCTGAAGTTAAGTTTTAAAAACCTGCAGGTGATGATCAAATGAATGCATTTTGTAACGAGGTGTGAGGGATCTCTAAAGTTGTCTTGCTCTGCCAGTTCTCCAGTGTGGTTAGGTTGCGTCTAAACTCTGAGAGTGCTTGTACAGTATAAAGCTGCTTTAACAATGATGTTGATGTTCAATGTCTTTTGATTTTTTTTTTGTGTCAGTTTGGTGTGTTTCTCTCGTCAGTAAATGCTTAATACAGAGAAGCCATTTCTCCAGTGGTCCTGATCTGCAGCTGCAGCCACACAAGACAAAGTCTCATTCTATCAATGTGTGTTGTTGGACTGGTTTGACTTAAGTCTTGAGATTTCTTTGGTACTCTGTGCCTACCCTCATTAGCACCAGTTAGATAAATACAATGTAATTTAAGCTCTTTTGCAAACTAACTCCACATGGACTTCATTTGGCTAGCCTTATCTTTGGAAACAATTGCATACTTGATAGGGCTGCACAATTAAGCACATTTCTAATCGCCATTACAATTATGGATGCCACAGTAACGTTATCGTTCAAAGCGGCAATTAATCGTTCAAACTCCCCTCATGTTATTTCGCGTGCTTAAGATGCTTTTTTCCCTTTCTGCATGTTATCTTAAGGTTTTTTTCCATTATTTAAATTTTAGTTTTAGTATAACATTATAATACCATTCATATTTTAACTTTTTTTTAAAAAATGTAATTTAAAGAAACCAATCCAATGTATAGTTTTTTATTTTTATTTGAGGCTCAACGCTATAGAAAAGCACAAAGTTTGTCAGTTGGAGTGTTTTCATCATGTTTATTTTCATATAAAATATAGCATGCAGTTGCATCAAACAATGCATGCATAAACATCATTCAAAGTAAATTGTGATAATCGTAATTAATAATTGCAATTAAAATATCAAGGGAATAATCAACAGTTATGATTTTTTTGTCATAATCATGCAGCCCTAATACTTGGTGATATTATTGGTGTGAATAAACTACTAATTTTCAAGTCAGTCTACCATAAGTGTGGAAACAAAGCCCCTTTCTTGCTTCAAGACATTAGAGTTTTATGGCACATACCCTTCATCCTGATTTACTAAGGAGATGGATCATGGTGTCAGTTTTTAATTTAATACTGCTAGAAAAAGCAGGTGGCACATGATAAACTGTACGATAAATATCAAAGTATGTATCAAATGCCATACTTTTTTTTCTAAATATCCTTTGGTTATGAAACAAAGTAGGCATCTTTTTTGTCCTGCAGCTGTTGTGTGTTAGCAACGGTCAGTAAATACTGAACACTGCCTCAGCCCCCGAGCTCTGGGGTTTGGTGTGGGGTGGGTGACCAAACTGTGCTCTTCTCCTAACCCATGCTGAGATCACACCTCGCTTCTTCATTGTCCCTGTTCTCCTCACCTAGCAAGTAGCCCGATTATGTGCTCAGTAATCCTGCAATGTGACTCGAAATTTGTAGCATGTGTTAATGAAGGACATGGAGGCGCCTTCTTTGAGCTGAAGGACATCTTCATAAATTCCTGGAGCATTTAATAATTCATGGTCATGAATCTCAAAGTTGGCAGTCTTGAGTTCGCAGAAGTCAATTAGCTTCAAGCCTGTGTCAATTTTAAAGAGCCTGGATATTTAAATTGAATCATCCATGTGATCTTCATGTGAAAAATAAACTCTTTGTATGATCTAGCAAGATCGTGTTCACTGCAACCCTAGTAGAATTTGGACTCCTTCTAAATTAAGGTTGGAGAACGTGTCTTGGTGACAGAAATCATTGATCATAAAAACACAATACCGGTAATTGCATGTGTATATATATATATGTATGTATGTATGTATGTATGTGTATATATATATATATATATGTGTGTGTATGTGTGTGTGTGTGTGTGTGTGTGTATACACATGCATACATGCACGCACGCACACACACACACATGATGATATATATTTATATATCATCATATAAAATGTTTAATTAATCATATACACAAATTGTGTATAGCTTACAATTGATTAACAAACTGGTTACAGATGGGACGAGGGCAGTAATAGATGTTGACAGCACAAGATATTGAAAAAGAAAAACTATAGGGATGACAGTACGAGGTTGTGGTCTCCTTTGTTGTTTTAAAGATTCATTTAAGTAAAATCTTTCTGGGCTGTCTGACAGCACAAAATGGTAAATGATTTTGCTTAGCCAGCGTTTGCACAAGGGCTTTATATATTCTCCAGTGCTGCAGAGACAGGAACCTGTGGTTTTCTGAATGATTGGGGACTACTGTTAGCGCTAGCGGATGCAGTCAGTCTTTTCAAGTTTTAACAAGTCCATTTCAGAATCAAGGCAGCCACATTCTTGGCACTTCATGAACATTCCTCTCTGTGTCCTTCCTTTTACAATGTCTCTGTCTCTCCTGAAAACCAGAAGAACACTTTCCTGGTGTTGTCACTCACAACCTTTTGTTGCTGCAAAGCTGTGATTCACAGCCTGCTTGTAGTGATGGGTGATGGGAACAGGAAATAGCTGAGCTTAATGAGCGTGATTGGCTGGTATGATGTCATCTCTGCGTGACCCTCACTGCCTGACCGCACAGACAGTAGAATGCTGTAGATATGGAAGTGCCTTTGTGAGGAGTGATTGCTCCCTCAGGTAGTGCTTCATGTTTTGGTTTGCTTTTGCTCTCCAGTCCCTGCCTGGGGGCTGATGGGTTATTTGGTCACTTTCTCTATATTTAGCTTGCTGATAGTACACTATATATTTTTTTTCGATGTTAAAAATACTCTATCCACCTTAATATGCAGAGACAGTTATAAATAAGCCATTTGTAGGCTGATTTCCCTGAATAGTGTAACACTGTGCCTCTGTAGCACTATGAAAACATTTGTCTGTTTGTTTGAGCATCCAGACTAGTCCCACAGCAGTAACACTGGCACAACCAATATTATCATTATGGACCCTTTTCACATTTCTGGAATTGTAAACGTCTATAGAGATACATGGGAGACCATAGCAAATATTATTTTTGTGTTCAATCTACTAATTTTCTACAACTTGATACATGAGGGGAAATAGAGAGAAATGAATTGCATCAGTCAGAAAAGAGAGAGATGTCACATTTAATGTCTCTCCCTCAAAAGCTGTATTGGACATTTTAGTTCAAGAAAACATTAATTCTATGATGAATTAAAACATTTTTTGTAATATTTCAAGATTCCTTTTTAAAATAAATGCTAAAATGATGAACAAAGTATTGGTTTCCACAAAAATATTAAGCAGCACAACGTTTTTCAACACTGATAATAATAAGAGATGTTACTTGAGCATCATATCAGCATATTAATATGATTTCTGAAGGACCATGTAACACTGAAGGCTGGAGAAATGGCTGCTGAAAATTTGCCTTTTTATCACAGGAATCAATTACATTTTATATTGAAAATTATATTATACTGAAATAGAAAATTGCATTATTGAAACTGTAATGATATTCTACAATATTACTATTTTTACTATATTTTTGATAAAATAAACACGGCATTGGTGAGCGTAAGACCCAAACCTTTGAACGGTGGTGTATGATTGTATGATCATATTGGTTAAATAAACATAATATGTTTAATCTGTTTTTTTGCCATGTATCAAGGATGTAGCAATTCATTGTGCTCTTCTTCTAGTTGAAAGTCTCACAGTTTCACTCAAGGACATATTGATGTAGGGCAACAATGTGATCTTTGTATCTCTTCAGTTCGCGGTCATTTTTGAGTCAATAACATGAGCTGAAGATGTTACATGGATTTGGTGATTTCTCTGTCCATTCACACAGCTTGTTTACAGGGATCTGAAGCA
Organism: Carassius auratus; assembly: GCF_003368295.1. Taxonomy (NCBI): domain Eukaryota; kingdom Metazoa; phylum Chordata; class Actinopteri; order Cypriniformes; family Cyprinidae; genus Carassius; species Carassius auratus. Next base: position 10,844,318 of record NC_039272.1, on the reverse strand, counting down.
GATACAGAGGTCTCTCTATGTTCTACCAGCAGTGTGTTTACCAGGGTTCCTCTCCTTAGGTGGAGCAGTGTGGCCTTTGTGTGTCCAGCCCAGCAGGGGTGATAGCTGCTGCTTGTGTTCATTTCTTATGGTATGTTGTGCAACTAAATTGACCAGTAGAATGTTATTGTGCTTGCACAAGGAAAAAGGAGCTCATAACTCTGGCCTCCACCCATGATGTCCTGTGGGCTTTTGAACTCCAGCCAGGAGCATGATGAAATGCTTGGGAAAGGGCAGACCTCTCACCTCACCTAGAACCCCAGCGTGACCTTAATCCACCTCAGATAATCTCCATAATTTGGCAGGTACAGGTGTCAGTTTGGGCAGTTTAGGTATGAAATTTCACTGCATCACTCTTTTCTTTGTTCTAACTAGAGTCCGACCGATATGGATTTTTGGGGGCCGATGCCGATATTAACTCGAAAATAGCCGATTTATAAGCCGATATTTTGATTTTGAAAATAAACTGGATATTAGACCCATTTCCTATAAACTGCACTTACACAACATGCAATAGCAAAATATCTGCCTGTTCTATGTATGTGGGCTGTATAAACCATTTTCCAGAAGGGATTTATGTTTTTTAAAAAAAGCCTTAGATTACGGTCTCAGTGACTAAACAATTGCACATTAAAAGTATATATTTTTTTAATGATCAAAAAACAGTCTGGTTTTAAACATTTAACACTTTTACTTTCTTCCAGTTGAAGCTGGTTTTAACAGTCTGTGTGTGTACTGTAAATAAATTATAATACTAAAGTTAAAGTATTTGCAGAAGTAGTCCCACACTTTGCTGCTACAGCATTCACCTTTTTCAGGTATCTGTAGGGCAGAAAGAGAGACAGAGAAAGAATAAGCATGTGTATTAATAATATCACCATGTATCATTACTCATGTCATCATTAGAATTAGAATTATAATAAACAGGGATCTACATAGGCAAAAATTTATATATTTTTTTTATTTGTCAAGCAATAGGTATTACTTGCTTATATTTAACTATATTATTTCAACATTTTCCTGTTATGTCTGTAAAGCTGCTTTGAAACAATATGTAAAAAAACAAAGAAAAACGCGCGTTCAGCTCACATTTATTTACATGTCCCCTCTGGTTTAATCATTTCTGACGCACCTGCTGTAGTTACTGTAACTACACTATATTTGCTCTCACAGACACATTCACAACGGACCCGTATATCTTCTCCTCTTCTCTTTGTGCAGTCTGAATCAAAACATCCTCATGCGCTGGCGAACGTAAAGTTAGCCTACTGTTACCGGAAGATTACGGAATCAATTCGAAGTTGAATGGTTAACGTTAGTGTCATGAACACACTGCTGTCAATTTTGAGAAGAACCACCTTCAAACAAGTTAATAGCAAGCATTTAAGGGGCCTGCTAAAAAGGAAGCTATATTAGCGTTAGAGTAACGTAACCAGCCTGAATTCACCAAATTGAGCTCTGCACCTGAGGGTAGCCTCTTCTTCCTTGCTTCTCTCTTAATTATCATCAGCTGGACTAGCGCTATCGCTCGCTTCTTACAACGGGACAGATACATGTTTGCTGCTGACCGAAAGGAGGAACAACAGACTATGAAAGAGCTCCCGCTAAAAGTTTTTAAAACTCCGCCAACGCCATAGCGCAGCGCAAATCGCGTTGTATCTGAAGGGCAACGCTGAACCCAGCATACTGGTCCTGTGTGAAAGGGCCATTACGCGGTCATTATGTGGGAAACACACCGCAATAGAATAAGAATAATTTAAATGCTAACGTTATAGTTTGACCTCTTATTAACGTTCGCGCTCTTCCACTGATAAACATGGTATTAGCTTTGTGGCTAATCTAATATAGCAATGCATGAGCGGCTGTAAGTGATGTTGCAGAATATTTAGAAGTGATAATGATAGGACCGTTAGCTAGAACTACCACACCGTTTTTATATACAGTGTATGAACTAAATCTACAATCATTTCACATGACGAACGACAGACTCACCTGGGTGGCTTGGCTGATCGCTTTCTTCTGTAGTGAATTTCTGGCGCTGTTGTCAACTCTGGAGTTGCAGAGCGCCCTCTGGTGGGCAAAGTATGCAACACTCATAACATGAGTGAAGCATGAGACTCTGTTTTTTCATGTTTCATCGGCCATTATAAACGCCGATGCCGATTTAAATGCAATTAGCTCATATCGGCCGATAATATCGGCCGGCCGATATATCGGTCGGGCTCTAGTTCTAACATCCACAAGAAACCTTAAATATGCCTTTGGAATGCTGAGCTTAGTTTAGCCTTTTGTTGAGATGAACTGGAGTGGTCAGCCCAAGCCAGACATGGCTCTCTTTGGGATTCATAAGGTTAGAGGTCATCAATGAGTGCATACCACAGCCATTTACTGCACCGTGTGCCCATTCATCCATCCATTCATGTTCATGCTGTTGGTTCAGCTGGTGAAGTATTTAAAAAGGTCAGTTCACCCAAAAATGAAAATGTGTTATTAGTTACTCACCCGCATCTCGTTCTATATATAGCTATAAAGCAGCTCTACAGAATAGAGGTGTCTTCGTAAAGCTTAGGTTTTGCTTTCAGCCGATCGTGTCAGTGCAGTCAAATCACAAGTCAAACGACATTACTAAATGTTAAGTCTTTTAAACCCAAGCCGAGCAAGCCAAATTCAACAGTGGCAAGGAACCAAAGCGAATGTTAAGAAATGGAGTGAGAGTACATATTTGACCACTACTGTATGCTTAACTTCTTCGCAAATAACTCCATACTGAACATACATTCTTGGTTACAAGGCGCCACAGTGTAACTACTTTTTGGTGAGTAGGCCCTGCATCTGCAAGGCCCTGGCACTCCTCATGCCCTCCAGGCTGGGTGGGGTGTAAGGAGGAGGGCACAGGCTGGTAGTGAAAGAGGGCATTGTAGTTGGTCCCCCACACCTCAGTGCAGCCTCTATCGTTCCTGGCCTGGACGCTTGTGTAGTCAGGAACAGGGCTGAAATAGACACTCTGTGTGCAGGAACCAGCCAAACGTCTCGATTCAAGCCAGCTTCCTTTGGAAAACACCTCCCAGAATCCCGAGTGTTAGTGGAGACCGCCGGCTCTCACCCTGGCCCCATACTTTATTACTTTATCCCATCTTGCCTGCCCTGATCAGGCATTTTAGATGTTATGCTTTTAGAAAATGAGCCTCAGTTCTCCAAGATAAGACGTGCTGAATCTGCTGAGTCAGAATTCAGTTAATGGGCATATGTTTCTGCATAAGATTCTCTATCGATCAGATTTCCCTGACAAGACTTTTCATATCAATACATCATAACGCAACAGTCATGGGTCTATGTGTGTTGCCTCTCATAGATCTCACAGAGGACTGTGGAAAAAAAAATGTTAAGGTTATATGCACTCTTAAGGCCTGTTTATACAAAGATGAATGATCCTTGTGAAAATGCAGTGCAAAAAACATTTTCATTTGAATGAACAGCTGTTCATCTGTTTGACACACAAATTTACTTGCCGTCAATGTCACATTTATTTATTTTATTAAAATTGTTTTTGCTATTTTTTATTTTGCCATTTAGCCATAGCAGTAGTTTTCTTGTTTCTAAAAAAAATTTTTTGTGTGAAAACTGTTTGACATCCTTTCTTCTCTGAGAGGGCAGTGTCAGAAAAAATTGTTGTATTGCTGAGATTTGTGGAGGTTTTAAGCACCACCTACTGTGTTGATGTGAACCGGCTTTGCGGGGAAATTTGAAATATGTATACAGATATTATTATTATTATTAATATGACCAACTATTTGTATATTTTTGTATAATAACACAAATCTACAAACTATTTTTTATACCTTTTCACTGCTTTTGAAGATTGGTATGTTTTTGGTTTTGTGTATGCCTGCAGAACAAGCTAAATTAGCCTGAATCTGGCTGCTGTTTCTAGACTCATGACTTTCCTTCATGGTTTCAGGAGGACTGAGTTTGGAAATGAAAGCAGCACTGTTAATTTCTGGTGTGGTTCGAGTCCTCCGGCAGTACCCAGTCAGCTGCTCTATATGATGAAAGAAACTAAACCTAAGGACAAACCACTCACTGTAATTTTACTCCCCCAAACAAAATGTTTGATGTGATAGAATGAGTGACATTTTTCATCAGTCTTTCTGCTGTTCTGTAATGTAGGTGTTTATGCGGGGACCTCTCCCTTTAGCCACCTGCAGAGGAAGCGAATAGAGCCTGCTTGGTCGTGTAATTGAATTGAGCCTCACATTGGTAGTTTTGGACAGCGGGGTGAATGGAACAGTAGGAGGGTCATTTCAGCATCAGTATAACAAACCAACACACCTCCACTCTCTAGAGAACCGCTCGCAATTTAATGCTGTTGCTTCTCAAAAGCTTCAGTCAACACGGATGAGATAATGGACTTTTACGCTGTTTGTTCATCCTTAGCACAGTTTGACGGGAACCATCTGGCCAGGCTCCAGGGATATGACTATTGAAGTGTTGGGTGTTTAGTTTATCAGATACAGCTGAAGAGAAGCCCTCGTTCTCCTGGCACTCTCTGCTCCGGATCTGCAGATGATGTGCAACCTGTCTGGATGCTGGTGTTTAATTTATTGCTCATTTTCAGCACAGCACAGCTTTTTCAGCATGGCCAGTACATTTTAATTTGGGGGATAAAATTGATTTAGTAGACTTTAGTAGCACTTTATTTTGGGGGTGCTCTTTTGATTTATTTTTAGACCTTTCATCCACGAAAATGATAGAGAAAGTGAGGGGGGATGGGATTGGGACTATTGCTCACTGCTCAACCAATATACAGTAGTTTTTTGATGGCAAATGTTAATATGAGAGCTTGGTGGCCACTGGCTGATATAAAGCTTATAAATACGATATCACACAATTTAATATAAATTAGTAAATAAAACAAACATACCAATGAATGAATTTAAAAGTATATTCATTTTAGTGCTGTCAAAAGATTAATAACAAATAAATGGTTTTTTTTTCATAATAATATGTAAGTGTACTTTGTTTATTTATTATGTATATATAATACACACAAATATAGACATGCCGGTATTTGGTAATGCGATATATCACGGTAATGAATATGCACGGTATTGTTATCGTGGGCACTTCTGTGACCACTTTTATAAACTCAATTTCAATATCGTAATAATACCAAATACTGTAATAAAAGCATTAGCAATAAATCAAAACATGAAAATTTGATACCGGCATATCCCTGCACGCATACAGTATTTTATTTATTTTTTTAAATCACGTATATACAGTATATTTATATTATATTAATTTATTTAATATATGCACATAACATATTTTTACATTTACGTTTAATCATTTAGCAGACGCTTTTATCCAAAGCGACTTACAAATGAGAACAATAGAAGCAATCAGACCAACAAGAGAACAACAACAGTATACTAGTGCCATATATATATATATATATATATATATATATATATATATATATATATATATATATATATATATATATATATATATATATATACACGTATGTGTTTGTATTTCTATATACTAAATAAATATACACAGTGCACACTCATTTATTATGTAAAAAAACCAAACGTTTATTTTGGATGTTGTTAATCGCGATAAATAATTTTACATGCATTACATAAAGAATATGAAAATGACATGAAAAGTCCAATTTCTGACATTTAATGGGCAAAAACAAAAAAAAAACAACAATAAACACTTATCTGCCAATGCTGTTAATTTAAAAATGCCAAATCAGCCAATATATCAGTCGTCCACTTGGAACATGACTATGCCCAGATTCAAACTTCAGGTTTATGAGCCATGAGCTCTTATACGACCTTCTGTGCAACTTTTGATTCTGTACTCAAAAGCAATAAATACATAAATTCTAATAAATTTTAATAAATTCTGAAATGGTAGATTTGCAGATTTGTAGAATCACATTCATGAACTTAAAAAATGCACACAAACACCTGGGACTGACCTTTTTTTAGCAGGTCATCATGTTCCCTCAGAGTAATACAGAATTGCGTTATATGGAGCTGCTGCCCAGGTATGTGATGACATTTATTCTGCTCATTCATTTTTATTAAAACATGATTTATGTCCACATTGCAAAACTTTGACCCATTCTTCAATTTCACAAACCCTTTATTTCAGATCTCTCCTCCTTTAGCCTCCCTGTAGTGAAGTGGCACCTTTTCATGATCTAGTGCTTAGGCATCTGTCAGTACCTATGAAATAGATGAGCTACAGTTCTCTGCTTGCATCATTGCTGAACCTTTCCATTTAGATTTATGGCTCCACCAGTGGAAATATATTTGCCTTGTGCGAACAGTTAAGCAATGTCAGACTCCTGCTATCCATGTAGTGGCAGTTGCGGAGGTTCACGTGGGCTGACGAAGGTGTTAAGAAGCACAAGCTGTCAGTTTCTGTTTTCATCTGCTGATGTCATTGGTACAAACCCCTGATGTCATTCTTCATAGTTCATATTTAAACAGGAGAAGGGTCAAGGTCATGCAAGAGGGCTTCTACTGCAGGGCTGAAGCAGATGAAGCACATGGGGCTGCTTTGTTTTTGTAAAGCTTTGTAGTTTTGGTTAAGATGTGCAGTAAAGGGTCTTCACTGGAATAACCATTATCTTAATTGCCTTTAATTAAAGTTGTATGAGTGTGTTTAAATTAGACTCTTTACTATACACTTGAGTCCAGTTATGGGTCATGGTTTACCACCAGTGTGCTCAAAAAGATTACAGTATTATCAGCTACTATAAATACCAGTCGATCTGCAGGGTGATGAATCACTTTCTTAATAAATCTGCATTAAATGAGTCGAGTATAGCTTGTTTAAATTGATACTGTAGTTCATCCAAAAATACTCATAATAATCATTTACTCACCCTCGTGTCATTACAAGCCTGTATGACTGAATGATATTTTGAAGAATGTTGGTTACCCCACTGTTTTGGTTCCTATTGACTTTCTTTTTCCGATTCAATAGAAATCACTTTGAATCTTTACTGTTTGTTTACCAAAATATCTTCTTTTTTGTTTCAAAGAAGTAAGACATGTTTGGAACGACGCAAGGGTGAGTAAATGATGACAGAGTTTTCATTATTTGGTGAACTATCCCTTTAAGACACTGCTGGAGGGCCAACAACCCTTATTAACTTATAAAGATATTCTTGATACGTTTGTAACCTTTTTATCCTTTCTTGGAAACTGATCTTTGGTCAGCTGCTCAATAAATAATGTGTCTCTGTCAATAAACAGATAAAATGGGCCATGCATGAAGACAGGGCATGTATGTATGTAATCTTGTTGTGATCAAGAATCCTTTAGGTTAATCCAGCTTACTGTGACGCTGTGTAGATACTGCATGTCTCCCATTGGCTAAGGGATGGGGCTGGCTAGTCTTCAGCTGGGATGGGATGAGCTGGCATCAACGCTATAGATTAACCCTTTGTTTGACAAACCACTTCACATGCTATCTACCTGTAGTTCTGTCTTTGTATGGAATTGTATCATTCTCTGTCCATTAAACCTGTCCTGACAAACTGCCCTTTTCAAGTTAATACACATTTATATGAATTTCTGTTATCAATGGAATGAAATTAAATTATTGCAATTCTGCTTCCTTAAATTTAAATCAGAGTTCCAATTCTGCGTCCTGTTTCCACCACAGTTCTAATTCTAAAAGTTTAGGAATTTAATTTTAATTTAAAAGACTTAGTTCAGTTTTGAATGGCACATAGCATGGGAACCACAATAGGAAAAAAAAAGCGTACATAACTTTTGTTGTTTTTAATTCGTCCAACTGTAGACATGTTGCTGAGCTTTTTGCTATAATGCAAAAATCAATATTTCAAAAAGCCATTTAATAAATCCACTGATTTAACAGCTGATTTTCAGCTATGTGGAATTTCATCTGATACTGTAAGCTGTTTTTTTCCAGCGATATCAGCAATTTATAACTGCTCAGTGTAGAATTTTGCAAATGAGTGATTTGTGAGTATTACAGGTAAAAGCTAACTAATGTCAGCAAAAGGACACCGTGAATATGGATTTGCATAAACAAACATCAAATGTTATTGGTTTTTGTTTATCTATACAAATGTATTTTTGCATATGCCAGCTTTATGAGAGTATAATGCCACTGGGGAATTCTTTCCTTTCCATCTGTGATGAAATGGGGAAGATTTTAAATATCTCATGTTGTGTTGCTCTTGTTGTGGCATGTGGTCAACTTCCAAACCACATTGCTCATTTCCTGCCTCAATGCACATCCTCTCCTGAGGGCAGAAATGCTAACTGTATATTTCTCAGAATTTATTGGTAGAACAACAACAATATTGGAATGTGGCATACAGTACAATGCACCCATGACATCAGGACCAGTCTGAATATAACAAGCCTGTACTTAAAAAGAGGCAATGCTTTGGATGTGCTGTATATGGTGAGGAAGGAAACAAACTTCAGTCAACACGCCTCAGATAGGAAACAAGATTTTCTTTGCTTTGGAGAAAAAAACATTCCATCCAATGAAAAAGTAAAATGGTAGAAATCAGAAATCACAAGCCAATAAAGGGAGAGTTACAGAGGATGGTTAAGGGACTAAACACCAAACCTGATAGACTCTTGCTAATTTAAAAGAGTTGGGCAAGTGAGATCATTTCAAATATGTTTATTTTTATACAACTTTAAGTTTTTTTTTTTTAAGCTTGCTATTGATATCTGTAGTTGTATTTGTCTCTAGCTGTATCCCAGCAGGCCACTCTGTGACCTTATGCACTGACGTCAGGAATTTCAGTCTCACTGTCCTCTGGATGTTTACTTTTGCTCACAAATACATAATGCTCTCACATTCCACAACATACGGCTTCCTGTCTCAGTTTGTCTCCCACCCCCTTTCCTTGTCTTTTGGTCTTTCTTTAAAATTCACATGAGTGCACATATTAACACAATGCTAATTTTACTCTATGATGGCCCTGACACATTCTCTTGCTCCTTGTGACCAATGATACTGTCTGTGGCAGTTGGTGCAGCTGTTGTTGATCAGATCTTATTTCTGCACTGTTATGAAATCATTCCCTAACTGCTAGATATGAGTTTCCACATGGGTGTTGACATATGTAACAGCCTGTGGGCACATATAGAACATCCTGAGGATGTGTGTGAAATAGTGTCAGGTCAGAAATCCTCTTTCCACTATAAAGCTTTCTTTCATCTTTGCTCGTTTCTCACCATGTTCATTGATTTGTGGAAGACAATTCCCTACTGTAACTCACTTCCTTTTCTTTGTTTCCCCTTTTTTTACTCACTCTTCCGTAAATCCACACAGCTTATCACCTCATATCCTTTACACTTATTTAAAAGGACACTTTTTTTCTTCTTTCTTTCTATATTTGACACATATTTATCCTAAATCACCACAAAAGTATCCAAATATTTCAAGCCAGGCTTAATGTAAATACTTGACTGGCTCCATTGCTGCAAAACCTACTTTTTCAGGTGATACGTACACTAAAGGAGCTATAATTTGCATATGCAGGTTTATTAAACAGCCCAGTGTCAAAAAACATGCATGTGGGTACATTTCTGCAAAATGATATTGTGTTGTTTGTAGCACGTTTCATTGCACATTTAAAGTGAACCGTCAAGTGTCTGGCGCTGAATAGCATGTTTAATTTTCCTCAAAACAGTTCATGTCAGTGTAGCAGCATATTATGTTAGTCGTTGTATGTATCATGGCAGTTAAAAAAATTAATGTTCTGTGAGTGGCTATAAAATGTTAATGCTCTGTTGTGTTGGAAATTAATCTACCCACTGCTCAAACTAAACCTAAAGTGTTGACATAAGCAAAAAAAAAAAAAAACACATTTCATGAACCCCAACCATGCCACCTGAACTTGCTTGTACAAGGCTTTGAGTTCTTTTTTCGGGAATAGTTTGACCTGTGTTTCACGGGACTTATACCCAAGCTAGTGCAATGCTGTATCAGGTGAGCTACCAAGCAAGTTTACTATCTAAAAAAGCCATACATATATTGAGCTAGTTATGTGATTCTAACGTGAACGTGTTGGGTAAGTTGGTGTTATACTGCTGCCTCTAATGTTCATCTGAGCTGGAAACAGTGACATGTAGTTCCAATGAGCCTAGGTTGGAATATTTTGTTATATAACTATACATTCGTTATATAATTCAGTATCAGTCCACCCTTACTGTGTGCTTTTGATTTGTATTATTAAATTACATCAGGCAGTCTGTCCTACAAAAGCCCCCAACAGCACATAGGGCCTTTTGGCATTCATCTTCATTCTGCTGGCTCACTCTTCACCTATTTTCCACCTGGTTGAATACGACCTGCTGTGCCCCCTGCAACAGCCATCTGAAGTGGCTTAATGAATTTAAGAGCATGTCTGTCATAGTCCTGGCTTCAGTCCACCCGGGGCAAGCACTAGACCTTTGTGTGATTCAAGTAAATTAAATTGTGTGAAACACGACAGGGTTGTTGAAAATGCTTCTGAACTGGGTGGCTAAGTTGGATATGCATGAGCTGTGATTGTTATTATTATTATGATAGGGTTTCTTGTTTTAAGAAAGCCACTAGATAATGAAGGCTCTCAGCATCTAATGAGCAGTTAATGACATCCAGGGCAGCTAAATTTGACTTAATGGACATACTTTTATATGTATTTCTGCATATAAAATGGCTTGTTTAATATTAGTTAAAGAATTAAAAATACTTGATTACTGTTTTAATTTAATATCAGAAATCATCTAATCCACTGACAGCTATTAAATTGTAGGTCAACAGTAACAGTAAGAAATAGTTGTCATCACCATTAGCTTGCACTATTTTGAAAGACAATAATATTATCTATAAAGATGCTACATATAGGCTATTCTGTACAAAGCTAGCCTACATTTAATGTGAAAAGTTTATACATTCAGCATTAACTGAATAGAAGGAAGTTGATTATCAGGTTAATGGTTTGATCTAAAAGTTTGAAAACCCCTGCGTAAATCTGCATTTTTTTTTTTTGTATCTAATCAAAGTAAGAGTCTGCACATTCACCTTTAATCGTGGAACTCTTTTTTTGCCAACTTTGTCTCTTCGGACTCTCGCTGCTTTGTAAAGATTTAATTGGTTTAACCCACGTGCTGATTTGAACCATATTCTCCACCTGCTCCACTGTGGCGCGTTATTCCGAGCGCTCACTGCTATTCTTAAAGAGGTGATGTAATTCACGGAGGACTTGAAGCGGACGAAGATGAGGAGAAAGACCGAGATTACTGTGGTCCAGCGGCGCATAGACTGACAGCTTTGTGTTGATTCAACAAGGCGGCGCGGGATGTATTTGCATCTTTGTTTACATGCTCTCTAGTACCGGACCGAGTCTGTAAACCCTACAGAAGTCAGCAGCACCGCCGCCCCCTCTCCAGCCCCACTGGTTGGCTCTCACTCACCGCAGCTCGCGTGACCCCCTCTGGACTGAAGAGAGAGAGAGAGAGCGGCTTGCGATGACAGCTGAGAGATGAGCACGGCCAGATGACCGTGTCAAACACCGACGGTGCCGGGCAAGCATTCATTCTAACGCTGTGACACAGTCACGCACTGTTTGTTGCGGAGGAATGGCCATTTGATCACTTGATCACTTGAGAGTTGCAGTGAATGGGCCGGATTGCGTAAGACCGCGCGGTGATTTCAGAGTTCCAGCTTCTTCGAGGGACTTTTCAAACATGAATAACACGAAGAATCAGCGAGTAAGTGATCACGTTTACACTTAAATATCTGATTTCTCGGTCTGATCACGATGGCGTATTTTGACGGTACTGTCAGGGTTTGTGTTATAAATGTGGTTTATGTCGTAAATATACTCTAGTGTGATGTTAATGCATCCGTGTAACAGATGTTATACTGTTATCTCAGCGAACGCTGCGCGTTTGTGTGCAGGTGCGCGTGCAGCAAGGTCAGATACCCACGCGCACTCAGTACCTGCATTCACGAGATGATGCGCGGAGGAGGTTTGTCATTTTAGCCTGCTGGATCTCATTGTGTTTTCTTTTGGTGTGCTGTTGTTGTTGTTGAGAAATTTGTCCCTTAGCTCTATTGTTGTTTTAAAAAGTTGATTAACTTTTAATTCAATAATTTTCCAATTAAGATATTTATGATGACCGTAAATAAGGGCTGTGAATTTGTCATAATGAAAAGACGCAGCAACATACATTGCCAAAATAGAGCAATGGCGATTCATATTATTAAAACGCATTCCAATTAAATTGTTTAAATGATCGCACAGGATGGATTGTGGTAGGAGATCATTATTCTTGAAACAATGATTCTACTGTACTGCAGTAACTGAATTAATGGGAGGGGAGTTTTCCAGAAAAACAAAACCAAAAAAATTAAAGAAAATAAAAAAAATCAGTGTAAGGGGCTCTGTTGAGGCCATTTTTTTAGAGGGTTTGTAATGGAACTACTTTTGTAGTTTATCATGTTAGGATATACTGCATAGGTTCTGGTTGAGACCCTGTAAGTCTTCTTACACTTCATGGCTGAGAGAGCATTAGCTGTTAAACCCATAGCCAGTGTAGTGTTGACGTACACATATTTATGAGGTCTCTTTACTTAAATAGCACTGCTAATTATGGAATTTCGATTTGTAAAAATACATTTTGATATTTTCAGTGAGTTATTTGAGCTGTTTCAAATCAAACTGCTTGGTAAACACATAATTCTTATGAATATGGAATTTTCAGCAGGTAATTTGACCTGGTTTGAATCAAACGGTTTGATAAACAAATCACTCTTTTGAATCTGATGTTTTTATTGAATCAGTTGAACTGGTTTGGTTTTGAATCAAACTGGTTTGATTTGTTCAAAAGTGAGACAAGCTGTTCCTTTACTTGACTTTATTAAAACATTTTAGCTTATGTAATATTATATAAAAGAACCACTGAATATTTTTTGGAACCGGTACTTTGACGCACACTGAATAGATTCCTGGAAATGGCTGGACTTCCAATCAGTGATGTTCAGCTTTTTCCCTTCTTATCGTGTTACATCTATTAAAGTCATATATATCTACACGCTAAAAATTAGCACATGATCTTTGCCACACAGTATCAGAAACGCACTCCTCCAACCAACCATTACTCCCTCTCCTCTCTGTTTCACTTTTTTGCTGTTTTCATTGAGTCAGTGTGTTGTTGTGAGGATTCAGTGTCAGGCCCGTGTTAAACCACCGGCGGTCTGATGCAGAAAAGGTCAGGTTTGAAGAGACGATTAGACGCAGAGGCAGCTTGCTCTTTCCGCTTTGAAGATTTCCTGGATTCATTTAGTTCTTGACCCTCAGCGTGGTGTTTTCTCTCAGGAATTTAATCAATGAAGATCAATGTGGGAATGCTTGGTGATTGTCGTGATGTGTTGGGTTCAGTTCAGGCCTGCTGGCTGCTGCTGCTGCTGCTGCTGCTGCAGTTGAATTGCATTTAGTGAATCAATATTTGCTGAAGAGATGCTGTTCCTTCCTCCCAATTGTCTTCAGAGATGCAGCTACCATATCGCCGCTTGAGAAATCACAGCTTTAACTATATTTGTAGATTTCATGTTACAGTTGCATTTTAGTTCTCTTTTTTACAGCATCTTCATTGTACATCACTGCTTTATTAAGCATTTATTTCAACTTACAAATAATTAAACCTTCATGTGAAGTCATGGGAGACTTAGCAGCAAGACTGTTTACTGTCAAGCAGGACTGTGTGTAGTGTTTGTTTTGACAGTGCCATTTGTCAAGCATAGATGGTTTGGGACAGAGACAGAGACAGAGAGATATCCCTATAGGCTGCATGGGTGAGTGAAGCAGCCCTGTCACTGTGGCTGCCAGTCTGAGAGGTTGAAATGCCAATGTGTTCATCACACTGGAGCATTGCTGAATCCTCAGCTTCACTCACACTCACACTCACATTGCCCATATGGAAGGGTGTATTCATGAGTGCCTGCTCATATGTTTGTGTGTGTGGTGGAATCAGTTGCTCTAACAATTTTAAGGCCTATTCGCATCCAAAGCAAAATAAAAAAAATGAATCTAACCAGAAAGCAAAGGGATAAAGGGTCATTCACTTTTTTACTATATTTTTCTATCAACTTTTGATGAGGCAAAAATATTTTTGTATCACCTATGTTTCATGTACAGATCCTTATTTTTTCAATTGTGTTTTCAACCAGAGGATCAATTTAGCTCTTTTAATTTAAAAAGTTAAAACTAATCAAATCTTTAATTTATTTGATTAACTGAACCAAGGATAAAGGTCTTTTGGAGTGCATGGTTCAGTCAGTGTAAACTAAAATCTTTCTTGCTGTTGTTGTGAATGTGAATAGTCATAGTAGTTAAGTGGTAAACCACTTTTAAATATACCTGCTCTTTATGTATATGCTTGTGTCTATGTCAAGGAGGTGCATTCTCAGAAAAGGCAGATATTTATTGTGTTTGAGATGGTGTTTTTGTGAGGGATGGTTTTATTTGAACTATTAAATATTCATGTGTCAGCTATGTTTTCATATTTGAGTTCGAGAGCAGTATTTTGTTGTAGTAGTGGGAGAGAGAGCAGCATGTGGGCCTTGTGTGTGCAGGTTTTTAATGTGCACTTCTGTTTGTGTGTGTCACTGGCTCTGTGTGCTTTATCTGGAGGTGGTTGCTTTGAGCAAAGGGAGGTCCACACACTCAAAACACCAAAATCCCACACAAGCAGACTATTTTATGAGTTTAAACAGAGTGTGTTCCTCACGGGCGGTTTGCCTTATAGTTCACTGACCTCCTTCTGCAAAGCAAAGATGCAAAAGGCTGGTGTTTCAGCACGGGAGGGTGACATGCTGGTTGTAAATGATTACTACAGGCACGCTTATTAATCATACTTACTTGGAATTTACAACCGCTTTCTGCAGAGTGTTAATTTCTAAAGAACATTAAGTTCCTTAAGAATGTGACTTCAGTGTAGACTGTGTGTTATTTGCAATAAACAATCAAGCCAGTGATTCTCATCCATTTTGCTCCAAGGACCCCCATTTTCCATATTACTATTCCACAATATATGGCTAAGATATTCCCTCTGATGACAAAGCTGCTTATTTTCATACTGTTTTAACAGAAAAAAACTTGAGGTTGGCCTGTTTTGACTCTATATGCAACCACTTAGCAACACCCTAGTAACCAGTTTGTTTATACTGTGCTTTTCTTTTCATTTCTTTGGCAGCAGTAGTTCATCAAGCGATAATCAAGTTATGGAGATGAGCATTATATAGTTATATAATTTCCTTTTTGCATATAAAAAAGCTGATTCAGGTGTCAGGATGCATTCCCGGCAATATATGCAAGATCATGATCCTAGCATTCAGAACCTGCCTGCATAATGGACATTTTGGGGCATTTTTGTACTGTTATCTGATTTGCATTATGCTTTTAGTGAATCAAGTGCTAAAACAATTCGGACAGTTTAAGCAAATAAATGCTTTCAGCAAATGCTCTTCTCTTCAGTTTCCCGCAGTCTTCTGTTTCTTTCCCTCTTTCTTCCTGCTTCGGTGAGCTGTTCTAGATACTGGAAAACACAGATCACACTGAGACCAGCATTTCTGCTAGATATTTCATCCTGCTTTCTGTGAATGCCTAGATGTGTTTGACCTACCAAAACTATATGTGTGTTACTAGAGCACATCTTAACAGACTGAACTGGTGCAGATGCTCTATATATGTCTTAAAATATCTCTCTTTCTATTTCCCTCGTTTCCCCCTTCAAGTCACATGTTGTTGTTGTTTTTTTTCAAAATTGACAAATTCCGTATCCCTTCAAGGGATTTCCACCACTCTTTTTCTTTTTTTTTTATGCCTCTTCCTATGTTTTCTCTGCTTTGACTCAGTTGTATTCTCTTCTCCTTTTTTCTGTGTTTTCAGTCTGTCCGGTCTTGCTGTGAGCTGCTCATGGCTTGCGTGAGGAAGATCTCAGGGAAATGCATGTCTATCTGTTCATGTGTAAAGAAATCTGTGGGGTTGGTGCATCTATTTCTGTTGTTTCCAGAGTCGGTGTGAACAGAACTTGAAATAAATCTAGAATTGTTATTGCCAAGATTAAGGTAAATGTATTTTTTTTTGTTCAGAATACCTGCAGCCCTATGAAAGGACAAATATTTTGGAAGAATGAATGTTTAAAATGATATTCTCTCACCTAAGATGAAAACTCCATCCATATCAGTAGCCTAATAATAATGTACCTTGAGCCGGTCAACTCATTCAAACGATGAGCTAAATACTAATCAGTCTTACGGTCTCCATAGCTGGAAAGTGTCATCGAATACTTTCATTAATGGACAAATGTAATCAGGGCTGACAGTGTTATTGATAATGGAAAGCTTTTGTTTTTTGTGACTATTATATCTGCACCATTAGGTGGAAGTACAATTCTGAGACAGCTTCCATATTAGTTTAATGAATGAGTAGCTTGCTCTTGCAGTTTGCAGTAGAAATGCACTAGAACTAGAAGAACATTACTGTAAACTGCACACTGTGCACACACAGTCTTTATTGATTGCATGTATTGGTGTGGTTTACTAGCAGTGACTGTTCATCCATACTTACAGGAAGAACATAGACAGAAGACAAGGGAAAGAAAACAGTGTGATACTGAATCAGGCAAAAAGCTTTATACACCGTAGCCCTCAGAATGATAAAATGGTGCTGTGGTTGAATTTTAATTCAGCTGTGAGCTTGTTGACTAATGGGCCTCTCTCTTTCTCTCACTCCCTGATAATTGCTTATGCATCTCTTTGCAATCATCTTTCAAGTAAAGCTGCAGATTAGAGGAGTAAACAACAACAACAACAAAAGTCCTTCCTGACCAAAGCCTGCTTCAGTTTGAGCAGTACTTGCCGTAATTATAAGTGAATGACAGGACAATGCTTTATGTGCTAAAGAGGATTTGGCGGATGTTATTGTGGATTTAAATGAATGAGTGTTAGTGGAATGACGTGAAACGGATTTTGAATGACTCATGCTCCAGTTCAAAATAGTTTATAATATTCATATTCAATAACAGTTGGAGCTGGTTATTGTTTGGCTTTTGAATGTTTCGGTGTATATACATTTTAAAGGTAAAATACGTTTCATGATTTCCGCAAAAAACTATTACATAGCACAACTGTTTTTTAACATTGATAATAATAAGAAATGTTTTTCAACCACCAAATCACCATATTAAAATTATTTCTGAATGATCATATGAAAATGTAAAAATACTTTAAAATAGCAGTATATTATAAATTATAGAAATAATATATTCTATATATATTCTAAATTGTAATTGTTCGCGGTTTTACTATTTTTAGCAACTACAGTAAATACCTGTAATTCTTTTTTTTTTTTTTTTTAAAGTAGCTGTTTATGGCAACTAAATTTGATACCTGTATCCACCTCTTGAGAAGTCTCTTTCTCCATTTTCATTTTTCCCCAGTCAGGTGAGTTTGTGTGCTCAGCAGGGCCTGCAGACCTGCACTTTAATAGACATGCTAATGAAAAACCCCCAGCTCAAGTACACCAGTCACACAGCTGCGTTTGTGCATTAATTAAGGAGTCAATAGTGTATTGGGAAAACCATAACAAAGGGGCTCACTTCTTTGTTATAAAACTAGCCTTTGGCATCAAATAAAGAGTTGCAAAACACAAAGCCTGTTTCTTTGTTACTGTAAACGGTCCCAGTGTATGTCTGGAAGCTTGAACTTCTCATTTAGTCATAGTAGGCGGCAACTGTGAGTGTTCAAAGGCGGCTGATCATGTCGATTCTACAGGGGGTCTTTCTGCCGTTTAAGCTCTATGCGCACACTCTCTCTGTTTTGATCTTAATGAGGCACAACAGCTCGGTTACACGCAGTCCAGTATTAGGGAGCGTTCAACAAAACAGTGAACACACACAGAGAGAGAGAGAATGTTTACAGTAATAAACTTTCTCTGCTGGCGCTTCTGATTGTGAAGACGTAACTAAGTTTCTTGGTCATTTTGTAGGTTCGAGGTGGTCTGTAATTCCTGGAGAAATGTAATCATTTACATTTTCATGCATTCCAATAGCAGCTGTTCAGTTGGAGCTCTCTGGAAATGTGTGGTTTAAAATCTGCCGTCTTCGCTCATGGACATTTTTGTTTTTGAGCCGATCAGCTGAAGTGTAAATGGAGAAAAATATCCACAGAGTGTTCAGTCCTCAGTTTAGGGGTGAACAGGGTCATGCTTAAACAGCCAAAATATGACCTCTTGGTGGGGTCAGTGAATTGGATCATCTTAGAGCACCGACTCTTGTTAATCAGTCCATCAGGTACCTTCTACTTCGATTATGTGAACATACAATCTCATAGCTGCATGCACGTCTTTATCTACCGAAAGCCACATGCATAGTTAATGTAACCGAAGGTGAGCTCAGGTCATACAGAATCATTCTGCAATCATGCATCTCAGGCGTTCATCAAAGTCAAAGCAGTGTGAAGGAGAACTAAAGCTGAGCTCTGTTGCATTTTAATGCAGTCCATTCACAGGGAGAGCTGACATTTAAAAAGAACATGTCATGGAAAATTAGATTTCCTTGCTCTTTTGAAGTAAGAGTTCAATGTATGTTGACTCAGTCATTCACAACACAAAGAACTCTTTCTAATCCACTCAGTCCACAGTTATGGAAAATATATAGGTTTAGAAATCCTCATGATATTTATTTCATAACCATGAGCACATTTGGTATAGAACCATTCATATTTGCACCTATTTAGCATTCTGCCATAACAGAGTTGATTTGCATAGAGAAGTCTTAAAGGTACAGTAGCCGAAATAGACTTTTTAAATGTAAGTGTCAGAGTGAGGTTGAAAATGGCCACCTCAAACAAAATCATGATTACATTATAACATTGTAATTTACACTATCAAAAATGTTGTATCAGTAAGATTTGTAATTTTTAATGGAGTTTCTTATGCACATTAAAACTTATTTATTTGGGGGGAAAAACAATTTAAAATAGCAGTTTCTATTGTAATATGCTTTAAAGTATAATTTATTCCTGTAAAGCAATGCTGAATTTTCAGTCTTCAGTGTCACATGATCCTTCAGAAATCATTCTAATATGCTGACTTTTATCAATGTTGGAAACAGTTGTGCTGCTTCATATTTATTTATGTATTTTTGTTATTATTTTTATTTTTTGGAACCGGTGATAATTTATTTATTCATGAGATACTGAAGTCTGGAGAAATGGCTGATGAAAAATCAGCTTTGCATCACAGAAATTATATTTTCAAATATGTTAAAACAGAAAGCCAATATTAGAAATTGAAATAATATTTCACAATATTACTGTTTTGTTTTCCAGTATTTTTGTTTAAATAAAGACAGTCTTGGTGAGCATAAGACATATAAAACATAAAAAATCTTACTGATCCCAAACATTTGAATGGCAGCGTTATAATATTTAAAAAGTGTATATCTAGTAAAATTATGTACTAATTTAAATTCAGCCTACTGGTGAAATAAATGGGGCATTATGGGGACCAGCAAATATTTGATTAATTAGAGTAGTTTATATAGAACATTGTACATATTGTAAGAAATTGTGTATGTCTGTGGCTCAGTTGATCTACACTGGTGAAATACTGATGGTGCACTGGTCCTTCAAGGTCACTGCTTCCACTTCTCATCACGGCTCTATACATAGAGCTGCCAGAGGTGCTTAACCGCCAATTAGCCCGCTTGAGCTGATTAGAGACCAGTCCCACACTCGGTCTCCGACAGCATCAAAGTCTGAGATTAACAGCCATAAGAGAGTACAGATCAGCCTGAGTGTGTCACCGAGGCAAGCAGACCCCCCACACCCCTCTTACCTCCACTAGCCCAGAAACTGAGCCTGTAAAGGGTTTAGCAGGAATCTCCAGAGCCGGGGCGTAACCTGGCCGAAGAAGGGCATGGAGCATCAGACCTGAGGTGAACATGCTGTGTTTGGGTATGAAGAGAGGATCAGTGACGCTCGGAAATGGAGGCAGACTGGAGAGTAGTGATCGACCGATATTGCTTTTTTATAACCGATACCGATACCGATTATTTGCATGTTTATGTACCCGATAACCGATATGCAGAACCGATATTTATTTACCGTTATACTTCTGTTTCTGACAATTATTACAACACAAATGAGCTGAAAAAAAAAACATTTTATTTATAACAATCACTCCCTCCTTGCATACAAAAAAAAAACTTTATATTTATACACAAATAAATAGAGAGGTCTGAGTCCAAAAAATTTAAGTGCACTGTTACTAAGTGTCTTTGTTTTAAAATAAAAGCTTTGATGAGGTAAAAAAATAAAAACGGTTAAAAAATAAAGCACAAAAATGATTCTAACATATTGGTGGGCTATTTAGGAGTGCATAGCTATTTAGTAGTGTAACTTAATACTCCCAGTTAAGCAGAACTAGGTTTTAGTGTGGAAAACAGAGTCTTTCAGCATTCTGCCCTGTAAGCCTGCTTCCTTCAAAAATTTCATGCAGTGGCCGTGCATGAGGCTTCCTGATCATCAACCCAGTCAGGTGCTGAGCAATATGAACAAACTTTTATCCCGAGACTATATAAAATTAAACAGCACTTGTCAGTTGGCATTTTATGATCTAGATTCAATCTAACGTTAGATCATGAAATGCCAACTGACAAAGTGCTGTTTGACTATAATTTAATCAACCGCGATCGCGCATGGAGATAATAAATAAATAATTTCCACAAAGCGGTATATGTATATGTGTATTAGCGAAATAATTGTCATGTAGTAAATGATAATATAATCTAGTGTGTTTAAACAAGATAATCTTGTCAAAAGTTTCATTCAGTGGCATTGCTTGAGGCTTCCTGATCATCAACCCAGGTGCTGAGCAATATGAACGAACTTTTTTCCCGAGACTATATAAAGTTAAACAGCACTTGTCAGTTGCCATTTTATGATCTAAATTTAATCTAATGTTTAATCATAAAATGCCAACTGACAAAGTGCTGTTTGACTATAACTTAATCAACCGCGATCGCGCATGGAGATAATAAATAATTAATTTCCACAAAGCGGTAGGCTATATTTATATGTGTATTAGCGAAATAATTGTTATGTAGTAAATGAAAATATAATCTAGGGTATTTAAACAAGATAATCTTGTCAAAAGTTTCATTCAGTGGCCGTGCTTAAGCCTCCAGATCATCCGTCAGTTGCTAAGCAATATGAACGAACTTTCTCTTCTAGACTAATGGTGAGCATATACAACAGATAGAGAATTAAATTCAACGTTTTTATTTTCAACATGCACTCATTCATGTCTGTTTTATTTAATTCATGTAAAGATACGTCTTTATTGGGGCAGGACATGACGAACACTACGTGACTCAATGAGTTCGTCTCAATTGTTTAGAAACAAGCTGCATAAATTAACTATATCAGGAATTTATGTCTCAGATCTCATTTGTGCATGTCTGTTATGTTAAATAAAGTTGATTAATTAAAGCAAACCAAGTAGAACATATACTTTACCTGTGCACTGAGTTGTTGTTGACTGATCTCCTCAGACGCCCGGGCTGCAATGGCGGAAATCTCAAAACGGCCACAAGATGGCGCCGTAAATCGGCGAATCCGATATTACAAAACCGATACCCGATTATGGAAAAATGCTTAAATATCGGGAAAAATATCGGTAAACAGATACATCGGTCGATCACTACTGGAGAGTGCCTGTGTTGGATGGTTTGCCATCCGTGTGGATTTCATCTGTGTTTCTGTACAATATACAGGGTGTTTTTGCTAATTTTAATAGTGAATCCCTTGATTTCATGTCAGTGGTAAATTTAGGTCTTTTGGTTTAATTCCTTATTTAAAGTTGTATGTATTATATTTACTAGAATTAATGTATTATAATTAGAATAGGGTTTCTCTATGAATCGTTTAAACTTGTTCATAAAATGATTTGTATAATTTATTAGCAAATCAGTCTGACAAAATAATTTTTAAATATTGCTATCCAGTTATCACAGAAGGTGAAGGGAAAATTAATGGCAATTCAATGTCCAAAAATATGAAAGAACACTTAAAATAAATATAAATGAATGAATGAACAAATTAGCATTTTATTGTTTGTAATTGCATCTTAGTGCTGCTTTGACACAAAAATGAAATATTTTCTTGATCAAGCTCCATCTAATTCATAAAGAGCAAACAACTGTTTTTGATTATATGAAGGATACAATCACAAACAGACTTTAACTTATCAGAATATGTATAAACCATTGTGGTTAAGACCAGATCAATTAAGTCAAGTTGTGATTCTTAATTCTGCAGACTTTGCATAAGCAAGTTATGTGCGGTTATCTGAAACCACTGCAAAAACTGTAGTCTTAGAGGAAGATTTATGCCCTGGCTTCAAAGTTTCACTTTAGTCTTTGTCATAATATAATTTTATTGTCAAGCACTAATGTTATGACCTAAACATAGACAAAGGATGTGATGTGTATTAGTATTATGAAAATGAGGCTATGAATTAAATATTAAACACGATATATACAAACAATATAATACAAAATATTAAACACAATATAAACACAATATATTTTTATAGATCTAGCTTATGTAGCAGATATAAAATTTTAACCATATGAAGTGGTGTTTTTCCATGGATTAGGATCTCAATAGTCTTTATTCTCCTTGTGAAGTGAGATATGGCATCAGCTCAAACACACACAGACATCGTTGCTTGCACCGATTCCCAGATTGCACACAAACGCCTACACAATATCAATAATATATTTTTCACAGATGTGGGCTGTGTATAGTCAAAGTTCACAGCTCCAGCATGCACATGTATGCACACACCCCTTCTTTTTTCTGTCTCAACCTGCGCAACTCACACACAGGCACCTCTTTTTCCCCAAAAGTTAATGTACACACACCCTTTTTAGTTGTCCAAAACCAGCTGTGCTGGAAAGCTTCTGGTCTTTGTGTGGGAACAGCTGGCTGTAGAGCCATAGTCACACACTCACACATACTGTACACAACATCTCAAATGGCCCATTGTGCGCTAATAATGAGACTTGTGTATTGATGTGCAGCTTAAATGGGATTCCATTTTGGCCTACGCAATACTAAGAGGGTGAAATCTGTGTCTGGAGTATAACTTGCCTGTTGAGGCTGTTATTTTCTATAAAACTACTGCACATGATGCAGCTTTCACTGGCAGTGTTTCTTCAGTATTTCAGAAGCGTTTTAAACGGGTTGGCAGGGTTAACGCAGGTCAACAGAACCTTTCCTATAGCTTGGCTGCAAAAAGACCTGCATTGTTTCGTCTCTAGCAGTGCTAGCCTAGTACCTTTGTCGTAGAAATGTAGCTTTTCGGCCTCTAGAGTGGATTATCTGAGTATCTAGTCACTAGAAGTTTATCAGACATTTTCAGAGGATGATTTATATTGTGAAAAAGGATATGAGGGTTGTTTAGTAGGAATATACTATAGATACTTCATGTCTTTTGATGCCATCTTTGCAATTTTATATGAACAGTACACCACCATTCAAAACTTTTGGTAAGAATTTTTTTTTTTTTTTAATACAGTAATATTGTAAAATATGGCAGCAGTAGTCTTCTGAGGGCAAAGATTAATTTCCTTCAGAAATCATTCTAATATGCTGATTTGGTGCTCAAGAAACATTTTGTTTTATCTCAGTTTTTCTTTTTCTTTTTTCATCAATTTATTGTGACCTTGCTAAAAAACATTTCTCTGTTTGTTAAATAATCAAGAAAATGTATTTATAATAACATAACTATTACATATATAGACTGTACATGTATGGATAATATTGGATATAGAGAAATAAACACAGCCAATGTGTTAAAGGGTTAGTTCACCCAAAAATAACTATTTTATTCAACAATTCAACATCGTCTCTGCATCACCCTCTCACCATTTTTGAGAGTATCCACTAAAGCTGCCTTATGCACATACGTAGCCTACGTTGTTTTCATTTTGATCTGAACCTAAACAATGTATCCACCTGACACAGTTGACACAGAACAGTACATGTTGTTTATGCTCAGTGGATACTCTCCAGAATGGCACCAGGGTAATGCAAGGGGACGATATATATATATATATATATATTTAATAAAGTCGTTATTTTTTGGCGGGGGGGTTCACACAAAAAGTATTCTCGTAGCTTTGTAAATTTACGGTTGAACCCCTGATGTCACATGGATTATTTTACAGATGTCCTCGCTACATTTCTGGACCTTGATCATGTAAGGACACTTGCTGTTTTTAGGGTCAGAGAGCGGTCAGATTCCATTAAAAAATATCATAATCTGAGTTCAGAAGATGAACGAAGGTCTTATGGGTTTCGAATGACATGAGGGTGAGTAATTAGTGTTGTAGTGATTAACTATCACTTTAATACTAGGTCTTAAGAACTAGTTTGCCAAGTCTTTAACAATCTTACTTTTAGGATTCCTGTTAGGACAATTTATCTTTATCTATATATATATATATATATATATAATAACTATATATATATATAAAACTTTTGCAAAGCGATGACCTGTCATGAAGAAAAATATTAAATGTCTGACTTTTAAGATTAAGCAGTTTATGCAACTGGCTCCTCGTCCTGGAGTGTACGCTAGACAGTATGTCATCCATTCTTGTAAGCTTAAGCCATGACTTGTTAGTATGACTTATCTTTTATGTAACTGGATATCTTAGATTACGCAGAAGGAACTGGCTTGTGCCCTGTGGAAAAATGAATCATCAAAACTTTACTCAGTCATTGGTGTGCCTTTTTGCCCTTTGCAACCCCATGTGGCTCATTCTCAAGCTTGTTTCTCTACATTTCTGTATTGATGGGAAAGTCCAATACTGTCCTCAGTGCTTGCTTGCACCACAAGAACGAAAAGAGGAACGCTGGGATTGGGTGGAACAGATAGGGAAGGCGGGTGCATATTTGTGGTTGACTAATTGGAGGCTGACAGGCCTTGGTCAGTGAAATCCAGTGTGTCTGTGGGTGTGGTCATGGATTTGGCCTTTTCAATTGGTGTTTTGCCTTTGGGTGTCACCATATTTTCTTTTTACTCTGAGAGAAAGTCAAAGTTCAGTAGTACAGAAGAGTATGTTAATTACTTTTGTGTGAACTTCAATGAAAAGAAAATTGGTAAAGTAGCTGAAGAATATAATACCGTCCCTTTACACTTATTCAGTAATCTCCCTTAGTGTTAAAGGTGATGATAATTTCCTGTGTGTTTTCAGGCCAGTGGTTAACATAATAGGCCATTTTCCAGTGCTTCTTACATTCACATCGACGCACCGGTTTAAGCAGCTGTGAGCAATAGTGATCCAGGTCATATGTGTAGAACTGCTCAGCGTAGCCCAGAAGATTTCATTCTCCCGTCTCTTTAGCATTGCAGTTCAGGAGTCACAGCTGCTGCTGTCAATCAGGAGAGCTTCACACACATCACTGCAGCCACATTTTTCATGACAGGGAATGACCTCAGAGAGTCCTCTGAGAAGAGCAAAATATTAGTTAACATAATCTTTAAAGGCAAACAAAGTTCCTTATGACAAATGACACATCAGTGCTGCTAATTGCTAAAATTTGTCAACAAGGTGAATTTTTTTATCATGTTGCAACAGTATGAGTTCTGATTATCTGAGAATTAGTTTACTAGAAACTGTTTACTGGCGTCATTGTGTATGATATGTGAAGGGAGGTCAAAGTTTAAGACTTAGTTTCAGCGTGAGAAACAGAACAGGCAAAACAAACAAGTGGATAAGAGCATTATCCCAGAGAGAAATGTCCTGCAGGACTTTACTTGATGCCGTGAAACCCTCAGAGGGCATATTAACTTCACATTGTTATTTAGTAGGCTGGTTTAGCTCACAACGGCTAATGACAAAATGCTTATAAAAGTTGTAATTTGGTAATTGTCATGTGTGCCAGCTCTTCATAACACTAATGGGCTTTTCACGCTACGCTTAACTCTGTTTTAAAGTGCAGATTAAGGCCACTTTTAACCTGGAGTTAAGCAACATTTCACACATGATGTAGAAAGAGGTTTTAGTGCTATTTTAACCCTAGGATATAAAGCACAGTTAAGCTAATTGGAGAGTTTTTTGAATAGCTATGTCCACATGGACTAATTTTCAGGATCAAACAAATCAGATTTCAGATTCTGGAAGTTCTGTTGTGAACCTTCAATGTGGCAGTTGATTGAAATTCCATGTGGCTCGAGCTTAGTTGATTGGATTGAGGTGTTTACATGAAGATGTTTTAGTTAGTTTAAAGCTGCAGTCGGTAACTTTTGATGCTCTAGCTGTTAATAAACAGAACTGCTTGCGTCTTGTGGAAGAACATCGTAGCCGGAACTACTTCTCTCTGTTTATGTCTATGAAGAATCACAAAGGTACTGGGTTACTCCGCCGCGGTACCCCCGAAGCAATCTAAAATAGTCCGAACACATATTATAGGTGCACCCTAGTGATTCAGGACAAGCTAAAAACACTGTTTGGAAAATGGATTCATGGTGCACTCGCTTATTATATACATTTTGTAAATTTTGAACATTCTGATTGGTTGTTTCTTAACGGGAGCGGATGACTTTCTGCAAATGGCAATAGGACCACTGGGAGGAGCCAGAGGAGCTTGATTTTTTCACAGATTATCTGTCTCATATTCTACTGTCAGGACATAATGACAGGTTTAACATATATGTAAAAAATATATTTTTACAAAAGTTACCTACTGAATCTTTAAGTCGTCATTCTGATTATAAATGGATTATTTGGGTGTATGTAAATGAATATACTGTGTAAATGCTAAGGGACCCAAAAATTAAATGAAGAAAAGTTTTTCCAAACCTGTACATACTTACTTCTGTGGATAACAAAAGAAGATTTTTGTTTTTATGTAAAATTTATCCAAAATGTGTTTTTGTCTATATAGTTGCAATTAGTGTAGTCCTATGTTTTATTTTAATGACAAAATTTGATATGTGATCAACATAAATTCATAGGTGATTAAATGATGGCATAACTTTTTTTTTATGATTTTTGAATCATTTGACACACTAACATGGACCACCTATTATGATGCTAAAACAGGGTTGAAATGACTTTTACATAAGTTCAATTTCAAGTGTGAAAGGTAAATATTTGGGCTGCAATGACTCAAAGCTGCAAACATCGACTGGTGTATTAATGTGAGTAAGATCAAATCAGCAACTCATTATCTGGCTCCATGTGGCTGGTTCCCATGTTTACATTCTTTCATTTGATATTACAAAGTCGTTAGCTTGCATTTATTATTTAAGGTGTTTTCAGGGGGAAAGACTTCAAATGTGTGCCCTATTCTCTGAAGACTGTATAGTCATTTCCCATGACTCACGTCCCCTGACACTGAAAAAATGTGCTTCCGATATTCCTCCTGCAGTTATATCACCACATTTAACATGTCTCGCATCCGCTGGAGGTTTTGAGTGCTTTGAGAACAAGACCAACATCATTGTGTAATTATTAGCAATTACTAAGTCCAAGTAGTTTGCTCGTCTCACAGCAATAAACTGATCATTTTTCCTGGTGGTCCTGTAGCTGTAGGGTTTCAGGGGTCTCTGAAGTGTGGCAGAAATTAACATGAGGCATTTGTCACTGTAATTACAGACTCATTATTTTTTTATACTCTTTCTTGTGTCCTCTATCTTTCTGACGACTTGGGGAAGATTCCATCTCCCTCAATTATTCCCATCTGGGTCCATTTTCAACACTCACGCTTCATTACCGGGGGAACAGAGCACTGGCTGTACTTTCATCCCTCCTCCTCTCATCGCTCCTCCCTTGCTCTTTCACACCCTCCGCTGCCAGCCTGCCACCCTCGCTCACACTCACACTGATGACTGGCACACACACACACACACACACACACACACACTAACTGGCATGCTGCTCTGCCCTGGCACCTGTCAAAAGGGAGGGTGGCACTTGGCAATGCTGCAATTGTGTTTGAAGGGTCTTTGTGTCATGTGGTTGTGTATTTACTACATGCTAATTCCTGTAGCGCTAACTTAAGTGTTCATTTTCACTGCTGTTCAGAATGCTGTATACTGTTAAATAGCACTAACCTACAGTATTTGTTTTTGAGAGAAGTATCTTATCTTTATTTGATAAAAAAAAAATACAGTAAAAAAAAAAGTAATATTTTGAAATGTTATTATTAAAATGTAAAATAATTGTTTAAATATATTTCAAATTGTAATGTATGTCTGCAATGGCAATTTTCAATCAAATGAATTTTCAGCAGCCATTTCTTCAGTCTTCAGTGTCACATAAACCCTCTGTAAGCATCCCAGCTCTGCTGTAAAACAAAAATCAATGAATCAGTAAATTCATAACTGTAGTCCAATCCCTTAAAACAAGCCATATACACTCACTGGCCACTATATTAGGTACACTTTGCTAGTACTGGTTTGGACCACCTTTTGCATTCAGAGCTGCCTTAATTCTTCGTGGCATAGATTCAACAAAGTGTTGGAAACTTTCCTCAGAGATTTTGGTCCATATTGACGATAGCATCACGCAGTTGCTGCAGATTTGTCGGCTGCACATCAGTGATGCAAATCTACCATTCCACCACATCCCAAAGCTGCTCTATTGGATTGAGACCTAGTGACAGTGGAGGCCATTTGAGTAAAGTGAACTCATTGTCATTGTAGCCATCAGAAGATGGGTGCACTGTAGTCATAAAGGGATGGACATGGTCAGCAACAATACTCAAGTAGACTGTAGTGTTTAAACGATGCTCAGTTTGTACTAAGGGGCCCAAAGTTTGCCAAGAAGCCACCTGGTGTGGTCTTCTGCTGCTGTAGCCTGTCTGCTTCAGGGTTTTAAGTGTTGTGCATTCAGATACTGTAGTCTGGCATCAACAACCATTTCACGTTCAAGGTCACTTAAATCCCCTTTCTTCCCCATTCTGATGCTCGGTTTGAACTGCAGTAAGTCGTCTTCATCACATCTAGATGCATGCATTGAGTTGCTGCCTTGTGATTGGCGGATTAGCAATTTGTGTTACCAAGCATTTGAACAGGTGTACCCAATAAAGTGGCCGGTGAGTGTATGTGTTTTCAGTAATGCTTGACAATGAAAAATGAAAAAACACATTCTTTAGACCTTTTTTATGAATCAAAACTATTATGTCAATTAGAAAACAGAATAAGTCGTACTGTGGCACAAGCTCAAATTTAATTCGACAATCTAAAATGGAGGAGTAATTTCCTGGTCTTATTCAGAAATCAGTTGAAAATCTGCATTGTCACCGTCTGTTTTCAGTTTTGTTAAACAAATAGTTAAAAGAAAAACGATGATGAGTATGGTTCTTTCTAGCTTGAATGGACTGAGAATTTGCATTTGTGAAGTCAGCTGGATTGTCGGTTTGTCTCATTTGCAAGCAAAGAGCAAATTACATAAAGAAATCAAATACAGAGAGCCACCATATGCAGTGTGTTACTATTTGCTATGCTGACTGTGTTTGGCCTGATGTAAAAATATATCTGCATAACCTTTGTGTAACAAAATATTAGAATAACTACAGTATTTGCTTCTACTAGTAATATAAAACCGTCAGAAACTAATATTGGATACTCTTTACACAGTTTAACACAGGTTCTGATAACTAGCAATAAGCAATTTCCATACTAAATGCAAAAGTAATGAACTGTATTCCTTGCATGGTTTAAATTGTCTTGTATGTCATATCAATTACATATCATCCATCTCTTTCTCAGACGCACTCTTTTCTCCAGCTGTGCGCTCTCTCACACTGACAGTGTTTTGATGTCTGTTGGCAGTGTACTTCTCTGAACTGCTCTATACATGGCTGTCTCTGTGTACAGGCAGGATGGTGGCCATAATTCCGTGAGCTCTGTCTAGAGTCCGTTATGAATCTGAAATGGTCATGACTGCTTTGTTGTGCTCAGCCCTCCACAGGAGCTTTTGCTTTTGGAGCTCATCTAGTCCATCTTTTGGAAGTATACATCTGTTGCAGTGAGCTGTACAGCAAACCATGTTTTCCATTGAAAGGAGAGCCAAAAAAGAGGTGCTGTCTTAATTGATGCCTGGTTATAATGAGGTTCAGAAATTTGCACACAAAAGAGGGGTTTGGGGATGTTGCCATGGCAACAGGAGCCCCAGTGGATGGCAGAAGGGCAAAGCATATGAGGGTCTGAATTGTCACTTGAGAAAAAGTGACCAACATACTGTTTTCCAATGGTTCAAGGTTATTACCTTGTTTCGTCAAAGATTAGAAGGCATCTTTAATTTGATAAACAAAATAAACCTTGATGGATGGAAGTACAGTCAATCAGTGCACATGTTGAATATTATTTTTAACACTGAAAATACATCTGCCCCTCGCAGCTTAATTTTTTTTTTGTCAATTTTAACGTGTCGTCTTATCAAGAGCTAGGGCATAAACTGACTTCTGTTTTCTCTATTTGAAGCTTTGTGCTGACTTGCTCTTTGCCGCCCTTTTCTCCTCCTCATTCATTTTCAAGTAGACTTAAAGCTAAATCCCATTCCAGAGTTAATTTGAATAACAGTAGGTTATCCGCCCATTGGAAATCCTCAGTCACACCTACCTCTATCTTTCTTCCTTTCTCCCCAAGCTCCACCTTTTGTTTCCTTCTTCATCCCTGTTCTTATTTTCTGCCTGCGTTTCATAATCCAGCCTCAGTCTTAGGAACTGGGATCCTTAAAAGATGCGCTGCCTCCCCTCAAATGCTAGATATAGCACCACATCCTAAAAGTTTGCCCCTCTCTGTTCAAGTGTAAATGATTCCGCGTCCTATTCTCTGGTTGTTTGGGGGTAAACTGAAGTCAAGAGGTCAGAGCATCTCTTCTAGCTTGTTAACCCCCATGTTCAATTTTATTCCTCACTGCATTGAGACACAGCGAGCTGGAACAGTCCATTACGGAGCAGACGGTCATGTGACTGGGGTGTGACCTCTGGGAGTTCTGGGAGACACATGGGACACTTCTTCAGTGTGTTATTAATGTACTTTGGACATTTGTGCTTATTCTAGATTATTTATGCTTTAAGATATTTTAATTATCTAATCTAATATGTAAAGCAGAGGTAAAAAGACATGTTTGTCTTCATTTTGAGTTTCTCTGATGTCTTTTCATATTTAAGACTGTCTTGTTTGACTCTTCATAAATCATCTCAATTCCCGGGAGACATGGCAGTTAACCAGGTTTTGTTTAACTTTATTTTATTGTATGAGATCAATCCTCCATATCTGGTTGTGTAAAACGTTTAGGCCTAATCCTGGCAATAAGCTTGACTTTAGCCTCCGGTTTGTTTTTTGTTTTTTCAGGACAGCGACATCCAGAAGAAGATTGACTATGAGATCCGGATGCGTGAGGGTGCTTGTAAACTGCTGGCCGCATGTTCTCAGAGGGACCAGGCGCTGGAGGCCTCCAAGAGTCTCCTCACTTGCAACGCCCGCATCATGGCCTACATGTCAGAGCTGCAGCGCATGAAGGAGGCACAAGTCATGCAACGGGTCGCACGCAGGTCAGCGCTCACTTTTGATTCATTTAGTCCAGTTTGTGTCAACTTAACAAAGTTTGGTCAAATTAAATTAGATTTTTGGGTGTCTCTGATGTTTGTGGTGCTTTATTGAAGGTAAATTAGATAATACGCCAGTTCCTTGGGGTCAGGCATGTCTATTATACTGTCAGCAGTGGTAGCAAATATAAAGTTTCATCCACTGTCTTTGCTGAAGAACTGTCAACAAATGATCAAACTGCAGTTATTATCAAAGTCCAACACATATGCTCTCTTACTAAAAACGAAGCTCTTACAGGTTTGGAATGACATGAGAGTGAGTAATTAATGATAGATGACTTGAATGACTTAAAATGTTAATTTAAGTCAAATACAAAAATTGTAAAAGGTTGTCCTTTTAGTCACGTTGACATGGCACAAATGAAATAAACATAACTAACTAAATATATATTCAAAAACATTTAAAGAGTTTTAATTTCTGTCATTAGTTACTCTCATGTCTCTCCAAACCGGTAAGACTTTCATTCTTCTTGGAACACAAAACAATTGTAATTTTTGGGTGAATTAGTTTAAATGGTGTAATGTCAAAAAAAAAAAAAAAAGTGTAGTTTACCATGCAGAGACAATTGTACTTGGGGCCTTTTTAGGTTAAATAACTTATACTGTCATCTTGAACCTATGTATAGATGTCAGTACATTTGCTTTATTTATTTGAGCACACAACCTGACACAACAACATTGGCTCAATCAATATTATACATTTGGGGTAGGACCATTGGCAGACAAAGAAAGTGCTCAGGACACTTCAGCATTAATTATACTGGATTATTTTATGCATTGTGGTTTGTATCTTATTGTTTGTGTTCAGGTCTTCTGATGCAGGTCCAATGGATGACCGATCCCCATGTAAAGGCAAAGTAGCCATTTCAGGTATGTTCACAGAAAAGAATTCGGGCAGTAATGATTCATTTATGTAATGAAAAATACATATACAGTACTGTTGAAAATGTTGGGGTCTATATGGTTTTTAAAGAACTATCACATCAGAAGTGCCATAGTAATTCTTGTTACAAAATATTTTCATGGAGTTTAAATAAATGCTTTTTTTCTGAACTATTTATCCATCAAAGAATCCTGATAAAAATGAATTACAGTTTCCACAAAAATATTTAGCAGCACAGTTTTTGAAATTGATAATAAGAAGAAATGTTTCTTGAGCACCAAATCATCATATTAGAATGATTTCTGAAGGATCGTGTGGTAATAAAGACTGGAGTAATAGCTGCAGAAAATTCAGCTTTGCATCACAAGAATAAATTACATTTTAAAACCATATTAAAATGTGAAACAAGTATCCTAATGATATTTCACAATATTACTATTTTTACTATATATTTAGTCAAATAAATGCAGATTTTGTAATCATGAGATATTCTTAAAAACAATAAAAAATATTGCTGACCCCAAACTTTTGAATGGTATATATAATGTTATTCTCTTTTATTTTGATTCTGTGTATTGTGTGCAAACCAGTCTGTTTATATGGGTGTCTGAGCACTAAATCACACCCCTGCTGTTTTATATATCAGTGCCTGTGTCTCTGTCTGCTAGGGGCTCTTTTTTATGAGTTGCCCTCCCCTCTTCACTGTCTGGGTCTTTTAGAGTGGCCACCCCCCCTCTAAACACCTAGTGCTATTAACTCCTAGGTCAAACTCCACAACTGCCCCCATGGCAATCTGTGTTTGAGACCCACAGTGAGGGGCCTACAGGGCTGATTCTCCGTAAATGCTGTAATAATGACATCATTATGAAATGGTTGTGAAAGACCTTGTATCCCTACTTCAGAATCACATGCATATAAATGTAATCCACACTCATATGCATCCGCACAGATGGAATCAACACAATATTCTGTGTTATTCTGCGCAGTGATGAAATTAGATAAAATGTTTAATAGACCAACAAACATGGTGGAGCATTCATAGACTTTCATCAATGACTAGCGTTCCTGTTCTGCAGAAATATGCTGTGCTTTCTTCAGCGGCAGATTCTGTGTGGGATTCCTGCTCATGCACCATCATTGCACTTAAATGCATCAAGACTCTTTATCATGTAGTTCATCCCACGCACATACAATCTAATGTTCCCACATACAGCCTCAGTCTTATTATTTTATTTTTTTTGCTGTCCATCATCTGCTGTCAGTACCATATTAATTGTTCCCTAACAACCTCTTCCTATTAATTTAATGGTGTTCTGTCATTATTAACAAGCCTAGTTACTCAGATCTTGACAAAGGAGCTCATCCAGGTGGGCTGAAGTGATGAATGTGGTCTTGATGTGGTGGGTGGGCCAGTATGATAATGGTGATTTATACTGGCTGGTAGCATGACATAAAATAGCAGATGGGTGATGTGAACGTATTTTTGTTTTGATTGACATGGAGTGACAGCCGGCATTGGTTGCTTGCAGCTGTGAGTGACACTGAGCGTGTGTGTGTGTGTGTTATAACCTTGTGTTTTGCTCTGACCTCCAATTCCTCTGTTTTGCAGATCTACGGATACCTCTGATGTGGAAAGACACAGATTATTTTAAAAATAAAGGAGGTAAACATCTGTTTTTCCTCTTCACTCTGATATGCAGGTTAAATAACAGTGCAGGCTGTTTAGAATGGTCTTAACAAACCTCTGAATAGTACGCACACAGAAAATACTGCTCAGATACATTGAGCATTCAGTATATGCATTACCGCCATAACAAAAAACACATTTATTTCTGAAGAATTCAGGCCCAGCAAAACCCTCTGGGTAAACAGAATATTATTACTGGAGCTGGAAACCTTTTTCCAGACAACAGTGACTAATGTAGTTTTGCCTAAGGTGCTTAGAACAGCTGATAGAGGTGACATTATGTTGATGAATGTGACACAGGAACCCACTTACATTCTCTGCATTACTCATGGGAAAGCTTTTATGTGTGCTTTATCCTGTTAATGACAACATATATTTTAATAGAAATCTAAATGATTAGGGCAAACATGTTTAAAACATGTTGTGTCACAGTTATTAATGTTCTACAATTTGTACATGGAAAAAATACACGGATAGCAATATTGCCCTGAGCAGGAAAAAGCAGGACCGCACACACACACCCACAGGTGCACAGGTGTAAATGTTTCCTGAATGAACAGAGTTGCTCTGGGGGGTTTTAGAGGCACTGGGCCAGATATGCAGCTACACTGGTGAAGACATGACAGCAGGTGTGACTCCTGAGTAGAAATCATGTAAATGTCTTTCTCTATTCTGCAGAGCTGCATCGGTGCGCTGTGTTCTGTCTGCTTCAGCTGGGTGGAGAGATCTTTGACACAGACATGGTGATGGTGGACAGGACGCTGACAGATATCTGCTTTGACAACACAATAGTCTTGTAAGTGTGCCTGTTTGTTTTGTCAGTTTAACTGTTTCTGGACATTTATTCCATACAAATAGTGTCCAAAATAGCTATAATTGGTTTGTATCAAAGTATATTAATTGTACACTTAAAAAAAAAAAGATAGATTGATAGATAGATGGATAGATATTCGTCAGTCACATGATCCTTTAGAAATCATTAAAATATGCTGATTTAGTGTTCAATAAACATTTCTTGTTATTATTATTGAGTCGTGCTGCTTAATATTTTTTACATAAACATATTCGTCACTTGTGATCAGAGTAATGCATCCTTGATAAACAAATTCATTTCTAAAAAAAAAAAAAAAAAAAAATCGTACTGACCCCAAACATTTGACCAGTAGTATATACTGTATTTAAATAAACATTCGCAATATATTGATATTAAATGTATGTAGTAATACAAAGTGCTTGATTCATTCTGTGTTTCCTGTGTGTAGTAATGAGGCCGGTCCAGGGTTCGAGCTGCGGGTGGAGCTGTACAGCTGTTGTTCAGAGGAGGACTACTCAGCAGGCAGCACACCGCGGAAGCTGGCCAGCAAGCTGAGCTCATCTCTGGGAAGGTCAGCAGGAAAGAAAATGAGGGCGGCCTTGGAGCCCGGAGCCTGCAGCGCCACTAGCAATGGAGGAGGAGCGACAATCCTGCTGCCTGTGCCCTCTGTACAGTAAGTGTGTAGAAGCACACACATAAACACACTGCTGCTACATCAATCAGATATGCTAAAAGGATTGCTGTGAACCGTGGAACAGTGATTAACTTATGTTCAATGATAGAAAATACAATAAGCAGCATACGTACAATACAGGTTAAAAGTCTGGGGTCTGTAAGATTTTTTTTAAAATGCCTTTAAAAGTCTCTTATTCTCACCAGGTCTGCATTTATTGGAACAAAAATACAGTAAAAAAATATATTGTGGCAATATATTACAATTTAAAATAACTGTTTGCTGTTTTAAAATTAATACAGCCTTTAGTGTCACATGATCCTTCAGAAATCATTCTTATAAGCTGAAGAAATGTTACTTATAATTATCAATGCCACTTTTGATCAATTTAATGCATCCTTGCTGAATAAAAGTATCAATTACTGGAAAAAAAAAAAAAGTTACTGACCCCAAACTGAACATTTTGTAATGGATTTTCAGTGATTTATATTTACTTGTCTCAACAATTGTTTGTTTCAGGGCTTTTCTCAGCAAATACTATTATTGCATATATTGTACGTTTATTCACAATTTATTTGATTAGTTTAACATTAAAGGGGGGGTGAAATGCTATTTCATGCATACTGAGTTTTTAACACTGTTAAAGAGTTGGATTCCCATGCTAAACATGGACAAAGTTTCAAAAATTAAGTTGTACGTTTGAAGGAGTATTTTTGTTCCAAAAATACTCCTTCCGGTTTGTCACAAGTTTCGGAAAGTTCTTTTGGAAAATGAGTGGAGTGGAATTTCCTTATATGGGTCCTAAGGGCACTTCTGCCGGAAGAGCGCGTGCTCCCGTAGAGCAGAGCACAGACATTCACTGATCAGAGCGAGAGCGTCGTGAAATGTCACAAAAGGAGTGTGTTTTTGGTTGCCAGGGCAAGACAACCCTGCACAGATTACCAAAAGAAAAACAGCATTAAGGGACCAGTGGATGGAGTTTATTTTTACAGAGCATCAACGGAGTTGTGCAAGTGTTTGTGTTTGTTCCCTGCATTTCGAAGATGCTTGTTTTACAAACAAGGCCCAGTTTGACGACGGATTTGCGTATCGTTTATTTCTTAAGGATAATGCAGTCCCAACGTAAAAGGGTCACGATCGTGTGTTGGAACCGCAGGCGGTGAGTAAAACTGCTTCAAATATCTCTGTGTTGTTAACTTAGCTATCGGCGCGTAAGCACATCAAGTAAACAACATGCGATGTTGTCCTCAAACTGCACTTTCCACATGTACACCTTGCTCTCAACGCAAAAGCCTACTCGCGCGCGTGATTCTTTAGCTCCGCCCACACGTCACGCCTCTAGCTGCTTGTGTTTTTCCGGGAAAAAACGGTACAGTCTATCTTTCTCTTATAAATATATTTGGAGTTATGAAGGATGCAGTACTACTCTATAGGTACTCAAGATTAACAGGATATTGAGTGAAAACAAGCATTTCACCCCCCCTTTAATTTATAATTGTATTTATTTGTATTTGATTGAAAGTCATAGTTCAAATATGTTTGCATATAGCTTTCTCTCATTGTGTTCTGTGTGTTTACAGGGGCCCCAAATATCATCTTTTGGCTCACACAACCCTCAGTCTCTCTCACGTCCAGGATAGCTTCCGCACACATGACCTCACCATCACGGGAAATGGTGAGCTGCTGAAACTATTTTTAAAACTTGACTTTTTGTTACCAGGAACATCTTTATTTAGAAAACACGTCGAAGTACTGTGTAAAAAAAAAAAGGTAATTTGAATATAATAATTTGATTCATTACTCTTTTTTTTTTTGATTGATTGAAGTAACAAACTGAGATGCTTTGTCTGATAAACAGTTTGTAACATCCAAGTTCTGTCAACAAATGCCTTCTGGGGTTTTATTTAAAGGACATTAGTTTTATGACATGCTAGTTTTCTTCACGCTGCAGTCAGTGTGTGTTGTCGACGTCTGTCAGATTTATTGTGTTAGGGTCATGCTCATAAACCTCTCTGGATGGCCAGTCATTATGTGTGAAGGGCCAATAAGAGGCGCTTATAGCCACCTTCATGTGTGAAGAGTTACTGCAGCCATTCTTACGGTCTGAATGTGGGCTGCTCGCTCTCGCAGATGATAATTTAAAATATGTACTAAAAATATAGGGTGCAAAACATGATGTCATTTGAATAGCTTGTTTACTTGGGTTTTAAAACAGTTTCTAACTTTGTAAGTTGAGCAGTCTTTTTATCTTTCTTTGTCTGTCTGTAGAGGAGTGTTCTTACTGGCTGCCTCTGTATGGCGGGGTATGTTGTCGTCTGGCCGCTCAGCCTCACTGTATGACACAACAGATGATGAGTGGCTGTCTGAGGGTAAAGGTGGGTTGTTTCACTCACTTCAATCTCATATTTCTCCATTTCAATTTTCTTTGCCTGAAGTTCTCCTTCCTTTCTCTCAAGCTTGGAGGTGAGCCACAAGGATGGACAAATGTCTACGGTGTTTTAAAAGGAACAAATCTCTTCTGTTATCATCAAAAAGAGGACATGGAGGCCAAAGTGGAGCCTGTCTTGACTATTGGGATTAACAAAGTAAGTTCTGTCCTATTCTGGAAATTTCAAGCCTGCTCATTTATGCACATGATATCAGGCTCATTTTCTGCTTTTGGAGATATCATGAGATATTTTTCTTTGTGAACATCATGAAAGTACTCTTTCAAATGGATGGTCTCTTTTTAGTCAGAATGTTTCTTATTGTGTCAGTAGTTGAATAGATGTTTTGTCTGGGTCTTTCACTGCCCCTAGAGAGAGCTGAGTGTCATGAGCACAAAGAGCTTGTTTTAACATCTGAGAGCTGCACTGTGAGTCTGCACATTCCTTAGCTCTCAGGTGACTGGTTTGTACTGCGCTTACTTTACTTGTGCTCTGCTGCCACCCTCTGGTTAAAACTGAGATTACACTTTCATTCTGCAAAATATGTGCAAAAGCTTTCGCTGCAGGTATTGCTGTTGTATACTATGAATGTGAATTCAAACGAGAATTAATGCATAACTGTAGCTCAAAATGTTTCAATGTGTATCCAACCAGTCTTCATTCTGAATTAAACTCTGCCAGTCTGTACATTATTCCGCTTATTACAGTGCCCCACAGAAATAAATGTCATTAAATTTGAGTTTAAATTATTTTACATTGTTCGAAACAAATAGACAGTAGACTCATTTACATTTAGTCATTTAGCCGATACTTTTATCCAAAGCAACTTACAAATGGGGACAATGAAAGTGATCAAAATCAACAAAAGCATAATGATATACAAGTACTATGACAAGACTCAGTTAGCTTAATGCATTACACGTAACATTTTTAAAAAAATTATATAATCAATAAAAAGAAAACCGATAGAATAGAAAAAGAATAAAGCAAGCTAGTGTTGTAGGCCTTTTTTATTTTTGTTAATTGTATGATAATTAAAATAATTAATAATTAAATTAATAAAACAAATAGATTATACAAAAAGAATAGAGAAGCTAGTGTTAGTTTTTTTTATTATTTTAAGAAAACAAGTAGTGAGTGAGTGCAAGTCTTTTTAAAGTTCTTGTTCTTCTCTGTGTTATCAGTGTTGTTTAAAAGTATAAATGTGTGAGTAGTCAACATACCTATGTTTTTTGTTTTGCATTCTTTTATTTTTCACTGATTTTCTTTTTTCAAATTGATCATAAAACCATCTGATTTTGGCCTTCAGTTACGTACTGTAATATACACCATACTTCAAAAGTTCAGGGTCAGTGAGATTTTTTTGAAAGAAATTAATATTAAGTAATAATATACATTTTTGTTCTGCAGGGAAACAAAATTCAATTGATTAAATGTGACCGTGAAGACAATTGTAAAAAAAAAAAGTTCTATTTCAAACGTGCTGTTCTTCACATAACTTTTTATTAAACAAAGAATCATAAAAGAACTCAAATTCTGTCATTAATAGCACCTCATGTCGTTCCAAACCCATAAGACCTTTGTTCATGTTCAGAACACAGATTAAGATCAATTTTATTAAATCTGAGCGCTTTCTGATCCTACATAGACAGCAATGCAACTGGCGCATTCAAGGCCCAGAAACACAGGAAGAAAACCATTAAAATAGTCCATGTGACATCAGTGGTTCAACTTTTGATTTTATAAAGTTACGAGAATGCTGTGCTCAAAGAAAAAAACAACAACTCTATTCAAATTTCTTCTCTTCTGTGTCAGTCTTCGACACGTATTCCCAGTAGTACCATGATGCATAAATCATACTGACCCCAATCTGTAGAGTATATTATATCATTTTAGCTTAACAATTTATTTCTGTGTATCTCAGGAGACAAGAATACGGGCCGCAGAGAAGGATCCTCACAGCAAGGCACAGAATATCTGTATCACTAACCAGTATGGAGGAGAGGAGGTGACGCACACACTCGCTGCAGACAGCAGAGAAGACACACAGCGCTGGATGGAGGCCTTCTGGCAGCAGTTTTTTGATATGAGTGAGCACATGAACTCTAAACTTACTAGAAAGTCATAAGCCACACAAGAGTGTACATTACTGAGCAAATAACCCTTAACTATGTTAAAATCATTATGTCAGCCCTTGAATGGCTTTCTGCTTTTGACAAATGGTGACAACAGCAATATGCTCAGATACATGATGCTCAATAATATAATAATAAAAAATATTTGAATACATACATTAGATTATGCCAGGTGATATAATGCATTGGCCTGACTGTGAGTTCAGTGCGCTTGCTTGCTCCCTCTACAGGCCAGTGGAGGCAGTGCTGTGATGACCTGATGAAGATTGAGCTGCCTTCCCCACGCAAGCCTGCCATAGTCACACCCAAGCAGGGCTCCCTGTACCATGAGATGGGTGAGTGTGTTTTCACACAGTTACAGAGGATGTAGCAGAGTTTGCAGCTCTAGATTGTCACAAATTAAAGCCAAGCCACACAATAGGGCCATATAGGTAACAACAGAAATAATGCACCAGCACAGATATGCCTGTGAATCTAACATCTAATGTGTGGATTGAACTGCATGTCCTCATCCTCAGTCTTTTTCTTGATCAATTTATTGCCATTTAACTGCTAAATGGAAAGTCTGCTGTTTCTGACAAACTGACAGTCTTTTCTTTCTCTTCCTCTGTCTGATTTTCTCTGGTTTTTATGTCTGTCCCTTCACTGTTGTTTTCCTGTCTGTTTTTTCTCTTCTCGTACACTATTGATTTTTCCTACACTCTGGTATTTTCTTGGTTACATGCCTTACATTTGTAATCCAAACATCCATCCCATGCATTCCCCAACCACTGTATCATTATTTGGTTGATAAATAAACACTCATTCCCGTGCCCTCCCCACGACCCTGCATTTGTTGGCCCCTCGTGTGTTATGCTGGCCTCCCCCTCCTCAGTGGCCCCTGCTTCCGGTGAGGGGCTTTTGCTGCAGGATAACGCTGTCTCTGCCGAGATCCGAGCTCTGCTCTCCTCCTATTACAATGACAGGTGAAGTAACTGATGAGAAGTTACCTGAGCCCACCCTCTACTGGCCCATGTGATCCCAAGCCTTTTTGTCACTTGTGTGACCAGCAGTTTTTACTTAAACTATATATACACTTCAAACCTAAATGTAAATTAAATGAGTATTGTTGTTGTTGTTAGGTATTAGATGGAACCATAATATATTGCTGTATATTCACGGCTTTAATTTATACTTCTTGTAAATTGTTTTTAATTGTTAATAACTTTATTTTACTAATTTTAATTATTATATAATATGCTTTCAAAGAAATCATTAGATTCCAACAATTAGCTTGCCAGTACTTTAGTATGAGAGGAAGCTCAGTAGTCACAAGAAACAAAACATGTCCCACTCTCGGAAAGCAATCATATAAACCATTTTGGAAATTTAGGTATGGTTTATCAAAAGACAAATGAAGCTTGCAACTGAAAATCAGCTGTTGTTTTTTTATGGAAACAAGTTTTTCATCATAGCTTCTGTTTCTCTTTGGCCACAGTTATTGACAAGTCTGATGACATCGGAACGGTCACTGACATCCTGGCCCGTCGTATTGAAGAGTTTGAGCTAAGGGCCCAGCTCGGATCTCCGCCTCACTGGATGGCCTTGTTTGATGAAGATCCCCCTCACACCCCTCAGCACCTGCCGCCCCACTCACCCAGTCCTCGCCTACACAGCCGCCAGCCCCGCAGCCCACGCTGCCAACGCACACCCGGCCTTCTCTCCTCCAATGCCAGCCTGACCTCAGACAGCGACAGTCCCGCCAGCGTCAGCCCCTGTTTCCGCCAGGCATGGTCCCCTGTCGCCTCTTCCTCCTCGGGTCGCTTCCGCCCCCGTACCCTCTCCCTGGACGCCAAGCTCTCCACTCTGCGAGGTCGGGGCTACAATGGCTTCCGGTGCAACTGCCAGCCGCCCACGGCCAGCTCTGTGTCTCCTCGCCCCACTCAGACTGCTCTGTCCTGCTCCAGTTCAACTTCCAGCAGCAGCTCCAGCGAGGGAAGCAACAGTCAAGAGTCAGACCTGGGCTTCTCTAGACCGTCTGGTGCACGCCGCAGCTTGAGGATCCTGAGAGCTAAGCTAGACCCCAGGAACTGGCTGCAGAGTCAGGTGTAGTGGTCACACTTCCTCTGATTACTGTCAGAGCCATCACAACTTCCTGTGTCCGCCTGGAAAAAACTGGAATAACTGAGGTCATGTTTGCTCAATGTCTGTCGTTGTGTACTCTTTACATAATAAGATCAGCATGAAAAACGTTTTCTTCACCTCAGCAGTGGGAATTCAGTACTATACGTTCTAATACACTACTAATACATAGCATTACACATTGTCTCTTCATGAAAGCTGATTATTTTGGATCTTTGGAGAGTGTAGATGTTTTAAGAGAGAAAGACTCCTGGACTGAAGCAGTTGTCCTGAGTACTCTTGGGTCAGTCATTGTGTCTGTGTGCACTGTTTTAGATGTACAGTATTGTTCAAAAAAATAGCAGTACAATGTGACTAACCAGAATAATCAAGGTTTTTCGTATATTTTTTTATTGCTACGTGGCAAACAAGTTACCAGTAGGTTCAGTAGATTCTCAGAAAACAAATGAGACCCAGCATTCATGATATGCACGCTCTTAAGGCTGTGCAATTGGGCAATTAGTTGAATTAGTTGAAAGGGGTGTGTTCAAAAAAATAGCAGTGTGGCATTCAATCACTGAGGTCATCAATTTTGTGAAGAAACAGGTGTGAATCAGGTGGCCCCTATTTAAGGATGAAGCCAACACTTGTTGAACATGCATTTGAAAGCTGAGGAAAATGGGTCGTTCAAGACATTGTTCAGAAGAACAGCGTACTTTGATTAAAAAGTTGATTAGAGAGGGGAAAACCTATAAAGAGGTGCAAAAAATGATAGGCTGTTCAGCTAAAATGATCTCCAATGCCTTAAAATGGAGAGCAAAACCAGAGAGACGTGGAAGAAAACGGAAGACAACCATCAAAATGGATAGAAGAATAACCAGAATGGCAAAGGCTCAGCCAATGATCACCTCCAGGATGATCAAAGACAGTCTGGAGTTACCTGTAAGTACTGTGACAGTTAGAAGACGTCTGTGTGACGCTAATCTATTTTCAAGAATCCCCCGCAAAGTCCCTCTGTTAAAAAAAAGGCATGTGCAGAAGAGGTTACAATTTGCCAAAGAACACATCAACTGGCCTAAAGAGAAATGGAGGAACATTTTGTGGACTGATGAGAGTAAAATTGTTCTTTTTGGGTCCAAGGGCCACAGGCAGTTTGTGAGACGACCCCCAAACTCTGAATTCAAGCCACAGTACACAGTGAAGACAGTGAAGCATGGAGGTGCAAGCATCATGATATGGGGATGTTTCTCCTACTATGGTGTTGGGCCTATTTATCGCATACCAGGGATCATGGATCAGTTTGCATATGTTAAAATACTTGAAGAGGTCATGTTGCCCTATGCTGAAGAGGACATGCCCTTGAAATGGTTGTTTCAACAAGACAATGACCCAAAACACACTAGTAAACGGGCAAAGTCTTGGTTCCAAACCAACAAAATTAATGTTATGGAGTGGCCAGCCCAATCTCCAGACCTTAATCCAATTGAGAACTTGTGGGGTGATATCAAAAATGCTGTTTCTGAAGCAAAACCAAGAAATGTGAATGAATTGTGGAATGTCGTTAAAGAATCATGGAGTGGAATAACAGCTGAGAGGTGCCACAAGTTGGTTGACTCCATGCCACACAGATGTCAAGCAGTTTTAAAAAACTGTGGTCATACAACTAAATATTAGTTTAGTGATTCACAGGATTGCTAAATCCCAGAAAAAAAAAATGTTTGTACAAAATAGTTTTGAGTTTGTACAGTCAAAGGACACTGCTATTTTTTTGAACACACCCCTTTCAACTAATTGCCCAATTGCACAGCCTTAAGAGCGTGCATATCATGAATGCTGGGTCTTGTTTGTTTTCTGACAATCTACTGAACCTACTGGTAACTTGTTTGCCACGTAGCAATAAAAAATATACTAAAAACCTTGATTATTCTGGTTAGTCACATTGTACTGCTA
This sequence comes from Carassius auratus, assembly GCF_003368295.1. Classification (NCBI taxonomy): domain Eukaryota; kingdom Metazoa; phylum Chordata; class Actinopteri; order Cypriniformes; family Cyprinidae; genus Carassius; species Carassius auratus. The sequence goes on along the minus strand of NC_039272.1, from coordinate 10,799,904 downwards.
TTATTTTGAACAATACTGTATGCTTCAGAAAGTGCTGTCAGTATTCATCATCACTCACATTGAGGCTGGCAAATACACTACCATTCAAAAGTTTGGATTTTTAAATACTCTTATGTTTCCAAGTCTGCATTAATTTGATCAGAAATGCAGTAATATTGTGAGATATTATTATAATTCAAAATAACTGATTTGAATATTAAAATACTTTCAAATGTAATTTATTCCTGTAATGGCATTGCTGAATTTTGCATAATATCCAATTGAAATGCATAATAATTCTGATATGCTGATTTGGTGCTCAATAAATTTTTCTCATCTCTTTACTGCCATTTTTTATCTATTTAATGCACCCTTGCTAAATTAAAGTTTTAATATCTTAAAATCGTATTGATCCCAAACATTTGGACGCTATTGTATTTCAGGATCAGTGATCTTGGAAACATAGTATTAATAAACCTAACGTGTGAAAGTAACCTGAACTCTGATGGATTTCACTTTATTAGTAAGTGCCACTGCACCTTTAGCACACAAGCCTGCAAGAAAAAAGTCTTATAATATCAGTTTAAACTCACCTTTATTTTTTTTTTTATAGTTGATTGTGTGATAAATGACATTACCAATAACTGACTTTCTGTCCAGGCGCTCTCTGTCACTTTTGTTGATGTTGTGCTGTATGGGTTTTTGGACATGTAGTGACAACTTGTGCTTTGGATCCGATACCACACAAAAGCAACATTTTTCATTTAGAGACATCTGTGGTTGTAGCTATGCCCCTTTTGCAGTCAGCTATGGTTCCATTTAATCTAATCTCAAGAGTCTGGTAATAGAAGGCTTACGGAGTTAAACTGAGCAGTATTTTGCTGGTCCAGACACGTTCTATGTAAAACGAAACAGCTTTTTTTATGCTATTAATGTGTTTCATATCTAACAGTACATTATTTCATACATAGTTTTTAAAGTACTATATGTTTCTTTTTGTGACACCGGAGGAAAATTGCATCTTACAATATCTGCTATAATGTCTGTTTGCATGGCTTCAGAATATATGCAAAGGTCCAGACGTCACAAGACTGTGTGTTCAGGTTTATAATGATGGGATATAATGTGACTCTGTTTACTACCTGTGCTGTGACTGTAACGACCTCAGGATTACTGTACATACCTTATCTCACTCAGCAAATGTGAACCCCTATCAAAAATCAGAATGCACATTAACTAGGATTCAGCACAGTGGCTGGGAGCTGAACGATTTGGGTGCTTTGTTTTGAGTCACTACATTAAAGGCCTGTCTGGTGGAGGAAGGTTTCAAAGGCACTACTATGCAAAGCTACAAAAGTTAATTGAGTTTTCTAGATTTCATTTAAATCAGCGGTACATGCAATATTTTTCATATTTTCCTTTTCCTTGTTGGCTTGCAGGTCAGTGTTGTCAAGCACTTTGAGTGTTTCAGTGTCATATGGCATCTTCCAGCTCAGATAGAGTGTGTATTAATTATATTAGCAATATCTACAATATCAAAACTAGATGGATAACTATTTGTTAACTATTTATTGCGATTTCAGTAAAAGTTACAGGTTAACATTCCTGTAATTCAGAAAACACAACTGCACAATATATTAGCTATCTAAATCTGTATTGTATGATCTTATTTTTTTTCATACGAGGGTAAAAAAATTAAGATGTAAGTTTTCTTTATATAATTACATGTATAGTGTATTACAAATATCCAAAAATTGAAAGACTAGAAATGTCAGACTAACCTTTCCTCTTAAATTAAGAATAAGTAGATAAAGTTTTGTCCTAGTACTTGATGCTACAAAATTAACAGTTCTCACTCGAAGGGCCACTGACTTGTATTTAAAAACCGTACATTCATTCAAACACTGTTTGTTATTGTAAAGTTTTGTCATTTTCATTTTGTGCTTTTATTAAAGTTGTATTTTACCATATGCATTTTTGTTATAATTAAAAAGATATTGACATTTTATCAGAAGCTCTAACTATCCTGGTAGATTTCAGCAAGTGGTCTGCATGTCTTTGGACATATAACTAATAGATTCATGTACAATAACAAATGATTGTAAAGAATTACCTAAATTAAAAAGTAAACAACATTTTTTGTGTTTGTGTGTGTGTGTGTAATTCTCTCGATTCTTGCAGTGCTTGTCAAATGACTAAATGTTCAAGATAAACTCATTATGACCCAGTAAAGTGAATCCCTTTAATTTGATCTCATGCATTAATACACAAGAAATGGATATGGTTTCTTAATGATTGTGATACTCAAAATAATATGAACGCAGTGAACTGTCTTTGTGCAACAAATCAAAAACATAAAAGCATTAGTGTAGAATGTGGAAAAAAAACCTAATACCTCATCATTTATTACAATAAGAAATGACTAACAGAGCATAGAGTAAGTTAAATGTGTTGGTGATTCTTCTATCCCAGGAACACAGAAGCACATTGTTAGTTGAAAGAAATGACCTATTACTGAAATCTTGTTACACAAGTTAAATGGATTAGACAGACCCTCTCTAGAAGGAACAATATCTATATTCATGCTCAGAGATAAATAAATTACATAGAAAAAAAAAAAAAAGTTTATTTGAAAGCATTTACACAACAGTGAACAGTCTTACTGCACACTACCATTAAAAAGTTTAGGGTCAGTAAGATTGTAATTTTTTTTGATGAAAATTAATACTTTTATTCAGCAAGGACACATATTGATGGAAAGTGAATGTAAAGACATTTTAAATGTTACAAAATATTTATTTTGTACTTTTCTGTTCATCAAAGAATCGTACAAAAAAAAACTTGTTCATTTCTTGAACACCAAGTCAGCATGTTTGAATGATTTCAGAAGGATCTTTCTTTTTTTTTTTTTTTTTATCTTACCGAACCCAAACTTTCAAACAGTAGACAGATGGAAGAATTAAATTTTGATGAAAGGTTCAGAGCATTTAAAGACATGTGACGCCTACAAAATTTGTAACCATTTCATTAGCATTAGCTTCTCATAATTGCAAGGGCTTCAAAATACCAAAACAAGTATAAGAGAAACACCCTTCTCAAAAGTTGGAAAAGCAGGACCCATCAGATACAGTGCCTTGCGAAAGTATTCATACCCCTTCTTTTTTTCATGGTTTATGATGCTGCCTTATGTTAAACTGCTTTAAATTACTTTTTTTCCCACATCAATCCATACACCATATTGACAAAGCAGATACCGAATTGTCTCAACGTAGTAAATAATTAAAAATAAAAATAAAATAAAACACTGACATTGCAAAATTATTATTATTATTAACTAAATATTTAGCTGAAGCACCTTAACAGTCTCAACAGTCTTTGTTTGATGCAACAAGCTTTGCTCATCAGCATTTGGCAATTATCTGTCATCCTTCTCATCTCTTCACCTCTCATGCTCTGTCAGGTTAGTTGGGGGCAGATGCACATTTTCAGGTTTCTCCAGAAATGTTTGACTGGGTTCAGTCCCAGGCTGTAGCTGGGCCACTCAAGGACTTTCACAGAGTTGTCTATAAGCGACTCTTGCTGTGTGCTTAGGGTCATTGTCCTGCTGGAAGGTAAACCTTCTGCCCAGTCTGAGGTTCTGAATGCTGGACTGAGTTTTCATCAAGGCTATCTCCATATTTTGCTGCATTGAATGTTTCTTCTACTCTGACGAGTCTCTCTGTCCCTGCTGCTGAAAAACAGCCCCACAGCATGAAGCTGCTACCAGCACATTTTAGTTTTGGGATGCTACTCTGCAGGTGATGAGCAGAGCTGGTTTCCTTCAAACATGATGCTTAAAATTAATGTTCATCAGACCAGAGAATCTTCTTCCTCACAGTCTGGGGGTCCTGTAGGTGCTTTTTTTGTTGTTGCAAATTCTAAGTGTTTTTTCATGTGTCTTCACTGAAGAGAAGATTGAGTCTGTCCACACCGCCATAAAGCCCAGATCAGTGGAGTGATGTTTGTCCATCTATAGACTTCCTATCTTTACATATGATCAGAAAGCTTGACTAGAGCAACCATCAGGCTCTTGGTCACCACTCTAACCAAAGCCCTTTTCTATCTCTATTCAAAACAACTTCTACAAAAAATGAAGGGTATGAATACTTTCACAAGGCACTGTGTGTTTTATTCCCTCTGCTAGGCTATTTCTTGTTGTTGAATCCCATCTTTTAGGGGTCTGCTATGATCAAATCATTTGGTCTTGGCAATGACAATTTTTGTAGCATCTGCACACCTACTGTATGCAGGTATGACAGGTGCCATTCAGAATGCTGTAAACATGTCTCTGCTTTAAAAAAAAAAAAAATGGCATGTTACAACTATTTCTATTTTAATCGCTACTACAACACAGTACACGTTCTGGAAAAAGTTTCTATACTCAGGACTAATTGACCTGTGTAAGTTGGATTTATGTGTAAAAAGGCTTCAACTTAAACAGAAATCTGTTCTCTAGTAAACACCTCCACCACATTTGGGATCATTTGGTAATGATAACAGTAACAACGGTATGTAAATAATAAATGATGTAATGATAAATGATAAAATGATCATAATTCGTGTACAGTCGTAACAGAAATTGTACTTGAGTATTTCAGTTACTGAGATCGTCCTCATTCTTGCGGTTAACGATCACTAAAGTCTCATTTGTCGACTTTGGCTGCTTGTTTTGGAACAAAAGGAATCGTTGGCTAAGTCGTGCCTGTGAACGCTTCACTTACAACCCTTTTCCTGTGACTCTTAGTCTCAGAGTACATGGTACATCCTCATAGACCAGGTTTGGTGGTTCATAGTCCCTGAGAATTGGTCAAACAAAAAGGGGAAAAGGAAAAGTCTTTATATGGTCTCTACATAGTTGGCAGGAAAGAGACCCTGGTGCCCATCTTTGCTGGAACCCCTCCACCACGCTTTGTCGATTGTTTCCACATCACTGATGATGTCACCAGGTTCAAAAGAGAGCTCAGTGTCATCCTCTGTGGAGTACAGAAATGTTTTAAATAATATCTTATTAACAATTACTGCTGTTGAAGCAAGCAACACTGACCTGCTTGGTAGTCATATAATGCTCTCACACACAGCAGTCTTTCTGGTGATGACTAGAATAAGAAGGAACAACATGTTTTAGTACTTTTGTCTTCTTTTATCATAATAATATTAATGATGAGTCATGAAGTCTAGTGTACTATGTACTTCGCCATTCTCGGTCACCTTCTCCATTTGGATTTCATCATCTTTCTCCTCACGATTAACTGTGTAACAGTAGCGCTCAGGAGTGCTGTGCTCAGATATATCAACGTCCTCTGCTTAAAAACAAAGCAAGGTGTTCATCATTTATATGTATTCATCACACGAGACAACAAAACTAGATAACGTAAGGCTGGAATACACTGCTCAACTTTTGCCCAGATCTGCAGTCTAGATAAGCTGACACCAATTCCTGAGAGTCAGATCTAGGCTGCAGATTTTGAGTTAACAGATCTTACAGAAAATCCTACTCAAATTCAGATTTTATCTTTAGACTTTGATTCCATCCAGTCAGAGGATAACAAACATTTGTTTAGCTGATTTTAGAACAAATATTGCTTTCATTTGTTTGTTTCGTTATTTTTAAAGCACATTTTAAAACAACCAAAAGGTTGACCAAGTGCTATGCATAAAAACTGAAACAATAAGTCAAATCAAGTCTGCTTTATTGTCAATTCTTCCACATGTACAGTTCATACATACAGAGAATTGAAATTACGTCACTCTTAAGACCCTTGGTGCATACAGATAACATTAACAGTAGAACATTAAATACAGATAATAAAATATAAAGTACAACAATTTGGGGGGGAGGGGTCTGAGGTTCAGAGTTCAGTGGTGCATGGGGAAAAAAGAGGGGAGGGGGGCAAGGTCGAGAGGGAGTTCAGCTTCCTGACAGTCTGATGAATGAAGCTGTCCTTCAGTCTGAAGGTCCTGGCCTGGAGACTCCGCAGTCTCCTCCCTGATGGCAGCAGACTGAAGAAGCTGTGTGACGGGTGGGTGGGATCACCTGCGATGCAGAGGGCTTTACGTGTGAGACAGGTTCCGTAAATGTCCTGGAGGTAGGGGAGATACACCACCGATCTTCTCAGCAGCTCTCACCATGCATTGAAGAGTCTTCTGGCAGGACACATTGCAGGCGCCATACCATACACTGATGCATCCAGTCGGGATGCTCTCGATGGTGCCTCTGTAGAAGGTGCACATGATGGGGGCCGGGGCTCTGGCTTTTCTCAGTTTGTGGAGGAAGTAGAGACTCTGTTGTGATTTCTTGGACAGTACTGCGGTGTTGTCAGTCCAAGAGAGGTAGTTGGTGATGTGCACACCCAGGAACTTGGTGCTGCTCACTCTCTCCACAGTCGCACCATTGATAGTCAGAGGAACGTGCTAAGTGTGTGCTCTCCTGAAGTCAACAACAATCTCCTTCATCTTCTCCACGTTCAGAGAGAGATTGTTGTCACTGCACCCCCCGGCAAGGCGGCTTACCTCGCTCCTGTAGTTTGTCTCATCTCTGTTGCTAATGAGACCCACCACAGTCATGTCATCTGCAAACTTAATAAAGAGGTTGGAGTTGTGTGACGGTGTGCAGTCGTGGATCAGCAGAGTTAAGAGGAGGGGGCTCAGCACACATCCTTGGGGGCCCCAGTGTTCAGTGTGATGGTGCTGGATGTGTTGCTGCTGACCCGTTCTGAGGCCTGAGGTCTTCCAGTCAGAAAGTCTAACAGCCAGTTGCACAACAAAGTGTTGAGTCCCAGCTGGACCAGTTTGTTAATATCCTGTGGAGGGATGATTGTGTTGAATGCTGAACTGAAATCTATGAACAGCATTCTGACTAATGAGTCTTTTTTTCTCTAGTGTGAGTGCTGAGTGGAGGGAAGTGGCAATGGCATCACTGGTCGAGCGGTTGGACCAATATGCAAACTGGAAGGGGTCCTGGAAGTGGTCCATGGAGGGGGGGCAGACTTTATGTGGTGCACGACAAGCCATTCAATATGAGTAACTGCAACTGGACGGTTGTCATTGAAGCAGGATGGAAATGGCTTCTTCGGGACTGGAACGATGGTGGAAGCTTTGAAGCATGAGGAAACAACAGCCCGACTAAGCGAGATGTTGAAAATGTCTGTGCAGACATCAGTGAGTTCCACTGCACAGTCTCTCAGTACACGCCCAGGAATGTGTTCAGGACCCGGAATTTTCCTTGCATTGATCCTGCTGAAGGATCTCCTCACGCTGTCTGGGGACAGCGTCATCACATGGTTGCCGGGAGGAGGTGGAGTCTTTTGTGCAGTGGTTCTGTTGTGTGCCTCAAAGCGAGCAAAGAAGGTGTTCAGCTTGTTCAGTAGAGAGATGTTGCTGTCACAGGTCCGTGGTGGGGGCTTGAAGTCCGTAATGGTCTGTATCCCCTGCCACAGGCTCAGAGTTCAATTTTCAATTCAAGTTTATTTGTATAGCGCTTTTTACGATACAAATCATTACAAAGCAACTTTACAAAAAATTATGTTTCTACAATATATAGTAGTAGCTTATAAGTGGTGACTGTCAGTGTGTGCACATATGACAGGATTTTTCAGAAAAATTAATACCAGACGTAGTCAGCCAGATGATGAACATTATTAACAGCAATTATTATATGATACAATCACACTTGTAGCAGAGTGTCTCTGATGTCACTGAATCGATGGGCTATCCTCCTGGTGTGCTGTCTCTTAGCCTCTCTGATGCCACGAGATAGGTTAATCAAGTAATCAAAATATAGATAATATACAAAAACAATGCAAAATAAAAACTTTAACCCATCATACATTTTTCAAATAAATAAGATTAGAGCATAGATTTTAAAATAGATAGAGAAGGTGCTGTTCGGATAGGTACAGGGATATTGATCCAAATTGGTGGCCTGGCAACAGCAAAAGCTCAACCACAGTGTTTTAGTCTGGACCTAGGCACGGACAGCCTTTTCAAATGCTCCTACCTAAGCAATCTCACTAGTTTGTGGAAGCAACAACTCAGTGAGATAAACCGGTGCAAGATTAATGAGTGATTTAAAAACCAAATTTAATACTTTAAATTCAACTCTCAATTTTACAGGCAACCACTGCAATGAAATCAAGATAGGAGAGGTGCTGAAATTTACAAGTTTCAATCAGGAGGCTGGCTGCTGCATTCCGGACCAATTGTACACGCTCCATAGATGAGCAGTTAATCCAATAATAAAGTGAATTTGTGATTAACCAATCAAAAGCTGAGTTTTTTTCTAGAAATGAGTGTGTTGAGTTTCAGAATGACTTGAAAGTCTAATTAGCTTATTACCTGTACCATTCATTGGTCTGCCACATTCAGATTCATCTTCTTCAGTCATCACATCATACTCTGATGTGTTCACACACGACTCTAGACACACAGTATGAGAAACATGTCAGTGACATCCTAACCATAGAAACAATCTGCATTTCTTCACATTACATCTGTGTTTCCATCACCTTGGTTCTCTGGTAGGTCTTCATCAACTTCATCGTCTGAGATTGCTACCATATTTCTGGGCTCATCAGGTGCTACGTGATCCACATTTGGCTGGAATTCCTCAGAATCTGCAACAGGCTGCTCTTCTGGTTCATCCTCAGACTCTGACCCTGGTTCCTCTTGCTCCTCAACCTCCATCAGGGGGCTAATGACAGTCTTCACATCCTCAGTCTCCAATTGTTCTTCTACTGCTACTTCATAGTTTGTAGTGATCTTTGTATCTGAAGGTGGACCTGACATGGCTGAAGGTTCCTCTGGTTCCTCTTCTTCTTTTTCTTCTTCTTCTTCTTCTTCTTCGACAAGCACAGACTTGGCAGTGAAGTCCACTTCTGACTTTGGTTCACAAAGGATTCGAGAGCTGTTTACAACCTCTGGAGAGAAGATTTAAAACATTTTAAGAAAATAAACAGTCAATCTATAAGTCTACTTAGACCTTTTACTGTTGCTAGAGAAACCCAAGTTAACTTACCCATAGTGTGCCATGTGTTATCAGAGAGTGAAGCTGGAGGACGTTCTGTTGCGACAGCGAGCTCTTCACTGCTGTCATAGTTGCTAGACTCAGATTTATCATGACTGTCCAGCAGCTTTGGAGATGCAGGGGAAGCTGAATCGTGAACTGGGGCTTGAGGAGGCAGAAGGTCAGGTGGTGATGACTGCGGGGGAGGGGGTCTGGAGACAGGTGACTCAGGTGGGACAGAGCATGGAGGGGGTGATGTGGCAGGAGATGTCTGAAGGTGCTGTGCTGAGGGGATTGTCCGGTATGGTGGACTAAGTGGGGACGTTGGACATTTGGAGGACGTGGATGGGCTGCGTGAGAATGGAGACCTTGCAGATGGACTGAGAGGGGATGTGGGACCAGAAGTGGAACTGGCCCTTTCAAAGATAAAGGCTGTATCTGTCAAACTACGCTGGTAGCGACGGAATGGAGATTTGCCTGAGAAGCAAAACATAAACATAAGTCAAACCTCATATGATTAAAATGAACACTGTTAGCAGATGAAGTTTTAAGGGGGTTCTGAAGAGCATGTTTACCTGAGCGCGGTGATCCAGGGCTTGAAGAATTTTGTGAGGATGCTGATAACTGTCTGAAAAACTCCCGTGGATTGATGGTGCGCTGGGAAACAAGAACTGCTGCCTCCTACAGGCCAAAAAAAGAAGCATTATTTAACACAGCAAAAAATGTGTCCACGTTGATAAACTAATAGATATGCAGGGGACAGGTTTTGCTGAAGGACACAGATTTCAGAATTGGACATAAAGTAGTGAAAACCAAAATTCTTTAGGACATAAAAAGTAAAAAGAAATCTCCTTATAATCAAACACTGAAATATCTTGATATTACCATGCACTGCACAGGTATTTTTCAACTATTACTATCAAGAAGAAAAACATGTTACGAGTTGAATTGGTTTCATGCTTTTAAAAGTCAGTAATTCAAAGCACAAAGCACATATTCGGCATAAAACTATATTTATTCTTCATGCAAGTTAAAGGGATAGTTCACCCAAAAATTTTAATTCTGTCATTAAAGGGGGTGTGAAATGCTATTTCATGCATACTGAGTTTTTTACACTGTTAAAGAGTTGGATTCCCATGCTAAACATGGACAAAGTTTCAAAAATTAAGTTGTACGTTTGAAGGAGTATTTTTGTTCCCAAAATACTCCTTCCGGTTTGTCACAAGTTTCGGAAAGTTTTTTTCGAGTATGGCTCTGTGTGACGTTAGATGGAGCGGAATTTCCTTATATGGGTCCTAAGAGCACTCCTGCTGGAAGAGCACGCGCTCCCGTATAGCAGAGCACTGTGATGCTGAGCACAGACATTCATTCACTCACTGATCAGAGCGAGAGCGTTGCGAAATGTCACAAAAGGAGTGTGTTTTTGGTTGCCAGGGCAAGACAACCCTTCACAGATTACCAAAACAACAGCATTAAGGGACCAGTGGATGGAGTTTATTTTTACAGAGCATCAACGGAGTTGTGCAAGTGCTTTTGTTTGTTCCCTGCATTTCGAAGATGCTTGTTCACAAGGCCCAGTTTGACGACGGATTTGCGTATCATTTATTTCTTAAGGATGATGCAATCCCAAGGAAAAAGGGTCACGATCGTGTGTTGGAACCGCAGGCGGTGAGTAAAACTGCTTCAAATATCTCTGCCTCCTTGTTAGTGCGTCACCTCCCATGCCAGAGACCCGGGTTCGAGCCCCGCACGGAGCGAGTCGTTGCTGCTGCTGCTTTCGTTCAGTTTCAGCCTCTGGATCTGATTCTGGATCATAAATAAACGGCTGAATCTGACTGTTAGCCATGGTTTGTTTTGGATGATGGGTTTTCCCTCACGGTAATGTCACAGCTTCCAAACGCTCTCAATGCAAAAGCCTATTCGCGCTTGTGATTCTTTAGCTCCGCCCACACGTCACACCTCCAGCCGGTCGTGTTTTTCCGGGAAAAATCGGTACAGACTATCTTTCTCTTATGAATATAATAAAACTAAAGACTTTTTGGAGTTATGAAGGATGCAGTACTACTCTATATGTACTCAAGATTAACAGGATATTGAGTGAAAACGAGCATTTCACCCCCCCTTTAAAAACTTCAAATACTAATTAAATACTACAAACCCATAAGACCCCATAAGACCCATAAGAGATATTTTTTGATGAAACCAAGCTTTCTGACACTTCACAGACAGCAGCGGAACTGACACATTCAAGGCCCAAAAATGTAGTAAGGACATTGTTAAAATAGTCCATGTGACATCAGTGGTTCAACCGTAATGTTATGAAGCTACGAGAACACTATTTGTTAGGGCTGTGAATCTTTAGGTAGACAGCGATTTGATTCGATTCACGATTCATAGGTTTTCAATTTGATTCAAGAACAATTGCTTGGTCAGGAGGCAAATTACACAGCACCTTTTATGGTTACAGAACCATAGCTTAGAGAAATTAAAAAAAACACTTGTGAATTGTTAGATGATAGTTTAATGATGCTACGGCATGACATGGCATACATAAACATTATGTAGGCCAAGATTTAAAAAAAAAAAAAAAAATCTAATGTTTAGGTTAACACTTTGTCACACTAGGGTTATAGCCATCATTTCAGAAGTGACAGAAATGTCAAATACAATAATTGTATGTATGTATTATTATAATTATACATAAATATATATATATATATATATATATATATTTTTTTTTTTTTAAGGAATTCTTTTCTTATCTATTACTTTTAATTTGCTATAAGAAAATACAAATTAAATGCACTGCTGGACAATAATCAATAATTTGTTATCTATAATATTTTTCCTAATGGCAATTTTATGATTGTTTTATACACAATCAAGAGCCATTGAAAAACTACAAGAAAGTAAAACGTCTTCACTTTAGCATTACTGGGCACTAGTCCTAAGGAGAGATCCTTAGGATGTGTTTTGAACTCTCTCTCACAACAGACCCGGAAGAGAAGACAATGATGAATAAAGTCATAGTTTTAGCTATTTTTGGACCAAAATGTATTTTCGATGCTTCAAAAAATTCTAACGGACCCTCTGATGTCACATGGACCACTTTGATGAGGGTTTTCTTACCTTTCTGGACATGGACAGTAAACCGTACACACAGTTTCAATGGAGGGACTGAGAGCTCTCGGACTAAATCTAAAATATCTTAAACTGTGTTCCGAAGATGATCGGAGGTCTCACTGGTTTGGAACGACATCAGGGTGAGTCATTAATGACATGATTTTTCAATGAACTAACCCTTTAATACCTTTCTGGGCATCAATTGCATTGCTGTCTATACAGGGTCAGAAATCTCCTGGATTTAATAAAAAAACCTTAATTTGTGTTCCAAAGATGAATGAAGGTCTTACAGGTTTGGAATGACATGAAGGTGAGTAATTAATGATATCATTTTTTGGGGGGAGGGGGGTGAACTATCCCTTTAAGAGGGACTTTTAGGGACTTTGGGCTATAATGGCGGAATCTGGATTATTCACAAAATAGGGGGAAAACTCACTGCTGCTTTCTCAATAGATTCGCTGCGTTTAAGCCGGGCCCTCATGTTCTCCTCATGCTCTCTCTGCTGCTGCTCCTGTCGGTTGCACAAAGAACCCAACATCAATCATTCACCCATATTCAGGTTTATGTTAAAAGAAATGGAGCACACTCATTAAAAAAACTCACCCATCTCCCTTTCTCCTCTTTTCTGGCCTCTTCCTCGAGCTGAGCCTGGGTCCTCCTGTGAAAAAACCAACGGGAAGTTATAAAGATGAAATAATGAACTCACCTTCAGACAGAAGTGGGTTTTATCAGGTGGATGTTACAAACCTTTGTTCTTCAATCATCTGTAGCTTTTCGTTCATCTTTCTGTCTCTCTCTTCAGCCTCTTTTTTTTCCTGTAAAACTCGTTCTCTCTCCAAGCGCCGCCGCTCTTCTATAGCCCTCCGCCGTTCTTCCTCTTTTCTCTCCTCCTCCTCACGCTAAAACATATCATATCACACAAACCATATGACACATCTGAATAGCACTTTTAATAATTGGAGTCTAACAAGAGGTTTAGAATAATTAACTGTTTATAAAGTACTTTGATTCTGGTCAATTGCAAATACTGAATATTTAGTCTAATATTTTTGCATAATGGCTAGTTGATTGTGCGTGACCTCTTTTTGTGGCTGGCATATTATTTTGATTTTTTTTAATGGAGCATTTTGTGGAACACACAGGCTGTTAAGTGAAAATCCAGCTGTAAACACGGTTCAGCTGTACCTCTGCTCGTGCCCAGAAGGAGTCTCTGTTAATCCGTCTCATCTCCATAGCAGCATTTGTCTTCTGGTAGTTTGTACCCTGTTGGTTTATCACAGAAATGCAACATAAGACCAAAAAGGACCCAAAACATTAGACCACTTCCCCAACGCGTATCAATAAATTATAGTGAGAAACAGGCTTCTTCTGTTTTGAAGGAATGAAGGAAAACCTTGTGCACAGCCAAAAGTTTTTTTTTTTTTTTTTTTTTTTTTTGTGGTAACTTACCACAGTCTCCTCCTTATCCATCATCCTTGAGGGTCTCCTCGGCCTCTCCATTGGTGGTCGAATCTTTGCAAAGGCAGCCATAACCAGCTCCTCCGTCAACTCATCTTGCTGTGAAGCTGGAATAAATACTTGAGCTTCCTGTAGTGACACAAACATCAAGAGATTGAAAAATACTGACAATATCGTCGAAGCGGAACACAATTTTCATTCAATGTTAGATAAGTTTGTTTCTCCACGCATCTATTGTTTTATTGCATTTAGATTAAGCATAATATTATTAAGTGCCTTGTTGTAACGGCAACTTTTTCGAAAAATTAGCAGCAAAAAACAACTGTAAATACACACATTATTTATTAAAATAATTAATTATTCATTACAAAATTTAAAAAACAGCTAGAACTACATTTCGGTGTCGGAGTTGTAATGGCAAATAAAAGAACAGGCTAGGAGTCTGACTTATTTTCTGTTGTACATCAGAGACAGGATGTAAGAATGTATAACCATGTCTGCATGCTACATTTTCCCTTATAAGGCATTTCCATCTACAGCTCTGGGGTCAATCAGCTGAAGATCCACTGAGGGTTTATATTTCAGGAGACCAGAGTTAATCACTGCTCAACAAAACACCTCGGATCACAGAGATTCTAGTGTAAGATATAGTGATCTGGTTTGTGGGAGAGAAGGGAGTAGAAGAGCAATGAAACTGAGACATCGTGCCAGAGGGCCTTGTGAGTGCAGGATTGGGCTCCAACCCAAAAACACCACAGCTTTTCAATGGATTACCATACTGCTACATTCAGCCCTCTTTCCAAATTTCTCTGAAGGAACTTGAACATGTCAGGACCAATTTGTTTACTCACTGCTTATTCTGTGACTGGAAAGACTTTATCTACAGAACACTTGGTTAAAATTGAGCTAATTTTCTTTTATCTCTTTGATCCCTTTTTCTGCTTGGGAGGAGTTAAATGACTTAATTCTCTGCTATTACTTGCTTTAGATGAGCCCCTTGACATGCAGTTAGCCCGGGGCTTCAGCGGCACTGACATTATTAACAGAAGTGAGGACAGATGCTCTCCCATACACACCTCATGCCTGCAGCTCACTCTCAAACTATACTGATGCCTCATCTCAGATCACACTGATGAAAAACAAATACACATTATCTTTCAAGATTTTGGGGTGAGAAATTCTTATTGTTTAATTAAAGATGCATTAAGTTGATCAAAAGAGTTAGTAATCGCATAATATAACAAAAGATTTCTATTTCAAATAAATGCTGTTCTTCTGAACTTTCTATTTATCAAAGAATCCTGAAAAAAAATGATCACTGTTTACTGCACAACTGTTTTCAACATGGATAATAATAAGAAATGTTTCTTGTGCAGCAAATCAGCACATTCGAATGGTTTGTACCATTGACGCTGAAGACTTGAGTAATGTTATAACAGGAATAAATTACATTTGAAAACATTTATTTTAAATGGTAACAATCTGTGACCCTGGACCACAAAACCAGGCATATTTTTGAAAAAACTGAATAAATACGCTTTCCATTGATGTATGGTTTGTTGGTATAGGACAATATTTGGCAGAGATACAACTATTTGAAAATCTGGAATCTGAGGGTGCAATAAAAACAAAATATTGAGAAAATCGAAACATCAAAAACAACCCCAAACTCATCTATTTATTTACATTTATTTTTATCAAAGCAAAAAAAAAAAAAAAAAAGTAGACATTTAACATGCACCCCTGGTTGGGAATCACTAGCCTTATTAAAATCATCTTGATTTGTTTTATTCCTAATCAAATTTTTGATTTTAGTCTTGATTTGTGTTATTCATAAACCAATGTGAAAGTTTTGTAATTAATGGTCATCATTGATGACTAATGCATAAGCGTCTACCTTGATGGCTCACTAACAAATTCTGACAAAAACATTTTTTTAGAAGCTCTTAAAGAGCTAACTAGTAATCCTGCACACGTGACAGCCCTTACTAGCACAGACTCGTCACGGAGAGACAATTAAAAGTGTGAGTGATAAATGGAGAAAGCAGGGAGGAGTAAATGGAGGGATTTAGACTGCATTGTTTCTCATCTTGTTACTGACACATCTTACAAGTCAACACATACATTACAATAAATGAGCCTGGATCTGGTTCACTTCTCCATGACTGAATGTCTTTGGAGACTAGGCCTGGACTAGCGACCAAGAAAACACAAAATGGGTGTTGTTGCTTACCTAAAGGGATAATTCACCCAAAATTAGCATTCTGTCAACATTTAATCACCCTCTCGTCATTCTAAAGTTGTACGACCTACTTTCTTTTGTGGAACATGAAAATGATATTTCGTAGAATCTTTCAGTGTTTTGTCCATACAATGAGAAAGTACATGTTTGAATGTAATGTCCTTTTTAGTAATCGTTAAAAATTTCTGCCAGCTAAAAGATACAAAAGGACATGCAAGAGCTTTGCACATCCATCACAGACTATGGCTTTGTCACACGCTATGTCTAGCTGGAGATTTTGCAGATCCCTCAATCCAAATTTAGAAAGGGTAATCATTAATATAGAGGAATGCTGAGCCAGAACGCTGTGAATGCCTCTGAAAGCTTGTCTCCGGCTGTCTGATTTTATGGCTATACCGGGGCCCTGTCCCATACACTGTGTGCTCTAGTTGGTTTGGGGGCTCAGCCTCTCCCATGCTATAAAACATAATTCCTAACCTTATGTAACCTTACAAAGTTCATCTGCTTGAACAACCATCAATCAACACAAAAATAACCCAGCAAGATTTAAATCCGAACGGAAATATAATTAAAGACATTTTGTGACCCACTCGTGCTGATATTTATCACGCACAAACACACTGTGGATGAACGACACAATACAAGGTCATAAAGGTTGTCGATCTCAAAAAAGAGAGAGAGAAAAACAGCATTTTTGGCATGCCTCTGGAGCTGACTGGGCAATGTCTTTATAAGGCATTAAAATGTCCCAGACACTGACTATGTTTGACGATCTCATACAACCATCCGGAAAATATGGCAATGTTAAAGCAACATCGCCCGACTGGTGGAGGAAATAAATCTAAAGACAGCTTCAAGAGACATGCACATTTATCACAAGATATAGAAAACTTTTCTATAATGAAGACTTTTAACATTGTCCGTTCCTTGGGAATTTCTCTCTCTCTCTCTGTCTTTAATGTTTGCTCTTCTCAGTCAGTCAGTGTGGTGCCTGTCAGTGGCACTGCTCGGCTGCTCAGGAGAACAATAGCACATGACACAAGAGGAAGAGTTTACTACAATAAGAGCTGGCACCAAGCTGCTAGCCATCACTTCACAGATACTAGCAAAGGAAGGAAACCATTTACAAGAGGGAAATCTCAGAATATAACAGAGGAGTGTATTTGTACACATATTAGGAGGCTTTCTGGTTTCAGAATTGTGCATGAGAGCCTTTTTTACATACTCCACCCATTCATTCAAATAGACACAAAACACTTTTCCTTTAACCTTTTAATGACTCCTAAAGCATTTTGAGTTAAGAAAATCCTGGTTAAAATCACTGCATCCAACTCAAACTGACTGATCATTTGGGATTTTATGTACGTAACAGAGGCCAATGCAGGATGAAATGTGGACTTAAATAATAAATATCCTAAATAATAAAAATAATCGTATGTATATGTGCACATTTTTGGGAGAGTGTAACTATACAGTACAATGGTTAAGTTTGTATGTTCAAATAAAGTACCAGTTGTAATGTAAGAAAGGTAAATGTATGTTGATGAGGAAGATTCATTCTCTTTATGTCTCCTATACAGCTTTAAGGAAGTTCCTTCACAGAGACATGAAGAGAGAGAGAGAGAGAGCATAGACGCCTTACAGAAAGGATGCAGAATATTCTGGAGCCAAACAAACACAGGAAGTATGTGTATATGAGAATTACAGAAATATCCGCGTGAGAGAGAAACACATTATTTTACTCACTCCATATCTGAACTCTTCCAAATGTAGCTGCAGCAGTATACATAAACTACATGATTAATGAAGGTTTAAACCAGAACACTATTAAAATACCTTGTCTTATGGAAAACATTAAATTTACTAACATTTACAGAGTTTGATCTATAAAAGATGTCAGAAGAATCATGCAAACAAGTAAAGTCACATGCTGATTATAGTGATGTGATTTAAAAAAAAAAGGCAGGAACTCTGTTATGTGAAAGCAGATGAGACATGAATGGCTTGTCATTGGCAACTGCCTTTTTTTCTTTTCTTTTTTCTTTTTTTACCTTGAAGAAGGTCTTGATGGCAGGGATATGGCTGGCACATTCAGTTCTGCGTTGCTCATCCACATCATTACCAACCTGTTTGATGCAGACAGAAGAGATTATGTGAGACGTGAAGAGAAAGGGCAGAACCATTATATTTGAGAAACTTAAGCTTTCAAATAATCAAAATATAATGTTATGAGACATATTATAACGACACCTTTAAACATAATCAAGACTCAGTGTACACTTTAAAAAGCTTGTGATTGGTAAGTTTTTTTTTTTACGTTTTTGAAAGAAGGCTATTTCGGCTCACCAAGGCTGCATTTATTCGATCCAAAAATATAGTAAAACACAAACAGTAATATTATTATCAATGTTGAAAACAGATGTGCTACTTAATATTTTTATGGAAACCATGATACTTTTCCAGGATTCTTTGATAAATAGAATAAGTTCAAATTAACATTAATTAATTAATTAATATATATATATATATATATATATATATATATATATATGTATTGTTATAAAAGTCTTTACTGTCACTTTTGATCGATTTGATGCATCCTTACTGAATAAAAGTATACATTCTTTCAGAAAAATACAAAATAAAATACACAGAATAAAAATAAAAATCTGCTTTAAAACCTTTAACAAAATACTAATCTGGTGCATCTAGACCTTCTACATCATCAGAGGTGTGTACTCTGTGTGTGTGTGTGTGTGTGTGTGTGTGTGTGTGTGTGTGTGTGTGTGTGTGTGTGTGTGCCAGTCTAGTTCACAAGGAAGTCTCTTGCAGTTAACAGGTCACAGAGACCACTCCCCCCTCCTCTATACAATGCCTGACTGGCTACAGATGGCACCTCTGACCCCAACCACAACATTCCCACTTATCGTCTTAGCAACCACATCCACGATGGATATTAGGAAGGTTCCCAGAATGCTTCTTTGCATCTGTATTTGAGCTCCTTCAGCTACAAGTCTGAAGGTCAAAGCCCTTTTGTGAAGTGAAGCCATTGACACGTCTCATCAACAGGAGCCTCACATCCATCGCTTAAACACAAACTGTTAATGATGTGGCAGCTCCAACCAATGAGGATCCACTTCGGCCTCACACCCCATGGCAACATCCAATGGGAGCTAGGTATAACCTACTGATATCCAATCAGAACAAGGCAAAATGACCTCATCCAGAACTATTTGTTATAAGAACTACAAACGTTTGAAGCACTTCTCTAAAGTTTAGGACACTGTCTGTTTGCAGTTCAGGAGAGAATTCAAGAAGCTACATTTTCGTGTAGTCGTTTGCATACATTTATTATGGCTGAATTAAACTGATATAAACATACAGATTCTGAATGCGAACTTACCCAGCAAACCAGGACTATCTGTGGTTGTCCTGTTTCTGTCAGTCCCACCCTGCAGATGCCATACATGGGCCTGCTGCTGTGAAATTTCCCAACCAGTTCTGTCAAACCTCCAGCTGGCAGACGAGAGAGAGAAATAAAGAGGGAAGGGAAGGACAAAATTAAAGAGGTCCAAATTGTCTTCATGAAATAATGAATGCCACATGAAAGTAAACGCCTCAGCCACCATGAAACGCTAGCATTCTTTTACCAGACTATAAGAGTACAGGACAGGTCGGATGTAATAAGCAGAGCCGGTCTTTTCTTCTGCACTCAAGTGAGATTTTTTCTGCTTCGTCTGATATTAAGAGGAACAGTGTTGGCAGTCTCAGCCTTAATTGGTAATCCTCTCTAATTTTGAAGCATTTCACTCATGAATGTTGCGTGATTGCCTTCAGACTGAGCTTTTAAAGTGCCTCAAATAGAGCACAACAATGACTGCCCACATTTTAAGTGACCTTAGTTTTTCCATTCATCTTCCCCAAAGGTATTTCAAAAACTCAGAGCTGTGTATATAATATTAATTTTAATTTAAATAATATAATATAACAAATATTATATAGGAACAATATGTCCAGGTATGTTTAATGACGAATGAACTACTGATAACAGACAAAATACTGGCTCGCCACACTTTTTTCCAATGAATTTCCACGATTTTTGTTATTCATAATTACTACCCTTTTTAGAAAAAAAATAATAATAATATGACGACAGTTGGATTTACAAAGAGCAAATTCTGAAATTCTTGTAGAGCTGAGCATTTATGTTCAATGAAAAATTCCATAACTTTTATGATTTTATGACTTTAATATTTTAATTAATTTCCTTCGCTTAAATCAATGGTAAATAATGGTAAAATAATGGTAAAATGTCCAGCTTTTCCATGGCTGTGGAAAGACTTATGATAATATAGATAATATTATACTAGATGAAACCATCTATTCTAAAACAATAATCCAGTGATTATAAGTACAAAAGCTATATGATAATATAAAATATTCAATAAATGTTAATAAAAATATATTCGAATCGACTTGATTTTGTAATTAACAATGTTTTATAGGATCGGATGGTCATTGTTTCACTCTTTTGCTATTATTCCTGTTTCCATGGCTGCCTTAGGAAATTCTGCAACTAAACCAGTTTTTATTTTAATTAAGTTGAAATCAGGCTGACTTATAGACAAAATTAATGGAATTCCAACCCCCTGCTGTTGTGCTTTATTGAGCATTGTTGATAATTTAGACACACTAAAAAAGAGGCGGAATTGTTAGTCTTACCTCCTGAATCTGTGAGTTTGAGATTGTTGGTCACTCCCTCATATGTAAATAAAGCCCTGAAGAAGACAGAGAGAGAAACACATCAGCATTTTACACTGGAAGAGAACATAGCAGTCCACATTGTAGAAACAACTGACAGAGTTGAGTTACAAGATTTGGACCTGGGCCAGACCATATCAAGCCTTGATACCATTTCAAAATGAGGCAAGTCAATATATCAATAGTGATCCTTGACCTTTCACAGTATGAAACGAATCACGGACCTCCTTGCATTCCTCAGCCAAACATAATCAACACCACATCCGCGCTTATGTCATCTTAAAATGAAGTAAGTGGGCTTGGGCGTGAAGACCATGTGTGCATTGTCCATATGTTTATCCTACGAGTTCACACCAATCCAGAATGCTCCACATATTGGGCATGTTTTGTGCATACCAACCAGGCCCTCTGGAGTAATGCATATACCAAATGTTCCCACAGAAGAGCTGGCATGAGTCATCTCCATCACTCTTCCTTTATCAGTGCTCGTGCTGTTTAGTTTTCTGATATTTCAGCAAAAGTCTCTTGGGATCTACTACAAGAGTTGATGCCCGCTGTCATTGCCTATGATTTTCACATTGTTAGCAAGGCTGTAGTTTTGAGTCAGGACTTTTTACCCAATGTTCCTGAGGCTACTAGGTCTAATAACAAGTGTATTCATAGTGTATGAAAACGCAAAACCGCACTTGAACCCAGGTCACAGCTGTCTGTGGTTATATATCATGCACTGGGACTATTACTTGAAATTGAGGCTGAGAGAAAATAATGGATTTTGTATCAGGGCCACACCAAAACCAACAGTGAAATGCAGGTGGGGCACTCAGTTTGTGAGATTAATAAGACTTAGGGTTCAGTGCAATTGAAGTTTAACGCTACATTTGTTGGGCCATGCTTAAAGCTTTTGGAAGGTTTCCCTTCTGTGACAGTCATTTGGTGCAACCATCAAAGTAAGTTTAAAATGGCAGCTGACCACAGGTTGTTCAAATACAAATCAAAATACAAGAAATACATTTCGGCATATCCTTTGACTAAAATAACAATTCTGCAACTGTATTCATGAAAATCTTCTGAAGAGAACAATTTAGAAATAGTCATATTTTAAGATACATTTTACTGTTCAATGTAAATGTTCTTAAATGCAATTATGAAACTCTCAAATATTTTTCTCAATAACATCTTTTTTTTTTCTTATAAAGAGGTTGACTGACTTCAGTGCTCTAGAATTGACCAACTGAATTAAAAACACTTCAATTAACATAATAATCATTCGTGCCATTTTCGGTTCGACATTTTCGGAGCTCAGCATGCAGTGTTGCATTTTTTTTTATTTGCTGTGTATTTTGGATATTTCTTTTAAAGAGGCTGTCTCTAGATTAAATGGTCTGTTGCATTCATTTTGGTCACTATAGTTACAAAATTTCAAATTCAGCAAAAAGTCACATCACACATAATAATGTCGGTCATTGTTTAACCTGTGGTCATGCATAATAGTGTAATATCACAATGTTATGTTGTAATTACAACCATTAACTAGAAACAACCCAACAAGTTTACAACCCAAAAAATTACTTTGCGGTTTTTCCGACAAGTTGGAGGCTATATAAATTTTTGTTGCTATTTACGATGATTTTTAAGAAGATTAAGAAATTTTAGAAAAAAAGATAAGAATTGTTTTAAGTAATTTTGAGAAAACAAGAGATTCTTAAGTTTTTCTTTTAAGCAAGAAATTTAAAAGAAAATAACAGTTAAGAAGGATTTGATCATTAATATTTCATGAATATGTCCCCTGGACTTTATTTTATGATCAGTTTTTCACTAAAGAGGAAAAATCTAAAAGACTCAGATAAGCCATTTTCTGTCAATGTGAGACTCCAGTCCCAAGAATATACAGTTTCAATATTACGAAACTAAAACGCCCCAGTTTACTGTTATGTTCATGTTTCTTTGGACGTCAGGTGCAATTAATGGGCTTGAGTCTGTAAATCTATCAGCTGGCTTACTGTTAAACTTGCTGTGGCAGGTATACCACAGCTGAGTGACATTATTAACAGGGTATAATCTCTGGGAAAAGGCTTGGTCTATTCTAACAGTTAGTCAATGTAAAATGTCACGTAAATCCTTTAATACTATATAATAACAGCTCACATGGATCAAACTTGTCCAGTAAGAGCTGGGCACTTTTAATCATTTCTCCTGCATCTCTCACTTCCATTATACATTTATTAGATCAGGCCCTGAAGTACATTTCTAAAAACTCCTCCCTCATATGGGGGATTATTTATTCAACTTGTGAAGGGGTATAAATAATAGTATGTTTTATAATACAAATAGCATAATACTTATAATTTAAACATGAATTGCTTATATATCATTTGTTTTTTTATACTAATTTCAAATGTAAATAAAAAAATATTTTAAATATTATTAAACTTCAAAGTAAAGATTGGAAAGTACAGTTATGTGTACAAGTACATAATTATTGAGGTCAATAATAAAATACATTTTTCAGTTATCTAGTATCAACTCTTTGTATTTTTTTCACTGCATGGGCACTAGTAATAGATTCAATAAAAGTGACATTTTACGAGATGTGTGTTTGTGTTTTAAAAAACAAAAACAACTTTTCTCAAAACACGGGAATTGAGGAGAATCGTCAACAGATGTTCAGCAATCAGGTAAAAGTGTGCTTCAGTGCTCAACTATGCTCAACAACAATCCTGTTCTCAAATTCAGCTTAAATGAATTTGATCGTGCTATTTATAGTTCATGTATCAACACCTCTTACAGAGAATTCCCTCACTCCGTCCCCTGGAATTTAGACTGAATGAAGATAATCTACACCAGCCTGTCGTCATCATGTCCCTATTGTCTCCAAAGCTTCTGATCTCTGGAAGCCTTCCAGATAGTGACATCTGGGCTTTTGACTCAGAGCTCAGACCCAAGCAACAATAACAGCCTGTTTCCCCTCATCAGAGTCTGTGTTCAGCCTAACCAACCTAGCAATCAGTCTGCAATTAGCAAGTTGTGACACCATTGTTCCGGATCCTTCCACCAGCATGGGAATAAAACAGACCGGAGAGTGAGAGTAATGAGGGATCAGAGACGTGCTTATACCAGCTGTCTGTTACCCAAGTACATTATAAAGAGGAGCTTGTTAACACAGTTGGTAATAAAAGGTTTCTTTCCTAAATCTTCTGCTATGTCCTGGAGTTGACTGACATTTTCGTCTTGAGTGTTGTGCAATGAATCCAACTAGAATCAATTCCAATTAAGCAAGAAAAAAAGAGTACACTCAAAATGACAGCTGGTACTTAGATCAAACAATACTCCAAAAATATGCACGAGTGCATTACGACAAACAAACATACATTTTATTTAGCAGCAGACGTCTAGCACACACACAAGCCCTTTGTGTATCAGGTCACTTTCAAAGCATGTTGTCCTGTGGCTAATTGGTTCATCTAAGGGTCAAATCACATCATGCTGTAGTCAGCGTACTTCAACATGCAGCCCCAATGAAATGTCATGGTATATAAGTGCAGTATGCAGTAAGGACCACACACATTCCCATTGACATAGTAAATGAGCACAAACAGTCAGCACTTTACTCAATGCCTTTCAGGCATGCATTGCATCTCCATGGCATCTATGACGTACCCTGGTAAGCTAGAGTACACATGCAGCAACAGTTGTTTTGCATGAACTGAAAGGGTGACTTTTGTTCTCTGCATTTACTCTCAGTCTTTCACTTTTCACATGAATTGGTCTCAAAAATCCCGTGTACTTGCATGAAAGAGCAATCATTCGTTGACAATGGGGGGATTCTCTATTTCTTTTGTACATAGTTTAACAGTGCAAAAGCCTGTCTTACTGACAACAGAAACTGCAAACATCTTTTCTACCCTACTGTGATGTTAAACAACTTTTGAAATGAACTGAGATCTCATTTGAGTAAAAGGTTGCAAGGTCAAATGAATTACAAAAATGTTCTAATTTAGAAGAAACACTGCAATATTCTAGGAGAAATAAAAAACAAAAACGGTCCATT
The DNA here is from genome assembly GCF_003368295.1 of Carassius auratus. NCBI lineage: Eukaryota > Metazoa > Chordata > Actinopteri > Cypriniformes > Cyprinidae > Carassius > Carassius auratus. The sequence continues at coordinate 10,775,253 of NC_039272.1, read as the reverse complement.
TAGAGTTCTTTGCTGACTTTAACTGGGTCATGGGTCCAGTTCTCAGGAAATGTAAATCACATTGAATAAAGTGTCTGCCAAATGCATTAAATGTGGTTGTAAGACCCTGAAAAATTAATTTCACACCTGGTAACAGATGCACATTTGAATGCACATCAAATGAGAAGGTTACACAACAAAGTGTGGTTTTCTATCATATGAATGCCCAACCACAACGCCATAAACCCATGAATCCTGCAGGACTAGACTGAGGTAGTCTGGACTTTATTTAAAAGAGCCTGTCAGTAAAACACTAAAAACGAAGCTGAAAAAATCCAGGGGGACCAACATGAAACTGAGAACAAAACTGACTACAAGAATAATGTGTAAATAACAGTGTGGCCTTACTGTATATGTAAAACAACCTCAACTAATGCTTAAAAACACTTCACAATGGCCCTCAGTGCATTTCTTGAAATCAAATCTAATGTTGCACTAGACATTTCCTGCCGTCTGTAGTTAGTGGAGAGAGGTGTTGTCTGGAAGTCGTCTGGACCGTCCTCACCTCACACATACACACTTCCTGTGTCAAGAGTCTGATGAGAAAAACACAAGCAGCCCAGTTCTGCACTGCAGCCAGCTATGAGCTCAAGAACAGAGAATGAGGAATGGCGAGAGAAAGAGAGAAATACAGGCCATAAACAAATGAGGGGGACGAGGTTTGGACAGACAGCACAAAGGAGAAAGGAAAGAGAGGAAACATGGGAAGGATGTTTTAAGATGCAGTGATGCATGTGGTTGTTTGTGTCACAGTTTAAATAATTAGAAAAATACATTGCAATCTGTAGGGGAAATGACAAAAAATTGGATAGTTTAATAAATGTAAATGTACACTGCAGTTCAAAATGTTGGAGTCAGTAAGATTTAAAAAATAAAAAGATATTCAAACAGCAAGGATGCATTCACTTTTTATTATTATTGTATGTTTGATCAAACAAATACAGCCTTGGTGAGAAGGTTTCTGTGATAGGTGTTATTGCTCTTTATTGATCACTCAGTCTCTCACAAGACTACATGCACAGACATGACCACTGGCATTCATAGAGTACCTGCAAAGACAGGAATGATTTGAGCAAGTGATTTGCAACACTTCACTTGTCCATGAACAACCATGTGAAATTAAATCATTCCACGTTAACAGGACTACAGTTTTTTTCCAGCGTTGACTCCAAGAGCACAGAAATATGACCTCAATACTACTCATTTCCACTTTAAATTAGGCCAAAAATGGCATTTTGCATCCTTTTTACCTAGTATCCAAGTGTTGAGCAAAATTTTGTCTCAAACATCCTGACCACATCTGTTCCCCGAAACCGATGTTGATAAATTTAAAATAAGCTCCCATGCCAAATCCACTTGGATGTCCACCTTGCCTAAGATGGCCACATTCCATCTGTAGTGCGTAAAGCTGGAAAACAGCTGTGGAGAAGAACATTCAGCAAAATCAATGGCTCAAGAGAGAAGAGGGGCCAGGGGAGTTTTACCTACCTGGTTGTGAAACCAACCGATGGTTTTCTCCTAAAAATGGTCGGAAAAGTCTCAAGCGTCATCTGTGGCATATTTTACGGTTCCAGAAAACCCTTTAGACCCCTTCGTCTGAACTCACTAAATGACTTATAGTTCCTTACCAGTGCAGCTTTAGTGTCTACAAATCTGACTTTTTGGCTGTACTATTTCCCTCACTTATATTCCTGGGCCTGTTCAAAACAATCATAAATTCAAAGCAGACACATGAAGCCAATGGGTCCAAATGTCACTACACTAAAGCCACTGGAAGAAATGGTAGCCGGCATTATTTACATAAAGTATGATATACATACATAATATATATATATATATATATATATATATATATATATATATATATATATATATATATATATATATATATATATATATATATATATATATATATATATTTGCAAATAATGAACTGATAGGGTCGAGTTCTGAAATCTTTAGAAGCAAACAAAACAGCCTCACTCATAACAGCAATATGGAGTAATAGGTTTGCCCAAGCTTGCAGTAAGTTGGCCTGAGGCATTCAGTGTGCAACAACAATATGTGCATTTGCTTGTGTGCTGAACCACAGATTACAGTTTAATATATCCGAAGTTGATGAAAATGGATATTTTGTACCAAATATGGCATGCAAAATGTCAACACAATGTAGAAGAAAAGCCCTGCTTCTGAGAAAATGGTTCAGGATCGTTACTGCCTTTGAAGGATCAGACAGAGAGACCTGGCAGACCTATGCCAGTCTGGACAGTGGGCTCTCTACAACCCTTGCAGAAAGTACAAAACATCTTAAGCACATTGCCATCTGGCACAGTAACCTTGTCATACTGAAGCCAGTGTGCCAAGCGCTATTCATTTGGGTGTATGCTGGCCTGGAACAGGCACAGGCAAATAGCTCAACAGACTAAAATGAGTTCAACAGCCAAGAGGACTGAAATGTAGACTTTAACTCAGAGACACGAGTCTAATGAAGATGTATAATAACAATACTACCTTTAAATGAGCTTTACTGCTTGTATCTAGTAATAAGGCATCTGCGCGAGTGTACCTGTGCTGTTTCTCTTATACGGGGGATCAGACCCCTGGGTTTTACAATTTTGTTCTAATGGCAACTATTTGAAGAGTAGAAGAGGAAAGAGTGCATCCGGATTTCCTGAGAGAGAGAGACTCTGGCAGAATACAAAAGGATGGAGTGGAAGAGCTGACAATAAATAGCAAAGGAGAGGGGAGGGAGGTTGGGAAAATGAAAAGGAGTATGGGGGACTGGATTTAAGAGGATGGGGGGGATGGGAAAAGAAAACAGACTGGGGAGGTTTTCATGCAAATGTGATATATGGTTGCGAAATGAAATGGCACGCAAGTATAAGAGTGACTAAGTGGGAAAGAGATGGAGAGAAGGAGAAAGACTTGGATGTGTCATAGTGCAGAATCAGATGCCAGTTATATGTCACAATGGAAGGTAAATGGGCAAGAAAGAAACACTGGGATCAGAACTGGGAGTTTCTTTTCTGCCAAACGGCTCAAGGAATGACAGGTTTTAAGAGGGAGAGAAAGAGCTAAAATATTTATTATATTTATAAAATGATTTATTTATTTATTTAGAATGAATTTGTTTAATTCAATATATTGTCAAAGCCCAAAACTTAGACACTGGTAAAAATCTGTGTTTATGAGGTTTATTTAAACAATTAGTGACTTTCACCAGAAACAGAACCCTGTTTAAGGCATTTACATGGCTTTACATGTTAGCGATAGATTGTAAATGCATTATATGTATTTTCAACAACTTGTGAAGTGGAAAGTAACAATCCACCATCTTAACACACTAATCAGCCTTTTAGGCATTGAAATCTAACAGTTTTGTTATTAAGCACAAAGACAAAACTGTGACTAACAAACACAACTGCTCAGTAACAATTTCACACTTGTGAGTCAACAGGTGTGTCCAGGTTTGTGCTTCAAACTAGCATGATAAAGCATGAACAAACACAGAAACAGGAACAATACGTCTAGTGTTTCAGCACTGATTAATACTTCATTTACTCAAGTAACTATATTGTGTAACATGAGCCCAACTATATATGATCCCAGTCTACAAGCTGAACTGTACTGTAGTAGCCTTTCATAGGTAACCTTATATGTTGGCTGTGATATAAATAGCTATCCACCTGAAGACAAGCTGAGTAACCCTGACTCGTACATCCAGCCTGTTTAAGTGAGATAGGAACGTTTGCCTGCTATTTTTCTCTTAAATAGGTTCTTTTATTTCTACACAACCTTCAACTCTGCAGGAAGTCCATTTCAGATGATGGATCTTTTCAACAAGGCATCATGGCCAAAAAGGTTACTACGACTCTTATCAGAATCACAGGAACTGACTGCCTATTTTCCATCAACAATGCTGCTATTACCCTTTAAAGGAAATCTACTGCTGACCTCCATAGTCTAAAACTCTGTAACCTTTCCAAGCTGTTGTTATTTATTGTGGGACAGTCGTGAGCATGAAATAATTTTATGGCCATAGCTGTATATACTGTATGTAATGACTGCTGAGGCTGAGCTGGAAAAAATGACAATAATTACAATGTTTCAGACAGTTACACTGGAACCATTTCTATCCTCCCATTCTGTCCCTCGATCTCATTAAAATTAGAGCAAACATCTTGGACATCATTGCAAACATTAAACATATGCATTTTGCAGAAGCTTTGATTGCATTCACATTATAAAGTTTATCAGTTCATGCATTCCCTGGCATTCAGACCCATGACCTTGTGTTTGTTGTACACTGTTTCTAATCTAATGAAGTTTAAATAGTATTTAAATCTCTAAGTCCAAATCTTCCCTATGTATCTGAAGAGGGTGGACTTGCAAACATATTTTCTGCAAAGTGTCTGCAATGTTTTGAAATCCAAAGTAAACTCCGAATTTATCACAACTATGTAACACTTTCCTGATAATTCTGTGACCTTTGGTTGAGAAGTCACGAACTGGACAGGGTGAGTCTAGCCACTGGCCTCTACAACAAAACACTCCTCTGGGACAACTCTGGCATTTCCTGTGCCGTCTGTCCCACACAAGACCTTCACTCATTTACACAAAGTCTGGTATCCCTCATGCAATCAACAAAGAATACACATTCTTCTACTACTATCTCTATCAACCACATATTTGGACTACATTCTTGCCTAAATTACTCTTAAAACGACATTCTATGACCCAGAAACAGTAGTATTTGTAAAATTATTGTGGGTTTGCTGCTCCACTGTGATGAAGTATTTGAAAGAAGTCTCTTATGCTTATTAATCAAAATTTCAAAGAATTAGTCATAGTAGCAGCAGTAGTAGTAGTAGTAGTAGTTTTAAAATAACTGTTTCCTATCTTGTGATGGCAAAGGTACATTTTTGGCAGCCATTGCTCCAGTCCTCACAGTCACATGATCCATGACACTGAAACGTTTGGGTGCTAATGTTTATATTTTATTATTATATATCAGCATGACACATAAGAAAAAAACACTACACACTAGAAGAGTAAGTAAAACATTAAATGTAAGAAACATGACATGGCACTTGCAAATAAGGTTGCAACCTCTTTTTGAGGATCTTCCTCTCTTCTTGAACTGGGGGGACATTGATCCTGGTGGGTCACTGTCCTGCAGAGTTCAGCTCCAACCCTAAACAAACACACCTGAACAAGCTAATCAAGGTCTTCAGGATAGAGGTAGTTTTTTTTTTTTTTTTCAGGGTTGGAGCTAAATTCTGCAGGACAGTGACCCTACAGGATCAACGTTCCCTACCCCTATTCTAGAAGAACGATGTCTCTTTCTATAGAAGTTTATCAGTAAAAATGATCAAGCTCCATTGTTTTGTTAACCTACTGCTGTACACTTCTCTGAATTGTCTCACACCTTTCCCATCATTACTCTTCCAGTTTCCCTGATTCATTAGTTACTCATGTCATGAAAAAGCTACACCCAAATAATAATAAAAAAGACACAAATACTGCATTGCATCTTGAAATTAATGTTAAAAAAACTTTGAGGGGTGACATTTTAACTGCATGAGATTTTCAGGGTAAGTCTCCTTACAAAAATTCACAGTTTAACTGGAACCAATACAATAAACAAGACCTGGGTTGATTTACTTACTGTGTGACGCAGCGTATCCATTTGAACCAATTTAAAAATAATTTCTGCATTTGATGTTAGAATAGCGTTTTACACAATCTCATGGTTTGAGCTAAAAGACACCTGCCAACTGCATAAGATAGAATCAAAACACCAGCTTTACTGGAATTCTACCTACTGTAACGTCTCATTTCTGCTATGGAGAGTATGGAGAGGTGCCAATTCTAGGATACACAGTCACCTGTGTTTTAGCTCAAAAACCACCACAGACAACGTTGTACTGCTTGTAGATTAAACCCTGTCTTTTGTAATTCGTCTTTAGTATAATCTCAAATAATACACAAAGACTGGCAAAAGGTTATGCAAGGTGACGGATGAGATAACATCATCTCACGCCGGATCTATGGCTGTGTTAGAGTCTTTCTCAATGCTTTGTGGGAGTCTTTAGGTATGCAGGCTGATTGTTGATTTATTATGCCCTGTGCAAATTTCCAGTCGGAGGTGATTAAAGGCCTCGGGCAGAGCCAATCTTGTGTTGTGTAAACCAAAAAAAACCACAGATGTTCCTATTTTCACCTCAAAATACCCCACCAGCAAAAGGGGAATGTTTATCCTCTATCAACGTCTTAATATCATCACCAAAAAAAGATGAATAAAAATTATTTATTAGACTCAAATAAAACCACATTAAAAAGGCACAAATGTGTCCCAATTTCTGTTGGTTATTTGTTACAATAGGACTTGTTGTTAAGATTTTGTTTTAAGGTAGTCAAACAGCATGAGGTCCACTTACAATAGCTTGAGTATAGATATCACAGGATCAGTTGTTAAATGCACACATGCTAGTTTGAGCTGCAAACAACATGACCTCCTTTGGTATTAGGCTACTGCGAGTTGCTAGGGGGTGTGATAAAGACCTCCTTGTAAACACACACCTCAATCGGCACCATATCATTCACCACCTTCCATCAGTGCTCAAATCCTTGGCTTGAAGCACCATTCTATTCAGCAAAGAATCCTGAAACAACCCTATGGTTTTAATAAAAACATTAAGCAGTACAACGGTTTTCAAAATTCATAATAATAATAAAAAAAATGTAATGCATTAGAAAACAGTCATTTTTAATTGTAATAATATTTCACAATATCATTGTTTTAGGCCTACAGTAGTTTTTTTTTTTAAATAAATGCAGCCTTAGTGAGCAAAGAGTTCATTTAAAAAAACGTTTTCATGTATACTGTCCGTTTTCAAAATAGCTTTTTTATTTACTTTCTTTTATTGTAATATGATAGGGACGAAATGCGAGAAGATTGTTAAATGTTTGAAATGATATAATGCCCTCAGACAAGCTCAGAACCTCGTTTCTACAGCCAAAGCAAATGCATTTAGCATAATGTAAAAAAAAGAAATGGAAACATTTTTCAACTACCCAAAACTAGATGAAAGCACAGTGAAAAGAGGCATATGTGGCATGTTCATTTGCCAAGCACAAAACTTAAAAAGTTGAGGATTGGAAAGGCTTGATTCTATTATTGATCTTCAAGGTTCAAGAAAGAACCCCAAAAAAAGAAAAATTCAACTGGAAGTCATTTCAGCGTCTACGAAAAGAAACAGATATCTGGAGACTTCTGAGAGTACGCAGATATCCAACTGCAACAAATGATAATTTTACTGGACAAGTTAATCCCTCACAGCTCCGCCAACGACCACAAGCCATCTGTGTGGGACTACAACCCAACATACAACAAACAGCATTGTTCCAGAGCTCCATGAACATTTTCCCATTGAGTTTAACAGTAGAGAAGCCAGAGAGAAACCACCTACACAAGGGCCAGGCATTTCCCAAGAAACCAGACAGCTTCTCTCCATGTGAGTTAATGATCCTTGAGGTGACTGAAAAGAGTATGAATACTTCTCAATCTGAAATCCATATATATGTGTCAGCTTCAGAGATTGTAGGAGAATGACCATCAGGATTCACAGTTTGAGCTGGCTTGGGTAAGGCAGATAACAGAGACATATGGAGTGTCTGAACATTGCTGTCTGGATTGCCTTGGGAGTCAGAAACACAAAGTAATATGGCATATGCTTCAGTCCTGATCCATAATTGTTAACAAAGATCCAGATACTGACAAAGATGCGCATTCTGTATCTTTGCATTACAGGAGTGCAATTCATTGGAACATTCAATTTGGTATTTTAAGAAACACATACAAAACAGGTATTGCCATTAACACTGATAACTGACATGAGGAACAGCAACTCATCCACCATCCTTCAACTTATGAGTCTGTATCATCAGCATATCTGGGAAACCCCATGGGAAAAAAGCCCCATTTAAAGCAAATCAATGCAGCACTTACCTGGGACAAAGTCAACACTAAAATACCTCTTCACTTACTGCTTAATAACTTAATTACTAATCTACCACTATAAAACATTCCTGTGGTAACCAAACCACCATAAAACTAAATAGCCCCACCAAGGTGATGCTATAAAAGTACTTAGATAAACCATCCACATTGATTTTCATTTAAGATGAATTTTTCAACAGTCTGAAATACCTCTGCTTGGCTTATATTGTTATTTTTAAATTACAAACTATTTGGACGACCTTGTGATGAAATGGACTTTGCTGAAACAGGAACAGACAAACTCTGGTACATTAAATCTTTGTTGCCTGTTGATTAAACTATACAAGTATAATATCTATTTCAATTGTCAGATTGGCCTAGTTGCATGAAACATAATATGTTGTGACATTAAACCAAATGGTGATCAAGTCACATCAAAGTATACAGATGGTATTAGATAAATACGGATAAAACTACACAGAGACTACTCAAGCTGTCAAACATAATTATTACTTTATTTATTCATTTTTTTGATCAATTAATTTTATATAAGGCGTTTCTGCAGAGAAACATCTACTTACTATCTTTCAACCACTTTAATGGCAGTGTTCAGTCTCAAAATTCAATCTCTTTCTTTCACAGTACTATAAACTTTTCAAATGCACAGAGAACAGGACAGTACTGAGTACTTTTTCTTTCTTTTTTTTTCTTTTTTTACAAATAATTGTTTATTTACAACCATTTTTATGGTCTATGTTGAAAACCCATTTGATGGGACATTCAAAAATGTGTTTAATGGGATTTTAATTATGAAAACTTGTTTTAATGACATAAGAAAAATACATTTATTTCCTACTTTTCTTATTTTTGTGTATGTGAATTATTTTTATAATACTTCATTATAACTACCAGAGGTCAATTAAGGTTACCATTCTACATTATTAGTATGAATATTCTTGTTGTGGGGATAACTCACCATGCTCAGCGGATGTTTTATTACTGGTAACATGAGAACATTGCACCTTGAGGCTTTTAAATCATGCATAAACTTGTGCTCCAACAGCATGGAGATGTAAAGACCTGAGCCACATTGAACCTGAGCTCTGTTCCTTCATATCATGCAGGTAAGTTCCTCAAAACACATCACTTTACTATGGAAAGACATGTGTGTGCATTGCACCATACAGTAAGTTAACAGATGCATCTTTACTCAGTGAAAAAGTTAAAGGACAGAGACTGAATCCCTCTTTCTCTAAAGGGGGCTGAAGCCACCTTCAAGATTGAAATGTCACAAATGTAGCTTCTCATCATAACCTCCTCCAAAGCTCACTGGAATGAATTCTGCCACGCCTTCAGTTTTCTATCAGTTCCAGTCCAGTCACATCCCTCAGGAGTTGTCTTTGCCTGCCTAAGACTTAGGATGACAAATTCAAACTGAGCGCAATAAATCCCTGCCAGAATAAGAACAATATGTTATGGCTTACAACCAAAACAACAAGTTATGAAATGTATACTTCTTACTAAACCAGATAATCACACTGTCTTGTATCTCATAACCTTTCATGAACAGCAGGGCACTTCTACAAATGAAGACAACAACAATAAACACGTTTCAAAGTATCAAACAGCAATTTTAACTGCATTCGTTTGAAAACAATGACCAAAAATGACTTGTGTGATTTTGACACTGCAGCTGCTTAACACTACGAGGAAATAACGGACCAGTTGCTAACATTTCCTTCTTAAGAACTACTGAGTGGCATGTGAAAAGCCTGCCATGTTTAACTCTAGAAGATTGATAAGTCAAGCGTGAAGAATCTGTCATGGTTTGACAAAAGGTTACTACCTTCATACCAGAGAACTGTCATTTTCCAACTCTATGACTTTCCTTCTACTGTGAAACAAAACAATTATTCAGAAGAAACTCAGTGGTGTTCACTGGACAACAATGATATACAGATATACAGTACTGTTCAAATGTTTGGGATCGGTGAGAATTTTTGATCAGTTACTAATTTCATTAGAAATACAATGTAAACAAAAAAAATTGAATTATAAACATTCATTTGTGACCATGGACCACAAAACCAGTTCTAAAGTTTTTTTTTTTATTATTATTAAGATGTATATGCCATCTAAAATCTGAATAAATAAGAAGAAAATCTGGAATCTGAGTGTGCAAAAAAATCGAAATACTCAGAAAATTTTTTTTTTATTATTATTATTATTATTATTATTATTATTATTTGTTTCTTGGTCATTCACTCCAATATGCACAAAAACAGAATGTAGTCAAGTAGAAGTACTCAAGCATATACTGTGGATACCTCGTAAGTAATATATGATTATGAGCTAATATATATATATATATATATATATATATATATATATATATATATATATATATATATATATATATATATATATATATATATATATATATATATATATATATATATATATATATATATATATATATATATATATATATATATATATATATATATATATATATATATATATATATATATATATATATATATTATATATTTCAATAAACCCAGTTTGTTAAAAAAAACAAACAAAAAAAACTTTCATGTAAAAACTGCTGAAGCAGAAGCTGGTTCTCATTCTAGTGTGCTCAAAGTGCGTCTGAGCAGCTCAATAAGTCGTCGATGGCAATTGTTCAGAGCACAAAAGTACAGAGATAACAGATAACTGTTGTGTGGAGAAGTACGAGTTTCCCCTTTTGCTCAAAACTCACAGGTCTTTTGTCACTTCTTACATTCAGCATCTGCTTATGGGCCATTTAAAGAGACTTGACATGTCAAAATGACAGTGTGAAATATAAAGTCGACAAACCCTCGCCATCACTGTTCCAGACAGAACCATGCAGTACATGAATGGGCCTGATAGGCTTGTAAAGCCTAAAGCGTCAGCGACTGTTTCTGAGTACGTTTCCATGGTGATTAGGAAAAACAAAACGGGTGCTGCCTGGATCATTTAGGAAGCCACTGACGGGCATTTGCAGGAATTAGCCTGAGCCTGCTGAAATACAGGAGAGACAATGACACTGCTAATGTGAGGTGCCAAGATCTGACACAGAGGAAAGACACTGCAGGACTTCTGAACTGTCAGATCAGGGCTGGTTAAAGTTTGTACAAATGTATATCCAAGCTGATACATGCAGATTATAATGAAACACCTATAATTACCGTCACCTTTGCAATGTGTTTAATGAGTACTTTAAAGCTAGCAAAAGATTACATCATATTGTCGAGAAAGCAGCGAGTGGGAGCAGGCTATTCTAACTTCTTCTCTAAATGAATAAGAGCAAATCTACAGTATTCCGTTTAATAACAAAAAAGGTGTCTCTAATCATGTGGGTGTCCACTTTAGTGAAAACCACACTGTAAACTACTACTCTCTGCATAAGCATGAACTTATAACTCCATGACATCATGGTAGAAAGTCACAAAAGAAAGAAAAGAAAGAGTCTGGTTGGTCTCCTTATCATTCAACCCAAAATGCACACACACAGAATGAGGACCCAGGAATTTTGAAAAACTTTGAAGCATTTTATAGGCCAATACATTTTTTAAACTGAGCCAGCTGATTTTACTATTTATTTTTATTGTGGGTCCAAAAATGAACTTCTGGGAACATTACTGTTTTCATTAGAATTATTATTATTAGCCTTTTTTTTTTACCTTACAACTTAATAGAAAAACCCACAAATCGTAGGATCATATTATATAGACTGTCTGCAACATAATCTACTCATCTAATTATGGTAAATTTAGGAATCTAGAGCATGGTCTGATTTACGAAAAAATTTTTACAAAAAAGAAATTTGGTTGGGCTCAGCCAGTTGGTGGCGCTATAAAAAAATCTGAGAACGCATAAAGTTCCATCCCGTTTGAACAAAAAATAACAGAGTGAAACATGTAAATGCATGCAGCTTCATTACATAACTGATGTAATTATTGTGGATACGTTTGTATGAACATTTATAAGTAAAAATCAAGTTTATAAAGGCTACAGGTTACAGGGATATATTTCCACCCTAATTCGTGCTTGTACCTATACAGAAGCCTATCGCAATTAAGCTTGAAAGGAGAAGTATCACATCAAGCACTTCCATGGGAACATAACTTTCCGTTTAAATTCGTATTAATAAAAAAAACACCTTCAGTGACCTAAATCTTCAGCAATGGGGGATAAGCTTGAGGGAAGTGGCCTTTGCTTCCCACAAGAAGTACTGTAAACAAGTACTTCCACAGTTATATGAGAGTTTGCGGGGTTTTTTTTCAGCGTTAAACATGTTTCAACTTTCGTAGCACGGTGCAAAACTTAAGTGCATTCAAACGTTTATTATCCAAAACGTAGGCTAAATAATAACGAAATTTGACGACATTAAAAAAACAACTGCGGAATATAATTTACAAAGCATCAACGCACGCCTTCGGTAGTGTCTCAAACCAAATCAGCTCCCTACCTAGACAACATTTCGATTCGTTGCCTACGTGATCATTAAAAATGTTTCTCGCGCCTGTGACGCACAAAAATGCAGTCTAGACAGGCAGCTCGCTAAGACTGAGACGTCTAATACTGTACCAGTTGGTGGATGCTTTCGGGTTGAGGACGTCCTCTTTAGCGGTCAGCAGAGACAGGCTGTACGTGTCCAAGTTAATCGCTCTCATCCTGATGCTGCTGGAGTGTTTCTATGTACTCCACAAACCAGTGCACTTCAACACACGTTTTGTGTCACTAGCAAACAAGCAGTTCCCTTATCCAAAGTTGCATTCAGTGTGTTCTGCAGGCGATTTGTAACGTCTGAAGGTGAAGGGCTGTTGGAGTTGGAGGTGGAGGCGAACACTGCTGATGTGCTGCATCAGTCCTGCTGGAAAACTTCATGAAGAGGAATCTCTCTCTCTCTCCGAAAGCTCCACCTCCTGCTCCGAAGGGAAAAACACCACTGCTGTTGCACAATTTCAGTTTATCTCGGTTGCTGCTAACATGAATTATTACAGCCCGTGGTATGTACGGTCACATTAAAACAATTTGGAGGTAACATAATTGAATCCAGTTTTTATATTCTAGACTTTTTAAACACAAGGACGCATTTGAAATGTGTTTATGGGCATTCTTGTTGAATTAGGTCATGAGATGTTCCCATTTAAACTTTCTTGGATTTTAGTGCATGGGTGCCTACTATTTTTTTTAGAGGTTTTCAAACTTTTTGAGGCCATATTTACCTTTTATGTATGCCCATTTATACTGCTTGCAAAATTAAATAATTGGCCTTTATACCCTACACTGAATCTCAGCCTAAGTAGTTTATTTCAATACTATAATTTGAAAATTAATTAACTGCGGAATTGTGTTTTATTTCTCACTGTTACTATGGATGTCAATTAAATAAAAAAGCAGAATGCGAACAATATTAATAATGTAAAAAAAAAAGTAATAATGTCAAATTCGGTATTTTTAAAAATTACTTAATTATTATTTTAATCATAATCTAATTACAATGAACATACAGTATTTAGTTAACAATATAAGTTAACATTAACAAAAACAGCCCTAGATATATATACCCGGTATATATATATATTTGTATAGTTCCTCCAGCGCCCCCATGCAGCCGAGGGTCAAGTTAGAAAACAAAGTTTATTTTAACAAATTTTAGGAGGAACATGTTCAGATCATACAACTTATCAGCATCAGAGAAAGCCTCTCTCACCTCCATTCTGTGACACTTTTCCAGCTTCTCAACCCAACACTTCTCTCTAATGCTTAGGCTCCCCAAATATGCTTATTCTTTACCCCTTTCAATTTTAAATGGACTTGTGAAGCCCCTGTTAGTGTAATGTTTTCGTAATTAGTCTTTTTGTTCTTATTTTCATTCTATTTCCAGGGTTCCATAAAAGATAGAAATCACGGGCACAGAAAGAACATCTATACAAGTTTGTGCAAATTCACTCAAAATGTTTAGACCTTTGCTCCTGTTTTGTTCTAATGTTTGAAGTATAGCAGTGAATGAGTGTGAGTGAGGTTGGAAGTCCAATGGTCCTGCACTGACACGCTATTGAGCTGCCAGTCCCTCTTTGTACAGGCTTCCTGTGAGCAGTCTTTGGAGCGCTTGGCAGCCAGCTGAGAAGCCGTTTACAGTGCATTGATCTCTGGAGGGACCCTGGTCCCAACAGGGCCGATTTCATGGGAACTGAACTTGGTGTTGTCTCCTTTAAACTGGCTTTGTTCTTGTTGAAAATACAATACTTAGTGTAATGTATTTCAGGTAATAAAATGATATACTGTAATATGTAGAAAACACTTTTCAACAAAACACTTTTGAAACGTTCCTCTTGCCTTTTTTTTAGGATGTTTCTTAGGATGTTTTATGCTTTTCATGGTGTAAAGTCACCTGTTATTATTGTTTTAGATCTATTTCATGCAAAACATGTTCGTTATTATGCAGAATAATTGTGCATAGGATTAAACAAAATAATGAAAGATGCTTAAAGGGTTAAAATACCCTCATTGACCCACAGGACAAGAAAAGTTTAGTCTTCAACTGACGTCAGTTCAACATTGCTCTTAGGAATCAGGAGATAGGAATTACCCACTCATTCTCTTCCACACACACACACAGCTATGAATGCAAACTGAACCCACATCTTCCTCCGGCTGGCTCTTTAAACATTACATCATCTATCTTTATGGTTTAATTAAATCATGTTGTAGAGCTCTGCTAGATCAGATCCCAGCTTAAACCACTGGAGCCCCCTAAACATCCTCTTTGGAGGCATGTGTGAGGGTTTGTGGCACATGGTCTGAAACAAACGCGTGCCAAAATGTCCGAAATTCCTTCATGATCTCAGCAGCTTCCTGCCTCATGTTGCTTTCCCCGTTGACAGATTTGAACGTTATGCTGTTGTGTTTGACATGCCACCATGTCTGGTATTTCCTTTGAGTGACAAGATATTGTTTAAGATGCTGTGCTGTTAAGAGAATGATAAAGTGCTGTTTATTTGAGAGGAATACATTTAGGACTGGAATAATGTTATTTAAAACAAAGTAAACACAAAATGGAGGATGAAGCCCTCATGTGGTTTCTAAATGTTCTGTCTGAGCCTGATTAAGCTGGGACAAGTTGGGACACTGTACATATTGTGAATAAAAACAGAATGCAATGATGTGGAAGAATACAACAGATGACATATCAAATTAGTTTAAACTGAGAAAAATGTATCTTTAAGGGAAAAATAAGTTGATTTTAAATTTCATGATATCAACACATCTCCAAAAAGTTGGGACAAGGCCATGTTTACCACTGTGTGGCATCCCTTTATCTTTTTATAACAGTCTGCAAACATCTGGGGTTTGAGGAGACAAGTTGCTCAAGTTTAGGAATAGCAATTTTGTCCCATTCTTTTCTAATACAGGCTTCTAGTTGCTCAACTGTCTTAGGTCTTCTTTGTCGCATCTTCCACTTTATGATGCACCAAATGTTTTCTATGGGTTAAAGATCTGGACTGCAGGCTGGCCATATCAGTACCCGGATCCTTCTTCTACGTAGACATGATGTTGTAATTGATGCAGTATGTGGTCTGGCATTGTCATGTTGGAAAAAGCAAGGTCTTCCCTGAAAGAGACGTCTGGATGGGCGCATATGTTGTTCTAGAACTTGGATATACCTTTCAGCATTGATATATCTTTCCAGATGTGTAAGCTGCCCATGCCACACACACTCATGCAACCCCATACCATCAGAGATGCAGGCTTCTGAATTAAGCAGTAAGTATCCAGTAAGTTTTTCCGGCCTTGACCCTTACGCACAGAGATTATTCCAGATTCTCTGAATCTTTTGATGATATTATGCACTGTAGATGATGATAACTTCAAACCCTTTGCAATTTTAATTTTTTTAGTTTTATTTATTATTAGTTTTATTTATTTATTAGTTTTATTTAGCGTTTTTTAATTATTAGTGGTATTGCTCCACTATTTTTCGCCGCAGCATTGGGGGAATTGGTGATCCTCTGCCCATCTTGACTTCTGAGAGACACTGCCTCTCTGAGAGGCTCTTTTTTATACCCAATCATGTTGCCAATTGACCTAATAAGTCACAAATTGGTCCTCCAGCTGTTCCTTATATGTACATTTAACTTTTCTGGCCTCTTATTGCTACCTGTTCCAACTTTTTTTGGAATGTGTAGCTCTCATGAAATCCAAAATTAGCCAATATTTGGCATGACATTTCAAAATGTCTCACTTTCAACATCTGATATGTTATCTATATTCTATTGTGAATAAAATATAAGTTTATGGGATTTGTAAATTATTCCATTCAGTTTTTACTCACAATTTGTACAGTGTCCCAACTTTTGTGGAATCGGGTTTGTACTATATATATATATATATATATATATATATATATATATATATATATATATATATATATATATATATATATATATATATATATATATATACTGAGATCCAGGGTCCCCTAGTAGGCTGGAAGTGGTGGAAGGGTGTAAAAATTTGTGAAATCATATCATAAGATGAACTGCAATTGTTTTATCTTTGTGAGCATTTTTTTTTTTTACTGAAAAGGAGTATTTGTGTGTGGGGGGAGGGTCAGGTTCAAACATATAAGAGTACTCTAAAGGTGTGGCCACATATACCGTTGCTCTGTGAAATCCAGTCATTACCTTGGGAATCCACACATTTTGGGAGTGTCACAACAAAGTTCCCCACAGATGAGCAAAATATCTGTGTGGGATAATTCTTCCTAAAGTCCTGATTCCAGTCATTGTTATTGAAATTACTGGATTTTTTCCTCAAAGTTTTGCAGAGAAAGGGTAAATGCAACCTCACCTTAATATGGATACAAAAAAGGATTGGATTCAGCAAAGTAAATATTATCAGGCTTTATAATTTGCTTTGGGAGCCTGACAGTTACTCAGCTGAGGAAAAATAATGTCTATTACAAATAGTCAGTCAACAGTCTATTTTTTGTCCCTGGCCAATAGATCATCCTTTATGGTAGCCTTGGCCTTGCTCTATTATAACGCCTCATAGTTTAATTAAAAGTGATGCGTTGATCAAAGAAATAACATTCAAGACCATTCCTGTCTGTTACAGCATTGGCATATTTGTCCGCCTTTACATCTTGAACACATGCAATGCACACGCACAGTCATGCTTCAATGTGTTTAGACCTGAAAGAGATGTCAAAGTTCAACACTCCAAAGATATATGCCTTTGGTCCAGGTTTATAGCTTGACCTCTGCCCTCTCATAGTCATTACTCTTTTTCATCATATGTTTTCTGTTAGCCTTATTGCTTCTCTCCATCCTTTTCAAGCATCCAGCATTTCATCAACCTTTCCTAGACGTTTGATACTGTGTTTTCATCTTTGAATGCATTATCTCAAGTAAATGCTAACATTATCAGCACTGACTTCTTGGGAATTCATTACCTTTTGGAATGCCTACATGTTGAAGACACAGCATATTTGCCATATCATATGGAGCTGTACTGTCAGGTTTCACATAACTTTATGTAGATAATTTCAACCCTACTCTTTCATACCAATTTCTAAAATTGAAACACTGTTACAGTTTAAGTTATGAATTTTTTTAGGTCAATAAGCATGAAGTAATATACAGGCAAAGATTCGTAACTGTGGGGAGGAAAACGTTCGAAGGGTTTGGATTTCAGTGTTGTAAGCAGTTTGCGCTTGCTTTCTCATGAAAAACAATGTATGCTACATTTTCCAGTATTCTTGTGAGGAGGCTTCAGGGAACATCCTCCACTAGGTTCCAGTCTGTTTACATAGCCATTATTTAGTGCTGTGCTCATTACACCAGAAGATGAAGTGCTAATGCTTTAGTTGTCACAGTCTGAACTCCCACATGTGGCACGCTTGTGCGTGTTAATTACATTTTCCATTTTAATGTACATCTCATCAATTGAGGCCCAAGTAGGATGTTTTTTTTCTTCTTTTTTGAAATGAGGAGTTGGATGTTATGTACAGTAAATTGTTAACAGCAGGTGGGGTGTCTGAGTGGATGATTAAGGCCAGATAACATATTTTAAAGACGCATGTGAGCACAGACGCCAACTGCCAACGTTCTGCAAGGTTAAACAACACAGTGTGTGCTATTGCGTTGAAACGTCGGTAAGAATCTTCAGGCTGCTCAGGGGGCTGATAGAGTACATAGAGCAGTCAGCTATGTTTCCATCACCCTAGAAGCATTTTTAAGCATCACATCAAAAATTAGAGTTGGAAATGGCAAATTTATAAAACAAAATTCCCTTAATTAAAAAAAAACAGTTTTTACGTTCGTTTGAGGTGGATTTTGACTTGTGTGAAAAAATTTGAATGCAAACAATGGGAGATGAAAATGCAATAGATTCCGCATTATTCAAAAAAGTAATGTGACCTGATTTTGTTGCACAGCCTATGAAATGTTATGATCATTCTCAAATGCCCGAGCAAACTCTGCCGTCAAAGTATTTCTGTACAATTGTCTGCCAGAAAGGTCTACCATGACTGCATTCCCAAACAGCTAGCATTCACCTACGAAAGAAAGAGCACACTTATTATGTTTTAAATTAACGACTTCAGATAGATCAGTGGTGCCTGGGGCAAAAGAGGGATGGAGGGGCAAGTTCGGAAGCGAGTTCAGCTTCCTAACAGCCTGATGGATGAAGCCTGATGGTTCTGGCCTGGAGACTCCGCAGTCTCCTCCCTGATGGCAGCAGACTGAAGAAGCTGTGTTACGGGTGGGAGGGATCACCTGCAATGCAGAGGGCTTTGCGAGTGAGACGGGTTCCGGTAATGTCGTGGAGGGAGGGGAGAGAGACACCGATGATCTTCTCAGCTGCTCTCACTATGTGCTGCAGAGTCTTCCAGCAGGACGTGTTGCAGGCGCCATACTGTACCACACAGTGATGCTCTCGATGGTGTCTCTGTAGAAGGTGTGCATGATGGGGGCAGGGGCTCTGGCTCTCCTCAGTTTGCGGAGGATGTAGAGATGCTGTTGTGATTTCTTGGCGAGTGCTGTGGTGTTGACAGTCCAGGAGAGGTCCTCTGTGATGTGCACACCCAGGAACTTGGTGCTGCTCACTCTCTCCACAGTCGCACCATTGATAGTCAGAGGAACGTGCTGAGTGTGTGCTCTCCTGAAGTCAACAACAATCTCCTTCATCTTCTCCACGTTCAGAGAGAGATTGTTGTCACTGCACCCCCCGGCAAGGCGGCTTACCTCGCTCCTGTAGACTTGATGTGGTGCATGATTAGCCATTCAAAGCACTTCATGAGGATGGGAGTAAGTGCAACAGGACGGTAGTCATTTCAGGAGGATGGAGATGGTTCTTCAGGACTGGAATGATGGTGGTAGTTTTGAAACATGTGGAAACATCAGCTTGACTAAGTGAGATGTTGAAAATGTCTGTGAAGACATCAGTGAGTGCTGTTGCACAGTCTCTCAGTACACGTCCAGGGATGTTGTCAGGACCCGGAGCTTTCCGTGCTTTGAAACTGCTGACGGATCTCCTCACACTGTCTGGGGTTAGTGTCATCACCTGGTCGCCAGGAGGAGGTGGAGTCTTCTGTGCAGTGGTTCTGTTTTGTTGCAAAAAGTGAGCGAAGAAGGTGTTCAGCTCATTCAGTAGAGAGAGGTTGCTGTCACACGTCTGTGGTGGGGGCTTGAAGACCGTAATGGTCTGTATCCCCTGCAACAGGCTCCGAGTGTCTCTGCTGTCACTGAATTGATGGGCTATCCTCCTGGAGTGCTGTCTCTTAGCCTCTCTGATGCCCTGGCTGTCCTCAGGCCCACCTCATCTCCAGCTCTGAATGCAGCGTTCCATGTCTTCAGGAGTCTGTAGACCTCCCCTGTCATCCACGGCTTCTGGTTGACCCGGATAATGATGGTTTTTGTGACTGTTACATCATCAATACACTTGTTGATGCAGGCAGTGACAGTCTATGAGGAGTTATTGTATGTGGCAGCCTGCTTAAACATATTCCAGTCAGTTATGTCAAAGCAGTCTTGAAGAGCCCATGACGATCCTTCCGGCCACACTTGAATCTGTATTGAACTGGTTTGGCGACTTTAATGAGCGGTCTGTATGCAGGCATTAGCATGACAGTGATGTGGTCTGAGGCTTTTATGTGGGGGAGGGGGAGGGCTTTGTAAGCTCCTCTCTGTGTGGTGTAAACAAAGTCTAAAATGTTTTTACCTCGTGTTGGAAAGTGTATGTGTTGGTTTATTTTTGAAAACACACTCTTTAAGTCAGCATGGTTAAAATCCCCAGCTATGATGAGAAAAGCATCAGGGTGTGCTGTCTGCTGCTCACTGATGTGCTGGTGCAGTTCATTTAGTGCATTGTTCCTGTTGCAGTTGATGTTCGGGGGAATGTAAACCGAAATGAGCAGTATGGCAGTATATTCCCTCGGCAGATAGAACGGCTGGCACTTAATAATCATAAACTCCAGCAGAGGTGAGCAGTGTTTGCAGATTACAACAGCATCGCAGCACCATGTGTCATTGATGTAAACACAAAATCCGTCACCGCTGGTTTTTACTCCAGCGACGAGAGCTCTGTCCGCTCGATAGCGCGTTTGCTGGTCGAGCTGAATAGCGCAGTCTGGAATGCTGTTGCTGTTACGTTACGTATGTGGACTTTCTGTTTCCTTATTTTGGTCATGTCCCGTTCCTTGTTTAGTTAACTGATTAATTCCGACCTGTTCTCCATTCCCCAGATTGCCTCCCTTGTGTTTAAAAGCCTGTCTGTTTAGTTTAAAAGCCTGTCATCCTACTGTATTCTCTCCAAGCCTCCCTCTCCTGTCTCCTCCTAGATCAGTCTGTTCCTCTGCTCCACTTCCGCTGGTTCAGTCCAGCCCAGTATCTTCTGTTTCTCTGCTGGTTCTGCCCAGCCCTGATCCTCCTGTGTTTCCAGTCAGTGCCGCAGCTCACCCTTCAGTCAGCACCATCTGGGCGCGATGGTTCGCCGCGGGATTTCCAGTCTCCAGGTTCGCCTTGGCGTGAGGATTCCTTGTCTCCGCCTTCAGCCTCCGAGCACTGGACTCCACCTTGTTCCTTCGACCCAGCGGCTCCGCCTTGGCACCGTGATCCCTCATCTTCACTGTGGCCCATCATTCCACCAGCTCCACCGGGCTCTCTCATCCCTCCGGCTCCACCTTGGTCAGTCGTCGACCATCCGCCGCCTCGGGACTCCACTCCTATGGCTTCGCCTCATCTTTCCATTCCTCTGGCTCTGTCAGGCTCCTCCTTCCCTCTGGCCCCACCTCCATCCTCAGTCGCTTCAACTCCGCAGCGAGCTTCCGGAGCCCCGCCTCCACCTTGGTCGCTGGTGCCTTCAGCGCTGCCTTGGACCTCCAGACCCTCTGTGTCACCCTGACTCTGTGGCTGCTCTGCTCCATCTTGGGCTCCTCAACCACCTGCGCAGTCTCCGTCTGTCGGCTCCCTGGTGTCGTCGGCTCCTCCTCCACCATGGCTCCTCCCGCCGTTGACTCCACCATGAACTGTCATTCTGGCTGGTCTCTGGAGCACCATCTGGCTCTTCCTGCTCCGGGCTCCTACCTGGCTCCTCCCTCCTACTCCACCCTGGGTCCAAACCCCACAGCCTGTAACAGTTGCTGAGCCATGTTTCCGTGAACACAAAAACACAACAGTCTCTTATAGTCCTCTGAGTTGAACGTAGTAATTTAGTTTATTGTCCAAAGAGCGTACGTTAGCCAGTATGATGGTGGGGATATATGGCCTGAGTGGGTTAGCCGTTAGCCTAGTCTGGATACCTCCGTGCTTACCCCTCTTTTGCTTCCTCTCACGCCACTTGTGGTGCCTCCGCTGTGGGCGAGATGCAACAGTGGGGGTTGGTGATGGTCTCCAGAGCAAACCGAGATCTGGCAGCTGTTCCGCGTGCATGGAGTTTAACTGTAAAAATCCAGCAGATCTTTGACATCCAGCAGATACTTACAACTGTATGCGCTTAAAGACACGTAGACGTGATGACGACGTACAAAAACACTGCGACTCACAAGACAAAAAACATGAAAACACCGTTCTGTCAGAATCAGAATCAGAATCAGAATGAGCTTTATTGCCAGGTATGTTTACACATACGAGGAATTTGTTTTCGTGACAGAAGCTCCGCAGTACAACAGAATGACAGCGACAGAACATAAAACACATAATAAAAGAATAAAAATACAAATATGTAGACAGTGAATGACAATATACAAATGACAATTGTAGGCAGGTATATTACAAAGTGAAGTTATGTATGTACATATATATTGTGTGCAAAATTTAAGTGTATACTAAGTATGTGTGTTAGATAAATAAAGTGTGTGTGCATATAAATATAAAGTGTAGTGTGTTCGCCATTATTATCAGCTGTTCAGAAGATGGATTGCCTGAGGGAAGAAACTGGTCCTGTGTCTGGTCGTTCTAGTGCTCAGTGCTCTGTAGCGTCGACCAGATGGCAACAGTTCAAAGAGGGAGTGTGCTGGATGTGAGGGGTCCAGAGTGATTTTGACAGTCCTTTTTCTCACTCTGGATAAGTACAGTTCTTGAATAGATGGGAGAGTTGAACCGATGATTCGCTCAGCAGTCCGGACTACTCTCTGTAGTCTTCTGAGGTCAGATTTAGAAGCTGAGCTGAACCAGACAGTTACTGAAGTGCAGAGGATGGATTCAATGATGGTGGAGTAGAACTGTTTCAGCAGCTCCTGTGGCAGGTTAAACTTCCTCAGCTGGCGGAGAAAGTACAACCTCTGCTGGGCCTTTTTCACAATGGAGTCAATGTGAATGTCCCACTTCAGGTCCTGAGAGATAGTGGTGCCCAGGAACCTGAATGACTCCACTGCAGTCACAGTGCTGTTCATGATGGTGAGTGGGGGGAGTGCAGGGGGGTTTCTCCTGAAGTCCACGATCATCTCCACTGTTTTGAGGGTGTTAAGCTCCAGGTTGTTGAGAGTGCACCAGACAGCCAGCTCTTTTACCTCCTGTCTGTAAGCAGACTCGTCACCGTCCTGAATGAGGCCGATGAGTGTGGTGTCATCTGCAAACTTCAGGAGCTTGACAGAGGAGTCCTTAGATGTGCAATCATTAGTGTACAGGGAGAAGAGCAGTGGGGAGAGAACGCAGCCCTGGGGAGCTCCGGTGCTGATTGTACGGGTGCTGGATGTGTATTTTCCCAGCCTCACTAGCTGCTGCCTGTCTGTGAGGAAGCTGTTGATCCACTGACAGATGGAGGTGGGCACGGAGAGCTGATTTAGTTTGGGCAGGAGGAGGTTTGGGATGATCGTGTTGAATGCCGAGCTGAAGTCCACAAACAGGATCCTCACATAAGTCCCCGGTCTGTCTAGGTGTTGCAGAACATAATGCAGTCCAATGTTTACTGCATCGTCCACAGACCTGTTTGCTCTGTAGGCAAACTGAAGAGGATCCAGCAAGGGCCCAGTGATGTCCTTCAGGTGGGCCAGCACCAGTTTTTCAAATGACTTCATGACTACAGACGTTAGAGCCACAGGCTAGATAGATAGTCAGGATAGAGAGAAGCCGCTGCGTGTGGACACGCCACCATTACTATTTAGAATGGAAACCCAGCTAATGTAGTTCTCAATAGGAATAGGGAATTTCGTGTGAAGGTCACATAAAGTTAAACATTTTCAAACACAGTGATTTAGGCAAATTCCTGTTTTAGCGCTCCTTGTGGCAATGCAGCGAATCCATATAGTGATACATTTCACAACATAAACGACACATATGGAATTGATATTGCATGGTAGTTTGTTTTCCAGCCTCATTTAATGTGATAAACTGAAGAGCATTGAGAAACGGAAAGCGGGAAAACCAGCTAGAGAGCTGTGATCATGATTTCAAATAAGCAGAAAACCTGCAAATTCCTGCAGAGAGGCTACAATTGTCAATGTACAAAGATTTGAAGGGAATAAAAACATATTTCATCAGTGGTTGGTATCTCGAAAAAGCCAAGATGATCTCTAGACAACATTACCTAATAATTGATAGCGTTCCAACATAAACCTGATTACATAAGACATGATTACATGCGAACACAGAAGAGACAGAGGCATAAGTAATAAAATAGGTTTGTAGAGTCTGCTAAAACCAGCCTAAGCTGGTTGGATGGTTTTAGTTGGAGGTAGCTGGTTTCAGTTTGTTGTTCCAGCTGGTCCCCCACCCTGACCAGCTATGGCCAAACCAAAGTCATGTCAATCGGCGGCCATCTTTGAAACGCCTCTTGGGCATGCAAGTGCAACTCCTATCTCTTTGAATGGGAAAACATAAAATTCTCCAAAACTATTCACTAAGCTTATGATTAAATTTCATACTTCAAATCACTGAAGAAATCTGACAACAACTGTGTCATAGATTTTGTTATTTTTGCTCAAAAAGCGTTATAAAAAGCTTATTTTTCAGGCTAGATATGCCAGCGCGCATGCAGAGTCCTAAGGGCAGAATGCTCACTGTTTCTATAGCAACCTGGACTTCTAAGTGCAGCTGCAGTGACGATGACTTTACCAATTAGCGATTGGCTCTTACATTCAGAAGGCGGGGCTTCCTATATTAAGCGGCCATATTGAGCGTTGCATTTTTCCCCATGAAAAACTATACAAGTGACTTGTCTTGGGTATTCTATAGTCTTTGGCCAAGCCCCCTCTAAAACCAACCTGTTGACCAGCTATGACCAGCCAACCTGAACTTCACAATTTATTATCTGACTGGTATGATTTACACTGTACACAGTAACAGTTCATTTCTTTGCTACATATAGCTGAACGATTGCATGCAAAGTAAAACTAAACATACCCAGCAATTTGAGTCTTTTGCTTTCAGAAGAATTGCCCTTCACCCTGTATTTAGACTAAGGACCTCACTAATGTAGAGGAATTTGTTATGAGGGGGTGAGTGAGTCTAGGCATTCGGCTCCTGTTGAGAATGTCTGTGACTTTGCTCTGCTGATTCCAGTAATGGTTTTGGACTTGGGGCAACACATTTATTGAAGAATAACTTTGAGAATAACTTTGATAAAATCTTAAGAGCAACAGGATGTTCATGTTCTTCTCAGTTAAGCCAATCAATTTATGGTCTTATTACATTCGAGAAATTAAACAGATCTTTAAAGAAAAAAATTATGGAGAAAATGGACCATACTAGCCATTTGTGATGTTTTCAAGATGCAGAAGATAAAATGTATTCTAGCAACATTACATTCACCTTTTAGGACATTTATGGGAAATTGTGTTTCTTGATGGCATGTTGGTGTGATCGTGTGAAGGGAAAATGTGGGCGAGTGGGATAAGACCATGCTCTCATGGAAGAGGAATGCAGTGGCAAGGTCAGGTAAAATTAACACTTATGTTACGTCGTATAAAAATTATGTTTTTGAAAAACAGTGTCAATGTAAAAGAATTGTACATTTGTACAATTGTACAATTGTACTCTTCAGAATTGTATTTAGTTCAGAAGCAATACTGTATTGCACATTCTGTTATATAATAAATGGAGACTTTTTAGAGTAGCTCAATTACAGCCATAAGAATGTTACCAGACTGTGCTTCCATACAGTGTTTCTGGCCATTATGAATCAAACCATGGCACCACCAAACACATCAGGCACAGATCTGATGACACAAGCTCTAGGGCTGTAATCAGTGTCTCACAAACACACACCAATGAGACTTTCTGGTCTGTTAGCCACCCGTCTACACAGACACCCCCTCTTTTGGGGCTGCAGCATCAATTACAGCATATGTGTTGGCTTTGCCTCTTCAAAGTGTTACTGGAAATGTTGCAGAGTGTGAGTGTGCATGTGTGTATGGAGATGACTTATTTCCTGTGATGTGTATTCCTTAAAACAATGCAACACTGCAACCACTGTGTTCTATGGAAATCATTACCATGTCCATGTTTGCATGACAACCAAAAACCTCATATTACAAGAGTTTTATTAAGTCACCTCTCAGTGGGGACTGACATTTTGATCTGATTGTTCCAGGCGTTTGACGGAGGGACTGGGGGAAGGAAGGCAGTCACTTTGTGATGACTCAGCCATTTTGTCTGCTACTTTGTGAAGGAGAGACATAAAGCAAGAGCCAGCTGAATAAAAGTAGTGCTTCTGCAACAAACCTATGCATCTCAACTAGCAGTACATTGTATTAGTACATGGAAAAATGGTCATAATTCTAATGCAAAAATATATGTCATTATAGAGTTTAACGAGAGGAAACGCTTAAATCTGTGTATGTCTCCCTCTGCAGGGCATTTTAGAGTAATGAAGAGTAATTTAGAGTAACAAGCTGATCTCCTGTACAACTCTTACATAAAATGTGTGTCCATTATCCCTTTTATGTGTAAGATACACTGAAGAAATTGTGTAGGAATTACTCAGAAATGTATTGTAAATTTATAATCACATTTCAAACAGAAGCAACACGTAGAATTAAACATGAAATTTTGAAGTAGAAAGACTTTTGTTTTAATTGCATACTATACAGCCAATATTTATTTACAACTTTGAAAAATAATTTTTACAGTGTATCTGAGAACAGTTACTGTATACTCTTTCATGTGAATTTTAAATGATTATTATATAAAAATGTGTTAATTTAACCATTTTAATGATCAATAATTAACATTTCATAGCAAATAAAAACACACACAAATAAATGAGTTCAGTTAAGTTTTTATTAAAAGCCAAGCAAACATTAAAATACTGAAACAGATAACCTTTTTTCCAACCCCTTTTTTGCTCCATTTTGTACAAATCACAGTTGTTAAAAAATATTACAAACGATTCAATAAAACTTTTTTTTTCTTTTTTCTTTTTGCAACAGCAGCAAAACATTCTGATTTTGTATTTTAAAAGCCCTTAGTAGTGTGTATGGTGTATATGGTGTGTGTGTGTGCTTTTTCTGGTTCAGAACAAGAACAATAATTACAGAACGGGTATCAGAAACAATAATCAAACTAAGAAGTTAAAAGAAAACCACAAAGTGCAAAACAGCTTTAAATAGTCACAGATTTGAAAGAGGAAGAGAGGTCAGCGGTAGGGTCAACGGTCAGAGACACCTACCTCACCTCAAGAAGACAAAAAATGGCAAGGACAACTCACCACAAGTGGAAAGCGGGACAGCGTCTGCCAAAGGGCATACATTTGCTCTACTATAATTGACAGATGTTGTTCAGTAATACGGCCCTTTTCTTTCATGGAGATGAAGAAGCACATAAAGGAAGTTGGTTTGAAAGCCCCTCTGTTGAAACACAGAAGCTAACACGGGCTTGAAGTGGACTCTGCCTATGACCTGAGGTCAGATTGTTAATTATACAAGCAGTAAGATGTGGTTAACCTTTCCAGTTTATTATAAATGTTGAGTGTTTTTATAAAATAATTAAAAATCACCACAATAAATGCTCTCTGGCATTAGTATTTTGCAACAACAACAAAAAAGAGGGGGGGGGGGCACCTAAACCAAAGTCATGTTCCAAAATAAAATGTTGTGTAACATATCTCCTGTCATATACCAATTTCTATTACCCTTAGCCTTGTAAAAACTGTAGAGGGTGCCAGTGTGCCTCTGGCGCGGTTAATGTGCATGTGTTTACATTCACTCTCATCCAAACGCTTATAGTCACTGTTCACCACAAGCACAGGTTTCCACTCAACACAGCACTATCAGAGAGGGATGAAAACATCAAAAATGTTAGGGGGGAAAGCATAAAAATATTACACATCATCACTCAAAGAACAGAGGGTAATGCTACATGCTGGCCACAGACATGCAGAAGGAGCAATAGTGGTCTGATGGCTGTCAGCTAAAGCTTGTGGTGTTGTGTGTGTGTGTGTGTGTGTGTACGTGTTAGTGCACTACAATTACCTTGATCAAAACTAAAGGCAGTGACCTCTTTTCAGAATTGTTTTTTTTTTTTGTTTCGTTATTTTTTAATTAAAGGCACGGTAACACAACAATAGACCACAATTCTCAAGTGCTCTCACATTTCTTTTAAACTAGTGGGATTCTAATGCTGAACTGTTATTAAATAAATAGAACTACAACCACAATGTGTCAATAATAATGTACATGACAAACATTTAGTATAACATTAAGTATCTGTAAGGGTTTTGGATGGATTTTTTAAAAGTTGTAATAAGGGCTCCGATTTTTTTATTTATTCAATAACATGATGAAAGTGCATGATAATTCCTCAGTAATGAAAGCTACTGTTATTCATAATTACATACAAGTTAGCGCATCGCCCATTCCCATGCACATCTTACCTGTAAACATGCACCGATAAATACTTTACAATTTGTTAAATTGACAGAATCTCATTTGTATCAAATTTTAAGCTAAAGTGCATATTTAGCAAGCAGTTATTGTCTTTCCTGTTGTTAGACACTGTCTGAATCAATCTCTCAATTTAAAGCAATTGTTCACCTAAATATGAACATTCTTTCATCATTTACTCACCCCGATGTCATTTCAAACTTGTATGACCTTTTCTGTGGAACATAAGAATGTTTTGTCCATACAATAAAGTTGATTTTAATGCCTTTGACTTCATGGATACCACACACTTCTTCTTTTGTGTTCTTCAGAAGCAATAAATTCACATAAAACATGTTGAAACAACATGAGGGTGAGCAAATGACAGAATACGCATTTAGGGTGAACCATCCTTTTAATGACTAATAATACACCTTTCTAATACTGTTTATTTGAAATCTACTACACCACCTAATTTCAACAGAAAACGCATCACATGTCCTTGAAGTCAATGAAGGCATATTCGATTAAAGCAGAAGGTACAAAGATTTGAGCAATCGACATAAAAGGCTTACAGTATGTATGAGGGATTTTTTGTTTTTACGCAAGCACAAAATACGCAGGGCCATAAGGAGCACCGTTTTAATGGAAGAAACTATTCCATGCTACAAAATGTTTTAAAAAGCCGTAGTTTGGAAACAGTCAATGCCATGCACATCAAAGGCAGACCAACTCTAAAATAAAAGTGCAAAAGCAAATAGTCGAAGAACAAAAAGTGCTAACAAGCCCAACAACGCTTTCCATCCCAACAAGCAGGTTGATGTTTGAAGTGTTCTCAAATTGTTCTTATTTAACTCCAAGGGGCAGACAGGAGAGCTGCGATCAAGTACAGAATTTATCACAGAGCCAGTCTGCAAATACACAGTAAGGTCTTACATTCATAATTTTACTAATTATTAAGCCTTTAGGCATAGTGTGGCATCTATAAACATTCATTTATTTGTCTGCCCCTATAAATAAAGCGTCTTAGTGGGATGAACCTACAAAAGTGCCCCATGGGTGAAGATGGTAGCATACAGCCATACAGCGTCTGCTCTATGTTTCCCTTTTATTTTTCATTTATTTATTATTTTGTGTGCAGATCGGCCTCTCTGAGCACATGGGCTCTGCGTGTCTATTTTTGTAGCTGTTGATGATTTCAGCTCGTCTGGTGTGAAAAGCAGTGTGCAGCCTCGAGGAAGCGAAATCAGAAAGCCAGAAATAGAAATGGAAGAGATGGAAATAGGCATGGGAAACTTAAAATGTCTCCAATTTCTCACTCACCTCCAAAGTAGCTATTCAAAACACTTGTGTTAAAAGGCACGAAACGGGCAAAACAAACATGCTTCACCGAGAAATACTTGAATGTAGGAGAGGGAAAGTGTAACAATGGTCATAGGCACTCATGTTTTCAGATGGAAGGCAGTCGAGACAGCAAACGGATGCTAACAACACTTCACAGCGCATGCATGTCTGAAAGAGAAACCAAACCGAAACTGGCTGTTAGCGTATCACTGTCAATTTAACCACAAAACCTGTTTCAAAGCGTGAAATCGAAAGCTTTTCGTTTAAGAAAGGATACGCTTTTGATTTACAGCTTATGTTGGGATATTCTGTTATTAAGATTGTCAAAACAGGTAAACTCGTGTAAAGAGGCGGTCACACTACACTTTTATTGCATATATATGCATGCAAATGTTGGATACTAGAAAAACAACATTCAACGTTTGGTGAACTCTGACCTGCAAACTTGTGTGACCAATTGAAGATCATTGTGTCATAGCTTGACAGCTTAGTGGAATTAAAGACACAACATAGCGTGACATCACATCAACTGTTGCACAAAGTCTAGTGTAACCGCCCCTTAAAATATATAATGTGTGAAAGGTTGAACGCTGTGACATTTAGCCGGTTAATCCTGAGCACCGATTGTATCTGCGTATGTAAAGTGCAAAGTGAAGCATCACATTGCAACGTATCAAACACTACAGGAAGTGGATCCATAGTTTCTCCCTCAGTTTGGCTAACTGCAGAGGTAGAGGAGCAGAGGAGTAATAGAGGGGAGTGGCGAAGGAATACTAAACATTGCAATCTACTTTTTGGTTTGCCAATATCTCAGATTGAAGTAGTGCTACAAAAACAAGTGCATTTCACAAGGATTTGAAGATCTGAAACAAACAAATGAGGAGCTAATACTTTCGAAAGCAGGGTAAACTCAGAAGGCATGGACGCCCCCCAGTGGTGGAGGTGAAAGGCAAGCAAGTCGAGGAGCTTGCTAGTGGTCATATCACAAAGCTCAATCTACAGAACGTCGTATAACAGCCGTGACTGTTAATACTGTCCTGGCAGTGGTAAAATAGCCCTAATTCTGTAGTTTACTTGCTGTCAACTTTTTGTTTCTGCAGATTTTGGTAAGGCGTTTGTGTTTGAATGAGTTGTCTGTGTGTATGTCTGTCTTTGGTGCTGGCCTTGAGTTTTTTAGTGAGTGACAGACCTGAACTACACACCCCTTCTGTTCTACCACACGAGCAAAATTTAGTAACAGGGTAAGCAATCTGAAAAAAAGAGTTCTTCAGTAGGCAACACGATTGGTATTCAGAGCCAATATGGGGCAATGGAAGATCCAAAATGGAGAACTGTTTTTAGTGAGAATACAGGCAAGGGCAATAGCCCCTTTATCTGAACAATTTATTTTATATATATCCCTGCCACCATTTTAGTTGCTATTTGTATTCAAAGCTAAGCTATGTTTCAGCTTGTAGGCATTGAACATGATGGTTTTCCCAGAGCGCCAGCGCTCAGACGGGGTGCTGGTGTGAGTGCGTGTGTGGTCTTGTATAATAATAACAGTCTTAAGAGGCGAAAGCAGGTCACTGCAATGATGCCATTCCCTATGTGATGCTGCGGCGAGACCTGTTGCATTCACACAGTAGAACATGTAGCATTGAGAGTGAGAAAGATTCCGACTTTCTCTGAGCCGTCTCCCATTTAATGACACATATGCTTCGAGCTCTCGTGGCGGGCAGCCGGCTAAGGCCCAAAGCGGGAGGGAAGGTTAAAGCTCAGAGGCAAAGAAGACCCAGACTCGCTTCCAGCAGTCGGGATGGATGCACAGAAACAGGGCTCCCCAGGCTTGGCTACATGCCTCTGGACTGAGATGAGGGAGAGGGGTACAGAGGGTTTGAATGGATGGATGGACACGGACCCTCAGGAAATGTGGGGTGCTGAGGAGGATGGATGTCTCCAGAAACACCAGCCCCGTTTGGTGTGCTGCTTGCGTAAGATCTCCTCCTCACGCTCTCGCTCTTTTTGAGAACGAAGGTAGCGGTCTTCCTCCTTCAGGAACCAGACAGGGGGCCAGCGGTGCTTCTCAAAGTGTTTCTGGTTTTCTGGAAGAACAAAAGAGCAGGATGAAGGAAATACAGTGGAAAAATCCTCAGTATTTGTATCTTGTTTTTTCACCTAAAGATAAATATTGGTACAGTAAAAAATGTTAATGTGTTTGAAAGTCTCTCATGCTCACCAAGGCTGAATTTATTTGATCGAAAAATTCAGTAAAATCAGTAATGGTGAAGTTTTATCACAATTTAAAATATTAGTTTTCTATTCTGTTTTTAGATTTTTAAATGTAATTAAGTCCTGTCACGGCAAATCTGATTTTCACCATTAACATTATCAAATGAAATATTATCAACTTTGAAATCAGTTGCGGTGCTCAATATTCTTCTACTCCATAGAAAATTGAAAAGAAGAGCATTTATTTAAAATAAAAAGCTATTCTAACATTAACATCTAACATTAATGTTTTTGCTGTCACTTCTGATCAATTAAGTGCATCTTTGCTAAATTTATCTAATTTATACATAATATACATCTAATAAATAAATGAACAAAAGCACTTCTTGCTCCTTACCCGGAGACATCGTCTTCATATCTTTAGGGAATTTTCGACAAACGCTATTGTAGTTGGTGCAGATGTGATGCAGACACCAGGCAGAGAGCTGCTTGGCATTGTGGAACTACAGCAGACACAAAAGCAGAGTTGGCACAGCGTGATTTCTCTCAATGAGGCTCATTTGAAAAGCAAAGACTGTTCCTCCTTTGAACTAGAATAAAGTAGGCTATGAATGAATGGTAATTCTGTAATGTGCGCCATTGGTTATATTGCCACTTCATTAGTCAGTGCATTCTATTAAAGGCTTCGTTTGCTTCATCTTTATTAATGTTACCTGAGCCATCTCCAGATAGGCCAGCACATGGCCATCAATGTCCACCCCTTTAACGGACAACTGCAACAGCTCCTCAACGGCATGTTGCTCTGTAGACCATGACAAAACACCACACAACAAGTGTTAATATGTCAGCCATGAGGCTTAATGGTTAACAACTTGCAAAATACTCCATGACAACAAGATGTTCAACAGTGAAAGATTTCTCACCTTCACAAATGTATTTTTAGATAATATTTAGCTGTAGATAACATTTATTTTTGTTTATTTCTTTTGACAGTTAGCACCATGTCTAGTAGCTTTGATGAGTTTAAATGCAATCATCTGCAATATTAACCAACATTTGGCTCACAAATGACACCTTTGCAAATTCATGCTGAAAGTGTAAGATCTCAGATTATTTTCCTTTCCGGGCCCATTAACCACAGAATTGTACAGTGTTTTTTTTTTTTCAAGGTATACTGTCTGCCTTTGGGTAAATATAGAGCCATTATTAAACCTACCTGTAAGAGCTACAAGGTGGGGAAGACAGAGGCGGTTGGCTAGTATTATAAGGTCCATTGGCTCCAGTTCAGGACAAGGTGTTAACACACCACAGTACAAAAACTCCAGAACGGCTCTCATGCAGGCACAACTGGTGTTGGGGACAGAGACCTAAAAAGAGAAACAGAGAAAGAAAAATACATGGCGGTTAGCAACAAAACCACCTAAATATTTCAAGTTTACAGTTATTAACAAAAGCCCACGTTGAGAAAAGTTTGTGTGAACAGATTTCATAACCCGTGCTGAGGAATGTTTATTCATAGCCCATCTCCAGGACATGGAAACTCGAGAGGCAGATTGATCCAGGGATGAAACAATCTGCTCGGCACCTCTTCCCTATTGAGACCTGCATGGTCCTGGCCACCGTGTTGACATGGCAGGACCCAAAGTGCCCAAGGAATCAGTTAGAAAGGGATGCAAGTGTCCAAAAAGGCCCGTGGAGGAAGGGGCTCGAGAGAGTGATAGCAGGGCGAGGGCAGTGGCCACCACAAGGGGTCTTTCATCCTTCAAGAGATTAAAGCTCTGTTTGAAACCGTTGACAGTCTCAGCTTAAAGCGGTGGAAAAATAACTCTGTGGGCTTGTCGCTACGGGAAACCTGGCCTCTGCATAAACAAGAGCCAACAAGCCAGCCTACAGGAGAGACTGTCATCATATAACAGTGAACACAGAATATGCTTTACAGAAAACATCCAATATACTGATATGGGAAATTCTGTCACCACCAGAACATATTCAAAACAACCACAGTTTATTTATGGTGTTTATAACCTCTTAACTTAAAAAAAAAATACTGTCTTAATAAACAGATGTACATTATTTTAGTATAAGGCCACATTATCTTTCAAAAGTTTGTGGTCAATGAGATTTTTTTAAAAAGAAAAGACACATTAAGTTGATCAAAACTGACAGTGAAGACAGATTCATTATGGCAAATAATATTCTATTTTGCTCTTTCTTAACTGCCTGTTGATCAACGAATCCTGATTTCAAGCATTGATAATAAA
Organism: Carassius auratus; assembly: GCF_003368295.1. Classification (NCBI taxonomy): domain Eukaryota; kingdom Metazoa; phylum Chordata; class Actinopteri; order Cypriniformes; family Cyprinidae; genus Carassius; species Carassius auratus. Next base: position 10,741,061 of record NC_039272.1, on the reverse strand, counting down.
AAGAAATGTTTCTTATGCAGCAAATCAGTATTTTAGAATGATTTCTTAATGATGCTGAAAACTCAAGCTTTGCCATCACAGAAATAAATTGTTTTCAAATATATTAAAACAGTTAAAATATAGTTATTTTCAACTGTAATAATATTTCCTAGTTTTGTAGGCACCATGATATAAAATCTGATACCCAAACTTGTAAACATTAGTGAATTTCACAAATACAGTGTAATCCACTTTAATCATCTTTCACAGAAAGATGCAATTGTTGTGCCACTGTAATGTCATGGTGAATTTAAGAGCATGCATGCAATGTGAGGTCCCTGGAGGCCACATGAGATAATCTGCCCACGTCCAAGACCGTTCATAACCAAAATCACATAAACCCAAGCTTAAAGGTAGAAGAGCTGTTGTTTTGACTCTGCTTTGGCTGGAAAGTGGAGAGCAAACAAAGGATTTAGGGGTGAGCTTTTACCAGGGACAAAAAGAGGAAAGTGCAGAGTATGTGAATCAACCCATGGCAACCTTCTCCTCATGCCTTTCGCCATGCTCAGACTAAGCAATTTCTCCTCTGTGAATTAGGACAGGATGCAGTGGATTTAGTTGCCTCTAGTATTACCCTGTTTAAGGACTGAACACTTACAGGGTGCAGATGCTTAGAGCAACCTGGAGACCACCAGCACTAGCATCTTGTGAAGGGTTTTTTTCCAATCACAGGCAGACATCTTTATAATGCTTTGAATAATATTGATCACATACATCCAATTTAGGAATGACTAGACAGTTACACTTACCCTAAACTGCACCGACCTTCTGCTTCTTGCTCAGTGAGTGCGGTAAACTCATCTTAGACGCATCAAACCAAGAACCTATCACAACAGAATCTGTACTGCTTCTGACACACAACGACCGCAAGCTGACACAGATTGTATAGGTCAGAGACGGTACATTGCGGGGTGGCAAGATGACGCTCAGCAGTACTTCTGAAGCCTAGCGGTGCCCTTCACCTGTCTGTCTCAAAGCCAATTAACAGAATGTCAGGGTGAATATGACCGTTCATTATGGCTAAAGGGCAGACTTAAAAGACGCAGAGGGGACGCAGTAGGCAACTTCCTATTAAAACCTAAAGATAACAATAGTGCTGTGAGTGAACGGAAATTTTGTCTCAGACTTTTAAGCACAAGCAAACAAATCCAAAAACATCAGCTTCTAGATTTAGCAGAAGTAAAATAAAAAGTAAATATATATACTGCAAATATAAGACTTTTTAATATGCATGCAACAGTTTGGAATTCTTTAAGAAATGATTTCTTTTTTCATACTGATCTGCACTGATAGATGGCAGAGCAGCATCTAACACCACTGAGGTGTCAGTATTGAGAACAGCAACGCTTTGCTATGCTAGTGGCAATGCTAGCTGGAGAACTACTGATTGCACCATTAAATGTAATCTTTAACAAACTGCAAAATTAATGTAATTTTTCATAATGAACTTGATACCTAAATTCACTAGTTTTAAGTGTTTTATTTTTAATTGACCGGAATTTCAATAAAATGTTGATGTTAATATGCTGTGTTAGTTTGTTGTTTCTTAGAAGAGGAAGAAGTGAGAAAAAAACAATGAAACTACCTTGAGAAGAAAATGGGGTCAAGACCCAAGGTAATGTGTTCTACAGAGGAAGTGGTCACCGATCAAAAGCAACCAGACTCTTTCTCATCAACTAACAAGTTACTGCAGTGCACACCACAACCGCAGTCTCCGCCTCCATCATCTCCATTTTCACTTCATCTTTGTCTCGCAGGAAAAATGTGACAGCTTCTCACATTTGAGCTTCCGTTCAGTCTTGTGCTAATCACACTCAGAAGTATGATGTTGCTGAAAGGAATTCTGACACCTGAGCATCTCCAGTATGTTCAGATACTTCCTGCCTTAAAAAGCAGCATGTTCAAAACAACAGAGATAGACCAGCAAGACTTACTGAAGAGTGTACTCACATTGAGCTTCATGCAATGTAAACGTTCAGCATAAAAAGACCTATAAATAACATTCAGATACAGGAGCGGTGTAGATGTTGTATGGATTTTTAAAGTCATCTTTAGTAATAAGTATGTCCTGCATAACCTCAAAAGCCTTGAGAGATATTTCTGCACAGGACTAGAATAGTAAAGCTTACATGTGGTAGATCAATCAAGGACAACTCTTGACTCTGTGCGTCACAAACTGAAGTGACAATAATGTGCAGAGATAGAAAAGAAACATTTGGGTACATGCTCTGAAAAATTCACTTATGGTGATCGATCAGCTTTACTCAGCTGAATGACACTTTATAAATATTTGCCACCCTGAGGTCTTGCAAGGGCTTTATATCTGGTTATACAACACCTTCTGTGCTGACTGCTGCACAGACAGTGACAAGTGCTCGCTCTATTCACAACCTAAAAATAGTACAAATGTTCACTACAACCAGTCACTACAGTGCCTGCTGTGCCAGACTTGAGGAGCAGCTCTTTATCTTGCATCATTACGTGTTAAATGTATGAAACAGGCTCAGTTTTTTAACGTTTACAAGGCCCAATGAACTTTTCTAAAATGATTGCTGCTCAGGTTCCAAGAAAGAGGCACCAGAGGGACAATTTTAAGTGGCTTGGTTAGAATACAAAAGAAAAAAGGAACTTGGTTACTATGAGTCAATAACCAAACAACCCAATTTCTCCCTCCTTGTGAACTCTTTTTCTAATGATATTTCTACTGGAAACACACCAAAACTTCTTGCATTAAGTAAGCTATGTGCACAAGAGACAAAAAAATAAATAAAAATAAATAAAAAGTAACACCACCTCAAAGATAGTTACTGTACTAATACCAAAATAGATATTAAAGGGATACTCCACCCAAAAATAAATTATCTCTAAACCTGATGTATATGACTTTCTTCAAGTGAACACATAATTTTTTGAAAATAATCCTTGTGTCCATAAAAGTCACTTTGAGTCCATATAACACTCGTGAATAAGAGCCTCAAACAAAGCTGCCACTTAAAATGGCCAACTGTCATATGAACGTTCATTTGATGTATACATCAGCACACTGTGAAGCGTGATGCAAGAGCACGGTAAAATGTATAAAAGTACTGACAATCCTCTGCGCTTCCACGCTGTTTGGTATGTATTAGTATTTTTCTGACACCGTCGTGTTTGTTTTGTGTGGTTTGTGAAGTGCCAGTTTTGAAGGTCCCAGCAACTTGCATGAGGGTAAGAGAATTTAAAATCAATCATTGTTACGCTATTATGCTCCTAAAATTCAATGCTTGACCAAAGAGCATGCCAAGCTTGTCAAAGCAGAACTAAGTTTACTTGTCTCTGGCCACCTTGTGTTGATCTCTATGTGACATACTCTCTCAGCCGATGCTGTCAGAATAGAAAAGCAGCCAGCATCCTATTTCCCGCATCAGTTTGTTCTTGTGCTGAAAATCTAGCTCCCAGAAATGCTTGTAATGTTATACAGGGTGATCCTGTTCACCAGCAGGCCTGGACACCTATAACTCTCGGCCTCTGGTGTTGGTCAGCTTGGTCCCGAGTTCCTGCCCTTAAGGAGCTTGTCTTTCTAGAACTTGAGCTGACAGCTGGTAGCCCAAGGAAATCAGAGAGCGAGCACGGGATAGACCCGGATAGAGTTGTGTACAGCGAAACCTTACCTTTGACACCTGACTTAATAGTTCTGGATGAAAAATACATGAGCTAAATTTATGCCAAGAAGTAACTGTGATGTGTTAGAATAATTTCCATAAAAAACGAAGTGTAGAAGCGTAAATCAAACCAAAAACCATGTGGAATGGATGTCATGTGGTTTTAGTTAAATACAACTTTGAGACCAAAAATCTATGAAAGTTTCACACCAAAACCTACTTCACATGTTCACATGACATTGCTGAGGAAATGACTGGAGGAAGTGCCAACAAACCTCATGTCACTATAAATTTAGCAATGCACTGAAACACACACAAATAGAGCACGGGCCACCACACTCGGCCACGTCACTCCACTTTTTTAACAAAGATGTGAGCGTGTTTTGGAATGAACGCATGCATAATCTACAGATACCATATCGTTATATCAACTCTTGTCAAAAGCAAAATTACATGACAATGAAATAAGCATAATACAGACTGAAAATAATCACCTGATCTAACTCGACCAGAAAAATGTATAACTATACTGTATATTAATATAACTCTAACATGATGTCAAAACTAGACCATATCCTAAATTTGGTCTACAACCTTAAAGTGGGGGTGAAATGCTCGTTTTCACTCAATATCCTGTTAATCTTGAGTACCTATAGAGTAGTACTGCATCCTTCATAACTCCAAAAAGTATTTAGTTTTATTATATTCATAAGAGAAAGATAGTCTGTACCGATTTTCCCCGGAAAAACACGACCGACTGGAGGCGTGACGTGTGGGCGGAGCTAAAGAATCACGAGCGCCAGTAGGCTTTTGCGTTGAGAGCGTTTGGAAGCTGTGTCATTACCCAGAGCCGTTGAAAAACATATTTAACGGCTCTGACATTACCTTGAGGAAAAAACCATCATCCAAAATAAACCATGGCTAACAGTCAGATTCAGCCATTTATTTATGAATCAGAATCAGATCCAGAGGCTGAAACTGAATGAGAGCAGCAGCAGCAACGACGCGCTCCGAGCGGGGCTCGAACCCGGGTCTCTGATGGGAGGCGGACGCACTAACAAGAAGGCAGAGATATTTGAAGCAGTTTTACTCACCGCCTGCGGTTCCAACACACGATCGTGACCCTTTTTCGTTGGGATTGCATCATCCTTAAGAAATAAACGATACGCAAATCCGTTGTCAAACTGGGCCTTGTTTGTAAAACAAGCATCTTCGAAATGCAGGGAACAAACACTTGCACAACTCCGTTGATGCTCTGTAAAAAATTAACTCCATCCACTGGTCCCTTAATGCTGTTTTTTTTTTTGGTAATCTGTGCAGGGTTGTCTTGCCCTGGCAACCAAAAACACTCCTTTTGTGACATTTCGCGACGCTCTCGCTCTGATCACTGAATGCCTCTGCTCTCAGTGCTCTGCTATACGGGAGCGCGCGCTCTTCCGGCAGAAGTGCCCTCAGGACCCATATAAGGAAATTCCGGTCCATCTAACGTCACACAGAGCCATACTCGAAAAAAAACTTTCCGAAACTTGTGACAAACCGGAAGGAATATTTTTGGAACAGAAATACTCCTTCAAACGTACAACTTAATTTTTGAAACTTTGTCCATGTTTAGCATGGGAATCCAACTCTTTAACAGTGTAAAATCACTGTTTAATCACTGCAAATAAATCTTTCTAGACCCCTTCTAGCTTGCCTCTCTTGAATATGGGAGCACAGACACAATGCAGGGCGGTTAATTCATTCATATGGATGAGATGGTCTTCTGTCGCAGCTGCATCAATGTGGGTCAGCCTGTCATAGAGGCGGCCTAGTTTTAACTACCTGTGCCACTTTTTTAGTGGGATCTGTCAAAGCTCCAGGGTAGGAAGGATCAAGGTGACTGAGATGAATAGTACTTTGTATTAGTACTTTGTGGCCCCAAAAAAATTTTTTCGGTGAAACTTTTAGAAATGTGTTGAGCCTAAATCCAACCCATATGACGTAGACCACTGATGTTAAAAATACTGGTACTTTGGTATCTAGTCAATGCTTAGAGAATAGAACCAATAGAAAGATGCTTGATTTGAAAGTTGCCTTTATGCATATGCTTTGTTTTACATTTACATTTATGCATTTAGCAGACGCTTTTTCATCCAAAGTGACTTACAGTGCATTCAGGATATAATTTTATAAAAAAATTTACTAGTATGAGTGTTCCCTTGGAATTGAACCCACAATCTTTTGAGCTGCTAACACAATGCTCTAGCCACAGGAACACAGTTTTAGTCTGCAAATTCTTCTTGTTACAAATTAGTTTTTTTTTTTTTCATCTGTCAGTGCAGTAACACAAAATGTATATATACTGTGTATGTGTATGTATATATAGTGTAGATATTGCCCTGCTCTTGCTTTAATGAATCTCTAAAATCTCTGCATACCTCTTCAATGTAACTCTCCATGAAAGATCCACGAAACATGGCTGCCATCCAATCACAGCTTGAGATGAGCAGTGGCTTGTGGGCTGGCAGATACCCGTCGTCCAGTCGAAACACCACATCTAAAACCGGGAGGAAAAGAGCACACATCTCGGCGTGTGTCACAGAGTCGAGGCTACAGAGGGGGAGACAGGTGGACGGACCAACACAGAGACAGACGAAGAGACAGATAGACACATAGACCAATAATAAATAGACAGATTGACAAGGCTAAGGATAAGAAGACAGAAAATGTGAAGGGAAGGCCAGACTGGGACCATATAGTGGGCAAATATATTTTAGCAGCAAAATCTTTAGGGACTGACATGGATGACTCCACAAGTTCACTGTGGCTCACTATGTTAAAAAATATGATGTGGTACAGGTTGTTTAGCAGTATGCTGTGGGTATCAGGGGGGCATGATGGAAAAAAACACCTAATTCAAGTCAGTGAAGATTTTTACTCTAAGGGGGGGAGAAAATAAATCCCTAATGATTCAGTTTATAAACTTCTGCATACCCATAGGGATTGTACAAGTAGTCTTCAAGCCACAATGGAGATGAAAAACGTTCTGGTTTTCAAACATGAGAGAAGCACCTTCATGGTTGGGCAATGAGATCATGACAGTTGCAGAGGATGCAATGAAGTAAACAGGTGTAAGTGGAGAATATAGGGGTGTTGAAAAAGGTTAATTATGACAAACATGCACACAAGACGTGACATCAACAGAGTAAGCGACACAGAAAACACAAAGCAGAAAAGCAAACATGTCCACAATATGCAAATATTCACTGACAGCAATGAAGGGATATTTTAAAGCACTCCACTGGGCATTTCCTTAAAAACAACAAAAGGACTGAATGAAGGCACTGTTCTAGAGTATGAACTATTCTATTTCAATTCCACCGAATTGTGGAATTGAAAATAGAACTTGTATGCATTGTGTTCTGGCTATTAGATAGATCCTATATTAATGCTTCTTCACATAGATACATATAATACATAATGTTTGATCCTGATTTCAGATTGCCTACCAGCAAAGGTGCCCTTGCTCAGGCACTCTTTGATGCGGTTGGCACGACGCACATGGAAGGCTTTGGTGATCTCTTGGTTCATGAAGCTCTCACGGTTCAGGACGTTGGCCACCATCATACGGAGGTCGAAGACCTCCAGAAGCTCGGCGATGGTGGCCACATGCATCAGATCCCCACGTGTCTCATCCAGGTGACCCGTATATAAGTACTGCAGCACTGCCTGAAAAAGCAAAGTTAACAAGGATAACAGACAATTTGACACTGTCACTGAAACTTTTTAGATATATCGACTGAGAATCTTATTAAACATGCTATCGATTGTGTCACCTAAGTTTGTTCTTTACCTGGAAAGGCCCCTTCTGAATGAGATCATCCATTGAAACTACTGTCATGAGTCTCGGACAACCTGTCACAGGGTCCTCCACCATCTCCAAGTATACCCCCAAGAAACCACGCCCCCATCCCAAAAGAGCACGGCCTGATCCCAGAGGTCCTATAGAGTGCTGGTCCCTGGCAGGCAGAGCGTTATCGCTCTGTGAAGTCCTCAGTGAGCCTTGCTGCAACATGAGCAGCCTATCTGAACCCCTTGTGCCTCCTTCACTCTCCTTATCAATGTCCAGGCTCTTGGTACGCCCAGCCTGCTCTTTGGCTCCTCTACGGCTTTGCTCCTCTTCCTCGCTCCCCTCTGAGCTCTCCTCACCCTCCAGCTCCATCCCTGCCTCTCCAAGATCCATGGTGAAAAGGTCATAGAACTTTGAGCAGGAAGTGGCCAGGAACACCTTGTGGGCAAAGACACGAGTGGCCCCGGCCTGGAGGAGAAACAGGACGTCTCCACACAACGGTTGGCAGAAAAGAGAGTCCGGACCTTCTCCATCAATGGGAGGAGGATCAGGGATGCCCACAACAGGTCTTGGTGGTCTGGGAGGAAGAAAGGGAGCCTGAAGGAGGGGACGCTGAACCTTCTTTAGATGGGACTTCCAGAACTGAAGGTGGCGTCGAGAGATGAGTGCAGCACGGATAGCATTGTCAAAAACATCCTTTACACCGAACTGAGCGACGATGCTTGTTTCATAGTATGGAATGCCAAGTTCCTTGGCGACCTCATGGCCTCGTTCTGGGGGAAGAATGTCTGTGGGTTTGATGGGTCTAATAGGGGAGAGTTGAAAAAGAACAAATCAATTCTTACTGACCCCAAATTTGAACGATGGTGTAAAATATATCTTATTCTTTTTCATTTTTTACTATTTATAATACATAATCAGATTTGTATTCTATGTAAATGTATCCATTTAGACAATCTAAATTATATTACAAAACTGATTTATAGATATATGTTGAATTATATTAGGGCCAATATTTTTAATTAAAGGGATGCCATAATAGCGACAGACTATGAATTTAGATCGGCCTAAGTTATGAAGAATAGCAAAGATGTTTAAAACAGAAAGAACATCTTTTTACAAATACTGCAATGAATTTAAATAATTATTTAACAAACTACACAAAAGCAGCAACATCATGCATTTCACTGGGAGACTTTTGTTCTAACACTGAGGGTCCATATTGAACATTTCACTTCAAAATAAAAATGTTTGTTCACAGAAATTCATTTAAATTTATATATGTCCTCAAATCCATTATTAACAATAAACATAGAAAACTTGTAACAGCCAAAATAAATGACACTTACAGAACTGACTACAAACGTAAAAAAAAAAAAAAAAAACAATACAATGACTCTCGCAAAACGGAAGCCCCTGAAAACTTTACATGCTGAAGTTTAATAACACAATATGTGCTACGAGTGGGTGTAGGATGTGGTCCGTACTTGGCCAGAGGCCGGCGAGCCCTGTTAACAGCGTCCAGATCAGCATAGCGCAGGTCCAGCTGGCAGCCCACCAGGATGATCGGGGTGCGGGGGCAGAAATGCTTAATCTCAGGGAACCACATGGTGCGGACATGGCGCAGGGAGTTTGGATTGGCCAAAGAGAAGCACAGCACTACCACATCTGATCTAAACACACAAAGAGAAAGAAATCGGTTTATTTTAAGAGAATACATCCGAACAAATCATGTAATAGGCAGGAAATTGGCAAACCCTGGACATTAATCATCCTACACAGAGTGGACAGTGAATCACTGTTCTTGGAATAAAAACTGTGAAATGCAACAAATAATCATAATCAGTCTTTTGTGAAATGAAAACCGTGGTAAGACCATTTTCCAAGCGGCATGAACAAACTTCATAAAGAAACAGTGAGTGAGCGAGCAGCCAAATAAAGTAAGGATTGATAGATTGTGTGTATTAATGCATGTGTGCTCTTCCAGTGAATGTGTGAGCGCACAAGGTGTTGTGCAAGTCATTAAAGCATCTAGTCTGACTGAATAACCAGCACTGGTCTAATAACAGCGAGTTGTCTGAGCTGCACTCACAAGCTCATCATGTGAGACCAACATACACAAGGATGACTAATGGAGCACCGCACTGTGGTTGAAATGCAAACAGACCTGGTCTAGAAGATTTTTTTTACAGTTATGCATTTACACTGGAAAGTGCTCATGTGCATGTTTAGATATGATATGACAGCCAATGTTTCTCAGACAACGTTTCTAAGATATTTTCTAAAGTTATAATCTTTTTAGAAAATACTTATTGATTAATAAAGTTAAAATCTAGAGTTACTTTCTAAAAAAAAGTTGTTTAATTATTGGCAAACACCTCATGTGTGATGATTAAACAAGGGAATTTCCTGAAAACATTAAATTACAGAAGTGGTCAAAAACATGTTTACTTACTTTGGAAATACTTGATATTTTTCCATGTATGGTATAAGTAATCTTAAAGATTGCTAAATGCATCTACTTTCGGAAGGCCAAATAAAGTGCTTTTGCTTTCTCCTAGATACACACAGCATCTCCCTGACATGGCTGCTTCAACACTAACTGCGGTTACTGAAACCACGCGTTCTTTCTTTGTGTGGACATTTGGGAGGCATTATGCAAATATTTCCACATAGTGACGTAGACATGTGGGGGCATGTTTGAATGAGCCGTTTTAGGGGGGCGTGGCAGAGTCTTAACTTTGATAAAGAATATCTCTTTGGATTTGAGACTTTTAGTATTTGCAACTTTACAGATCTTCTTTATGCACCAAGAGAGAAAGACACTCCGAAGAGAAAGGAAAAATTTAATTGCACCATATTAACCCTTTAAAACGATATCTTTATTGTTATAGTTTCTCATGTTTAATTTGAATAAGCCTTAAGAAAAAAAATAGACTAAAACACAGACTAACACATCTGCAGATCTATCCACAACCATTCACCATCTCTCAGTGAATAACAACTGCTTGTGCTGTAGAAGCAATTGTTGAGGGTCATAAAGGACTGTGTTATGTAATCAGTATGTGTGGTGTTCTGTAGTGATATGTAGAGCATGTCTAAGTTCAAACTCCTGACTACGTGTCTGCTTGACTACACTAGTGTAAATACTCTCTTGATCACAGACACATATTTAAATATATATAAATAAATCTAAACATTCACAACAAAGACAATAGGCATAGTACATTGATGCTATAACACGGTAATCCAACACTGACTTACGAGTCTGTTCAAAATGACCTTTTTGTATATATGCATGATGCATATATTTATGTGTAAATATGTGTTAGCCCATGGGAGCAGGGCTTCCCCGCTGAGTCATGGTTCCTCCAGAGATTTCTAAATAAGTTTGGATCCTTTCACTTGTGTTTCACAATGTGTTTGTCAATTCCTCTTCACAAATAATTAATAGACTCAGCTAGGCTTTGATAAACATTTTCAAGAAATGTTAAATGCGTCTGCGTGTGGGTGTGTATTTAGCTTAAGTAACAGACACCGGGGTGAAGGTCACCTGACTTTGTGTTTCCATAACAGGGCACCACCATTAATAATGCTTTATCAGCTGACTGCATCTGCCTCTGTACTGTGCACAAACACTCTACGTGTCTGATCTCACAGACACACATCCTGTGGTTCATTCACACAGACTTCTCTGTCTTCCACTCTCTTTCCCTCTGTCTGCCACACAAATACATCCTACAAACACATAACATTCACAACACTATTATATTGTTAAATTATTGGATGCATTACATAATCAAAACTTTAGTTGTCGATTACCAAGTAGACTGCTGTTAAAAAGTGTGGTGTCATTAAGATTTAAAAAAAGAAATTAATACTTTTATTCAGCAAGGATGCAATAAACTGATCAAAAGTTACAGTAAATGCTGTGCTTTTTTAAAACTTTTTTTTCATCAAAAGTTCATCAAACCACAAATATCTAATGCAGTACAACTGTTTTCATTGATGATAATACAAATCAGGATATTAGAATGATTTCTGAAAAATCATGTGACACTGAAGAATGGAGTAATGGCTGTTTTTTTTTCAAAAACATTAAGACATTTTACTGACCGCAAACCTGTAAATTGCATTTTATCTGAAGTGTGGGTACTTTGTGTGGTCAAAGATCTGAGCTGGTGACACAAAATGCCACAGGTTCATAGCATTTATTGAAAAACACTTATGATCACGAAAAATGTATATGAGGGAATCTCATACATTTGCTAAAAAGTATTTTAAAACTATTCTAATTGCATCAGAAATATCAGAATTTGTTTGCAGATGCTATGTTGTTTGATATTGCTTATTTAATGCAAAGAGATGCCTATATTTGAAGTGTGACTTAGATGTTCAAATACATGTGGGAAGCACTGTAAGAATTTAGGAACAGTGTCAATCTCCTTCATCTCCTTTTTTGGCTCAGCGGCTACTGTGATCTGCTGCACTGCCCCGAGCCAAAGCACCGATGCTGATCCACTGATCCTCGGTGCGCTGAGAATAAGAGCCTCCACACAGTGCTCTTTGGCTAGGCTTACAGCACATTACCTTCCCAGCTGGGAGGATTAGGGCAATAACCAAACCTTGGCAGGGCAACACATGCCACAGTCAATAGTGGAGAGACACCAGAACAAACAAATGGAAGATTGATCTGAGGAACTGTATTGTGGGACATCAAGTGTTTGTGTATCAAGGGGTTTAGTGTGCCATGGCCTAGTGGTTAACACACATGCCATGACACTGAGCACTATGAGTTCAAATCCAGCTTCATATTGTGTAACTGACCTGCCATAAGCGAAGCGTCTATCTTTGTGATGATCTCCAAATGTGTCCCACAGCCTGAGGGAGACACTGACCTCGTCCACCACATCTCGTGACCTCTCCAGCACCTGGACAAAACACTTTTGTTTAATTCTACCAGTACACCAATGGAAACACATTATATTCATAATAATGTGCAATGTAATTCTAAGTGAAGTAAACTTTAAGTACAATCCTTATTTTAAATATTTTATTAGTATATTTTGTTTTATATTCGTTTTAATGAGCTTAATATGTATAACTGCACACAACACTTACAAATGCATATACAAATAAATTATATAAATCTCACAAAATGTATTACTTACAAAATACAAAAAAAGAATAATTTTGTGAAATATTGTCACAATTTAAAATACAGTTTATTGTAATATACAGAAATAAAAATAATTTAATCATGTGACGCAAAGCTGAATTTTCATCATCCATTACTCCAGTCTTCAGTGTCTCATGATCCTTCAGAAAGTATTCTAGTTTATTAACAATATGCTGATTTATTATTAACTGTTAAAAACAGTTGTGCTGCTTATATATATATATATATATATATATATATATATATATATATATATATATATATATATATATATATATATATATATATATATATATATATATATATATATATATATATATATATATATATTTGGAACCTGTGATACTTTTTTCAGGATTCTTTAATGAATAAAACATAAAAAAAACAGCTTTATTCAAAATAGAAATCATTTCTAACAATATAATTTGTTACCATCACTTTTTATTCAATTCATCCTTGCTGAAAAAAATTATTAATTTCTTAACAGTAGTGTATATTATTACAAAATATTCGTTTTTTAAAATAAATTCTGTTTTTGCTAAATTAATTAAACATTTTTAATTTATATTCATTGAGGAAACATAAAAAAAAAATTCACAGGTTCAAAAAAAATGTAATAATTAAGCAGTAAAAGCTGTTTCCAACATTGATAATAAATCAGCTTATTAGAACGATTTCTGAAGGAACATGTGACATTATGATTCAGTAATGATGCTGACAATTCAGCTTTAGATCACAGGAATAAATTAAGTTTAAAAAAATATTAAAATAGCAAACAATTATTTAAAATTGCAATAATATTTTATAAAATTACCAATTATTATTATTATTATTATTTTGATCACATAAACGCAACTTTGATGAGAAAAATATTTTGAATGGTATTACATAGTGAATGTGTGTGTATATGTCTATCTATTCATTTACTGATATTTTAAATATGTACCCCCCCCCCCCCTTTAACAATTTTATATAATCTAAAGTATATAAATACACTTGTTAAACAGGTTGTACTCCACTGTGATGTTTATATGTACTTTTCTATTTGACTGTAACTTTTCCACTACAATGTCAGACTTCTGGCAAATGAGATATTCAGTGTTTATGTCAACACTCAGTGCTCTTCAACATGTACACAATATGCCAAAGGTCTGCCCACCTCCTGGCACACACGGTATTGGTCGATGGCCCAGACAGTTGGCACGTGGGTGGCAAGCAGCTGGTACTGAGTAAGGGTGGCATTGCAGGCACGGGCACAGATCAGTCGGGTCTTGCCCACCGCATTATCACCCACCACCACACACTTTATGGTCTCCACATTAGGACGCTCATAATCTGTGTCTATATCCATGGAGAGGGCCCTAAATGACAGAGAAGGAGAGAGATCATTTCAGTGAAGATAATTATCATTGTATTGATGAAAAACATGACGAAACTCACTTTCCCAACAGATTTCCATTTATGTTTAACTTAGAATGAATCAAAAATAAAAATAATAAGAGTTACAAAATGTTCAATTCACTGTGGTGACTCGTATCGACGTCCACAATAATGAATGGCGTCATCAATACTGACTACTCATTCACTAAATGTTCAAAGTTTAAAGAAAGATCTGGGTCAGGTGCTATTTCTGTCTGAGGAAGGAACAACAAAGGCAGCCAACACAGTTCTGCACTTGGCTGTACAGCATTTCCAAGTGTTTGAGTTTCAAAGTCAAAGTGAACAAGTGCATCTAGCGCATTTTTTTGTTTTTTTTGAAAGTCTCAAAAGAATCTACCTGAAGCTAACTGAGGTCCATGTTGATTTGTATGAGAGAACACAGCTAAACCAGACAGCATTAACACGCATGCTTTGCCCAGGATACTGAAACAAACAGCGTTAACACAAACACTGACTGAAACCTGCTAAGTATCAAGACTGCAGCTCTCTGCAGAGAAAAGAAGAAGACTCTGCCGAGGGATGCAGCTGAAACAAACCATTAGGAGACCTGCGTGCCAGCACATATGACTGTAACTTAATATCCATGACAACTAGCAAGTTCTCTTTTAGGTACAGACAAAAGCAAGCAACGTGAGGTTGTTGTTTTTTTCCGTAAAACAATGACAGATTTTTGTTTCGTAATAAATGCAGACATTTGCTCGACAAGAGGCCTTGCTTCAGAGAGTCACATACATTTGAGCATGTGCATATAGCTGTAAAAAAAAGAATCAATATTGACACAACACTATAATAAAAGAGGCCATATGCAATCAAATACAAATGATTTTGGGAACCGTAACTCCTCTGTGGCTTTAAAAGATGCTTGAATTACTCTTGGGAAGTGCACTAAAAGTGTACTGAGCTGCACAAATCAATTAGCGTTCCTGGAAACAATGAAGAATTTCCTTGAATAAACACACAGGCAAACTAAGAGCAAGGCATACTTTTGATACAGCTAAAGTGATACTGCTATATACATTACAAGCCGCTGTGAGCTCCTCTGTCCAAGTCAGCTAACGTTCCATAAAAAGAGTTCATGAAAGATTAATGCAGCCACTGTTTATTGTTCCACTGACAAAGACGTCAGAGTTCTGGCCTCCGATGACATACTGGGGTCTAAAAATGATTCTCATTCATTCAATTCAGTCTGAGTAGAAAGGTGCCAATTCTGACCAAGATTAGCATACTCAAAAATGGCCCGTAATAGGTCAAGCAATGTTTTATCTAGAGCAGCGGTGCTCAGTTAATTCCTCGTGAGGGGAATGTAACAGCCTGCTTTGAGATTTTGGATCACTGAAGGATGAGGTTTCAGAGAAATGCTGTCAGTGGTAAGGGTGCTCTGGAGGAAGCTTCTTTCACAGGTTACATAATGGTGGCACAACGGGCCAATGAAGCGGAGCTGTAAATGTTTCTACATCTTTGAGTTACCTAACAGTAATCTTCACAACGGTTCTGTGAGAGTCATCAACATTCATAAAGAATGGCAAAGATAATTATGACTGCATATTAAAAATGTTAAAATGATAGCAGGGAGACCTTAACCTAATTTTCTATGAAACGGACTTGGGTATTTTTTCTCACTGTGCAAAAAGTAGGGTGCAGACTTGTGCACAATGTGTCCACTATTTAACTCTATTTGAATATGTTTTACAAAGCTACATTATATACTTCTATGAAATTACATTCAAAGGATAGTAGTTTATTGAAAATAGACTGTTCTGTCATCATTTACTCATTGTCATGTCATTTGGTCATGTCATTTTATAATTTTATAACAGTACCATTTAAAATTTCGGGGTCAGTAAGACTTTTTTTGTTTTTAGAAAATTTATACTTTTATTCAGCAACATTAAAGACGTTTATAAAGTTACCAAAGATTTCTATTTCAAATAATTGATGTTATCTTGAACTTTCTTTTCATTAAAGAATTCTGAAAAAAAGACAAAAAAAAGAATCATGTGTCATTTAATTATATTAAGCAGCACTAATATTTTCAACACTGATAATAAGAAATGTTTCTTGAGCACCAAATCAGCATATTATAATGATTCAGAAGGATCATGTGATACCAAAGGCCACTTTGCATAACCGGAATAATTCCGGGTGATTAAATGATGACAGAATTTACTTTTTTTTAGGAACACTTGGTGAGAATGTCTACAAACCGAGTATACAGTTTCCTTTTGTGACACACACAAACACAACAAACAAATGTGTATAATATAAGCAATGATACCAGAGACATGGTGTCTCATGAAGCTTTCAGCAGAGTCAGTTGAGTGAGTCAGTGTTTTATCATGGGGAATGAGACGAGCAGTGTGCCACACTAACGCTTGTTTTAGTGACAGGCAGTGATAGAAACAGTGGGAGGTAAGGTCTGAGAATGAGCGAGAGGGAAAGAAAGAGAGAGATGAGACGCGTGGCAGACGCCCACTCCATTCACAAACACTGTACAGCCCACACAAACGTTCGTCTGCTTGTGTTCAGTCCTGTCAGCCTCAGTGTGTGTGTGTGTGTATCTGAATATGTAGGTAGATAGAGAGTAGAATATCATAGCAAGTGGACCAACTCCAACCCACAAGCAAATATGACAGTTAACAAACAAAAAACTGGTCTGATATGCTATAATAATAACTTGCTCTCAAGCTTTCTTTCTCCTCATATGTCTTGTGGCAACCACTAAAACTGAAGTATGAATTTAAACAAAACATTTTGAGGAACTTCTCAAGAGATAAATAATAAAAATAAAAAAAGTCAGTAAGTTTGACTGTCTTTTCCCTTTCTGTAAATTTGTCTTTCTAGACAGCTGGGCAACAGAGACTTGCTCACCCCTCCTGCACTGTATGTGTGTGTGTGTGTGTGTGTGTGTGTGTGTGTGTGTTACATAATAGCTCCAGTGGCAAAGGCTGCTCTCTCTGCTGTCACATAACCAGAATTCACGACTGACCCTTGCTCTTAGAGAGCACCTGCAAACCCTTTACTTAAAACACAAAAAAAAAAAAAGAGAAAGCATCCAAAGATAAAAACTAAATCAACCCTAACCATATAAACACACACACTGGATTTTAACCCCCAGCCTGTCATAGTGATATAATTTCTGTATATCCACCAATGCTTCATGCCAAGTGTTTTGCCCCTGAGCATTTCTGCATGGGTGTTTATAAAGACATATTTATAAGCATTTATAGAGGGGATGCGTAAAGACAGGCTCTGCCATGCGCCTAGACGACTTATGTAACGTGGTGGTCTCCTGCCTGCTGCCAGTAAACAAGTTAAAGTAGAGCAGCGTTTTGCTGCGCACCAGATTTGACACAGTATTTCCAAATACCCAACCATTCCAAAATACTGTCCTCTGGTAAACACTGCACCTTGTGGCACCGAAGCACCTTGGAGTGTCTTACACCACATGCTTCTGAACTGCAAAGAATCAAAGTCTTGTCAGCATGTCCAATAGCTGTTTCAGTGAAACATATTAAAGGGTTAGTTCACCCAAAAATCTAAATTGTGTCATTAATATCTCACCCTCATGTCGTTCCAAACCCGTAAGACCTCTGTTGATCTTTGGAACACAGATTAAGATATTTTAATTTAGTCCGAGAGCTCTCAGTCCCTCCATTGAAACTGTGTGAACGGTCTACTGTCCATGTCCAGAAAGGTAAGAAAAACGTCATCAAAGTAGTCCATCAGAGGGCTAGTTAGAATTTTTTTAAGCATCGAAAATACATTTTGGTCCAAAAATAGCAAAAACTATGACTTTATTCTGCATTGTCTTCTCTTCCGGGTCTGTTGTGAGATTTCAAAACTCAAAAGTATAGTGATATCCGGTTCGCGAACGAATCTTTCGATGTAACCGGATCTTCTTGAACCAGTTCACCAAATCGAACTGAATCGTTTGAAACGGGTCGCATCTCCAATAAGCATTAATCCACAAATTACTTAAGGTGTTAACTTTTTTTAAAGTGGCTGACACTCCCTCAGAGTTAAATCAAATCAATATCCCGGAGTAATTCATGTACTCAAACAGTACACTGACTGAACTGCTGTAAAGAGAGAATTGAAGATGAACACCGAGCCGAGCCAGATAACGAACGAAAGATTGACTCGTTCTCGTTTGGTCAACTGGTTCAAGAAGATCCGGTTATATCGAATGATTTGTTCGCGAACCGGATATCACAAACTGCTTTGTTCGTAACTCTCTCACAACAGACACAGAAGAGAAGACAATTACGTACTGCAGTGAACATCCTGCTCTGTCATGTTGCTCAGTACTTGTTAAGACAATTGTAGTGTGCTTTCTCTTTTGCTGTGACTCACATTCTATATTACAACTATATTACAACAAGTTTTACAACGAGACGTGCAAAAGTCAAGATGATTCACAGGAAAGTGTCCCACCAATGAAGTCTTAAGCAAGAGTTTAACTATTTAGCATCATGAGTCCTATGGACCTTAGTTGCTATATAAATATAACCATACCTTTACCCTTGAGAGCAAACTCAGCAATGAGAGACTCATTAAAATCAGCTATGGAAAAAGCAAAGGCTTCAGCTCTCAATGGACCCACTGAAGTGGCTTATCGGAGATCACTTTTGCTATGGATGATTGCTTAGCATTTGTGTTTATCAACACATGTCACTCTGATCAAATATTGTCAGATAAGTTAAGCATATGAAAAAAGCTGGTTACAAGTTGTAATATAGAATGTGAGTCACAGCAAAAGAGAAAGCACACTACAATTGTCTTATCAAGTACTGAACAGCATGACAGAGCAGGATGTTCACAGCAGTACGTAATGAGTGTGTAGCAGCAGTTGATTGCTGACAAGTAATGTCTGAACAATATAACAGTCACATCATAAAATAATGATTGCTGAATCAGCAAAAGACTAAAATACTTCACTTTATACCTGGATTATAATGGACAAAGAGTCAATAAGCTCTAACAATAGCATTAGCGGGAGAGTTTGGCTAATGCCTACAAAGACACAAACAATAAAAACATGCACCATGGTGGAATTTTGGAGAATTCAAGTGCTCAAGATATTTCCTGCGATTAGATCAGGTGTAAAGGCATTGTGTTAAACGTCTAGGGGGCAGCCATTGACAAACCCCCATTCATACTTTTAGGAAGCCCTAATTCAGCACCCATTCAGTATGAGCTTCATTGAGAAACATAAACCAGTAGGGAATTCTCACAGTAAGAGGATTTCTCGCTTTAAGATGAAATGGACTGCCAGGGAATTAAATGTCAGTTCATAATAATGCAGAGAGAAAAAGATGAAAGAAAAGGTGAGCAAAGACCATGCTCACCACCGAATCAGATTGTGCAGTGGGAAATATCATGCACACAGAGAAAAAAAACAACAACCTTCCTATGAAGACTAAGAGGAAGCATAGCAATGAACTGGACAAAGCAAGGAGGTGGCGAATTTTAGCAACCGCTATGTGATAGAAAGAAATTCTTCCTATGGCAAGCCATTTTATCATGTATTTCTTAAGACCTGCATCTATTGTAATGTTATTAGTACTTAATCCAATAGTGACTGCACTGTTTTTCAGTTTTATTAGATACTAATAATCATCCCAACAGCAACAAGTATTCTATATTACTATGCCAGCAGAGACAAATAACTATAACACTGTTAGTAGAAACAAATTGCAAATATTGGTAAATTTATCATATCCACCTTATTCTAAATTTAAGAGCAGGTGCTGCCATTTTTAACATGGTATGTGCAATCGCTAACAGTATTCTGTAGTGGGTAAAGGGTCGCACATTTATAGGAAAAAAGATTGCGTCCACACTGGAAAAATAGATGAATAGGAGTTTGTGGTTCAGATATCACTTACTGTGTTACCTATTTCCGCTCTACTAGTAAATACGCATTAGATGCAAGTATGTGTTCCAGTAGTTTAGACCACATTCCTGGAGCCCCCCCAACACTTCAGGTTTTCCATTTCTCCTTAATTAAACACACCTGATTCAGATCTTCAGCTCATTAGCAGAGACTCCATGACATGAACTGGGTGTGTCAGACAAGAGAAAGATGCAAAATGTGCAGTGTTGGGGGCCTCCAGAATCGAGGTTGGGAACCACTGGTTTAGACTGAAGAGTACTAACTGAAGACAAAGTAACTTGAATTTACTGGCAAAACATTTTTGGTCTTTACCCATCCCACTTCACCCTCAATTTTTTAAATGAAAAAAAAAACTCTTTGTATAAACTATTCATACATTATGCTGTTTTGTTTCTGATTAAGCAACTTTAAGTCAAATTATATTCTGTTAAAAAAAACACATTAATAACGTGGTAACGCAAATTAATTTAAATGACACTAATTTTATTAATGCAAGATTAACACAGTGCGCATTTTCTTTTTGGCCCATGGCCTAACCCGTAGTTGGAGAAATGGAGATGCATAGTGTTGTCAACGAAGCAAGTTTGTCCCTAGATTTTTCAGACCCCTTCAGTGACTTTTTTTTTTTAAATGACTAGTGATAAATCTTTAGGGTTTGCACAAACCTTATTCAGTTTCTGAGACTCACCAGTACTGCCACATGAGTACAAGGTGATTATAAATCAGGATTTTTAGTGCAGATGAACATCTTGGAAGGGAGAACTGGTTATGGTTGTGTTGTCTTAATGGGTAGCGTTTCAGTCACTATTTCATAATCATTCTGTTGTCTGACAACAGAAACAGTAAAAAATATAAATGAAAACAGTCTTATTGAGAATTTAGCTGCATAAAAATACAGTATGTGGTCACAGAGATGCAAACAAATGTAATAATAAATAATAAATGTACAGCATGTTGAGAAAAAGTAAGCTGCCCTGTCATGCAAAAATGTAAACAGGCTTGTTTAAGTAAATTGCTCAGTACAAATTAAAAGAAGGAAAGGGAACCTGGTATTAACTGAAATTACATTTAGACAGAATTTTTTTTTTTTTAGAATAGTTGATACAGATTATTCACACCATGAAATTAGATACTAGCAACAAAGTAACATTAGCCGACTTGTCACTGGTGGGAAACCAGCAGAAAAGGCTAAAATTTAAATGCACAAGGGGTGACTAAGTGAAAAGACGCTAATTTGTACTAAAATATGAATGAATGAGTAGTATCTGAATTATTAGTAAATGCTATGATGGCTTGCCATACGTTTCCAACATCAAGTGTTAAGGATGGGCGGTGGTTAGTGTGTGACTGTGTTTTTACAAGTCGTTTTTGATGCAGTGTTGAGTGTAAGAATGCAACAGTAATTGAGAATCTGCAGATAGCTAAATGCAGCACGACTGTTGCGTGGTGAACAAATGTGCAATTTCTCCACCCTACCTTCCGACGCTTCCAGAATTGACCCACATGCCAGTCCTCGCGTGGTTCCTTCCTGGCTCCCGTTAAACCGGGTGCAGGAGACCAAATAAAACCGTTAAATGACTGAGACGTATCTTGAAAACTCGTTACTGTTTTGTGTTCAACTCGCTGGCGTGTCACGGATGACACAAAGGCAGCATCTTCACACTCGCCTTCCCTGCAGAGCTAAAAGAGGTCCACTGAAACAAGTTTGCAGAATGCAGTGAAGTACCTCAACCGTTAGGTGTGCTACATCTATCCCTCGCTCTCAGCGATACCTCTTTTTCCTGAAATTACTGTCATTTATAGGTAAGCTCTCATTTTGGGGCGTTCGTTGGTGTGTTATTGTTTCTACAGCTGATTTCGCCAATGACACGCCCCTCCTCGTGCGTCACGTAAACTGAACTCACCCCTAATCCGAGTAACTGGGACTGGCAGCCAATCAAATTCATCGCAGCCGATGGCCCCGCCCTGTCTGGAAAGCTCGAGCTGCTCTCTGCCCGTTAACCCACAATCTCCCAGTCATTTGTTTAGGCTCAAACACGCTCTGACAGTGCGGAGCGATTATAAAACGTTTTCTACAGCAGAACACATTGTAGTTGCGTTTGAAAAACTAGTGTCGTCCACTGAATCAATGGTGTGGATATTCAACAGATGCTTACGTTATTTATTACGAACCCACGCGTACAGGTATTGCACATTTGCGCACTATATATAATCCATTGATCACAGACCGGTGCCCTGCAGTGTTACGTTGTACACTCTTCTATATCGTTACATGATACAATTGTAAAACCAAGATGCTAAATTCACGATAAAATTTTCCACAAGAGTGACAGTTGCGAAATAAATGTAAAATAAGAATGATGCGCAGTGCTTTCATCAAACGGAAAGCCTTTTTTTTTTTCAACAAGAATCTAGATTGACACTAAGCATAGCTACTAGTGTGTGTGTCCTTTAGGTGATCTTAAATGTATTTAAATAAATTAACATTATAACAGCCTATTAAAATTATTTATAAACTAAAGTGTTAAATTTGCTATAAAAAATGTAAGTGGAACATATAATGTGTAACATTTCTTACACTGGAGAAAAACACTGAGCTAACATTGAAATTGTTGTTTTTGTACTTTTTTTAATTTTATTTTTGTATTTTTTATACCTGCAGCGTCATACTTGACAAACAGTATTAAGACTTTTTAATGCCATTTAAGACATGTAATGCCTTTCAACAATTGAGGATCTAAAACATTGCATTGGCAAATTATATGGGATTGTTTGATATTTGATTAGCCTACTCTTCAGATATATTTACCCATGTTATGTTTAACATCATGTTAAGCAGTTAATGTCAATAAAAAAGTAACACATAATAAAAACAAACGTAGCCTATGTTTTATTATTATTATTTCAGCATAAGTACAAAAATTATTGTTTGGTGAGACTTGAATAATAAACCTTCATAATTTTATGTCATATAGTGGAACTCACTTGTCCCAGTGAAGTTATAAAACTGACAAAGCAAGTAATAAACACTGACCTCTAGTGATTTTTACTGGTATAAAACACAACAAAGACCTTTAGAAAGTGCAGCGAAAGAGAGAAAAGATCACCCAACTGCACAGCTGTCCCCGTTTTTATAGTATTCCAATTTGGATTATATTCACTGAAGCAATTATATTCACTCTTTTCAAACACCCAAACTGCGGATATCATTTCACAAAGTCTTTTAGTGATGTCAGTCACAGATTTTAGTAAGCACACACAGACCCGGTTCCCACACTTCAGTCAGTGTAGCCCTTTTTCTGCCATCCATCTCAGACCCAGACCCACAGGCGTGCCAGTGCCAGTGCAGCAGCGGGCCCAGAGAAAGTGATTTGGCCCCTCTGGAGCCCCTGGAATGAGAGTGAGAGACGCAGAACCGAGAGAGATGTGCAACTCGGGACTCGCAGCTATGAACATGTGGGCATTGTGGGATTTGTCTATGAAAGGGTTTAAATGGAATGATGTATTATGAGGTGAGGTTAGTGAAAGTGTCTGAGCCTGTAATTTACAGTCAGGCTTCTTATACTGACATTATGACAGTGCAAAGCAAAGGAAATGGAGAGCAGAAACATAAATTAGACTGGGTGGATGAAGGGTGAGCCTGGGAAACATTATGAGGTGTCTCCTGCTGAGCTGAGCTATGTTTGTTATTGTGGTTTGTGGATGTGAGCGCAGGTCATGAGCACACACACATTTAGACATACTTGCACATTAAAATATGTTTTTTTATTTGACCTTTTCCATTCTCTTAAACAAACTCAAACATACTCTCACTTGGCATAAACATGTTAAACATGGATCCACTGTATTTAAGGTGGCTGGGCCTTACACACTGTGTTTACATGCTCACACTGTGTGTTCAGCTATCATAACAAGATGTGTAACACTTTCTTTTGCATATTGCATATACATATTCAGCTTCAGACTAAGCAAAGTAGGGCTACGTTCACGCTTTCAGTTTTTGGGATAGACAATCACATTTTCTTTACAAATGTGAGTCTCGAAATGTCCTGTTCACACAGCAGCTTACAGTTCTATTTAGAATGCTGTCTGTATGAATGTGCATCGTGAGTCAAGCCTGTTTTTCTTACTAGTAACCATAGCGACAGTGACCAAAGTAAAATCAAAGATGGCGACGTGCATAAAACTGAAAGTCTTATCACTTTCTGACACAACAAAAGTCCAATTGAGCAGCAAGTTCTTTCGTCAAATCTTCATTAACCTACAGCAGCCTTTACATTTGGGTGGAAAGCGGAGCATTTGAATCACGCGCAGAAAACAGAGCTAATGGGATCTGAAACATTCAGATGACACACAGCTCATTTCTCCGTCACTGTAAGTTACCGAAAACACACATGAAAACACGTAATACACAGTAGACGCACGTTTGTGTGGCAGAGCAGCTCTATTGCACTGTATGACATGACAGACAACTAGTGTCCAGTCCTGTTCTGTTCGCACAACAGTGTTGCCAATTTCTTTCAATGGAAAGTAGTTAAAGCCAGCTTGAAAAGTTGCTAAATGTCGCCAGATGACGTCATGCACCAATAAACATATTCATGATGTCATTGCATCGTATTGCCTTACATTTGTTTGCCTCTCTGTGCTCATACTGTATTTTAACGCAGCCAAATTCTCAATAAAACTGTTTTCATTAATATATTTTACTGTTTCGGTTGTCAGACAATGGGTTGAATATGAAATAGTGTCTGAAATGCGGCCTTTTAAAGACTACCCAGTTCTCCCTTTCAAGATGTTAATCTGCAGAAAAATCCTGATTTATAATCACCTTGTACTCGTGAGGCAGTACTGGTGAGTCTCAAAAACTAAATAAGGTTTGGGCAAACCCTGAACATTTATTGCTAGTCATTAAAAAAAAACGTGCCCTTGAGCAATGTACCAAAGGCCCAATTGCTCCCCGGGCGCCGAAGCATAAATGGCTGCCCACTGCTCTGGCTGTGTGTTCACAGTGTGTGTGTTCACTGCTGTGTGTGTGAACTTTGGATGGGTTAAATGCAGAGCACGAATTCTGAGTATGGGTCACCATACCTGGCTGTATGTCACTTCACATCACGTAAATACTATAGTGTTTTTGAAACATACTACAGTAAAGTGTATTGAACTGTATTATAGTATTTACAACACTCTGAGCGACTGCTGCACGAGGACTGGGCCACCAGTGAGTGCTTTGGGACAGGGGTGGGGCCAGCATCTGTTAATCGTTGAGAAGAGTTAGAACGATATGCGCTTTCACATCAGAGTCGCCAAAAGTCTCCAATAACATCAGAAAAAGTTGCTAGATTTGTCGCTAGTCAATTTTTTAAAAAATGTGTCGCTAGAAGGGTCTGAAAACTTGCTAAAAATAGTGACAAAGTGGCTAAGTTGGCAACACTGGTCTGAACGAACTGTGCATGAAAGTAACCATATTAAGGACTAAAAAACAGACTGACAACCGTATTCTGCTGCTGTGTGAACGTGGCCTAGGTCAGACCTGTTTAACAATGGGGAATCTTTTTAAGGAGCATAAATGCAATGAAGTTGATCTGCAAAAAGGAATAAACAAGTAGTCATAGAATGGCAGTAAATCAGTACAGCGATACCGGTGGACACACTGTCATCACAAGTGGGAACAGGGAATTGCTGTACACTCACTCCTGTCATGGGTACTAATAGCTGGTGTTCAAAAAGTGATAAGATTTAGCGCCATGGACACAACGTCTCCAAACAAGTCCTAAAGCGCATAATGTGGAGAAAAAGATGAGTCTGACATTCTGAGAACAGGGAGAGAATTCCTGGTATCAGTCCATAAACAGTGGCATGGTGTTGCCCATGTGAGAAGCTTGTGAGGTTGTGTGCAGAACATCTGAACAAAGATAAGATTTATATAAACAACACAGATAAAATGAGAGAAAAGGGGAATGAGTGTTAAATGAAAGGGGACAAAGAAAGAATGCTTAGATCAGGGGTCGGCAACCTTTATGGCATGATGTGCCATTTTTAATTTTTCTGATTAACCACTGTACCAACATCACTGGATATAGCTGTCGGTCATTTTTAAAATGTATTATTAAAAGTTAACTGATATTAAATGATTTGCCGTTGAGACCGTTGAGGCTTTGATCTGAAGTGCCTAGTATGTGCAGCGTTCACGCGCATATCTGTAGACTAACGCAAGTTAATTCTCACAATTTAATAGTATTTGTGGCTCTTAACAGGCTGTGTGACTATGACAGGTATAGGCAACTCCGGTCCTGGAGGGCCACTATCCTGCAGAGTTTAGCTCCAACCCTAATTAAACACACCTGAACAAGGCAATCAGTGTTTTCGGGATTACTAGATAGATACAGGCAGGTGAGTTTTTATGAGGCATTTCCCTGGACTATGAGAAGTTAATACCTCAAAATGTACGTCAGTATGCAGTTTTCTCTATTGCTCGCGTCCCAGCGATTATCCCTCTGCATGCCACTGTTGGCATGTCTGCCGTAGGTTGCCGACCCCTGGCTTAGATATATGGCCATTGATTAAAGTTTTGCCATACACTGTAAAATTCATAAAAATTTGGCACAATGTACTGCATTATGAAGGAATTTTTTAAAGGTGTTTAAGCTGCATTTTGCTCTTCACTGCGCTGTGTATTTTGGGTTAAAGTCAAAGTAGTAGTTACTGGTTTGTTAATAGTGAATTGCACTTTAAAATAAAGTGCGACCAAAATGACTTTTTCCCAGTGTAATTATTATGAACTTGTTCATCTTCCATGAACAGATATTTCAAATTAGATTATAATTTATACAGAACCAAAACCCAAAAGTATAGATATAAATGACTTAAGTAAATTCTAAATGAATTCAGTCAGGTTTTATGAACAGAAAGTTTAGGAGTATATTTATTGGAGATTACAGGGGTATGATGGAGGTGGGCACAGAGGGGAGAATGTGAGACAGACTTTATCTACACAACACTGGGACAAGCCACACTGTCTTATCAGCGCACAATTTCAAGCTCTCCAAGCATGTTAACACTGTGTTCATGCCAGCTGTCAGTGTACAACATGTGACCTACTTACTGTTCTGATTTATAGTACACTAGGTGTCAACTTTCTTCCAAAGTATGTAAAAAGTGCATTCTTATACAATGCAAACTTATCTTTTGAACACTGGGAGGACACATTTCAATAGCAATAAAGTGATAATTGCATGTATCATGAGCATTTTGTGATATAGTAGTGAGTGTTTGATCTGCAAAGCGTCTATATCATAAGTACTGTAATGAGTGATTTAGTTTAACTTTCCTGCTAATGAATCACTGCATTGCTGAATAGCTGGTGCCAATAAATCACATGTTAACAATTTGTGAAATCAAGTTTATATTAAATGTGATGCATTAAAATAACTGTGTACAGCAAAATAACTGCACAAAACAGCTATCAAGTCCACGTGCAAAAAGGGTAAATGGCAAGCAAATGACTCTTATGAGCCAGTTCATTTTAGTAAATCAAAAACATACAACATGTTGTCCGATTCCTGAAATCAATGGCTCTTATGAGCTGGTGCTTTTGGGTGAACCAAAAACATTAAACATGACCAGTGTGGCCCGAATTCAGGACAAATCTTATTTTCAATGAATCACAAACATACAGAAAAACCAATATGTCCTGATTTATTGACACATGATTTTTTTTAGTGTATCATAAACATACAGTGTGGTTAAATTAATTAACAAACAACTAATGAGCCAATAATTTTTTTGTGAATCAAAAGACAAACAGCTTGTCGGATCTTAATGAATAGTGTAAAAGACAAGTCAGCACTATGAAAACAAAATTGAAAATTCTGTATAATGTGCAGCACTATCACACAGAGAATTTATTTTATATGTAAGCATTTTATCTCAAATGTACCATTAATTAATCACAACTGAATTGTGAAATCTGTATTGAAACGCAGCCCTATATGATACACCCAATGGCAAACCACCTCCCAAACACAGCTTCTCCACCCAGCATTCTAGTCTAGAGAATGCAGTGATGCTGTTGTTTGTTTGATGGCAACTACACTCCTACTGCAAACAACAGGCTTGAAGAAAAGACGGACGAGAGTGTAAGATAGCTTTGAGGTGGCTTTCCTGCATTCTTTGCTGGCATAAAGCATCTTTGATAAACATGGAGGAAGCTTAACCTTGCTCTAGACTTCACTCAAGCCAGCATTCATTGGAGTGGGGTTATTTATAAGACCTTCAAGCCACTCTCAGACTGCAGTCAATCTGCAATTGGTTATAACTTTTTTTTAAGTGGACTATTTCTAAAGGAAAGGAGAGAACGTGATGTGTGGCCAAGTATGGTGTACCATACTTGGAACTTGTGCTCTGCATTTAACCAAGAGCAGTGAGTAGTGAAACACACACACACACACACACACACACAGTTTAGTGTCAGTGCTCAAAGATCTCACCTCAGGTATATACGATGGAGAGAGCACTGGATACGCCCCCACCTACAATCCCTCCTGAACCTGAGACTTGAACCTACAACTTTCGGGTACAAGTCCGACTCTCTAACCCAGGGGTGTCCAAAGTCAGTCCTAAAGGGTCACTGTCCTGCTGAATTTAGCTCAAAACCTAATTAAACACACCTGAACCAGCTAATCAAGGCATGCTAGAAACTTCCAGGCAGGTGTGTTGATGTAAGTTGGAGCTACAGCTTGGACACTGGCCCTCCAGGACTGAGTTTGGACACCCCTGCTCTAACCATTAGGCCATGACTGGCCTAAATTATTGGGGCAAATTGAATTATTGCCCCAAATTGAATTATTGACTAATCTTTCACATCTAATTTTAGATGATAAATCCCTTTACAGTCACTCTGAGCTACTGCAGGTCTTACGTGCTTATACCATAACATGTAAGACATTATGAGTCAGATGGGATTTTGATAACCGCGTCCTCGTGGTTCGTATCTTTACTATTACCATAATATCTAATCTTTTAGTAAAATAGGAGACAGACATGCTGCCTCTCTTAGCAAGATGTGACTCATGTGTTAAATGTGAAAATCTTTGAGCAGAACCCGCTCAAATGAAGAGGCTAATCTCATTAAGCCTTTACTCGGCTGTTTAATCACAGGGTTACACCGGGGCCAAGCGCAGTACAGCTTAAGCTTCCTTCAAGAGAACCACACTTCAGCTTGAATTAATTGAGTAATATAATTTTGCACATATAGGTTGAAATTTGAGACTATAATGACAGTTATGAGTTATGAAAAATGACACCACCTTTTCAGATGTAGATCCCTCCTTTTTTTTTTCTTAAACCCCATACCATGTCAGTGACATCATTACCAGTTGATTACAACAAGTTTAATTTCAAAGAACTATTTCATTAGTCTAAAGTAAAAATACTATCTCTCTGAAATTACATTAATTTGAAGCTGCAGTCATTCACAGACAAACCATTTTATTTTATTTGAGTTACCGTCTTCCACCATTTTGGAGAGTTGTTAAGGATCTCTCCAAATGACAGAAGACGGTAACTCGGGGAGAAGAATTGCTGATAAATTATGTCATCATTGTTTCTTTGTGCACAAAGAGCATTCTTGTAGACTCTGAATTTTCGTAAAATTACTGTTGAACCACTGATGTCACATGGACTATGTTACCAATCTCCTTACTACGTTTGTGCGTTGATCAGGATTATATCATTGCTGTCTATGCTGTCTAAGTTCAGAGAGCGCTCAGATTCCATTAAAAGTATTTTAATTTGTGTTCCGAAGATGAACTAAGGTCTCATGGGTTTGGAACGACAAAAGTGTGAGTAATTAATTACAGAATTAAAATTTTTGGGTGAATTATAACCCTTTAAGGCCATGTGTCCACCAAAGCATTTTTAGCCAGATGAAAACGCCAGGTGCTCTGCTGAAAACGTTTTTTTTTTCCTTTCTTTTTTTCGAATGAGCCATTGTGGTTGCTATGATATGAAATATCCATTCATCTTCAAAGCACAAATTAAGATTTTTTAATGTGATCCGAGAGCTTTTAATGTGATCCGAGAGCTGGTCCTGCATAGAAAGCAAGCCAACTGACATGTTCAAGGTCCAGAAAGGTAATAAGGACATCATTAAAATAGTCCATGTGACATCAGTGGTTCATCTGTAATTTTGCGAAGCTAAGAGAATAATTTTTGTGCACAAAGAAAACAAAACAACTGTCTGCCTCCATTCATGAGAGTACCACGGCTGTACTACGGTTTGTTTACAAGCAGACGAATGCACATGCATTGCCTCATGGTACATTTGTGTATGTCGGCGGAAAAGCTGGTATTGTTGTTTTATTTGTGCACAAAAAGTATTCTCCTAGCTTCATAAAATTACGGTTGAACCACTGATGTACCGTGGACTTTTAACAATCTCCTTAATACCTTTCTGGGCCTTCAGCATGTCTGTTGCATTGCTGTCTATGCAGGGACATAAAGCTCTTGGATTTCAACAAAAATATCTTAATTTGTGTTCCAGAGATAAACGAAGGTCTTAAAGGTTTGAGACGACATGAATGTGAGTAATTAAATGTCAGAATTTTTTTTTCTATCCCTTTAACTCTCATAGCTATACTGGACTGAATAAGTTCAATCCCAAACTATCAACCATCATGGAATATTATGCAAATCTTGTCAGCGGGGTGCAGTTAAGAATCTAAAACAACAATAAAAATGAAAACAGATATTGTTTGGCACATGCTTGTTGTATAAATGTTTGGCACATTCTTGGTGTGTATGTTGGTTTGCATAAAATATGAACACACAAAAAGTAATTATGGGGCACACCTACTGGAAAGCATCTATTTTGTATTAAGCAAATGGAAAACCAGTATAATGTGGCATTCAAAAAATGTCACAGGGTACAAAAGGATAGGCAGATTTGATCAACAAGGTTATTAAATATTTATCATGCCAAAACAAACATCTCTGAAACAACAGAGGCCAAATTATAACCTGGTTGTCCTCTGCCTAAGGAATGAGGAAGTTACACAGCACTGCTATTATTCTGCTGGGAGCTGAACCTAAAAACAAACCTCTTAGTTTTAAAGGACATTCTGCTGCTGTGATTTTGTTTCATAGTCTCACATTTTTATCTGTCACTCATTTCCCTCTCTGTCTGTTCCGGGTTTTCAGAGAAAACAAAAGAGGATGTTTTTGAAAATAATTGGTAAATGTAACGGCCTTGGAATGTATTACCACTGTTTAAAACTGAGAAGAGTAAATAAATAAAATTATGGCCAGGAATAGAAAAATAGTTACCAAAAGAGGAACTGCTATGGACACAGAATATAATCAAATACAAAAACTCATAGAATATGGACACAAACACATGCACACACAACAAATTGACTGTCTGGCACCCAGCTGAACACTTAAAACAGCATCTCTAAAAAGTACTGGAAAAATCTATATTGGTGTTCTTTCTGTGCCTGTCACATTAGATTGTTATTGGCCAACAGTAACAAATCACATGTAATCACAACATAGCAAAACTGCATACAGTTTTCATCCAAAACAGTTTTCATCCAGCTTTTATTATTTTATAATAAGATGTTTACTGGGAAAATAAAACCCTATGATGAATTGTTAGCGCTAAAACAAGCAGTATCACAGTCATCGACATATGCTTATGTACTGATCACATTGGGATTGGGAGGGACTGTGGTAAAGTGGAACTCAATAATAAAACCCGCTCTTCTACAAGACAAATTGGAACTACAAAAGTGTACTTGCCAGGCATCAATAAAGGACAGAGAATTTGTACCTGCATTAAAATATGTGTACTATAAATAGATTCTTGTAAATAATACTCAACGTATATATAACCATAAATGTACTTGAGTACAAATGTAAAAGTAAAAATGTACATTTAACTACTTAAATTGTATTAAATATTAAACATGCAGTCCGTAACATTCTCTGGTTCAAAATGATCCAAAATCAATATTTGCTTAATAATAATCAAAACTATTGCCTTACTTTAACCCGATTCACAACGGTTATCTTATAATAATGTTTTCTAATTTAAGTGGTACTGGTATGTTTTCAAAGGGAAATTTTTGCATGCCGCTGCGTCATTATGGCACGTCTGTAAACATATAGATGTTGGCCCAGCTAGTAGGCTAACGCATTTGACGATCCTACAGGTGGCGGATCATATATAGCCTTTTCTTAAGGGATTACACAAGATTTGTATTTTAAAGACAACCAGTTCGAAGGGAGCGTAATTTGTAATGGGTGAGGTGTGCACAAAGTGTGAATCAACTATCGATTCCTAACACCGTGTCTACACCGGAAGCGAGCAGCACGACAACATACTATAGAACCACTGATCCATAATAGAGATTCATTATATCTAAATTAATCAATTGAACTCATTATAATCAGCTGTGCTCTCTACACTGGATGCAGCGTGGCATTACACCACAAATGCCTGACAGTAAACTGCTGTCGCGTTCTATTTATGTTATGCTGACACAGAGTTCATATGATTTAAAAAGCCGCTTTTTCACGTCCACGTTTTCACGTGTCTTTAGTTGATGCCGTGTACCATCACAAAATCATGTCTATTAGCCATCGGCGGCCCAACCCTAATTGCAGGTTTTGAAAGAGAGATGGTGACAAGGAGGCAAAACTTACGGAATGCACCTTTAAGGTTTGGATTTAGAAATGTACTAATTTAATAGAAAAACAGAGGACACTTTCTCAATGAATTACATTTTTGTACTGTTTGTACTGTTTTGTTTTTATGCCACTAGGTTTGCTGTTGTTATATCATGCAATGACATCATACATTTGCACGTCTAGTCTACAGAAAAGCTCATCTGAAAGCAATCTGTTATGTCTTGGATGACAATACATTGAGCTGCATTGTGTGCCACTGTACAAGGGAGTCTTCTTGTCTTTTGTGCTTCATTATGGGAGGAATTACAGCAGTTGTGGGTGTTCTGCACAAAATGCCACACCAGCCACTCCCAGCGCTACAGGGTTTTCCTGATTACTCACTACTGTATATGCTTTTTATGGGATCACAAATAATGCTGGGTGTGCTATTTTGGAATGTGGTTTTCAGGCTTTGCCAGGTCAACGGGTCAGATTGCATTTGCTTCTACTGTCTACTGTACAAAATGCAAAAGATTTGCAAGTCATTATAGTTCTATATACTACACTGTGTCCATGTGTGTCTTTCTGCAATCTGTAAATCAGAAACTGCATAGTGACCTCATTAGTAAATGAGGTATTTCCGCTGTAAAATAAAGACTGTCAAACAAGATGGAGATGTCATGATAACTATGTTTTACTCTGGTTAACTCTCTCTCTCACACACACAAACATACATGCAGATATAGAGAATACAGTCAAATATACACAAGGCGTATCATAGGCATGCTGAAAGGGCCTTTTTAATTGTCATTTAATGAATCCCACACCTACTTAAGCAAGTCTTGTGAAAAGATTTTTAAGTGAGACACATTTTTTTGCACTGCTGTAACTTTTGGGCTCAGGAACTTATGGGAGATATGTGAACTTTAGACAAGGAAACATAATTTGCTGAAGCCATAGAGTCATGGTCCAAAAGCAACTGTTACATGACTTGATAAGTATGTTGTAATGACTGGACCAGACTGGTGCCATGCAGATTCTACGGAGGCCTCTTAATTTGAAAGGAAATGTTTAATCCATTTAAAACTGCCTGTTTGTTCCTTAGCAAGCAATCAGTGACACGCACATACACAATTATCACACGCAATAGGCCTTTAAATATAAGTGCATTAATGTCAGTGTCTATAGCCTTGTGGTAAGTGCGCTGTCATATAATGCAGTTGTGCTTGTGGCAACCCGAGTTTGATTTCCATTTTGAGGTCCTTTGCTGATCCAGCTTCCCTCCCTCCACTCCGAAAACTGCTACAATGTATTTTTCAGAGATAATATATTATGCACTATAATCAACTAGATAATCCCTATGCCAGGATCTGTCACTGCAGATATACTTTATGTTACTTTTATTTTAATTGGTAGTTTTAAACTACTCTTCTCTCAAACGTCCAGTGATATGGAAAAAGCATGATACATAATTAACATCTGTCAACTGTTTTATAAGAGCTAAAAAACCTGCAGTACATTAACCGCAACCTGAGAAAATGTGTAACATTTGCACTATATGTATGTAACTAAATTTTACTTGGAAAAAAAAAAACTATCACACAGACAACAGACCTTATAGTTTTAATAATGAGATAATTACCAAAACTTATTCTTTAAAAAAAAAAAATTGGATTGTATGGGAATACATTTTTTTTAAAACAATATACCATCAGATGAAAAACTTCATCTAACTTTAGGAGTTAATGACTCCTGTAGTGGCAAACAGTCTTAGGTGACTGAGTTCATGCTCCCCAAAAGTGTGTCAATAGTTGTGCAATGTGCAACCCTATCTAAAGTCTCCATTGATCTTGAAGCAAACACACATGGACAGACTGACGGATAGGAGAGGGAACCTGGACTAAGACAGGAAGGTGACAGGGTGAGGAAAGGTGGGGGGGAGGGTACTTTATCACATAACACTTGACTGTCCCGGCATCTCTCAGCACTGTCACTCATGTACTGCCTGCGTCTGTGTGCATGAAACATGTTCATACCACTAAAGCTTTTACAACTAAAGCAATGAGGTACAATTTTAAAAATACAGTTTTACCATTATAAACTATTAATAGAATTATTAATTTAATGACTTCATAATTTATTAATTGGCAAGTGTGAATCTCTTATTAGCAATACATCCATGTAGGCTTCTGTATCACTCTTTTTGCTCAGACAGGGACAAGTGTGAAAAGAGTGAACCCACAAGTAAAAAAAAAAAAAGATAGAAAAGTGGTGAGAAGGGGGATATGACTTTTAGCAAAGTTTCTCAGTAACTAGTCTTGGCTTTAGGCTGCATGCTGCACACATTCTATTCACTGAGAGGCTGATTCAAAAGCTCACAAGCACTGCCTAAAATCACCTGTTCCAAATGGCTGGCGCTTTCCTTGATTTTTATCATTTAAGTTTTACTTGAGGCACTTAATAATAAGTAAACCTGATGCATGACCAGAATTGGATATTATACTTGTTTTTCTGATATTTGTCTGTGAAAGAATCAGTACTGGATGGAAGTACAAAAATACACTTGTATTTAAATTCTAAATAAAACTAAATAAAACATTCTAAACTGCTATTTTCAGAGTATTTTCTCTACAATCTGCTGCACCACTGTTTAAATTCTTTATTTTGACAATGTTTCAGTGCTCTTGTCGATCAAACAGTAGAGCATGGTGCATGGGTTTGATTCCAGGGGATGCATGAATTAATTAAATATATATGAATGCAATGTAAGTTGTTTTGTATAAAAGTATCTGTCAAATACATAAATAGACAACACCCCACACACAAAAACAAAAACTGAGGTTGGTCACTGTCTCTTTCTAACTAAGTTGGCAGTTCTTCTCCAGAATAAGGTACAATAAGGAGCAGAATTTCTTGCTATGTGAGACTTTTCAAAACGTTCACTAACTCGCTGCATCAATGCCAAGTTCTGAAATGAAACTCTAGATGGCTCAGGATGATGGGTCATTAATGCAAAGTGATGATATTCACAATGTTAAATACTTGACACAACCTGATCAAGCAAACCCCAGCTCCACCTGTATAGATCCGCTACGGGTTATTTTATATGCTGTTTGTGCAGCAGCAGTATGTCTTAAATGCTCACAGCAGTGTAGTTCCAAGCAGCAGCAGCAACATACCAGATCCAAGACCAAATACAGTAACACTGCCATGTCCATTATCATGCTAAAATCTTCCAAGAGTTGTCACAATAGAGCTAGTTTACAGTTTGTTTTCCTTTTCCTACCTTCCATATTGTCTCATTATCACTGTTATATGACATAGAGTAGCTATTTTGCTGTAACTCATTCTCACTCTGCTTTCCGAACTCTCTCTTTGTCTTTTGTTTGCAGCAGCGCCTTCTTCAGCCGAAATATTTTTCTCCACAACCCCATGTGAGTCTTCCCAAGGATCTCCTCTCTTCTTTCTCCTCCCGTTCCCTCTCCCACTCTTTTCTCTCGCTATCAGTTTGTTGTCCTGGCCTCAACTTTCTTTGCACACAGACTCTCCTCTTTCAAAAACAACTGCGAGAGCAGCCAAAAACACAGAGGGAGACAGAACACTGTACAATGACTGTCTCTCTAAACTGCTTTGCTCCAGCACAGACGGACATCATGTGCTTTGAGGAAAAGATGCATGTTTGTTTTTCCCCCATGTTTGTATATGTGTGTATGGAGAGGGTCAGCTGCTGAGAGGCGCCAAGAACGAACAGCACTTGCCTACATGTGATGTCATGCGTGTATTTAGTATACAGAATTCTTCCCACGTGTTCTGTGTGCATGCTTCACTCATCCTGTCATGTGTTGTGACACGTCCCTCTGTCTGCACACTGGAATTTCGACCTCTCTATGTATTCCTACTGGAATCTGGATGGCGCTTTGCCCTTGTAGAGAAAGTGGAATGTGGAACGCCCCCTCCCCCATCTTGTATAAGGCCATAGGGAGCCCAAGACCAAGTTAAAGATGTTGTTCAATACACTGCCCCAGGTCTTATATAGCTCCCAGCTGTGTGGAGCTGGCCAGCTCCTTGGTGCTCAAGAGGTCTGGAATGTTTGGAGTGCAAGCATGCTGGAAAGCTCAAGTCACCAACAACAATCTCTTTGAGATGAAGTAGAGAGAGAAAGAATGATAGAGAAAGAGAGAAAAGAAAGAAAGGGCGGTAACATATTCCAGTCTGCCTCACCCAAAAAAACAGCGGTTTAAGTTCCATGACAGATAACAAATGGATGTAAAAACATGCAATTGTGTTCCTAAACTGTCTTTAACTGCCAGTAATAATGTATTTAGGGTTCTCATTGTTTGTCAGGTTTGCATTGTCCAAATAACACAATCAGCCTTAAACTTATAGATACAAATCTGAGTTTAAACATTTGACACAGCAAGTTCCATTAACTCATACAGTAGATATGTATCATAGCATAAAAAGTCACTGATTAATCCACAAATCAAGGTGGAACAACAAAGAATTTTCTTTTGTAACTGTTATTATTATTGAACTGCAAATATAGTTGGTGGGTGTTTCCCACAATAATTATGAATATTAGCAATTACCGTGCATTTATTCTTGCTACTCTGATTCATTATTAATACAATAGAGCAGTGAGGGTGCGGTGTGGATTATGACTATAGACAGTCAGTGTTTACTCAGCTGAGCAAATTCGTAAAAATTTATGTGGAGAAATGTGGAGCCAATATGACTTCATTACAATGTGCTATGCACATCAATTATGAAGGGAAGGACTGAGATTACTGTAACTGTAAACGTGCATCACGTGTTGCTGAACCACAGGAGTTTTCAATCTTAGTGCTGGCAGGAACTTTTAGCAAGACTCTTATCTATCCCATGGACTCAATGTTATAGCCTAACTAAATGTTATTTTGTAATAAAATTGAATAAAATCTTTAACTACAGTATGACATTTAACAGGTGGTTGGAAAGAAAAAATTTGATATAGCTGGGCTGTCATAATGTCATTACCCAGTGAACTCCTTGAGTATCTTAGGGATCCCTGGTTAAACATTCTAGGAAGTGGAATCCTGAACCCATGTAATTTACACCAGTGACACACACACACACACACACACAGATTTGGTGTGTGTGTGTCTACAAAACAAACACTGGTTGTATCTCAAAACCTACTGAGCTGCCTTCGTGGGCATCATGTGCGCCTGCAATATTTTTGACAAGAATGCGCCTAGTGAATGTTATCTATGCATAAATCCTTCATTGTTATGTTTGGGAGATTTTAATTCATTGTCTTAGATTTTTTTTCAATATCGTTTGTGTTTTTGGAAATTTCATTTAGTTTTTTTTTTCAGTGAAGAACCACTGAGAGGGGTTGAAAAAGTGCAATGAACAGTAGGCTATCACTGCAGTCACAGGGAGTCACTTTTGCACCACTTTGATTTAGCTTAAATTTATAGGCAACAATTAAACTGAATTTTTGTAGCCTCCTATTTTAGTAGCAATGTTTCACAGCGAACTACTGTAGAGTGAGATTTAGTAGCTAATGTCAACTTCATATTGACATCGCGAAAACAAGGGATTGCGTTTTAAAAACTGAGAAAAACTCTGCAAAACACTCATTACAGACAGCAAAACATTAAATATTATAACAAACTTAAAGTTTTTGTTAAAAATACCTACCTTGAGATTTCGCCTCGTGAATCTTTCGGGTTACACGCTTCAGTAAAGTGCTCACTGCCTTCTACAAAAGCATCCAGTTATGTGTCCTTCTTCCATAAAGATAAAACAAAAAGGAGTTAGTCATCGAGCTGGGACAGCCCAAAATTCTTGGGAGGGACAGTAGCCTTGATACTGACCAACAGTTCTGAGATCAACGAGTCTCTTCCAAACAGACAAAGACGAAGTGTGCTGGCGTGGTGCTGATGCGAGTTTTCTGTCTCGCCCTTTGGGAGTTTGTCACGCCTTTGAAAAGAGACGGGTACGATTATCTCTCTACTTTGCCACAACTCTGAAGGAATGCAGCTCGTAAATCCAGATAGCGACGTAACCACAAATCCCAAAATGACTAAACAAAGCAGGTCTCTCAACTGGTCTGTGGTTCAAATGAATCGCGCGAATTAAAAAAGTCGCTGTGAATCATGTGAGTCCCTCAGCGTGATAACAGGAAATGTAAACTTTTTATTATTCAGTCCTCGCAAACGTGTCCAAGTTGTCAACGGGCGGTCAAAAAACTATGCCTGCGATTCCTTTGTCTCCCCTAACCCATCCTCCCACCCTGTAACATGTGAACTGCCCCTGTCTGTCTGTCTGTCACATTGGCGTGCTCACCGAATCGCGTCCAGTTGCCTTTTGCCCCCAAAGCTGGACTCCGTCTCGCTCTGGCCGCTGTCATATGCTGTCCACTTGCTGTCCTGTCAAGTCCACTGACGAACGGCAGCGCCTATTAGCAGCGTGACGACACTGACACTGACACTACAGCGCCACTCCCATCCATTCATAAAGTGGAGCACCAGCGTTTCTGCCTACAGCTCGCGCAGGAGCCCGTGGAAGGTCCACGGCGCGTGTTCGCTCGCCGCTCAAAGGCTGTATTTGTGCAAGTCATGTGTGTCCAAACGACTGTGTTTGCTACACAGCCATTTCTGTGTTCTAAACATGGCTAGATGGTTAAATTTAGCTATGAGCTAATTTGGGTTCACAATATTGTGATAAGTAAATGCTATCAACAGCACACATAAGGTAAACATTGACGTCAATTAATTTATTTCCATATAATCAGTGACTTCCTCTCAAGGAACGCATTAGGCTACAGCAGGCTAAATATTTACAGTGCCAGATCAAAATAAATAAAAGGAATGTAAATATTTAAAACATAAATATTGTTATCAAAATATGAAAACGAGGATAAACAAACTAATTAGCCTAATCAATTTCACTCTAATTTTAGTGATATGTTTGTTTTTTTGGATATCGATGGCTTAACTTAATGTAATACACAAAAAGTATTTCAATGGCTTGCAAAACTTCCCAATTCAGTCTGCTGACCAGTCACAATGTTTCCAATCATTTAGCAAAGGAAAGGCACTGTATTATAAGCCAATCATTGTGCAATAAATCACTTTTTTTTCTTTTCTTTTTTTTTTTTTCTTTTTTTACAGAAAATAGTGAACACTACCTGCTTTTCAGCATACACTGTTAAAAATAAAGTTTCCAAAGGGTGTTTTTGCAGTGATGCCATAAAATAACCATTTTTGGTTCCCAAAAGAACCTTTCAGGGAACAGTTCCTAAAAGAACCACTTTAAAGTCCATTTGAACCTTTTTCGACTATGAGAACCTTTTCCGCATTTTGCAGGTTACATGGATGTTCGAGGTTCCATTGATGCCAGTAAAGAACCTTTATTTTTTAAGAGAGTACATCATGGATAGTTAGGAGTAATTGTCTATTTGTTATCTTTATGTTTTGCTAAACACGCACTGACATAGTACAGACCCACAGGGGACATACTCACTGGTGAGCATAAAGCATTTTAAACGTGCTCCGCTGTGCAGTCGGTTCACCTCTGCTGGTCCTGTCAGAGCGCTTCACATATGGCCCGCATCAGTGACACGCATGCAGCTCCATCTTATTACAGACACACCTGGGGCACATTCAGCGGGGTTTGTTATTCTAGAACATTTCAGCACATTTCAGAGATGAGAATCCTACATGTGATATGAGACTGATCCATAAGCAAAACTTAAACTTAAATAAACGCTCTTGGGAAAATATTTGCTCTTCAATATATCAATGTTAAAATGTGGCCCATATTAATAAAAAAAAAAAAAGTCAAAGTCAAACTAAAACTGGGAACTTTCTCTACAATAGAATTTATACAGATTTAAAAAAATACAAATAAAGCCAGAAACCATAATGTTTACATTTGTAATAAGAGTTGTAAAATGAATAACTAAACAATCAGACTAATAACAAATAGATCAGAAAGTCTTAAAATGTGCCCAAACTAATTATTATTATTATTATTCAGTGAAGGATTCTATTCCATAGCACTGACAAAGCGAGAATTTCTTTCTGTTTACGAAACAGTAGACTTTTCCATAATGAATGAGCATCATTAGGTGATGCTGTTTACTGTTCAATAAGCTTAGAGACCCTTTCTGAGAAGTGACCTGATATTCCTTCTTGTAACATCCTTTGAGTTTTTCTGAATAATTATGTCACACACTGTTATTGCTGAGGCTGAATGACAGGTGAACAGTGTGGTAGAAACAGATCAGGTTATTCACCTTAACACCCATTGTTATTAGTTAGGACAGGTTTTATTGTAATTTGCGAAATAAACATTTTTAACAAAGAATGTTGGAAACCAATGTT
Source organism: Carassius auratus (assembly GCF_003368295.1). Taxonomy (NCBI): domain Eukaryota; kingdom Metazoa; phylum Chordata; class Actinopteri; order Cypriniformes; family Cyprinidae; genus Carassius; species Carassius auratus. Next base: position 10,699,996 of record NC_039272.1, on the reverse strand, counting down.
GGTATATTGTTAACAGGTATTTTATTGAACTATTTAGCTGATCGCTAAAATAACATGTTCAGCTCTTCTTGGAACACCATGATAAAGAATACATTTTAATTTTTTAAACATTCTAAGTCCATAATATTTCCTCCAATCGCTTTGAGCTCGGTGCGAATGGAGTTTAGATGAATGAATGTATATATAATGTACATGTATTTTCAGGTGGGGTTATTTACATAACCCGCTGTCCAAACTAAATGACCTAGTTTATTTAACCTTGTGGCAATTGGCGATTTCAGATATCCTGGGATCAGTTCCAAGAAAAAAGCTCCCTCATGCTTGCTGCTCTTTTCCAGAAAGTGTCTTCTGAAGTAGGCCAGTAGGATGTGTCCAGACTCGTCCCTCTCAGTTAACATATGAAGTGTCTCTGAAGCATTTGAAAAATCTTCATCTTATTTTCTAGAAATAATTAAGTATTATATCTGATTCATGGTTTCCACTCAATCAAATGACACTTTTTGGGGGTTTCTAAGTCTAGAGTTCATAAACAACAATGAAAAAAAAAGAGAAAAAAAAAACACACAAGTACACTTCTATTGAATTGTGAACTTGTGAAACCGTTTGTTTGGGGATTTTTCTGTATATGTGCAGTCTACAATACAACAACAAACTGTTGCTGATTCCCCCAGGGTTTTTATTCCAAAGTGTCTTTCCCAGCAGTTTTCTTTTTTGCTCGGGCTTCTACCCGACACTATTGATGTACCAGTGGGCACAATGGGGAATAAAGGTGGCTCCGGTGCAGTCCACTGCCTCTCTCCCTTCTCCCAGGGGAGTAAAGTGCTGATCATTGGGTTGGAAAGACCTTGCGTAGGCTGATTCTAACAAAGCCAATGCTGGCCAAAGCCATAGACACATGAAAGACTAGGGGTTAAACCTGGCCAGATCAATTTCTCTCAGCAACTCTGCGTGTCCCTGGCACTGAACAGGCAGAGCCTACAATAGCTTGTTTTCTGTGGCATAGAGCCGTGCCATTCTCCTCACTGATCCACTTTACAAAAGCCCATTACAGGGGTGCCAATTGAGCTTGAACAATCACCCACAAAAGCTGTTATTTACATAGATTCTGTCCCAAGGCTCAACCCCTCTGCCCCCACCAAAAAATGTCCAGCGGCGGACTAGTTGAACTCTTCTCACTGTGTGAGAACACTTTTGAGTCCATCTGCAGAATCGAGATCACTGAGCTGTAAATACATGGAAGCTTTTGTAGGTAAGGACATGAGAGCTAACAAATAATTAGGAATAAAAATATTTTGTTTCATGACTTAAATAATAAAAATGTTAATATAGATAAAATAATACAAATATTTTATTGTTTTATATTTTGAATATATTATACTGTAGTACTTATTGCAAAAGCTAATAAATAGTTCAAATACTATAACTACCTACCAAAAATATATAAGTAACTCACAGTACCTCTTATTCATATATATATATATATATATAATAAAATAATAATAATAATAAATAATAATAAATATCTCTCTCTTTACGTTGTTGTGCTGTAAAGTTGATTTCTAATTTATGGTAATTGATGACATTTATATTCTGACAATAAAAAATTCTAATTGCAGTAAAATATGTTGAGTATACATGGATCAAATTGGTGGGTATAAATCTTTCTTCAATAAAAGCAAAATGAAACTGATCTATTTGTTCATGAATAAAATTAAAATTCTTCTTTTAAAATGGTCCTAATAGTTTTTATCGGGGGAAAACTGTGTCACTGAAGCCCATCGCTGTTGGATAGCAGGTGTTACTTAGAGTTGAACTGAACTTCTGAGAATTGAGTTTTTGCAGGCAGCCCATCCACACACCTGCGCTCTGCATGAGACGGTCTGATCTGATCTGGGCTGCGCAGCCCAACTGTACCCGCCACATGCCCATCCTCAGCGTGGCTCACCACTGAGCACTATGAATAGAAACTTAGCAAACGAGGGATAAGCAGTAGGCTTTGGCACATGCCACACTCCCAGCAGCGTCACACCTCCTAGCAGCACTTTGGGGTCGCCATGGAAACAGGGACGAATACAGCTAACGCTGCGCTGACATCTTCCCATCATGCCCACTCAATATGATTAACATCGCATGTTTATGTCCTAACCTCCACAACAGGTGTGTGAGTTTTCCTCTGAAATGTGAGCGTCAGTGGAGTTTGGGTCAGCGGAATATTACAATAGTTCAGGTGAAAACCTGCTTCAATCCCCTGGGAGTTTCCTCAAATTGTTTCTCACAGATTGTGCTCTCAGGTTCCGAATGCTTGCTAAGATGAAAGCAATATCACACATTCCAGACTGTTGCTTTGTATTAACCTTATTCACGTCTCCAGGTTTGGAATGTGGAAGTAAACTATAGAATTGTAAACATCTGTAGAAGTGGCCTACATGGGAGAAGAGGAGACCATAGCAAACTTTATATTTGCATGCCCATTCGCTCCATCTACAAAAGAAACAATCTGATATTCAAGAAGTCAAATGTGTCTGCAGTCACTTCATCAGCAGCTGAATTAATAACGGCACGCTAACAAATAATTTTATAAATGTGCATTATTATTAGCGCTATTATTTATATAAAAACAGCTAGATTAATGACGTTTTACTGCAGAACTGCTTCATCATGTTTAGGTAAAGGAGGGGTCAGTTCAGACCAGCAACAAGATTAATTGCATGATATTTATTTTAAAAAGTTTAGTAAACAAGATGGTAATACTGAGAAGGCTAACTTACAGTTTAAACAACATTGCCAGTTTTATTGTGTATTTTCGCTCTTCCAGTTCTACCAGAAAAACTTGGAGGGCTGGGGAATGTTAACATTATTTATTCCATAAAGAATTCGCAGATTGTAGCAAGCTACAATGATTCAAAACTAGTTGTATAGAAAAGTATGTTTGGCCAGAATAGATTCCTTGTATTTGGCTCATGTGTTCAAGTGTGTGTAGAACTTATGTTTACCGAATGGAACACACATACAGTATAAAAATACAAGTGTTTACAGAGCTTAATTTAGATTTTCAGTACTTTGCATTTTAAAAGAAACTTCTAAATGTTTGTTCAGTAGTCCCTATATGAATACTCACTTCTAATTAAATGACAAATATTATTTGCAATGATGTACAAAATACACATATACTCATCTTAGCAATAAAATGTGCATCCTCATTAACTGCCTGGAAAGACAAAACGAACAGACTGCCGTATTTTTCTTTCTGCTCTATTTAGATTTCTGCTTTTGTTCACCTCTGATCACGCTGTCCAGGCCTGAGTGCCCATCTGGAGGCCACATGGTCCATCAACCCGGTCTCCTAAACCCAGTCAACAGGAGAATTCAGGAGTTCTATTTCCAGGGAATGCCGATGTCATGGCCTCTAGGATCTTGTGACTGTGGTGTCTGGAATAGTGAACACCGACTGTTAATATGCCAAAGTTAAAATCTGACTTCATGTGTATCAGTGCTGACATAAAATTTATATTTGTTTGTGTTTTATTTATTATTAATTGTGATGAGAAGTCTAGAGTCTTTCGGGTTTTAGGGAGCTGAGAGGATTGGGGTCAGCTTTGTGTTTTAATGTTCATGTAATTATGACTAGGTTCAATTTCTGCTCGGCTCAGCAAATTTAGATCCTCTCAGAGGGCAAAGGCCAGTGTGTGTTATGAGTGTAGTGGGTTTCCTTGAGTGACAGCACAGCTGGAGCATATAAACACACACATATACACAAGTACACACAGTTGGAGAAGAAAATAACCTACAGTACTCCCCTGTTTGCTCACAGTAATTATATATTATGTAACTGATATGTCTCTGTTGTGGCATGAAGCCAGTTCACTGGAGCTGTCATGTTTATTTTTTATTTTTAATATGCTAAAACATTGGCTAATTCTACATCCTTTGAGGCAAAATTTCTATGACATTGTTATGTATTTGGCCAGTGAGTGAAGGTTTGCACAAGCACACTGATAAGAAAAAATAACAAACATCTTTGCACACTCTATTGAGACAAGAAAATATCGCTTACGCTGCTATGTCAAAGTCCTGTTCCTGATTCAACAAGTACTAGTGCGGCATTTAGGACAAATTCAGAAATGTCAACAAAACCTAATGGCTACAACACTGAAGTCTGTTATGGATGAATACATGTAACTGCTCTAGATCTAAATCTTAAGTGTATGTTTGAGTGCACCGCAAATCACCGGTTTCCCATTTGATACAGTTCAAAACATATTGAGTTTAAAGCTTGACATATGAAACCAGGTCTGAACACTGTGAAAAACTTACCCAGAACTCCCTGGTAAGACCTTGCTGCTCTGCAAACATTATTAGTTGACATAATCATGAAATGGTAATACAACTAAATATCTAACTAAAACATTAAGTTCAAAGGGAGTGCTGCATTCAAGCCTGAGAACATACTTTGCGATTGTTGTTTGAACTGAAATTTTGAAAATGGGAATCATAAAGAATTAAATTCCATTTCCTTATCAGTTCCGTTAATGTTTTTTTTTTTCCGTAAGGAACATCTGGGGTAAATGCAATTCCATTGCCAAATGATCTTTGATCCAATGATCTGCTGACAAAATGCATATAGTTACAGTCTGATTCATTAAAAAACAGACTCATTCAAGTGATTTGTTCAATTCGTTTCAGTATCTGTAACTACTTGATCCAGGTATACTGAAGATCATGTTAAAATCTCACAAAAATTTTTTTTGTTTGCTTTATGTTTTTGTCGACAGAAAATCTTGTGGAAATATGTCTCATCAGCTGAACAATCAGTATGTTGTTAAACAACCATTGAACACACTTTACTTCTAAAATCATTTTCATTCCTGTCAAAATTAATAATACCACTACTGATGATAAGGTCCGTTTGTTATGGTATTTCCTTGCCAGTGGCGGAAAAGTGTAAGAGAACATTACTGGCCCATCATGGTATGAAAATACCACAACTTGATTTGACTTGATTTGTTTTATGTTTTGGTGACTGATTTGTATGAATTCTTACAATCTAACTGGTAGGTTTTTGTACAATCTGCTGATTGAAAATTAAGTTTAGAGGAGGACCTTCCTGCTGTCATGAGATAACGGAGATCCAATTGAGCATGGGACCTGATTGGGACCACACCTGTATTTTTTTAAATGCAACCGGTTCTGATTAAGAACCAAGTCTCTGTTGCCAATCTGTGAAAATGTTTTGAACTGACATATCACATATACATACACATCTATACATAGCCTATAGACCATATTTTTACTCTCTCTCTCTCACACATGCACTTACACATGCTACTTAAGTGTTATCTCACTTTTCGGGGCCAGTGTGGTTAGTTCATGATCAAGTCCTGCTACACACCCTTACCACCAGTCAGAAGTACTCTGCCCCTGCTAACGTGTTGATCTCTGAAGCCTGTCTGCCAGTGCCAAGCCTATGGTCTGTCTACTCACTCCTCTGTGCCAAGCTCACACCCATACCCTATCAGTGGGCAGCGGGTTTTGGGCTACACAGGTTGATATGGCTTATGATTTGTTTTGTGAAAAGCGCTACAAATAAACTTGAATTGAATTGAATAGGTGCAAATTCAGACTGTTGACAATAAACACATTTTTATACACAATTACCTTTTTAAGTTTTGCAATACATCAGTGGACACTGTGTCATTTCAAACAAAATCAGTCCGAAATGCATTCAATAAATGAAATGCCACCACTGTAAACGGTATTTTCATTAACTGATATGATGTTAATATACCAACCTATTGAAGTACTGAAATCTGTTTTGTACCCATGTAATACATTGATAACCACCAAAAGCAGGTGGTGATGAGAAAGTCAAGTGATAAACCATAGCCCATCACAAGCAGCTTTTAAATAAAAATAATAACATATATAAAAGATTCACAGTGTGATTCACACAAGCACTAAACACCATCATGGTGAGACTCATTAAACTGAAATATGCAATAAACATTAATTTAACAACATTATATGTAACATACAACCCTAATAAACATAATAGGAAAGGAAAAAAATAAGAAGAAACAGTTATTTCAAAGAAAAAACATCTAATTCAAACAAAACTTGAAATGCAATGCAGAGAATTCTGGGAATGTCTGAAATAAATGAATTTTTCCAAGACATTCTAATTTATTGCGATGCACCTTTACTTCTCAGGCAAGTGAGACTGGTCTCATGAAAATGCATATAAATATGCCAAATAAAAACAGAAAACTGTGGTATTGATAAGCAAAAAATGACTTTGGCATGTTGCTTGCATATGATACGCCCGGGTTTGACCGGCACATAATAAACAGTTTCCAAATGCTTATGAAACGAAATTTGTTGGAGTGCATATGGTATGTAGTTTTCACGTACACATAATATGCATCTACTCCACAACCCTAATCCATCCTACCCATTGCGCATAAACAGTGGGCTACTGCAAGTAACATAGTAGGCTATGTAGATTAGGTGATTCTAAATTCTAAGTACTGTAAAAATAAAAATAATAATAATAATATTAACCAAAAAAACTACAGAAGTAGAACTTAAAGGTGCTGTATGTAGGATTGACACCGAGTGGTTTAAATATATACTGCAGGCCAAATTCAAAATATCGGAGAGGGTTATTTTCACCCTGCCCGTCCTCCTCAGACTTGATGCACATGCAGGTTACCAGATTGACGACACCAACAGGAACTGAATATTACTGAAAATTGATTATTAATGCCTTACACTACTGCGTTACAGCAAAAATAAATATGTTACTGTAATGCATTACTTTTGTAATGCGTTACTCCCAACACTGGAAAGAGTATAACCCCCCCATTGAGAGAGAGAGAGAGAGAGAGAGAGTCAGTTAATAACAAATTCATGAGATTATAGTGAAACTGACTTGAGAGTTCATGTCACAACATAGTTATCTTTTTCAGATTTTCAATTTTTTCTTGCTGCATGTTTTGTTTGTAAAAACATGAGAACAAAATACAGAGAAAAATGTTTTGTTTTGTTGCAGTGCCCCATGGGCAAGAGTAGGACCGGCCAATGTTTAAAACAGCTCACTCTTCATTTCCTGTTCTCACAGGACACAGCAGAGGAGACGGGGCTCGGGAGCAGCTGTTGGAGCGGGTGGAGTGTGCACATGTCTCACTCTGGAGATGACCAGATGAATCATCAGCATGAAGTCAACCTCTTTCTCACTCCGCTTTCTATACCTCCTCGTCTCCAGCCAATCTCCCTCGTCCAGCATTTGTCTGTGTGTCTGATCCCACTTCCCCCTCCTGCTGATTCCAGTCTATTTATATGAACTATTTACAGGAGACACTTTTTCCTAATTTCCTCCTTGCGTCTGTTTTTTCCTCAGCTCCAGACTGGTGAGGCATTACTTTGTCAATCCCTGTGTGGCGAAGCTTTCCCAGCAGGCTCAACGCTAAGACAGATAGATTTTGGAAAGTCTTGAGAGGGGGAGCGAGTGCTGCGTGTTCCAAACAGACATCTCCAAATTAATCATTCACGATAATGGGATGCGTCGGGCAGCTTTTGTTTGCTGAACATCAAAGCCGGGTGGCTGGGTTTGGCTATTGCTAAAAATACGATGACAAACAGGCAGGACAGAGTGAATAAACTGTCATGTTTTATACGGAAAGATTATTGTACCCAATTCAATGCCAGTTCAATCTCTTATTCATGACTAAAACTACATGTGCGTCTGCAGAGTATTATAATTGTGGTCACTTGCATCTGTGCCGTCCTTGAAACCCTCTCCCCATCACATTTACATAAATAAACATGTAAAATCTTGCATCAAAACCTATTCCATTCAGCCTAATGAGCCTGTTATGGTCTCTTTTGGCTTTTATAATACCAAGTATTGAAGCCAGAACAAAGCACACAACTAATGCATGTTTATTTAAATCAAATAGCTAATTAAAGATAAAACAATGTGCCCATGTGTAGCTGTCAAGTCAAAAAAAAAAAAAAAAAGTATGACAGGCTCTCATTTATGCACGTTTCTTCAACTAATATGCACTTCTGACCCTGTGGACCCTGAGATATTAAACAGCTCAATGAAAAACAGACAATGAAACAGAAGTAGCGACAAATATTTTTATTTTGTACTCTGATACATCTGAGTGATAGAAGAAAAATGTAGGGTGGGACTTGGTTATATCCGGTTGTTGATTATGAGAAAGGAGTGGGGTTTAGCAGGACTAAATGACGGTACAAGAAAGAAGTCTATTGTTTTCATGGGAAGATCAAGCTATGATTAAAAAATTAAAACAACCACACACACACACACACACACACACACACATGAATGGATAAGGGTTAACTAAAACAATTTCTGTTTTTTGAAATGAAGATTTACTGAAAAGTATATATATATATATATATATATATATATATATATAAACTTGATATAAAATAACTACAAACTAAACTGAATTAATAAAAACTATAGAAAATAATTAAAATGGCAAAAATGCTCTTACTCATTTTTACACAGCAACATCCCTTACGTCAAAGGGAAGGGTACAAAAAATCAAAGAAGGATTTGAATTTGAAATGCTAGAAACTTTTTTTCAAGCCAGATTTAATCTGATTTTTTTAATCTGAATAAAAAGAGGGAAACTGATATTTTATAATAAAAAAGTAATTCCTTGGAAATAAAAGTGGCCATAGTAGAAGAAACATCACATGACATGCATAAAAAACACAGAAAATAACTTTTTTCAACTCTTAAGTGTAATAAACAAGTTTCTTGTGTATTTTGGAACTGCATCGTGTCCCCATCCCCGGAGCCCACAGATCTGATGTGTCTGGAGAGCACTATTGAATTTTACATGGCCATGTGGACAGGCCATAGTGTTTATTACCACAGATCACACAAAATACAATGACCTTAAACACATTTCGCTGTGCTCTAGTGCTGCATGGCAGTGTTACATAATTCCATTAAACCCACAGCCAGTGGAGGTCTCATTGACACTCTCTGGTCTCCCTCCCTTTCTGTCCACCATCAAATTTGACGGTCAGCAGTCTATTCTCAGCCCATTAGGTCTGTCCCTCTGTGTCATTGATATTCACCCTCTCTTCATAATAGATATAGGGGGAAAAAAGTGTCATCCATAGGACAAAGTTAAAAGTCTTACATAAGAGACCATGGGGTTTTATCAACAGCAGGCTGGAAAGAGAGGTCATGTGTGGATAATACTATGGGGGAACAACAGAATTACGGACATAAATATTATGTGGAAAATATAGTCAAATGAGCATTGTAGATATTTTAGTGGGTTACTGGTAAAACAGCTTGACGTGATAATCTGCATTCCTCTGGTGTTCTGCTTTGACCTATAAAAACAGAAGCCTGCATAGATGAAAGATGTAATGACAACAAAACATTACAGTGTGAAAACAGGGTGTAAATCAAGGACAAGGACTCATCAGGGCCTCATGGCAGGTGCACAAAGGACACATCTGACAATAAAAGTCTTCTTTTATAGCTTAATAGAGGCACAAAGAGACCAAAGTTAATGGTGATGAATATATTACTACAGTCATGGACGAAAATGCTGCTTATTTACAAATTTGCTCTTGAAAGAACATTTTGTCATTAAGTTGATCTAAATGATTTTCTGTTCTTCTTTTACACAGAAATAATCCTGAGGACCATTAAAACCCACTGCACATGTAGGGTGATCACGCATCATCTTTTCAGTGTCTAGTTTTAATAGATGCTAGACTGTATTTAATAGAAGGTAATGTAGCGTACATTCAGACATCGTACATAATCGACCAATTGTGGCATATGCGAGAAGGTGGGATCTACAAACAGCCATCAAAACAATGCAAATACATGTACAGTACATATACATATAATGTATGGGCACTGTAGATAGCACGTCAGTTGGAAAACAAAGCCTTGTCATTTTAGGCAATTTAGACATCCCTAATTTATGTTTGATATTTTTTACATTTTGAATAGAAATGAGTGCTGGACAAGTTCTAATATGTTATGTGATGTGTTTAATGGATGTTTTTATATGAATCTATGCACTTGAATGTACTTTTGGTTGAATCAAATATGCTAATTCTGATCTCAAAATTCAAATCTTCAGAAAACCATAAAAAATATAAGATCTATTGCCATCTACTGGTACACATTTTTAATTGCAATAAAAGTCACAGTAAACAATTTATTTTTATTTTTTTATTGTCACTGACAAATGTTTACAAAGAAACAGAAAATAGCAAAAACTATGTTAACAACAAAATATATAAAATATGTGATTTTACATTATGCAATACAATGATTTTGTTTCTAGACAAATGTAAAGAATATTATAATTCCATTTGGAAAAATAGCCTCTGCTTTAATATTCATACTATTTATAATGAATAAATACTTACTATAAATACAAACTATTTTGATATGTTTTATTTTCTGAACCACAAATATAGTTACATGCCATCTGATTCAATTGCACATCCGAAACTGTTCAATGAGGTCAAATAAATAGTTCAGTAAATACATTAATATTAAACAAACAATACAATACTATACTACTAATACTACACAATACTAAACAAATTATGTCAGAAGAAAACATTAAAAGAACAACCATTTCTAATGCTTAATTTTGAGATCTGTTCTGTTTAACCAATGTTATGTATTTTACTTATAGTATCAGAGCACAAAAGAGTATTTGTACTTAGCACAACTGCCAATCATGTAGAAATACAAGATTCAAGTGTGGCTTTTTAGTGCCTAAGACGTTAGAAGTAGATTTTATGGTAGCATTCACTCCAGCCTGACCCTGTAAATCATGACTGTACAGCAATATACTCACCAATTCACTGTCAAGACATGACCTTCCTTCTGCAGGTGATCCTCATATGACCAATGGGAATGTCCTAGAAGTGCACGCTGTATTCCTGACTAGGCTTGTGTGTAGCGGATGATCTCACTCAAGTCATAGCCGGTCACTGCAAAGGCATAGCCGTCCCCATCACAGAACTTGGCTCCACAGATCTGTGTATCAGTCACACACTCATTGTATATGTGCTCGATCTAGAAAAGGAGAAGAAAAACGTGGGAGTATATTTAAAATCAGCTGAACACAAAAAAATGCTTTTCAATGAATGTTCGTTTAATGAAACTACTAATGGAGTTTTAGTGCATGTACTCCACCAATCAAACGTTTGGGGTTGGTAAGATTTTGAAATGTTTTTGAAAGATTTCTATGCCCACCAAAGATTAATATTCTAAAATATTATCACTTTTTTTATTATTAAGTTGTTATAAATTTGTGTTAATGGCAAAGCTGAAATTTTCACAATTACTCCAGTCTTCAGAGTCACATGATCTTGCAGAAATCATTCTAATATGCAGATTTGCTGCTTAGTAAACATTTATTATTATTATTATCAGTTTGGAAAATAATATTGCTGCTTACTACTTTTGTTGAACCAGATACATTTTCCAGGATAATGTTAGAGATAACATTTACTTTATACATTTGTTTGCTGTCACTTTTGATCAATTTAATGTATCTAACTAAGTAATATAATTAAATTCTTTAAAAAAAAAACAAACAAAAAAAAAAACTGACCACAAACTTTTGAATGGTATTTATACTGTATTTTTCTGTGAGTGGTTTACCTCTACACTATTCATCTCTGGACTCAAGCTCAGATGCCATACTCGAACCCAGGAGTCTTCTGCTGCAGAGATCAGCTTTTTCATTGTACAAATGAAAACAATGTCAATATAGGAGAATTTACCATTATAAATAAATAAACTGTAATAAAATAACAACATTTATAATAATAAACATCAGAATACAACAACTTCTTGATTAAGACTATTTGTGTTCTTAATTACTACTTACAATGTACATATGTATATGCGTACATTAACTGTGTGACATCTCTCACCAGTCCAGTGAACGGGGCGATGTCCAGTGAGTAGATCCAGCGTGCATGGGCATTGACTTCTGCATGCAGTATACCTGTGACCCCCTCATACAGACGAATCTGTCCCGTCCCATAGCCAGCAATGACAATGCCCTTCCAGAGTTTTACTGAAGAACAACTTGTGCTGAGAGATAAGTATATAAATATTATATAAATGATGTACTGGCATCAGTATAGTGGTCCTCTTTCATTAAATAAATCAAATGAGCACATACACATGAGTTTTTGTGTAAATTGTTTGTAAAGTCACTCTGACGTGAATTTTCAGATTAACGAAAAGGTTTAGGAAAACTTCGGACACTGCATTTTGATACATTTTTCAGGAAGGTCCACCTAATGTACACATTTTTCAGAATATACTAATATATCTGTGAATGTTTCATGAATGAAACCAATCGTCTCTTGTATAGTGAGTGTTAATTCTCAACATACTCAAACCCTGGGATCTTGTTGAGCAGTTGAAAATCTTCTCCTGATTTCCACACACAGAGGAGGCCAGAGTCATCAGCACTAACTAAATCAGCAATGCACTCCTAAAAAAAGAAATCATTTTAGTAATAAAACACTTGAGCACACAGTAACTTAAACCAAATTAAGAAAACATGAAAAAAAAAATGAAAAAACCCAACAGATATAAATAGCGTTTGCTCTACGGTTTACAAAAATAATACTTATATGAATGTTACTGTAAGTTAATACCGGATTGCCTGAGCACTCAGAGGCCATGTCTGTGATTGCCTCTTTATGTTCCTCCAAAACCTCAGACAGGGTGATGTTACTGCCTTTACTGGGAACGTCAAACACCAGCACTGAGCCAGATGAGACCCCTGAAGGAAGTGTGAGGAATTGGAAAGGGCAGTTTTAGTGCACATACCAAGCTAATATGTAAATGGTTTAGAACAGTACCCTATATAGCCACTGCTGACAGATGAAGCCACTCACCTACACAAATATATTTTTCCTGCACTGCAGCAATTCCTCTGGAAAAAACTGCTTTCGCTGGAAATGTTTAACAGACAATGTCAGACAGGTAGTCAAAACCTAACTCCCCACAGTTAAAGGATGTGAAAATGAATAAAAATAAAATAAATTCAAAAATAGGATGAACACATTTAGTGTATTCACAGAGACGCAGAAGTGTGCACTGACCAGTAGGGGTCTCTGGCGTGTCCAGTGCATGCCAATAGACCATAATTGAACCATCTGATTCATACATCTGATGAATAAACACAGTTCAAGTCGTGTTTACTAGACAAATAAACAATTTTAATAGCCTGGCATAACACTTGACCCACCTGGAGCCCCTTCTGAGAGGTGAGAACAAGAAGATCTCTTGAAGGCAGGACACACCAGGCTGCCTATCAGACAAAAAAGTGTCAGATAATAAGTAACTTAGTGAGTGACACTAGTTTTACACTGTAGGCAAATTGCTCTGAACCAGTATAATCATCAGCCTTTATTAGGACTCAAACTGTACTTTAGTCTAAGCTACTTACCTGCATTATAAGTGAGGAGCTGGTGGCCACGTTGCCCTCTTTAGACTGCAGCTGTCGGTGGTAATAGTTCAGCCCGTCCCAGGAGGCGCTGATCATGTTCACCACGTTGGCGTGGACCACTGTGAAATAGGTGAGGCATCGCGGCGCGATGCGCAGGACGCTCAGGTTGTTGTAGAGCGCCGACGCGCTGCTCTTTATCTGAATGCTTTTCTCTTTGTGGTACATTTTCGACATTTTTTGGAAGAGTGCCGGTTGTGTACTTTATAAATTAGAGATGTAACTAGTTTCTGAAAGACAAGACAGGACATGGAAATCAATCGTGAATAATCAAATCCTGAGACTGTGAATTCGAGCCTGTTCAAACGAACAGTTGCTTTGCACTGCATTAAATCGGATTGTAGCAGCATGTCCAGACAGCAAGATGTGAAATATGAAATAGGCTAACTTTACTGCTTCTTTTGCAATAACTACACTGACATTTTATTAACATTAACAATTATTATATACGTTACCATAATGAAAGCAGCTGATGGGTTCTCCTGTTAATCTTCATCGTTTCAGAGCAAATACTGAACTAAATGTATCCAAATATGAAAATGACATACGTCGTTTCTGTTATTAGACAAAAGAACGGTTGATAAGAGTTATTATGGATATACTAATCGTATTAAAGCAAGCTTTTACCGCCTCGCGTCTCTTGCAGCCATAGTGACGGAGCAGACGTGTGTAGAACGTCACAGTTATCTGCGTTGCACGAAATGACGTAGTTCTGACGTCTGAAACGTTTAAAAAACTTTCGCATCTGTATTGCATGTATAACTTTTTTTCAATTAATTTTCTTCTTTGCTTGTTTATTCCTTTCTTTCTTTATTCATGTTTTATGTATGTTCTATAAGGCTTTATCACTATTCGTGTGTGTATGTGTGTGTGTGTGTGTGTGAGTGTGTGTGTGTGTGTGTGTGTGTGTGTGTGTGTGTGTGTGTGTGTGTGTGTGTGTGTGTCTCACTGTCCCTGTTACACTTAATGTTGTCATATTTTCCTAGGTAAATAAATAATATTACATAATATATATATATATATATATATATATATATATATATATAAGACTAATTATACATTTCATATTGTTGCTATGCATTTTTATATTTATTCCAAAATAATAACTAAATGCAATAACAATTTGAACAATATTCTGGAAACAGTTTACAATAAGGTTTCATTAGTTAACATTAGTTGACTAGATACCATGAACAAAGAATAAACAATAGCCCTACTACAGCATTTATTAATCTTAGTTAATGCATTGTTCAGTAATGGTTTGTGTAAAATGTTACCCAATATTTTTTATTTATTTGTGAACTGATGTTCAGCTGTTCTTTTTAATAGTCAACTTATTTTGCAGTCAAAAGCTCTGTAAACACTGCCACAGACACAAAGATATATCTGATAACGCTGAATGCTCACTAAAACATTACGCAGATCATTTCAAGTTTTATTTTGTACATGACACAAAGTAGTGGTATCTAAGCAAGAAAGTTGTTTACTTTATAATTAGTCAATAACCCCATCATTTTCTTTATTCAGACTGAAAGCTCACACAAAAAAAATTGTGACATTTGAGAAAAATGGGTGAAAGGTGACATTAATACACAATCCTGATCCAGTTCAGCGGTTGCTTCCCCTTTAAACAATTCATGCAAAGTAACACTGTCAAATATTAAAGTCTGGGCAGCCTGTGATGCTGGTACAAGTTGTGCCTGAAATATGTAGGTCTTCACAGGCAAAATTGCTAGGGCAAAAAAATGAAAAAAATCAGGACAGACACACTGTACTCCAAATGACAGCTTGTCTCCAGAGACACACAATAACATGCAACACTTTCTTCACATGGAATGTCCTTGGCACAAAGCTTCTTCAGAGAAAACTGACCATGGTTAGAACTGTATGTAGGTATAAGCCAAAGCTAATTTCTTTAGATAGGAAACTTTGCTGGCCCAATGGCACATTTTTCAAAATACTGTATGTTTACATGCAATTACTTTGTGCTGTGGAAGGAAATAAATCTTTATTGTACTCAAGCAAAGAGCTACCAAGAAGGTTTTTCTGGACGAGCTAGAGAGCACTGTTACCCCTCATTCTGATGTGAAGGCCACGGTAATGGCCTTCTGATTGCGAGGAAACAGGTCATCGTCTTCTCAACAACTAGGGGTTAATTACAACATCTACAGCCATTTAGTGGTTAAACCATGTCATTACGTTTGTCTTATTCAGTAAGACCCCCCCACCAGATGGAACCAGATCTGCTTTCTATGCATCTGATTATGTGAAGACAGAACTATAGTCTTTTTTCAAAAGTAATATGGTTATTATTTCTGGTCATGTTTTTACCTGCTCCTTCCTACTGAAGGCTGACCAACTGAGCATATGCAAAACATTTAGATAATTGCCACCAAATGGGTTCAGTCGATGTAGTGCTTGTTTTTTAAATACAATGGTTCCCTTTTTGCAAAAATGAAGTCAAGGCTGTAAAACTCAAGAGGTTACTATGCTAATACTAATTTAAATTGTGATTTGGATGAGATAACGTGATAATACGATATGGGTATTATAATAAGTGCATAGAATTTGATGTCAAAATCCTTTTGAAATGGCAAAACTAGGTATATGGTAATCACAAAGACCTGATTTCAAATAGCCTAAACAAAATCACATATTATTCATTTACCAGTTAATCATGAAATAAAAACAAGATTCTAGCATCCTCATTTTACTTCTTGCTGCACAATGGCAAACAAGAAGCTGCCTGTAACCCTCCTACATCATACAGATATCAAAATCTCTTTTGATATCTAGTTGTGAAAGATCTAATTGTTAGCATTCTGTGGGAGGTATAAAGCTTCCTCCTACTGAAAGACCTGAGCAAAATTTTATTAAGTCCTCTCACTGAAAAGCAGAATACAAATAGAAATTCTGAAATTTCCTTGAATAAAAAATATTATTAAAAGGCATAAAAGCAGTAAAACAAGCATGCAACAAAAGCAATGAAAAATGTCAAGGGAAAAGTTAACCACATTGTAAACTTTTTACCACAATGTATGTGTGTATTTGTCGATAACAATGGAAAATGAATGACTCTGTGCATAAGAGGCCTCCCAGAGTGTTTAAAGGTGTGTGTAGGCTTGTGAAAGTATTAGTAAGCGTGGACCCTATTATGTAAAGAAATGGGCATCAGAGGAAGGGAGGGAGGCAGAGGGCAGGATGGAGACCAGGCCATCTTTTGTTGACCATGTAAAAAACAAAAGCCTTAAAATCTGAAATGGTGTAAACTGTTAATTCAGATTCTGTAAAATTATAATAATAATAAAGAAAACATCATTTGGAGGATATGCAAAATATAGCATTACTGATTAGTAGTAGGTCTACTTGTTGCACAATTCTTACAGTTTGATTTAAAGTTCAGTTCAGATAAATATCCTCACTTTGATGTGATATTTTCATACATCATATCTTTTGACTTTGGCATTTGTCTTGGACATATACTGAGATCAATTGGTGCAGAAAAGTGAGTTTGCAGTTATCAGTGCCAGTATAAAAATGCTCTATTAATAAATGTTTAGTGTTACAAAAGACAAATCACTTTCAGGTAAAGGCCTGCTTTTATTTCCTTTCAACAGTGACTATCCAAACTGTTTAATGCACAGTTAGCAGTCTAGAAAAGTATCATTCTATCGCATTATTTTACACGCTCAGCGCTATAGAATCACAAATAGGTTAATGCTGTAAATCTTTTCGTTCACGCTCCAGTTCTCTTGAAACACGGCCTGACTCAGACTCAACACTTAGAAACAACATAGCAACGAGAACAGAAGCTCTGTCATCTTAGCTTGAATGGAATGCCATTCAAATAGCAAAACCACATAAAATGATCTTCCTCTTTGTGCATCTGTAGATTACTGCTCAGATTTCTTTCCAAATAATGTTTATCCTGAAAATAAGCGTATTTTACGTTAATACGTGTGATGTGCGCAAGAGTTGGTTGTTGTTTTGTTTTCCTTAGCTAACTTAAAATGTAATGCCTTTCCTCCAACATAGAAGAACACTTAGTTGCCTTTCATAGTCTTTTTGTAATTAGTATTCTGCACTCACTCTTTGAACACTTTTTCGCTTCACGCGCCGTAAATTTACAGTCTTCTCTCAAGTGAAAATCTGTTGTGCTACAGTGTCCGCTATCGGGTGGATCAACATTGTCGCTCTTCACTCTCTGCCTTGCTTTAGGGGAACAGCATGCGTGCTGGGAAATAATTCGCTATCATTATCAGAACAGATCTGTAATCTGTAAGTCAAACATTTTAGATTTTGTGTTGTTATTGCGCCATGGATGTCTTTTGGAGAGGATACTGCACTTTTGTTCTCACAACACTTGTTTTTCAAGGTAAAGGACAAGTAATATAATGTATAAATATATATTAAATAACAACAAATATCTTTATCTACATGTTAAACTCGACTATTAGAACTACGTTAGGCTAATTGTACTTGTCGATAAACAATGTCATGAATTAGCTTACTGTTTGTCAGTACAGTTACACAGGCTAGTCGCTAACTTGGCTGTATTACAGGAACTTCCTCTCTTAATTCTTAATTTAAGAGTTTAAAAAGTTATGATAAAACAGTTAAGATTATGGAGTTAAGATGTTTCTACAATACAGGTCGCAGGCTAAAAAAGTATAAAAGTATAGCCCCACTAATGTATTTATTTTTTCTTAATTCATAAATATTTAATAATGTTATTGCTACAGTGTTCAAATGTAAGGATATGTTCTTCTAACGTCTTGTGTTTTAAGTTTCCATCTGTGGAGTTATTTTTATATTACAGTTTGTAGCAGATGCATAGACTGTATGTGAGGATTTTGATGTATGGGTCGTGTGTGTTTGTGTGTGTATGTATAATGTATTTTGTCTAGTATTATAAGCCATGGTAATCTTTCCTTTTCCTTGTAGAAGTTACAGGATTCCTGATCAGGAATGAAGAGCTGAGAAAGTGTGTACAGGTAAATGAAGGTCAGGTCAGCAGCAGGCTAACCCTGCAAGAGTGCAGAGCAGATTCAGCTCTGCAAGAGTGGCACTGGAATCCTGATACACGCTCCCTCAGCAACCCACAGACAGGAGGGTGTTTAACTGCACCTCAGATCCAGGAGCATGAGAGTGTTTGGCTGCAAACTTGCAGCTCTGAGGAGGAGGATCGTGAGGGCCAGGCCTGGAGCTGCTCTAAAAAGGGTCTCCTGACGTTACACGGCAGGGGTCTGCACCTGAGCGTACGTCACGATACCTCCAAGGTCTTCCTTTCCAAAGATCGTGGGAAAGGCAGCAAGTGGAGGACGCTGGCTAATCAAACGGTATGCGAGGAGACAGACAGCACTCTTCATGGCCAGAATGTGTTACAAGATTCTCAGCAGACACTTTCGACTGGACCCCGAATCCTCACACAAATTCGATATTGGCATTGTAAGA
Organism: Carassius auratus; assembly: GCF_003368295.1. Taxonomy (NCBI): domain Eukaryota; kingdom Metazoa; phylum Chordata; class Actinopteri; order Cypriniformes; family Cyprinidae; genus Carassius; species Carassius auratus. The sequence goes on along the minus strand of NC_039272.1, from coordinate 10,680,980 downwards.
GAAGTAGATTAGAAGTTCTTCATTAATGATGGGTCTGTGTTTCATGTATTGTGCCATCCCATTATTCTGATTAATGACATCTCATCTACTTCTTCAGTTAAAACTAGACTTCTTAGTGCCTGCTATCATTTCTGTTATACCAGACCATATCATCGTATGTCATGTGTTTGTGTGTGTGTGTGTTTTACTTGCTCATCTGTTCATATTCATTTGTACCAGGTTTCCCAAAGTACTGTAAATGGGAGCATACATTTTTATTTTATTTTGGTGTGAAGACTCAGGAAGCTTCAAGCTGACACAAATAAGTTATTATTAATGATTTATTAATTATAAATTAATTATTATTTTGGTACCTGACATACAAAAGGCAAATGGTTTCTAGCAATCTCTGTAAAATTTAAAAATACTTATGCAGGACTTTAAAATTCATTGGTCAAAAAGGTAGGGTACTCTGTGCACCATGTCTGTTCTGCTTCTAATAATTTCTGATATATTGCATGATTGTATCTTTATCATCTCTTTATTTTATTTTATTTTTTACTTAAGCTGGGAATAATGACCAGACCTCCAGAATAAAGTCCACTGAAGCAACACAGTCTTCAGATGCATCAGCTGAACCGCAAAATAGCATCGAGCCGGATGGACCATCTGTTAATGTGTTTACAACAGACTATGGTAAATGTGAAAAGAAAAAAAAAGAACATTTATTTTATCTGTTTAATCAGTCAGGAAATATGGTCTAAACAAGCAAATGTTTAAAACAAACTGATCCTTAAATAGTTCATCTGACTTCTGTCCACATGAGGGCAACAGAGGAGAGGAAACCTAAACACGGTGCAATATCTTTGGTGATTAGCCAATTTATTAGTCATAAATTGAATAATTAATAATTAAAGAAAATAAGATAAAAAAATATTCATACACAAAGAATATTAGTTTGTGATAGTCTGATAGTCTGTTTGTGATATGTGTTTAATAACAGGAACAGGCTGGAAAATGACAATGTTGCTTCTAAGCAGCTTGGCTTTGTTACTTGGGCTTGTGATCCTCACTCTTAACATCTACCAGAACCGGTAAGATATTTCTCATTTCTGGTTAATAAACTTTCAAGGCCTTCTCAATGCAAGACTTTAATTTTATGTATGTGAATTCAGACATAATGTATTTTTCTTTGAAATGAAACTGATCTATGAATGAGCTCACTGAGCTTTCGTAACAAGGAATGACTCAGCAACATGGTTTTCCACCTTTAAGAGTCACTGATCAATTTTTTGTCTTCATGCACAGGAGGAAGAAGACTGTGGTGGTGCTGAAATCCTACACTCCGACAGGAGAGGCCAGTCTGCCAGGGTCCCCGGTGCCTAGTGAGAGAGCCCCTCTAACCCGACACCCTATGAAAACTGCTCAGTCTCCCTCCATCCAGCGAGGCGAGATCCTTGTTGAATGGAAAGATGGAACAGTCACACCACTGTTTGAAACATATCTAACTGACTAAGTGGTGTCTTCTAGAAGAACTGGCTTTGAGTAACTTGCGTTTTGTTCCCAAGCAAACTGACAGACCTGACAGAGGAGGCTAATTAATTGGGATTGAGCAATAATAATAATCATAATTAAAATAACGACCGTTGTCCAGGGAATCGCTGCCAATTCCGTGATTATTGGTAATTTCCAATGTATTTGATTTATTTGAAATGCAGCTGTGGGATAAGTGGGTTAAAGTTATTGCAAGAAAATAATTATCACAACTTAAGCACCAGTATATTGATCAGGACTCAGAAGTCTCTGTCTTGTTAAAATCATTTAAAATCAAATCAATAGTTCATGTGTGTGTTTATTCAGTTATTTGCTGTAATGACTGTCTGACTGTACATTATCCCTAACATAGCTAACATCTTTTTTTTTTTAAATCACAGACATCTGTTAGGTTTACAGAATGCCATCCCTCAGTTGAATTTTGAAAAACTGAGGTTGGGTTCTGATCAAAGACAATATTCTGTAACTTGCCAAAAAGACATACGGTAACGTCAGGTCATATATAGATCAAACATAGCAAAAGATATACTCTATAATTAACAATGAATGCTTATGTAAGCTGCATTCCGTGTATGTAAAATAGAGAAATAGGAATGTTCTTTAATGGAAAACAATAATACATTCAAAATATGTGTCTGAAACTGATTTAGTATTGCAGAAAAGTGTTGTTTTTAACAGTGGATTATTCTTGAATTGCATAAGCCGACATCTGTAATTGTTTTGATATACTTCAGACAGTTATCTTGTTAGTGTGATTAGGAACTAGTTTAAAATATATGAAAACCATTTCTTTAAAAAAGAACATTATTAAAAATCACATGTGTTATATTAATACTTAATAATTCCAATAAAGGAATGTTGACATACTTTGTTGCAACTTGCAAAGGGGTGGTGGGGCACCTCCTTAAATGTTTTGCCAGATTTATCTTCAAGCTAACTTTACCTGTTTCTTTTGACGTACTGCTTTGTTATGCTCTTTGGCAGAGGAAGAGATGAAAAACATGTCTGTGCAAGTGTGTTGTTAGGGTGTAAAGCAGACATATTTTGAGTGAGAGAGAGGAGTAAATGTGAGGTTGACATGCAAGCACTGGAATCACAGCTAGGAACACAATATGGTATTGACGTTTCTCACTTCTTCTCAAACACACACATAAGTTCATAATGACAGTATATACAATTTTAATTTTGAAGCATGTCATATAAATGATATACCATATGTACAAATAAATGCCCTTTGAAGGATCTGAGGCCATTGTAGCGCAAAAACAGACATCTGACAGAGATACAAGGAGTGATACAGAAAAAAAATATGACTTTCCCATTCATTACTCCAGAAGAAGCTCACATTTGAATTCCACTGTTATGCAGATGTACTCTTGTACTGTGGTTGTAGTTGCAAGGGTTTTGCTAAACAGATAAGCAAATTGGCAACATCTACAATCACAGAACCAACGTTTTTTTTTTTTAAGTCAAAACTCTACAAGATGCGACTTTAAGATAACCAACAAGAAGTGGAAGGCGTGCCTGTGCAAGAGATAGGGTGTGACAGCTTTTTGAAAGTTGGCATATTGAGCAGGTGTGTACTGAAATGTCAAATATATTAAATAAATAATTTGTGTGTGTGTGTGTGTGTGTGTGTGTGTTAGCTTTTGTTTTATTATTATTATCATTATTTGTTACAGCAAATATATAGACATCTTTGGATGGAGTTGCGGTCATTGTGGCATAATAGCATACACAGATACATTCCAGAGATAAGCTATTGCCACACACAGATATTTTCCAGAGATAAGCTAACTTAAAGCTGACAGCATTTCATAGCATTGGATACCATACCATCTGTTATCATTTCTTTAGATGTATTTAGTGTTCTGTGCAAATAAGGCAATAGGCAACAGCTACATGGTTTTAGTCACAACTGTCATTAATATAACAGTATCCATATACAATAAAAAAAAAAGTACAATCTTACATGGAGCGCAAGCTCTCTCTGCTCTCACAGATGCAGTATAGGTATCATTAACATTACATGTGATAAGACCACTGAAATTGCTTGTAATTGTATACAAGCAGAATCTCTCCCATAGGATATCTCTCTAGATAACAGAGGATGTCCCCACCCGAAAAAGTGTTATTGAGTTCCTATCTGTTACTGTCGCCCTCTTTCCATTGGCTGTGTATTTGTATCTCTCTGACCACAACCTTTTTTTTTTCCCATAAGCATTCAGTTATGGAAATTAGTCATAATGGTCATGGGGAGCAACTGCACGTGTCTTGCGTCATAAAAATGCTTTAGGAAGCTGAAAAATTTAAGGATGATCAGATAATTGAGATGATATTACCTGACAAAACGTCTGCTAAATAAGACTGTGTTCCTGAACGAAACTCAAATTGGCGAAACACTCTGTGCAGAACATCTAAATGATGCTCTGTTAGTTTGTACAGATTGAAGAAGTACATCTTAAAACATGTCCCTGAAGGAAAATTTTAATTCGTGGTTTCCTGGTTAAAGATCGCAAACTGTTTTTTTTTTTGTTTGTTTATTTGTTCTTTACAGGAGGAGCACAAAATGTCCTAAATGAAAAAGAACAATTGTGCAATTGATTCCACCAAATTGAGGCCACAAAATCTGAAGAGCCAATATAAGGCTAACATATGATAGTCAGATCAACAATGCAGAAAACAGATGTCTTGCAGGTGATTTAAACCTTGAAAAGATGTTTATATTTGTTATAGATAAACCATCTTGATGAAAATAGACCAAAACATTTAAAGCATTTCTTTGTTTCCTCATTTCAATGATAACCTTAAAACTTGGTTTGTTGAAATAACTGCAATGTTATCCGAGAAAAAACGTCAGTGGCATGTTGACAAGTTATTTAAGACTTATTTAAGAGTCATGTCCTGGAGGGAAAAAAAGAGAATTCTGCTGTTTTTTTTGTAAGGTACTCGGGGGATTTACACTCGAATGCCTGCACATGAACAAAGCTTGTATCCTGTATCCTGCATGGAATGTGGTACAATTCACATAATTTCGATCAAGATTTGCTACAGTATGCTATATTATCTTTTTCAAGCAAGGTATTCATGTTTTAATCAGCTATACTGAAATTTAGCAATTTCAAATAAGGTCCAGGTTTTACAGTCTGATCGCAATTCCTTGGAAAACATCTGAAAAGGTGTCATCAGTATGGATTCCTCTCAGCTTGTTTTTCCACATGTGGGAAACATATAGGTAAGCTGTGATGGGTGCTGTGATGTCTTCCCTCCTAGCAAAAGATCCAGTGACCCTTTAAAAAGGCAAGGTCTTCAGGCAAGTTTGGTGCATCAAAACAGGAAACAGTAAATAGTAAACTTGAGAATGTGCTTTAAAAGTACTTTTAAACCTCAAAGAGTGTGAAGAAAAAAATCATGAACCTGCACATTTTGCCCATAGAGATCGTGTTTGTTTTACAATATTGAGTATACTTTAAAACAATCTTGCAAACGTAAAATAAATAATAAAATCAGTTATATCTCTACAAAACGGCACACATTGCTTAGCTCAAAGATGAAAAGACAATGGTTTTTTTTGGATTTCGCATGTGGTGCTGAGGCCAATGTTTATAGCTATGCCAGTCAAGTCTTTCAAGAGGATTTTCAGGTACATTACAGGTTTTTCTACAGGAAAAAAATAGAGCTGTATGCTGTCTGACTTCTTAGGTTACTTAACACTGCTTATGTGCTACTCAAAGGAGAAAATTTCCTGTTATGATTTTTTTTTTCTTTTTCCCAGACTAGAAATCAACATGCAGGCCATCGAGGAAAATTAGTCTCATTAGTGTCTTTAATTTCATACACAGGAAACTGAATCAGACAAGGACAAAGACAGATAAATAGAGATAAAAAAAAACCTGACTTAACTGTAGATTTCACACCTCATTAAGTCTGGTATGCGTTATCCAAACGCAAGTTAAAAATGAAACAAATGCTCGAAGACCTCCATGCAGGTATTTGGGCTCTAAGCCAGCGATGGATGCCATTGCACAAAGATAAACTTCATGGATTCTCAACAAGGGCATGTTTTTGTCAAGGTACTTGTTCTACTTGTTTCCCCCACTGAGTGGGAATTAAGACAATAGCTGTCATGTGGAAGTGCTCCTCTTCACAAAAAACAAAACTGGTTGTGAAAGTGCCTCAGGCTCAGAGAAGTGGTCTACAATAATGTACTACAAGAAGAAAACGGATGCAATGGCCAAGACAGTCATAGGTTAAATAACTACAAAGAGAGGGCTTTGTGAAGGTGTGCGTGAGCCAGCTGTGGTTTCCTGATATATCTGACTTGCATAAGAAGCAGGAAGAGACAAGCTGCTCTTGAAGCAAAGAATTTAGCACATTGACCGAGTAACCATATATAGTCCAGGAATCAAGCAGGTGGAGGATGATTAATACAGTTTAGGCTTACATACAGTTCCAAAGTTTTAATTTACAGTTTATGAATTAAGAATACATTAAATAAATCAAAAGGGACAGTGAAGACTTTTACTTTGTTAACAAAAAGCTATTTCAAATAAATGCTATCCGTTCTAAAGTGCTACTCATATCCTGAAAAATATATCAAGCTTAACTTAAAAATGTGTCAGCCTTGACATCATGGAAATAAATGACATTTTAAAAATATATTTTCCTCATTTGTAACTTTTTTACTACTGTAGCTACTGTATTACTGCTTTGGTAAGCAAAAGAGACTTCATTGGAAACCACTGATAAAAACTTTTGAATGGCTATGTTAATCCATATGCTTTTTGGTCAAAGGATTTACTTGATTTTTTGCCAAATCATCAATCTGCAAGCTTGGATTAAATGTACTGATTCATGTGTAGAGGATGTTGGTCTTCCTTTGTTTTGTAATTGGTTTTAGATAACATCTGTGAGTTATTGCTCTGTCAACAACACTGTGTTGTTAGCAACAATTTGTTTTCGTAGGGTTCTGGGAAATATATAAGGGATAACAAATATTATAATTGAGTTCAGAGATTTAACCTGGCGTGTTGTGGCTTGGTTGAAGTAATTGTATTAATTCCCTTTTAAAGATTGGTTTCCCTCTCTGGATGGTGGAATGTATTATATTTTAACACACCCATGTGTTTATCCCAGTAGCCTTAATTGAATGTGAACCTGAGGGAGACTGTATGTTCTTACTCCCTCAAACTTAAATTTAAGCCTCCAATAGTCCACACCAATTGTTTTTTAAGACCTTAATTAGACTTGTTTCATTCACCTTGTGCTTTTTTGATAATGAATAGCTTTGGCATAATGTTAAATTCCACTACAAATGGATTACAACCCTGGAGGAGAACATGAATGTGCATATCCTTAACAAAGAAGCAGCGAGGGTGGTTTCAGCTTAACAACATAAAAAATGACAACATCACATCACATTGTGAGACTTCTTTAAAAAATTTTTTTTTTTAAGTTTTATTGATAACAATCCATTGCTTCAAAACATTCAATCACAAAATTAAAATGGTTATGACATTTACAGATACATGAAAGATGAAATGGATACTAGTCTAAATACTACAATGCTATACAATTGCAGGATCACTACACTATTGACCGTACATGTTAAGCTTTTAAGTATCGACCTGCTATGTAACAGAATTTTTTTTTTTTTAAATGAAGATGACAATACAATATATATATATATATATATATATATATATATATATATATATATATATATATATATATATATATATATATATATATATATATATATAGAAGGTTGAGAAGTTGAGCAATTCAATGACAACATATTTAGTAGTACAAATGTGTAAAATACTGGAAATATCGACAGGGGCTACACTACTTTTTTTTTATTTAAAAACAGTGAATTAATATAATTCGTGTTGCTGAAGAAACACCTTTTTTCCCTTAAAGGAGGAATCTGGAGGATGTGTAAAGAAAAAAGGGAACATGCTAAAAAAAATATCTAAAATATCTTAATGAAACGATTAAGAAAACTTTGGAATCTTGACATTTGCAACATTTTTTTCAAGTCCATCTGATGGTCTGCAAGACTACCATAAACCCCTCTGAAAGAAAAGAGGGAGCCTTGGATGGAACAATACATATTTATTAAACTGAGAGACTGAAAATAGAGAGTTTATGTGGATTTATGGTGCGAAGTGCTGATAGAGATGATGCAGATCATTCCTTGCTGCTGCTGACGTCGTTAAGTTTCAAAGACTCTTCCTTGGCTTTATTCTTATTGTCTCGTACTTCTCCCTCCACATGCCACCCGACCATCAACTGGTACACAATCACACCAATAATGGATCCAAGGAAGGGGGCAAAAAAGGGCACCAAAAACCAGCACTGTCTGTTACTGTTGCAAACCAGAGAAACATTAGTTAATGTTTGCTAAAGTCTGTTTTATCACTGACAAATGAAGAATTAGTACATGTTTTGGGAATTGAATGTATAAACTTACGTGAAGACTTCACCACCCCAACCAGCCATGGCAGTGAAAAGACGAGGCCCGAAATCCCTAGCTGGGTTGATGGCATAACCAGAATTGAAGCCCATGGAGAGTCCAATGATCAGGACGCTGAATCCCACTGTGAAGGCCTCAAGACCTTGAGGGATTGGGTTGTTGTAGGGGTCCACAATGGCCAGGATGCAGACAATCAGAGCTGCTGTGCCGATCACCTGTAGAGATGGTTATATTTTATGTAAATATAAAAGAGGATAAATATAGTAAATTTATTATAATTTACAGAGCTCCTAAGTGTCCTAAGTGCATTCCTTAAAAAACTTTGGGATTCTCAAGGGAACGCAAAAGGTTTGTAAGAGAACAGAAGCAAATGTACACTTTAGATTAGTTACAAGCTTACAGTTACTGACCTGGTCAAAAAATCCATTCAAGATGGTGAGATGTGGGCTTGGGTATGTAGCAAAAATACCAGCAGTGGCTTTGTCCCCAGTTACAAGCAACTCATTTTTTTCTCCAGCATAATCATACATTGCATCTAAAATAATAATAATAATAAAAAAAATAAAGTGTAAGAAAAAGAAGAAACATAATATACACTTTCAACAAGAAAGATAATTAATATTACATAACATGTACCATGGTATTCAGCAAAGATAATTGCGGCACCCAAGAAGGCTCCAATTGTTTGGAACAGAAAGTACACAGGGAACTTTCTCCATTTTTCCCTTCCCAAGAGGCAGAGAGCAAATGTAACTGCTGGATTTAAATGTCCACCTAAAAAGAAAGAATGGAAAAAAAAAAGCTGTTTTATTTCATAAGTTCATCCACAAATATTTTTTTAATAAAACTCCATCCCAAAAACTTAGGATGAAATTTTAGAGGAGTTTACCAACCTGACACCTGGCCACAAACCAAGATTCCAAGGGTAGCAGCAAACCCAAAAGCAAGGTTTACAGAGAGAAAACGGCCATGGCTTTTTTCACTAAGTACCATTTGGGCAACCGCACCACAGCCGAACATCTGTAAATGTTATTGGATAAGAACATGTGTTAATCACTCTTTGAAAAAAAAAACATTTTTATGTGTACCATTTATATCAGTGCAATGAAGAGACCAGATGAAAATATATATATATATATTTTATTTTTATTTTACCAACTAAGAGTAAGCCTTTCACAACATTGTTAGTCACAACATATACTTTAAACTGGTGATGAAAACAGCTGGTTGCTGTTTCAAACTGCTAAAAATACACTAAGTATTCCTTTTTGTTCAAACACTACAAATCTATAGTGACTAAGGGCTGTAATTGTTCACATAGATCATCTCAGACCGGTCATTAAGTCCGTTGTGAGAAAGAGCAATTGCAAGTTTCTGTTCGGGCTTGTGGCTGAAGTTTTCATTGTAAGGTTCACCTCATAGTTGAACTGAAATACCTGTGGCATTATTTAGAGTTATCAGGATCACGCAACGACTTTACCAAAGTCATGTAATAGCCAGGAGAGAGAGGGAGTAAATCTCAACAACGTCAACACAATTCTAAAAAAGGCATCTCACAAGACCAAAATCACCTAAACATGGCCCTAAGTATCTTTTTGAATTCAATAATGCCAGCTAAACGCAAACCATATTAAATTTATTTCGGTTTTCTGTATGACCAAAGACCCATTGTTCCTGTTACTACTCTAAGGAGAACATCCGCTAATGAAGGCACCTTCACAGATAAAGAGCATGTTCAAAGTAGTTTGCACACGAATACCTTTTTTGCCACTCAGCAAACATCACACCTGTTTGTGATCCAGTTATCGCAATACCTCTCTATTTAAGTATTATCTCTGGCATAACCTGTGCCACACACCTTAAAAACAAACTATGAGTGTACTTCATGAAATGAGTTGTTTTTTCTAAAGTGCTTGTAAAATTGCATAATTGCCCCGTGAAGACTTTGTGGCAGCAGTTTGCTGTCAAGTCCCTCTTTAATAAGTGTCATATTTCATACCACATTATTTCTCATGTCACAGCTTCTGACTGCAGTGGAAGTGGTTTCTTTGGTTTCACTGCTGCGCAAGACACATTTATCAAACATCTAGTGAAGTGCAATGTTTGAGAAACATTTCCTTTTAGTTACATCACTGTGTAGAAATCTAGTGGTAAATTGTGGGTCTGTCAGGCATACTTTTCTATCAGTAATTTTTTCACTCTTATGAAATATCTAAATGTCTAAATGACTGCATTAATTTCAAAGCTAAAACATATTTTGCATGTTTAGAATGAGATAAAATGGATTTAGGGATGAATGAATACTTGGTGTTGGTGTGGCAAATGCACACTAATAATATTGACTCAGTGCCTTAAGGTGATTTATTAAACCAAGTTAGCGTGTGAATTGTGGCATCATTATAGATGTGATCAAACAAATATTATTCATTGAAAGCTTTGGCACATGCCTCTGCTCTGATTCAAGTTGCATTATTTCATGCCTATCTGGACAGAGAAAAATGCAGAGAATCAAATTAGGGAAGATGTATAAGCATATTTCTTCTGTTTATCATGTGTGTCAAGAGCATAACAGGACTCAGATAATATCCACCTTTCTTTCTTATCTATTTGCAAATTACTTCCTTTAAGCATAGTTCCTCAGAGCATAATTAATATTTATTAATAATAGGCCATGCAGAAACTTCTTTTATAGGTTGTAAATGCACATTTAAATTGGTTTTGAATGTTTTGTGCATACAATCAAAGTCAGTGGAATGCAAAACTATGCCACTGACTTCCATTGAATTAAAAAAAAAAAAGTTCTTCTTTTGTGTTCCACAGAAGAATGCCATACATGTTTGAGGTAAATTTTTACAAATTTTTGGATACTTTTTCTACGGTATTCTTTGAACTGAGGACCAACTGCAGGAAACTAAAATACACTAGTGTAAGATTTGCATCCCAGCAGATAAATACTCATTTGCAATAGTCCACCATTCACTTGTTTGCTTGTGGAAATTCTGCGTGCATGTACCAAAGTAAACATTACAGTTTATCTTTGTCATCAAACTGAGAGATAAGAAAAGCAACTCAACTGGTGCTCTTCTGTTACTCTCACGTGTGCAACATTACACTACAATATAACATTTATTTCTGACTTTTATTACAGATTATGTGAAACATAAACATGCTGTTTCCGACTAATTGACAAACTGCATTAGTATTAAGTTACACTGACCTCAGCTTAGATGCTGACAATGAGTAATTCATGGCTAAGGAGAAATACCCACCACCAGGATGAGAGTTCCCAAACATTCAGCCAGTCCCTGGCGCAGCAGCTTGTTGCGGATCTGGAAAGTGTGTGCAAGCTTATCCAGCGTGGCCTTCTGCCAACCCATCTTTTAGCCAGGTATGGATGTCTTCCTTTGCCTGTGTGAAACAACCTGTATGTCCCTCAGAGATGTATGCCCATGTGAAGGCCAGTGCTCTGCTCTTATAGACATGATAGACCAGGACCAGCCCTTCAAGTATCTGCCTGCCCCCTTACACACTTCTTCCTTCCACACACACACGCATGAAAATTCACCTATACACCACATTAACTCCCTTGGTCCCTCCCTGTATTATTCATGTATGAACACACACGCCTTCACACTGCATTCCTGTCCACTCTATTATAAAACAGGTTCTTCCCTTTTTTCTCTTCCTTTTCTCTCATGTCATTGTATTTTTGAAAACCTCTGAAACTTCATCACCCACTATTAAGCCTTTTAGTTTAGAGATGGGCCTGAGTGTGAAACTTCAGAGGTAGATTAGGCTTATCTCTAAAGGGGCAGTGGTAGCTGAAGAGTTTCATTTTGAGTTAACATGAAACTTGACTGAGGCTATAGCTCCAGGAATGGGCAGCTCCAGGAATGAGTTGTATATATGATTCATAAAATCTTTTACTAATGATGCTGGTGGTGAGAGACCCGGGTTCGAATCCACTGTGATGTGAGACACCAATGTGCCCCTGAAAAAGACACTTAACCCCTAGTTGCTCCAGAGACATGCAAACTCTGACATATATAGGAATTTTAACTCGCTTTGGATAAAAACGTCAGCTAAATGAATAAGTGTAAATGTAAATGCTGATTATTCTGGAATGATTTAAACCAGATTCAAATCAGAGGATGCCAACTAGTCGATCACATGTGAAACCTTTTTTTTTTTATCTGCTTTTTAATCTAATCTTTTTTATTTAATTTTTAATCAGTGGTGTAGCTATAGTTTAATTAAAACTTCATATATGTGGTTTCAAATATATTTAAAGTAAGTTTTCAAGGTCAATTAGAAGCAGTTGATTAATTTTCCCTCTTACTATAGGACCATACCATATCATGATTGATCAGTTTCTGTTAGTCCCACCCACAATTATGTTAAAGGTGCCATGATGTGGATTATTTTCTTTTTTTTAATGTTGTTTAATGTTTCCCGAGGTGTACTTATATTGTTAGTGTGATTTTTACATTTAAAATTTAGAAATAAAAGGCATTTTTATATTATGATTTTAGCCCTCTGGCTTGAATGCTCTATTTGAAGGGGCGTGTCTGCTGTGAGACTCAGAGGCAATAGTAAATAAATTAGGTGTCATCAGCGCAGAAACCATGATCCACTTACTAAACATAATCCATTGCGATGTATTTGTTATTAAATGAACTTACGTTTCGCCAGATTGCCCTTCAGCCAAGCCCTCGAAATACCCGCGCACATAACATTACTACTACTGAATCAGAATCAATCACCAAAAGAATCCCTTCGGTTCAGACATGCTGTGAGTCAGTTGGCTTCACGCTGAATCGCGCATGCGCAGTATCATCAGTTCATCGGTTCTCAATTCGGAAGCGTCCGACAGAAACGATTCTCGGTTGAGTGTACTGATGATCCGAAAACCGATGCAACCGGTTCTTGACTCGAGAACGAGAATCGCTCTAACCGGCACGTGCTGCAGTTTAGTGTCATCAGCTGCTCTACTTGTATTCATGTTCTGTTTACTACAAACTCAATTTGTGAATGTCATCATTAACTATAAATACAGTACAGATATCTCATAAATCATCCCTTATTCCTATTAAACATAAGAGTCTTTAGAGTCTTAATTATTGTCCAACTTCCCTGAAAACCCATTTGTCCTATACATTATATACAATATACAGATTGGAAACATTAATCAAAAAAAAAAATCAAAATAAAATATAGTTATTTTATCACACTTTCCGATGTTTAACAAAATACTTACAAAATTACACGCATGGGCAATATCATCAGTTCATCGGTTCTCAATTCGGACGCGTCCGACAGAAACGATTCTCGGTTGAGTGTACTGGTGATCCGAAAACCGAAGCAACCGGTTCTTGACTCGAGAACGAGAATCAGCTCATCGGTTCTCAAATCGGACGCGTCCGACAGAAACGATTCTCGGTTGAGTGTACCGGTGATCCGAAAACCGAAGCAACCGGTTCTTGACTCGAGAACGAGAACTGCTCCAGCAGTGGGCGTGTTTGTTCATTATCTGGCTTGGCTCGGTGTTCATCTTCAGTTCGGTCTTCACAGCATTTCATTCAGTGTACTGTTTGAGTAAATGGATTACCCCGGGATATTGGTTTATTCTGACTCAGAGAGAGTGTCAGTCACGTTAAAAAAGTTAACAGCTTAAGTAATTTGTGGATTTATGCTTATTGGAGACGTGAACCGTTTTAAACGGTTCAGTTCGATTTGGTGAACTGGTTCAACCGGTTCACTAAGAAGAATCGGTTAAATTGAACGATTCGTTCACGAATCGGCCATCACTACAGGCGGGTAACGTACTCGGCTTCCAACGAGGAGGCACGCAATCAGCAACAATAACTTGCAAAAACAAGGCATAAAAACAACCAATACATTGCAAGCGCACACACATACAACTGGTAACGTTACAAACTTTCAGCTTATTTTCCGTATAAAGTAAAGAAGAAAATCACAAACAAAATTAATCAGTATTACCACAAAAACAAAACAGATTGATAAGTATATACTGTTAAGGTTCTAATAGCCACACTTCACGTTTAAGTTTACGTAAATTACGCATAACTTACCCTTTTTTAAAAAACTGAAGGCGGCACGTGTAGATTTGAAAAATGCCTCAGCCCTAATCTCCGAGTTTGAGCCAACCGGTGTTTGCGTGACGTCAGATGGAGTGGGGGTGCTGGACGAGAAGGTAGGGTGCAAGTACGCTCTAAATTTAAATAAGTCCTTGCAGAAGCAGAACCGACGATCAATTTTTTAATATCCATATTTTACGCGATGAATTAAATGCCGTGAAAAAACTCGTTGCTAGAGTCACATCAATATGCTAAAGACGTAATGACGCATTAGACGCCGCAAATTCAGAGAAACAGGTCTATTTTAATAAATAATTAAAAAAATAAACTGATATCAATTAGATTTTCTCATTTTTATTACATAAAAAATATGGAACATTCAATGTTAAATTTTTGAATTATTCTTGATATTTATTAAATTAGAAACTGTGTAGCGGGGGCTTAACAACCTTTTTTTTTAACCAAAAACAAAACAAAAACAAAAAAAACCTGCCGGCCCTGCAGTTGCTGCCTCTGCAGATATCAAGAGGTCAAGAGGTATTTATTTTTTCATTTGCATAGTTAACACTGGGGAAAACTGGGCATTGAAATGCTTGTGACAAGGCTCAGACATACAGTGACAATAACAAGACATAAGACATAGACGTACATGGAGAACACTTAGGTTCTTGAGTGACTACAGTGCCCATTAACAGAAAAACATGGACAGAGCATTATATGCCCATACGTGGAAGTAACAGGTACAATAAAGGTAATCAGTGTCAAGAGTTATAGTGTTCATAAGAAGTCCTGAGGTAATATTATGATTACTGGAGTAGAAAAGTGTCTAAAATATCATTGTAGAGTGACATAGAGCTACATGGAGGAAAATTAAAGTGACATTGTAGGTGCAATAAAACAAAACTTAAGAGAAGCACACATTCAGATGTATTCCTGAGTATAGCAATGTCCAAAAGTCATTATAGAGTGTCACAGAGTAACATGAAGGAATATAAAAAAAAGTGGCAGTGCAAGTACAATGAAAGTAAACATAAGAGCAGCATGTGTTCCGTTTTTTTTTCTCTCTCTTTTTTTTTTAGATGGAGGACAGCTGATTGTTAAAGGGTTAGTCCACCCAGATAGCAAAATTATGTCATTAATAACTTACCCTCATGTTGTTTCAAATCCGTAAGACCTCCGTTTATCTTTGGAACACAGTTTAAGATATTTTAGATTTAGTCCGAGAGCTCTCAGTCCCTTCATTGAAGCTGTGTGTACGGTTTACTGTCCATGTCCAGAAAGGTAAGAAAAACATCATCAAAGTAGTCCATGTGACATCAGAGGGTCAGTTAGAATTTTTTGAAGCATCGAAAATACATTTTGGTCTTTATTCTGCATTGTCTTCAGACATACTTATCATAGATAGATAGATAGATAGATGGGCAACCAGTTTTGGACCATATTTATTGTAAAAAAAAAAATACAGAATCATAATCGCCATGAAAAATCATGATGGTGCATTATTAAATTGCTAAATAAAAGACTTCAGATTGGTAGTACAATCTGTCTTTTCCTATCAGTTCTCCAATAGGTATTTTGTCTTGCATTAAGTGGTTAGGGATCTTGGGTTTAAAAAGGTTGATAATAAACCACTGATTTACAATGCATTATGGCAAATTTTGCATATATAAAATAATGTAGGTGTAATGACCACTTAATTGCTCAGGGAAAAGGGTTATGTCATATTTTCTGAATAAATTAGATTTTCTTAAAAATGTAAATGTAAAAATGTAATAATAATAATAATAATGCTTTAATAAAGCTAATATTAGATATAACAGGTGGGCAAATATTCATACTCTCATTTACAGTGTGTACTGTGAATCAGATAGTTAAAGATGTTATAACTTATAAATATTACATAAAATAATGAATATAAATAATGTTTATTTGGCAAAGTGGTTCAACCCTTTTCTTATATTTAACTTTGCCCTATATAAAAATAGGAGTTTATTCATTTAAAACATATACGTAATGATAAATGTGGTCTTCCAGAAAGTTCTATCAAACCTCTGAAGCTAATCCAACAACTCCTACAGCGAGAGTCTTTAACAAGCCAAAAAGATGCATGTCATTCCTCTTTTCATCAATTTGCAATGGCTACCAAAAGCTGCTTGCATAAAAGCATTCAGACTTATTTGCCTCAAAAAGCTTGCGTTCTGCAACTGAACAGCACATTGGCTCCTCTGTTGCCCTCATTTGTAAGCCGCTTTTGATAAAAGCATCAGCTAAATGATTAAATGTAAATCACTTGTGATGTTCCTCATTTCTGTTAGTTTAAATAATCAGCTTAATGCAAAAACCATAGGGCATGACCTGCAAAGCAGAATGTTACAAAATCTTTTATAATCCTTGCGTAGTTTTTCTCTTCTCAGAAAACAGAACATTTTAGACATGAATAAGTCTGTGTAAATATGTGTCTGTGAATGCTCCTTAGTCACCGTCATTGTTTCATTTCGCCCCCTCCCCAGGACATGTTGCTCCTTTAGGGGTAAAAGTTGACAGAAACACAATGCTTATTTGGTTATGTTAGTTACAACATTTTAGCCATATGTTTAAAACATTTTACTCTCTCACAACATACAGTAAAACAGACAAAATAAGTCTATGGAATTTTTAAAAAATTTGATCATTATTTATATGAAAACTAGCAACAAACTACTAATCAGAGACCAGGTCTCTGTCTAGTTTGGTGCTTGTAGCATTAAAGCCCTATAGGAGAAGTAAAAAAAAAAAGATTTATAAAAAAAAAAATCTCACTTCGTGTAGCCCTAACCGGGACTAACTGTGTCAGACTAACCGGGACTTGTCAAAACACTTGTTGCTCTTTTGATGTTTTGATTACTTTTATTGCCCTCATTTGTAAGTCGCTTTGGATGAAATGATTACATTTAAATCTCTTGTTATGTTCCTAATTTCTATGTCAAAAACCATCGGGCCTAACCTGCAAAGCAGAATGTGCTAAAACCTTTAAAAAAATCCTTGTCAGAAAACTGAACATTTTAGACATGAATAAGTTATGTGTCTGTGAACGCTCCTTAGTCACAGTTATCAACTTTAGCAAGATTATACCCTAAAAAGAGCAAGACCAGAGACATCAGAAAATTCATTTATTGGTATCCTCCATCTTACTACACAAATTAAAACAAAATCTTGCTTTTTCTTATATATATATATATATATGTGTGTGTGTATATATATATATATATATATATATATATATATATATATATATATATATATATATATATATATATTAAAACAAAATCTTGCTTTTTCTTATATATATATATATATATATATATATATATAGTACAGACCAAAAGTTTGCACACGCCTTCTCATTCAAAGAGTTTTCTTTATTTTCATGACTCTGAAAATTGTAGAGTCACACTGAAGGCATCAAGGGCTATTTGACCAAGAAGGAGAGTGATGGGGTGCTGCGCCAGATGACCTATCCTCCACAGTCACCGAACCTGAACCCAATCGAGATGGTTTAGGGGTGAGCTGGACCGCAGACAGAAGGCAAAGGGGCCAACAAGTGCTAAGCATCTCTCGGGGAACTCCTTCAAGACTGTTGGAAGACCATTTCAGGGGACTAGCTCTTGAAGCTCATCGAGAGAATGCCAAGAGTGTGCAAAGCAGTAATCAAAGCAAAAGGTGGCTACTTTGAAGAACCTACAATATGACATATTTTCAGTTGTTTCACACTTTTTTGTTATGTATATAATTCCATATATAATTCCACATGTGTTAATTCATAGTTTTGATGCCTTCAGTGTGAATCTACAAATTTCATAGTCATGAACATAAAGAAAACTCTTTGAATGAGAAAGTCTGTCCAAACTTTTGGTCTATATATTATATATATATATATATATATATATATATATATATATATATATATATATATATATATATATATACCAAAAGTTTCCCAAAAACTTGTTTACTAGGGAAACTATCTTCTCTAAAAATTAATTAATGAAAGAAAGAAAGTCCATTTCAAAGACTTTTTGAAATACAAACGAAATACTTTGAAATACTTTGAAATACTTTTCCTGTGTGGAAAAGTAGGTCTAGACGTCACTCTGGTTAAACATGTGCTATACACTTGATTTATATCTATCTATGTGCATCTATATGAAGGATTTTTAGTCCATCAGTTTCAACTTATTAACAGTATTCTAGCTTTCGCGTGCAGCTTGGTCATTGAATTACATAACATATGAACAGAATCTGATAAGATTTGCACCCCGTGCAGGTACATATTGCAAGTCCATGCAAGCACAGCAATGCAAAATCTTGTCCAACTGGGAGAAACCTATGACCTAAACTTATTTTATGAAAAAACTATGACTAATGTTTTCCCCTAACAAAATGACTGACTCCACCAATGAAGTCAGTACACCCTGTGCAGACGCCATTGCATAACCTGCTGCTTATAGGACTGCATTTAAACAACTGCTTAAAGTGAGAGAAACAACTGCATGATGCTCAATAAGGTTCGGAGAAATTATTACTAAATGTTATGTTTATGTTAATGATCTCACATGCTGATGTTGTCAGTCTTCACATCTTTTGCATTACAGACGTGAATATTCTTCTTCTTTTTTTTATTGCACCTTGTGAGAACAACACTTGATAACAACATTAGGGTTTAGCACAAGAGCTCCTAGGAAAACAGGGTTGGCATTATAATGAGCCAATATTAACGTAATTTACTAATCTTGCTCGTGGGCATAGTGCTCTGTAGAGCAGTGGGTGAAATTGTGCATCGTAGTGCAATTTGGGAGATAGACAGTTTACAGTCTATAGGGAGGGATGTGACAGCAACGAGCTGGAACAAGCTCACACACTTTCAAAGCATAGTGCATACAGACATTACAGGTGTGGCTCTTTTAAAAAGCAGAATTCTTCTGAGAGGAGTAGAAGGAAGTAGATGATGACAGAATCAAATTTAAAGAAAAAGTAAAGTTATTGCAGCTTAAAATGAGCTTCAACAACACCTCAAATAGAAAGATTCACCACAGTCTTCTCTAAAGACCCTGTTGAGATGCCTGCTATGTTATATCCCCTTAATACAAATTTGATGTATTGTTAATATACCATTCCATTCAAAAACGTAATATTGTGAAAAAGTATTACAATTTAAAAGAACTTTTCTATTTAAATATATTTGAAATGGACAGTTATTGTATGTATTTTTTTCAATGATGTCAAATGATCCTTCAAAAATTATTCTGATATGCTGATTTGGCGCTCCAAAAATTTGAAAAAATTTTTCAAAATAAAAAATAAATTTGTTATTATTATTATTGAAAAAACAGCAGTTTTTCATGGTTTCCATTTTTGTGTAAACCATGATAAACAGCTTAATAAAAGAATAAAATTCTTCTTTTTTTTATCACTCACTGACCCCAGACATTAACTGTAGTGTTTATTTACTGATTTACTGATTTTTGCACACTTGCTCATCAAGTTACAGTGTATGTTTGTTTTCATGTTCCCAGCTTCTAAAGAAAAATGTTTCCTGTGTTTCAATGAATACCAGTTGAAACCAAAACCAGCCAACCTGGACAGAGTTCTCTAGAAAAGTATGCACTTAAGTTGAACTCCACTCCACAGTCCACTAACTTGCTTTGGTTCGGACCAAATACATTGTTGTTGTTGTTGTTGTTTTGGTGGAGTTCGCTTTCACACTTCCCTTTTTGCAAGTGAACCAGAACCTGTAAACAAAACCACACGTGTGCTCAAGGTCATCCACTCATTGGTTTATCCATTCAACCATACCATTTGGAAGTGGAACCAAGACCACCTCTTCAGCTGGGTCTCGGAACAGTTGTTTTGTCCGCACCCGAGTACAATTGCTATATTCACACCTGCCCACAAGATCCGCACCAAAGGGGAAAATGAACGAGTTCAGTTCAGTCAAATCCAGTCAAACACCTTAAATGTCAACTGGTATGCAAAACAACCTCAGATCATGTCTTGAAGGGTTTCTGTCAGGACATTGTGAAATTTTGTAAAAAGTTTCTATTTACCAAAAGTAGGCTTTTAACGTTTAATGATTCATCAGATTTAAATAGAACACATCAACATACACACCTAAAAAATTAATTTAAAAATTTGATGATTGATGATGTTTGGGTCAGCATATATGACTAAAAGGGGAGTTTAGCAATAGTATGCAGTCCTTTCCAGTCAAGAAAAAAAATATTATATATATATTTACCTATCCTCATTTAATCTGTAAATATTTACATTAGTGGTCAAAATATGTTATATTTAAAAATGTAACAATTTCTCATTCGGGTCAGTACTACATAAAAATAACATGAATTTTGTATGATGCCTCTTATTTTGGTAAAATAATTAACATTTTGTGGATGCTGCAAAGTGCATGTAAAATATTGACCACAACTCTAGTTAAAGGGGTCCAATTAAGATCTTTTACATTTTTTACTTCCTTTAGTGTATTTTTGCGGTTTGTGCATGACAAACATATGCAAAGTAGCAAAACACAAAGTCCACTCTATTTCTGTTTATATGTTGGAGGATACAGTACAACTTACTGAAATTTATAATCTGCTAATTTTCCAGTTTACAAAAGCCGTTTGATTCTCAAACACTAAAAAATGAAATTTTCTTGAAAATACATAAAAATATATGTCAGACCAACAAAATTACCCCAAATGTTACTCCAACTAGTCAAACACAGTTATATGAACAACAAATTTCATATTGTTTAAATGTTAATGCTTTGTGAGTTCCCAGCATGCATTGCAGCATGAAAAAAATTATGCCGTTACTCTTATAGCATTATTTTTTTGCTGTTTGTTTACTTCATTTTATTTTTAAATTATTATTATTTTTTGTTATTTTTTATCATTATCGTTAGTTATTTGTTGTACTGTGACATAAAGAACTCATCTTTTTAACATTTGTTGGTTGTCACTGTTCTTGAGATTTGCGTGTATAGTTTTGAGGACTAGAGTATGTTCAATAACTTATGTCCATTTGCTGGATAACTTTGGCTCTGTCCACAACAATGCATTTCATTTTAAAAGTGCAGCTTTCCCTGTGTGGTTTGGCTGTTCATCCACATGAAAATGCAGCACCAGGTCACTGAAACCAAACGTTTTTGAACACTCCTGCCAGGGATGAGGATTTTCAAAAACACCGGTCCTGGGAGCAGGATATAACATCAGACACCAAGGTTTCCCCTCAGTTATCACAACATGGATTCCGATGTGTTTGTACTTTGTCTTTTGCGACGGTGTCGAAAGCATTTTATTATATTGTACTCTCTCTCTTTCTCTATAAGCTAAGCAATAAAAAAAGATGAAATGCGCATTCAAATGTACCATCTATTTCTGTTTCCATTGAAGATGTATTATATAAAGTAGGACACTGAGCAACGGCTAAAATTAGTGCTTCATTCATTTTTGAATTTCTGTACAGACTACAGAGAGGTCACACAGTGACATATCGATCTTCTACTGATCATACGTCTTCATTCGCATGCATATGAATGGATGTCAATGGAACAAAATAAAATACATGGGTAAAATAAATAAAACATTTTGTTGGGTTTCCCCTGGTAAAAGTCACATTCCAGGGACTAAATATCACATTATTGTGGTCGCTTTAACATAAAAACATACCGCGACCACAGTATAAAAGTAGTCCAATTCCACGGGAAAAGCAGTCTTAGCAACACAGCAGAGTTTTTGCCTTTTGACATCTCCACCTACTTGAAATATTTTCAGGCTTCTGATTGGCCAACATGGCTTTACCATTGATATTATATCGCCACCTGTTGGTTTGGCATGAACTTGACAGTGCATCGTAGCATGCCTTTGCATTTTCACGGACAGATTTTATTTTTTTTAAATGGATGAAGGAAAAACTCTTTATGAAAATAACTGTGTATGTGTGGATGGCCTTAGACATATAAGTTGTCTTACAAACACATATTGTGTGCTTATAAAACTAACTTATCCTTTCATGTTTGTCATTTGTAAAGAAACATAAATTTAATCTGGTGACTTAAAAAAAACAAATTGTTCCAGGAAACAGAAAAAAAAAGATTACCTCAGCGACAGTCATTGTTGTTTTAGTTGCTGTGACCAAAATTTTTCTTTTAGTAAAATAAGACAATCAGCACTTGCATGAACAAACAAATTGACATTGACTCAACAAAGTATCTTTATTAAGCAGAACTAATAATCTATGGTTCAGAAATCTCAAAGGTCTCACTGCATCAAGTTGCTTTACCTTTTTTAGTTTTACAGTGTTATGCACTACACTAGAAATACATGATATTTTTCTCTTAATTATTTAATATGTGTTTGAATAAATCTACTAATTTGTAATATATATCCCTGCACTATATGGAAATGTATAGGAGAATATGGAGAAACTAAGAAATGTCCCATTAGATTAATGTTAAACAAACTTCTCTGTTTGTCCAATTATGACTCAGAAGTTATCAGTTATTTTTTCCAGCCTTACAATACTGAAAACATCGATTACAATGCATGATGTTAGGCCACGGCTTGTGTACATTCTGAAGTGATGAGCCTCCAGTGTTCTTGGTCTCTATGAACTGGATTCCAGCTGCAACAAGTCTTGCCCTGCTGTCTGGGCTGTTATCCAGAAGAGTGGTTGTCCCTGACAACTCAGGAAACAACAAAAGATTTCAACAAGGAAAGAAACTATGCAGTGAAACTAAACTAAGCTAAACACTATTTTTTTCCTGTCTTTACATAACACATACTTTCAAACTTTGTTTGTACTCTTCATTAACTACCTCATTCTAAATTGAGCTAATATTTTAACGACTTCTAACACAGTAGATAACATCAAGTTTAAAGACTTGCAGACCAAAACAAATGTTATTTATTTTCGAAAAGGACACATTCGAGGGCCCCGTGTGAAAGCAATAACATTTAAAAAACAATATCACAGGCGAACAATTTGTCAACGTAACATTCTTCAAAGGGACTTTATGTGACAGCACACTAAAACTGGATCTTGAGAAACCAACAACAAAACCTGAACTTCAGGGTTTTTTTTTGTCTTTCTTGAAAAGTCAGTAAACTCCCACCTCAGCTCATCCTCTGTCAAGGCATAAATTATGAAATATAAATCATCCAGTTAGATCCAGTCCACTCCTTTATTCTTATTGAACTGGTGTACCTGATAGATATCTATGATTCCACTGCAACTAAAAACTGGTACAGCAACCTCACTTCTTGAGAAATCTCATTTAAAACAGACCTATCTCTCTAATGATCTCTTTCATGTTATGTCTCCATTCAAATAATTCAATGACAATTTTCAAAATACAATAGTATCACTGTTTTAAAAGTTTACTTGCTTGACAGAGAACATTTAAGTTGTTTGTTTATCCAGGAGTCTAATTCCACATCGCACAAAATGTTGAAAATGTTTCCTTGCACACTCTTTTTCATATTATGCATGCGTCACCACAACCATTGTTATGGTCTCAGTTATCATCAGTCTCTTTCCATTTGCACTACATGAACATATTTACTCCTGCTGAACACTATATTCAAACTAAGTGTTACTGAACCAAAACTCTGCGAAGAGGTCATATTTACATAATGAAATGGCTTCTTGACAAATGCTTTTAAACACACATTAAACACTGGCATGTTTCTATGGAAGCTTGTTTCCGGCACATGTTTTTCTGAAAGTCTGAGTGTGTTTTTACATCTGTTTGTCTAGGGTAAACATACCTGTTAAGCTCAAATCCATTTTTGAGCTCAGATTATAAAAAGAAAAATACTGTATTATCCTACTTGATGTCTTAACAAACTGATGCATTTGTAACTACACATCTCTTGTGATTTCAAATCAATCAGACCATTGCACTGAGATACAACTATCCTTGTGTTCATAATGTCTGGTGGCAATTTTGAAAGCAGTCTGAAAACTTTTACCAAACGAGCCCACATGAAAAAATAGTAATTTATAGTAAATACTAAAGTGTTTTTGAACCATAGTAAAGTGTATTATACTGTATACATTATAGTATTTACAACACTTTGTTAATGAATGCTACAGGATACTGTAGTATTAAATATAGAGAACTGATAAAGTGTAATAAATACTGTAGTATACCTTAGTTTTTACTACAGTAAAGTGTAGTGTAACTGTATACTATAACTAATAGTGGTAGAAACAACTTGGGTAAAGTCATTTGTTTATATTACTATAGTTGTTATATTACCACAGCAATGATAGAATTACCACAACAAAGTACTGTACTTTAGTATGGTTCAAAAACACTGTAGTATTCACTATAAATTACTATAGTATTTTTTCATGTGGGAGGAGCCCCTTAAATGTGCTTTTTTTTTTTTAGATGTTTAAGCATTTATTTTGGGTACATTTCACTACTTAAAATTAAGAGATTAATGTTTAGACTTTTGCATATTATAAATATGTGGGAAATAATTACAGTTATATCCAAAAAGATAGTTTTAGCAACATAGCGCAGATGCCACAGAACACAGTTAGCTGACCAGCTGAATAAGATTGTGTGCTAATATATTATTTCACAGGCATTACTTGTACTTTTAAATGTATAATATTATAATTGCTGGTCTGTGGTTTTACACTATTGTAATTTTTAAAGATTGCATAGTATTGTAAGGTGAGCTTAAAGGGATAGTTCACCCAAAAATAAAAATTATGTCATTAATGACTCACCCTCATATCGTTCCATACCCCTAAGACCTCCGTTTATCTTCGGAACACAGTTTAAGATATTTTAGATTTAGTCCAAGAGCTCTCAGTCCCTCCATTGAAGCTGTGTGTACAGTATACTGTCCATGTCCAGAAAGGTAAGAAAAACATCATCAAAGTAGTCCATGTGACATCAGAGGGTCAGTTAGAATATTTTGGAGCATCGAAAATACATTTTGGTCCAAAAATAGCAAAAACTACGACTTCATTCAGCATCGTCTTCTCCTCCGGGGCTGATTTCAAAACACAACAGTATAGTGATATCCGGTTCGCGAACGAATCATTCGATGTGAACTTGTGAACTAAAATGTGTCAGTGTAGATTTTGGTGAGCTTAATAGGTATGTTTACCCTACATGCATAGCTATGTTTTGCTGTATTCATTGTCAAACTTTAAAGCTAGTGTATTTTTAATTATTTAGAAATTCCATTATTTTGTATGAAAAAGTTAGTATTAGTATATTATTGAGCAATTTGTATGCCTTGTATGTTTTTTTATTAGATAATCAGATAATTTTAAGCTGTCATACAGACATGTTACAATAGGGCCCCACCTTCGGGCATGTTGTTACATTTCTCTTCTATTCTTTTTGAATAACTGTACTAAGAAATAAAAATGCCATGTTTGTATATATTTAGGTAACTTGCTAAGTTTACATACTTGTTCCTCTAAAAACAATGCTACAGCCAGTTATAGATGTGTGTTCCATGTCGGAATGTCTGTTTTGTTTTATGTACAGTGTGACCCCTCCTACTGCCAATTTGCCCAAAAGTATTTTGAAGCCAGGTTGCCAGTACTTCATCCACACTGCATATTTCATCCATGGATCCAGTAGGAACTGGTTAATGATTGCAGAGTATAACCAACCTAAAAAGCCCCCGGCATCTAAAAAGCTCTGTGACCAGATGAATTGTATAACTCAGATAAACAAACTCTTCAGCTTACAGTGTTAAGGGTACTTGCACGCTGAGTCTGAAATTTTAAAAATGTAAAAAAAAAAAAAAAAAACATGACCTCACGTTGTGTCAATATACACTTGGTCTTAAAATTTCATCCATCATAAAAAATAAATAAAAAAAAAACAAAAAAAATGATTCGGGTTTGATTTTCTGTGTTCTGCATGTTTTGCATCCATATAAGCAATTTGCATCCATACGTAAGCATTTTGAGAGGTGTTTTGAGAATTCAGAGCCACCATAAACGAACGCCAAAATCCAGAATGGCATCTGTCAAGATGATCCAACGGTATCTCACAATTCGTACGTACTTTACGAGGTGGCTTATTCGTACTAGTTTTTACGTCACTCGAACGATTTTATACGATTTGTCTAAACCCCAGTGACGGTTAGGTTTAGGGGCGGGGTTTGGTGTAGGTCATTCATACAAAAATTCATACGAATTGTGCGACTCGAAAAATGCGTACGATTTGACAAAAATCTTATGAGTTTGTACGAGTGTGGTTATGCGAATTCGTACGAATAAGCCACCTCGTAAAATATGTACGAATTGCTGTGAGATCGGGTTGGATGATCCACTTCATCTCACAGCACAAAGTGTGTAAGGTTTCGGTGACACATTTTTTGAAAGAAGAATATGAAAAAACACATATGAAAATTTTACACTGAGCGTGCAAGGACCTTAAGATTTGTTGCCTTCCCACGACATCAATCTGGCAACCCATATGAGCATTGAGTCTGAGGGGGAGGGTCGAGGGAAACAACTGTGCAGTATTTTGAATCTGAATGGAAGTAACCATTTTAACCGCTAGCTGTCAATATTACATAGCCTACTGTACCTTTATTGAAAAAAGATCACATAATTATACTAGACGTATTAAATGAATGTGCAAAAAACAAATATCCTAAACCCCAAATGGATTTAAACAAACTGATAGAACTGACACAGTTTAAAAAAGATCTACTGACCACTTAGGGATACTTTTTTTTTTTTTTTTTTTTTTTACATTAACATAAAACAACAGTGCAAAATGGCTACAGAATGTGCAAATGACAGCTTATTTAGAGCAGTGTAATTTGCATCCTACACTGTGCAAATCATGCAAGTGGTTAACACATTTTTAGCTGAGAACACAAGTCTATCAACGGTTCTGTTTTAAGAGATGCTCTGTGGCATGACACTATGTTTCTAGTGTCACTTACAAACTCTTTCAGATGGCAAACTGGTTGCTGTAAATTGTAAGCAAAGATATTTTGCAACGGTAGTGAAATCGCCTACTGGTGCCTTGTTTGGCACATCAATCTTCATTTTCAGCCATTATGTTTTCAATTCATGGAGTTATATAAATTATTGTGGATTCCAGTGCATAATTGTATTTCTTGTTAATTGCTGTAGTTTGATGCTGCATCCTAATTAAGATTTTCATTCATTGAAAAACTGATATTGCTCAGATTAAATTATATATTACATAAATATATATTATATTACATATAAATTGCCCCCCTTAAGCAATTTGGAGTGTATATGCTCCTAACTAACTTTCAGAGTACATTTATTTTGATTGGCTTAGCCTACAGTTTTTTTAGAAGCTTTACAAACACTGGTGCTCTTTTTACTTCCCACCGTGTTCATTGTAATGACATTTTATTTGCTTAACCAAAACAAACAATGCTACACAATATATTTAAAATAACCGAGGTTTCATACATTTATCACGCTTTAGTGTCAGCAATTAACTCTGTGTCATATAATTTACACTGGTTTTAATCTCATCCAGTAGGCTAAATACTTCTCTCAACCACCGGCCTTGTGGCTTATCCTTCATTATGTCTGAACTGCTGCATACACACTTCTGCACTCACTCATTTCATGAGCCATTATTTGTGATGGAACTCAAAAGTTGGAACTCTTTTAACTATACAAGGTGTCCATATTTAAATCATTTATCAGTTATTATTCAAAACTTAGTTCTGATCCTCTAATTCATATTGGCAGAGTAGTCACCCTACCCTACTTTTCTGAGTTGCTTTTTCTTTGACATGTCAATGGAAAATGTTCGCCTGATAAAAGCATGTTTTGCTTCTTCTCCAAAAGAGGTGATGTAGGAGGCATGTGGTGATGAGAATGTCTGAACTGTCCATGGATCTTCACATTTAGTGGGATTATCCTTCAACCAACTAAATCTAACACTATTTAATAAAATCATACCTGTGAATACAGCTTTGAGAGAATTTAAAACAAAAAGAGCAAAGATCAGCTCACTGTAGAATAGAGATGACATAAACTATATAACCACCTGAAACTCATCCAAGTTCTGAAGAGCCTTCCAGAAATCTGTCCAGACAGATATGGAATGGAATGAAGTGTTCCTGGAAAAGTAGTGTTTTCAGAGAAGATGCCATACTGAACCAACAGGCCAGCATACTTCTTTCCAACTCAAAGCAAAAAAAACAGCAAAGGAAAGGATGAAAAAAATCTCAAAGAAAACCTTAAAATTAAATCAATGTGCAAGGGGGGTGGGGGGTGCTAAATGTCTTATTATTGTTTTACTAATGTCAGTCCTACTGCTCCAAAAAAAAAAATAATAATAATAATAATAATTTGCTAATGTCAGATAAATATTTTGAGACTGAAAAGCCATCAATCTGTAAATCCAGAAAAAGCACTCTTTACTCTTTAATAATCAGCTTTATGTATGTATTGCTGAATCAAATCAAAACCAAAAGTTTCAGATTTTCAAGGAACCCTGCTCCCTCTTCAGAAAACGCATACCTGCGGCAAAATCAAGGGGGGGTCAAATATGAAGAGACAGAAACAACATACATAATGATCTGAGGTTTACAGAAGCATGTCTGAACATAGACTGGCATGAAACTCATTTATAACAGCAGTTCATAACAGTTCTTTCCAGGAAAGAAAATTTCCACCTCTATCCTTTCTTTGAACCACTTGTGTTCAGAAAGGTCCTGTTTGAAAGGAAATTCAATGTGAAGAAATCCAAAAGACATGTGATATTAAAGGGATAGTTCACCCAAAAATCATAATTATATTATTAATAACTCACCCTCATGTCGTTCCAAACCAGTGAGACCTCCGCTCATCTTCGGAACACAGTTTAAGATATTTTAGATTTAGTCCGAGAGCTCTCAGTCCCTACATTGAAACTGTGTGTACGGTATACTGTCCATGTCCAGAAAGGTAAGAAAAACATCTTCAAAGTAGTCCATGTGACATCAGAGGGTCCGTTAGAATTTTTTGAAGCATCAAAAATACATTTTGGTCCAAAAATAGCAAAAACTACGACTTCATTCAGCATCGTCTTCTCCTCCAAGTCTGTTGTAAGACAGTTCAAATCAAAGCAGTTTGTGATATCCGGTTCGCGAACGAAACATTCGATGTAACTGGATCTTTTTTAACCAGTTCACCAAATCAAACTGAATCGATTTAAATGGTTCGCGTCTCCAATACGCATTAATCCACAAATGACTTAAGCTGTTAACTTTTTTAAAGTGGCTGACACTCCCTCTGAGTTAAAACAAACCAATATCCCGAAATAATTAATGTACTCAAACAGTACACTGACTGAACTGATGTGAAGAGAGAACTGAAGATGAACACCGAGCCGAGCCAGATAATGACTCTTTCATGAGCGAACATTTCGTTCATAATGTTACTGTTAAACCACTGATGGCAGATGGACTATTGTGATGATGCTTTTAATACTTTACTGAATCTTGACAGTGCAATTGACTTGGCAATCAATGGGACAGTCACAAGCCTCCCGGTTTTCATCCAAAATATCTTAATTGTGTTCAGAAGATGAACAAAGCTTTTACGGGTTTGGAACGACACGGGGGTAAGTGATTAATGACAAAATTAAAATTTTGCAGTGGAGTAATCCCTCAATGTTTAAAAATTGGTTGGTTTAATTGTAAAAATGTAGTAATCTGTACTATTCGCGTACTATGACTTTTTTACTCAGAAAACAGTTAAGATAAATTGATTGTTATGAGTACTGTTAGGGTTAAGCTAGTCTAAAGTTCCCAGCTTGCTTTGCTTTAAACTCCAGTTGTAAATGTTGAAATGATGTGTTATTTTATGTGTTTTTTCACTAAATTAATATGTTTAATGTTCGGTTATGTTTGGTTTTAAAGTGGTTTCTGTTTTGTCTGCATTTTTGAGAAGGTTAGCATTGTGTTAAGGAGTAGAGCCTGGGGTTAGGTCGAAGATATATAATAATGTCAGTACAGAGCACAGCACACCAACAAGCTCTTACATGTTCAGATTCATACATTAATTAGCATAATGATGTGCAGATGTGATTTGGAGAGTGTGAACGGGCAGGAGGTTCCTCGATTTAAGTTTTTGCAATCACGAAGGTTGTTACTTTTTGAGCTAGGAGTACTTGCTCAGGTGAAATGATTATACATCATTTGTTAAAGGACATGGAGGAATCCAAACCACCAGATGTTCATTATAATGATCATCAGCCAGTATGTTTATTAAATATACAGCGAGAAAGCCAGGAATGTTTTCGTGTGTGTTCTTCTTACTCATTTCAGTGTTGTTTTATATTGAATGGGTGTTTCAAGTTCACCTTTCAGAATGAATAATGCTATCTTGGGTTTCTCATTGCCCTCGCAGGCATCTATGAGCCTGTACTTGTGAAGCTTGTACATTTAATACTTTCATATCATCCCCTCATAATTATCTTGTCAAGTGGGCAAAGTTGGCACATTTATGATTTTAACTGTGGTCCTTCCTCTAAAAATATAATGAGGGGACAGTAAAAGTTGGTGGTTTAAAACTATAAACAGAAAAACACAAAAATAAATCAAACTAGGAATAAAGTTTTAAATAAATGTTTTAAATAAAACAAAGGTTGTTTTATCTTACAATAAAACAGTATTTCATTTTTTTCTACTTCAAAATGTCATGTTTAATTCAATGTTTTGTGTTGATGTTTCTTTGTAATTATTTGTGAAATCACTAGCCATTTCTGTGTATAAATTGTTTCTTCAAACAATTGCTGAAAATGATATGGAACAGAAATGTTTTGGGGTTAATTTGTCCCTGACTCGCATACGCAGCACTTTGGCTCATGCTGGGAGTTAAAACTGAAAGAACGCTTGCACATCGCCTCAGGTCTCTGAAATTCACTGAACCTGACATCCGTTCAGTGCTTTCCCTGCTCGTAAATGCAATGAAGAACATGTATGTCAGTTACAGACATGAAGGTAATATTTCCACATTAATAGATTAAATTGATTTTATATTGTTTTGCCAACAGTTTTTTTTTTTTAAGAATTTGTACACTCTCAGAAAAAAAGGTACAAAAGATGTCCCTGGAGCCATACCTTTTCAAAAGTTACACTTGTGTACCTTTTAAGTACTAATATGTACACTTTAGGTACTTATATGTGTCTTTAAGGTACCAATATGGATTGTTTGGGTACAAAGGTGTGCCTTTTGAAAAGGTCCTGCCCCAATGACAGCTTCTGTACCTTTTTTTTATGAGTTTAAAGAATGTGAAAAAGGACAGTTCTCTTAAAGGTGAGCCTCTGTGTAAAATACGCTACAGGGATGATAAAATAAATAAAAAGTCAATAACAAAAAAGAAAGCCCCATACACACGCAGATCAATCCTTGCTATAAGTTCTTTTTATCTCCTTTATACTTTTATCCTCTGGCAGGCTCAGAGAAATCTGTTCATTGCTGTTTTGTGGAACTGAAATGATTTGTGCGGGATTTCAAACACAAAGGAGACATAAAAACCTTCAGCTATTGACTTTCCTATTGAGGGGGGGGGGGGTGGACAGGAACATCTTGGTTGCATTACCATGGAGATTCAGCAGTCAAGCAATAACAGACAAGGAATGATAAGAGGTATTTGCCTGGTGCATCTTCTTTTGAAAGCTGGAAAACCTATATGTGCAGATTTGAACAGTTTTTACAAAAGAGTACTTCATTTCTATATCAAACACAGAAGAAGCAGAAATAATCGATCATGTATTTAAGCAGATGCATATGTAAAAATAAAGCTGCAAACTGAAATTAAGAGGCCAAACACAATTAAGTCAGAATGAGGAGCATGGTAGGGATCAGACCAAATGCAACAATGAGTAATTAAAGACATTTTAAGGTGATTTTACCCAAACTGGCTGAATTAGTAATATGATTTAATGGTTTATCAGTTTTGACCAATAGGTGGAGGCTGTACTAAATTGATGTGGTGTGGTGACATGCTATCAAATTTGTTAATGCGGTAACTGAAAACCATTTTGTCAATCAACGCAAAATCCATAATTTTATGGCAGCATGGTCTGAAGATGATTTGGTTCAAATTTGGTGAAAATTAGACTAATAATCAAGCAGGAGTTTGAAAATTAAATTAAGATGGCAGACAGGAAGTTCGACCAATTTTGGCATACTGATGTTCTTGGCATGATCCAAGTATCTATCAAACAAAATTTTAATGACAATAGGGAAAATTACTCAAAAGTCATTAACATTTATTGAAATTCAATTATAATTTTTGACCACAAAGTGGCATGCCATGAAACCTTTTCAGTACCTTAAGGGCATGGTGCAAAAGACACATACCAAGTTTAGTTACCATACACCAATGTATTCAAAAAATAGAGCGTTTTCAGAATGGTCAACACAAAATGGCTGACACCGGAAAACTGGGTACCATTCGAATCAGCATACCGCTAAGAATATATAAAGGCCAGTCTTGTGATATTTGGCCTAATCATTCAGAAGTTAAAAAAAAAAGATTTTCATATCTCCTGACCACTACAGTAGGTGGAACTGCAATGAAACTGTGCAGGTAACCTCAGAGCATGGTTGTTATAACACAAGTCAAATTTGGTATGAATGGAGATTCAGACCTCGTGTCCACTTTGGTGATCGCTTCAACAAATTCGTTTTTGTGTTATTTGTTTTACATAGTAGTATTGCATATTGCACAGCCTAATAGAAATTAGTATAACTCTATTAAATAATCTAATAAATCTATTAAACTTTTTCCCCATGAACAATTGATGACATTTTCTGGCTTTCCATTTTTTCACTAACAAGTTCATTTGAGGGTTATTCGGAAACAGTTTGACAGATCAACTTGGTTTCCATGTCTTTTTAGTCATGGTTCTCTAAAGATGATATAGTTCGATTTTTTACGAAAAATTGGACAAACTGTCTAGGAGAATTCTGAAATATAGGTTTTACGAAAAGTTCAAAACTGCAGAAAATTTTTAGGATGGAAAATTTTGTCATACACTTGAACAAAATAAAGTAGAAAATCTGAGAAAATTGTTTTTTTGAACATAATTTTGTTTCTAGCCCTTATTGTTCAAAAGTTATAAGCACAGACATGTGTGCAATTGTAGAAAAGTGATGCTAATTGCTAACTGATGCTAGTTTGAGTTAGAGACTCAAATTTGAGAGTCAGAATTTGCTTTGGTCAATGTTGAGACTCTATGAAACACCATAGATTTCCTGAGCAGAAGAAGATACCATAAGACTAACAGATACCATAGGTGCCTTACATTTAAAAAAGGTAAGAAGCAAACTTTCTTTCTTTTGACATGTTCAGAATATTCATTACATTTTCAAAATATTAATACAACAAAATATTCTGACCATGAAAATTTGGGAAAGAAAATTTAGTAAAGATGCTGGGAGTGGCTGGCGGGAAAAGAGTTCAAAGTCCTTATTACTGAGCTGAGGGCACAGCACACTGATCATGAAACTGAGAGAGACAGAATGTTCACAGTCGTCATACATACAATATGTGTAAGAACTTTCAGAATGACGAAACTCTGGTTTTACATTTAATATTGTCACTCACTATGACTGTGTACACATACAGTGCAAGTTAAGACAAAGCCTTTGACACTTCTGTTTCTCAGAAACTATATGTATTTATGTACATGTTCATATTCATAAAGTCAACTCCCAAATCTCAGCAGACAATGACTACATACATTCAGAATGATTGCCAAACATGGGCAATAACTCCAATCAACTATTGTTAAACTGATTTATGTGCCTACTCTAGTTTACAGAAGAATTTAAAAGCTTTATGCTATATACACTAATAAGGTTTGTCATCGTCTAGTCATTTAAATATGTCTCATTTCAAATGCATTGTTTGTCTGTTTCCACACTAATGCTTATTACCTCAGTATGTGTGATGTGATCTAGCCTGTCCATCATTCATTTTATGTATTCACTACAATGTATTTGGCAAATTGCAGCTTTCTTTCTGACTGATGAAAGTTTCTTTTAAATATGAATTAATAATATCTGGAACATGAATTATAGATGAGGTAGTATTTATATAAAAGAGAAGGGCCAAATATATTATGCCTGTGTGTGTGTGTGTGTGTATCTACATCTGTGACTCAATTAACCAAAATAGTTCATTTCTGCCTTCTTTCATCCCACATAAAACATGTTTGCATGCTTTTGCTATGACCAAGAGAGCAGACCATCATTGCTTGTTGGAGATTTACTGATTAGAAGAAGACGATTGTTTGTCTTTGCACCTAAACTGGCGCCAGTGCATTCTAGCCGAGCTTGACTCTTGAGAAAACAGCAGAGGTATTAGAAAGAGATCCGTCTGTGCGAAAGTCTGCAAACCTGGCTCAAGTACTTAAAGAGGGTGGAAGATCTGTCACATTCAAAGATGTGTCAAGAGTGGTATCATTTCTCACTGACAACATAAAGATGATAACCAGTACTACACTCACAGAGTGAGGGTCAATAGGGACCAAGAAACAAATGACTACTACTTATACTTATGACAGTCTATTGTGCTGCAGGTAAAAAGGAGGATCTATGTATGTTTTTTTTTTGCATTACTTGTCATCCAGTATGACTGATCCAGAGGTTCATCTAAAATAATTATATCCATTTCATCCATTGTGGATGCAAAACTAAAACAAAACAACTTTCTATACTTTGACTAAAGACTAGAATAATACAGAGTACCGCTCAGAATTTGGGCTTAGCAATTATTATTTAATTATTATTGAGCAAGGGTGGATTAAATTGATCAAAAGTAACAAAACAGATCAATAATGTTACACAATACTTAAAGTAAATTAGGTTATTTTGAACTGAGGGAGAGTTTTTTTTTTTGGTGTCCATAAAAACTACAACTGTTTGCAAAATTAACAATGGTAAAAGTTTGAGCAGCAAATCAGTATATTACAAAAAAGATTGAAGGAACATTGACACTGAAGACTGGATTAATTGCGGCTGAAAATTCAGCTTTGCCATCACAGGAAAAAATTACATTTTAAAATATATTAAAATAGAGACTGTCAATTTAACTTGCAATAATATTAATATTACTGTTTTTTTATGTAAAAAAAAAAACAAACAAAACAAAACAAAAACAAAAACTTAGCAACCACAAACCTTTGGAATGGTTTGTGAGTAATCAGATGGTAATCAGTAATCAGTCTGTCAGGAGTGTGGGGATCAGTAATCAGTGCACAGATTCTAATCTTGTTCTTGGTTATCATCTTACATTCACTGAAGAGATGTCGAGGAAACAAACTATTTTTAGTTGTCACTATAGTAAACTGAAAATATTAAACTGCTGAGACTGATGGGAGTCTTGCAGAATAAGTAATGAATTGGCAAAAAAAAAAAAAAAACATTTATAGTGGGTTGCAATATCCCTTTAAACACTCAGAAATGCCCAAGATTAAATCCCAATACAAGAAAATATGAGGTGGCTCAGCGTAGACAGCAAGATGGCATAGAACCAAACCCTTTAGGCGATATACAAAGAAACAGACAGAATATAATAATGTTGTCAACATGAAGTCGCTCAGAGGTACAGAAAAAAACAGAAGCCCAGGGGTCAAGTTTGCAGATTTTAATCAGCACAGAGTTTGTGCAATATGGAGGAAAACACACTTCCAGGAAACTGCAGACATTTGAAAAAAAGCACAGAATCTAGCAATGGGGACATTTGCACAATATTACACAATTGTTCCTACAAAGACAGAAGGACAAAACTGTTCTGTATGGATTTAACCTGTGGCTAGGGATAGAGACAACGTCTGGTAAATTAAGATAAATAATAATTCTGTCCTGATTTCATGAACTGCAAAGAAGACAGTTCCACCTAATACAACTCACATGTCATGGCAACAAATGATCACATTGTTTCTTGACATTATTGAGTTCATTTGAGCTGGTACTGACACTAACCCATTGTTGGTAGAATGTGAAACGTGAATCAGATTTTTCTAATTATGAAATCTCTGGCCTTTAACAATCAGGTCCATTGAAATATCTGACCTTTATGAACAAAAGCAACTCAGAGAATGATTTTAGATGGTCTTTTTATTGAACCTTTAATTCAGTGTCAGCATGAGGCCAGTCACGAGATGCGCTTTGAGTGAATCAGTTTCAGTCACAAATGTTTTGTCTCCCTCTACTGTTAGCTTATGTCTGAAGAAATCTAGAGTACAGGGGGCTACTTTCATATTTTTGGTTAAGAATTATTACAAATGGTGTGGTTTGATTTTATATATTAAGATAATTTAGGTTGAGAAGTATCCTACAGATAAATGGGTACAGTGAATTATTAGAAAATGACCTTTTGAATGATTAGTGTCAACGAATGCATGTCTTTAATAGATTTTTCTGTTCATTTGTAGAAATAGCTTCTACTAAGCTACTTAATATAGTAGAAACGTAATTTTCTGTAAAGTTGCTTTGAAATGAATCGTAAAATCGTAAATCGTGTATCGTAAAAAGCACTATAGAATTAAACTTGAATTGAATTGAAAGTTATAGGAAACAACATTATAGATGTTAATGTATAGAAGCCCTGTTAGTTTGGTCTTATATTATTATTAGAAATAGAAACAGATTTTTCCATACTGCTCACCCTAAAGTAATGCAGTTTCAAAACACGAGGTTGGTTAAAATAAAGTGTCCACGGAATTTCAACAAACATTTGCCAGGACAGGAAAATGATTAGCAACACCACAGGCCTGAGGGATAAACCAGATCATGGCCACATATGACGAAGTTGATTGACAAGATTAAATGGATTTCAAGACAACAGATTTTGTCACACCCAAATGACCATGTGCTCCAACCTTTTTAAAGTTTCCCTGATTAAAGGAGGGGTTATGGGAAAGCCCAGACTGGTATTAAATAATTACATATTAAGTACGGAGTACACTTTATGGGAATTATTTTTCTTATGGCTGATATGATTCATGCAGAGAAAAAAACAAAACAAACACATGCTTTTGCTTGCAATATTAAAATAAAGAACACAAAACCATTTTTTTTTCTCAAACAGGTTTATTATCCTATAAACAGTATTCAGCATTGTACCACAAAAGTTACACATCTCATGTTACAGTATTTACAACTTGCCATCAAAAATGTTTAGTACATTCGTCTTTAATCAATCTTATTTTGTTCTGAAATAAAGTGATCTCTGAGGAACATTTTAACCGTGTTATTCAGAATAACATATTTTCTGTAACATTCAGGAAGATAAACATTCATGGGGCAAAACTTCATAAAGACCAAATGTATGCACTGCTTAAATTATACAGAGGACCACCAGCTATTTTGACAACAGTCAGTTATTAAAGTTATTTTCACAGATTTTATACAGCTTGCATTCACCTCCTCATTATTTAGCTTGTGTTTCAAGTGTCAAGAGTAAAGTGTATCTTTCCCATTGGGTTTGTTGTAGTTATATGCTTGAAAGGTACCCAGGGTTTCCAAATCCATGAATAAAAGAATGTAAAAGCCTTATGTTTTATAGTGTATGAAAAGAATGAGATCAAACATGACATACCGATCTTGCATAGTCAGCTCATTTCATCCCAGCTTCTGACAGACAAACAGGTGATGTCTGGGAGAGAATCTGGCTCATCAACATACTTATTCAACAGTACTGTAGTGGTTTAAAAGCAATAGAAGGCAAACAGTGGGCCCAATGTTCTTCAGTAAAGACTGAAATGTGTTACAATAAGGATACATTTATTTAGGGCTGGATAAAATCTGAAGTGAACAAAGCAGTTCTACTCTTGTAATGGATAACGGAAATCCCAAACATGACATGAGATACAGGGAGCAGTTAAAATGAGTACTTAAGAGAAGCCAAGACATCTTCATCTCTTAGGGAAAAAAAAATAAATAAATCAATGAATGCCTCATTCAGTGTTTTTAAATCTATGCACTTCTAAATACATCCATCATGAGGGAAAAAAAGCTAACATACCACTAATTATCATCAATATACTCCAAAAAAAAAAAAAAAAAAAAAAAGTGTAATCATGAAGAGGTTTTATAACAGTGGTAGCGCTTTTTTTTTTTTTTTTTTTTTTTTTTTTTTTTTTTTACAAATGAGCAATTTTGAAAATGGACATATCAGGCACTTAGATCGTGTTTGAGAGTGAGATGATGTCAAAAGGAGTACAATTCCACTATGACTTTGACCTATGGTTGAGTTGTGGCTTATGAAGGGCTTTTTATTCTTATTTTTTTGGAATCAGCCTTTTCCCAACTCTTGAAGGAAACCTTCCCACACACCTGTCAATCACAGAGAACAAAGCCAGGCTGCCTGTACAGAGAAATCAGAGATGTTGTTGATGGGAAGAGCAGATTTATCTGTCCTTGGATGTGAGCTTCTCAATCAGCTCCTGAAGGGGTGCGAGTTCCTTCCGATCAATCAAATTAAACTCCTGAAAAGACATTAAAAAATGTTTATATTGGAAGGTAGCCAAACATTCATCTACTTGTGATCTACTTGTGCAAAAACAGCAAACTAACACAACTCAAGGCCACAAGTACACACCTGAACGAAGAAGATAAAGTGCTTGAAGGAGGTGTTGAGGTGCGCCTCCTCCTGCAGCTGGATGACCGAGTCAAAGTGCTGATGGTAGATGTGAGCATAAACACGGAAGAGTCTCTTCAAAATGGTCTTGGCCACAGACATAAAATTCTTTGGGAAAGGGACCCCTAAAAATGTCACAGAAAAGCAACTTAAAAATCAGTTTAAGAATCCAAGCAATAGGGAACGGTAACTAGTATCGCCTTAATAAAGCTTTACTAATGCTTTACTAATGCCTCCATGATCATAATAAGCTATATAAAGAAAAAGCATGCCACATTTCTAGAGCATGCACCAGAAATTAAAGGAGAAGCACACCTATTTTTGAAGGGAAAAGTGTCTCATCATCAAGCTGATCTTGGACCCAAGTCATCAGGTAATCAATGTACTTCGGAGCTGAACATTTAATTGGCTTTTTTATGTTGGTTCCATCGGCCCAGTGATATTCATACCTGAAGACAACATCGAAGAAACAAGTGGAAAGAAATACATTCTTTACATTTCCATTAAAATGCAAGCACATTACCAGTCAGTAAGATTTGTTTTGTAAATACAAGTAGACATTCAATTTATCAAGTCACAGATTTTTCCATTTAAATTTTTTTTTTATAAAAAAAAACTATCACTGCTTCCATAAACATTAAGCAACACGCCTGTTTTCAACACTGATAACAATAAGAAATTAGAATTGTTAGTTTAAATTGTAATGGTATTTCACAATACTACAGTACTGTACTGTATTTAAAAAGAATTCAAGTTGTAGTATGCTAAAAATGATTTTCACATGACAAATCCCTGTTAATACATACTTGGGTCCAGCAGACATTAGTGGGCAGCTTTCCTCAGTGCAGAAGTCTGTGATGGTCCCATACAGCATGTTGATCTGATTAAAGAAGTCCACAGCTGCGAGCACATCAAACAGCATTATAATACAAACCTATTCCAGCATCTATAGCCATTATATAACCTATGGTCTGAAGTGATCATATTTGTCAAGATCAAACAATAACAACATAAATATATTCCCCTGCAGTTCCAAAAGAAACCTAAAGGGGTTTGTGAATCCCTGCTCTAATTAAATAGCAGGAGTTGGGTACACCCAATATTTCATGAGCTGCAGCAATTAGATGAAACCCTAACCCCTGGCAACTTCAGTGCTGCCAGAGTCTTTATTCAGCCCTCTGTCCCGGAGGCTAATAATCTAAGAAAGCTCAACTGTCTCTATTGTTAAAAATAGAGAAGAAGGCCAGAGGCTATGAATGAATCCAAGCGAACATTGCAAAACTGACCTACAAACAGGCCTTATAAAATGGATGTTTAGAGGGAGGACCCCTTAAAACACGGTTTGTCCTGACATGCTATTTTACAGGGTTGAGATTTTAGCATTTGTAGACGTATAATATTTGTGAAAACATTGATATTATACAAAACTTTTAATATTTAGAGGAAAAAGATTACAGTATTTCCCGGACTATAACGCCATCTTCAGACTGGCAGTTGAAATCCGCTCCGTAATACACAATACTCCCCCAGTGGACGTCGTACTACACCGCTGAAAAGCTTCGGAAGCGAGTAGTACAAAAATGGCGGAGAGATTAGAACGTTTGATATTGTCTGTATCTGAATGTGCACGTCAGGTCAGCTAAATGTGATATAGTGGTATATAGGGCTGCAAACAACCATGCACTCGAGCGAGAGAGACCGAGTGTGTCCGAGTGCGGGGGACACAATATTAAATTATTCATTTTAATTGTATTAACTGCCCTTATAATGTTAGAAAATCATGAAAAAAAAAAATGACATGGCAACTTATCGTTATAAAATCATTGTTTATTTTATTAAAAGTTATGAATTCAGGTTTGTTTATCAGTACCATAGCAATGCCAACTTTTGCTGGAATTGTCGGATAGGAACCATCCGTAGGCTTTCGCAAGAGTTACATTTTTTTAATGCATTCGGATGACCAACGGACATTATTTTTTCCGCATCGCACTTGTTCGGACCCGGTTCGTAGCCATTCGAATGCGGTCTGTGAATCTCCATATGAAATTAATGACTTCCGGTCGATTCGTAGCTGTATCGGAGCTGAATTCAACTGCCAGTGTGAAAGTGGCGTAAGTTGCACTTTTTTTTCATAGTTTGGCTATACTGATCAGTGCTCCTGTAGTCCACACCTGAAAACAGAGCGCCCCCTCGCGGCTGTAGACGGTAATGTTTTCTACTGGTTCTTGGTTCTAAATAAATGAGACTTAATAGTCCAGTGCGACTTATATATGTTTTTTTCCTCGTCATGACGTATTTTTGGACTGATGCAACTCATACTTAGGTGGCACTTATAGTCCGAAAAATACGGTATATGTTTTAACTCTGGGAGATATTTCTTTGAAGCCATGCAACCGAACCTGAAGGATGAGTTTAGGCTGAGATGTGCTTGGCGGGAAGGAGGCGTGAGGTTTTATCCATATTTATTAAAGATTAATAAAGACAAATATAGTTTTGTATACAATTAAAACTAAGTGCTCTGTCATGTCATATGATTTAATTTTACACCTTTTTGAAATGTTGATGTGATATTTAATTCTGCAGCAGTAGACCTATATTCAGTTGGGAACAAAACATGTATAACCTTTATAACCACAGCAAATTTCCAGGCTTTAAGCAGCACATGCTGAGGATGCAAACACAGGTTATTTTTTCCTGAATTAAAGTCACATGCTTACTATTGACTGCCACCCATTCATTGAGGTCCTCTCCATCGGGCAGCATGACAGCCATGCGCAGGTTCCCACTGCCCAGCGTGGCCTCTGCATGCTTCAGAAGCTCATACTGGTGTGAGCCCTCGGGAATGTTCTTCTTCGGCTTAAACGTCTTTGATGAGCGGCTTCCACTGTGTGGAAGAGTAAGAATGCTGGATGTTCAGGCTTTAATGATTACTACAAACTTACACTGAATTAAAATTAAGCTCTTGAAGAAATGGAGTTACATTTGACTAGAAAATGTTATGAGGTCAGCGTCAGCAGTGTATTTACATTCAAAAAACAAAACAAACTGGCATGCTTTTACGCCAAAATGCTTTTCTCTTTGCTTTTATTAACATATGTCATTCCAAAATGTGGTACCAAAATTACTAAAAGCTGTTTTTTTTTTCCTTTATAAAACTCATAGACGTTTGGATTAGCCAAAAGGACACTTCATATACATATACAGTTAAAACCCCCAAAGATTAACACCCAAGTGGCTCCATTAAACCCATACAACTCTTCCTCGGAATTGAACCTACAAGCCTATGTGCATTTAGTGGTCTATCAACACCTCAAAGTGAGCCTGTCTTCACCAATTCAACAGCTGCTCGGTTCAGTAGGTCCACCTGCTGTTCACTGTTCAGACACAAATTTG
This sequence comes from Carassius auratus, assembly GCF_003368295.1. Taxonomy (NCBI): domain Eukaryota; kingdom Metazoa; phylum Chordata; class Actinopteri; order Cypriniformes; family Cyprinidae; genus Carassius; species Carassius auratus. The sequence continues at coordinate 10,638,811 of NC_039272.1, read as the reverse complement.
CACAGCAAACAATGAAAGGGACACTGGAAGTGAAAAACAAATACAGGCAAACCTTCTGAATGATCAGCATGCAATCAACAATAAAGAGGATCAGAGCAAACCCATTTTCAGGTTGTGATGGTCCCAAATTACACTATCTTTTACCCATACTGATATTTTCTGGAGTCAGGCGACTGCATCAGAGCATCAAGCAGAAGTCAGATGGGGAACTCCAGTCTTCACAAAGTAAAAAACATGTGCATGCACCAACTTTGAGGGCATAATAATGCTAGCAACAATAATGCTAGTGAAAAACACACTCCTTGCACAAATTCATTTAAATTTAACTCAATTCCGTGATTCCACTTAAGAGGCTTTACTGAATTATCTTGTGAATCATGTGGCCTGATTTACAGCACAGTCTACTTCCCATTTTCATTGGAAAGCAGAAGAGAGAAATGAATTACATTTTGCTGACATTATTATATTTATGCTTCTAAAGACATTAGAGCAAAAGATGATACTTGTTTCTATGACTTGGTGGTCACAACTTAATTAAATCCATTGCAAGGCAGTGTCTCCCTATATAGACAGATAGATAGATAGATAGATAGATAGATAGATAGATAGATAGATAGATAGATAAGAAACTGATGCATGATTTTGAAAAATACCCTTGTAGACACCAACACTTTAAAACATTTTAAAGCAAAATGTACAGTATTGTGACTTACTATACTGGGATTATGGAGGAATTATCCAGACATAATGGTCATATCTGTATTTGATGTTAGTTTGATCAAGTCAAATCATTTTGGTATGTTTTGCGAAGGCGAGAGAACTCTTAATAGGTGGCAGTCATTGGTGATAAAAACTTTTGTAATACTAAATGACTAACAACAAACTAACAACGTCTTTTGGTTATGATGAAGGGAAATACAAGACAATCTCCCGTTTACATAAATGGTAAGGTGTTGGGAAATACAGCGGTGTTCACAGACAGATTAATGTAAAATGAATCCAAGGGCAGTCATTATGGTGAGTAACCAAACCCAAATTCTCACAGCTGCTGATGGCCTCATGTATTGGCTAAATATTCTTCATTAGCCTCCAGTTTTGTGTTATTATGGTCACGTACTAATCTGCTGCGACAGCATCAGACTGTGCTTCTATCAGCTGTTTTATTTATCATTACCGTTAGCTACTAATAAATGATGGCTGTGAGTCAGGATTGGTAATGTACAGGCAGCTTCGGGACAAAAGCAGTATCTCTACGCTTGCTAACTAGCCATCATCAGTGTTCCCATTTATAGAATACACTCCTCATACTTACAATAAAAAGCTCATCTCTTCTTGAGGAAAATTCGCTGTAGATGAGAAATGGATACTAGTCCGATATCTTGACAACTGAACGGTGAAAAGCAAAGTATATGAGCCGTAATATCCTTGACACTCCAAAAACACTGATCCTTCCCGTGCAAAAGTTCTCCTTCCCATCCAAAGTCTCTCCAGAGCCAAAAATCTCGCGAGATCACGACAGCTGGTGGATCCGTCTATGGATCCAATGGATAGCCTTTCTTCTCAAATAAGAGTCACGTTAGCATGAGGATAAAAGACCGTTTTAGGCAATTCAACGGATAATTATGTTAAAGTCTTTATATATATATATATAAATTAATTTGTAGTTGATTGTAAAAGTGGTTATATAAATATTTTCAAGAACTGATGTTGTATTTAAATACAATTTTAACGTATATATATTTAACTGCATTAAAAAGATATGTATAAACTACAACTAAAAAATAACTATTATTTTGAAAAGACTGTCAAGGCCAAGGGCGCGTGTTGTTGACGTCATGTTGTCCTCTGATGCCGCAGATCAACGTGATTTTTGGGGCAACTGAGCCGAAACAAGAGGTGTTAAAACTGTCTGTATACTTTAGGGTTTAAGCTAAGTTTTAAGGCGAAGTTTTGTACAGTACAAGATGTCTGCATTCAGTAGGAGCACGCTCTTGTTGTCTGTTGTTCGCTGTATCAGGAGACAGCAGCAGTTCCCATGCGTGGAGACTCTGAATCATATTAAAACTGCGCAGTTTACAGTAGCACGAGGTCGAGATGTTCATTCATGGCCAGCGAGATGTTTTGCTGGTCATGAAGTCAAGCATCCATGGACATTGTATCAGCGAAGACTATTTACCGAGGTAACGTTACCGGCTGCATGTATCTATACAGAAAGTGCATTTCCAGAAGAAGAATAAAAAATCCCAGTCTAACTTTGTAACTGTTTTCTCCTGACACTATTCTTTTATTGTTCTAGGCTCCGTCTAAGGAAGATGAGTATCCACCTCTACCAGAATACACCCCTCATGAGGAGCCCCAAGCAAAGGAAGTGTTTATCATCCAGGCCAAGGGTTTTCCTTGGTCGTGTACTGCAGAGGACTTAATGAACTTCTTTTCTGGTACATGTTTTGATCTTTCACAGTCTCTATGTCTTTGCAGACATGTTTCACCTACTTGATCAAGTCATGTCAGTTCAAGATATATTAAAATGTAAAACATATCAAATAATAGTCAGAAAAACTTGAAATGAACAGTTTATTGAACCTTCAGATAAAATATAAAATAATATCTTAAATTATTATTATTATTATTTTTTTGCATATATACACATGTATTTTTGTATCATATGATACACCATACTTGTATGGCCAATTATATAGGAGGATATACATCTTTCATTTTATTTAGATTTCCAAATTGAGCATAAATATGTATATAAAATATTATAATGGTACACTTTAGTGGATTATTAGATAAAATGCATGTAACATAAGTTGTTACTCTGTGTCACTGAATATGTCTTGGTAAAATGCATGTAAACACTTAGTTTTATGATCAGAGCTCCATACTGCTAGTAAAGGTTTGGACCACCTTTTGCATTCAGAGCTGTCTTAATTCTTTGTGGCATAGATTCAACAAAGTGTTGGAAACATTCCTCAGAGAATTTGGTCCATATTAGCATGATAGCGTCACGCAGTTGCTGCAAATTTGACAGCTGCACATCCATGATGTGAATCTCCCGTTCCATCACATCCCAAAGCTGCTCTATTGGATTGAGATCTGGTGACTGTGGAGGCCATTTGAGTAAAGTGAACTCATTGTCATTGTAGCCATCAGAAGAGGATGGACATGGTCAGCAACAATACTCAAGTAGGCTGTGGTGTTTGAAACAATGCTCAGGTGGTACTAAGGGGCCCAGAGTGTGCCAAGAAAATATCCCCCACACCATAACACCACCACCAGCCTGAACCGTTGAGACAAGGCTGGATGGATCCATGCTTTCATGTTCTTTACGCCAAATTCTGACCCTACCATCTGAATGTTGCAGCAGAAATCAAGACTCGTCAGACCAGGCAACGTTTTTTCCAATCTTCTGTTGTCTAATTTTGATGAGCCTGTGCAAATTGTAGCCTCAGTTTCTTGTTCTTAGCTGACAGGAGCGACACCTGGTGTGGTCTTCTGCTGCTGTAGCCCGTCTTCTTCAGGGTTTGAAGTGTTGTGCGTTCAGAGATGGTATTCTGCATACCTTATTTGTAACAAGTGGTTATCTGAGTTACTGTTGCCTTTCTATCATCTCTTACCAGTTTGCACATTCTCCTCTGACATCAACCAGGCATTTTCGTCACACAACTGCTGCTCACAGGATATTCTCTTTTTTTTTTTAAACCCTAGAGAGATGGTTGTGCGTGAAAATCCCAGTACATCAGCAGTTTTTGAAATACTCAGACCAGCCTGTCTGGCACCAACAACCATTTCACATTTGAAGTCACTTAAATCCCCTTTCTTCCCCATTCTGATTCAAAGCCTTATGTTTTATACTTAATAATTACATTTTAATATGATTTTTCAAAATAATAATGTATGTACGAATAATCAAAGTTAATTAAAGATATTTAGATATGATTACTCATGATGTAAAGTGCATTTCATTTTATTTCTATATTTGATTTTTGTAGATTGTAGGATCCGAGGTGGAGTTGAGGGAATCCATATAATTCACAACAGGAACGGCAAATCGATGGGACAGGCGTTTATTGAGCTGGAGCATGAGGAGGACGTTTGCAAAGCATTGGATCTGCACAAACATTACCTTGGACAACGCTTTGTTGAAGGTAAGCAGTATTCTTTGTGTTTATTACATGCCAGATTGTTCACAATGCTCATATTTAGTGAACACTGGCATTTTGTGTTTCAGTGTATGAGGTTACAAACAAAGATGCTGAAGCCATATTAAAGGCTACACAGCAGTGTACAGAGTCGGATGGAGCGGTGCGACTCCGAGGGCTTCCCTTCAGCTGCTCAGAGAAAGACATCATTCAGTTTTTCTCTGGTGAGATCCTTAAAGATGTGACATTTGAATGTCATTGCACTGATAAAAGCCATATGCTTCATTTGAGTGCTTTAATATTCTCGAAACAGGGTTGGAGATTGTGGAAGATGGAGTTACAATAGTCCTGGACAGAAAAGGAAGGAACTCAGGCGATGCCTTCGTGCAGTTCGCCACTAAGGAAATGGCTGAAGAGGCTTTGAAGAAAGACAGAGAAGTCATAGGAAACAGGTTGGTATTTCATCAAGTAATACTTGACACAAAATAAATGTTTTTTTTTTTCTTTTTAGGAACATAATTTTTTTTTTTCAGGCATTTCTTTGAGATTTTGGGTTTTCATAATGTGTGGTTTCAGACAAAACTTTGACATGCTTATTTTATTGCAGTTCATCTATTTGGCGTAGATATATTTCAATTATGTATCTTTAAAGCAGAGGTTCTCAACTCTGGCCACTCTTATTCCCATCGGTATTCTGAAGCTTTTTACAGAGGCGTTTGTTCATGTACCATTTGCCTGATTTTATACATTCAACATTGTATAAATAATTAGATAATAGATCATTGCATATTTAAACATAACATTTCAGAAACCCTGTGTTGCAATTTTTAAGGTAAGTTAATCAACTAGGCAAGTATGCTAGAAAGATTTAAATCAAGTATTTACTTTAACATGTCAGGGGTGTTTTGTGCTCATATGCAGGTATATTGAGATTTTCCCCAGCAGGAAAAGTGAGATCCAAGTCCAGTATGGAAGAGGGCGAATTGAGACATCATCTTTCACACCAGGAGCTGAGGACACGCCATGCACAAAGAAAGCAGGTGTTTATTACAGTGTCCCTTTACAAGCAGGCTTTAAATATTAATACAGATGTTGTATACTGTGTGTGCTTAATGTGTAGTTTTTTGTGGACAGCAAACAGTAGCTCTATATCAACAACACACAACTTCATTCATATGAGAGGTCTGCCATATGATTCCACAGGAGAAGACATTGTCAAGGTCAAGTTTTATATTGAATTTATTCTATTTAAGATACAGCATTATTTTTGATTGTTTGTGTCAATGAGGTGGTCAAGAGGAGTGGAATATCTCCTTTAAGACTTCAATTGATCTTGCCCAGTGTATAATAGACACCAAATGACTGAGGTGTAATTTCTGTTCTAGTTTTTCGCACCCATCAGACTGGAGAAGGTCCTTGTAGAGTACGGCCCTGAAGGTCGACCCACCGGTGAGGCAGAAGCTTACTTCAGAACACATCAAGATGCCGTTTTAGCCATGTCCAAAGACAGAGAGTATATAAGTAAGCAATATGTATGTTCATCTGAAATAACCCAAATGTGGTCCAAAATGTTAAATACAAACATGACTATTAACCTTGCTTTGTTTTTTCCCCTGTCGTTCAGTGAAGAGATATATTGAGCTGTTCCTGAATTCATCAGCATTAAGGGAGGAACAAAAGGATGAAAGTGAACTATTTAAACTGTCTTAATGCATTGCATCCCAGCCTATTTAATGAAAGTGATTCCATGTATATTACAAGAATACATTTAACCAACATTAAAAGAGCTTTACAATTGCCTGTTGTGTTTCTTTTTGGATATTTATTTCTGATTTCAAATCGACACAATGTTAACAAAACGGTCTTAATGTAGAGGAAGTGTCCAAAGTTTTTACAACTAACTGTTCCATTGCAGTACTTGTAACTTTATGAAACCCTTCAAACACATGAGATGCGGATGTATGTAAGTGCTGTTTATCATTGTAGCACCCAAACACACCAAGCCATTCCTCTCTTTCACCAAGCTTTAATTGTAGATTAAAGCCTATGTCAGACTTCATACTTCTGCTCAATTTCAGTTCGCTTCTGTACTGTCTATGAAGAAAAGCGAGGTAGCAGAGTTTGGTATTACCAGGCTAGTATAAAATGACTTAAGACTGAGAAATCCAAGCTATAATAAAATTTTATTGTTCAGCTATAAAGAATAAAATGCATTATTACACAGGCATAAAACTACCTTTTAATCTCTTTACATCATTTTAATTCAATTTCAATTATGGTCTTGCTCCATAATATGTGGTTTGTTTGAATGGTATCTTAGACAACTGATGAGTTTTGGACTCAAAGTTTAAAATGATAGTTCATGTGCATTGTTTAGTGCCATAGTTTTCAAAAAGCTGACACTATCTACAATCCATCATCTCCTGATTCGTTCTATTAATACATCACTATTGTGTTATGGTATATCCTGCTTGCAATCATGAATGACATGGAGACAATTTAAGTACTAGAACCACATGAATCCACTTGGTGGACAGCTTTACTTAATCCTAAAGAATTAGAAAATCTTTAAAGCATTTCACACAAGAGCTTGTAAAATGAATCCCTTTTTGGCAAATGTTGTACACAAACAAATTAAGGGATATGTTGTTTAACTGAGATAGCTGGTACTGATTGATGATTTAGAATGTGATATGTCATTTGTCATGGATTACCCATTCAACTACTGCCAGAATAATCTGTGCTCCCTCAGGAAGGAGAGGACGAGTACTGCTGCAGTAACTGTGAGTAGCAAACGTCACACACAAGTTCAGGGTTGATGGAGGAGGGCAGAGGAAGTTCATTGGCCATGCAGTTCTCACAGAACACACCACTGCAGTTCTTACATTGCCTCTGAAAAGTTTAAAAAGACATGTTGATTTGGTGCTCAAGAAACATTTCCTTTCTATTCTCAGTGTTGAAAACAGTTGCTCATGCATTTATTTTAAATAGAAATCTTTTGTAACAAAATTGGGAGTAGTAGTGTAGTTTAATAACATGTAATTAAAAAGCAATGATTAGCTTGCTGAGGATTTTGTTTTATTGTTGCTTAAATGTTCAAATGTCCTTGCTTGGGGTACCTTGGGTGTAGTCAGAGAGTCTTGGTTTTCACACATCGGGCAGATGATAGGGTCAGTGACTTTACAAAGAGACTGGTCCTGTCAAGTAAGATATAAAAATAAGAAATTATTGCAGGGAACCTCTCGGATTAAAAACATAAATACTGGTTAAAATGTAGAGTACCTGTTTATCTTCATGTGACAGCGTCCTGAGAAAAAGACAGTTTAATTTTAATAGAATTGCAGTGTATAAATAGAGTTGTATGCAACTGATCCAGCATTTAAGACTTACAAACTGGAACTCGGACTTGACTTTTCCTCAAATGCACAACGCAATGTATCATTTTCTTTTTTAACAGACTCTAACTCCTATATAAAAAACAAAAAGCCTGAATTTCAGGGAACGGCACACTCTATATTCAGAAAAAGCAACTGAATGACACTAAAGTGGAAAGCAGGTCTCACCCTTCTGATGTCCTCCACATGCTGTCTCATGTCTCTCTGAGGTGGGGTTTTTCCTAACAGAGCTTCAGGTATGTGGCCTCCAGGGTTCTCGCGCCATTTCCGGAGCTCTTGTTCCAAAAGCCATCTATCATATCAAGAAAAACAAGGTCTTTATTAATGTGTTTGTAATTTTCACATCATTAAGCAGTGGCTGTGCAGTCATCTGGTTAAATCAAAATGAAAACAAACTTGTGTGCTTCAGCCGGGGTTCAAAAAGCTTAAGCACCTTTTCTTATTATTCTCTAACATTTGCTTACTAGATATGAAACAAAATATATTGGTAGACCAGTATATGTAACATCACAACAATAAGTAAATCTCAGTACCGCTGTCTGCGTAACTGCTCCACCTCTTCCTGCAGACTCTCAATCTTGTCTCCAAACTCCTGCTTGAAGAGTCGATTGGCCTCGTCAGCCAGGTCCCGCTCTCGTTCCGCCTTCTTACATCTGAAGTTGGGCCACATTAACTTAATGAGGTGAAATGAAAACTAAAAGCCATGGGAAACGAAGATGAACTGAATAATAAAAGCATAAAGAAGAACTAAGGGAGAAACTTAGAGAGGACAGGAGGAAGCACGTGGCTATAGCAGAAACCGTAAAAGCTCAAGAAGGCAAAATAGTCTGACAAATGTCTTATTTTTTTTATTAAGCTATCTTTGTACTACATTTCACTTCTAAATTATGTCAACATACACTTCAATCCATTCACAATTTAGAGGATTTCATCATCCAGATTTATTGCAGAACCAGTGAAGCCTGGTGTCACAAATATCTTTCCAAAGCTTTGACATTTGGCATCAACTACCACTGCATCAATTTCAGATTTCAATTAATTTTACAATAAGCAGTAAAATAATTCAGGCACACCATCCTGCACTCAAAAAAAGCTAACAAAACCTCCTGAATATGCCTGAAATAAACACACTTAGGCATCCATCAAAGCACTCAATATCATGAAACGTAAGGAGGCTGGTCTAATATTAAAATATTAAAAAGTAAGACTTTTTACCGAATAATATGGTGTTGCATACTTTTATATAGAGTATAAAACGATTGTACAATTTTGTTAGGAATGGTTCCCTGTGATGTACTGAACTGGGTTATGGTTTGAGAAGTATTTTTGCAGTATTGACAAGTAAAGATATTAGAGAGATGCATTTCCATTACTTTAAATGTACGTCTGACATTTTTGTTCTAAGCGGTTCAAAACAGTTGCATTTAACTTTGGCTAAAACATATAGAAGGAGACTAGAGACAGAAGCACTGGATCAAGTGTACACGATTGAAAGATGAGGCTGGGGGGGCGACAAAGAAGCAAGATCTGTCGTTTTCAGTCCGGTTTAAAGACAGAATAACGGCAATGGATCTGATACTCTGTAATAAAATAAGCACCCTAGTCATCTATGTTATGTAAAATCAAACTGAAGATCTTTTTGTTGTTGTTGTTTTTTTGGAAACTATCTAGTCAGTGACCATTTTATTGCTGCTGAAGGAGTTTTCCTGCAACTGTGTTCAAGCTTCGTGCCTGTTTAGCCATGTCTTTCTCACTGCTCAGGAAAAAGGTGTAGAAACAAAAGAGAATGAGCATGTGAAAAATGTCAAATGAACAGGTAAAAGCAAAGAAGTGTTTGAGAGAAGACAGAGAGCGAAAGCAGAAAGTTATTGTAGAAACAGAAGCATGGCTGCCTCCCAGAGGTTGGCAACAGAACTGAAAAAGGAAAGAGTGGCCTTGTCTTATTTGTGCTCTATATATGTGATCTTTGTTATGATCTTTCACCGATTAAGGAAATCTGTGCATCCTGAACAATAAGCTCCTTTGGAAAATTAGTAACATATGGTGCAGTTCAAAAGCTTACAGTGAAAATCTATGATTGAAAATCTAATTATTTATTTGCAATAAAAGTGTATACAAATGTTAGTTGAATAACGATTTAAGGTTCAGTTTGTTCACTTTAAAAAACTGCTTTAAAATGATTTAAACTACAAAAAAAAAATAACTTTTAAAGCATTTATTAGTGTAGGTCAATATTAATTGATAATATTGTGGACAACAGTATATATGCTCTTGTGTTACTTATTATTAAAATTAGAAGAGCCATAGTTCGACTCCTTTACCTGCTCTCCAGCTGTTTAATAATGCTCCCCATCTGGTTTGTTTTCTCCTCCAACCGGCTGATGATGTCATTTTTCTGTTTTGCACCGGCCTCTGAGCCCTACAAGACAAACATAAACTCAAATAAATGCAGTTTTGCTACATTAGATAAGTGGTACTAAAATAATTGTAATGTTCTTATTCTTATTAACAATTTTACACATTAAAGCCCTGTAAAGCTACAGCAAGTCTGTACTTGCTTCTTTATTTTGGCAATGACAAATCAGATAACTTCCTTGTCACTCGACCCTTTTAAAATGGGGAGGGAAAATTAATATATGCTGCTTACAAGCAGCTTCCGTATGTGAAACAATTTGGCGCTCAAATAGTAAATCTGTAGATTGTGAAAAGTATGTTTTTTAATGGAAACATGTCTCTCTTTTCATACCTGTGACTGTTTTCTTCCTTTTTTAACGCCATGTCAGCCTCTGTGGCTATGTTTATGGTTTGAGAGACAGGTTTAGATATTCAAAAATATAACTAAATAAGTTGCTTAAGTTTACCTGTGACTTAATGGAGAGCTCATGGTTGAGTGTACGCATTTCATCTAGCTGCTGTCTGAGCTCCACCAAAGCATCATGTTTTTCACAGATGTCCTTCTCTAGCATCTTCATGGACAGCTCTATCTCTTGCTTCATCCCTATCTGCACCTCCAACTCCTTCTCGACATCCTACACCAACACACAAACAGTTCTCCAGACTTCTAATCGAAAGAACACAGACTCGATTCTTTGAAGACCTCATATCAGAGATGAATTTGAAGTTACACTTATGAATGGTTTTTCTCACCAGTCTGAGCTGAGTTTCCTCTTTGAGCTGTTTGCGTGTTTCTCCAAGCACTTGACCGTTTGCGGTACCATCTGCCCCTGATGCCTTCAAGAGAAATACGGGTTAAGTATGAGAGCAAAGAACTACTATGAGCTTGTAGTTTACTTTTGAATAATGAGTAACAATAAATGTTGCTCTATTGAATGAATGTTAACAATCAGCACTGTACGATCAAAACCGTTCTTTACCTTGCGACTAGACTCCACAAAGTAAGAGCTTTCCTCCTTCACCCTTTCCAGATCCTCCTGCAGAGTGATGATCCTGTTGTTTGCCACAGCAAGCTAAATATGAAGAACACATGCGCAAACAGTTGGTATTATTATTACAGCATCTATTCTATAATTAAAACTTCTGAACAGTAGTGTATACACAGCTGTGTGCATAAATATATCATGTGAATTCAAGGCTGCTAACATGTAAATTATCTATCAGTTATGTAAATCATTTGTCTCTTGTTTATTACGCACTTGTATTTACCACATCTTCAGTAATCCATTCAATTATAATTATTACCCACCTCCTCTGTAAGTTTTGTGTTGGATTTTTCCAGTGCATCCACTTTGGCTTGCAAGTTATTCACTGACGCACTGGGAAAGGGGAATTTAGAGTGACAATGTGAGATTGCTCATGCCTTCCAAATGAGCAGCTAGTCACAAACACACTAGTCTGATGATGGGTAAAGGGACTGCACCTTAAATGTCTGTTCAGTTCCTCAACGTAATTCTTCTGGTCAAGAATAGCTGTGATCTGTCCATCACTGAAAGCAAAGAGCAGCTTTGAGTCCAATAACTGTCAGACTTCGACAATTAGCGTCCATTGAGGGAGCTGAATAAGGACTCACCCTTCTGTGCTTTTGCTGCTGTGCGTGCTATCTTTTAGATACATGGAAAAATCTATGACTCCAACCTATTAAGAGAGTAGAGGAGATCTTATTACCCTGTATCGCCTTTTGGCCAGCACACTTTGGAGAAAAACCTTGAAAGGACAAAGAAAATGCAACAAAGATAATGCTTTGTTCCAGCATTTGCTGTCCCTTCATTACTCATGTACAGTAATTAACAGATACCTGTGAGTCTAAATCTTCCCCTTTCATACACAAGTTAGCATCAATGACATTCAGGCCCACCAACAGCCCAGCGATCACAGCTCCTTCCTCCTCCATCATAAGAGCATTGGGCTCATAGAATTCACTGAGGAACACAAGAAGATCAAACAGAAGACATTTACAAAACTGGGTTGCAAAATCACATTCATGGCTTTTATACTAGAGACCAAAAGCTGTAATTGTACCTTAGTAGGTCCTTTCGGTTGATGATGGTCTTCATGTAGTCTGAGAGCTTTTTCTGCATTAAGGCCAGACGAAGCCATGCTCTGCCTCTTCCTAATGGGGTTCTGGAACAAAAGAACAACTTTAGAATCAGAAGCACAGTATGCCTTCTGAAAACCAACAACAATATGTTCAAGTAAAAAAAAGAAAATCTTACTTGAGCCCAGGAAGGTCTTTGACGCTGGCTGTGATCTCACCAGCTTCTGGAGTCAACTTTTCTACAAGTTCCAGAGGACCCCAAAAAGACTTATTCTGGCCAAGGAACGTCTTCTTACCTTTAAAAAAAATGTTTAGGGGAAAAAAAGAAAGCAGACGGAATAAACACTGCATTCCAAAATACTGTGCAATCAGTAATTATCAAAATTAATGAGCAAATGATTATTGCGTAAAGGATACAAATGAGGACCAGGGAATAGTCTAAAGACAGCAGAATTTGGGTTGGGATTTGTTGCGCTTACTTTTAAGTCCGTGTTTCAGACAGTGCTCCATGACGACAAAAAACTGCTGCAGTGGGGCATAGTCAGAGTCCAGTGTGCGGCCCAGGTTCAGTGCAGACTCAATCAAGCCCTTGATGCTCAGCTTGGCCATGTTCATCAGGTTAAGCCTCTCTATGGCAATGGGGTCCTTGGGATCTGGAAATCAAAAAAAAAAAATCAAGCATGATTTAAAACTAAATTCTCTAAGTCTGAATTTTTTTCTACACAGTATTTAACAGGTCTGAGCATGAGATATAAGCAATATGTGAGGGTTTTCTCAAAGAAAGACTTCATGAGAACCCACTGACTGTGGCTATGTGGTTTGCTCGATGTCTGGCAAAGACTTATGAAATTGTAGTTGATGAATTTGAATTTGAATTTATTTTTATTTGATCAGGGACAATGCACAGAAAAAACATTAGTCTAAAAAAGAAGATATGTCATGTGCCAGGTTATAGCAAAAAATGCTAATTTCCACCCGCAGTCCCTGGACAGGTAGATGTTATAGGCCCTACAATGTGAAATGCATCAAATGCACACAGATTTCATTCCACCATCTCATCTGTTTTGAAAGCTGATCTTTTCAGGATAATCTTAATTCAACCTTACGATGAATCACAGCAGTAAAACTGAATTTCGAGTTTGAGTTCTCAAGCCTCACCCTATCTAAACAAAAACACACCCACATTAATGCAATCATTTCATCATTAATACTCTCAATCCATGTCTGTTCATGAATAGCAGTGAGCTTTCTCTTGAGGACAGTGCTGCGTGAGAGAAAGGCTGCAATAGGTTTTTTTTTCTTCTTTAAAATCAATTGGGATTTTACAAATGGACGATGATGGACTCATTTAGCATTTAGTCACTAAGCTTCCTATCTTAATGCACTTACATTGCACAAACATGTCTTTACTCTTCAGGAGCTGAGACAGGAGAAATGACCCAGGAGGCAGTGGGTCATTTTCCCACAGTACACTGACTTTTAAAAGTTTATTTCAAATGGTCATGACTTCTAAAATAAATATTGAATTGTTAATGCAACAACAAGAAGTTATTGAATTGTAAAGTCCTTGTAGCTTTGCAGAATCACACAGCAAAGAATAAGTCAAGCTATAGCTTCATGTCTATGCAAAGGATATGCAAATTACAGAAACCAAACTATTTCACTATAAGGACAGAGATAGTTTTAGTGTGTTTTCAGTGCATACGAAGTCTCTGAATCATAAATGTTTTAATGTCTCTAAAGGGAATAAATCTGAAGAATCTGAAATTGATCACTGATTGTATGAAATCCTTGTAAAACCATGCGATCAACATGCCAAAACAGCCAGAGAATGGGGTGGGGCAGGGAAACAGACAAAAAAATACATTTTGCTAGCTACAAAGAGAGCTAGCGAAAAAAGTCACAGAGACAAAGCCTTTGATGGAAACATCAAACCAATAGGAAAGGATAGACAAAACAGAGACAAATAAAAAGAACAAAAGAACATGAGCACAAGAGGTAAAGGTTTAGAAGCTGTGGTGCAGATGTGCCGTTCAGGGAGGCTGGTTTGGTAAAGACAGGGCTGCACCGCCATGCAGCTGTGGTTTTAGGATGGTGCCCGAGGCAGGGATGAGGTGGACTGAGGAGAGTGATGCCACCATACGCACCTTTAAACTCATCAAGCATTTGCATTTGCTCCACCAAATCTGTGAAATCCTCCCATGAGTCTTTGCAAAAGGCAATGGAAAACAGAAAAAAAGCAGAAAAGGATTGGGTCATGCACTTCATGGGAGTAAACCAAAGCAACAACAAGAGTGAATACACTTTATATTATAGGAAATTTGAGTGAGTAGACTTATCTACAGACTAGGGCTGCACGTTCTCAAGTTTTTCATTAACCGTTAACCGAGGCCCTTAGCGGTTAATACTCGGTTAACCATAGTGTGCCATAGTAACCATAACCATAGTAATTTCCGGACATTGGCCGAAAAAAAAAAGATATGTCCGACAAAATGTAATCTCCCCGGTCAAATTGTCCTATTAAAACTGCCTAATAATGCCGCCCATTAACACAATCTGAATTTGAGAATAAGCCTAAAATGTATAAGGCAAAAGGTAACAAGCAGACTCCGCGGCCGCCTCGCTAAGGCTATGACTATGTTTGACACGTAACGTTACAATATTTGAAAAGCGATAATTATTTATTTATTTATTTAAATTACATTTATATCTGAATTTATGTCAACCTATAGACTTTCAAATATCAAAATGTCATGAATTAATATGTATTTTTGTACAAAATGACATATAAACATATTTTCCTATTATACTTTGCCTGGAAACGCTTCCAACAAGGCGTCGGTTCTATTTCTAGCATGCACGCGTCGAGCCGCGCCTGACCCGCGCGTCTCACGCAGGCAGTCGGCAAGCTCTAACCTGTTAACATGGGAACCGAATTAAAAACAGACACGCTACGCAGCTGAGATGCTTTCGCCACGCATCTAGTGTGTCCTGACCGGCCTAATGATGCCCGGGTGTTGGCTGTTGAGATTACAACAACGAGGTTGTACTTGAAGTATATCTAACCACTGTATTGCAATACTTGCATTTTGCCCCGTCACTCAGCCCGCTTCATATTAGAAAAATGACTTCTTCTTGTGGACATTACAAATGTCTGGGAGCGCTCTGGCGGTCTCTGGTGGTGCAAAAATGTATTACAACTCAATTCAATGCACGCCATTGACGTCACTTAACCGAGCAAAATGTTTCACTCGGTTACACAATTTTTAACGGTTAATCGGTTAACCGGTTAACCATGGACACCCCTACTACAGACCCAAGCTCACTCTCTCTCTCTCTCTCACTGTCATACATTAGCGCAAATCTTACCCTAGTGGATGACTTCAGAAGCATTACAACAGAGACTATTAATAGCAAACTGAGTGTTGACGGTCATTAAGAGCCACTATTATAACAAGTCAGACAATCTGGATCAGAAGTAATCTGACTACACTAAAAGGAGCTCAAACAATGCTCTACTTACACTAGTGGCAACTTATCTAAACCGACTGTTTGACAGAAGGCCTCAGGAAAGAATGTTATATTTCCTTTTAATCCACAGCACTGGAATAATATCTTTTTATGTTAGATTCATTCCACAACCACTTTAAAGGGACAGCAACAAACAAAAAATAATCTTTTACCTCACGTAGTTCTAAACATCCACGTGTGATTCTCTCTTCTGTGAAACATGAAAGAAAGCTTTCGTCCAAAAATAAAACTTTTTATGTTTATGTTTTTTTAATTCATAGAGATTCTGTCACTTGCCTGAGAGGGAAAAGAAGAAACAAAAATAAAATAAAGCCATAATTGACACTTAATGAGGCAGAGAACACCAAACACTACAAAGCACATCTGCATGCAGTGAAAATGGCAACTAACCAGTACGGATTGATATGCAGTGGTTTAACTGAAGAGAATATTTGTTGTAAAACATCTATGAAAAAATGTATTCTTAATTTGTATTGGCTTTGAACCCTGGGGTCCAATGCGACACTAAAAATGTCAGATGTTTATCACAGTATAAAGGTGATGCAATTTGTGAAAATGCCTTGACCAATAAACGACTACTTCTGTAGTATATAATCATCTCAGAGGATGACTCTGTAAACACACCTTATCAGGTAATGTCTTCTATTCCTTATCTTTCTCCAGGCCTATTTCCTTCTCACCCAATGAAGATAAAAAATATTAGACTGAACTGCTGCTGTAAGTGGCCCTGGTTACATCTTCTCTACTGCCAGTTCAAAACATCTGACTGAGTGTGAATCCCTGGCCTGTCTCCAGAGCTACAGTGTGTGTCCAGATGATGTTAACCTTTGGCACGATAAACCGTGACTCTCCAATAATGCACTGGATTAGCAAAACAATTGTGTGGTCTGACACCATAACTTTTCTAGAAAATAATGTATTGCCTTATTTTTCTCTTCAGTAAGGTAAATAAATGAAAACCAA
Source organism: Carassius auratus (assembly GCF_003368295.1). Taxonomy (NCBI): domain Eukaryota; kingdom Metazoa; phylum Chordata; class Actinopteri; order Cypriniformes; family Cyprinidae; genus Carassius; species Carassius auratus. The sequence goes on along the minus strand of NC_039272.1, from coordinate 10,622,285 downwards.
ATGATAAGCATATTTACAAAATGCCTTTTATTTGTATTAAACTTAACAGAGAAAGAGAACATATCAAACAAGATTAAGTCATTTGTTAAAGGCCCGCTCACATCAAGCATGATAACTATAAAGGTTTAATACTCATTCTAATTATGAGAATAGGGAAGTCCACACCACAGCTATAATGATACAGAGGAACAATAACATTGGGATCACTTTCAGAACGATTGTTTTCCACATGATGAAGAATAAAAACACTGTCAGCCAATCAGAATCCATCCTGCTTTAAAGAGCTGGAACAAAACTGCAGCATGCACTAATAAGAAGAACCAAATATTATATTCTGTTGGTGTGTATACTATTATAGTTACCATTATAGTTATCTTTAGTAATTGCTTTTTAGTGTCAGCTTTTTTGGTGTGATATATTGTTTAAACATTATGACCAACAATCCAAATTTTCTTACAGTCAATGACACTAAAAGGCTAACAGTCTGTAAAAACATATTTAGTTTTTTTGTTGTTGTTGTTTTTGTTGGAACGACATTTGTTCTGAGGGATTTTCCAGACAGTGCAGTGCACATACTCAATTTGTTCAATGTGACAAAAATGTTATTAGAACAAAACAGGATATGAATAGCTTCTCTCAAATCAGTCAGTGTGAAACAAACACTTGTTCTCCATAAAAACTACATTTCCAAGCAGGCCTGTGGGAATACTGAGAGCATGATGGTGGAAGGTTGGACGAGCACCGCCCAGTACGAAGGAGCCACAGAGGCCTAGTGATGCTGTGTGCCTACCTTCATGAGATGGCTCGGGATCTGGCGTTAGCGAGATGTCGTTGAGCTCGCGCAGGCACAGCCATTCGCCATCCACCGAAACGCGGAAGTTGCATAGGTAGATGGTCTCTCTGGCTGCCTGTGTGATCTTGTCAGTAGTGGGAGTGGGGGCCTCGCTCTGGGGCATCAGATCAGACATGGTGACTCAGCTGATAGCTGCTGCTGCTGCTGCGACAGCAACAACACTTACGATGACGGCCCTCAGTGAAGAGTCAGGAGCAGGGAATAGGAATTTTTTTATCCAGTCCAAGCAAGAGTCTTCTCCAGCACAAAGGAGAATGAAAAAACAGTCAGTGAAAGCAAAGAAAGAAGGAAGGGGGGAAATAAACAAGCAGTTCACGGCAAATCTGGCCGAAAGGATGCTATTCTTCCTGGACTCAATGGCCTCGCCTTGTGAAGGAGCAGCGACAGCTAAAATCCTCAGTGTTAATAAAGGTTTCAGTGCTCTCTGGCTCAGCGCCGCCAGGGGATTGAGATGCTGTGTGAGCCTCAGCGCAGCTACAATCAGAGATTTCTCTTTCTCTCTCTCTCTCAGTCCCTCCCTCACAGCCCAGACGCTAGCTTTCACCAGATTGGCTGCACGCACTGCAAATGGGAGGGTGCTGACCAAGATGGCTGCCATGATGCTGAGGAGGATTCTGGGAATCACGTGAGCAGATGGTGGAAGGGGGCACAGCTCCCCAGAGGCCTGTCAGATGCAGGGGGGAGCTGTTGCCGCACAAGAGAAGGATGGAAGTACGACCGATTGAGAACCAGAACATTGCTTTAGAAAGACATCTTGAAGAGGAGCAAACTGACCACTCATATTAATCAGTGTATGAAACAAACGCGATGAAAATATTGTGTGGACACTGTAAAAGTGATCCCATTTCAACCTTTGAAAGTTCCTTTGAAAAGAGAAGAACCTCATTTTAAAAGTCTATAAACTAATATTCTAATTGTATTATTTACAAGAGAAAAGCACTTATGCATGAAAACTATCAATTAATAAAAAAATTAAACCGCATTAGGTACAGACAAATGTTTGAGTCAGTATGATTTTTTAAAAAGAAATTCATTGAGCAAGGACATATTGAATTAAAAGCGATATTTGTAAAGTTACAAACAAATTGTATTTCAAATGAATTCTGTTCTTTTTTTTTCTTGAAATAAAAACCTGCACGATTCCATTGCAACTGAATAGAATGGTACATTTTCCAGATGTATCTGGTATTTCACCATCATCCTTTAACCAGCATGTTCTTTGACCTGTGATGTACTAAGAAAAACTGTGAAAATAATTTACCTGGGTGTTGTTAAACAAGTACAGTATTACCAAGAAAAAAAAAAAAAAAAAAAGACAGCGTGACTCACAGAGCTCCTCGGCTCTTGTGGATTTATGGGATGGCAAACTGGTTGCACACTTGCACAAAGAAATCTCAGCAGGCAAGAATTGTCTGCATACAGTTTCATGAATACTGCATATTTAGATATCCTACTCATTTCACATACTTTTTGAAATGCATATATTTATGAAAAGGACAGTTATACAGAATCATGGTTGGTTTGGATTTAAGATCACTCGCTTTTCACTTGCAATATGCTTTTAAGAGACCTTAATTAACATTTCAAACAGTTAATCTCTGTAACACGCCAAAAGAATGTTTAAAAAGCACAGAAAACCAAGTGACAACCTACACAGAAAGCAGTTTTGGGCAGCATGTGCATTCCAGTCATTTACAGCATGACTATGATGGCCAAAAATGTTGGCAAAGTAGATAGTTCAGAATCAGCCAAATCTGACCATAATAATAGCCAGGACGCACACTCAACCAGTAATATTTCTCATGGGGAACATGAGCTCAAGGATTAGAAGTCTATGCGATTTGTACACTTTAAGGTTGTGGATACCTAAAGCCGTGCAGCAGGGCCCGTATTAACAAAACATCTTAAGGCTAAAAGCAATTTAGGAGAAAATCTAAAAAATAATGGAGTGGACTAGTCAATCCTAAATTAGGACTCCTGGGCCCGTATTCATAAAGAATCTTAATGCAAAAAGTAGCTCCTAGTGACAAAATTCTAAGAAAATTCTTAGAAATGTGGGCGTTTACTCTTAAAATTAAAGAAAAAATACTAGTAAAGAAAAAAGTAATTCAGAAAGCATCTTAACCCTTAAAAGAGGTCTTAAGGTCAAACTTGTTAGGAGCACAGACGAGGACTTTTAAGAGGCTTAAGAGTTTCTTTAGCAGAGGAGAAAATGGCAGAAAGACGAAGAGGCAGAAGAAATGTGTTGCAGACAATGGATGACAGTGAGTTAATAAGATCGTGCAGGGATCATGTTTGTGACTGATCTTATTAGAGACATGCTAACATTTCCAACACAGCGCTGAAATTAAAGTAATCACTACATTACGATATTTGGCAACTGTGAAAATGCTACAATGCAATAGTGATTTGGGTCTGTCACAACCTTCTGTAAGCAGAGTGATCACACAAACAATTACAGCACTTTCAGAACATCTTATTGTGTCGCAGTTCATTTCGTTTCACCTGGACATTGCCACCTTGCAGGCTCAAAAAACTGCATTTATGAATATAGCAGGCTTATAGGTGCGCACAAGCAGCGAATGAACTGTTAATAGTTTGTGCTATATGCTCCCATGTCTGCTTCTTGTCCCTTGCTGTGACACCCGGCCCAAATTTTCCTTTAAGAATGGCCTTGTGTTCATCCACTAACTGGGCTAACAGTAAACACTGTTCCTCTGTCCAGTTTGGCTTTCTTGCCCTTCTTGGTTTTGATTCCATGTTCGATACATTAAAACCAACATTCAAACCGCCACTTAAATAGGACAGAAATCACTGTAACTGGAAAGAGTGGAACAATTTTTATCATTCTAAGCCAATCAAATACCTTATAGGAAATTAAAAGCATGGTAAATAAAAAAAGGATGTATATACACACATATAATGTGTGTGTGTGTGTGTGAGAGAGAGAACAGTCAAATAGGAAAAAGTATGTATGTAAATTCAAAGTGAGAATTAGAATAGACCCTATACTTTTTTTTTTTTCTTTTTGGACAACCAACCAATCACAGTCTTCAAAAGATTGTGTCATACATAGCAACAGGGTCAACCCCGCCTCCTCACTAAGATGAAAGTTTTTGTCTTTTCCTTACTCAGAGTTGCTCTCAGATCGGTTCCGTATCCCTCTTAAGCTAAGACTCCCACGTAAAAGTTTTTAAGAGTATTTCACAATGCGTTTTAGCTCTAAAACTAACTCCTAAATCTGTGAAAGGTTAGGAGTAGTGAAGAGGACTCCTAAATCACTAAGATCAAACCACAAACTATCCTAAAAGTGAAGTGAAAAAGTGACATGACATTCAACAAAGTATGGTGACCCATACTCAGAATTTGTGCTCTGCATTTAACCCATCCGAAGTGCACACACACACACTGTGAACACACACCCAGAGCAGTGGGCAGCCATTTATGCTGCGGCGCCCGTGGAGCAGTTGGGGGTTCGGTGCCTTGCTCAAGGGCACCTAAGTCATGGTATTGAAGGTGGAGAGAGAACTGTACATGCACTCCCCCCACCCACAATTCCTGCCGGCCCGAGACTAACTCTAACTTTTCCTTTGATTATATCCTTTTTTGCATTAACCAGTTGGACAGGAAGTAACAGCTGGTCTGGCATCCAGTTGTTGTTTTGCATGTAATACTCATACAGTCTATTGTAATACTATCAGCTATGGTTATTCTACTTTGTTAATTATGTGCATATTCACTTACTGTTTAAGAGAAGCATAAATGACAATTAGCCGAACATATACTTGTTTAATTCGGTTTAATTAGTGACACTTAGCCTGCATTTTAAAATCTTTATTTGGATGTGGCAACATTTTTATTTTTAAAACTTTATTGCAACATCATGCTCTACAATATTACTCTGAATAAAGCTGACAGACTTTCAGCCAATCACTGTGTGCATAGCTAGTAAGCATGCTGACATCATCCATAGCAACGAGGTCAACCCCACCCTTACTCTTGGACTTTTCTGAATTAAATTTTGTCTCAGCAGATTTGTTAATAGGTTTTAAGAGAAATCTTAGCTAACAACTTTTACTGCTATTTAGGAGAGACAAGATACAATGTTTAGTGAATACGGGCCCAGGTTTTATATTTTACACCCGAGCTGATGACAGTTTGTGCTAGCTGTGTGTTATTATTTACTTATGAATTAAAATTAATTAAAAAAAATAATAATAAAAAAATCTAAGAAAGGCAGAAACAGCAAACTAGTATAAACTTCGAGGTTGGTTGTCATTGTGCAATGTTGCTGACATTGAAACATAAGGCTTGTGTCAAATAACGCAGCATGTTCAAGAGAAGCAAACACTATATACTTACTTCTTATTTTCTTGTTAATCTTCTCAATCTGGAAGTCATATCGCACTGGGGCAGGAAGAGAAGAGCTCGCCTCTGTAAACTGTAAACTTGTGTTACAAGTTAGCGCTTCCTTAAAGTAAATCACCGAGGCAGGACAAAGCGACTCCTCTGGACTGTTTGCTCTATGTCCATCGCTGTCCTGCATGTGGGGTTTGAGAAATTCATTAGATGACACTAACGTTTCTGAAACTTCACTGCTGTGCTGCTCCGATGTTCCTGAGCTGTGGTCCGCCATCTTCAGTTCAAACACATGTGACCACTCTGCGTCAACAACACAACTGCATTCAGCTCGTAGTGGAAACTAGCTCATGCTTATTCAGGACTGCCTTGGACAGTTATAAACTATGACTCGACGCGTGTGGTCTGTGTTGATCCTAAATCCGCGGCCAAAACAATAAAGAAATAAACGTAATTGTCCATACAAACAGTAGGCTATGTTGTGACGTAGATCAGCTGGGTGAAAGCATTTAAAGGAACAACATCATCATCACTTTGACCTCAATACAGCGGGAACACAAACCGTGCAGTATGCTACACGAATGTGTCTCTACTGGACATACTAACGTTACAGGTGGACACTGCATTTAAATGACTTTTTCTAACATGTTGTTATATAAGTTAACTGGGCAGCAACTAATCGAACAGCAATTTCTTGAGATGTGCAGGGATCAGTTTTAAAGAACTGAAAGCAGTTACCAATCAGGAAAACTATGTGCGTTTTTCAGTTAGAGGGACTTGAGGGCCTGTTAAATCTTATTTTTCAGAAATGTACTCAGGAATGTACTCTTGCTTTTCTCAGAAAATAACAAATACTATTTAATGCACTTTACGTGCTTCTAATTTGTTTACTAAACAGTGGACATATATGCACTGCAAGAAAATTCTGACTGGCCAACATGGCTTTAAGGTTAAGATTATACTGCCACCTGTTGGTTGATTGAACTCCGGGCGGCACCCCTTTTCTTTGGTGTCGCTCTCGATGTGCGTGTATGTGGTACGTAACAAAAGAGATCGTGTTATATACATATTAAAACAAAGTAATACTGTTTCTGTGCAGTGTATAACATGACATGTAGGTTGCAGGATTGTTTTGCACACAATAGTCCTATTAAACATCCCTGAAACGCTGTCACTACTCTTACATCTCAGATAGTAATGTAAAAATAAAATAAAATAATCAACTACACTTGCACGATTACATTTGCAGAGAACACATACTTTGTTGTCAATACGAGCCTAAAATGCGAAATATTAACCCTGATTAGGGATAGAAAATATCAGTTTCCAGAAGCATATTTTTATAAACAAAATTTGAAAGGTATTAGCCTATGTAGCCTACACACAGTTGTGAAAATGTTAAATACAGTTAATAATATATTTGTTTTATTTATCATGTTATCATATTTATTGTTTTATTTTAATGTGTTTTTGTAAAGCCATAATTTTGTTATAAAACCATCCTGTTTTGAGATGTTTGCTATTTGCAGGGGTGTAAAATATGCTACTTGAGTTATTTTACTTGATTACTGTACTTAAGCATTATTTTGGGATTATTTGTACTTTATTCATGTAAAATGTAAACTGATTACTTTTACTTGATTACATTTCTGAAGAAAAAACTGTACTTTTTACTCCATAGAATTTTATTTCAACTTAAGAAGTACTCATTAATTTTTTTGCATTTTTATTTTATCTCATGCACATTGAATATGGTAAACTGAAACTCAAAGTGCTTATGATGTGCAAGAACCAATGAGGTTTGTCTATCTCTCTATCTGTCTGTCTGTCTGTCTGTCTGTCTGTCTGTCTGTCTGTCTGTCCGCCCGCCCGCCCAGTTTACAATCCATGTTTTGGTATAGGGATGACAGCTTTTTTTAAATTAAATGTTACAAATTTCAAAAACATGTTTAAATGAGCCTTGTATGTTATATTAATTATAAATCATGTTTAGTGATGTTTTTACCAGGGAGTGGAGTTGTTACACCCCAGGCTATTTGCGATAGTTACTATTACTATTTCAGTGTCATTTTTGGTGAATTGTATTAAAAACACAATTATGATGTTAATATAAAATAATAATAAAAACAAACCACAAAAACATACTATCCCCATTTTTTAATTCGTAGGTAATGGCAAGTGATATTTCAGTGATATTTTGACCACTGAACTAGGAAATGTCCCCGGTTTTCATTTTAGAAATCTGGTGACCTTACCATTTCGTGAACCTAGGAGAGGAGGTAATTCAGACTTTGCTATGACAATCTGGCTCTTCTGAATTAGCTACTGTAAATATGTTTTGTTATTAATTTAAGTATTTGCTATTGACTCTTCAAACGCAGAGTTTAGCGTTTGTGTGTTTGTGTGTGTCTGTGTGTGTGTGTGTGTGTGTGAGAGAGAGAGGGGGGGGGGTCACATAATTGAGTCAGCTGTCTTAACTGTCTGTGGCTTGTGTACTTCAAACACATTGAGCTCATCACTGACTGTCATGTGACTCTGTTCCACTTTCGCACTTGAACTGATGGTAAAACTAAGGAAATTATTAACTGTCCTTACATTTATTTTGAAAGATGAATCTTGTGATTATGGAAAAGGATGTTACATTTCCGGCGAGTGCTTGTGGTGTTCGGCCAATCACAATGCACTGGGTCAGTTGGCCAATCAGAGCAGACTGCTCTTCTTGGAAGGAGGGACTTTGTAGAAAACCACGGGTTCAAGAGAGGCGGGGCATAAGACCAACAATAATGTACATTATTTTAAAAATGTGTTTTTTGAACATTAAAGCATCAGCATTTTCTGTTACACCAAATACCAAAATAACTTTATCTTTAAAGGGACAATAAGTAACTTTTTAGGTATTTTATTATCTAAAATCAATATTTTTATTCATAAATATGCCCTCAATGGTGTACAAATACCTATGCCAATGTTTAAACTAATCCTCGTAAATGAAGAATTTATTATCTTTATATACATGGGACGGTAGGTCGACGGAGGCTTCCATGTAGTTCCGCCATCTTGCAAAACTATAATAGCAGAGAGGGACAAAAAGTACTAAGCCAACGCGTTTCCACAGCGCGTTTTCGGTCAGAGCCAGAAACGCAGGTACAGAGCAGTGAGAGGCGCTTGAAACTGCACTGGCAAGTTTAAAAGTCTGGCATGGCCGCGGGAAGTGGGGGTGCTGGGGGTGCTGCAGCACCCCCTAGTGACGAGAGGGAGATGTAAAAAAAGAAAAAAATGTAGGCCTATTAAAATATTTTGCACAATTTATAAATTCCCTATGAATATTTTAGAAAATGATTTTGACACACATAGGCCATTACGTATATTTTACATTACAATTTTAATTTAATATTTTGAGGCCTAATCAACACAGGTTCGGAAGTTACGTTGTCAATGACAGGCAGGCAGGTTTGGTCGCCGAGTAACGAGGTTTCCCGCTCGTTCCATGCAGAACACATCCATCTTTGGCAGCAGCTGACTAGTAAATTTACATAGTTTAATGACAGAAACGAGGAAAAAATAATTCACAGAAACGGATTTTGGGCGCACCTCCACATTTGGACACCTGTAACCAGGGCACCCCGCCTGCATGTAGCTCAGGTAAGAGCATAGTGCTGCCGCGCTTGTAACGTTAACATTTATTTTTTTGGCAACAAGTGTGGGATCAGCTTTGACTAGCCAAGCAATTGTAAGTAGTACACTATAGTATTTTTGTAAGGTGGTGGGGATGGAGATGGAGAGTATTATTTCGTTCGTGTGTTCTTTGCGTAATGGTTGTGGATAACTGTTAAATGACGTTTAAATAGTCGGAGATTATTTCCTTGTGGTTTGTGTAAAAAGGTTGGAGATGGAGACAGAAAGCTTTATACTGTGCGTGTGTTCTTTGCGTAGTTAATGGATGTGGAGAACTGTTCAATAAACAAATTGCTTTTAAATAGTGAGAGATTATTTCCTTGTGGTGTGAGTAAAAAGATTTTGGAGTTAATAGAGTTGCGTGTGACATAAACGTGCAGTGACTCAAGCCAGCTGATCAAATCGATTGCATTGTTTTAGCGTTACTGTGAAGTTTGATTAATATTATATTTTGTTGTAATATTATTTGTTGTATCTAAATAAGTTGCATGTATGTATAGGCTATCTGAAATTGTAATGAAAGTAATTATTTCGTTTTCTTTCGATTATTAAACTATTATTTCTGATTCTGCTTCAGATTAATAGCGCATTGCGCATATCTGAGAACTGATGTCTGTGTGTTTCAGACCCTGGCTGGCTGTGCGCTGAAGTGTATATGACAATAAAGTAGTAAATCTAAATGCATTTATTTTTATAATGTATTTTAAATAGGCCTATAGGCTCATAGGTTTTTTGTCAAAAAAAAAAAAAATATTCACAGCACCCCCTGTTCAAAATTACTTCCCGCGGCCCTGAAGTCTGGATTGCATTCTTATTATGGACCATACATATGCCGCGCCACAGGAGAAGAAAACATCGTCGCCAAAACAGTCAAAAATAGAACGTAAAAGGAAACGTGACCGTAGATTACAGAAAACAAGAGTTAATGTCGGGGAAGCTTTTTCTAGGTGGAAAGAGCTAATGCTGGATAAAGATTTCAAAAGAGACGCTGAAGTGGCCTGTTTTCTTCTTGACAGGTAAGTCAGTGTTACAGTCTATATTATAATATTTTTTTTATATCTAACAATGCATATAATTCAGAAAATATAACGAATAAATTAGACATAACTACTAATTACAATATTTCATGTTTTCCACAGTCAGTAATTCATACTGTAACATTCGTTTGTTAGCTGTCATGTTGCAGTTTGTTTGAAATAACACACCTGTTCACCTGAAGGAAAACTCGACGAAGTGCTATTAGAAGACATCCTGTCAAAGCTTTTTGGTACATATCGCCTACCGTAGATGCAACGCGCATTTGAAAAAGCGAGGCGCTGGCGAGCAAAATTAGTTTGAATGCAAAATACAATTTCACCACTAGATGGGAGTAATTCCTGCTTAGTGTCCCTTTAAAAAGCATCATATGACCCCATTAAAAACGGAAGAAGGAAAAACTTGTGTACGTGTGGACATGGCCTCATAAAGCTTATCAACAGTGTTTTTCTACCATATAGATTATGCAACGTTTTAAAAAAAATTTGCAATACAGTGTGTTGTCTCCTTTGCTTTGCTAGACTAATTTCATAACCAGAATTTTATATATCCTCCTAACTGCACAATATTAAATAATATTTCATATAATTTTTCAATAACTGGGGTAAAATCATATAGAAATTGTGTCCAAAATATTTATTTCACGTTTGTTAACACCAATAAAGTTTATAAAAGATCTGGATTTGGAGCAAGGGTAACAAAATTTGCAAAAAAATAAACGATGAAGGCATTGAGAAAAGTTAAAAGGGTGGGATCACTATAGGAAAATTTCTCATTAATGTCAAATAATTTAATCATAGCTCGTTTTTCCAAATACATAGATGCACCGCTAGAGAGCGCCATCTGCAGTATTATGACTAAGCATTCTGACTGTCTTATCCGTAAACTATGACACAAGGACTTGTCATTCACCAATGTGTCCCTGAGCAAGACACTTAACCCCTAGTTGCTCCAGAGGCGTGCGACCTCTGACATATATAGCAATTGTAAGTCGCTTTGGATAAAAGCGTCAGCTAAATGAATAAATGTAAATGTAAATGTAAATGTCATTCTGATGGCACTGACATGTTCCTTGACACAGACATTTATTTTTGAGAGATGAACTAAGGATTTTGCACAAGAGACTGATTTTTGCAGGTAATCCATGCTCTTTTGCTATTTGTGTGAGTTGTTTTGAGAAATGCACTTACTGTTTTGCAAATCTCAAGGATGATTCGAGAAATGTACCAAAGCGACTGAGAAAAACTGTAAATCCTGTTACAATATAAGCATTTTAGTCTTTGTTCTAAGATCTAACAATAAATAGTTCTAAATATCTGCTACCCATTCCTAGTATTAGAACTATTGCATTAGTTAGAACACAGATTGTATTTGTCATGTGCACAATGTACAAGTAATTTATTTGGTTGTAGGCATAGAGGAAGGAAAAACATCTTTTTTTATCATATTTGGACTCTTCTCTTCTCATGAGATTATCTACAATACAGATGAATTTCCCTTCTTTCATGCAGCATTTATTTTTTTTCCCTGTGTTACTTATTCCTAGTTTTTCTTTTCTCATATGCTTTGTTCCATTGTCCTTGATTCCTGGGGTTATGTTTATTTTGAGCCCCTTTCACACTGCCATTCCGGCAAATACAGGGGTAAAGTGTTCCTATAATTGTTCCCTGGTCGCTTGATTGTTGGCTTCGTTTACTCAGTTACACTGGCTGTAGGTGTTGGCATACACACATACTGTATCAGATTTACCCTTTTGGTTTTGTTTAACAGAATTTTGTTATACATTTTTTTCTGCCTGGATCCTAACCCTAACCCTGCTTCAGACTATTCAGACAAATACAGTCATTCATTTTTTTCAGCTTCCTAATCTTAGGTACTATATACAGATCTATATTCTCACTTCTAAGCCAGCTCATTTCCAGAGTTAATTCAGAACCATTCTGGCCTTTTCATCACACACCAGTTTCAGCTCAGTTCTTAAACCATCCACTCCTCTCAGAAGCCTTGCATGGCACATGAACTGAATTGTCCCTTATCTTCACAAGGAAAGAACAGAAAATAAAACAAAGAAGCCACAAATAAATCATTTATGAGTGAGACCTTTTGAGAAGCACACATTTTTCACATTTTTACACTATCATTTTGCTTTCAGAAATTCAATAAATGTAGAATTTTTTTTGTAAATTTACTACACTATAGAGTACATATTTATTATATTACTGTTCACTAAATCATTCCTCTTGTCCGAACACATTGTTTTTATTAATCTGATTTTACATATGTAACATCTATGGATGTACGAAAAACATACTGTATACCGATATCTGACTGAAGTGGTGTTTGATATACGGTTCATCAATACAAAAAAGCATTCAGTTATAAGTGACCAGTTTGATATTTTGGCTTTGTTTCAAGGAAGAGTCTTAATTACATAGTTTGTTTTCATTTTAGTTACATTTCAGTTTTTGTTTCTTTTTAAATCTTTTCATAACACACTCCATTACTTGATCACTCCTATTTGTAACACACACACCACTAATAATATTTGGTTTTATTAAAAACATTTGTAGATATGACTGATAAAACAGAAAAATCTTAAGTCCTCTATTCTCTGCAGAGTCAAGTTAAGTTCAACACAATGATGAAATACAGTCTCTTCCCAAAAGGCAAACTAAGTAACCAATCATACGATTAGCATGTTTTATCATTCATTTGGTGGTGGTGTGCTGTTAATGTTTGACTTTAAGACCTTGTTAATACAACACTCACTTCTAAAAGCTAGGTTTAGAAAAAGTTTAATCTGACTGGCAAAAAAAAAAAAATATATATATATATTCTTCTTGCCTAAAGCAAAATAAATAAATATTAATGCTAATGTGTGCTGTCTTTCTCTCTACAAAGTCTTTTAAATGCAGATATCTTTCAAATGTTAAAACTAGTGGTCATTTGTGTTTTCCGGCCATGCAACTTCATTATCAAGGATGATGGATGTGTTGTTGAGAAAATTTCATTGGAAGATTGGAAAATGAAAGTAAGTCTGTGCTTTATAAGGAACGGAATGTATAAGAAGGAAACTTTTCTTTGGAGCTGCCTGTGAGGTGAATCATGAATCAGGTTGTTTGCACACTATTGTTTGCTCTGGTGTTTGGAGCGACTCTTACACACTCTGCAGGTAAGCTGATATATATTGTCTTACAATTACAATTAGTAAAGCATTTTAGATTAACCCCTTTAATGCATATTGTTTATGTGGGGAAAAAAAATCCCTTTTTTAAAGGTCATTGTTGTCCAGGAAGGTGTCTGACCAATATTTATTTTTGAGGACAATCTGACACACCATTACAAAACTAAGGAAATATTCAAACTTAAAAGATAGACGGTTTATGTTTAATTAAAGATTATGAACATAATCTACAGTCTGTCCTCATTGAAAAATTCTGCAGCTCATCAGTCACTGTACAAAAATATTTGTCCACAGAATGCAGTGATTGTCCAGTCAGAATGATGTATTCCAGAAATCCACCAGATCTGATCTTTGTTAATGTCATTGATTGAATGAAGTATTTCTGTTAAACATATCCAATATGCATCACATCAAATATCTCCTTTGTGGTGTGTTTTGGTATGAGGTTTATTGTCTGTCAGTACAATCAGTGATTACCGGCTTAGAACAATAGTTTTCCTGACCTGGATCTGTTGTGTAGATTAGTTTTTCATTTTAATTGCGTCATAGGGCATGCAGGTGGGTTATCACAACGCTGCTTATGCAGAGGCAAACTGCCAAAAGCAGTGAAGCCCAGATGGATTCATGAAGTTGAATTGTTCCTACCAAGTCCCTCTTGCTCAAAGACAGAGATTATGTAAGTATGCATACTATGAGTCCTATTACAAGATAATGTTTATAAATCTTTATTTTCTTCTAGAGATTCAGTATAATTAATGAGTGAACAATTGCAAGCCCATGATGGCAATAAAACAATTGCTTTTGTCTTTTATCTTTTCCTCCCGATCTTAGATTGACTGTGATTGTGAAAGGAAAGGGAAAAGGAAAGGAGGTTAACAGAAAGTTAAAGATGTGTTTGGATCCAAATGAGAGGCAAGGACAGAGATTACTGAAGGGCAAAAGGTAAGATATACATCACTGTTACACTACTGCTTACTGAATGTATATAACCAATGTCTATGTTTATATATTATGTTATTAGAATTAAATTATGTGCCGTTGTGCTTCACTTAGAAAGCTGAACAAAAAGCAAAGGAAGAGAGGAAGAAAAGAGAAGATTAAGAAGTTTGACGACAAGGGTGGTTATTGAAATTATTCTGCTATAATACACAAGACTTCAATTCCATTTAGCCTGAAATGTATTTTTTTTCCTTTATATCTATTTATTGTTTTGTGATTTTCTCTGATAAAACTACATCTAAAACTGGCTTGTTTTAATTGAGGCCAGTGAATGTTTTGTTCTTTTAGAAATTATGAGCACATTGATATTTTTGAGTTTTGAGATGAAATGCTGTTTTGGAAAAGTATTGTATAGCTTACATTATGTTCATAATAACTCCTTTATTCACATTTAAAAAAAAAATTTGTATTAATCATTTTTATACAAACCTTTCTAATCCAGAGGGAATCTGTGTGGGATATAACCATGAAATAAAAATAATTCATGCTAATTTGGTGTTTTGTTTATATAGTATGAAACATATGTTAGTATGTTATTAGTGTAAGAACATATAGTATGAAATGTGTTTGCTTAAATAAGGATGAATCGCAATGGACCTTGACCATTAAGTCTCCCGATAACTATCACAATGAAACATTTATCTCATCTTGCAGTAGTCTGTTGCTATCTATTTATACAGATTTCATTTAAAGGAAAATCTCATTTAAACAATACAGTTTTTGTCATGCTCATAAGAATTCACACTTTGTTATGGAAAATGAAGAACTTGCATGTGAATTGAAAGCTTTGTTGAGGAGTACATTCAGCTGAACTTTTCTGGCAGAAAATTCTGCCTATGCGGAAAAGACCTTGGAACATCTTATCCTGCTGTTCACACGCAAACACAATGTGTGCATTTATGGGAAAAGACCATAGTTATCTGAATGTGAAAGCAAAAAAGGCCACTGTAGTGTAGGTCTATTATACACTTAAAATTTTTGAGAATAAAAGTAGAGTCTTTAGTCCCTCTGAGTCCTAAACCATCTTTATTTACCCTCTAACTTTAGCACTGACTATTCTAATTCTATTCTTTAAAAAAATCGAACTAGCTTTCTAATCTTTTTGTATCTGTTGTCTTTTCATTTATTATAAAATTAACTAAAGCAAAAACAACAACAACAACAACAAAAAATATCTCCAACACTAGCTCGATATATTCTTTTTCTATTCTATCTGTTTTCTTTCTTTTTATTATATTATTTAAAATCCCTTGCTACATGTACTGCATTTAACAAACTGAGACTTATTATAGCACTTGTATATCATTGCTCTTTTTTTTATTTGGATTGCTTCCATTGTCCTCATTTGTAAGTCGCTTTGGATAAAAGTGTCTGCTAAATGACTAAATGTTAATGTAAAAGTGAATACATATATATACACACGTACAGTATCACTCTAAAAAACACTGGGTTATTTTTCTCAACCCAAATGCTGGGTTGAGACCGCTGGGTAAGGACGTTGGGTTGTTTTAACCTAATTTTAGGTTGAAAATTGGTCTTGATCATAACCATACCCTGATAGCATGCACTTCTGGGCCTCATCTTGGCCAAATATGGCACATATGGCTGAGTTCTGGCACTGGCATAGGTCATTTGGGCCAGATTTGGCCCACACACATCAAGTCAGTTCTGGCATGTTTTATGAGGGCCGGATGTGGCCCATGTGTGAGAAACTGGTTTTAGGTTGAGTTCTGGCTTGTTGTGTGTGGGCCTGACATGACCAGAAGTGCCGTTTTCTAGGGAAATGTCCTACAGGACCCCCATTATATTTCATCTTTATTTAATATATACACACACACACACACACACATTTCTTTGTCCAACACACTGTTATAAAGCTGTTATAAAGATGCAGTGTTATGCAGAGTCAAATCTCAAAATTGTCCTGTGGTGTGATTGTCTCAAGCATGGTTCAATAAATGACAACTTAAAAATAAAAGAATTAAAAATTTAATAAATACATCTGCCATAATTTACTTTTGTAGTAAATGGCAATCATTGTTTTTTCATTCATACATTTCTGACAACACAGGAACTTGACACATTTTGTATGTGAATACTCCTAAATTGTATTTTTATTTTTTAATTAAAAAGTGCATGTTAAACTACGTAATCATAGAAAATTATGCAAATGTGTCTTGCTTACCGCTAATGACAGGTTAGCTTGGAATTGCAAGGTCATTAGCTTACACAAAAAGCTGAAACGTCCTTTGGAGTGACAGAAAATGTCTGTCAATAATGTAACTCACACTTCTCTTACTTGTATTTGACTCGCTTCTGTTGTTTATTTACTTTATAGAAATGGTTTAATGACTTAGAAAAAGTCTGTTAGCATCTCTACCATTTTCTGATGACGTTATGTTAGGTACGCTATTTATGAAAGTTTGGGCTTTTAATCAAATCACATTTTGTTATGGTTTTGTTGGTAATTTTTCAGTGGATGATTGGAAATTG
This sequence comes from Carassius auratus, assembly GCF_003368295.1. Classification (NCBI taxonomy): domain Eukaryota; kingdom Metazoa; phylum Chordata; class Actinopteri; order Cypriniformes; family Cyprinidae; genus Carassius; species Carassius auratus. The sequence continues at coordinate 10,605,687 of NC_039272.1, read as the reverse complement.
CTTAATTTATTTAACCCAGATCTATACACTTTGCTGTTTACCGGTGACATAACGTTATTATCAAGGAGCCAGAAAATTGGCTGAAAAGTAAAATTGCTTTTATCTTTTGAAACAAATATTGATAAAACTGTTCTGCGATTTCAAGAGTGACAAAATAATCCTTAAACAACAGAAGGGAGTGTCCAAGATTTCAACATTTCTGAAGGGAGCTGCTTACAGAGATATAGGAAACGCTAAAAAAAAGCTAAATAAATAACTTAACATGTACTGTATGTTTCACATATTTTAATTTAGGCTATATCACCAATGATTCATGAATCTGTTATTTGCTTTTGGGAAATTTACAAATTTTTCATTTATTACAGTTATTTTTTAGGGGGGTTTGACATCCTAATGTGAGTGACACCATATGAGCAATATATCTTAAGAATTGTTTTTTTTTTAATTTTTTTTTTTTATTATACTTTATATTACACTATATTGTTTTTTTTGCATTTCACCTCTGCTTTAGTGTGTTTGCTTCTTATAAACCTGGAGCTGCATACTAAATATTGTTGGCTCTGTGTCAAATTGCTTGCTTTGTTCCTAGATTCTTCAGTGCTGATGGCCTGCTGTACCCAAGCAGAGTTGGAGCGAACATCCTGTAAGTCAGGATTTTTTTTGCATAACAAAACCTGATGTGGACACAATATTACTCTGTTCCAGAACATATGCATGACTGCCAGCCTTGTGTGGCAGTCTTACTATCCAACAGAGTGAGCGCACCTCTGTTCTATAATATATATATATATAATATAAAATTAGAATATTGTGGCAGATTATTGTTTGTCAGAATATTGTTTGTCAATTTTAATCATTCAAATGTAAAACGTGAAACTCATACATTATATAGATTCATTAGACATGCAATATATTTCTATTATGTGTGTTTATTTTGATTTATACGGCTTATACGGCTATATCTAAAGAAAACCCAAAATTCAGTATCTCACAAAATTAGAATATTGCATAAAACCAATAAAAAACTTAGAAAAATATGTTCACGTTTAGGTACTAAATACTTGGTTGGGCCTACCATTTACTTGAAATACTGTGACGGGGCATGAAGGCAACTGTTATGGAAGCCTTGGTTTCTTTAAAAGCAGCTTTCAGCGCACCTGCATTGTTGTATCTCGTACCTCCGATCTTCCTGTTGGCAATGTCACATAGATTCCCTTTGGGGTTCAGGTCAGACGAGTTTGCAGGGCAATCAAGCACAGTGACTCCTTAGTCATTAAACCAGGTATTGGTATTTTTGGCAGTGTGAGCAAGTTCAAATTTCTGAAAATCTGGATATTTCAGTTTATTTTTAATTAATTTGCAAAAACTTCTACAATTCTGGTATTTTGCTGTCACTATGGGGTACTGAGTGTAGATTAAGAAGAAAAAAAAACACATTTCTAGGAGACATTGCAGACATCTGCAATGTAACAAAGGGTGAAACACTGACCACGTTTACATGCACCCTCATAATGCAATTATAATGGGATTTTAGCAATATTGCGATTATACTTTCCCTCATGTAAACACAATACTTAATAATGTGATTAAGCTTATAATAATATTAAAACAGGTGGCGTACGCCATTTTTAATCACAGGATGCGGGCATGTAAACACTTTAATTGCACTAACTGAAGTGAGCGTGTGTTTGTCACGTACCTTCTGTCTATGCGTACCGTGCACGCGTGGACAGGAGGAGAAGCTCGCAGACAATCTTTTACTGTCTATGAGGCAATCGGGGGGATGTGGAGGCATAAAGTCAAGGGAGAAGCCCATAGAGAGTGCATAAAAGCAACGGGACAAAATTATTCAACAACGTCTGCAAGATTCGGTGGGTGATTCATATTTCTCTTGGGACAGCGATTAGAAGACTTAAAGGTTGCTCACGTAACATCTACGTCATCAAGCTCAGTTTGAGTCTGCACAGTACGCTCGACCCCCAGGAAGTGCGTGCTTCTAATTGACTTCACTTGTCTCCGTTGAATTCAATGGGGTCACTGTGTCCATTTCTTTTACTGTCTATGGGTGTATCGTGCCTCCGGCCGTGTGACGTCACACGGTCAGACGGCTCGATTTGAAAAAAGGGGGAAAAATTTAACGAGATTACAAAATATGTATTTTTCTCATTATAGGGTGTCACCATTCTAATTTGTTGAGATAGGGTTAGAATTGGTGGGTTTTTGTTAAATGTGAGCCAAAATCATCACAATTAAAAGATCCAAAGACTAAAACTACTTCAGTCTGTGTGCACTGAATTTATTTGATACAGTAGTTTCACAATTTGAGTTTAATTACTGAAATAAATGAACTTTTCCACGACATTCTAATTTACTGAGATGCACCTGTATATTTATTTAAACAAAATGACATGCCTTAACACTAGTGCTGCCATTATAGCATTCTAGAGTGCTGTGGTAGACAGTGACATCAAACAACCACACAAAGTGTTGAAATTATAAAACAGACTATTTACTTACACCTCTTATCTGAAAATGTACAGAGTTTAATTAAATGTTTTATTTTTTCAAATGTTTTTCTCTTTTTAGGCCACTGATGAAGAACAGGCAGTGACTGGGATGAATGTTGGTCAAAGAAAAGAATGCCCTGTCCCCTGATGCAACAGTGGTTTTAAAAGAGGACACTGCCCTGGATGATGTAAAAGATGTCACATGCTGTGCTGATGGGACTTCTTCATGACCACATCAGTTATGCTAAAGAGATAGGTTTAATGCCTAGCTCGATTTGGATTAATTTTAGTCTAGCAATGTAGTCATTTTAAACCATAAAAAAGCAACCCAGCATGCTGGATTAAACATAGTAACCCAGCGCTGGGTTCGTCCCTTTTTGACCCAGTGCTGATTTGCCAAAATAACCAAAATTTGGTTGTTTAGACATGTAACATAAATAACTAAACTTTTCAGAGACATTGTGTTTATGTATGTATACAGAGAATTACATGCATCATTGAAATGACGCATAAGGCAAACAATTGAATCAAATTAAGTACCCTGTATGTCGATAAATGATGCTAAAAGTATATCTTGAGTGTTAAACCATGACGCCAAGGGATCCTGAATAAATGTGGAGTTGGGAGTGAAAACTGCAGGGTCTGGTTTGGTTCTGTAGGAAGCCATCATCGGTGTAACATTTGCTAAATCCATAATCATTTTTTTTAGGTCACAGTGGGAGGGCGGCAAGGAAGATGAGTTGGAGCAGTAGTGGACCAAAATTGTAGCACTATTACATTAATAAACAAAACAAAATGATCATCCAAACAGAATATAGCCTAATTCACAGACGGCAAACACTCTTAACAGCAATCGCTAACCATAAACAGTGGCAAACCAAGCACTGAGCAAACTGAGGGTAATTTACATACAAAGTAATGAACAAAACTAGAAACAAGTAATAATATGAATATGTATTTACATGACTATATTTACATTCATATAATTTATATGATAAATAAATGTATTTAATATATAAACATTGCATATTTTCTGAAATATATACATGCATGTGTGTGTATTTAAATATACAGAATAAAACAGCACACATGTATTATGTAAACAAAAACTTTTATTTAGGATGTGATTAATTGCAATTAATCATACGACAGCGCTGATATATATATATATATATATATATATATATATATATATATATATATATATATATATATATATATATATAGTAGAGTCAATACTCAATTTTAGTTTATAAAAAAGCCACCTTGTTTCTTATTACAATTAGTATATCTCTTATCAATTATATATTATTTATGATGACATACTGGCACCCCCAAAACTGATGAGATCACTACACTTTATTTCCCAGAAACTGGAAGTGGAACTGGAAAGGGTAACAGACCTTATGCACTTGAGCAGTGAACAGGGAAATCCCAGAGTGTCTCTGATGTAGCATATATAATGGAGCCAGTCAGCTCATGTATTCACATTTGGTCAGTCAAGTGGCTTAAAGTGAAGACCTCCAAGAGACTGAAACAATGAAGACTGTGGCAGCTCTACTTGTTTTTCTCAGTTTGGCCATTGTTGCTATTGAAGGTAAGATTTTTTGTGCTTTTTTATTTTGAAACATTTTACTAACTCAGCACAATCTGTTGCTTCATGTTTCAAAATAATAATTTCCGTCATTTTTTTGCTATCATCATCCAGGGAGGCCCGGGATTGGAATCCAGAGATGTTTATGTCGTGGTGCTGGTCTCAGAATGGTGAAGCCAACGCTAATAGAGAAAATAGAAATTCACCCTGTTAGTCCATCCTGTGGACATGTGGAGGTTGTGTAAGTACATGATTATTTCTCATTGTATTTAAGACATTATCAATCTATGTTCTCTTTAAATAACCTGATGATGTGTCTGAACAGTGTCACACTGAAAAATAACGGAGGTCGAAGATGCTTAAACAAAGAGTCATTGTTTACCAGGAACATCATTGCTATGACTGCAAAAAAGACCAAGTGAGTCTTATCAATCACATAACAATTGATATTGAAGACCTGAGCTTCACATCTTATTATAAAAATTAAGAAATATAATGGAGTAATGTTTATTTACGTTTCTTCTTTTTTAGGAGTGTTCAGTAAAATGTGTGGAGGTTGTGGCCACTGTGGACTCTGTCATTAAAAAGCTGTATTGATTCTTTCATTTATTACAATATAAATTATATTACAGTATTTTATATATTATATTTACACATTATGTTATGAGTTTTTAATTTATTAAAAACAATGTGTTGGATGTCTTTTTGGATGTTTGTTGTAAAATGTCAGATAAAATTTTCAAATAAATTCTTCTCTAAATTCTCTAAATGAAGGTTTGATAATTTTTGCGTTAATGGTCTTGGTCATTGGCTTTTGAAGAGATATTAGTTATGTTAAATGTCTCTTTGTGTGCAAAAACTAAACAGGAGACTAGGAGAGAATTAAAGATGCAAAGCTATTGCACCCCCCCCCCCCACACACACTACCATTTAATACTTAAAAACAGTATGTTATTTCTACCTAATATACTCATATAAAAACAACAACAACAAAAATAATATTAAGAATATACAATAAAAATGCTTATTTATATGACATCATCCTAAAAACCGAAGTTAGCGCAACAAGACTCAATATGAAACAACAAGGGAAACTGAGTAATGGAAAATATCTCAACACCACAAATCAAGGGTGAACATGGAAATATCCCATTTCTGAATATGTATATGGTACAAGAGGAAGGGGACAATAACAACACTGTGAATAAGTTTTCCTCTGAGTCTGTAAGAGTGTGTTCACCAGTCACAGGTAAACCGCAAAAATGACCTGTGACTAAAAGAAGACAATCCAAATTTAGTACCCACAGGCTTGTTCACACAGGAAGGGGATGAATCACGAATCATGAAATTATTAACTGTTTTTAAACTTTCGACTTCTTTTGACCTGACACAATGTCTTAAATACACAATTCAGAGCATACTTTATGTGTGAGATGTGGTCAAAGAAATTGGGCTATAGGCTGTTCATTGCATGAGATGCTTAAGTCTTTCAAGTTAGTTATATATATATATATATACAGTGGGGATCGAAAGTTTGGGCACCCTTTGCAGAATCTGTGAAAATATGAGTGATTTTCAAAAAATAAGAGAGATCATACTAAATGCATGTTATATTTTATTTAGTACTGTCCTGAGTAAGATATTGTACATAAAAGATATTAACATTTAGTCCACAAGACAAAAATGCTGAAATTATTAAAATAACCCCATTCAAAAGTTTGGGAACCCTTGGTTCTTAGTACTGTGTTCTGTCACCTGATGATCCACGACTGTCTTTCTGTTTTGTGATGGTTGTGCATGAGTCCCTTGTTTGTTCTGAACAGTGTTCTTCAGAAAAATCTTTAAGGTCCTGCAGATTCTTCAGTTTTCCAGCATCTTTGCATATTTGAACCCTTTCCAGCAGTGACTGTATGATTTTGAGATACATCTTTTCACACTAAGGACAATTGAGGGACTCAAACACAACCATTTAAAAAGATTCAAACATTCACTGATGCTCCAGAAGGAAACAAGATGCATTAAGAGCTTGGGGGTGATATATATATTAAGACTGGGCATAACTTTTTAAAATCAATTATATATATTGGTGTAATTTGAATCTAAAAAATTCAAAAATTGAAGGAATTTTTCCATAATTCTTTTTTACACGTGTTTTACCACTATTTTGAATTTTACACCTCATTGCATTGTGTTTTCGAGTGAACAGAAATGTCCGTAAAATCAATGGATAATGTCATGTCGTGTAATTAGCTGCCTGTACAATTTATTTTTTTTACAGTGAAGGAAAGAAAAGATAATTGCAATATCCATGTCATGCAGATTTCAAAACAGAGTCTTAGCATAATGACTTTGTTCATGCAACCACCCCCCAATCTCATTAGAAAATGTGACTATTTTCTGTTTTGGTAAATTGGTGGCAGAATATGTAAACACAAAGAATCGAGATTGTAGCTTATGTGTATAAGAACCAGACGGGGTTCATGTGTATTAATCATACTAAACAGCATGTCGATGACAAAGTTTAAGAATCAGCACTATTGTGTGCTAGACTTACACATACTATTAAGCTACATGTTCACAAAATACATCCTTTTTTGTATGTTGGCCTTCTGCTTTTGCATGAGAAAATATTAAAGTAAACATTTTGCTCATGACATCAGCCTGAGTTTGCAAAACGTTTTCCCCTCTTCGTAAGTGTGAGCTTCTTATTAAGACTATATTTCATCTGCAGAGGTAGTAAAAACTGATGACTGATTTCTCTGAAAACAGAAGTTGGGTTCATGTTGGACGTGATGTCACTGATTTTCATCATCACATTGGTCATTTCATAGTCCAAAATATTGTGTTTAATGGCAGTTTAAACATTTGAATAATTTATGCACATGGAGTTGAAAACATAACTGTTTGCTGTTGTTTGACCAAACAGTATTATAATTAAGGATGATTGCCATTATAATGGATGTTTTAGTGCTTGTGCAGGGATTTTATATTTGATCCCTTCATTTATCTTGGGCTCCAAAGCGTGTTTGAAAGAATTTACACCAACTTCCAAAATTGCTGTAAAACTAATTATAATTCTTCCTCATTGGCCAGGATATTCTTTGCACTAAACGACACGAGACAAAGTCAGGGCATTTCAAAGAAATGGGAAATCAAAACTGCTGTGCTTGTGAAACTGAAACTGGGAACTGAGTCCACACTGTAAATACATGATCTTCTGAGCTAATACTGTTGCTCAACTAGCAATAACAGTCTTAGACAATCGTCAAAACTTAAAAAAACAATGAAGACTACAGCAGTTTTTGTTTTTCTTTCCTGTCTGCTTCCAATGGAAGTACCAGGTGAGTGTTGCCTATTAAGACCTATAATTGAATTTATTGTATAACTGTATCTCTTAAAAATATAAGATTTTATCATGCTGTTCTGCAGCCTATAAAGTACAATCTTCCTTCCAGGGCACAAGTTTCCCAAAGTCAGGTGCATCTGTGCTGACAAAGGAGTGAATGGAGTGAATGGGAGACAGGAGATTATGTAAGGACGAAAACAAATGGTTTTGTACAGATATTTACTATTATTGATCATGCTGCTGTCTCAACCCTCTTGAACACCTTCAGCTCTTCTTTTTTATTTCCAGTGTCAATCTGAAGAGCACAGAACGGAAATGCTTGAATCCAGAGCCTAAATTCACACAGAATTTAGTCAAGAGGGTTCTTGAAAAGATGTGTGTAAAAACTTTTTGTGGTTTGTTTGACCTATTGGCAATTCTGAAATAAATAAATTACATAAAAATAATATAAAATATTTTAAATAATATATAATGAACTATTTCTGATCTTTACAGGGCCCGGCAGTAGATGCTTAGTGCAAGACTGGATTAGCTGCTGTGTTATAATGCCAATGAAGAACATCCTCAGACGCAATATGACCTCTAGCTGACAGTTTGCATATTGCATGAGTTTCTCTAGAACACATATTTAGTTTAAACTGTAAATATTTTCTGCTTGATAATTTATGCAACCGATTGTGATATAGTAATTGTAAATTTCAAATGATAAAATTATAAAAACAAATTTAAATATATATTTAATTTTGTATCTAATTTTACTTTCATGTTCATAAAACAAATAAACACTGTTATTGCTGTTGTACAGTCCACTTATGGTGTTTATAATTTCATTATCCATCTGTGTCCAATGTGCTTTCAAATAAAAGTTTTTATCTTCCATAAATTCTAGCTCTTTGGTAAAGGACAAGGATGCATCTTCAAGGAATGGAAACATTGTCTGAAACCCCATTCATTCATTCATTCATCACAAGTGTAAAATCAAAATCAAATAACATTATCCCAGTCAGAGTGATATGTCTGAATAACTTATAAATCATAAACTGGCCTATTTTTTTTTAATATACTGAAATTAGGTCATAATTGCATGTAAGTTTAATTCAGACTGCATGATTCTGCTCAAATGAAATAAATTAATGTAATGAATTATATGAAATAATGAATGAATGAAAATAAAATAATAACTTTTGGTCTAGATTAAAGGAGCTTCCAGTGCAAAAAAAAAAAAAAGAAACAGTACCGACATTTTTAATATTATTCAGTTAAATTCACATTTACACTTTTCCTGATACAAAGTTGCCAAGCAGCTTCACAGAAAATGTATGTTTCTACATTATATTTAATTAGCAGTATCTTATCAGTGGTGATTATGTTAATGTATGTACATATAGCAGAAATTTACAGTAAAATTGACATATTTAAACAAAAGATAATACAAATATTACATCCAAATTTTGGACTGTAGAAGAAGTAACAGTATATCTGTCTATTTCTGTGTCTTATCATAATTTAATAGGAGAAAATGATTGGTCTTCCGATAATTTACATATTCTACACACTCTATTAGCTTAGTTAATTTAAAAGTTTCATCTAGTCTTGTTGAAATGTATAGTTGGGTATTATCTACATAACAATGGAAACTAATCACATATTTTCTAATAATATTACCAAGGGACAACATGTAAATTGAAAATAGCAGAAGGCCTAAGACAGATCCTTGCAGCACTCCATGCTTAACTCGTGTTAACTGATAATATCAGCATGCATTGTGCTTACATAATAAAAATATGTAGCAGTCGAAGTGACATTTCCAGATTTCACAAAAAGTGTTCTTTTTGTTCAGTTTCAGTTTTGCTTTTCATCATCATGATTTTGCTAAAACATTACCTTAGACTTCAACACAATGTCTGGTCAAGATGCTATATAAAGAAAAGGGTAGTGAAAACACTTGATAACATTCCAGTGAAATTTCAGTGAAGACAAAAAAAAGTTTTGTTTAATGACCTGATTTTCAGTTTTTGTTTTTGTTTATGTTTATGCCAGTTTATCCTCAAATTTACATGGTTCACCAGTCAAGTCTTGAAGCACCCAGGAGTGCTTAGAGATTAACTATACAATAATTTATGGACAAATAACTCACACTCATTATTGGCAAATATATGTCATCATCTTTTTACCATCAGATGTAACCAGTGCTTTAAGTGGGCCAGTACGCACCGGTACTCAGTAACATCACTTCCAAATATAGCTCTTGAATGTACCGCTACCTCTCCATGCACCCACAACGTGCTTTTAGCGTACCGGTACACTCATTTGGACATCTGTTTTAATAGAGGTTTTAATCTTTTGCCTGCCCTGCCGCTTTTCAGAGCACTCTTCACAATGCAAGCTTCCTAATTCGTCCCACCGAGAGCAGAGACTACATTACCCATATACCCTTGAGTTTTACAAGTGAAAAGTGCATGCGTGGCTTTTGCCGCTGTCAGTGTCAACAACTCAACGTGGCCAGAGAGGGTGTTTGAAACAGCTCTGTAAAAATACAAATATAGTGAACAACATTTAATATGCTCTCCTGGCTTCAGACTCTGAGTACTAAAACAACACGGTCAGAATCAGATGACTCGCTGGCTAACACCCCACCAAGCGAATGATATCGCTGCAGGTCAGACGCAAGCTAATGAAGTAATGCAGTAACTCTTTCTAAGGGTATTTTTCTAAATCCTTTTGCACATTTTATTCATGTTCAGTAGCTCTTTCTAGCTCAAGCAAATCCACAAATTATTAAAAGTATTTATTATTTTTTATAAGGTCGTCTGTTGACTGCTGTATATAAAACCCCTTCAATATAGTTGTTGTTACCTCAGGGAATGAGGGGAGTCATCAAAAAAAATAAAAAAATATATATATGTATATATATATATATATATATATATATATATATATATATACACATACTATAATAGAGTACCAGCACCTCTTTTGGGCCACTTAAAGCACTGGATGTTGAAGACAGGCCTGAAAATAAAGAGGTAGTGGAGACAACTGACCAACTTCCACAGAAAACACACGTTTTGTCCCAAATCCTTGTTTGTGGTTTCTTAATGGTGCCATAAATAAATTAAACATCCACATGCACAAAAGCAAAAACAAAAGATCCCAGCCACACTTTGTGATGATGGAGATAGATCATTATTATAATTTTATTAATTTCACAGACCAAAAATGACTGTAACATATCTTGTGTTAAATAGGTAAAGGTAAAAGTTTAGAAATTTAACCAACTTGCTAGAAAAAAAAAATGTTGGCTAGCATATTACATACTTAATGTAACTTAATAAGCAAGTACATCTAATGAAGTAAAACATTCAGTGGCAAAAATTGAAAAACTATAATATAATAGAAACAGAATTTAACGTGTAAACACACACACAAAATTACATCAGTAGCAAAGGTATTTGAGTTTAAATTACACACAGTATTAAACAGATGTTAAAAAAATAAAAAAATATTATGTCAACAGAACTTTACATAAAGGTTTAAGTATAAGCAATAAATTAGATTTTTTTTCCAATCATGCATTTATTTAAATTGTGGCAGTAAATCCACTCATTATCTTTTTATAAGCTAAGAAGACACAATGCAAACAATTTTATTTTTTCACTGGTTGTTATTGACTTGTGGTGTTAGAACTATGATCGCTGGGTTACTACACTGAAAATGTTCTTTAATAATGAACCAGCATCCAATACTCTGATGCTAAGCAGGGTTGAGACTGAGGACTTGTTTGGCAATACATTGCAAGAAAAAATCTTTAGAAAAATGAATATTACTCTAGCAGATAGGGGTGTTGGTGGTTGAGGGGAGTGGGTGATTGAGAATGATATAAAACTTGACTATTGAGAAAGCTGATTTCAGTAAGGCCACATTTACATACAATTGGTAAACAGTCAAATTAAACCAACTTTAACTTCACAGTGTAGCTATAAACTACTAAATCGGCATGAATCAGTCAAATTGAATGCACAGAAATTGTTGGTTGTTACTTGGGTGCCTGTCTCTGAGTACTGTACAGTATTTACCTGCACAGATTACTTTTAAACAGTGGGGCATTATCATTAAAATTATTGAAAAATATTATGTTAATAAATAGGTTCAGTGTGCATTTTCTATATTTGTGTATAATTATCTTAATTTATACACAACATGTATACAACAGATTGTCTTGTGTATAAAACAGACAATAAAAGCCATGAAATTCAATCAGTTTACTATGTTTTTCAGTGTTTTAGCCTAATACCTACTAGTATTCCCACTATATTCGAGTCTAATTAAGCAATATATCTTTCCTCATTAATGGAAAGTTACAAACAGGGTGCCCTGAGTCGAGGCTTCCCTTCATGAGGGTTCAGGACAGTGTTTCCGAGAAATCGCAATTAAAAAAAGAAATAAATAGAGTACACTGGAGTACTGAAACCTAAAAAGAGAACTAAGACTGAGGGGAAAACCCTGATCCTACAGTATTTAAATGAACTCCTCAAGTCCTTCAGTCACAGTCTCACTGACCTAGACATAACACAAGCACAGTTGAACGAGAACAAGAAGACAATGAAGACTATTGCAGCTTTTGTTCTTCTCGTCTGCCTGATCGCTGTAGGGGTGAAAGGTGAGTTTGAGCTCTGAGAGATCGCAGATCAAGAGCATTCAGTATATCTTCAGAATGTACATTTGTTTATGGTCATGTTTGCAGTTAATAGACTCTAATGAAATATCTGACATTTCTCTTCCAGGACAGGACAGGTCTTCAAAGGGCAGGTGCTTCTGTGCAGACAAAGGTGCAAACATGGTTTTAGTGAAGAACATCGAGAAGGTTGAAATCATCCCTCCAAGTCCATCTTGTCGCAAACAAGAGATTATGTAAGCACAACCTACATTTGTATACAATCATTTATTTTCATTTACAATAAATTTCAGATTCAGCTCACTGATTTTTATTCTTTCATAGTGTCACTCTGAAGAATGGTGCAGGACGGAAATGCATGAACCCAGAGTCAAAATTCACTCAAAATGTCATCATAAAGGCTCTTGAAAAGAGGTGAGAATATCTTTAAACATATTTACTCATGCTTCACATACACATTCAATGCAAAGATGTAGATTTGTGTGGCAGAGAACAATTCAAAAAGAATGAATTAATGGATTAATGGGAATTAAACTAATTTTAACCTATTTCTGATCTTCACAGAAGCCAGCAGACAGCTCCACACAGTACAACTGCCTCTGTGCCTCTGAAGAACACCATGACTTCATCATCAGCACCAACATCCTTCAAATGACTTCAGATGAAATAATATTCTGCCTCATAAGTTGGGAGTTCAGTTTAGAAAAAAAAAACACATACAAAGAAAAACTTTTAACCTTAACTTATTTCCTAATGTCTAAGCTGACTAAATTATTTTTATCTGACCGCTGGGTTGTTTTCGCTATCTCACAACCAATTCGTATGTATTTTACAGGGTGGGTAATTCGTACCAATTCATATGACCTCACTCGTATGATTTTGTATGATTTGTCTAGACCCCAGAGACGGGTAGGTTTAGGGAAGGGGTTAGGTGTAGGTCATTCCTACAAATTCATACGAATTGTGCAACTCGTAAAATATGTACAAACTGCCATGAGATCGGATTGGTTGTATTTAAAAACTTTTTCACAAATGTGTCATATGTACAGTCTTTTTACAATTTGCTTTATGATTTTATTTTCATTGTCCACAAAGATGTGTCAAATAAAGCTTTTATATCTATAAAATAAGCATATATGTCTATCTATCTGTCTATTTATCAATTTATCTATCTAAGAGACTATTTTTCTTCACCAAGGATGTGAGATTGATAAAATGTTTTTACTCATTTATAAAAGAATCCTGAAAAAAGTATCACAGGCTTCAATAAATATTAAGCAACACAACTTTTTCCAACACTGATGATAAATCAGCATGAATGATTTCTGAAGGATCATGTGACACTGAAGACTGGAGAAATGGTTGATCACAATTCAGCTTTGCGTCGCAGGAAAAAATAAAAATAAAATTCTCTATATATATAAATACAGCCTAAGTGAGGATAAGAGGCTTATTCAAAAAAACATTCAAAATCGTATTTTTTTTTAGAAGTAATTATACCAGTCGTATATGTTTTCCCATATTGATGACATTTGATCAGGTCAGTATTTCCAAATTTCCATAAATCACTGTTTTTATCAAAGATTTCAAAAAAGAACATGCAATGCAAATTAAAAGGGTAGTGAAAACCACTAACAACTGACCTCTATTAAGCTCTATTTAAAAAAACAAAACAAAAAAAAAAAAAAAACATTTGGTCTGTGTAGTTTGTGGTTTACATCACCACACTGTGATTCAGCTGTCTGCACAATGCCACAGAACAACAGCAGTGCAGTGTGTACTATAGTTCAATTATCAAGAAATCATTATTTAGTGATGCACATTTCAGATAATATTTTGCAGTGCAGGGTACATTGAAACAGTGACTGCCTATATCAAAATGTGCATTGATGATGTGACAGTCATCAAAACCATCAACACATGTGCATACCAAAAGATGTGGATGACAGAAGAGGTTCGTGGGCTGTTAAAGGCCAGAGATGAAGCATCCAGATCAGGAGATAAAGCAGCCCTCAAAACAGCAAGAGCCAATCTGTCCTGTGGCATCAAAAATGCAAAACGGTCATATGCTCAAAAAAAAAACAACAACAATCACTTCATAGACAGAAGAGACACACAGAGCCTGTGAAAAGCCATTCAGATCATCACTGATTACAAGCCCCCGCCACAGGCCTGCGATAATGACACATCCTTCCCAGATGCACTCAACAACTTTCACTCACGGTTTGACATGCTGAATGACACACCTGCACAAAAAACTGCCCATACCTCTCAATGACCAGGTGCTCTGTCTGTCTCCACCCGATGTTAGGAAGGTTCTCCCACGCAAGGCCGCGGGCTGCGAGTTCTGACAACATACCTGTATGTGTACTGAAAGACTGCTGTCCTAACAGATATCTTCAACATCTTGCTTAGCCAGGCAGTCATCCCCACATGCCTCAAATTTACAGCAATCATACCAGAACCAAAGAAATCACCTGTGTCCTGTCTAAATGACTAGCGTCCCATAGCACTAAATCCAATCATGATAAAGTGCTTTGAGATGTAAGTCATGCTCAACATCAAAACCAGCTTCCCCAACATAGTCGATCCGCTTCAGTTTGCATACCGTCCAAACTATACTACAGACAATGCAATTTCCTCCTCCCTCCACCTGGATCTTACCCACTTAGAAAATAAAGACTCCTATGTTAGAATGTTGTTCATCTACTTCAGCTCAGCATTCAACACAATAATCCCACAACAGCTCATTAATAAACTAAACCTGCTGGGCATAAATACCTCCCTCTGTAATTGGATCCTGGACTTTCTAACTGGAAGACCTCAGGAATGAGTCTGGTTTGGACTTTAATGGCAGCATTCAGTTAGACTGAATGCATTTAAATTGTTGGTTGTAACATGGGTACATGTCACTGTGTATCTGTATTTTACTGGCACAGATTGTGTTAATAAATAGTTTAATGTGTATTTCTATATTTCTGTGAATTGTTACATTACTTTATACAAAAAAAATGTAAACAACAGATGGTCACATGCTTAAAAAAAACAATAAAAGCCAATTCAATCAATTGAATGTTTTGAAAACAACTGAAAGGTCCCAAGAGTTTTCACTTTCAGTGTTTTAGTAGTACTTCCACCAAATCATAATTCACAAAGATATTCCAGTCTAATTAAGCAATATATCCTTCCTCATTCATGGAAAGTTACAAACAGGGTGCCCTAAGTCGAGGCTTCTCTCCATGAGAGTAAAGGACAGTGTTTCCGAGAAATCGCAATTAAAATAAGAGAAAAGAGAGGATGCTGGAGTACTGAAACCTAAAAAGAGAACTAAGACTGAGGGGAAAACCCTGATCCTACAGTATTTAAATGAACTCCTCAAGTCCTTCAGTCATAGTCTCACTGACCTAGACATAACACAAGCACAGTTGAACGAGAACAAGAAGACAATGAAGACTATTGCAGCTTTTGTTCTTCTCGTCTGCCTGATCGCTGTAGGGGTGAAAGGTGAGTTTGAGCTCTGAGAGATCGCAGATCAAGAGCATTCAGTATATCTTCAGAATGTACATGTGTTTATGGTCATGTTTGCAGTTAATAGACTCTAATGAAATATCTGACATTTCTCTTCCAGGACAGGACAGGTCTTCAAAGGGCAGGTGCTTCTGTGCAGACAAAGGTGCAAACATGGTTTTAGTGAAGAACATCGAGAAGGTTGAAATCATCCCTCCAAGTCCATCTTGTGGCAAACATGAGATTATGTAAGTGCAACCTATATTTGTATACAATCATTTATTTTCATTTACAATTAATTTCAGATTCAGCTCACTGATGTGTATTCTTTCATAGTGTCACTCTGAAGAATGGTGCAGGACGGAAATGCATGAATCCAGAGTCAAAATTCACTCAAAATGTCATCATAAAGGCTCTTGAAAAGAGGTGAGAATATCTTTAAACATATTTACTCATGCTTCACATACACATTCAATGCAAAGATGTAGATTTGTGTGGCAGATAACAATTCAAAAAGAATGAATTAATGGATTAATGGGAAATGAAAGAAATTTGAGCCTATTTCTGATCTTCACAGAAGCCAGCAGACAGCTCCACACAGTACAACTGCCTCTGTGCCTCTGAATAACACCATGACTTCATCATCAGCACCAACATCCTTCAAATGACTTCAGATGAAATAATATTCTGCCTCATAAGTTGGGAGTTCAAATTACAAAAAAAAAAAATCCTTTAAAACTAAAAATATTTCCTTTTGTCTAAGCTGATTAAATTATTTTTATCTGACCACTGGGTGGTTTACACAAACTTTTTCACAAATGTGTCATATGTATACAGTCTTTTTATGATTTGCTTTATTATTGTATTTTCATTGTCTATAATGATGTGTCAAATAAAACTTTTATATATAAACTCCTAAACTCTTTCAGAGTAGTTCTTGTATTCTGACATTCTGAGTAAAATGCATAAGATAATCCATTTTACATAAACAATAGTCTCATACTTCTAAAACACAAGGTCTGGGACATGAAAACGAATGTTGATTGCCACTGCACTTGATAAAACAACCAACTGAAAATGACATCAAGCTACATTTCCATTCCACATATTGAATTAAAACGAATGAATTAAATCTAGACTTCCAATTGTGATCAGAAGAAGCGGTTATAAAAAAAAGCCTAAAACGTCTTTAACATGGGAACGTCTGCTGTTTATTGTTAGTTGCGTCATCATCGTGGAAGAAAGAGTTTAAACAAATGAGTCTCTCTTGAAAAAGGAAGAGAGAAGGAAGTGATGGAATACAGTGTAAGAATTTCACTAAGAGAAAGTGCGGGAAACACCTCTCTCGAATATGCAACAGTTCCTTGTTTTCTCGAGAAACAGACAATACAAACATGCACAGGCATCTTCGAGACACCCCACAGAGTGGAGGTGCAGGAAACGCCTGCCTGATGAGAATGTGACCATAAGATACGCTAAGGCCAAAGCGATATCTTTGAGTGACATGAGCACCCGAATGAACGAGTACAATAATATGAGAGAATAAATAGAATAATCAAATCTCAGAATAATAATGATTAGAAATGTTCAAGCAACCAATTTGCCTTTCAACCCAAAATCAAGGTCATATTAAAATGGAGTCAGATTAGAATTGGATTTAAATTGAATATTCGTGCTGAAAAGACCGAACACACAAGAAACCTTCAGCCAGCACCAGATACCGTCTTTAGACCGAGTGTGTGGACCTTACAATAGTGAATACATCAGTGCTTCCCAAAGGTTTGGTCCTGAAGACATTGATTAGTAGACTCAGGTGTGTTAGGGTTAGAGCTAAACTCTGCAGGAAAGTGGATCTTGTGAGCCAGATTTTAGGATCACAGCTCCAAGTGGATGGGACACAGATTTTACTGATACTAGTAAAATCCATATATTGAATAAAATGTGTCAAATAATGTTCTTAGTCTTTTCATCCTATGAGGAAGAATCGCAATCAGAAACTACAATAGTTTACAATGAATGAAATAGAAATTAAATTAAATACAGTTAATTTTGCATATGCAAATTAAATTAAATACAATTATGTAACAAAAAAAATGCCCGAAATATATCGGCACTCTTATTTTGAAATGTCTTTACAGACTGACCCTTTTGATGATAGCGAAAATATGCATTCTTACAACCGTCTAAAACATATTATATAAAGGTCATAAAGTAGACATTGTCACAATTCATCAACTCGAGTTCATAAGCAATCTATTGGCATAAATGTGCACTGTTCATAGATTCAGAATCACTTTGATGAAGGCTGAAGCTCTGTTGAGCTGTATAACGTAAAACAGCGCCACCTTGTGACACTACAACGTGCAGCGCCCTGTTTTCTGAATTTTTTAAAAAGTTTTTAATAATCGATAGGCTGTGTCGAGATTTGTTTGTTTTTTTCATCCACATGATAAAAGGCGACTTAAAATTATCATTAAGAAGTGTGTTTTAAAATTTTATGACAGTGACTTTTTATGACAGTAAATTTAAGAAAGCTCACCCGGAGGGAGAGTGTACTTTATTTGCACACGTGTTCCTTAAATATACGTTACAGTTCGCGCACATTTATTTCTATTTGCGAATAGAAATTAATATGCAGGACAGCTACATAGCAGTCCATTACAACAGTCCAGTCTTGAGATAATAAATACATGAACTAGCTTTTCTGCATCGGAAACAGCTAGGTAACCTGTTCCGTAGCTTGGTAGTGTTTCTAAGATGGAAGAATGCTGTTTTTGTAACGTGAGATACTAATTTCAAAACAAAAGTTGCTGTCTAATATTACATCCAAATTTGTGACTGTAGAGGAAGTAATAGAAGATATATCCATCTAGATGGAAATTTTAATCTGATAGATACTGTGTACTATGAGATTCTGTGTCCTATCCTAATTTAATAGGAGACAATTATTGGTCATCTAGTCTTTACATTTTTTTAACACAACTCTATCCACCTTTTTCTTGACATAAAAAAGGGCGCCACCATTTGTAAATATGGGTAAAGCTTCCGGTCTCATTTTCATCCAGCTATTTTTAGCTGTACAAAACAGTTAGTTTTGCTGCTTGATACAAACAATTGATGTGTCCTATCATATTATTTTAATATGTTACCTTAATTAAGATCACACTGGTTTGTACTGCAAACGGTTTTACGTTGTTATTCTCCTCGTTATTTTACCCATGGCGGCTAATGAAACGGAAGTCTCACCCATAGGCTTACTTCAGCGTTGAGGAAAAAGTCGGAGAAGCTTAGTTTAAAAGTTTCATCTGGTCTTGTTGAAATGTATAGTTGGGTATTATCAACATAACAATGGAAACTAATCACATATTTTCTAATAATATTACCAAGGGTCAACATGAAAATGGCAGAGGGCCTAAGACAGATCCTTGCAGCACTCCATGCTTAATTGGTGTTAACTGATAATGCATGCATGCATTGTGCTTAAATTATAAAAAAATATGTAGCAGTCGAAGTGACATTTCCAGATTCCACAAAAAGTGTTCTTTTTTTCAGTTTCAGTTTTGCTTTTCATCAGCATGATTGTGCTCAGTCATTAGCTTAGACTTCAACACAATGTCTGATTAAGATGCTATATAAAGAAAAGGGTAGTGAAAACACTTGATAACATTCCAGTGAAATTTCAGTGAAGACAAAAAAGTTTTGTCTAATGACCTGATTTGCAATTTGTTTATGTATTAAACTATTTGCTCTGTATTTTAACACTGGATCTCTGATTATTCACTGAATTTCATCATTAGAACATTTTCATCACTGAAATATTAAATAATCTGCAAACAACTCTTGCTTTATGCTAAGTGTTGTACATATCACAAATACATGACTAACCCCATTTTGACTAGAAACTTTTCCTAAAGTTTTGGTTTATGCCAGTTTATCTCAAACTTAACCTGGCTTACCAAGCAAGTCTTATTTTCACACACATTATTGGACAATATATGTCATCATCTTTTCGTCATCAGATGTAACAAATATTGTTAAGACTGGCTTGAAAATAAAGAGGTAGTGAAAACAACTGACCAGATTCCACAGAAAACACACATTTTGTCCCACATCCTTGCTTGTGGTTTCTTAATGGTGCCATAAATAAATTAAACATCCACATGCACAAAAGCAAAAACAAAAGATTCCAGCTACACTTTGTGATGATGGAGATTGATCATTATTATCATTTTATTAATTTCACAGACCAAAAATGACCGTAACAGATCTAGTGTTAAATAGGTAAAGGTAAATGTTTAGAATTTTTGCTAGAAAATCATCACCTTTTCTTACTTGGGTGCCTGTCACTGTGTACTGTACAGTATTTACCTGCTCAGATTACTTTGAAACAGTGGGTCATTATCATAAAAATTATTGAAAAAAGATAATGTTAATAAATAGGTTCGGTGTGCATTTTCTATAGTTGTGTATTATTATATTAATTTATACACAACATGTATACAACAGATTGTCTTGTGTATAAAAACAGACAATAAAAGCCATGAAATTCAATCAGTTTACTATGTTTTTCAGTGTTTTAGCCTAATACCTACTAGTATTCCCACTATATTCGAGTCTAATTAATCAATATATCCTTCCTCATTAATGGAAAGTTACAAACAGGGTGCCCTGAGTCGAGGCTTCTCTCCATGAGGGTTCAGGACAGTGTTTCCAAGAAATCGCAATTAAAAAAAGAAAGAAATAGAGTACACTGGAGTACTGAAACCAAAAAAGAGAACTAAGACTGGGGAAAACCCTGATCCTACAGTATTTAAATGAACTCCTGAAGTCCTTCAGTCACAGTCTCACTGACCTAGACATAACACAAGCACAGTTGAACGAGAACAAGAAGACAATGAAGACTATTGCAGCTTTTGTTCTTCTCGTCTGCCTGATCGCTGTAGGGGTGAAAGGTGAGTTTGAGCTCTGAGAGATCGCAGATCAAGAGCATTCAGTATATCTTCAGAATGTACATTTGTTTATGGTCATGTTTGCAGTTAATAGACTCTAATGAAATATCTGACATTTCTCTTCCAGGACAGGACAGGTCTTCAAAGGGCAGGTGCTTCTGTGCAGACAAAGGTGCAAACATGGTTTTAGTGAAGAACATCGAGAAGGTTGAAATCATCCCTCCAAGTCCATCTTGTCGCAAACAAGAGATTATGTAAGCACAACCTACATTTGTATACAATCATTTATTTTCATTTACAATAAATTTCAGATTCAGCTCACTGATGTGTATTCTTTCATAGTGTCACTCTGAAGAATGGTGCAGGACGGAAATGCATGAATCCAGAGTCAAAATTCACTCAAAATGTCATCATAAAGGCTCTTGAAAAGAGGTGAGAATATCTTTAAACATATTTACTCATGCTTCACATACACATGCAATGCAAAGATGTAGATTTGTGTGGCAGATAACAATTCAAAAAGAATGAATTAATGGATTAATGGGAATTAAACTAATTTTAACCTATTTCTGATCTTCACAGAAGCCAGCAGACAGCTCCACACAGTACAACTGCCTCTGTGCCTCTGAAGAACACCATGACTTCATCATCAGCACCAACATCCTTCAAATGACTTCAGATGAAATAATATTTTATTCTGCCTCATAAATTGGAGTTCAGTATATAAAAAAAAAAAAAAACTTTAAACGTAAAAATATTTCCTAATATCTAAGCTGATTAAATTATTTTTATCTGACCACTGGCTGGTTTACAAAAACTTTTTCACAAATGTGTCATATGTATACAGTCTTTTTATAATTTGCTCTATGATTGTATTTTCATTATCTATAATGATGTGTCAAATAAAACTTTTATATCTATCTTTTAAATCTATATCTATCTGTCTCCTAAACTCTCAGAGTATTTCTTGCAATGTGACATTCTGATTTAAAATGCATAAGATAATCCATTTTAAAGAAAGTGAAAGTGAAGTGACATTCAGCCAAGTATGGTGACCCATACTCAGAATTTGTGCTCTGCATTTAACCCATCCGAAATGCACACACACAGAGCAGTGAACACAAACACACACACTGTGAGCACACTCCCGGATCAGTGGGCAGCCATTTATGCTGCGGCACCCGGGGAGCAGTTGGGGGTTCGATGCCTTGCTCAAGGGCACCTAAGTCGTGGTATTGAAGGTGGAGAGAGAACTGTACACTGCTCTCCCCCCACCCACAATTCCGTCCGGCCCGAGACTAGAACTCACAACCCTTCGACTGGGAGTCCAACCCTCTAGCCATTAGGCCACGACTTCCCACAATAGTCTATAAGCAATAAGCAACAAATTTTGATTGCCACTGCACTTGATAAATCAATCAACTGAAAATGACATCAAGCTACATTTCCATTCCACATAAAAAAATTAAAAAAACTGTGATCAGAAGAAGCTGTTATTTAAAAAAAGACTATATATATAGACAGAGCTAGAATGGCAGACAAACATCAACAACCCAGTCTTCCTTCCTGGTATTGTAGTACTTTTAAAGTTTTCTTACTGGTGAATGACACATGATGTATCCCAGCGGTTCCCAATTCCAGTGCTCGCGCACATATTTTGAATGCCACGCTTAGTTAACACACACAAGATTCAGATGACCAACTCGAGCTATGTCAAATTAACTGTGTTCCAATCGATATGATCCCCGTGATCGTTGCTCCCTACTCCCTGAGCAGGGGATTATTTCACTTCAGAACACGGACTGGAATTAGGAACCACTGATGTAGCCTTTTGTAGCAGAGTATGTGAGCGGAGTGGAGTGGGAACAATTTCCCCTCCGCGCTCAGAGCATTTAATAATCTCTCCGCTCCAGCTCCGCTCCGGGTTCACAATTTCCCGCTCCCGCTCCACTCCGCGCTCAGTGATACCAGAAACACTACTCCGCCTTCGCTCCGTGGCTAAAGTATTTCAGTATGTTTGAAATGTTATGTTCATAACGTAGCCTATCTTAAAATAAAAAAATTAAAATAACAGGAGAGTTTCAAAGTGACTTAGGCTATTGTGTGCAAACTTTTTTTTCCTACCACATGCCAAACTAATAACATGGATGTCAGCATTAATATAATTACTGTATTCTGCTGTGCAAATTTTGTTTGTGATGAAAATAACAGTACATTTTTATTTTATCTACAGATTAATGCATTTCCTACAGATTTCTGCTCATTCAAAATCAGATACAGATGAAGTAACACTGTAAGATTACATTTGTTTGAATGCATTATTGCGAAAGCGATTGCGTGTGAATGTGCTGTAACTGTTTAAATCATGCTTTGACCCGAAAATATTCAGTAAAAGGAACAGACAAACTCCTTGAGAACTAACCTATAACTTCCCGGTCGGCTATTGTCGTCATTGTAACCTTCTGATTTGAGAGATCCATCTGTATCAAGCTATAGTTAAATATGTTTAACGTGAATACTTGCTAAATATGCAGTTATATTACGGGCTTTTAGCATGAATTGTACTCGTGATGGAGCGGTGGTGGAGCACTCTTGGAGCGAGTGAAAACCACAACGCTCCGACTTTTAAAAAATCCGCTCCTCGCTCCTGTCAAAATCACACCGCTCCACTCAACGCTCCGCTCCCACTCCGCTCCGCTCACATTCTCTGTTTTGTAGTAATGTTGTCTTTGGTATTCCGGTCTGTGAGCTATAGGTCTTCACGGGTCCAAAAATTCGTGCCCGAACCCGACAGAGACCCGTAATGTACTACACAGAACCGACCCGGACCCGTCTAATATTTCAAAAGCTGGACCCGCACCCGTGTAGATCCGAGAAATGTCTACCCGTACCCGACCCGGACCCATATATTATTTGAAATCTGGACCCGAACCCGCCGGGAAGACACAGACCCGACTGGACCCGACGTTCACATATTCCACCTTAAATTGCTATTACAAGTAAATAAACCTGTTGCGAAGAATACAGCTTTTTGTCTTATCTAATTTAAAGAGGCGTAGTCTCTCTTCCTTGTACCCGACTGCCTGTGATGCATTACAGTCCTCCAACAAGAAAGTTATCCATGTTATTCCTCTCGTTATTCCAAGTCCAAGCTGAATCCACTCATTATTTCAGCTAAAAAAGTCCACTTGATGTCACGGTGACGGATGACA
The DNA here is from genome assembly GCF_003368295.1 of Carassius auratus. Taxonomy (NCBI): domain Eukaryota; kingdom Metazoa; phylum Chordata; class Actinopteri; order Cypriniformes; family Cyprinidae; genus Carassius; species Carassius auratus. The sequence continues at coordinate 10,581,897 of NC_039272.1, read as the reverse complement.
AATGCTACTGTGCACATGTACATTCTGACTCGAGTTAATTCGCATAATAACTTACACTGTTAGCCCTTTTGAACTATAATAACGATCGCTCGTGCAATGCCATGGCCGCTGACGTTATTTATTTACTATCATCTGATCTCTGTGCTCTCTGCTCTGCATCGAGTCTGAATCTGAACCACTAAAACTTTAAGATTAAACGGTTCATTTATAATATTATAAAAATGGGAGAAAATGTAAAACGCGGTTTGGCAGTCTAAGTGTCCCTCACTGGTTGCCATAGAAAGCATAAATGTGAGCATAAATGCGTTCAGGGGGCGTGGCTTTTGACAGTGATTGCAGGGAGGGTGTGACATTCGCTTTCAGTGCTATCAGGCAAATTTTAGCATTTTCCAAGATCTCGTATTGACCTTTTAAATGGTAATAATATTTCACAATACTGCCTTTTTTTCTGTGTTTTTGATCAAATAAATACAGGCTTAGTGAGCATAAGAGAGTTATTTAAAAAGCATTTAAAATGGTATTGATCCCAAACAGTGTATATTCTCAGTATAATGTATTGATATGCATGTAGAATTAAAAACAACAACTGTGTTTATAGAATTATACCAGTCTTATAAGTTTTCACATATTGATGAGATTTGTGCATGTCAGCATTTCCAAATTTCCATAAATCACTGTTTTTATCAAAGACTTTAAAATGGAACATGCAATGCAAATGAAAACGGTAGTGTGAACCACTAACAACCAGGCACGTGCACAGGTAGGGCTCAACCTGTGCAGAGCACATGCCCTTTTTACAAATGAAAGTTCTTAAAACGAGCTTGTGTAAATCTTATTCGATCCTCAAGCTGTCAGTAAGCTGATAACTCCGCCCCCTCTATATTCATTGAGTCAACACACAGCACAGTAGACAACAGCTGAGCTGAACGAAGTTTTGCGAAGGGTAAATAAATATCTTGTTGTTTGAATAAGTACTACTAAACACTATGTCTATAAAGGCTCATATTTTATTTATTTGATGTCTGACTGACTCACTGACTAAGACATGTGGGACGTCGCCTGAGAGAGAGGGCTAGCATTTGCCATCTAGTCATAGCCAATACATAGCCAACACTTAAATAGCCTGTGCATACAGTACCATTTCATCTTTTACAAAATACGATTTTGGCCAAATGCATTTTACCATGCGCTCCGTCAATATAGCTACAAAAACTAGTTTGTAAACTGTAGATGAAAATGTAATGTGATGCCGGCAGCGGCAGGCGCCGTCGCTGTTTTAATGACGGACAAAAAAAAAATTCACATTTGCACACATTCGCTGGTCAAAAACTATATATTGATAAGTAATGCAACAACATATAATTTGTTTTTACCATCGGAAAATCATAACAGGTGCGCCCCCGCGCTGTTTAGTACTGGAACTTGCACAAAGCGACGAGTGATCCTCGTCACCTACATAACATATATTTCTAAGAAATTCTTCTTTGATTTATGATTGCTGATACACTTAATTTATTAACATTTAGAATAATCATGTTATGGTATACTCTCCGCTCGTCCTCACATGTATAAAATGTAGTAAAACATGGTTTTACTACAGTAATGTAGTAGTAACTAAATGCAATTTATTTTTGTGATCAAAGCTGAATTTTCAGCATCATTACTCCAGTTCAGTACTCTTCAGTGTCACGTGATCCTTCAGAAATGCTTTTCACTGTACTTTTCACACTATTTTTATTTATTTTTTTCATTGCTGGCTTATTTTAGGGAAAGTGTAGTGGATAAGAGACCTTCAAGAGACCAACATCCCTGGTCCACCACAGTATCAAATTTTTGCCAGGTAGGCGGATACATGTTGGATATGTTATTGTAACGGTATGGCTATAGTTTCTTATAATCTGGAATTGAGTTGAACATAATTACTTAAATTATATTTCAAAAAAGTTTGTCAAAAATACTTGACTCATTGCTCACCTTCCTCTCTTCTCAATGTCATTCATAATCATGTTAACCAAATAATACAAATAAGCTTATAAAACCAAACAGAATAGCTAAAAAAGAGAATAGGACCTATATATAATTTATATAAAAAAAGGGAAGAGGGGTGCCCTTTTTCAGTTTCAGCACATGCCGCTCAAAAGGTCTGTGCACAGCCCTGCTAACAACTGACCTCTATTAACCTCTATTAAAAAAAAGAAAGGAAAAGTGTTGGTCTGTGTAGTTTGTGGTTTACATCACCACACTGTGATTCAGCTGTCTGCACAAGGCCACAGAACAACAAGTTTTCACCCCCAGCTCTTAATGCTCTCAAAATCATACAGTCACTGCTGGAAAGGGTTCAAATATAAAAAGATGCTGGAAAACTGAAGAATCTGCAGGACCTTAAAGATTTTTCTGAAGAACGCTGGTCAGTTTAACTGTTCAGAACAAACAAGGGACTCCTGCACAACCATCACAAAACAGAAAGACAGTCGAGGATCATCAGGTAACAGAACACAGTATTAAGAACCAAGGGTTCCCAAACTTTTGAGTGGGGTTATTTTAATAATTTCAGCATTTTTTTTTTGTCTTGTGGAATAAATGTTAAAATATTTTAAGTACAATATCTTACTCAGGACAGTACTAAATAAAAAATAACATGCATTTAGTATGATCTCTCTCTTATTTTTTGAAAATTACTCATAATTTCACAGATTCTGCAAGGGGTGCCCAAACTTTCAATCCCCACTGTATATATATATATATATGTGTGTGTGTGTGTGTGTGTGTGTGTGTGTGTGTGTGTATGTATGTATGTATGTATGTATGTATGTATGTATGTATGTATGTATGTATGTATATATATATATATATATATATATATATATATATGTGTGTGTGTGTGTGTGTGTGTGTGTGTGTGTGTGTGTGTGTGTGTGTGTGTGTGTGAGTTTTATTGGCTTAATGCTTTTCATTGTGATTATAGAAAATAATCATTAAAATGATTCCTTACTACTCATTCTGGGAAAGGTATATTCTGCTATTCTGCTGCTTAGCGGGGATGAGCAGGGGCGGAGCGGGGGGGCGGCTAATGGGGCTTAAGCCCCGAATGTTTTGTCAAAAGCCCCGAATCTTTTAGCTTTTTTAAAATAACTTCAACTTTGTTTCATTTCCTCTCAGTCTCTCAGACTGGAGCGGCAAAAAAAGAAAAGAAACAAAAGCTCTATTACTGTGCGTTGTGGCGGACGGTAAAGCATCACGCATCACTTCGCTTGTTTGCCAACTGCTGATAAAAACTAACGAAGAAGAATATAAATCATCTTCTTCGTCGTTGTCATTAGGGGCTGGTGGGCTTTTTATTTCACCGCCGTCGTAGCGAGCTCACTGACTGCCTGAAGTTAACATTATGGACATAACAATTTTTTTTAAAAGGAACTCGTAACAGCAAACCTCACCGGCCAGAGAGAGATTCAAAAGCAATATATCCCAATTTATCAAATGCTAAGTTATTTCAGGGCATGTTTTACAACTGTTCTCGGCACATTAGTGGGATAAGAAGATAGATTAATTGAGAAATATAGCTGGAGAACAATTAAATACAAAATAGTTTGTAGGCTCTACTGGGTGAATATTTTTTTTTTCTGAGTAACCATCATTTTCCCAGATAGTGTATAGATTTTTAGGCATTCTGTTATCTCAAACAGCCTGAAAAATAGTGCATTTAGCTGACATAAATGGGGGGAAAAAATCTCCCCTGCGGAGTACACCCCTGCAGCCCCCTAGGTTTGGGCTAAGCCCCGAATGTTTACATCTTCTGGCTCCGCCCCTGGGGATGAGTATGGTTTGGACTTGGTAAACTACATTGCAATAATTTATTTGATAGAAAAACATAATATCTGAGAAAATAGGGGTGTTGGTGGTCGAGGGGCATCTGTGATTAAGTATACTATACAATTTGATTATTTTTATGGCCACATTTAAATCCAATTTGTAAATTAAACAAACTACAACTTCAAAATGTTGCTATAAACTACTAAATCAGCAGGATTCAGTTGGGACTGAATGCATTTAAATTGTTGGTGTCACTGTGTATCTGTATTTTACTGGCACAGATTGTGTTAATAAATTTAAATGTTTAACTATTAATAAATAGTCACATGCTTAAAACAGACAACAAAAGCCATCAAATTAATATTAAGAATTTGTGATTAAAATGCTTTGAAAACAACTGAAAGGCCCCAAGAGTTTTCACTTTCAATGTTTTATTACAGTAGTACTTCCACCAAATCATAATTCACAAAGATATTCCACTCTTATTAAGCAATATATCCTTCCTCATTCATGGAAAGTTACAAACAGGGTGCCCTCAGTCGAGGCTTCTCTCCATGAGGGTAAAGGACAGTGTTTCCGAGAAATCGCAATTAAAAAATAAAAAAGAGAGGATGCTGGAGTACTGAAACCTAAAAAGAGAACTAAGACTGGGGGAAACCCTGATCCTACAGTATTTAAATGAACTCCTGAAGTCCTTCAGTCATAGTCTCACTGACCTAGACATAACACAAGCACAGTTGAACGAGAACAAGAAGACAATGAAGACTATTGCAGCTTTTGTTCTTCTCGTCTGCCTGATCGCTGTAGGGGTGAAAGGTGAGTTTGAGCTCTGAGAGATCGCAGATCAAGAGCATTCAGTATATCTTCAGAATGTACATGTGTTTATGGTCATGTTTGCAGTTAATAGACTCTAATGAAATATCTGACATTTCTCTTCCAGGACAGGACAGGTCTTCAAAGGGCAGGTGCTTCTGTGCAGACAAAGGTGCAAACATGGTTTTAGTGAAGAACATCGAGAAGGTTGAAATCATCCCTCCAAGTCCATCTTGTTGCAAACATGAGATTATGTAAGTGCAACCTACATTTGTATACAATCATTTATTTTCATTTACAATTAATTTCAGATTCAGCTCACTGATGTGTATTCTTTCATAGTGTCACTCTGAAGAATGGTGCAGGATGGAAATGCATGAATCCAGAGTCAAAATTCACTCAAAATGTCATCATAAAGGCTCTTGAAAAGAGGTGAGAATATCTTTAAACATATTTACTCATGCTTCACATATTCAATGCAAAGATGTAGATTTGTGTGGCAGAGAGCAATATAATCAATTAATGGATTAATGGGAATTAAACTAATTTGAAACTATTTCTGATCTTCACAGAAGCCAGCAGACAGCTCCACACAGTACAACTGCCTCTGTGCCTCTGAAGAACACCATGACTTCATCATCAGCACCAACATCCTTCAAATGACTTCAGATGAAATAATATTCTTCCTCATAAGTCAGAGTTCAGTTTAGAAGAAAAAAAAAACTGGGTTGTTTTCAAAAACGTTTCCACATATGTGTCATTTGTACAGTCTTTTTAGAATTTGCTTTATGATTGTATTTTCATTGTCTATAATGATGTGTCAAATAAAAGTTTTATAAATTATGTATCCCAAACACTTTCAGACTAGTTCTTGTATTCTGACATTCTTAACATAATCCATTTTAAATAAGCAATAGTCTTATGCTTCTAAAACACAAGGTCTGGGACATGAAAACTAAATAAAGCTTTTTAAAAATTGCTAAACAGTTATTAGCAGCTATTTTTGACTGACATGACTAATAAAAATACTTTCGCAACTGTAAATCAATTAACTAAAAATGACATACTTACAAAATTAATAAAAATTCAGCTTAGCAACACAGGAATAATTTTTTAAAAGTATTTTGAAATAGAAAACAGGTATTTTAAACTGTAATAATTTTCAACAAAACTAATGTTTTTTGATCACATAAATTCAGCATTAGTGAGCATTAGAGACTTCTTTCAAAAACATTAGAAATCTTACTGATCCCAAACTTTTGCATTTAAATTTTAATTTGTATTTAAATTCGCTTCACAATATTAATAATCCTAAAAAACAAAACATAAACATAAACATAAAAAACAGCTGTTTATACCAATAATTATACCAGTCTTATAAGGGGTTTTCCCATGTTTATGTATTTCAATAAATCACTGTTTTGACTTTAAAGTAGAACATGAACAAGGGTAGTGAGAGTAACTAACTAACCACTGTCCTATGAACATCTATTTAAATAGAAGTGTGGGTCTGTGTACTAGTTTGTAGTTACTATCACCACACTGTGATGTCTGATATTCAGCAGACAACAACAGCAGCACAATGTATACAATAGTTCAATTTACAAGGAAGGGACATACATTTTACATACAATACTTTCAGTCACTTTTGACTATTATTCACCAACTTTTGACTATTATTCACTAGCAAGAAATTCAAATGTCATGTGCCTGATAGCAATTCACTTGTGAATAAGTAGTTGTTAGGAATGTTTAGCACATCTTTCAAAAATGTTTCAAAAACATTTCTTTATATTTTTATACTCTTTTTTTTTTATTCTATTGGATGGATATAAATTTCCTTTACCTGTAGTACAGCGTTGTTCAAAAGCTGTATACGCAAGAATTTACCTATAAACAAAGTATTAAAGGTAAAAATTTATTTCATCCTGCAACTCCTTTTGTTTTGTTTTTTTGCCTTGTAAAACATCTCGTTACTAACAGCTCCAGACCTTTGTGCAAACCCATCTGGCAGACATTCATTCACAATCTGGCATCCCTAGTTCTGATTTAAAACAGATGATAGAAAACACACATTACAGTTGCCAGGTTTGCACATTACATAATTTCTTATGTACATAATTGAAAAAAATTCTTAGGTTGGTATACAGCTATGTTTTTAATGTTTTAATGGTCTATTGCTTTGCATTGTAACAATAGTCTAATATTGCAATTATAGTCTAATATTACAATTATAGTCTAATATTGCAAAATAATTTACTTGCTATAATAGTCTAATATTGACCAAATAAAATGATAATTCGAATGATTCCTTCCTCATTCTTGGAAAGGTAAAGTATGCATGAAAAGAAAGTGTTTCCGAGAAACGAGACAAATACAGATGCAGGACCAGAAACAAAAACTTAAAAATTCTCAGGGAGGGAAAACCCCTTACAAAAGCATAAAAACAAAGTAGCTGGACTTCATAATCATACACAACTTCATTAACTAGCCATTAGGGAGGTGAAAACTGCAGATTATTACCATGAAAATCGTTACAGCTGTGGTTATTCTAGGCTGCCTGCTTGTTGTAGAGGTGGAAGGTGAGTTTGATCTCTAAAATTTGCAGATTGAAGAAATGCAAATTTAGTTTTTCATACTGTGCATTTATATTGTGAACCCTGCATGGCAGGTTGTTGTAGATAATGGTAAAAAAAAAATGCACTGTTTTTCTCTTCCAGGCCAGGCTAGATTTCTGAAGGGCAGGTGTTTTTGTGCTGACAAAGGTGTGAACATGGTTCTTTCAAAACTGATTGAGAAGATTTAAATTATTTCACCAAGTCTCTCTTGTAAAACCCAGGAGATTGTGTAAGTGTATACTGTTATTTACATACAGATATTATCTAAATATTGCACATCTGTTTAAATAGGTTATAAATAATAATGCAGTTTATTTTGTCATGTTTTTGTAGTGTTACTCTGAAAAATAGAAGGCAGAAATGCTTGAATCCAGAATCTAAATTCATACAGAAATACATCATGAAGGCTGTTGAAAACAGGTTAATATAAAGCTTTAATATTTTTAATATTATATTTTGTCCATACAATATGAATAGTTCTCTGTCACGCTTTTTGTTTTAACATAATAAACAGACACAGACATAACAAACACTGTCAGCTGTTTCTGATTATTTTTAGGAGTCTGCAGAAGAAATAGCCTGCAGATGAATAGATATGAGCTATTGTAAAGTGAAGAACATGTGATATCAGCACCCTACAATCAGTAAACAACATCCTTCAGATAAATCTTGAACTGAAATTTTTCATGTAAATGTTTCCTCAATGTTTGCTTAATGTAAATCTGTTTTTCTTCTAATAAACATAATCATTAATCGCTGTTATGCATTTTAAAGTAGTAATGCAAAACATGCCTGATTATATGTACAGTCCTGCAAAATAAAGCTTTTGTTGACATTTCAGAATTTTTTTTATTTTTTTATTTTTTTAATTTATGGTCATTCTATAGAGCATAGATTTAAAAAAAAAAAAAAAAAACTAAATGTTATTATAAGTAGCCTGTTTGGAAGAAATATTATATTACTAAATCTGTGAAATGTGAACCTTAATCTTTAAACATAGATTTAGGTTTGCACATTAAGTCTAAAAAGTAATCTTGAAATGCAAAATGGTAAAGCTATACAAAATTTTTTTCGAGTATGGCTCTGTGTGACGTTAGATGGAGCGGAATTTCCTTATATGGGTCCTGAGGGCACTTCTGCCGGAAGAGCATGCGTGCGCTCCTGTATAGCAGAGCATTGAGAGCACAACAGACATTCACTGATCAGAGCGAGAGCATCGCGAAATGTCACAAAAGAAGTGTGTTTTTATTTGCCAGGGCAAGACAACCCTGCACAGATTACCAAAAAAAAAAAAAACAGCATTAAGGGACCAGTGGATGGAGTTTATTTTTACAGAGCATCAAGGCAGTTGTGCAAGTGTTTGTGTTTGTTCCCTGCATTTCGAAGATGCTTGTTTTACAAACAAGGCCCAGTTTGACGACGGATTTGCGTATCGTTTATTTCTTAAGGATGATGCAATCCCAACGAAGAAGGGTCACGATCGTGTGTTGGAACCGCAGGCGGTGAGTAAAACTGCTTAAAATATCTCTGCCTCCTTGTTAGTGCGTCCCCTCCCATGCCGGAGACCCGGGTTCGAGCCCCGCACGGAGCGAGTTGTTGCTGCTGCTGCTCTCGTTCAGTTTCAGCCTCGGGATCTGATTCTGGATCATAAATAAACGGCTGAATCTGACTGTAAGCCATGGTTTGTTTTGGATGATGGTTTTTCCCTCACGGTAATATCAGTTTCCACATGCTCTCTCAACGCAAAAGCCTACTGGCGCTCGTGATTCTTTAGCTCCGCCCACACGTCACGCCTCCAGCCGGTCGTGTTTTTCCGGGAAAAACCGGTACAGACTATCTTTCTCTTATGAATATAATAAAACTAAAGACTTTTTGGAGTTATCAAGGATGCAGACCTTGATTAGCTTGTTCAGGTATGTTTGAATAGGGTTGGAGGAGCTAAAGGCCCTCCAGCCAATAGGATCAATGTTCCCCACCCCTGGTTTAAGGGAATGCTTTGGTTTTGGAACATTATCACATTTCAGACAACAACAAACCTTAACGTTTTTTATGACAATATGTTGTTATAACCAGTAAAAGATGTCGTTTTAACAACATAATTATGGAGAGTGGAATAAATAAAAGCCTAAATATGTGTGAGGCAGCAATGCATCACCTAGCAATCAAGTCTGCACAGATGATGTTTGAATTATATATTATGAACTTATTACCAAAACACAACAACCATGATGTGAATTCCCACGTTTTTATTCACTTCATAAAAATTTCAGCAGGTGCACGAATTGCATGTTTACTTAATCCCTTAATGTAAGATTTGGGGTAAACCGATTTGGCTTGCTGTTAAAAAAAAAAAAAAAAAAAAAAACACCTTTCATTTTTGTGTACCTAATGCGGTTTAGGTCTATACGTTTAATTAACCAATCTCACATTTTTTTATGTGCAGGATGATAGCCTACTTCCGTCCTGGATTTTCTAGTTAAACAATCTTTGAAAACTAATCTTAAATTTTTCAAAATGAAGACCCGACATCCAAAAACGAAAAAAAACAACTCCTGGGTGTTGCCTCAAATTGCATTTGTCGTTAGCTTGCCTGAAGCTGAAGGACAAAGTAGTCAACTTTGAATTACAGAATTGATATAAATAAAAAGCCCATACCTAACCCTTTAAATACTCATAAAAGCATTGTATTGATGTTTTATTTATTTTTTTGTCTCCAAAAGCAACTAAGGTGTTTAGGCTCATTTACAATTGTTTGGCTCCCTCTACTGGAACGTTAGAGAATAACAAATGTAACATGTCTCGTAGTAACAGTCATCTCCGAAGGGCGGTGACTTCTGATGCACGCGAGCAGAAATCGGGAGGAATGTGGTGAACCCTAGACTGCTTTGAGTGCCTTTTGTCTTTGTATCTGAACGTTTTTAATACACTGTTCCATCGTCCTTGGGAAAAAACTAGTAATCTCACATTCTGTATAGCTTTTTAAAGCCTTCGTTCCGGAAAAACATGGGGAATTGCCACACGGTAGGACCAAACGAAGCCTTGGTGGTATCAGGTAACATATCCTATCAACTGCCTTCAGCTTTTCTCAAAGCAATCCGATTTTCGTCTGTAATTATGTCAATTTGAAATGTAGTTTACGTAGAATGTGCATGTAAATCATCATCATACATGTATTTTAAGAAATTAACGCATATTATCTTAAGCATTTCAGTCGAGTAACGTTAGTGTGTAACGTTAGCCATCCGTACTTGCCTGTTGCTTTGTAGTTTGTGTTGGATGAAAGAAAACAATCCATCGGTCGGCTTGTGTTGTTGTGCCTGTCTTATGCTCTTTTCTGTGTAATTTAGAAGTGCTTGCGCAATGAAATCGATTTTTTCTCCTGAAATCCTCTCGGTCTTGAATATCGATTGCGTGTAATTCTTTAGATTAAACACACGATTTACGTATTGTTTTTTGTTATTTTAGTTTTTTTTACTCTATGCATTTTATTTTTGTGTGATGCTGCCACGTCCATATTAGTTTAAATATTGTAAAGCCACCTTTGTTTGAAGACTAACGTTACTATAAAACGTTTTTCGCTGCAGAATAAAGTGCTCTTGTTTCATAGAGAGGGTATCAATCAAGACCAGGGGTGCCCAGTGTTGTTCCTGCAACCTTGATTAAACACAACTGAACCCTAGAGATGGGTCGTTCTTGAATAATTTGTTCATTTTGAACGAATCTTTAATGTGGCTCGTGACGAACGAGTCGTCTTGGGGTGTGATTCGTTCAGTCGCGCATGCGCAGCTTCCTATGAATTTGGGTTCTGTACTGAAATTAGTTCACCTGTTTCGAGTCTTCGGGTTTTTCGAGACTTAGGTCTCTGCAGAGCAAAAGTGGGCGTTTATCACCATATGGGTGTTTTGAAACTGCTGGGTGTTTCTGAATCATGCGATCTAAATGATCCCCCTTACCCAACCCCACCCCTAAACCTAACGTCACTATTACATCAACTAATCAGGTATCATGGTGTAAAAACACCTTGATCTCGTAACTCCCATTACTTTCCTGCAGAGACCTATACTTGGGTTTTTCGGGTCTTTCGTTCATCACGTGACACAGCCCCATAAGCTAAACATATGATGCTTTTATAAAGATAATATTTTGGTGTAACTGAATATGTTGACATGCTTTAATGTTCAAATAACCCATTATTTTTCAAATACTGTACGTTATTGTAGGTCCTCTATGCCCTGCCTCTCTTAAACTCATCACTGTATACTAAGTTCCTCCTTCTGACAAGTACAGTCTGCCCCTTTCCATTATCGCGAGCTTCATCTTTCAAAATTAATGTAAAGTCGATTTCTAATTCTTTTAGCTTTACCATCAGTTCAAGCCCGAAAGGGGAATAGAGTCACGTGACAGACACAGTGATGAAGCTTGTATGTTTGCAGTACACAATAGGGTTGGGAAGTTCGGTTCTTTTCCACGAACCGGTTCTTTCAGACAGTTCGATTCAATAAACTGGTTGAAAAAAAACGGTTCTTTTACGCTTGACATAACGACGTCAGTCAGTAATCATAACTTTAGTCAGTTAAAAACCTCATAATCATGAAAAGTTAACAATTAAGTATTGCAACAACGCACCTAAATACAGTAACAGCAATAATGTGCATACAGGGATTTAAGTCTTGAAGATATAAAGTAAATAAATTAGGTGTCATCAGCGCAGAAACCATTATCCACTTACTATAATCCATTGCGATTTATTTGTTATTAAATAAACATAAGTTTTGCCAGATTGCCCTTCATTCAAGCCTTCAGTTTACCCGTGCTCATAACATTAGCACAGAATCAGTTCAGAATCAACCACCAAAAGAATCAGTTCGGTTCAGACGTGCTTTTCACGCTGAATCACGAATTCACAGAATCATCAGCTCATCGGTTCTCAAATCGGACGAGTCCGAAGGAAACGGTTCTCAGTTCAGTGTACTGGTGATTCGAAAACCGATGCAACCAGTTCTTGACTCGAGAACGAGCACTGCTCCAACAGTGGGCGTGTACGTTCGTCATCGGGCTCTGCTCTGGGTTTATCTTCAGTTTTCTCTTCACAGCAGTGCAGTCAGTGTACTTTGTAAGGAAATGAATAACTCCGGGATATTCGTTTATTTTGATTCAGAGGGAGTGTCTGTCACATAAAAAACATTAACAGCTTAAGTCATTTGTCGATTAATGCTTATTGGAGACGCGAACCGTTTCAAAGGTTCAACTGGTTCACTAAGAAGAACTGGTTAAATCAAAAGATTCATTCGCAAACCAAGCCTCACTAGTACACAAGCCACGGAAGGTTAAGACGGCTGACTCCACCTTCTGACCCTGTCTCTCTTTCTCTCTCTCTCTCCATCTCTCCCTCTCTCTCACACACACACACACACACACACACACACACACACGTGACGCGCAAAACTCTGCATTTGAACAGTCAATAGCAAATACTTAAACTAATAACAAAACATACTTACAGTAGCTGATTCAGAAGTGCCAGTTTGTTGTAGAAAAGTCAGAATTACCTCCTCTCCTAAGTTCACAAAACGGTCGTCCATAAAATGCATTCCTTTTTTGTTGTAAGTAATCTTAAAGATTCCTTAATGCATCTACTTTCGGAAGGCCAAATAAAGTGCTTTTGCTTTCGCTTAGAGACACACAGCATCTCACTGACATGGCTGCTTCAACACTAACTGCGGTTACTGAAGCCACGCCTTCTTTCTTTGTGTGGACATTTGGGAGGCATTATGCAAATATTTCCATATAGTGACGTAGACATGTGGGGGCGTGTTTGAATGAGCCGTTTTAGGGGGGCGTGGCAGAGTCTTAACTTTGATAAAGAATATCTCTTTGGATTAGAGACTTTAGTCTTTGCAGCTTTACAGATCTTCTTTATGCACCAAGAGCTCTTAACACCCCAAAGAGAAAGGAGAAATTGAAATCGCATCATATGAACCCTTTAAATAATAATAAACAACTCTTTATTACCATTGTTACAACATTCAGTGTATGGAAAAGCACCATCATGACAGAAATTCACACAGGTAAACACTGTAAGAAATTAAAAGCTACAATTTGAAACTAGAAACGCATCACGTAACTGTAAGAGTAAATAATTATAATAAAGATGATGATGATAATAATAACTATGCACACGTTTGTAAGGAAATACATTTTTCTATCCAATGCTGTCACATCAAGTGACAAAAGAACAAACAACAGTTTGAAAGATGAACTAATCAATTCTCTTTCCGGCTCAGACAGCATAGGTTTAGTTTATGAGGCTATCACGTGATGAAGGAATGACTCAAACCCAAAGACGTCAGATAAGAGGTGAGGTGAGATAATCATAGTCTGAAGACCCAGGTAAACTATGAATGAAACTTTTCTGTTTATTAAAGCATTATAGTTTTTTTATTGTCTATAGTGTAATCAACATTTGTGTACTAGTAGACATATTAACATAATAATTACATTTTGCTAAAATAAAAAAATTGACAAAAAAAAAGATTTGATCAATTTGATGAACGAGACTCAAAGGTCTGAATCAGTTAAACGATCCGAACTTCTCTTCACTAGAACCAAATAAATAACATCTTCAGGAGCACTTGATCATTACAGGCAGGTGTGTCAGAAACTGAAAAATCTGGACTTGTCTACACAGTTCAAAGCCTTGATTTCTTTTTGACATTACTCATCTTCCTATTACTTTGTAGAAAGTAACAATTTTTGGTTAAATTTCTATTTTTAGGGGGGAAATCAGGCAGTAATGGGGTTATATAAATATAAAGTATAAATATAAAGCAAAATATAAAGGTTTTTATTCGATAAGAAGCTTGTTTTACATGAATTTACACGTTTTACATGAATTCAGTCTAAATTAAATATTGTTTAATTGCTGGATACAATCAAGATTGTCAAGACCTCTGACTTTGGCAATACACATTTAAGAGGGTAATGCAGGCATTCAGTATGAGCTATAGCTACTTTTATGGTTTAATTAATTGATCAAATATACCTGATAGAGGCATGAATCCCAGATATCAGACTACAGGAAGTCATAGCACACTAAAGTGTACACGGTCACAAAATTTGCTAGTTCTTTTATTTCTTACTGTACAGTTTCGTGCAGGGTTGTTTCCTCTTTGCTTAACTTGCCTGAACATTGTGTCCACATTGGTCATGTTTCATGAAATAGTCACATGACAGACACATGACAAACTTTAATGGGCCAGTTCGTCTGTCTTTCACGTGATTGATCAACAGCTGATTAAACAACAGCTGAGGATTGCACACTAATAGCTGGAGACATGACAGAAATTTGTTGGAATTGTTTCCAGATCCTCCATTGCAACATGAAGAGAGACAAACTCTGACTTGAATGGTCTGGGGACCAGACCCATATACATAGATTTGTGAGGGAGTTCCTCACATATCTCACCTTCCTAATGGTTGTTTACTGGCGTTTGCTGTTTGTACTTTACATCAGGGGTCCAGATTGATGCATAAACTTCAGGCTACATGAATGGATTTTGTAATATTGACAGCTGAATATATTAGATCCTAGACTATCTCCCTGATATCCAGGTCACCTCTCATAGTTGACCCAACAATATCTGCATTTGCACCTACACATAGCCTAAATATCTTGTTTCGTAAACTTGATATCATGGAGAACTGGAAGGTCTGTTTTAGACTTACCCTTCTAATTGCTTGCATCCCTTAGCATTACTTTGTTAGCCAAATCACAGTATGAGCAACAGACAGTATTTTACATAATGAAAATGAAATGCAAATAGAATGTGCATGTTCATGTGGCCAAAAGATGTGTATGATTTAATCCACCATTGATGGAAAAGATGTTTATATGATTGAAGAGTATTTTGTTTGTTTGTCTTGCAAATAATAACAGACATTTAGTTTAAATTATGGCCTTGGGATTCAGCTTCATAATCAAACTAGTCTGACCTTAGTATTTGAATCAAAATTCTGTGTTCTTGTACACTGTCATTCAGTTTGGGGTCAGTAAGATTTACTAATAAATAAATAATGTGTTATATTGTAAAATATTATTAAAAATTAAAATAACTATTTTCTGTTTAATATATTTCATTAAGGGAGTTTATTCCTGTTATGGCAGAACTAATTTTAATAGGCTGATTTGGTATTTGGGAGAAAAAAAAATCTTACTATAAATCTCGAAAACAGCTGTGCTGTTTAATATATTTGTGGAAATGGTTATCATTTAAACCATAACAATTATAAATGGATTTACTGTTACTTTTGATGCATCCTTTCCTTGTTGAATAAAAGTATACATTTCTTTCAAAATAAATCTTTTGAAGTGTTTGTAGTAAGACCTTCACAGATGCTGTACAGAAAGTTTTGTTGATCATTTCTGTAAACACTTAACCACCATAGTGGTTTGGTTAGACTGTAACTGCATTGGGGCTTTCCAGCGGCTTTCATTACGTGTGGTCATAATAAAGTTGCTGTTCAGTTAGCATTTTATAAACCAGTTTGGTGAGGCATGTATGAGGTTTTTACCTTTTTGTAGGTGGTGAAAATGGTGAGCGACCGATAGCTTGTGAAAAGGGCTAAAAGATTTAGATTATTATAATGAAAAAATATGATTTGAGTTCTTTAAAGAACATTTAAAAGAAATATTTAGTAACAATTCATATTCATTTTAATGTTATATTACCATTCTAGAATACCCCACATGATTGCAAGCATGTTTTAGAGTTTGAAAGTGAGATTAGTGTGGAATGTGTGTTTGTACTAAATACGCCGTGTTTATTTCCTCAGGTGGCTGCTGTGGCTCTGATGGGAAGAGCTATACAGTGGGCGGCTGGGCCTGGGCATGGTGGCTTATCACCGACATTCAGAAGTAAGATTGTACATTCACATTCACTCCTACGATTGTGTTTACTGGCTCACAACATAAACAAATCATTCTCTCACTGACTGAAGGACTTTATTCTCCATATATGTACATTTTAGCTGAGTGGGCATTTTAGAGACGAGTCACGGCATGCTTATATTTGTCTGGCTAGGCTATTTAAACTTGTGAGTATATAATATGTCGACTTTACAGAAACTCCAGTGTGCACACACCTGTGCCCATTGTTTTTATCCCAGGATACTAAAGAGATAAATAACTCTCTTTACTAGATGGGAAGTAACATTTCTGTTGAGCGCTCTTCCTTTCAGTGATATAGTCTTCAGCTTAGACAGCTTTCAGACATTAAACACAAACGTTGTATCATATATCAGTAGGGCTGCACAATTAATCGAATTTGTAATCGCAATTACAATTACAGATGACACAATTATGTAATCGTTTAAAGGCACAATTACACAAAAAAAAAGTTCACTTACATCATTCTGTGTGCATAAGATATGTTGTTGTTCTCTCTACAGATTATCTTAAGGGTTTTTTTCCCAATTGTTTGAATTTCTTTGTTTTAATATAACATAATACCATGCATATATTTACTTTGGTTTGGTTTCTCAGAAAAAATAAATAAATAAAATAATAATATTATATATGATATTTGAGGCTTAAAAAAAAAGTGTTTTTGAGTGTTTTTTGATATTTGAGTGTTTTCCGCTGGTTTATTTTGATATAACAATATGGCATGCAGTGGCTTCAAACAATGGCATAAAGCTATTAAAAAAATTATTAAATATAAATTGTGCTAATCGTAATATATAATCGCAATTACAATTTCAAGGGAATAATCAACAATTATGAGTTTTGTCATAATCGTGCAGCCCTATATATCAGTACTCAAGCCCATTAGACATTTCTTGGACCATAACTGTAGCAATAAAACATTTTCTGTCAAATTTTTCCCTTAAATGATGTTTCTTTAAAAGTGGGATTTAAAAAGATGATAATCCAAGGTTAACTGCAGTGTAAAAAGCCTATATGTGTCATTCGGTGAGGTACACAATGCTTGTAACTGTTAGAACATTAGCCAGAAGTCATATGTATGAAATAAGAAAACTGTTATCATTCTGAAGCATATGATTTATTTCCAATCCTTGTTTCTTTCTTTAATCATTATCGAGAAAGTTATGCATGTGCAATCTCTAATAACCATCCTGTCTTTTCTCTGATGTTCCTCTCCTGTTCATTTCTTTAAGTGTTTGCTGAGCTAACCTGCCTTTAATCGCTGGACTCACCCGTGTGTGTCTGAGCATCTGATCTTTCTCTGGTATCTCACTGCTGGGGATCATAAGATTATTATGCTTAAACAGCTCTGGAAATACAGATCAGTAGATTTGATCACATTCCAAGTCTGCACAGCGGAAGTAAGAGATCTCTCTGTGAATAACATCCCTATTCACAACGGTCACAGATTAAATTTGGTAATATAATATATATAGGGAAATACTGTCGAACTAAAGAAACCGTTGAAAGGTTTATTGGGAAGTTCACCAACACTTTATTTGATTTACCCAAACTGCCTGCTATCTGTTGACAGGAGTACAGGAAGTTGGTCATTTATCAGAGAGTCATGTTACAACACATGGATGTTTGGAAAAGGTCTATTGCAGAAATACAGCTATTAGCTTTAAATATAAAAGCTACACTGAAAATGCGTATTTCATCCTTTTATTGTTAGAGCCAATAGGAAGATGAACAACTGTCACTTTCAGGAAATTCTAAAGAGGGATTAAATGTCAAAAAGAACTGCAAATATGGGTTGGGTTCAGCTGAATACATAGCTTAGAAATAAAGCAAGGCTGGGTGGGATATCTCTTACCATCCCCCCTTCCTTGAAAAAGCATGTAGTAATCTAGTTTGCAGGCAGCTCTAAAAGCTACATTGATCTAATTTTAAAAGATTGAGAGAGCTGTAGGGCTTTCTGCAGCACAAAGGATACAATTAAACATTTAGTTGTGGATCCTACTGCATATTCTTGTGCATGTTGCCATTCGGAAATGTTTCTTTTCAGTCCAAATAAAGAGCTACTCTTTTTCTTTCTACTTTATTTTTTAGATACAAAAAAAGGAAATCAATTAGTTTGAAGTATATAGAAAGGGGCCATTGATGAGCAGGCCATACTCACTGCTCACATCAACTATATTGGTGGATTGTGCATATTTAACATTGTAGATATAGGCAGAGTCCTAGACTATGGTCTCTTGACTGTGAGCTATCCTGTGTTAAATGGGTTTGGGCTATATTAGGGTTGAGCTACAATGACCTAACAATCCACTAGAAATAGTATGCCATCTGGGCCCCTTCTTCCACCCCAAGTCAGTTAGCTTGTGCTGAACTGCAAGGACTTCAACACTTGGACAGTGTGAAACATTATAAACCTGCAGTGAGTGACGGCTTTAGTGATTATAATTGGATCTTTATTATATTATTTGTTTTGTTTATTATTTTAAATGTCCACATTTTTATAGCAAAAATAAAGCTGGAATACATCTGCCCTGATTATAGTCAGTAGAGTTGATGCTAGTTGCCAAAAGAGCCGGTATTTTCATTTACCACGTGTCTCCATTGCCGTGCTCTGCATGACTTAGGTCTGGTAGTATGTGAGATCCTTAGTTGTTTAGTGGTTCTCAAAACAGGTTCTCCAGACATGACTTAAAATTATTTAAATTAATTTATTATTAATATATTTAAACAATCTAACTTAAAATGCTTAAAAACATAGTCTAGATTTAAATTGAATCATATATGTTTTTTTTTTCCCCTCAACGGCTGAGTTATTTGGTTCTTGAAACTTCACAAACTGAACTGTGGTTAATTTTCCCTTATTTACCCTTAATAATCAACTGTATTTGCTATAAGTATTATTGGCCTGTTAAAGGGTTAGTTCACCCAAAAATTTAAATTCTGTCATTAATTACTCACCCTCATGTCGTTCCAAACCCATAAGACCTCCGTTCATCTTCTGAACTCAAATTGAGGTATTATTGAAGGAATCTGAGAGCTCTCTGACCCCTCCCATAGACAGCAAGGATCCTTACACAATCAATGTCCAGAACCGTAGCAAGGACATCAGTAAAATAATCCATGTAACCTCAGGGGTTCAACCATAAAAAAAGCTATCAGAACACTTTTTGTGCACAAAAGAAAATAACTAAAATTTTTAATTAACCATTTATCTCCTCCGCATCACCCTGGCGCCACTTTGGAGATTATCTACAGTATTTGGAGTGTCAGCTGCGACACACAAATATGTTTCTACATTGTTTTTGCTTTGATCTGAATGAAAACTAAAATAATCCATGTGACGCAGCTGACACAAAACACCATGCGCTTTTTACGTTCAGTGGATACTCTCCAAAATGGTGCCAAGGTGACACGGATGAGAAAAATTGTTGAATAAAGTCTATGCTTTGAATAAAGGCAATGTTTCTGGACCTTGATTGTGTAAGGACAGTTGCTGTCAATGGGAGAATCAGAGAGCTCACGGGATGCTTTAAAAATATCTTAATTTGTGTTCCGAAGATCGGAACGACGTGAGGGTGTGTGATTAATGATAGAATTTTGGGTGAACTATTCCTTTAATATAATAGGGGCTTTTGGGCAATAAGGGATCTTTTAAGTGAAAATGGTTTAGAACCACTGTATGTGTATGAGACCCAGTTATTCTTTGTAACCATTTACAAAGTCAGCAAGTGTAAGAGGCTTAGTTTTTTAATACCTGCTCAGATTTTGAGTGTATTCCAGCATTAATTTAGTAACAATTGTTATCTTTGTTTGAATTGTTAGCCTACATAAAGAATATGTGATGCAGTTGACCTGCACACCATTTTTATATTGTAATGAAAATTCTCTTAGAATTATACTAAAATCTATTTAAAAATGTACAATTAATCATTTTTTGTGCAGCATTTTGTCCAGATCCACCTGTAGCATAAACAACTTCTCAGAAATGGAAACTGCTTTGTAATAAATGGTTAAAAGAGTGATCTAGGGGTGTGAGTGTCAGAAAGTAGTGCAAAACTAAAGCATAACAATTAGACTAAAGACATCCATTCTGAGTCTGTCATGAGATTTCAAAGATAAATGACATGATATGAAAGATCTCTCCATACGCAGCAGACAGCGACTCCCTGATGGTCTGGATTTAACTGCAATCAACACCTGCGCCCATCCTCCCTAACCTTGAACCCTGACCTCAGTCCTCCCCTTTCACATATGTTAACACACTGATAATATTGTGCTGTCCTGCCTCCCCTCCTTCCCTCCCTCCTCACCCTCTCTCCCCCTCTCCTCCACCCCCATCTCCCCCCACATAGAATGTCTCTGGAGATAATGACCATCCTCTGTCGCTGTGAGAATATCGAAACTTCGGAGGGTGTCCCCTTGGATGTGACAGGGGTCGCTCAGGTAATCATACTGAATGAAACAAGCCAACCTAATGAGACAGTGAGAACAATTTCAAGCGCTCAGGATGTTCAGGACGGTGGCCTGGTTACATTTCCTAAGTTTCACACATACACATGCTCTCAGGCTCTCTTCCCCACTCTTGTTTTGGTCTTCCTCTGCAGTGAAGGAGAGCCAGTCATCTCTCACTTTCCTTGTCTGGAGTTTGTCTACACAGCGCTCATGGCTCATGTAACTAATGTCTCACGTCAGCCTGTTTTGACTGTTGAGTCTGCAATGGATGATGAAATTATAAGATGGGCTTTCGGGAATATTGTGGGTTGGAAAATAATCTTTAAGGTTCTGGGAATCTAAATCCAGAGGTTGCCATTACAGCCCGCGGTCAAAACACCTGATTTGTGCTGACCAAGTGGTTGTGTCTTCATATTTTCACCCTACAGATTCATTTTGTGTTTGTGTTTAGCTCCACGTCTTTCTTTAATCCCACCTTTCCCTTTTTCACGCCGCTTGACATTCTTCCCGTAGATCATAGCCAACTTTTTTGGTTTGTTTCCCTTTTTTGCGTTTTCCACAGGATAACCCTTGAGATTATGACCCTGCAACCCAAGTGTGAGGATGTAGAGACAGCGGAGGGGGTAGCTATTACTGTCACAGGTGTGGCACAGGTAAACCACCTTACCTCACCTAACCTCAGCTCCAAATGTCACTTTCAGGTTTGCCAGACTGGTTTCAGACCCAGCACCTCTTTATCATGCTTTTCCCTCTCATTCCCTTCCCTCTTTTTCTGGACTCTGAATTTGATCCCCTCCCTCAGGGATAAACAGTGCCAATCATAGTATGTTTACCAGACTGAGGGTTACTGGTTTGTGCTTGACATGATGAACTGTTAAAAAACTGTTGTCGGTACTTACTAAATGCTCATTTGCTTATATTTTTTGGGGGAAAGCTTTTTCTGTAAAAAAAAAAAAAAAAAAAAACCTTTTCCAAGAATGGCTCTGTTCGAGTGTTCTTGATGTATATACTACCTACATAGGCTGAAAAATAACTCCTATACAGTAAGTGACTTTAACCACTAGATGCAACCCAGGATGTTCTATGTCCACAGACTCTGAATTATGCCTGTCTATGGCAACACTTTTGAAGCCAAAATGAAGGTATAGTTCACCCAAAATTGAGCATCGTTCCAAACCTGTAAGACCTTTGTTTATCTTTGGAAGGACAATTACCGTATTTTTCGGACTATATGTCGCACCTGAGTATAAGTCGCATCAGTCCAAAAATACGTCATGACGAGGAAAAAACATATATAAGTCACACTGGACTATAAGTCGCATTTATTTAGACCCAAGAACCAAGAGAAAACATTACCATCTACAGCCGCGAGAGGGCGCTATATACTGCTCAGTGTGGACTACAGGAGCACTGAGCAGCATCTCTGGCGGCATAACGCGCCCTCTAGTGGCTGTAGACGGTAATGTTTTCTGTTAGTTCATTTCTCTTGGTTCATGTCAAATTAATTTTGATAAAATAAGTCGCACCTGACTATAAGTCACAGGACCAGCCAAACTATGAAAAAAAGTGTGACTAATAGTCCGGAAAATACGGTAAGATAATTTTGATGAATTCTGAGAGCTTTCTGACCCTCTGCAGATGATAATGGAACTACCAGATTCAAGGACTAGAAAGGTAGAGGACATAGTTAAAGTAGTCCATGTGACAATTTCTTCAATGATCTCTTCCAGGTCAGTTTCTGCCGCCATTCACGAGAGTACCACGTGTGCATTCCTCTGCTTATAAACAAAGCTCAGCACATCTGGGTTGATGCTGACTCTGGTGTCAGCAGCACCAAACGCATTCATTTTGGTACTCTCGTGAATAGCGGCAGAGACTGACTGGAAGAGAAGAAGTTGTTTGAAGAAATTCATTTCTTTTGTTTTCTTTGAGCACGAAAAGGACTCTTGAAATACTGATGTCACATGGAGTATTTTAACAATGTCCTTACTACCTCTCTGGGTCTTGAATGTGTCAGTTATGGTGCTGTCTGTGCAGGGTCAGAAAGCTCTTGGATTTCATTAAAAATATCTTAATTTGTTTTCAGAAAAGGTCTTGGTGGTTTGAAACGACATGAGGTTGAGTATTTAATGTCAGAATTTTTGGATGAACTATCCCTTTAAGTAATCAACAAACAAAACTACAATACAGCAAGTAACAAATGCCTTCTTAATAAAGTTAAAATTTATTAAGCAGCCTATTAGATTAAGACATTAACAATAGTCAATTATGAGAATTATTGTAACAAAGCTTTATGAAATAACTACATTTTACCACATTCAAATCTTTTCTCATGACATTACAAAGGTCAGGTGGTAAAAATTCATAGTTTACAAGTTGTAATTACAAGTTCTACAAGGACATGAATGCTTTTTATGTCAAAAAAATCAAAATCTCATGCTTTAATTGACCTCATCAAATTGGGAGTGTCTTTGCTGCAAACTAAATTTTAGAACAGAGCCCAAAAGTTGCCACATTCTGTGACCTTCATGTTGCTGAAGTGAAGATGTTACAGGTGTTTTTAAATGTTTTCTTTTTTTAAGCATCTAAAGGCTTTCCTCAAACCGACAAAGGAAATCTGGATAAAATTATATCTTGATTAGTTTCATTCTTTGATTTCTTTACCTTGACATTTTATTGATTGCTATTGTTTGTCAGCGTGCCAAAACTTGCAGTGTGAAACTGACCACGCATGTTTACTCTAATGCTCATTTCTCTGCTCTTTTGAAAATAGGAAAATAGCTATTTCACTGTTAACAACTGAGCATTTTGCATTACCAGCATTGCAAGATTCTACTTTTTAAGTGATATTTTCTCTCAGTGAATACTTAGTCTGGTGTGAACAATGAGAGCATTATAACTCAGAGGCATTCCAGCCATTACATTGCATTTATCTCTGGTAGTCACATGTGATCGGATGAGGAACTTAAAATAGACATTCCACAATTCGGTCTGCATCGAGGCTTGAGCTCAAGGTCTCCATAGAGAGACCGTATGATTACATTCGTCTACTGTATAAAAAAAGTGAAAGCTTTTCAATAAAAATGAGTCTAATACACTGCTTTGCCCTGCATGTTATACCTAGGGGTGTAATTTGAACATTTTATCATTATTTTTTATACGTTTATTAATAGTCTCTTTGTCAGCAAAACAATATTTGCTGATACCTTAGAACATACACATTACACATTATGATTTAAAACGGTGAACTTGCAAATTGAAAATTCTGTAGTTCAATTGGGGCATCCACATAAAAAATACTAAAACAAATGGGGGAAAAAATCAAGTTATCTGTTATCTGATCATTGGTTTGTCCAATGAGATATTTTGTGTTGGATCATATTGTTAGTCTCTCATTTGATTGATTGTCAATCCCTATCAATTTATCATTACATCCCTAGTTATACCCCCTCAGTTTTAGAGCAACTGTGGGAAGTCTGTCTCATGTCATGTGTTTTGTAAATGGAGGCCTTGCAGCTGTTGAACTAATGGACCCACTTATCTGTTGACCACCCAGTCCTCTGCAATATCCGCCTCCTTGAGTCTGTTTTCTATTATGTATCAATACTTATACTAGCACTGTGGGTTTGGGTTGTTTTTTGTTTGTTTGTTTTTGGGTTTTTTTCCATGTTCTAAATAACTGTTCTCAAGAAGAGAGTCTCTTTTTTATTTTTTTGTTTTTTTTATACATCCTACAACACATTTTTTAGTCTTGCCCTACTTTCGTTTTCACTGTGTTGCACGATTGCCGTGGTTCCCACGAACACAACATGTGAATGCCTCTTTTTGTTTTAGTTTGAGGAAATTGTTGTAACCAGTGCATGCAGCCTTCACTTGAATGCTTGCTAAAGCATGGCTCCCCATGTTGACTGTAAATGCTACAACATTACATTGTTATTGACATTTTTGATTAACATCTGTCCTGAATGACTGCTGATTCTGAAATAACTCAATTAGACTCCATTAATGATTAAATTCTGTTATATTAATCTTTTACACTAGACTATAAAAGACTGTTCACACCAAAGCATTCAGCAGAAAAAAATGTCTGTTCAGACCAATTTTAGAAAAGCAGAAATGCCCTGGTTTTGTAACAGCGGCAGCTTGTAACCAAAAGTACAAATGTTATAGGTTGGCCAGTTTTATTTCACCATGCGATCAAAAAGATCATCTCTACATGAAAATGTTAAAATGTTTATTGCATCAAATGTTTGCACTGAATATTAATATTTGTGTGAACTGTCCTTCATTCTGAGAAATACAAAAAAAATTATTTCAGAATTTATATTTGGAAATATGGTTCCAGACCTGGAACATTTATCTGGATCATCAGCCATACTAAACCAACTATCATCAGATGCCATTCACAGGGCATTAATCCTGTGGAGACATTTGAGATTCATTTTTTGGCTAATGTTTTCCCCCACCTACGTTAGTGGCATCATTCTGCTGTGTATTGAGATGCTTGTAATATACCACATCTTTAACTGTTTGATGACTGCTTGACTATGGTGAGGATGCACAAACACCCTCTTGCCAGCGTTCACCTTTGACACTGCACTGAAATCAGCTTTCGTCATAATCATGTACTGCTGAAATAACCAGGCCACATGCAATTTTTTCCAGCTATGGAAAAAAAAGTTTTTATGTTTAAATGGGAAGCTGGTTGTAGTTCAGTAGAGAGGGACGGCTTCTAGCCAGAACCTTAAACCTACAGAAACTCACCTCTCTCTATCTGATGCATGATTTCATTCTCCTTTCCTTTTCACAGCCATGGAGAGAGATCGTTTTAAAATGCGTCTCATAGACTCCTAACTGGTGAATGGGTGGAAAATCCAGGCCTTTGCACATAGGTTGCATTAGAAATGTCTTTGGGTTATTCCTGACATTTATTTTATTTTTATTTCTTTACTTTATTTTGACTTTTTTTTTTTAGTTTGTTATCCCATCAGGTTTGGTTCAACCTTTACATGAATTGTAAATTCCATTAAAGGGATAGTTCAATCAGAAATGAAAATTCTGTTATTAAATACCTTCTTGTTGTTCCAAAGACCTTTGTTCCCATGCGTGGTACTCTCGTGTATGCATGTTGAAGACTGACACGAAAGAGAAGAAATTGCTTAATAAAGTCATTATTTTTGTTTTCTTTGCACACACAAAGTATTCTTGTGGCTTAATAATATTTAAGTTTGAACCACTGATGTCACATGGGGTCACATGACATTGCTAAAAAGAACATTATTTTAAGTGTTTGGTGTAAAACACTTAAATCACTTGCATTCAGATGGAGCAGCACTTAATAGACAGAGCCATAGTTCGTTGACAGGCTACATAATATCGCGTTCAGAATCGCATGCGATTCATTGTCTATTAAGTGCCGCTCCATTTGAAAGCAGGTGATGGACATTTACCGCTAATCACAGAACCGGCTTTACTAACGAGACACGCATGACAGTCGCATGCGATTAATCATGCAGCCCTATTGTATTGCCGTCTCCCAGCAGGACAAGACTCAGTCCAGCTGCTTTGCTCTATCACATCCCATCATTGGTTCTGTTTTAGCAGTTCAGTCAATGTACTGTTATAAGTTACTGATTAACTCTGGATTATTTTGTGTCAGAGGTAGTGTTGAGCACATAACTTAAACCAAATAACTTAAGTAATTTATTGGACAAAACCAATAAAACCTATTACAAACGTTTGTTGCATCCAGTGGGGACAATTACTCATTATAATGTTATGCTGTCTTTTTACGCGTTGCGTTGCATATCGTGATGCTTAAACATAAAACCATGTCTGCATTTGTGATCAGAGAAACAACAAACAACTGGCCTACTTACACTGTTCAAAACTCAAGTTTGAATCTTCATTGGCAATTTATTTAAATATAAAAAATGTAACGTTACTTCCAGGCTGTGAGTCATAAGCACCAGTCTGTCCTTCCAAATTTGGAATTGCCCCACTTTATAGAAACAGCCTTTGTGCAATAGACACATTGCAGGCTACTGGTTTCTGGAAATGATCCTCATCCTTCATAAAATGCACAGCACACATCTGAATATTTGGGTTAAACTGTTCTGTTAATATAATTGTAACAATTGTACAGTAGCAATTGTGATATAACTTAACCACTGATTTCTAGTTGTGTCAAACAAACAGGTTAGTATTACTGTCTGTGCAGGGTCAGAAAACTTTTGGATTTTATAAAAAAAGTCTTAATTTGTGTTCTGAAGAAGCACAAAGGTCTTACCGTTTTGGAGCGACATGAGGGTAATTAATATCAGAATTTTTATTTTTGGCTGACCTATTCCTTTAATTCATACTAGGACTGGGTGTTATAGAAAAACGTTTTTATACATTTAATCACTCTTGCACTCTATTTTTAAAATCTCAAAGAATAAATAAGTAATTACAAAAAGTCATAGCAATATTCACAATATTACTTTCTTGAATTTTACATCTATGTAAATGAATGAATCTTTGCAGCAGATTTTATTGTGCTTAATGTCTTTGCCTCACACCTGCAAAATATGCTTTTATATGTTTCAAGTGTTGATCTAATATTATATTTAAGAAGCTAGAAGATTCTGAGTGTCTCTGAAACGTTTTTCTGTATTATATAACAATTCATAACCTCAAATGTGTACAGTAACACAACTGCCGACTGTTCTACTGTCTGAGTGTATTATATACCATGACTATATGTGTTCTGCTACCAGGTGAAGGTCATGACTGACAATGAGCTGCTGGGTTATGCCTGTGAACAGTTCCTGGGCAAGACCGTGGCAGAGATTAAAAGTGTCATTCTGCAGACGCTGGAAGGTCACTTGCGCTCTATTCTGGGTGAGTGACGCCTGACATTTTTGTTCATCTCAAATGCGACTCTTACCTTCACTGTAAAGAGTTCAGACCGTGTGCAAAGTTAGTGTTAGATCGAAAGTTCATACCAGATGAGCAACATGACAAGCAACCACTCTTTCAACAGATATCTCAAAGTTTGGGATGTTATGTGTTTAAAAGCTTCCTCTGCTTTCACACTGCATTAAGAAAATACATAAATCCTTTATAATGGCAAACTCCAGTCAATTTCCTGGAGCATGAAAATGAGGAAACTGAAACATGACTTTCACATCCTCACAATCTCATTTGCCTTTGATTACAGGGACTCTGACTGTGGAGCAGATCTACCAGGATAGGGATCAGTTTGCCAAGCTGGTGAGGGAGGTGGCGGCACCTGATGTGGGCAGGATGGGCATTGAGATCCTAAGCTTTACTATCAAGGTATGCTTACATTAATATGGAGAGTGTGTGTATATTTGTGTTTTCGACAATCAGTCAGTGTCTTTCAAATCCATTGCAGCTGTCAGGGTGTACATGTTATTGTTTTTCTCCCATCAGGATGTGTATGATAAGGTGGAATATTTGAGCTCCTTGGGGAAATCCCAGACTGCTGCTGTTCAGAGAGATGCTGACATTGGTGTAGCTGAAGCAGAGAGAGACGCTGGAATCAGGGTGAGCTGAAGAAATAAAACACTCCTTTTCCATGCATATAGTCAAAATAGAGCCTGAAACTCTTAGCAAATTGAAATACATAATTTGGAAAAAAGAAGGAAAAAAAAGTTGCAAATAAATGGTCAAGTGAAAATATAAATAAGTTTTATATCCATTTTGTTAGAATATAGAACTTTCAGATTAGAATAACTTGGGACATAGCTGAAAAAATAAAACATAACTTTAAAAGTTTGGTCCCAGCTATTTATTTTTTATTTTTTTTATTAATTATTACTTTTTATTCTGCAAAGACACATTCAATTGACTTAAAGTGACAGTAAAGACTTGTGTTGTTATGAAAAAAGATTTCTTTAACAAATTAATGCTTTTCTTTTGTATTCATTAAATAATCCTGAAAAAGTGTGTCAAGGTCTCAACACAAATATAAGCAACTTCAGCATTTATAGTAATGATAAATGTTTCTTGAGCACTAAACCAGCATATTAGAATGATTTATGAAGGACCATGTGACACTGAAGACTGGAGTAATGGCTGCTGAAAATTCAGCATTTTCATCAAATTAATAAAAAATACATTTTAAAATATTTTACAATAAAAACACTTATTTTAAATTGTAATATTATTTTACTTTTTTTTACTGTATTTTTGATCAAATGAATGCAGATTTTTCATTTATTTATATATATATATATATATATATATATATATATATATATATATATATATATATATATACAGTCTTGTTCAAAATAATAGCAGTACAATGTGACTAACCAGAATAATCAAGGTTTTTAGTATATTTTTTATTGCTACGTGGCAAACAAGTTACCAGTAGGTTCAGTAGATTGTCAGAAAACAAATGAGACCCAGCATTCATGATATGCACGCTCTTAAGGCTGTGCAATTGGGCAATTAGTTGAAAGGGGTGTGTTCAAAAAAATAGC
This sequence comes from Carassius auratus, assembly GCF_003368295.1. Lineage (NCBI taxonomy): Eukaryota > Metazoa > Chordata > Actinopteri > Cypriniformes > Cyprinidae > Carassius > Carassius auratus. Next base: position 10,552,765 of record NC_039272.1, on the reverse strand, counting down.
AGTGTCTACCTTTGACTGTACAAACTCAAAACTATTTTGTACAAACATTTTTTTTTTCTGGGATTTAGCAATCCTGTGAATCACTAAACTAATATTTAGTTGTATGACCACAGTTTTTTAAAACTGCTTGACATCTGTGTGGCATGGAGTCAACCAACTTGTGGCACCTCTCAGCTGTTATTCCACTCCATGATTCTTTAACAACATTCCACAATTCATTCACATTTCTTGGTTTTGCTTCAGAAACAGCATTTTTGATATCACCCCACAAGTTCTCAATTGGATTAAGGTCTGGAGATTGGGCTGGCCACTCCATAACATTAATTTTGTTGGTTTGGAACCAAGACTTTGCCCGTTTACTAGTGTGTTTTGGGTCATTGTCTTGTTGAAACAACCATTTCAAGGGCATGTCCTCTTCAGCATAGGGCAACATGACCTCTTCAAGTATTTTAACATATGCAAACTGATCCATGATCCCTGGTATGCGATAAAGAGGCCCAACACCATAGTAGGAGAAACATGCCCATATCATGATGCTTGCACCTCCATGCTTCACTGTCTTCACTGTGTACTGTGGCTTGAATTCAGAGTTTGGGGGTCGTCTCACAAACTGCCTGTGGCCCTTGGACCCAAAAAGAACAATTTTACTCTCATCAGTCCACAAAATGTTCCTCCATTTCTCTTTAGGCCAGTTGATGTGTTCTTTGGCAAATTGTAACCTCTTCTGCACATGCCTTTTTTTAACAGAGGGACTTTGCGGGGGATTCTTGAAAATAGATTAGCTTCACACAGACGTCTTCTAACTGTCACAGTACTTACAGGTAACTCCAGACTGTCTTTGATCATCCTGGAGGTGATCATTGGCTGAGCCTTTGCCATTCTGGTTATTCTTCTATCCATTTTGATGGTTGTCTTCCATTTTCTTCCACGTCTCTCTGGTTTTGCTCTCCATTTTAAGGCATTGGAGATCATTTTAGCTGAACAGCCTATCATTTTTTGCACCTCTTTATAGGTTTTCCCCTCTCTAATCAACTTTTTAATCAAAGTACGCTGTTCTTCTGAACAATGTCTTGAACGACCCATTTTCCTCAGCTTTCAAATGCATGTTCAACAAGTGTTGGCTTCATCCTTAAATAGGGGCCACCTGATTCACACCTGTTTCTTCACAAAATTGATGACCTCAGTGATTGAATGCCACACTGCTATTTTTTTGAACACACCCCTTTCAACTAATTCAACTAATTGCCCAATTGCACAGCCTTAAGAGCGTGCATATCATGAAAGCTGGGTCTCATTTGTTTTCTGAGAATCTACTGAACCTACTGGTAACTTGTTTGCCACGTAGCAATAAAAAATATACTAAAAACCTTGATTATTCTGGTTAGTCACATTGTACTGCTATTATTTTGAACAAGACTGTATATATATTATATCAAACTGGAAATTTTGAAAAGCAGGTGGTGTGGAACTTCTTTTCTAACATTCCTTGTTCTCTTGTTCTAGGAAGCAGAATGTAAGAAGGAGATGATGGATGTTAAATTCCAGGCCGATACAAGAATGGCAAACTCAAAGAGAGAGTTGGAGATGCAGAAGGCTGCCTTCAATCAAGAAGTGAACACAAAGGTAGGGCTAAGTTATTCCTCTGGTTATTTTAATACTATTTTAATACCCAAAACACAACATATATAATCATTCTTTCCTTTCCTTCTATCTCAGAAAGCTGAGGCGCAATTGGCCTATGAGCTCCAGGCAGCCAAGGAGCAGCAGAAGATCAGACTGGAGGAGATAGAGATCGAGGTGGTTCAGAGGAAGAAGCAGATCACCATTGAGGAGAAAGAGATCGTCAGGACAGATAAAGAGCTGATCGCCACCGTGAGGAGACCAGCTGAGGCTGAAGCCTACAAGATGCAGCAGCTCGCAGAGGCACAGAAGTGAGCAACACCAGTGAAAGGGAATTAGAGAGGTTTATATATAAAAGTGGTATATTTAGTCTAAGGGAGCCAGGTAGAAAAAAGGCAAGAACAAAAGTCTCGTGAACTCATTCTGTCTTCTGCTCCTCTGTGTCAGAATAAAGAAGGTGTTGACTGCACAGGCTGAAGCGGAGAAGATCAAGCGTATTGGAGAAGCAGAGGCCGGCTCCATTGAGGCTGTGGGTAAAGCCGAAGCAGAGAAGATGAGGCTCAAAGCTGAGGCCTATCAGCAGTACGGAGAGGCTGCAAAGACTGCCCTCGTCCTGGAGGCTCTGCCAAAGGTGTGTGGAAGTCTGGGAACATATTCGGAATTTGATTACAGTAATTACAGATGCATTGTTTTTCAGTTTGTACTTTTTCTCTCAACTTTGATCAGACCTCTCCAACACTTACCAGTAGTTAAAATGCAAATATAAACATTTAAGCTGAGTGTGTTTTCATTGTGTTAACTTGTCGGTGATTTTGTATCATCACAGATTGCTGAACAGGTGGCAGCACCCTTGAGTCGTACCAATGAGATTGTGATCCTGAGCGGCGACGGTGGCCGTATAACTGGGGAAGTGAATCGTCTGTTGGCTGAACTGCCGGTGTCTGTAAACGCCCTCACAGGGGTGGATCTCTCCAAGGTGAATACATATAAACTATAACTTCTCATGTAAACTACTGTTCAAACATTTAAAATTAAGGCTGCATTGATTTGATCTAAAATAGAACTGTAATATTCCGAAATACTGTTACAAACATATCTGTTTTTGATTGTAATATATTTAAAAATGTACTTTATTCCTGTGATGACAAAGCTGAATGTTCAGTGGTTATTATTCCAGTCTTTAGTTTCACGTGATCCTTCAGAAATCATTCGGATTTATTGGGTCCACATACAAACAAAGTATAAATTTTTACTCATCGCAAACTTTAAAATATTAGTGTAGGCTCTCATTAATATGTTCATAAAATAATAAGTATAGTACTGTTTAGCATGTTATACATCAAACCTGATTATTTTTTGGCATTAGTATTTTTTTCAGAGGTAGAACCGGATTAGGGAATGAATAACTGGCAGGATCACGTAAAATAGATTGTTTTGTCTGTATAAACATGTGAATGAATGTGTCGTTTCTCTACAGATCCCTTTGCTTCAGAAAATGACCAATCCTCAAGCTTGAACATGCTTCTTCCACTCTGCTGCCTTTCCAACACTCCCACATTGATTGCCTTGAAAAGAAACATAAGCTGTTTTCTTTTTACAGAAATAAGGAATTGTTTTTTTTAGACCCCTGGTGCCTTACCTCTGCAGGACCAGAATTTCTGCATGTGCTCTTGTTTTCGTCACTTATATCCTATTTTGTTTGTTTGTTGAAACAACATACCTCAATTATTGTTAATCGCATAACTATTTCATAAAATTCACTAGTGGGAAGCTGCAGATGTGTGTGTATCTAGTGATTTAGAGTATCTAAAAGTATTTCCATTTGACTGGGTAGCTAAGGTTGTATTCAGTTACGCTTATACGATGTACTGTATGAAGATATATAGAAGTATAGAGTAGAATAGCTGTTAGGTTTGTTATAGCATGTTTATTGGATTGATCAACTGGGCCATTGAAATCATTCATCATTGTGAAGACATTTCTGTTCAGGTCAAATAGTGACAGCAGTGAGGAGAACTGACTTAGTTTATCTAATCAATGCATTTAAACATGGGTTCATTTGTAAACATATTTTTGTATAGGTCAGACAGGAAGCACTGTGGTATTGTTTTTAAAGTAGGATGAAAACTATCAATTTTGTATTTTTTTTTTTTCAACTTTGCTTTTAGCGTTGTAGGTTGTATCACAAGTTCACTATGCAGTTGTTCATCTAAAACTATGCCATGTTATTCATAATCATATCTGTATGTATGTTCTTTGAGAATGTTTTGCCCATTTTTGGAGAATAAGTAGTGGTCCAAATGCATTTTTACCGAGACACCAAGCAAAGGCCAAATCACGCTGAATTTAGCAGGGCTTTAAAAAGTCTAAATCTTTATTTTTTCGTTGCAGAAATCCTCTGATATAATTTACCTCACCCGATGTTTATGCAGATTATGAAGCTTTGGTCCTCTACCATTAGCTGCACGTAAGCCAAACTGACAGTACAGAACCCTGTGCACTCTTTTGTTAAATCTAAAGAGATTGATACTGTGCAGATTAAATTGAACATCTACCATGTTCATAGCTCTGTGCCTTACAGAGTTTTTCCCATATTGAATAACTTATTTTTAATTCAGTGATGCAGCTTGATTATAACGGGTCTTCTCTTCATTGTTTTTGTTTTAACCATGATATTTTAAATAATGTCACATGTATTCTTTGTTCCTAAAGTGCTAATTATCATCATCATCCAGATTGTAAGAGCTCTGTCAGGTATATGTGAATTAACTCTGCTTAAACAATTTTTTACCTGATTTTCAGCTTGCTATTGGGTTATGAAAATACAAATCAATTTGCCAAGCGTCAGTAGGTCAAACAGTATATCCGGATTTATCTTACATTGCTGCTGAATCGTAAATGATTGGGTCTTTTGCTCATTGGTAATCAGATGCCAAATATAACTTTTTTTTAATTTTTTTTATAACAGTACACTTTGGCAAAATAATTTGTGAACGAATGTTCTTTCTCAGAAACAAGTTAATACAAATTGATGATCCATTTTCATACATCAAAATAAAGTGTGTTTGTTATTTTACATCAATATCTGTTTCAGCTGGGAAAAGGGGAACTGCTTTAAACATGTAGCCATTGTTTTTAAGATGTTGCACACATTTAAAATCAACTTCAGGCTTCGAAAAACTTTTCTATGCTTAATCAAACTAACGAGAGCTGATGTTGTAGAGTTGTGTGATGTTTCCATCACTAACAATTATACTGAGAGTGATATATAGCAGTGCATATAGTCAATGCCTATAGCTTGTTGTAAAATAAATATACAATATATGTATCTTATAAGAAATCTGTTTCTGATCAGTCAATAAAATCTTCTTGATTTGACTTTTTTTGCGTGTGAAATATTTGCTGTTTTACACTAGACTGAAAGATGCACAGCAGTGTCAGTAGAGTGTATGCTGTTTGTAAAGGCAACTTTACATTGCTAAGAAAATGTATAGTTGTGATAACTTAAAAAAAACTATTTAGGTTTAATGTACAGTATTGTTCAAAATAATAGCAGTACAATGTGACTAACCAGAATAATCAAGGTTTTTAGTATATTTTTTATTGCTACGTGGCAAACAAGTTACCAGTAGGTTCAGTAGATTGTCAGAAAACAAACAAGACCCAGCATTCATGATATGCACGCTCTTAAGGCTGTGCAATTGGGCAATTAGTTGAAAGGGGTGTGTTCAAAAAAATAGCAGTGTCTACCTTTGACTGTACAAACTCAAAACTATTTTGTACAAACATTTTTTTTTCTGGGATTTAGCAATCCTGTGAATCACTAAACTAATATTTAGTTGTATGACCACAGTTTTTTAAAACTGCTTGACATCTGTGTGGCATGGAGTCAACCAACTTGTGGCACCTCTCAGCTGTTATTCCACTCCATGATTCTTTAACAACATTCCACAATTCATTCACATTTCTTGGTTTTGCTTCAGAAACAGCATTTTTGATATCACCCCACAAGTTCTCAATTGGATTAAGGTCTGGAGATTGGGCTGGCCACTCCATAACATTAATTTTGTTGGTTTGGAACCAAGACTTTGCCCGTTTACTAGTGTGTTTTGGGTCATTGTCTTGTTGAAACAACCATTTCAAGGGCATGTCCTCTTCAGCATAGGGCAACATGACCTCTTCAAGTATTTTAACATATGCAAACTGATCCATGATCCCTGGTATGTGATAAATAGGCCCAACACCATAGTAGGAGAAACATGCCCATATCATGATGCTTGCACCTCCATGCTTCACTGTCTTCACTGTGTACTGTGGCTTGAATTCAGAGTTTGGGGGTCGTCTCACAAACTGCCTGTGGCCCTTGGACCCAAAAAGAACAATTTTACTCTCATCAGTCCACAAAATGTTCCTCCATTTCTCTTTAGGCCAGTTGATGTGTTCTTTGGCAAATTGTAACCTCTTCTGCACATGCCTTTTTTTTAATAGAGGGACTTTGCGGGGGATTCTTGAAAATAGATTAGCTTCACACAGACGTCTTCTAACTGTCACAGTACTTACAGGTAACTCCAGACTGTCTTTGATCATCCTGGAGGTGATCATTGGCTGAGCCTTTGCCATTCTGGTTATTCTTCTATCCATTTTGATGGTTGTCTTCCGTTTTCTTCCACGTCTCTCTGGTTTTGCTCTCCATTTTAAGGCATTGGAGATCATTTTAGCTGAACAGCCTATCATTTTTTGCACCTCTTTATAGGTTTTCCCCTCTCTAATCAACTTTTTAATCAAAGTACGCTGTTCTTCTGAACAATGTCTTGAACGACCCATTTTCCTCAGCTTTCAAATGCATGTTCAACAAGTGTTGGCTTCATCCTTAAATAGGGGCCACCTGATTCACACCTGTTTCTTCACAAAATTGATGACCTCAGTGATTGAATGCCACACTGCTATTTTTTTGAACACACCCCTTTCAACTAATTCAACTAATTGCCCAATTGCACAGCCTTAAGAGCGTGCATATCATGAATGCTGGGTCTCATTTGTTTTCTGAGAATCTACTGAACCTACTGGTAACTTGTTTGCCACGTAGCAATAAAAAATATACAAAAAACCTTGATTATTCTGGTTAGTCACATTGTACTGCTATTATTTTGAACAATACTGTATATAAAAAAACACAGGGTCAGAAATTAAAATGGAAACAGCAAAAGTGTGGTCTGCAGAATTACTTGAAGTCTGGTTTCATGTTGACTTTAGATGTTAAGCAGTTTAAAGTTCAGATAGACAGTATCCGACTAAACATAAATATGGACAGTAGTGACAACTAACAACCTCATATCCCGCTGAAAATATTTACATTCTTTAGTTGGGAAGCCCTTAGTGTTCAACTCTGCTTTGTAAACCACTAATGCAGACCACTGCTGGAAATGAGTCATAATTCAATGGTGTCTGAAAAACGTCATTTCCCAGTCTGCTGTTCACAGTGATATTCAGTTAGTGAATATCTGGCACTGACGTAGTCCATCTGTGATCTGTGTTCAGTCTGGCTGCTCCGCATGCCGTTTAATGTGAACTGCTGATCGATGTGTTCCTGAAACGCTGGATATATCTGCGGACGCAGCTCTCGTTCTGAGCCACGGAGGTACTGCTCTGGTTGGGGGGGATTTGGCAGGACCTTCCCCGATGGTCCTGAGGCTAATGCTCGAAAATGGATCCTGTTGAGGATGTCAGTGAGGGGCCTCAGATTAGCATAGTCAAAGACTGAGGTCATCTCCGGGTTCCTCAGAGCACTTTCTGGGAGTTGCATCCGGCTCAGTTTGGGAGGAAGAGGGAGGGGCAGCTCCATGTCAGGACATTGTCGTGAGGGATGTGGAGGGGTCTGAAAATAAGGCTGGAGCTGGATGATGGATCTGCCTGGGCTGCTGTGCTGGTGATGGTGCTGCTGAGGGTTTAGAGGGCTGCTGATCTGAGATGGCAGTCTGCTGAGGTCGGTGTCTCCTGTGGAGGACTGGATACAGAAGCTCTGGGCCAGACTGTGGAGGCTGGAGGGTCTGGCTTCTCTGGGACTTGGGGAAAAAAACTCACAGCATTATTTTAGAAGACAGAACTCAAGTCTGTATGTAGCTGTTGTCTAGAAAGTGATCTTGATGAATACAAACGTGTCAATTTTCAGTACATCTACAAATTAAAAAAAAAAAAAATTATATGGTTTAACATTTGAAAACAAAGAAACTAAGAGTTTTACTTGTAATTTTACTCTTGTCCTGTAAAACATACTTATTAAATGTATTATTTGACAGTACAATAATATTATTACTACAGCAATACATTTCTTTCATATATTCATTGGTTTCTTTTTTTTTTTTTTTTTTTTTTTGGAATTTGTTTAAAAATGAATATTTTGTAATAATAATCAGTAGTAATAGTATTTTGGAGGACAATGCCTTATCGGAATGCCTTATTAATTATTAGAAACTAAATATAAGTTTTGTCTAAAAAGTAATAAACCAAGAAGAAATGGAATCTCCAGAGATCCAAATGTCTCACCATTCAGCAAAAATTGCAGCATACAAAGGTTTTAGGCCAAAATAAAAGCTATGTAGCTTAACATTTGAAAGCAAAGAAATTAAAAAAGAAATGTATTCACGTTCTGTAAAATGAAATGAAAATTCATTTTTAATTTTACAGTACAATAGTACTATTACTATATAAGTGAGTCACCCCATATATGCTAAAATTGACAGTAAATCCTGATTTAAATAAAAATAGAGGGCTCTTATCCTAGAAAAAAGTAATATATTTAAAAAATAAATAAAAGTATAAATTACTTTATATACTTACTTTAAATATAGTAAAAAAATAAATAAAGTTTCAGTCTATTAACATATTTACTTTGTTCATGACTTACATATATATAAAAATATATAATTAAACTTTATTCGGCATATCACTTGTGCTCAATGCACATTTCTTAATATTTAGTATAAAATGTGTTTTAATATCACTATTAATGTGGATTGCATGATTTTTGTATAATACTGATCTTTAAAATCAAGATTTAAATCATCATTTAAAGTTTACCTGAAGTACATTCAGCACATTCTTTTTACACTTTAGCACATTCAAATATACTTCAGTATTTCTTTAGTTGGACTTCAACATTACTTCTGCACAAAATTAGCAGACTTAAAGTATACCAGTATACCAGTTTATTATACCAAAAGTGCATAAATATGTAAATGTACACTTAATAAATAAATGAAATAAATGTATTCCAATTAGTGCTGTCAAACGATTAATCGGGATTAAATCGCATCCAAAATAAAAGTTTTTGTTTACATAATATGTGTATGTACTGTGTACATTTATAATGTATCTATAAATACAAACACATGCATATATATATTTAGGAAAAAATGTGTTATGTTTATATATTAAATATATTTATATATAATATAAAATATAATAATATGACTTTATAAATGTATAAACGTAAGTATATTTTTAAATATGTGTCTTTATTATTAATTAATCACAATTAATCATTTAACAACACTAATTCCAAATAAATTTGTGCATATTTCTTTTTCACTAGGCTATCTTTGTCACCTTTTTTCACCCCCGATAAGTTAGCATCTCTTGAATACTTCAGAATAGAGCAAGAATTAGTATTTCCCAGCAGAACTGTGGCATAATATCATGGGTTGATTATAATGTGATATTCACTGCATCACACAAACTGGCAGGCAGAATCAGAGCCAGACTCACCTGTTCAGGGGTCTGTTATTGAGGCTGAGAATGCTGTGGGTCTGATGGGGTGGAGGTGCTCCAGCAGTGCTGGGGTTTATGAAGGCTGATATGAAAGGGTTGGGGGTGACAGAAGAAGAACTCAGTGTTCTGCTGCTGTCAACAGAGCTGGACACGGTCACATCCACATCCTCGTCCTTATGTGGCTGTTTGACTGTTTGTGGACAGAAGACAAAATACACAATTTATAATAAAAGCTAATTAAGTGGTAAATTAAATATAAAGGTGACCCCACGTGATTGAGGTTAAAAGTCCCCTTCTGCTGCCCTCTGCTGGGCACCAGAAACAAGAAGCGACAATGATACAGTACATACTGTGTATAATATGACGCTACATGAAAATCATACCATGGTTGTTTGATGTCAAATCCTGTTTGGCCTTTCCAGTGGAATCCTGGATCTCTTGGCTATCTTTTTCTCTAAACCTAATGAGAATAAATTATAAAAAGTTACATTAGCTGAAAATATCTTTTCTTTCAGTCAGGAGAGAAAATATGATGTAAATTCTACTGAATACAGTTTGATTTGGCATTGTGAATTTATGAAAACCTTGCTCCTTTACCCATACTACATGGTTGAAAATAAGTATATTTATTCACAAAATAATCAAAATAAAATAAAATTAAAAATAAAGTCATTCCTGTTTCATGTGCAGTAAAGGAGATATTTGTAAGTGAAATCTTCTGAACTAAAGAAAGGAAATTATGAAAACAGCTCTCCATCACTTTTTGAGGTGACCTAACAATTGTCTCTATTGAACGGACCTAATTAATTATTTCTAATGAGGCGTCTCTCACCTTTTCCTGTTCAGCCCATTGTCACGAAAGCCTTTAGCAAAGGGGTTGTTGTCAATCTTGAGTTTTGTGATCTGTGTTGAGGAAGTGAACCAAAGAGTCCCATCAGCAAAAACCACAGACATGCCAGGCAAAGAGCATAAATCATGCAGAGTAGTTTAATAACACAACAAATCAAGAGAGAAAATCAGGCATATTGAGGTCTTCAAACATCATCATTTACTTAAATACTTTGTTGATATTTTTGTGAGGCTATAGAGGTTTGCATATTTTGCACATTATACTTGGTACTACAAGATTGTATTATTACAGACATTTTTATCCTCATGAATTTGACTCACTAGATGGCAGTGCAACTCTACTGGAAAGTCCTATATTTCCACACAGTTCTTCATCTCGTGAAATGTCTGTCCCATAGACAGTAAAAGAAATGTCTGTCCTCACCTCTTGGTTCTGGTAGGCTGTGACAGCTATAAAAGCAGCTTCAGGGAAGGTGAAGCGCAGGTAACCGCCAGAGTTGTGAGGGTTACAGGCATCTGGAGATTGGACAATGTGTAGACGGGGCTGATATTTGTGCATGGAGTGGAGAACCACCTAATGAACATAGAGAGAAATAGAAGTATCAATGGTAAATAAATAAATAGTGATCCCCAAAACAGAAAACATCTCTTAGAAATCTTTCAACCGATACACTTTTCTCATTTTTTAAATCTTACCAGTCCATTAGAGATGAGGGTGTTGTTGGTCAGTTTGAGCTTGTGAAAGGAGATTGGATACTGCATCCATTTCTCTCCAGGTGCAGGAGAGTCTGGATGGATGAAGAACCGATTGGGCAGGTGTGGATCAGTCGAACCATTCACTTCCCAGTGCTCCTTATTCCACTGAAACAATATAAAAGCATATGAATAGTCATGAAGACTACAACAATTAATCACTACTCATTTAAGCAGATTTATCTATGAGGTTTGCAGCATTATAGAATCCCTATACCCACCTGGAGCTGAAAGTATGACATGTTAAAGTATCAGCTGAAATATTGATATAAAAGGGATAGTTCACCCAAAAATGAAAATTCTATTCAACCCTCTGTAAGTTTATTTATATTTGACATTTTAAAAACTTTTATTTCTATTTTAAAGATATTTTGAAAAAGTCATACTATGGAAGTCAATGGGAACCAACGACTCTTTGGTTACCCATATACTTCAAAATATCTATTGTGCTCAACAGAGAAAAGAAACAAAGTTTGGAATAATTTTTGTTGCAAGGATTTAGTGTGAACTATCCCTTTAAGGTATAAAACAGGGAGAGTGTCATAATCTAATGTATAAGTAGAAGAAAACTAATTGAATAGTAAACTGGGAATTTTTTATATATATATTTTCTACGTTTTTAAAAGACGTTTCTGATGAAGTTTTACCAAGGATGCATTATTTCCATTATTTAACCAGAAAAAAATATAGTAAAAACAGTAATATTGTAAAATATTATTACAATTTAAAATTAATATTCATAAATATATTTATAAATATCATTACTCCAATCTTTAGTGTTACATGACATGACATTATTGTCATCAATGTTGTCATCAAAACGTTAAAAACTATTTTCCCAAAAAACGTCATGCAGTTTCAGGTTTCGTTGATGAAAGTTCTTTTGTAACATTAAAAAATATATATATATTTGCTGTCATTATTGAGCAACTGAATAAAAGTGTACTTTTTTATTTTTATTTTTTTTATTTATTTTACTGCCCTCAAACTTTTGAATGCTAGTGTACATGTGTGTTTGTGAGAGAAGTTGGAGGGGGTTGAAGTGAGAAAGTGTGTATGTGCCATGAGGGAGGGGTGGAGGGGAGGTACCTTGTACTTGTGGTTATCAAAAGGCACCATGTCCATTATCAGCACATACTTGACTTTTGGATTTAGTCCTGTCACTGTTAGTTTGCAGCTGGGAAACATCCGCCTGAGATAAATGTACACCGGAAACACATCATAACAATGAGTCATCACATATTAGACAATGCCTTCCATAATGTGCATTCTGATTTGTAAACTAATCATTTGTAAAAGATTATGAACTATTCAGCTAAATGAATACTACACTGCATGCACTTAACGTTTTATTGCACTATAAAAAAGGGTAAATTCCAACACAATTCAATTATATGTTTGTTATATCATCACTTATTATAAACAAGACTTTTAGTCATTTTTAACCACTTTAGGTGCGTACCTTCCAGATTTAGTAATCAGCATCTCAGTGCCAATACTGCTGAATTTGTCCCAAAGCTCTCGATCTTGCAGGGATACATGCACTGGCAGTGAGGTCAGTTCAGCTTCAGGACTGTTCATCCTGTTATTGAGGCCATGTTGAGTGCGGACAAGGGGTTCCTTACAGTCTGAAAATCGATAACAGAATAATTTCAGATTTTCATTCACCACTCTATTTCATTTGTACAACACTGGCTTCTCAAGAATGACAATAGTTTATGATTAGAGAACCCTCCCTTTAGTCAGTTTGACGGTTCTCCCTCTTTTGACAACTCACAGTAATCAATAAATTAAAATAAACCAAAAAAATAAATAATAATAAACCTGAAATTAAATTTAAAACAAGCAAAAAAAAAAAAACATGAGAGACGTAAAACCAGTCCTACCTTGTGCATAATATCCATAGTTATTAGCTAAATAATTAATTTGGTAAGGTAAGTCCAGCACAGGCCGTTCCTCTGGAAGATACATGACCATGAGACTGGAGCAACAAACTAAAGTGACTTGTCCAGAGGTTTGTAGCAAGACTATGCTTTAGGATGCTACCTTTCTGTAACTTCAAAGAGGACAGAGGTGTGTATGTGCACTTCTGTCAAAACATCAGTCTCGTCTTTGATCTGCCTCTTTGTCTCTCCCGGTTCCCAGTTTGTGCTCCAGCTTGCCCACAAAGGTGTGTAGAAACAACAATCTCTGGATCTGGGGGAAAGGGGGGTGCATCTGACTTTAGAAGCCAAGGGTTCCCTAACACTTCCTCTAAACCCAAACACACACACACATAGGTGTTAATCACCCCAGCAGTTTGTCCCCTCATTACTGCAGGAAGCAATGCCACCATTTATTGGCTCTTGGCCAAACTGTCAAAGTTCTGCTGATCATTTCTAATCTTAAATATTAGAACTGTGCATTAAAACTGGTTTCATGTAATTTGCTAAGGGCCTTCTCTATCAAAACTGCCTCTGAGTTAGGCCAAGACAGAATAATCCTGGACAGCAGTAATTGTACAGTAGTTCCATACTAAATTTGAATATGTTTAAGAGGTTAACCACTTCTGATCATCTTAGCAAGCAATAAAGGCCTTCAGGCAGAAAAGAAGAGGTCCAATGATGTTTGAGAAAAAAGTAAAATGAAGTAGCTTTCTGTTGACCAATGCAGCAAATCCATGTGATCAACTTGAATCCCTGCATAGGGAAATCATGTGAATAACTATTAAAATGATTGGATCACATTTATCACTGTTCACAGAAATTGATCCAGTCATTTTAAAGGTATGATTAAATGGAGACGCACATTTAACCTAAAACTTTTTTTATATTTATCTGACAACCTTTCAGTCTAAACTATTTAAAGTAAGGCAGTAATGCTCAACATGATTGTAGTCATTTTGAGTGTTTTCATTTAAGGTAATTTACAGCAAACAACTTAAAAAGTAAGTCACAACTAAGCAACTTGTTAAGTGCTTTGCGGAAGGAAAAGATGCTGATATAGCAGGATTGTTCTCCAAGAATTGACTCTGCACACTTTTATGTGTACACAGAGGCAGTCGTGGCCTAATGGATAGAGCGTCGGACTCGTAACCTGAAGGTTTGAGTCTCAGGTCCAGCAGGAATCGTGGGTGGGGGGAGTGAAAAACCAGCGTTCTCTCCACCTTCAATACCACGACTGTGATGAGACCCTTGAGCAAGGCACCAAACCCCCAACTGCTTCCTTGGTGCCGCTGCCCATTGTTCTGGGTGTGTGTTCAGTGTGTGTGTGTGTGTGTGTGTGTGTGTGTGTGTGTGTGTGCACTTGGATGGGTTAAGTGCAAATTCTGAGTATGGGACACCATACTTGGCCGCACATCACTTTATACTTTACTTCATTTTATGCCAGCACTCAACAACCATTAAGTTTAGATGATCACAAATCAGTTGGATCAGGTGACTACTTGTGTTTCATAAGTGCTCGAAAGGGCAGTTTCCAGTTCTCTTCATGTCTGGCCACAGCGATCTCTTTTCTGCAAAATCATCCCAAATTAACAGAAATGTCCATTTATTTGGCTGGCAGATAAGGTGTCAGGGGCTCGCTACATGCTGGTGCAACTCAGATAGGCCACAATCTTGTTTTTATCTGCTACCATGAACACCCCCCCAACCCCACCCTAACCGGGAGTATGTCTCCAGAGTAACCACGGGGGGCTACTCCCATGTTAGCCAATAGACCTTTAACATCCAGATGCGGAGGACAACTACAGATGTAGAATCAAGTTAAATTGTCACAACTCACACATAGGCATGAGAACACACACCCAGAGCTGAATTCATCGGTAGTCAATCAACAACGGGCCACAATAATCCATGAATTTGGCATCGGTTCATGAAATTGCATCATAAGGTCATGAAATCCATTTCAGTGATTTAAATCTTGCATAGAAATTTAATAAAACATTGTCCATTAGTAATATATATTTGCAAATCCATCATACAGCCTCAAGATGCACTTTCCTCCTGTGGTATTATTAACTTATGCAGGTTTTAGTACAGGTATGTGTAATTTGGAATATTATTGTAATATGCACTTTTGGGTATAGATAAAAGATGAAGAAACTAATATGATATGCATATAACATGTATTTAACTTTGTTGGTAAAATTTCAAGCTTATTCCAAGAGTGGGAGAGTTTGGGTGTGTGCGAGTGAGAGTGAGACCTGATGCTAAGTAGCTGTTCAGGGTCTGATATAGGGAACGGTTCTGATTGGTCAGCAGACTGAAGGGCAAAGACATGATAAGGATGGAACAGCCTTTGTGTCATCATATGCAAATGAGCAGCGAGCATTAAAACTCACGAGCAAGGGAGCAACGTTTACGATCGCTTAACAGCATGGAGACGACAGACTTGTGAAAACAAATGTGAGAAGGCTAGTGAGGGTGACAGATGAAGCCAATTAAACTGTTTTTCAGCACTTCCTGCAGGACACAGATCTAAAGGTGAGTGTGTCGGCCGGTGACTATGAACTACAGGATGGCAGCTGCTCTTCCTTTAAGATGAAAAGTCCCATATGAGGGATCTTCCACAGGTGTGATCATCTGAGGAGTTGGGAAGAGATTCTACAGGAAAATCTTTTGGAAACACAAATGAATCGAACAATTTAGACCAAGCTGAACTGATGATGCAATAGATCTGGAAAGCTCTATTGTCCTCTAGACAGGATATCATCGTATACTGTAAGTTCATTATTGAGACACTACAGTATAGATGATGTACTATCCAGGGGGTCAACACACCTCCAACTGTTTCCTGTGGACCCCCAAACATTGTGACAGAGAGTGGCGGTGAAACCGTTACCATTACTGAGTTTAGTAATGGTAAGGGTTCTGCTGCCTTTTCTCAAAAATCATCTGGATATGATGGAACTTCAGAGCAACGGACGGCGCAGTCAAAGTCAGACGAGGGAACGGATGGACAAAAACACCAGAAAGACCAATGCTAAGCAGATGTGAAATTCTGAATAATTCTTTATTCTATACAACTTTATAGCCTATAATGTGTTACATGAGACCGCCATTGTGTGTAATTTAAATAAATATCACTGAATTTAAATGAAAAAAAAAAAGTTTTGTTTCATTATTTTTACAGTCTACTTTTAACTGTAATTTTACAGAGAAAGGCAGCATATGCAGTTGGCAAAATGCTTACTTGTGTTTTTAGGAGCCAAAGACATGATGAATAAGAAGCTTTGCTTTAACTTTAATGAACTTAGATACAGCCAATGGAATAAAAGTAATAGCCAGTATCAGGATCTAGAGAAAGAACCAGGGACATAGCATTGCTTTAGGCCAGCTAGAGGTAAGCATATAATTCCTCATACAGTCCTACTGCAAAAAGGGTAATAAGTGCATCTTGTCACCATTTTGAAACTTGCTTTAGCAGCAGGTATCTAACCCCTTAGGGTCTAACCAGGGGAACTTTAAATGGCTTTTTCCACATGCTTTAAAGGAGGTGGAAGAAAAAAGACAGTTTACATTATTTACATTTATTTTAAGAAAAAAAAAAGTTTTACAAAATGAATTACAGAGAGAGAGAAAAAGTGAGAGAGAGAGATAGAGAGAGAGAGAGAGAGATACACAACTGTTCAGAGGTTGGGGTCAGTGTAATATTAATTAAAAAATTATCAGATTAATGCATCCTTGGTGAGCATAAATGAAATTATACTGAACCCAAACTTTTGAATGGTTTTGTATTATAATAAAACGAACAATTGAGATTTACACAATTAAATCTGCAGCCAATAAGTGAGTCGATTGTTTCAGCTCCTTATGTGCAGTCTGTAGATAAAGAGATCATCACTTTTTCACCATAGACATTCCTGCACCATGAGAACGGACTATTTTATTTTTACTCAAAACATTTACCACTGACTAAAACTGATACAATAATTTACTCAACCGATGAAAATTAATTATTGATCATATTTATTAACTGCAATATTACAGACATAGCTACAAATAACTAAAAACAGTTAATAATTCAAAAGCTGCAGTTAGTATGGTGTACAGCTACAGTTGAGGAGGCCCGGCTCCACCCTGGCAACCAGCCACCACCCCAACTGTGCACCCCCTCGGAGTCTTGTGGCCCTCCTGACATGTTAGAGCTGGAGCTGGGCTTACGGTTGAGTGATTTCAGGTCAGTGTAATGACATTCAGTTAAACAGCAAGACTGCACCACAGATAACAGCCTGACCACACTGAAGGTAAACCCTTCCTTCCAGTAAAAGAGTAACAGTTAACCTTACCCTCAGAGCAAACAAGTATACATATGAATACAGAACTACGTGATTTTTGGCTTTTATTATTATATAGACATTTTTATAAATCAAAAGCAGCAATATATGTAAGCAGCACAGGCATATTTGATACAGTTGATCATTGAAATGATACTGAAAACCCATGTAATGTGCCTGATATACTTGCATTTCATTTTACAGGAATGAGGGTGGTCTCTTGAGATCAGCCTAACAGCACAACCCAAAATACAGCCAATTTTGAGTTCATGTCCATTTCTTCACTCTTCCTCAACTCTTTTCAGGTTTCCGTCTGCCTCTGGCCTTCATCATTCAAACAGTCTACCTCACTTCTTCAACTTTGCAGAGATTTTTAAACGTACTTCACGCAAGAAAATCTTCATTAGGTCACTTTCAGCTTCCTGGGTTATTCTGGTTATCAAATGACCTCCAGAGCCAATAACCATTTTCTGCAAGAAAGAAAGAACAAAGGTTTCAATGTATAGTGAAGTATAATAATGTTACGTTTCTTCAGGTAGTGAGAAGGCATTCTTGTGTCTTAAAAACAATTCCACAAACTGTTTACCATAAAACTAAAGTCGTCTGATAGTTAAAACAGTGGCACAGAAGACTAGCCTCTCTAAAAAAATGTAGCAAACAAACCAACCCACCATATGTGTGTCTTTCTTTACATATAGTTTGATGGATATTTCGAGTACCCCATCTTCAGACTCCTTCCAGATTTCAATTTGCTGCAGAAAGACCAAAACAATAACATTACAGAAAACATAAAAAACACAAAAAGCTCACAATACATATTTGAAATAAAAGAATCATTCAAAAAGAACCATGTATGTATGATTGGGTTTTGTGAAGAAACTTCCCGATTTAGAGCTAACAGAATGAAATAAACTCATTCTTTCAATGATAAGAAAAAAAAACACAGACCATAGCAAGCTGGGAAACAGCAGATAAACTGGAAATTAGTGAATATGACTATATTTATTTGACCAAAAATACATTCAAAACAGTGAAAAAAAAATTATTTTAATGTTATTACAATAAACATATATTATTTAAATATTAAATAACTGTTTTATATTTGTAAATACGCACCGATGGCAAAGCTAAGTTTTCAGTAGCCATTACTTGGTCTTCAATGTAACACAATACTTAAGAAATTGTTTTAATATGCTGATTTGGTGGTCAAGAAATGATTCATCATAATAAAAATAAAAAAATTTAATCACAAAGCAGAAATCAGTTGTGCTGTTTAATATTTATGTGTACTGTAAACCATATATTCAGGATTCTAAGTTGAATAAATGGTTCAAATGCTACATCTGTAACAATGTAAAGGTCTTTACTCTCCCTTTTGAACATTTGAATGCATCCTTGTTGAATAATTTAGGCCCCGTCCACACGGAGACGGAGCTTACCCCAATCCGATCTTTTTTTTTCCTCGTCTCAAGAAATATCCGCGTCCACACGAAACCGAAAAAAGATGTAGTATACATGCCAGACCAGTATGTGGCGCTGTAATTCTGCCACAGAGATACACTAAAAACTGAGAAGAAGACTTGGACTATGCTCGTAAACCTTGCGCGTGGTACACAAACGAACATGGAACAATACATTTATTAATCAGTGTTAATGTTAGTTAATAAAAAGACAATCATTCAGTGTTCGTTCATGTTTTTGTTGCCGTTACGTGACGTAGACGTGTCTGACTAGGGGGGAGACGTGGGCTGATGACGTCATCTTTTCAGAAAATATACGGATTAGCCGTCCAGACGAAAACGCAAAGACGGCGTTTTCAAATTTATCCACTCTGGGACCCGGTTTCAAAAAAATAGCGGTTTCACCTTACGAAAACGCCGGATCCATGTGGACGAAACGCCTATCCGCTAAAAAATTTGTGCTTATTCACAGAAACGCGTCTCCGTGTGGACGGGGCCTTAATTTCTTTAAAAAAAAAAAAAATTCCATTGACCCCAAATGGTAGCATATTTCAACACCTTTTTTATCATGACCCACCTGTGTCATACAGTATGGCACCTCCTTCGGGAGATGCTGTAGAAGTTTCTCTCTGATAGTGTTGATGCACATCTCCTCAGGACCCTGGTCAGTCAGTACTTCACTGTGGTACTGCCACTGGCCAGGCTTTGCACCATCAAACAGGTACTTCTGTTGGACGTATTCAAACACAGACAAATTAAGGATGAGCAGCACAGTGCTGGAGATTCCAACATAAGGTTTGTTTTAATGCAAATGTCTCTTTCTTAACATTTTCCAATGCAGTCTCTAACCTTCAACGTCTCCACGTCTTCTCTGTCAATGGAACTTAACATGAATACATCCTTAAAAAGGTGCCACCCCCTGCGGCTCTTCAGGGCCTTCAGCCTGTCTTTGTCCTGACCCTCCTGAGACAGCCCGTCCTTCACGCTCTCAGACTCTGGTTGTTCGGCATGTCTGCTGTGGCGTTTGGCTGCTAATTTCTCACGTGGTTTCTCTGCGCCACGGATCCTGATCTTCTTTCCATTAACCACCCCTTCTGTCAGCTGTGCCGTGATGTCTAGCAAAAGTGTTTTGTTCTTCAGTAGATCTACCTGTGTGTTGAGAGTGGATTTTTTGCTAAGTGTAGCAGCTAATTAATCATTCACTGAGTTTAATAGCGATATTCATTTTGATGTTAACAGTTGCAGCATAACAGCCCAACACCCCTCTCTTTGCAAGATGAGAGATGGGATATGCAGAGAAAAAGACATGGTAATTTGCTCAGACTAGGACAGACCAATACAAAATGACAAAGTTAATACCTTATTGAGGACAAGGATGGCAGGGACATCTGGATTCAGGGCCAGACACTTCAGCACTTCATAGTCCAGTTTATCGCGGGTCCATTTATCAGACAAATCGACTAGTACCACCACTGCACATTTATAGCAGAAAAGGAAGATTCAGCACAAAATACAGAGTCATAACACAGTGGTTCTCAGCCTCTTTGATTCCAAGGCTCTCATTTGCCCAAGACTATATTCAGGCTCTACTAAGTTGACATATACCTCTTGTACATTTTCAAGGTTAGTCCTAATTATACACACACAGTAAGCCAATGGCGATTCTGTTGGATGCTGGCTGTGTCTTCGTCTTCGTTTTTGAACAGATTAAGAAATAAATAAGAGAAGAACAACTAATACAAAGATTTTATTATGTTTTTTTTTTCTTTTTACCTAAATCAGCTTCCTTTATTGACTCAAAAGGGTCCACCAGCAGTGAATCCTCCAGTTGATGTCTGTTAAACAAATATATAACAACATCAAATTTAGTTTATAAGTATAAGAATTTTTACCACAATCATGGCATTAGTTAAACCAATGTTGTTGTTGTTTCGGGCAGGTTGAGATGTTTAGACAATCAGAGCAAGGTTGCAGAGCAGAGCATCTACACTTTTCTGGGATATCAACCAACAAATGGTTTACTTAAAGTTGCCACCCAATGTTGTCAGAAACTGCTGTCTTACATAGTCACCTTCTAGCCTTTATTGGTGTGGTGAGACCAGGGGTATCCAACAGTATCTGACAGAAAAATTAAATAGGTGAGAAAATGCCATCCAACCATGGAACATTCCCTAAACAGACTAGACTGTTATACAAGGGGTAGAAGAGGTACTTACGATTTGTGTGTCATCCTCTGTCAGGACACCAACAGCACGTGATCTTGTTGTGTGCACTTTCTCAGAAACAGCAAACAACTAGACAGAAATTGTGAATTAACATTTAAGGTTACAGACACAATTTCTTATAGGGATCGTTCACACCAAAATTGAAATTCTGTCATAACTCGCTCCTAATTATGCATCACTATGCAAATCTAATTTTTACATGTGTACATTCAAACATACTGGAACCGCACTGCCACTTTATACACAGCCTGTTATTTACAGGCTCAGTAAACAGCAGAAATAACATTTCTGGGTGAGAAATAAAGATTTCACCTTAAATTTGAATCCATAAATTAATATAATATCACCTTCCGACCAAGCAGTTGATTGGTCAATGTTGATTTCCCTGCATTGGGAGCACCCACTATCGTCACTTTAAGAGATTTAGCATTTGCAGGTTGATCAGGATCCTTCAGCAATAAGGAAAATTGATGAGCTGAGAGAAGAACACATACATAAACACACAGACAAGATCAGTTTAACGAATAGGCTACAATATCATACATATCCAAGGAGATGATATCAAATAACTGTTTTCAATATGTTATCTGTAACAAAAGCAGTCATGAAGGCTCGAGGGAGGCTGGTGATTATATTATTACCGCTGTCTGAGGGAACAGAGACAGGCTGATGATGACAGAGACCCTCATCGGACACCACCGCTCTCCCCTTCTGCAGTCTGTCCAAAAAAGCACTCGAAGACACCAAACTGGCCGGAGTGCAGTGAAACAGACATTGTCTTACTGTCTGTGGACCAAAAACTGAGCGACCTGTGAAGAAGTAGAGGACAAAAACGACAGGTAAAATAAGAGATATGGTTACCATGACGTTGTTGTTTTTCACTGAGTTTGGTTTTATTTCTGGTGGGGAATTAAGACAAATACAGGCAGTTTATCATCTAGCATAACGTCACGACATGTAATAAGGACAAACAGACTGTTTATAGTCTATCATCTATAAATCACCTGATCGACGCAGATCCAGTGGCGCGTGCTCTGGGGCTGTTGTCAGTCTGCAGATCGTTGAAAATCGCACAGATCTGCGTAGAAACGTCTCGCAAAGCCGCAAGGCCATTGTCGGAACAAGTTTTCTATACACAAGTTGATGATTTCAAAATGTTACACTTAGATTAACCCTAGTGCAAGGTGATTCTCGTCTCCATGTTTGTTTACACATGTGTCCAGGGCGCAGACATGTTGCTCAAGTCGAGGGAACTGTTGTGATGAATCTATATATTACACACCACTGCCATCTGCTGCTCAGGCGTCGGACTCCGAAGGCGCCATAAATAAACATACAATTTATAATTATTAATATTTAAATATATAGACAGCCTCCGCGTCTGATAATAAAAACCAAGAACCATTGTTATCATTTAAGCTAGTACAAGAGGAAACACCGTAGTATATAATGCACTTTGGATATTTACTTTGACAGGAGTTTGGGAGTCTCTGGAGTTCACTGGTCTAACATGTAACAGACAGGCCTTCTGAATCAAAATCGGTAGGTTTGTGGTAAAAGGAGCCTTTGAGGACCAAAGAATATGACCCCTAATCAGAGGCGCTGATGTTGTTTTTATCTGTTCAGGTAAAATCAGAGGGAACAGATGTGTTTTTCCATCTTCCATCAAAAGTCCACTAGGAACAGCTCAGAGTGGAAAAACGCTTCCACTGGGGAAAAGAAAGGATATCAGGTGGCCCACAATCTGTCAGCATATATCAGCCTAGTGAAAACTCACAAAACACATTCAGGCAAATAAAATGAGGATTTTGATTGAGTCAGAGATTTGTTTCATTAGAAGAAGCCATGAATTGTTAAGTTCAGGAATAGACACAAATATATCAGATACAATCACATGTGCCAACAAAACATGCTTATTGCATGCATTCACTTAAACACACATGGGTTTGGTCTACCCTTATTTTACCCTGCAGACCAGGAGAAATGGCATATTCTTCCCCCATCGCCCTCATTTGAGAATATGGGCCATTTACAACTACATATAATCAGAATTTGAAGTGAAGTGAAGTGACATTCAGCCAAGTATGGTGACCCATACTCAGAATTTGTGCTCTGCATTTAACCCATCCGAAATGCACACACACAGAGCAGTGAACACACACACACACACACACACACTGTGAGCACACACCCGGAGCAGTGGGCAGCCATTTATGCTGCGGCGCCCGGGGAGCAGTTGGGGGTTCGATGCCTTGCTCAAGGGCACCTAAGTCATGGTATTGAAGGTGGAGAGAGAACTGTACATGCACTCCCCCCACCCACAATTCCTGCCGGCCCGAGACTAGAACCCACAACCCTTCGATTGGGAGTCCAACCCTCTAACCATTAGGCCACGACTTTATAAAGATAATAGCTAATCTGATGTTGAAACGTAGCCTATTTTGTATTTTAAGGCATTAATTAGGTATTCAGTTATAAAAAATGAATGTCATGGAGACACATTTTGCATAACTTCTAAAGATCTTTGTTTCTGATTGTGTATTATTATTGCTGTATGAGATAAATAGGATATCTGGGATTTGACTAAATTTTGTTTTATCAGCCACAGCCATGAACATTAGATGAACTTTCTCACAAACTGTTTTAGCACACAGAGACATATTGCAGTATTTCACAGTTTTTCACCATGTTTTCTTCCATCAATTTTAACAAGATGTCCAGTCCTTTCTCAAAAAATGCAGACATCATGATTCTACTCCCTCAAATTTCACTTTAGGTTTTTATTTTTGAGATGTGGCCAGCGTTACATTCACAACACACCCATCATTTGTAATTGTGGTCTCACGCAACCACAAAATCTTTTTCCACATTAGAACTAGATCACCATAAATAAACTCTATAAACATGTTGATGTGCTTTCACATCTTTTTGAATAATAACTTTTTCTTTGCCAGTCTTTAAAGGCTAGTGTTTGATCTGATTAAATCTTTTTCTCACACAATTCTCCTTGAGCTTTATGAGAAGACCTTTTCTGGCAAGTGTCTGTGGAATTGTATGTGACTTCCACTTCCTAACACCTGAATCCTGGTAAAGAAACCTCTTTAATCTTCATTTTCACTGTGGTTTTATGACCAACTAAATATCCATCCAGCTATGTGGTTTTCATCTAGAAAAAAAAAACTTCTGCAGGGCCTAATACGTTATGCAAAACATAATGTCACATTTAAATAATTCATTTGAGTCTCGTAATTGAAATACTGAAAGTAAAAAAAGTACAAAGGTGTCCATCTCGGATGATTTTAAATTCCTGGCTTTCTCCAAAAATAACTTGACGATTAAAACTATTTCTGATAATTCCTGTGCACATCTATGTTTATGTTTAGGTTCTAATTTACAAAGCTCAGTGTTAGAAATCATAATAAGAAAACCCATATCAGCATAAAATAAAATGATTGTCCCAGGGTTGTTTGTGCTGTATATGCCATTATTGTTTAGCAGCTGTGGATGCTGAATAACTGCTGTCATGTCAAATATTTCAGTTGGTATCTCCTCATCTTTTGGAGTGAAGACAGACACACACACACAGATAGAAATGTCCCGCAGTTACAGCACAGCACTGCAACCTTTCTTCAGGCAAGGAGGAATCACAAAGCCGCGGACATGTTGAGTATAACCGGCGTGTGACAGGAGCTGGCCGAGCCGTGCTGGTTTGTTGCTCAGGCAGAGATGCAGCCCTGACTTGCTCAGCCATTACACATGATTGCAGCACAACACAACAAAGCCACACAGCTGAGGCATCCTCAGTCACATCCTCATCAAAACGCTTTTAGGACACTCTTATATAAATCACCCAGAGGTCATACTTTCCAGCCCTGATTGTAGCAGGAGAAAGAAAGTAAGAAGAGGAGGAAAAGCCATACTCTATAAGGAATTCACAATCAATATAGCTTGTCTGTGAAGGGGATCAATAATGCATCTCCTTTGAAACCACCAATCACGTCAGAGTTAGGAATAAAAAGCGTAATTAGGACCACTGTTTCTTAAACATCTTGCCTTGATGTCTTTCAGGGCCAGAGAAAGACACCATTCTGCGTCATTAACGTTGTATTATTGTGTGATGAAGCACACGGCTGAGCACTTCCCCTCAGCTGCCTGAGGCTCTGTGGGTGCAAAATTACGTTTTGTACTGCTCCAGGATCAGCCATCATAACCTTAACAATTCCAGGAAAAAAATAAAAAATCTGAAACCACACATTAAAAGCTTCAAGCTCAAGACTTCTATTTATTATTCCCATGCACATAATGGCTTCATCTTTTGAGAAAGCCTTGTGACCCTGATATGATTTCCGAGCATGTTGAATGGCCTGGTCTGAACCAGTGTTTTCTTCATTTTCATTGGCAAAGATGAGAATCATTAGTCTTGATCACCACATAGTTCTTTCTCCCTGCTATGAATCTCACAATGCCTGGATAATGATAATCATGATGACGACGGCTGCTGACAATAGGTAAAGATGGGTGGTACACCAGCAGTTTAAATACATACTGGTTATTATTCATTCTATAAAATTCCATTTCATAACTACAGCAGCCCTAAAATGTGATGGTGTCGCTGCTTAAAGGACCTCACTAGATTAAATTTAGTTGGTCGAGAGAAAGTGCTAAAAACCACATTAAGTACTAATATCTGTGATATTAGATGCTCTGTTTATAATTTTATTCAGAATGTGTTATGTATATTTAAGTTGTGTGTTTGATTGGCTTAGCTGCTTTTATTTTTTATTTATGTGCACAACTTTACAAAAATTATTATTTTCGTTTATAGTAAAGCGGTAATACATATAGTAGTATGAGCAGATTTCAGAAGTATACAATAAAAATTATGGAAGCATCAACATTAATCTGTCATTTGGAAAAGTGTGAGTGTCGAGGGGTTTTTAATACCTATAAACAAATCAAATATGTTTTCCTTCATATTTCCTTCAACCATTGTTAAAAATATCAACCAATGAGAATTCAAACTTTTCAGAGCATAAAATATAGAAGAACATTTTAAAAGATTTAATAGGCCTGTAAATGAGCCAATATTTGTTGTCCAATTTTACATTTACAATACATTTTAACACTGTTTTACCTTTTTTTTAAATGCTATATGTGAATTTAGACTTCCTAAGGTTATAATGTTCAATAAAGAAATAATGATTTGTGATTTAATGTTTTTAAAGATTCATTTTAAGTAAGTGTTAAATAATGGCAGAGGTAACTGCATCAGTATTTTGGCTGGTATATACTGATGACCATTTTATACAATATATATATATATATATATATATATATATATATATATATATATATATATATATATATATATATATATATATATATATGGAGTGTAATAAAATTGTCTGTTAACTACATATTGGCTAAAAGAAAAACTTGGAAATACAAGTAATATATTACAGTTAAGGAGACTGGTGTAAACATTAAAGGAAGTAAAGTGAAAAGCAATGAGTCTGTTCAGCTTCAAAAAGAATTACAAGATAGTCGTATAGTAAGTGTTTTAGTTTGAGGGATGACTTCCTGACAAGGTATAGCTATTATTCCTCCAAAGCTAAGCTGTTTTAGGTGTCAGTGTACAGGACGTGTAGCAGGAGTGTGCATATGGAAAATGAGATGTGAAAAATATGATGGTTAGAGCATTATAAATGTCAAGTGACTGATGGGCTCCCCTGTTGTAAATTGAGCTACTTTCCACAGTGCAGCGTGTATGGAGGATGTCAAGTACAATTGAAAGCATAGGACATACAAAAATATACAGCGAGCAGAAAGTTTGATGTGTGGAGGCATTGCGGGCATGTAGGAACAGAAATGACAGGAGAAATATTTTGACAGGACTTGTGTGGGATGGAGTCAGAGGCGCTAACGCCATCCATCTTCTACAATACAGAACATTTCTTGGCCTTCTATTATAAATATGATAAATATAGCTGCAATGCTTCTGAGTTGATCCACTGAGATCAAAACTATCTTAGAAGCAGATATTCAATTTATTCATGATATGCACACACTCTAAATCTCACAAAGTCGTGCGGTATTTTCTAACTCTATTAGCATAAAGGAAATTACTGTATGGAGATACAGATCCCTCAGATCCTTCACTGGCATATAACATGGCTTAGTGGACTCACTGGACTGAAGAGTGCTCTATAGAAAGAAAATGTGTATTTATGGAGCTTAAATATAGAAAGAAAATAACCATCTCTGTCTTGTTTGCTTTTGAGAAATGATGGTTCATGGACAAAGAAGGATTAAATATATTTAATTTTCTATAATATCTTTTAAATTATTTATTTAAAGCATATATTCTATATTTTCACCAACAAAAAAAATGGTTTTAAGTCAGCTATTAGTCTTTTGCTGTAGTGTGTTAGTAGGAAATATTAGTTTGCATTACCAAACTAATATTAAACAAGGAGTTTAGCAATGGCCAGCTCTCCACACAGAGATCTGATCTGATCATCATCAGTCTGTCTGAGACTACATGAAGAAACAGAACAAACTGAGACAGACTTAATCCAGAAGAACTGTGGCAACGTCTCCAAGATGCTTCAAGACCTACCTGCAATGATACCTGAAGAACTATACACAAGTAAACCTGGGCCAAAGTAGCTTTAAACGCAAAGGATGCTCACACCAAACGTTGTTTTAATGTAGTTAATAGAAGTTAATTAATGAAGGAAATCTATTTATGACATTGTTTATTATATCTCAGTATGTTCTGTTTCTTCATGTCATTCCAGATCTCTGTGTGGAGCACTGGCTGTATGTACAGTATATATAGAGTAGAGGGTGGGGAAACGCCCCCTACTGTTTTTCTCAAAATAACCACAAGATAAAGTCGAGATACATTTTTATTGTAACTATGGACTATGTTGATGTACGGGAGAGAAAACGGATATCACAGTAAATTATTTAATTTTCAGCAGTAAGAAAAAAAGTGTTTTAAAGCTTGCTGATTTGTAGAACATCACATTAATAATATGAGAACAGTAGGGACTGTAGATAGGGAGTTCATGTAATCTAATAAAAAAATAGAATTATAATTTCAGAATGACAATTTTTTAATGTTTCTTTTCTTTTTTTTTCTTTTTTAAGTCTGGGATACAATGCCTGCAGGGGGCAATAGGCTATTGCTGTAGTTATTCTGCTGTGAACCATCAAATCCTTTGTTTTTCCATATTCTAACTAGTTGGTTGAATTGTTGGTTAGTTGTTTTATCAATGTAGGCTATATGAAACAAGAATCCAGCTAAATGCTGGGATATAGAGGGTTAATTTTTAGCATGGAGTGCATGCAAATTAAGAAAGCTACAATGTCATTAAGAAAGGGAATAACTGCATTTTTCAAGGAGTCAGGAATGTATCAGGGAATGTATTCATGGGTTATCAGGTTGCTAGTGCGTTTCAAATTTAGGCTTGTGTGTCAGAATATGATTCTGATTGTTTTTCTTGTCCTCTGACTTTGGGCATTCGCTGTAACACACATTTGATGTTTATATGCAGATGCTCATTAGACCTGTAGGTGACGACATACAGACTCCGCGTGTGTTACCAGAAATCAACAATAGAAGAAGAAGAAGGCTTCCGGTAAAATGGCGATCGAAGGGTGATTATTTTATTAAGTCCTGCTAAACGTCAAGAATTTATTTAAATCTCATGGTTCTTTTCTCGCCTATAGGAATTGTAAATATCTCTACATCATTTTCCGGCTTTTTTTTGTCGCAAGATCGACGTTGTTTTGTCAGATTATGTATAGCGGGCTATTTTTGTCATATCAGCAGAGGATCTCAAAACTGCAGTCCTTGTCTTTTCATTTAATTGTCTGATGAGGTTTTCAGCCAGTGTCTGTCAAAACCACACAACTATGACTCGAGAAGAAAAAAAAAAACAAGAAAAAGAAAACTCGTGTTTACTTCTTGAATGACCGCGCGAGTTAATATATTTATAGACGAATGCGATTTGATTAAGAGACGTAGCTGTATAATCATGATGAGATCAAATACACAATTATATTTGCGCTAATAAATCTGATGAGTGCACCACGCACACTGTGTGTTTGCTCTATGGTGCTGCTCCCGTGTTGTTTCTTGTTTTGTTTTATCAAATTGGGTAATTTGCTGTTGTTACTTCATTAACCAGATGCCTTCCATCTGTTTCTAAGAATGTTTTGTTTTATTCTGTGAATTTTTTTAAAATATAGCCTATGCATTGGTTTGCTGTGATGAATACCCTCCGTATTTGTAACGATGTTCTTCCTTTCCATACCAGGTGGAAACAAATTGACTTTGGACAGACTTTAATGTTAGTACACTCTCTGGGACTGTACCAAAAGGTTAAACCCACTTACTAAGTAAGGGAGAATATGCAATAAACTTGTTTAAGGAAATGTTTTCTTGTGTTAAACATGTTTCTAGCAAATCACGAACTGCTTGTTTGGTTGATTTCTACCAGGAAATCGACTATATACAGTTTCCCTTAGAGACACAACCATCAAGACAAATCTTCTATATAATAAAACGTGTTCCTCCTTAAACAATACGATTATCGTGATGTTTTTTAAGTTATTTATGATAGTCCTAAAGATGGTCTAACTTAACGGATAAACTAATACAAATTCCAAGACAACTCTTTGGATCTTGGAGATTAAATTAAATAGACGATAAACCAGAGGAGAATAATCTCACAAATGATATGCACTAAATTGCACCAAGCTATCGTGGTTAGTGAATGATAAAGCATGATTATCTCTTCAGTCACAGCAACATGAAATGTGAAGCAAGGGACAGGCATTACATAAGGCTCTCGTGATAGATTTACGAGTGATTTTGCAAGAATTCAAAAAGACACGATGCTGTTACAAAATGATTTAGATTCGAATTTAAAATGTGGCCTAATCGGTTCCAGGGAAGATGTGTTTGATCGGTTATGGGAGAAAAACGCCTTCAAAACTGCCTTTTTCAGAAATTATTATATGTGTACTAATGCTAACTGTGGAGGATATGTTAATGTAATATTTACATTTGTGCGCTAGCCATTGTCTGTGACGCTAGCGCTGGAGCGCATGCGCCGGAAGTTGCTGCCGCAGACAGCAACACTGATTCGGCAACGCAGAGCAACAACACTAGGAAAAAAAATCAAAACAGTATCCAACTAATGTTAATCCAGTACGATGTTCTGAACAATGTATAATACCATGATCCACGGAGAGTAAGTATATCATTTGAATGATACTACCGTACTGATTTTGTGGATTGGTTGCTTACATTCATCCATTTCATATTCAAGCTTTAAGAAGCAACAAAGGGGTCAGCTCTCTATTTATTTTAGTGTGGAAGAGCTGGCCACTTATACACTTGGCCTTCTGCTTTAGGCAAAAACAAGAACGACATCTGTGCGTATAAATCAAGAATTAAATACTCCGAAAATCCGCGTATGTACGTTGTTCTAGCACAAGCAATGCATTTGTTTGAGTGTTATTTTTTGGCTACTATATGCTGACTTCCAATGAATGAATGGACTTTTAGCTAAAATTGAACTATGATGTATTATACTACATTAATAGATTACATTTTCCTATATATTACTTGCAGTGTTCTTGAAAATGTTAAGTATTTCTATCGCATAGGCTGCGTTTTAAGGGATAGTGCTACAGGGCTTTTGGGTGGCAGACTGCAGACTTCGCATTTGATCCTCTAGAGAGACAGAGAGAGGGAGAGAAAAGAAAGAAATATGGCTGTGACCTTTGCTGAATATCAAAGGCGTTGTCTCGAAATGTCACCGGGGATTTCTCCGCCTAGAAGCAGTGCGGTATTTGAAGCTGGGGGTTTTGACAGCCGACAGCAGATTGGCTGGTGGGTGGAAAGTTATAAAGTCGCATATCATTAGAGGGTTTATTATGGTTCACGGTGGACTGACTGCGAACAACATACATGCACGACTTCTGTGAACGACGCTTGGCCATTTGGATAGCAATGTACAGTTGCTCTGTCATAAATCTCAGCTTTAGTCTAGCCAGATGGAGTCGTTATAAATCATTTGAGTGCAAAGAAATCACAGGAAAATCACATGGTTTCATGTAACAACACTGGCCACCCATGCAGCAAGTAAAGTATTTGTGTCATTAAAATTAAAATGCATCCAACGTGTTGCACCTGCTTCATTAGAATACTCGTTGTGTTTGCCTTGAATACTGCGTTCTGTAAATTAAAACCCCTGCAACAAGCTTAAAGTGCACCGTCTGCACCGAGATGTTTATGAATTAATTACGCTATGTTTTATACTCGTAGATAAGTGCTGTTTCAGATGAAAGGGGTCGGCAAGGTAACAAAGGGTTGACGTCATGCATCGCATCCGCCCGCATGACTTCCAACTCCGAATCCCGCCCCTGTTTATTTTCAGAGTCCGGCGTGATTGGTCGAATGCGCTGCTAGACGCGTCCTAGTCTAGCCGAGAGCCAATGGGAGGGAAGCTTCCGTGTTGATATATTTAAGAGTGGGCGGGGCTAGTTGGCGTAGAAACCGGAGCGATAGACGCCACTGCTCAATCTAGTGTAGGTGCCTCCGCGGCTGCCCGTGTTGAATCGGCCACTTTCTGTCGCTGTCCAAGGAATCTTTAACCATGCATTTCGGTCTTGTGGATTGGTGCTAAATGATTGCGTCGAATGTCATCCATAAATAACTCGATCCCAGGGTAAGGTTAAAGCTTATGTGTGTTAGTAGACGTATTTTATTCTTGACCATATGTTGTGATTTCCGACCGTGTTGCGTGTTTTCATGCAGTCAGCAGACTCTTGGCAGCACTGAGCTTTCCCCATCTGTGTAACTGGCAACGTGAATCACTGGCATAAACATTCCTGCATTGCGTGCTCAGTAGATTGTTATTGTAATGCGAAAGTTTAGTTTTAACATATTTTGAGGATGTCCTTTGTAAACATAGCTGGAATGTGAAGAATACATAGAGCATCATCGGTTCTGAAAAATTTGCTGTTGGTTTGTGTTCAAGTGCTTTTCTTTTTATCATGAATGCATTCTAACCATTCTTAAAAGTGCAATTACCTAAGGCTAGAGAGTGTTTATTTGATTTACTTCTCCGGTATCTTGTGCTCACTCAGTTAAACCCGGAGCTTGACATTAGTTACCCACTGACTGAGTGCAGTTTTATATCTTTGCGCCGTCTTCTGTCTGCCCTACATTTTCCAAAGGCTGGATAATTCAATTTCAGACTCCTATTTCCAGAGAAACTCGGTCTCCTATTCTCAGTACAATTATTGAGCGTGGTGAAGGATGATTTTGACATCTGGGTGAAACGTTTATCTTCTTCTATGAGGAGCAATTATGTGATTTCATTTGGCTTTTTGAATGAATCACGGGGGGAGTGCTTTCAAATATGCATGCCTACTCATACATAAATACATTTTCACTCCTGCAATTGTCCTGACTGCAGCCACAATTTTTTTTTTTTTTTTTTTTTTTGGTCAGAGTAACTATTCCTTATTTTGCTGATCAGTTTTTCATTCATTCGACTGTATGCATATCAAACAGAATATGCATATTATTATTTATTTACATGCATAGCTTGAGGCTTTGGGTTTTGGTAGCCAAACATTTGTTTGACACAAATTACTCTTTATTAGTTGTTTATAGAGCTGTTAAAAGTAATAACACACTCTTGGTTTAGTACAGCACTGCTGTGTTTACCTGTGGCCTTATATGACGTAAACTATGATATCTTTGTGCAAACACCTTAAAAATGAAAGATTTTTAGAATCTAATTTTAGAAGGTTGTATAGAGATACTTGACAGGCACCTTAAGAATGGTGGCAATCAACTAATGTAAACAACAACAACAAAAACAAACAACAAAACAAATAACTAACAGTAAAAAATAACTAGCAAACAAAACAATCCCATGCCAGTAACCAATGACCATATAATGTATTCATGCTGCAATATATGCTGTAATTCACAAACCCTTACAATTTTAGGAATCTTGTTTAATTATTAGTATTATTTTTCAGACAACTGTGTTTGACTAGTTGGGATAACATTAGGGAGAATTCTGTTGGCTTAACAAAGGTTTTTATGCAGTTTCAAGAATGCTAATTCAGAAATCTTAGTATTCATTAATCATAAGTCATGGAAACTTGAAAACATGTAGTTTTTTTTTTTTTTTTTACAGTTAATTTTTGCTCAAGTGAAATTTTTGCTTAAATGTCATTATACAGTGTAAGTAACCTCTGCTAATGGAATAACCATATGGCCACAATATCTCCAGATGTTTTGCAACACATGGCAACCTGTTAATGCATTTGATAATTAACGCATTCCTCTATGAGTGTGCATGGAGGGCTTATGGCTGCATTCTCCTCTCTAAGTGGTTTAGGTTTAATAGACCTGCCTGTGCTAAGCAAAAGGTAAATAGAATCGGTCATTATAGAGGATATGCCAAGCATGGTAACCTATTTTTTTATGAATACCATAAATTTGTCTGATTCCAGAAAGACATGCCTTGCTGCTTTTTTTTTTTTTTTTTTAAGTTGGAGAGAGATAATGAACATTTATTTCCATGTGATTATCACGGACACAGTGTTTTATTAAATAGTTTTGTGGTATATGTGGTGACTAAGTTGTATGTGAAGATTTAAGCATGAGGATTGTCACAATTTGCTATCATGTGATTTTTTTTCGCTTCCCCTGGCTGTTGGTTCAAGTCCTTTGTCTATGCGGCTCAGTGTCATGTTGTTAATACTGATAGTAATTGCTGTAAGAGACACAGACAATCTTGCGATTTTGAAGATCAGTTGAATGAGGTCCAAATGGACAGATTTCTCAACTGAAGGACGAGCAATCACAGCTTGTGAGTCAGCAGATGACAAATTACAGCAGAAGTGATGGAGAGAAACCCAAGTGGCAGAAGTGAAGAAGAAGGAGGTGATGAAGACTTTTGGGCTCTGCATTCATCAGAACCTGAATGTGGTGATTTGTGAGTTCATTTTAGGTTAACCCAAAAATGAAAATTTGCCTAAAAAGTTGTGAAGTGGAGACCTGTGAGTTATTCAGATTTTTTTTTAACTAAAAAATTGTTGCTTCCAGTTAAAATAACAGTCCTTTACAAAAATTTCCAATGAATTTCTGCAATGAGAAGTAAATTTATTTTGCATATTTTGCTTTTCCTTTAACACACTTCTTCAGTTATGCATCTATTAATGAGTTTTCAAACACACAGAATTTTTATTTTTCCTCAAAACTAATCTGAATTTTCTTGTTTATAAGTTGTTAGTGTAATAGTTAAATCTTAGTTCAATCTTTAAAAAAAACATCTAAAGCCATTGAAAAAAAAATGAAAATGACTCTTTCAACCTTGTTCCTAATTATATAACATATTTTATTTGGCTTGCAAGAGAGCTTGATCAAGCTTGTCGATCAAAGCTTGCACATCCAGCCTGTGTGTGTTTGTGGTGTGCATGCTCATTTGCACAGCTGTTTTCCACTGCACGTCGGTTGGAGAAAAATGCATGTACGCAGGTCTGTGTCTCATCTCTTTCCCCACCTATTGAGAGTGAGAGTTAAACACCCAGCTGGTAAACCAGGCCCCACACACACACACACGAACACACTCTCTCTTTTTCAGTTCTCTACATCTTTAGTTACACTAGAGCCATAAAGCCTCACTGCCGTCTCTCTCTCGTGCCTGTGGTTTATATCGCTTCAAACAGACCAGATCTCTCTTTCCCTGCACCCTAAAGCAAGAAGCTTTGGCCTGACTCATAAAATCCCTTTGTATGAGGGTAAACTGCAGGTCTGAAGAGATCAGCTGAGAAAGAGTCTCAGATAAGCCTGTTAGATGAGAGTGAGGAGCCTGATGTCATTGAGGCCAATTGGGCTGTATGCTTTTACCGGACAGGTTTAGGTTGTCTTTCAGGGCCTCAGTTATTGGTATGTCAATTTTCTATTTTGCTTACTTTAACACTGCACTCCAGGTAGATAAAGCATAGCAGTCTGTGTGAAAGAGATTTGTACCGGCGTTTATGTAGCTGTTAACTGAATTTATTATAGTTTTTGTGTTTAATTATATATATATATATATAATTAAAACAGGATTCTCAGTAGTGTTTTATTCTGATTCACAGAAATAAATGCTAGAATAAATAATGTACATAATCAAAAGCTTCATATTATTAGATCGGTGGTCACTCTATGACTCAGGGTTAAGCCCAGTATAATGAGCCAAATTCGCTAATCAAATATTTTTCTGTGTATCAGTGGTATGTCAAGTATAACTACAGATTTCCATGTCTTGTTCTCTAGAATAAAACAGGAAATTCTTAAATGTCAACTGCTGAAATATTCAGACCTGTTGTCTACATTGAGACACAACAGACAAACACAGATTGTCTCCCTTTTAGCATGGAAGCAGAGTTACTATGGTACCTGTAGAAAGAGAAGTGTGTGCATGCATGTATCCAAGTGATATGGCCAGTATAATGACATCTATTCTACAGCAGGGATTAGATCTGTATTTTGGTGTGTATGTCTCATGCATTGGAACAGGGACGTGTTTATCCCCTCTGTCTGTGCATCTGTCTGTAAGTTGAGCAGGAGGGCAGCAGTCATCTGCTCTTATCTGTTTATGGCTCTAGATAAGAGCTCTGGAACGGGATATCTGACCCTCCCTTCTGTCTCTGCCCCGCTGCATAATGAGGGTTTGCTTGGCAAATTGCATATCTGTCCAGTATAATCTGAAAAGATGCCATTAGCATGGTAGCGCTCTCATCTCCTGCTTGGGTGCCAGGGTGGCCTGCTGCGTGTTGGCACTTCTGAGGTCATGCAACGCTGAGCTGTAGTCGTGAAGAGATGAAAGTGAGATCTGCCTCCAACTGGTTGGGGCAGAGGGCAGAATCATGAGACAGAGAAGTCAAATTTGAACTCAGAAGTACCTCAAATGGAAGTTTTAAAATGTTTGATGTTACCTTTCACTTCATTGTTAAATTGAGTCCACATGGAACAGTTGTTTATTATACTGAATAGTTTTTAGCTTCTCTGGAATACAATGAAACAATGATGCCCTTCTCTTTAGAGCTCTATTCTATTTTCCCCAATCTATTATCATATTATTATTACTTATCAAATTCAAATTATATTTGTCATACACACCACCATACATGTACAATGTTTTAAGGGGTTTGAAAGTGCTAAAAAGAGAAAAATATGAAAATATGAAAAAATTATAGCCTAAATAAATTTAGATCAGAATGATGTTACATAATGTAAAAAGAATATAATATAGATTATTAATGATCTAAATAATAGAACAATAGAAATAATTTAAATAGTCTATTTTTTGTGATTTAATTCAAAATAATTTCATCTTTTCTTCAGTTGTTTTGCATTCATCTTATTCCTCTTTTCTAGAAAGATGTCGAATGGCACATTTTTACACAAGTCCTCTGGGTTTTCATACATTTGAGGCATTTGAATGTTTTGTTGACAGTCATTTTGACATGCTTGTTCATCTTCATCCTTCTTTCTTCCTTCTTTTGCCAATCATGCTGATTTGTATGCACGCAGATAGCTGTGCTTCTTAATGACAGACAGACAGATTGACACAAATCTGGCATATTTTGCAGCTGCTTTGGACAGGAGCTATAATTTATGGTTTTCTGTGTTTGTCAGATTCCCATTTTTATGTATTAAACTGTACAGAAAACACATGGACCTTTGTGTGTGTTTCATCTGTGTTCTATGATCTTTTGTGTGTGTTATTGAGACAGAAATAATACATTTTAAAGTTATAGTACATTGAGATGACAGGATGATGGGATAGCTGATTCCTCCTGGAACAAAGAACAATATGGTGAAACATCATAAGGTTAATGTCAGGTTACATGGAGCAGATTGAGTCAGCTGACAGTCAGAGAGATACAGAGGCGGGGAGGGGGTGTGTTGTGGATATTTGGCATGTCTGTTAAATTTTATCATGCCAGCCTCTGCTCTAACGCTCATAAAAGCACTTTGATGAATGTTCTTAGCCACAGGCGAGCACTTACTGTCAGCTCTTGCCATTGGTTGCCTTTTTATCAGAAGCCGTCCCCATTGGCTGATAAAGTTCTGCAGCCCCCTCAGGTCAAACTCAAGGCTGTCACACCAGTCCAGGCCAACATCTTTTCACGGAAATTATTTAAAGAGATTCCGAAAAATGAGCTGAAATCTAAGGGTGTGCATTTTTTCTTTCTTTCTTTCTTTTCATTCTTTTATTTTTTTTATGATAAAATCAGTAAATGTAGAATCGTTTGTTATCTTGTGTTAGTTTTGGTATACTCGTATTAATAAACCACAACAATCATCATTTTGCAAATGACAGTACCTGACCTACATGGAAATTTGCTGAACAATTTATCAGTTCAAGTTTCTGTGACATAAATCATGAAAGTTATAGTGTGAGATTCATTCAAATCTTTATGAATGCTTTTAAAAAACATTTTATTTGTACTCAGATCTAGATGGAATGTTCATGAGCACGATGTGAGCAAAACATCATAATATTTTAGGTATTTTATATCTCTGTAATGGTACGCTATATATACTTAAATATAGACTTTTGTTTTGCATTTATTCATTTCGCTTGCTTTCATTTATTCAAAGTGCCGAGGAATACAGCAAGCCATTCATCATTTCATAAATAATTGTGTAGTTTTCAATAGGCTAGCTAGCTAAATGCTTGAAATGAAATGAAAATTAAAAAATATTTTTTTTATTTAACTTGATGTATGTATACCAGAAGATAAGATTATTCATAAATGAGTGATAAGTCTGGCGTCAGTACAAAAACATCTTTAATTTATGTAACAAATAAAAACAAAGTAAAGTGTGGGGAAATGTTAATTATCCAAATGTTATTGCAGATATTTTCTCATTGTTTGATACCTACTTATTTTGTTTGCAAGTAACTTGATGTATAATTAACTACACAAGAATGTAAGATTGATTGCAACTTGCTATTAACTATTTAGTCAATTGATTTGCTAATTTCATTTCATATGTCAATCCAGGCTGTTCATTTTTTGCCTTTTGATTTAGTATTGAAACCAAGATAGCAGATAGCAAAATTCTGGTTTTGATCCAACCCTATTTGCCACACATCTGTTAGCGCTGAGCCT
Organism: Carassius auratus; assembly: GCF_003368295.1. Classification (NCBI taxonomy): domain Eukaryota; kingdom Metazoa; phylum Chordata; class Actinopteri; order Cypriniformes; family Cyprinidae; genus Carassius; species Carassius auratus. The sequence continues at coordinate 10,514,621 of NC_039272.1, read as the reverse complement.
ATTAAAAAGCATATCTGAGGATTAGCGCTGTGTTTCTGTCACTATCTCTCCATTTTATTTTCAGCCTAGCTTTTCCTAGTCCTCTTCTGACTAGCAACTTTCTCTGTAGCCATGTTTTTGTACACCTGTGATTATTAAAAGGTGAAGGTAAAAGTTAGTCAAAAGAAAATTGACCTGGATATCCTGTGAAAAGCCTTTAATTTTGCAGCAGCACAAGAGTTCAATTCAATTCAAGTTTATTTGTATAGCGCTTTTTACGATACAAAACATTGCAAAGCAACTTTATAGAAAATTACGTTTGTACAATATTTAGTAGTAGCTTATCAGTGGTGACTGTCAGTTTATGTGCATATGGCCGAAATTTTCGGAAAAATTAACACAAGAAATAGTCAAATAGCTGATGAACACTATTAACAGCAATTAGTATTTAAATATTAATAATAAATAAAAGTAAACTTTTGGAATTTGAAGATCAAGGTAAATTGTACTTAATTTGTGTACCGGGAAAAATACAACTATCTTCTGTTGCTTACGAAGGGCAGAACTAAATGGAAAAAAATTATATTTCAACAAAATAAGGCAAATTTGGCCATCTTCATCGTGTTCAAAAGTTTTCACCCCCCATATCTTAATGCATCTTGTTTCCTTCTGGAGCATCAGTGAATGTTTGAATCTTTTTAAATAGTTGTGTTTGAGTCCCTCAAATGTCCTCAGTGTGATAAGGTGTATCTCAAAATCATACAGTCACTGCTGGAAAGGGTTCAAATATGCAAAGATGCTGGAAAACTGAAGAATCTGCAGGACCTTAAAGATTTTTCTGAAGACGCTGCTCAGTTTAACTGTTCAGAACAAACAAGGCACAACAATCACAAAACAGAAAGACAGTCGAGGATCATCAGGTAACAGAACATAGTATTAAGAACCAAGGGTTCCCAAACTTTTGAATGGGGTTATTTTAATAATTTCAGCAATTTTTTCGTCTTGTGGACTAAATGTTAAAATCTTTTATGAACAATATATTACTCAGGACAGTACTAAATAAAATATAACATGCAATTAGTGTGATCTCTCTTATTTTTTAAAATTTATATATATATATATTATTATTATTATTATTATTATTATTTTTTTTATTTTTTTTTGCAGGAAAAGGAGCACAATTGAGCAGACACAATTTTTCAAAAATTTTACACATAAATGTAATATTTGAAATGGGCCTATACTTTGCCAGTTCACTAGGATCTAGTTGTGGTTTCTTAATAAGAGGCTTAATAAACGCCAGCTTGAATGGTTTTGGGACGTGACCTAAAGATAACGTCAAGTTAATAATATTGAGAAATGGTTCTTCTGCTACAGGTAATAACTCTTTCAGTTATTTGGTGGGTACCGGATCTAATAAACATGTTGTTGGTTTAGATGCCGTGATAAGTTTATTTAGCTCTTACTGTCCTATAGTTGTTAAGCACTGCAGTTTATCTTTGGGTGCAATGGATGAAACTGAAGTATTAGACACTGTAGAATCTACATTTGTTATTGTTTTTCTGATGTTCTGATGTTTCTATATGAATTCAGTGAAGACATTCATAAAGTCATTACTATTAAATGTTGATGGAATATTTAAATTGGGTGGTGCCTGGTTATTTGTTAATCTAGCTACTGTGCTAAATAAAAACCTAGGATTTTTCTGGTTATTTTCAATGAGTTTGTGGATATGCTCAGCCCTGGTAGTTTTTAGAAGCTGGACATGCTGTTTTTCCATGCAATTATAAAAACGTCCAAGTTAGTTTTTCTCCATTTGCGCTCAAGACTAGTTTCTTACATGAGAGAGTGGGTAATACTGTTATACCATACCATACTATACCACAGTACATTTTTCTTTAACCTTTTTCAATTTGATGGGGGCAACAGCTTCTAATGTATTAGAGAAAATAGTGTCCATGTTGCCAGTCCCATCATTATGTGAGTGTGTATGTGTGTAAGTGTTTGTTTAGCATGTATGTGTGTGCAAATTTCAGAGCGTGTGTGTTATTTCAGCACGAGGGATCCAGAGCAGAGAATAGGAGCCCTTTATGTGGCCCGTGAATCAGTGCTCCTGTTAAGACCCATTGTTGAGAAGGCTGAATACTGAATGTTGAATGCTATCTCTGCACTGGCCGAAATAGACAGAGTAATAATAGATTACATTATTAAAAAGAGTGAAGCAGAAGGAATTGCTTTAACCACAATGTTTATTTTTTTATTTAGGTAAAGTAGGAGAGAGGGCAGGAATGAATAACAAGGCTTGTATGTAATGGGGAGAGAGGAGGTGAAGGGTAAACGTTGACCTTCCCTGGGCCTGAGTGAAAGAAGCCATCCTGAATGGACGTTTGTGTTCAGAGCTGAAGCAGCGTGTGCTTCGTGTTCATTCTGAAAGTGACTTCTGACGTGCTAGATTAACCTTAGCCCCTCTGGACATTTGAGACTGGTCCATCTCTCTTTTACGTGTTTGTGAGATTTGATTCAGTGTGAGAGAGGTGGTGGTTCAGCCTGAAATATTACTCGTGTTTCTTGGTGTATTTGGTATGAGCAGTTTTGGGCAGGATGTTATTTAGTGTGACCAAGCCTGATAGTTTGTGTGTCGCAGTCTAACTTACAATTGAGAGTTATTACTTTGACCACAGGCTGGCTTTATTGATCTGGTAATCTCTGATGCAGTTCCTGAAGCAAGCATTAAAGTGATTTTATTAGCCTCATACACATGCACACAGTAATTACTACCTCACTGAAAATGTTTTTTATATGTCAGTGAGATTTTTTTTATTTTAAAGAAATGAATACTTTTGTTCAGTGACATCAAAGACATTCGTAATTTTACAGAAGATTTCTGTTTCAAATGAATGCTGTTCTTTTAAACTTTTTATTAATCAATGAATGTGGAAAAATATATATATCATGGTTTCCAGGAAAATATTAGTTACAGTTTTCGAACTTATTTCAACATTGATTATAATAGGGCTTGGGCGTCGTGACGTCATTACTTGGCGTGGCCGCCACGTTGAATGCCTCCTTTACTGCCTCCTTTACTGCAACTCGGACTACTGCGCAGTGTTTAGACATACTCCCTCTCATCCGTGTGTCTTAATTTGATTAATTAAAAAAATCTATTTTAACCATTTTCAACCGTTGCTGTATTGTGGGGTGTAATAGCGCAACACATAATCGCTATGGGGAAAATAAAATGAGAATGGATTAACTTTACACCGCTTTCCTGCTTGGAGGGGCGACTACGGAGACGATAACATCTGAATATTAATTTATATAGCTTAAGTCAACATTGAAAATAAGGGAAATTTCTCGAGTTACTGATCCAAAATGCGGGAAATTTCAACAATTATGTTTTTGTTGCTATCCCTCTGCTGACAGCAAAAATTCATTAACTAACATTAAGCGATTTGTGAAGCTAGGTCTAACGTGACTTTAGTTACAGATTGGCGTGAAATCGTGCTCTCACAACAACCACGCTATCTTAAAAAGCCCAACATCACGCTAAGGTTGCTTTCAAGTAAGCTAAACGATGCTTTGAAAACATCTGTTTCGCTGGAAATACAAGGAGTAGCAACAGGACAACAACACAGAGACTTGACAGGTCTGATGGAGGGGCTAACGGGATATTTTACAGGAAAATACTAAAACGGGAAGACAGTGGGAAAACAGCTCAAATACGTGAGAACCTCGGAAAAATGGGAAGGTGGACAGCTACTAACTACACTTTTGAAACTCATTGTTAAAAGTCCATGTGTGAATGGTTGTTAGCACTAACGGTTACTAAACTAGCAGCTAGGTAGAGCACAGCTTACCGGATTACTGTATACTGTTTTGCCGCTGTTCCGTTTCTATGATTTGCAGCTCCTGAACCCATACATTTGTGAACTGTACATGAGACTTGACTTGTAGCTTCGGAACTATTCTGAAGTGTAGGCGCTCACAAAACAAACAAGGTAGCCGAAGATATCTGTAATGCAAACCTGCGGCAACAAGTCTTCGTCGGTACTCCACTATTTGTTGGGAATTTCATATGGATCCAAACCGTTAATAGTGCCGATTTTGTCCACATACTGGCCTCTGTCATCCCTATTTAGCGTATCCCTATAAATCCCACAAACTTTTCGCGATTTTGACATCTTTTTTTCTTTCTCCCAGCTCTGCTCTTCTCGTTAAACTGGTTGTATGTTTACATTCGCGAAGCTGGCAACATGGCCGCCATGTCCCAGAATGCAACTTGGCGCCCAAGCCCTATAAGAAATGTTTTTGAGCATCAAATCAGCTCAAGATTTCTGAAGAATCATCTGACTTCATGAAATCATGAAGACTGCAGTAATGATTTGCATCACAGGAACAAATGACATTTTTACAAAATATTACAATAAATATATTACAATATTTCACAATATTAAAGTTTTTACAGTATATTTGTTGTAGTGTGTGAATGAATGAATGATTGAATGAATGAATAATATTTGTATGTTATATGCAAAAAAACAACATTATTGCTGAATTATATATTGACCCATAAACAAAACAGCTGAGTGCACTTTTAATTAATGAAACGTTTGATTTTCAGAATTGACTAGTTGGAGGATTTTCTGATTTTAGTCTTTTAAAGCCAAAACAAAAGTTGGAAATTTCGCTTACCCAATTATTTTACCAACCTGACCCATTCCACCCTGTCTCTTCGGCTTGACTTCAGTTCGCCTGCATTTCTTTAACAAGATATTCATCCTACACGCACCTTTCTTGGCCCTCAGACCCTCATAAACTTTTTTTTAAAAGATCAACCGTTGTGACAACTGTCAGGCCACATCTAGATATGTTATCTTGAATGAGGGTTTATTAAATACGAGCTGCAGGCTAACTAACGTCTCTGTTTACTAGCCTGTCCGCAGCACATGGGCTCACTTTCTCAGCTACCTAATCCAGGAATGTGTCTTTATGCTGGATGAACTCAACTGAAGAGATCACGTTGCTCTGTAATGACAGGTCAGAGTTGACGAGTGGACAGCCGAGTGAAGAATCAGGGTGCTGCTGTAATGCTGGGATTGATGCCTTTGGCAGAGTCAAATGCTGGTGACAGTTTGTTCGGGATCAGTGGCGATGTTTTGCTGAGTTTATCAGGGATGTTCTCTCAAACAGGACATGGAGCCCAAGGGAAGGGCAATATGTGTAGGGCTAACTGCTCCTCTTAATGTTGTTTCAAGTGTAAACAGAACGGTTTTAAAATGATATGCTCCACAAATAATGTTAGTGATACAGTTGAGTCTCCCTGCACCTTAATGGATTACAAAAATGGAAATTTGTGGAAGTAAACCACAGATTTGTGTTAGTGGACAGTTGTTGTGTGGTTAAAACTTGCGACTTAATGGAAGATTACCCTCAATTTACTTCTAGTATAAACGCATAGATTTTTCTCTCCAGTTGCATTTTGTAATGTATAGATTACAAAAGAGCTGGTAATATTATCTAAGTAATCTCCTATGCTCATGAATACTAAATGTATTTGAGCAAAAATACAGTAAGAAATGTAATATTGTAAAATAATATTACTATTGTAATTATATTATAATATAATATTACTATTTAAAATAATTGTTTTATATTGTAATACATTTAAATGTATTTTATTCCTGTGATAGTTAAGCAGAAATTTCAGATCAAGTAACATGATCCTTCAGAAATCTATTCTATTATGCAAATTTTCTGCCCAAGAATCCTTTCTTATTTTTAGCATTTTTTAAAACAGTTTTTTGGTGGGAACAATTGTCAGAGGAACTATTTACATAATATTAGTTGCCTTTAGCACAGAAAAACCAAATCAGCACTTTCAGAAACGTAATAAAGTATGGTTAAAATTACATGTTTTAACAGAGGAAGCAGGTATTAAAATTATGTACAGATGAGCTGATAATTATTGGGTTTTGTGTTATGGCTGTTAATCATTAGATGAGTGGTATTAGAGTTGTATATATTGTTTTCTTAACTAATTATCCAATTGAAAATAAAACATTTGCAATTCTAATAAATTTAGACATAACAATGTACAGTAAAAGCATGGATAGCTATTTTGATATTTGCTAAAGATTAATTTAACTAGTAATTATTAGCGTTATTTAGGATTAACCCAAATTACTATTAATTGAATGTCTATTGCAGGACCTGTACTTTTGGAGATTCAGAAAGATCTTGAGTATCATCAGTGCCTGAGGTTCTCATAGCAAGTCAAAAAAAGATTCTGGGGCCACATACTTTATGAGCAGGTTTTCAGAAATATTCACTTGTAGATGTCAACACACCAAACCAATAAATCAGGTGTGTTTTCTGAAGGTGGCGTGATGTGCGACCTTATGTAGCCTTTTGTGCCTCCCGCTGATTTATAAAGGCAGCTCAAATGGTTATCAATCTAGCACAGGATCAGACACGGTCCTGGCTCTGAGGATGGTTCGCTCCTGTGTGCGGGGAAGAGAAAGAGAGAGTTGTTCGCAGAAGCAGGTGCAGAGAGGTGCGCTGACAGACACAGGGGAGGCTTAATATCCTGTCAAAAGACAAAGGTGCCTTCTAGGCTTCTGCTGTCCTCCTTGAAATCTTGCAAAAACAAGTTGATCCGGTGAGCTTTATAAAACTCATGTGTGCCACTAATGCATGTACAAGAGATACAAAGGCTACACATGCACCGGCACAAAGCAAAGTGTAGTGCTTGGGTCAATGAGTGTATGAGTAGCTACAGGGGCAAGCGGAGACCTTTTGTCAGGCGTCTCTCAGCGATCAATGAAGAGTACACCTTCAGCCATTTCCCTCTTTTGTGCCAGAGTCCGGAACGTGGGGTTACTTGAAGAAACCATCCATTAGCAGAAGCTCTTTTGTGTGTGCTTGTTGATGCTGGCTCTGTTTGTTTTGTGCTCGCATGCATACGAATGCATATTTGAAGTAGCCTATAGTGTTTTTGAGTCGGCTTGGTGCATATAATGTGGAGTTGTGTGATGAAAAGCCATCCGTGTGACCTAGTTTCTGAAATGCGGCATAGCCTGGCTGGCAGTGAGTAAGACCTACACGGGCAGCATTACAGAGCTTGATTGAAGAGGATGAGAGGGAGCTGAGTGTGTTTGTGTGTGTGTGTGTGTGCACTAGAGAATGTGTGTGTCTGCATTCAATCATGGTTTGGCCATTTGTCTTCCTGTAGCTGATGTCCCAGGGTCTCATTGCATGCTGACTGTCCCTCTGTGGTGGCTTCCTGTAATTAATAGGGGCTCCTGCCCAAAGTCATCCGAGAGCAGGTGTTTTTGTGAAGTGGAGTAGTGTTGTCTCCGTGACCTGACAAATATTCATCCTCCCATATCAATGAACACGCTCGGCCTCCATCCACAAATCAACCTCAGGTCAGTGACAACAGCAAAGGAGAACGCTTATTAGTGGTGCCCGCTAAGTGGTGTCATATCTAAGGACTGGGATGTCATAGAGACTCGTGGGTGGGCTCTTTTGACTCGGGACACTCATAAAACCTGACGGCTGCATAGTTACACACTACACCATACTACTAGTCTACAGCAAGTAACATTGGATTAAAAAGAGAATGTCTGAAAAGTAGAAAAAATATTTTCCTGTAAAATGCACTCAATTACTAATCTTAGTTTTATTTACTTCACAGTTATTTACTTTGGAGAATGCATATTTGGATGTAGGGATGGACTCATTTTTAACATATTTCCATATGTCATTCTTGTCCTGTGGATTTAGTCTTTTAGTTGTTAGCCATGAAATCTGTAGGCTTGATTTCCCCTTCTCCTTTTGCCCAACATTTGCACTTCCCTGTGATTTCCTTGATGCTAAAAAAAATGCGGACGGAATTGCGGAATCAAGTCATAAAACGGCATTTACTGTATTTTGGTAGGATAAATCAAAAGTAGGTCAGTACACTTAAATCAAAACGCAATATGGAATAGTGTCTGTGTGTCTCTGACTGTGTGAATGAATGGTGCAGGCGCATGGTTTCATTCACTGCATGCATCCTGAAGTGCACACCATGCTCGTTGTGTTTAAAGCCACTGCCGCCAGAATATAAGAGTACATAAACACATGAATATAATCTCTGGGATTGCTTCATCTTCACTTCATTAAATTTTTACAGTTTATTTTGGGTAAAACTGTCATCATATATACAAACAAAAACCTAAAGTTCTTCACAGCAACCTGTCAAAAAAAAGTTTGGTTTAACTTGAAGAAACTGTGACAGAAATAAATTACTTGGTATAATGATAATTTTGATAAATAATAAAATTATTATCAAAACATTATTTTTTTAAGAAATATTTACCAGAATATGTATTTTTTATAAATTAATTAGAGATGCTTTTGATTGTAAACTTTTAATGAAACCATTAAAATGGAGTCCCGAAAATTAATGGACAACACAGAATTTGGTAAAATATTAAACTGAATTTGAGGGGGAAAAAAGGCTTTAAAAATGTATTCTTTGTTAAACTTTTAATAAATTGCTGTTAAATGGTGTAAGTTTCATGATTTCAATTACTTAGACATGCTTTTTGCTTACTACAATTTGATTAAACCATCAAAACAGAATCTAGAAAAAAAATATATATATATAGGAAAAAGTGAAATCCAGAAAAATTTAAATGGAAAAAATGGAATGTGTAAAAAAAAAAAAAAAAAAAGGATGGATGGATGGATTGCATTATGCCCTACATTTGGCATTGTTTTGTTCATTGGAGTATGTTGGTCCAGAGGTCTTTATCTGTTTGTTTCACTTCAGCCTTCATTGGTTGCACTGAAATGTTTCCTTCTATGAGGCTGATGTGATGAAAGCAGCTTTTAAATCCTAGTGCTGCCCTCAGCGTCTCCAGCCAGGGCTGATCAGCCGTGGCCTGCCAGAGTCAGCCACTGTAATATTCATGATCTAATTATTCAGGGAGAGGTTAGTGTGCGGAACTGTAACGTGTGATTTAACCTCTTGTCAGGGGCTATAAAAGGAAGGCGGGTTAATCTTTCTGGCAACCGTCTCTCTACCCTTGGGAGCGCGCCTCAATTTCCCTCCCTATGCCCTGGAGGATGTGAAGAAAGAGAGAGATACAGCATATTACACAGACACACACATATGCATGCAATTCACACTCGAGGTGTTGCTGACACTCAACATCTATTGCTTTTCTCTGGAGAAATAAAAATGAAGTGACCTTTGATTACTGGTGACGGCAGCTGCCAATCTGTCAGATACAGTCAGATACTCACAAAACTGAAGCAGTTCTCTCGTCTGACATTAAAGTTTAGTTTCTTACATATTTTCAGTTATGAGCAGCACTGACACTCAAAGTTAATGTAACAATGTTTTTTGTTAGGAAATATTCTCGTGTAAACAGCGTCCCAGAAGATATGACTTCATCAGTATAAAAAAAAAAATCACTCTATCAAGGACACATTTGTCTAAATTTGTCTTAATTGGCTTCTACTTGTGAATTAATAAATTAAAAGCATTCTTTGTATAGTAAACACCATTAAAAATGTATCCGGTCTTTGAATCAGAAGGACAGCTGTGAGAATGAATACTAAAGAGCCTTACAGAGAAGTTAGAGGAAAAAATAAACATGTATAAATGAAGCAAAATATCAAGTTTTAGGATGTTTCACTGGGTGCTGTTGTTTCAGAGTGGAAGCAGAAGATGCGTCAAACCACCCAGGTGCCTAGAAGAAGTTCTCTATTGGAGGGTGGCAAAAAACCTGTGGCTGTAACACTTTACAAAAAGATTTGTAATAAAAAAAAAACAAAAAAAACAGTGTCTATCAAAATGATCAAGTGTTCATTTATAAATATATCATTGTTCATTGTAAAATTGTTAATTAACTTGTTAAAATTAAACTATTGTATGTAGAAATTAGCATCAGATGAAACAGTGCTGTACAATTATTGTTTGTTCTCAGTTCATGATACCTAATGCAATAACTACTGTTAATGAATCATTTTGGTATTCTTGTTTGCTGACAAACAAAAGATTTTGCTAACGCTTTATAGTGAATGTTGAAATTAGTCTTGACTAAGATTAATAATTGCTTTTGAAGTATGTATCATTGTTAGTTTATGTTAACTCATATTAACAAATGGAACCTTATTGTAAATCTTTTAAACAATATTTTTTGGCTAGATGAAACCAAAAAAGAGTCTTTTGTCAAAGCAATTTGTCTGGTGTAAATTGTACATTACCCAAACCTAAAACCTAAAACTTCTTCTTTCAGCAGGACAATGATCCCGAACACAAGGCCCAAATAAACAATTTAGTGGTTCAAGAAAAACAAGATTAATGTTGTGTAATGGCTCAATCCAAGTGCTGAGTTCAGCCCAGTTGAGATTTCTGTCTGAAAATAGTGTACAATAGTACAGCTAACCTGAACAAGAACATCAGGACAAGTAGTTCTGCAATCCTGTATTTTTTTCACTTTGCAGTCAAAACAACAATTGTGTAAAATCCTTATTTTCTTATAACCCACCATTACACCATCAAGGTTGATGTTTGTAAATTACAGATTTTTGAGAATGAATTGTTTTTGAAGGTTTTTATTATTCAGGCAAGAACTGGCACTTAAAACATGGTGGATATGCAGAGATTATGCTAGGCTGTGAGAACTCCAGGCTTGAACTCGGCGAACCCAATGCCATCACCACCCAGAGTCTAATCCACGCTAAAACCCGCGTCGCTGGATCTGCTCCTCCAGTGTGACGCTTCACACAGCTCGTTCCATAAAGAGACATTTAAATCTGCTTCATCATGAAAGCACCATTTGTGTTCGCTTCCCGCCCTGGTCTTTGTTTTTTCGCGCTGTTTCATAGACAAACAGCAGTTTGGATTTTAGAAGATTACTATTTGATTTTACCTGGCCTTCATAGAAAATTTCTCGGAACAAGTGTGCTCACAGATGCATGAGCATCTGAAAATCACTGCTTTTGTTGGATGATTCACCAACCCACATGCCTTTGTTACCACCATTGTTCACAATAACAGACCCACACAAGCCAGTGGCCTCTGCCTCCGCATGAAACCCCTCTTGATCTGATTTTGGACCTGTATTCTGTTCTTCTGAGAATCATAGTCATGTAGGATCAGCACTCCTGCTGAGCACGTCCAACCCTGTTACTGTTTGATCAGAGCTAAAGTGACCTGTCTTATGAAATGCAATCTGACTGGGGGAGGAACTTTGCCCACCGCTGGTGGTGTGTCTATCAGATACGCTGCTGTTTTCTGCATGCTTGGCTTACCACTATATCACTCCCATCACATACCGAGAGTTATGGTGTCTGGAAGCAGCCACGTTAGACGCTGGGTGGGCTTATGGTGTAGGAGCACCAGGAATGTTGCACTTCCAGCCTTCGGAGTATTGCCTTTACATGGGTCAATACCCCCAGAGACATTTGGTGGCTTGTGAGTTAAGGTGAAGGAGGTTTGTAATACCTTGAAAAAGCTACTTGTTTATCTCAGTGGCAGTTGCAAATTATGCAATTATAGTTTGCCATCTTTGCTCATAGGAGCTTGGTTATGGATCCTGTTTTTTGAGTCTGTCACCTTTTTAAATTTTTTATTTTTATTAAACTTTAAAAGTCGATTAAAAGTGTGAGTAAAGACATTTATAATGTTACAAGAGATTTCTATTTTGAATAAAATGCTATTCCTTTCAACTTTGTATTTCTCAAGGAATTCTGAAACAGTAATACATAAAAAAATAAAAAAAAACAATAAAAAGGATAATAATATGAATTGTTCCTTGAGCACCAGATCAGCATATTAGAATGATTTCTGAGAGATCAAGTGACATTTTACAATGACAAAATAGAAAACAGTTATTTTCACAATATTATCGTTTTTACAGAATTTTTGGTGAACAAGAGACTTCTCTATAAATGTGACTTTAAAAGACAGCAGAAAGTGAAAAGTCTTTATGTTTTCAAGAGTCCTCCAAAAATAATCTTATCACTGGCAAAAATTTTACCACAGTATAAATATATATAATATTAGTTCTATCAAATGATTAATCGTTATTAATCACATTCAGAATAAATGTTTTTGTTTACGGAATATATATGTGTGTACTGTGTATATTTATTATGTATATACATATTATACACAGTACACACACATATTATGTTAACAAAAACTTATTTTGGATGTAATTAATCACGATAAATTATATATGTATGTGTGTGTGTGTGTGTGTGTGTGTGTGTGTTACTTTTGAATGACAGTCAGTGGAGATGTTTTAGTCGAAATGTAGTGGAGATGTAGTCAGATAGTGTATCTAACTGCCATGCTAATCAGCCACACTTTGTCCTCTTGGTAAAGTGTGTTTATGGCTAATGGATCTCAGGGTATGCGCAGAGATCTGTGTTTGTGCGCGTAGCCATTGTACTATGGCTTCTTATTAAAGGGCATTGCACTAATCATATTGTAGCATCACACAGTATTTTATATGACACACAAGGATGTACAACACCGTGTAGTAATTTAGGAATTGGAACAAACACACAGATTCATAATGAAATGTCGGATCAGTGTATTTGAGGGGCGAAAGCAGTCGTAGAGAGAAGGGGAGAGGAGGATGAATTACCAGCTCTGTCTGATTATTGTGAACCACTACAGAGCACTTCACAATCACTGAAGCCATATTTATCAAAGACGTCTCTTTATGAGGCGCAAGATTCACCGCTCACATGATTCATGAGCCCTGAGTGCAGAATTATCTCTGGATAATTACATTGAATCTGTAAAAAAAAAAATCTGACTTTAAATAGCTGTGCTAAGATTACTTACTTCATAAAGTCAGATATCTCAGCTATATTAAATTAAGCCCATAAAGTGAATCAAGGTCATGGGACCGAAATCAAATGAATCGAACTGTAAATATGAATATACATTTTTATTGTAAATATTAACATACCTATTAGTTCAGTATTGATTTAAATATAATGTAATATAAAGTCCCAGTAAGAAATTTGTAATGATACAATCTATTTCTATTTTAAATAAATTATAATATTTTGAACCATCACAGAGTACTGAAAAAAGTATCATGGTTTCCACAGGAAAAAAAAAAATAGCAGCACAGAAATATTTAATATTGATAAGAAGCATCAAATCAGCATGTTAGGATGATTTCTGAAGCATCATGTGACACTGAAGACTGGAGTAATGCCTGATGACAAATTCAGCTTTACCATCACAAGAAAAAATTACACTTTTTAAATGATATTAAAATATAAAACATTCATTTAAATGTGAATGTTACACAATCTTACTATTACTGTATTTTTTTTTTTACAAATAAATGCATTCTTTGTGAGAAATAACAATCATCCCACCCCATATGCACAAATGATTGATTGATTTGTTATGGTTCTTATGGAAATCATTCATTAGCAATTCAGTCTGAGTTTGAATTAATTTTGTAAATCCTTATCCAGTAATCGATCACAAATGACTGGAAAGGTCATAGAAAACTCACAGGAATTCATCGTCACTGATAAAATGTTTCGAATTTGACCATTCGCACATAGTTTACACATTGCTCTTATAGGCAGACAGCATTTGATAAACTGCTCTTCTCCCGCTGTGGAAAGACTGGTATCATTTATTTCTTAATCTGTATTTAGACTTGATGCTGAAGTAGCTGTACTGTCCCCTAAAGAGGCATACGGGGCAGATTTTGAGCTTTGTGGGGAGCCGCTGCAGAGCGCCATAGTGCTGATGAAGTTGATTAGCAGCGGCCAAAAGGCTTCGTTCACTCACGCTCACACATTGTTAGCGACATTACTGCTTATGCATCAGTGCCCAGTTTCCTGTGAGTCAGTGTTAAAGCTCGCACAAGCTGTTCTCTCATAAAGATTAGAAAACACTCACCTCCCTGACACCTCTCAAATGCCTGGGTCACTCCTGCAGTTTCACAGCAACTTACCGGCCTGTAAAAAGCTTATCGACCCCATCAGATGTGCTTCATAAGCTTTGTTACTTCAGGAATCTGCAGTGCCCTCTTTCTTTGTGTCAACAGCACCGTATCTGCGTTGATTGATGTTTGAGAGTTTATTGAGACAGGGGGAGAGAGAAAAGGGTTAGGCCGAACTTGAAAGTCTTGATGTGGGCTGATCAGCTTTCTGCTCACACACAATCTTCTGAACACACAATTGTAGGACGCTGAGACGGGAACAAAATGAGTGTTTGAGATGAGGAAGTGATGTACTGATGAAGGGCGTATCTGAACGTGTCTCAGATAAATGTCAGGCGCAAGGACTAAATGCTAAAGAGTATTATAGCATTAAACCAGCAAGTCAACTATTTTATTCACAGTTAAAGTTATTTTTAGACATTGGAATTGTTTTAGTGAATATAATTGTACTTTTAATAAGATGTTTTTGTATATTAATCAACTTTACATTTTTCTTTCTGGTTTTTGATTTCTAAAATCCTTCTGGACTGCAAAAATGGAAAATCATGGAAATATATTATTCAAGGAATGAGGGAACCATGAACTGAATGCATCAAAAATGTCACCATTCCCTGACAGCAGGCGTTTGTGTACATAAGTAGGTTGTAAGACAACATCTGACAGTTTTATCATAATCTAGAGCCAAAGCAGATTCTCAGCGAGTTTTCTTCCATGACAAGGCTTTATCTGTTTCCTGGAATCTGGAAAGTTCAGCTCAGTTGTGGCGATTTGCTTGTGTTTGATGTGTCTGTTCCCATGGTCACATGCCCTTGTGAAATATTTGCGGTCAGAAAATCGAGCGGTCTGTCTGTTTGACCATCTCCCCTGTATAGCACATCCCACAGGACAACAGTAGAGGATTGTGAACTGTGGTGTCTGTCAGTCAGTACAGCAAAGAACAACAGTAGAAATAAGAATGTTGCCATTTCTTCTCCTCTTTGTTTATCTGTTCTCTCTATGCGGTATTGATGTGTTGCTTTGAAGTCAGTTTGTGATAGGGAGCTGACCTTGTGTAAATGTAAAAACTGGAGCGAAACTGGAGTGGAGTGATGACAGAATGCTTTGAGTAGGCATGGGAAATAGCTGTTGCAGCTCTTTCAGAACTGTTTCCATTGGCGGAGAGAAAGCATAGGAATTAAAAGGTATAGTTACATTAGATTTGTGCTCCTTTCAATTGCTAACATATTTCATGTGAATACTATAGGACAATGAGAGACAGAAACTCCTCTTCTGCACCAAAGTTCATGTTTAGGTATTGGTTTCATACAAATAATGCAAACTTGTGTCACCGAACTTTAATGATTTATTATCACTTATTTGTTATGTGATGTAGGCCTTAACAAGAGATATGAAAGAGATTTCATATCTCTTTATTCACCCCCCCCCCCCATAATATAAATTATTAAAATCTTACATATAATTATAATTATAATGTACATTTTATTTATTCTTATCCTGAATTCTGAAAAACAAAATGAAACCTTAATTGAGCACAAAATCAGCATATATGATTTCTGAGGGATCATGTGACATTTTCTAATAACAAAATTATATACACTTAAGGCATTACATAACCAGGATACAAAAATCTAGTAACTGTAACTCAGTTAAGTTACATAAAGAGATTAAAAATACTATCAGGATTACATTTATGTAGTTTAAAATGAAGTAAATGAGTATTTTGACATTATGCCATTTAGGCGCTGCTTTAGCCTAATTCCTGGTTCTGTTGACACTCATGTTGACGTGTGAGCCCCCTGCTGGTGCTTGCGCAAGTAACCCCTCCACTATTATTCTCCTATATATATATATATATATATATATATATATATATATATATATATATATATATATATATATATATATATATATATATATATATATATAGCTTTTTATATAGAATCAAACACCTTTGTGTGCAAACTAGTACCTGTAAAATGTGTTTGTGGGGATGCAGCAGTTTAGAGGTGCTGGAGCAGTCAGGCCGCCCACATCATGATGGATGAGGGAAGGGTACGGCTGGATGAGGCTGGCCATAGATCGTTGTAAGGAGGCGTATACAATGACAAATCATGATGAAGACCAAGCTGCACTCTAGGCTGATTCAGTTCCCCTTCATGTTGAACTTTGGGTTGCATCTTTGGTGTCTGGTAACAGTTGAAGGGCACAGGAACGACTGCTGGGATGTGCTTGCTCATCTATTGCATTCTGGGATGAGATGGCAGCTGTCTGAATCACGGAGAGAGAGGCCCTCCCACTCACCAGAGGCTGATAGACAGCTTTCCCCTGGCCTTTCAGAAATCATTCTCTTTCTTCCTTCCTTTTTTCCTTTTGCCGCAATTTATCACCAGGGTGTCCAATTTCGGATGAGCTGCAGGCGTCTTGGGCAAACGGATGAGCAGTAAATGGATGAATCTTTTCATAAATGAAATTGTCTCACTCTGTCATTTCTTCATCTTGTTTTGTGAGCATTGTCCTCGTTTCTGTTATTGTGAACCAGCACAGATGTCTGGTCTGTAAAGAATGTGTGTGAGGAGACCCTCTCCCTAGTGGCCTTGCATTAGTGTGGGTATGTCATTGTGTTTTTACTTTACATGGTCTTGCAAAGGTTTTTTGTTAGTGGTGGGGTGGATGTGAGATGGTTTGATAACTGTATTAAATTGCATAAGGAGAGCTGATGGTTGTTAAAACATTTCTCATTTGATTTGTTTCTGCTTTTTTCTCTGTCCAGTATGCTGTGAGACTTCACAATGCACCATTAAATCACTAGCTGGGTTTCCATCTGCGTATTTTCATGTGCATTTTTAAATAATGCATAAAAGATATGCTGGGTAGAAACACCAAGTTGAAAATAATTTCCTAAATGTGCGCATAAAAATAGATTAACAGTTTGTTACCACAACATATGAATTAGTGGATACATCTAATGAATCAATTTCCTCACTTTAGTTAAATCATGGCCACATTGTACTAATTTGTTTATTCACTTTAATTTAGTTCAATTTATGATGGAGTATATAATTGAGTGACATTTTCTAGATGGAACTGCTGCTTTATTGCAAATTGTTTCAAAATGTATGCATAGTCGGATTATTACAAACTGACTCTTCTTTTAATCGATTCAGTCAAAAAGACTCTTATGTTGCTGTAAAATGTAGATGTTTTAGGAATTACATTGTGAGGAGTCACGAGGATCCTAAAGATTCTTTAGTTTGTGAGTATTTAAAACCTATGCGTATAGCAGTTCTGTCTCTCTTCTGCTCTGCTGCTTTTTCTCAGTGTTATTCTTGTTTTTGTCACATCTGTTGGGCTTCACATTACACACAGCCTTGCTCAGGCAGGTCCAGATATAAATAAAAACGCAGAGAGTTCTTCACCTTTTCACTTTCGGCCTGTGGTTCATTTTTCACACATCACCTCACTGTAAGTGGTCAACACACACATCCACCTATATATAATTAGACCTGCCTATTGCTTTTCTTGGTTGCCTTTTTTAGATGTTACAGTAATAATGAGAATGTATATTAATGAATTCGATACAGATCTTGCCCCAAATCTGTCTCTATCCGTCGCATTTTCTCTCTCATGCATGCAAACACTCTCGCGCTTTCTCACATTCACTGGTCTGATCTTTCCACACATTTCTTCACACTCTCACACACCCACAGATCACTCATTTTCTGCTGTACTCACACCTTATGTTCAGTGGCTGAGCGATCATGAGTAGAAATGTCAGAGGCTGTCTCGGTCACTCACACTCCCATGATTAATTTGCTGGAGGTCTCCATGTATGTGCGTTTGGTTTCTTGAAGGCGTTTCTACTCTTCACTCAGTCTGATCACTGTCTGCACTCCCATTGGTAGTCACTGCTCATTTGCATAACATTTATTGCTAATTATTTCATGTATACTGTATAATAGGCATGTGATTTCATATCACAATATTTTCAGATTTTTTTTTAAACTGTGTTTTAAATGATTAAAGTGCAAAAGAACATACTTTATAAAGAATGATAAAGAAAACAATTTTCAATCACTATTCAGATTTTTTTAAAATACTTTAGGGGAAAAATGGTATCTTTAAGTATCAGTTGTTGTTTTATACACAACCTGGTGAATACACCAATCCTAATTGCTGTTTGGAAAGATTTAAAGGGATAGTTCCCATGAAAAAAGATGGTTCCCCTAAAGATAATGATTGTCATAATTTTCTTTAAGCGGTATTCATATATATATATATATATATATATATATATATATATATATATATATATATATATATATATATATATATATATATATATATATAATTTTTTTTTTTTTTTTTTTTTTTTTCAGCTGTTGAACACAAAATAATATATTTTGAAGAATGTTGATGACCAAACAGTTGACGGTAGTCATTGACTTCAGAAGGATGGAAAAAAATACTATGAAAGTCAATGACTACCGTCAACTGTGGTCAGCAGAAGAAAAAATCCTCATAGAGGTTTGGAGCAAGTAGAGGTTAAGTACATGATGATGGAATTTGGGGTTAACTATCCCTTTAAGTAAACAAGCACAGAATGTTCATTCAACACTTTTGCCGTTTTTGTTCAGACCAAACTTTTATGCAGCATACATGCAGAGCTGTAAATTTAATCATGCTAAAGATGCTAATGTGCGTTCTTAAAGGCTAAACAATTAGAACAATAAAGCCTAAAGCAATAAGCCTAAAGTGGTAACACCGGCCCCGGTCATTGTTTTACAGCCATAAAAATGGGAATAGAAGGAACAACTAGAAACTCCTGGAGGCCCAAACAACAACAAAAGGCTCCTACACAGACAAGCGCTTGTGTGATGGGTTAAGAGATACCCGTAACTGTAGTTTAAAGAGTTTATGAGAGTTAATAGTTGTTGTTGTTGTTTTTTATATGGACATAAATAGTGCAAACACAGGGCATGGTTGAAACTTTCTGTTGGGCATGTATCGAGGATGTCAAATACTGTATACTTTGAAAATGTTCAGCTGTATGCATTATTTAAGCTTTCTTGCCAAAACTCAAGCGTGGGCTTAAGGTATAGAAGTATTCACTACACATGTCATTATATGAGTCTCCAGTCTATTCTGCAGTGTCAGACAGCCAGACTGTCTCTCTGTTTTAAGCTTTAATACTGCTCACCTCTTCTATTTTTCTTTGACAGTGGCTTTGCAGATTTCTTTGCATCTCTTCTCTCTTTACTTTTCTTTCTATCTTTCTTTCACCATCACATACAGTCTATAAGCATTAGCTATTTGCGAAATTCTCCCTGACTTAGAGCTAATATCTGAAACTGCATGTCTCACACACTTCATGTGCTTAAAATTGGCGCTGCTAGACCAACAAAACTCTCAGAATAACTCTCACAAAGAACAAAAAAAAAAAACATGCAAGCGCGTATCGTTCAGGGGATGTGCTTAAGTCCTCAGTAACATGCTGACAGCGACATGTTTGCACGTCCTCAACGCGCAATCTATTCAGGCTGCTATAAATTGATGCCTATACTGAAAATGGGCCTATACTGATGTGAACGTTTATTTACAAGCAGCATCTCTTTCTCTCTCTCCTTCCTATTGAGCTGCTCTCGTATTCAAGGGTAAAGCTTGTTTCTCTTTTGAAAAAATCGAAATGTAAGCTCTCACCCCCGCCCACCCGATGTCCTCCTCCGTAGTCCTCATAAATGATAATCACAATCTCTCCTCTCCACTCTTCCCCTGCGAAGTCATTTCACTCAATAGCTTTTTGTGTTCCTGGGAAACTATACATGCAAGCGTACATTGGATTTCTCGCTCACTCTATTGTATGTGTATATTTTAGTGTAATTAGTCTGTGTTTTTCCTGAGCGTAAAGGCCAGTGTAGGCAGATTGTCTGAGCTCCGGAGCTCAGGCCCACCAGAGCCTGATTACAGCTTACCGTAGTCATTTTCTAAATCGCTCACATCCACTCCACTTTCCTCCCTCTATCCTTTCTTCTCCCACATACACCCTCCCTCTGTCCTCCCGTGCACACAAAGAAAGAGAAAAAGCAGTGGAGAAAAGACTCTAACCCAAACATCCTCAGCCATTGAGAATCCAGACAAACTTTCTCTCTTCCTGTCATTCTCTCTTTCCAGATTTTCCACCAGCTCTGATTCGAGTGCATATGACTCTGAATTTGTGTACATTTTGACTTTGGAGCATTCAGTGTTGTTCTGATGGGGCTTCTGCAAACAGAAAGAAAAAAATTATAATAAGGGCATAGTAGGTGAATACAGGGATGCACCAAAATAGCTGTTAATGTTAGTGCATATAGAATATGATATATTAATTTTAAGATTTGCTAAATATTATATTTAACAGTGTTTTTAAAGCTGGGCTTCAATGGAGCATTATATGATGGCAAAGGGATACACAATTATAAATACTATACAGGCCAACAAAACATTGCTGTGCTCCTGGTTATAGTTCTTTCATCTCTGAGTAGATATTTTCGTCTAGACGGGACTGGTTTGTGAGACTCTGCACGCATACAAGCACTGCGTGGGGACAGGGGAGAAATCAAAGATTCAGGCTGAGAGGAACAGATGAATGACCCATCATCAGTCAAAAAATCAATTGAAGAAGGAAGGAGAGACAAGGGAAATATCGATCATGAGTAAACTTGTGTTTCATTCTCTATTAAAACGTGTTTAGAAAAAAGAGCTCGGTATATTTAGAGTTGATAATTTGACCCTACTTATTTTTAGATTGTTGTACCATTAGCTTAGCATTATGCTAATGGAGGATTATTGACATCAATTTGTGGGTTGAGTCTCACGTGTGGAACATAAGTTGAGTTGCTAATCATTCACTCACAAAGCTCACTCAGAAGACAGCAGCTACTGCAGACAGCATACAGTGAGACAGCTCACTAGTTTTCAGATTAGAGCTCCTCCTCAGGTAAATTTGAGAGAGCAATTATGTTTGTATCAAGCCCTGCTGTGTTGTTAGTTCACTGGAAGGATTTTAATGAGCTGCCTTCATGACCTTTCACTACATACAAACTCTTTATTTCTCACTCTCTCTCCCAGCTTTGGCAGGTTTTCCTTGTACTGCCCTGTCAGAGTTGTTTGGTGCATAATTGCTTCTTTTCTGAACTGTTTGTTTGCTTTATATATATTTTAATACATTGTTTTTGTCTAGTATCAGTGTTTAGTTATTGGATGTAGCATGTAGCAAGTAGCATATGGTTGTATGAATGATTTCTCACCACAAATTACCAGGTAATATCCATAGTTGTTGATCTTTGCGTCCTCTCTTTCATAGAGGGTAAAACATACTGAGCCACACACATTCAAAATGAAAATGTCTCCCAACCTGCTGTGATATGACAAGTATCCAACAATTTGTGTCTACATCAAACCAACATACTTTGCAATGTGATGATCACAGCACATCAGAAGATATTTGATGTTCAGTCTATTGTTATTAGCATACCTAACATATTAGCTGTTTATTAAGCACATATTCTGCATTACTATATTCTACATCCCTACATTACCCAATATTTAATCTTAACAACTACCTTACTAACTATTTATAAGCAGCAAATTAGTAGTTAATTGAGGCAAAAGTTGTAGTTAATGGTTTGTTAATACAGGGAACTGGACCTTAAAATAAAGTCACAGATTCACTATCTGGTAGATACTACATAAAAAAAAAACAAGCAATCAACAGAACATCCTGTCGCAGTGACAGCT
This sequence comes from Carassius auratus, assembly GCF_003368295.1. Classification (NCBI taxonomy): domain Eukaryota; kingdom Metazoa; phylum Chordata; class Actinopteri; order Cypriniformes; family Cyprinidae; genus Carassius; species Carassius auratus. Next base: position 10,492,884 of record NC_039272.1, on the reverse strand, counting down.
GGTCAGGACAATTCCTCCCATTCTGTGCATGTGGATTTGTGCCCACACAGTCACACTAACTCATTGTGTTTAATGACTGATGGATGAGGTGTCAGAAATGTTCTCAGTGGTCTGATTCTCGCCTTGCTGAAGGAAAAAGTAAAAATGTGAAACTTTGGAATTTAGCAAAGGTCACCTTAGATCACACCATTCATGTGAGAGGTTGGGCCAAAGATGTGGAGGTGAGGAGAGAGAGATGAAGCCCCTGGGGCACGGTGAGAGGACTCTGGCTGGTATGTTTGATGTTAAATTGAACCTCAGATTTGATATGAAGAGAGTTTTGAACTGCTGCTGTACCATTAGTGAGAGTGGTTTGGAATGGAAAGGTATGCGAGGGGTTTTTGCTGCTCTGAATTGACAAAGAGGATGATTAAAGAAGGAGATTTTGATTTCCTAAGCTTCACCGGATTGATAGGTTGGTTGATTAACTTATGCGAATCCAAAGCTTTGAAGCTATCATAGTTGGTTCTTTTTGTAATTTGCAACAGAAACTCTGCCATGCAATTAATTTTCACATAAATATGTGTGAAATTGCACTCAATCGCACATTTGAATTGATGTTTGAATGCATTCCTCATGACACACTTGATTAGAAGACTTGCTGAGTTTTAATGAATGCAGTGAAAATGTGTGTCAAACTGACAGATGGTAATTGTCTCATTGCTCCTGTTATGTTGGAAAATGATCCAAAACATGATTGTGAGTCATTTAGCTTTGCACCTTTTCTAACAGTAAGCTTTCAATGCACACCATGCCTTTTAAATCATGCCTTTCTGAGGGCAAAAGAGACATTTCTAATTAGTTTGTTTTGAATATGATTTAGTTGAAAATCAAATTACTGACAAATGTTTGTTTTCAATTGTTTTTAATAATGAAGACTGTTTTGATAATTAAGACTGTAAGAGAGTTTGCATTTCAGTGATATTTTATCCTTTTATTCCTTTCCTTTTTACTTTGTTTAGTGTATATCATTATATTAAACTGTGTTAATGTTTTATTACTGTCTTTCTCTATTTAGACTTTGTATTTTACTTTGGTACTGTGAAAGCTTTTAATCATCTAAATATGAAAAGCTTTTATACAAAAAGCCAGGTGTAACACGACCAGTATTGTTTTACTATTATTTATATGCTGTCATAGTATTTATTAAAATTTTGGAGTTTTATTCTTATTATTATTTATTTTAGTAATTTTAGTACTTCAGCTTGAGCTTGTTTTATTTCAGTCATCTGGCAAGGCAACATTTCTAATTTATGTTTGTTTAAATAAAAATAATAAAACTTCATGTAACTTTTCTTTTTAATTGCATTTTCTATAAGTTTCATTTCAGTTAGCGAGAACAGCTTAAATGGCTTTGCTTAACATCATTGAACACAATAAGTCATTTTTCAGTCCACATTGAATGCTGTAAAACCACAACTAGTCACAGCTAATCAGAATATATCTGATGTTTAACAGTTATTCAAAGTCAGATTTTGGGCCAATGAGAGTTCACTATGGGCGGGGCTAACCAATGTAGCACTGTAGTTAGAAAAACCATTAATGACAATATATTGTTTTAGGTTCGGACAGTGTTGAACTTGGCACTGAGGCATTTGCTGTAATATCGAATTTCTCTCTCTTTTTTTTCTCTACAGTGTGAGGAGTGTGTGGCCCATGTTGCTCTAGGAGTGACTGTGTGTGTGTGCGTGTGTGTGTGTGTGTGTGTGAGTGAGTGAGTGAGAGAGTGTGTGAGTGAGTGAGTGTGAGTGAGTGTGAGTGAGTGTGAGTGTGTGTGTGTGTGTGTGTGTGTGTGTGTGTGTGTGTGTATGAGATGCTGGCCTGTCTCCCAGGGCCAGGTGATCTCTCCCTTCAGCTCCACCCCCACTCGCAGATGAACACTGGACTTCAAAAATGTGAGTGCAAACACAAAACACACCGTTCAAACATTTGGTGGCCATTTACTAACACTCATTATTTTGAATTTGAGTGAATAATAACTTATATGTTGGTTTCTTCCTTGTGCAACTAAACATTTAATACATCACTAGTTTTTTTAAGGTTTACAAATACAAAAGGGAGTTCATTAAAATAAACCGAAAAAAAAAAATGGAAATAAACATTAGAAAGGTAAGATTAAAAAGCTTTATATATATTAACACATTTTACAGCTTTTTTTTATTAAATGTAAATATGTTTTTCACTTATTTAACTTTTTTTTTTTTTGTACTAGATTTAGCTAATGCTTTAGCAGTGAATACATACTGTACATATCAGTTATAAGTGAGAAAAACAAGACATTTACAAAACTCCTGTTAACTGGCCATGACAGGACATGACAACTTTAATAAATGATCAGGAATTTGACCAGAAACAAGGTGATTTAGGACACTTCCAAAATAAATGCAGTAATTTGTGCATCTAAACCACAAAAGCGCATAACTCATAATTAATACATTTATGGTGCCTTTTGTCATCTTTTACTTTTTGTTTTGCCGTGGAAAAGTGTTCAGCAGAAGAAAGTAAGTGGCACAGGTTTACAACGACATGAGGGCGAAAAACTGTTAACAGAACTTCTGATTTTGAGTGAATATTCCTTTCATTCTCCTGTTTACCTTCCTTTCAGCATTCTCAAATGAACAAAATGTGAATATTCTTTCATGCTGTGCATTTTGTCTCTTTTATAATGCCAAAAATTCATACAGATGTTGTCAAAGATGACATTTAAATTCATTTAAGGAATGACGAGATGAAAACAGACATGTAAAAAGAGATAAATGTCTGACGAGAGACTAAACAGAACTGAGAGAGAGGAAATGGAATGAGGGAAAAAGAGAGAGTTGTTGTTGGTGAGCAAAAGCATATTTTCAGACACAGATTGTCAAATCCCAGGATTTTTATTAGGGCGGTTTACAAGGGCAGACACCTGCTGAACCGCAGCGCTCACAGAGAGATAGATTGAGGCAGATAAGTGGCATACAGAGGCAGCGAGAAAATGAGAGTCAGACAAACAGAGAAACTGAGTCAGTGCAGGAAATAAAGGATACGTACAGACAGAATATCTCGCCTTCTCTGTCTGTGGGCAGACATCCTGTCAGATTAGCTCTCCATCAGGATGACAAATTATGCTATGGAGACGCGCGGCCGGGGGAGTGCCGATGGCCCGGAGACTGATGAGTCTCACATCGCCTCAGGAAGACCCTCATCAGGCAGCAATTACTGAGAGGCTGGAGACAAATCTTTAACTGCAGGAGAGAGCAGAAATCATAGAAGGACAGGAGTCGTATTTCTAACTAGTGGGAATACAGAAAGTGATGGAGTCATATTACTAACTACACGAACTACAGGGGATGAACAGGTAGGAGATAGGAAATGGAGGCATATACCTCTGATGTTGATGCCTCTTTCAGAGCAATGATAGAAATTCATTTCATTAATTGCACACACAGTGAAGTAGGATCTGTAACTACAGGCCCAGAGTGTTTGTCTGTGAAGAGAGTAGATGTAAAGGATTCATTAGTTTGCCACATCCTTTGCTTGGGCATGAATGATGTCATTTAATTTAAGTGCTCTGAGAGATTAAATGCCTCATGGAAATCCCAGTGAACTGGACAAAAACTAATGAAATTCAAGCTTTAACAGTAGCCTTTAAATGGTTAAGATAAGCTCACATTTGGTCCAATCCCTCCCTCACTTTATGAAATAAATAATATTTCCATTGATGTATGGTTTGTTAGGATAAGTCAATATTTGACCGAGATACAACTATTTGAAAATCTGGAATCTGAAGGTGCAAAAAAATCTAAACATTAAGAAAATTGCTTTTAATGTTGTCCAAATGAAGTTATTAGGCATGCATATTACTAATCAGAAATTAAGTTTTAATATATTTATGGTAGGAAATTTGCTAAATATCTTAATGGAACATGATCTTTGCTTAATATACTAATGATTATTGCCATAAAAGAAAAATCTATCATTTTGGCCCCTATAATGTATTGTTGGCTGTTGCTACAAATATACCAGTGCCACTTAACACGGGTTTTGTGCTCCAGGGTCACATATCATGTAAATGATAAAAAGCTTTACCGCATGGTAGAGCTGAATGCTTAATCAAAATAAAATCAGAATTGCAATATGGCTTACTATGAATATAAATTTGCAAACGCTGCACTTCATTTACACACCTGCAGGCCATTATAATATATATATATTTTTTTTTTTTGGTGTGTCAGGTTCGATTTGCAACTGTGTATTCTGAAATTTGGTAATTTAGCAAATGAATACAGCCCATGATCTACATAGTCCAGATTCCCTCTACATTCAAACAGAGGTGGAAAGAGTACAAATTACTTTTACATTTTAACATTGAGAGGGAGGCAAAAATTGGACAGGCCAAAAGTGATAATTAAACACATCTGATCCAGCTAATCTAATCATTCAGGATTATTTGAAAACTACATGTTATGTGCGTTGGAGCAGGGTCGGAACTAAAATCTGCAGAGCTGCGGCCCTCCAGGAACTGAGTTTGACACCTCTAGGCCTATAAATCTCAAACCAGTTGTTTTTAATTAAAGGAATCAGTTATTTAGAATAAAAATATGAATCACAATCAACCAAATTACATTTTTCAATGCAGAGGAAACACAGAAGCTTTCTTTTGAAGTGGGATTTCTATGTATTTAGCCACTGTTTAATGCAGGACATGAATGTGTAATTAAAACAGCCAGTAGGTGTCTGAACGTCACTGTTAATAAGTGAGTCATTGCGATTGAACCGAATCATTTAAACTGGTGATTCATTCAGGAACAAAACACTGTTATTGCGGAGAGAGGCAAAACATTGCTATGGTGGCTGTGTTTGCAATTGTTTTTGTTGTCGAAATAGAGCAAAAATAGGTATCTAAAACTCAAGACTCTTAATTAACTTCTTGTTTATTGAACTGCTGTAAAAAAAATAATCTGTATGTAATCATGCTGATTTTTTTAAGGAAAAAACGGCACTCTCTGTGTGATATTGATTTACTAAATGAAATTATATAAATTTTCTGCCCCTATATCTTCAATTTTGTGATCATTCTAAATGCATTTTAACAGACTGAATCACGCAGTGAAAGACAAACTCTAAAACAAAGCCTAATTTTCATTTTTGGTTGAACTAAACCCTTTAAATGTCCCATGGCATGTCATTAACTGCCCCTTTAAATTCATGTGCTCCCTTCTGTGGTCCAGATGTTACTGGAGCACATCTGGCACTGGCACAGATTCTCTCGGGGAACTCAGGAGACACAGGAAGAGCCAGAATATACCTTGGAATTCAGGAACGCAAGCCATAGATTGTGGCAAAAAAAGACCCGTCTTTTGTCTAAATAGAGCATAGTTTCTGTTGCATTTTCTCTCTCTGAACTCTTTCAAAAGAAATCTGAAAAGAAGGTGAGATGAGTGGGGAGGAAAAGATGGCTTTAGATAAGAAGAAAGAGATGAATAGAAGGAGGAGGCTTTGCTTCTCCATGAGGAATAACCCTATATAAGACAATATAAGAACACCCACTCAGATCAGCAGTCTCTCGGATTAAAGAGAGTTTAAAAGTGTGTGTGTGTGTGTGTGTATGCGCGTGTGATGTCTGTGCAGAGGGGAAAAGGTGGTTAGGAGATGTGTATTGTGTACTTAGACAGAAAAGGCTGACAATAGCTGTGTATCAACCCTGTTTGTCTGTAATGGGGCTCCTGGGGTTTGGCTGATTACTGTGATCCTCAAATCACTGCTGATGAGAGAGAGAGAGAGAGAGAGAGAGAGGAAAGGTTAGTGAAAAGAACACTTTTAAAGGTATAGTTCACACAAAAAATGAACATTCAGTAATATTTTCAGGACACAGAAGGCAAAACCAGATTTTAATCAAAATGTCAGAGCTGCTGTTTTCATCCCTTATGCTCCCAGTGATCATTGATACAGTAAAAACAGTTATATTCTGAAATATTATTATGACAATTTAAAGTATAAAGTTTTGAATATATTTTAAGTACAATTATGTGAAACTTTATTTTCTGCAGCCATTGCTCATATATGCTGATTTGGTGTTTAAAAAAAATCATATTATTATCAATGTTAAAAACCTCTTAAGCTGCATCCTTGATGAAGCTGAGCTACATTCTCAAGTATGTTAATCTGACTTTACAAAACTTAGATTTACATGTCTTTTTTAAATATATGAATTACTGATTTGTTAGACTGAAGTAGAGCTTTTGCACTTACTGTGATTGGAGGGAAAAGGGAAAAGAGCAGCTGTGGCATGTCTCTTAATATCTCCTGTTGTGTCCCAGATTAGATTGTCGTACAGGTTTGGAACAGATAGATGAAGAGAGTCCGTTCATGAGAGAACCTTTCCCTTTAATTACAAATCCCTAAGAGAAGTGAGTCAGATCTGGCAGTGAGCTCTAGAGATATTAAAGTCCCTCCAGACATTTACATCTCAGTGCATATTTAAATGTCACCTGATCACTTTCCTCTGCCCTGCTCTCCTGTCCTCAGAATGGATTGCATGACTGCCGACCTGTATGTTGTTGACTAATCCTAACAAGATTGACTCCTCATTATCACCGGCCGGACTCCCACTGGATGTCACTCAACAGGGGAGAAAGGCATAGACCCAGAGAGAGATGCAGTGGGAATAGAGTGAGAGAGAAAAAGAGCGTCCCTTGTGAGTTATTAGCATAATGACTCTCCTCTTCCTCGCTCCTTGATCTAGTCCTGTGGTGGTTCATTTATTGAGCCCAGCGTGGCTCTTCCTTCTCCTCTTCCTCTCTCTTTTCTCTCTTTAGGAGGTGAGCAAATGTGGGCAGCCGGTGAAGGCAGCTGACACGGCCTGAGATTGGCAGGAAAGCTATTTAGCTAAGAAATGTCAGAGGCCATTTTGTTTAGTCAACAGCCCACATAGAGGGATGAGTGAATGGCATGGCGGCTGAATGCTGTGTGAGGTGTTGGTGGATGGGGATGTGTGTACTGTCCTGCACCAAACAAACACCAATAATTCACACAAAAAAGTACTCTATATCATTGTTTGTGGTTGCTAGTAAGCTATTAGGAAAATTCATAAAGCTCCACAGATTTGCTTTAGAATATTAACGGCCCTTCATTCTCAGGGACATACATCTCTTGCCCCACACATGTTTACTAATTATTCATTATTTGATGGAAACGTGTTTTTTAATTACTCTCTGACCTTTTGTAAGGTCCATTTGTTTTGCTTTTAAACCATTAGTGGCACCAAAAGAAAGTAGAAACTTAATGTGTCAATATCTTTCACAACAGTGTCAATGTTTTCTCTGAATCCTGCCACAGAAAAAGTTTTCCCAAATATCAGCATCAGACTTTAATTCGCAAGCCCTCCATCTCGCAATCAACAATTATGGGTGTTACAACAAAAGTTAACATTTTAGCATTTTTTTATTTAAACTTCAATAGCAAGTTATGCTGTCCATTTCACATTTCTAACATATTACATGTTTTATTCAATAATGTCAATATCTATCTTCATGTACATTACTGTTTAAAGGTTTTAGGTCAGAAAGATATTTTAATGAGACTTCTCATGCTCACAAAGGCTGAATTTATTTGATAAAAATACAGTAATGTTGTGAAGTATTTGTGAAGTATATGAAGTACAGTTGTATTTGAATATGAATATGGCAAAGCGGAATTTTCAGCAGTCATTCGTCTCAACAAGTCCTAGTATTCAGTGTCATAATCCTTCAGAAATCATTCTTCTAATATGCCAATCTGTTGCTCAAGAAGCATTTATTATCAATGATGAAGACAGTTGTGCTGCTTAATATTTTTTGTGGAACCTGCAATACATTTTTTCAGGATTCTTTGATGAGTAGAAAGTTCAAAGGAACAGCATTTATTTGAAACCGAAATCCTTTGTAATACTATAAATGTATTTATCGTCAATTTTGGGATTTAATGCATTCTTTGTATAAAAATAGTATTAATTTCTTTCCAGACTTTTCAATTGTGGTGAACATATTACTATTTGTTGTTATATTGGTAGATTAAAATTCTAAATATCATTATTCTTGTGGAAGCTGTGTGGAAAATATGCCTTATTATTTTATCTAAATGTTTACCATGTTTTAGTTCTTCTTTGTTCTTGTTCGATGTCTTTGTTAAATGGTGTTTGTTCTGGAATATTTGGTGGGAAGTCTTAGGTGTTTGTTGGGGCAGTGTAAGCTGTGAATAGTGACTGAATCCGCTCAGGCTGGATGAATGAGCTCAGTCACAGAGCACAGGCTGTCTATCCTCTCACTGGGGACGAGGGGGCCAGGAACGCATAGAAACATGTTAATACTTTGTGTGTGTGTGTGTGTAAACTCCATATCAGTGTGAGCATGGGAAGTGCAGGTGGGTGCACATTAGAAGTCTCTCTCTATCGCTCTCTATCTCTCTTTTCTCTTCTCCCCTCAAGTGATGAAAGCTTGTTTTATACAAAGACCCCCTTTCAGCAGCCAGACAGCAGCTTCACAGAGAGCACTTATCTTCCTCAATTTCTTCCCTCTATCCCTCGCTTCCTTTGTTTTTCTGTCTGTCTCTCACCCGCTCTCCTCTCTTCTCAACCCATCAAATCAGAGGTGTCCTGGCAGGTGAAGATGTCACTCTCAGGAAGAACAGCATTGTTCTTAGAGCTTATATTGTGTGCAGAGACCTGCAGACTTCTGATTTTAAAAACTCATTAATGTTCACTTTTGAAAGCATTACTCTGAACCCGAAGAGAAGAGCATATGTGTGTAAAAAACAGATTGATAAAAAGGGCTCATTTAGACACTTTATTTAGAGCACAGAACATGTGAGGCTAAGATGCTTACCCCACTAGACGCAGACATACGTGGTTGCTATAATTTTGGGGGCAGGGCCAGACAGGTTTTAATTTCTTATTCACACTCTGAAACTGTAAGAGAATCAAGCACAGACACATCACACTGTTAAATATAACAGAGGTGTGTGTGTGTGTCAGATCACACTCTGGCATACAGGAAGCACGTTACATCTAGTAGTGAAAGAGGAAGTGAGAAAGTGAACATTCACCTTAACACCAAACACTCAAAGGGTTTGTATGAATTGCCCCTAAAAATCAGATTGTGACCAATGAATGTCTATCCGTGAAGACTATTTTTTCTGTACTGTAGGGGAAATCAGATATAGCTGTAAATGCCACATTTATAGTAAAACAATTCTTTTGAAAAGTGAGTTTGTCACTTGTATATTTGTGCACTGGAAATTGTTACTTAAAGAAAGAGGTTAAACAATGTAACAAGTCTAATGAAAATTTCTATTTTTTCATGCTTTAGAATAATAGTGAGGTCATCAAAAAAAGCAATTAAGAGAAATTGGAAGTGAGCAAAATTATACATTATAAAGATCTCAAGATTAAATTTAATATCATGAGAAACAACTTCCTTCAAATGTGCTTCAGACTTTTAAGTGATGATGTACACTACTTCTACACTAAATGTTTAGGGCTGGGCAAGTTAACGTGTTATTATCGTGTTAACACATTAGTTGATTAACGCTGACAATTATTTTATCGCGTGTTAAAAGTCCATTGCTCATTCGCTCTGAATACACATACAGACAAATCATGGGACACAGGAGGGGATGCTATCTTGCCAGCGCTGCTCTGTGTACAAAATTAGGAGGTCAAACCAACTCATTGTCCACTATATTCAAGGCATAATGTGATGTCTTTTCTTCCTTTTTGTCCCTGTTTCCTCCACATAGGGGACACTCCACAAAGGATGAGATCTGCTCAGTATCCAACCCCTGCAGAATTGGATGCTTATGCTAAAAAGGTTGCCAACAATCCACTCACCATCAAGATCTTCCCCAACAGCGTCAAAGTCCCTCAGCGGAACCACGTTCGTCGCACAGTCAACGGACTCGATACCGCTGGCCCCCGATACAGTCCCTATCCCTCCTCTCAGGCCATTGCTAAGACTGGTCTCCTTGCCATCGTTAAAGTGCCCCTCATCAAGGGTGTCATCAAGGACTTCGACGGCACACGGGCACGTCTGATCCCGGAGGTGATAATGAATGCCGCCGGTGGCCCTTATTCAGCCACCTCAGCCAGCACTTTAAACCTGCACCACCCATCACAGGGGCCTCCCAGAGCATCCCTGAATTCGCAGGGGCTTCCTCCGCACCCTCAGAATCTCCAAACTTTGCAACAGCCTGGGCATCCACATCAAGGACTCAGACACCGACCTTCCTCCTCCATGCCACAGCAACCCCATGGCCTTCCGAGGCCCCAGACTCTGTCTCACGCCCCTGCTTTAGGCCACCCTGGAGCCCACCAACCTTCAGCAATCCTGCTTCCTCAGCAGCACCTACAGAACCCCCCTGCAAGCCTCCAGGTGGGTCCTCGGAAGTTGCCACTTGCAGACGCCCCTCCTAACGTTACTGTTTCTACCTCAACCATTCCATTATCCATGGCCGGAGGGCTCCACCAGGGCTGTCAGACAGACTTAAACAGCATAGTGCACCAGATAAGCCAGTTCTGCCAGGCTAGGGCTCAGGGAGCCAGTGCCACGTCAATGTGTGAAGGGCAGATTGCCAACCCCAGTCCCATTAGTCGAAATCTACTTATCAACGCCAGTTCTAGAGTCTCAGTGCATGCGGGAAACCCTAATGCGCTTGCTCCTGGCCTCATGCGCCCATCGTGTGCTATTGGACCTCCTGATAAAATGACTGCTTCTGCTCCAGTGAGTGCGATGCCTCCGCATAACATGGCCACGATGAACCACATGTATCACAGCGATATAAAACAACAGCACCTACAGCATCAAAGCCATCAACCGCAGCGAAATCACCAACAGCCGCAGATGAGGTCCTGGACTCAGCATCAGCTCGCTCATCTTCAGCACATCTCGGAAGGGGGCGGACACCCCTGCAAACCCCCGAATCGTGACCCTGGCCTCCCTTGCAAGGGCATTACCTATCACCCAGAAATGGGCATGGGGCAGCCTTATGCCATGAAACCCTCCAGCCCCTCGTCGCCAATTGCAAACAACAGCAACAATGCAATGCCCCAAGGAGCGGTGGCACACTACACCAATGGGCAGTACTACCACCAGCCACCGTTGTGGGGTAGTATTCTTCCCACACCCAACAGCGACAGCTCCGGCTCACAGGACATCCCCGTGCCCTTCCATGGCACTGGCACAGGCAATACCAACTCCACCCCAGGGATGGACTGTGCCCCCGTGGGGGGAGCGGCCCATTACCGATTAGTAGGGGGTGCCTTAATTGGGCAGACTAATCTGATGCAAACGGCAGATTGCATGGGAGGGGACTTCCAGACGCCCTGCTTCCGAGATCAGAATCTCATCCTGATGGGGAAAATGCACAGGCCACCCCATATGGGCCGGGTAGTGGTCCCCCACTCTGGGACGCAAGGCCAGCACCCAGGGTACAGATAAGCTTCAGCCCACAAGCCTCAGACACAGCCTCTCCTCAGTGAAGTCAGCCACACACGTGTGCCCTCGACACCTCCTGTTAGTCTTAATGAAATTACATCACGAGAGGAACTAAATGAGCTCAGAATCTCAAGGAAGATTGTCGATGAAACTAAGAAAAAAACAGGAATACAAACATGTCTAATAAAGAGCAGTGTTTTGTGTTATTAATCTTGCAAGTGATCAATTTTTCTTCTTTTAACAAGTGCTTTTATAAAGGCACTAAAGGGATCTTTTTTTCCCGCTTCTGTCTTCTGTATCTCCAGTTACCCAGATCTCAAGTGCTCCAGGGTTATTTATGAAAGTCTTTTCTGTGTTAGTGCTTATGTTATTGAAATATATAAAAATAATATAAATGTCTTATGAAATACATCACTTCTAAACTGAGAGCACCAGGCCTTCTGTTCATTGGACAGCCAACTTGCTTTCATTTGACAGATCTTTGTTATGAGCTCGTCTTATAACATCAAGATGGCTGACTGACTCGGAGCACTTCCCTCTTCAGCATGACACGTTCTTTGTCCTTTCTTTCTTTTTTTTCCAGTGTCTGAGATATGTGGGAATATGCCAGTCACTGAACCTTTCAGACTGTTTCTAGGTGAAAGCTCTTGTCGTGGGTTTCCAAACGTGAAGAGCATCAGATGTTTTAACGTTAAAGCTGTGCCATTTTTGTTTTACCTAATCATTATACTCCCTTTATTTGTTAACATGTGAGAAACTACTACTTGAATTGTATAGATGAGTCGTGCTGTTTCAGGTGGGTCGTATGTGGTTTAGCTGTACGTGGGTTTGCAGGACTAAACATACTACTGAAGGTGGTGTCTGTAGGCTTGTTACTAATATTATGATGTAGAAACTATGTACCAAATCAAGGGTTTATGATCCTGCGTTTTCTAATTCATCCTTTATAATAATGTAAAGTAGGAGATGCTACTGATTCTTTTGTGAAGTGTGCTTGAATTTACCAAATTGACCACTTGCAAGATCATTTGTGGTTAAACGAAAAAGGACTTTTTAAATGAAAAAGTCAAAAAGATGAAACAGCAGGTGAATTGCTTATTTTATTGTACACTGGCTTATCTACTGTACTGCTGTAACTTTAAAGAAGTGTAATAACTGTGTATGAATGTGGCTGCTGCATATGAATATGGTGTGCATGTGATGAGCGCAGGTGTGTGTGTTGGTGGGTCAGTTTGTCTTGACTCGCTGTTGGTTTGCCTCCCCTCAACAGCCCTCATGAAGCCTTAAGTATTTGGTCCTTGGACTTTCCTTTGACAACAAGCATGATTCTAATAAAGGTATCCTGAATTCTGATTTTGAAAAATGGACTATAAAGGAACAGCATTTTTCCTCGTTTATTTTTATTAACTCAAGCTTTTGTTGAATAGAAAAGCAATTCTTTAGAATTACTTTATAATGTAAACGAAGAAATAAAGAATATTTTATCGTCATTGTTTTATAGCTGTGTGTAGTAGTTCTGGGCTGTAACAAAATCTTTTTATTCCATGTTTCAAAGCTTCTGTTTTGCAATTTGTGCTATTTATAATTCTGAACTAGATTTTTTTCCTCATTATTTAATTTTTTTTTTCGTTTAGCAATTGCTGTGAAATTGGAGGAAGCTTCTAGAAGCCTTTCTCATATCCGTCACTCTGTGGCTGTCAATTGAATCTGTGGGAAGAATCTGAAGAGTGTGAGAGTTGTGCTACTCTTTTTTTTTTTTCTTCTTCTTTTTTTTTTATATTGTAATAATGAAATAAAATTCTAATTTATGCTTTCATGTATGACTCTATTTCAGTTTATTGCTCAAAAGGTGCTAAAACTTCAACCTTGGACTGGTCACCCTGTGTGTACACTCATATACTGCAGTCTTTTTTTCGACAGGGGTCTTGTTTTAAGAATCTCTTTCCTCAAGCAGTGTGTGCTCATCTGGGTTTTAAATATGATACTCTGATTGCTGGTAGCTATTGCAGGAAATCCCAAACTAAAAAAAAAAATGTTTTGATCTAAAGTGGCAGATATATTAAATGGTCACAAAAACACCTTACTTTGGTGAAGAAAGAAATGTACAGTATTGTTCAAAATAATAGCAGTACAATGTGACTAACCAGAATAATCAAGGTTTTTAGTATATTTTTATTGCTACGTGGCAAACAAGTTACCAGTAGGTTCAGTAGATTGTCAGAAAACAAACAACACCCAGCATTCATGATATGCACGCTCTTAAGGCTGTGCAATTGGGCAATTAGTTGAAAGGGGTGTGTTCAAAAAAATAGCAGTGTCTACCTTTGACTGTACAAACTCAAAACTATTTTGTACAAACATTTTTTTTTTCTGGGATTTAGCAATCCTGTGAATCACTAAACTAATATTTAGTTGTATGACCACAGTTTTTTAAAACTGCTTGACATCTGGGTGGCATGGAGTCAACCAACTTGTGGCACCTCTCAGCTGTTATTCCACTCCATGATTCTTTAACAACATTCCACAATTCATTCACATTTCTTGGTTTTGCTTCAGAAACAGCATTTTTGATATCACCCCACAAGTTCTCAATTGGATTAAGGTCTGGAGATTGGGCTGGCCACTCCATAACATTAATTTTGTTGGTTTGGAACCAAGACTTTGCCCGTTTACTAGTGTGTTTTGGGTCATTGTCTTGTTGAAACAACCATTTCAAGGGCATGTCCTCTTCAGCATAGGGCAACATGACCTCTTCAAGTATTTTAACATATGCAAACTGATCCATGATCCCTGGTATGCGATAAATAGGCCCAACACCATAGTAGGAGAAACATGCCCATATCATGATGCTTGCACCTCCATGCTTCACTGTCTTCACTGTGTACTGTGGCTTGAATTCAGAGTTTGGGGGTCGTCTCACAAACTGCCTGTGGCCCTTGGACCCAAAAAGAACAATTTTACTCTCATCAGTCCACAAAATGTTCCTCCATTTCTCTTTAGGCCAGTTGATGTGTTCTTTGGCAAATTGTAACCTCTTCTGCACATGCCTTTTTTTTAACAGAGGGACTTTGCGGGGGATTCTTGAAAATAGATTAGCTTCACACAGACGTCTTCTAACTGTCACAGTACTTACAGGTAACTCCAGACTGTCTTTGATCATCCTGGAGGTGATCATTGGCTGAGCCTTTGCCATTCTGGTTATTCTTCTATCCATTTTGATGGTTGTCTTCCGTTTTCTTCCACGTCTCTCTGGTTTTGCTCTCCATTTTAAGGCATTGGAGATCATTTTAGCTGAACAGCCTATCATTTTTTGCACCTCTTTATAGGTTTTCCCCTCTCTAATCAACTTTTTAATCAAAGTACGCTGTTCTTCTGAACAATGTCTTGAACGACCCATTTTCCTCAGCTTTCAAATGCATGTTCAACAAGTGTTGGCTTCATCCTTAAATAGGGGCCACCTGATTCACACCTGTTTCTTCACAAAATTGATGACCTCAGTGATTGAATGCCACACTGCTATTTTTTTGAACACACCCCTTTCAACTAATTCAACTAATTGCCCAATTGCACAGCCTTAAGAGCGTGCATATCATGAATGCTGGGTCTTGTTTGTTTTCTGAGAATCTACTGAACCTACTGGTAACTTGTTTGCCACGTAGCAATAAAAAATATACTAAAAACCTTGATTATTCTGGTTAGTCACATTGTACTGCTATTATTTTGAACAAAACTGTATCTTATTGGTGGTTTTAATAGTTGTTATTGAACAGTTTACTCTTGCAGGTTCAAATTCAGATAAAGCAAACCAACAAGGAATTTATTTGTATATCACTTCACAAAATAAATTGTTCACAACAACTTTACAAAGCTTATACATGCATTAAGAATTACTATATTGAGTAAAACATTCGGTAGTTTCTGAAGATACATCTGTGTACAGTTTAATTGAATAATTATGTTAAAATGTCAACTGATGAGATGAAAACCCTGGAGGTGATTCTTAGAGAACCTCTTCTCATAATTTAAAAGAAAGGGAGTTCTTATTCAGGACTAGAAAGTACACATTTAGAGGGAAAAAAGCTCAAAGTCCGAGTGTGGGCTCTTTTCCCCCATGTCTCAGTAACGCAAGATTGCAGCTTGTTTTATTCAATGGATCTATATATCAAAGGGATACAGCGCCGGAAGTGACGCAGAATATGCAGGTCGCAGCATTTAATGCGTCTGGTGCGGATATAAATTTTATTTTTATAAATAAGAGCACAGCAGGACATTTGCGATCTAGGGTCACACCATTTCAGCTCTGCAGTGGTAATAGTCGGAGGATATAACCCATCTATCACTGAACTTAAATGAACGTTGCCTTATTGGTCAGTAAAATAGGTAACGAATGCCATTTGTGGACACATTTATTTATAGTGGCAATAAGTATACTGACGTTATGCACAGTGATTCATTGTGTCTGGATCTTATTTGCATCATCCTGTGATGTTTATTGTTTGGAGGACTACAGTAGGCTACGTTGTGCGGCTTGTGCCACATCAGTCACCAGCAGCAGCGCGCGACACCACAAGAGAGCGATATATACAAACACGTTGCACGTTGTCCCTAAAATAATAAAAGTGAACTGAATATATCATGATTCCAGTCAGTCAGAATCGCTGAGAACATAAATGTTCTGAAATAAAATTGGTCTATATATAAGCCAACATTCAAACTGTGTACAGTTTTACGTACAACATGTGTGCGAGGGTGTGATTATGCAGTCGTGATTTTTATGTCTTAACCGATATAGAAACATTTAAACGACCGAATAGACATTAAATGTTATTGAGTTTTTACTGTTTTAATTGTTTAAAAATAAACGTGTAGCACATTCAGGGTACTTTTGTTTTAGATTTTAAGTGTTAATGTAATACGTACGAATTGTTAAACATTTTTTTTATATCCATATTTTAAATATGGAAACAATATGTTGTTTTATCACAATTAAGTGAACACTGGGTGAATATTAGATTATTTTTTAATAATTTCATGTTTGAGGTAAGGCACAATAACCAACTATTATTAAAAATAGTTACCAAGAAAAAACCTTCCTTGACAGTTTGACACAAATTTAGTTTTATGACATTGTTTATGCCTAAAACATCCTGTTTGATCAAACTAAAAACATTATAGTGTGATATAAAAATTTCAATCAAAAAGATTATTAAAATATAGCAACTCTAACTCGATAAAAAAAGAATTAACTATGTATAATATGGTATATAAATGCTTTCATAAATTACAACACATGCATAATCATTTTTTTAAACATTACAGTTCAAATGATATGATGCATAACAGCAATGACCCTTGAAGTGTATAATATTTGTGTTTTCATAAATTAACCACAGTCAAGTTTTAACAAGACATAATATGTAATTATTCCTACATTTAGAATAAAAGGTAATTGCAAAACAGATTGAAATAGATTATGGATTATAAAAGCATCAGACAGAGGTAGATTCCTCAGCTAGAGGACTCAGCTCCTGGACATCTCTGTGTTGTTGTGTCTGTGTCCAGCGTTTACTGAACGTTTGCATGAGTCCACGCTGGCTGAGCTCTGTAACCAATACACATGATATAATGTAAGATTTAAAAAAAAACAGACACACACACATTTGTTTATCATCGACTACCTTTCTGAAGTTTAGTTGAGGAAGGTACAGACAGGTGTCTCCCAGGGTCCTCGGTAATTACACCCAGGTTTCTGTTCCATTGGTTCCAGTTGACTTCGTCCACACTGAAAGAAAGAGGACACATGCTTCAATTATTCCTTATGGTTTCACTGAAGTGTGTTTACGGTAAACACAGATCAATACAAGGTAAGTGCCATTATTATGTATTATGCTTGTGTTTACATGCAAATATCCTCTTTTCAAAAATAAATCCTCCATTTTTAAATAGGAGAATGCAAGCTTCAGATCTTGTGGTTTCGGGTGAAAGTCACCAGGGTCACCTAAAGCACCAGCGTATATCAGGCTCCTGCCCCCCGCCTATGTCCTTTTGTTTCCCGGAGCGCAGCCTTGTCTTCAGGCAGCGGGGAAGTATCCACTCCATGTCCAAGGTGGTGATTGCACGCTGTGAATAAGAATGAAGAAACAAACAAAATGGCAAGTCATTACAGTGTATGTTTTGTTGCAGAAATGGACAACTTTTAACTTTTCCTTTGATTTCACCTGTAGTTTCCAGATGTTGGTGCTCTCTACGGACATCTCCTCCACTCTTTGATTCATCAGAGCGATCAGCATGTTCAGCATCAAAATGTAAGTCATCACTATATACAGAATCAGCAGCACATAGAAGACCTCTATGTATCGATATTGATCGGTGAACTCCAGATCTCCCATGCCAATCGTAAACTTGAACAACTCCAGAGTGGTGAAGTAGATGCCCTGAAATGTGGGCTTTTTACAGTTTTCATTTCCATTAATAGGAAGGAATAAAGACCGTCCCTTACTAGGTCGATCATCAAAGAGAGTTACCACAGCTGTTGATTAAGAAACACACCATTAAAACACATTAAACATTTGAGGAGTTCTTTGAGGAATTGAAAATTCAAAAGAACACCATTTATTTGAAACATAATTTTGTAACAATGTAAGAATCTTAAATGTCAATTTAATCAACTCAGTGCATCCTTGCAGAATAAAGGTATTCATTTCTTTCAAACAAAACAAAACAAAACTTGCTCATCCAAACATTTAAAGGGGTCATATGATGCTGCCAAAAAGAGCATTATTTGGTGTAATAAAACGTGTTCATGCAGTTTAAGGTTCAAGAAACACATTATTTTCCACACACTGTACATTATTGTTTCTTCTCTATGCCCAGCCTTACTGAAATGTGTTGAATTTTACAAAGCTCATCATTCTGAAAAGTGAGGTGTGCTCTGATAGGCCAGCTATCCAGTGCATTGTGATTGGCCGAACACTTCAAGCGTGTGACGGAAATGTTATGCCATTTATCATACAGTGATGTCCTGTGTCCTGGCACTATGAGACAAAACCAATAAAACCCATACAAAAAAGGCATTTGTTACATACAGTGGGGACATAATTATTGATTATAATGACTTATTCAGTCTTTTTACATGTTGCGTTGCATACTGTGCCGTGTAAAAAATAAAACCATGTCTGCATTTGTGATTAGAGAAACAACAAACAACAAGCACTACTCTACACTGCTCAGAACTCTGTGTTTGAATCATCAGTGGCAAATTCTTTAAATATGAAAACGTACTTACAGACTGTGGGTCAGAAGCGCCAGACTGTCCTTGCAAAGCTGGAATTTCCCCAGCAGTCTTCCGTAAAATCTGTTGCACACATCTGAATATTTTCGGTTGAACTTTTCTGGAACAGTGTTTTAAACACAGCTTAACCACTGATTTCTATTTGTGTCCTCTTTTGGTAGGCCACACAAAGCAGTTTTGCTTTCACAATGAAACACACAGAAACTCCACAACATGGCAGAAGCAGCAACAATACTACAGCGAGAATCAAAGTTACACATTCTTTATTTGCGTGAATATTTGTGCCATGTTATGCAAATCTTCCCAACACAGTGACGTAGACATGTTGGGGTTTGTTCGAACGAGCCATTGAGCTTGGACGCGTCTTAACTTTTATAAAGAATATCTCTTTGGGTTTGAGACTTTAGTCTTTGCAACTTTTGGGATCTTATCTTTTCATGGATAGCTCGTAACACTCCGAAGAGAAAGGAAAACTTGGAATTGCATCATATGACCCCTTTAAACAGTAATGTGTTTGGACTGTATAAATATGTTTGTTGTGGTAGTGATAAATATGAAATCAATTATAATAAAAAAACCAAGGCTATTGAATGTATGCAAATATACCTGCGGAGAAACCAATGAGGAAGACCAAGTACACGACAAGGAATCGACGGATTTCTCCAAGAATCATCTGACAACAATAAAAAAAGAGTAAGTGTATTGTACAAACATAAAGTAAAGTCTTAGTTGTAAGGACTAGTCTACACTACAATAAGGCATTAAATGTGTTGCATAGCATTTTTCTATGGCGCTACACAAAATACTTTACTATCACTCAAATCTGAAGGCCAGAAGAAAGGATAATGGATAAGAAGGACAATTATTCTTCACCTTTTGCATCATGACACTGTAGATTCCCATATTTTTGGACCCTCTGGAAAAGTAAAGTAGATTTACCCAGCTCAAGGCAAGACACAAAACTAGACAGGCCACATATCCATCATGGCCAAAGCAGTACAGTAGAGCACCAGCCAGGAAGAGCACAGCCTGTAGAAAACTAATGCAACAAATAGTCTTATTAGGAGGAGTAAACAATGAATATATACACTTAATGATTACTGTTTCTAGCATAAACATTTGTTTGGCTAGTGCAATTTAATTATGTCATGTGAAGAAAAAAATATATATATATTTATTATATTTGGGATTTCAAAAACTTTTAACCATAACCCTAGCTAGTAAACTTATTGGCAAAGACTGTAATTTCAAACATATTGATCAGGTGAAAAAAAAAAAAGATGTTATTTGTCATTGCTTAAAAAAAATATTACAGAGTGAAAGCACTTACAAAAGTTGATCGGTGTATCCATCTATGAACAGGGACTGAAATCCTGGACGCTTTCTTAACATATCTATTAACTTAAAAGATAAGGGAATTCAGTAATTTCTGCAATAAGGGGAATTTTTTGTTGTTGTAGTTGTTGTTGTTTTAAATGAAATTTATATATATATATATATATATATATATATATATATATATATATATATATATATATATATATATATATATATATATATATATATATATTTGTTTTTAAACCAACAGATACATAGCCTACCCCTCTAATAAAGAAGTAAAGTGCTCCAATGGTAGTTATGATGTGTCCCGTCAGAAGCAGATAGCCTTCGCTACCTTTTCTATAAGGATATGGAGGCTTTATTGACTGGAGAGAAGAGAGTGGGAATCAAATAATGAATCAAATAATCCAAAAATTAATCATTCAAAAAAGACACGTTTAAGCATAGGTTTGAATAAGAGACTGAATAAGTTTATTGTCTGGTTAATGTCATTATCCATATATTCCCTAAAATTACTTTGATTATATTCTCTGTGAATGCACGAAATGTAGCTCCCCTAACGTGAAGCAGCAGAACGTCAAAGGGGTGGGGTTTTGAGTCCCCATTTCTGAGCTGTAGGCCTATACCTACTTGGCTGTTGTTAATGTCCTTCCCTGCTTCTCGGTTAAAAGCTACTGCAGTGAAGGTGAAAAGGTAGATAACATAAACGATAAAGTTGAACATGAACATCCGTTTCGCAAATCTCTGCCACTTCTCTTCAATTAGATGGTTGAAGGGCTCAATACGGAGCATCTCGAGGCGATTCTGAAATCAGATCAAATAATATGTTTAACTTTTTTCAAGTGAAACATTTTGCTTCAGTGGAGTAGTAAAGTCTAATTATACATTTGAATGAATTGGTATCATGTTAGTAGCATGTCATCTCACAGGAATCTCACTGCCATAAACGATAATCTCCAGCGCGGAGTTGTTGTCGTAGGTGTCGAGAGAGGCGAGGTCATACAGAGACGAGCACACTGGACCGTAGGCCCACTCCGTGATCTTCCGTGACAGATGTCGCCGCCCCTTAAACTCCCGCTGCACGATGTGCTTTAACAGCTAGTTGAAAGTGAAAATGAAATCTGAATGACTTTATCAGGCTCTTTACAAAATATACTAATCACAACTGATTTACAAACGTTCTATTAAGCCCCTTGTCTTTGGCAATGAACTGTTTTTAATAATCAGCCAAGCCAGCAACAGAATCAGATAAAATGTAGAACAAAAGCAATACAATAAATCAAAACTTTAGGTTAAGTCACTGTAGACTACATGATAATTAATGAAAGATTCATACTTTTAAGGTGGCAAAGTAGTGCTCCTGAAGTTATGTTTAGGGTTCTCCAACTGTTTTAATGTTGCTCAGATGTGGCAGGAATGCAGCTTTTACAACTGTATACTTTAATGCTAGGGGCTTATTGTGACGATCGTGTACCCAGAGAGACACAGGGAGAGCGAGAGATCCAATTGCAGGTATTTAATATATGGAATCCAAATGGTAGTCGAATACAGCCAAGGTCAAAACCAAAAAGACAGTCCAAACAAAACAAACAAATGAAAGGGACAGGAAAAGGGAACGCGGAATGCAAGATGACTCGGGGGACAAGAAAGCTGGACACACGAAGGGTAAGGACTCTATAGGATACAAACAACAGGGAAAGACTGGTATTAATAGGGAGGCTAATGACAATAAAGTGACTACACCTGGTGCAATTAACAGGAGTGCAATTACTGTGAAGACAGGACTAGACTAGAGGAATTCTAGTGCCTACGGTGAAGAGCCTAAGGGGAAGTGAGCCCACTAGTGGACACCCAGGGAAACAGAGACTAGACAGCTTGACACTTATGCGGTCTGAGCTGGCAAAATTTAGTCAGGCTTTTATGCAACATTGTGTCTTTACACTGAATTTTGAGCAGGCACAGAGAAGCCTTAACTCGATTGTGTAAAGATGCCATATGAATCAGTGCGGTGTCTGATTTAATGCCATGTGCTGAAGGGAAATAACATCTCACATCACATGAGCACTGATCATCTAAACAAAATCAGGAACGTCCAAAAACAGAAAACAGAACTCACACTTACGAAATACACACTGCTTCAAACGAATCACTGCTTCAAATAAATACTGGTATTTTGCAAAACATTAATTGTTTGGACATTCAACAATCAGTAACACAAGAAAAATGAAGGTTTACCCCCAGTTTTCCAGTTTTGGCAGCAAGTGTGAGTGGGTTGAATCCTTCATTATTTTCAATTTCCTCCAGCTTGATCTTGGGGTGAAGTTGGTCAGTTTTGAATAAGATGTGGTCATACATGGAGATGACAAACTCTGTGTTTTCAGGACTGTTATCAGCTATGGATACTAATGCATGAAGCACTGTGTTTCCATGAGAATCCCTCTCCCTGACATCCACCGCCTGGTAAGGGTTGTTCAGAAGGAAGTCCACAATGTCTGGCTGATTAGTGCAAGCGGCCAGCGACAAGGGCAGCTCACCTGTGCACAATATTTGTATACAATGCAGGTAAGGTACCCACAAAATGGAGCAGTACAATGAGAACATTAAGTTGATTCTGAATAAGACTTGGATTTAAAATGCAGCTTTTCTACTGTAAAAATTATATAAATATTGCAAAAGTTTAACCATACCCTTAGACCTACCAAAATAGAAACAAGTCTCTTGATTGGGATGAAAGAATTTCCCACAGGCTTTAGCATGGACATCAGCCCCTTTCTTAACCAGCATCTGTACAAATTTTGCACTCCTCCGTTCAATTGCAACATGGAGTGCTGTCTGACCTGTCTCAAAGAGATCAGTCGATGATATTATAAAATGGGTATGCTGGACAACCTGTTAAATATGATCAGTATTGTATTGATTTATAAAAAAGAAAGAAATGACTAATATAAGGTTTTAGCTCATATATACCTTTGATAATAATTACTCTAATAAAAGCATAATTTAATATGAAGCTATGTCTCTGACCTTTGTAGAAACTGTCTGTGTAAGCAGCATTGACAAAATGTTTTAAATCTCCAAGTTTCTCTGCAATTTCCAGCAGATGTTCAATAGTGTCATTCTCGCCTTCCCTTAAATTTAAAAGTGCTTTCAGCAGGGCTGTCTTTCCATTGGACTTATCTAAAGAGGACATAAAAACAGTTTCAGTTGCGTTATTTAATAAATATCTGTCATGAATTCACAGTACTCTTCTGTTTATTCTTTGTACACCATACCATTCAAAAGTTTGGGGTAAGTAATATATATATATATATATATATATATATATATATATATATATATATATATATATTAAATTGATCAAATGTCAAAGTTTTCACAGTTTGCATTGTGAGCACTAAATAAGCATATTAGAATTAGAAAATTCAGATCTGCCAACATGGGAATAAATGAAATCTAAAAAAAAAGACCAGTTATTTTAAATATTTCACAATATAACTGTTTTACTGTATTTTTTGATCAATTAAATGCAGCCTTGGTGAACATAGCAGACTTCTTTCAAAAATCTTACCGACCCCAAACATTTAAAGGCTAGTGTATCTGTTGTTGAATAGAATTACACTGAGAGTCAGTGAGCCGTTTCATGTTTTTGTGCAGGTACTGATGTAAACCCTGCAGTTTAGACACATCACCACTGGACACGGCATCAAACAACCTCTTGAGGGTAAACCTCTCACTGTCCTGCTGAGACGGTTCCTCTTTCACTTTTCTGATCCCCCTGTGTGCAGAATGCATCTGATAAAGTAAGGATTTCTCGCATTATGTTAATCATACACCCCAAGTGTGGTTTAAGGAGGCAGGCTCACCTGTCAAAGTGTAGGTTAAATTTAATTTTGTGTGCAGGGTCATCTGTCTCATCCAGGTAATTAGAATCCATGGGCCTCTTGTCCTTTAAGACACCTTTCTTCGTCTGTTTGGCCTTTTCCCTTTGCTCCTGTGTCTGGTCATCCGTCTCCAGGAAGAATGTGGGGCTGCTGTCTCTTGATTTACTCATGGTGATGTCTTCTTAGTCATACAGCAGATATTAGAGCTCTAGTGGTATCATTCACAGACACAGGACATTAGGTTTCTATTTCATATAAATAAGGTCTAGGAAATGTGAGCCTGACGCCAATAATTTTACTTTTATAAGCAAATAGGATGGTCTTACACTAACTAGCTTTAATATGAGGAAATGTGCTTGTGACCAGTCAAATAGATTTTTGATATAATGTAGAATAAGAGCTGCTTTTGTAAGAGCATAAGCTGCATGATGGTTATAATGTAGCATCATCACATTTCAGCATTCTAGTTTTGAACACCACTTAAAGAGGAAGGGGTCAGAGATGATCCAAATGGAAACTCTGTGACAGTTTAAGTTGAAGGAAATACATAATTACTGCTACTGTTATATTAAGCTTACATTTATGTGTATCTCATTGCTAGAACTCTTTTAGAATTATGGAAATGTGATGATATGCAGTTCTGATAAGCCACATGGGCCTATATAAACCATCTAATGGATCTGTGGTTATCTTTGATACACAATCCATTCTTAATCAAAGCCTAAACACAGTTTCATTTACATGTCAAAAGAGGTTTTCAAAGATACAGAAGAAAGACAAAAAAAACTTAAAAAAGTAAACGGGTTCAGTTTATATGTGCAAGTAGAGATGCTGCAAATAGTTGCAGACTCTAATAGACCTTTGCTAACTGAATTATTGATATCTCTTCATGCTGTTACATGCAATATGATCCCATCCAGGGAATGGGCCATTATTGTCTCATCAAGGGAAACTTTCCCTGAGAATACATGAAAATGCATTTCGGGCAAGTTGCAGTATCTGATGCATTGGATGTTTTGAACTAGAATATTATAATGTATCCTCTTTGTAAATGGCTTCATATACAATTACATTCTCTAAATGGCAGTGAGATGAAATAGTAATCCTGAATTAAGAAACTGCATTACACTATCTTTAGGTAATCATGTAGTGTAAGTTCAAAAAACAATAAATGTCCATAGAAACAATTAGCTACCAACACTTAGCTCTATTGTCCTCAGCATATATGTGATCTATCTTGAGCCACTTTACCATGCATCTGTAACAAAGCTGGTTTTGTTTTTAAACGTCAGTTTTTTTTTTAAAATAAATCAGTTTAGATTTTACTACTATAAGCTAATGTGAACTAATTATGCTTGTATGCTATTTGAGTTGTTGTCCTTTCTCTTGAGACAATTTAAATTATACAATAAAATAATCAAGTTAGCAGCTATAGCGCTGGTAGAATAAGCTAATGGATCATGTGACATTTTGGTTCAAACACCATTTAAAAGAGGAGGGGACAAAACAATTCAGATGGAAACTCTCTGTGACAGTATGTCAGGAAATACAAAATTAGTTTAACTAGTTATATATATATGATTGGAACATTTGAGCATATCTGTATCTCACATTAAATATTAACTCAAATGGCTGAAATCTTTACGGAAATGTAATCATGTGTGATAATGATATGTAGTCATGAAAGCATTCAGTCACAGTTCCTCATTTAAGGCACAGATTATAAACAATAGACAACCATAAAATAGACATTGAACGTTATTCATATCAGAAGCTAGATAGTCTTATTAGGTAAAATAATGATTGACATGCCCTCTCTGTAAATGGGTTCAGATAATATTACAGCCGAAACTGTACATTACTCAGACACCATCTTTAGATCTTCTCACTTACTACATTATGAGATTTAACACTTACTCAGCATGTTTTGGGTTGAGCAAAAACAGTCAATAAAAGGTTTTTGTCAGCTTTAAAAAGACAAACATTAAAACTGATCTGCAACAAAACATCACGGAATTAAGTGAACCAAAGGCATTTGGCAGCAAAACAACAACTTGATAGGTTTTAATATGATTTATTACACTAGCAAAATCTTATATTTTTTTTTGAATTGCCCTACATTATTTAATATGTGAGATTAAAGTATGAAACATCTGTACTCACCAATTAATTTCAGTTTTTTAATCCGTTAGATGAAGTATTCAGTATCGGTGAACTGAATTCCAGCACGATAACTTGCTCTCTTTCTCTCTGTGTCTCAGAGAGGAAGAGATGTTTTGAGGTTACTGAGAGCCTTACAGAAAGGCGGGTTGTATTGATTTTTTGAGTATGTTGTTATGTATGTTTTGCCATGTCCACGCCTTATTGTATCTCATGTATAATCATCAATATGTACAATGCACTATACGTCATCAAGCTCCTTCTTAAGATGCTTCTTTCTCATCGAGCAACACAATATTCTTCAGTTATTCTTATACATATCTAAACTTTATCTTCTTTTGCTGGAATGCATTTAATATTGAATAAGTTTAATAAGTAATATTGAACCGTTTGGTTAAAAGCAGCATTCAGGTCACCTACACTTGTCTGTTGAGACTGTTCTCTTGAGCAATTTCACTTTCTTAGCGTGCAGAGTTTCCTGTATGATACTAGAGGACTGCAGCAGGGTAATGCGGTTTAGGTGCTTAGATAATGTGAACAAACTGAAACCTTAGCATGCAGTCAATTCGGATGAAATGTGCTGTTATATTCCAACTGTTTATTAACATTTAAAAATGTCACTAAACTTTGTAAACTATATTTTGTCTTTTCGAGATTTTGTCCAGACATTTAAAGGAATTCAGAAATATTCTTACAATACATATTGTTTGATTGCACAGATACTATTTAGACTGAACTGAGCTGAACGATGAAATCACTGAATTCTGAAAATTGAGTGTTTACTATTGTCATTTTGCATTATTATATAATAATACTATATAATACTGTAGAGTGCTTTGACACCATCTGTACTGTTAAAAGCGCTAACAGGTATAACAGGTCGCTTGACTTGACAATTTTTCAACACAATGCACTCAACAACAATAGTTACATAATAAACAACAGATAAATTTGACCCATGTTAGTCAAAAAATATGATTTTTTTTTTTATTGATGAATGATTAGATATAAAAAAATACTCTTAATTACAAAGTGTTATTATTTATACATTTTAATACAAAAATAAATAAATAGCCCCAAAACTGTAGGTCAAATCATACTATGGTAGGTCAGATATCGCAGTGACAAACATGATCTAAAGTGTTGTATTTTTTATAGTTTTGGCAACTCCAACTGCTGAGTCAACATCTTTTCTGTAGACTACATGTAATGGAAAAACTCTGTCTGCTTCCTGTTGCAGAACTGTTTCATGACAGAGCACTGCCACTGCTCCAGTAGCCTGCAGGCTCTGAGAGGACAAAATAAGAGTAATTATTTCTGTAAAAATGTGATACAGATGAAATAGTTTTCTGTCTTGCATTTTATCTCTCTAAATTATGGATTTCATTTAAAATGTGGAGATAAGCAGAAATAAGTCAATGCAACCTCTTATTCAAATAAAGTAAATCTAGGCATATGTAATTGGAGGCCTATACAATTCAGTTTTTAAAGTTGTATTGCATAGGCCTACATGTTGCTGCCGTAATAATGACCAATTTCAAATGTGCTTTTCTTCTTTTTGCTCTTAACAGCTCCCACTTGCTGTGGTAAAGCAATTATGAAATATTGTTCTTGTAAATACTTTTCAGCTTTTCTCACCACAAGAGGGCACTATGAATACTTGTTTATAACTAATGGCCTGCTGTGTTCCAATCCTTTATTAATGAGATCATCTGTGACATTTTAAATCATTGTCATTACATTGAGGACATTTTGATCTACCAATGAGACCAAGACCAGTGAGGAACACATCCCTCATGTAAGAACTGTCCTTTTTCAATAACTGACCAACAATTTGTATGCTAAGGCTGAGAAATGTGAAATACATGTCTCAAGCACAACCTTCCTGGGCTATAAGATCAGAAATGGAGGAGTGGAGATGGACACAGCAAAAGTCAGGGTGGTCACCGAGTGGTCACGTCACAGTAAAAGAATTACAGAGGTTCTTTGAATCTCATCTATAGAAGATTTGTCTATATCTACAGTACCATCTTGGCACCTCTAACTTCATTACTCAAGGGAAAAACAAAGAAACTGTCATTGACTCAACCTGCCTTGGATGCCTTAAAATCCAGCTTTACCTCAGCTCCAATACTGAAACATCCAGATCCTGACACCTATCAAGGATGTAGATCCTTCTACTTTGGTATCGGAGGAGTTTTATCTCAGAGACATGGAAAGTTAACTACTGCTGAAAGGAACTATGATGTGATTTGACTATTGAGTAACTCCTTCTAGTGGCCCAATCTAAATACAGGTGCATCTCAATAAATTAGAATGTTGTGGAAAAGTTCATTTATTTCAGTAATTCAACTCAAATTGTGCAACTCGTTTATTAAATAAATGCAGTGCATACAGACTGAAGTAGTTTAAGTCTTTGGATTTTTTAACTGTGATGATTTTGCATCACATTTAACAAAAATCTAAAGTGCCTGCAGTGGGTCAAAATAAGTGAATGGGTGTGGTATGGCACTCGTGTGAGGCTGCAGAGGGCAGTCAGAGCTCATAGAATCGAGGCTGACCAGAGGAGGCGTACTCATTCAAATCATTAATTTCTAGTTGTCCGCCCCGAGATCTGCGGTTATGGATTATCAACCCATGGAATGTAGGCCCGTTTTGCATTGTATGCCAAAGTAATCCAAGAACCTACAAGCTAGAGCTTCTTGCTCATTACTGTATTTTCTTGTTTCCCTGCCTCCACTTAATGAGGAACGGGACCACCCTCCAAAACTTGAGATTGTTGGAGCTCTGGCCTATCTGGTGAGGGATATCCTGGATTCCAGGTGTCATGGGGCCAATTGCAATATCTGGTGGACTGGGAGGGCTATGATCTAGACTAGAGGAGAGTTCATGGGTGGCTGCCAAGGACATCTTAGACCTTAGAATCCTTGATTCAGGATTTCCACCAGGCACATTCCAATCAAACTACACCCAGACCAAGGGGATTCTGTAAATCTCCATCCATTCTTCCAACCAGAGGGAGTAATCCCAAGAGTACTGACTACTGCTGGTTCCTCTTGGTCACATTTGATTTTTGTTGATTTACCAGATTCTTTTATACATGAGTCCACTTATTATTTAACACAGCCAGTAACTTAATGGGGTCATCGGATGCCCATTTTCTACAAGTGGATATGATTTTTTAGGGTCTTAATGAAAAGTCTGTAACATAGTTTGATTAAAATTTCTTAATGGTAGTGTAAAAACAAACTTTTTGACCCTGTCAAAAAACAGCTCTGTTCAGAGCAAGCCTGTTTGTAGCATTTTCCTTTAAATGTTAATGAGCTCTGCTGACCTCGCCCCTCTCTTCCAGCTGCTCTCCGAGAGACTGCTTACATTAGCCACATTCATTGTGAAACTCGCTAATTAGCACATTATTAGAAAAGGTGATTTGCAAAGATTCATTAAAAAAAAAAATTATTCTACCTTTTTATGTTGGTGAAGCTGGATCACAAATGATTTGTGCGAAGATATATGCAAATGTAATCCACTGCATCTTCAGCGACTCAGATGTAGGGAGTGCTGACGACTGCTGTTTATTATTACATCCAACAACAAAACACCTCAATCGCTTAGGAGACATTCTTGTCTACATCTGCTCCGGCGGTGAAACAGTGGTGGACTGATGACAGCTCACCCAGGGAGGGTCTAAAGTAATATGCCAGTCCAGTCTGTGCTGAGACGCTACTGTCAATCAAACTATGTGGGAGGGGCCTTACTGTGTGACGTCACAAAGACATCTGAGATCGGCCAATATGAGGAAGGGGTAGAGATTTTAGTAGATAAAAAAAATGACAACAACAAAAATACACTTGGTGGTGTACACACACTGCCAACACACATTTCAATTCAGACAACTTGTAAAAGTGCATGTAGCATCCGATGGCCCCTTTAAAATAGCCTCAGCATATCTTTGACTCTTGCCATGGGTTTAAACATCCATAATACACAATTCTGGTTTACAGTTTTACATAATCCATTGAATTTTATAGAGAATTTATTTGTATTTCACTTCACAATATAAATACTTCACAACAACATTACAAGGCTTATACATCCATTAAGAGTAAAGCTGTGTATGCATATGAATGGAAGTCAATGGAACGAAAAATCTAGTGGGACCATGGCTTAACTCTGTTGAGTAAAACAACATTCAGTAGTTTCTGAGAACACATATTGAATCTATATTGCACTCGATGAAACAAAAAGCAATACACTTGGCAAGCTTGTACACTCCTTAATGTATTCCTGTGATGTTTATATCTCCCCCTAGCATGTGAGAAATGTTCTATAGTAAGTGTATTGACTGTCTTGATATTCTGTTCTATCAAAAAAAAAAAAAAAAATTCTAGTGTGGATGTAAATCTTACATGAGCGCACAGCAGGACATTCACAATCGAGGGTCACAGAATTTCTGCTCTGCAGTGAAGTATTATCATGATTAGAATATTAGCATGATGATTAGCATGATAGGACATGATGAATGGTGCGCTACTGGAAAGTAAAATATGGATCAAATTGTGGACATTCATTTATAGTGGCAGTAAGTATACTGATGTTAAGCACAGTGGATTAATCGTGTCTGGACTTTACATCATCCTGTGATATTTGTCACAGGTAGGCCTACTGTAGGTCTCAGTTATGCCACATCGATCACAAGCCGAAAAACACAGTCCTGGGAGAAACATTTGAATGACTTAAAGAGACGTTAAATTATATTATTTTTGACTATTGGAAAATAGGTGGGCTACTTGGGTAGGCCTACCTTTATGCCCCCCTTTTAAAGGGCTAATGTATTAAATAAATAATTATACACAAATTTTAATATTTCAAAACTGCAAAATAGATTATGGATTATAAAAGCATCACACCGAGGTAGATGCCTCAGCTAGAGGACTCAGCTCCTGGACATCTCTGTGTTGTTCTGTCTGTGTCCAACGTTTACTGAACGTTTGCATGAGTCCACGCTGGCTGGGATCTGTAACCAATACACATGATATGATGTAAGATTTAAAAAAAACAGACACACACACATTTGTTTATCATGGACTACCTTTCTGAAGTTTAGTTGGGGAAGGTACAGACAGGTGTCTCCCAGGGTCCTCGGTAATTACACCCAGGTTTCTGTTCCATTGGTTCCAGTTGACTTCCTCCACACTGAAAGAAAGAGGACACATGCTTCAAATATTGCTCATTGGTTTCACTCTATGTGTTTGAAAGTAAACAGATCACCTGAAGCACCAGCGTCGATCCGGCTCCTGCCCCCCGCCTAGATCCTTCTCTTGCCCAGAACGCCACTTTATCTTCAGACATTGGGGAAGCATCCACTCCATGTCCAAGGTGGTGATTGCACGCTGTCAATAACAATCATATTTATACACTGATTGAACAACTAAAATTGAAAACCATTACATATCATACGCAAACAGCTGCCCATTGTATCATTTCAAGTGATGAGTCAGACACAAGACAGCTTTAACTTTTCCTTTGATTTCACCTGTAGTTTCCAGATGTTGGCGCTCTCTACGGACATTTCATCCACTCTTTGATTCATCAGAGCGATCAGCATGTTCAGCATCAAAATGTAAGTCATCACTATATACAGAATCAGCAGCACATAGAAGACCTCTGCATATTGATATTGATCGGTGAACTCCAGATCTCCCATGCCAATCGTAAACTTGAACAACTCCAGAGTGGTGAAGTAGATGCTCTTGAATTCGTTCTTATTAGACTGTCCTTCATTACATTGATTTTCAGAACTGTTTGTTCTTTGATTTTCTTTGGTTGACTCCTCTTCAAGCAGAGTTACCACGGCTGTTGAGTAAGAAACAAATCATTAACACACAATATTATTTAAACATTTGGGTTCTGTAGGATATCTTAATGTTTTTGACAGTCTCTTATGCTTAATGTTGCATTTATTTGGTCAAATCAGTAATATTGTGTTTCTTTGTTAACGTATTTTAAAATGTAATGCATTCCTTTGATGATAAAGCTGAATTTTCGGCAACCATTACTCTAGTCTTCAGTAACACATGATCCTTCAGAAATATTCTAATATAGGCTACTGATTTATTACATTTATT
The DNA here is from genome assembly GCF_003368295.1 of Carassius auratus. Lineage (NCBI taxonomy): Eukaryota > Metazoa > Chordata > Actinopteri > Cypriniformes > Cyprinidae > Carassius > Carassius auratus. Next base: position 10,460,597 of record NC_039272.1, on the reverse strand, counting down.
ATTATGATCAATGTTAAAAACAGTTTGTGGAAGCTGTGATTTTTTTTTTTTTTTGAAAAAAATGTATTTGAAATACAAAATTTGAAATACTCTTTTGTAAGAGTCTTTACTCTCAATTTCATTCAACCCAATGCATACTTGCTGAATACAGGCATTACTTTCTTTAAAAAAAATCTACTGACCCCATACTTTTGAAAAGTAGTGTAATTGGGAAGTGTTTGTTGTGTTTTGATAAATATTAAATTAACTGTAATAAAGAGTCAAGGGCATTCATGAATGCATGCAAGGGTACCTGTAGAGAACCCAATGAGGAAGACCATGTACACAACAATGAACCGACGGATTTCCCCAAGAACCATCTGATAACAATTAAACAGTGTGAGAGTTTCTCATACAAACATGAAATAAAAAAGCCTGAACTGTGAAGACTAGTCTACACTACAATGAGGCATCTTTCTACACTGCTACACAAACCATACTTTACTAAAACTCTACAGAATGATGAATAAAGAAGATCCTCACCTTTTGTATCATGACACTGTAGATTCCCATATTTTTGGACCCTCTAGAGAAGTAGAGTAGATTTACCCAGCTCAAGGCAAGACACAAAACTAGCCAGGCCACATATTGGTCCTGACCCAAGCAGTACAGAAGAGCACACACCAGGAAGAGCACAGCCTGCAGAAAACTAATGCAACAAAATGCAAAAATAAACAATGTATGCATTTAATGGTTACTGTTTCTGTAGGAAAAATGAGTCAAAGTCGTGCAATTTAACTGTGCGTTGTGCATACAGTGATTTCAAAAACTTTATTGACAAAGAATGAACTTTCAAGCATATTAATCTGTATTAGGAAATGATTAATAGTCAAATAAAACAAGTCAAAGGACTCACAAAAGCTGATCAGTGTATCCATCTATGAGCAGGGACTGAAATCCTGGACGCTTTCTTAACAAATCTATCAACTTAAAAAAAAAAAAAGGAATTCATAAATTTCTGTAAAAACAAATGTACATGAAAATTACATTTTAAATGAACATACCCCTCTAATAAAGAAGTAAAGTGCTCCAATGGTACTTATGACATGTCCTGTCAGAAGCAAGTAGTCTTGCCTATTATTTCTATAATGAAATGGGGGCTTTAATAAAAAAAAAAAGAGTGGGAATGAGACATGGCATTAAATAGTGAAGCATTAACACTAAGCATGCACAATGTATAGTTTAAATCACAGATTGAACTGGAATTAGTTGCAAGTATGCAACTATCCCAGAAAAGTTGTTTTTATTTTCTCTGAGACAATATTGCCAGAAATATTTGTGTCTAGCATGAAATGTGATGTAAAGCCAAACCCCTGCCCATCTCGCACCCGTTTTGTAGCCCCTATCTTAGGGCTGTACACCTACTTGGCTGTTGTTTATGTCCTTCCCTGCTTCTCGGTTAAAAGCTACTGCAGTGAAGATGAAAAGGTAGATAACATAAACAATAAAGTTGAACAAGAACATCCGTTTCGCAAATCTCTGCCACTTCTCTTCAATTAGTCGGTTGAAGGGCTCAATATGGAGCATCTCGAGGCGATTCTGAAATCAGATCAAATAACCAAACATGACAGCATTTATCAAAATCCATATAGTTTCTTTACAAATTAAAATTTTGCTTCAATGAAGAAGTAAAGTCCAATTATTCTAGAATGAATTGGTATCATGTTAGTAGCATGTCATCTCACAGGAATCTCACTGCCATAAACGATAATCTCCAGCGCGGAGTTGTTGTCGTAGGTGTCGAGAGAGGCGAGGTCATACAGAGACGAGCACACTGGACCGTAGGCCCACTCCGTGATCTTCCGTGACAGATGTCGCCGCCCCTTAAACTCCCGCTGCACGATGTGCTTTAACAGCTAGTCGACAGGGGAAAATTAAATCTGTCAAATATGTGTTATTTAGTCACTTGCCTTTGGTGATACACTCATTTTACTAATAAGCCAAGTCAGTAACAGCATCAGCTAAAATATAGAACAAAGGCAATACAATAAACAAATACATTGTGACAACTGTGACTTTGGTTTAATAAGGTCATGATAATCACTGTAGACTACATGTGTGGTGTCTGATTTAATGTCACGTGTTGAAGGGAAATAACATCACATGAGCACTAATCATCTAAACAAAATCAGGAACATCTGAAAACAGAAAACAGAACTGATACTCTAGAAATACACACCGTTTCAAACGAACTGCTTCAAATAAATACTGGTATTTTGGAAGACATAATGAAGTTGTTTATATTCATGGATATTTTAAAGTCAGTAGGCACCGAAAAAATAAAATGAAGGTTTACCCCCAGTTTTCCAGTTTTGGCAGCAAGTGTGAGTGGGTTGAGTCCTTCATTATTTTCAATTTCCTCCAGCTTGATCTTGGGGTGAAGTTGGTCAGTTTTGAATAAGATGTGGTCATACATGGAGATGACAAACTCTGTGTTTTCAGGACTGTTATCAGCTATGGATACTAATGCATGAAGCACTGTGTTTCCATGAGAATCCCTCTCCCTGACATCCACCGCCTGGTAAGGGTTGTTCAGAAGGAAGTCCACAATGTCTGGCTGATTAGTGCAAGCGGCCAGCGACAAGGGCAGCTCACCTGTGCACAATATTTGTATACAATGCAGGTAAGGTACCCACAAAATGGGGCAGTACAATGAGAACATTGAGTTGAATTTGAAAAGAGATTTAAAACGCTGAATTTCTACTGTATAAACTGTTATCAGAATTAAGGATCATTCCAAGAAATGTGTGCCTTTTTAATATAAGCAAAAAATAATAAAACATAGAAATACTATAAAAACAAATAAAAATAAATAGGCTATGCATTCTTTCATCAATATTAAAGTCAATAACATGTTTAAATAAAATTTTATTAGGGTGATATGGCTAATTTGAAGGCAAAAACAAAAATCACATTCTATGTTCTATTTTTGATCATTTATGAGGTTTGACTGAATGTCAATACTGTTACCATTTTCAACTTGTAAATTTAAACAATTATTGTATTTAATATAATCAGTATCTACAAGTAATATCCTTTCAAAATGTACTGCCTGTCCTTTTGTGACCTTCACCTAATACCTAGCATTTATCAAACTACCCTTAAATCTTCAAACCTGTTACTGTCATCCCTGTTACTTTTCAGACTAACAGGTTTTGATGTGGGTAACAGGGATGACTTAGATTACGTGTAGCCTTAACCACAAGGTTATCTGTGTAAAATGCAACCCAATCATGCTATGTTAAAGTCAAACCATATTAGCAACAAGATTTTGGTCTGGTTTCAGATGATCATAGGAAGACTGAGGCTGCCAAGACCAAGATCTTTCATAATAACTGAACCAGATCAGTATAATTGAAGACAAGCATATGGAAACATTATCTAATTACAATACACATAAACATTAAATCTCTTAGAGAAGTAATATGCTTCACTTATACAACTATGCTAAAAGCAAAACAATATAATGCAATCTGAAAAGGTAAGATTTTACAATATAATGTAAACAAATATGTGCAGTGGATGCCGAATAATGTATGTCCTGTCATCCCTTTTACTCTGGTTAGTCTTGTAACTAAGACATTAATCCTGTTGCTGACATTATTTTCTTTTATATGGCCTTCCGGTGTTTTGTATTTATTTATTTTATTATTTTTTATTGTGGCTATAAGAATACTTTATTGTATTTTGGTCAATGCCCTTTTTAATATTGCTCTTGTAAAAATGGGATGTTCTTAGTGATCTGTCTGAATGACAAATATAAGATTGAAAAGAATTTAAACAATCCTGGTGATAAGGTAAAAAAGAGAGAGAGATTAAAATACTGCTCATATATGTGAAAACTATTACACAGTTAATGAAAAGTATATACTAAGGATTGTGTCTGTAACAGGCATGACAAAAATAAAAAAAGAGTAGAAAAAATTAACAAAATAAGAAATCATATAGCCTGAGATGACACAATACAATTGTTTGTCTTTTGTCCTCAAGCTGTCCTCATTTTATGTATTTTTTACAAAATGTTAAATAAAGTTATTTTATTAAAAAATTTTACCAAGGTAAAAAGGCACCGATTTCATGGAATGACCATTATATTAGTCTTGAAAGAGCTTGACCTCATCCTTAGACCTACCAAAATAGAAACAAGTCTCTTGATTGGGCTGAAAGAATTTCCCACAGGCTTTAGCATGGACATCAGCCCCTTTCTTAACCAGCATCTGTACAAATTTTGCACTCCTCCGTTCGATCGCAACATGGAGTGCTGTCTGACCTGTCTCAAAGAGATCAGTCGATGACATTATAAAATGGGTATGCTGGACAACCTGTTAAATATGATCAGTATTGTATTGATTTATAAAAAAGAAATGACTAATGTTAGCTAATATAAAACTAGATCTAATAATAATTGTGCTAATAAAAACATAATGTAATATGAAGCTATGTCTCTGACCTTTGTAGAAACTGTCTGTGTAAGCAGCATTGACAAAATGTTTTAAATCTCCAAGTTTCTCTGCAATTTCCAGCAGATGTTCAATAGTGTCATTCTCGCCTTCCCTTAAATTTAAAAGTGCTTTCAGCAGGGCTGTCTTTCCATTGGACTTATCTAAAGAGGACATAAAAAAAAAATGTTTCATTATTTAATAAATATCTGTTATGAATTCACAGTACTCTTTGTATACTATACAGTTCAATAGTTTGGGGTCAGTAAGATTTATTTACCAAAGAAATTAATACATTTATTCAGAAAGGACACATTAAATTGATCAGAAGTCATGATTTTCATAAGTTTGCACAGTGAACACTAAATAAGCATATTACAATGATTTGTGAAGGATCACGTGACACTAAAGACTGGAGTGATGATGATGATGTGAATGAAAAATTCAGATCTGCCATCACAGGAATAAATTACATTTTAAAATATACAGAAGTTATTTTAAGTTGTAATAATATTTCACAGTATAATAGTTTTTACTGTATTTTTGATCAATTAAATCCAGCCTTGGTGAACATATCAGACTTCTTTCAAAAATCTTACCGACCCCAAACATTTAAAGGCTAGTGTATCTGTTGTTGAATAGCATTACATTGAGAGTCAGTGAGCCGTTTCATGTTTTTGTGCAGGTACTGATGTAAACCCTGCAGTTTAGACACATCACCACTGGACACGGCATCAAACAACCTCTTGAGGGTAAACCTCTCACTGTCCTGCTGAGACGGTTCCTCTTTCACTTTTCTGATCCCCCTGTGTGCAGAATGCATCTGATAAAGTAAGGATTTCTCGCATTATGTTAATCATACACCCCAAGTGTGGTTTAAGGAGGCCGGCTCACCTGTCAAAGTGTAGGTTAAATTTAATTTTGTGTGCAGGGTCATCTGTCTCATCCAGGTAATTAGAATCCATGGGCCTCTTGTCCTTTAAGACACCTTTCTTCGTCTGTTTGGCCTTTTCCCTTTGCTCCTGTGTCTGGTCATCCGTCTCCAGGAAGAATGTGGGGCTGCTGTCTCTTGATTTACTCATGGTGATGTCTTCTTAGTCATACAGCAGATATTAGAGCTCTAGTGGTATCATTCACAGACACAGGACATTAGGTTTCTATCTCAGACAATATCTGATAAACTCTAGGAAATGTGAGCCTGATAACAAATGCCGATTTTACATTTATAAGCAAATGAGACAGCCTTACACTAATTCACTTAATATTTCTTCCTTTGTGACCAGTCAAATTGATTTATGATGTAATGTAGAATAAAAGCAGCTTTTGTAGAGCAGAAGCTGCTTGAGCGTTTTAATGGAGCATCATCACATTTCAGCATTCTAGTTTTGAACACCACTTAAAGAGGAAGGGGTCAGAGATGATCCATATGGAAATTCTGTGACAGTTTAAGTTGAAGGAAATGCAGAACTACTGCTATTGTTACATATGGCTTACTTTTATGTGTATCTCATTGCAAGAACTCTTCAAATAAATGAATAAATAAATAAACAAATAGAATAATTAAAGAGATGTGATGATATGCAGATCCGTCTATGAATTTGAAAGAGATTAATGTCCATAGAAACAAGCTACTAACACTCATCTCTGTTTAGACCCGGTTCCGGATCTTGTGACATTTTACCCTGCATCTCTAACAAAGCTTGTTTTGTTTTTAAAAGACAGTTCTTTTTTTAAATGAATCCATTTCTTTAAAGATGACAAGAGCACAAATTTTGCTTTTATAAGTCAATGTGACATTTTAATAACAGTTAGCATCAGTAATTATGCTTGAATGCTATTTCAGTGATTGTTCCTTCTGCTAATACCATTTAAATTACACTTAGTTTAAAAAATAATTATATTATTATGATTATGATTATTATTGCATTGCTCTCAGTTTTGTTGAAGCCCTAAGACTGGCAAGAGCAGATTCCAAATCTTTAATACTTATTTTACTGGATTTGTCCACTGCTTTTGACATGGTTAACCACCACATCATCCTGTCAACCCTACTGGCAAAGGGCTTTTCAGGAACCACACTACAGTGGTTTGAGTCTTATCTCTCAGATAGGTCCTTCAAGGTATCTTGGAGAGGTGAGGTGTCCAAGTTGCAACATCTATCTACTGGGGTGCCTCAGGGCTCAGTTCTTGGACCACTTCTCTTCTCTGTCTACATGGTATCACTAGGTTCTTTTATTCAGAAACATGGCTTTTCATATCACTGCTATACTGATGACACTCCGCTCTACCTCTCATTCCATCCTGATGATCCGACGGTAGCTGCTCACATCTCAGCTTGTCTAACAGACATTTCTTGCTGGATAAAAGACCATCACCTTCAACTCAACCTTGCCGAAACAGAACTGCTTGAGGTTCCTTCAAACCCATTGTTTCATCACAATTTCACCAACCATAATTCCTTCAAAAACAGCCAGAAACCTTGGAGTTGTGTTTGATGATCAGCTAACTTTCTCAGACCACATTGCTAAAACTGTCCAGTCCTGCAGATTTGCTTTATTCAACATCAAGAAGATCAGGCCCTTTCTTTTGGAACATGCTGCACAACTCCTTGTTCAAGCTCTTGTTCAGTGCAGGCTGAACTATTGCAATGCTATCTTGGCAGGTCTTCCAGTGAGTTTTATCAAACCTTTACAATTAATTCAGAAAAAAGCTAGATCAAATTTTAACGAGCCAAAAAGAATGCACGTCACACCTCTGTTTATCAATTTGCACTGGCTACCAATAGCTGCTCGCATAAATGTTCTCTCATGGTGGAAATGACCTGCCCAACTCAGAGTCTTTAGCCATCAAGAATCATCTGAAAACATGTCTTCCATTTGACCCTCTAACTCTAGCACACTATATTCTAATCCTATTCTTAAAAAAATTAATAAATAAATCATCCCCCATTTAGATTTGCACACTATTTACTAAAAGCTTGTTGTCTTTAAAAAGAAATAAACTAACATTTGCTTCTCTAATCTTTTTGTATTCTATTTGTTTTGTTTTTCTATTGTACAATTAACAAAAGCAAAAAAGGCCTCTAACACGCTTGCTCTATTCTTTTCCTATTCTATTCTATTCTATTTTTTTTCTTTTTCTTTTTATTTATTATATGATTAAAAAAAATTGCTACATGTACTTCAATAAGCTAACTTGTGACTTGTTATAGCACTTGCATTTCATTGCTCTATTGTTGATTGCTTCCATTTGTAAGTCGCTTTGGATAAAAGCATCTGCTAAATGACTAAATGTAAATGTATTAACAGCTAGTGCTGTGAGAATAAGAGCTAATGGATCATTTTAATATGCCTATAGTTCAAAAACCATTTAAAAGAGGAAGGGATCAAAAACAATTCAGATAGAAACTCTGTGACAGGAAGTCACAGTATCAAAGGAAATACAAAATTAGTTTCACTAGTTACATATATATATATTATTTGAACATTTGAGCATTAAATAACTTAAATGGTTAAAATCATTAGGGAAATGTAATTATGCATTATTTTTTATTGTGCATATCAAAGTAAAGAAAGGGTGTCAAGGATGCCAATGTGCAACTGCAAGAAGCTAGATAGTCTTATTTAGTAAAATATTATGACATGGCATCTCTGTTAATGGGTTCTCAAGACACCATCTTTAGATCATCTCACTTATTATGAGATTTAACACTTCATCAGCATGTTTTGGGTTGAGCAAAAACAGTCAATAAAAGGTTTTTGTCAGCTTTAAAAAGACAAACATTAAATTAGTTCTGTAAAAATATGGATTAAAGTAAAAAACAAAACAAAAACACAGGTTTTAATATGATTTAATACATTAGCAAAATCTGCATTTATTTAAATATTGCTTTAGACTGTTTATTATGTAAGAGTATGTATGAAACATTTGTACTCACCAGTTAATTTCAGTTTTTCAATCTGTTAGATTAAGTATACAGTATTAATGAGCTTGATTCCTTGAGCACGATAACTTTCTCTCTCTGTGTGTTTGTGTCAGAGAGGAAGAGATGTTTTGAGGTTGCTGAGAGCCTTACAGAAAGGCGGGTTGTATTATTTTTTTGATTATGTTGTCCACGCCTTGTTGTATCTCATGTATAATCATCCATATTTACAATGCACTAGAAGTCATCAAGCTCCTTCTTAAAATGCTTCTTTCTCATCTTTTTGTGCTGGAATGCATTTAATATTGAATAAGAACCTCTGAGGAGCACACGTTTGGTTAAAAGCAGCATTCAGGTCACCTACACTTGTCTGTTGAGACTGTTCTGTTGAGCAATTTCACTTTCCTAGCGTGCAGAGTTTCCTGTATGACACTGGCAAGATAGAAAGGCGGTTTTGACACATGCATAGTGGTTTGGGCACATAGATTATGTGAACAAAATGAAACAGCATGCAGTCGATTCATGGTGCATGCATAAGAATTTACTCCTTTGAGATGAAGCTGGTCTGTACCTCCTTTTCCTCTTTTGAAACATGAAATGTACCACATAAGCTCAATTATAACAAATGATGAAAATAAATACTGTTTATTAACATTTGAAATGGGACTGAACATTGTAAACAATATTTTGTAATTTGAAGGCTTTGTTCAGTCATTTAATGGCATTCAGAAATATTCTTTAATACATATGTGACACAGGAGCACAAAACAAGTCTTAAATCACTGGCCAAAAATACATTGTATATGTCAAAATGATACATTTTTATTTTATACCAAAAATCATTAGGATATTAAGTTAAGTTCCATGAAGATATTTTGTAAATTTTCTACCATAAATATATAAAAACTTAATTTTTGATTAGTAATGTACATTGCTAAGAACTTCATTTAGACAGCTTTAAATGTGATTTTCTCAGTATTTAGTTTATTTATTTATTTATTTATTTGTTTATTTTTTTGCGCCCTCAGATTTCAGATTTTCAAATAGTCGTATCTCAGTCAAATATTGTCCTATCCTAACAAACCATACATCAGTGGAAAGATTATTTATTCAGATGATGCATAAATTTCAGTTCAGGAAAATTGACCCTTGTGACTGGTTTTGTGGCCCATGGTTGCATATTGTTTTCTATTTTACAACACAATGGTTTTGTATTAAACTATAGTTACATAAATAATGTCAAATAATGTGTGTAAATTGAACAAAACATAAAGTTGATCCATGTTAGCCAAAAATAATAATAATGAATCAAATTAAAATATATATTTTTAAATTGATCAATGATAAAGTTTTAAAATATTTTTAAATTAAATACACTTAAGCACAAAGTGTGAAAAATGTATAAATTTTAATACAGAAAAAAAGATTGGCACTACCAGCATTCTCGCAGGTCAGATGTCTCAGAGACATTATCTTAAATGTTATATCTTATGTTTGGTTATTGAACACCATGGCAACTCCAACTGCTAAGTCAACATATTTTCCATAGACTACAGGAAATGGAAAGCTCTCTCCACTTCCTGTTGCAGAACTGTTACATGACAAAGTGCTGCCACTGCCAAAAATACACCTCACTCCAGCGGCCCGCAGGCTCTGAGGGGGCATCTTAGTGGCCACGTTTTCAATAATACCCCTGCACACAGCACAAGTTACATTTAACATAAGTCACAATTAATTAGTGCATGATATGCCTTATGTACACTACCATTCAAAAGTTTCAAAAGTTTTCAGTGACATCTATTAATGTTTTTGAAAGAAGTCTCATGCTCAACAAAGCTGAATTTATTTGATCAAATGTACAGTAAAAAAAAAAAAAAAAAAAAAACGAATATGTTGAAATATTATTTCAGTTTAAAAAAAGGTTTTCTATTAATATATTTTATGTAATTTAGTCCTGTGAAGACAAAGCTGAATTTTCAGCATTAGAAATCATCTTCAGAAATCAGTCTAATATGCTGATTTGCTGCTTAAGAAACATTTCTTTTTATTATCAATGCTAAAAAAAAAACGGTTTTGCTGTGTAATATTTTTGTGGAAATGTGATATTTTTTTTTAAAGATTTTTTACTGAATAGGAAGTTCAAAAGAAAAGTGTTTATTTGAAATGGAAATCTTGGTAACACTTTAGAATAGGTAACACCTATTAGTTGCTTATTAGCATGCATATAACTAAAATATTAGCCATGTATTAGTGCTAATTAAGAACATATTAATGCCTAATTCTACTTGACCTTATTCTACATCTTTAATCTTACCCAATAACTAAACCTAACAACTACATTACTAACTATTAATAAGCAGCAAATTAAGAATTATTTGAGAAATGTCGTAGTTAATAGTTAACAAGTGTTACCTATTCGAAAGTGTTACCGAAATTTTTTGTAGCATAATTTTTTTGTGCCACTTTTTATCATTTCATCTTATCATGCCCAACTGAAATACTTATTTCTTTATATAATAATAATAATAACAAAAAAACTTTTGAATGGAAGTGTATAAGAGAAAATGCTACAGTCCACAACACTGATGTGGACACAGCATGAAGTACATATCTTAAATCTTAAATTTATCTCAAATGTATTTGTGTACAGGTTTTTTTTTTTTTTTTTTTTGTGAACAGGAAATGTGTTAGAATATGAAATCCAGACCATCTACAGATGGTTGATAACACCTTAGACAAAATGTGTAAAACATTTTACGGCTGAACAAAGAAAAAGGTTGAAATATTTAAAATACCATATGCCTTCTTTTTAAATTAAGCTTAAGCTGCAGCACAAAAATATCTCTTTTACAAGAGCCCATAAAACAGATAGTATCTCTTCAGCAGCCCTGGCCTTGAGAGAAGACATTGAAATCTGAGTGCAAGATCTGTCATGTCTAAATGTGCTCACTGCATTCGCATAACATCTCCACCTGGAGGTCGAACTAGTAAACACAAACTCAACTCAGGATGAGTATACAGCATAATGATTGTTGTTTGTAGCTGAGCTGACAGAACTACAGTCTGACTGTGGGTCATTTACAGACCACGTCTGATATTAGGAAAATATAATAATGCTACATGCAAAGCTAAAAAGAGGCATCTAATTCCCACTATACCTGAAGTGTGACCGGCCACAGCTCCGGACTCCAGCATGACAGGCAAGAGCTGCACAGGGAAACATGCATCCTTCAGACCCGAGGACATAAATACAGTCAATTACAGACATTCAGTTCAACACAGAGTAAGTGTAATATTAAACATCATAGTTGATTAGTTAGAATTCGCATGTCAAGAGTAATGACCCATTTACACCAAAGATGATAACAATAATGAAAACTATAGGGCTTGGACAAAATAAAATGAACAACTAGGAAATAGGCAATAGTTTAACACCATTTGCCTTTAATACAGACTCCAACTTTAATGGAATAGATGTATACTTCTGAAGAATAGTCTCCAGTTGAATGTCGTCTATCAGAACATCTTTGAAGTTTCTTTAAAGATGTTAAAGGAGGGAATCTGCTTCTCAATTATCTCTCTAAATATTGATTTAAAACTTTATAAACCACAATCCCTAGTTTCTGCTAAATGTCTAACATGTTCTCAAGAGAGTGGTGTTCCTGTGGTTGACGTAGGATGTAGGCGTGTTGTAAGCTCCGGTGAGAAGTGACAAACGAAAGTGCAGAGAAGAGAGTGAAACAAAACACCAATCACATATTAGAAGTATAAAACAAGGATTAGTAAATAAATTAAATAATGTTGGAGTTTTGGATATAAGCCAACAGGAGTTTTCCCTTGCTGTAAACAAAACTTATTTATTACAAGAAAAGCATCTCAATGGCGCTTATGCTACACCTTCGCCTACTTCATTCACTGGAATGCCACTCTCTTGTGAGCGAGTGTACAACAGTTAGGACAAATGATTATTATTCATAAGTTATTAGTTATTATATATTAGTAGTTAGACATCAAAATGTATGTATCTGAATATCTTTATACCTTATAGCTGAGGAGTTGGAATGAGTGACAGTAAGCTTTTACATGCTGAGTTCTGCTCTCAGGGTCATGGTTGCCATGTCACAGAGGTTATCGGGACCTCCCATTTATGTGACCAATGAGTGATTATAACATTTATGCATGTTAGAAAATAAATTAATTATATTTAGTCTGCCTTTTAACTAGACAGTCCTAGGAGATAACTGTCATTTGCTGTCACCCTGATGTCCAGGGTATCAGATATCCGTCTCTAGAGAGACCTATAGCCTCGGACTTCTTATTATTTGTCACCATATATGATCCAAGTTTTATATCCATTTGTGTAGAATTTCTTAGTTTATCCATGTACTGATGTAGTTCTGTTGGACTAGAACTACTGGTGTCTTGAACATGTACACAGAGCATTCTACAAACTGAAGCTGACTTCTGTGGATGAAACTGCAAACTAATTTCTTCAGTAAATTCTTCTCGGTATTTGATCGCATCTCTGACTCCTGTTATTCATTCATCATAACTGGTCCTTTGGTTTTAACTGTAAAGTCCCCCACACCCTATAATAAACTGTAAATTATTGTCCATCGATGTGAATGCTAATATAGGTACTTTACTAGTCATTGTTCTTAGTGTAAACTGCATAATTCAAAGATTCACATTAATTTTTTACTACTATGTATAAATATTTTATATATAAAATCTAACACATTTTTCCTATAAATAAACACAGTACACATGTAAACAAGACCTTTTATTTTGAATTGATTAATCATTTTGCATCCCTAGTAAACTGCTCTTAAAACAAACATAATATCTAACTTGACTCACAAGTGTTTTCCATTTGTTGGTTGTGTTGTGTCCAGTCATGACACATTTGTCAAGGTCACACAGAATGGAGACCACATAGTCTTGGATGGTACCAGCATCAATGAAACCTGACAGGAACTCCAGCCTGATTCAGTGACATTTCATAAAGAAAGAAAATAATAAATAATATATATATATATATATATATATATATATATATATATATATATATATATACATATATATATATATATATATATATATTTAATTTACATTTAATATATATGTATATATATATATATATATATATATATATATATATATATATATATATATATATATATATAGGAATGAATGCCATTAACTCAGCCATTCATAGCCTAACAGAGACGAATGACAGTATGACAGTACGGTTATCGATACCATCCCAAATATTTATTTATGATTGATTTATGATTGAAGATGAGTGCCTTCACCACAGTTTCACACTGCAATGCAAGAAGCATCAAACATGCTTTCAGTAGTTTGTATAAAACTGTTCTGAATGATTCGACGGATTATTTAGTTTGGTTCGAGAGAACCGAGAGCTGTATCTTGATAAACATTTATTAATAAGACTAATCAATAAGAAAAAAAAAAAGTAAAACAACCTGCATTTAGTATTTAGTCAAGTACTAACAGTTAAATACAGAGCAAAATTACATTAAGTAATTAACAGTTGAGAGAATACTATTTGATAAAAGACAAAAACAAACAATAATAATATGAAATAAACAAATGAAACAAACAAAACGAATTTATTTATTTATTTTTCACATTTTTGTGTGATTACTTGCATGCCGTAACGCATGCAGAATAATCATTACGGAGTTCAAATCAGCTCTCCGAAGCGAACAGTTTGAAAGAACCGATTCTTTCAAATGATTCCTACTTTCGAGTCCTACTTTTGAGCCTTCGCGGATCCCGTAGTGTGGGTTAAAGGTAAATTCAATAAACATAATAAAACTATAATATTTCTTAAACTTTTACAAATAAATGTGTATTAATAGACACACCATTGCTTTGAATTAAGAACAAGATGGTCATGAAGATTAAATTAAATTTTACATTTAAATCCCATGATGCTTAGCGAGATAATGGCTGACCGAGAATTACACAAGCTGTGTTTTATCCAAAACTTGCCATGTTTTCCTGAATAATACATTCCTTATTGAAATACAGACTTACTCACATAGCGTATTATATTTGAGCGTTTGAAGTAACAAACGATGCTTTCTTGAATCACGGAGGCAGAAGCGTGATTTGTGTTCATCATTATTTTGATCCTAACGGTGAGTGGAGGAGGGGATTTAACGTCAGTCTAAAGTATGAGGTATTGTTCTGGTTCAACTGATGATCTGTGTTTCACATCTTTGTTGTGTTTTGTCTCTCAGAGTGTTTCAGCATCACATCATGGCCACGGTAGCATCCAAACGCGAGGGACCGCAGTTCATCAGCGAGGCGGCCGTCAGAGGAAACAGCGCTGTGCTCGACTACTGCCGCACGTCCGTATCCGCGCTCTCCGGCGCCACGGCGGGCATCCTCGGCCTGACCGGACTCTACGGCTTCGTCTTTTATTTCCTTGCTTCTTTCCTGCTGTCCTTGCTCCTGATTCTCAAAGCCGGTCGCCGGTGGAATAAGTGCTTCAAATCTCGACGTCTGCTCTTCACCGGGGGCCTCGTGGGCGGCCTGTTTACTTACGTGCTGTTCTGGACTTTCCTCTACGGAATGGTGCATGTGTACTAAATGGACTCGGACATTACAAGCAGCCGTGTAGATGTAGAATAATGACAGAGATGTCTCAGGGTAGAGAGTGCTGATTGATGTACGACAGGTTTTATATGTGAGCTTACTTATGTTTAGCCTATAAAGCTTACAATGATTTCTGAGTGAGTTACTACTAATTGCACTGAAATTTAGAGATTTAAAAATGGGGTGTCATCTTATTCTTTCCTCTTGTAATTTAATATTTTTCTAATGCTTATTCAGGCAAAGCTGGGTTTGGATCTAGTGTGACAGCCCAACAGAGAAACTAATTCGTTTTCAGCTTGCTTTGTGTATGATGTGCACCAACACTCATCAATAAGAACCATGTTAAAACACACAATGCCAACTTTTTTATTTCAGATAATAAATAATTCACCTGGTGTATTAAATTGTTTTGTGTCTTACATGATGTTAAATTATTTGTTTTTAATAGGTTACTACTCATCCTATAATGTGCCTATCATTGAAGTTCTTTAAGTGCTCAATTTTTTTATTTATTTTTTTTTCAGATTATTAGTTTTATGTAATTTCAAACTGAACAGTTTAAGTGACATGATCCTTTCCTAAATCATTCTAATATATTGATTTAATGCTCAAAAAAATATTTTGTCAAGATGCATTTATTAACAGGGGCAGCTGTGGCCTAATGGTTAGAGAGCTGGACTAGTTACCAGAAGGTCACTGGTTCAAGTCTTGGGGCTGGCAGGAGTTGTAGGTGGAGGGAGTGAATGAACAGCACTCTCTTCCACCCTCAATACGCATGGTTGAAGTGCCCTTGAGCACCAGCAAGGCACTGAACCCCAGTTGCTCCCCGGGTGCTGGATATATAGCTGCCCACAGCTCCGGGTGTGTGTGTGTTCACTACTCATGGCTGTGTGTGTTAATTGCAGAGCACCAATTCCAAGTATGGGTTACCATACCTGGCAAATGTCACAAGTATGGGTTACCATACCTGGCAAATGTTACAACTTTCACTTTAAAAGGTCAAAAACATTAAAAAGGACAAAATTAATTTAAATGAAATTTAATTAATTCTTTTAATATGATGTGATTTAATATGATGAATATGATGTTGCTAAAAATAACATTATTTTGTGTATTTGGTGTAATGCAATGTGTTTATGTGGTTTAAGGTTAAAACAAAAACATTTTCCAACTAATATACATTATTGATTCACCCCACCTTTCTGAAATAATCGATATTTACAAAGATCATCCTTCTGAAAAGCAAGGTGTGCTCTGATTAGGCAGTTATCCAGTGCGTTGTGATTGGCTGAATACCTCAAGCATGTGACGGAAATGTTATGCCCCTTGCCATACTGTGATATAAAAAAAATTTACTTCTAGACTGTGAGTCAGAAGTGCCAGACTGTCCTTGCAAAGTTGGAACTGCCCCACTTCATAGAAATATAAACATGCAGTGTTATGCAAATCTTCCCACATTGTAGATATGTGGGGGCCTATCCATATTTTGGATAAAGGCTGGGAGGCTTGAGACTGTCCCATAGATTGCCAAGTAAATAACTGTGTCAAAGTCCAGAAAAGAATGAAAAGCATTGTCAGAATAGTCCATCTGCCATCAGTGGTTCATTGGTAAAGAAGCTTGTAAGTGTTTGGAACAACATGGGGGTAAGTCATACAGGGTAAGTGATGAATGAAAAACAATTTTTTTTTGTGTGGAGTATCCCTTTAAGCGGATATTTGAATTAAACGTTTTGTCAATATTACACAGAGGCGGACAGTAACTAAGTACATTTACTTGAGTATTGTACTTACGTGCTTACTGTCCTTATCGTGACAATGACACCCAAACTTCAAGGAGCTGACTAAAGAACAGAAAGAGGCATGGATCCTCAAGATCATCATGCTTCTAGATGATAACAGGAGGTTCTGTGCAAGACCTGCAACAGGAAACACCTGCTTATATTGCACGACCTAGCTGTGAATACTGATGCTGAGACTGAACCCAAGGAAACCTTGTGTCTTGTGAGTACCACAATAGGTATCTTGTATGCAGACCGTTAGCGGCAGCCACAGAGTCCTCTTGAAAGTTAATAAAGTGATCATTGCAAATGGGGATGCAAGATTGGAAATGTAGGCAGCAAGAATATTATGGTTTAGAATTTTTAAATAAGTTTTTTTATTTTAATATTTTCAAATAATTTCAGTTTAGTTTCAGTTAGTTTCATTAATGGTTTTGTAAGTTTAAAGTTTAGTTTTTAGTTTTTTTTTAACACATTTCTATTTAGTTTTAGTAATTATAGTTTAGCAGAATTAATGGATGACTTCCAGTTTAGACAAAAGCAAGACATTTAATTTTAGCAATGTTGAATGTTTGCACAGTTTGCAGCTAACACTTGTGCAAACCTCTTAATAATGAAAATAAAATACATTTTACAATTGAACAAAACGTGCAACTCATATATATAAAATGTATTAATTCATATTCATGTTTATATACATTAATTTTAAAGATGTAATCTTGTTAAACATGCCAATAGTTTACAAACAATCTAATCGACGTATTCAGAGTTAGGCTACTAGAAAGCTACAGGCAGTTGAGTTTTTATTCTGCAGGACAATGGCCCTCCAGTGCTGGATTTGAGAAAACCTGTTCTTTTTAATCATCAGTGAAACACTATAAACTTTATTTTTGTCCATCAGTGTTTTCAATGCATTGATTTGTTGGATCTTTTCACAGAGGAGCCACCGGTGCACACTACTGTATGTCCCGTCTCTCCCACTATTAACGTACACAAACAATATAAAACGCTTTAGAACTTACGGAGCCCAACACATGACCTTCAAGGAAAAAAAAATAGTGCCCTCGATTTACTAATTAGTTCCCTCAATGTCCTAAAACATGATTTAGCAAATTGAGGGAATGAATTAGTAAATCGTGCTGACAATTTATAAATCGAGGGAATGAGATAGTAAATCAGGCACATGATTTAGCCTTTTTTCCCTGCATGCCATGTGCGGGGCTCCGTAGAAACTGGTGGTCTATTCTAAACATAGACAGTAAAATAAATGGACACAGCAACCCCATTGGATTCAACGGAGACAAGTGAAGTCAATTAGAAGCACGCACTTCCTGGGGGTTGAGCGTACTGCGCAGACTCAAACTGAGCTTGATGACATCGTGACATGAGCAACCTGTCTGACAATTGTAAGTCCTCTAATAGCCTCCAGACTGGACTATTTTAATGCTCTCCTGACGGGCCTTCCTGCATATACCATCAAGCCTCTGGAACTGATCCAGAATGCAGCAGCAAGAGTTGTCTTCAATGAGCCAATAAAAAGCTCACGTCACTCCTCTCCTCATCAGGTTACACTGGTTACCAGTAGCCGCTCACATCAAATTCAAGGTACTGATGCTTGCCTACAAGACGACCACTGGTGCAGCACCAACATACCTAAACTCACTGGTTCATACTTATGTGCCCTCCAGAAGCTTGCATTCCGCAAGTAAACGTTGCCTTGTGGTGCCATCCCAAAATCACTCTCGCTGACCTTTTCCTGGACTGTGCCCAGCTGGTGGAATGACCTCCCAATCTCAATTCGAACAGCTGAGCCTTTACCCATTTTCAAAAAACATCTAAAAAGACATATCCTTTTCACCAACACTTGACAAACTAATACTAGCACTTACCTTTTCTTTTCTATTCTATTCCAGAAAGAAAAAAAAAACAAGCTACATGTTTCTGTGCTAGACGAAATGAGACTTGTCATGGCTCTTGCATACTGTTGTTGTTTTCTCATTGGTCTGATTGCTTCTGTTCTTCTAATTTGTAAGTCGCTTTGGATAAAAGTCTCTGCTTCAGTGTAAACGTAATGTCTGTAAGGTGCAAAATATTGAGGCCCCTTTATCCAGTTTGGATGCGTTTCATTCTAATTGGTCAAGGGCCCTAATTCATTTTATGACTAGTAGCTTATATTCCATTACAGAGATTCAGACAAGTAATGAGTTTGCATTTACAGTATTATATGAAATCAACTTTTAGTCTCCTTGTTATGGTCAAAAAAAAAAATTATAGTCTACATTTTTAGATGCAGTAGGCTATATGATATAGCCCATGATCACTAGATTTTATTCAGGTGTTACTGTAACAATTTTGTAAATGGTGATCAGCAACCAAATATTGGTAATGTGGAAGTGACTGCCTTTTATGGACTTGGCATGACTTCTCACATTTTGTAGACAATGCAAATGCAGAGTACAGTAACTTCAAAATAGTGGTAAAAATAAAGTTTGAGCTCAGAAATTTTTAATGTAGATCATTTTAATCACAAAAACATCTAATTTACAAATTTCCAGTGTCCTACCTATAGTTATTTTGGTTGGACAAATAAAAAATGTTTAAAATAATTTTTCTCAGTTGCACTTTAGCAAGTTAAGATCTTTTGCCTTTGTAGGGCAGCAGACATCAACCAACTCCAATGAGTGCTTCTCTACAATCAAGAAACCATCTCCCAATCCTGTCAGACTGCCTACAGTTTCCCAGCCCCAAAATGAATACACCAACGAACCCCTCCATTTCAAGTAAAACTTTGAGTGTCTGTACGTTTAGTATTATTTTTCTTTGGAAACTTATGAATGTATTGAATTGGACTTTTCACTCCACTACATTTATATCAAGATCCTCAAAGCAGAAAGTCCAATACAGTTATGTTGCTGGGTTTTAGGGGTAACAGAGCCACTAAAAGGTTAGCCGCTTGCTAACGGTAGCCTGTACATGAAAGTTCACTTGCCAGTACCACATACACAGAGTAAGGAGAAATGTCTGATAGGACAATGGCGAATAATTTGCAGATCACATCGTGAAGGAATTAGATGTGAGCTTAACATCTTGATGTCTGTCAGTTATCATCGCCTATCGGCCCAACCCTAAAGTTTAACATGTCACAATAATAAAACATTTTGACATGACAGTGCATTGACATGAAAAAGGAAACTTACTTTTGGTACGGAAGTACTTTTAAAAGGAGGTAACTAACTTGTACTTTTACTTAAGTAAAAATCTGTCTTTATAACTTTTAAGGTTACTTGTAATGGAGTAGCCTAATATTTGATCAGCAGTTTCTGTAGGCTACTTTCACTTAAATAGGCTAACTTTAATGGAGTTGTGTACTTTGTCTGCCTCTGATATTAAACAAGGATCTGATCTTCCTGTAAGTGTAAAAAACATCAATCTTCGGTGCCCTTTGCAAGCATTTGTAATAATGGTTTATTTTGTATTATATTATGTATTTTCACAGTAATTCAGTGAAACCATATTTAAACCATATTACATTTTAAGGTAAAAATGAGTTCATGGCATCAACACATATCAAAAAAGTTTCTGCTTCTTTTTATAACAGTCTGGAAACATCTGGAGACTGAGGAGACAAGTTCTTCAAGTTTAGGAATAGCAATGTTGTCCCATTTGGGTCTAATACAGGCTTCTAGTTGCTCAACTGTCTTAGGTCTTCTTTGTTGCATCTTCCTCTTTATGATGCACCAAAAGTTTTCTGTGGGTGAAAGATCTGAACTGTAGGCTGGCCATTTCAGTACCCGGATCCTTCTTCTATGCAGTCATGATGTAATTGATGCAGTATGCGGTCTGGCATTGACATGTTGGAAAATGCAAGGTCTTCCCTGAAAGAGACGATGTCTGGATGGGAGCATTTATTCTGTTCTAGAACTTGGATATACCTTTCAGCATTGATATACCTTTCCAGATGTGTAATCTGCCCATGCCACACGCACTCATGCAACCTCATACCATCAGAGATGAACGCTTCTGAACTGAGCACTGATAAGAACTTGGGTTGTCCTTGTCCTCTTTAGTCGAGATGACATGGCGTCCCAGTTTTCCAAAAAGTACTTCAAATTTTAATTAGTCTGATCACAGAACAGTTTTCCACTTTGCCACAGTCCATTTTAAATTAGCTTTGGCCCAGAGAAAACGCCTGCGCTTCTGGATCATGTTTAGATATGGCTTCTTTTTTGACCTATAGAGTTTTAGTCGGCAACGGCAAATGGCACGGTGGATTGTGTTCACAGACAATGTTTTCTGGAAGTATTCCTGAGCCCATGTTGTGATTATCATTACAGTAGCATTCCTGTATAAGATACAGTGCCGTCTAAGGGCCCGAAGATCACGGGCATCCAGTATGGTTTCTGGCCTTGACCCTTACACACAAGAGATTGTTCCAGATTCTCTGAATCTTTGGATGATATTATGCACTGTAGATGGGACACTGATGATGATAACATTAAACTCTTTGCAATTTTTCTCTGAGAAACTCCTTTCTGATATTGCTCAACTGTTGTTCGCTGCAGCATTGGGGGAATTGGTTATCCTCTGCCCATCTTTTTTTTTTTTTTTGGTGTTAACAGTTACAATTACAATACAATACAATCTTCCCACCCACCCACAGCTTAAGAGAAAAAAATGGAGGGATTTTTATTTTATTTTTTTTATAAATAATAATAATTCCTCTGCCCATCTTGACTTCTGAGAGACACTGCCTCTCTGAGAGGCTCTTTTTATACCCAGTCATGTTGCCAATTGACCTAATAAGTTGCAAATTGGTCCTCCAGCTGTTCCTCATATGTACATTTAACTTTTCTGGCCTCTTATTGCTACCTGTCCCAACTTTTTTGGATTGTAAAGCTCTCATGAAATCCAAAATGAAAAATTTGGCATGACATTTCAAAATGTGTCACTTTCAACATATATATATCCAGTTGAAAATAGATTCAGATGTGTGAAAATTCAAATCGGTAAAGATGTTTAACAAATCGTGATTCATTTAGAGGTAGAAGTTTATAATAATGCACGTCTGAGGAGAACTTATATAAAAGTGTCTTTATAAAAGTGTAGATGGTACTTTTTCTTTTCATCTTGCCTCTGTGTAATGCATATTTAAGTTCATAAGTACAGCTTTGCTTTGTTTATAGTGTAAACAGTAGGCTACATGCTGGCAGAGAGTGAATCTGCATCTCATTCAGCTCGTCCAGGGGTTTCATGCAGATATTTTTATGTAAAGTCTAATCAAATTGAAGTCAACCATTCTGTTTTTGATTAAAAATTTGAAATTATACAATTTAATTTAGATTAAAAACTGCTCATTTTGAATGTATTCAGTTTGAATGTATTTATTGTTTGGATCATGATTAATATGCAGTGGTCACTTGTAAATTTTAAATGGAAAGAGCACAGACAAAACCTTGGTTTGTTTATATGAAGATATTTAATTTATTTGTGTTACTTATTTATTTGATTTGAGGCTTGTTTTAAAATTTCAATTAAGTTTTATTATTTACATTTACATTACATTACAAAGCGACTTACACGAGGAAAATAGAAGCAATCAAAACCAACAAAAAGCAATAATATGCAATCATTTTGTCCAAGCAATAATAAAAGAACACCCTTTAATTTCTAATTTGTAAAAAAAAAAAAATAATTTAATTGAATCGAATAGTAAAATCTAAATCATTAATTGAATTGTGAGTTGAGTGAATCATGACATCCCTAATATGTATGTTCATGTTTATTTGTTGTTTATGTTAATATTAATATATAACTAAAGGTTTTGGGGGTTTTTTTGCATCCCAGCAACTGAGATGGTCCTTCCTGAGAGTTGGTGCCCTACACAAATTGCATATTTTGCGTATATAGAGCGGCGGTAGTGCCCTTACCAAATTACTTACTTTTTTACGAGTCTCATGAGTCACGAGTTCAAGTCAAGTCTCGAGTCAGCTGTTCACGAGTTCAAGTCAAGTACCAAGTCTTTATTTATGCAACTTTAGTGCAACTCAAGTCCAAGTCACAGTTTGCATCTCTGTTGTACGCTTTTCACATTTACTCAAGATGAAAGTAATACAATGACCCAAGCATTTTTTGTCAAATATGTTAACATTTATTCAACCTTGCTTTGACAATTTTTGATGTCAGGCCATATTTATTAAATCATTTATATTCATCTTATTTCAAATACTTTGTAACAAAAACTTCCATTGCCATTTAAAACACTAGGAGAACATAACACAACTGGCAGTATTCCTCTTTGGTATGACTGAGAATAGACCCGCTATAATACCTCCTTTCATACATACAGTAAATCCAATGGGATTCAGCATCAAAAAATCCTCTACTGGTTGCGTGGTGTTCTCAGGGTGGAAACGGGAGAAATGGTCTGTTTTTCGGTAGCATGCTGAGTCCTGAATGACACTGTGCCCTGTGGCTTTCTCTCAGAACTGTGGGTTTTGAGTGCTGAGCCTATGGGCTGGATCTGTTTCTCTGGGTTGTTATTGGGCTGACATGACACTGATGTCAATGGCTGCATCTCTGTTCCCTGTTTCTCCTCTCTCTTGTGCCGCCCATCTTGGTGATGATGACAGTGGTGTCTCACATGCTTTCTCTCTCTCTGCTTTCCAGATTGCTTTCTGTGGGGGCAAATCATATATAATGATCCACTGCATCTTTAGAATCTTTCAGGTAAATCTTTTTAAGAAGACATGACACACACTTACTTTGTGACTGCCTCGAATTTTGTCTCTCGGTATAAGGAGCTTTTGTTCATCATGTAAAGAAGAATCATGTCACAGACAAAAACCCCCTGTGGAATGAGACGAACACCAATCACACAAGATTCTCAGAAAGATTTTGTTTTGTGCCTTTTATACTTCAGTTATAAGCGACAACATCTGTAACTAGCTTATATACTCACAGCACCCATTAAAGCAAGCCCAGAGCCAATGCTGATCACTGTAGGAATGATACTGAATCTCCCAGCCTAAAAACAGATTAACACCATATTTTTATAATGTCACCATAACACTAATCAGAGGAATCTTTAAGAATTTTAAGGAAAATTTGTATTTCTTACCTTTCCATTAACTAATATATCAAAGCGAATGCCATACACTTTAAACAGATTGCGATAGGTTTGACCTGCTGCATCATTGTAGTATCGAGCAAATCTGAATAAAGAGAGAAACATGTCACCCAATGTTATGATACTATTTCAAAATCTAATTGCTTTTAACAAAAGCAAAAAATAAAGGTTTAAGTGATTTTATAGTATTAAATAAATACAATTATTTAAAAAACTAGCAAATCCAAAATCCTCTGTCAGTGAATCATTTCTATTACATTCAGCTTTGCTGGCATTTTTTATTGAGTTGAGTTTTTAAGAAATCATGTGCAGTTAGCAAAGTAAGCAAAACAACTGAATCACTTACAGAACCTTGTTTTATGAGATAAAATTAATAAATCAATACCTGAAGTTGTATCCCGAAATGGCAGAGTTCTTGGAATTTTTAAAGGAATCTAAGCGTGTGAAGCTATATTCAGGGTTACATTGAGATTCATCTTTATCCAAATCACAATTCCATTCGATTCCAACTGCAATTGAACCACCCTGTGTGTGTATAGAAAACAATGATATCAGTCAAAAATTACCCTCAGCATTAAATATAGGGCATTATGATATTCCTTTGCTGTTCTGGCAATTCACATTTCCATTCCATTTTAAATTTTTCCATTTTTCCAAGTCATTAAAGTTTGTTAAGTACGATAGCATAAATAAATAATGCATTCGTATTAAATACTGTATTCATATTAGTGCCAGTACACACTTTTGCTTGGAAATATTGGCATACAGTGCAAACTTGTTTAGAATTTTAAATCCATAAATGATGCTTCACAGGTCACTTTTCTTGTAAAAAATTGTTCTTGTGGTTGGGTTGGGTTGTGTTGGGTTAAATGCAGAGCAACAACTCCGAGTAAGGGTTACCCATACTTTGCAAATGTCACAACTTTCACTTTCACTTACATTGAGCTGCTGCTTGAATCTCAACTACCTGTGCGTTTACAGTGATGGAGACTTTGTTTTAACTTGTGTCTTTTTAAGCACTTGCCTTTGTTGCCAAATCCTGGAAACTGTGTCCAGTCCAGTTAATCACATCTCCCACACCAAAGATGGGACAATAGGGGTGATGGTCCTTATCATATCTGCACATTTTCAGATAAGTGCTGTTGGTTGTAGGCAAGAGGTTCGATCTTAAAGTGAGGGAGAAAAAAACTTAGAAGCAGTATCTGAAACAGCTCCTACCATTTGCTTGATCTACAATGTGATGACTTCGCAGAGATCATGCCAGTAAGGACAGAGGAACAACTGTCACTCTGTCAGCGGAACAGGCAAGGCACAGGATAGCAAGATTATAAGTCTCAGTTCATGCACCACACGCTGAGCTGGTATAAATAGAGATGAGTAAGTGAGAGGTATTCAGAGCAGCTCGTGCTATCATACTGTGCCATTAGTATCCCAACATAAGCAAGCGAGTCTGCTCTTTCACACCGCTCCATGGTGGGAGATTTAGAGATTTTTTTGTATATAGCATTTGTTTGGTATTTGTTTTCCACATTATATTTGGTATATTGCAATGGCAGCTCAGTTTTGATTAGTTTGTGTGCTCATTTAAAAGCGTAGTACTGGCTTTTAAATAACAGCTTGCCAGATGACACTGTATTTAAGCCATAGAAATGATCCTGTCTATGCACTTGTGAGTGAACTATGAACTTTACTATTCTGCAGGAGTCTGAAATGACAACCAAACATCCTGTGCTAACACAGGAACAAACCTGTTTCACTGCAGCATCTAAAAGGACAGTGCAAAAACTAAAGTCATATATGTATGATACTAGAGTGGGTGTCTGTTATCACACAAACTAGAATTTCTTGTAATGACCTGGAGGTTTCACAAGGAAGGGTGTTAACAGTAGCATCCTGTGGGGGTAAAGATGTTTTACGCATTTTATAGTTGCTTCACCTAAAATTAAGACTGTGCTTTGCAAAGGAAATAACGTGCTAAATATTAAGCTGTAGAAAAAACTAGACGAAAAGCTTAAAAAAGACTATTGCATGTTAGTTCAGTTCTATCATGCACAGATGAGTATAAACAATGATTTAGTTTTAAAAAAGTGATAACATTTATTTTGACTGACTTAATATTAATTTGACTTACTTGGAGAAGGCAAACTTTTGAAACTTGATGAAATTCTTTACATAGATTGTGAAGTTTTCTGCCTTTGCCAGCAATGGCTGCCTGTTACAACATTTGAAACATAACAGGTACAACGTTTTTTTTCTTCTTCAAATAGTTTCATTTAGGCATGGATAATATATAATAGTGCAAAAAGCTAGGGTAGATGTATTGCAACTGAACATGGATTGAAAGAAATTGGTAAAAACTGTTTTCTTACGATGGTGTTCTGCTATGCTCAACAGGGCACCAGGCATGAATCTCACACGTTCTTGTGTCGTTTATACAGCGACCTGTCTTCACTCCTGAATAAACAACAATAAAATGTAGTCCCTTTAAGGCTCAGTAATTTAAACATGCCAGTGGGTCATAGTAAAACACAATGTAACATATATTTTTTAATAAGAATCTTGCACTTTAACAAAGGTTGTTCTTTTATATAACTTCAGGAATGCAGTTGTAAACGAATTGTAAAAAAAAAAAAAAAAAAGCGGGGGGGATAGTGTGGTCAGTTTCTTTTGTCCCATAGCTACATTTTTAAATGATTACAAAATCTGTCTAAAAAAAATTTTTTTTTTTAAAATAAAAAATTAGCTTTATAAAACAATTCTTTTTCTTTTCTTCTGGGGTCTAAAATGGAGAAATTTGAGCCAATACTGCTAATTAAACAATATTTTGCTGAATGTGTTTCTGTGCTGGCCCCTTGGCTGGTTTAGGGGTATCATGGATAAATAAATATGACAATAAAACCGCCCATAGATGGCCCATGAGTTACTGAATCATTCAAATGAAACGATTCGCTCAAAACAGCTGATTCAACTAGAAACGAAAAAAGTAAATGGACCGTTGAATCACTGACTCACATGATTCATTCAAAAACAGATTTATTCAAGGAATAAAGCACTGTGTTGCTCTACACTGTTGTATAAAATAATTAGCATATTTATGTGCTGATATTCAGAAAAATACATTGCTTGTGCAATGAATATAAACATATAAAAACTCATACATGGGTATTTATTGCTTGAATTAGAAGAGCATTCTAACTGCATTTTAATACACTTCATCGCACAGTGAACGTTTATGGACTCTCAAGTTGTGTTTTTGTTTGTTTTTCGGCTAAGTTGGTGACATACTCGTCAGCTCTCCTATCGTCTCTCAGTCCCTCACAGTCACAATGACATATTTCAGGGGAATGTCTTTAAATTCTGATAAAGGAAAAATCATACCTTCTGTTGTCTTCTTTTTAAAGAACTTCAAAAGTTGCACTTGAACCATTTTGCACAAACATTTTAGAAAACTTGCTTTAACTTGTGGCAGCTTGTTACAGAAACTAGTTCTGATTGGCCAATCGCTGTTATTTAGTTCATGAATAATCATAATTTGACAATTTTGAAGGGGTCATATGATACGATTTAAATTTTTTTCTTTCTCTTTGGAGTGTTGCAAGCTCTTGGTGCATAAAGAAGATCTGTAAAGTTGCAAAGACTAAAGTCTCAAATACAAAGAGATATTCTTTATCAAACTTAAGACTCTAACACAACCCCCCTAAAGCGGCTCATTCAAACACGCCCCCAAATGTCTACGTCACTATGTGGAAATATTTGCATAATGTCGCCCAAATGTTCATGCAAAGAAAGAACGCGTGGTTTCAGTAACCGCAGTTAGTGTTGAAGCAGCCATGTCAGGGAGATGCTGTGTGTATCTAAGCGAAAGCAAAAGCACTTTATTTGGCCTTCGGAAAGTAGATGCATTTACAGTTACTGCGTTTCTGGTCTCAAATTGTAGCTTTTTACTTCTGACAGTTTATAAATGTGCGAATTTCTGTCATGATGGTTATTTTCCATACACTGAATGATGTAACAAAAGTAATAAAGAGTTGGTTATTATTATTATTAAGTCTCTTTCCAACTCAGACTGCATTGGTTACAAAATAAGAACATTATTAATTGTCTTTACATTTATTTTGAAAGATGAAGCTTGCGATTATGGAAAGGGGCCGAATACACACAAAATAATACCTTTAAAAAGCACAATTTGACCCCTTTAATATTTAATTTGCACAATAAATTTAAATAAGACACAACATTATTAATCCGAAGGGAATGGTTAGGGGGGATGCTTTTTGTAATTTTTTTTTCCACCAGTGGATGCCATCCCCCTGCAATTCGAGCCATGGTTGTAAGAGAACAAAAGGTTTGGTATTTCATATAGGTTTTGTGCTTACCATGGCCTGCTATGACAGTTTCCCCTTCCACACATTCACTGTCATGAGTACAAAAACCATCTGGCACTTTAGGACTCTGAAATAAGTAAAAGGAACCAAACATATACAACAAACTCAGTGGTTTTAAAATGTACTGAGATAAAAAAAAAAAAAAAAAACTGCTATACAAACACAGCTCTCTAATTGAGAGACATTACTGCTCTTTCCAACAGATGCCTCATATCTTTGTTTGCATAATTATTGTTGGGAATAATAAAATAAAACAACAACCTGTCTCTTACCTCAGGGCAGTAACCCAGCTTCTGGTTGGGTGTCACTACATAATTTGTCACAATAAAGAAGACTCTGTCCCCCTGTTGCAAAAGACATTTTAAACAGCAAATTAACTGATCAGAAAACTGACATTTGTGTCAAATATGATGCTCTCACTTCAGCTTGTTTTCCACGACAGAACCAACAAACTTTATTTTTTCAATCCTTATTTTTTTTAATCTTCTTCCATCTAAACAATCTTCACCTGTCATCTAACAAATGTCTGAAAGCTGTTAATTTACAGCTCTACTAATATTAAAATAACAGAAAATAGATGTTTCGTTGAGTAACAGAATTAACAGAACTGACAAACTAAATGTTCAGTGTTCTAATTCAAAGCAAAAGTTTTGTCCCGTCACTGTTTGTAGGAATATCCATTATCAAATATATAAAACAGAGATCTTGAGAAAGACCGTTAACAGGTGGTTTTCAAATATATTTCCGCCAAAGCGAATATACAGGAAAGCGGTGTATTTACATGTGGGGGAATGACATAGTCCTCTGCACCCCATAGATGCAGACCAAACTGAGAGCTGTTGGTGAGATCTACACCCTTGAGTTTGGTGATCACAGAACTCTGGATGACTTCGTCGGTCTCCTGATATCCTTTCTTCCAAAGAAAAACCCACCTTTAAGAAGATGCACAAGCAAAAGTAAATAAACGGTGAGAAAAATAACATCTTGGGATTGTGGAAAGTATAAAAATACATTTTATTGGTTATTTAGAGTGTAAAGAAGAGGATCTGTGTGTGAGCTACAGAGAGCAATGCTGTCTCATTTCCTATAAATCACAAGTCTTACAGTATGGCCAACCAACACACCCCGAAGGACGATATTGTAATTTATAGATATCATTAAGTTAAAGTTCTAGATTCATTATTTATTGCAGAAAGACAACTATTAAACAGTTTTAAAGGCCAATTATGTAATCAGGTTGGTGCTTTTGTGTGTAGCATATGGCCACAGCACATGTAATCCGTGTCATTTTACATCCAGCAGCTTTTGTTGCACTTTCATCGTGTAAGAACCCCAAACACTATTTGAACATTAAAAACAAAATGGGTATAACGTTTTTGGTTTCTGGTTCTGGTAAATCTATAGACTAAATGGAGAATACTAATCTGAATAAAAAAATTAAAAAAGTATTTTTTTTTAACATACATCCAAAACCGATGTATGTTAAAAAAACCGAGCACCAGCAAGTCGAACAGTGCAGGGACACTGCAATGCTTTCAGTTTTTCCTTTGATATAAATAACATCCGAGACATGGTGCTCTAACTGTCGGCTTACATTCTGTATGTTGAAATTCATTTGCAATAACCATTTTAACATGAACCAACACTTAATGACCTATTATAATATGTGCTTTAAAGAGTCAATCTTCGAAACACTGACAGAGCCCGCTAGTTCACCTCAACGTCGTGATTTAGAGAAAGCACGAGACACCTACCCGATCAGATATCCAATCACTCCCAGCTGAAAGATTCTGAACAGTACTCCGACCTTTTTGTTTTTAGCGATGACAAATTTCTCGGTCTTGTAATCGAGCAGAGAGAAGAAAAAGTTCCCGAAGATCTGAGCCATGCTCCTGTGTAAGTGACCGCGTCGAAGCAGCTGTCAACTGCTCTGCGCAGACGGCGGTGCAGCCGGTTCTTTCCCCGAAATGCTGTGTCTAACCTGTGCTTTTTGATTCATCAGATTTTTTTCTTTCGTTCCGGAAATATTTCTTTATGTTGACAGTTTTACTATCACTGATGCAACCTCTGATTCGAGCAGTACGTGCTTAAGCTGTTTTACGGACAAAACAAGTGTAACGTTTAAGGAGCTTTCAGACAAGAGCTAACGTTAGTTTATTTCTGCGCAGGAAATATCCATAGCCTATATATTTATAGTCGTGAGAACACTGAACAATGAGGCGCGTTTTATTAGCATTAGTTAATGCTGGTCTATATATAATGTACTAACACATGGTTTAATACCAAACATTAAACTTTTAAACTAGGTTTAAAACCAAAATTAACGGATAAACATTAGATCATACTAGTAGGTATTTTAAGGATTATCATTTATGATAAACTATAAAAATTGACATTAACCTAGATAAATGCGGTGAATGCTATCTCATTAAACTCATATTATAAATGTTGCTATAACTGATTTTCATATTATTAGCTCTAGTCCTCCTATGTCCAGGGCTGCAGGGCATTTTGACTTGAGAAAATTAAAGACTTTTCCACAACGTTTTCAGTCGTTACTGGATTTATTTTTAGATCATACTTTAGACAGTGGCAGGGGCGCTTCAGAAGATCCCAGGCCCTTTGCATATACAGTCCTAATGCACCCCCCCCCCCCCCTCTTGAAAATATATATTCCAGACTTTTCAAGGGCCCTCTCTTCCTTTGGGGCCATGGTAATCAGTACTGGTTTCACCCCCAGTCGCCCCTGGTCTGGGGTTCACATTAACAATATTAATAATGAACAATGTTAATATCAACCCCTGCTCATGGCCTGCTCATGGCGGGTAACACATTGACTCCGAATGGCTACTTTGGCGGGCTGAATAATTGCCAGTGTGTGAGTTGGAGGCTAAGTATAAGTTTAGCACAGATATATTTGCACTCGCAAACACTCTGACTGAGAAGGGCTTCAGAGTTTCACTCTCCGTCAAGCGATCTGTGATATTTCTCAGTTCATCTCTATGGATATGCAGCGCACCTGTATTTGATGTACTGTAAACTCTAGTGTGAAGGCGCACAAATCGCCGTCGATTTCTCTCACACAAATGCAGAGACCGAGAAAGAGAGAGAGGGAGATTGAGTAAGTGAGTGAATGAGTGAATTGACTCACTACATTTAAACAATATTCTTTGTTGTATTTTCCCAGGGGGGCAGGGTTTCATATTTTATTGAAAGACCCCTGGGCGCCACCATTGATTAGCGGACCCCACCTGCTGTTAGCATTCCATTGACTCCCATTCATTTTGGCGTCACGTTGACAGCAATTAACTTTACATCCGAGGCGTTTAAAGACTCCATTTGTCCATTCATTATTTCTAAAGAAACACGAAAATGTCTAAAAGGCCCCATTACCTTGTATCTTACTTTATGGTCCCGTATAAGCAGTTTATTGTAATAATAGGCTAACGATTAGGTCATAACCCACGACTCTCTGTCGCACAGTAGAGAAATTACCACATGGACAGGAGGAGAAGCTCGCAGGCAATCTTTTACTGTCTATGAAGCGATCAAGGGGACTTGGGGCCCCTGCGGGGCCCGTGTGGGGCCCAAGTGGGACAGCCCAAAAGTGTGGGTTGAGTGTGGGCTGGCCCAATAGGACCAATTGTGTGCCCATAACATGAACACAGGTTTGTACACAGTGTGGGCACAGTGGGGAGAGTGGGGAGAGTGTGGGAATACTGTGGGCCAAAAGTGTGCCCTCTATTCATCCTAAGTAGCGTCCCAGCTGAAAATGTGGATCTAGGGCCCCAGCAGTCCTCACAGTATGCCCACACTTTGGAGGGAAATGTGGACATAAACCTGTGTATGGCCTTTGTGGCCTTAACAAATAAAACTTTGTACCTGCAATATTACTACTAAATCACGAGCAGAATAATTATAATTCATAAATTAAAGAGTCATAAATTTCAAATACTTAGATTTATTCACGGCCATGTAATAAATGAAGAAAAACAGTTTAAAAAAGTTTAGGCTAGGTAAGATTTGTAAATGTTTTTGAAACAAGTCTCTTATGCTCACCAAAACATTTATTTGATGAGAAATACAGTTAAAGCAGTAACATTATGAAATATTACAATTATAAATAACTGGGGGAAAAAATACTGTTTTACTATGATGTTTAATTTTCAGCAGCCATTACTCGTCTTCTGTGTCATACAATCCAAAAGAAATTATTAAAATATTCTGTTTTGGTGCTCAATAAACTTTTTATTTTTATTTTTTAGCATCTCAAAAACAGTTGTCCTGCTCCATTTTTGGTTACATTAATATGTTTTTTCAGGTTAGTTTAGAGGTTTTAAAAGAGCAGCATTTTTTTTTTTTTTATAGGATTTTTGTCCAACAATGTAAAAGTTTTTACTGTTGCTTTTTATCAGTTTAATGCACCCTTGCTGAATACAAGTAATATCTTAAAGAAAAAAAAAACTTTCTGACCCCAAACTATTGAACACTAGAATATATTGTAAAGATTTATAAAACAGAATAATGACCAATTATAACTTCATTAGAACATTAAGTAGATATTATAGATAATTATAGATAAATCGATCCCCTAAGGGGCACCAGTAGAGCTCTGCCTGATCTCTGATCTTCTGCTCCTTCCACCGTCCCAAGTCTCTTATGTTACAGAGCCACTTTAATATAAGTCTCCATTTTAGATGCTGTAGCATGGCTGCTTTTTATTCCAGCATCTACCTGAGAAAGAAAACAACAATTATTTTTAATGTTTTTGAAAGAAGTTTCTTCTGCTCATCAAGCCTGCATTTATTTGATCAAAAATACAGAAAAAAATGTAATATTGTGATATATTATTGCAATTTAAAATAATTGTTTTTAAATGTATTATACTTTAAATTATCATTTATTTCTGTGATGCAAAGCTGAATTTTTAGGATCATTATCACATGATCCTTAAGCAATCATTCTAATCTGATGCTTCATTATCAAAGTTGGAAACAGTTCTGCTGCTTAATATTTTTTCAGAACATGTGATACTTTTTTAGGGTTAGATGAATAAAAAGTAAAAAAAAAAAAAAAAGAAGCTATGTTTTTAAAATATAAATATTTTGTAATAACAATATACACTACTGGTCAGTAATTTTTTTTTTCTTTCTTTCTTTTTTTTAAAGGTCTCGTTTTTCGCAGGATGAGACAATGGTGTTCACTGAGTCTGAGTCACAGATAAAAATAGCTTATTATTGTAATACAGTAAGTGATACAGGTATAAGTAAATGACAGACCTTTCATTTTTGGAAAAATTAGCACTTTAAAAATTAACTAATGACTTTAACTTGATGCATGAATATGCAGCTTTAAGCAAATTAAAGTGTACTTACATTACAAAAAGATGCAGTGACCTGTTCCTAGTGACTCTTTATCTGCATCTGACACAAAACTAAATGGAAAAAAGAGGAAACATCAATGAATATCAGTGAAATATTGCATATATCAATACAAATTAAAATGTATTTTTATTGTATTTTTACACCATTGAGAAGAGACTCAGGATGACTGCTAGGTTGATCACTTACAACAGTGATGTCTTGGAAGACCAGCGTCCTGCCGAGTTTATCTGCAGTCTGTCCACACACCTGTCTGAAGTGTGTGGTGATCCTGAAGACCTCGATCACCTGCTTCAGCAATATAGGATTGAGACTGGAGCTTAACTCTGAAATCAGGACTAGATGGCAATCAATACTCAAAAGAGAGAAGACAAACATTATGTTAATGGATTAAAACTAAAGTTGAAAAAAAATATATATATGGTATATGGTTTAATATCTGAGAATGTATAAGGGAGAAAAAATAAATAATCACTTAAATATTACATAGGTTTGTATGAATGAATGTACATAAAAATTAACTATACAGTCAAGAGAAAACTATCAGTTATGAACAGCCATACATTAATGACAACGAGATTTGATAAGCGTGTGTAGCCGAGGTATTGTATTATGCTATATTAATCTTCGTTTATGTTGCTTTTAAGGACTTTATAAGAGACATTATACGGACTTAACCTAACTCCATTAGACTACGTTATGTACATTAGGCCTAACGTTATGTCAAGCTGTCTAGTCTCCGACATCGCTCTCCACTGTGGCCTCCCGTCGACCCTGGGTTCGGATGCGAGCCGCCGTCTCCCCATTGTGGACGGAGATGGGAGAGGAGGCGCAAGTCTGTCTAGCCAGCGCCGCTGCACAAAATGGCTGCCAGTCCAGTGCCGCTGCACAAGATGGCCGCTGACCCAGCGCCACTGCACAGGATGGCCGCCAACCCAGCACCACGAGGCAAGATGGAAGTCAGCCCAACACCACAGCACAAGATGGCCGTCAACCCAGCGCCACGAGGCAAGATGGACGCCAGCACAGCGCCACAGCACAAAGGGGTCACCAGCCCAGCGCCACGGTGCAAGATGGCCGCCAGCTCAGCGCCAACGCCCAAGATGAACGCTGAGACATTTTTGGATTATTTCTCCATGCTGTCAAAGATCCTAGAGATTCCCAGGAGTGTTCACGTCACGTCTGCTGATCCAGAGACTGTTCACATCACGTCTGCTGAACCAGCACCACAATACAAGATGGCCACCAACCTAGCGCCACTGCACAAGGTGGCCGCCAGCCCAGAGCCACTGCAGAGGATGGCAGCTACAGTGGGTTTTCCTGAGTCGAATCATATTCCCGTAGACCCTCCAGAGTTGAGTCAGGTTCCCGTTGGCCCTCCAGAGTTGAGTCAGGTTCCCGTTGACCCTCCAGAGTTGAGTCAGGTTCCCGTTGACCCTCCAGAGTTGAGTCAGGTTCCTGTTGACCCTCCAGAGTCGAGTCATATTCCCGTTGACCCTCCAGAGTCGAGTCAGGTTCCTGTTGCCCCTCCAGAATCAAGTCACATTCCAGTTGATTCTCCAGAATCAAGTCAGGTTCCCGTTGGCCCTCCAGAGTTGAGTCAGGTTCCCGTTGACCCTCCAGAGTTGAGTCAGGTTCCCGTTGACCCTCCAGAGTTGAGTCAGGTTCCTGTTGACCCTCCAGAGTCGAGTCATATTCCCGTTGACCCTCCAGAGTCTAGTCAGGTTCCTGTTGACCCTCCAGAATCAAGTCACATTCCAGTTGATTCTCGAGAATCAAGACAGATTCCTGTTGACCTTCCAGAGTCAAGTCAGGTGCATGTTGACTTTCCAGAGTTGAGTCCGGTTCCAGTTGACCCTCCAAAGTTGAGTCAGGTGCTCATGGACCCTCCAGAGTCGGGTTAGTCACCATTGACCTTCCATAGTCAGGGTTAGTCACTGTCTGCCTTCCAGAGTCAGGGTTAGTCACCGTTGATGATCTTCAAGGACAGAGTCAAGTCACTGGTGATCTTCAAGGACAGAGTCAAGTCACCGGGGTTCTTCATGGGAGAATTCAAGTCACCAGTGATCTTCATGAACAAAGGCAAGTCACCACTGATCTTCATGAACAAAGGCCAGTCACCATTGATCTTCATGAACAAATACAAGTCACCAATGATCTTCATGAACAAATGCAAGTCACCAATAATCTTCATGAGCAGAGTCAAGTCAGCACCGATCTTCTGGGATCCAGTATAAACACCATGGGATTACCAGAGTCTCGTAACTTCTCTGTGGAACTACCAGAGCCTCTCCACGTCTCTGATGAACTACCAGAACTGCTCCATGTCTCTGCTAAACTACCAGAGTCTCTCCTCGCCTCTGCGGAACTTCCAGAGACTTGTCATGTCTCAGTCGAACTCTCTGAGCACCCGTCTGTTCCTGTTGTGGCCACAGAGGCTACCCTTAACATGTTCATGTTCTATGTTTCAGACTTGCCCAACCAGACTTGTCCTCCTGTTGGTCCGGCCTGCACGGATGTGGTGGTCTTCTGCTCCGCCCTGGGGTCCGTCTGCCTCGACCACAAGGATGTGGTGGTCTTCTGCTCTTTCCTGGGAGGCGTCTGGTTCGACCACACGGACGTGGTGGTCTTCTGTTCCGCCCTGACCACATGGTTGTGGTGGTCTTCTGCTCCGCCCTGGGGGGCGTCTGTCCTGACCACACGGTTGTGGTGGTCTTCTGCTCCGCCCTGGGGGCCATCTGGTTCGGCCGCACGGTTGTGGTGGTCTTCTGCTCCGCCCTGGGGACTCCGGTCTCGACCACATGGAAGCTATGTTTTTAAAATATAAATATTTTGTAATAACAATATACACTACTGGTCAGTAATTTGGGGTCAGTAATTTTTTTTTTTCTTTCTTTCTTTTTTTTTAAAGGTCTCGTTTTTCGCAGGATGAGACAATGGTGTTCACTGAGTCTGAGTCACAGATAAAAATAGCTTATTATTGTAATACAGTAAGTGATACAGGTATAAGTAAATGACAGACCTTTCATTTTTGGAAAAATTAGCACTTTAAAAATTAACTAATGACTTTAACTTGATGCATGAATATGCAGCTTTAAGCAAATTAAAGTGTACTTACATTACAAAAAGATGCAGTGACCTGTTCCTAGTGACTCTTTATCTGCATCTGACACAAAACTAAATGGAAAAAAGAGGAAACATCAATGAATATCAGTGAAATATTGCATATATCAATACAAATTAAAATGTATTTTTATTGTATTTTTACACCATTGAGAAGAGACTCAGGATGACTGCTAGGTTGATCACTTACAACAGTGATGTCTTGGAAGACCAGCGTCCTGCCGAGTTTATCTGCAGTCTGTCCACACACCTGTCTGAAGTGTGTGGTGATCCTGAAGACCTCGATCACCTGCTTCAGCAATATAGGATTGAGACTGGAGCTTAACTCTGAAATCAGGACTAGATGGCAATCAATACTCAAAAGAGAGAAGACAAACATTATGTTAATGGATTAAAACTAAAGTTGAAAAAAATATATATATGGTATATGGTTTAATATCTGAGAATGTATAAGGGAGAAAAAATAAATAATCACTTAAATATTACATAGGTTTGTATGAATGAATGTACATAAAAATTAACTATACAGTCAAGAGAAAACTATCAGTAATTAACAGCCATACATTAATGACAACGAGATTTGATAAGCGTGTGTGGCCGAGGTATTGTATTATGCTATATTAATCTTCGTTTATGTTGCTATTAAGGACTTTATAAGAGACATTATAAGGACTTAATCTAACTCCATTAGACTACGTTATGTACATTAGGCCTAACGTTATGTCAAGCTGTCTAGTCTCTGTTTCTCTGGTTGTCCACTACTGGGCTCACTTCCCCTTAGGCACTTCACCGTAGGCACTAGAATTCCTCTAGTCTGGTCCTGTCTTCACAGTAATTGCACTCCTGTTAATTGCACCAGGTGCAGGCACTCTATTGTCATTAGCCTCCCTATATATTCCAGTCTTTTCCTGTTGTTTGTATGGAGTCCTTATCCTTCTTGTAGCCAGCCTTCTCGTATTCCGAGTGTCTTCATTGTCTTCTCGTCCTCCGAGTTCCCGTTCCCGTTCTTTTCTTTTTCCATTTCCCTCCTTTGTTTCCTTTGTTTGTTTGTTGGGACTGCTTATTTGGTTTTGACCTTGGCTTGTTCGACCCACGATTTGGATTATATTTAATAAATACCTGCAATTGGATCTCTCGCTCTACCTGTGTCTCTCTGGTGCACGATCGTCACAGAAGGACTCCATCTACGAGATCCAGCGGTATGTCTGTTCATATTTCCTCCCCAGCCACCGAGCCGGAGAGGAATGGTTTTGACGGTACCTGCCTGGTCGTGTTCCGTGCGACCAGGGGAGGTCGCTCAGGAGTGAGTGGTCGAGAGGAGATCCGACATCGCTCTCCACTGTGGCCTCCCGTCGACCCTGAGTTAGGATGCGAGCCGCCGTCTCCCCATTGTGGATGGAGAGGGGAGAGGAGGCGCAAGTCTGTCTAGCCAGCGCCGCTGCACAAGATGGCTTCCAGTCCAGTGCCGCTGCACAAGATGGCCGCTGACCCAGCGCCACTGCACAGGATGGCCGCCAACCCAGCGCCACGAGGCAAGATGGACGCCAGCACAGCGCCACAGCACAAAGGGGTCACCAGCCCAGCGCCACGGTGCAAGATGGCCGCCAGCTCAGCGCCAACGCCCAAGATGAACGCTGAGACATTTTTGGATTATTTCTCCATGCTGTCAAAGATCCTAGAGATTCCCAGGAGTGTTCACGTCACGTCTGCTGAACCAGCACCACAATACAAGATGGCCACCAACCTAGCGCCACTGCACAAGGTGGCCGCCAGCCCAGAGCCACTGCAGAGGATGGCAGCTACAGTGGGTTTTCCTGAGTCGAATCATATTCCCGTTGACCCTCCAGAGTTGAGTCAGGTTCCCGTTGGCCCTCCAGAGTTGAGTCAGGTTCCCGTTGACCCTCCAGAGTCGAGTCAGGTTCCTGTTGACCCTCCAGAGTCGAGTCATATTCCCGTTGACCCTCCAGAGTCGAGTCAGGTTCCTGTTGACCCTCCAGAGTCGAGTCATATTCCCGTTGACCGGAACCGGAACCGGACTCAACTCTGGAAAGTCAACGGGCACCTGACTTGACTCTGGAAGGTCAACAGGAATCTGACTTGATTCCAGTTGATTCTCCAGAATCAAGTCAGATTCCTGTTGACCTTCCAGAGTCAAGTCAGGTGCCCGTTGACTTTCCAGAGTTGAGTCCGGTTCCGGTTGACCCTCCAATGTTGAGTCAGGTGCTCATGGACCCTCCAGAGTCGGGTTAGTCACCATTGACCTACCATAGTCAGGGTTAAGGGGGTCACACACCGGACGAGAAGGACGTCGCGTCGCGCCACGTCTTTAAAATTCGAACACATTATTCTCTATGGGAGTACACACACCGGCGGCGCCATTCGGCGTCTGTCCGCGGCGCCCAGCTACGACTCAGAACGTTGTTCAAATTTCTGCCGCGCCACAGAGCGCCATCCGCATAGTTTTATATTAAAAAACCCAGATGTTATAAACTGGAACTGAAATTAAAGTACAGCACACTTGTTTCATTCAAATAAAACATTACAAAGTGTTTGGTTACGTTTTCAGCAGCACAGTTGCCTAGACAACAGATACAACAAAACAATAACAGACTTATTATAATAACACAGATTCTTTTCATTAATTAACGTTAAAAACTCAGCTTTTATCAATTAAAATCATATATTTAAAATTAAAATAATAGATGAAGTTAAAACTCTCCCATCTTGCTGCGAAATTGAGCTCACGCATATAGAATGTGCGCGTCCGGTGTGCGATACCTCGAGTTGTCCTACATGTGGCGCGACGCGACGCGGCGCGTCTCGTCCGGTGTGCGACCGCCTTTAGTCACCGTCTGCCTTCCAGAGTCAGGGTTAGTCACCGTTGACCTTCCAGAGTCAGGGCTAGTTCCTGTTGACCTTCAAGAGTCGAGTTAGGTGCCCGTTGATTTTCCAGAGTTGAGTCAGGTTCTGGTTGACCCTCCAGAGTCGAGTCAGGTGCTCGTGGACCCTCCAGAGTCAGGATTAGTCACCATTGACCTTCCACTGGTGATCTTCAAGGACGGAGTCAAGTCACTGATGATCTTCAAGGACAGAGTCAAGTCACTGGTGATCTTCAAGGACAGAGTCAAGTCACCGGGGTTCTTCATGGGAGAATTCAAGTCACCAGTGATCTTCATGAACAAAGGCAAGTCACCACTGATCTTCATGAACAAAGGCCAGTCACCATTGATCTTCATGAACAAAGGCAAGTCACCATCGATCTTCATGAACAAATACAAGTCACCAATGATCTTCATGAACAAATGCAAGTCACCAATAATCTTCATGAGCAGAGTCAAGTCAGCACCGATCTTCTGGGATCCAGTATAAACACCATGGGATTACCAGAGTCTCGTAACTTCTCTGTGGAACTACCAGAGCCTCTCCACGTCTCTGATGAACTACCAGAGCCTCCCCACATCTCTGCTGAACTATCAGAGCCTCTCCACATCTCTGATGAACTACCAGAACTGCTCCATGTCTCTGCTAAACTACCAGAGTCTCTCCTCGCCTCTGCGGACTTCCAGAGACTTGTCATGTCTCAGTCGAACTCTCTGAGCACCCGTCTGTTCCTGTTGTGGCCACAGAGGCTACCCTTAACATGTTCATGTTCTATGTTTCAGACTTGCCCAACCAGACTTGTCCTCCTGTTGGTCCGGCCGCACGGATGTGGTGGTCTTCTGCTCCGCCCTGGGGTCCGTCTGCCTCGACCACAAGGATGTGGTGGTCTTCTGCTCTTTCCTGGGGGGCGTCTGGTTCGACCACACGGACGTGGTGGTCTTCTGTTCCGCCCTGACCATATGGTTGTGGTGGTCTTCTGTTCCGCCCTGGGGGGCGTCCGTCCTGACCACACGGTTGTGGTGGTCTTCTGCTCCGCCCTGGGGGCCATCTGGTTCGGCCGCACGGTTGTGGTGGTCTTCTGCTCCGCCCTGGAGACTCCGGGCTCGACCACATGGACGTGGTGGACTTCTGCTCCGCCCTGTGGGGCATCCGTCCCAACCACACGGTTGTGGTGGTCTTCTGCTCCGCCCTGGGGGGCTTCCGCCCTGACTACACAGTTGTGGTGGTCTTCTGCTCCGCCCTGGGGGGGCGTCCGTCCCAACCACATGGTTATGTCTTCTGCTCCGCCCTGGTGGGCGTCAAGTGATGTCCTTCTTGGACTTGTGCTTTTGTGTTTATTTTTTGTTGTTTTTCTGTCTGTGTCTTTCTTTCTGTTTCCTCCTATGGACCTGGCCCTCCGTCCCTCCCCCTGATCCTCCGCTGGTCCACCTCCCTCCTGGGTTTCTTGTCTGTGTCTTTTGTTCTGTTTCCCTCTAAGGACCTGGACCTCCATCTCTCCCCCTGATCCTCCGCCGGTCCACCACCCTCCAGGACTCCTTGTTTTGTGTTGCACTTCTCTTTGTTCTGTTTCCCCATTTTAACTGGTTGTCTTGTCTCTGTTTCCCCATTCTAGCTGGTCCTCTTGTCTCTGTTTTACCATTTTATCTGGCCCTCCGTCCCTCCCCCTGATCCTGTCTTCACAGTGATTGCACTCCTGTTAATTGCACCAGGTGCAGGCACTCTATTGTCATTAGCCTCCCTATATATTCCAGTCTTTTCCTGTTGTTTGTATGTCCTTATCCTTCATGTAGCCAGCCTTCTTGTATTCTCGTCCTCCGAGTTCCTGTTCCCGTTCCTTTCTTTTTCCAGTTCCCTACTTTGTTTCATTTGTTTATTTGTTTGGACTGCTTATTTGGTTTTGACCTTGGCTTGTTCGACCAGGATTTGGATTATACTTAATAAATACCTGCAATTGGATCTCTCGCTCTCCCTGTGTCTCTCTGGTGCACGATTGTCACATGTTACTGCTCACTGTAAAACAACATGAAGACAGAAAAGTAAACAAAACCCAATTAACAACGCAATGGCTGAAATCAATGAAAATAATTTAATGAATTCATGTGCAATTTGAAAGGATATATTACCAGAGATTACGTTACCTCAGAAAACGATCGGAAGTCTGCCGTTAAAACCGTTGGTTATTTAAAAACGCCACTAGCAACATTGTTAATCAAAATTAAAATGTGTTAATTAATTCCTATTAAATAATTAATTCACAACTATTTTGACGAATTTCACAAATTGTAATGAAAAATTAAGAAATTAACTGAGAA
The DNA here is from genome assembly GCF_003368295.1 of Carassius auratus. Taxonomy (NCBI): domain Eukaryota; kingdom Metazoa; phylum Chordata; class Actinopteri; order Cypriniformes; family Cyprinidae; genus Carassius; species Carassius auratus. Next base: position 10,418,582 of record NC_039272.1, on the reverse strand, counting down.
ATTTAAAAAGCTTACCTGGTTGAGCGGAGCTGGGCGGTATCATAGACAGTAAAAGAAATGGACACAGCGACCCCATTGGATTCAACCTGTATATGGATTCAATGGAGAAAAATGAAGTAAATTAGAAGCAAGCACTTCCTGGGGGTCGGGCGTACTGCGCAGACTCAAACTGAGCTTGATAACGTAAATGACACGTGAGCAACCTGTACGTCTTCTAATTGCTGTGCCAAGAGAAATCTGAATCACCCATAGACAGTAAAAGAAATGGACACAGCGACCCCATTGGAACTCAACTGAGACAAGTTAAGCCCATTTTTAGCATTTCTGATGCGCAGACTCAAACTAAGCTTGATGACGTCGGCAACCTGTCTGACAGATGTAAATCTTCTAGTAGGTGTGCGTGCAAACTGCCATCGTTAATCTCGCAGAGACGGTGAGCTTGAGCGGGGAGTTCTTTGGCGTGAGTGAGCAGGAGTAAGTATTTTGATTAATTATTTTGTATAGTATTTTAAAATGTAACGCCAGTATGCCATATTAAGTAAATTGCCTGCAAGCTTCTCCTCCTGTCTGTACGGTAATTTCTCTTTCGTGGGACAGAGAGTCGAGTGGTTATGACGCAATCGTTAGCCTATTTTTACAAAAACTGTTTCTACGGGGCCATAATTTAACATAAAAGGTAATGGAGCCCTTTATACATTGTCGTGTATCTTTAGAAATAAATAATGGTCAAATGGAGTCTTTAAACGCCTCAGATGTAAAGTTATTCGCTGTCAAAGTGACGCCAAAAAGAAATGGGAGTCAATGGGATGCTAACGCAAGTGAAGTTCTGCTACAAGATGCTACAAGTTCCCCATTTAGACTTAAACTCTATAAATTTACTTACTTGTTTTCTCAAAATAAATATATAACACTAACTGTTCCATTATTTTTGCATTCTATCTATTTTCTTGTTATTTATTATACAATTAACAAAAGCAAAAAGGCCTCTAACACTAGCTTGCTCTATTCTACCTGTTTTCTTTTTATTATATAATAAAAAAAATAAAAAAAAACTTGCTACATGTACTAAGCTAACTGAGACTTGTTAAAGCAATTATATATCAATGCTCTTTTGTTGTTTTTGATTGCTTCCATTATCCTCATTTGTGAGTCGCTTTGGATAAAAGCGTCTGCTAAACAATTAAATGTAAATGGATATAAATACAAACACCTTCATGTATATATTTAAGAAAAATATGTTATGTTTAAACATAATAAATATACACTTAACACACACATATATTATAAAAAAAATAAAAACCCAGAGTGCCCACAGAAAATCCCAATAGGGCCCCAAATGACCAAACTGCTATGGGCCCAGCATGGGCTAACCCACAAGGGGCCCCAAGCGGGTTTCGTGTGGGCAAACCCACTGTGGGCTTGCCCACAGAAAACCATCATGGGGGCCCAAAAGGGCAACCCGCTGTGGGCCCGCATGGGCTAACCCACAAGGGGCCCCAAACGGGTTTCGTGTGGGTAAGCCCACAGTGAGCTTGCCCACACAAAACCCGCTTGGGGCCCCCTGTGGGCAAAACTGCTGTGGGCCCCGCAAGGGGCCCACGTGGGTTTAGTGTGGGTTTGCTCTGCCCACACTGTCCCACAGAAAACCCGCAGTGGGCCCGCACGGGCATGTTTGCTGGGTACAGGTTGCTCACGTGAGATTTATGTCATCAGGTTCAGTTTGAGTCTGCGCAGTACGCTCAACCCCCAGGAAGTGCATTCTTCTAATTGACTTCACTTGTCTCCGTTGAATCCAAAGGGGTCGCTGTGTCCATTTCTTTTACTGTCTATGGTATTTTCCTTTCAAATTCAAAATAACAGCGTTCCTTCTTCTCTTTCAGAGTTTTATGGCGGTCGGCAAACCATCTAAAAGGTGCATTCACTGCCACCAACTGGACAGGAGTGAAGCGTTAAATGAGTGAAGCAAATAATCAAATACCTCTTAAAAAAAAAAAAACTACCTTCCCCATTTTTATATTCTGTTTATTAATCCTGTTTCTCTTAGATACCTCATTAAAGCACTAAAAATCCTTGTTTCTTTCTGTGTGTTTTGAAATATACATTTACTGACAATGTATTTATACCTATGTAGCTTAATGCTTCTGTAAAATTGATTCTTTATTTGTTGTATTCTGTGCAGTGAATCAACACGCGTTCAACTGTTTCTGACAATCCACATTTATCACAATTCTCAGATTCTCTTTTTCCTATGATAAACAGTGAGTAATTAAGGCATGTGTGCCCTATTCGATGCCTAGATATTATGGGATCTTCCTTTCTGCTTCCATATTTATTTCTCTCAACCCCGACTTATACAGATGTATACCTGTCTGGTGAATAAACTAAAGTATTTACTAGCCAATGGCAATTTCAATTGCCATGGTGTCCGTAGAGGGTTGCACCCTAACCAGTAGTCATTATAAGGGCCTTAGCACAAAAATGACACAAACTGAAAGGTGTTCTTTGTGGTGAGAGGAACGTTCCCCTCAAATTTTAATGAAGATAAAAGCAACTTTGTCCAAACTATGGCATGCATTTTTCGTGGTGTTTCGAAACGGACCTACTTTCTATTGCAACTTGTAACAAAGAATCTCCCAGTGTGGTTCAATAAAGTAATTTTGAGTCTGATATTTTAACAGACAGTGTTTCTAATGCTAAAGTATTTTTTTCAGTTAAGTTTTTTATATTTTTTATTAATCTTCTACATCCATGCACCACTTTTATTATGCAATAAGAAGCTATTTTTTATGTCTTTATTTTAATACGTTTTATTTATTTTTTTAAAAAAGGGAGCTTTACACACAACCTTATCAGAGTTAATGATAAAGACCTGTATTGTTATACATCTATGTAGTCTTGATTTGGGTGTGTTCAGTGGTTTTACATTTAAAAGGGTTGTAAATCTAGTTCAAGTAAATATTAGCATGTCATAGTAAACTTTTATCAGGTAATTTCAAACAACAAAAATGTGGCTAGTAAAAATGCTATGTGGCTAGTAACTTTGGAAAACTACTGGCCACATTGGCTAGGGAGCAAAAAAGTTAATGTCAAGCCCTGTTTATAGAGATTGCTGGCCAAATTTCGATTTAATATTACAATTATTTATATAACTTTATTAAAAATGTTACTTTCTTTTTTAAATAATTGATTTAGGTCTGGACCACTGAACCAACAAAGGTGCAAACAAGTGCAGCATACAAGTTATACAATTTGTTAATGATTATGCAAGGCTTCCTTGTAATTTTATCCAGGTTAGAAGAACAGGCACTTGGTGGCACCATCTTACCACTTTTCCATTTATAGTAGCAGCTGTTTAACAGGCCCATCACAGACACGCCCAGAATAGATTTTCACCCTAGAGTCTCCCAAATACCAGCAAGAAATTAGGCAGCTGCCATGTAGCTTTTAAAAAATGGTTTTAAAAACAAGATGTCTAGTAATTAGTTATTATCTATTATTATTAGTTATTATTTAAGTGTCAGGATCCAAAAATGTATAGTTTAACAGGCTTAGGAGATAAAACCACTTCTAATTTAATCAATTTTACATCAAATATGACTTGCTTGGTCCCTTTTGCATGCTACAACAATTCTGTGCTTGTTGTTCTTTTCATAAAACTAAATGTCTTCTTTCACTCATTTACATTTTTACCAGATATTGTACTAGTAGTGCACAAAAACAAGCAAACAATCATACATTTCAATGCTTTTATTTTGTCATAAAAAAAAAAAAAAAACAGGTGGAGAAAAAAAAAAAAAAAAAAAATAACTGGATTCAGTAATAAAGTATGGAGAGAAGAGGGGACAATGTGTTGAGTGCATGAACAGGGGATGCTGAAATAATTAAATGTCCATTTCAGAGACTGTCATTTTAAATATCTGAACCTCCCCTGAGACGCAGCACCAGATGCAAGGTGGACTCTTTCTGGATGTTGTAGTCAGACAGTGTGCGACCATCTTCCAGCTGTTTGCCAGCAAAGATCAGCCTCTGCTGGTCAGGGGGAATGCCTTCTTTGTCCTGGATCTTGGCTTTGACGTTCTCAATGGTGTCGCTTGGCTCAACCTCAAGGGTGATGGTCTTGCCTGTCAATGTCTTGACGAAGATCTGCATGCCTCCCCTGAGACGCAGCACCAGATGCAAGGTGGACTCTTTCTGGATGTTGTAGTCAGACAGTGTGCGACCATCTTCCAGCTGTTTGCCGGCAAAGATCAGCCTCTGCTGGTCAGGGGGAATGCCTTCTTTGTCCTGGATCTTGGCTTTGACGTTCTCAATGGTGTCGCTTGGCTCAACCTCAAGGGTGATGGTCTTGCCAGTGAGGGTTTTGACGAAGATCTGCATGCCTCCCCTGAGACGCAGCACCAGATGCAAGGTGGACTCTTTCTGGATGTTGTAGTCAGACAGTGTGCGACCATCTTCCAGCTGTTTGCCGGCAAAGATCAGCCTCTGCTGGTCAGGGGGAATGCCTTCTTTGTCCTGGATCTTGGCTTTGACATTCTCAATGGTGTCGCTTGGCTCAACCTCAAGGGTGATGGTCTTGCCAGTGAGGGTTTTGACGAAGATCTGCATGCCTCCCCTGAGACGCAGCACCAGATGCAAGGTGGACTCTTTCTGGATGTTGTAGTCAGACAGTGTGCGACCATCTTCCAGCTGTTTGCCGGCAAAGATCAGCCTCTGCTGGTCAGGGGGAATGCCTTCTTTGTCCTGGATCTTGGCTTTGACATTCTCGATGGTGTCGCTTGGCTCAACCTCAAGGGTGATGGTCTTGCCAGTGAGGGTTTTGACAAAGATCTGCATCTATTAATAAAAAATAAAAACACATTAAACATGCATCAACTAATTTAATCCTATTGGTACACATTAATTTACAGAAAAATGAAAGCAGAGCTCATAAATGAATGATTTAAGTTTCTGAAAGATTTTTTAAACCCCAAACAAAACTCAGAAGAAAAAAACTAAACAAAAAAAAAAAAACACACTTATGCTAGAACAAGTCAAGTATTTAATTACACCTCAATTGTATTAGGTCAACTAGAAAAGCTTGAAGGCAGCTCGGTCAACCGCAAATAATGGCACAAATTCAGGGCAGAAGTAATAAGTCTTACATAATAAGTTTATCATGGTTTACCGTTTACTACACTATTAGCATGAAAATTTAATTGATAAATTTTTTTCAAATAGTTTTTTTTTTTTTACTTTAATACTGGCAGTAGAAAACGCCTATATAAATGATAAATAAATCATTTAGCAGACACTTTTATCCAAAGCGATTTAACATTATAGTGCATTCAGGCAAACATTTTTTTTAATCTTACATGTGTTCCCTGGGAATCAAACCCACAACCTCGCGCTGCTAACGCAATGCTCTACCGCTTGAGCTACAGGTGCACTAAATAAAGTTTAATGATAATAATAATAATAATATTTTATTAATTAATATTTAATAATATAATGCTAAACTGTCTTATGAATTATTATATACTAACGTTATATAATCAAAGTATAACACAGTAGGTTATCTAATAATAATAATAATCTTAAATGGTTTTCAAAAAGTATGTTTTATTTCATTTAAAAACTGTACTGCGCAACACCATACAACCTTTCCTTTCTCTAACATGGCTGCGGTACAGTAACATCCGGGCTCTTTGTTCAAACAGTACTATGATTCAGCAAAATTATATCTGACGAAACTTAACCCGATCTTAAAGCACGAATATAATACCTTCACTGATAAAAAGCAAACACATCAATTTGTTTAACGTAACCTATGATGTTACGCTTCTAACTTTGATTTAAATAATTTTTAATAACAGTTTGTCTAACTTATACATCTAAAAATACCGACAATAAGCAGTATAATAAAACGACACATTAAGAATATCTTCTTAACGTCTTGAAAAATATCCTCAAACCAATTGTATATTCATTCTTACCTTTTAGAAAAGCTTGTAGACTCTGATATTTCTTCACAAAATGTATGTTTCCTCTTCGCAGAAAATCTGCCGGAGGATTGGAGTGCTACTGTATTTATACAACCCAGGGGAGTGACGTTCATGGTACGTCACATGACAAGATCCTTCCGCAGTCAAAACTTCTATTTGTTAAAACGTTCAAATACGATTAAAACAATAAATTTATATGATTTTTTTTTAGAATTACATGTTTTGTATATATATTTTAAATGTATAATTATTACCACAACGTATCAAAGAAGGAAGTCTCCAGAACGTTCTAGAATGGGCTGGTCTTTGGGACACGCTTCGGGCAGTGATTGGCTGGTTGGGTTGTTTGTTCGCTTTGCTATTGGACATTCAGATCTTTGGAATCTGGGCCAGGCAAACAGCAGGGCCATGTAATGCAGTAATACACAAATAGAATAGTCTGGAAGATTTAATATTTTTGCTAATAATTGTATCAAAAACTACAATCCCTTGCTAAAGTTATTAAATGACCAGTTCTGCACGTTTTTGTTTTTGTGTTTTTAAAGCATACTTATAGCTCAGAAATGACAAGCTGTTGTCCCCAACGTGTTTGCTCAAAAACATGGTTTACAAAAATCAGCTTCACTGTAGCTGTGCTTCCATTTTAGTTTTAGCCTAGACTTTAAAGAGTTGTGTCAACCAGCGCACTTATTATAGAATGCAATGTGTGACACAGATGGCATTGCTTTGAAACAAGTTGACCTCAGACGTGCTGCCTGCAGTATCTGTTGCAGTAATGTAGGTCATTTTCTCTGACATTCACCACTGTTACAAAGTAGGACCTGACTTATAAATAAAAATGATGGTATTTTGTTAGTTTTACTTTGTTAGTCTTGGCACTATCCTCTTTTATTACAGAAAGGTCTAATACTAAAGTTATTATAATTTTCTATGCTTCATTAATTTTTCTATACTGTACACCCATCTGACTATATGTTACCATGGCAAAGGACAAGCATGCTTGAACAAAACTACAAACTAGTTGAACCAGCTCTAATTATGCTCTGAGGTTTCCCTGAGGTATTGCTGGTTACCGCCCACTGTAAGCAGTTTGTTTCTTTTACCAGAACGTACAGTACTGTGGGTGCGATGTTAAAATAAAATAGGTTACCATAAAATAATTACCCCAGATGAGTAAACATTAACTGGCTTGGACTTCAAAAGGAGACTGTATTGTGAAACCATTTTTTGAGCTTTGTTTATCTGGACAGTCATCCACTTAGTGGATTAGTATCACTGTGGAATCAAGGTCCCTGTTCCTTCTTCCGTGAGCATGAACAGCTGTTACAAGATTATCTAGATCACCCAACTAAGCAAGTTTTCTTGAAAATAGATTTTATAGACTTATTTCACTCCCATATTGAAAAAACAATGAGGTAAAGGAAGACTTTAAGATGTCTTTATCTAAGATGTCTTAGATCTTTAAGATGGTGTCATCAGTATGTTTTTAGGATTATAGATATGGTCTTGTCTGCTGTTACATTTGGGTCTCCATCTTAACTCACTGACACTTGGCATATGAAAGTGATCTAATAATATCACGGGTTGGTCAGCATTTATGTTAATAAAAATTTGAGATCTCTTTTTTTTTACCTCACTGCTCTTCTAGTGTTCTTAAAAGCAAAGATGTGTTTTCTATTGAAGGAACGGGAAATTACAGGAAATACATAACATAAATTCACTAGAAATTTCCTGGTTATTATGGCCTGACACGTGCTGATACATGTCACATGATTTGCCACATCACTGTACTCAAAAGAGTGTTTGTTCAGATCCAGATCTTGTGTACCTTGAACTTTCAGGAGTGTGTGCGTATCACTTAAAAAACGTTCAATATATTCCTGCCTATAATTTAATCTGATATTTACACCAGACAATACAAATAAAAGATGTTAAGAAATAAGATGCAATGCTAATATTTATATAACTGGCCTATGTTAAAAAGTTTCACCATATTTTTTGAATATCTTTGTCAGTGATGGAAGACTTTTGGCATCACATCAAATGTATATCTATCTATCTATATAAAGTTATATATAAGACATAACTTTGTCGGAACAAATCAGTTTAAATTCATTTTGGATATCAATAACAACCCATGCTGTATTATTCTTGTTATTAATTTAACAACACCCCAGAAAAGTCATGTGACTAATGTTTATAGACCATCTGAATACATTACTTAGTCTATATTTACAGTTTATTTATATATTACAGTTCGGCCTGTTTCGAAGAAAACAAGTTTTTCTGCTCTGATCTTATCCTGGACTTTGTCTGGGCTTGTATTTCAACAGCTGAACGGGTGGAACCAGATGACGCCAAGGGCAAAATGAGCTGGCTGAAGCATGTGACTCAGGCTCAGCCGGACAACAGTGGTTGTTCTGTTTTGCAAGCAGTAGTGATGGTTATCAACAAAGTATGGAATGTTCTACAGGAGAGCGTGACTTAACAGTTTAAACTGGTTAGACTGGAGATGATAAGCAAACAGTTTATCATACAGTAAGTCAGAGGTGCTAAACCAATGGCGTACGTAACTAACTAAAGACAAAATGTAGGCTTTAGGTAACCTTATCATTCCCTGCGTCATGCACCGTGTTGTGAACCTAAGGAGAGATCGAAAAAAAGCGACATTAAGCACAACATACAAGGGTATTTATATCGCTGCCCAACTAAAAAACAATCCCTTAAATAATTAAATGTATCCCTTAAATAACTATATTTATTTAAAGTCTCTTGATCGCATACATTGGTAAATACATTAGCCAATGAGGTACAGATCGTCTCAAGTACTTATCAACTTGTTTTTCCAGGGAGGGTGATGGTCTTGTGAAACACACCGGAGGTTGCCACTGTGGCGCGTTTTTTTTTTTTTTACTGTCTATGGTTTTGAGGTGTTGAGCGCTTCAGATTTACACGTGTTTAGTTTCAAGGAAGGACCATCTACAGCCATTAACACACTCACTGTACAATGGTCAAAATGGGTGATTGTGTGATCACGTGGATGGCTTCCTGAATACTTTAAAGTGGAAAGTGTCATCTGGGTCACTCAAATGAAATGGTGATATTTTTACAAAATCAAGAGCCTTAAATCATTCTGTTAGGCAAAGGATGTATTTAAATGTTAATGCCATCAGTTGTTGCCATCTAATGTCAGGGCACTACTAGGTAAAATATAGTTTTTTCTACAAAAAACCTATTCAATTGTAAATAATCAGTTGTTTACAAATTATGATCAAGTTAACTATTTCAAATAGTTCATCACAGACAGATGTAGGACGAAAATGTGATGAAAATTAATGATGATGATGAAATTATCAATCTGTGTCGGCTTTTCATAGTTAGTCATTGTTTTCTTAAGAGACTAAAGTCCCTTTTCCATGAAGTAACCCACATGATTGTTTAACTTTCTTGTGTCTCAGTTGCAGTATTTGTAAAAAGCAACAGAATTAGCACATCATTGTACTCAGTTCCCCTTCAGCAGGTATGGGATTGAAGCATGTACTGTACACTGGAGCTTTAGAGGCTGAATGTAGAATAGATGAAGAATTTGTTTAGAATGCATATAATCCTAAATCATACAATTATCATGTTTCATAGGGATCAGAAAACTTAACCACATACACATTTAATCCATGCATGGCCAAGCACACATTCTGCACGGCTCTCTCCAACCCTGATGGATTTGTGGAGTTGGTCTGAAAGCCTTTTTGGGAGTTTTATTTGATTTACTCATTGTAATTTTTATAGTTAATTTTTACTGCATGAAAATTGTTTATAGATACAGTACCTTGCTTTCTATTAAATTATACATTTTCTTGTTGAAGAAAAAAGTTTGCTCTGTTCTATATATGTCTTTTTACCAGTTATAAATCTGCCATGTGTTTACAGGAGTGGACCCTGGAACAGTGAGCAGTGTCACTGTGGAAGACTTCTGTGGGCAGGACTGGGAGGAAAGTATGTGGAAGCTTCAAACTATAAGAAGTATGTCAAAACAAACAACAGACACATGATTCAATGTTTCTATTGGCCGAATAAGATTAAATTGTAATAAAAGACTAAATTGTACACTACTACTTCTCAAGGCAGTTTTATTGATATATCAGTGACACCATGAATCAACCTTTAACAGATATAAACATTTACAATATTTATTTTCTGAGAAATTGGAGGAAAAATATTCATGAAACATCTTGTATACACAGCACCGGTATACACAGACTTTCTGAAATAGCTTATTTTAGTCTAGAATGAACACATCAACTCCTCCTAAATTATATATTTCTTCCTTTAAGAAATGTACCAACTTGCATATCACAGGACAAAAAGTTAGCAAAACTGAATGGAAATAATAGTAATATAGATATTTCCACAAATGAGTTAGTGGGAGTGCTACTTGGGTATTGAGAGATTTATTCCTCTGGCGCTCTTCAGCTAGGAGATCCCAAATGTTTTCCAAATAAACAGCAGTTCTGAGGCACTCACAAGGAATAGAAGTTAAAAAGCCTTTATTTAAACTCGGCTATCCATTAAAAACATGCCAACAGGTTTCGGCCTCCGAGACCTTCTTCAGGGCAAATGCAAATTGGTGTTTATTTGGACAATATAGATATTTGTTGAAGATTAATGAAGATTGTTGATATATGATATATGTTTGTATTGTGTTAATGTCTGTTTGTATTGAGGGTGTCAGGTTTAAAGTAAAAATAATGTATTTATTAAAAAAAATCAGTCTTTTTTTTCTCTTTATCAAATTTATATTAAACAAAAGTATTGCATTGCTCTACAGTGGCATAAGTTTGAAGTCATCACAGAACATATACTAACAGAGTTTCAGACTTCGCTCAAAGAAAAATCAGAAATACAAGTCAGTTTTGAAACCGTACTGAATCATAAGATTTGGTACATTACTTATTGATCCATTTGGAACAGTGCTTTACTTGGAACTCTACTTTAATAAATCCAATAACGACAGAAACAACAAAGTCCAATAACAACGGTAACAGAAAAGGTAAACAATACACAGAATCACATTTTGTCCTTCATCCCCTGCATACTCAACAGCACAATCTGTGTTTTGGATTTAACTAACTCTACTAAAGCGCTTAACTCCCCAAAACCTACACCTCCCCAGAAATCCGGCTTTCAGAACTTTGTATTGTTTAGTATAACATTCTCTAAGGTTCTTTATGGCAGCAGTTCTCCTTTAGTGTATGCAGTTTGGATATACTGACTGAACCAATGATATATGCTTTCACTGTACAGTAATTTAATGACATCTTATTTGGAATTAAGTTAAGAAACATGAAGTAAACCTTTATTTCAGTGCATAAAATCAGTGCATAACTTCAGGACAGGAACGGTGCCCAAGACAATCTTAGCTAATAAATCTTCACATTCTTTGTTTCCACGGTGATGGTTTGGAAAGTGTTTACAAGCATGTAGCGTGAGAAAAGTATGTAGAGCCGGCGGAACCACAGCAGCTGAGAGCGATGACAGAGCATGGCTTTCTGAGGAAGGAAGAGGAGAGAACAAATGAACAGACTGTAACACAAGAGCAATGACATGCAGTTTTTGAGTAGCTAACTCTGAGGACTTTTATCTTTTTTCAATATGACTTATACATTACTTATATTAATACAACTTAATGAAATTAAGTGGATGACCTGACTCAAGATGACAAACTGAACATGCTATCTTCTGACTGGTAGAGCCAGTTCAGGCTTCGGCAGGTCAGACAGGAACCTTTCAGAAGGTTAGTTAATGTTCACAGTAATGGTTCAAAGTACCAATGTGTTGATCAGCAATACAGTCACTGTTTTTTGAGAAGGAGCTTTTCAGTTATGCACGCAAGTTATGAATGCTCTATATTCATAATTTTGGGATGTATTTGGGTATTCACCTGAGAACAGCTGAATTATTGTAATGTTTGGAAGTCATAACTGATCATAACTGATTCAGGGTGTCTTGATTTAGTTCAGGGGTCATTAAGTATAATCAGACCTTAAGCTCTTTGTTTAAACATGAATGATGACGCACCTTGGCACGTTTATACTCTTTCCAACCAATGATGCAGCAGAAATCAGAGGGGAGGAGCCAGCTGACCGGCAGCTCTAGGACTGACACGTACTTTCTGAGTAAGCTGATGGAGTGAAGAGACAAGATCTGACAACCTGTGGGGAAAGACAGACAGATAGAAAAAAAAATTAAATTACAACTTAATGCAGGGTTTCCACATCTTTCATCAATGAATTGGACAATTTTATGGCTTTTGCAGCCATTTCTTATTATAATGATTTATATATTATGATTTAATTATTTCATAAAGACTGTTTTCACGATAAGCAGTGCTGTGACTATGAGGTTGTGCATACTACCAAGGAGCTTTATGAAATAAAATTGGAAAAATATACAGTAATACAATGATTAAGAAAAAAATACTAATAGGTTGACCTGCATCTCATATGTTTGTTTCTTCTTTTTAAATTAAATTTTGTAGGGACTCTTTAAACAATTTTATTTTATTTTTTTAAAGAAATTCATACTTTTATTCAGTAAGTATTTGTTAAACTGACCAAAAGTGACAGTGAAGACATTTATAATGTTACAAAAGATTCCTCTTTAAATAAATGCTGTCTGAGCTTTCTATTAATCAAAGAATATTGCAGTTTTTTTAATTGTCATTCAATGATGGGTGTTTGCCAAAAGGAATGGGAGAGATTTCACGTGTAAACCATTATTATTATGAAATGAAGTTTTTGATTTAAGCTGGGATTTTGAACAGGTTTTCAAAGCCTGAACCAGAGAAGTTCCCATTTCCTCGTCATCTTTTTCCCCTATGGAAGGTTTGTTTTTATTGTTTACTGCATAGTTTACCTTGCTATTACTTTTTAAATGATTGATGGTGCCAAGTTGAATATTCTCAGCCTCAATGCAAGGGGCCTGAATAACCCAGTGAAACGAGTTGCTGTTTTGGACTTTTTGCAGAAACAAATAATTAATATAGCCTTCCTACAAGAGACTTATCTGTTAAAAAAGGGATTCAAATCGCATGGTTAATCGCTTTTTCCAGGTAGTTGCTTGCTCGTCAGCTTTAAACAAATCGAAAGGTGTGGCAATCCTATGTCTAAGTTGTTGGATACTTGGGCAGATCGCAAAGGCAGAATAACAGTTGTGTTCATATAGAAAGTTCTCTTTGACTTCAAACTAGCAATAGGTGCTTATTTCAATGCTGTTGTTGACTATTCAGTTGATAGATCGGGACAAAAATATGCTTCTGAGGCTTTATGTTCCTGGATTAATGATGGTGGGGTGGTGGATCTGACTTAATACTGACAGTTAATGATAGGGTCATCAGAAAGTATATCTGGCTGATTAAAGAAACACTAGGGCGTATATGGTGTTTATGTTATGGTGTAGAGTATATGTTATGTAAAATAGCATCTATCTACCAGATGGAAAACACCGGATCAACAGGACTAACCTGTCCTTATTATGGCTGGACTGACTCTGAGAAAGAAATTCAGCTGGGAATTTAATGTGTCAAATACGATTTTTAAATGTGGCATGTCAAATTAGGAATGAGTCAGAAAGAACAGTGTTCAATAAATATTTAGACCACTGAGCATAAGAGACTTCTTTGTGTGAGAGCATATCGACCCCTAGTGGTCTGAGTCATGAACTGACCGTTTCATTCGCATCTGCTTCTGCTCCTGCTCTAATCTATCAGATGTTTTAGCTTCATCATTCTTTGCTTTTAGACACAATGGAGACACAGAAGAACTGTGACCTCAGACATTTCCTTGCTCGGAAGTAAGAGAGGGTTGGTCTAGTTCAGAGGTCTGTTCTGGGAAAATGGTCAGGAAGTATACCGGAAGTGTTTTCTAGAGTGCACTTAATCAAGTGACCAGTGGGTGGAGTACTTTGCCCAGAAAACAATACCAGCAAGATTCGAAGGAGACGGTCTATTCTTACTTACTCTACCAATAATTAATCATTAAAACAATAGTTAAAACGAGACTCACCTTCAGGTAGTCGTCCAGCAGAAGCTAGATGCCTGTTCCCAAAGACATGAAGGAGAATCACCCAAATATGATAAAAGTAACACACCAAACTCATAAGTGCATATACTCTAAAAACAAATTCTTTATGAGAAAATAAATTAACCTGATAAACAGACCATACAAAATGTAAATACTTCAGAAAATGATTTATATATATATATATATATATATATATATATATATATATATATATATGTGTGTGTGTGTTGTGTCTTGCAGCACTGACAAGCATTTGTAAGCATTTTGTGGATTTAGATTTACTATATATATATATATATATATATATATATATATAAAAGCTGTCTGATGGGGTTAAGGTCAGGGCACTGTCTTGGCCAGTCAAATTCTTCCACACCAAACTCATCCATCCATGTGTTTATGGACCTGGGTCACATTCATGGTGGAACAGACAGGGGCCTTCCCACAAAGCGAAGCATTGTCCAAAATGTCTTGGAATGCTAAAGCATTAAGATTTCTGAATACCGAAACTGAAGAGTCTCTCTTGCTCCCATTATTCTGTGTGTGTGTGTGTGTGTGTGTTTGTTTTAAGGACACACACACTTCCTGAGGTCTGGGTTTTTCTCAGATTAGAGTGAGCTCTAAATCCATATGCAGTTCCTGGAACTGTCTGTCATGGCCTGGCTCTCCCAGTCTCACCACCTGTGTTGGCCCAGAGCTCAGCCCGAGATGACCCAGTCCCAGCGCCAACTTCACCACTGCTTCCTCTCGCTCTCCTTCTCACACAGACAAATAAATTCATCTACAACAGCCCAGAAGAGACAGATGTCCGAAAAGATTGGCTCTGTTTCTTAAAACCAAACATTGCTCAACAACTGAACGTTGTTTGTTCTGGCTGCTTTACTGCAAAGCTTCATGCAAGTCATTGCCTCACACCAGCAGAAAGCTTTATCTCCTGTTGTCTAGATGCCTTTATCACCCGTATTAATGATTTAAGCTTTGATACCCTAGCGCAGAAGAAAGGATTGAGATTCATACAGCATGAAGGTATGGGGCAGAGTCCGGCTTCACACTGAATTGTTGCAAACACTTAAACAACAAATTGTCTGATCCGAGACCAAAGGTTTGGATTCCCTCTCCTGCTGAAGTGATTCAGTGTTTTGCTGCTCTGCTGGAATGTGTGTAATGTGAGCAATTATTTGTAGAAATGGAATTATACCTAGAAACAGCTGAGTGCATATGTTCGCACACCCCTTTTGTCAACTATAGTTGTATAAACCCCTCACAATTTCTACAAAAATAAGAGATCCAAATTAATCGTATGTCATTTTTTATTTAGAATGTGCATTTGCATTCAACTTCACTGCTCTACATGATGCCAAATATAAGTGTGTATTAAGGAGCCTGGACATTTTTATGTTTATGGTTTATGTTTAACATGAACTATCTTCACACCATCCTACTGTGAGACCAGTATCTATGTCTATGCTGGTCCTGGCTGGTTTATGTTGGGTATATCTGGTTTGGTAATAGCTTAACTTGTGGGCTAATACAGTCTTGCCGTTTATCAGCCAAATCTCGATGGTAAAGCTGTTTGACAAAAACATTGTGCTGATGAGGCTAAAATAACTAGCTGAGATGCTATTCTGTTCAGCAGGGTATGCGGGCAATATCAGCTCTTTGCCATTTCATTTGGATCCTAATATACTTGGTTTAACTCACCTCTAATAAAAAGAACCTAGGTCATGTTAAATAAGCAATATTAGGTTGTTTCCTTTTTGAAACTCTAACAATATGTACACATCATACAGCTGATGTAATGTCAGAAAGTCTGTTCTTGCTAAAGCTTTTTTAACTAGCTTTATTTTTAGAATGTTACAACTTTTTTTTTTTTTGTAACATGCAAGTCCTTCTCACATCCTGTTGTTGTGGAGTTAATTCTTGCATTATGACATCAGCATAAGGTTACCTGAGGGTCACGTAGATGGCAATATGATTTGCATGTCCACTCACACCGCTGCCATCAAATGTCAGTACCTGCGGAAACACGACATAAAACAGAGAAAGATAAATCAAATAATTTGTTTATATTTGTTAATGAACAAAGTATCATGATCTAACAATGAACAATACTTTAACCCACACTACAGTTTGGGTGAGTAAGAGTTTATTGCTTTATTTTTTCGAAAGAAATTAATACTTTTGTTCAGTAAGGATGCATACCAAAAAAAAAAAAAGTGACAGTAAATGCATTTGTAACTTTACAAAAGATTTCTATTTCAAATAAATGTGGTTCTTTTAAATATTTGTCATTTTCATCAAAACAAATAAGGTTTCAACAAAAATATTATGTAGCACAACTTTTTTAAAACTGATAATATTAATAGATGCTTCTTGAGCATTAAATCTGTATATTAAAATTATTTCTGAAAAATTATGTGACAATGAAGACTGGAGTAATGGCTACTGCAAATTCAGCTTTGTGAACATAGGAATTGGTTACGTTTTAAATATATTTAAATAGAAATCAGATGTTTTGACTGGAAATTATTTCACAATATTATTCTAATAAGAATCAATGTATAATTTATACAGTGACCTGTATATGGTGTTTTTATATTTATATTTGATCATTCAATTAAAAATAAAGCACTGTTTGTTTTAATGGTATATTACAGTATATGCGTTTGTTTATAAAACTTTACTTTTTTTAATAACAAAGATAAAATAATGGAAATATTTTAATATTCGCTCACTTTGGCCTAAATGTCTGCCATTCTTTATTTATATGAAATTTTTGTTATATATATTGAAAAAATAAAAATAAAAAAACCTTTTGCCATATCACCCACCCCGACTTGAAAGCTTTTTTCCCATCTGCATTCTTTCTTCCCACTGAAGAACGTGGGTGAAAAGGTGAACACAAGATGAAAAAACAAGCAAAAGAAAAGAACTTGAAAATAAGATGACACACAAGCCAAAGAAAAACAGTAATTTGAAGATTCAGCAGTGGACTTGGTGGGAGTTGTTGCCAGAACTGTGTGGAAACACTTCTATCTGTGTATCGTCTGCTGTGTCACCAGACGAGGGATTCTGTCTTTGGGAATGGGTGCTTTCCAAGCGGCTGCTGCACATAGCTTGAGAGTGCCAAGGGTGGAGGAAAATATGGTTGACAAAATAATAGATTGTGGCAGGTAAGTAGATTGTTGCCAAACACAACAAGGCGAGTGAGTCAGCTTTCAGAAGAGACTATTGGCTTGAACAAGAGGGAGGAAAAATCCAAATGCTGTGAACAGCAGAGAGACCGAATATAAATATGTTTACATACATGGTAATAATCGAGCTACAGTGAAATTAAACCACCAATCTGTAATAATTAAAAGATAAAATCTGTCTTTCGGATGATGGCCAATCCTAGTTTTAATAACGTGTACATGCTGGACGAAACCAAGCTACAATTCCGTTATCTGTGTCTGTTAGTTTGATTTCATGTAAACAAAAATCGGACTGGTACGGTTTCATTCAGATGAAGGCGTTCACATAACACTTTAAAGTGATAAATCACTGCTTCAGTCCAATCAAGTGCATGCAAGCACACTTACTGACATTTGCAGTAGAAGAATGAGGTAAACGTGTGTGCACATACATATACATTTTAATGTAAGCATAAGGAGTCAAAGACTTAGTTTGAATCAGAATCAAAATCTGGTGCAAACAGCAGTAATGCACATCTGTTTAATTCAGAGGAGGCTATTTGTGTAATAGAGCCCTACCTACAATCTTCTGCTCGTTGTGAGAGAGTGGTAAAGCGCACAAGATGGCCACCACTCTTTTCCCACACATCTGAAAACCATAGTCAAATTGGAGTGTAATGTTATAGCACAACATCAGTATTTCCATCCCCACAGCCTCTCCGGCTTAAATCAAACATGAAATTAAGGGTGCAGCAGAACCGTGTGCAGATCCACTGGATTCAGCCTGTATTAGCGAGGTGCGGTTTAAAGGCAGACTGGTGTGTTGGTGTAGCTGGAAGTCTGGCAGGAAGGATATCAGTTGGTGTTTGCATTAACACTTATGGATCATAGTCGATGGAGGTAAACCAAGTCATGCTGCAAGAACAGTGTCTTGTTTACAGGCTTGTTTATGCTAGTCTTGGCGTTCTTTGGGAATTTCATGGCATGCAGGCTGAGAACGAGGGAGAGGGAAGGAGAAAGAAAACTCTTAACAGTACACATGAGAAAGAGAGAGGAGGTGCAAGAGGGAAAATATTTGTTCATGTATTTTTTGGGGATCTTTTCTGGAAGTCCTTAGTGCTGGCTGATAGATATCTGTGCATTAGCTTGCCAGCAGTGACCCTGGGGAACCGCATGTGTCTGCTTCAGCCGAGTTCAGCGGTATTATGGGATATTACAGCATGTGTAATTAGGGCTAAATTCAGGGGGCCAATGAAAAGTCGGCCTGAGTGTATTAATCTTACTGATACAGTCTCACTCAAAGCAACCTCATGAGAAAGACTATCAGATAGGAAAGTAAGCACAGTGAAAAGCTGGAGTCTATGGAAATCTCTGCAGCAAACGCTCAGATCAGTGGTTCTCAACCTCTTTGACTCATTGTCCAACATATTTTTCAAGCCCCCCACCATAGAGGCTAAGATATTTCAACTATAGTTATGACAAGGCTAATTTTTTAAATATTTTTTTATAAACAGAAACAATAGATTTTAAGGCTAAGAATTTTTGTTTCAGTTTTTTATGCTTAACTAAAAACCTTATTATAAAATAGATAGTTCCGGTCCTTGATTCTGATTGGTTGAGCCACATTCGAAACTGTTGTAAATGACACTACAAACATACACCTTTGTTTACTTGTGTGTTGATCTGCAACCACTTTGTTGGAACCACAACGGTTTCTGAGGAACATTGTTTGGTGAAAGAATACTGTTTTTATTTCTATTTATACACTTTATTTGCTCTGTTTTATTCTGTGAAACCTATAGCCCTGGGAAGCCGTGGTTTACAGTGAATTTATAACAGCTAAGCAGTTTCTAGCAATGCCCCTCAGCTGTTATAAATTCACTGAAAACCACGGCTTCTTGGGGCTTATTGCTTTAACACTATTTAGAAAGGTCTAAAAATGTTCATTGATTATATATTCATCTTTCGCCGCGTGCTAAAGTCCATCTGCAACCATGTTTTCTGTCTAAGTACTGATTCTTTCTCAATTCATTATTAATAATAACCAAAACAAACATTTTAGAAATCCTTTGGGAACGTTCTACAAAAAAAGCACACACTTGTTTCCTGTTTCTTCAGAATCTTTTAGTGCACTCTGCTTTTTCACAGATCCAAGGCCTCTCAGTGCTCTCAACTTCACCACTGTCATGTTAAATTGTACACATACTCATCAGTCTTCTGGGTAAGGTTGTTATCAACATTCTAGAACTTTCCTACCACGCTTATGCTGTAGTTTCGGATGTGTTTGAGGATCAGAGAGGAGATCAGTGCAGTGCTCCACTGGACCGTGGGGTCATCTGGAAGCTCTCTGCATGAACAAAAGGAGAGGAGGGGAAAACACAAAAGCATTATATGGAGATTTCACACACTTTTATTACACAGAAAAAGAAAAACTGAGACATGTAGGCAACTTGTGTGCACTTTACATTTCTGTTTCTGCTGTAAAGTAAAAAGTAAAAAAGTTATTGTGCAATGAAGTGAAAAATACAGTTTCATGTGCAATTGCGAGATATAAAATGACACTGCAAAAAAATAAATAAAGCCACTTTGGGAGAAAGTCACAATTACTATCTTTTTACTGAGAAACAGGCTCTCTCTATCAATGCACATCAATTTTTCCATCTGTGTGGAAACAGACTTTTGTCTTCACAAGCACAATTAATGAGTAGCATTATATATAATACTAAAGACAAATGATCAGGTGTGTGTATATACAGCTCTGTCCATGTCCTACGTCTAAGTTTGATTTGGACTGAGCAAAAAGCATTTATGGCCAACACACACACAGCTGCAACAAAACAGCAAGGTCCTGGAAGGGCAGGTTTTGGCCTGAGGGCTGCACTGGTGAGCGAGAGTCTCTCTGTCTGATTTACTGCCACAGTCTCACTACCGCTCAGCTGGAAAGCATCCCACAGTCCTCTCTCAAATCTGGGATCAAAGGTCACCTGGGCTTTTCCCTCTCATTCATCTGTAACTACAGCTCAGGGAAAACAAGAGCCATGCATCAATCTCTTTCTTTTTTCCTCTTTTTCACACACACGACTTTCACTTGAACACCCCACATAGCTGCTGTGTAATGTATTGGGGTCAGAAGAAGCGCCGCCCACTGTAGACAATCAGTTAAGAGCATGTTTTTTTTTTGTTCTCTAGCTAATTTTACTCCTAGACACCTTTATAAAAGATCAAATATTAGAAGAGCAGAAAGATAAAGAGAACATCTGAAGGTCAAGAACAAGAGACACAAGCTCCAAAACATAGTAGGCTGCCTACATAGACAGTATTTTTAGTCATTGTAGGTGCATTTGAGAAGTGAAGGCGAAGTCAAAGCATTTTTGCCAAATTCTAAGGAAGAATATATAGTTCTAAGACTGCATCTACAGTATTTGATTAGAAATACAGTAATATTATTACAGTATTAATGTTATTGTTTCATGTCAGTAGCTTAACATCATGTTTTTGAAACAGAGTCAGAGAAACCAAGAGAAGAAGCTATAAAGGTTAAACATGGATTCTGACTGGCTGAAGGGCAAACAAAACCACTAGAGGACTCTATCTACATGGATTCAGTGGTCAGATATTGGACATGGCAGGGTACAGTGGACTGTGATTGGCTGAGAGAGTGGAGCTGGCATTGCATACCATTGGCACTGAATGTGTTAAAGACAGCCAGCAGCAAAATCCCAGCTCAAGGTCACAGGGTAAGACGAGAAGAGGGGGAGTGAAAGTCAGAGTGAGGCAGAGACAGATAAAAAGATAGAGAATTGAATTGAGGCCACCTCCCTCTCTCCTCTCCTATACTCACAATGGGGCTTGACAGTTGTTTCTGTTCTTTTGTGATGGATCTGCACACAAATCAAATGCTGGTCAGGGTCATGGGGTCGCCTCTGGAGGAGTGAGGTGGGGTGCGTGTGAGGTGATGTGATGGCTATAGAAAAGGCTTTGACTGGGAAATAACGGGTGCAGTAGCAGTTAGGATATGAGGAGATGAGAGTATGGACATGTACAAAGAGACTGAGTAGATATTAAGTAAAAGAGATATGAATGCCAGGACGACTTTCTATGTGCTTATCTTACACAATTTATAGAAAAGGTTGATTTTATACAAATAATGTCATGAATTGATGTCTTATGATATATTTTGCAGCACACCTGAAGCAAAAGTACAATTCTAAGCTTGTAGGTCAGCAGTTCTAAATCCATACAACATTACATTCTCTACTTTGTGGGATGCAAAAGGTGAATTTCTGAAGAATATCTTAGCTGCTCTTTTCCCACATA
Organism: Carassius auratus; assembly: GCF_003368295.1. Taxonomy (NCBI): domain Eukaryota; kingdom Metazoa; phylum Chordata; class Actinopteri; order Cypriniformes; family Cyprinidae; genus Carassius; species Carassius auratus. Next base: position 10,397,033 of record NC_039272.1, on the reverse strand, counting down.
ATTAAAAAGGGAATGAGAACTGGTTACCTCAAGCTCCAAATTACAGAAAAGCCCAAAGCATCACAAAGTATCAAGTCTTCATTTGTGTGAATAGACCAGTCTTAACTAACTGCTAATGTTTCCCTCAGCAGAAGCTCTCAATGGACTGCATAGGTCGCATTCAACAAAAAAATGATGACGTTCTGATCAGTGATGTCAAACTGCTTTGGCTCTCACATGTCTATCACAGTGGTCTGGTTTTTAAATAAAGATATCATATAACCTCAAAAGACATGTAATGTAGCACATGAGTGATATTGGCAATTTTTACAGTACTTTTATAATGGGTTTTTTTGGCATTTTTGAGCTTGACAACCTGGACCCTTTCACTTTTTTATTGTGGAACTGCCAGGATACTGTTCAAGACTTCACATTCAATGTCCAAAGGAAAAAAGACAGTCATGCAGCATCAATACAACATGATGATAAGTTGATGATGACAAACTTGTGGGTGAATTTAGGCAAACAGATAGTCCTGTCCCAAACACCACTGATTAAGCCATTGTTATGGCCAGCCCAGTTGGACCATTTTTTGCAGCTAGTAAAACAAAAATCACACATTAGACTTGCTAATGAAAGAAAGAGAGAAGAACAATAAAAGAAAGAAAGAAAGAAAGAAAGAAAGAAAGAAAGAAAGAAAGAAAGAAAGAAAGAAAGAAAGAAAAAGAGACACATGCTCTATCTGACCTTTTTCAGGATGGATCAAGGCAGAGTGTTGGCCCCGCTATAGCAACAGTGTCAAATGCCCCATAGTAACCTCTCCTTTCCCTCCCTCCCTCCTCTCTCTTGCTCGCTCACTGCATGTGGATGTGTAATTGCTTGCAGGCATCTGAATGCAGCAGATGAACTTTAGCCTACTGAGGAGGTGGTGTGTGTGTGTGTGTGTGTGTGTGTGTGTAGAGAGGGTGGGGTGGGGGGATGGGGGGTCTGGCAGCATTTGTTTTGTCTGGTCACATGGGGCCCTGGCTGCCTTTCCGTTACAGGCCCCAGTGCATGCTGGGAAACGCTGAACTGCTGAACGTCAGTTAACCCTTCTGGCACAAACAAGTTCTGACTGAAATGAGCCCAGGTTCGCAGTCATATTTGCACAGATTTATGGAGTTTAAGAAGCACTTTTATCAGTCGGTAGCTCTTTAGTGCAGAAAGCTGGAAAGCTCAAGCTATATTCTCCATTCATTTAGATTTTCAGGGGCAGCCAAACAGCTTATTTCAGCCAAATTTAGAACACTAAAATGGAATAACAATCTCAAATACTTGGCACAAAACAGCCCTGTGGCTTCCAAGATATAATACAGAGAACATTGCTTTATGATGAAAAGAAGAAGGGAGAGAAAATCAAGACAAATGGTAGCGAACACATCAGTAGCATGTTTCTGCCTTGGAAGAGACATAGAAACCCCAAATGTTCCCAAAGTTTTCCATGACAAGCTCTTGGCAGGCAGTGCATTTGCAGTGCTGTTTGGTAATTGTGTTAACAGAGCTCATCTCTCTGAGGGTCTTGACCTGCCATCAGCCCCGACACCCACCCGACCCGACTTTCTGTCCTCTTCCTGCAGCCTATAAATCACACGGTTTCATTTCCTTGCAGAATCAATTTATACTTAAACATGGTGGGCAATGAATGCTATTCTTTTCTTCTCGTCACTACAGTTCAAAGTAGTTATGCACTTTCATTTTATTCAAATATTAATATATGTTGGTTGTTTTATAGCTATTTTATGGAAGTCCATTTCCACAGCATAAAATAAATCATGCTTTGGTAAATAATAAGTACAACAACAAAGTCATAATTAAGCCACTGATACTCAAAACTGTTCCAATTATATGAGATAAAAAATGAAATTATGAAATAAAAAGTAATAGTTATGACACAGTCATACTATGACAAAGTAATAATATGAGACAAACAGTCAAAATTAGTTAAAAAAAAATCATAATTACATAAAGAACACAGGACACAGAAACTTGCTGCCCCAACATCAACTTTTTCGATAAAATAGTTTGTGACCTGAAAGCGAAGACATTTCTCATTAGCAAGGTTGTGGTAATGTCACTTTTTTGAATCAGTTAAACTTACAGCTAAACTATTATTTGCTGAACACTGTTGAGAGTCACTTCTTGGCTGCATTACCACCTCAGGTGTGCATTATTATTCAGTGATTCAATGGCCTGTTATCAGTTTTTTTTTCATAACTTTCACTTATTATCTCAGGTTTTTATTTTATTTTTATTTTTTTACTTTTTATCTTAATAATAATTCTGACTTAAAGGGATAGTTTACTCAAAAATGAAAATTATGTCATTAATTGCTCAAAATTCAACTCATGTTGTACCAAACATGTAAGACCTTCATTCATCTTCAGCAACACAAATCTCTCAGACCCTCCATAGACAGCAAGGGTCCTACCATGTTCAAGGTCAAAGAACTTGTGACAAAATAGTCCATGTGACATCAGTGGTTCAACCGTAATTTTACGAAGCTACAAGAATACTTCTTGTGCGAAAAAAAAATATTTTTTGAGATTGGTAAAAACTAGTACCATGACGTATGCTTGTACTTTGATCTTAACATAAAGAATGTTGAATAAAGTCATTATTTTAGTTTTTTGTGCAACAAAAATGATTATTGTAGCTTTGTAATAAAATGATAAATTTTATATTTTGTACTATCTCTTTAATATCGGTTGCACTTTATTTTACAGTACGTGTACTAGCATGTACTTATAGTGTACTTACAGTGTATTTATCTAAGAAAGTTCTGGTAACACAATGTAACTACATGGGGTAGGGTTAGGTTTAGGGGTAGGTTCAGGGTTAGTACCTAGTTATTACATAGTTATTGTAATTACTATAATAAGTACATAGCTTGTACATGAGGAACAGGACTGTAAAATAAAGTGCTACTTAATATCTATTCATTGTAACTTTTAGTCGTATACTTTTTGTAAGAATTATGGTTATTTTATTAACATATTACCATAAGCATGTTTTTTCTTCTATTTATTGGAAATTGACTGCTATACTACCATATTAATAATAGTAATTTTCTTTAGTAGTACAATTCTTTAAAGTAACATTTATTTATTGAATTATTACATTTGATTTGAAATCAAATTAGAAACAAATATTTGCTGTCAAACACAGTCCAACCTCAAGACAGCATCTGTAAAAATGCAAGAGCTCTTTGTTGAGAAACCATACTTATGTCCACCAAGTTAAAGGAAAACATGCAGGATAATCTTACAAAAACTAAACTAACACCCACGGAAAGCTCTCAACACATGATAGAGACAGAGAGAGAGAGAGAGATCTGTCAGAGGAAGTAAAAGGAGGACAGGCACCCAACCTGATGTCACCCTGCCAGGCAGGTGGACTGTGTGGTCTGTGCTCAGAGAAACGGAGAGTACATCTGTCTGCCTCACTGAATAATACAGAAAAAGAGAGAAAAAGAGTGTGGGGGTCGACTAAGTACAAGTTCAGTGAAGCGTGTTCAGATGTGCTCTTATCACAAAAGCACTCCCATGATGCATTGCCTCAGTCAGAGTGTAGGCGGTCAGTGCAGCTGTGCACTGGAGAGACCAAAGGAGCTCAGAGCCCACAAGGACACACTCTGAGAGGGCACAAGTTAAGTTACAACCAAACTTTACAATCAGAGTGTAAAATGAAATGGATATCACGCACACTCACATATGCTGTGCATGCCATTACAATTCACTGAATCAGAAACACAACTTTAAATTGCCAGCAAACAAGTCTATGCAGATATAATTAGAGATGATAACCACAAGTTCATGAGGTCTACACAGTCTCACATTTCAGACCTTTGAGAGTTGGCATAAAGTCTGATTCACTTTGCAGTTGATTCTGGCTAAAACACAGGAAACAGGAAGAGGCTGTCTGATCAACACGTACAATGTCAAGCCTGTGCGTTTTCTTCACCATAAGGGTAGGTATGCACCGAAAAGAAAATTCTAGCTGATAATGATAAGCTGATACGAAAATCAATTGTATTTTGTCTAAAAGAAAAATCAGCAGATTAGTTAATGTCAAATTAATGTTATGTAATTAATTATGGATAACTGTTCATTATGAGATGAAAGAAACTGTTCCTGTTATCACTAGATAACTAGAAAACAAAACAAATCTAATAATAGGCTAAAATAGTTATAAACAAATAAATATGCCAAAAAATATCTAGTATTGACCAAACCTGTATTAAAAACACAATATTGTTTTCATATGTAATTTATTCCTGTGTATTTTCAGTTTCCATTAATCCAGTCTTGAGTATCCTGATCCTTTAGAAATATATATTATGACTTTATTTATAACATTTATTATTATTAAGCACTGCTTAATTTTTTGTAGACAAGTTTGATGAATAAAATGTCCAAAAGAACAGTAATTGTTTTAAATGGAAGAATTATTTTAAATGGAATGTCTCTTTGTTACTTTGTAAATCCAGCGACTAGACCAAGCACCTTGCAAAAACAACTTTGTTTCCTGGTGGACTGATGAACTAAGAGCTTCAACCAGTTTTTTCCAGTTCTGCATACAATGTATGTGAGTGAGTGAGTGAGTGAGTGAGCAGTCTGTGGTCATGCTGTCTGAGACTGAGACTAAAGTCCACAAGTCTTTGTCACTCTAACTACGTGCACTTATGTAACCTTCATCTACTCGCTAGAGTGTTTATGTGTGTGTGTTCAGAACTCTCTGTACAACAGCGTCCAGTGCTGCTAACAGCAGGGAATGAATAGGATCACTGCATGCACACCAATCCTGATCACTACACAGCAACCTTTCCTGAACCAGCTCAGAGCCCAGATGACCCTGCCTGGACTCAGATGCTCAAACACACACACAAACAAAAGCTTAAACGTGCACATGAAAGCTAGAGATTACCACAGTCTGCTGAGGTCATGCCATGCAAACACAAGACCCAGAAGCTCATCTTTCAAATTTATGCATTATCAGTTCCCTGCAGTTGTCAGTTAACTATGCTTTGGTTGGAATCTCCAGCCAATTCTGTAACATACTGTAGATAAAATAGAAAAACAGATTAGGATGACCCCGAACAGAGTATTTAAGAGTGAAGCGATCTGTGCTGTACTTATTGTCATTCATGATCTGGGTTTTGGGTAAGATTAAACCTTGCGTATTTGTGTACGTGCTTGTGAATGACTAGAGGAAAGGATCAGAAAGATTACAGTGTCAGCTCCTGGTTAACGAAGAATGAGATATGGTGGGAAAGGTGAGCCATGAAAAGATAGAGTGAGTCAGAAAGGATCAATGTTTATTCTCTGTGTATATTAGGTTAAAAAAATAAAGCTGGGGCAAGCAATAGAGAAAGAGAGAGAGAGAGAGAGAGAGAGAGAGAGAGAGAGAGAGAGAGAGATACAGGCGGATTGGGAGTCTTGCCAGCTGATTATGAAAGTTCCAGGTGGGTGTCATGATACTTATGACCTAGTCAACACACACACACACAAACTCTCCCAGGCTTCTCAGAACACACCCTGCTTCCACGTACCGCCACTAGAGCAGTCTAAAACAAGACGACTGGTCATTGACCCTGCAGTTACACAAAGGGTTCGTATACACACACACACACACAGGGTTTTGCATGTAACTTCATATGTTAGCGCTGATGACCCAAATAGATGTAAATTTGACATCCATGTCCAAAGCAGTCAAAACAAGGGCGTATCTCAGTGTCCGATCATACAGCAAGCCAGGAAATATTGTCTCTTTAAATTTGAGAATGCTTAGATGTCAGTCCAAGTAAAAGTATAATCTCTGAAACAATCAGTCACACACATACTCAGGGGACTGCTAGTCAATCCATTATGCTTTAGTTTTTCCATGCTTCCAAGAACTAACAATCTCTAAATGTGGAAAGGTTTCGGCCAGTCGATGGTGTTTGGGACCACTTGGGCTCTGCAGCCTTTAAGCACGATAAGACGAACGGCATGAAGGAAGCTTAGAGCGCACTTTACTGAAGGAACAGATTCATGCAGGGAAGCGCTGGAGGCAGGGTGAGTCACAGCACTTGGAAAACAGCCTGGAAAACACATTACCATGACTCTGCAAATTCTTTTGGGAGAACTTGAATTTGTGACACATGCATTATATTTTCGCTTGCCGTTCCCTGGGTGGACAGGAAAACTCTGGCTTATGTCATTTAACAAAAACCCATTGAAGCAAAGTTTATGAAAAAAAATCCCCCATGTAAAATGCCTTCATATGCTATTTCATCAAGAAGCTTGCAATAATTTCCAGAGGATCTGGACCAGCTAAAGACTATGAGTATAAACTGTCTGGAGTTTATTATCATCCTGTCCTACTTTTAAAAATCTTTTACAATAACCATAAAACCTATTTCTAAATGAACATTTTGACTGGGATGGACTTTTACTAGAGTGTAGGTAGAAGGAAAAAAATGTATTTTTTTTAGATGCAAGATATTAAGTGTTGTTTTCAGTTGTTTTCAGGGAACTCAAACAAATCTAAGATATTAAAAAACAAAGCTTCCAGAGTATAGTATTCCCCCAGAGGAAGCTGCTGTGGATGTAATAATCTCATTCTGTTGTATTTCTAATAACTGTTGATCGCAACAAATTATGTTATATTGTAATACAAATAAACATATATATATATATAGCCTCTGTGGAATATATTAAAACATAAAACATATATAACAACATATAAAACTATATATATATATATATATATATATATATATATATATATATATATATATATATATATATATCAGTGCTGTCAAACGATTAATCGCTATTAATCGCATCCAAAATATAAAAAAAGTGTTTACATGATATATGTGTGTGTACTGTGAATATTTATTATATATCTGTAAATACATACACATACATGTATAGATTTAAGTATGCTTATATATTGAATATTTTTTAATATAATATAAAATGTTTTCGTATTGATGCACACTACTCATAAATATATTATGTAAACAAAAACTTTTAGTTTAGATGCGATTTATCATTTGACAACACTATATATATGTAAATAGTGTAAAGGTGGATCATATCAAGATTGTTTTGTCCTGTTGGAGCCAATAGAAATTGTGCATAGAGTCCGTTCCATTAAGTTAATTTTTCTGAACCCACTGGCAATTTTTTCCCACATTTTCAGCATAAACCACACTAAACTTTGTTAGATCAAAGAACACTGTTTTCAAGTAAAACATCTAAACATTTAAGAAAATTACTTTTTCAGTCCAGCTGCAAGCTAAAATCCAAATCCATGTGGTATCTGAAAAGCTGAAGGATTACTTCCTTACACTTTTTTTCCAAATGTGGATTTAGGGACTTTGGGAATAAAAAGGGATTGAGTTTATTCAGCACAAAAAAAAATGAAATGAATGAAACTGCAGTAGAAGTATGCTGTGAAGAGACAACGGTTTTTAATCAGGTCTAAAATGATCTCTCCTTCACACACAGCTGGTTTGCATAAATGCAATGACAGCACATTGCCTGGCAGAACTTCAGGTGATATTACAACATCTGAGTCACATAAAAACATCCAATGGTGGCGAATGCCAGTTACCAAAAATACAGACATATAAACGTGTGGTGGTGGTGAAGTAGCTCATAGCAGGGCTTCGAACAAGCCATCGCCAGGCCCTGTATGTCAAGACATCTACAGAAAGAACTACAGATTTTAGCAGAACTAGAACATCTGCCATACGTTCAACGCATTGTGTGTTTCCTAAATATTAGGATGCAAAATGTACTCACAGCTCCTTTTAACTCACTCTTGTCTGTAGATTTTCCCCTAAAACCACCACAGAAAAGTCTGCCGTTTTCTTCTGAGCCCATTCACATTGTGGCTTTCAGCAAGGCACTTAAAACTATAGGTTGTCCTTGGAATAAATAACCTGTAGGTTGCTTTGGACAAAAGCATTTGCCTTACTAACCTCATGATGTAAGGAACACATCACCATGATACTTTCAATGGGAATGCACGCAAAACTCATCTATCCAGGTCCCTTGTTGCAAATGACAGCACTGATAATACTGTTGTTGTTTTTTTGTTGTCAAGATCACTTTTATCCTGTGTATGTGTATGTCTGAACCATGGATGGGACAACTGGCATTCAGGACTTGCACACATTCAGAGTTTGGGGTCCTTGAGAATTGTTTTGTTTTTCAAAGAAGACTCTTATGTTCACCAACGCTTTGTTTATGTACAGTAAAAATAGTAATATTGTGAAATGTTATGACAACTGTTTTCTATTTTAATAAATTTAGCCATCAGTCCAGTCAGCGTCTCGTTAGCCTTCAGAAATCATTCCATTATGCTGATTTAATGCTCATTTATTACTATAATCAATGTTGAAAAAAAAGTTGTGCTCCTTAATATTTTTGTGGAAACTATGATTAAAATTTTTTCCAGCATCCTTTGAAGAATAAAATTCAAAAGAACAGCATTTATATGAAATAGAAATCCAATAAAAAACTTGAAGAATCTTTCTGGCCCCAAACTTTATATTACACATAAATTACATATTACTGCTATGTGTTTCTTTAAGACTACTGCTGCCAATCTGTAGCTCAGCCAGACTGTGGCACAGTTAAGCAATGATGGAATATGTGGGTAGCAGGAAAACTTTTTCAGGCGGCCTGTATTTTGGAAATCTGTAATATAGCTGACAGTTATTATACTGAATGAGAAAAACAGCTGATGATTCAGGAAAACACTGAAAATTCAACCGTGACTAAGATGTGAAGGAGCTCATAACATCTTCGAACTAATATTGTAGAATCACATCGACCATTTTGGACAATCCAAACTCTTTTTTTCAGGCCGTATCAGCATCGAGTTCTCAGGCGGGTGGAGGACTACCCTCTTTAGTCTCCCAGCCTGGTCTTTTATTTCCTCTAGTGACAGAGAGCGAGCATCCATACATCAGCTTGAGCTGTCTGTGCCTCTGTTGTGACAAGAATGGAGGTGTTTCATTTGTAGATCTGCCACTGTTTGCTCACAGGGCAGCCAGGGGAGAAGAGGAGGGGCCAGACCCAGCGTGGTACACACTTAATGGGTGTCCTCACTGCAGCTAAAGCCTTGGGGGGAAGGCCACACTGGAGCTGAATGTTTCTTTTTGGAGGACTAATGAAACACCCCCACTAAGAATAGAGTAGGGCTTATTGTCAGTGTTAGTAGCTGATTTTTTGTTTTTATTATCTTAATGGAAATATTCATTTCATTTATTAGAAGCAATTGTATTGTGGGGAAAAAGAAATGTGAATCTGTCACATAATGGCATTGCATCATCATACTTATGAATATTTATACACACAAGTTGCAGCTTAATATTTTGTAGAAACCATTATGCATTTGTGTCAGGAATCTTTGATCTATTTCAGAAGAACAGCATTTATTTGAAATATAAATATTTTATCACTTTAAAAAAAAATCATGCATCCTTATAGAATAAATATATTTATTTTACTTTTAGAAAAAAAAACTAAAATCTAAATATAAAACTTTTTTATTGTAACAATGTTTCACAATATATCTATTTTACTGTATTTTTGATCAGATAAATGCAACCTTGTTGAACATAAGATAATTAATGAAAATCTTAATTATCTGGATTTCCAATTTAAAAGTTCTTCAGATGATTTCTGAGGAAGATGGTAAAATATTCTATATTTTAAAAAAAACTCATCCTCATGTTGTTTCTTTCATATTCATTTCTTTCTTCTGTGGTACAAAAAAATAGCTTAGACATAATATTAGGGACAGTTAATATTAACCCCCCCAGTTTTGATCAACACATGGGTGAGTAAATGATGACATGATTATACATTTTAACGTGAAACCTGTGTGTGCTGCTCTTACTTGTCATCTATGATGGTGACATGTTCAGTTGGGATTCCTAGAACTGCACAGCTGTCCAGCAGTTCCCTTTTGCGCTGTAGTCCTTCACTGTTGTAATTACCTGAGCATTGCATTAAGATTTTAAGCATCTCTCTTTATTTTATAAGCATCCCAAATAGTTGAACAGTGCAAAATATTTATTTATTTAATCCGTTCAGAACATAAAGTACAGTATTTGTACAAATTGCATTATTAAACAACATATAATTGCAAGATCAAAGTAAAAAAATATATATATCTTTTTATATAAATAACCAATCATTTTCATTACAACTGAAAAAAGATTCAGGTTATGGTTTTATTTAGGGACTAGTGAACCTACCTGTCGACAAACATAACAGATAAACAGCTGCTTGTGATTCAACAAGTTTTAAGATTGTAGGTGCAAAGAACATGCATTCATCATCTGGATGTGCAGTGACGAACAGAGCTCGAGTCTCGCTGGCGGTCACGCGCAGCGCGTCTTCCTCCGAGTTCCGTGAGAGCGCGTTGGACCTCTCTTGAGTTGGACAAAAACTCGCGTTTCCGACGGTGTATAAAGGGGTGGATATTTTATTCCGTAAGTCTGGCCATAACTGACTGTATCTGTAATACACAAACTTAATGGAAATAGTGTAAGCCACAAAGACAAATATGATGGTAATGAAAACAAACATCTCGACCGCGCCATGAAAGAGTCCGTGTGAAACATCGTTTCCTGACCAATGGTTCCTGCAGACAGAGCGAATTGTTTACAAGGGGGGAAAAATATTGTAGAAGACTTTGTATTAATTCTGTTTCCAAAATACATTCCGCATATAATGTTGATGTCCCAAAAAAGGCACAATTGCATGACATAATTTATTAAATTATCTTTAACGAACATCATGGTCGGAATAATTTCAAAGGCGGAAGCGTATGTAAAACAATTATTAATAAGGGAATTGATTATTTTCTAAAAGATTATTATTATTAATGAAACATATTTCCTGTAATTATTGTATAACAGTAATATACGGAGATAGAGGATTGGGTGGGGTGAAGGCCGCCTGTGGGGAGAGTTTGAACGTCACACCGTTTCATCCTGTTTGCTTGAGAAAAACTCTTTCACTTCGTCACCTCAGGTGCACCAGAGCTGCGCAAAATGCAAGTCATCGGGCATTCAACAAGAAGAAACCTGTACACTTGTGATGCATATTAATTTCTGGCGCAGAATCATACAGAAAGCGACTTGAATTTATATCCACGACTCAGTGAGGACAAATAACTCGCCTGTGTTTGAAGTGTGTGAGTGCTCGCGCAGTCTCACTGCCGACGAATTACATTACCGCATGCTTGAACCCCCCAGACTCACCTTTCAGTGCTTATTTGGGGTGTCTCTGAGGACATGAGGTGAGTGTATTTTTTAATGTCAATATATTTCGGGTGCTTAATGGTGAATTACACGCAGGCTAGTAAGAGCTGAGCGTTTATGCTCAAGATGGCGACGCGGGTTTGATAGCAAAGGTGAAACATTCAGCTAACGGCGCTTTCCCTTAGACTCTCTCCCGTCTCATTCTACACTTAATATTAATTTAGATGCTCTGTTTTGCAGTTGATTTGCATTCCTGTTTAGCCAAGGCATTTATTTTATGAATGTGGTTTCCGGTTAAATAGTTTCAGTAGCTTCCTGGCTAACGCCATTAATGTGCGTTTATACCACAGCCTGGAGTTTACAGAAAATCATCACTAATGAAGTCTGCTCTTTCAAATAAAACATGAGCTGGGGCTTCTCATACATGTGGTATCCTGTTCTTGCATGTAAAACTAAACAGTCTGCAATTTCAAGCTTGAAACGTGGAATAATTGAATGCTGAATATAAAACCTGCTGCATGTGTCAGTTTTGCTGGCTGGTAATCACATAAAGTTTGGACTTGTGCACCTATATATGTTTCACAACTAATGACCGTTGTCTGTTAGGGAGTAATGTTGTAATTATCAACCTTAAAGATCACAGACGCTGATTACACATGTCATGCTTGAAAGAAATAATCAGTTAGTCAAAAGTTTATACACATATATCTAAATATTCATATATTGCCCTTCTTCCTGTTTAAGTTTAGCACCCCTATACAAACGTAATGTATAAGAGATAGATTTGTTTGCTTTCACAGTGGGTTCATTATAGGACACATATATTAACTGGAAAGTACCTTCCAGTATTTTAGTTCCAACCACCAACCCATCATGACTGGTCAGTAGGGGTTGGCGATATGGCACAAATATCAAGATTTTATCTGATTCTTTGTCATGTTGGTTTTACTTTTTGGAAGTTGTCTGAGCAGTACAGCCAAACTAATTTCCCTTAGTTAATAGCAGATATTTAGGCCAAAATGAGTTAAGATGAAAATCTTCGTCATCATTTTATCTTTGTTATTAAACAAAAATAAGAAAAAAGATACACATTACCAATAAACATAATAATAAAACAAACTGCTTTTTCATTTACAGTAGGTGCATTTAGTAGTATTGAGTATAAAATATAAAAAGGGAAACTATATACTTTAAACAATGTATACATCAATTGTGTATTGATTCTTATGAAAGAAACTGTATTAAAGTCCTTCAGTCAAGATCAGTGAGTGATTATTCTCTTTGTTTTTTGTTGTTTTATGTACATGAAAAGAATAGTTCACCCAGAAACGAAAATTCTGTCATCTGTCTGTCAATCCTGTCATAGTGTCTTATATGTATACCATAATTTACTGACTCTCGTGTTGTTTTAAACCTGAATGATATTCTTTTTTTTTTTTTCAGTTGAACGTTATATTAAAGTCAAAATTGTTTGGTTACTCAAAATATCTTATTTTTTGTTTAGGACAATAAAGAAATAATTGCAGATTCGGGACAACGTGTGAGTAAATAATGAGAGAATTATAATTTTTGGGTGAACTATCCCATTAATGACAAGCGGCAGCATGTTTCATATCTTACTATCCCTTTAAGGGCTGCGCTCATCGAATATATAGGCACACACACTTTTTTTTCTTTCAGTTGTTTACTTTCACTTTAGACATATGCAACTGTGTTTATATGTAAACCTTACAGTATTAGCGCAATCAGATGCGATGCATAACTTAGTTCAGTAATTAGGCTCTATTTGACAGGCTTTTAGTGTGCGAGCGCTTCAGGTGTATGCACTGGAAAAGCGCATCAGAACAGTATGCATATGAAATGTTTAACCTGCAAGGCTTTAATACAAATCATGTACTCTTGTGATTATGAATAAGTGCAGTGTTCTATGAGTGTAACTACTGCTGAGTTAACACTGATGTGAAGAATGTTTTTTTCACGTTGTACAGTAGATTGATACGGCGGTGCCAGAACTGCAGCTAATAGAATAGCACCATTCTATGATATTTCTCCAAAACCAGATCGTAGATGCATCTTTATCATCCACAATCGTCTGGTTAGTACAGTGTGAAAGGTACTCTCATGAGAACAACTTTTGTTGTTGGTGAGTGTCAACTTCTGGCATGTCTAAATGTCGATTAGCATGCAGAAACCACCTGAACGTGGTTTCAACACTTTTATTGTTAATGTGTTAATTAGGCTAGACTGCCATTAAAGCAGAAGTTCACAGTAAACGTGCATAGGATAAAAAAAAAACCTAAAAGTTGCTGTCATTCACACGTACAGCCCAGACTTTGTACTGTTCTGTTCAAGGTGACAGACTTAGTTGATTTGCCTTTAGTGTGTAAAAGTTCATAAATGACTTCTAGAGCAATGCTGTTTGGATGATTATAAAATGCCCCTCTCTATCATGACCCTGCAGAAGAACCCAGCTTTGTTTGCGTCGCCACTTGCAGCTTAATTAGGCTTTCCATCAGGAGAGATACAGTGTGCCTGTAAAGAGTGCCAGGCCTGTGTTTTTTTTCCATTTCTCAATGCAGTTGGTTTTATAAGCGTTGGTTAATGTGCTGGCTGGGGGACAGTGGAGTGGAACACAGGACGTGTAACTGTTGTGCTGCCGTGTCTGTGGCCAAGCGTGGCACAGTAATGCTAGTGAGCAAGCAAGCACCAGAAAATGCTCAAGAGGCAAGCTGCCACGTTGACTCTGAGTTTTGGAGGGGTTTCATTCCTATTATGACTTTTATATATCCTCTCACTCATCCGTGTTGATAAAGTTGTTTTTGTTGTTGTTTTAATGATCTGATTATCAGTTAACTAATTATCATGTTCAGATGACAGGGCTACACTTGGTGGGTTGTGTTGTTGCAGAGCGGTGCCTGTGAAGGCTATTGTGGTTTGTGTGGTTTGTAGAGATGTTCAAGGACTCCAAATCTGTACAAGACATAGGACTGCATAATTGTTGATTATTCCCTTAAAATTGTATTTGCGATTTATTAATTATGATTAATCAAAAATCACAATTTTCATTGAATTATCTTTATACCATTGTTTGACGCAACTGCATGCCATATTATTTTATGTAAATAAACAACTTATCACTCTAACTGAAAAACTTTTAGTGCTTTTCTATAGTATTAAGCCTCTAATGTCAGCTATAAATCGGATTGGTACATTCTTTAAATTATTATAATTAGGGCTGTAGCTATCGTATATTTAAGTAACCGAGTATTCTACCAAAAATTCAATCGATTAATTGAGTAATCGGATAAAATGTGTTTTTGCTTAATTATATTGATGCGATATTGATGTGCGCATGCGCAGTAAACCCGGGTAGGAAAATCTGACGGGTAGGATAAAATATCTGGACACTGGACTTTTATTTTGATGGGTTGACGTACCTTTACAGTTCTGTGTATGTGATGTGCTAGTTTTACTTAAATCAAACGGTCAAAAGCTATGTTTGACAGGTGCAATATTTGAAAATCGATAATCATTTAAATTTTTTTTTAATTATATTAAAATTAAATTAAATTTATATCTGAATTTATGTCAGCCTATAGACTTTCAAACATCAAAATGTCATGAATTAATATGTATTTGTGTACAAAATGACATATAAACATATTTTGCCTGAAAACGCTTCCAATATGAAATATAGGCATCGGTTCTATTTCTAGAAAACACGCATTTTCCCCACGGTTGGAGCCGCGCGTCTCACGCAGGCAGTCTGCAAGCTCTAACCTGTTAACATGGGAGCCGAATTAAAAATGGACACGACACGCATCTGAGACGCTTACGCCACACATCCAGTGTGTCACCGCACTGATAAAGGAAGTCACGCTTCTGCTAAATTCATTAACACAGACACGCAGAACATGAAGAATTCAAGTGCTATGACCTATTTTTGATTAATTAATTCAAAATTTGTCAAATTCCGTGCCATTCCCTGTTAAACTGTAAATTCCGTTTATATGAATGGATTCCACGATTCCGTCCGCGTTTTCTGCATCGCCGAAATCATAGGGTCCTAGTTGTGGTATGCGAGCTCTATCTTGTAATGGACACACGGCACAACATTCTCTTTACGTTTGCCAGCGCCCTCAAATCAAAACACTGCAGTATGTGATTGGCGCTCGTGTCTCCTTCCGCTTTGTGGGTGACGTAAACGCATTGTCACATAAAAAAAAAAATCATTGCGAAAGGACCTGACATGAAATTTAAAATAAATTAAGAGGCTTCGAGGCAGAGGAATTTGCCTTGATTATTTTTTGTAATCGAGTTACACAAGTTACTAACTTCAGCCCTAATTATAATACCATTCATATGTTCACTTTTTTTATGTTATTAAAATAATGGGGGAAAACCCTTAAGATAATGTAGAAAGAAAATAAAAGCACGTCTTAAGCATGCAGAATAGCATAAGTGGACTATGAAAGATTAATTGATGCTTTGAATGATTAAGTAATTGTGGCATCCATAATTGTAATTGGGATAAAAAATTTGATAAATTGTGCAGCCCTACATGGATACCAAGAAATGTGTTCAAGTCAGTGTGAAATGGAAATTCACCCTATCTGTTTTCTGATTCATTCATATGTTTCCTTTTTTTTTCTTCATTTTTTTTCTTTATTCTGTGTTAATTAGGGCTGCAACTAACGATTATTTTGATAATCGATTAATCTGTCGATTATTTTTACGATTAATCGATTAATCGGTTTATGTACTTATATTTTAGTTTTTTCCATTTTATCCCCAAGTAAATTATTAATAAAGGGTCTTTATCATTCAGCATAGATTTTTAAGAGATTTTAACCATTTTGCATTGTCATATCCTCATCAAAAATATACCTGGAGTTGTATTATGTTAGTAATCCTTTGTCGAACTCTTCTGCAATCAAAACACTGACCCATACTCTAGCAAAATTCACAAGGAGATTTCAAATATTGTTTTCACCATGGCAGTCCTTAGAGCTCCTAAAGTAGTTTAACATCCCAAACAAAGCTTAAGTAATCTTTGAGAACATATTTTCATATTTTAACATTTTTTATTATCAAGTATAAGGATAAAACAGAATAAAATTGCAGTGCATTGTATTTTATTATTTACTGGGAAAAAGCTTATGCTGTGAAATTGTAAACAATCCTTTGAAAAAAAGTGCCAATGGCATGAAACCTGAATGGAACTCACAATTCAAAGTAAAATCCATCAGAAGGTTGTCCAGAAAAAGAAAAAAAATTGGGACACACACAAAAAACCTTCTGTGTGAAAAAGAGCAGTGAATACTTAGAAAAGAAGTGCATTTTAAATATACTCAAACATTTACCTCTCTCATTCAGTCATAATTAGGCTGCAAGTCTGAATTATGAACTGGTAAACGACAAACTGATCACATAACATGTGTGTAAAGCTTTAAATGTTAATTGTTAAAAAGCAATGTTATCAGCTTTTACGACTAAACATTTGCAAACAACCTTGTACTGGAGAATCTGCACAAATAAAATTCTTAGGGGCCGTTCACATATCGCACCTAAAAACGCGTGGAAAACGCTAGTCGCGCCGCTTTCTCCTTCTTTCCAAAGCGCTCGGGCAGAAGCGCCCCTGAGGCGTCTGCCTTTGCTAAGCAACCATGACGTGCTCTCTCCATGACGTGCCCTCTCCATGAAGACCCGGAAATTTCAGCAAAGGATAAATGGATGCGGTGTGGACGCGCCTGGAAAAACGGGCGCATCGCACCGCGTGCATGTCGCGACCGCGTCGCTTCCATTATGAGAGTGCATACTGCGCGCCTACATAGGAAATAACGAACTTGAGCACGCAAAAGACACGATATGTGAACGGCCCCTTAAACAGTTCAGTAGTGCAGAGTTTACAGGTTACTCTTCATTTTGAAGGCTCAAAGTAAAGTACTCCCACTTCCCGCTGAATGCTGCAGAGACGCTGTTCGGGAAGCACGTGACATAAAGCGAGGCCAGCTATTGGCTATTCGCTACTTCACCTGCTGTACTGGCTGAGTAAAACCTCCGGTGGCTCATTACTGCCACACTTTGGTCACCGCAGATTTGAAATATGCACGAAATGAGCCGCTTATGGCAAATAAAATTTATTTAGCGACGAATCAATAACTAAATTAGTCGACAACTATTTTAATAATCGATTTTAATCGATTAAATCGATTCGTTGTTTCAGCTCTAGTGTTAATGCAACCTTTTAATTTTTCATGAAAAAAATATCATAGCAGGATATTCCGGTCCAGACCTTAATGTCTGCCTCCAATACAACGTTTTTTTCCTTCAGGAAAGTACCAATGACACATTTTAATTGGAGAGGAAAATCATGTCATTTTTCTCCTGATTTCAAATACTGGTATTAAAATAATAATAAATATTTTAACTTGAGTTAATTTGTAGTTTTGAAGCTTGCAGTATGTTTTTGATTAACTTCTTATATATGTTTCAATATCAAGAACATTTTGATTGTCCATCTCATGACCCATTTAAAGGGATCGTTCATTCAAAAGTGCTGTCATTTAGCTCAGCCTCATGTTGTTCTAAACTTGTATGACTTTATCTCGTCTGTGGAACATAAGGGAAGGTCTTTAGAAGAATATTGGACAGCATTAGCTTTTAATTGTATGAAGGAAAAGACACTGAGATGTTCTGCTGAAAAAGTAAGTTTTGTGATTTAATTAAAATTTTTGGGTGAACTTTCCCTTTAAAGGAATAGATCCCTTTATTTCCCTCTGGGCGAGTTTGCCATTTAATGCTGATCTATGTTGATCCTCCTCTTCCCTAATGTAATCTTGAGCATCCAAACTGATCTCAGTTCATTATTGTAGTTAATTTATACAGAAAGCAGAATGAATGAATGTGGATCTTTCAGTGTTACTTTTTTATTATTAATGAAGAGTTTTGTCTTTGCTTGACACATCATATCCAGAAAGGAAGTTTAGTGATTCTTCTCTATAGTGGTGTTGATGGGGCCAAATGATCTCCGTGTGACAGGTGTTTATGACAAATCCTGGATTTTGTAGGATGTGGGAGTCTCCTGCTTTCTGTCTGCTCTCCTGTGCCGAATATTTAGCCATTTAGTTTCATCGTGAGGTTTAATTTATAGATGACGTTTCAGTTTTTGGCGAAGACTGCTTTAAGTTAGTGTGCTAGTTTAGTGCCATTCACTTTGTGAATTGCTTTTTATTTTAGCCTGAGACATATTGTGTGGGGAAGTGATAAATATAAATGTTATATTTATGGCATGAATGGAAGCAATAAGATGGAGGTGTGTGTTGATGAAAGAATGATTGAAAGGTATAAAAGTGAAGCGTGGACATATCAAACATTATGTCTGCCTACTGTATTTCCTCCTGAATAGGTCTTGCTCAGGCTCTGACAGATAAGCATTTGAAAGTGTGTATGGAAAATCCCATCCACACACATTCTGAATGGAGAAGCAGTCGGCCTGCTCCAGTCATAGAGATTCCTGCTGACTGATTTGGATATGCAAACATACTCATGTATTGGTAGATGGGACCGAGGTCTTATATATAGAAGCATTATCCATGATCTCTTAAAGGCAGATAACTGCTATTGACCTTTTGAACTGATATGAAAAGGTCTTCGTGAAACCCACTAAATATTTATTTTGGGGATAGACAAAATAATGCATTTAGCTAGTAGTTGAACTAAATGGTAATACATGCACATGTATGGTTCAGCGTGTGCTGTGATGTTAATACATTGACTTGAATAGAGGAACAGGAGTTGGAATATCCCAGCTGTAATTGGGTTTACTATGATAATATTAAACTTTTGGATTGTGCTTGTGTGGTTTACTGTAGCATGTTCTGTTGTTGCATTTTGCTCAAGCTTTGTTTATTTGAGAAATAGATGACATTGTTTTAATGTTTACATTAACATTTTAAAGGTTCACTCAGAAGTGAAAATGCTACTTGTTTTCATGTTGTTCCAAACCTGTATAACTTTCATTCGTAATCTTCTGTGGACCATACAATGCAAGTCAAAAACTGTTCTCCCCAAAATCATCGTATGTGTTCCATGTCATAGATGTGTAAATGACATGAGGTTTATAATATAAAAATGAGAGAATTTAATATTCATATAATTCAGAAATTTCACTGCTTTTGTTATTGATTACTGAAATTTTTGTATGGTTCCATGAGAATTGAAGTTAGCTTAAGGAACCTAAAAGTCATTAAAAAAACAACAGCAGAAAGGCAAAGTCATTGAGAATTGAGTCATTCTTGAAGACCGGTGCCACACGATGCAGTCCTTTTCTTTGATGTTGTCTAAATTGATGTTGTCTTTGATGGTGTCTAAATATTAACATCATTACAAATCTCATGGGCTTGTGAGAATCAAAATGTCTTTTGTTCAGGAAGCCAGAACCTTTTTTTCTGGAAAACCAAGCAGAACACTTGTATAGCATACTGTGAAACAAAGCATGTTCCGTCAATAGAAATGGCTGCCAATTGGTCGCACTCACTGTACTCATTGTACTCAAGACTCCTTCAGAATATTTGGCTCATGAAAATATTCTGATGTTTCTTTCTTTCTCTTTCTCTCTTCCTCAGGTGGTTTAGCAGCACAATCATGGCAACGTTGAGCCCGTGATTGAGTAGCAGTGCTCCAGGCCCCGTCTGAGCCTCCAGCACCCCACCAGACAGCTGCAGCATGTCTAGTTCAGGCTTTCCCCCCAGCCAGGGGTCCTTCAGCAGCGAGCAGAGCCGTTACCCTCCTCACTCAGTGCAGTACACTTTCAGCTCCTCACGCCACCCGTCGGTTAGTACCACACACACTCCTACCTGCACCTCACATTACGCTGCGACAAACCACATAACAAGAATGCTGCTAAAGTAGATCTGTAACTGCTGTTGCTGTTCCAGTGTCAGTCGCACTTTGAACTTGTTAATTTTTGTGTGTACAGTGCAGATCCTGAACCACTAGGCTTGAACCATCTATTCTTTGCAACAGAGCAGTCCTAAATATTGCTGCAAGCAGCTATTACACATCCTTAGTTTAATCAGAGCTGTTTTTTGTAAAGTTTATAAACAGGAAAAGGGCATAACATCCTCTGTTTAGCCTGAAATGTCAACACCTTGTGTAGGATGTTAATACCACCAACCCATGTGTTTTAAACCCACATTAGTTCTAGACATGCAGATATCCTACTGTCTCATTTGCTCTCTAAAAGTGAGATGTATGTGACAAAAAGGTTAGCTACTGCACACAGCTTAACTCCTTTCTCCTAACAGCCAGACCATCCCACTTAATTGTTCACCTCTGTATCGCGAGTGCTGTGTCATGGGGCGTTCACACGTACAGACGTTTTATTGCTAGAGTGAATGTATTATTATTTGTAGTAAGCATTTCCACTGCTCAATGATCTTAAGTTATTAATGGGCCCACAACCTTTGAAAATACGACCTCAAACGAGATGCAATGCTGGTGTTATGAGCAGTTCAGTGCACCTGTTGAGTTGAATCAGATTCAGACCACACAGAATAGCTGTTTGTAATACCCTATCAGACAATAAAATGTTACTTTAATACAGCAATTTTTATTCTTTAAAATGATCAAATAATTTAACGTTTATGCAAGGTATAGGATAAGCTAGGATTTGGTTGCAAAACCTAGAGTTTGGATTGGAATACACTACATGATTGTATACATACAATGTATTCACAATATACAAAGTAGGCTTTTAATGATTTTACTGATTTAATTACAGCTGCTTGTTTCTTTTTTGTTTTATCAGATAATAATACTTCTGATTTGGCCCATTTAAGTTTAAATCCCATCTGATAAGCATGCGTCCTTGTATGTTTCGCAATGATTACGTGTGTATTAGGTCAGTAGGTGGACTTTTTTGGCTGCTTGAATGCATTTGATCACATCAATGTCTACACCACGAAGGCAATTCAGTCAAATGTGTTTTCAACTACCTCTGGAAGTGGTCGAAAGTGGACAAGCTCAAAACTTTTCGCACCCCGTTTACACCTGTATTTAGCGTTGTCCATTTGTGAGCCGATGGACCAAAACGCATCTTTATACCAAGTGTAAACAGGGACAAAGATAAATGCATCATCATATATCCTGCGTTGTCCTTTGAGAGGGTTGGCAGAAGCCCCTTTCACACTGAGATTCCGGATAATACATGGGTAATGATCCCGGCAATTGTTCCCGGATCATGAGATTTTGGTTCATTCACACTGCCAGTGATTTCCCTGAATCTGTGCATGCATTCACACACAACTCATAAAGTGTAATGTACGAGTAGAAAACACTACGCACATTAACTTTCACTTAAGCTAGCGAAAGATCTCCGCTTCAGCACAGATAGTGAGGAGCTAACTGATCTCTGCTTCATTAGTTTGCACATATTTTTTTCATTGCGAACCTTGAGCACCCTTTTAAAGAGTCCGACACACTCTTCTAGGCATTGGTTCTGGCTTTAGTTCACACAGAGCTTATTCTGGGACTGAACCCGGCGATGTTACTAGGTCCCCAACCTGGGATCGATCCCGAAACCCATGTTGGGACTTGTTAGCGTTCACACAGAAGGAACTCTGGCAATTTTCCGAGACCAACTTGCAGTGTGAAAGGGTCTAGAGTGGCAGACACAGAGCCCATTTCTTGTCTCTTCTTATTTTCTCCTAATATTACAATGCACTTGATTTTGCACTGTTTGTAAATGGCCAGAAAAGCAAATTAGATCTTTTGCACAAGCATGACATTTATATTGAAAGTTGTTAATCTGAATGACCAGCTTGTTACTGCACTATACCATATGCAGTCACATGTGATCTGCAGAAAAAATACATAACTAAGAAATGAATTAGTAAATCTAATTAGCCTCAATTTAAAGAAATAGCTCACAAAAAAATTATTAATTACTCCACCTCGTGTCGTTCCAAACCCTTAAGACATTTGTTCATCTTCAAAAAAACGAATTAAGATATTTTTGATGGAATCTGAGAGCTCTCTGACCCTCCCATAGACCGCAAGGATCCTAACACGATCAAGGGTCAGAAACGTATCAAGGACATTAAGATAATCCATGTGACATCAGTGGATCAACCATAATTTTATAAAGCAACGAGAATATTTTTGTGTGCAAAGAAAGCAAAAATGACTTTATTCAGCAATCCGTCGTCTTCTTGTCACCCTGTAGTGCCATTTATGGAGAGTTTCACATACGTATGCAGCGTATGACGTGTGTACGCGGATACATTATTTACGTTGTTTACACTTTGATCTGTATGTAAACAACGTATCCGCATACATGCCTTGTTTACGTATGTGATACTCTCCAAAATGGCAAGTGACACTCATGCAGTTGTTGCAAATAGCTTACACACAACACAGTTTCTCAAGGAAGTGGCAAAACATTTGATCACAAACATTCTAAATTAAAACTTACCACTGCAGAAACAGCCAGCTCTACTGCTTTTTTAATGAAGAAATCTGGATTGGACATCACCTTCTGCATTATAATTATTTTACCAGTGCTGGACAGAGACTGAGACGGCGCTACTGCACGTCATGCCAAACCTCTGATGAAAAAGATCTGCCTTTTTAGAGACCGCTGATAAAACATCCCAAAGCGATTATCGGCCGATAGTGATCGGTAACCGATAAGTCTGAGTACCCCTAATTTTTACTTTTTAGCTAGTGAAATTGTTTTTTGGGCGACTTAATTTAGTAAGCAGAATGATTTGTTGATGGCACCAGTAAACTGTAGAGCAGTAATTTTGACATTAGCTTTTCCTCTGTCTTTTCTTAGTCAACAACAGTGTCTCTCAGGAGATAATGATCAAGTTTTCTCCAGTATCTTCACTCCTATTAGTAGTGGTTACATCATGTATACTAATTGGCATAAAAGTGAATGCATTGTCAACAATTTCTGCTGCTCAGGTCTCTGGAAATCGCCAGCTCTCATTGATATTGAGTGATAGGCAATGCTGTATGTGTAAACGCCCCTCTATGCTTATTTTCTCTCTTTTCTTCTTCCTCAACAACCCTTTCTGTCTCAAATGAAAGGAAGCCAGAAATGGCTGGGCCTCAACATTTTAAATCAATTTGGTTATCACTGTAGAAAAGCAGAAATAAACAAACCCCAGCTGTTCTCTCTTCTCTACGCCTTTTCTCTTTATTTCACATTACTAACATTTTTTAAAAGTTTATTTATATAGTACATTACGTACACAATGGTAATTCAAAGTGCTTTACATGAAAGAAAGCAAAATTATAGCAAAATCATGAAGAAAATAATCACAAAGATAAAACAAAAACATTTTTTTTTTTTTTTACACATTTCCTGTTTGCAGACACGGACATGGCCATGCTTGTTCTGGGGTTGTTAGCAGTTTAGAAGCGCCTCTAACACAGATGGTCATGAAGTGTGTGTGGCTTCTAGAGGAAATCTGATGTCTGTCTATTTCTGTGAGGTGACCTCATACCAGCAGATCTTGCAGTAATCCTGCTGTACCACAGCCAACTCAGACAACTGTGATCCCGTTGTCACATTTAACAAATTAGAATATGGTGACATGCCAGTCAACTAATCAACTCAAAACAGCTTCAAAGGTTTCCTGAGCCTTCAAAATGGCCTCTCAGTTTGGTTCACTAGGCTACACAATCATGGGGAAGACTGCTGATCTGACATTTGTCCATAAGATAATAATTGAAACCCTTCACAAGGAGGGTAAGCCACAAACATTCATTGCCAAAGAAGCTGACTGTTCACAGAGTGAACACCAGACCTGAACCCCAGAGAGAATCTACGGAGTATTGTCAAGAGGAAAATGAGAAACAAGAGACCAAAAAATGCAGCTGAGCTGTAGGCCACTGTCAAAGAATCCTGGGCTTCCATACCACCTCAGCAGTGCCACAAACTGATCACCTCCATGCCACGCAGAATTGAGGTGGTAATTAAAGCAAAAGGAGCCCCTACCAAGTATTGAGTACATATACAGGAAATGAACATACTTTCCAGAAGGTCAGCTGTTCACTAAATTTTTTTTTTTAATTATTATTATTGGTCTAAGTATTCAGATTTGTTGTGAATTTGTGGGTTTCTGTTAAATGTGAGCAAAAATTATCATAATTAAGTTGAATTATTGAAATGAAATTTTTCCACGACATTCTAATTTATTAAGATGCACCTGTATGCGACTTGGTCATACAAGGTACGTGTGGTAACAAAACTTCTATTCAGGTGACAAAATTTGCATCACTCGCAAGGTACGCAGACCTGCAAGTATTTGTAAAATCCAAAGTATACTTTGGCTTTAAGGATGGTTTAAGAACAATATTTTAAAATTATATAACAAATACAACCATCTACATTGCGAGTAAATCACTCACATATGCGACTAAATCTTCCTTCTGGCTACTAAATGATGTCTAATATTAGCCAATGGCTAATCAATTCTCAGATTTTATTCACCAGTGTGTTAGTTGGAGGCTAAGTATAAGTTTAGCACAGATATATTTTCACTCGCGAACACTCTTCGTCAGATGATCTTTTTTTTTTTAGTTCATCTCAATAGATGCGCAGCGCACCTGTATTTAATGTAACGTAAACTGTAGTGTTAAGGCGCACAAATCGTCGTCGCTTTCTCTCACACACACAGTGAGAGAATTGACACGCTACATTTAAACAATATTCTTTGTTGTATTTTCCTGTCAAAATAACAGTGTTCCTATGGAAGTCTTCAGCATTCAAGAACTGCCGGGTTTTCCGTACCGGTCAATGAGTACCGGCCAATGAGATTGCCATCCACGCATTAACTCCACCAACTACCGGGTTTTCCGTTAGTGGGTGGAGTTAATGTGCGGATTGCAATCTCATTGGCCGGTGCTCACCTATTATCGTACCTGTTCTGATTTCAGCAAATCAGTTCGAGCGAACGCACAAAACCTGATTAGTATTCATGAATCCAGCAGCTCACTAATCCTTAATAAGTTTTATAGTTCGATCAGTAGGAATCGTATTGTTATCTCATCAGTATTTTTGACAGTTTTTTCCCAATATTTGTAATGGATTATTTTTTTCTTTCTTTTTTTTTCTTTTTTTGAGAGACACTGAATGACCAAAAAAGCACCACCACCAGTCCAGTTAAAATGTTCAGTTAAAACGACTAACAAGCAATCAAACATGGTTCTCAAGTTTACTTCTAATTACTAAACTTCTATTCTTAAATAATACTTGATTATTATAAAGCTTGACTGACTGGCCAGTAAACTAAAAAATGTACTAGCTAATGTAGATTCAATTGCCAAGGTGTCCGTAGAGGGTTGAAATACCAGTTTGCATTATCAAGCTGTTATAATAACTGGAAGCTTAAAGCCTTGCACAAGTTAAAGCTGCAGTAGGTAACTTTTGTAAATATATATTTTTTTCATATTTGTTAAACCTGTCATTATGTCCTGGCAGTAGAATATGAGACAGATAATCTGTGAAAAAAATCAAGCTCCTCTGGCTCTTCCCAGTGGTCCTATTGCCATTTGCAGTTACGGACCGCTCTCGGTAAGAAACAACCAATCAGAGCTGCGGTCCGTAACTTTGTTTGTGTTCAAAATGTAGAAAAATGTATATAATAAGCGAGTCCAAACAGTGTTTTTAGCCTGTCCTGAATCACTTGGGTACACCTATAATAAGTGTTTATATTCGGACTATTTTAGATTGCTTCGGGGGTACCGCGGCGGAGTAACCCAGTACCTTTGTGATTCTTCATAGACATAAACAGAGAGATGTAGTTCCGACTACGATGTTCTTCCGCAAGATGCAAGCAGTTCTGTTTATGAACCGCTAGAGCGTCAAAAGTTACCTACTGCTTTTGAATGGTAGCGTATTTCTGAGAAATGTATCTGATCAAGTGTACGATTAACAATATCTATATACATGGCCATAGCTAGTCTGATTCAAACAGGAATTACTTAAGACCAACAAATTGTTCTAAGAACCCATAACTGGTGAGTTTCAAATATAAAATTTGCACTGAATAATTGTGATGCATGAGCGCTATAATGCTTGATAGTGTCACAATTGATAATGGAAATAATTACTTAGCTTGCTTTTGCTTTTTTTTTGTTGTTTTTTTTTGCCTGGTTCTTTAAAACTGAACTTTAGTCTGAGAGTTTGCTGGTGTCTGTGGTTTTCTAATGGAATGTTGAATTGAGAGTTTGATGATCAATCTCTTTTATAGCAGTGAATGTGTTACAGATAGCTGTATGTCTGTGTTTTTTGACACCATGTTCTACTAGAATGTAAAACAGACTTGAGCTGGTGTGTTCATGACTCTCTGGGGTAGCTGTCTTGTCACAGTGTATTTTTTCCTCTTTATACCTTTCATACTTTCTCACATACACACTTTGTCATTTGTCTTTAAGGCTTCTGAGTCCTTATCCATGAGGTCCTTATGCATTTGTTTTGCCCAGTGTTTCTATCTGATGTGTGTGTCTGCGTTTGTTCAGGAGTTCCCGGTACCTGACTACCGTACCCCTCTGCAGGACCAGCAGCGCCGCAGGCCTTCACTTCTGTCCGAATTCCACCCTGGGACTGAGAGGTGACACAACCGCCTCCCCTCTGGGTTGAAACATAATCATGGTTTTAAATTTAATTCTGCCCTATTTAAAGATAGCGTATGATAAAAATTACCATATTTTCTTTCATAAATATGTGAGTGTGTTTCTTCTTTTAATATGCTACTAATTCCAAATCCCAGAGAAATGCAGTTCTTGGTTGACAGTATGTGATTGGAATATAAGTGCATTATGTTGCGATTCAATTGTTTTGAGATAAAAAAAAAAAAAAATTTCAGTAATATTGTGTTTTTGTTGAGGTTTTTGAAGCATAATAATTGTCATTATAAGTATCTCTTCCAAATCCCGCAGGCCACCAGAGCGCAGACATGGTTATGAGCAACAGTTTCATGCCATCTCGGCTCAGCAGGAGCAGGAGACTCTCGAGGCCAAACGTCCCCGCATCGAAAACCTATCTGAAACACACTTTTCAAGAACTCAGCCCACCGGCATCGTACTGCACCCTCCACATAGCATACAGGACAGCATCAGGACCACTGGAGAGGTCAAGAAGGTAATAAGTGTGTGTGTGTGGATGTAAGAGATTTAAATATGTCCTCATTCCATAAAACAAACTGCTGTTTGCTTTTTTTTTTAAAGGTTATTTGAAGGTTTGTACTTACTCTTGTGTGCTCTCTTTTTTTCCCCTCAATTTCTGGGACAGGAAGCCCAGTTTAGTGTGAAGGTGGAGGCCTCGTCCCCAGGTGGAGTTACACAGGTGGGTGAGGATGCAGACACATCGCCCTCCAAACTCTCCAAAGAGGAGTTGATTCAGAGCATGGACCGCGTGGACCGTGAGATTGCCAAGGTCGAGCAGCAGATTTTCAAACTGAAAAAGAAACAGGTGTGTACCCTGACTGAACACAGATGCACAGAGAGACTTTAACTTTAACTACTCAAGAACTACTTGTTTTAAGCTCTAAGCTATACCGCTAGTTCATTTTGCAAATAAATGGCAAATTTTGTTGCTAGTTGTGTGATGACAAGACTTGTTTGTTTGTTTGTTTGTTTGAAGCTCCCTTATGCTGCGTTTCCACCAAAATTACCCGGATCAATTGTACCAGGAACTTTTTTCCCCCAGAAACTATTTTCTCCCCAGACCTGTTGCTTTCTGCATTTCCACCGAGGTCTAAAGCACCGTGAAGGTTAGGCAAATAGTCTGGTGACGTACGTCTGCGTGCGTTTCTCAATGCAAAGTACGTATATTTTGCATCCTCGGTAGTTCAGACTTTGTGCGTTCGACTCGGGAGTGTGATGTCCGCGATGACACACATCGGGTAATTCTGCAAACAGCAGCGTACTTGATAACATCAGTCAGCTCGCCTTGGCTACTGCAATTTTCTTCACTGTATATTTAAAATAAAACAAAATATGATATGAAATACCACTGCCTCCTTTCGTTTTCATTTAAACATAATTGCCGCAGAAATGTGATTAGTTCAGGGAAATGTGTATATATACAGCCATTACAATGAAAATGTATATTATATCAACTTTAATTGATTAATACAGACAGATTACCTGTTAGATTTACCCAAAACAAATGATATTTTAAGTTTAACCACTAAAGAGACATCAGAGCCAGTGGCAAATGTCAGAAGGACAGCATGGAGCTGACCGTCTCCAAAATCGGCAAAACACATTTTTAAATAGGCTCTGTCTTTATAAATAAACCACAGATTTGAGTTTTAAACAACTATATTCTCGCCTGAAATACATTTAAAATTACATTTCATGACACAATAACAGTAATATTTTGAAAATAATCCAAATAAATGGTGGTTGAAATCACAATGCTGCATGAACTCAACCAATCAGGATGCTCAGCACCCAAGTCCCGCTCCC
The DNA here is from genome assembly GCF_003368295.1 of Carassius auratus. Lineage (NCBI taxonomy): Eukaryota > Metazoa > Chordata > Actinopteri > Cypriniformes > Cyprinidae > Carassius > Carassius auratus. Next base: position 10,368,256 of record NC_039272.1, on the reverse strand, counting down.
GAAAGTTTGGGAACTTTGAAAAAATACTACCTCACCAGCAGGGACTTTCTGAGGGGCATTTTTTTACTCAGAACTTAATTTAGTTCCTGGTACCAGCCCAAAGTCCCTAGCTCCTGAGTAAACGCGGCTTTACTCTGGTTTTCACCGCTAGAAACAGACTGGGTTTTTGATTCTGTATTTATCAGAAAATCACAAAATTAAGCATACACTGCAATTTTTGCAAGAGCTCATACATTTTCGGAATTGCCGCAGATTTTTTGTTTAGACATATGTCCCGTGACGTCATCGAATCATCCCGTGATGATACACAGCGCTTGGAGATAGTCCAATTCACTGCAGAATCAATAAAATCTCTGAAATCTTGTGAGAAAGAGAAGTATTCAAATTCTGTGCAGAATTCTGTTCAAGCTACAGATATCAGAACACACGCCATTGATGTGGAAATAAGGAAAAACATTGTTCCTTAAACACATCACCACCATTCACAATGGATTTAAAACTACAGGAACAGGAAATTATATTTTTGAGTGTTTTTAAATGCTTCAAAAAACTTTTCCCAGCACTTCAAAGCTTTAATTATTACCGAATTTAAGTATTGCCCCCATTTAGGCAACCACTGTATTTTAATCATGATCTAAACAAATATGCTGCATACTTGCAACATGAGCAGTTTTTTACCTAAATAGGATTGTATAATTTCGAAATTTGAAGCAAAATCAGAATGATTTGTGAAAATCAGTTTTGTGAAACTATTCATAAAAAATATTTGCATGAAAGCAGCAGACGAGCTGAATGAGATGCAGCTTCACTCTCTGCCAGCAGGTGGAGCTTAAAGTGTTTCCTTGGTTTCCACTGTAAACAAGTGCAGTGCTGTAGTTATGAATTTTAATATACATCATACAGAGTATATAATATAGTTAGTTCCCCTCAGACATGCTTTCATGTAAACTCCTACCCCTAAATTAATTGATTTGTTTAGCATCTCAATCTATTTTAATCGTCACATTTTTGTTTTTATCGATTTTCAACTGGCTCGCGGTTAATCGTTACATCACTAGTAAATGCAGACATCAAATAGACATCTCTGAGATGTTCATGTGCGATTAGAGTGAGTGCTTTACTGTCAGGTGCTGGTGCCACCTTCTCTAGAACTTAATGGCACTGGTGATGGTGTCCTCAAATGTTAGTCTGGAGCCCTACAATGGTTCTCAAAGTCAGAAAAGTCATAACAATGTTAGAAGAACATTGTCTGTGGTATATTTTCACTGCAAAACAATAAGAAATGCCGCAATTATCACCGTACATTTTGAGAAAAGCAGCAGCAATCATTTTTGGCCACAAAAATCTTTAAAAAGTCCTACGAAATCCTGAAGGGACTGAATAAGCCTTGTGGTGAAATGTTGCTCGTCACAATTCCTCACTCCGTCTACTATCTTCTTTTTCTTAAATCTCTGATTATAGAGAAACTAGCATGCTGGTTTCAGGTACTTTCCCTTCTGACCCGATGGTGAAAATGTGACAGAAAAACAACAAACAGTTATCTTACCTTGTATACCACTGCCTTTATTGTCTTAAAAGATCTTTGTCTTTTACATGCTTGTTCACTTGTGGTATTGGAGATGAAGAAAGTCTCACTTCAACAGAACTTGAATTATGCACTGCAGTTTTAAAAGGGAGGTCAACAGAGGAAATTTGTTGAGAACTTATATGAACGTAATAGTACACCTCTGCACATCACTTTGATATTTGTGAGAAGGTTTTATTGGGTCTGCTGTAATCATTCATCCCTATTATTATTGGTGCTTACTGAGGCAAGTATCACTGTAATTATTGCTCATACTTTTTACCATACTTATAACCAATTTCCCCCACCATTTCTGCTAAAGACATGAATGATGCTTCAATTTGTGTGCTAAAAAGGTCTGTTTTTACTTTTCAAAGCAATATGTTTTGTGAGTTAACTTGAGCTATCAAAATGGGTGAATTCCTAATGATTGCATGTTCAGAAAATGTTTATTACTGTATATGTCTGTGTTTATATGCTTCAAGGTTCAAGGTATATTTGTCATGTCTGTTGTGTCTTAGCAACAACTGGAAGAGGAGGCAGCAAAGCCAGTTGAGCCAGAAAAGCCGGTGACTCCGCCTCCTGTGGAACACAAACATCGCAGCATCGTCCAGATCATTTATGATGAAAACCGGGTATGAACCCATTGACACCTGATGTCTTTCTCACACTCAGAAACCTAGCAGGGTGTGCTCTTTACAGATCATGTTCAGTTGTGCCATCATGTCACAGAGTGCAAATAGTTTCCTGAGAGTCTTTGATCACCTCTGGGGGAAGATAATCAATGACTAATTGAACTCGGTTCATTTTATTGTTGACAGTGTGTGATGCGACTGTCTAAGAGCATATGGCTTAAAATAGTAGACAAGGCAAAGTATGAACTTTAAAGAGGACATCTGATGCCCATTTTCCACAAGTTGGTATATATCTGTATAATACTTTACAGCTAGCTATCTGCATATGTGGTTTTTGTTTGCTTGTTTTGGAAGGAAAGTTAACTGAAAACAATAACGGATGAGACTTAGGTAAAGTGGGTGAGAGAGAAAGAAGTACTGATGTCCAGATGAGGAAATTGAGGCAAAACTATAGCACCCTGGTCTGAGAACATTACTAGACTCCCTGCTTCCATCAAGAAGCAGTTGCACACACACACACACAACACATATTTGGTAGGTGCTTGCAGCTGTTACAAAAACAGATTGTAGATTTGAGTGTAAAGAATTGTGGGATTGTGTAATGGAGGCGTTTCCCAGACAGAACATTACAGCTCAGGAAATGGTGATTTTTGGCATGTTTATTTTTACTCCCTTTCACCCTGGAGGAGAACATGTTTTCCAAACAAGTGATAAATTGTTTGTCAGCTTAAACAATTTGTGTTTCTGCTGCTGAAACGCACAAAGCCTCACACATTCTGTCTGCATCAAAGCTAGAAGTCAACAAATGAGAGCACAGTTCGTTCGTTTAGTGTGGTGTTGATCTAACCACAAGGACATACATCTGTCTCTTTTACCAACATTCGGTCTCTGTCGTGCTACAGAAAAAGGCAGAAGAAGCCCATAAGATACTGGAAGGGTTGGGGCCTAAAGTGGAGCTGGTGAGTGCTTCGTGAAATGATTTTCTGATGCAATAAATTGTGTGAGTTTGCTTTTTTAGCTAATCTGCTGCCATTTCCTCTGTCTCTCCACAGCCTCTGTACAACCAGCCCTCTGATACTAAAGTCTACCATGACAACATTAAGACGTGAGTATCTGCTTTCTGCAAGCTAACAGTAAATAATTCTAAAAGTGGCTTTGACCATACATTCCTAAAGTAATCATACCGAGAGCCTAGAAAAGCGCTATATGAATGTAATGAATTATTATTATTACCTACTGTTTGGGGGTCACATTTAGAGCAGTCACATTATATTTTCACCATATGACTGTTGCTTGAAAATTAATCACATTGAAGGTATTATCATGGTATCTACAGAAATGTTGATTAAATAAATCAATAATGCATTAAGTAACAGCCACACACTGTATTGTGGTTGTCTTTTTATGACAGGTGGCAACCAGCAAGTGTAAGGTGCAAGACTGCCACCTTCTATGTTTATTGCATCAACCAGACTGACTGTAAATGATCTCTGATATGAGTGTGTGTGAGATTTAACAAAAAGCACAATGTAAAAATATGATGCTTATTGTCAATGCAGTGCAATGCAAAGTCAATACACAATGCAGACTCTGAAAATGGTCTGTGTTCCCTTGGAGTTTTGAATAGAAGGCAGATTTATTTTGTTTGGAAGCTGGTGCAATTTTTTATTTTATTTTTTCTCTTCAAAAAAGCAGCATGAACTTTGAGGTGCTTGTATGTAAGCTTTAATTTCTCACCCACTTCATCTTGGTTGTCAGTCACCTTCAAGCAGCCAGCAGACAGTTGATGTGGTATGGTGTGTGCTGAGTCATTTAAATGAGGCAAACAGTGACTCGCCAGCTAATCATAGGTGGGTTAAAGTGAAACTACTGTGTGTATGTAGACAGGTCAACGTCGGTCAGTCTGTTTGTGTGTTGCATCCGGTCGACTCAGACAGTCTTCCACACATAGGAGGTGTGTATGTGAGGTAGAAAACCCTCAATTATCATGAATCAGAAGAAACCGTTCTATCGTAGACTACTATTCAAAAATGTTTTGGCTCAAAAGATCTGATTTTTAGTAAATTATTTTAAATTATATGAATATTAAGCAAGGATGCATCAAATTGATCAAAAGTGGCTAAAGACAATTTATAATCTTACAAAATATTTGTATTAATAAAAGTTTCTTGAGCACCAAATCATTATATTAGAATGACTTCTGAAGGATCACATGACACTGAAGACTTAAGAAATGGCTGCTGAAAACTCAGCTTTGCCATCACAGAAATAAATGACATTTCAAAATATTTAAAAATAGGCAAGTTATTTTGAAATTGTACTGTTTAAATTTTTTTGTTTTTCTATATTTTTTAATAGGGCTGTGACGATAACCGCATTACCGCATAACCACGGTGTTGAAGTCATCACCATCACTGCACCTTTTTTTTTGGCTCGTGAAAGTTATATAAATGCTTATATCAAGAGCGAAAACAACAGAGAACAAAATGGCGTTGGACGAAGTAGATTATAGCCCTGCATGGGTCTCAAATATAGGCCCTAGCCAATCTTTTTTTCTGCATCTCCCAAAACAGATTATATTATACTGTTTCAGCTATTCAGTAGTTCAGTTTTGTGTGTAATGGAAAAGTGATTCTATTTCGTTTAGGTTTTTTATTAAATTAATTTAGAAAAACGTTTGGAGCATTTTATTTTTTTCGTTAAATGTAAGTTTTTGTTTTTTAAAGTAATGACCAAGCGGCCAGCGGCAGACAATGAGTTGATCATAGCCTATGTTTTGATCAATTTAGCCTTCTCAAATTATCATGACTTGCCTAAAATAGAATCTATAGATATAGTTTGCGCATATCACAATGTTAGTTTAAATGTTTAACCTAGATAAATGTGAGGCGCCAGGGCTATCACTTGCAATTTTTTTCCAACAGCGGAAAATAGGCAGTCATTTTTGCTCATAAAGGTAAGAGTAATATGTCACTGTAAAGGTCTACTTTTGTTTGTGTACACTCACAATATCAACAAAACGTTGCTTTTATAAAATAAAGAAAACAAACACTTTCTGCCATCTCTGGCTTGAACAAGAGCGCGTTAAATTACTACTTTGAAATAATTCAAATCATAAAAAGGATCTCTTTCATTGTGTAATGCATGCATTTCTCTCTAAAGGCATATCCATCGAGGAGATGGCGAGTCATTTTTTTTTCATCACCATAATTGATGGATGTCTGAAATATAAAAATAAGGAAATTAAAATTTGTGTTTTATTTTAGAATTTGGTACAATTAAAAAATAAACACAAATTATATTGGCATATAATTGTATAGCTGCTTGTATGTTCAGATTTTTTTATGTTGCTCTTCTGAATACCTAGCTGCAACACAATTTTGTCTGATATGTGAATATATTTATTAGTCTGTTTTTTTTATACATACAGCAAATGGTTTAAAAATTGCTTTTATATATAGCCCTATCTCAGTTCTGAGCGCTCACATCTGCAGCACTCACATCCGTACATCTGCAGATGCCACTGTTCCTTGCGATGTTCAAGGGGCTGCTGGAGAAAAAACAAAACGCTTCCCACGCAGGGGAGAGGGACAGTCCATTAAACACATGGGAGGTTTATTGTGTGTGTGTGTGAGATTATTTTTAGTTACCAGGATAGGTTTCAGTATGTCTACAAATAATATTCAATAAATACACAATATCAATCCAATCTGGTACCAAAAAGAATCCGCGCAGACACTGAAGTCGCAAGGTATTTGCAGGAGGAAGCCCTTGATCTGCACTCTGATCCGCTTGCCTGGTGGTGGGATAATCGGGCTTAGAGCCCTGCACGGGCCTCAATTTAGGCCCGAGATGCTCCGGCCCTAGCCCAGCCGATGTCCTACAGCTTATACGAATTACCGTCCCGAGCCATTCAGCTCTTCTGATGGAGTTGGCAGGACTCCTATTCACCCTGCTTGTCAGTGGGCAGTGTTTGCTGCTTTTATGAGAGGGAATGTAAACACACTGGTTTTTATTGCTGCAGGAATCAGATGATGAGGAAGAAACTGATTCTGTTTTTCAAGAGGAGGAACCATGCACGCAAACAGAGGGTAAGTGTCTCTCATTCCTGTGCTGTGTCAGTGAACGCATGAGTATGAGTGCGTGTTGAGTAAGCGCTCCTCCATCAGGTGAGGTGACTGAAGTAACAGCAACTAGAATACTTGTGGGAAAATCAAGAATGGAGTAAACACAAAATTGCAGGTGCATTTCCACACCATTTTATGTTAATGACCTTGTAGACAATGCTTCATAAATGGCATTTTTGAAAGCATACAAACACATCTGCTTATGTGCACTTTATGATCACGTTTACTTTGTGCTTATGGTAAAGAAGTTAAGTGTATGTGTGGGGCAAATATTTATTAGGCTTTATGGAGATGTTACTTCAAGACTAATTTAAAACACAAATAAGGAGATCCATGTTGATCTCTATAGCTTATTGCACATGCCCTCATTTGCATTTCAGTCCATTTTTTTCTTTTGATTTGTCATTTGTGTCTGGATTTTCATTGCCAGAAGAGGTTAGAGGTTGTTTTCATGTCTCTTTATAACAGTTGTGATACCTCTAAATCTGTGGCCTAACTACATGTGGCACAGTGAAGAAGAAAAAAATGCTTCATGTTATGTGGCATCGTGCTCTGTAGAAATTCTGCTCCACGTAACTGTTTATGAAATATTATGTCTTCTGCATTGCTGTTATCATGTCCTCTTATCTTTTTTTGTGGACTGAAAAAAAGTATTGTCACTAAAAGTGTTGTCAGCACTGTGTTGTGCTGTTTAGGGACCTGTTATAGATCGCCCATGGTTATGAAGATTGGCCTGTTCCCTCTGAGTGTGTCTTTCTTTCTTTCTTTTCCTTTTGTGGTTCAGGACTATTGAATGGTTGATGTTTTCTTTAACTGCTGTGCTAAAAATAACCTTCTTAAGCTGCAAGGAAGCATAATAATATATATATATAGGTTTGTTCTCAGGAAGTTATGGTTCAGTGCAATTGCTTGTTAGTAGACCGGGTCGGTCATACCCTCTGGACCAAGAACAGTCAGACTGGTGACATGGCCAAAAGCCAAGAGGAAGGTTAACTGTTCAGAGAGAGGAAAAACAAGTTGTTTTTTGTTTTGTGTGTACTGTGGTACAGACACAAGTGCACTTGTTTCTCTTTGCAGGTCTTTATTGAGGCTCCGCTTGTTGAACCTCTTTGTTCTTGTTCATTCGCTGTTTCTGGCTCACTATATCTTCTTCGTCTGCCTCTTTCTGTCTGTCTTTCAGGTTTATATGTCACACTGAGACCTTTATCAAACAGATCAATTTGCAAATAGGAGTTCATTTAAATAGTTCTAGTCGTACCATCAGTAAAATTCATGCTTTGGTCAGTATTATTTTTTATGTTTTCTTTTTTTTTTTTTTTTTTTTGCTTTTGGACGCCATTTAAAAAAAACATTAAGTGAATATAATTTTTGTTTACTTGGATAATAACTCATAATCACTGTCAAATACTGATTTAGTTTTACTTTGCTAAAATGTTTTCTGCACGGGCCTTAGGAACAGAAAATTTGCCAGCGGTATGATGAGCTGATGACGGAGTGGGAGAAAAAAGTCGAGCGAATGGAAAACAACCCACGCCGTAAAGCCAAGGAAACCCGCACACGTGAATACTACGAGAGGCAGTTTCCTGAGATCCGCAAACAGCGCGAGCAACAAGAACGCTTCCAGAGGTCAGTCAGGCTCCTCAGTTTTTATGATGACCCAATGAACGCTCTGTCATACACATTTAACACTATTGCGTTTCCCTGACACAGATGTGATGTAACATCTTGTGTAAACACTTGAGGCACTGTGTTCTGTCCTGACTCAGCAGTTGGCCAATCAGCATTGAGGATCGCGTGGGTGCTAAGGTCAGAGGTCAATCTGTGACAGTTCCTGGTACAGAGGTTACAGGGCTTCCCTGAATTACAGGGAACTCTTTCTGGAACAGCACTAAAGCAGAACAGAAGAACATCGCATACCGCTGACATTGATTAACCAGAAACACAAACGCTGTTGTTTTTGCTGATAAAACAAAATCTTATCAAGCAAAGTAGTCTGTTTATAGATACAGAAATATTTATTGCACAAGATTTTGCCAGTGTTGCTTTCCGCCTTAGACTTCACCTAAACATAAGATGAAAACTGAAGAACTGAACTGCTCCGACTGATCCAGTCAGTGAGTGAGTGAGGCTAATTAAAAATAAATCAGATCAAGATTGATATCTGGTAATCTTCTCTGTACGCCTTAAATATACATCGATTCTTATTAAATCCACAAATGTTGTCAATTTGTATTTTTCTTTTATTGTTTGATTTACATTAAGGACACAGCCAGCAGCAGGTATATTAAGCTGGTGTCACTTTAAGACCGAATACATGGACTAAAATATACTGATACACATCCGGATTTCTGTGAATGTGAACTGTTGGCAAAATCATTCAGAATGCGTGCGGGCTAATTTTGAGCTACAGACAAAAAAAGTGAAAAGTGTCGATTTTCAGGTTTTCACAAAAATGTATTCATTAAGGCCTCGTCTAGCGATCCTAATGGTCCAAATAGTAATTAAACCTCTAAAATGATCTTTATTTGTACGTTTTCTGAGAGGAGAACCTTTGTCTCTGCTGGCTTCTCGTGCTGCCGCTGACTGACATATTAATCACGCACATAAAGGCGCTTCCACCAGCCCACAATCCCCTACACACAGAATTACAGTATTTAAGTAGACTATTCAAGCAGATGTAATCTGTTATGTTTTAAGTAAAGGTTTGGGGAACTGTTGGGGAAAAACATCTGATGTGTAACATTTTATATTCGATCCGAACAGTACAGTAAAATGCACATTTGAAAGCCATTAGCAGAAGTCAAATGTCATAAATCATTTGGTTATAGCCATTGTTTATAAAATGGATTCAGTTTTGAATAATAATTTTCCTTCTCAAACCCTCTGCGTGTCCATCTCAGGCCTTCTTGTTGGTTCTGGCAATTCATTCTTTTCCCCCTAACTGTTTTTTCTTGTTCACCTCATAAACGTTGCAGGACTCACGTCTGTAGTTCTGTTCCTTCAGATCAAACCATCCAACTTGAATAGTGAGCACTATTTGTCAGTCGTTTGTTTAGACAAGACAGAGTATGTAGCTATTGTTGCTGGAAGAGTCTCTAAACCAAAGAACTTCAGAGCTCCAGTGCTCATGAATAGACCCGGAGGAATCTTGCCAATAGCTGTAACCACTGCTTCAAAGGCTTTTTGTGGGAGAAGAAACAGGGTGGGACTCTGGTCTAGTAGCTTGCTTGGGAAAGCGCTGTTACATGGTACGGAGACAACAAAGCCAGGAACAGACAAACTCTCTAACCTTGCTTCATGGTTCTTGTCTTTAGGGTGGGCCAGAGGGGGACAGGCCTGTCTGCCACCATCGCAAGAAGTGAACACGAGATATCTGAGATCATTGATGGCCTCTCGGAGCAGGAGGTAAACCACTGATTAATATATCTGAAATCTGATCAATAAAGAAAAAGTCTACCCCAGGTACAGACAAGGTAATAGCCAGCAGATTTGTAGAGCTTCACTGGGTTCACCTACCTGAAAGAGACACTTAAAACAATCATCCAAAAAATACTGAATAACTAGCAGTAATATACATAGATTTGTGATCATAACTGATATTAGTCCGAAAAATAAGTACTGATTATTTTACAGACAAGAAAACGACACAGGTAATACAATTCTGATTGAGGATTTTAGTTTAATATCATTACTGCATTTACTGTTTTCAAGCTTGCTTCCGAATCTAGCCGTTCTATAATATCACTAATATTGTTGGCTATTTGAAAAACTGCTTTTTCTTGCCTTTTGTAAGTTGCTTTGGATAAAAGCGTCTGCTAAAAGTGTAAATGAAAAACTATAAAAGATTTGATGCCATTTACTTGGCAAATCCTTTGAAAAAGTGCAGTTTTGTTTCCTAGAGGCCTGATAAAAAAATGGTTCCTAGTCCTGGAAGTTGTGGTGCAACAGAGTAATCTTATTGGAGCTTTGTGATTTATTCGTAAGTTGCAAGTTTGCGTGCAGTATGCATCGGACGGGCAGTGAATGGACTGTGGGTGTTCTGTCAGAGACTGAGAATAGAGTAATATAAACTAGCACTGCAGAAGCATCCTGGACACCTTTTTGTCTCTTGTAGAACAATGAGAAACAGATGAGGCAGTTGTCTGTCATTCCTCCCATGATGTACGATTCCGAACAGCGGAGAGTGAAGTTTATCAACATGAACGGTCTGATGGACGACCCAATGAAGGTCTACAAATCCCGCCAGTTCATGAATGTCTGGACCGAACACGAGAAGGAGATCTTCAAGGAGAAGTGAGTAGCAGTGGCTTTTTTTTTTGCCATGTTAAGTGAATGTGCTGCAGTTTTTTCTCACCTTTGTCTCTCCTGTGACCATAGGTTTGTGCAGCATCCAAAAAACTTTGGGTTCATTGCTTCATTTCTGGAGAGAAAGGTGGGTTTTCGGTTTTGTGACTGAGTATGATGGACTGCTATCACACCCAGAATGTCCCTGGATGTTCATCAGTGGATGTTTGAACTGAAGCGCTGTAACCGCTTTACTGACTCAGATCACACCTCCACACCCAGTGCATTATGGTATTTTCTTTTCAAATTCAAGCCCAAGTGATACAGCTGTATTTGTTTTCTCTCTCTGCAGTGTGTGTCTGATTGTGTGCTGTACTATTATTTGACCAAGAAGAGTCAGAACTATAAAACTCTTGTCAGACGGAATTTTGGGAATCGGCGACGAAGGAATCAGGTATTTAAAAAAAGAAATGATCTTGACTTATGCACTTTTCACCTCGTCTAAGCATAGATATGACAAAGTTTGTTATCCAATTGTTCTTTGGATAAAGAAAGTTTGTATACAGTACACATACTATAAACTGCAGGAATTTTTAAGAAGAAATGTAAAAGCTATTAAATATAGCCTTTGTTTTTAAGCAGCACTAGGATTTTGGAGAATTTGTTTCTGATTATTGTGGTCCCAAAATGATTGCATTTGCATTGACTTTTCTCAGACATTGTTTGCGTAATAGTTTGTGTTATCGTGCAGTGGATATCCAATAATAATTATGCAATTAAATATTATGTCGGTGTTTTTGTACTTGCACTGCTGATCAGAAGTTTCTGTTGAACTTGATATTCATCAAAAAAAGCCTGAACAAAATGTATGAAAATGACACATAAATGTAAGAAATGTTTCTTAAGCACCAAACTGAAGGAGTAATGGCTGACGAAAATGCAGTATTGCGTCATAAGAATAAAAAAAAAGAAAAGAAAACTTTTTTTATATATATATATGCTCCATTTGAAAGCAGGTGAAGCACACACATGACAATCACGTGATTAATCGTGCAGCCCTAATCATAAGAGACTTCCTTCAAAAAAATTTAACATTCATAAAACATTTCAGTTTTACGACCCCAAACTTTTGAACTGTACAAAGTAAGCACTAAATGACAGTACTGAATGCATATTGTCAATATTAACAGCTACATACTGTAAATTTGCAACTGACATGTTTCAAGACTGGCATTCATTGCAAGACAGAATTTTAAGTCAGAATTTTCTTTTTTTGGAAATATACTTCAAAATTGCAAGCTATTGTGTTGGGATAAGTTGAATTTGCATTCATTCTTGTGATTGCAAACAAGCAAAAGGACTGTTTAAGTGCTCAAGAAGCCCCCTAGTGTTGGGTATGCACTGTTTCAACAGCTCAGTCTGAGAAAGTGTGTGCTTTTAAATGACTCTGTGTTTTGACTTTTTTTTATGAGGGGGGTGTGTTTGAATCATGCTTAATGTGAGGTTGTGCTTTTTCTTTTTTATGAGAGGGTGTGTTTTGTGGTTGCTTTTGTAAGCTGTTGACGATGTCTTATAAGAACTGTGTGTGCGCCGGTTATCAGGCAAAAATGCATCTGTGCTTTGAGAGTCTCTCTCTCTAGCTCTCTCTGATTTATGGAGGGCTGCACAGCTTTCCAGGAATCTGTTTTATCTGTTTGGCACAGCCGAGAGGCTCCATGCTGTTGTCAGGGACCACAGAGGGAAAAGAAGCGAACATGAGAGTTTTGAACTCCAACTTTAAAGCGGTTGGAGCATAGTATCTGAGGCTCCTTATTTTCACATGCCTACTTAGTCAGACAGTGTTTTAATCTGGCTATGACACCCAAACAAGGTGATTATCTGATGGATAGATGATTTCAAGTAAAAATTTAAACCCCATTTATTTTCTCTGTCATTCTAGACAGTGCACAGCTTGACCTTCAGCTTCCATGTCCTAGTCAAAAAGTTTGTATTTGTCATGGAAGTCAAATGCATTGCTAATGCAATGTATCATTTTAACTTTTAAGACAACAAAAAAATTGAACATTACACCTGTGTTTTGGTTCTGAATATTTCATTCAACTGTAATGGTGAAATTGCATATAAATATATTTCATATATAAACGCAACATATGTTTATATATATACAGGCATTATATATACATAATGAATTTACACAGTACACACATGCATTCTGTGTAAACAAAAACTTTTATTTTGGATGCAATTAATCTTGATTAATCATTTGACAGCACCAAAATAAACTCAATATTAGCATTTTAAGTCATTAAAAATAAATAATCAATAGTCTGCTTTGAACTTGAATTTTGGTTTGTACCTACCTGGACTTGACAAAACACATTCAAGTGAAAGTAAAGGGACAGTTCAACCAGAAATATAACCTCTGTTATCATTTACTCACTTTTATGTAATTTCAAACCTGCATGACTTTCTTTTTTCTGTGAATCAAAAAAAAAAGCTGTTTTATAATAACATTCTTCAAAATATCATTGTTTGTGTTCCACAGAACATACAGGTTTGGAACCACATCAGTGTGCAAACATTTTGGGTAAACTTTCCCTTGAATAAAGATTCAAGGATTGAGAGATGTGAGAACTAAACTTGTGGAACTAAAAAGTTCTGTTTATAATTTTTTTAACAACAACTGGTTTGAACGACAAACTGCAAGCTATCATTTCATTACTCAGTAAAATAAAGTAATGTTCATTATTTTAAGGATGCATTGATACCACAAGAAGATTGCTCTTGTAGTCTTATTACGCACTTGTGTTTTCTTGGTATTCTGCTTTTGCAATGGGTGAAATACTATAGACACTAGGATTGTGGTATTGCAGTTGGATCATCTAGTTTAATGAACAATATCCCATAAATCATTTATCCCCTTAAGCCCCCACTTCCCATTAAATCCTCTCTATCCTGGCCTGTTTTCATGGGGGTGCTTTAAAACTTTATTTTCCACATAAAGTTTGACATGCTAGCATCCTTTACCATGAAAATGTTTTTTAAGAAACTCAATAAACCAAATCGCATATCTTTTTCTGACAAAAAATATTGGATTATGAGTAAATGTGTTTAACATTTGGCAAATGCCAGAAAAACTAAGTTAACAAGCGCTGCTTGATGGACATATGATATATCTTGGATATTATCATACATATGAGATGAGCATCTACACGGCTGGTCTAACTCGATTAGCCCCTCTGTCGCCTGTGTGTGTGTGTGTGAGCAGCTGCTGTACAGAATCGGCATTAATAACAGTTATGCTTCAATCTAAACAGTGCACACAGCGCTGGATAAGAGTGTGTGTAACAGAGGACTTCTGTGAGCACCGCTGCTTTCAGATCACAAGCTGTAGCTGCCGCTCATTGAAAGCATGTGTCTTTGAGTCAGGAGTTGAGCTGCAGTAATGAGGAGATGATCTGATCTGTTCCACACACACACACACACACACTCACGCTGCCTGACCCTTCAGCCCCTAGTAGCCCCTGGCGCTTTCAGCAAGCAGGCGTATACGCAGCTGTTTTTGTTTGCATATGTGACCATAACTGTTTCCTGGTGTCTCCTTTAGCTACCTGGATATATACAGTGCAGTCCTGGTTTTCTTTATCACCTGCTGTGACTCTTATGTTCACGTAATGATTAAAAAGAGAGGGCAAGCAGGTTCAGTTTTTATCTTATCGTTAAAGTGCTCTGTGTGAGTGTGTGTGTGCGCAGTATAGTCTGTTAACCGAACTTGCCTGTGTGTGGGTGGAGTGTATAACCCTGCCCCACATTAGAGACCCATAAAAGTGTTTGTGTCAGTCGAGTTCAGCTCACGTGGAGTACTGAACACTGTTCCAAACAAACTTCTGCTCGAGCTTTCTGTTCCCAGAGTCCCCCGAGAATGTTTTAGAGAAAGCGAGCGAAAGAACAAGCCAGAAAAATATGCATAAACGAGAAGAACACATTTTTGTTCCTTTTTTTCCATCTTAAACTGGCAGCCCATGTGTTCTGCCGTCCCTCTAGAGCTTTTTCGGAGAAAGAGGGAGGGTTGGAGAATGTGTGTACGCGAGACACCCCTCCTTAGCTGCGCAGTGGTATTCGCCATTTGTACCGACACCAGTGAGAAAGTTGTGGAGCAGCTTGCTCTGCCAATCAAAATCCTGACGGGGCTGGGTTAAGATCGGTCAGTCTCCTTTCCCCTCCACCCTGCGGGGATTACCTGGGTTGACCCTAGCACCCAGATTAGCTAGCGCTCGCACTCGTTTGTGTGTGTGAGTGAGATGGAGATGCCACCGCTTCTTTAGCAGGCTCAAACAACCCCGTGGCACGCTTTCTCAGAATATGCGCCATTGATCTGCGAGCCGGGTCCCGGATCTGAGGATCTGTTCCAGGGCAACGCCGCTGTCAGGCAGCCCGAGGCGCACTCTCCTGCTCAGCCTGTTCCTGTCACTAACTCTGGCCTCGGCGCCACTGCATTCTGGGATATATAATGGCATAAAGAAAGGACATTCATAAGGGGCAGATAAACCTAGATGAAGGTACTGTATGAATGAGTGAATGTGGAGTAGTTTTTGTGTGCTTATGGAGGCTGTTTGTAGAGATTTGTAGAGCTACATTCTTGTTTTTGGTTAGAGATGCAAACCATGGGTAAGGTTTGTTTGCTTGCTAGGGTTTATTTGTTTATTCTATATAAAAGAACATTTATGTATTTTGTTTTTGGTTAATAGTATTGTTTTTGTTATTATTATTATTATTTTAGTTTTTTTTGGGAATATAGGTTTAACTGTTGTTATTATTATTATTATTTAAACTAATAACCATTATCAGTTACTGTCATCTTACCTATAGTAGCATACCATGTACGTAAGATGTGTGCGGCGGTGATTAGCTTGGATGTGCTATTGACTTGGTGACATCTACAGGATGGGAGGTGTGCTGCTAACAAATTTGAGCAAATTTTCATGCAGCTATTGAAAACAAAATAAAAGCATAGATTAAAAGGAAGATCGATTTTATGAATCAAACCTAATCAAAATATATATTTTAATTTTTTATTTTTTCCCCCCAAACTGCTAGAGTTGTTGATGCTCAGTTTTGGTTGCAAGTTAGTTTTTCTTGGCCTGGTCTCCTCTCTCTCCTTTTCTTGATTGGTTTATCTGAGCTACAGCAGGAGCTTGTGACCGTCTTTCGTGTGACTTTACCCGATTAAGAAAATCAAGATAATATTTTTACTGAACTGTCCTTGTATTAGATTTGCATCTTTCACTGCACATGTTAAATTCAGAGTAATTTATAATGCAATCAGCCTCTTTTCCACTCTTCACATTTGTCACCATATAGTAAGTCACTTTTGTTGGGAATTGAAAAACTTAGAATGTTTTGATCATATCACATTTTGTGATCTGATCAAATGCAGAATTTTGCAGTAATTATTTGTAGTGCAGTTTGTCGTAACCACTGCTTACCCTACAGATACAAAATAAAGTGTGTCCAAAGGTTCACTGAAAGCTGTGAAGCTAAAGTTTTCAATAAAAGATAAGGTGACATTAGAATATTGACGGTAGATTAATTTTCAATTCTTACTATCTTCGTAATCTCTCTCTTGAAAAGATTTATCCTGCTTAAAAAAATAAAATCCTTTTTGTTAATAAAGCTTGTGAAAACAATATTTGCATTCATGCAGACTTTAATAAGATGTTGTACGTGCTAAGTGTGCAAGTGTTGTTAATAACTGCTTATAAAAACCCTGGTGCATGTTGCGTGTTCCTTCAGATTCAGGATATCCTGCATTCTGTTCTTTTCCATTGTGCTTCAGCTGTTTTTGAAAACAAGGGGTCTTTAAGAAAATGTCCCTATGAACCCTAAACCAGCCTAATTACATTCTTCCTAAAGACCGATTTGTTGACTGGCAATACTGGCATTTTCTGTGGGATCGGGGTATCAGTCAGACGAGACCGAGCCAAATCCGACATAGTGTGTATACTATTGTGTCATTATTATTAAGCCCCACGAAAGCATTTAGAAAGCACATTCAAGTTTTTGTGCACTATATTTTAAGTGTTCTGAAGCCATTTCACAGTTTAATGTGTTCAGGTGAATATTTAAGTCAAATTCTTTGTAAACTGTTTTGCTGCTATTACTTTAAGAGCTGCCGCTGCTGAACATGACACAGCACACGCTGCCATTTTTGTGCGTGCGATTGAAGAGCACATGCAAGAGCACAGTATATCAGCTGACAGAACAGGAAGATTCATTTTTACTGACATATGACCTGATAACATCTCATCTGACCACAGTTTACTGATGTTCTACTGAAGCTGCTTCGTCACCCGTACCGTTTCCATCCTCGCTTGACTCCTGAAACCTAAATTTCAGTTTAATTTCAGTTAAATCTTTTTTTTTTTAAATAATAACATTGCTTTGCTTTTAAGTTTATAATGTAAATCAAAAATCCCATATAAGCTGTCCAAAAAAAACTGACT
Organism: Carassius auratus; assembly: GCF_003368295.1. NCBI lineage: Eukaryota > Metazoa > Chordata > Actinopteri > Cypriniformes > Cyprinidae > Carassius > Carassius auratus. Next base: position 10,351,143 of record NC_039272.1, on the reverse strand, counting down.
TCGCCTGTAAAGAAAGTCTTTAGATGGAAAGTAAAGTCATTGTAAACTGAGCTCTGAATGGCAGAAATGGGCTTTTATTGTGATCCATGTGTCAGTTTGTCGATGTGCTATAACTGGAAGAGAGCACTGGAACAAGCACATCCTCCTCCTGCCCTTCAGCCTAGAGAATGAGTGATTGATCTTGTGTCCGCTCCATGCTTGCTATATGTCTTTCATGTGTTGGCCTCTTTCTCTGTCATTTTTATTTTTGTTTTGACCTGAATTATCTCCGTTTCGCTTCCTTCCCCCCCCCTTATTTGTTCTACGTCTCTGTGGCAGAGGTTCTGACTTTTTTTTTTTTTTTTTTGGTCCCATCTGGCAGCTGCACAGCTTGTTTGTGTTGGCTGAGCCCTGCTTGTTCCAGTGCTTTGCTTCTCTTTCGTGGAACAGACCGAGCAGGAGGAGGGGCTTCAGTTCCTCTGTCCGCGCCAGCAACCATGATAAAGAACTTTGGGCCATTAGCACACTGGATCCCTCATCAAAGACCGTCTCCACCAACTGCAGTCCTGCACTTAGACCAGTGCTTCTCAACCCGCGGCCCCTGAAATATTCATATGCAGCCCTTCATACTGAAAACAATTTAAAATATAATTGTTTTATAATTCATTTAAGATTTTACATTAATTGAAAATGTACTAAACAAATATAAGCTATGATGTTTTATGTAAAATAATTTTGTATTTAATGTATTATTTTCAGACATGAGCAGACCTGTACTCACGTACTTAACGTTAAGCATTTAACGAACACTTACAAGTGTGCACTTTAGCAGAATTCAATTCAAATAGTCATCAGCACACATTAGTTTGTAAAAATTGAGCATCAGAATGGAAAAGCGTGTTGGAGAAAAACTAAACATAGAAAACACCAAATTCGCAACTTCATAGTGTTACTTATTTTGAGCTGAATTTCACAAAATTGGTCAGCTCATAAAAGCATCAGGTTGTTTTATTAATAGTGAGTAAAATTATTTACATTTTCTCTTCATCGTCTGACTGTCAGCCTGCATATGAAACGCCGCTCTAGACGCTGGCTATGTTCACATTAAAAACCTGAATATTTAGTATTTAGACGATGCTTTGTTTATATTGTTTTTATGAGTAACCTGCATTTTTGTGAATGTACATAAGTGTGTTAATAACAAGATCTCATGTTTGGAAGGCCGTCAAGTAAACTTAAATTGCAAACTTAAATTGCAAACTTAATTTCCTAATACTTCTCTCTTGATTTTTTTGTAAAGCTTAGATGGTTTTGAAAGTTTAAATGGAAGTGAAACGTCAAGTTAAATCAGATTTGCTTTTTTTTTTTTTTTTTTTTTTTTTTTTTTTATATATATAAAGTTAAACGTTTCTGCACTGACTATGCTGGCCTTCAGATATTTTAAAGTACAGTATCAACTTTATTGATGCTGTATAATGTTATTTGCACATGATGGATAAATATGGTTCAATAACAAATGAATTTGACAAAGAATATTTAAATTACATGAAAAATGAAATTCAAACTGTGACTTAAACATCTGTAATGAAAATGTTTTTAATTCTACAGGTCTGTGGTACGTTTGTTTATGCATGTTCATGAACATTGGAGAAAGATAGATTTTACTCCTGAATTCTGCTGCTATGAGAGACAACTCTTTAAACTTACACTAACAGCATAAAACATTGGGCTCATTGTGTTTTGTGTGTGTAGATGGTGTTTCCACCTACAGGAGTTTGTTCTGATTGGCCAGTACTTGCTCTGTTTAGCTTTTCACTCACTTCTCACTTGTTCATCTGCCTCTTCTCTCTTCATATATTTCCACCACTTCTTAGTCCTTCCTTTTTGTGCTTATCATCACACTGCACAGTAATTCTGATTTCATATACATATTTGTTTTTTACATTTCGGTTTTCAGAACATAAAAAAAAGTAGAATTGCAATGCTTTTACTTTCCTTGTTAGGAAAGTAGGCCTGAAGGGATGTGATGATCGAATGTGTGTGAAATGTTGTTTTTGATCGTTTTTCATGGAAAAAAAGTGAGGAAGAGACGGAGATAGATCATCAGTAACCAGACAGGAATTTTGTCTGATTCAGTCCAGAGCAGGAACGATTTGGAGCATGCTTTTCGGTTTGCCGTCTGGCTTTAAACTGAAGTGAGATTCGTTTTGTGGGCTCTGTCACAGTAGCAAACAATGAAATGTAGAAAACTTGGGTCCTCCCAAAAGTTGGACAAAGTTTCCAAACTAAGCAAATGGCAGTCTGACTATAGTCAAGAAAGAATTCTTCTAAAATGATCTGCACAAATTTTTGTGTGCCATTATATATATTTCCAGTTTATTTCACATAAAAAAAAAACATTGTTGGGTAAGTTACTTTTCAAAAAGTAATTAATTACTATTACTAATTACGTCATCAATTTTGTATTTGAAATTACTAATTACTCTGTCTCAAAAGTAACTTAATTATTCAAATCGCTAATTAGGCTACATCTTAAAATCCCTATAAACCTTAATAGAAATTAAACTTAATTCTTTCAATTTGAGTTAAACATATACTAGTTTAGCCTTTTAGCTTTAAAACATAAAACATGTTATACTTAAACATTTTTATAAAAAATTAACCTTGTTTGGTTAACAAATAGAAATACTCTGAATAACAACATATCTGAATAACAAAAAAGCTTAAGAAAAGTTAAACAATACATTTCAGTTTGGCAAGAAAAGCCCACCTAGTAAAAGCCGTACGGGTGTATGTAAAAACACTTTAACTAATAAATTAATAAATGGCCATTTCATTCATAAGATCAAAAGAATCGTGTGTGATTTGTTATAAAGCAGCAGCGCTGTACAAAAACGTCTGTCTCTGGCTCAGCGCCAAACAAAGCGTGAGCACAGATTTGAATTCAGCTGATGCTTTGCTGCACTGAACGATCGAATCACACCGGTGTGATTGTATCAAATATAAAAAATATTATTCTGCTATTTTTGTCTCTTTGGAATGTGCGTTTAAAATATACTTGGGTCAGAAATCTGAGGGGGAACGTGCCCCCTCTGACACTATTTGAAGTGAACTGTTGATTATTCCAGTGATGGCTACCTGGTCACAAGTCTGTGCTCTTGTTAAATTCAGCTGTCTACGTGCTGCTTTCATTGTGGTTCTTTTCCTTTTAAAGCAGATAACACGACCGTCACAGGAAGACAAGACAGACGACAAGAACGAAGAGGACAAAGCGGAGAAATCGGAGAAGAAAGAGGACGAGGAGAAGAAGGAAGAGGAGGAGAAAGATGAAAAAGAGGACTCTAAGTAAGTCCCAGGTTTTTGTCTTTGTTTTCCTACCGTTTTCATTAGATAGTTGTGATGAACTGGCCTCAACTCCCCTTTTTGCTCCAATCCCACTGTGAAATCTTAAAGGGCACATGCACACTGAAAATGTAAGTGACAACAGCACATTTATTGTTATGTTGGTACAGACTGCACGATTAAATAATGAAATTGCAATGTTCTCCAAAACCACCCATATAATGGATAGATTGCTCTCTTATTAAGTGTGCAGTGGTTAAAGTAGGTGAGATGATCTGTTTTCTGTGAGGTGAGCCTTATTGTAACATGGGCTTAAGATTAACCTCATTAACTCATTTGGTTTGGAGGAGACTGCATGTTTACTCGGGACCTGTTATGTCACTACCAAGAATTCAACAAAAAGTTGAATTAATTATGAAAAAAATGGGATTTTTGAATTTTCTGTGAACACACAAAACCATACAGAAGTGGTTTTAAGATCTGTGAGAGCTCATGTTATGGAAGCTCTGTGATAAACTCTAAAAGACCTAATACATCAGCAGGGGAGAAACTCGCACAGGATCTGCATTCGTAACTCTGTGTTCTACTCGCTCTGACCATCTGAATAGATGTTTGAATTGAGTTCAGTGCGGAGGAGAGCCTTTATTCCTCACCTTTGCCTCCGCAGGGACATCAGTAAAGATAAAGAGAAGTGTGAGGGAGAGGAGGAAGAGGGTAAGGAGCAAAGCACGGCACGCGGCCGAAAGACCGCAAACAGCCAGGGACGCCGTAAGGGCCGCATCACCACCCGCTCCATGGCCAATAACGAAGCTGCATCTGTGGTGGCAGAGGAAACACCTCCACAACCACCTGAACCAGGTAACATTTGTTGAGCGTGTGTTTTTTTTTTTTGACGTGCAAGCTTAAAGATTTGGCTTGCATTTAATATTTTTGCTATTCATTTTACATCAGCTTTTTACATTTACATTACAATTACATTTACATCAGCATTTTACATCAGCAGTTGTGATGCTTAATATGTGTGTAAATCCCATTTTGTCTGGATTCTTTGATGAATAGAAATTAAATGAAAATGTAAAAAAAAAAATAGCAATTTTAAATAACACTTTAGTATAGGGGACCAATGCTCACTATTAAGTAGTTAGTTATCAGCATTAACATTGGCTGTTTATTAGTACTTCTAAAGCGCATGTTCTGCATGACCATATTCTACATCCATAATCCTACCCAATACCTAAACTTAAGAATGACCTTACTAATACTATTAATAAGTAGCAAATCGTGAGTTTGAGGAAAAAGTAAATGGTTAATGCTTTGTTAGTAGCGAGAATTGGACCTTGAAATAAAGTGAGACCAAATCTTAAAATTATAAAGGTCTTTACTGTCACTTTTAGCAATATTTGCTAATCAAAAACCTAATAAATTGTTCTGTTAAATGATTTTATGACCAAAAAATTCTAAAAGAAAATGAACACATAAATATGAATTATAAATAAAAATTTAAGGGCGAACAAAACAAATATGGGGCCAGTAAAATTGTAAGTAAACATGAGTTTCTGAGATCTAGCTGGAAAAAACATAAGTAAAAAGTTTTGTTTTTAATCTTACATTGTTGTATGAATTTAACTCATTTTTATTAAGTAAAACAGTTTCACAAACTGAAATGTAAAAAATAACAACAGGGGACCAACTGAGAACTAGAAATTTTCTTTTTTTTTCTTTCTTTTGTTTCTTTTTTTCATGATTAGTCCGAACAAACTGATTTGCTTATAATGCATCCAACTTCCCAATAATAGGGCACGTACACATACACACAAATGAGGCCAAGTCATTGTGGTTTATTCTGTGTTACTTAGTTCTGCCGGAGCCCACACCCTCCTCTAAACCCGAGCCGGTGCAGAAACCAACACGAGAGCCTGCAAAACCCTCACCTGCAGCCAGCACAGAGACACGAGGTAAGCACCGCCTTCTTCCCCACATACTTTCCCTCTCTTTCTGTTCAAATAGCTTCTCACATTAACACACTCATTCACGGTCACCTCTCAGAAAGGTGCATCTGTGCCGTGATGTCTGTCTGTCTGCTGATCATGTGGTCAGTCTGTGAGCCGTTCCTCCGTGACCTCATTACAAAGCCTGAATGTCACCTAGTTTGCTGCTTTCTCTGGCCGCAATGTGGTCTACGTGTGCACTAGTAGTGTTTGATTCAAATGTTATCGTGATCGCAGGGCTGCAGTACAGAAACACTGAGGATTTGATCCCCGAGGCTGACAAATCACCAATACTTCTCTTCTGTTCTTTCACTGTTATGACATCTAGACTGTTTCTCTTCATTTTACTGTTTATTCCCTTTGCACTCTTTTGTTTCCTCGTTTTGCTGCTGCTCTTTTGCTCCGTCTCTCTCTCTCGCGCACTTTTCTGTGAGATTGTTTGTCCCTCTCTTCTTTCTGCCACCCAACGCCAGACTCAAGGTCTCTGAGTTTGTGTTGCCGTGGTGACAGCGGGTGGAGGGATCGCCATGGAGACAGTAATGAGAGGCAGGTAAACTCGGCGAGTCTCAGGAGGAGTTTGATTAGAGCGAAAAGAGGAATGAAAGAACGGCCTGTTTGTTTCATTTAGCTTTCGGTGCCACTTTAAAATGAATTAAGAGACCTCATTGTTCTGTAAACCGTGTTTACGTTTACCCCTGAACGTAGTCAGCGTCCTGGTGAGCGGTTGTAGCTGATTAGCACGCTGTACCTTGAAGTTTAGTCACCAGGTGTGTTTCTGGTAACTAAACTTTAGACTCAGACTCAGAGGCTGACTTCGTCCTCTGTATTATGATCTGATGGACCAGTAAAGCTGTTTAAAGGGTTAGTTCAACCCAAAATGGAAATTCTGTGAGTAATTTCTCACCTAAATGCTGTTCCAAACCTGTAAGAAATGTATTAATCTTCAGCAGACAAATTAAGATATTCTTGATTAAATCCGAGAGCTTTCTGACCCTGAATAGACAGCTACGCAGCTGACACATTTAAGGCCCAAAAAGGTATTAAAGACATCATTAAAGTAGTCAGTGTGACTAGTGTTTCAGCTTTAATTTTATGAAGCTATGAGAAATTCGTGCACAAAGAAAACAATATTAAGGAGTTTATTCAATGGTTTTTCTCCTCCTGTGCTTGAATTCCTCTGCTTGTAAACAAGGCGCAGTGTATGCTTCTTCCACATCAGCAGCAGCATGCACATGTGTCGTGGTATTCTCAGTAATGGCGGAGGATGGGATGAGGAGGACAAGAATTGTTGAATAAAGTTATTTTGTTTTCTTTGTGCACAAAAAGTATTGTCGTAGCTTCTTGAAATTATGGTTGGACCACTGATTAATGATGATCTTAAGTTTCTGAGCATTGTACGTGTCAGTTGCATTGCTGTTTATGGAGGGTCAGAAAGCTCTCGGATTTCATCAAAAGTATTTTTATTTGTGTTCTGAAGACGAACCGATCTCTTAAGGGTTTCAATGACATGCAGGGTAATTAATGACAGAAATTCCATTTTTGTTTGAACTTTTTCCTTTAAACCTCAAGCCCTCATTGGCCCAGATATTATTTTCGCTTTGCCTGAAAAGTCTTGTCTGTGCTTGATTTTTTTTTTTTCTTATCATTCTGTGCTCAATAGCCATAATGCACCAATTCCATGTCTAAGCCACCATCAACATGATAAAACCGTGGACTACAAGCATATGCATGTAACACACACACACACGTGTTCAGGGGTCATGGGGCAACGCAAACTGTGTCTAGTGGGTCACCAAAGAGACGTTTATTTGAAGAGTTTTAGCAGAGACTCGCCGCACAAGTCATCCAAACACTGCGGGGACACACACGCACTCTCACATAAATGTCAGAGGTTCACACTGTGCTAAATCTGTCTTAGTGTTTAGTCAATTTCAAGGAGAACCTCGGGATGGGCGGGAGAGGAGAGCACAGGCTGTCTTTCTCTACCATGCTGTCTTTCTCTCGGTCTCTGTCTTTCTCTCTCTCTCTCTCTCACTCTCACTCTTGCTGTAGTTTGAGTGGAAATTATGTAGGGAGGGGTTGTTGCGCTGCTCGCTTCAGTTTGGCTACTGTTATAAGACAGACTGCCTAATGATATGGGTGAGGGAGTGAGAGTGTGTGCTGGTCTTAGACCCAGAAGGGTGGTGCTTCTGCACTCCTCCACTGTCTGCTTGAGATCAGCTGACTGGACTCTCTTAGAGACCGAGCAAGAGAGACAGGAGAAAGAGAGAGGTGAGCCTGCCTAGTTGAGTCCAGTAAGCACCAGGGAGGGAAAGCAATAAACAGAGAAAAGGACAGAAAGCATTTGAGGACGGAGAGAGAGCGAGACTGTGGGAGGTTGGAGGTCTCCGCAGTGCTCATGTGTAAACAGATAGAAAGGGAGGGTGTGAGATGAGCCGTGTCGTGTAGCTCTGCTCGAGTTTTTCCTCACTGACACTGACAGTGTGTGTCGCTACAGGCGCAGTTGAAGCTGGAGAGACGTCTCGCTGGACGGAGGAGGAGATGGAGATCGCCAAAAAAGGTACTGCTTGACTTTTACTTCATCTCCCTCCCCCACCCCCTCTCCTTCTCTGGTTCTCAATTGGCTCTGTCTGATCTCGTATGATTTCACACATGCACAAACTTTTCACCTCACTTTTGCTCTGCTTATTTGATGTCTCTGGTGTTGCATGTTTTCTCATGTTGGGGGAAGTGGGTTGTGGTTGCATTTGTGAGCATCCTCTTTGTAGTGATTATTCAGATTAGGATTGTACAGAAGAAACTGAAGTAACTGTGTGACTGTTTGACATACTAGAAACTTTACAAGACAACCAATCATTTCTATACAGAATTCACCCCCAGGTCTTGAGTTTGTAGTTTAATGGGTTTTTAATTAAGTGTTCTTTTTTTTTTTTTTTTGCAAATCTCTCTGAAAACATTCCCAGGTTACATGTCATTATTTCATGACAGTTCACTAAATTCTTATTACTGCATTCAAAATTTTAAATGCATTGCATTGTTTATCGAGCACAGAGGAGTGCAGCTCAATCAGCTGTGTTTATTTGCACATTTATATGTAACCAAGATACTAACTATTCTATAGTGAATCTCCTTAATTTTGATTGCTAAAATAAATTGATTACAGTATTTTCTTCATATTTGCAAGACACTAACATGGTGTATTTTTTGCATTTGCAGTAATGAGTTATTTTTTTGTAGGTCTTTAAATGTGGTTCACTTTTTCAAGAGAATAGAATTTCCAGTTTCCTCCTCTAGATTTATTGGTGAAATATGACTTGGACATGATCTTGACAGCTTTCACAAGATTCTCTTGAACAAGTTGGGGTTCAGTTTGCAAGTATGCACTGTTAGTGATGCAAGATATTGGATTTTCCCGATATTCCGATAATTTGCAACTCATTTTGACCGATAGCCGATACAGATATATAATTATTTTTAATTTTTGTTAGTTTGTAACAATAACTTATTTGTTAGAATTAAATAAACATGAATAAAGTTATTTTATAATTACAGTACATTGAAGTTTTGAAAATAACTATTAATAAACTATATATTAATCACTGCAATTTTTTTTCTCAGAAAGATGCTGTGGTAACCTTAATATTGTATTTTTTTATTTAATATTTGTAAATGGTCTAAAGCAAAAGAGTTTTAAAATTCAAAAAATATTTAAAAACTCATAATTTGTTTAAAAAATACAACATGTTACACATTAATTAATAAGTCTGTGTAAATCAGATTATTTAATTGAGTGCTATGTTTGTGATTTGTGAATTCTGTCATTAATTGCTCACCCTGCATGTCGTTGAAACCCTTAAGAGATCCGTTTATCTTCAGAACACAAAGGCTATAGCTTTTGACCTTTTAAATCAAAACATACTCATGATTTTATGGCATCAGTTACTCCATTTAATCAGAAAGACTAAATATTATGTGTATTTTACTTTAATTTTATTCGAAGTAGGCAAACAGCACCCCCTACGGAATTAAATCTCCTCACCAAACGGGCATTAGGACCCTGGGGAGGCTGTTGCTACATGTGCTATTACTGTTGACTATATCAGAGGACCTCAGAAGAAGCCAACCCTGAAACAACATAAAGAAATACCAAATTTTGTTATAGTTCGATTGCATCATATAATAATTACTGTTTACGTTTTTTACATTTATTTTTCCATACATTTGACATGTATATTAACTGACAGTCACCACTGATACTACTCCTACTACTAAATATTGTAGAAAAGTAATTTGCTTTGCAACGATTTGTATCGTAAAAAGCACTATACCAGTAATCTTGAATTGAACTGACTAAATCTCACACCAAGGGCTTCATTCTGTATGTGCATTCTCAGTTCAAATGATCATTCATCATTCAGGCAAAACTTTGCTTCAGGTATTAGTCATACTGCTGACGTGATCTCCCCGCTAGCACATCCTGAGCACATGTGAGTTAACGTATTCCTCTTATCGGCAAGACATATTGGCATAATTTTTCATATCGGGCCGATGCCGATATTTTCATTTAAAGCCAGTATTGTCCAATTCCAATACTAGTCCAATAATATCATGCATCCCTAGTCACTGTCAGTGTCACAGCAGAAATTGATGAAGGAAAATAATATTTGCCTTGTTTGCACTGAATCCAAACACTGGTAATTTACTGGTTGTTGTTTTTGACTGATTGTATTAACTGTCTGGAAAGGAGGACAGTAGAAATTAGCTTTATTTAGATTAAAACCACAACTTTTGTGAAACCGTTTTTCTGAATTTGTTAATCAACCCTTCTGAGACCTGGTCGTTATGGATTTGTGGACTGTTTATTATTTATATATCACTTTTGAAATTTAAATGGATGTATATCCAAAGATGAAGGCACACTTATATTTTTAAGAACATTGACACACACATATTGACAGATACACAAATTTAAGTGCAGTAAATGTTTATATAAATAAAAAATTAAAAGCACTCACAGAAGCATTAAAGTACCAACCTACCCCTAGGACTCTTTAAAGCATCGGAGTTTGCAGAAGTGTTTTCAGGTCAGACTGCAGTCATCTGAGTGCATTCCTTTTGCTTCCTCTTTCTTTGTGCTCTTTTTTTAGTCCTCTCTTTAGTGGAGGGGAAGTTCATTCCACTGAGGAACAAACATGAAGGTGTGTGTGTGTGTGTGTGTGTGTGTGTTTCTCCCTGTATCTTTTGCACAGACCTCAGGTGAGCCATCAATGTCGCTGCACAGTTCAGTTTAATTGGAGGACAGTCTTAACATGACGGATTGGGGACTAGGGGAACTGCACACTGAGCTTGAGTATTTGTTTAGAGAAACTGAGTGTTTCGTATTCTGTTGAGAAGCGCTGCTCTGTTTGCTGGAACACAGGTGGCCATGAGCAGAAAATATACAGCTCATCAGAAGTTTATTTAGTTCATTTAATCACTCACCTTCTTGTTTGTATTATCACATCAAGCATAAGCCAGGTTTTACTCTGTCGCACAGGGCCAGTGAAAAAAGATAATGTGTTAGGAGCGTATCAAGGTAAACCACTGCGGTTGATCTTGAACCATGATGTTTGCAGTGATTAATTCAGTACTCGTGACACCATGAGTACTCAATCAGTACATCCCACACACTTTCATTATGAGTTTTGGTGCTGGTTGTGGCCTCCTTTCCATCACACTGTGGCCAACTTCTACAACGTGCGATTACAGATTAAGTCAAGAACCGTGGCATTTTTTATGTAGGACTTGACAAATGACAAACACTCTTTAAACCTGTGTCATTTCAGGACATTTGGTTCTTAGTAGGACATCGAGGAGCTTTGACCGGTTAGCGGCTAAAAAGATCCACTGGTGGGCTTTTTAAGATGATATGCGTACATATAGATAGAGATGTGGCAGGTGGAGAAGATGTCATCTGAATTCCATCTCCGCTTGTTTACTGAGCATTTGTACAGTTTGTATAATGTTTGGTAGATTCATTAATTGGGCAATGATATAATATATAATATATATTAATTTATATAATAAAAGCTTGCTATGTGTATGGCATTGACCTAACTGAGACTTTCATAGCACTTGCATATCATTTCTCATTTCTTTTTGATTGATTCCATTGTCCTTATTTGTAGGTTGCTTTGGATAAAAGCATCTGCTAATGACTAAATGTAAATGTTTATGAACCTTTTCTGTTATTTTGTACTGTTCCCTGAGGTCCATTTTTAATGTTATCGAGGTTTGTACATCATAAAACATCATATTAAGAAATAATAGGCTATTTTGAACCCCATCATCAGAACGCTCTGTTTGAATAGCCGTGGCAGATTGTAGAAGTAAACGCCCACTGCTGTGATTGGCTAATGTTTGTATATGTTTCACAGCCTACCTCCTTCATAGATGGATGCCGCTGTAATTTAGGTTAAAAACACAAATACTCCGTACATATCGAACAATCTATAATAACAGATAAAGCAATAACGACCACGTAATAAAAACAATTACTCACACTTGTGTGGTGCAACATTACAGTACGATCCAATATATTCGGCTCGATATCATCTTTTAATTTCAGTCGTTTTGAATCCTGTGTAGAATTGTGCCTTGTTTGTAAACGAATCCATGATAAAATTTAAATGTATGCAATCTTTTCTAATGTTTGGAATATAAGGAAGGTGATACAAAGTTTTTCCACAACTTGCTACTGTACAGTTGCATGTTGCCTTTGGAGCCATTTTATTATTTGCTTAATCTTAGATTAGCTCATTGAATCTGATTAGACTATTAGCATCTCGCTCAAAAATGACCAAAGAGTTTATTTATTTTTTCTTATTTAAAACTTGCATACATTGTGTACTAAGGCCAACGGAAAATAAAAAGTTAAGATTTTGTAGACTGATATGTCTAGGAACTATACTCTCATTTTGGCGTAATAATCAAGGAACTTTGCTGCAGTACCATGAGTGCAGCAGGCACAGTGATATTACTCAGCGCCTGAAAATGTAACTACAGAAGAGTCAAGTTTTAAATAGAAAAACTTTGGTCATTTTTGAGCAAGATGCTAACAGTCTAATCAGATTCAATGATCTATGCTAAGCTAAAAGTGCTACTGTCAGACCCAGAGATTGGTTGAATGAATTTGAAAACGCTAAAACACAACTGTTTAACTTGGAAAATGAGCCTATCTTCAAAAAAAAGCAGTGTTCCTTTAAATGTGTATGTGTGTGTGTGTGTGTGTGTGTGTGTGTGTGTGTGTGTGTGTATATATATATATACACATACACAGGACATTTGTGCGTGTAAATATCTCATGCATGGTCATGGTTGTGATCAGTGACGTGATCTGCTCTGATCTGGTCCAAACTTCGATTTGTGAACACAAAGCCACATACAGCATCACAGACGTCATTTGTTATCTGTGCTGTTTGCGTAGCTCGAGTACTTTATGGAGATCACTTACAATATCATAATAAAGAAGGAATACATGGGGAAAACAGTGTGTTTATTCAGTGTTAATCATTTGATCTCTGAAGCTGACAACTGCTTTTGGGCATGCGTGTGGTCCTGGTCATGTGTACTAGAACCCTGAATAGACAAATACAGATGACATACACATTCGCAGGGTAAAGTCCCTTTACTAATTTAATCTAAAATTGATCTTTTTCAGTTATTTATTCATTTTAATTTGCTACCAAATTGGGACATTTCAAGAACCTGAGAAAAGCCAGAATCAAACACATTTTTCCAAACCAGTAGTCCGTAGTCTTGCCATTCATACTGTTGTCAGGCTGTTAAGATTAGGTTCGATCTATTGATAATGGGCATTTGTACCAACTTTAGTAGATATTTAACTAATGTGATATCACATTAAGAGAGTTATTGTTAAGATATCTGTAAATAACTGTCCTTTCTGATTTCTTGACCTAATGCTAAGTTATTTTGCATCCCTTGCAACCTTAAGAATCATCAATAGCGTGTCATCTTTTGGGATATTGTAAAATCAGGCTGAGTCTCATGATAATGCTCATCAGGAGTTCAGCTAATCGGGCTGCTTCAACCTTGTGGTGCCCTGCACATCCATCCTTAACTGGTTCATCCATTCTAGCTAAGCTGGCAGGATTATCTGCACCGCTGAGGCAGGAGGAGTGGCACAGTCATTGCTAACTAAAACCCCGACATGTTTCATGTGTTTAAATAGTGGTGCTGATAGAGGGTGTTATTTTCATCTCACAGCGGGACCTGTTGAACGATCTTGTGGTTAATATTAGGCTCCATCCATCTAGAAAACCATTAGTAATACATGTAAACAGTTAATTACTAAGAGTTTTGTTTGACATCAGTGACCAGTCTGCGCATTCATAACCTTCCCCCTTTCTCTTGTGCACAGGGCTGGTTGAACATGGTAGGGACTGGACAGCCATTGCTAAGATGGTAGGCACTAAAAGTGAAGCTCAGTGTAAGAACTTTTACTTCAACAACAAGAGACGATACAGCCTAGACAATCTACTACGGCAACACAAGGTACAGGTACAGATCTATCTGCTACATCCAAACAAAAACATTTTTTTAGGAAGTCAATATTTCTGTGTTTAGATCTTTAAACTACTGTACAAAAATTGGAGGTCAGAAAGATTTATGAAAGCAGTCTCTTTTGCTTATTTAATATGCATTTAATTAGTCAACAATACAATAATAAACGGTGATATTGCAAAATGTTATTATAATTTTAGTGCATATTTTCTTTTTTTATTCTTGTGATGTTAATGCAGAATTTTCACTCCAGTCTTCAGCATGACATGATCCTTCAGAAATTATTATTATTATTATTATTTTTGAGAAATAGAAAAGTTCAGAAATACAGCATTTCATTTATATTCTTTGTACTTTATTTTTACTGTCACCCTTCGATCAATTTAATGCTCCGGAATTTTCAAGACTGGAAACTTTCTATGGGAGTTAACAGGAATAAACTGTTAAAAAAATCTTGCTGCGTAATCTCAGTTAAAACTATTCCAGTTTAATTTCTACCCTACATATTGCTTAATCAGATGCACACTGCATGCACTGTGCATTCCTCCATGACTTGCACAGATAATTTCTTAAATCCTGCACATAAGACATCAAAATGTCCATCTTGGTGAATATATTACAAAAAGTTTTAAAAAGTTCCTAGTGCTATGTTTAATATACTGTGCAACTAAATTATAAAATTGTAAAAACAAATATACTGACTGAACAAACATTTAGGTGATGATAATAATAAAACAAGTTTTAAAATGACCCCCATTAAAAATGAACATCATTACTCTAGTCTTCAGTGTCGATGATTCTTCAGAGATTCAGAAATGATTTATTACCAATTTTGGAAACCGTTGTGCTGCTTAGTATTTTTTTATTACCTGTGATCCTCTCTTCAGGACTCTTTGATGAATAAAGAGAACCGCATTTATTTAAAATACAAATCTTTTTTTAAACAATACACTACTGTTCAAAAGTTTGGTGTCAGAATTTTTTTAATCTTTTTTTTTTTAAATCTTTTATTCAACAAGGATGTAAAATTAATAACAAGTAATAGTAAAGGCATTTTGTTAGAAAAAAATACTATTTTGAATAAACAGTTCTTTAGTTTTTATTCATCAATAAATCCTGAAAAAAGCATCACAGATTCACCCCAAAATTCCCAAAATGTTGTCTTAAAAAAATAATAATAATTTAGCTTATGATCAAACAAAATTTTTATATTTATGTTTGTATATGACACAGTTTTATAAATTGCCCCAAATTTCCAATTATTTCCCGTGAATTCCTGGTAAGTTTACAACTTGGAATATTTCCAAAATTCCCCAGACGAAGTTCCCATGGAAAGTTTCTGGAAAATTCCTTGCTGAATAAAATGAAATAAAAAATTAAATAAAATCTTACTGACCCCCAAAATTTTGAAAAATAGTATATATATATATCTTTCCTAGTTACTAGTTTCCTACTAGTAACAGTGGCTTTGCTGTTTTTAAGCATGACACTTGAAAGGCATCAGAAAGTCGCGTCACTGAAAAGGTGCTGTAGGGAGACAAAAACTGAAAAATGTCTTGCGAACGCATGTGACTGTGGTGTCATCTATTGTCTTGAACTATTCTTAACATGTATCTTATGATTTGCACCTCTTGTGTCGTTGTGTGCAGGGTTCCCGGCGGCTCCGTGGAAATCGAGACCCATCACAGAGCGATCCTGCGCCTGATGATGATGAGGAGAGTGACGGTATGATCTCTCGCTGTGATTTAAAGTCTTTTACAGCCGGCTGCTTCCAACATAAGCTCTAATGCCTAAACAAACACCCTAAAACCCATCGCTGTCAGTCTCTTGCTCTGTGACCCATGAACCCAGAGTCTGATCAAGCGGAGAGAAAGAGAAGCAGCCGAGCCATAATGTAATGAGAACAGAAACAGACAGACTGACACACAAAGAGGGATGAAGTGAGGGAGCAGTAGTAGCAGTGTGCTGACCTGTCTGACTGCAGTGCGTTTGATTAGATCTGACAGCAAAACCCCAGACCGCTCTGCACTGCCACAGAGGTCAACATCCTCCCTCTACTTCTGTCTGTACGCCTAATGAGTGGGAATCAGGAGCAAATGAGGAGAGAACCAGACGGGTGGGGGAGAGCTGGATGGAAGGGAGAGGAAACAAGTGAATAAGATAGAAACACAAAGAAAAGAGCGTGGAAATGGGGGGAATGTACAGAAAGGATAAGAGATCGGGTCTAATTCTGTCTGCCACACTAGCTCTTATGTAAGCATTCCCTGGCTTTAAAGCCTCAAAAAAAAAAGTACGCTGTAAGGAAACCAAGTGCTCCTGCTGAGCATGTTTGATCTGTTGTGCTTTTATTCAGATATGGTTGTGTGGGTTTTTTTTTTTTTTTTTTTTTTTTTTTAGTGCTACAACACAGCTTCAAGTGTTTATTTGATTCTATACCAAATTGCTTCATACTGAGTAGCTTGCTTTTTAAACATAAGAGTAGTTACTTGCACACAAAAAAAAATCATTTCAGACCTAGCGATACCTGTCTTGTCCAACACTTTGTATCGGCATTCTTGGAACAACACTTGTGCATTTAAATTAGAGTAATTATTAGTTACACGTCAGCTCTTTCCTTCCCTTTGGATGCCCGTTTGTTCACTTCACCTTCTTCCAGCCCATCTACACTACCGTTCAAAAGTTTGGTGGCAATTTCTTCCTGGGATGGCAAAGCAGATTGACTCCTGTCTTCACTGTCACATGATTTAGACATCATTCTAATATGCTGATTTGGTGCCCAAGAAACATTTCCAATTTTTATCAACGTTTTTGCTTTTTAGTATTGTTGTGGAAACATTTTATGGATAGAAAGTTCAAAAGAACATAATTTATTTGGAATAGAATCTTTTGTAAAACTTATTCAGTGCATCCTTGCTAAATAAAAGTAAAGTATACTTTCTTTCCTCTTAACATAATACTGTGCCTTGGTGCATTATATACTTTATTCAGATTCTCCTTTCTAAAAAAGAAACCTGCAAGGCTGCTTCCCTAGTCTGCTTTCCTTGTCATGTGCTAGATGCTGCTTTCTTCTGTTCTCCTTCCCTCAAATCTTTTTCTCCATGTCTGTTTTTGGAGTAGCACCTGCTGACAGGCACCTGAAGCCAAGCAGGTTAGCCTTCATCCCCCTCTCAGAGGGACAGATAACAGATAGACTGTGAGAGTGGCAGAGAGGGTCCACACAGCAAGAGGAGGGAGGAATTATAGATGAGGAAGAGGAGTCATTTTCAGAGAAAAGGATAGTTGCTTCCTAGTGGTTGGATGTGTTTTACTCTCGAGGCAACTTGGCTCTTTGCAGCCTGTGGGCCGCTGTGATTTTTGCCTGTGATGTGGATATGTAAGTTAGCCTGTAGGTTATATATGTATACACACTACTTTTAAAAGTTTCGGGATCAGTAAGAATGAGAAAAAAAAAACTTTTATTCACCAAGGTCACTGAATAATTTACAATATAGACTTGCATTGTTGCAAAAGATTTCGGTTTCAAATAACTGCCGTGAATCAACATGTAAATTCTGAAGGATCATGTGACACTAAAGACTTGGAACAGTGGCTGCTGTAAATTGAGCTTTGCCATTACAGGAATAAAAATTAAAATAGGTAACCGTTAATTGTAAAATGTTTGTGCAAAGTTTTATAAATTTAGCCTTGGTGAGCTTAACAGAATTGTCCAAGACATCAAATTTTTTTTTACCAACCCTAAACATTTGGATGGTATGTTTATGCAGTGCTTCATGTATTTTATATGTTGCACTTCCTGTGACCCTGGAGGGTGTGTCATCATATGGCAAGAGTGGAAAGGTAGTGATTGGCCAAAAGATGTTTGCTGTTTAAGTCCATTAACTTGATTGTGTGATGCCATGTGCAGCGATGGTGACCTCAGATGCTGCCTCTTCTCTGCCACGGAAGGGTTGTTTGGGTTCTCTGCTGCTCGTCCTTTGTGTTTCTGTAGCAGAGATTGACAAATTAGGTTTGATACTCTTTGTGAAGAATTTAAAGAGGATGTGATGGCTCAATCATACGCTTTATCATCTCCTTTCCTCAGGTCCCGATTACAGTTCTGACACAGAGAGTGCGCCTTCTCCAACTCAAACGGATCCCACCAAATCCGACGGGCTAACTCATCCCAATTCAGCTCTGGATGGTGTGTCAGACCAGGACGTCACGGCAAACAAAGGCCCAGTGGCAGATGCCAAGGGCCAGGAGCCTCCGTATGGTGAGCTACAGGTGAAAGTTGAGAAGAGTCCAGAAGGAGGAGCTGAAGACATGCTTCCTCAGGATGAGCGTGCACACACTGCATACGAAATGCAGATCCATCCGAAAAGTGAGACACAGGATGTGGAGATGACCACTCCGAGCAGCGAAAGAGCACAGGTGCAGGTGAAGACCGAGCCGAAGGTCAAGGACAAGGAGGAAAAACAGGTGGAGCAACACCACTCCGATAATGACTCTAGCGCCACCTGCAGTGCGGATGAGGATGTGGAGGCTGAACCTGACCGACAAAGGTGAAAACGCCAACGCTTATGTTATGTTCTGTTAAACCTCTTTAAATGTGACTAGCAGTAGAGTTTCAGTAGCTAATACATTTGATTATGTTGTTCCTTCCTGTGGCAGACTTTTCTCTCTGGAGAAGCCGTCATTGCTTGGCCCTGCAGGCTCAGTGGTCGTGTCCTCACCCAAATTCCTCAACGTGCAGCAGCTACAGCATCGGGCCGCCACCATCCCCCCTATGGTCAGTCCCCATAGCCTCTACCCCCACTTAGCATTCAGATATGCCCCTCTGGACAGAGACAGGGCCCAGCCACCCCGCCACGTGAGTCCTGCCTCCATCTACACCTCCGCAGATCCCGCGCTGTGATTCGCTTCTGCGGCAATCAGCAAACGAATCAGCAAATACCAATTGATTTTCCACACTGAAATGATGACGTTTGGCTGCTCTGTTGGGCTGATTAGTTGTGCTTTTTGTTGGTGTATGTTGTGGCGATTTGGTGTGGCTGTGAAATGGATTTAATCTAACTGAGGCCCTGATTGGCCATTCACAAGGTTCATGAAAATGTAGCATTGGTGCACAGCAAACAATAGTCATGCATTTAAATATTTAATCATTAAACATTTTCTAATGGAGCAGTGAACATTAGTCCAGCATGTAGCCCCCATTTGAATCCTCTCTGTTCCTGAATGGTTTGTTTAGGTTTCAGCTCCATACGGTCACAGCAACGTTCCCGGAGGAGCGTTGAGCGGCTTTGCTATGTTCCAGCACCAAATCAAAGCTGTACATGAGTCGGTGCAGGAGGACAAGCAGAGACTGGATCAGAACGAGTCTGACCGCAGACCGCGGGTCACTACCCACAGCCCCACTGTAGTGGACAGAGAAGGTGAGAAATAACGCCCAAAAATACTCCGACCGAGTAGATTCACAAGCTTATAATGTCATGAAGAAGTGGAATTGGTAAATTTCTTTTGGATCTACCAAATGGTTAATTAGATGGAGCAGATCTGAATGTGAGCTTGCAGTTGATTGTTTAAATGATTGTTGAAATCCAGCATTCGCCACCAGAGAGACGTTGTTTTCATCAGGAGGCTGAGTAATGTTTGGATAATAGTTATGAGGTCAAAGCAATTGTTAAAAGATGAAATGCATTCATGGATGAATAGTTCACAATAACGAAATGGATTGAACCAACATGTGAATTTGTTTATTTGTGGGCATTTCTTCATTTTTAAGAGTATCTATCTATCTATCATTGATAACCTAATCTATCAATTGCATGCGTTTCATATGCATTTCATATATATGCATTACGTGTGTGTTCATATAATGTCCAGACATTTTAATATCTTGGGCAGTTAATAAGGGGTTTACAGAGAAGCTTTGGTAATAATGGCATCAACCTAATCTCCTCAATATGAAAGTAATCTCATCCGAATGGAGCATTTGTCACTTTTTGTTTTGGAGAACTCCTGGCCAAAGGAACTGTTTCTGAAGGGAAGAGAGCAGTGAACAATATAAAATTGAGGTTACAGAATCACCCCTGAGACAAACAGACTGAAAGACAAGCAGATGGACCGCTGCAAAACAAATAGATTGTGATGTGCCTGTAGTGCCTCTGTTCTATCCTCCCATGCACTCTCGCTCAGTTTTTACATGCCAGGAAGTTTGAGCAAAGACAGACGCTTTTCTGTTTTTCCTCCTCCTCCTCTCTGTTTTATAATGGGTCTCCAAAACAGATTTCTGAAGGGTGTCGAGCGCACAGGAGAGAGAGACGGTGGACTTTGCTCTTCACAGCTAAGAAACACAGTGCTGTTTTTGATAGAGCCAGACAGACGCAGCCAACCAAAAGGAACATTAGGTCACTCTCTTGTAGTGATATCCATTAGAAACACCAAGTTTTGGTCGACCTCGTCTTTACAGACCTTTACAGCCTGTAGCTATAAAAACCTGCCTTGACATTTCTCTTACCAGTGCATTTGCAATGAATAGCACTCCATTAACCTTTCTATATCTTCTATTCCTGTGATTAATGCATGATGAGTCTGTATAGTTTGAATAAGATGTTTTCTTGATCCCCAATAGAAAGGACACTTGTCGTCTTTGGTGTCTTTGAGTAGCTGACTTTTTTCTTTGTTCTGTCCCCAGGTAAGCCATTCACTTATATGCCATATGACCTGAAGCTGATGGAGCAGGAATCTCACGGTGGAGTGGGCAGACCGGGTTCTCCGTACAGACTATCTCCTCGTGAGCCTAACAAAGCCTCACCCCAGCCCGATGCCAGTAACGCCAACCGCTACAGTGTACCTCCAGGTAAGCACTCTATACACCCTGTATCCAGGCCACATTGTTAGAAACCTTTTTTTCAAGAAGGTTTGAGCTCCAATATAAACTCTCAGCCACACTCACCAAATGAGAGTAAGATGTGTCTTGAGTGCCAATAAATTGAGATTTATACATAATCTGAAAGCTGAACATTTCCGTTGATATATGGTTTATTATGATCAGACAATATTTGGCTGAGATACAAAAAAATCTAAATACTGAGAAAATCGCCTTTAAATTATCCAAATTAATTCTTAGCAATGTATAGTACTAATCAAAAATTAAGTTTTGATATATTTACGATAGAAAAATTTCAAAATATCTTAATAAATAATTTATAACATAACTATTAATAATAAACACAAATAATAAAAATAGAAATATGTTGATTTTTATTTAAAATAAAATTTAAAAGGTTAACTGTATGTCTACTTTTCTGGATTTTATATCTTCTCTGGAATGTGTACTAATCTACATTGCACTTCAAAAGATTGTTGGCTTTTACAAGAAAATTTGAAGCATGCATTGCTGGAAGTCACTTTGAAAAACAAAAACAAAAAAATATGTAATAGTTATAATAAAAAGAATACATTTCTGTTTTACTTTGTCATACATTTTCAAGCCATATGAAATGTTTTTGCCTCCGTGTTTTAGACCTGCAAACAATTAAGTACACAAGTTTTTTTTTATTTCAGTCATTAGTAACTTTGTCTGGATCGTGTAACCCAGGGCGGTCAAACTGCCTTGCAGAATTTAGATTTAACGCTAATTAAACCTAATAAGTCCTCCTTCAGGCTTATTTGAAAACTACATGGTATGGGTGTTGGAGCAGAGTTGGAACAAAACTCTACAGGAATGAGTTTGACACCTGGTATAACCTGACAGTGTTTGTGTCACTAGAAAACTGATTAAGACCCACCCTGTGCTTCTTCGTCTTTTAGAGGAGCTCTCATTTGTTTGTAAGTTGCGTGGCTTTTACGAGTCAGGTCAGTGAATTTCTCCCTGAAGGAAATCTTAAAGCTCTCACGAGGCTCAGCACATGTGACTGATTCCCTTATCAGCCCTACCCTTACAACCTGGAAACTGTTCTCATGGAGACAAGCACTTATATGAGACACTAGATGTTTCTCTTAGGGAGAGAATACAAATACAGCATCCATTTAGTAAATGGAATGTTCCGTTAGGACTGTGTCACTCCGGCAGGTTTATTTGTTTTATGATGATCAGGTTTCATAATTAACTTTTGGCTTGAGACTTTGGTCTTCAGTGACCTCTGCTGTTTGCGTTACTGACCTCTGTGTCCTACATGCATGCTACATCAATAACATGACCGCTACTGATGATGCGGCAGCTGTAATTGACAAGGAATTACCTTACTTGGAGGTTCAGAAAAACGAGGGATATCACACTTTGGTTTTGTAGAATAGGAAACAACCTTAGGAATAATAATAAATATTATTATTATTATTATTACTATTATCATTATTACTGTGTCTGTATAAACATTGTTTTATTATTTTAAACTAATTAAATCTAAATTAAATATGTAAACATTATCATGCAATCAAAATGTACACTACCGTTCAAACATTTAGGGGTCGGTAAGGTTTATTTTTTATTTTTTATTTTTTGGTTTTAAAAATAGACAATAGACTTTAAAAGTACTTAATATAGTTATATAATAGCAATTAGGCAATAACTGTTCAGATAAAAAGAATCAAAACAAAGTAATAATACAGTTTTATTGAACAAAGCCATTAAAAAAATATAATGTAATAATATAATAAAAACTTAGGTACATTATGTATTATATCAAATGCCTGTAGAAGGGCGCCAATGGCCTGTCGATTGTTTTTATACTTTACAACATTAATCCGTATACATTCAAAAACAGCATCACAGTGTGGACAGAAGGCCAAAATGGAGACGTTTTTCAAAATTATAATGAAAAATTATAATGTTGTCCTGTACAGTAATTAATAGAAAGAGTGCATAAGAATAGTCAGGAAACGCATGATAACAACAGTTAAGCGATTACATTAATAAAACATCACACCCTGCAGTACAGAACCGCAGAGACCACCCGATCTCACCTCTACACTCTAGGCTTTTTACACTGGAGGAGACGAGAGTTCACGACTCAATATTTCAGAAGAGATAAGTGAGAGGCTGGGCTGTCTGAAAAGGGGAGAGGTGCTTTTAGTAGGGCTGAGTCATGGGTGAGCAGCAGTGAAGGAAGACTTCATTCCTCGCATGCTAAGAGCTTCAGGTTAGACTCAGGTCTGTGTTTCTTTGTCTGGCTTTAATCACAGGTTTTTGTTTGAGGCACTCTCCATTTTGGTGAGCTTTTAACTTGCTCTTTGTCTTTTGTGGTCTAGTTTTTGTAAGCTAGTCAGTTTTGAGAAAGGTCATTTGCAGGTCCTACACAAGTTTGGCAGGTTGTGTGCAGAAGGTCAGAAGTACAGAGCAGTGAATCTGACCTGTGAGACTTGGAGTCTACATTTAAGCAATAAGGGAAGAGTCACCATTCGGTAGTGTGAATAGTCACGACTGAAGGTCACTGTTAAGTACGATGCTCAATGCAGTTTAAAGGAAAGCACAGCCTTGAGTGACTTGTTGATTTATATAGTTGTATTAGGGGTTTTTGTTTTTTTTCTGTTAAGAAAATTCCTCAAGTGGTGTCCTTCCAGATCCAGCCAATGACATAACAGATTTTTGCTATGCAACAAACATAACAATACCATATAAGAGATCTGCAGTGATACAGTGTCTGATGTCAGAGCTGGTACGGTGTTGTGGATTTTTCCATGCTTTTTTTAACAGTGTGCTGACCAATCAGAAGTCAGGAACTGAACTACTTAGTATAATAAACCTTAAAGTACCACTGAAGCGCCCTTAAACAAAGCAATATTGTGTTTGCGGTTTCCACTAGTACTTGAAAAAGCCACATTTGACAGCTTGTGACCACTATATCATATTAAAAATGTAAGTCTTTCTTAATAGGTTCCCATAATAGAACTGTTATAAATATACTGTTCCCCTGAATGAACTGTTATAAATGAACTGTTCCCAAAAATATAAAACTGATTTAGCCTATCTATCATCGTTAAGGCCCCAGTAGTTAGTTGTTGTTGTTTGTTTTGTTTGTGTTTTTTGGACTGTGAAACTATGGGGCAGTGTTTCTGCTTTGTGCACAAACTAATTAGTGCAAAAAAATCGAGGCACATGTGCTAACCGCACAATGTATGCAGGCCAGGATAGAAAAAAAAAGTGTGGTTGCAGTATGCAAGAAATGTATGACACTAGCAATATAAGCATTACCTAGCATACACATAAAAACCATAGTATATTCTGGGCTTTAGAGAGAAAGACTTTTGTCAACTGTGCAAGGATAAAGTGTGATCCTATTTCCCCGCCTCTTTTCATCCCTTGTGCCTCTTATCCTTTTATTCCCACAGTTCTCCAGCCGGCACCAAACCAGGCGGTTCAGAATCTTTCAGATGTCCGCATGACGTTTTCCCGTCACAGGCCGCCCAACATTCCGTCTCCTCCGCCCCTCATTCCCACTTCCAAACCCACCGACAAGCCCTCCTTCATTCAGGGAGGCTCCATTTCACAGGTAAGAGAATTGCTTTTGAGTGTTATTTAAGACTCTCTGTGCTTCTGCTAAGTTTAAATACTTCCTACATGTAATGGGATCAAGGCAGGGGATCAAGATTTGTGTGTTCCCTGCAGGGAACGCCAGGAACGTACCTTCCTTCTCAAACGCACGCTGTGTACGTACCGGAGGTAGTCAAGACCACTGGAGGGTCAATCTCACTCGGTTTACCAAGACAGCAGGACCCTGCCAAACCTGGTGAGCAAGAGAGATTTGAGAGTATAAATACATCTTAATCCCGCAATTAAACTCAGCTTAACTAGACTCAGCCATAGCTTCTGTGCCTGAGTTTCGTTATGAAGTTTAGAAGATGAATACATCATGTGGTGCATGAAATGTGTAATCTAAACACCTGATTGTGTTTGTGTGTGTGCTTAGTGTCATATATTAAGCAGGAGGAGTGTTCTCCACGTGGACAGAGCGCTCAGGCGGAGGGACTCTTATCCAGAGCTCAGTATGATGGAGTTGTCAGAGGTGAGATGACTAAAAATATACTATAAACTTCTAAAGGTTCATTGTAAACAGTCTAAGCATTCAAACACAAACCAAACAATGTTTTTCTTCCTCTCCTCTGCTCCCATTAGGACCCATACAGATTCCAGACATGAGAGGGCCACCTGGAAAAGGCTCCGAGGGCATGACTTTCAGAGGAGGCTCCATTACGCAGGTATCTTCATTATAGGCCTTGCTCTAGTATTTGAGTCATTTTGTAGTGTTTCTCACTCTCACTCTGTCTTTGTAGGGCACTCCTGCCCTGACTCAGTCCAGTGTAGCAGCAGATCTGTTGAAAGGCACTATTGCTAAACTGGCCACAGAGGACCTGAGCAGCCCAGAGAAGAGCCGAGCTGAAGCTCGCGTTATCTACGAAGGCAAAAGCGGACACATCCTCTCTTTTGATGGTCAGAGCCAGAGCTGCTTCCTTTCTGGTGTGCTTGCGAGAACAGTATACCCCAATGATATTGAATATTTAAGTTGTTTTTGTGACAATTAGTTATTTTAATATGCTTTTTATGGTTTATATATTTTATTTTGTCAAAAGGCTAAAATTATAGTGTGATCACTGATCAGTTTCTGCTGTATTTCCCGGCACAAGTGGAGTGGGATGGTGAAGTGCTTCTTTTCAAGGGCTAAATAACATGTTTGTTAGCAGTACAACAAGAGCCGTTTCTATTTTTATGGAGTGCCAGAGCTTACCAGGAGTTTATTTTGACATGCTCTATTGATGTTCTTAGTTCATTGTATTACCATAATAAATCTCGCTCTGTGTTCCAACAGCCATTAAGAACTCTAGAGAGGGCACTAGAAGCCCACTCAAGCGCCCATATGACATCATGGAGGGGTCCCGTGGACACCCAACACGTGATACCGCACCTTATGAAGGTTAGTCATGTTGTTTATCTGAGAATAGTAAAGCACAAAAGATTTCAAGTGGAGAGTGTGTTTGCCACTAGAGAATCTTTTAAAGACATTTTTCCTGTTTTACTGTCAGGTTTGATCAGTAGAGCATTGCCAAGAGAAAGTCCTCACGAGTCCAAGGATCGAGCCATACTCACAGGATCCATCATGCAAGGTAATGCTGATGATGACATCACACTTCCTTACTTCCGTTCTGAAATTGTCATTTATTTTTTAATTTAATAAAAAATATAAAGACTAGATGTTTTCAACTGTAGTTGATTAGTATGTATTAGCATAAATGATTGCGAATCATTTCAAATAATAATACAATGCAAAATATTTCTGACAGCTTAAAGAGCCACATAAGGAGAAAACTATAACCACTATAATTTTAGTACCGTATTTTTCGGACTATAAGTCGCACCTAAGTATAAGTCACATCAGTACAAAAATACGTGATGACGAGGAAAAAACATATATACGTCGCACTGGACTAGAAGTCTAATTTATTTAAAACCAAGAACCAAGAGAAAACATTACCGTCTACAGCCGCGAGAGGCGCTCTATGTCCTCAATGTAGACAACAGGAGCACTGACAATGAGGAGCATAGAGCGCCCTCTTGCAGCTGGAGACGGTAATGTTTTCTCTTGGTTCATTACTCTTAGCTCATTTCTCTCGGTTCATGTTAAATTAATTTTGATAAATAAGTTGCACCTGACTGTAAGTCGCAGGACAATCCAAACTATGAAAAAAAAGTGTGACTTATAGTCCGGAAAATACGGTAATTGCACATTTTTCAGAAAATGTAAGGAAATCTCTGCATCATGCTTAATCTTCTCTGCCATGCTTCAGGAACACCAAGAGCCTCTGCTGAAGTCTATGATGAGGCGTCCATGTACGGTAAACAGATCAAGAGGGAAAGTCCACCCATACGCTCTTTTGAGGGAGGCATCACAAAGGGTAAACCGTATGAGGCGGTGAACACCATAAAGGAGATGGGCCGCTCAATTCACGAGATTCCCCGTAAGGAGACTCAAGATAGTCGTAAAACTCCTGTTCTGGAAGGATCCATTACTCAGGTACTTGATTTGAGACTGTTAGTGTTTCCCACACAAAATGAAAGATGCCTTCAGACAACAGTTTATCGTTCTCCTAATTTTCTTAATGTGCATCTCTCCAGGGTATTCCTCTGAAGTACGAGGGCAGTACTGTGAACCCGTCCGCCATCAAGCACAATGTTAAGTCTCTGATCACAAGCCCAATGAAGATCTCACACTCTGCCATGGAGGCAGCTGAGCGTGAGAGGGCCAAGTACGATGATGTGAAGTCGTCCGAACGCGTCCGGCACACCTCTGTAGTGAACTCCACATCTGTCCTGCGCTCCACACACACAGAAGCGGGAAAATCTCAGCTCAGTCCAATCATGTATGAGGACAGCAATGCACGCAGAACCCCTACATACACCGGCACCTCCATATCCAGAAGTTCACCTCTGCTGCGAGGGCAAGACGGTATGAATGCGGCACCTCTCGTTTACCCTTTCAATTGTCCCCAGACAGTTGTTCTTATAACAATTAAACCCTGATCATTAGCTTATGCCTAGCAGTCAATTGTACAGCTCATTGAACTGTTTTTTTTTTTTTCTCAAACAGGAAGTATAACAACAGGTAAACCAGCTTCTCACGAGAGGAAGAACACACTGACTCCAACCCAGAGGGACAGTGTGCCCGCCAAGTCACCGGTGTCTGGGGGTGAACCTCGTGCTTCTCACAGCCCATTTGACCCCCACCATAGACCTGTGGTACCTGGAGAAGTGTACAGGACTCACCTGCCACCACACCTGGACCCCAGCCTCGCTTTTCACCAGTCATCTTTTTCACGAGTCCTCGACCCAGGTAATTTAAGGCATTATGGAATCTCCTTCAGAACAAATAAAGTTATTTGGATTAATAATGTAGTTCATGTTGATCTTTAAAACTTTATAAAAACTTTTTATTTTCTTTTTTTTTTTTTTCCTGGAAGAAGCTTTAAAGGGTTAGTTCACCCAAAATGTTAAATGCTGTCATTAATTATTCACCCTCATGTCGTTCCAAACCCTGCACGACCTTTTCATCTGTAGAACACAAATTAAGATACTTTTTATTCAATCAGAGAGCTCTCAGACCCTCCATAGACCACAACACAACTGCTATGTTCCCAGGTCTAGAAACATAGCAAGGACATTGGTAAAATAGTCCATATGACATCAGTGGTTCAACCCTAATTTTTTGAGTCTAGAAGAATACTTTTTGTGCACAAAGAAAACAAATATAAGGACCATTCTTATTGATTTTAAAAATGTCTCTTATAGAACAGTCTCCATTTAAAGTCTCTGTAAGGAACATTGTATTATTATTATTATTATTATAACTTTTTTACTATATTAAAAAAAAAAAAAAAAAAAAGTTGTTTTTTAAATCTGACCCGTTGATACATGACTTAATCGGGCTCAGAGCACATGGCTAGTGGGCTACGCTTTGCCAAGGAATGGAGAATTTGTGAATTATGAATTAGTTCTGTTCTGAAACCATGCTTTGTACAAACAGGCTCGCAGGAAAAACAGTTCATGCGTCACACACAAAATTGATTGATGTTCCGTGTAATGGTTCTCTCTTAAAAGCACTATTCCTATCTCATTGGTAAACATTATGTTTTGGTTTTTCAACCTGCTCTCATGCATTAGATAATAGCATTTCCTGCTCAACTCTCCACTACTGTGGCAAATCCGCAGCATTGACGTCAAGACGAGAACAGCTGTCTTTTCACCACTCGTCCTTGTTGTCCTCTGTACATTTCAACAGCGTACATGTTCCCACGGCAACAGTCGCCGACCGGTTACCCCAACACATACCAGCTGTACACCATGGAAAACACTCGGCAGACCATTCTGAACGATTACATCACCTCGCAGCAGATGCAGGTCATACCGCGCCCTGATGTCACGAGGGGACTGTCCCCACGGGAACAGTCCATTGCCATCCCATACCCACCAGCTAGAGGTAAGGGGCATGATTGTCTGAATGTGTATGTTTGTTTGTGAAAGTGATTAAAAGTGTAGTCTGTAAATATTGTGTTTGTGTGAACTAGTGGCATCCTTTTCCAGACCATCAGAAGCAAATGACCCTCAAGCCAATTCTCATTGCACGTGAAAATTGTTTTTAATTCAAAACAATATTTAAATCCAGGACTGGGGCTGTTCCCTAAACATCCACTAAACCCATCTGTTAAAGAGGCTCACTTTTTTTTTATTGGTTATGCATGTTCAAAAACATCTACAGGAACAAGGTTACCTGTTAAAAGTTGAAAAAATAAATCCTAGTAACTGTACAGTTTCAATCTGAAGGAGTTTGAGCTCAGACCTTTAGCAGGTCCTGCTGCATACATCTCCAATCCACATTGCACCATTTTTCTAGTTTTGATTTTGTTTTGCTTAGTAGAAACCAGCTTTCAGCCTTGGTATCTTGTTATATTTAGTAACTAAGCTCTTGATAAGATATAGATGATTAATGAGTTACTTCAAATTTTTCAATTCCTCTTCTAGTCTCTTAGTCATTAGAAGATCAGTAGAGGGTGTTGGCTCTTTAAAGTTAAGGCTGATTGGTTTTGGATGCTCACCCTCTGGCCCTTTGCTTCTGTCTGTAAAAGGAATAATTGATCTAGCCCAGATGCCACCTACCATCCTGTTACCTCACCCTGGGGGGACAGGTTCCCCCTCCCTGGACCGCATCACCTACATCCCTGGACCTCAGACCCCTTTCCCTCCTAGGGCATTCAACCCTGCCTCCATATCTCCAGGTGAGGATCCCACCCCGCCTCTCCTATCCAACACCTGAACTTCCCCTTCTAGTCCTGGAGGTGGTGCTTTAGAAACTCGCCCTTCGCTGCTGCTCTGAGATCAGTTTTGCTGTTTTAATCGAGGCTCTTTCTTCCACCTAAAACTAACTACAGCTGTTTTCTGCATCACTATGGTGGCAATGCTCTGCTACTAAATCTACAGCATTGTGGCAAAAGGAACTACATGTCATCTGATGTATGAGCTTGTCTGAATTGATTGCTGCGATTTATTGTGTTACAATACAAAAAACAACAATCTTTTTTGGTCCTAAAACCAGTACCTGACCAAAATCGCTTCCTACCCGAACCAGATGTGCATCATTTATTATTTTAAAAAGAAAAACCCGGTTTGTGACAGACAAACCCGAGTGCAACTGACCCGGCGGACTTTTTATTTTATTTTCTTGGAGCTGAATGCAAAAATCAGCGATGTCCCAAGACCAAAATTAGAAACCGCACAGCATGTGTAGGTTTAGAAGTGGTCCCATCATCTTCCTTTATTTGTAGATGAAATTCTAAGATTTGAACTCATTTTGGCAAATAATGTAGCCTTTGTAATACTTTGTGTAAGTAAAAAATACAAAAATGTACAGTTATGATATAATTTTGGGTTTTTCCACAAATCCACAAAAATAAACCACTCGTTAACTTTCAAATTTGTCAATCACACATCAAATGACAAGGAAATTTGTTGATATTAATCTCCAGGACAGTCATTTAAAATTACCTGGAACAAAAGGCTACTAATATCACACACGACCCATAAGGCACCCATCTAGTGCGACTCTGAAGGGCTCAAGTTTATATTCTTTTTCACTGGCTACTAGCGAAACCAAACATGCAGCACTAGTTTAGTTGAATTCACAAACAAAAAATTATTTTAATGAATCAATCAAGAAGATGCACAATCTGTTCAGATCAGTTTATCGACTTGGCTGGCTTCCTGCTGGGTTTTCTGTGTGGTGACACATAAGGGATTCGATTGAGCATATTAGCAGTTACAAAGAATGAAGAGAGCTGCTGATCTTAAGATGTATGTGCACGTAGGATATTAGTCAACTGAAGTGCTAGCCCTCTCTGTTGCTCTTCCCTGAGAAGCTGCCTTTACTGCCCGCTTATTCTCAAACATCATATTGAGTTGAAGGCAAGCATTGGCCTTGGCTCAGTAGTGTCATATTTAAAGATTGTCTTGGGAGCGCAGGTGATCTGAAGGTAAGTAGAGCTGAGGGGAATTTTGACAAATGAATCTAAAAAAAAATGATATTGCTGGATATATTTGCTATCTGTGTGAGTATGCTTTTCGAACTGTTTAATGGCTCCTGTGTCTGTTATTCTACAACACCAGTCCTGTGCTGATCTTTAGCATCATTCCATGTGCTGTCTTTGCATATGGTTTGAATCTTGTACACGAGTACACATATACACAAGAATAGTTCAAGTTTAATATTTTGCTTTGTACTCGTTTTAAACCGTCAAGGTGCTGGTGCGCAAACCACATTTGCTGGCGATTCCAGAAGAAGGCAGCTCTCTTGCTGAACTTAAACAAGCAAGCTTAATGTCAGATTAAGGTTTAAGATTTAAAGACAATCCTGAGTAGTGTTGCCCATATTTTCACTCATTTTTTGTTCGGCTCTGCAGGTACTGATTCTTCCATTGTATCTGCTGGTGAAGCATAGTAATAAGCGTCTGCATAGTCCATGTTTATTTTTGCTCTTTACTCCACCACACAAAGTTACGCTCCTATAGAGGAAGCAGCCAATAAGCACGAGGATTCTTTTAACGTTCAATAAAACATATTTTAACATGGTTAAGTACATAGAGGCGCAAACTTTTTTACGTGTGATTGAAATATAGTACTCGGTGTAGTCCTAATCTCTTCTGAGTATTCACCATTTAAATGACTCTTCACAAAAACACAATTTGTTTCATAATGTATAAAAGGTTTTAAAGTGACACCAAACTTCTGAATGGAAGGCACCTTAGTTTTTCAATTCAGGTTTCTCCATCTGGCAAGGCTGGCTTACAAGGAAACTAGCTGGCTTGATTCTAACCAATGAAAAACCTGGTGCAGTGATGCACAGTTCACAGACATCCCATTATATGTCGTGTTGCATGTAACACATTGATTTTATTTACAAATATTGTGTGTCCATCGATTGGTTAGAATTGTATTTGTTGTAACCTCTTGACTGTTGTAACAAAAGTAGATTGTGATTGCATAAAACACTGAAAATAACTTGTGAATACTCTGGTGTTTTTGTAATACTTCTAAACAAAGACAAAGGTGAGGCATGTTTGTTTGTGGGCAGCTTTTGTACTTATATATTAATGTCATTGTCTTGGAGAGCTTTGCATTTCCCCCCACCCATGGGAACTAGCCATTTCAGTCAAAAAGGGGTAATAATACATGCAAACATGTACTAAAGAGAATGCCTTGGTTGATGGATTAGTGCCTTGTTTATTCATATACGTTTGTATATCTGTGCAATTTTACATCACTGATATCATTCTGGTAATCCTAACAGCAGCACAGCTGGCCCTCTCAAAGTGCAGCAAGTGTAAAGGGCCTTTTTGGTTGTAACCCCACTTTTTGTGTGTTTCCTGTTCTTCACTTCACAGGACATCCTGCCCATCACAGTGCCACTGCAGCTATTGTGGAGAGGGAGAGAGAGAGTCAGAGAGAGAAGGAACGCGAGAGGGAAAGGGAAAGAGACCGGGTGCGAGAAATGGATCAGAGAGAACGGGAACGCGCAGCGGTGGAATATATGCGTGGAGGTAAGACTACTCTGAAGGAAATTATATCACCAATAAATGTTCTTTCATCTTGATATGTAACAAACTGATGTGTTCTGACAAAATTTTCAGGACTTGTTTATTTTGCAGGTTCTGAGCAACCTGGCCGACCAGGTAGCCGTAGTTTTCTGCGTTCCACTTCACCTTCTGTGAGATCACAGGAAGGCGTCGTCCAACAGCGGCCGAGCATCTTCCAGGGCACCAACTCCAAGAGCGTCATTACACCACTCATGTGAGCAATGCACTATTTATGACCGCAATCTAATAATCATTTACTAGTTTTATTATGAATAATTACATGCTCATATTAACTTTATTTATATTATATATACTTTATATTAACTTACTGTATTATAAACTTATAAACCATTTTATATTTTATCTAATTTGTTTTTATTTATCTATTTACTTTTTTTGGCTTTAAAGGGATAGTTCACCCAAACCAAAAAAAAAGTGTGAAAATGAACTAATGAGCATATTTTTAACTTGCTCGAAGCATAAAACCTCACTGGTTCTCAAACATCAAGGAAGTACAGTTGGCCTTCTGCTTTCCATGTTTGTTGATTAATGTGTGCATGTTAATAAAAGCCTAAATATCTGGTCATCAGTGATCATACCTATTCAGAACACTTAAGTTAAACCATTCAATTCTTATGCAGTCACTTTAATGAACATTTTATATATATATATATATATATTTATATATATTAGGGCTGGTAATTTAGTGCGTTAATTAGATTATGAAGAAAAATAATGCGTTAAAATGAACGCATTTAACGCAATTGTCCCCGCCCCAGACCTATGTGGATCATCTGCCATTTCATACAGTCAACTGATGACTAATATGAGGCAGAGCAACAACTTACTGCGTGATGGAGCCTAGAAAATGTTCAAGATATGGAGCAAAATTCCCATTTGAAATTCTCATATTTAGACCACATTGTTAAGAAAAATCACACAATAAAATATCACATGAGTGCAAATGTGATACTC
This sequence comes from Carassius auratus, assembly GCF_003368295.1. Taxonomy (NCBI): domain Eukaryota; kingdom Metazoa; phylum Chordata; class Actinopteri; order Cypriniformes; family Cyprinidae; genus Carassius; species Carassius auratus. Next base: position 10,317,706 of record NC_039272.1, on the reverse strand, counting down.
ATACAACAGTTTATTAATAAGTAAATATTGTGTTATTTTAGACAAAATGTTATCCGTTTTCTCAATTTTTCCAACCAGAAGATAAAGACGAATCAGAATTGTTCATTTCTGAGCAACACACAGCCGCATTTAATTTCTTAATCCATGTTTTGAACGAATTGGGTGAACCATTTGGTGGGTTGAACCATTGGCCATAGTCGCGTTGGATTTGAAGTGGTGCTGCACAGACCGATCGGTGTATGACATTAAAGTACTGCGAGAGCGATCCAAAAGCACAAGGACTCGTCTGCAATCAAAGCTCTTGCGGTTCTTTGATGTCACACACAGATCGGTCTGATGCTGATGACCTGCTTCAAGTCGAACAAGCCTAATGATTCAATGAACCATTCATAAAGAACCATTTACTTCACTCCTGAATGAATCAGCCATTTGAACGAATCAAACGAATGAATAAATGACTCGATGACTTAATCATTTAGACATTTACCACCACCTACTGGCAGTTTTCGTTTATCATTTAGAGTAACATTTCATAAAAGAAATAATTTCATATTTTCACAGTAATAATAATAAAATTAAGAAAATTATTAAAGTTATAGTTCACATAACAAAAAAAACAATTCTGTCATAATTTACTCATATGATCTAAAAGAATATATGTAATAAATTTTATCAAACAAAATATTTCTTTGCTGAACCCTACTTTTTGTAATCTCTGTTTGATGCTTTGCACAACAATGACTTTAAATTATCTTTTCAGAGTAATTTTGTGATTTTCCAAATTTGTGATTTTATTCGATTAATTAATCACCACATCGTAATTAAAGAATTTTAATCACTTACCAGCCCTAATATATATATATATATATATATATATATATATATATATATATATATTACACTTATTAAAGCTCTATTAAACTTCTTTCCTGTTTTGGTTGTCCAGGCAAATGCCCCCACAAGCAGCTACATCTCAAGCCAGCCGATACAGTGCAGCTGATGCCCTCGCCGCCCTGGTGGACGCTGCTGCCTCTGCCCCGCAGATGGAGGTTGCAAAAGTCAAGGAGGGCAAGCATAGTAACAGTAGCTCCCGGGAGGAGGACATGATGACATCACGGCGAGCAGCACAGGAGTCGCAAGAGGTGGAGCGTCGTTCCGTGCAGTCTCCATATGGGGACATGTCACATCCTAGTGGGAAACCTCCCCATCCTGCGTATGCAGAGGGTGGAGGAGCTGCAGGGAGCAAAGAGAAAGCCCCACCGACCAAATCACGCATGGAGGAGGAGCTACGCACACATGGGAAGACCACCATAACTGCTGCAAACTTTATTGATGTCATCATCACGCGCCAGATTGCCCCAGATAAGGATTCCCGTGAGAGAGGCTCACAGAGCTCGGACTCCTCCAGCAGCAGTGAGTGCCATCAGATAGACTCTTTATTTTATATATGTTGAGTAATAATAATGATGATCCGTTTACTAACAAGGTTGCGTAACTCTGTACAGTTTATGACTTGAGTACATATCATCAGACTTTGATATTCTTTCGATTGATTTAATGCATTCTTGCTAAATAGAAGTATCCTCTTTTCAGAAAGAAAAATCTTCTTGGCTACAAACTTTTGAGCAGTAGTTGTCACAAAGCAGAGCAAACAGGAAGTGATATGTTTCACCATATGCAGGATTTGTGCAATTTGGTCACAGTGCCACCAGCATCTTTATATCCTGTTCAGAGGCAAAACGAATGATTCAAGAAACTGAACAACATAAAAAACAAAGTCAAGGCATATAATTAGGGATTTGCTAACAGAGGGCATTGACAGGACACCTAATAGGATTGCTAGTGCCATTGAGGCCATGAGACCTAATAGTCTTAGCAAACCTGGATAGCACAACCTGTGACCCAGCTGGAACGGAGACTGACAACAGTCACAAACCCCTGACCTCAGATTTGACTGGGGAATTCCATTAAAGGGAGTGTAGCTCTTAGCACAGGAATCAAATCGATGCCAACTTCAGGGTAATCTGCTCATTTTTTATGCCACATTGTGCGGATGCCATGATACACACTTAAGGTTTCAATATTAACATAGATATTAATAGATGGATTTAATTAAACTAGTTTGTTTTTCTGTTGAACACTAGCTAGTGTTTATTTAGATACAGGTTGAAGACAGTGTGCTAAGGGTGTAGATAGCACAACCTCTTCTTAAAATACTAACAAACCAACTTTATTTACTTAAAAGGCTGTAACATCATGTGTACTTGTCGTTCAGTGTCGTCCAGTCGTTACGACGCTCAGGGTGGAATTGAGGTGATCAGCCCAGCTAACTCTCCAGCCTTAAGAGAAGAGAAGAACGAAGGCCCTTTCCCATCAGAAAAGAGCTCAGGTGAGACTTCAGATCCCTGAATCTTGTTAAATATTTCAGGAACACACCCAGGTTTCACCAACAAAAAGAACAAAATTAGTAAATTGTAAAAATGACAGAAAACATTTAAGAAATTTATCTGATCTTATGTTTTATAGGATTAAGGTTTGACATTAACCGGTTCAGGCAGTCGGGAGATTCAGGACCATCTGCGCCTCAACAGCCCCCTTCCTCGCAGGCAGACAGTTATGGGCCTGTCCCGAAAACGCACCGCATCATGACCTTAGCTGACCACATTTCGGTAAGTCCCACTTATACTCTGGATGCTTTGTCACGTCACTCCTCTGTCACTGCCCTCACTTTTTCTCTCTGTCTTGCAGCATATCATTACGCAAGACTTCGCCAAGAGCCAAGATCTTCCCCCATCATCCAGCTCGCTGCCTTCCTCTTCATCCTCCTCCTCGCTCTCCTCCACTTTCAGCTCTGGTATGGGAGGAGGAGTAGGTCGAGTTAAACCCCATAACCGCTATAGCCCCGAAAACCCAGCTCCTACTGCACACCACCAGAGACCACCAAGCAGAGTTTCCCCTGAGAACTCCTCCGATAAACCCAGAGCCAGGTACATATGAACACAAACACACCTCCAAACATTTCACTCAGTCTTACAAAAACATTATAATGGTCTTGCTCTACCCCAAACTTTTAAATTATGGTGTATGTAAATATTTGTATATGGGCACACCCAACAAACGGTTTCTATTGAAAACACCGTAAAGGTTCACTTAAATGCCCCTTAATGCATGCTAAAGGTTTTGTAATCTGCCAAATAATAAAAGAAAAAAAAACAATTCAAAGTTAAAGTTAGATTCTTTTAGTCAATCACAAATCTTGTAGTTTTTGCTCATTCACAGGAAAGGCATTCATGGGCTTTTACCTAAAGTAGGAAGCTGAGATCATAATATTTAAATCAGATCAGTGACATTTTAGCTGTACAATTGTGACAACACTGCTCTTTTGCCCTGTCTCTAAATACAACATTGTCATTCATACAACAGTGTCTTTACTGGCAGGTTTTGAAAAAATAAAGTTGATTGACCACGTCTGGCTGAAGTTCTAGAAGGACTAACATTGCTTACGATCTCTTTAAATAATCGGTGAAACCTGATCTGAGATCTTTTGGTCACATACGCAAATCCTTCCAAAATGCATGAGATGCTTTTTACACACTGAAAACAGCAGCCTCTTATCCATCTGTCTCTCGTAGGCCAGGTAGGTCTCCTGATCGAGGACGAGGACCAGAGAGCTATGAGCCCATCTCTCCCCCTCAGGGTTATTCTGGGTTGGATAAACAGGACGCCACTGTAGTTCAGAGTCAGAGACGAGAGCAGGATCTCCCTGAACAGAGGTACAAATGAATGGTGGTTCTACTTCAAAGTATAAGGCTTTATTTATCTTTCTTTTTTTATTACATGTCATTTTTCAGGCTTTTGTTTAGAACGGTGAAGAAAAAATACTAAAGTGAAAATGTAATAAAACAGTTTAAATGCAATGTGGACTGCCTATATACCTGAAACTGTTGTCTGTTTATTGTCTGTTATTTTGGGCTACCCAGATTTCCTATGACACATGCACTGTTGTGACCTTTAGACCTTTCTTTTGTGTCAGGACTGACTCGCGGTCACCAGGCAGCAGCAGTTACCTCCCCTCTTTCTTCACCAAACTGGAAAGCACGTCTCCTATGGTCATGTCCAAAAAGCAGGAGATCATCCGGAAGGCAGAAGTCGGTGAGTGACAACAGCAAGCCCATTTTCTCAGAAACTGACATTCAAGTTTAGAAAATGTACTTCACTGCACTGATACACTGATGTCATTTATTTAGACAGTTGCCACTTGATTAGCACCTAATTCTTATTCCCATTTGCTCCTTTTCTCAACAGGTAATGCTCAGCCAGGCACAGAGATCTTCAATCTCCCAGCAGTAACATCGTCAAGTGAGTTTCACAGCATCATCAGTATGATTTATGTATTTTCATTTGTTTGTGTTTGTTATAGTTTAAACACTGAAACTGGTTTTCTGTGCTTCCCTTACGTGCATATGTGTTTGTTCTACAGACAGTGTAAACCCCAGAAACCACTCGTTTAGTGATCCAGCCAGTAATCTGGGTCTGGAGGACATCATCAGGAAGGCTCTGATGGGGAACATGGAGGAGAAGCAGGAGGAGCCACAGCAGCAGCAGCAAGCCCAGCTGGGGACAGGAAACAGCTCAGGCAGCATGAGCAGTATTTCAGACGGCCGACAGGAGGCCAGCCCGTCCCCTAACACAGGTTCATACTCTACATTCAAATCTATGAACATACATTTTCCCTACTAACATGCTGAACTCTCTACAGATTGCTTTGTGGTTTGGCTAATGGCCACAGAAAAGTGTAATCTGTGTGTGATAAATACCCAGCTAACACTGGTCTTCTGTGGGTTATCACTCTGGATTTGGGCAGTCACATCGGTTATCACAGACAAAAGAATTCACAATAATCATATTTTCATCTTATCTATCGAAAAGAAAAGATATAAATCATGCCATGCCAAATGATGATCTGTCACATTTATCTTTGTTTTCTTCTTTCTTGACGAATGAATCGCACTCCAGATATGAGTTTGGGGAGGTGGAGAGAGTGTTTGAAACTATATAAAAGTTTCTGCTGTTGATTGGCTCTTCCTACAGACTGTCTCAACTTTTGTTTTTGTTAAAAAAAAGTGTAAAAAAAACCCCACATTAGCAAGATAATTTTTTTTAGATGCCCGTAGAGTGTTTTGCTTTTGTCTGTCACCACTTCCAGCATGCTTTGGTGCGTCAGTAAGATCCTACAAACTGCGTCACCGTCGTCTTTCAGTTTTGTAACCGGTGGCAACCAGCGACAAGGTGTGATCTCACCGGCTACTCTGAAAACCAGAGAGTCAAATATTGTGATACCTCTGCTCTGAATGTTTTCATTCAAGACCCGACCAAATCTGTGTCTAGGACATAAACCTCACTGCTGACATCTCTGTCGATCTTTATGCTTCCACAGCAGGAAAGCAGAAGCTTCAGAGCAAAGCTAGCAGCAGGAAATCAAAGTCTCCTAACCCAGGCCAGGCGTACTCTGCTGGAGAGCGGCCCTCTTCTGTGTCCTCGGTTCATTCGGAGGGTGATTACCACAGACAGGCTCCCACCTGGGCTTGGGAGGACCGGCCTTCATCCACAGGTGACCGCCTTGATTGTGTATTGTTAGATGAAATTGTTTTGTTGGTGACATTAGTTGAAAATTAAGATGTTTCTCTCTTTCATCCTGCTTCAGGTTCCATGCAGTTCCCCTATAACCCCCTGACGATGCGTATGCTCAGTAGTACCCCTCCCACCTCCATGGCCTGCCCATCTCCCTCCATGCAGTCCCAGCAGCAGCAACAGGGTGGCACCTCTGGCCCCGTGGCCTCAACACGTGCATGGGAGAGAGAGCCACCGCTTCTTTCAGAGCAGTACGAGACCCTCTCAGACAGCGACGACTGAGGCAGGGGACCGCCTCCCTCTCCGACACAAGAGTCCACGCCCCACTCCTGTTCACCATCAACCTCCTTCCGCTGTTTTTCTGAATCCCACTCACTGCCATTTGAGAGTGAGATTCTGCTGGGAAGGAGGATGCACGTTTGGTGCTACTTTGGTGCCCATCGGTGGTCAGAGCGAGCATTGCAGAGAGCCACTGATTTTTCAGGATTAAATCCGATGCTATGATTTTTATTTCGTTATTTTTTGGCCCATTTGGGGATGAGAACTAGACGAATCCCAAGTGAATAGAGACGTGAACGTCAAAAGGATGAAGAACTTGTAAAGAAAGAGACTTGTTTGCTGAAAAATTTGTTTTTGTAAAGATTTTTTTTTGTCTTTAAAAAAGAAAATCGATGTCTGTAAATAGAGTAACCTTTTGCTGTGTTTTTCCTTTAGCTCGTTTTTTTTTTCTTCTTCTGCATTTTAACATTGCTTTTTAAATTCCAGTCGGATGGATCGGTGGGTGCAACAAGACACTGTGGAGATTTTTGTGGTCAGTCGGGCGAAGAGCGTTGAGCTTCCAGCATCTGACAGTAATTATCTAATCGAAACTACTCCAAATAAAACGCAAAAAGGACTTGATTACCGTTGTCCCTCCAGATCCGGAGCCTGTCTGTGCAGCACTGTTGAGATGTTCTCTGCCCTGTTACTTTAGGGAGGCAGTCACAATCATTCGTCAGCTGTATTAGGAGGACAAAACATCAGCCTTTTCTGGTGTAGGAGCTTGTCTGGATCACTTCAGACATGAGATGAATGTTTCTTCTGTTTTTCTCTCTCTTTTTCTTTTCAAATTCTAGTTTTCAGTAGTGGCCTGTTGCAGATCTGATCGGAGTGTTTGGCTTTTTTTTTTGTGGTTGCTAACTGTTCTTACGCCCTTGTTTTCTTAGAGGTTGTACAAGGTCCGCCACCCATCACCTGTAACCTTTTTGCTTTTTGAAGATGCATTTGTTTCTGCGGAGAATATACTTGTAAATCCTCTTTTACTAATCATAAAGGAGCACGTATGACGTGTATGTTCTATCAACTTGTGATTTTCTTAGACCACAAAGCAAAAATACAAAGATAAAAAGAGGAAGTACCAAACTTGATACATCTCTGCACCATTGTTGCACTTTTTTTCTTTAGTAATTTTGAGAAGCTTAAAAATCATACTACCTGTAATCTAAGTTATTCAATGTCATAAAGAGGTCTGGGACGCTTTCAGATATATTCATGTTTCAGTCTCTTACTCCATCTGCATTTTCAATTCTTGGAAATCTGAGCTAGTATAAAATCGGTACCATTTGTCTTAGTAGCAGCACTCGATCGGAGATCTGAATGTCTCAGTCTGAAAGTGAATAAGCTCAGTTTTAGTTACTTGCAGAAATAGTTCAATGTGATGGAAGCTAATGGAGGCATCTCTTGATCCTGCTTTTTTCCCCACTTCATGTGCTTCTGCTTTGTTCAAATAACACCACCTTTAATATGATGGATTCGTTTTCTTCTGAAGTCTAAAAAAATGTTGAGCTCATGTTTGGTTTTTTGCTTGTTCTTTTATTATATTTTTCAGCATCCTGTTTTAACGGGATGTCAAGTGTTTACAATGGCATTGACAAAAAATGGTGAAACTTGAATCTTAAAGAAAATTAAAATTTCTCATTGCGTCAAGTCTATTTTACAGTCCAGCTTTGCAAGGGTGACTTTCATTTTTTTTTTTTTTTTTTTTTTTTTTTTTCTGGTCTGTTCTGAATCAAGACTTGGAAAAAAGTAACTTGTCCCCTGGTTTTGAAAATCCAGTGTTTGTGTCACTGTCTCCTTGGTAGTGGATGAGAAATGTGCAGACCAATCAATAAAGTAGAACAGAGCTCCTCCTCTCTGAAACAAACAGCGCTGTATTTCCTGTCTCTACTGTGTTTCTTTCCAATCAAATAAAGAAAATAAGATTCTGGAATGAGATGGAGAATAAAGGAGGACAATTCTCAATTTGGGGTATACTTCCCCTTTTAAGTTTCCCAGCATCACTTCTGCTTCTGAATGCTGCTGCATTAGTCAGAACAGAACTGATTATTATAGCATCAGATCATTTACTTAAAGGGGTCATATAAAGCTACATGCACAAGGTAGCTACAAGGTGTTTGAACTGAAATTGTGTTGGCGATGTGTACACAACCACCTTAAAAATATAAAAATCCAACCAGGGTTTTGGGGTTGGTAGAATTAGTTTTTTCAATGTAGATAAAAGTCAGTTAAGTATCTGACTGGCCTGAGGTTAATACTGAGATATCTGTTCATAGCTTTACATGCCAGTTAGAATCTCATTGGTTGAACAAAAAACTGTCAGACGCAGCATTCACACATTCATCATCATGTGAGAAGACTATTTGATACTGTTGCTTATGCATTCGTGAACACTTAATGTGTTCAATTTGTGAGGAAAATACACCCTTTCTCACCTCTACTGCAGCGTCAGTGATCAGATGAGACTATGAAGCGGTTTGGACTGTATTTCTCTGCTGTCTGGATATTGTGCCGCTGCTGCTGTCTTGTCTGTGGCAGAGGTCAGTACATTTTCTGAATTGTTTATCAATTGTACATTTATCTTATTTGACCCTTTAAAGTGTGCAAAGTATCAAAGTCTTGTTCTTTTCTAATCTTTCACACAGATCAAGGTGTGTGCAGTTTAGGGAAGCTCCTTACCAGAATCAATTTAATCACAGAACTACAGTCTGAAATCCTGCTGCCGTGCCTTTTTGAAGCAGCTCTCACTGGATCAAACCTGAACATGAGTTCACTTGCTGTGTGGAATCACATTACTGAAACCACTGACGGCATTGTAGAGATCAAAGTAAATGATCATGAAATCTTCTGGAATAACAGAGGCAATAGAATTAAGGCATTCGGTGCTGCTGCTGCATCTGGAAACTTCTCCATCCTGATTGAAGATGTGCAGCTGTCTGATCTGGGGCTCTACCGCTGTGAACTCTTCAGAGATACCAACTGTTCTCTGGGCTATAAAGAGATAAACATCAGTGAGTATTTAAATTATAACTCTTTACAAGGACATTAATAGACTATTGGGGTGTAAAACCTGATATTGTGTTATAAAGTGGATGTATTTATGATCTTGATCAGGTCTGGCTGCTGAGTTTTCACCGCTCAATAACTGGCAGCTCATAGTTGCTGCAGGAGGAGGAGGAGGATTCCTCCTTCTCTGTCTGATCACCGTGTGTGTTTACTGGACATGGACAAAACGTGAGTGTCATAAATCTGCTATGAGACCTGATGAGTAAATTCTATTAATATTATAAAACAAACCATAACAATGTAAAATAATTCACACAACACACACACATGCTACTGCAATACAGCAAATGAAGTGAAAGTCACATGTTGTGAAGACAAACAAAACAAGTAAAAAAAAACGATTTGTGTGATGACAATATGATTCTGGATTTAATTCATGACACTATAGAATAGTTTTCAATGCAAAACTGCTCTAGAATGCACATGCTTAAATCTAAAGAACATGTGCAAAGCTTCATATCTTTAACATTTTCTCTTCACATCATCTTTCAGGTCCAGCAGTTGATGCGCTGACCTACACAACAGTTGTCTATGAGGGTCTGCCATGAAAGCAAGAGTGCATTTGTCATAATTAAATGCATTGATACAGTAGACTGTACAGTAGATTTATATACTGTGTGTAAAAAGCATTGTTTGTATAACATATAAACTCAGTTGACACTTGGAGACGTACTGTACTGTATCTTTATAACATGGCTGTGGGGGCAGGCTACATTTCACAACACATTTCTAATTTCCAGCCTTACTTTCCTGAATAATGGAAATAAAACTGCAAAACCAGGGTATATAAATATCAGCAGTTTGTGTGTCATATATTATAAATGTTGCAGCTGAATACATGAAGTTTATGAATACTTCTCAGAATCTCTGTCTTTCTTTCCACTCACAGGATCATTTATTTTAGAACTGTCAAGTGAACTATGTTTAACCCTTTGGCCCTCTTCGTTTAGGAGTCACACATACCTTCTTCGCAGCCTTGAAATGTAACTTTTTTTTTTTTTTTTTTCAGTTCTTCAGGAAAACCTATGTAATATATTTTTGTTCAATAATATTTTTTTTTATAATCTTTTATGATTTTTATGGTATTTTATGATACTATGCAATATTTATAAAATTTTATTTTCAACTATTTTCTCCATTAGAATTAATATATATATTTTATATCTCATTTATTTAAAATTTTTTAATAAATGCAGCATTTCACATTAAAATAGAGTGAAAATATTTAAAATCCATTTTTTGATGTGAGAATTGGGCAATATGGAGGCATTAAAAAGATTAAAACTTGTGTAATGTTGCATAACCTCTTGTATTAGCACCGTATATATACAGAGGCTTTTGGATTCCCATAGTTTTTTAGACCTCATCTCATTTTTTATTTTTTTAGGTTTTGCATTTAGATCTATATCTAGACATTCTAAAAGATTACTTTTTGTCAACGTTAAGATATTTTTGGTTACATTATGATTACAGTCAAACAATAAAACCTTGTTAGAAAGGGAACACAGAGAAAGCATTTTTGTTATTCAGTATTTGTTCAATAAAAAAATCTAACAAAATAAGGAAGGAAAAATGATCATTCAAAGCACTGTACATTTTGTAATTAATATTTCATTCAATGTACTTCAGTAAATGTTAACGTTGCAGTCTTCATTTCTGTGTGTGAGAGAGAGAAAGCAAGCCTTTTTTTCCCCTCATTTATTGATTTCACATATTCTCACAATGTGCTCTCTTGCAGTCTTACCGGTTCATTTCTGTGTGTGTGTGAGAGAGAGAGAGACCCTTTTGTATATTTTCCATTTATTGATTGGTGTCTATTTTGCACTCCTTATATTCTGGAGTCACCCCTTGATTGCTGCACACTTTTTTCCTGACCAGTGGCTGATTTGTAGTTTGTACCACCAAAAGATACACCAAGTTTTTTTTTTTTTTTTTTTTTTTTTTTTTTTTTGACTCTTTAACATATCCAAATCATGTCCATGATTTTTTTGTGTGTTCATATTGCTAATGTGACAAAAGTCAACAAGTGTCATCTCATTCCGATGAAGCTTTTTTAAAAGATTTTTTTAAATTTCAAAATATAGAAATGTTCAGTCAAAAACGACAGAAGAGGGCCAGAATGATTAGGACACTAGTATATTCACCAACTGAAAAATGGTTTTAAGTCAGTTCTTTCTTTTGCTGCAGTGTGTCAGAAGGAAATATGTTTACATTTCAAAACATTAATTTTGCCATTAACTGTAACAATCCATTTTAGTTTATTATTATTATTTTGCACTAAGTGCCAGTGCATCACACAGAGATCTGATCATCATCAGTCTGTCTGTAATGACATGAAGAAACAGAACAAACTGAGACGGACTCAATCAACGTCTCCAAGAAACCTGTCTGCAAAGCTACCTGAAATACTGTGCACGAGTGCACCGAGGGCAAAAGCTGCTCTAAACGCAAAGCATGCTCACACCAAATGTTGATTAAATTTAGTTAATAGAAGATAATTAATAAAGGAAATCTATGACATTATTTTTGACAACATCCTCGTTTTACAGCATTTCTACACAAGTGCCTAAAAGGTTTAACAGTACTGGAGCTTTGCAGGTCTCTTGAAGCATCTTGGAGACGTTGCCACAGTTCTTCTGGATTGAGTCCATCTCAGTTTGTTCTGTTTCTTCATGTTATTCCAGACAGACTGATGATGATCAGAATCAGATCTCTGTGTGGAGCACTGTCTGCTGTTAGACAAAAATCTCACTGGATTATTACAGTTAATGGCAAAATGCATGTTTGGAAATGTAAACGTATTATCTTCTGACACACTATAGCTAAAGATAGAAATTACTGACTTAAACATTTTTAGCTGGTGAAAACACTAGTGTTCATTTTGGCAACCACTGTAAACTAAAACTAACATACTGATAAACTAAACTAACATTAATGGATATTCCATCAAATGTATGTTGATCGTTTTTAAAGCTCTTGAGTTCAGTTTAGAATAACGGTTTCTTTCACTGTGAACACAGAGGAGCCATTGGCATCAAACCTCGATGAGATGGTGCTTATTTTTATTTAGCCAGTCTGTGCAATTTCCAAAAGATAGAGTTAAAACGCCTGAGTTCACAGGGTCTGAACACAGCTCACAGTTAGAGTAATGCTTTGCAAGATGTAGGTGTGAATGAGTAGCATCACCTTAACCATAAAGCTGCAACAGGCAAGCTGAGGTGATGTTCCCATGGTCCTTCTTAAACCATGTTACCCTCCACAGCACATCGCCATCGGACAGAAAAACTTCTGGAATAACAGGAGTAGATCAATTGAAGTGTCAGTTTGCTGTTGGACAGTGATTATTTTTATATCATATTTAACTAATTACCCTTTGAAATATTTTATTTTCCCTGAGAGATGAGTCCCTTAAGTCTCTCATTCGTACCTGTCTTTCTCAACACACCAGTGTGTGTTTCAGTATGACAAATACTAGGGATACAAATTTGGAATATGAGCATAGCCAGGCTATACAGACAGAAAGTTACTTGGCTTTATTTTAACTGTTCTTCTATATTTATATATAATTTATTTTTATTAATTTATCCTTTGGGTGAATAGCAAAGAATACAAAGAATTCATTTTTGTTTGTAGCTATAAAATGCTTTATTCTTCATGTGTGAATCGTTCTGTGATGCTCATCATGATGAAGTGTGAAATACAGAATTGTTTTGGACAAAGACGGATAGTTTGATAACTTCTGATTACTTTATCCATGTTCCCGGTGTCTAGCAGTGTTATACCTGTAGGTCTAAAATGATGTTTTTCTGCTTTTGATGGTTGTCAGTGAATTGGTTTTGTGGTGAAGGCGACAGACAGAAGGCTGTTTGTGGAGATAACAGCTGAAGTGTCATGTGAGATGTACTCCGTTTCACCAGCTGTTCAAATGCAACAAAATTGCAGAAGACGATGCTCAAAATAAATTTCACTTTTCTTTTCTAACTGCTTGGTTCCTTGTAGTTAAACTAATTTTAAAACCATTACTGTTTTTTTACATTATCAAACTATTTCTATGCTATGTTTATGAAGCTAAAAAACTAAACCAACTGAACCAAAAATACATTTCAGTGTCATTAATATATACTGTTATAGGTTTTAATAAAAAAAAAAAATTATATATCTATATGTGTACAGTACAGACCAAAAGTTTGGACACCTTCTCATTCAAAGAGTTTCTTTATTTTCATGACTCTGAAAATTGTAGAGTCACACTGAAGGCATCAAGGGCTATTTGACCAAGAAGGAGAGTGATGGGGTGCTGCGCCAGATGACCTGGTCTCCACAGTCACCAGACCTGAACCCAGTCGAGATGGTTTAGGGGTGAGCTGGACCGCAAACTGAAGACAAAAGGGCCAACAAGTGCTAAGCATCTCTCGGGGAACTCCTCCAAGACTGTTGGAAGACCATTTCAGGTGATACCTCTTGAAGCTCATCAAGAGAATGCCAAGAGTGTGCAAAGCAGTAATCAAAGCAAAAAGTGGCTACTTTGAAGAACCTACAATATGACATAGTTTCAGTTGTTTAACACTTTTTTTGTTATGTATATAATTCCACATCTGCTAATTCATAGTTTTGATGCCTTCTGTGTGAATCAATTTTACAATTTTCATAGTCATGAAAATAAAGAAAACTCTTTGTGTGTGTGTGTGTGTGTATATATATATATATATATATATATATATATATATATATATATATATATATATATATATATATATATATATATAAAATTAAGCTAATGTTTACTTTATTTTGAGTAACTTTTTTTAATGGTTTTGTTTTTGTTTTGACAGATTTTCTGTATTTTTTTCCCCAAGCAAAACCTATGGATGCATAAAACAAATGAACAAATACAATGGGATTCATCTTTGATGTATTTCTGTAACAACCAGTGGTTGCTTCCTTTAGATTACTCAGGAACTGGTTACAACGCAATTAGCAGCAATACCTGCAGAAAACATTTCCTGTAGTTATTTATGCATTTCACTCTGCTGTGTCTCAGTCCTACTCGGTGACATTGTCGTTTTTGAGCATGATTTGGGTTGCCACAGCATTTCAGTGGAGTTAAAGTGCAAACATGAAGCGCCCTGTTTTCAAACCTTTATTCTGAGGCCTGAGACGTTTCAGATCATTGTCTTGCAGCATGAGCCAGCTGTGCTTCAGCATCAGTACACAGACAGACGGACAGCTTCACTTGAAGAACAGAATCAAAATTCCTTTACTGAAAAGGCATCTAGTTCCTGAAGCAGATAAACATCAGTGTCTGCTGCTATGAAGAGGTTTTTATGAAATGAAGATTGAAAACCAAAAAATGCACTTGTCTGAACACATACCATGTAAAATATATAAACTTTTTGAACAGCATTATAATTGCTGTTTGATTTGTTTGAAATTGTTTAAAAAAAGAAACCAGAAAACTGTTTTCAATAAATCAATTGTTAATTGAGCATCATCATTGTGGTTTTACCAAGTAAACCTATTTTTTTCAGCTTTTTCAGGAAGTGACATGCTCAACAATTTCTCACCTCGCTGCTCTGGAGCTCACTCTTCTTTTCTGTTGCAGCTTCAGTGATCAGATAAAACCATGAAGCCGTTTGGACTCTGTTTTTCTGCTGTGTGCATATTGTGCTGCTGCTGTCTTGTGTGTGGCAGAGGTCAGTAGATGTCTTCTGTTTATTATCTGTATTATAACCTATACTGCTTTTATTGCACTTCTTATTTGATTTTTTTCCACTTTATCAAGCTCTTGTCTATGTCAATCTTTCACACAGGTCAAGGTGTGTGCAGTGTAGGGAAGTTCATTACCAGAATCAATTTAACCACAGAACTACAGTCTGAAATCCTGCTGCCGTGCCTTTTTGAAGCAGCTCTCATTGGATCAAACCTGAACATGAGTTCACTTGCTGTGTGGAATCACATTACTGAAACCACTGACGGCATTGTAGAGATCAAAGTAAATGATCATGAAATCTTCTGGAATAACAGAGGCAATAGAATTAAGGCATTCGGTGCTGCTGCTGCATCTGGAAACTTCTCCATCCTGATTGAAGATGTGCAGCTGTCTGATCTGGGGCTCTACCGCTGTGAACATTTCATAGATACCAACTGTTCTCTGGGCTATAAAGAGATAAACATCAGTGAGTATTTAAATTATAACTCTTTACAAGGACATTAATAGACTATTGGTGTGTAAAACCTGATATTGTGTTATAAAGTGGATGTATTTATGATCTTGATCAGGTCTGGCTGCTGAGTTTTCACCGCTCAATAACTGGCAGCTCATAGTTGCTGCAGGAGGAGGAGGAGGATTCCTTCTTCTCTGTCTGATCACCGTGTGTGTTTACTGGACATGGACAAAACGTGAGTCAAACCACTCTGCTATGATGTTAAAGCAAACCATATAAATGTAAATAAATATGCTGAGCTAGTTACAAATGCTGGTGAAAGTAATTATAAGTAGGCAATATTCAACACGTGATCATGTCTCTCTGGAATGGTTACTTGAGAAGCCTGTTAAAACAAATGGCGTTTTATAAGGTAGCACATTATAGGGAAAAAACAATTATAAATGAACTCTTTGATCTGCTCTTCCAGAAACTTTATTAATTTCATTGCTGAACCGCACATACATAAAATGTAATCTTTAGAAACTGACCAGAGTGACATTTTCGACACCTCAAGTCCTTAACTCAAAAATGATAATTCTGTCATGAATAACTCGCCCTCATGTCATTCCAAACCCATAAGAATATTTTTGTCTTCTGAACACAAGATCATTTTGATCAAATCTGAGAGCTTTCTAACCTTACACGGACAGTAAAGCAACTACCACATTCAAGATCTAGAAAGGTAAGAACAACATATCAGCGGTTCAACCTTAATTTTATGAGTATACTTTTTATGCACAAAGAAAACAGTGTTAGAGACAGTAATTTTTTCATTAAAAAATATCTTAATTTGTGTTCCAAAATGGTTTGGTTTATAACGACATGAGGGTGAGTAATTAATGATTAAATAAGTGTGCCTAAGCTCCCCATGTAATTTTGGTGATTACTGTATTATACTTTATAAACAAATAAGAATATTTTCTGTTCTAAGGACAAACAGTTGATGCATCAGTCAACCACACATCACACAATTGTCATGACAGTGAAGGTAAGTCTTATTTCTCAGTATATACCGTATATTGTCATATAAACCAATGCCAGTGGTCTACTCTAGAATGAATCTAGCTATTTTGTGATGGAGTAATCTTGAGAAATGCTTCAATTATATAAAAAAAAAAAAGATTGAAACTGGCCGTATTGATTTCTTTGTTCTTTCAGGACAAAAAAATGATGAAATAACCTATGCGTCAGTTGTTCCTAAGTCACACAATTGCCATAACAGTGAAGGTGAATCTTATTTCTCAGAAATTCAGAATACTGTATATTGTTATATAAACTGATGCCTGTTGTGGTCTAGAATGAGTCTGGATATTTTGTGATGGAATAATCTTGAGAAATGCTCGAATACTACATCAATTCAATAATGTATATATATACACACAAAATTGCTTTCTCTGCTGTGGAGTCAAGACATTTGCAAATATGATTAAAAGATAAATATGCGACAAACCTACAGAATGTCACCTTTTATTATAAGGTTTTAGACACGTTTTACCAAATAAAAGGACAGCACTTTTAGAGTTCATCCCACTATTTGATCTGAGCATAAATATTGGAAAAGTTGAATTTAAGTAAAAGATTAAAAGCAGTGAGTCTGCAACCCACAGACATCACCAGACTCTTGGTCTTATGCTTTGAAATGCTTTTCTCCAGCCCTTATTGCAGCCAATTCCAACTGTTGCGTGTTTTGGGGAGTTTCTGTCTTTAGTCTCCTCTTCAGCTGATGAAATGAAGGTTCAATCGGATTGAAATCTGGAGATTGATTTGGGCAATCTAAGACTTGACATTTCTTTGCCCTGATAAAGTCCTTGACTGAACTGGTGGAGTGTTTTGGGTCATTGTCCTGATCTAATATAAAGTGCTTACTAATGAGTTTGGTGGCATTTTCTTGAATATTGGTAAGATGATTTTGTACCCTTCCAAATTCATTCTTCTACTGCCATCATAGACTTTAGGACACAGAAAGACCTGTGAGGCAACTTTTCCATTACGTATGCTCACATCAGATAAGGAGATGAAACTCTAAAAGTGCTGATCTTCTTAGCTGGTAAAACATCTTTGTGTTGAATCACCCAATAATAAAATGTGACATTCTGTAGTTTTGTCTGATATTCATCTTTTAATCATATTTACAGATTTCTTGACTCCACAGCAAACAGAACAATTTTGTCTTTACTGTTCCAATACTTACGGAAGGCACCGTATATATTTATATAATTGTATATAAATATAAATGGGAATTTAAATATATAAAGGCATTATTGTTTTCTTTGTTCTTTAGGACCAAAAAATGATGAAATAACCTATGCATCAGTTGCTCTTAAATCACACAACTGCCATGACAGTGAAGGTAACTGTCAGTTATGTTTTATTACAGATGTTTTGCTTACACTACATCAAACTTGTGACAGCTAAAAGTCTCTCTTTTGCGAGACATTTTTCTCACGATACATTTTTGTATTTACTTATTTTTTATCTACTTCCTCATCAGTTCTTCTGAATAATAAACCTGTAAAAGGCTCTGCATCAGAAACCATGGTCAACCCAGAGACGGTCCTTTACTCTACCCTCAAGCAAAGAGAGGGAAGATGAGCAAGAGAGCAGCAAAACAGACAAATTAAAGCACTCAAGAAATACACTATATTTTTATGGAACTCCCAGCTTGTATTGTTTGATTTTATTTGACAAGAAATACTTAATGTTTGATATTGTTACAGTAACTCATTAACATCATTAGGACATTTTCTAAAGCACTAGGGAAACCAAAGTAAACTAATTCATACCCTTGTAGTTGTAATTGTGGAAAGAGTCTAATATATATCCTTCATGTATATTGGCTTTATATTTATCTCTTGGTTGTTTTTTGTAATTTTATAATATATAATTTTCTTGGCTCAGCTGCATGAGACTGGTTGTTGTAACTATAGATGAAGAGTGTGAAACTAAACTAAGCTACTTTATCACCTAAACCACTGAATTCTTTGCAGACAACGTGACAGAGTCTCACATGCAACAGTAAGACAGGATAAACTGTGTCTATGTGTCTATGAGTAGTTAGCTACTCGAGGCCAAGATGCTCACAGGAAACGAGTGGAAATTCTCATATCCATCAGCTTCTTCACAAATAAGTTATAGCTTCTGTTTTGTCACATAGTGTGAAAAGTTGTGTGAAAATACTTGAGATTAAGCTCGTAAGCTCGATGTGTACGTTACAATTGTCAATTGTGCCAGTACATTAGATTTACAATAGACCTGACTTCAAAGAACAGTTGTTGAACTATTCAATTCAGAGGCATCATGCCCATTCAACCCGAGCCAAGTGGATTTTGAATTCAGCTTGCAAAAGACAAAAAATAGCTGATTAATATTTTTTTAATGAATATATTTGATTAGAACATTCAGTGCGTCACATCACCAGCTGCTAAATTCATAACTTTGTTCACTGCTGCCACTGAGCCAGGCACAGATGTGTTTTAGAGCTCTGCGCACTATAACCAATCACACACGATTCTGAGCTTATGAATGCAATAGCCAATCAGAAGCGTTCTGATGAGTCATCACTGTAACTCCTGTTTTCAGTGTGCACGCTCACTTACTGAATTCTCTCATCAGAAACAGCAAAGTGCATACGATGCAAGTAAGATATGCATTTCACAGTGTAAACGGCTTCAGTGATTAAAATGAGAGATTTTGAGAGTGCTTAAACTCTGGTTAGACTGAAATTCTGATAATGAAATTATAATGTTATTTGGTAATGTAGCCTAAATGTTCTTTACTATCTTTCTGTGCAATGAAAGTGTAATTAGTAACTTGCATTGTTTTTATTAAATTCACTTTAATTACAATGTCAGTCACATTAAAAATATGTTATGGCATGACACCATCAATATGTGGTAGCTATGTAAAAAGATTACTAGTGGTGTTTCGTCCATATAAGATGTGAATTCTCTGCATACCCAGGCCATTTAAGAGAATAAGTTAATGTGATAATTACAATAAACATGATTATATAATGATACAAGACAAATATACAAGACAAACTAAAATATTTTGTCAAATAAGATAAATTATGAACTTTTTTTAAATACAATAAAGGTGTTTTTGATAAATTAACAAAAGTTCTTTACTTTTCTTGAAACAATACCTTCTAAACATTAAACATTGACTGTCCGTCTTTATTCACCTCTTCCTTGTGGTTTCTTATTACATTTCATTAAACTAAATAGTGTAAATTGCATTGCTAATGTCAAAGAATAGAACATTTTATTCAATGTTACAAGGTGCCCCATCTGTGCAACTGGAATTTAAAGTGTCTTCTGCTAGTTAGTGAAGCATTAAAAAACTAAAACTGATAAATAACAGATTGGAGAGTAAAATAATAGCAGATTTGCCTCATGTTAAATTAATACTAAAAACTGAGATGAAAAATTTACTTAAGCCAGAAATACACTTTTTTCATGTTAAGTGTGTAAGGTCCACGCACTCGGTCCAAAGAAGGTATCCGGTGCTGGCTGAAGGATTCTTGTGTGTTCTGTCTTTTCAGTGTGCAAAGTTATTCAATTTATGTTAAATTCTAATCTGACTCCATTTTATTGTTTAATCTGACTCTATTTTAGTATGACCTTGAAATTAGGTTGAAAGGCAAATTGGTTGATTGTCTGTCTCTAATTGTTCTTCTTCTGACATTTGCACGAAAGACATTGAGAAATGGCACACCTCCTACAGTGAGCAAAATATCTCTTAACTCTTAGGATCTTTATCACCTTTTAGTCTACTTGTAAAACTGAGACCATTGTACCAGATGCCCTGAGACAATACAAATGACACCAAACATGACTGTAAATAGCACTTGCATTCATGTAGAACATTATATTTTACTACTTACAGATTTGAAGAAGCTGGGTGAGGGGAAGTTATCCAGTGCATATGTGAGAGGTGTTTTCCTGCATTTTCTTTCTGTGAGATGTGGGAACAGATGTCTGCATGTTAATGCACTGTGTGTCTATTGTATGTCTCAGAAGTTCAAAGTGTTGATATGGCAACTAGTAAATACCATCAATTTTATGTTGTTATAATTTTGTTCTATAGTAATATTAACATGCATATACATGAATATAAAAAATAAACATGAACATATATACATAATTATAAAAAATGCATTTTACTGTGAACACAGTAGGCTAGGCTAAGCACACATGACGCACCATTCCCGCATCGATGTCCACGCCCGACCTCTCCTCATGTTTGCCTCTGACTGCAAATAATCATAATTGATGGACAGCTATGCCCTGGGAAAAAAAACATCAGCAGTCCGGCAGTCCGGCGCAGAGAAAAGAAAAAGTAAAAAAAGCCCCAGATGAAGACAGTGCATTCATTTCAGGTACTTTAATAATCCGGTGAAGCTTTTTTGGCTTTTTGGATGTTCTTTTAATTATGATGATTTTGGCTCATTTAACAAATACCCACCAATACACAAACAACAAATTATAATATGGTGACATGCCAATTCGCTAGTCAACTCAAAACACCTGCAAAGGTTTCCTGAGCCTTCAAAATGGTCTCTCAGTTTGGTTCAATAGGCTACACAATCATGGGGAAGACTGCTGATCTGACAGTTGTCCAGAAGATAATCATTGACACCCTTCACAAGGAGGGTAAGCCACAAACACACAGTTCACAGAGTGCTGTATCCAAGCATGTTAACAGAAAGTTGAGTGGAAGAAAAAAGTGTGGAAGAAAAAGATGCACAACCAACGGAGAGAACCGTAGCCTTATGAGGATTGTCAAGCAAAATCAATTTGCGTGAACCTCACAAGTAATGGATTGAGGCTGGGGTCAAGGCATACAGACGTGTCTAGGAATTTGGCTACAGTTGTCGTATTCCTCTTGTTAAACCACTCCTGAACCACAGAGGTATCTTACCTGGGCTATGGAGAAGAACTGGACTGTTGCCCAGTGGTCCAAAGTCCTCTTTACAGACGAGAGCAAGTTTTGTATTAAATTTGAAATCCAAGGTCCTAGAGTCTGGAGGAAGGGTGGAGAAGCTCATAGCCCAAGTTGATTGAAGTTCAGTGTTAAGTTTCCACAGTCTGTGATGATTTGGGGTGCAATGTCATCTGCTGGTGTTGGTCCATTGTGTTTTTTGAAAACCAACATCACTGCACCCGTTTACCAAGACATTTTGCAGCACTTCATGCTTCCTTCTGCTGTCCAGCTTTTTGAAGATGCTGGTTTCATTTTCCACACTGCCAAAAGCACCAAAGGTTGGTTAAATGACTATGGTGTTGGTGTGCTTGACTGGACAGCAAACACACCAGACCTGAACCCCAGAGAGAATCTATTGTCAAGAGGAAAATGAGAAACAAGAGACCAAAAAATTTAGATGAGCTGAAGGCCACTGTCAAAGAAACCTGGGCTTCCATGCCACCTCAGCAGTGCCACAAACTGATTACCTCCACGCCACGCTGAACTGAGGCAGAAATTAAAGCAAAAGGTGCCCCAACCAAGTATTGAGTACATGTATAGTAAATTAACATACTTTCCAGAAGGCTAACAATTCACAAAAAAAAAAATTATTTATTTACACTAACTCTGCCCACCTTCGTGTGGTTGGTATAGTCAACACTACAAAAGACACGAGTTCGAATCCACCTTTTGCCGAACTTTAGTTCTTTCGAAAATAATTTATTTCGTTTGCAAATAAAGTATCGTGTAGGTTTAGGCTAGGTGTAGGGAGGGCTTTATTGTCCCAATAAGGTTGCATCCATTTTTATTTTTTATTTTTATTAAAATCAGAATTTACACTCAATATGTTATTAATGCGTAGTGTTTTATATTTTACTACAATACAGAGGTGCAGATAATTGCCACTCTTTTGAAATAAGTAGTATACATTTCAGAAAATCCTGCTATTTCATCATAATGGAAGTGGAATCTACGGGAGGTCAGATATAGTCAGTGAGATCTGCAAAGGAAGATTGAGGATGATTGGTCATGTAGAAAGGATGCTGGATGAAAGAGCAGCAAAGAAGGTTTACCAAGGAAAGCCAGGAGGTAGACGTTTAAGAGGACACCCCAGACTGAGGCGGCAAGATCAGGTGGAAGACGACCTCAGACATATGGGAGTCAGAAGATGGAGGACTTTGACAAAGGACAGGCACCTCTGGAGGCAGACTGTTGCAGGCCGAGGCTCTCTGAGAGCTGTAGCACCGGGGATGATGATGATGTAAATTAAATCTATAGATATTTGCACTTGGTGAATAGAATATCTCAAAGAAATACTACTATTGTCACTTAGTGTAAATAGAATCCATAGCTATTTGCACTTAGTGTAAATAGTAACTAATTGCTATTTGCACATAGTGTAAATAGCCTCCAGCCACTGTCGTTGATTTTTGATTTAATTTATTATTTGTTTATTTTGATATTTAATCTTTTTAAATGTTTTATTTAATGTGTGTAATTTTAGTTTGTATTTTTTTTCTGTCGAGCTACAATTGTAATTTTTAAATAATATAATTTAATTACAATTAATTAATTAACTTTTTATTAAAGTTCTATTTTGACCCCTTTAGTAGCTGTGTGTGTGTGTGTGTGTTTTAATTTCTACAATATTTGGGGGAGGGGGCACAACAATACATTTCAGCTTAGGGCACTGATTTGGCCAGCAGTGGCCCTGACCACCACCCGTCACTCCCCACTCGTGCCCCCTCAAAAATAATAAGTGCATGATGCCACTAATTCATTGTCAGTAACACTGGAACACTGGATTTTTCACTTCAAATGAGCACATATGTCTTTAGTGCACATGTTTAGAGCACGTTTAGGATTTATGCACATATTGATATTACTATCCAGCATTTTTTAAATCTGATATTCCAAAATTCTCATAAAAGTATGTAGATGCCAACACAGCTACTGACTGAATACAGTACACACACACACACACACACACAATTGTTTTGTGCTTAATTTGAAGTCCTAAAAGGAATACAATGTAATGTTTTTGTCACTTTAAATGGTTCACTTAATTTAAAACTGATTATTCCGTTTTTGCATAAACTGGGAGTTTGGGTCTTATTTCAGCAATAACTTCACATTGTTAGATCTATCTAGACATGGGAATCATATATCCTCTGTTGTTTGTTTCTTAGGTTGTGTGGTGAAGTGTTGACAGAAATGTGGTAATGCAGATGTGTTATGATGGTTCACACTTTACAAATCTGTGAGACATGGCTTAAGATGTAGTTTCACCTGCCTTGCTCAAAACCTCATAGACACCCAGCTCAAGGTGCTCCAGAAAAAAATCAGCATGTCTAAAATGATTTACAGGTAACATGAACTTTGTAAACCACAGTCATTACAGAGATTTTATTTTGATATCACTACCTAGATGCCTTATTTTGATACATTGATAAATTGGATACATTACAGCTTTTAAATTACACCTATATAGGGCCTTTACAATATGGGTCTAGAGTCTGTATAGAAGACTGGATAAAATACATTACAGTACATCCCACTGCAGTTTATCTAAATTTGGTTTCCCACGACTTTACCTTCCCTATAGGGGGCGCCAATGTCTTTCTGATTCTTGCCACAAGTTGTGACTCACAACCTAGCCATAAATGTCAATAACTTCTGAATCTCTTTAAGGTAAGAGCAAATGACCTCTGATTCTACTATAGTTGACTGACTCCTAGAACTAACCAGAACTACTGTAAGTGCTCTAGAATAAAAATTTTCTCAGCTGATGTTTGCTGCTTGTCTTTGTACTTAAGTTACGTTAAGAGTATCTTGTATGCCCTTCACACCCCTCCTCAAAACACTTCTTCAAATTCAAAGTGTTCTATAAAACAATCATACGTTTGGATGACTTATTTAAAATCCCCAAAGGTAAGATGTTTTATAATTTTACTGGGTTATTTCAAATACATTTTTGTAATTAAAAAATGACAACATAACATTATAATATACAGTATTACTTCTACTAGGGATGTGTACGAGTCCGATGTGGCACATATGATCAAAAATGTAGTAATGATAACTGCTTTCAATGTAGGAGAGACTAGACAGTTTTCTAGCACCAGCGGTTTAACCGATTAGAAATTAGCAACTGTAGGACTTACAAGACAAAACTTTTTTTTTAAAGTAACAGTTTATTTATTTAACATACAGTCATGTTAATGGGTTTTAGATAAAGATGCAGAACTGAATCTTCAGACATTCTTGATCAGTTTTATTTAACATCTACACATACTATATATATATATATATATATATATATATATATATATATATATATATATATATATATATATACTTTCATGTCTGATATATCATGTGTTTCTACTGGACTTTCATGGTACACAAAATGGTACAGCATTTTTAGACTATATATATATAGTTATGAACCTAAGACATTTGTTGGTTGTTTCCATTCTGCCCTGTGCCCTGTGTTCTCTCTGTGTATGTTTGCTTCAGATGGGCGGTTCCTGGAGATAATTTGTTGGAGGCTGCGTTCTTGGTTCTCTTATTCACCTGACCCAGAGATAAGGACTGCCCCAAACACTCATCGGGGCCATGATTGTGCCGTCGTGTGTGACTCGATAGTGTGCCGTTTGCCTAGTTATTGTTGTTTGTTTAAATTTTTGATATATATCTTTTTGTGTCTTACCAGAGAGATAGTGTGTTGCTGTATAAGATTGTGATTGTGTTCTGTGAGAATTCTGTTGTATTGTTTATTTGCCTCTATTCTGTGATATTCCCGGTTAACTTGACCCAAGCCTGATTGACTACGATTTTGGGTTCCGATTGTACAATGTTGGTTCTTAACTTGTATATATCTCTTGTAAACATTTTGTTAATCTTTTTTTTTTTTTTTTTTTTTTTTTAAGTTATGTAGCGGGTTAGATGCCATTTTATTTTGATGTCACTTTTCACATTGTTTTGGGTTTAGAGAGTCAGGTATGTTGAAACTTGTTTTCTTTCATTTTGATTTAGGAAGTGTAAAGGGTTAACAAAAAGAGGATCTTTGTTTGTTATTTTGGCCTTGTCTGCCCCTGATGCTAAGTCCCATCTTTTTAAATAAATTATTGTTATTCAACATCTCTCTGCTTCTGAGACTCTCTTCCTTTGCCTGTTACGGCTTACCCCTAGCGGTTGTAACAATAAATATAAAATAGAATTGTTTTCCTTGTTTATGTAGCCTAATTGAGTCTATTTTATACCACATGGAAGACATTGTGGGGGAAAAGAAAATTTAAAAAAATATATATATGTATTCAACTGCTTTAAATTTTTCAGGTAGGCCTAGATGTATCCTTAAAAGCAGCAATCAAGTATGGAACAATCATATGGTGAACCATTCTCAGAATTCTTGCTGTGCATTTAACCCATCCAAAGTGCACACACACAGTGAACACACATCCGGAGCAGTGGGCAGCCAATAATGCTGCGGTGTCTGGGGAGCAGTTGGTGGTTTAGGGCCTTGCTCAAGGGCACCGTGGTCGTGGTATTGCCGGCCTGAGACTCAGCCCACGGAGTCAAACTCTCCAACCACTAGGCCACAACTTCCCACACAGCGTATTAGTGATAAAATAATATAGATTTTACTGATTGTCATAGGCTGTTGTAGTAGAACTACAGTAAAGCACAGATCATTATTGATACACATGCGATTTCTTTCCCAGATGTGTACATTCGATTGAGACAAAACCAACTTTGTTAATGTGAACTATGGGTGTTTTTGAAAGTTTAATCATAATAGAGAGTAGTATAGTTCAGTAACCCCAGGTTAGGATGTGCGTGCTTGTAGTTGTAGAACCATATATAGAACCACATATCAAAAATGGCAGGACGCACAGATGCGTCTCTCTCGGAAGAGGTTGAAATTAAAATAAACCAGCGTACGTTGTGAGTAAATAATTTGTAGAGATCTGACCATTATGAACAGCTGAATGTACGGAGACATCCGATGACCAAACAACAACGGAATTCGTGAATGGAAAAATCAAGCCCAGGCTGATTTGTGTTTTTAGTGAACCGTATGGGTTGTATGGGCCAAAAATCACGTGAACGCGCTCAGAGCCCTAAAAAGGACCAAGTGTGAAAATACCCTCTTTATGATGTCATCATACTATGGACAGATTCAAGGCACTTTGTTCTTCCCATTATAAATGATTTCCATTAAAAGTTGAATTCACAAATTATTCAGTTATTTGGCCCCAACCTAAATAAGAGTGCTACCGAATATCTTGTAATATTAATCTTCAAATGACAGGTGACATGAACTCATTAACTTTTCTGGAGGCAGGTTTGAATTGGATTAGGGAAATAAACAGAAGCAGTTCTGAGGAGTTCGATCTCTTCAAGTGGAGGATTAACTAGTTTGACTAGAAAAAGTATACTGGAAAAAATCAACCGACACTATCTAGGCAAACATGTCAGGCAAACAAAATAATTAAAACACATCAGTTTCTGTTTGTACTGTCAGAATTGCTCATACAATCCATTTCAACAGGAAAGTTGCGCAAATATCTTCTACCCCAAGTCATCTGCCTTGTTTCTGTGTGAACAATGTGTCATAGTACACTCAATCCCTGACAAAGATTGTAGAAATTAAATACTAAACTCACATTACATAACATGCATATGTGCAAATAAACTTGAAATGCATTTACAACATAATCACCCACATTGATTGATTAATGTGAACACTCTGATAAGCATGTGACTGATGGGAAATTTTTTCTCTGAAGCCACCACTGCAAAATGACTGTTCTAGCATCCCAGTGACAGCTCATTTGTTTTTCGTGAATCTTCAATGTATTTAGCGAACACATGGTTAAGTTTGTTGGTTTTAGGAGGAGGAAATGTACACAGTGGTGTGTTCAGTTAAATCCATATACACACACTTCAAACCATATGAATCCTTCCCTCCTTTAAGTATATTTGTTTTAGAAACACACAAATATTGTGTGAAATAACATTATTTCTGCCTTTCTGTCATCAGTTTCATGTTTGCAAAAGCTGTGATGCAGAACGCTTATTAGCTTTAATTTACACACATTTTATTTACATTAAAAATTAGTTCCTGTTTCCGGAAAGTACTTTTTTTTCCCATCACAGCAATACTATATAAGCCCTCCCTTTATCGAATATTTTGTTCACAAGAAACCTGGCCTACAGGTAAGTATTGCTCTCTCTTGAGAATTGTGTTTTCCTTGTAAGACTTAAAACTAAAATCCTTAGGATGGGTAAATATGTTTTTCTTCTTTTACAGCCATGGAGAAACAATCTTTTCTTTTCTGGCTGGCAGTTTTAACAGTAACTGGTAAGTTATTTTTTTTTTTTGGTAATATATTTTTACTCCATAAAATTGTTCAGTGCAAAGTAATATTTTTTTTCATTTGATAAGCTATACTATTACTAATAATGTGTGCTTTATATATATATATATATATATATATATATATATATATATATATATATATATATATATATATATATATCTATATCTATATATATATATATATATATCTATCTATATATCTATATATATATATATATATATATATATATATATATATATATATATATATATATATATATATATATATATATATATATATATAGATATATATATATAGATATATATATATAGATATATATAAGTATGTGTGACCCTGGACCACAAAACCAATCACAAGGGTCCATTTCTTGAAAATGAGATTTTTACATAATCTGAAAGCTAAATAAATAAGCTTTCAGTTGATGTATTATGTCAGCCCACATGGAAATAACCTATACAAACATATATGTTTTAATATAGGTTTTGATATATGTTTTTAATATATGTGACATATATAAAATTGTCTGTTTTCCTATATTACAAAATGGCCAATTTTATATATGTCACATATATTAAAAAAACTATATCAAAACTAAAATATATGTTTATATAGGTTATTTCCATGTGGGTGGACTTTTCTTTAATGGAGTGCCGAACCTCAGAGTTCATGCAAACATCAACATTGCTGTAATCAAATGTGTTCTTAAGTGCTGCTTTTACATCGAAGTCAGTTTTTGTTGTGTTTATTTAGTTATTGAGAGGTAGGAGCTCAGTATATATTTAAATATTCATCCAAACACCGCTCAGCCTCAGGTTCTCAGGTTAACTGAAGCGCTGTCTTATTTTTTTCAACTGAATCAGGAGAGTTGTAATACAGTTTTGCGCTACAGAGCCACACTGGTCAAACCGCATTATTCCAGGCTCACACATTAGATACTAGATCAAACCACTGTTACAGAGAGTCATGTGCTTTCACATCTCCCAACCACTCAAAATCATCTATTAACAGCGCAATAAACAAATTACCAGTACACAATATTAGAATGCAAAACCCCAAGACAGACACTCAAAGAGAAATTAAAGACTTTGACTTAACACAAGGAAAACTTTAGATTTTCTTACCTGACTGGTACTTGTCGCTCTGACTGATGCCATTATGTGGCATATATAGGCACATTTGCAGCATATATATTATCATATATGCTGTATATATGCAGCATATATGTGCATATAAACTGCATATAAGTTTCATATATGCGCATATATCCTCATATAGGTTCTTTTCATGTGGGGGGACATTATTTGACTTAGATGCAACTATTTGAAAATCTGTAATCTGAGGGTGCAGAAAAAACAAAATAATGAGAAAATCACCTTTAAAGTTGTCCAAATGAAGTTCTTAGCAATACGTATTACTAATCAAAAATAAGGGTTTGGTATATTTATGGTAGGAAATGTACAAAATATCTTCATGGGACATGATCTTTACTTTATATCCTAATAATTTTGGGGATAAAAGAAAATCCATCATTTTGACCCATACAATGTTTGTTTGTTTGTTTGTTTGTTTTTTACCCCAGTGATTAATATATAACCTGTCTTCCTGTTTTACTACAGCAGTCAGCGGGTGTCCTATAGGTCGGGAGTTCATCACTGCTTTCATGACAAATTACCAATATGGAAAAGCCAGTCTGACTCTCTCCATAACAGCACATAATTCCCCTGCCACTGTGAAAATTGAGATAAAGGCACTGAGTTACAGTGAAACAGTGAATATTGGACAAGGTGAAACCAAATGGATTGTCCTCCCACAAAACACTGAGATTGAAGGTGATGGAACGTTCCGCAAAACCGTGTACATCTCTTCCACTGCTGATATCTCAGTCGTTTCATCCAACATAAAGGAATTCACTGGAGACAGCAGTGTGATCTTCCCGATAAATCAACTAGGCCAGCGTTATGTAGTTTTTACTCCGAACACGGGTCCAAGTCCGTATAAAAAGCTGGTAGCCATAATCAATGGCAATTATATGAACACAGTCGAGATTGCCTCCAATTCAGGAAATCTTTTGAACGCCATTTTTGGAAAGACCAGAACCATTAGTTTGGCTCCCTACGAAGTTTATCAGCTTCGCAGTCTTGAAACTTTGACTGGAACAAAAATTAAATCCACGTCTCCAGTGGCTGTTCTGGCAGGACACGAGTGCTCCATGCTTGTAGGCACCTGTGAGCATGTCTTTGAGCAGCTGGTGCCAGTTGAGTCTCTCGCCAATGAATACCTGGTCCCTGCAATGCATCAGACCTCCAGCAAGGACACAGCCTATGTGGTTGCTCCAGAGGACAACACTATTGTGTCAGTTTTCAGTGGGAATAGTTGGTTTCACAACAAGAACAAGCTAAATGCTGGAGACGTTTTAGCGGTTGATGTGAGCACAAATGCTAAGCTCATTCAAAGTAGCAAAAACGTAATGGTTATGTATTTCAGTAGCAATTTTCCCAATGACGAGTTTCTAACCAATGTCATACCCACTTCTGAGATGTCGAAATCATGGACCATTCATGCTCAAGATGGCTATGATAACACTCTTGTTGTTGTTGCTGAAGCAGCATCAGCCTCCACTATCAGTGGTTCATTGAAGTGGAAAACATTCCCTGCTAATCAAAAATATGTATGGGCTACCAAGTCACTCGGTACACGAAAAGGTCCCATCACTGTATCTGGTGATTCGCTGATGGCTGCTTATGTTTTTGGTGGAAAAATAAGGCATGGTTATGCCACAACAGGAGTGTGCAACACAGGTAAGAAATCATGGCTGAATAACAACAAATGACTGAGTAATGGCGTACGAATTGCAACTGACTTAAATCTGGGTGAAAAACAAACAAAAAAACAATGTCTTTGTTCCCTAAGCTTTTACGACAATTCCGGCTCCACCAGACCCCTGTGAGACTGTTAAATGCCGTCAGCAGGAGGAGTGCAGAAAGGGTGTCTGCGTTCCCACTTCCACTGCCACATGCCATGCAGTTGGTGATCCCCATTACAAAACTTTTGATGGGAAACTGTATGACTTTCAGGGAACTTGTACATACATCATGGTAAACAATACAAAGCCTCAAAAAGGCCTCACACCTTTTACCATCTTGGCAAAGAATAATCACAGGGGAAGCACTAGGGTGGCATATGTAAGGACAGTTTCTGTCCTTGTGTACAATCATAAAGTGGTGGCTGGCAGCCAAAGGGGAGTAGTAGAGGTAAAAATGAAAAGCACTTCACAACTTTTACATACTTAATGTAATTATAACCATTCTGAAGAATAAATAAATCTCTCTCTTTGGTGTTTCTCATTTTAGCTTGATGGAGAAAACACTTACCTGCCTTTAACTATCGATGGCGGCAAAATAAAAGTGGATCAGAGGGGATGGAATGTCATTATATCGACGGATTTTGGCTTAGAGGTAAAATATGACTGGAATATGATGTTGTACATTACAGCTCCAAGTAGCTATTTCCAGACTTTAGGTGGTCTTTGTGGAAACTATAATGGTGACCGAAGAGATGAACTTATTGATCCCAAAGGCCAAGTGCTCTCCAATGTCATTGCGTTCGCTAAGACCTGGAAAGTTCCAGATAATGATTTGTTTTGCAATGATGACTGCAATGGACAATGCCCAAGTTGCTCTTTAAGTCTTCAAGAGGAGTACAAAAAAGACACAAACTGTGGTGTCATGGCTAAAACGGATGGGCCATTTGCTATTTGCCACAACACTGTCGATCCTCAGATGTATGTAGATAACTGTGTCTATGATGTCTGTATTAATAATGGCATGAGAAACTTCCTCTGCAATAACATTCAAAGCTACGTCGGTGCTTGCATGTCAGCTGGAATCAAGATTCCTGGAAAGTGGAGGACACTTTCCAACTGCCGTAAGTGTGTATATGGGTATACGTTTAAATTCATTTCATATTTGGATTTATGAATGTGAACTGAAAATTTACATGGTACTGTTTGTCAAATTGTGGTTTTGTTAATAGAGTTAACAATTTGACATACAATTAATGTGCTAGATAATCAGATTATTTATATTTTGGTTTTCCTCTTCTCCTCCCAGCACTGGATTGTCCAGTCAACATGCATTATGATGACTGTGGCACAGCCTGTGCTGCCTCTTGTGCTGATCGAGATGCCCTAAGCAAGTGCACGCTGCCATGTGTGGAGGGCTGTCAATGCAACACAGGTTTTGTCCGCAGTGGAGATGAATGCATACCTTTGAAAAAGTGTGGCTGCACATACAACGGTCGATATTATCTACCTGAGCAGACATTTTGGGGGGACCAAAAATGTACAGAGAGATGTGTGTGCAACTCTCAAACTGGAAAAGTTGATTGTTCAGTGACAAAATGTAAGAAATCCCAAGTGTGTGAAACACGGAATGGAGTGAGAGATTGTTATCCAACGTCCTATGGTACCTGTCAGGGTGCAGGGGATCCACACTACCGCACTTTTGATGGTAAAGCCTTTGACTTCCAAGGAACCTGCACTTATTATTTGTCCAAACTACTCAATACAGTTGACCCATCACTGATACCTTTTGAGGTACTGGTCAAGAATGAAAACAGAGGAAGAAACATGGCAGTTGCTTATACCAAGACTGTATCATTAACTGTCTATGGATACACAATTGTCATGAGTAAAGATGATTCAGGGAAAGTGAAGGTAAGTACATTAAAACTGTGTTTAAAAACTCATTACAGACTGACCTTCAAAATACTTTTAACTAAAATTGTTAATTAATTGGTAATTTGTGTCCTAAAGGTCAACAATATGTTTGTGAATTTGCCATTTGAACAAGAAGAAGGTCGATTCTCCATATACCGGAGTGGGTACTTTGGTGTAATAAAAACAGACTTTGATTTGACTTTAAAATTCAACTGGGATAGCCATGTAGTCCTGACTCTCCCCAGCACTTACTCTGGTGAAGTGGGAGGGCTTTGCGGCAACTGGAACAATAACAACAACGATGATTTTCTCACTCCTGACAAAACTCCTGCTTCAACCCCAGCAATTTTTGGAACCAGTTGGAAAGTCAAAGATGACCCTGGATGCTCAGATGCATGTCAGGGCAAAGCATGTCCTAAATGTGATGTGACAGAAAGAAACCAAGTCACTTTTACAAAGCCTTGCAGCAAGATCACAGACAAACTGGGACCATTTAAAGGTTGCCATGTTAAAGTAAATCCAAATCAGTTTTATGAAGATTGTGTGTATGATATGTGTATGTACGGTGGCCATTCATCTGCCCTCTGCAGTGCTCTTACTGCATACACAGCTGCTTGCCAAGAGGCACTTGGCCAAGTGGAAGACTGGAGAACTGACAGTTTCTGCCGTTAGTATTCATTTCATTGTTTCATTGTTTACCTCTCTTTAAGATTTTGAATTATACATAACTCAGGATTGATGCAAGAAATATTGTAAAATTAATTTTCTATACTGTTTCTCCACAGCTGCATCCTGTATGGAAAACGGCCACTATGAGGTTTGCGCAACAGGATGTTCCCAGACCTGCCATGGCCTCATTGAGCCCAAGGCATGTGAGGGCACTCCTTGCATTGAAGGCTGTATATGTGATGAAGGCTTTGTCCTGAGCAATGGTGAGTGTGTGGCTATGGAACGATGTGGCTGTTCTTACAAGGGCCTGTACTACCAGCTTGGCCAGGAGTTCTTCCTTCAAGACAAGTGCAATCAGAGATGTGTGTGCAAAGAGAACGGAAGAGTTCAGTGTGATGATGGATTCACCTGCAAACCAAACGAGAAGTGCCAGGTCCTGAATGGGGTTCAGGGTTGTTTTCCTGATGGAAAAGCAGTTTGCTCTGTGTCAGGCTTTGGGCTTTATAAGTCATTTGATGGGAAATCCTTTACTGTTGAAGGAGACTGTGAGTATAGATTTGCAGAGACGGTTCAAGGCAAAGATGAGGATATAAGCTTTTTTAGTGTATTAGTGAAAAAGCAGTCCTCCTCTGACACTGTCTTCACTCGAAGAGTTGAAATACAAATAGAACAATCCACAATCACTTTGCTGCCTGGCCACATCTGGGAGGTTCAGGTAATGTACTCATTAATGGTCATTGTTTTAGGAGATCAGGAACTGCTGCCTGCAGAGTTTTAAGTTTTATGTTGGTGTTTTCTTTGCAGGTGGACAATGTTCAAACCCATCTCCCCACAACTGTGGATGAAGGACTGGCACAAGTCTATCAGAGCGGTATTAACATTGTTGTGGAAACAAACTTTGGATTGAAACTGACATATGATACTATTTCCATGGCCAAAATTGAGATACCATCCACTTTTAAAAATGCAGTCAAAGGCCTCTGTGGTAACTACAATGGAGACAGTGCAGATGATTTTCTTTTGCCTGGTGGTATTCAGGCACCTTCCGTGGTAGATTTTGCAGATGCCTGGGTTTCACCATCAGACAAAATGATGTGTCAAACAGGCTGTGCCTTGAGTTGTATCAATCCTGACAAAGACCAACAGAAAAAGGCAGAGACAGCTTGCAGTATACTAACATCAGAGAAGGGGCCATTTTCTGGTTGTTACGAAAAAATACCACCTCAGACATTCTTTGATGAATGTGTGAAAGATGTGGCAGCCCAACCAAATGACAAGACAGTGCACTGTCGCCACATACAAAGGTATGTTGCCAGCTGTCAAGAGATTGGGACGTCAATCAACATCTGGAGGAATAACACCTTCTGTCGTAAGTGACTGCATTCTTCAGGTTTAACAATAACTCTCCTCTAGCTTATCTAAATGCCCCTTAATACTTTTACATTTCCTGTAAGATATGCCAATGGAGATTTGGAATATAAATTGTCCTACCTTGAACTGGATAATTTAAAATGCTCTCTTTTCTTCCAGCACTCACATGTTTCAAAAATAGTCACTATGAGCTCTGCGCTGACACCTGTTCCACGACCTGTGCAAGTCTGACAAAGTCACAGAAATGCCCATTGTGTCAGGAAGGATGTCAGTGTGATGATGGCTTTTTGTTTGATGGAGGTGAATGTAGGACTTTGGATAGCTGTGGTTGTCATGTAGATGGGACATTTTACAAGGTGAGAACCTATCTGGTCAGTTATTTTCTTTGTTGTTTGTTTGTTTTTGCTAATAGTAATCAAATTGTAACTTTTTTGTCTTTCCCACCAAAATATTATTTTGCAGTCTGGTCAGACAGTAATTCGAGGAGAGTGTAAAGAGAAATGCACCTGTAAAGCTGGAGTGTTCTCCTGTGAAACCTTGGAATGTGGTGAAGATCAGATTTGTGGCAAAAAAGATGGTGCCGTTGGATGCTACAACAAAGGTATTAATAATTATAATAAGTGTACCATAAAAGCAGAATATTTGCATATATGCCAGATGTTTCATTCATTTTTTTCTTTCTTTTCTTTCTTTAATCCCTAAAAGACACATACTGTCCAGTCAACATGCATTATGAGGCCTGCGGCTCAGCTTGTCCTGTGACCTGTGCTAATCGAGATAGTCCAAATGAGTGCACACTGCCATGTGTAGACGGCTGCCTCTGCAATGCAGGTTTTGTCCTTAAAGGGGATGAATGCATACCTGTGAAAAAGTGTGGCTGCGAATACAAAGGCCAATATTATCTACCTGGGCAGACATTTTGGGGCGAGAAACAATGCACAGAGAAATGCGTGTGCAACCCTCAAACTGGAAATGTTGAATGTACACCAACAAAGTGTAAGAATTCTCTAGTGTGTGGCACACAGAATGGAGTGAAAGACTGTTACCCATTGTCCTATAGTACCTGTCAGGGTGCAGGGGATCCACACTACCGGACTTTTGATGGTAAAACCTTTGACTTCCAAGGAACCTGCACTTATTATTTGTCCAAACTACTGAATACAGCTGACTCATCACGGATACCCTTTGAGGTACTGGTCAAGAATGAGAACAGAGGAAGGAACATGGCAGTTGCTTATACCAAGACTGTATCATTAACTGTCTATGGATACACAATTGTCTTAAGTAAGGAAAACCCACGGAACGTAAAGGTCAGTTTTTCAAAAACATACTCTTACACCGTAATATGAATGACTGCATGCATAAATTGAGTTAATTTTTCAATACACTCGCCTCCAAAAGAAAAACAAATGCTTGACTTTAAACATAATTGATGGAATACATTTTTCTTGAAGGTCAACAATCTGTATGTGAAATTGCCATTTGAACTAGAAGATGGTCGGCTCTCAATATTCTACAGTGGGTACTTTGGTGTGATAAAAACTGACTTTGATCTGACTTTAAAATTCAACTGGGATAGCCATGTAGTCCTGACTCTCCCCAGCACTTACTCCGGTGAGTTGGGAGGGCTTTGTGGAAACTGGAACGGCAATGCCAATGATGATTTGCTGACTCCTAACAACACCCTTGTTTCAAACCCAACAATTTTTGGAACCAGTTGGAAAGTCAAAGATGACCCTGGATGCTCAAATGCATGTCAGGGCAAAGCATGTCCTAAATGTGATGTGACAGAAAGAAACCAAGTCACTTTTACAAAGCCTTGCAGCAAGATCACAGACAAACAGGGACCATTTAAAGGTTGCCATGATAAAGTGAATCCAAATCAGTTTTATGAAGATTGTGTGTATGATATGTGTATGTACGGTGGCCATTCATCTGCCCTCTGCAGTGCTCTTACTGCATACACAGCTGCTTGCCAAGAGGCACTTGGCCAAGTGGAATCCTGGAGAACCAACAGTTTCTGCCGTTAGTATTACATTGTTTATCTCAAGTAATTTGAAATCCACATTACAGTAGTTTACTGGTTTGTATTAAAGACATCGTGACATTCATCCTTAATATGCTATATCTACAGCTACAACCTGCAAGGCAAACAGCCACTATGAGGTTTGTGCAACAGGATGCCCCCAGACCTGCCGTGGCCTCACTGAGCCCAAGAACTGTAAGGGCACTCCCTGTGTTGAAGGCTGCACATGTGACAAAGGTTTTATCCTGAGTGATGGTGATTGTGTGGCTGCGCAGCAGTGTGGCTGTACTTACAAGGGCCTGTACTACCAGCTGGGCCAGGAGTTCTTCCCTCAAGACAAGTGCAATCAGAAATGTGTGTGCAAAGAGAACGGAAGAGTTCAGTGTGATGATGGATTCACCTGCAAACCAAACGAGAAGTGCCAGGTCCTGAATGGGGTTCAGGGCTGTTTCCCTGATGGCAAAGCAGTTTGCTCAGTGACAGGTTTAGGGCTTTATCAGTCATTTGATGGGAAATCCTTTACTGTTGAAGGAGACTGTGAGTACAGATTGGCAGAGACGGCTCAGAACACAAATAAGGAGAGCTCTTTCAGTGTGTTAGTGAAACAGCAGTCCTCCTCTGAGACTGTCTTCACTCGAAGAGTTGAAATACAAATAGGACAAGCCACCATAACTTTGCTGCCTGGCCACATCTGGGAGGTTCAGGTAATGTACTCGTTACTGACCATAGTTTAAAAAATCAAAAACACTTTCTAAAAGGTATTGTGTTTTTTTACAGGTGAACAAAGTTCAAACCAATCTCCCAGTGACTCTAAATGGAGGATTTGTCCAAGTCTATCAGAGTGGTGTTAATATTGTTGTGGAAACAGACTCTGGATTGAAACTGACATATGATACTATTTCTATGGCCAAAATCGAGATCCCATCCACTTTTAAAAATGCAGTTAAAGGTCTCTGCGGTAACTACAATGGAAACAGTTCAGATGATTTTCTCCTGCCAGGTGGTATTCAGCCTTCTTCTGTGGAATACTTTGCCGAGGCCTGGGTTTCACCATCAGACAAAATGATGTGTAAAACAGGCTGTGCACTCAATTGTTTCAATCCTGACAAAGACCAACAGAAAAAGGCAGAGACAGCTTGCAGTATACTAATCTCAGAGAAGGGGCCATTTTCCGGTTGTTACGAAAAAATACCACCTCAGACATTCTTTGATGAATGTGTGAAAGATGTGGCAGCCCAACCAAATGACAAGACAGTGCACTGTCGCCACATACAAAGGTATGTTGCCAGCTGTCAAGAGATTGGGACGTCAATCAACATCTGGAGGAATAACACCTTCTGTCGTAAGTGACTGCATTCTTCAGGTTTAACAATAACTCTCCTCTAGCTTATCTAAATGCCCCTTAATACTTTTACATTTCCTGTAAGATATGCCAATGGAGATTTGGAATATAAATTGTCCTACCTTGAACTGGATAATTTAAAATGCTCTCTTTTCTTCCAGCACTCACATGTTTCAAAAATAGTCACTATGAGCTCTGCGCTGACACCTGTTCCACGACCTGTGCAAGTCTGACAAAGTCACAGAAATGCCCATTGTGTCAGGAAGGATGTCAGTGTGATGATGGCTTTTTGTTTGATGGAGGTGAATGTAGGACTTTGGATAGCTGTGGTTGTCATGTAGATGGGACATTTTACAAGGTGAGAACCTATCTGGTCAGTTATTTTTTGTTTTTTGCTAATAGTAATCAAACTGTAACTTTTTGTCCTTCCCACCAAAATATTATTTTGCAGTCTGGTCAGACAGTAATTCGAGGAGAGTGTAAAGAGAAATGCACCTGTAAAGCTGGAGTGTTCTCCTGTGAAACCTTGGAATGTGTTAAAGATCAGATTTGTGGCAAAAAAGATGGTGCCATCGGATGCTACAACAAAGGTATTAATAATTATAATAAGTGTACCATAAAAGCAGAATATTTGCATATATGCCAGATGTTTCATTCATTTTTTTTCATTTTTTTTTCTTTCTTTTCTTTCTTTAATCCCTAAAAGACACATACTGTCCAGTCAACATGCATTATGAGGCCTGCGGCTCAGCTTGTCCTGTGACCTGTGCTAATCGAGATAGTCCAAATGTGTGCACACTGCCATGTGTAGACGGCTGCCTCTGCAATGCAGGTTTTGTCCTTAAAGGGGTTGAATGCATACCTGTGAAAAAGTGTGGCTGCGAATACAAAGGCCAACTGTATCTACCTGGGCAGACATTTTGGGGCGAGAAACAATGCACAGAGAAATGCGTGTGCAACCCTCAAACTGGAAATGTTGAATGTACACCAACAAAGTGTAAGAATTCTCTAGTGTGTGGCACACAGAATGGAGTGAAAGACTGTTACCCATTGTCCTATAGTACCTGTCAGGGTGCAGGGGATCCACACTACCGCACTTTTGATGGTAAAACCTTTGACTTCCAAGGAACCTGCACTTATTATTTGTCCAAACTACTCAATACAGTTGACCCATCACTGATACCTTTTGAGGTACTGGTCAAGAATGAGAACAGAGGAAGGAACATGGCAGTTGCTTATACCAAGACTGTATCATTAACTGTCTATGGATACACAATTGTCTTAAGTAAGGAAAGCCCACGCAAAGTAAAGGTCAGTTCTTCAAAAACACACTTTTACACCATAATATGAATAACTGCATCCATACATTGAATTAATTTTACTATACACTCACCTCCAAAAGAAAAAATAAAGGCTTGAGTTAAAACATAATTGATGGAATACATTTTTCTTTAAGGTCAATGATCTGTATGTGAAATTGCCATTTGAACTAGAAGATGGCCGGCTCTCAATATTCTACAGCGGGAACTTTGGTGTGATAAAAACTGACTTTGATCTGACTTTAAAATTCAACTGGGATAGCCATGTAGTCCTGACTCTCCCCAGCACTTACTCCGGTGAGTTGGGAGGGCTTTGTGGAAACTGGAACGGCAATGCCAATGATGATTTGCTGACTCCTAACAACACCCTTGTTTCAAACCCAACAATTTTTGGAACCAGTTGGAAAGTCAAAGATGACCCTGGATGCTCAGATGCATGTCAGGGCAAAGCATGTCCTAAATGTGATGCGACAGAAAGAAACCAAGTCACTTTTACAAAGCCTTGCAGCAAGATCACAGACAAACAGGGACCATTTAAAGGTTGCCATGATAAAGTGAATCCAAATCAGTTTTATGAAGATTGTGTGTATGATATGTGTATGTACGGTGGCCATTCATCTGCCCTCTGCAGTGCTCTTACTGCATACACAGCTGCTTGCCAAGAGGCACTTGGCCAAGTGGAATCCTGGAGAACCAACAGTTTCTGCCGTTAGTATTACATTGTTTATCTCAAGTAATTTGAAATCCACATTACAGTAGTTTACTGGTTTGTATTAAAGACATCGTGACATTCATCCTTAATATGCTATATCTACAGCTACAACCTGCAAGGCAAACAGCCACTATGAGGTTTGTGCAACAGGATGCCCCCAGACCTGCCGTGGCCTCACTGAGCCCAAGAACTGTAAGGGCACTCCCTGTGTTGAAGGCTGCACATGTGACAAAGGTTTTATCCTGAGTGATGGTGATTGTGTGGCTGCGCAGCAGTGTGGCTGTACTTACAAGGGCCTGTACTACCAGCTGGGCCAGGAGTTCTTCCCTCAAGACAAGTGCAATCAGAAATGTGTGTGCAAAGAGAACGGAAGAGTTCAGTGTGATGATGGATTCACCTGCAAACCAAACGAGAAGTGCCAGGTCCTGAATGGGGTTCAGGGCTGTTTCCCTGATGGCAAAGCAGTTTGCTCAGTGACAGGTTTAGGGCTTTATCAGTCATTTGATGGGAAATCCTTTACTGTTGAAGGAGACTGTGAGTACAGATTGGCAGAGACGGCTCAGAACACAAATAAGGAGAGCTCTTTCAGTGTGTTAGTGAAACAGCAGTCCTCCTCTGAGACTGTCTTCACTCGAAGAGTTGAAATACAAATAGGACAAGCCACCATAACTTTGCTGCCTGGCCACATCTGGGAGGTTCAGGTAATGTACTCGTTACTGACCATAGTTTAAAAAATCAAAAACACTTTCTAAAAGGTATTGTGTTTTTTTACAGGTGAACAAAGTTCAAACCAATCTCCCAGTGACTCTAAATGGAGGATTTGTCCAAGTCTTTCAGAGTGGTGTTAATATTGTTGTGGAAACAGACTCTGGATTGAAACTGACATATGATACTATTTCCATGGCCAAAATCGAGATCCCATCCACTTTTAAAAATGCAGTTAAAGGTCTCTGCGGTAACTACAATGGAAACAGTGCAGATGATTTTCTCTTGCCAGGTGGCATTCAGACTTCTTCTGTGGAATACTTTGCCGAGGCCTGGGTTTCACCATCAGACAAAATGATGTGTAAAACCGGCTGTGCCTTCAATTGTTTCAATCCCGACAAAGACCAACAGAAAAAGGCAGAGACAGCTTGCAGTATACTAATCTCAGAGAAGGGGCCATTTTCTGGTTGTTACGAAAAAATACCACCTCAGACATTCTTTGATGAATGTGTGAAAGATGTGGCAGCCCAACCAAATGACAAGACAGTGCACTGTCGCCACATACAAAGGTATGTTGCCAGCTGTCAAGAGATTGGGACGTCAATCAACATCTGGAGGAATTACACCTTCTGTCGTAAGTGGCTGCAGGTTGCAAAATAACCTTTTTTTCTTATCCTATTGCTGGCCTTTACGTGGCCTTTAATGAGGTGTAGAGTGCAGTTTTCTCCCTCAAAACAAATTCCTGAGCAGTCCCTAAAACAATCTTGTATTCTTGCAGCACTTGAGTGTTCAGGTAACAGTCATTATGAGCTTTGCGCCGACACCTGTTCCTCAACCTGTGCCAGTCTGACTACCTCAAAGAGATGTCCACCATGTCAGGAGGGATGTCAGTGTGATGATGGCTTCTTGTTTGATGGAGGTGAATGTAAGACTTTCCAGGATTGTGGTTGTCAAGTAGATGGAAAATTTTACAAGGTGAGAAAACATTCCATTTCATTCCTGCAGTAGTCAAACATCCTACAAGTCACTGAAACTAATTGTGTCTTGATTGTTTTGCAGTCTGGTGAGACAACCATTCAGGATGAGTGTACTGAAAAATGCCTCTGCAGAGCTGGAGTATTCTCCTGTGAACCTTTGATATGCAGTGCCGATCAGATATGTGACAAAAAAGAAGGAGTCACTGGGTGTTACAAGAAAGGTAAGTACAAACTTTGTACATCATTTCCCAAGTACTGCAGGTTTTAAATGAAACTATAATACAGATGTGCATCCATGTTTTAGATCCTTGCAGTAACCATGAGTGTCGTGAAAAAGAGTACTGCACTGTGAAGGACGACAAGGCAATGTGCATTGCAAAATCAAAGGCCTCTTGCATTGCCAAGGGAGACCCTCATTACAGAACCTTTGATGGCAACCACTTCTCCTTCCAGGGCACTTGCACCTATACTTTAGTTAAAACTTCAGGCAAAGACCAAACACTGACACCTTTCAACATTGTCAACAAGAATGATATGCTCAAAGGCACACGTGGATCTTACGTCAAGTCAGCCACCATTACAGTCAAAGGACATGAAATCACATTCATCCAAGGCAACCGCAATCGTGTGACAGTAAGTCAGTACATAACATAAAATACAGAAAGATCAAACATCCAGACATAATATCCATTAAGTCAATATTAAAACATATCAGTGGTAATAATGTGCACCAGACATAGCCAGCTTGTTCCTCGAGGGCTACCATGCAGACTGCAGTTACAACCCTGCTATAACACCCATACTTGTTATTTCCTTAAGTAGTCATTAACATCTTGATTTAACATTTAACGTGTGTGTAATTTGGGGTAGAGTTCAAATCTACAGTTTGTAGCCCTCTAGGAGCAGGGTTGGCCCCTCTACACTCTGGAAATTACATCTGTTGCTTCCTCTCTTTTTTTCCTATCCAGATTGATGGCACAGTTTCCAACCTTCCTGTGAGTTTGAATTCTGAGGGGATCAGCATCACCCTCTCAGGCAGTATAGGGGTCTTGCAGACAGATTTTGGCTTGGAGGTCAAGTTTAACTGGGCAGATACCCTTATGGTGACATTGTCCAGCAGCTACTACAATAACATAGTCGGGATGTGTGGAACCTACAACAATGATTTGGAGGATGATTATGTCACACCGAGTGGTAACAGCATGACAGACATCACAGAATGGGCAATGTCTTGGAATGTCCCTGAAAGCAACAGCAATTGCTGGCACTTTCCCCCTTGCTCAGATGAAAAGAAATCGCTATATAGGGGACAGAGCTACTGTGGCTTGTTAGAGAATGAAACAGGCCCATTTGCCCAGTGCCATGACATAATATCAAAGAGGCGATTTGCTGCTGACTGCCTTTTCCAGATGTGTCTCAATAATGGAAGTCAGAACGCTTTCTGCAATGCCTTCAATAATTATGTGTCCACTTGTTCATCTGTAAAGGCTGACGTGTCTCCAGAGTGGAAGCAACTCACCAACTGCTGTAAGTGATGACTTTGACTCAAGATCTTTGTTAAATGGATATTTCATTAATGCTAACACCTTCCTTGTCTTTTATTCTCAACAGGATGAAGATTTTTTTCCACCATGTTTTGTGTATCCCTTAAAGAAGTGAAAATTAAAATGATTAAATAATTAACTGGTGCATTTCACAATATATTGAAATATAACAGTATCTCAGTTTCTGTCATTGCTTCATATCATATTACTTCATTTGTGATTTGGTGTTTTAAATGGATGTTTAAGCAAGTTTCTTTTTTTAAATGACAATATATTCATGGATGTCAACTTGTGCTGTCCACAAATCAGTCTATAATTAATCTTGGGTTAAACTGTAAACTGTTTTGTATTTTCCTTCAAATGTCTTCAAAAATATAATATTTTAAATATATGTTATTATTAAACTTCTTAAATTCTTGCATCATTTCGTTTAGCTGTGTCGTTTCATCATAACAGAAATGTAGGTTATGCCAACCGTATGTCAGCCTCTTATATTGTCATATCAATAATTAGTAAGTATAGATATAGATATATGTAGATATGTATTTATAGAAAATAG
The DNA here is from genome assembly GCF_003368295.1 of Carassius auratus. Lineage (NCBI taxonomy): Eukaryota > Metazoa > Chordata > Actinopteri > Cypriniformes > Cyprinidae > Carassius > Carassius auratus. The sequence continues at coordinate 10,274,194 of NC_039272.1, read as the reverse complement.
ATATATGTAGATGCCACATTTGACTGCTCCGGATACGTCTGGATGTCCACCATTTTACAATGGTCAACATTTCAGATCCTGCTCATCACTCACACTAAGAAACCAATACATCTTTATTGAAAATGCCACAAGACTGTGCAGCTATATTTGTAAGAATCAGGGCATTTAGATGATCAATGATATTTATTATTGACTAGTGTAGCGCGCCCTACCTTCTTTTATAACAGACTAGTAAGGAGCAGCACCAGGTTTAATAAACAAATGCCAAAGAGATGCTGTATTATGGCTCCTCTGATGTCACTGAATGAAATGCTTCTCTTTTAGAAAATTACAGTACTCAGAAAAGATTATAGACATACACAAGTTATATTTGTCAAGAATAAACTAGTTTTGAATAAATAAAACACTTTGATAAGTAGCAAAATATTAATGACTTAATTATTAGTAGAAATAGCTCAAATTTCAAAGTTGTGAAGTAACACAATCAAGTTGATCTCAAGTTTAAAACAATTTAACCCCAAAAGGGAAATATCACAAATGTCTTAAAACATAATTACTGAATTGACCTCTGTGCCAAATACACTTCAAGTTAGAGCTGTAATCGGGCCTTAAAAGTTAGGCCCGACAGGACCCGAGCCCGACAGGTTTCGGCCCGAGCCCGACAAGTACATTTTGATTGACAGCTTTTTTAAAGCCCGAACCCGTTTACAGCCCGACATTATTCAAATGTGCGCACGCACACAGCTCTTTTGCCTTTTGTCAACAATGAGTAATTTATTCATGTTTTAACACAATTTACTCATAACTAACGAAGACTAGACCACTTGGAAGTTGGAATAAAGAAATAAAATAAGTCCTCTGTATATCGTAACATCTCAGCATTCTAGACATATGGGCTCATTTAACCTATAAATAGACCAACGCACCAATAAAAACGAGTCTTTTAAAAAAAATTAAATTAAGATAAATTTTAAATTAAGATGGGTATTTGGCAATAACGAAATTAAGATAAAGGCTCCGCCGGATTTGCTTTATTTAATAAAAGAATAATGCCAACATTAGCGTAAATACCAAGGGCGTAACTTTGGGTCTACCATTGGGGGGGTTAAACTTGCGGCATATTTATTAATTAATTAATTTTTAAAATAATTTTCTTGTGTAAAAGGTAACATGCTAATTTGCATAATTTAATTATGTAACACCCCCCCCCCCCCAAAAAAAAAAAAAAAAACGGGTGACTGTATTGGAGCAAACAGCAACTTAAGTTACAATTCTGTGACATTGGTTCTACACAGTCCCTGGCACCCTCTGGCTTTACCTCACAGGACACTGGCAAACCAATATCTAGCCAGCCAACTCCAGTCAACAAAACAGCATAATAACAAAAACAAAAATAACAGCATTAAAAACTTTCAAATAGAGAAAATTAAAGTGCAATTATATAATCACTTTGCATGAAATAAGACTCAAATTGTGTTTGCATTTAGCCTCTGATAACATTAAATTCAGAAACTGAGAAAATACAAGTGTGGACTGACGTTAACCTTAGTTGTGCTTTGATTCATTTTGTCACTTTGCAAACTCCATGCAAAAAAAAAAAATATATATATAATATATTATAATCATCTCAAATTGAACTGGAGGTGGTAAATTCCTAATAATATATTAACGTTACGTAATTTTTTAGGTATTTTAATAAGATAGATACCTAAAATACGTTGCGCATACAACTCAATTAACGCGATCATTATAAAGGTGTTAGAACAACAAAACACATCCACTTCCACATATTTGACAATCGGAATATCAGATATATCCTGCTATAGCTAACAAATTTGTGAAATTAGAATAAAAAAGGAAATAATAGCAGATCATCAGTCATCAGCGCTGACAAGCAATGAATGATTTGTCTCCATGGGAACCATAAAGCGATACTAAGATCAATAACGGTCGCCTTGAAAAACTTTTAAACTTACGTGTGAAAAGGTTAAGTAACGTTTACTTTTAAATGTGTCTTTGTTTTGTTTTGAGTGTATGGTCAATAAATAAAGTAATTAAAAAGATGGGCACAAAACATGTTTGTCATGTATCTACTCCCCGCACTATGAGAAACGCTCAGCTAACTTAACAGCCAATTTAGCGGGGTACCTCCGTTTGATCAGGATTTTCTTTTCTTTTTTTTTTTTCTGGCTGGTGTCGACAAACAATGAAAAATTGTTGTCTGGCTGCCTTTCAGTATCCTTTTCATCTTTCCGTCAGCTTTTCCCACCCATTCATCCAAGGGACTGCGCAAAATAGTGAACAAACTTGGTAGAGAAAGAAGGTTGGGTAATACCAAGTAGTCGGTGCGGGGGGCGGGGGGTACATTACAGATTATTTAAAATATGATACTATCTTTGCTGGCAAATGAAATTAATAAAGAAAACGAACAAAAATGTTTATTCTGAATATTTCATATTATTTAAATCTGAATGGTTTGATGATATTGAGGGGGTTATATTAGTTGGATCTGATTTTTGGGGGGGTCATGACCCCCCTAACCCCCCTGCAAATTACGCGCATGGTAAATACTCTGTCAACATTATGCATTTAAGACTCAATGAATATTTAGTTATCATTTGTAAAACCTTTACTCACAGAGATTAGGCTAGGTCTACATGTTTTTGTGGAGGAAAATGATTGAATCCACTGTAGATGTCTTCAGCGCGTTCCTGCGCTCACTGATGGTGCGTCATTATTCACTCATTATTCTCATTATAGACATGGTCAAAACTTTTCCACTTCTCGCTCACGAGTTTGCTTTAGTTGCTGGTGCCTGCTGGTGCAACCAAGACGTAATCACCAGAGGCAAGCCTCCATTACACCTGCTCAGCATTCATTTTTGCATCTTTCTCACGCTAATCGAAACACATTACATGACTGCTCGTTTACCTCGCAAACCGGAGCGCAAGCCCGAGCCCGGCCCGAGCCCGCGTAAGATGATAGAAATTAAGCCCGAACCCGACCGAACCCTCGGGTTCGGGCAAAGATCTTCAGCTCTACTTCAAGTACAATGTTACTGTCACTCGTCTACATCAGCTATCACAGTTTCTAGGTGACAACCCAGATAGCAATGAGTCGGCGGACCGCCGGCGGCGCTCCGGCGGCAGTAGAAGCGTCAGAATAGCGTAATCGCAAACACGTTTGACGGTGCACCGCCGGCGGCAGCCGCTTTTTAGAAGCGGCAGCCGCCTTCCTACCGCCTTCGTTCCGCGGCCGGCCCGCGGGCCAACCGCCGTCCCGCCGCCGTTATATCAAAGGCGACCCTTCCACGGCCCGTCGGAGGCAAACGCTATTTTCGAGCGATCGGTCGCCGCTTGCTTATTTATTTATTTATATATATATTATATATATATATATTATGCAGTTTATCAAGAATAATGATTGATCAAACCAGACAAATTTCCATTTGACGTTTTAATTCCACATTTCAAAGTACAGTAACTGTCATTGAAACATGATGTCAGATCCCTGAAATATAAATAACAGAAAAAAAGAGAAAAAAAATAAATAAATACACACACACACACACACATGCAGGTTTCCAATTAAATTGTAAAAAAAAAAAAAACAGCCTTAGCTTACAAGCAAATTATAACACTTACAATAATTGTTAATAATATAAAGAGGTCAGCTCTGGCATGAAAAGAATTACCAGTAAACATAAGTAATGAGTATATCTGGTACCAAAGAATGTGCAGGACACCAAAAAAAATTCAGGTATAACATCACATTTACAAGCCATTTCTAACAATAAGATAAGTGGTAATAATTTAGAATAAAGCTCAGGAGTAGAATAGACCATTATAATGGCATTGCTGACCTGGGGTACAAGATGTCTCTTGTATCTGTGATAAACATCTTCAAATATATATAAAAAATACTGAGGTAAAAAAAGTAGTAGAACAGATATAACTGCAATGCTGACCTGTGGCACAAGGATTTACAAGCTATATTTAACAATATAATAAGTTAAGCACTATGATAATATCCACAGTGAACAGTGTGGATTGGGGGGTGCAGTCTGACACTTCTGGCTTCTTTAGGGGTCTTGATGTTACTGACTGCAGGATAAAGAAAGGGTTCCAGTTGTCAGTGATGCTGGGATGTCAGTAGTCAGCCTAGGTTTAAGGGGTCGGCTGTGGGTCCCTCTCAGCTGTGCGGCGCCTTTTTCCGCCTTCACGCCAAACTCTCCAAGACGTCGCAGCATTAAGGTCTGATCTGCACCTACAGGGGTTAAATAAAATAATAGTCAGTCCTGGTCCCTCAACTACTAAACTATGACATTTATATCTAGGTCTACTACATGTATAGGTGGCCCCAGTGGGAATTAAACCAACAACCACAGGTGTTGTTTGAAAGTTGTACCTGTTTGCCCAGTGCGAGCAAACGTCTTCAACATTGTCCCAACTTGCTTCACCTGCTCTTGAAGTGAGCCGCTGTCATCCGAAGCTACAAAATGAAAGGCATATGGTAATTTTGTACATACATCACATACTCTTTCCTAAGTTTGACTTTTTTGTGCATGTTCTTACCTGCTCGTGCAGTGCTTTCCCTCAGAGCTTGGTTCTCCTCCCTCAGAGCTTGGTTCTCCTCCCTCAGAGCTTGGTTCTCCTCCCTAAGGGCTTGGTTCTCCTCCATCACGGCTTGTTTTTCATTCTGGAGTCTCTGGAAATCTACATTAAAAAACAAAACAACAACAACAAAAAAAAACACCTAAAGGCACTATTTTCAATACTTTTAAAACACTGGACACTAAGACATAGGCCTAAAATATACCTTCATAGCTGAAAACTTCATGCTGTACACGAGATGCCAGGGGAGTCCAAGGGCCAATTACAGAGCGATGACTTTCTCCTATTGATAATCATTGACGTAAAAATATGTTTGAAGTTATTGCATACATTTAATGAATTGGACTTAAAATGGAACACTTAGTTTAGCGCAACATATTACATACCTCCAGCGTTTTCACCCATATGCTGCCAGGGTAAATTTGCTGCTGGGGGTGTAAAGCTTAGTACTTGACGAGCTGGAAGAGCAAACATAACAGCTTTAACTTCAGTGCAGAGTATTGCATATTCAGTAATGAAACTATAATTGAACTGTGCAATGCTAATGGAATGTACAACACACCTCGACACCTTTCATCCAGAAACTGCTGCGGCGAGTAACCAGTCAAGTGTCCTAATGAAAAACAGATTATGATTAAAGGATTCCTTATCTTAAATAGAAGCAATAGTTTCCAAGACAAAAAAACGTCACAAATAATATCACTTACTTGTACTCAAACTCTTGGCTCTGTGAAGTGGAGTCTGAATTTCTGGGGAGAAACCTGGTTCTGAGAAAGAGGAAACAGAAATTTGAAAATCTAACAAAGGGTATAGTTTAGTGGCAGGATCACAAATCAAGCGTCACAGCAATTTTACATACCACCTCTGAAGTCTACAGATGGCACAACATTTTCCTGGTTTTCTGGAATCGATGCAACTTCTGGAGCATCGGGCAGCACTGAAACCTTGTTACCAGGAACAATGTTTTCAAAGCTCAAAAGAGGTTGTCCAAACGACAGCACTGCTGGTGCATCTGGAAGACTAGACTCCTCTTCATCAGAAGAGGCCTGGGGTCTGTACTTGGAATTTGAGATTCTCTTTCTCTTCTTGTCATCGTCCGTCGTTTCAACGCTAGAACCTGTTTGGAAGCGCACCAAATATCTCATCGCCTCTTGCCAACATTCTAGAGCAGGGAATAATGAATGAAAGTCAGTTATCCACCATAAACAGACAAAGAAAATACACAGATGAAATGCAGGAAAATCAAATGCATAAGTCAGAACCAAGCAACATTGCTTAACCTCAGTGTGTAAGTTACTGTAACAAAGGCACAACAGCATGTGTTAGCTAACAATTGCTAGCTGGACTAGCAGCTACTTGTTCAGACAAACAAAATCATTTAAACAACCTATATACAACGTTAGTTTTGTAAGAAAACACTAGATGTAAAGCTTTTGCTACGTACTGAAGCTATACACATTTCAACATGCTTGAACAGTGTAAAAAAGGCGAAACAGCATGTGTTAGCTAACACTCTGAACTAGACTAGCAGCGTGCGTGTCGGAACAAACAAATGAAAACAACCTAACGTTACTGGTATCATCATTCGGTTTAGTTAGAAAACAACACAAGTTATACTGATCAGTCTTGTCGTAGATTTTGCTACCTACTGCTGGAACCACATTACCACATGGGCGGCGGCATAATTGTCCATACAAGTAACTGTAGTTAATTCGACTGACCAAAACTAACTTAAAACACATACGTACTCACACTCGTATAAACATACGTATCTTAGAAGAAAGAAAAACTCAACGCCTGGAAGAAACAAAGTAGCTATTACAGAAAGTTAATTGTAACATGGCGGCAACTTTGTAAACAAGGCTAACTTACTTTAGCCTTACTTTAGCTTGACTAGTAAGGCATGAACAAAGATGACTACAGATTTTACAAAGATAAACTAAAAACAATGTAAACATAATATTGCGTTAAGGAAACATGTACTTACTTAAACGATGGTAGTCCACAGAAACTCGCGATTGAACGGCGAACTGACGCAAATGTGTGCTCTAGTTATGTTGTTTGGGGAGGGGCCAGGAGCTCAGTGGCTCCAGTGCGTCATCGAGCCACCGTTTTAGCTCCGCCCCCAAAAAAATCCTGAACACAGCAATGGTGAAAACCTATACTTTCTAACATTTATAATGTGTTTACATTTTTTTAAGTGTTTTACTGTCTTAAACATTTGTACAGGTCGCAATTGCAAATTAATCCCTTATACATGTAAAAAGTCAAAAAAAAAAAAAAAATCGAGGTTGGAAAAAAATGAAAGACATAAAATGACATTTCCTGGAATGGCAGAAAGACGAAATATTTCTAAATATTTCATAAATCTGCCAGTGCAGCAGTGAAACCAGAGGAGCTTTTAGATTTTAGTTTATCCTTCTGATCAGGTCAAAACAGAGATTTTCCTGTTTATGATAGGCTATTACCATGGTTGCAAATTAATAAAAAATTATAAAGTATAGACCTACCCAAGATTTTGGCCATGTTGCAGATGTCTTTCACTGTTCACTGATGTAGCCAGGCATTAGTGAAAAGTCTAACTTCATCAATTTATTCAGCTAAATTGTTCATACCATGAATTAAATATCTATTTTAAAACCTAATCAGAATCAGAAAGATATTTATTGCCAAGTAAGTTTTACAAAAGGAATTATTTTTGGTTTATGCATGTCTCAATTGTGCATAAATCAAAGAAATGTAAACAATTTTCACCTAAGTGCATAAAATAATTTTACATATAGCCTATTAGGCTACTCTATCGCTTCAGAGTTTCAAAGTAATTTAAATGTAATTTCCTAAACCGTACCTTATCATGGAATCAAGAGTCAAGAATAAACCCTAATGGCTTAAAAAAAAAAAAATAATAATAATAATAATAATAATATGGGATTTAATTCACATATAGGCTATTATGATTTTATAATCGCTTCAGATGTGAAAAGTAGTTAAAATGCTGTCAGTTCCACTTCCATTCTAACTCCCAACATGCTAAACATAGCCTTGGCTGCTGGTCGATTTTAGTAGAAATCCTTGTATTTCAAAGCGGCTTGCCGCCAGCCGGCCGCGGTCCATTAGACGGAGGCAACCGCCAAAGAAAATGAAGCAGTCGGCCCGCCGGCTTTTCGCCGGCGGCATCTCGCAAGAAATGGGAGTGACGTATTCGGCGGCAAACGTTTCATCCCCGCCAGCGGGACGCACCTATAGCCGACAGCTTAGGGCCGGCGGCAAAAAGAAGCCGTGCGGATATTTTTTGCTAGCTGGGAAGAGGCTATGCTAGAATCTGAATAGCGCGTTCAGCGCATGGGTGTGGTCACATTAGATATAAAGAAGTGAGACGTGGAAACGGACATCACGTTGTTTTCATATGGATTACTTTATCACAGAATATTTGTTTTCGCCGGCACTTGTTTAGTTTAAAAGACATGTAAAGCATTCTATAGATATCTCTCATGTATCTTCGTTGAGTAGCCTTTTCACAGAGTTACAGTTCATTTTAATGATGTGTTTGTAAATGAAGATCAGTGCAGACAAAGGCTGCAGACAGCACACCTTGTTTGTTATCTTTATTTTATAAGTGCACAAAGTTTTGTTGTTATTATGTCTGTATCCCAAAAAAAGTAGATTCGATTGATGTATTGCTCTTATCTGTACGATTAAAACTGAAAGTGTAATTTAATTTATTTTCGAGGTTATCAGGAGAAAATGACTCATAACGCTTATATGCTTTAATCGATCCAGAGGGTTAATTGAGCAAACTAACAGACTTGAAATTAAATGTACCAAATAACTCACTTCGGGTGTCAAAATATTACTCTGAATACTCACAGTTCTTAAGTGCTCACTATATGAATAGGTATGGGCCCACACACACAGTTAACACACACACACACTAAAACCACCCACCCTGTAACAGGCCTGAATCGTGGCTTGAGTAGAGGCCATGGATACTGAAAACTGGCTCTTCACTCCTGAGTGTAAATCAAAAGCAAAAAATTGTACTTTAATTCCTTTAGGAAACCTGAAATGATAGCAAGACACAAGCACGCATATTTTGTGACTTTGTAGTAAGTGGAATTGTTAGACTCAGTTAATATTTCAGCTCTGAATGAGACTGAACAAAACAATATTAATTGAAACGATGCAACGACGAACGTTAACCTACATAGTTACAACATGAATTATAAACTATGTATTTAACATTTCCAATATGCAGACATCTTAGCAGCCAGTACAGTCACTAATCTGGAATCTATATAATCTATGGTATTTTTACTGGTTGGGCATTCCAGTGAGCAGGGTTTAATTTACCATCACATAATTTCTAAATGTATTTTTTCGGACTATAAGTCGCACCTGAGTATAAGTCGCATTTATTTAGAACCAAGAACCAAGAGAAAACATTACCATCTACCGCCACGAGAGGATGCTCTATTTTTTCAGTGCAGACTACAGGAGCACTGAGCAGTATAGAGCGCCCTCTCGCGGCTGGAGATGGTTATGTTTTCACTTGGTTCATTTCTTTTAGTTCATTTCTCTCGGTTCATGTCAAATTAATTTTGATAAGTCGTACCTGACTATAAGTCGCAGGACCAGCCAAACTATGAAAAAAGTGTAATTTATAGTCCGGAAAATACGGTAATGTTGATTAACCCAATCATTCCTCCTGAACTAATGTTGATTAACCTGTAAGGGTCTGTGTACGTTTTTCAATTCAAAATAAAATAAGCAGGGTTGCTTCAAACCGCGGATATGAAAAACAATCGAAGACTTGGCAACACTGGTACAGGTGGAGCGACAGTTACTACACAGAGCCGTAGTCTACCAACAACTAACACAAAATCATTTTCAAAATCGACAAAGAATCGTCTGCGATTTTAACATCGATTTTGTGTAGATTATCATTGAATTATGGCACAGTGTAGTAAATGCCAACCAGTGTTGCCAAGTTTGTGGTTGTTTTTCATGTCTGTGGGTCGAAGCGACCCCAATACAAATACGTGATATTTAGCTCTTAAAATGCTAATTTTACCAAGGCAACCCTGCTAAAAAACGTATATTTTAACCCCGGGAAGTAATTTTTTATCGGGGAACCTCCTGGAAGCACGATTGGGCTAGTTTTGGACTAGTTTTGAGAAGCAACTGGGCAGGGTTTGTTGTGAAAACCTGGCAACCCTGATCCGAACGCAAATGCTGGAGATATACTTCTAATTACAGGAGCGTCTTTACTGATGAGATGTGCATGAAAATCACATTCGATTTTAAATTTTTTAATTTTTAAATTTTTGCATTGTCGGTGAAGACCAACTCGCCGCATCACAATTATCTTGTAACGTAACCCCTTTAAAGAGGGCCCATATTGTTAACATTCCTCTCGGGGAATGAGCATGTAAACCAGACAGAGGCATAATACCCTTACTGGAATATGCAAGAGAAATTGCATCCACTATCCAGTGCGATAAACACTGTTTAGTAATCCTTCAAGATGTTAATCTGCACAAAACTCCTGATTTATAATCGTGTCGTCGTCTGATCAAATCAAGTAGGCTACACACAAGATAAAGACAATATAATTATATTTATAATATAATATAATTAAAATAATTTTCTCAGTTGCTAAAACACAAAGCATGAAACAATTGACCATTTTCTCACAAGTATAAACACAATGTCAAAATTACACAGCAGCTCGCACCCTCAAGCTTCCATGTCAACATGAAATATTTGTCAAAAACATTATTATTCTTTTTTGGCAAAATCACATTTTTTTCCTCATACTGTATGACACACAAAACCTAATAAATACACTACTTTCCTGCCTAGAGTACATAGTGAGATCAGTTCAAAACATTTTGGTAATCAGCATTCATTTTGCAGTATACAACAAAAATAAAGTTCAACAAGCTGAAGAAAAGTTTTCTTTTATTTTCATTAACATTTTAGGGAATATCTTATAGGAATCTCAACTTAAAATCAAAACATAAATTAACCCTTAACATCGCCATTTACTTGCACATCCAGACCAATGAACAAAATGAATTCTTGTAACCCCAACACAATATCTTTTTTGCAAGTATAAATAGTGTGCACTCAATTATGAAAAAAACGTGTTGTATTAGAAAATGAGGTAAGCAGAAAATAATTATATATGTGTTCAGTATGTTCAGTGCATGAACATATAAATTAAGCTAAATCAGATGCTTCTGTTATCCTGGAATGATTTTTAAAGGCCACTGCTATATAATATTTCATATCAAAAGCATCTGTGTTTAATGACTATTTATTTTTTTAATTAACTGCAGTTATACAGTTTGCTTGTCATACAGTCTGCCAGGCAGTGTTTATCTAGCATAACCACACATTCAATATAATAGTAGATAGATTGTTTTGTAGATATTTACATAAACCATAATATAAACTATTTGGTGCTTTTATGAGAAATCAGTATCAATATTGTTATCCACAGTGAAATACAATTTGACCTATGATTTTAACCCTTTAACTGTCAACCCCGTCCCGTATACGGGACACCTACATTTACTTCACCATATTACAATCAAATCTAATCTAATCTTGACAAACTATATATCGTTGGAAAGGTCCAAGACTCCCAAATATATATTTTACCAATGTTTTTTGTAAAAAATTATGTAGGAAAAGTAATAGATTAATTTATGATGAGTGCACCCTCAAAAATCTACATTATAACCAGAGTTTTGACCTTTGTTTAAAAAAAAAAGGACTTCTTCATTGCCTTTTTCTCTATCACATTTTAGAAATGATCAGAAATTATATTTCAACTGAAAACTTAAAATCTCAAAATTCATCCTTTTAAACCCATTTTAAAATCAGACATTGCATCACCATGTAAATGGTACATCAATATCATGTTACAAAATATTTTCATTAATGAATTATAAAAATGTTAGTTTGGAACATGCACTATAAAGTCTATGTTCAAAACTGTGAGTGACAGTTAATTAAATAGCCAAGTAACTTGGGTAAGTACTGAAAAAATGTACACTGTACCAGTCATCTGACTGAAAAGTTTTCTTAAGCTCTTGATCTTATTATTGTTCACATACACGCACTAAAAAACGGCAACATGTCTGGCTGAGAATAAATTTATGGATGGCTACTAATGCATCATTTGGACATTTATTACACTGTGTATAAAAGGTTGATGTGACTAATATGTGTATAGTGAAATAATGGTAATTTGTAATTTGATTCATAACAGTATGTACATCTTCGTTGTGTATTTACATTCACTTTTACGTCACTTGAGCTAAAAAAATTTGACAGTGTATTTATGTAACGATTAAGGGTTTTGGAGAAAATAACTTACGGGCAGAAATTTATTAAAAGGTGGAGTTCAGCAATGTCAATAATTCAAGGCATGTGGGAGGAAAGCTGTGTTTGAGTATTTGCTCATTCTTTTGCATGTGACTGTTCATTACATGCAAATTACATTACAAGCAGCAAATAAAAATGCCACTTATACTAACTTAAAATATTTAAAGGAAAAAAGAAATCCTCATGTCTCATTTCTTTCTTCAGTGGAACAAAGCAGTTTTATAGAAGCCATTCTTTTACATGCAATACAAATGTGGAAGGAAAAACTTCAAGCCCCAACATTATATGCACAATTAAAGTAGCCTATTATAAAAGTAGTTGAACGCCACTCATGCACTATATTTAATTTTTCTGATGTCATATGATAGCCTTTTTGAAGAACAGACCTACATTTAGTGTTATTTGCTGAAGATGAGGATAAACTCTTTAAAGAAAATTAGAAATTGTAAAACAATGGAATTTGCACATTAAGTTCAGTGGACCAAATATTTGATTTTCTTCAAATGCAATGTTAACTGAACCGAATCCACCTTTCCATTTTGTACATTAGTAGCTGCCTCACGGTGGCGCTTGTCCCCTGAACTTAATCTATATGCATCAAGAGACACGTGCTGTACATTATCCAACACAAAATAATGGTACTTTTTAAGCAACCGTGTAATCCTACGATTTTACAATGTAGTAATGAACAAAGAGTCATAATGTTCCTCAGTGTCACAGGAAACCTTTTTGCTGTAATACCAAAGATACTGTTATTTTTGCATGTCTGGAGTGTGTGTGCTGTACTTTTAGTATTACACGCAGTCTGCTGAATCAGTATTTGTTCATCATAAACTAAGTAAATACTATGCACAAACAGTGGCTCTCTGTAGAAAAATTTAACAGCACAGAACAAACTTTTGTCTTTAGACACACAACAGCAGGACACAGGCAGTCTATCCAGTTATACTAAAAAATATATATATATATATATATATATACATGGTGCATTGCCACTGAAACAGGCTTCTCAACAGCATACTATTTGTGTCTGATGACCTTACCATTAAGGACATGAACTAAACCTGGTGCAACAGAAGAGGTGTATTGAGCCCATCACCACAAAGATGAAATGTCAATGCCCACTAAACTCAGATGACTGATTACTGAAAGAAAAACAGAAATATGTAAATAAGGCTAGTTGGGTTCTGAGTTTTGTAGGGTGTTAAAATAAAGCTGCATAATGATTCGTAGAAATGATCAGATATTATCTGATGATTTACATAAACATTTTAAAGGTGTTACAAAACGGATGCTCATCACTGTTATATTAGCTACATCTGCCCGGCATTGTTGCTTACTGCTGATGGAAATGTTTAAGGGCTTCAAAACTCTCAGTGATCAATAGGCAACAGCTACATCATTTGTCATACAGAAATTCACATTAGATAACACAGCAGTGTGCGCTAGACATCTAACTTAATGGTGAAGTGAAATATTTGAATAACTATAGTAAAACTATAAATGTGATAAACCACACACAAAGACAAAACAAACACACAAACGGTTCTTCAGCGGTTATGGGGTGGGTAAGGTGCTAGCAACTGTCATAGAAAGAACCTGTTAAGCCCCTGTATAGTTCTTTAAAGGTTCTATAACTCCCTCTTAGTTTAGTTTTAGGAAAGGATAATAAAAATATGCAATTTGCATAGGGAGACCTAAAAGGAAATATTTCACGAACACCACATCAGACTTTTTGACCTCGGAAAAGCAAAAATAATTCAGAAAAGCTTTTGCCATTGCAATAAATTCCCATTCAGCAAACATATGAAAATGGAGTAATTCAAGGAAGAGAATGAGGTTCCTCTTATGTTTATGCATAGCACCATTTCACAATATAGCACTTAAAGTGGTTATATTTAGCATCATTTTTTGTATGAGTGTATTCTCTTGGGCCTACAGAAGTTTGAAACATCTTACCACAAAACCACATCCCCTAAAGCAGCTGACTAACTGTAGTTAGTTTCCAATATTAAGATTAGATGACAGAACTAACTTGCTTTTATTTTCTTTGTCTCTTTATATAGATTTGTAATATTTTATTTTCATGTTTACATTATTAATTGTGAATGATAAATATGTGACAAAGGTCTAGCAGTTTTAAAAATTTTACCTTTACCTAAAAATGTAACCTTAACCTTACAAAAAAGATCATTAAAGTGTGCTATTAGTATACTTATTTAAAATAAAAATAGGAAAGTATGCTTTTAGTTTACTTTTTATGTACTTCTCAGAGGTCCTCTTCTGACTATTATTAATTCCTCATTGTTATTAGGACATGTCCCCAAAACCTTCAAACTGGCTGTTATTAAGCCTCTCATAAAAAAGCCACAACTTGACCCCAGAGAACTAGTTAATTATAGACCAATCTCGAATCTCCCTTTTCTGTCCAAGATACTAGAAAAGGTGGTATCCTCACAATTATATTCCTTCTTAGAGAAAAATGGTATATGTGAGGATTTCCAGTCAGGATTTAGACCGTATCATAGTACTGAAACTGCTCTCCTTAGAGTTACAAATGATCTGCTCTTATCATCTGATCGTGGGTGTATCTCTCTATTAGTTTTATTGGATCTTAGTGCTGCGTTTGACACAATTGACCACAACATTCTTTTGCATAGACTTGAACACTTTGTTGGCATCAGTGGAAGTGCATTAGCATGGTTTAAATCGTACTTATATGACCGCCATCAGTTCGTAGCAGTGAATGAAGATGTATCATATCGATCACAAGTGCAGTATGGAGTACCTCAAGGCTCAGTTCTAGGGCCGCTACTCTTCACGCTTTATATGTTACCCTTGGGAGATATCATCAGGAAACATGGTGTTAGCTTTCACTGTTATGCTGATGATACGCAGCTGATATCGCAATCTTTCCTTAGAAAGCCACGTTTCTAGCATTTGTAAAACTGCATTTTTCCATCTCAAAAATATATCTAAATTACGGCCTATGCTCTCAATGTCAAATGCAGAAATGTTAATCCATGCATTTATGACTTCAAGGTTAGACTACTGTAATGCTTTATTGGGTGGTTGTTCTGCACGCTTGGTAAACAAACTACAGCTAGTCCAAAATGCAGCAGCAAGAGTTCTTACTAGAACCAGGAAGTATGACCATATTAGCCCGGTCCTGTCCACACTGCACTGGCTCCCTATCAAACATCGTATAGATTTTAAAATATTGCTTATTACTTATAAAGCCCTGAATGGTTTAGCACCTCAGTATTTGAATGAGCTCCTTTTACATTATACTCCTCTACGTCCGCTACGTTCTCAAAACTCAGGCAATTTGATAATACCTAGAATATCAAAATCAACTGCGGGCGGCAGATCCTTTTCCTATTTGGCGCCTAAACTCTGGAATAACCTACCTAACATTGTTCGGGAGGCAGACACACTCTTGCAGTTTAAATCTAGATTAAAGACCCATCTCTTTAACCTGGCATACACATAACATACTAATATGCTTTTAATATCCAAATCCGTTAAAGGATTTTTAGGCTGCATTAATTAGGTAAACTGGAACCGGAACACTTCACACAACACCGTACTTTCTACATCATTAGAAGAATGGCATCTACGCTAATATTTGTCTGTTTCTCTCTTGTTCCGAGGTCACCGTGGCCACCAGATCCAGTCTGTGTCCAGATCAGAGGGTCACTGCAGTCACCCGGATCCAGTACGTATCCAGACCAGATGGTGGATCAGCACCTAGACAGGACCTCTACTCCCCTGAAAGACAGCGGAGACCAGGACAACTAGAGCCCCAGATACAGATCCCCTGTAAAGACCTTGTCTCAGAGGACCACCAGGACAAGACCACAGGAAACAGATGATTCTTCTGAACAATCTGACTTTGCTGCAGCCTGGAATTGAACTACTGGTTTCGTCTGGTCAGAGGAGAACTGGCCCCCCAACTGAGCCTGGTTTCTCCCAAGGTTTTTTTCTCCATTCTGTCACCGATGGAGTTTCGGTTCCTTGCCGCTGTCGCCTCTGGCTTGCTTAGTTGGGGTCACTTCATCTACAGCGATATCGTTGACTTGATTGCAAATTAAAACAGACACTATTTCAACTGAACAGAGATGACATCAATGAATTCAATGATGAACTGTCTTTAACTATCATTTTGCATTATTGAGACACTGTTTTCCAAATGAATGTTGTTCAGTGCTTTGGCGCAATGTATTTTGTTTAAAGCACTATATAAATAAAGGTGATTGATTGATTGATTGATTGAAATACGCATTATGTACTTCTCAGAAATATACTCAAAATCACAAGTATACTTGACTTAAACTTACAAAAAGTCTAAATATATTTGAGCTATAAAATGAGGATGTGATCTAGAAACTCTTCTGCCACCCTTAAATTGATAGTTCACCCCAAAATCATAATTATGTCATTGATAACTCACCCTCATGTCGTTCCAAACCCGTGAGACCTCCGTTTATCTTCTGAACACAGTTTAAGATATTTTAGATTTAGTCCGAGAGCTCTCAGTCCCTCCATTGAAGCTGTGTGTACGTCTACTGTCCATGTCCAGAAAGGTAAGAAAAACATCATCAAAGTAGTCCATGTGACATCAGAGGGTCAGGTAGAATATTTTGAAGCATCGAAAATACATTTTGGTCCAAAAATAGCAAAAACTATGACTTTATTCTTCATTTTCTTCTCTTCTGTGTCTGTTGTGAGAGAGGTTTCAAAACAAAGCAGTTTGTCATATCCAGTTCACTTACTAATCATTCGATGTAACCAGATCTTCTTGAACCAGTTCACCAAATCGAACTGAATCGTTTTAAACAGTTCGCGTCTCCAATACGTATTAATCCACAAATGATTTATGCTGTTAACTTTTTTAATGTGGCTGACACTCGCTCTGAATTAAAACAATTGACTCATTTTTGAGTCAAGAACCGTTTCTGTCAGACGCGTCCGATTCGAGAACCGAGGAGCTGATGATACTGCACATGTGTGATTCAGTGTGAAGCAGACCGACACACAGAGCGTCTGAACCGAACTGATTCTTTTGGTGATTGATTCTGAACTGATTCTGTGCTAATGTTATGAGCCCAGGTAAACTGAATCCAAAAAATGACTTAAGCTGTTAACTTTTTTAAAGTGGCTGACACTCCCTCTGAGTTAAAACAAACCAATATCCCGGAGTAATTAATGTACTCAAACAGTACACTGACTGAACTGCTGTGAAGAGAGAACTGAAGATGAACACCGAGCCGAGCCAGATAATGAACGAAAGAATGACTTTATACATCTCGAGAACTGAGGAGCTGATGATACTGCGCATGTGTGATTCAGCGTGAGGCAGACCGACACACAGAGCATCTGAACCGAACTGATTCTTTTGGTGATTGATTCAGAACTGATTCTGTGCTAATGTTATGAGCCCAGGTAAACCGAAGGCTTGAATGAAGGGCAATCATCGCAAATGACGCCATTACATCGTGCGCAAAAGAACTGGTGAACCATTTTCTTCAACCGGTTTATTGAATCGAACTGTCCGAAAGAACTACTGGTTAACCCGAAAACCGATGCAACCGGTTCTTCACTCATGAACGAGTCAATCTTTTGTTTCTTTATCTGGCTCGGCTCGGTGTTCATCTTCAGTTCTCTCTTCACAGCAGTTCAGTCAGTGTACTGTTTGAGAAATTTCTGTTTTAAAGTATGGTTGGGTCAGTTGCACTGAACAGAGACTGTACCCTAGTTTGTAATGTCTAAGAAGCAGTGTCTTGAATTATTACCTATACACAATAGACATGACCACAGATGCAGTAGAAGCAAGAGTCACATCCTGTGCTTGTCTGTATGTATCATGTGGACTCTTCTGCTCCGTTCCTGTTTCTACTCATCATTTCTTTTTTGTGAACGTGTTGTTTTAGTTCATTACCCTCTTTTGTATATATAGCCCTCGTACTTTGGCAGATCTTGGCTTGCTAGCAATTATGTTAGTGTTTTCAGTTGCATTCACAGTTTATAGTGTTTTAGTTCTGTTCCTTGTTATGTAGTGTTTTGTTTTTTGTGGTTATCCTTATTTTATCTAAATTTAGACGCTGTCTCTGGTCTCTCCTTACCTCAGACTTCACCTACATCACCTTTTTTCATTGTATGTCTAGATTGAAAAATTTGGCTAACTGTAGAACATGATACCTTTGTGAAACTATTGCATTAAAGGTTTAGTTAACCCAAAAAAATAAAATTACACCATGTTTTACTCACACTTAAGGCATCCTAGCTATATATGACTTTATTCATTCAGACGAATCTAATCTTATAAAAAAAATTGCCCTGGTTCTTCTAAGCATTAGAATTCGGTGAGGCAGGTGTTGGTGTTCAACAGTCCAAAAGCAGTTAAATAAAGCACAACCATCCATATTAAAAAGTGACTCATACTGCTTTGGGGGATGAATAAAAGCCTCCTGTTACAAATCTATGCATTTTTGTTAGAAAATGATCCATTTTTATTTTCCATAATATAAATTATCAATGATATCCATGCACTTTATTTATCTTCTGTGGACTGTTGAACATAAAAACCCATCTGCTCCCATTCTAACCTTTGGAAAAGCCAGGACATTTTTTTATATTACTCTGATTGGATTCGTCTGAAATAAGAAAGTATATATTAAGATGACTTTAGGGTGAGTGAAAGATGGGCAAATTTTCATGTTTTGGGTGAACTAACCCTTCAAATGCAAAATCATGTTCAAACTGTCTTGAAAATATGAACAAAATACAAATTTAGATTTGAAGTCACACTTTAAAATCCAATAGATTACCTCACTTAGGTATAATAAGTTATCTTTACTTAGTTGTTATACTTACTAGGTTTTATTAAGTCACAGCTTATTTTAAGGTGAATAAAGCAACACAAGCTATTGCAGCTGCAGCTACTGCAGTTTGTCCTTGAACGGAAGTAAAATGATACCTCCCCAAAATATTGACTTCTTATAGTGTTGTTTGTAAAGACTATAACACAAAACACTGCTGCTGCTCTTCTGAAAAATGGCATGCGTGAAAACTGACCTTATTTACTGGATGATGAGGATGCTTATCCTTGAAGTTACATGTACACATGGTAAGATGAGTATTTTATTTCAGTGTATGTATAATATCACCAGTTTTTCAGTAGATTTTGTTTTTTTAATAATCATTCAAATTATAATTAAATAATTAAATACACATTTCAAACAGTGTATTGTAACTTTTTGGTAATTATTTTGTAATTTTTTCAGTATTGATGGTAATGAGAAGTAATTACAGGTTTGAATGAATGTCAGGGAGATCAAATCAGCAATGTCAGTTTACCTACTGAGCTTCAGTCTGAAGTCCTGCTGCCCTGCGTCTTTGAAACAAACTTTTTGGATTCAAACCAGACAAATGAATCTTGTGTGGTGTGGACTCACCTCAATTCAACAAACGGAGGAATTGTGGAGATCAGTCTGGATGGTGAGGCTAAATTCTGGAATAACCGACGTGGACGGATTAAGGCATTCCCAAAATTACAAGATTCTGAACTGCTGGACTTCTCCATCCAGATTCGTAATGTGCAGCAGTCTGATTTAGGTGTCTACCACTGCTCTCTGTTCAGAGAGAACTGTCGTCTAGCCTATAAGAGGATTGAACTACACAACGGTAAATGAGAATATACTGTCTTAATTGCATCTACTGCTTGAAATGCTACCTTAAAAAGTTTTATTTTCACAGTCAAGCGAGACAAATCACCATGAGAGCTGATGAGTCTGTCTAAATATGTGCATGTTCACAGTGCTTGTACTTTATTTTTTCAAGATCTAAGATTAGGTTTGCAAAACCATGCTACATTTGGTGGCAATATTGTAAAATAAGTACAGTTGCAATCAAAATTATTCAGAAACTATAGGAGTTTACAAATACAAGCTTTTCTGAAGATTCAGAATTTAATAAAATTCTATCCGCAACCGTTTACTGGTATATTGAAAGTAAATGTGTCAGTATTTAATTTTTACATTTTTAAGTTATAGGATTTTTTAATAACACAACTATGTCATAATTATTCAACCCCTATTCAGCATTGCTATTTTAAAGTTATTTATTTGTATAGTTGGGAACAAAATAAAAAAAACATAATTAACTTGAGCTGTTACAGATACATAAAGTGAGCCCATGCATGTGCTGTAGTTGAGTAGCAAATATGGTAAAGGCTGTAGAGAAACAATAGTTTTATTACATTAGAAGTCTGAGCCTACATGAGGATTTCCAAGACATTAAGAGTTCCTACACAGCTGGCAGCCTTATTCTGAAGCATAAAATATGTATTACTATAGAAAACCCTCAAAGGAAAAAAATCACAATATCATAAAATGTGTAATCAGTGCAACTGAGAAAAACCTGCATTATACAGCTAGAGATGAGCAAAATTACATGATGAAAGGATAGAGAAACATTTCAATGCAGAGTACAAGAAGAACACTAAACAAGTATGACCTTCATGTTGAGACATTTTGTCGAATGCCACTCTTGGCTGAGAAGAACATAAAAGGTTGACTTCAACAAGCTACAATTAATTTGGATAGAGCTGTGGAGTTCTGGAAGAATGTTTTATGGAGTGATGTGAATAAACTTTCTGGATCTACTGAATGAGAGGTATGTTGGGTGCAAAACATGCCAAGCTTATAAGCAGAAGAACATCATCTCCATGGTCAGACATGGAGGTGGACAAGTACTGTTAAAGGTAATTTTTGCACTTCCATGAAGTGGAAATGTTGACCGTATGAATGACATCATGGATTATTTATACTATCAGGCCATTTTGGCAAGAATTGTGATGCCTTTGGATGCTTGATAATCAGTGGACAGCCATCCCGTAGTATACATCCAAATCTACTCGAGCTGTGTTCAGGGATTGGTTGTAGAATGTTTTGAGTCTCCAGATTTAATTCTCATTGAAAATATTTGGTTGAGTTTGACCAAAGATCATCTGTAAGCTTTTTCAGGCGAGGAATGGGCTAAGATTGCAGTAGAGAGGTGACAGGAGCTTCTAAGCACTTACAGGCATTGTTTATTGGAGGTTATAAAGAATAAAATATTATTTTCATTATTGATTAACTTTATATTCTCAGAATCACTCAGATGTGTTTTAATAAACCTTCTCTAATGTAGTTTACCAATGCCTTTATTAAATTGTTTTCATAAAATGTTGTTCTCTGCAGCAAAATGTCTTGCAGGTCAAAGGGATTTGATAAATTTGATTGCAACTGCACAATTAAAGTACATATAATCCAATTAACATTGTTTCAGTGGATTTCCGGTGGCCTTGGATGATCATAGCTGGAGCAGCAGTTGGAGGAGCAGTGCTAATTGTAATCACCATAATCGCAATGAAAGTTTTTAAATGTAAGTATTAGCAGTCAGTACTCTTGTACTGTTTGGATTATTTATTAAATTGAGTGATTTAATGATTAAGTAAATTGTTCCTAATATGGCTTTTATTAATTACAAATATTCTTATTTTTTTCCAGGCCAAACAGCTGATGAAGTAACCTATGCATCGGTTAACTATAGGTCACACAACTCCAATGAAAGCAATGGTAATCTTGTAAAGTTATAGCAATACCCTTTATTTCTTTTGATATGCATCTTATGTAGCTTCTGTCTCTTTCACTAGATCTTGTGCATGATAACATTATTAACAGCTCTACTGAGGACTCGGGCTGTGTCAGATCAGATACTGTCTTATATGCAACCGTCAAAGACAGGAAATGAAAAGAAAAACACAACATCACAATTTTTAAAATGTGAGATAAAAAAAATGAACTTTTTAGCCTGTTGTTCTACAGATTTCTCTATGCATTATTGTTTAATATTGCAACACCTGGATTTAAAGGTTGAATCAAACACTGGGGCTGCACAGAAAAAGCAGAATTATAGTTATGCAACCTATTGCACATTCTCATCAGTGCTAACAGACAGGCTGCACCCAGTAAGATGACGGTACAAAATTTCAGTTTTAAAGTATGGTTGGGTCAGTTGCACTGAACAGAGACTGTACCCAAGTATGTAGTGTCAGATGCAACCACACTACTTGTATTATTACCTATACACAATAAATAGACATGACCACAGATGCAGTACAAGCAAGAGTCATATCCTGTGCTAGTCTGTATGTATCATGTTGACTCTTCTGTTCCGTTCCTGTTTATACTCATCATTTCTATTTTGTGAACATGTCATTTTAATTCATTACCCTCTTTTGTAAAAATAGCCCTCGTACTTTGGCAGATCTTGATTTTCTAGCAATTATGTTAGTGTTTTCAGTTGCACTCACAGTTTATAGTGTTTTAGTTCTGTTCCTTGTTATCCTTGTTACATCACCTTTTTTCATTGTATGTCAAGATTGAAAAATTTGGCTAACTGTAGAACATGATAGCTTTGTGAAACTATTGCATTAAAGGTTTAGTTAACCCAAAAATTTAATTACACTATGTTTTACTCACCCTTAAGGCATCCTAGGTGTATATGACATTCTTCTTTCAGACGAATCCATGTTTTATAAAAAATTGCTCTGGTTCTTCTAAGCATTAGAATGAGGTGAGGCAGGAGTTTTTGTTCAACAGTGCAAAAGTAGTAAAAAAAGTAGTAAAAAAAGTACAACCATCCATATTAAAAAGTGCCTCACACTGCTCTGGGGGATGAATAAATACCTGTTTTGAATCTAGGCGTTTTTGTTAGAAAATTATTATAATTTATTATAAATCATCCATGCACTTTACTTGGGACTGTTGAACAAAAACACCCACCTACTCCGATTCTAACGCTTGGAAGAGCCAGGAAAATTTTAAAGGGGTCATATGATGTTGCTTAAAATTATTTATTGGGCATATTGCAATGTGTTTATGTAGTTTAAGTTTAAAAAAACACATTATTTTCCACATGCTGCACATTATTGTTGCTCCTTTGTGGCCCACTTTTCTGAAATGCGTCGATATTTACAAAGCTCATCGTTCTGAAAAGCGAGGTGTGCTCTGACTGACAGCAATCCAGTGCATTTTGATTGGCCGAATACCTCAAGCATATGACAGAAATGTTATGCCCCTTACCATACTGTCTTTTTATGCATATCGTGCTGCATAAACATAAAACCATGCCTGCATTTGTGATTGGAGAAACGACAAACAACAAGCTCTAACAGTTACTCTACACTGCTCAACACTTGCGTTTAAGTCATCAGTAGCAAATTCTTTAAATATGAAAACATTAGTTTGTCTGACTTTCGCAGACTATGAGTCAGAAGCGTCAGGCTGGCCTTGCAAAGTATTACCCCACACCAGAATTGTAGGCCACTCTCAGAGTAAACAGTCCTTATCCTCCATAAAATGCACTGCACAAATCTGAATATTTGGGTTGAACTGTTCTGAAAAAAAGTGTTGTAAATACAATTTAACCACTGATTTCCACCCTTTATTTTTTTCCATATTTGCAGGAAGTGCACTAAAACATCAGTCAGTAAGGTTTTTAGAGCTTTATAAATGAAAACCTTTTTATGGTCACTATTGTGACTGGTGGGAAAAACAGGTTTAATGCAAATTCCGGTTCAAACTGTCTTGAAAATATGAAAAATCTTCCTTTGGCAGATATTAAAGCTGCAGTAGGTAACTTTTGTAAAAATATATTTTTTACATATTTGTTAAACCTGTCATTATGTCCTGACAGTACAATATGAGACAGATAATCTGTGAAAAAAATCAAGCTCCTCTGGCTCCTCCCAGTGGCCCTATTGCCATTTGCAGAAAGTCATCCGCTCCCGGTAAGAAACAACCAATCAGAGCTGCGGTCCGTAACTTTGTTTGTGTTCAAAATGTAGAAAAATGTATATAATAAGCGAGTACTCCATGAATCCATTTTCCAAACCGTGTTTTTAGCTTGTCCTGAATCACTAGGGTGCACCTATAATAAGTGTTTATATTCGGACTATTTTAGATTACTTCGGGGAGACCGCGGCGGAGTAACCCAGTACCTTTATGATTCTTCATAGACATGAACAGAGAGAAGTAGTTCCGGCTGCGATGTTCTTCCGCAAGACGCAAGCAGTTCTGTTTATTAACAGCTAGAGCGTCAAAAGTTACCGACTGCAGTCACACTGTAATCAATAGTTTACCTTAGATTTAATTTGTTATATTTTCTTAGTTGTTATACTTACTAAGTTTTATTAAGTTAAATAAATTTTAAGGTGAATATAACAACTTTTTGCAATGATTAACTCTTACTTAAAATATTCAAGAAGCCATAACAAAACCGATGACATTAAAATTCACCAGTGAAAGGCAGCAGTGTAGGCTACTAATGTGTTGCATTGTGCAACAAAACAACATAAGAAGAAATAAGGTAGGTTAGAGAGTAGTCTCGCATAGCCAGACCCTCAGACTGACGGCTGGAGTTTTGGAATTCATGGCAACTTTCATAGGCCAAGGCCCATGAGGCCGTTTGACCAACATGACCACAGACCACTGTGTAAAAACAGACATATTTACTATGTGCCGCAAACTTTATATTTTTTCACATACTTTGAAAATCCACTGTTTAGTTGATCCTGATAAGTGCTCGTTGTCACAGATGTAAACATGTTGGCTTTCTTCTTTCGTGAGGGGGTTTGGTGTCACAGCATCAGTTTCCAGGCGAAATGTTAAAGGCGGCAACACATAGGTCTCCTGGAAATCCTGTATAATCCAACCAATCCGATGACAACTTCGAAACTCCTGAAGTGTTTCCTCTTTTGTGTGCCCTATGCATCAGACCTTCCCAAATTGAAAATGTGTTGCTAGTTCAAAATTAAAGCAATATACAATTACAAGGTAACATACAGTTCAAGAACATGACAAAAGTCGCCAAGATGAGCTCACAGTAGGCTTTAAGTCAATCTTTATGTGCCACTCATAGTATTAATTATTTAAAGTAATCTTCTGCAATGTTACCTGACTTCCCTCTATAATTTTATAACACTGTGAGACTTTGGCCACTTCTTATAAAGTCGACAATTTTACTGTCAACATTTTTAATACATCACAATCATAGTCATTACGTGATCACACATTTAAGGTTTAAACTGAATGAGCTCCTAGTCTTGTAGTAATTATTTGTTTGCTGTGTTGGAACACTTAGTACAGAGTAAACAGAAGTCAGAAAACAGAACCTGAACTTCTTTTAGGACTGAGGCCTCAAGAAGATATGTATTGAGATTTTCTTTCTTTTTCTTGTAGAGCATGCACATATCAAGAAATTATATATAATTTTTGGATGTCTTAAACTTTGTTTTTTTAGAACCCAAATTTGACAGAACTACACGAGTTAAGGGATGGCCGTAGCCAGCTATGAGGTCACCGAGGTCACCGGACATCGGTAAATGTTTCATGTTTGAAAATAAAATGTGTTCTCTGGTTGACTAATTGGCTGCTAGACTCCTCATATGAATGTCTGCATGTATAATTCAGAATGTTTTCTTCCGTGGTATTAAAATGATCGCTGAGAGTACGCTTCCGAAGTGAACAGTCTTCAGAGTGTAAGCGAGAGAGCGAGAGACGGAGCCCCTTAAGTAGGAAGTTATGGTTTAGGGTAAGCGATAACTTCATGTTATCTAATTTCCAAAATATCTGAAATAATTTCTGTTTTTTTTTATATATTTATAGGTTTTTGTTCATTTTAATAGCAACTTCTGGCAACATTGCATTAGTCTGGCAGTAATCAAAAAAGGCAACGGCTATTTACACTAAGTGCAAATAGCTATAGATTCTTTTTATACTATGTTAAAATAGCAGTATTTTCTGCTATTTATACTACTTACTACAAATAGTGGCAATTATCTGCACTTCAGTATTGTAGTACATTATAAAACGGTGTGCAATAATAACTTATTGAGTCTAATTTAATGGATGCCACCTTATTGGGACAATAAAGCCCTCCCTACACCTACCCTTAACCCTCTATGGCATGGTGTTGCCCTCAGGCAACAAACTACCTTTTTGGACCTCACACTGCCCCTTTAATTTTTTTTATAAAAAAATGTATAATATCACCTGACATGTCTGTCCAATAAATTGAGGGACTAAAGTGGTTGTAGCCTTTTGTTTGGGGGTGGGGCAGTCCTTTCCGGAAGCAAAGTCGCATGGGACACAGTGCCACCAATTGGTAAGTTCAATTTCACTTTTTAACATGTTTAAAATTAAATAACTTTATACAAAAAAATATATATATGTATGTGCATCAGTATGTAAAGAAGTATGTTTGATTGTTTAAAGACACATTTTGATTTTATTTATATATTAAAACTGTGGTTTTTTGTTTGTTGCCTGAGGGCAACACTGTGCAGTTAGACCACTTTTTTGGGGGCCAATATGCTAAATAGGGGAGATGTGATCGGATGCAAAATTAGGACCACATGGTGCATTCAAGTTCTCCTGGGAAGCTCTGTGAATGCACCATATATGTGCAATTTATGTTATTATTATTATTAATAATAATATTATTATGTTGCCACAGAGATGATGCTGCCTATCATCTCATAATCTGGCTAAATGAGTAGTGTTGGCAAACTTTATCTCTCTTCTTTATTAACAGTACACATAATGTGTACAAATTACATTGAACAGTCAGCATTAAGAAATGCATTTTTCATGATCAGTGTTTTTACCATCTACTGATACTTACAGAAAATGGACACAAGACAATTTTACGGGCGGAAGGAACGTGATCGAGCAGTTAGGGTCATTCCTTCTGACAGTGAGGACAGTGAGCTTGAGGAGAGTGAAAATAAGAACTACAAGGTTTTTTTCGACAACTGGTTTACGAGTGTCCCTCTTGTGCTTACACTGGCTCAGCAGGGAATTCACTGCACTGGTACTGTTCGTGGGCAGCAGACTACCAGGTGTCAACTTGATGTGCGATGCTGAGCTGAAAAGAGCAGGACGTGGATCCTTTGAACAGAAGATGGCCAAGGTGAGAGAAACCACCTTGTATGCTGTAAAGTGGTCCGATAATCGCTCAGTGACCCTTCTCAGTGATTACACTGGAGCCCACCCAGTCACCGAGGTTGACAGGTGGGATTGCAAGTAAAAGATGATCACCAAAGTCCCCTGCCCTGCTGTGGTGAAAGAATACAACAAGAATATAGGTGGGGTGGATCTTCTTGACTCACTGCTTGCACTGTATCGGATCAAAATCAGATCAAAGAAGTGGTACCACTGGCTGGTGTTCCAACTTCTGGATATGATCATCATGACCACATGGCTGCTCTACTGAAGAGATTGTGAAGGTACTGGCATGAGAAAGAATGAACATATGAAGCTGTATACCTTCAAATCCTACATTGCTGAATGCTTTTGCAAAAGTTGAAAGAGCCTGGAGAGCATGCAGAAAGGTCGCCCCTGTTCCACAATTGCTGGTGAGTATGAGGAAAAGAGGAGAAAAGGACCCGCTCGCTGCTCCAATTCCAGTCCCTGATGTGCGCCTGGATGCCACAGCCCACTGGATGATTATGGCTAAAAAAGAAGGGGAGATGCAAGGTACCACGGTGCACAGGTACACCAAAAGCCACGGAAATGCCGGAAATGTGATGTTCACCTCTGTTTTACATCCACCAGCAACTGCTTTCTGAGGTTTCACACAGAATAGGAAATCAGAAAGAGAAGACATTTTATGATGGATATATTATCATCTTTGTTTGTGTTCTTTTGAAGAACAGTCACCTATGTCTTAAATGCCTGGCTACAAGTATTTTAAGCAAATAAACACTGCATTTTCATTTTTGGGTAAACTATACCTTTAACACCCAGCTCAAAATCACAAGAGGACAATGGCAATTAACAAAACTGATTTCAATAAACATAATTAATTAATTTAAAGTCAACATATTCTGTTACACCAAATGCACAAAATAATGATCTTTAAAAAGCATAATGTGACCCCTTTTTAAGATGTAGCTGCTTTCTCCTTCCCTAATCTTCTTTGCAATGGAATATTTCCAGCAACTGTGGTCTATTAAATCATAATTATAGTTATTTTTGAACGATTGTATAATGTAATGTCCTGCATTGTGGCATGCCATATACTATTTTCGAAGTATCTCACAGGAAGAACGAGGATGGCGCTGCACTGTGTGGTCGCTGGGTGTCAGTGGTGTACTGGGATTGACTCCATTCACACAATCACTGCAGTACCATTTTTTTACAGTCTATGGTCCCAATTCATAGTACAGTTCGTTGAAATTTGAAATGAGTATACCAAAGGTACCTGAATTTTACATCAATTTAACAGTGCAAATAAACATGACGGAAAGGTTAAATGCTTTATAAGTCAGACCCAGTCATTTTTTCTAAAGATTACAAGTAATGACATGGCGATTGTGCCTTCAGAGTCAGTGCAGGTTTACTAGTGGTAATCCCGTAACAGCCCACACGGTGGGAGTGTTACATTAACAAGCGATCCTTGATGGTTATATTCTTCTGTTCCTTTTATAGGTTCACTTCTATTAAAAATATGCAGCGTCGTGTTCCCTATTCATGGAACCAAGTTACAATGAACACCTGAAAAATTATAGTTGTTAAGAAGAAGTATATAGTTGAAGTATATAATGGTTAGAGAGTCGGATTTGCAATCGAAGGGTTGTGAGTTCGAGTCTCGGGCTGGCAGGAATTGTAGGTGGGGGAATGCATGTAAAGTGCTCTCTCCACCTTCAATACCACGACTTAGGTGTCCTTCCTTGAACAAGGCACCGAACCCCAAATTGCTCCCTGGGCTCCGCAGCATAAATGGTTTGCCATGCTGCTGCCATACTTCAGGTTTGCCATGATGGTTTCCAAACTGCACACCACGGAGCAGTGTGCAGTTTGGATGAAAAAAGCAGAGTATGAATTCTGAGTATGGGTCACTGACTTTGCCGTATGTCATGTCCCTTTTTTTTAAGTTATAATTCTAAAAATTAGTTAATGATTGTAGTATACTTTTGTGGTGTATTGTGGCCTTTATAGGTCTAAGGCAAAACAAACCATTTACTGACGTGAGGATGATACAAGTATTTTCAGTTGAATAGACTACACCTGTAAGTATTTTTCTTTGTATTGGAATTCTATCGATTGGGTCCTAAACAACAAAAGCATGAATGTGGCTTTTAGGATGAATGATGATTATTACTGTCCTGTTAGAGACTGTATATGAAAAGACTAAGGAACTAAGAAGCATTGACTTGACAAAAATCTTGGATGTGCATTGAAAAATAAAAAAAAATCACTGAATCTAAATAGAATTTATTTAAAATATCTATAGCTATATAAGATGGAATAATGACCATTTACAGACTATTTGACTGTAGTTGCCATATCTAGACCACCAGATTATGAGGATAGTAGTGCACATCTAGACATCCACCATCAGGTGTGACTTTTAAAAGCAAGACTTCCTAAAGACTGTTGTTCTGTATGTTGTTTCAGGGTTAGCATCATCTGGGGTCCTCTGAGGGTCAGCATCATCTCTTCTCAGGTGTTCTGGATCCAGAATGGAGCTTGTGTAAATCCTAGTTACAACGAGATGTAAATCCCGTGGCGAAACATAGAAACAAAATACAGACATCATTAGCATAGCTGCTGATCCAACAAAGTAAAATTAGTTTAACCCAAGCTAATGAATAAAAATGCACCTTTGATCAGATGCAACTACATTCACAATTAAAAAGAAACATTATTCGAGTGCTTGGCGAAAGAGATGTGTTTTTAATCTAGATTTAAACAGAGAGAGTGTGTCTGAACCCCGAACATTATCAGGAAGGCTATTCCAGAGTTTGGGAGCCAAATGTGAGAAAGCTCTACCTGCTTTAGTGGACTTTGCTATCCTAGGAACGACCAAAAGTCCAGCGTTTTGTGACCTTAGGGTGCGTGATGGGTTGTAGCGTGGTAGAAGGCTAGTTAGGTATGCAGGAGCTAAACCATTTAGGGCCTTATAGGTAAGTAATGATAATTTGTAACTGATACGGAACTTAATAGGTAGCCAGTGCGGGGACTGTAAAATTGGGGTAATATAATCTTTTTTGACCAGGTAAGGACTCTAGCTGCTGCATTTTGGACTACCTGTAGCTTGTTTATTGACGAAGCAGGACAACCACCTAGAAGTGCATTACAGTAGTCCAGTCTAGAGGTCATGAATGCTTGATGTAGCTTTTCTGCATCAGAAACATGTTTCGTAGCTTGGCAATGTTTTTAAGATGGAATAATGCAGTTTTTGTAACATGGGAAATATGTTTGCAAAAGACAAGTTGCTGTCTAATATAACACCCAGATCTGTTTAGTGTTTTTTGGTCCAACAATTAATATCTCTGTCTTATCCGAATTTAATTGGAAAAATTATTTGTCACCCAATCTTTTACATTTTTAACTAATGGTGGGCATAGATAATTTTTTTGATTCAAGATTAATCTCACTGTGATCTTGAAATTAATCTAGATTAATCTAGATTAAAATGGCTCATTCGAATTCTGCTGAAGGCATTCAGAATATGTGTAATACCCAAATAAAATTGACAAACAGTAAGTCTTTGGGAAGGGGTTTATCAAGCTAGGTGGTCCATTAGAAAAAGGGCTCATTTCATGTTTCCAAATGCATCACAAATTGCTTGAGAAGCTGTAAACTAATTCCACATTGCACAAGGTGCAAACAACCTTACGCCTGTCTTCAATGTAAAAATGAAAAATACAATCAAACCTACATTTATTCAGACACCTTCAACATTTCTCACATTATTAAAGTTTTGCTATATATATCAAAAATTATATCTGGTGTCTGAATAGTTTTTGGTTTGACTGTTAAAACTACAAAGTAATTCAGTCAAGAGCAGTGATTTTCATTTTCGTTTTCTTGGATTAACATTACAGAAGGCAGTAGCTAAATTAGGCGCGGCCACTTTAAGAGAAGATGAACGCATCCAATATAATACACATCCCATTTTTTTCCTGAACTTTTACTTTTTACTTTTACTTCAGAAATACAGTTTTTTTTAGCATAATTTCCAAGGTGGATATTTTGGCATATTTTGTATGTAACATTACGGTATTTGTCGGCACAAGAGCAAAAATAAGCAAATTCGATGTTCAAGTGTTTTGAGACGCCTCTCTCTGCATGAGCCCTGAACACCAGAACAGCGCGAGTACTGAATTGGGCTCTTTCACATCTTTTTGTTTGTTCAAACTGCGATTTGTATTTGTTTGTTCAGGTGCAGCAGGGACTTCGAGGAGAACTTTGCAGAAGAGAGCTCGGTTCAGTGTCACTGTCCGTGATATGTGGCTCTCTCTCTCTCTCTCCGCACCGAACACAGCGCGCAAGTAACCAGCTACTCTGTTCAACTTTTCCACGTCTTGTTTTTGGATGCTTTAATGTTTAAATCGACAAGCGGTAAGGCTTAAAAACACGTGAAAAAGATTAGCTTTTGTGACGATGCGCAGCAGTGGCCCGTCAACTGTCCTGAGCATCTTTTAAGGCTGGCCTCAGCCAGTCGGTTACATAAAATATCAAGGTGAAAGTCATCATAGCTTGCTTAGTATAGACCCAGCTCCCAACCCAACTTTGAGAATAGATTAACAACGATATTTTTTTTTATCGCCCAATAAGAGTCTCACGTTAATGCTGATAACGGCCCACCGCTATTTTTAACACACTCTGTTAGCTTAGACAATTTAGAAGTTTCATCTGGTCTTGTTGAGATATATAGCTGAGTATCATCAGCACAACAGTCGAAGCTAATTCCATATTTTCTAATAATATTACCAAGGGGAAAACTTGTATATTGAAAATAGAAGGGTAAACATTAAACAAAATGGTAGCAATCGTACGGGTAGGATCTAAACCATCTTAGAACCTGCCCTTAAATACCTGTATAGTTTTGTAATCGATCTATGAGTATGTCATGATCTATGGTGTCGAACGCAGCACTAAGATCAAGTAAAACTAGAAATGAGATGCAGCCTTGATCTGACGCAAGAAGCAGGTCATTTGTAATTTTAACAAGTGCAGTTTCTGTGCTATGGTGGGGCCTGAAACCTGACCTGACCTGAGCTGACCTGAAATTCTTCATACAGATCATTTTTGTTCAGGAAGGTGCTCAATTGAGCAGACGCAACTTTTTCTAAAATTTAAGACATAAATGGAAGATTTGAAATAGGCCTATAATTTGCCAGTTCACTAGAATCTAGTTTTGGTTTCTTAATAAGAGGCGTAATAAACGCCAGCTTGAATGGTTTTGGGACGTGACCTAAAGATAACGATGAGTTAATAATATTGAGAAGCAGTTCTTCGGCTACAGGTAACAACTCTTTCAGTAATTTAAATTAAAATTAAATTAAATGTATGCATTTAGCAGACGCTTTTATCCAAAGCGACTTACAGTGCATTCAGGCTAACAATTTTTACCTATCATGTGTTCCCGGGGAATCAGGATCTAATAAACATGTTGTTGGTTTAGATACAGTGATAAGTTTATTTAGCTCTTCCTGTCCTATGGTTGTAAAGCACTGCAGTTTATCTTTGGGTGCGAGGGATGAAACTGAAGTGTTAGATGCTGTAGAATCTACATTCGCTATTGTATTTCTAATGTTATCTATTTTATCAGTGAAGAAATTCATAAAGTCATTACTATTTAACATTGGTGGAATATTTGAATCAGATGGCGTCTGGTAATTTGTTAATTTAGCCACTGTGCTAAATAAAAACCTTGGATTGTTTTGGTTATTTTCAATGAGTTTGTGTATATGCTCTGCCCTAGCAGTTTTTAGAGCCTGTCTATAGCTGGACATGCTATTTTTCCATGCAATTCTAAAAACTTCCAAGTTAGTTTTTCTCCATTTGTGTTCAAGACTACGAGTTTCTTTCTTGAGAGAGTGATTACTACTGTTATACCATGGCACAGTACGTTTTTCTCTAACCTTTTTCAATTTGATGGGGGCAACAGCTTCTAATGTATTAGAGAAAATAGTGTCCATGTTGTGAGTAATTTCGTCTAATTCATGTGTATTTTTTGGTACAAATAGCAGTTGAGATAGATCAGGCAGGTTATTTGCGAATCTGTCTTTGGTGCCTGGAACAATAGTTCTGCCCAGACTGTAACACTGAGACATATAGTTAATATCAGTGATACGCAGCATGCACAATACAAGGAAATGGTCTGTAACATCATCACTTCGAGGCACGATATCTATAGCAGTAAGATCGATTCCATGTGATATAATTAAATCTAGTGTATGATTAAAATGATGAGTGGGCCTGGTGACATTTTGCTTGACTCTAAAAGAGTTTATTAGGTCAGTAAATGCAAGTCTTAATGCATCATTTGTATTACGACAAATTTCTATTCTTCAGCTCAATGTCTATTTACCCATAACTGTAGAAAGTTGAGCACATAACAATCATGGCTCTTCTGAAGACTTGAGCTGCTTTTCCACTGTCAGGTCAAACCATTCTTGTTGCTTAACCATTCCATTCTGTGCCAATACAGATATTGTTTAATTCTACCCTGAATTACAATGACCGCCGTGTGCGCGTGTCCATTAAGTCCATGAGACCGCATGGTGTCCTATTTGTCATTTTAGAGTACAGAAGGCCCATTGCGTCGTTATACGGCCTCAATCCGCAGTTCTGCCAAGCCCGCAGCAGACTTCTACCCGACAGTCAAAGCGGCAATACAATATATGTATTTATGTGTATATGTAGCCTATTTATATGTATTTACTATGACCTCATAACTGGACATTTTTCAAATCTGTGAGATCGACGGTACACAATATTATCATGCTTGTGTGGAGCAAGAGAGAGACTCTTTAAAATAACTATTTGGTGTTTTAAACCGCGCAGGTGCACGAGAGAGAGAGTCGATGGAATCACCAATAATGGTGAAACGGTGAAAATCAATTCATCAAGTCCAACAGTTTAACACTAATATTGGACATAAACAAACATGTTAAATATAAAGTATTTAAAACAGGTAAGTTCATATATTTGGCGTAAAGTTTAATTTAACTGATGCATCAGTCATACAACACTCCGGACTGGGCACCTCATGACAAGACCGACGCACCGCCACATAAACAAGAATGAGATGCTTTCTAACATAACTGTGGCAAACAACCACTAATATCAGTTAGTGAAGGCTCTTTAAATATTACACATATATAGGCCATTCAGATTTCTTGTTAAAGTGCAATGAAATACCTTATATTTGCAGACGATGTATGTCTATTTATGGATGGAGACTTTCTAACAGCAAAAACACTGTATTTTACATACATCACATTATAGTGTGGTGTGCATGAAAATAATAACAAGGCGGCAGAACAAACTTATCATCCATAGTGGTTCTCACGTAGTCACGTCATCCCCACAAAGTGTGCATTATAAGTTAAGTGATCAGTTTCTTAAGAGAAGGACTATGTGAGAACCACTATGGATGATAAGTTCGCTCTGCCGCCTTGTTATAGGGCTTGGGCGCCACGTTGCATTCTGGGACATGGTGGCCATGTTGAAGGCCTCACAAATGTAAACATTCAGCACGTCGAACGAGAAGAAGCAGAGTTGGGAGGAAGAAAGGTGGCATTTACAGGGATACGCCAAATAGGGATCCCAGGAACCGGTATGTGGACAAAATCGGCACTTTTAACGGTTTTGATCCATATTAAAAATTCCAAACAAAGAGTGGAGCACCAACGACGACTTGCTGCCGCACCTTTGCATTACAGATATCTTCGGCTACCTTGTTTGTTTTGCCTACACTTTAGAACAGTTCCAAAGCTACAAGTCATTGAGTCTCATGTGCAGTTCACAAATGGATGGGTTCAGGAGCTGCAGATCATAAAGCCCACAAACAGTATACAGTAATCCAGACAACAGTAAGCTGCACTCCACCTAGCTGCTAGTTAACAAACTGTTAGTGCTAACAACCACTCAGAAGTACTTTTAACTATGCGTTTCAAAAGTGTAGTTAGTAACTGTCCACCCTCCCGTTTTTTCCGGGGTTCTCACGTATTTGAACTCTTTTCCCGCTTTCTTCCTGTGTAAGTATTTTCCTGTAAAACATGTAAAATATCGTCTTATCGACAGAGAAATCTTCTTACGCCGATATCTCTGACTATTGGGATGCTTCAATAAAATATGAAATCCTACCCCATTGGTAAAGACACATAACGATCAGTTTGTGCAAGAAACTTTCAAGCAGGCAAGCATAGACAGTAAAAGAAATGGACACAGCGACCCCACTGGATTCAACGGAGACAAGTGAAGTAAATTAGAAGAACGCACTTCCTAGGGGGCCGAGCGACTCAAACTGAACTTGATGACGTTGTGATGTGAGCAACCTGTCTGACAATTGTAAGTCTTCTAATAGCTGTGCCAAGAGAAATCTAAATCACCCACCGAATCTTACAGACGTTTTTGAATAATTTTGTCCCGTTGCTTTTATGCACTCTCTATGAGCTTCTCCCTTGACTTCATGCCTCCACGTCCCCCTGATTGCTTCATAGACAGTAAAAGATTGCCTGCGAGCTTCTCCTCCTGTCCATGTGGTAATTTCTCTGTGTGACAGAGAGTCGCGGGTTATGACACAATCGTTAGCCAATTTTTACAAAAACTGCTTCTACGGGACCATAATGTAAGATACAAGGTAATGGGGCCTTTTATACATTTTCGTGTTTCTTTAGAAATAATGAACGGACAAATGTCTTTAAGTCTTTAAACACCTCAGATGTAAAGTAATTCGCTGTCAAAGTGACGCCAAAATGAATGGGATTCAATGGAATGCTAACAGCAGGTGGGGGTCCGCTAGTCAATGGCGGCGCCCAGGAACATTAAAATATGAAACCCTGCCCCCCTGCATGCAAGGCTTCTTCTTCTTCTTCTTGCTTTATGGCAGATCGCAGACTTATAATTGCATTACTGCCACCTATCTCTCAAATGAACCATTATCACTCTATCTACAATCTCAATTAGGAGTTTTGATGGTCCACTTGAGAGATAGGTGGCAGTAATACACTTATAAGTCTATGATCCACCATAAAGCAAGAAGAAGAATATGCTGCTGTGAACGCACTCAACACACGCGGCAAGAAAGTTGACCGGAAGTTGAAGTCGGCCGGGTGCCGCCATCTTGTAGCAGAACTTCACTTGCGTTAGCATTCCCATTGACTCCCATTCATTTTGCCGTCACTTTGACAGCAAATAACTTATGTAACAGAAATGAGTCGAACCAGACAAATTAAAGAGTCTACCAAAGCTGTGCGTTGAAACACGAGCCGAATTCCTCAGGAAGTCATAAATCAGTTCTAGTGCCACAAGAACCAAGCAAGATGACCAACCAACTTGTTCACACAACAGCTTTCAACATTAACACCACTAGAACAATTATTTACAATTTCAATTCGAAGAAGAGAAATTTGGTGTCAAATTTGTTGTTCGTAATTGAAATGCAATTCTGGACATCACATGGACACTTATGAGTTAAACACTTCCATTGACTTCCCCTCACCTAGCAGAACCAGACTGAAATTCCTAAGGGGGAAGGGATTTTGTCACCACAGAAGTATTTGTCAAGAGAATGGCAAAGAAACTGCTTTTGTACATATATATGGACCAGAATGAACTCAAAAAGACTTATAAATGAATCAGTCCATCGCTTCACTCCATATTCATTTATGTGTAACCCACACATTTGACTATCATGTTATAATCACTTATTGTGTATGTTTTTTTTTTGTATAACTATGGGATAGCTTAAAGATTTGTAATTATGTTTGGTATGTCTGTGATCCAATCTGCTTGCTTGAATTAGTTCAGACAATAATTTATTTGTCCCATGTATCGTATTCGTGTTATAGGAATCATGTCCCAAATTAGACCCTGCCAGAGCAGGAAAATTCGGACCACATGCTTGGTAAGATAAACATATGATTTATGATACCCCCCTGAGCCAAGACAATATCTGATTGGTCAAGACAACATTTGAGGTGTGGCCAACAAGCCAGTTTAAAAACTGAGGACATCGTAAAATCTTTGCTTTTAGTTCTAGCCTTGCTTGTGCTATCAGTCATGCCAGCTTTTAGTCTGCTTTTAGTCTCTGGCTTTTTAGTCTCTGCTATTAGTCATGCCTGCTCTTAGCTTTTAGCTTGTAGCTTTGCTACCTAGCTTTAACTTTTAGTCTCTAGCTATGCTTCTGCTAGCTTGTAGCTTCTAGCCATGCTGTTTAATCATCACTGTTCTTTGAGCGCGTTTCCAGCGTGCTTCGGCCTGCAAGCCTGCTGCTACTTAGCCACGATAAGAAGGAACACAACCTTGTCTCGTCAAACTTTATTTCTTTTCTTTTCCGTTTGAGAGTTTCGTGTTCTGAGTTAAGTTTTGTAACGTCGAGTCTCCGACGCCTGACCTCGGGTGCCCGTTCAACTTCAACCAGCCACACAACTCTGCCTCTTCAGCCAACGCCCAAGCACGGGCTCCCCAAAACGTCATTTCAGCAACTACTGAACTTCTAGCCCTTTCACCGGGACTCCTTCACAGGAGAAGCAAGTAACTTTACCTCCAGACTGTGACCTTTACTGGTGTATCTTATATAATTTTAACCTCACTGAGGGACTCAATGCGAGGGCTAATTACGTGATTTATGGTTGTTCATGTCTATGCAATTTAACGTATTGCTGTAAACTTGGGATTCCATATTTCCATTCTCTTAAACTCATCTTTTCCTAACTTTCAATCTTCCTGCAACTCGTGTGAATGTGTGAGTGCGTGCGTTTATGTGTTAGATTAGTTTATGTCTTAGATTTATCTAATAAAGCCTTATTCATATTGAAAAGAGAAGTATCTTGTGTTTTGTGCTTACAAGTTAATGTCTTAAACTGCCGATCTTGTTACTGTGCTAATTGATAGTGTTTCATTATAGTTTTGATATTAGTATCCAGCGCAGATTTGATGTTAAACGGCTAGTTCACTGAATGGCAGGGCGTCTCTGTGACCAGCCGTGAAACAGTGATTCTGTTCAAATTCCCTTTAAAATCTTAAATGATTCATTTTGAGCTAAATTGACCCGTTTCCGTTACACTTTACATCTGAGACGCTTAAAGACTCCATTTGTCCATTATTTATTTCTAAAGATACACAACAATGTATAAAGGACTCCATTACCTTCTATGTTACATTATGGCCCCGTAGAAACAGGTTTTGTAAAAAATAGGCTAATGATTGCGTCATAACCACGCGACTCTCTGTCGCATTACCATAGAGACAGGAGGAGAAGCTCGCAGGCAATTTACTTGGCGTACTGGCGTTAAATTTTAAAATACTATACAAAATAATGAATCAGAATACTTACTCCTGCTCACTCACGACAAAGAACTCCCCGCTCAAGCTCGCCGTCTCTGCAAGATTAACGATGGCAGTTTGCACGCACAGCTACTAGAAGATTTACATCTGTCAGACAGGTTGCTGACGTTGTCAAGCTTAGTTTGAGTCTGCGCATCAAAAACGGAAGTGCTAAAAAATGCTAAAAATACGCTTCATTTGTCTCAATTGAGTTCCAATGGGGGTCGCTGTGTCCATTTCTTTTACTGTATATGACTCAACAAGACACGCTCAGTAGAGTTCTAACAGTTCAGACATTGCGTGAATCAGAGGTAAATATATATATATATATATATATATATATATATATATAGAAAGATTTTTCTTTATTTAGCGTTGTGACTGGGCAGAATTTCAATCTAAAAATGAACACTCTTAATAGTCAAAATTACTTTATAGATATCTGAAACATGCATGTAAATACACATTTGCAAAACCCACCTAAACCACCTTTGCAAAACCTAATCCAAAAATGAAATCTGAATTAGTGGAATAAAATCCATTTCAGGAATTTCAGGGTATCCTTTTTTCGATGACTCTTTGAACAGTTTGACACAATGTTTACACACAGAATTTTACAGATGAATCAAATGTCACCAAGAAACACGTAACATAATGGATAATGATGTTAACGTTTTTTTTTTTTCTGTTACAGGAAGATGTTGGGTTAATAGTGCTTGAGCTGTAACCAGCAGTACACTGCACTCAGTTCTGCAGTTTAATTTACTGCAATGCTACTTTCAACCATTTCATCAGCTAAAAATTAAAACAGCACATTTGAGACTGAGTAATTTATTTTAATAGTGAGGTAAATGCTCAAACAGCACATTTGAGTAACTATAATAGTGTTGTGATTTGAGCCTCCCCAATCTTTTAGACTGTTTTTTTATTTTTCTATCTTACCTCAAAACCACATCCTGTAAGTGCCTGACTGGTTAAATACTTCACACAATTTATGACAATAACTTCTACATTCAGTCTGATTAATAATCTCACATACAAAACTTTCAATACAATTGCAGTTTTGTTTGATTTTATAGAATGTTTAATAGTCTGATAGAGGCATTTACTGTTGAGGTTGTGAGCTGCAGGGAGCTCTATGAAGTGGGTCTTAACATTACTCGGCCCAAAAGCATAAATTTCATGCTTGTCACTAGTTTTTAATACTTATACAAAGTGAATGAGGATCACACAAGTGCTTTTTCAAAATATTATAAACCAATAAACTCACATCAGTTGAAGTAGGTCTCCATAAAACTATATACTTTTGTAATTGTTTATAAACTTTGCTGTAGTACCATTCACAGCCTGTAAGCAGCAAAAAACACAAGAATGGTTTCGATAAAGAGAGGGGGTGGTGGGGAGACCATAGTGGTGGTACATGCAAAGTCGACAACACAAACTACAGCTACTCTTTTGAAACATGTCGTGTGTGAACAGTTACTTTGTCTCCTGGATTTTAGGACTGCTTATTTTTGATGTTCAGTTTAAACATGGTAAGATAAGTTTTGTTGTTCGTTAGTTAAAGTCTTTAGTAATTGGTCATCTGATCTGGATTCTAAGCAAAGACTCAACAGCTTAAGCTTTGAATTGTTCAGTGACATTAGATAGATAGATAGATAGATAGATAGATAGATAGATAGATAGATAGATAGATAGATAGATAGATAGATAGATAGATAGATAGATAGATAGATAGATAGATAGATAGATAGTAAGCAGGAATGACATAAGACAAGATGGTGGTGGTATAAGATGTTGTGGTTTTTACAGGTTTGAATGTATGTCAGGGAGATCAAATCAGCAATGTCAGTTTACCTACTGAGCTTCAGTCTGAAGTCCTGCTGCCCTGCGTCTTTGAAACAAACTTTTTGGATTCAAACCAGACAAATGAATCTTGTGTGGTGTGGACTCACCTCAATTCAACAAACAGAGGAATTGTGGAGATCAGTCTGGATGGTGAGGCTAAATTCTGGAATAACCGACGTGGACGGATTAAGGCATTCCCAAAATTACAAGATTCTGAACTGCTGGACTTCTCCATCCAGATTCGTAATGTGCAGCAGTCTGATTTAGGTGTCTACCAGTGCTCTCTGTTCAGAGTGAACTGTTTCCTGGCCTATAAGAGGATCGAACTACACAACGGTAAATTAAGCTTGCATTCTTGCCAACCCAAAGAGACACTTCCACTCTCTATTTGATTTGTATTCTCTCTACTTGTTTTCTTTTATTTATTTGAAAACAACGTGACCCTCTAACACATTCTCTATTCAATTTCTATTTTTTTTTCAATTTATTAAAAACATTGACCCTCTAACACATTCTCTATTCTATTTCTATTTTTTTCCATTTATTAAAAACATTGACCCTCTAACACTTGCACTCTCTATTCTGTTTCTGTTCTATCAACTTATTTTCTTTTTATTAAAAAATTACACTCTAACACTAACCTTCTCTATACTTTTTCTATTATTTTTCGGTCTATTTCTTATCTACTTTGGTACTTATGTACCAAAAGTAAAGTTTTCTTTTTAATGTCAATGTTATATTATTGTTGTATGTACTGTAATACTTGCAATACCTTATGACTCCAGAAAGAGTTTTGAAATACATCACACCTACTGAATACACTGACTAGCATGTAGTATCTTTAGAGTAAACCGTTTTAAAATGTAAAAAACCTATAGAAATTAAACAAGTGAGTTGGCGTTTT
The DNA here is from genome assembly GCF_003368295.1 of Carassius auratus. NCBI lineage: Eukaryota > Metazoa > Chordata > Actinopteri > Cypriniformes > Cyprinidae > Carassius > Carassius auratus. Next base: position 10,233,038 of record NC_039272.1, on the reverse strand, counting down.
TATTTTTTATTTGACACCCCTAAACACACCAACAAAAACAGCATAGTAATGATCTCACACAGCTCTGACAGTGTGCACACATCTATGTGTAGCCATTCATCCACATTTAAACCAAGTGGATAGTGAAATTGCTGTAAATACAGACTGATAGAAGAAAGAAAAAAGCCTGCTTTAAAACCCAGCAATACAACTGTAGCTGTGTAATTTTATAACAGCAACACTACTTTAACAAAAAAGCAAAACTGCAAGGCATCGCTCTCATGGCACTTTGAAGTCATACACAGAATGGTCTTTGCAGTGCTGTTTCAAGTCAAACACCTACTGTGTTTTGTTAGGAGATGCACAGTTGTGGCTTTAGGTAATATTTTAGTTTACAGAATGTTGCAAAATCCGACAATATGGTGTCTAATATATATCACAACATTAACTTCTTGTTATTGAATTGTTGTAGATAAATATCACATTTGCAACTGGTCAGTGTTAAAAAAAATGCTGTGAAATCACTTCACGTAACACTAAAAGAGTGATTACTCAAAGACTTTGATAGAAATGTAGTGGAGTGAAATGTACAATATTTGTCTTTCAAATGTAAGAAGTTAAAGTCATAAGTTTCCCCCAAAAAATTATACTCAGTACAGATACTCAAAAAGTGTACTTAAGTAATCAAGTAAATGTACTTCATAACTGTCCACCTCTGTCTGTTACTATTTTTCTTTATTATAATAAATAAATAAATAAACCTTGCGTACTGCATTATATCCAGGACTTGTCACAGCACTTACATATTATTGCTCTTTTGTTGGTCTCATTGCTTCTATTTTCCTTATCAAGTCGCTCTGGATAAGTGTCTGCTTAATAATTGGATGCAATGGGAATGTTCATGAGAATCACTTAAGAGTCTATGTCTAACGTGAATGAACATTCTTCAGAACCAGCTGTTGTTCCAGTGGATTCTCTGACTTGGCTGATCCCGACTGGAGCAGCAGGAGGAGCAGCACTGCTAGTAGTGCTACTTGTGCTTCTTGTTGTTGCATGCAAATTCTTCAAACGTAAGTACCATTTTAGAATTATAATTGTGTTTATGTTTCATGCAGTCAGCTCTTCTTTAAAACTTAATTATCTTTAACACTATAGTGATGTTAATAATTTTTTTTTTATATATACAGTCGTGGCCAAAAGTTTTGAGAATTACATAAATATTGGAAATTGGAAAAGTTGCTGCTTAAGTTTTTATAATAGCAATTTGCATATACTCCGTAATGTTATGAAGAGTGATCAGATGAATTGCATTGTCCTTCTTTGCCATGAAAATCAACTTAATCCCAAAAAAAACCTTTCCACTGCATTTCATTGCTGTCATTAAAGGACCTGCTGAGATCATTTCAGTAATCGTCTTGTTAACTCAGGTGAGAATGTTGACGAGCACAAGGCTGGAGCTCGTTATGTCAGGCTGATTGGGTTAGAATGGCAGACTTGACATGTTAAAAGGAGGGTGATGCTTGAAATCATTGTTCTTTCATTGTTGACCATGGTAACATGCAAGAAACACGTGGGCAAAGTCATATTCTCCGATGAAGCCCCTTTCCGATTGTTTGGGGCATCTGGAAAAAGGCTTGTCCAGAGAAGAAAAGGTGAGCGCTACCATCAGTCCTGTGTCATGCCAACAGTAAAGCATCCTGACACCATTCATGTGTGGGGTTGCTTCTCATCCAAGGGAGTGGGCTCACTCACAATTCTGCCCAAAAACACAGCCATGAATAAAGAATCGTCCCAAAAAACACCGTCCAACAGCAACTTCTTCTTCCAACATTCCAACAAAAGTTTGGTGAAGAACAGTGCATTTTCCTGCACGATGGAGCACCTTGCCATAAGGCAAAAGTGATAACTAAGTGGCTCGGGGACGAGAATGTTGAAATTTTGGGTCCATGGCCTGGAAACTCCCCAGATCTTAAATCCATTGAGAACTTGTGGTCAATCCTCAAGATGCAGGTGGACAAACAAAAACCCACTAAATTCTGACAAACTTCAAGAAGTGATTATGAAAGAATGGGTTGCTATCAGTCAGGATTTGGGCCAGAAGTTGATTGAGAGCATGCCCAGTCGAATTGCAGAGGTCCTGAAAAAGAAGGGCCAACACTGCAAATACTGACTCTTTGCATAAATGTCATGTAATTGTCGATAAAAGCCTGTGAAAGGTAAGTGCTTGTAATTATATTTCAGTACATCATAGAAACAACTGAAACAAAGATCTAAAAGCAGTTTAGCAGCAAACTTTTTGAAAACTAATATTTCTGTAATTCTCAAAACTTTTGGCCATGACTGTAAATGCATAATTATTGACACATAAATGTTACCGATACATGAGATACATAAGATTTATGGCATGACATATCATTAACTCTCTATGCTGCTTTCAACAAACGAGCACATAAATGTTCTGTTTCTGAATCCTTTAACTATGGAGTTACAGGTCAAGAAAATAACATCATTGAGCCTGTCTATGGTAGGTTTTCAGCTCATTATAAATGTTTTTGTTTAAAAAAAAGCTCTACAGTTTGACTTACTTGTACACTAAACTTTGTAGTCAAATATGTTTCTATTAAATTTTTCCAGAGAACACCTCGCAAGCAAAGTTCACCAACAGAGAAAAGTTCACTAATGAAAACGGTAAATCTTACATTTGTGACTATAGATGAAATCATATCAGCAGTGTGCATTGTCACATGTCCTCCTTGTGTAATTTAACTTGAAAATATGAAGATGTTTGTTGATTAACTAACTTTGGTGAAAACATATTAGTTTGTACTTATATAAAGGGGAAATTGTATAATCTATCAAACAGATATGTTATTTAGTGATTTGTTTTAGGCTATTAGGCCATTTATTTAACAGTCAGAAGAAGTGGGAGTTAAAATAGAAGATAAAAGAAGTTTTATTAATGCTTTGTCTTTCTTTTTAATTATTTTTTTTTCTGTAGGAATGAAAATCAGCAATCCAATCTATAGTTAAAATTCACAACTACAGTAATGTGGAACATCAATAAATATGCGGAATGCATTATACGTTACATCAAGAGAACTGAAAATGATTCTGATGGATCAGACTTTTTGTCTGCGTTTTACATATCAAATATAAAAATCAATGCCAATTCGGAACATACACAGTTCAGATGAATATTTCTGGATGAGGGGTTGATGTAACTGCTCCAGGAGAAATAAGACATGTCTCTATTTGGGATCACTTTAGTTTCTTCATCTGTGATGCCACTAGAGGGCAGTGAGACCTTTTTTGAAATTGCACCAATCACATCCCAAAGACAGACACAAATACCGTACCTCCATTGCTCAAGTACTCTTTAATCATCTCCATCAGAACTGTGGTCCTTTACCTTCTATTTACTTACATGATTTAACATTGTCATGAATAACTTGTCATATAAAAAAAATCTAATAATTTATTGTTAACAAAGAGCAGATTTACTGAGTCTATTCCACCTCATTTTTTTCTTATTAGCAATTGTTTTAATGGCACAGAAACTACTGGACGAGAACTGAACCAAGCTTGATGCTGACATCACTGAACAACAATGAACTGAAAAATTGATTGTTTACTATTGTTTTCTTTTTAGAGCGACTTTACAGTTGTAGTGATTTATTTTGTTTGCATTATTAACATTATTTTTCTGTTTAAAACTGTGAAGTTATTTTGACACAATCTGTATTGTATAAAGGCTATATAAACAAAGGTGACTTGACTTGACTGAAAAAGATTTGTCCCTAAAGATAGTAAATGGTTAAAGTGAAATAGCTGGGTAAGAAGTAAATTATATTAACAGTATCTTATTTCTTTCAGTCTAGTAAAAATCTGAAAATCTTGAAGTTTAATTAAAAAAATGCCACCTTAATACAAATTAGATTGTAAAGTTCATAAAAAAACACACCTGAGCAAAATAACTGTCTTCTGGACACTGGCCAAGAAGGTAGAGCTAGCAGGAAATGACGGCAGAAGACACTTGTTCAACAGCCTCTTTAACTTACACGAAGCAGATTGAATTATTTCAAGGCTTACATCATACGTTCCTGACGTTTGTCTAAAAACAAATGATCCATTATTTTTTTCTGTGTTGAACTGTGGCCGTTTTTACTCCGCGTGTTTCATCTTTAAATGGTAAGGTTTATTTTTGGTTGTTTATATGATTTTAATCAGTCATTTTGAGTTAATTCTAACTCTCATGTTGCAAGCAAGCAGAATGTAACAGTGTGTTGTGGTTTCCGTTAACAGTCATTTTGAGGATTAAATAATTAAATATAAAATTTTAAAAGTCTGAGCAGCATATAAAGTTTGCTTATAAAAATTGCCTAACAGCAGGAAGCTCAGCAAACATCACCACAATGCAACATTTGATCAACCTGTGGAGTGCAGGCGGAAACTTGTGAATTTCATATGTCGGCTGTTGTGGTTTCTCAGGTCTGAGCAAAGAGATGCTCTCTTGATTCTTTGAAATGGCTCTTTCCAGACCAGAGGGCACAGCAGAGATGTCACGTCAGCGCAGCTGTGTCTAATTTTAGACAACAACCTAAAAGGTGAAGTAAAGGTTTAGAATAAGAGAAGAAGACCTTCTATAAACAGCTCTATCCTTCTCTATAATGTGTGGCAATGGCATATTGGCCTGTACCACTGTGAACTGCTGAAGACTTTAACTACAGCATTAACCATCAGGACACGAATTCACACGTGAGTAAACCAAAAAAACTAAATGTCCATTTGCAAAGAGTACTCTAGTTTTGTATATTGTATTGTGTCCTGACACTTTAATACTATATAATTATAAAATTACATTAAAATTAGACATACTGTCTGTTTTTCCTTTTACACGTTATAAGTGTTCTGGCTGAAAGGCAGAAGAATTTGTACAAGGTGAATCAGAAAGCTCATAGGACACCGTGATGTATTTCTGGCTCTTCGTAGCAGGAGGAGCTACTATTATCATTTTTCTTCTTGTGCTCACGGTGTGTTGTATTGTTCATAAACAAAATAGTAAGTATATTAAATCAATTAGGAATAAATTATAAATATGCAAGATTTGCATACTCAATAAAGTAACTTAATCTCTTTTATGGTTTTTTTTTTTTTTCAGAAACATTAGATCAACCATATTATGCAAACAGCCAGCAGGGTAAGCACTTTATTTAATATTCACAGCAGTCGCACAGCTGTGGTGCATGTGACCATCTTCAAGAACGCACGGTCTCAAGAAATACGTCTGTTTCAAGTTTGAAAAGATCCTGTTTTAAACGTTTTCTTTCTTTCATTGTGATGACAGTTCAAGATGCCAACAAAGATCAAACCATCTATGGTAGATTGAATTACTATCTCTTGTTTTACAGCTTATAATACTAATATTTGATGTACAGACCAAATTAATGTATAAAAAAACATTGCAAGACATTGACAAACATAAGACATTGTAGTTATTCCCTTTCTGCTACAGAGAATGATCATGAGTTCAGAAAAAATGTCTCCAAAGGAAAAAGTGAGTGTATAATTAAAAAATATACATAAGTAATACTTTATTATTATTATTATTATTATTATTATTATCATATCACTATTTATTTATTTGTTTTCAGGACAGTGTTCTTCAGTTTACATCAATAGGCCTGAAAATAAGGTTGCAATTTATATGAACAGTGCCACACAAGCTGACGAGACGTATGCAAATTGCACTGACAATGATTATGAAAATGTGGAGTAGTCTGCTAAGAAGACAGGACTGAAGATCTTCATTCCTTATTCTCTGTTTTTCAATCATAGTATTTTTTTGCACAGTATTAACCTAAGTGGATGAATGAAATAAATAAATGTAACCATTTCAGCCTTTTTCAGGTAACACACATGAATTGAAAATAATCTGTTATAATGGAAACATTTTTGTCAAAAATGACTATCTTCACAACAGTGAATAAAGTTTTGCACTTTTGAAATGGTTGTCTATGCAAACTCTGTTTAGTAATGATGGCTGTCCACAGTTCTGAATAGTTTGATACACAATCTGATAACTGTTACATTTAATAATTAATGAATAATTTAACTTGTTAATTTACTGTTGCTATTCTTGTTTCTACCATGAATACAGGTGCATCTCAATAAATTTGAATTTCGTGGAAAAGTTAATTTATTTCAGTAATTCAACTCAAATTGTGAAACTTGTGTATTAAATAAATTTAATCCACACAGACTGAAGTAGAATTAGTCTTAGGATCTTTTAATTTTGATGATTTTGGCTCACATTAAACAAAATGGTGGGTTTTTGTTAAATGTGAGCCAAAATCATCAAAATAAAAATTCACTATCTCAACTAATTTGAATATGGTGTCATGCCAATCAACTAATCAACTCAAAACACCAGGTTTCCTGAGCCTTCAAAACTGTCTCTCAGTTTGATACACAATCATCGGGAAGACTGCTGATCTGACAGTTTCCAGAAAACAATCATTGACACCCTTCACAAGGATTCATTGGCAAAGAAGCTGGCTGGTCACAGAGTGATGTATCCAAGCATGTTAACAGAAAGTTGAAGGAAAAAGTGTGAAAGAAAATCATGCACAACCAACTGAGAGAACCGCAGCCTTTAGGATTCTCAAGCAAAATTAATTCAAGGGTGGAGAAATGCAGATGAGCTGAAGGCCACTGTCAAAGAAACCTGGGCTTCTATACCACCTCAGCAGTGCCACAAACCTCCATGCCACGCCGAATTGAAGGAGTAAAGGAGCCCTATCAATTGAGTACATGTATAGTAAATGAACATACTTTCCAGAAGGCCAACAATTCACACAAAAAAAATATTTTTTATTTTTTAATTGGTCTTATGAAATATTCTAATTTGTTTAGATATTGAATTGGTGTGTTTTTGTTAAATGTGAGCCAAACCCATCACAATTAAAAGAACCAGAGACTTAAACTTCACTGTGCATTGAATGTATTTAATACACGAGTTTAACAATTTCAGTTCAATTACCGAAATTAATGAATTTTTCCAAGACATTTTAATTTATTGAGATGCACCAGTACGTTCAAATGTAATCTTAAACTTAAAACGTCTGTAGGTTAATCTTAAAACGTGGCTATTTGGCCTCACTATTTACCCTCGCAGGCAGCATGATGTTTGATTACATGGTTTTCACAGTTAGACCATTTGTACAATATATAACCATCTAAAAGTAAAGTAGCCTACTGTAAGTCACGTGAATGACATCGGTAGTGACGTGGACGCACATTTCCGGTGGTATGCCACCAGTGCGAAAGCTGGAAATAAAACAAAATTGGGACAGAATTTGAACGTTAAGCTATGTAGTGTGGACGTGGGCGATTTATCACATATAAACGCAACTGAGGTAGGAGACCATACTGAATGTTTTCCCAAAATTTCGGTAAGATAATGCACGTACGTAAATAAGGCTGTGGGCTGTGCTGCCGCTTTTCACGTGTACTAACACCCACCAAAACATTGATGACCATAGTGCACTTTTCATGGTTTGCTGTCCTCTATATTTCTCTTATATTTGTGCATGATATATATGCAGATGTGGACACCGTAACGTGTTTACATTTAAAAGTGGTTTAGAAAATAGCACCAGGCAGTCTGAAAAGTGAGTTCTTTGTTTTGTCTTACAGGTGTATAATAGATGGATAAGTTTGTAACTCGGCACAGAAAAAGATCTGCTGTTGAGGCAGATGAATGGGAAACGGAGGAAACGTTCAAGAAATACAAAGAGGAATGTGAGGTGGAAGAGGAGTTTTCTCATCCCATCCCCTGGCAGAAGATTGAGGCAGACGGCCTGGACTGTGACTACAGTTTGCTGTTTGACAAAGAGGAGGCTGATCAGCTTTTTAACCAGTTAGAAGAGGAGGTGGAGTATTTTACAGGTATTGAAGGCACCTTTGTATCATGTACACTGCTGTTCAGAAGATTGGGATCAGTAAGATTTCTTAATGTTCCTGAAAGAGATTTGCTACAACTATATACCCAAGCAACTTAAGACTGGTTTTGTGGTCCGGGGTCACATATTTTAAAATGTTACTTATTCCTGTATTTTGACAGGACGACACTTCAGTGTCACATTGGTGATCAAGAAACATTTATTATTATCAAAGATGAAAACAGCTGTGCTGCTAATATTTTTGTACAAATTATGCACTTTTTTCTGGATTCTTTGATAAAGCATTTATTTGAAATATAAATACTTTGTAACACTATAAGTCTGTGTTCATGTAATAAATTAATGTGTCCTTGTTGAGCAAAAATATAAATGTATAAACGTCCTGACACCAAGCTTTAGAATATGTATATTGTTTTACAGGTACAGGAAACATACATAAAGTATTATCTTGCTAAACAATCCAACTTCATTATTATACTTGTATAATATGCTGTGAGCCATATTAATATAGCCCTGTATCCTGTTGATTGAAATGTTTTTTTGTTTCCATTCCATTTTCTCTGTGACAAAGGTGACCAAGCTAAACTACAAGTGTATGGAAAGTCTTACAGTGTTCCAAGAAAGCAAGCAACATACGGCGACGAAGGACTGATGTACTCTTTCTCTGGAGTCCATCTCCTGGCTAAACCATGGACTCCCACTTTGGAACGCATTCGAGATGCTGTTACCAGGGCAACAGGCCATTCGTTCAACTTTGTTTTAATAAACAGGTAATTAAACTGTCTGCTGTTGACATGTAGACATCACTGTCCTGTTTCTTTTGAAAGAAATGATGTTCTTTCAAAGTGAGGAAAGTGTGGTTTGTGTTTGCACCATCAGATATAATGATGGTCATGATCACATTGGAGAGCATCGGGATGATGAACGGGAACTCGATCCTGCCTGTCCTATAGCCTCTGTATCTCTAGGGGCTGCCCGTGACTTCATTTTCCGTCATAAGGATGCACGGACTGGTTCTAGCAAGCGTCAGATTGAGCCAGTGAAGCTGGAGCTGGCTCATGGGAGTCTACTACTCATGAACTATCCCACAAACACATACTGGTATCACAGTCTTCCAGTCAGGAAAAAGGTCAAAATGCCACGCATCAACCTCACTTTCAGACGCATAGTGAAAAACAGACAGAAAACTGGCATTAAAATAGAGTGATAGTTGTTTTAGCATCTTACCAGGTACCGATGTGGGTCATGTTAGTTTTTCTTTCACAACGTGTGTGAAAGCTGTGTAATAAGTTAGTAAGCATATCTCACATTTACACATCTGCACTGAACCCATGTTGGGTTTTAGCACACTTACAGCATCAGTTTCACTTTCTTTTCACATCTTCATGTTATGATTTAGTCTTCATGTTTTATGATTAAATTGTCATTAAACTCCTGTCCAGTAAAATGTGTACTGTGATCTCAGAAAATCAAGCTTCAAGCTCATCTTTGCTATTCAGAGCAAATTCAGGTTTGATATTTGGCAACAAAATGCACTTTCAAGAGCTTTCAAAGGAAATATTTTATTTGTTTTTTTAGAAAACCAATAAACTACATGTGGAATAAATAGGTTAGACACAACCATACTTCTGTACAAGACATTTCTATTATAGACTGGGAAAGAAAAAAAAAAACAATATGTTCCCAATGAATACATTTTGCTTAAGGTTTCAAAGATTAAACTACAGAAGGCAATAGTTTGGCGAAAGACTGTGGCAAAACCATAAGGGTAGCAAAAACGTATTTGTATAAATATATACATTTTATTTTTCAAGCATAAGTAACAGAGTCATTTCGAGAAAGTCATACTTAGTGTTTACATTCCAGCACTGCTGGACTGAGTATGAGGTATTCGCACAGCTATCTACCCATTACCTGCCTGTGTTACAATCTAATCAATGTCAGGTTTTTCCTTGGACGACGACGCATGCGGTCAGTACAGTTGCTGCTGAAAGAAACGGTAATTTGTGAATTTCATGTATCAATGTGGTGCTATTATTGTATCCCTTGTGGACGCCGGAAGGTTGTAGTGCTGTTGAAATGGCAACCAGCATTTCAAAGCTTGCTTTGAATGCCAGCCACAGTTTAAGTTGTACATTAATGCAAAGGAAAAAAAAAAACCAAAATGTGGGCACTTGGAGAATTATGTAGACAGATGAGACAAAAGGAATGAAAAATTCATTTTCGAAGTAACACAAATGTGCTCAAACAAGCAGGTCCTATGCTACAAGCTATGGTCTTCACAGGAGAAGTTGGATAACTTGTGACTAGTACCATTTGCCTTTCTTTATATTTAGCTACTTATGGTGAAATCTCACTAAACTACAGCAGCAGAAATCAGTTACTTTCAGCGTGATTTATAAAACAGTGTGTTGACCTTCCTGAGTGAACAAGAAAAGGTGAGTGATACTAATTTTTTTTAATTGCAAATGGCAGTTGATATCAATGCCAATTTGGAAAAACTATGGCGGTTCCAGTGCCGTTTCAATTGACAATACTGATCTTAGCAAAAGAAATAGCATGTAGTGATTGTAGGACAGCAAGATCTGTTTTAGAATCAGTACAATATCTCACAGCTTGATTCATTACTCAGACAATGATGATCCCGACCTGCTTTCCACACTAAAAATGACCGCAAGAGACGGGTTTTCTGGATTAAAGTGAATAGATGGTAGTAGGGAAGAGTGTAGAACTGAAGAAAACCTCCTATGTTGTGATGTCTGACAGCTGGCAGAAGATAGTTAACTTTCTTCAGAGGAAGAATCGATTTTCCCTTTTTTGCTTGGAGGAGCACCATCTTCCAAATCCTTCAAAAGAAACCACTGAATTAGTTATAAAGCAGAAAATACCACTGAGATATAAATGTTTTACTTTGATGCAAGTGATGCACATGTACCTGGGCTGATTTGGAAGAGTCTAAAAAGTGTTCGGAATCCCCCTGTGACTTGCTGTCCCTTTTGGCTGTTATAGATTCTGATGAGCAGTGGTTTTGTTCTGAAAGTAAAGAAGTGCTATTAGAGATCCCCTAAAATCCAACAGCACAGATAGATGAAAGCGGATAATGGGTCACTAACCACTTTTATGATCTTGAACAGATGAAGGCTGTTTGGAAGGATATTGGTCACTTTTCAAGTCATTGCTGTCATTCTGAGAAGCTGCCATGGGTTCAGGTACAGGACTAGTGTTGTTGCTGGTCTCTTGCTTCAGTGGAGAGGAGTCTGCAATGGAGCTCTGGTTACTGTTATCATCTGTATGTAGAAAAGAGAAACATGATTAACAGGGTGTTACAAATGATTTGAGAGATGCCTGAAAAACTTTCATGCAGCATATAATTGTTAATAGATAGTTACAAGATAGAACAACAATCAACATCAATTAATGTGTAGTAAAACTGTTTCAACAACCCCGCTCTGTTGGTTAAGAAGGATAATGGCCCATTGAAAGCTATTAATAATAATAATATTAGTGCTGTCAAATGATTAATCGCATCCAGAATAAAAGTTTTTGTTTACACAATATATGCATGTGTACGGTGTATATTTATTTACAGATAAAGACACACACAGCATATATTTTGAAAACTTTTAAATGTATTTGCATGTATATATTTATATCAATATAAATTATATCATATATAATTGTATTTAATATAGAAACATTATATTTTTCTTAAATATATAAATGCATGTGTATTTATGTATACACATTTTGTAAAGCAAAACTTTTATTTTGGATGCGATTAATCGTTTGACAGCACTAATAATAATAATAATATTTCAAAATGCATAATTGATATGAATTTACAGGTACTTTCTGGCATACTTAAATATTTCAGGAATCCATAATAGATCAACTGTTTGGGAATACCAAAGATCACAATTTGGTTTAAAAATCACTTTAATTTACAATAATTGTCAAGTCACATGGACTGAGAATTATTGTGTGATTGGCGCCTGATAACTGTCAGGTCTACAGCATTACCATGCATATCCATCATTCCAGGAGAAGAGCTGTTCTCAGGGGTCGTGACCTCAGAACCATATTTGTCATCTTTTCCTTTCTTCTTTTTCTTGCTCTTCTGTGTGACAAAAGGCCATTTTCAAATGAACCAATTAAAATTTAAAAGATACAGTGTAGAAAATATTGCCTTGTATTTGTAACGCTACAACTAAAACATTTGATTATCTGGGCCACCAGCAAATAAATAAATAAATGGCACTAGTAACCTCAATGACAGTATGAATGTACCTTTACTAATTGAAAAAAAAATACATCAAGATATTTAACATCACAATATTATATCAGTATGTTAATGCCAATAATCCCCGTTTTAGTATTATTGTATTCATTTTTGGGAACAAGAGATTGAAAAAGATTGATCTGTTATATTGGCCATAACATAATTTTTATTTAAATTTTTTTGGGTAACTAGTATCAAAAAGAATCGCAATAAGTTTATCATGGTGATTAAAGATGACTTACATCATCTGACTTGGGCTCTGTCACTGGTACCCACTTGTAGATTCGCAGTGACGTGTCTCCAACAGTCACCCATTTCTTCTCCCTGGAGATGCATGACATTGTTAGATATCAAAGTCAAAGGAGACCGAAAACAAATGAGTTTAACAGAGGATTAATTATTTAAACATTTACATTTATAGGCATCTATATTCATTGTGTAATACATATAGAGAGAGAATATATATTTAAAGAATATACACTGTCGCGGATATCAACAATGCATCTATACTCTATAAATATACAGATTATAAAGCGAGGTCAAGTCTTTAGTGGAGACTGAATGGTTGTGCAGAACAATACTAGTTACCATAATTACATTTAAACTGATACCATGTTAAAATCATTTTAGTATTTTAAAGTTTGGAAAGATACTATTGTTGGGGTTAAAGTTAATCTAATGACCTTTCTTGTAAAATGTATTGTGATTTAAGTTGAGCAGTTTAAGCTAAATGTTTAGGTGTGTGTGAAAGTGGAGGCGAAGCCTGAGTTTAAAGCTCCGCGCGTGGATTAAACTCCTCTCACGCGCGCGCCGTCGCTCAGGAGCGCGAGTCACTTGCTCTCAGATGAGATGAAAGAGTCAAACATCCGTTCAGCGGCACTTTTTTGTTCGGCACGGATGCATGTCTCGAGTTCCTCAAGTCACCCCGTTCGGTTACTATTCAGCCGGCATTACAGGCTCAAACAGCAAAGCCTTCATGTGACTGCAACGAAATGGCTTCTAGGTTCAACCCACATAAAAATTTAATGGAAGAAAAAATGCGATCTAAATTTTTCCAAACTAAATCTTTAAAAGCCGACAAAAAGAGCAGCCGCGCGAAGAAACGCAGAAACAGTACATCTGAATGAAATTGGAGTGGAAAAAACGGTCTCTTTCCTTTCATTTCATTGTTTCTCGTTGTCTCTCCTCCCCCACAAGCTGTCTGTGCTGTTCGTTAACGGCTAGACGCTCTCTCTTACCATCTCCGCACTTTTTCAATTGCAGCCATAACCCGCTTGATGTCATCTTTCGCCCTGCTCCGCGTCTCCGCTCGAACCGACCTGCCCGACATTACTGCTGTTGGTAAAATATCTTTTTGCTCGCTGCCTGTTTAGACACAATGCGAATGCACACAGCACAAGAGAGAGGCGGGGTTTGTGCGCCTGCGCTGACGCCAAATGCCCTGAAAGCATGAGAGACACGGTCAATGCGGCTTCGCCTTTCGCTCCTTTGTCTAGCGAAAAGAGCACAGAAAACGATATTTAACAGTTTGTGGAGTGAGACGATCAAATCGAAACGATGACTACGACATCCACACATGTTTTACACGCGTATCTGGAAAAAATGGAGACCGACAATCGACAGTATGTCGTCCAACAACAACGTTTATTTCCGTATGATTTTATCTCCATCTGCGTTCCAGAAAAGTAAAAACAAGCAAATGTGAAAATACACCGAAGCAACAGTCTAGTAACCACAAGAATAATGTAATGCGATCAAAGAAATGTTTGTTTCAAATGATTTGTTTCAGAAAGCTTCAGATGCTACAGATCGTCATCGTGCCCATGTTCTTGAGGAAGTTCCTGGGTGGCTTCAGAAAACCCCAAGATATCTGTGGCAAATGTGTCCATGCTGATTTCAGGAGGCAGCACGCTCTCAAGTAGAGATTCTGTACGGGACAGACAGTAGTCAAAATTGGTACATTTTGAAATTAACTTTCAACCTTTTTGGCAAAACATTCCTTGACCTCAAGAAAGTGATGTTAATACAGTTCAGATGACAGTATGACATCTACAATGACAAGCTACAGTATTATTCACACTTTTGAACACAGTGCTTTGAACACAGAGCACTGTTTGTTTATGGTACATCTTTAATCTAAGATTTAAAAATGGTCATGTCTAATGGCATCCTGCACACCAATATTCAAAACAAATCACTGGCCACCTGAGATTTTAGAATGGAGATAAACGTTAGGATCATGATTGTCAGTTATTCTACAGTCCACTGTGTTATGTACTGTATGTTAGCACTGTTTGCTTTTGGGACCTTGAAACGCTGACGTGTGATGTCAGACTTAACATTCAGGAAGAAAGCCATTAAATTTAGTTTAAGTTGCACAGGTATATTTGTAGCGATAGACAACAATACGTTGGGTCAAAATTATCGATTTTTCTTTTATGCCAAAAATTGTTAGGTTATTAAGTAAAGATCATGTTGCATGAAGATTTTTTATCATACCTACCGTAAATATATCAAAACGTAATATGGATTTCTAAGAACTTAATTTGATCGATTTTCTCAATATTTAGATTTTTTTTTTGCACCATCATGTTACAGATTTTCAAATAGTTGTATCTCAGACAAAAATTGTCCTATCCTAACAAAACATACATCCATGTGAAACGTAAAAATGGACCCTTATGATTGGTTTTGTGGTCCAAGGTCACATTTGTCCATCAGTATGGTGGTTCACAGGAGTTTTGCCTACCTGTGCAACTGGCTCCCTCTCCACTAATACCTACAAGCGTTGTAAAGCATTCAGCCAAGTCATCCTCAGTCATATGTTCACCTGAAATGAATTACAATTATTTACTATTCTAGTCTTTTTCTGTTAATTATAATGTATCTGGTATCTCATATTGCAAGATACCAAATGTAAAGTATTGGTAA
Source organism: Carassius auratus (assembly GCF_003368295.1). Lineage (NCBI taxonomy): Eukaryota > Metazoa > Chordata > Actinopteri > Cypriniformes > Cyprinidae > Carassius > Carassius auratus. Next base: position 10,217,888 of record NC_039272.1, on the reverse strand, counting down.
AGCTCATAAAAATGCATTACCTCTAGCCTGTAGTAACTCCAGCAGTTCGTCTCTGTCAATTGTATATCTGCCCCTTTCGTCTGGCTTTCCAAGCACCTGGAAGGCATTGCACAGCTCCTGTCTGGCAATGCCAGAGGCAAGTCTGTGGTTGACATACAGCTTAATGAACTCCTCCAAATCAATGTCCGTCACGTAATTTCTGGTCTCAGCATAGCGGCTGAACTTCACCTCATTTTGCATGTCTTCCAGCTTCAACAAAACAAAAATATGTTGACAAAAGATTGAGTGGTAGCTGACCCATCGATGACAGTCCTGTATGGTAGAATCAACTGTGATTGCAACAACACTTGTACCTCTTGCTCTGTTGGATAGAAGCCAAGTGCTCTCATTAAGAAGGGCACATCAGCTAGAGGTATGCGTGTGGACACAAGCCGTGTTTCCATGGTGTCAAGGTCCTGATTTTGTAGTTGACAGTAGTAAAAATATTCCTCCATCTCCTAAAGGACAAATCATAAGATTTGCTGTCTATTGGTAGGCCTTGTAAATGTTAAGAGAGCAATATTAAGCTGATTATTAAGATAAAATTAGGTAAATCCTGAAAAACTGCTAAAAAATACATTAAGGACAACGAGAAAAAAAACAAAGGATTAGAAGAGAGATCTCAAACCCTGAAGAGTTGTCCATCTCTCCCTCCTTCCAGAAGATTGTAGAAGGGCACCATGTCTTTCCCTCCTAGAGCTGCTGATGCCTCCAATGATCTGCATATATGCAAATGTACAACAGAATTGTGAGGTTGCAAACACAGTTACAATCCTAAAATTCATTATACTACTTTTAAACTATACTATTATTATATACATATATTTCATGACCTCATATTCGTTAAGCAACAACTGCATTATATATTATGAATTAGTTGAGTAGTCAGCTGCAAAAAAATGGATTTCTGCATTGGACACATGTTCTCAAAACTCACGACAAATTGAGCTCCCATGAGAAGACGGTGCAGTCTTGTCCTCCAGCAGTAAAAGCATATCTACCATCATACGAGCAAGCCAGAGTTGACACGCCTGTTGAGTGACAGATCATTGCAAAGGACTTGTGAGGGTTTCCATCCAGAGGCAAAATCTGAATGCCAACCTACATCAAAAGGGGAAAAAAAAACAGGAATGAAAAGGAGATTTAAAACTTTAAATCTAAATAGTAAAGGCAATAAAACTGGAATGATTCAGTTACAGAAGAGTAATTAATGAAATTTTGGTTTATTTTATAGGGCCTTAAAAACACTTTATACCTTATCTTGTGTTATATATGCCATGTAACGAGAATTAGGGTCACCATCCTTAGATGGAGGTAGGATGGCCATCTTTTTCACTGGAGAACCATAAGATGGCCCGAAGACTGTTTTTCTGTATAAAGCACAATATCAAAAACAGATATGCAAAATCAGAGAAAGAATTTTTTTTTTTTTATGAGTTAATTCAATTTGAGTCAGTGTTTTTCTTTTTTTTCAAAAACATACTGTTTATTCAGAAAATAAATCAAATCTCACTGACTGAAACATTTATTGAAAACTTGCATTCATTTAATAACAAAACATTGCTGTGGCTTTATTGTAATATATTTGCATAGAAACAGCAAAATAAGGGAGTGACTAACAATATATGTCTAAAATTTTATTTCCTCAGTGTTAACTTTTTGTTTATTGAAATGTTGTATGAATGAATAATCATGCTACTTTTAGTGCTGTAATTATTTTTGCCACTCGGTCTGTGGCTTTGCTGATATATTTGGAAATATAGCATTAGAGCATCACATATATAGCATTCCTGCTTCAGTTTTTATAATCCCAATTTGAGCATAAAATAATTTACAGATATGTTATCCTAACCCAATTCAATAAATAATACTGTGTTATTTAAGTTTTAGAATGTTAAAGAGGGCCATTCTATTTCTTATTACCTTGTTTACATTGTGTTTACACTAGCTATGCATAAAATTGTGATAAATATTATTCAGTGTGTTTTACTTCAAACATCCAAGCGATAAAACCAGACTATTATTATTTCCCCGTTGGGTCCTCATTCATTATTTTGGGCTTCAGGAAACCTGTAAGTCCACTGACCTTCACATTAGTATTACCTCACTTAACATGAAGTCATTTCCCTTCACTTATGATGAAAAATGTACTTAGGATTTGTCTTCCGTTCCTTTGTCCATAGCCATAACAGAATAACTTAACTTATTTCCCTTTAAAATTCCATATAAAAAAATATCCTCGAAACTCCATTATATTATCCAATTTGGGTTTCCATTTTAATTTAAAATTCCATTTTAATTTATCTACAAATCATATTGTGACAGAATTGTTTGACTTTTGGTTCATTTGAAATTCAGCAAACATATCAACCAGATTGCTGTTTGTTATTTCAGTGATATTTCTATTTGTTCTGCCTATAGGAAGACTGCAAACCTGCACATTTTGGAGGTAGCATTGAAGAGCTTCATCTTATACAGGTTGGAAGCTGTAAGGAGGAAGTGTTCAGGTGTCAAAGGAGGATACCACACCATGCAGGTGGGCACAGCACTCTGCTCGATACGTTCAGAACTCAAAATCAACAACCCATCTTCACCACTATTCTGGAGATCATACTCCACCTGTTCAGAACAGACAGGATAGATGATACGTTTAGCACAGTTCAACAAGTTAAACGCATACCAAGGGTGCAAGATCATACAGGAACACAGGGACTCACCAGCCAGCGATCCATGCCAAGAGAGAGGAGGCGAGGCTGACTGCTGTCTAAATCCACTCCAAACAGCAGGTCCTGAATGGGTTTATAATGCGAGTGGTGTCTGCCCTGGTATTTCCAAACCTCCTGGGTCCCCTCTTTACATCGAAGGAGCAACGTCACAGCTTTTCCAGTGTCCTGAAATAAGAAAAATACAAAAAGAAAATATAGATCTACATAACAAAAATGCCCTCATTAAATCTGGAACATAAATTATTTTTTATCCTTGAGGTCCACTTAAAATCTTAGCAATGTTTCTGTGCCAAAAACAGTCATATTTAAAATATTATTTTCACATTATTTCTCAATGTGACAGGTTCACAAAACAGTCTGTGCTGAAATGGGCAGTACAAACTGAACTAAAAGAAAAATCCAACTCCTACTAACTGCGGCAGCCAGGTAGCGGGAGTCCTGAGAAAAAGTTAGATGGGTAATGCTGTCCTGACTGTAGTGGAAACACTCTTTACCATCACTCTGAAGTGTACAGGCATCAACAATCTGCAGAGCCCCACTGGCAAAGCCCACTGCTAGATAAAAACCTAGAACATGACAAATTCATAGACATGCATACTTGGATAGTATATGTAGAGTATATAATCACATCATCCATACAAACATTTGCTATTGTAAAAAATGTTTTTAATATGTGGTATAAATCGAATGCAAGCAGTCTTAAACTCTTAAATCAGACAATGTGCCATTATACAACAAGAAATGTAAAATGTTTTTTACATATATTAACTGTATTATAATATGAATGAGGTCTTGTTTTCTAGTTCACCTTGTGGATCATAGGTAATACACTGGATCTGTTTGTGGGGCTGGAAAACCCTGCTGCAGACTGCTTCTTTATGCTCATAATCCCAAACCTTAATGGTGCCACTGTGGCTGCCCATAGCTACTAGTGACTGTTTAGGATGGCAGGCAACTGCTTCTAGAGGTTCTGCATGTTCCTTTAGAAGGGTCTGTGAAACATTTCTCTGTGCATTTACATGTACTGCAGTTGCATGAGTTGTGGAGACAACTAAATTTCTGTAAATGGAGGGAGAGAAACATTTTATTGCTTTACAGAGTTTACAACTGACCATACTTTAAAGAGACAGTTCACCCCCCCCCCCCAAAAAAAAACAATCCTGACATCATGTACTGATCCTCAAGTTGTTCCAAATCTTTACAAATTAACTTTGTCTGTGGAACACAAAAGACAATATATTGAGAATGCTTCAATATGTTGTCCATATAAATGGAAGTCAATAGTTACCAACATTTTTCAAAATATCTTTTTTTATGTTCAGCAGAGAAAAAAAAGTCATAAAGGTTTGGAATTACACTAGGGGGAATAAATGATAAAGTTTCCCTCTTTAAACATAAATTTAAGATCTAAATGTACTTTGTTACATGGATTGGTGCATTCAGTACAGTTAACACTGTTGTTAGCAGTTTTTGCTTCTAACTGAGGACTTGAAATGCTAATTCAGTGAAGGAAAGTTTCTTTCTAAAAAATAAAGAAAATATATAAAATAATTCTTATATATAATGCTGACATGCATGTGTCCCCCACCTTATGACAAATGGCTTGGCATCCAGTGTGCAGTCTTTTGAATATCCCGGGTCGCTAATGGACGGCTTTTCTTTGGAAAAGGAGATGGAGCTGATAGGATCCAAACTAAACTCATTGTACACATTGATGAGCTTGAGATTTCCATCATAGAATTTGATGTGGCCATTCACATCACCTGTTACTATAAAACTTGACAGTATACACATATTTTTTATAAAATAATGTCAGATAGACAAAAACAAAAACCATTAAATGCATAGCAAGGTGTTACATACAGCAAGTGAAAATGTAATAGGCTTTAGGATTACTGGAATTTATTGGAAGAAAAAAATACTAATGCACTCATTTGCCATATTCTGTATCTATGTGTCATATATACCTGTCAATCAAAGTCAGTACAGTGATTGCTTCCTTCTGGAGAGGCACAAGTTTTACGGCTTTCCTCACTACTGGTTGATGAGATTGAGTTTGCTTGTTCCAGAGAACTATATTCCCAGCTGAGGTGGCTGTAAAAGCAACAGCATCATAGTAGAAGATGGACTGGCTCAGGGAACCTAGCACCATATTGAAGGTCTGAATGGTGACAGATTTGCAAGAGGTCAATGCCAGTGACAGAGAAGAAAAACATCAAAACAGCACAAAAAATGATTCTGCCAACCTTGTCGGTAATTTCGGGAGCTGAGTATTCCAGATGTCCCCTTTCCTGAGCAGCAGAAAGTATTATTATATACAAAGAACACTAAAACAGTAAATCAGAAATTTAAATAATGAATTAATTCCTACCCAGTTGTAGAAGAGAATTTGAGTGCTGCTGTTGCTGACCAACTGTGTGTTGTCAAAGGGATTAAAAAGTAGTTGATTCTGGGAAAACATGGAAAAAAATGTATTTGATATTTGATGTGACAACCAGTATTCATAAAGAAACAATCAAAGTGTAATTAAGACATTGTTGCTTTTCAACCCTCTATGTGTCACCTCTGTGTAAAAACCACATCAGTGCACAGTTCTGCAACATACCTGGAAACCATATTTTGGGCTGAGGTCGACTTGACATTCTGGGCTTTCACTTTCATCTGTCCAGTTCCAAATACACACTCGCTGATGCACAGAAAAAAAGTACATTGATCAGTGTATTTGTAGCCAGTGATAATATTCTGTGGTTTCTTTTGATATTTTTACTCCAATCATCTTTATTAAACACATAATAGATGCTGGGAATACATCGCTCCTCATCGGTGCATCTAAGACAACATAAGATATCTACAGTGAGTCTATTGTAAAAAATATTATATTAGACAGCATAAAGCGTGAGGTTTCAGACCTGTACTGCTCCAGCTCCAACAGTCACCAGGTATTTTGAATCCTTTGATAGGGCCATGGCACAAACTCCACCCTCTGGATGACAGTCAAACAATGTCCGCACAGGAATCCTGCAACATTTTATGGATTGGAAAGAAAAGAAATTCAGCCTGTCTGTTTAGTAAATTCATGTTATAGATCTTACTGTGAATGACTTCATAATTCTTAATCAAAATGTCATAACTTGATTTTACATTGAAACAACAGATTTCTCTCTCTTACAAATCCCCTTTCTTACAATCGACTGCAAGCTCACATTCAGCTGATTTGCCTCCATCCAATCAACAATCAATAAATTGAACCAAATCCAGCCCAACATTTATTTATTTCCATTTAACTTGGATGTACGCCACAAAACAATGACTTTAACAGAACCATCAAGCAGATTTATACAAACGGTACGGTATAAATGGAATGTACCCTGTATAAGCATCCCATATGATAACCAGACTCTCCTGGCCCATGTCTGCTGTCACAAGCCAGCGTCTGTCTTCACTAGCACACAAACATGTGATTGGACTGCAGTGGCCCTGTAGACACCAAACAACACATGAGCAACATTTTTACAATAGGATTTTACACTTTAGATCATATTTAACTTCATCATAATTAACTTTCTTAGTTTGTAGCAGTATGAGCCCCTTACTTGTAAAAGATGCTGAGCATTGGATGTGTGATCATACATAACAGCAACATGGGCACAAATGTACAAGATGACAAGTCTGTCTTCATCCTGCAGACTGAGAACAGGTAGAGTTTGATTCATCCCGTAAGCCCAATCAAGGACCTGCAAGTACAAAATACAAAGATTTAGATACACGTGTGAAAAAACTGAGGTATAGTAGGTACAGCATTAACACATTTTTCCTTTTTGACAATACAATAATTTTACATTTACAAGATCATTATTGTTTCTTGTTCAATATTGTTAGCTCTTAAAACCACTTGTCATTACATAAAATAGCCATGCATAATTTATGACATGTTGTCACTGTGAAATAAAATATTTTTAGTTTTAGAAGATACTGTGACTTAACATTGTAGTTGCATTGTAGTTATTTGGACGAACTATTTAAGATAATAAATATTTTGTTTAAAAAAATATTAAAATGGATTTGATCGAATCATTACCAGTGGGTGAGTTTTGGTTCTGGACTCCTTGGGAATGACAGACAGTGATGTGGCTGTGTAAACTTGGGAACCTGCAGCATCCTCTTGCAGACTGTATAACGTTAGTTCATTTCTTCCATCTTCATCTTCGTCGTGTACTTCTTTCTCTATCTGATTATTTTCTGTGTTTATCTGCTCACCTGCGTCTTCAGTTTCCGCATCTGCCCTGTCAGATGCAGTAGATGTCCCGTTTGTCGTTGACATTGTTCTGTGTGACTTGCGAGAGGAAAAGCTGGAGAATTTGTCCGGGCCACAACCAGATTCACGATATTACAGATGCAAACACCAGAACAGAACTTCTCCGCGTGGTGGTTAGCCAGGCTAATTTAGTCTGTGTGCAGTCGAAAACAGTATCTATGCCAAAGGTTTGTTTAAAAAAAAACTTTGAGTTGAATAATACACGAACACGAACGCAATACTGCTTGTTACCAATGCGAACGTCTAGTTTTTCTTTACCTATTCACTCTACTTACCCACGCTTACCGTTGCTAAGATACGGTCACGTGGGAGGGCAACGTACAGCTTTGCTCAGGAAAATCCTTCATTAAAAGGAGTGAAGTACAAAAATGTAATATTTTTTATGAAAATACGGGATTTTTTTTTTTTTTATTAAAAGTTCAAAAACAATTTTTTACATCCTTTCTGAATAAAGTAGTTCTCCAGTATCCGAAATTATTATTATTTGTTTAATCTTTAGACTTAAATCTTTAGACGGGAAAAAAATTGTGAGTAACTTAATACTTAAAATTTACTTAACTTAAAACATAAATAAATAAATGCTAACAGCCCAGCTCATCTGAACACTAACTGAAATTCGCCAGTGTGAATGCCAATGTTGTTTTATTTCATTTTCATGGTTACCAAACAGGTATTCAAATGATTACAGTGTATGGCAGTTTGAGCCACATACAAAAAACAACAACAACATTTCTGGAGTTTCACTGCTAATAAACAAGTACTTGTATAATTGCACTTTTTTCATTTTAAACCTTTATTGAACTTTTAAAAAGTTGATAAAGTAGCCCTGGTTTCCATAAACATTGTAGTATCCAGTTTATTTATTATGAGTGTGCTTCTTCCCTGTCAAATGTATCATTTTTTTATTTTTTTTATTTTTGTGGTTCCTTACAAAACGTTCAAAAGTGAACTCAACTCAGTTTATTCAGCTGCTGCCAACCAGTGAGGAATGCATAACCACTTCTTTAAAATTAGTAAATAAATATATTTCTCAAGAGACTTTGTTTTACTGCAAGCTTAGAGAAAAGAAACAGTTACAATGAAAAACTTTATCTGTAGAACCATACGGACTGGGTTCCATAAGGATAACAGGTTATTTTAACCACTGTTTAGACCTCTAAAGACAAACAAAATGCAGATTCAAACAAATAAAATAATCAGAATAACTGCGCCATAGTGCTTGGGGAATTAAACATATACATTACACCAGTCACTTGGCTACTAGTGTCAAAAAGCACAAACGTTCTAGGTGACCCTGTGCATTTGCTGAAAATAGTGCCCTCCCCATAAGAGTACCGTTCACCAATAACCGACATTTGTTAATTTCCGTTATCAACTAAATAACGTATCACGATCGAGGCATATTTACAGATAGTGCTGATGATAATTTCTCTGTAGAACAAATAAAACCGTCAAAAGGAGTACACACATTCCTGGGATGTGTATGTATCCTTCCGCCACTTTTTGTGGCTTTTCAGACCGTTTAGGTCTATCGGTCAGTGCTGAAGCCCCGCGTGAACTGTGTGTATCACTGAAGATATTGCACTTAATATAATAAAAAAAGAGAAATTACCGGTTTGGATTTTTTGTTGACATCTAAAACATATGGATAGTCTGCGCTCTGGTTTTAAAACGTGCTAAATTGTCTCTATTTAGCATAAATTAAATCAGCAGAGCTAGCTGAAGTAACGTTAGCGGGCAGCGTTAGTGGAGACTTGAATAACTGGAGGAGTATCTTTACACGTTGGCTGTCACTAGATCAACTGTCAGCTAACGCGTCAAACAGCATATTCTGCTCTCGCCCGCGGTGTAAAACGTTTTCTCAAACAGCCAGAAAACTCTGCTCAAGCTGTCGTTTATGGGATCACCATGTCCATGAAGCCGCAGGCCGGTGGTAATCGCAAACCCGGCGGAAGCAACAGCGGAGCCGCCGCGGCCTCCGGTACCGGGGGAGCAGGAGGAGGCGTCGGACGCCAGAACGTCGGAAGGTGAGAGCCAAATCTGCAACACGACGGGGGTTTAATTTGGAGGACGGGCGAGCGTGAATCTGCCGGGGGATGCGACATGCCTGCACTTGTGTCGTAGTTTAAAAACGCAGGTTGTGAAGTTGCAGTGGTCTGGATTGAGCGCAAGTAGGCCGATATAGGCCAAGTTCACAGAACAGAGATTCACACGTTAATGGGCACAAAGCCATCGCGATTATAAAATAACAGCTGATAGCGGACAATATGTTCATGGCTATTTAAGAGGGGCGGGTTGTCTGCTGTGATGAACACGTTAAGGATGAATTACTTGTTTGTGTCTTTTTGCCGGTGAAATATGACTGATGCCCCAGAAGACAGATGCATTTTTATCGTTTCCGACTGTATAATGGGATTGATCAGGTTTCATATTTGAGCAACTTCAAAATAAATGATTTGAGAGACATAAAATGAGAGTATCAGCAGTGATACAATTCGTCGTAGTGTTGTTAGCTAGCTTACTAGCCAACGTTTATTTGCTTACACCGTTACTATCTGTCGCTCTTATCCGCATGACTGTCTAGTTCGTTGATAAATGCAATTTAGAATGGCTGAAAATACAGTCGGGAGCTCCTGAGAGGATAATCACATGATTTCTGCATCGTTTCATCGTTTGCCTTTGACTTGTGTCAGTCCTAACAAAATGCAAAGATATTTATTTATTTATTTATTTTTAATCAGTCTAACGTTTAAGAACTGTCAGCTGATTTTAAACCGTTCTGAGGGCCTGTGAATCGGCATTATGGGAATTCGTCATGCCATATGAGAAGTAGTTCTCCGTGTCACTTGAAATGGTATTAACCCAGCTTCCGTTTTTGGTTTTCTTTGGTTAACTCAGAATTGCGTCTTTTCCGTTCATTTGGGAAACGTTTCACGGCTGGAACTATTTGTCAGTCGCGTGCGTTTCCGATGAGAGGCGGTGCGCGCTCACGTGGGAAAGTCAGACCACTGTATCAACCTTGACGTTTCCGAGAGGTTGCGTGTTTTTAGTCCGTCCTTGCTAGATGACATTCGTGTAAGTGTGTTCCTTTAGAGCATGTTGTGATGCACTAATAATATTGATCGAATTCTTTATGTGCTTTAAACGTACATGTAAATGTATATTGCTACACGCAGCTTGAGAAGCAGAGGCCTTTATTGGCCTGCATGGTGAAAAATGTCATTCAATATCATTGTTTACACGGAACAACAAGAGTATTATGACTTGTAGAAACTGTGGGAATCACTAGTGTGCAGTGAAGCATTACACCGCCTGTAATGCAGCATTTGATTTGTACTTTGGCTGCTGAAAAGGGTCTGTCATTCACAGCTTTTATTCTCTAATTTATCTTAATGGACTTGAAGCACATGATAGTTTGTACCCAGATCATGTGCACTGAACTCATTCTTGTTACACATTAGAGACCTAATTGGTATTTCATCCAACATGTGTGGATGAACACTTTGTAATTTAGGAGCTCTCATTCTCGTATGTTTTAGGTATAATGTCGCCATTGGCTATGAATCGCATCCTTTCAGCGAAATGCAGATTTTTCTTTCCTGTTGTTTGAGAACTTCACAAGCGATCCTTTGCACAATGAAATGCATGAAGCATATGATTTTCTGTCACTCCCTTGTCATTGAAGCTCTTGGTGTATGCCAGTGCATGTGCAATTGACAGTTCCATCGGTAGCACATGAATTATTGTTCCTTTTAAAATGTTTTTTTTTTTTTTTTTTTTAGCTCTGCCAACTATGTATACATCTTATCAAACATTTCCATGTATCAATTTGATTATAAGTGATCTCTTATCAAGCTTATCGGTCGTTCTGTTTCCTCTCTTCCCAGAGGACGCAACAATGCCAAAGGACCCTCCACTGCAGTGAGTATCCTTTCTTTCAGTTTCTCTTATTCGTTCATAATTTCAATTATAAATTGACTCGCTTTTAAAATGTCTCCATTTCAAGCCGACTGAGGAAACACAAAAAAGTCCATTGTTGTACTGAATATCAGCACATTGAACACTGCTCAACCAATTAAACTGAATACAGTATAAACATAAATATTTTCATATAATGCTTTACCACAGACCAAAATAATGTTCTTTCTTTTTTTCAATTATTTTTTAAGGTGGCCCTCAGTGGAGTTTATGCAAACATGAGGATGGTTCATGTTTTAACCTCAGTTGTGGTGAGTCAAAATGCACAAGACTGAAAAAAAAAGTTTGTTTGTAAATATTACAGCTATTATATTTTTTTCTTTTTATGTTATCATTCTCTTTACCAAAATAAAACCAATACGATTTGTTTTTGTGCTTGTCCACTCAACAGGGTACCAAATGTGAACTTAAAGTTAAAAATGGTCTGATCTATGAAGGAGTTTTTAAGACCTATGGCCCAGAGGTGAGGAGAGGAATTTCTATAACTCTAATCTCAAACATTTAAATCACTGGGCAGCAAAAAAAAAAAAATACAAATTCACTTTTATTCTACATCTATGCAAATATGACATTCTTCCCTATATGGTTTTGTTCTGTGCATCTGCAGTGTGACATTGTCCTGGATGCTGCACACAGGAAGAGTGTAGAACCTAATGTGAGCCCTCGCCGTGAGGATATTGTGGAGAGCATCATCTTCAAGTCCTCAGATGTTGTGGTAGTTCATTTCAAAGATGTGGACCTCAACTATGCCAAGAAAGGTGAGACCTTTGTTAAAGACATGTTTGTTCTTGCTTCTTTAGTGATTCCTTCACAGGTCCAGTATAGGCTCTGATAAGATGTAGTATAGATGCTGTGTACATAATTCTACACATTTCAAAGTAATGATGCTTTGAGTTGGCATCAACCATCAGAACAGATTTTTCAAGATGCAAAGTCAAGATGTTTTTTATTTCTGAAACTAGAGCCATAGGTTATATTTTACTGCAGATGGGGTGATGTGTATTTAGAGGACTGCAGTGTATGTGTATGTAGAAGACCAATATGATTAGATTGCGGTCAGCAATTAAAAAGCAAACATTTTATTGCACTGTGTATTGTATTAGCCAGTTAGAACAAATGTGCTTGTGCAATTCTTCTTCTATGAGCTCCTGACTATTATACAGTCATTTGGATGAAATGATCCTGTAATGTACCTGTTTCTCATGGTTGACAACAGTTCAGTACCAGTTCAGTGGCATTGTACTTATTTGTTTTAGTTTAACGCCTATTATTTTCTTTAAGTTAGTTGTTAGAGTCAAGTTAAAGACTGTCACTAATGAGAGGGTGTGGTGTTTTGCTGTTTGTTTGTTTGTATGCATGAGCCAGATGGGTATTATATTCAATGGAAACATTTACAGTAAATAGGAAGCAACCATATGTCTATATTAAGTTACACTGTGAAACAACCAATCTCAGATTTTATTTTTCTGTGGTGTAAGTTGCAGATCAGATTTTGTTAAATGTGTATAAACATCAGATATTTTTTTAACGACTTTGGGAGTTTTTGGTTCTTAATCTGATACATATTCAATATCTGGTCATTGTATCCAATTCTCCTTATTTCTCAATTTCATGTTATTAGTGTTTACAGAAATTGAATATTCTGTTATATTTGTAAATGTCTGTCTGCCAAACCCATATTATTACAGCAAGGAGATGTTTTCTCTCCCTTTTTTAATTTAAACCTTTAAATCAGTGATCCTCAAATCTGGCTCGCGAGATCCAGTTTCGAGATTCCAGTTTAGTTCTGACTCCAATTAAACACACCTGCCTGTGATTTTCTAATGATCCTGAAGACAATGATTAGCAAACTCACGTGTGTTTGATTAGGGTTAGAGCTAAACTTCGCAGGAAAGTGGATCTCGCGAGCCAGATTTGAGGATCACTGCTTTAAATGAATACGTACACAAGTCAGTACACCGCTGAATTCATCATAACATCTTGCTGCCTCATACAGGGTTTCCCCATGTCCCTAAATTCTTCTGATTTTAGTGCCATTAAAATGTCTTAAATGTGTTTTTCTGTTAAGCATTACATTTTGAGAAGAATTCTTAAATGTAAAAAAAAAAAAAAAGACTGTTCAGCGTACAGTTGTTACTTTTGTTCATGTGACATTTTGCATGCTTGACCAGACGTGAGTGAGCAGTATGGTGTGTTTGATTAACATTTTCTGTGAAATACGATATGTTGAAATTGTGTGAAGTTGATCTGTATGTGTGTAGGGGTGTTCAATTATGTAGTATGTCACTCTGCCAAAAAAAAAAACAAGAACATGGCTTGAGAGTATATAGTTTTACTGTGTGATGTAAGCAATACTAAGCCCAAAATGAGCAATACTATATGCCCCAAAATTCAATTTATACATAGCCATTTTTATCCCCATAAGTTTTTGTTATATTTTTATCATATGATGTGTGTCTAATATTACACAAGCAAGAGTGCTTTTCCAAATATCAGCAGGATTGCAAATGTATTACTGATTTTATATAACAATAAACACTAAGTTAAAGGGATAGTTCACCAAAAAAAGAAAATCCTGTCATTAATTACTCACCCTCATGTTGTTCCAAACCTGTAAGACAGGTTCATCTTCGGAACACAAATTAAGATATTTTTGATGGAATCTGAGAGCTCTCTGACCCTCCATCCACGTGGCAATTTTTTTATTTTTTATTTTGAGCACAAAAAGTATAAAATTACGGTTGAACCTCTGATGTCACATGGGTTATTTTACAGATGTCTTTGCTAAAGTTCTGGATCTTGATTGTGTAAGGACACTTGCTGTCTATGGGAGGGTCAGAGAGCTCATGGGATGCATCAGAAATGCATTTGTGTTCTGAAATAGAATTGAGGTCTAACGGGTTTGGAATGACATGAAGGTGAGTAATTAATGACAAAATGTTCATTTTAGGATGAACTAACCCTTTAAAAAATATTTGTTATTGTAATAATCTGCATTTTAATTGAATCAGTTTAATTTGATTACCCATTCATAAAAACAATCACTTGCTTCATGTTGAATAAATTGGCCAAACAAATGCTGAGTGAGTGAATGACTCACTCAACCCACTCATTAAGACAGTAACTTGCCGCCACCTACATCTACCTACATTTCTATGATTAAAAATGCATTCAGTGTGAATGCTTGCAAATAACACTCAGCAAAATATCGTCTAATTATTATTTCTGAAAATACTTGTATTTATTTTCCCTTTAGTTCACCCTTGGTGTATGGTGTTTCTTTTTATTTATTTAGATCTTTAAAAAAGCCCTACATTTGACTTAAAAATGTGTAGGAGCCCTGTGAAAGTTTTTTGATACATAGAATAACAGCTTAACCAAAACCATAAACATAATCTGTGATGTGCATCTAAATGTGGTCATTGTTATGCAATCAGACTGTGAGCTTTTCAGTGTCAGTGCAGACCATGAAAAACATCATTATGGACAGTGTCTGCTGTAGTCCTGCAATTGTTTTCATTACTCTTTAATAAGATGTTATTTGATAAAAGTTTGAAGTGTGGTGTTAGGAGAGGGGATGACATTTTGATGGATCAAAGCCATTTCAAACCACTCATTATGAAATGTTTAGAATGCTACTATGTAAGGACTGCAAAAGACACTTAGGAAATGAACATTCCAGACATACTCCTGTGTTATAGCTTTTTATCATTTTGTTGAAAAATGCATTTGTTAAAAGTGGCTTTTTTATAAATGACATTTGCAACTTGCATTAAATGTGAAATATTGATATATATATATATATATATATAATGTTATATCCACTGCCCCTTCCATACAATCCAACCGTGTCAGCCTGTCTCTATCACTGTAGGTGCAAAAAATGCATTAGTTGAACCTGGTAAATGACTTTATCAAAAGTGATATGATTTATCAAAATGACCCTTTTTTTTATTCTGTCTCTTTCCTCTTAAATGGGTGTAGTTTCATCAGATGCAGGTAATGCAACTCCTCTTCTTTTACCAGCGTGTTTTTTTTTATGCAAAATCTTTTCAGTTGCTTGCGGCATTCTTTGAGTAGGTGAATAGTGCATGACTTGCAGGCCTTTTGACACAGAGATGCTTTTGTTATTGTAACACTGATGCAGACTTTAAGTCAGAGGATGTTGTTTTTTCATTATCCTCACAAAAGCAGCACATGGTATGAGCTTCTTAAGTGCTCTTTGTGTTCTCCATAGATTAGCCAGCTATATGAATGTTTGATATGACTACATTAATGCTATTTCTCTAAGAAAGATCTTTTTAAGGAGTCTCATAATCGCCCCTTTTTGTACCTACAAAAAAAAAAAAACATTTCAGATTTCAATTAGAGGCAGCTTTTATAGAAGGTTTGTGTTGTACAGTACTTCACCTCAGGAATTGTGCAATGTTAAGATTTTCATTTTTTTGCACCTGGGAATACAGGGTGTTTACAGAAATTGCACAGATACAAGAATGATCAGCTAGTTCCTATAAAGATGAAATGGCATTTGCCATAATCATACCAAAAGCCGAACAAGCAACACACAAGTGTCAAACCCACTCAAAGCTGGCTGCAAGTAGCTGCTGTAACATTTTGATTGTCATTACATAATTATCCTGATAATGTTATATTAGACTCAGTTTCATATATAGCTTAATCTGAAATAAATACTGGTGGGAGATCATAATTCTGCAGGTTGTGATTTAATTTGGATTTGTTTGCATGTTTTTCTCCTTTTCTTTATAAATCTGATTTAATGAAAACAACATGAACTGTTAAATAACAGTTTAATATCAATAATGCAAATCATGCTGCCATAAACTCTTGTCTAGTGCTCTCGAACGATCAATCACAATCCAAAATAAGTTTTTGCTTTCATACTGTGTATACTGTTTATATAGAAATACATACACGTACAGTTTATATTTGTAAAATATTTCCATATATTTATATTAACATATTTTATATTATATATAAATATTCTCAAATATAATATTTTTCTTGAAATTTCTTGAAAAAATACGATGCATGTATAACATATACACATGTATTTATGTATGCATAATAAATATACTCTGTACACGCATGCAAACAAAAATATTTTGGATGTGATGAATCATTTGACAGCACTACTCTTATCTACTTGCCGTTGTTTTTCATACAGCATTTGAAAAATCAGTCAAATGAATTGAGTTCTTTTCATTTATCAATTCTTCAAAACTAATGATTGAAAAATGCATGGCGGTATGCCAGTTTAACAAGCCCACATGTATTGATTCTTTCCTAATTCTTTTTAATACTGTGTTTCCTCTTGAGTTCTATGTGACCCTTAACCTCTGATATACTCTGTAGAAGGTCATGTTCTCAGTAATCTCACTTTCCAATTAGTGTTTTTGTTCGATAATAAATTTTATTTTGTAGTGTTAAGGTGCAGTAGCATTAGTAAGATTCAGTGAAATTTTGCAGGCAAAAAGGTCTATTGTCAATTGTTAGTACTAAGTAATGTTTGAAGCACAGCGATCACAGATGTTACTTGCAAACCAAGCATGGGGAAGCCATAGGAAAGTCTTTTGCCCTCATGCGTAATTCTGAATTGTGTGGATTCCTATTAAAATGAATGTGTTTTGCCTATGAAAATTCAGAAAATGTGACTGCACCTTTGGTTTAAGCTTCAGGATTTAAAAAACAGTTCAAAATGGCTTTAAAGGGAACAGTGTGTTCTATCTGCTTTGAGAGAGGAATCACTCATTTGTTTTAGTTTTTTGGTCATTGTACAAGAGCTTAATTCTTTGATGAAAAAACAAACAGGATGTCAGAAACACAAAATACAGCTCCAACTTTTTTTCTGAAAACATGGCCTTTAAAATGTGTTTGTAATGCAGTGAGCTCAGAATGGAGATTGCTGTCTTATGACTAAATGTGAGATCCTTGCCCCTGCACCACCATTTGTGTCCATTTAGAAATCATCACCCATTTTCCATTTCATTGTTTCCCATATCATAAATTTGTTTTCATTTCCGTTTTATGTTCCTTCCATAAGCATATCTGTATGCTTTTGCATCACCGTGATACAAGTGATATGAATCCTGTTGTTTGTCTTGTGTGTTGGTGTGCGGTGAAGACAACTTCACAGACAGTGCAGTAAGTGCCCGTCTGAATGGAGAGCACAAAGAGAAGGATCTGGAACCCTGGGATGGAGGGGAGCAGCACATCTTGGGCAGCATGGAATCTCTTGACACTGATCTGGTGAGACAACAGTCCACAAATCATGCTTGACTTATAATGTTGGATTATTTTAGAAGTATCATAAGCAGTAACAGTGTTAAGATGATTAAAGCTCCTACAAGAGGTATGAGGTAAAACAGTCATCACATTTTTGAAACCGTCTATCCCTCAGTCAAATGGCTGGGATCCTGATGAGATGTTTAAATACAATGAGGAGACATACGGTGTGAAGTCCACCTATGACAGCAGCTTGTCCTCGTACACGTAAGTCCTCAAATTTGTGCTCTAAATCACATTTGCTGAGTATGTCCAATTGTATAAATCCTAAATCCTATGTGTTGTCTCTAAAGTTGTCTTTTTTTCTTTTTGTTTCTAGGGTTCCTTTGGAGCGAGACAATTCTGAGGAGTTCCTCAAGCGGGAGGCTCGTGCATCCCAGCTGGCGGAGGAGATCGAAGCCAGTGCCACCTATAAGGCCCGCGTGGCTCTGGAAAACGACGACCGCTCTGAAGAAGAGAAATACACTGCTGTGGTTCGTGGAGAGAGGGAGCTTCACAGCCTCAACAGGTAAAGGTGATTTTATTGCTGATTTAAAATGTTACTTAAATGTGAGTTTGGTAAGCGGTTTCTGAGTTGTCTGTATTTCCTCGCTCAAGTAGATAGGAGTCGGCCTGCATGCCTAAAATAGCTGCTTGGAGGCATGTATACTTTGATTCATTTAATCACTTTAATTAACTTCACAGGCTATACTTGGATTAAAATATATTTACATATCCCTTAAGAATAAAAAAACGTGCTGGTTTTAAATGGCAGCTTGTTGCATGTTATTTCATCTGCCCAAATTTTGCGCAACAGTTATATTTCCTTCCTTGGTCTGGATCCACGCAGTCAATAGCAACAAATGTCTGCAAATTTTTGTTCTGCAATGTTTTGCAGACAAAATTGAGTCATTTCAATAGGAAACCACACAAACACACACGCAAAAGGTAAAAATGTTCCCCCATGTTGATCAACAGAAGGCTGCTTAGTTTGAAAGTGACTTCTGTGTGAGCTGTGCTTCATTCACTATTGACAATAGAAAAATGACCTTTGCTAATGTGATTGTGCCTTCACAACATTTTTCAGTTTGAAGAGTATTGCGCAATCAGTTTAATTTCTATGCTGAGTTTTCCTCTTACTTCTGTTTACTTCAACAGGGAGAACAAATACATTCCCCCTAGTCAGAGGAACAGAGAACCAGGGATGTCATGGGGAGCTGGTCGTCAGAACTCACCCAGAATGGTGCAGTGCAGCCCTGGGCCACCCCCACCCAGATCTGGACCTCATGACTACAACGCAATGGATCAACGCGTGGTCAATGGAGGTATAAGATGAACTCTTTCTTTGTACCTTAACTTATTTTGGGTCATGTTGGGTATCCAAAACAACTAGTGACTAGTGTTGTGGTACCTTTTATTACACCATCAAGTTTAATGATGTACAAACATTATGTTTGGGTATGCAGTTTTAAGGCCTTGAAATATTATCTGCGGTGGTTACCAGAACAGCTAGACAAGCAATGTAAAGAAAGTTTTTGGTAGATGTCTGAAAGTTTTCCCTGGTGTCACTTTATTTGAATCACTTCTTATCAGTCCATGAAACAGACCTCAAAATTTCCACTTAAAATACTAGAGAGAGAAAAAGAATAGAGAATCTATTCTCTTGGCTCATGTTATCTATTCATCTATTCATCTATTGTTCTCTCCTTCACTAACAATCGATCTACCAAGTCATCTCTCTGGCTTTCAGTCCTTTCATGATAAAAGGATTTGGGCAAGGGAGTACTGCAGGCCAACACTGCTGCTGTTCCAAGAGAATCTGATTGATCTTTCCAAATGTTCTCTCTTTGAAATCCTGTTTCCCTGTGTCTTATGTTTCACTGCCTTAGAATTAACCAAAGAAATCTCATCATGTGATTTGTTGCATTTCGTCCTGTTCTTTGGAGTCTTCTCATTCCTTAAACTAATTTCTTCCAAATACTCTTCCATTACCTCTCTCTGGACCTTTTCTCCTTACTAGTGTCAGTGTTCTTATCTAAACTGCTCATTCTATAATGCCTTTAAACTTTTCTGTTTTCCTATTCAATTTACATACTCATTTGTTTCCCCTGTTTCACTCTCTTGCTCAAATGTAGTTTTTCTTTTCTCTCATTTCGACTCATTTCATCTCTATCAGGTGCACACCCTTGGCCCTCACGCTGCCCATCTCCCTCCTCTCGCCCTCCATCCCGTTACCAGTCAGGCCCCACCAACTCTCTCCCGCCCCGGGTGGCCACGCCCACCCGGCCTCCTTCCAGACCCCCATCCAGGCCCTCTCGGCCCCTGTCTCACCCCTCTGCTCATGGCTCTACAGGGCCCCTGTCCATCATGCCCAAACGCCTGTCCTCAGAAGGTATCAGAAATTCCAGACCGAGCAGCCATTTTGTTTTGGCACCACTGCTCAGGTTCAGGTTTTGCAATCCAAATGCCTGAATTAAGGCTGCCACTAACTGCTGTGGGACTTTACTGGTGTTTAATAAAATGACTCACTCCTCTTCTCGTTCCATTTTCTATTGCTATCCCCGTTTTTATGCATGATTGAAGTGAATTTGAGGCACGCTTCACTCACTCATTTTCTGCGGTGTGTGTGTGTGTAAGCATTGTGTGTTGGCCAAGGGGACACCACTTGCAATACACAAGTGTTTCTTTCCATGTCTGACATTGTCTTGACATTATGTTCACATACATCAAATGAGAAACTGTCACAGCTTCTTTAGTTCAAATGTATTTCAGGTAGACTGATTAGAATTAACATTCTTATCCATTAACATTTCATGAATACAGAGAAAGGCACATGACATGCTGAGGAAAAAGTGTGCCAACAATTTTTTTTTATTAATTTGTGGCTAAAGTGTACTATTTTTTGCTTCATTGTTCTAAATGTGGCCGTGTTGTACTAATTAATTCTCTCATGTTAATTTAGTTAAAGCATGGCCGCATTTTGCTAATTAGTTTCCTAGTTTTAATTTGGTTAAATCATGGCCACTTAGTATTAATTAGTTTCATTGTTTTAGTTAAATTGTGACCAAGCTGTATTAATTTGTTCCCTTGTTTTAGTTCAATCAAGGCACCAATTTACAATGTTTTCCCCCTGCCTTAAAACAAGGCAATACACAACCATGACCACAATTTAACTTAAACAAAGGAATTAATTAGTAGAAAAGCCACAATTAATAAAATGTGAGAAGAAAGTCTTATGGTCGCATCATTTTTCTTCTGCATGTGATGTTTGGTGCTCCGTACATCACAGTTACTGAAGTGAATGACTTGTTTAAATTCAGTTAAAACATTGACACTTTGTATGTGTCATAGTGAGTCCAAGATGTATTTAAACCACAAACTGCTGTTATACATAGTTATGAGTGTGTTTGTTTTTTCTAGTCTGCCCCTCCCCCAGTTTTTGCTTCATATTTGGTATTTTGAATGTCACATACACAGCAACTGTGGCTACACACTACACATTGGTGAGAGATGCCCTAAAGGGGTTGTGTTTCTTCCTTTAAAGCTCACTCATCCCTGGGTTTGTGAATGCAGGTCCTCCAAGAATGTCTCCGAAGTCACAGCGCACTCCTAGACCTCATAGAGTGGCCTCTTGTCGGGGCGGTGATTATATGTCCCAGGGTGCATCGGTGGATGTTTCCGCTCCCCCTCCTACTCGCAACAGTCCTTCTGGGGGAACCTGGTCATCTGTTGTCAGCGGTGGTATGTCTAGATTATAAAACTGTACCCAGATTTCTCTTTCATTCGGATTGACTTGCTGACAAATTTTTTCCACTTCCTCTTTAGCACACAGACCTCGATCACCTCGACAAAATAGCATTGGTGGAGGTGCTCCAAGCCCCTCCTGCTTGTCTTCCCCTCAGGCTGGTACAGTGCCAGTAGACTCTGTGACAGCTTCCACAGCAGCGACGTCACCCACAGCAGCCAATCCGGCTACCAACCTGGAAGCATCTACAATTGAAGAGGGTAAGGACGTCCCTTACACAATATGTGCCATTTTAAGGCCTGTTTGATAGTGTGTTATTAATTTCCCTGTACCAGATCTCACAACAGACCTGTTTTTTTGTCAATTATTTTTTCATTTAATAGCCAAAGAATCAAGAGTACTAGAGATGAGACAGAATTCTCCCAATGCCAACAAGGAGAATGTGAAACCTATCGAAGCTTCTGCAAGCATCGCCCGATCCGTCGGAAAGGGTGTGTACCTGTGGAGATGTGATGTATAACCAGCCGTTTTTTATCTGAATTTTGGAGCTTTTGCTAAAGCTGTTTTTTGCCCCGTGCGATTTTGCTGTTGATAAAAATAAAAAAAAGCAAGAAATAAGAAATTGTCAGTTCTAAGAATTCATTTGCAGAATTGCTGACACTGTAAATATAAATAGAGCAGGAAATGACTTTTTCAGTTCAGCATACACAAACTGCCGTACATATACAGCATATGCATAAAAGTAGGGCTGATACAATATCTGATTTTTATTCTTTGAATTCCCAATCATTTTTCCTGTAGCTATAGAAGTTTGAAATAAACTTGTTGTCTCTTTTTTTTTCCAATTATTACACTCAAAGTAAAAGTTTAGGGAGGGAAGAGACTAAACAAAATCATACAGAAAAGAACTGATTGTTGATAGTAATTTGCTTGTCTAACTCTGGAGTGTCTTGCTTGTGTCATTTCTCCAACATTATTTTGTGTGACAGTAGCAGTGTAGCTAATGTGTGCTGGATTAGTTTAAGCATAATATCAGATTATTATTATTATTTTTTTTAATATCACGTTTATCAGCTCTATGATATGATATTTCGTAACCACTGCATCAAAACTGAAAAATCAAATGAAAATATGTTTTTAATAAATGTGCTTTTTTTTTTTTTATCTTCCTAGGACCTCCAAGCATGGCTCTGGACCAGAGGAAACAAATAGATAATTTAAAGAAATTCAGTGTAGAGTTTAGGGTAAGTTTTATTTTTCTCCCATTATGTCTGTTTCGTAACTGTTATTCCATTTATTGAAGCCCTTCATTATTTGTAGTTGCAGTCTTGCTCAAATCCAGATGCAGTTTTTGAGCCTATGATGGCCAAGACTCCACGGGACCTCGTAGAAAAGCCAAAGGATCAAGCAGCTGAGAAGAGCACAGTAGATTCAACAGGACCTAAAGTCCCCATGGAGTCCTCCATTAGTGAAGAAACCTCCACTTCTGTGAGCGGCGGCCCAACAGGAAATAAATCTGGTACCCCTTCTCTTTCTCCTTCCTCTGCTGTACCTGAGCAGAAACGAGGGCCTGATGTGATGTCTCAGGGCTTTCAAACCTCCTCGTCTCTGGCCAATGCTGCTGCAAAAGACCAGGAGGAGAAGGAGGAGAAGAATGACCCTGTAGCAGAGTGAGTCAGATGAAGAAAATGGAAAAGCTCTAGTATTTAAATTAATAAGTACGATAAATTAATAAAGTTGCTTAAAAGAGTCTTTCTCAGTAAAATGAAATAACCATATTGTATTGTCAGGAATGTTCAGGAATATTCTTGTCACATTGTGAATAAAACAACATTGATTTATTGTTTATGCACATTTTAGGAGTGTTCGAAAATCTACTCTCAATCCCAATGCCAAGGAGTTCAACCCAAGGATATTTTGTTCCCCTGTAAGTAAATTGGTGGTTCATTTTGAGACAATTTTTAAACTGAAATCAAAATTCTTCCCAAAAATTAAAATGTTTTTTTTTTTTTCCTGAGACCAAATATGTTGTATCTTGAAGGGATAGTTCACCCAAAAGTACAAATTGTCATTTTCTCACCCTCAAGTTAATCCAAACCTGTGTGAATTTCTTTCTTCTGTTGAACATAGAAGATATTTTGAATAATGTGGGCAACAAAACTGTTGCTGGTCCCCCACTGGTAGTATTTTTATTTCCATACTATTGAAGTCAATGGAGACCAGCCAGTATTTGGTAAACTTTTTCAGAATATCATGTTCAACAGAAGAAAGAATTTCACACAGGTTTAGAATAACTTGAGGTTGAGAAAAATACAGTTTTCACTTTTGGGGGAACTATCCCTTTAAGGTACAGTTGTTTTGTTTTTACATTGGGTTTTCTGGAAGAGGGCAAACAAGTATAGGATAGAAATGTATGTGTTTATGTATTTATCTTCCTTTTATTTTATTTGAACTCTTTCCTCAGCCTAAACCAGCAACAACCCCCACTCAAACCCGGCCCCAGGGTCAGCCGAGCCCTTCCATAGTAGTGCAGCAGCCCCCTGCCGTCTATGGTCAGACCATGTTCCAGATGTACCCTCTGACGCCTGTCAGTCCTGGCGTTCAGGTGAGCTCCATTAAATGAAACTTTCTGTTCGTGTAATCTCATTCGTTCTGTGCATGGAAGCCCACATCTACCCAAAACATTTCTTCTTATTTTCATTCATGTGCCAAGATGCTTGATGTCCTGATTGCACTCATACTTCAGCCATCCCTCCTCCATTTTCATTTGTCAGCTGCGTTTTATCGGCATGTATATCCGACACATGATTGCTTTCATTCAGTGAGAAGGGCCAGTAGAGGCCTGTTCATGCTTAGTCTGGTTTAAACAAAATGGCACAAATTCTGAATAGTGTAAAAAAACAAAAACAAAAAAACAACAACTCATAGGTGAGCACTAGCTTGTTGTGCAAAAATGTGGACTTAGTGTGAATACCTTGAAAAAATACAAATAATTTGACTGGTAGCATGCTACTGAACTTTGGAAGGAATTCATGGTTTGTCATCAGCCTGAGAAGTTACACCTCACTGATGTTTGATATTGTATTTGATCATTTACGTTGTACTGACCAAAATAAGCTTTACTGTTAAGTATTGTGGTGAAGAGTGGAAAGATGCATTTCAGCAATTGCTAAACTCAAGAGCGACAATTAGTCTTTTTTTTTCTCTTCTACAGCATCATTTAAAAAGCTTTTGTTTCATCTTTAATCACTCGCACATTTTCTAGAAAATGCATCTTATACTTAAAAAAAGCAAATAATTATTACACTAAAGACTCGTTCTTTTTGTTTCTTTTTTCTCTTTCCTGTCTCTCCATTAGAAAAGCATTATCTGGAAGGTTTGTGCAATTCTAAGCTTCTTTTTTTCTACTGAAAACATGTATGAGTTTTTTTTATCTGCATTACTGACCAGCAGTTGTTGGTTTATCCATTTCTTACTGCAGCTGATCAGTTTTATTATGATTATATTTTAATACTGTTGTCAGTAAACTAGTTTTTATATGGTTTCCTTGTCAACTAAAATTTGTCAGTACTTTTTTTTTATTAGTCATCAATATTTGTTTTAATATTTGTAGTTTTTATGTTGTTACAAATATTGAAGCTTTGTTTGCATGAACACTTGACCAGAAAAGGAAAAAAAAAAATTCTGTGGCTTTGTTTCAGTCAGAAGCATTAAATGTGTGTGTTCAGAAGCAGAGGACAGAAGTTTGTTGGCACATCTTAAAATTAATGTCTTTTAAGAAACAGAACATGGGGTTGAACATGTTAATCCACAAACATATCTTTTTTCCATTAGCACTGTGGGCTAAAAGAGAAAGTGCTACAAGTCCAGTACAGTGGTAATCAACAGAATAAACAGTAGTTTTAAGATGCATCCAGAAAATGTTCTTCAAGTCTGTGAAAAACTCTGAATATAGATGTAGTTCTGCATCTCAAGTTCTGCTCCTCATCCTTTAGCCTCCAGCCATGTACCATGTTCAGGTTCCTCACATGACCATGAGCCAGACCAAGCCCTACAGACCAGGTAAAGGTGAGAATGCTTCGCTCTCGGAGTGCATGTTTTTTGATGTAATTATTATAATTTTTTTAATAGAGCTGCTTAAGGCTTTTTTTTCTCTCTCTCTTGTCATGAGCTTTTTCACTGTGAGGGAGTTAGGCTATTTGTTTTTGTGTATTAATTTTGTATAATATTTGCAGGGCTGTGCAGTTAAGAAATAAGATCTGTGCTTGTTCTCTCAAACAACACCATGCCCATTTCATTCTCTCTTCTTTTGCTGGATCTGACTGCAGTACCAAACATGCCACAGCAGAGACCGGACCAGCATCACCCACCTGGCACGTCTACAATGATGCATCCAGCTACAGCTGCTGGGCCGCCCATCGTGGCACCGAGCCCAGCCTACTCCACCCAATACTTCACTTGTAGCCCCCAGCAGTTTGCTAGCCAACCTCTGGTACAACAGATGCCCCACTACCAGTCACAGGTACAGTGACTTTAGAGGTCTCATTTCTAATGAAAAATTACTAAATAAAAAATTCCAGATGTCCAAATGCACTTTACTCCCTACTTTAAAGTGGACAGAATCAGTAAGACATGTCTTAATTCATAGTATAAAACAGTAGGCAAGTACTTCGCGAATGACTTAATACTTCTGTTAAAAATCTGAAGAGCACATTCAGTGGACATTTTTTACTGTACCATGAGGAAAAGAGTGGACCATGAGTCCACAGGAGAGGAATTGTGAATGGCAGTGATGCGACATAGCTGACGCCAATAGACCCCTTTTGCGCTGACGTCACAGGTACGTCACGGCGCTAGCTGGAGGCAAAACAAACGGAAAACTGGAGGCGGCTAATACAAACCAACACAGGGTCGGCTACTCAAGGAGCACTTAAAATGTCGTCTTGTTGTGTTGTTGGTTGCCAGAATCGACGGAGAACATTTTATATACATTGTTGTGATTAATTGTGACCGGAATTTAAGAACATGGTAAGAAAGAATAAATACAGAAAGTTTATAATTAATTTGCAGTCTTCAGAATTTTTATTTCTAGAAAATATTTACATCTTAATAATAATTTACTGTAATGTCACTCTTTATTAAATCTAAGGATTTATACACCCTCAGTTTCTCTTTACTATACACGCTCGGTTTCTCTATCAGGTAAGTGTAGATGTCAGGCCACTCAATCGGAGGTAATCCTGTCAGATCGTCCATCCAATGAGTTATTGTGTACGGGTCGACCAATCTGGTTCCGTCCGTTAAAGTTAACTTTTTCAAATAATTATCGCGGTCCCGGACAGTGAGTGACCTTAAATATTCAGATAAAGCAGATATATTCAGATTTTCTCCAGCCATTGTTAAAAAAAACAAGCTAAGAAAACTCGCTAGCTACCGTTTGTTCAAGTGTTGAGGGGAATCTTTCTGCCTCCAGCTAAGCCCCGCCCACACAAATACGTCACCTTGTTTACCAACTGTAAAAGGGTCTATAGATCACATGACAAAGCCAACATGATAGATGAAGTATGCCTGGATAAAAAAAAAAAAAAGTACATTGTAATTTTTTCCCACAGTCATGAAGTTTGTAGTCAAGCAGTACCTACTCAGACAGTAAATAGTTTTGGACAAAACCTGAGCATTTATAAATGTGTTGCCTGACAATCTTCTGTTTGTGAACATGATAATTTTATTCTTAGAACAGTGTTGAAATGCTGAAAAGATACCAATATCAACAAATGACAGCTGGAACTTTTTATAAGATCCATTTGGGAATCTTTGATTCTTTTGCAAATAACGTTGTTGTGGCTTTTTTTCACCATAAGCCATTCATAAAAAAATTGATCATGTGGGTTTAATGTATTTAGTTCATTCTGCAACAACAACAACAAAACAACCTGTCTTCAAAGAAAAAGTGTTTTGGACAGATATTATTTATAAATGAAGTATTTCACTCCTCTGGTTAAGTCATTAATATACTCTTGGGTTCCTGTGTTTCAGGCCCAGCATGTGTTCAGTCCAATGATCCAGAGCGGTGCGAGGATGATCACCCCTCCTGGCCATGCTCAGCCCAGCCTGGTTTCCTCCTCCACCACTCAGTATGGTGAGCAGACGCACACTATGTATGGTAAGAACTCCTATACTTTGGCAGCCCATTTAACCTCTTTACCATCATACAGTGCATCTGTGCTAATATTACAATTACTTTTTTCAGCTTCTGAGTAGCTCAATGCTTCAGCAGTTAATGATGGTCTTTGTAATGATTCACACATTAATGTGAAATGGCACCTAATTTTCAGTTGATTCTTCTGTTGCATTTTCTTATTACATTTTAATTGTAGTGTTATATATATATATATATATATATATATATATATATATATATATATATATATATATATATATATATATATATATATAATTTAATATCTATACATTTAAATTTCAGTTACAAAACTCATTCTAAAAAAAAATAGAGCAGAGTATGTCATATTTATTTTTATTTGGTAACTCATATTCATTGGATTTATCTTGAGTGTTTGCCTGTTTCTGTGTTTCAGTGTCACCTACCCCCATTCCTCAGCAGTTTCCCCACCCAGGCTCTACTTTTCACCCTCATCCGCAGCACCCTCAGCCCTCTGCCACCCCGACAGGACAACCGCAGCAGGGTACTCAGCATGGAGGCAGCCACCCGGCCCCCAGCCCCGTTCAGCATTCTCAGCACCAAGCGGCAGCCCAAGCCATCCATCTGGGAAACCCACCACAGCAGCAGATGTACTCAGCCCTGGCACCCACCCCACCCTCCATGACCCCCGGCCCCAACCCTCAGTCTCCTCAAGGCAGTTACCCCTCCGCTCAGCAGGCTGTCTACATCCACCCCCAACAGATGCAGCATGGGTATAACCCTAACCATATGGCTCATGTGCAGCAGGTTAGTGTTAACGAGTTAGACACCAGGATTATAGAAATGCTAAGAAATACTTACAAATATTCAATCACTTTGTCTCTAAAGGCCCACATGCAGTCAGGGATGGTGCCTCCCCATCATGGCACTCCTTCCCACCCCCCCACGATGATGTTGATGGCCACACAGGCTCCTGCTGGCCCCCAGCCTGGTGCTCTCAACCCCATCCCTGTGTCCTCCGCCACACACTACTCCTACACTCTCACCCCTGGTAAGGGCCTGCCTCAGATCCACTCAACACAAATCAGAATCAGAAAGAGATTTATTACCAAGTATGCTTACACACACAAGGAATTTGTGTGAATTTCTGTGACTGAGGAGCTTCCGATGAACGGAGACAACAGCAACGCACAGATAGTAAAATAAAAATACAGATAAGATGCATATATCTGTGAATATAGTATGCAAATATACAGAGTGGCCAAAATTATTAGAACACTAATATTTTCACCAGCTAAAAATGGTTTTAAGTCAGTTATTTCTATCTTTTGCTGTAGTGTGTGAGTAGTAAATATCTGTTTACATTTCCAAACATTCATTTTGCCATTAATCAAAATAATCCAGTGAGATTTGAGATTTTTGTCTAACAGCAGACAGTGCTCCACACAGAGATCTGATCTGATCATCATCAGTCCGTCTGAATAACATGAAGAAACAGAACAAACTGAGATGGACTCAATCCAGAAGAACTGTGGCAACGTCTCAAAGATGCTTCAAGAGACCTGCAAAGCTCCAGTACTGTTACTGTTTTAGGCACTTGTGTGTAGAAATGCTGTAAAATGAGGATCCTGTCAAAAAATAATGTCATAAATAGATTTCCTTTATTAATTAGATTCCATTAACTAAATTAAATCAACATTTGGTGTGACCATCCTTTGCGTTTAAAGCAGCTTTTGCCCTCGGTGCACTTGTGCAAAGCTTTTTAGGTAGGTTTCTTGAAGCATCTTGGAGACGTTGCCACAGTTCCTTTGGGTTTGAATTGGTAGTTGTTCCCTGTATCTCACATATTCCTCTGTTTGGGAATAAGGTGAATCCTCCCACTTGAGTTTAATGCATTTTAACAAGTGATTCTTAGAGACTTGAGATTACTTCCATGTAATCTCAAAACTTTTTACTGTCTTCTTTTGTATGAAAATAGTTATTGGCCAGTTCTGTTTTGCCTGTAATGTTTGTTCCATACCAACTTATAAGGAGGTTATAATCTAAATCTTTGTGTTTTTGTTCAGTGCAAGGTCACCATCCGCAGCAGCTGTAGAGGATGAAGATCAGAGAACAGCAGTCGATTTGAGTGGCTCCTGATCTTCACAGAGCCATCTGGCCCCACGTACCACTTACTGGCCAACGAAACTTTACCTGTCTCTAAACTCCCCTTAATGGCCACGACGAGAACCTCGATCATGCTGCTCTACTGCTACCCACCACCAGTGATTAAGAAAAGCTACAGGCAAAGATGTGGTGAACTCTGGCTTTTTAAAAAGAACAAAAGAAAGACGAGAGTTTTAACGAGGAATCATTTTTCATGTTTCAGTGACACTAGAACTCTTACAGTGGGTCCTAACAATAACAGAACAGCCCAGATGAATGAGAAAACTGTGCATAAATAATGGGAACATTTCGTCTGCACCTTCTAAGTTAAAGATAATTCTTCCGTACATTGACAGTATTAACATTACTGTTAAATGCTGCTGCTATAGCTGTGCTCAAGACCTTGGGGTAAATCAACACCCACAAAGTGAAATGGTTCTAACTAAACTAAACACAAGACACTTCCATTAATGAAGATGTTCGGCAAAAAAAAGCAGATAAATTATTTATTAATTTAATCTGATGGCAAAACCCCATTAGACTTCACCGTTATAAAACTGTTAAGTTAAAATAACTTTTACTTTGTAGATAATATAAATGACTTTAAAAAAATGAAAAACATAAAAAAAAAGTTGTAAAAACTTAAATGGTCTTGAATGTGTTTTTTTTTTCAGTCATTTTGTTTATTCACTTGACAACAAAGACGACACTACTTCAGTTTTAAATGTTGATTTGCTCGTTTGTGTGGTTATGATGAAAGAATATCAGAAGACACTTCCACTCCAGGCCGCTAGGAGAAGCACTGCCCCGTCAGAATCACGGATGTCACGTCAGAATACTGTTCTCTTCCGGTCTGAACATGTGGAATAGCTGGTTGAACAAATCACGCATTACAAAAACAAAATAGGAATATTTAGAAAATTAGGAAACAACGTGTTTGCCACCATGGGAAAATTAAATGTCGTTATCTTGAGGTATCTTTCCAGGGAAGATTTTCGAGTCCTGACAGCGGTATGTATCAGTTTAAAGAGGTCATATCGTTTTTTTTTTTTTTACAACTAACGTTATATGGGGAGCTACAAGCGTATGTGTCTGAATCAAAATAAAGATTCAACCTTTATCGTTAGCTAATTCATATTGAGCTGTCTTTTGAGTGTGTATCATTGTATCATGGCATTTAAATGTAACGTTAGTTCACGTTCTGTTTATGAATCTTGATCCATTAGATGTCAGTCCAATTTATAAGTTCCAGTTATGATTCAGTAGTCGTGGTTTGTTTTTATAGGTGGAAATGGGCATGAAGAACCACGAGATCGTCCCAGTAAGTCTGATTGCGTCTATTGCCAGTCTCAAGCATGGAGGATGTAACAAGGTTTTGCGGGAGCTGGTCAAACACAAGCTACTGGCCTATGAACGCAGTAAAGGTAAAGGCGTCTGTCTTCATTTTCATTCTCTAATGTTTTTTTTTGTGAATGAGTGCAGCCTTTGACCGCTTTTTCTTTCTGTAGCTGTGCAGGGGTATCGGCTGAATTACGGTGGCTATGATTACCTGGTACTGAAGACACTTTCATCCAGGGATGTTATCGTGTCAGTTGGAAACCAGATGGGAGTCGGCAAAGAGTCAGGTCTGGGTCATTCTTCATTGGAATTTATTTGTTCCCATTAAGAAGTCTGACACATGTTGAATACCCCCCCCCCCCCCCCCAACCTCTCAAATGTTTGTCACATATTATTCATTTTTCAAGAAATATAAACCCTTTTTGATATTTCAGATATTTACATTGTTGCAAATGCTGAGGGGGAGCAGTTTGCTATGAAACTTCACAGACTGGGACGGACATCCTTCAGGAACTTGAAGAACAAGAGGGATTACCACAAGCACAGAAACAAGATTTCATGGCTGTACCTGTCCCGGCTCTCTGCTATGAAAGAGTTTGCTTACATGAAGGTGATAGCCAAATATTCCAAGAGGATTTTTTTTCTGTACTCTGTGAACAGACACACATTTGCATTTTTTTTTTTTTTGGGACAAGCCAGTGTCAAAGTGCAGATTTTCAAGTATTCAAATTATTACATTTATTGTTAAATACATGCGTTTAAAAATGGAAAAAAAAATTTTTTGTTACAATGCATTAGATTTATTCGTATAGCACAGTGGATTTTAATCTTTTGGACTCTGAGGCCTCCCTTTGCCCCCTTTCTATGTCCATCTCGTACATCTCCTGTAATACAAATAGATAAACTCATAAATATAATTTAATTTTATATATTTGTTTGCGTAATATGTTTTCTGTGTATATTTATGTATATATAAATACACAGTAATATTTTGAAAATATTGACATGTATTTATATTCATATAATTTATATTATAAATAAATATATTTAATATAAACATAACATATTACATGCATGCATTTATATAAACATAATACATATCCACAACACGCATGCATATATTGTGTAAACAAAAACTTATTTTTGTAACTTATGCGATTTAATCGTTTGACAGAAATAATAATAACTACTGCTATTGTATAATTGACCCATAACTAATAACCACAAAGTCCTGATTCTAAGTATTCTGAGGTATGGAGTCTATTTGTGTGCCATGCCCAACAACTATATCATTCCCTGTTGACCCTTGCAACAGATATACTAGACATACATTATGCTAGATACAAATCTTCTCTGAAATAATTTTGAACATAAATTATTGTATATTGATGATATATTATAAAGTAAAATTCTATCTGAGAAACCGCTAGTTCTTGGTTAATGTTTATATGGATTTATTGTAAGAGTCCTTGTTTTTCTACAGGCATTATATGATCGAGGGTTTCCTGTTCCAAAGCCAGTAGACTACAACAGACATGCAGTGGTTATGGAGTTCATTAATGGTTACCCACTGTGAGTTTACCTGCACTTTGCTTAAGATGAACAGACTTTAACACACTGCTTTATTTTCTTGCATTAAATATTTACTTGTATAGAAAGTTCATTGACAGCTGACAAACTGTGAAGTGATGTGTTGGATTAATCTGTCTTGTACAACTCTTTAATAGAAAGGATATACCACTTAAGTTTTTAGTTGTTGTTTTTTTTTTTTTTTTTTTTACACATGGCGAGTAGTTACATTGCTGTAATTTTCATGTAGGTGTCAGGTTCGAGAAATTCAAGACCCTGCTGCACTGTACAGTGAAATCATGGAGCTAATAGTTAAACTTGCCAATCATGGGCTGATCCATGGTGACTTCAACGAATTTAACCTCATGCTTGATGACAACGACAACGTCACAATGATTGACTTCCCTCAGATGGTCTCCACCTCACATGCAAATGGAGAATGGTGACTATCTCATGTAAAACTGATAGCGGTAATTATTCAATAACAAGCCTTGGCACTAAAATTAAGTTTTTAACTGTTCTGCAAAAGGTACTTTGATCGAGATGTCAAGTGTATTCGAGATTTCTTCTTAAAAAGATACAACTATGAAAGTGAACTCTATCCAACATTCAAAGATATCAGGTAATTTTTCTAATGGCTTTCTTTGTTATAGTCAGACTTTAGACAGTCTAGACTTTAGAGACTTAACTAAGTGACACATTCCTCTTTGCAGAAGAGCCTGCTCGCTCGATGTGGAGATCTCAGCTAGTGGATACACCAAGGAGCTACAGCAGGATGATGATTTGCTCCACCCTGAAGGTCCAGAGGGTGAAGGACTCAGTGAAGATGATGATGATGATGATGATGATGATGATAACATCTCAGAGTCTGCTGACGAAACACAACAAGCCGCCTCAGAGGACGTTATTAGCATAGAGGAGTATAAAAAAGCCATGCTTGAGCTGGAAGGGCTAAATATTAGTAAGGATACTCCAACAGAAGAGAACGCCACAGAGGAACTCGAGGGAGCTCAATGTGAAGAGCAGATCCCCTCAGAGGATATTCAGAAAGAAACTGTTTCTGATATTTCCAAAGACTTGGAGGGGGAAGAGGAGAATGAGGTAGAGGATGAGTGCCCTGATTTGGTTGACCTGTCTGCATCCAACAAAGAGTTTAGGCCTTTCAGGTAAGGAATCCTTTTTATGTCGTTTGGTGTAATGTGACTCATGTCTATAATCGTAACTTGCTTGCACATACCCAACCTTTTCATAATGCTATAAAGCTACTGTTCATAAAACCTATAAGGAATAGTCCACCCAAAAATGAAAAATTTTCTCATTTGCTCAGTCCAATGAGGTTCCTTCTTAGGCTTTAACGATAACTTTTAAGATATTTTATATGACAGAATGCTGTCAGATTTCCTTCCATGCACTGCCTTTTATAACTGCCACTTTGACGCTTCAAAAACTTCATAAAGAGATCGGGAAACTAATCCAGATGATTGAGAAGAGGTTTGTTCTTGTGCGTTATTAAAGGGATAGTTCACCCAAAAATGAAAATTATGTCATTAATAATCGATTCAAATAGATTCATTTTCCTGCAAAAGACACAGGTGCAAGTGAAATGCAAAAAAAACATGGTGACCTGAAGATTTATGTAAATATAATGGGCAATATATATTGCGTCACAAAAAATTGAGGTAATGTACGATTGAGGTAATTGTGCGATAAGTCAGTACATTAATTATTCCAGCAGGCCTATTTGTTCTTGCACATCAAGCAAAGGGATAGTTCACCCAAAAATGAAAATTATTTCATTAATAATCGATTCAAATAGATTCATTTTCCTGCAAAAGACACAGGTGCAAGTGAAATGCAAAAAAAACATGGTGACCTTAAGATTTATGTAAATATAATGGGCAATATATATTGCGTCACAAAAAATTGAGGTAATGTACGATTGAGGTAATTGTGCGATAAGTCAGTACATTAATTATTGCAGCAGGCCTATTTGTTCTTGCACATCAAGCAAATACAGTTAAAGGGATAGTTCACCCAAAAATGAAAATTTGATGTTTATTTGATGTGACTTTGTTTCTTCAGTAGAACACAATTTATGATTTTTAATTTCAGCCGGTGCAGTCTCTCAGTCGTACAATGGATGACAATGGTAACAGAATATATGAGAGTAAAAAAAAACATGCACAGACAAATCCAAATTAAACCCTGTGGCTCTTGACCATACATTGATGTGTAAAGACACAAAATTATCGGTCTGTGCAAGAAACTGAACAGTTTTTCTTCTCTGATTCACGCAATGTCTGTTAGAACTCTTGTGCAGGCGCCTGAGGTATCATCTTCTTGCTTTATGGCAGATCAATGACTTATAACTATAGTATCTAGAACCGCCACCTATCTCTCAAATGGACCGTTGACACTCTTAATTGAGATTGTAGATAGTGTCAGTGGACCACTTGAGAGGTAGGTGGAGGTTCTGCTTAAGAAACAAAGTCACCTACATCTTTTATGCCTTGGGGGTAAGCAGATAAACATCAATTTATCATTTTTAGGTGAACTGTACTTTTATGATCACTGTATGTTTATCAATGTTTAAATGTGAATAAATAGCTAAAGTAAAGCTGTTCATCATTTAAAATGACTACATATTCTTCGAAAGATTCAATTGCTTCATTTGTGTATTATATTTCCATTGTCTTTATGCACTTTTTGAAGCTTGAAAATGTAAATTGTGTGGACTTACAGTGGATGGACAAAAAGCACGAGAGAATATTTAGTGTAAAAATGTTTTAATATGTTCTGATGATGAACGATATGATGGTGAGTAAATGATGACAGAATAAACAGAAAAGCCTAATTTAAGTATTCTTCTTAACACAACCAGTTATTCTATGGCATATTTGGTTTGAGAGCTGCACTGGAAACAAAGATTGTTCAGGAATTATGATTAGATTTAATGAGGAATGTCAATTGTCATAAACCTTTTTGCTTATATTTAATGATGTGATGCATGTGATCCCACAGAGACCAAGTGAGCCTTGAGAATGAGCACAGAAGGAGAACAACCAGCGAGATGAGCATTGGAAGTGTTGGCAGTTGTTCTACTATACCACCAGTGAGTACAACCCTTCAATATATGAATTATATAATTAAAAGTTTACACCCCATGTGTCTGTGCCGATAATCTCATGGGCAGCGATCCTGTCCCCTCTCTCTCTCTCCCACTTGGTTTCCTGTCCCCTCTACACTGTCCTATCAAATTAAAAGGAGTCCTACTATGCTTTTTGACTTTTTCAATTTTAGTGAGTGTTAAGTCTGTATGTTTGGGCATTAAAAAGATCTGCAAAGTCCACTCCAAAGGGAGATCGCTTCTTAAGAAGTACAACGAACAGCTCGTTTGGACTACAGCGGTGTTTTCCGGCTTTTGTGGGGTCATATAATGCGATTTAAAATTTTTCTTTCTCTTTGGAGTGTTACAAGCTCTTGGTGCATAAAGAAGATCTCTAATGTTGCAAAGACTAAAATCTGAAATCCAAAGAAATAGTCTTTATAAAAGTTCAGCCATGCCCTCCTAAACGTCTCGTTCTAACATGTCCCCACGTCTACGTCATGATGTGGGATGATTTGCATAACTCCGCCCAAATGTTCATGCAAAGAAAGAGGGCGTCACCTTTATTCTCTCTGTTGCCACAACGCTGCCATGTCGTGGAAATGCTGTGGGTTTCGTTGTGAAACCGAAGCTACTTTGTTTGGCCTTCCAAAAGAGAACACGACTAGAAATCAGTCGATAAGTTGTATTTACAATACTGTTACAGAAAAGCATAACCCAAATATTCAGATATGTGAAGCACATTTTATGGAGGAAAAGGACTGTTTCCTGTGAGAGTAGCCTCTCTGACTCGCAGTATGTAAATTAGGTTTAAATATGTAAAGGATTTGCCATCTGAGCTTGTTGTTTGTTGTTTCTCTGATCACAGATGCAGACATGGTTTTGTTTACTCAGTGCGATATGCAACGCAAAGACAGTATAAGTCATTATAATCAGTAATTATGGCCCCACTGGATGCAACAAATGTCTCTTTGTAATGGGTTTTATTGACTTTGTCTCATCACGCCATCACACGTGTAATCACAAAATGCTAATGAGCTTAACATTTCCATCATATGCTTGAGGCATGTGGAAAATGTGTTTTGTGGGTGGGGAGGTCGTGTTTATGTTTGGTTAAGTGCATCAGACAAGATGACGAAAGTGCTGCTGTATCAAGTTTTAATCAAATGCACTTGAATAATTATGTAAATATGTATGTTACAGTTATGAAAATATTTTTTATAAATTGTCGACAGTACAATATTGGACAATAATGTAAGAATTTACACTTCAGTTATGAGACAGTTAAAAATAAATTTAACTGTATAACAGTTTGACTGCAATTCATTATAATTAGTGCTGTCAAACGATTAATTGCAATTTAATCACATTAAAAATGTTTTTGTTTACATAATGTCTACTATGTGTTTTGGTATATATAAATGCACACAAATGCATGTATACATTTAAGAAGAATAAGTGAATGTTTATATTTTAAATATATTTACATAATATATAAATTATATGAATATAATATGCCACTTTAAAATGGCAAAACTATCAAAGAAATTAACCCTGCTGTCACAATGGTTTGCATATATAAACAGGAAAAAGTAAACATAATTTTGCTTTCCTGATGCAAATTTTGAGATTTGTTGTTGCATTAAAATGAAGTGTTGGTTGTCCCCCAATGCAGGATGCCATCAGGCAGAAAGTGAAGAGACAGCTCACAAAACAGCAGAAGGCTGCTCAGAGAAGACGTCTACAGAAAGGTGAAGCCAACCTGGTGACCAAGGAGAGGAGAGAAAATCAGAACAACATCAAGAGCAGTTTGGAGGGAGCTTCCTTCTGGGGCTGAGGATGGCCCTGAAATCTTTTGATGATGTGACTTTAGGACTTCTAACATTTTTCAGAGTTGCTTCTGTATCCATGAAATTAATAATAAAAAATCCTTAATCCTGCGACATGAGTTGTCTTTAGCTTTATTTATGGTTTGACCTGGTTTATTTCAAATAATAGAAGTTGTAGCAAATTACATGTTATGCATTGCATGTACACTACTCTGCAAAAAGTCTTAAGCAATTAGTATTTTCACCAAAAACAAAATGACTTGAAGCCGGTATAGATTTCTTATCTTTAGACATCATAAAGATAAGATACACATATACAGTATTGTTCAAAATAATAGCAGTACAATGTGACTAACCAGAATAATCAAGGTTTTTAGTATATTTTTTATTGCTACGTGGCAAACAAGTTACCAGTAGGTTCAGTAGATTGTCAGAAAACAAACAAGACCCAGCATTCATGATATGCACGCTCTTAAGGCTTTGCAATTGGGCAATTAGTTGAAAGGGGTGTGTTCAAAAAAATAGCAGTGTCTACCTTTGACTGTACAAACTCAAAACTATTTTGTACAAACATTTTTTTTTTCTGGGATTTAGCAATCCTGTGAATCACTAAACTAATATTTAGTTGTATGACCACAGTTTTTTAAAACTGCTTTACATCTGTGTGGCATGGAGTCAACCAACTTGTGGCACCTCTCAGCTGTTATTCCACTCCACGATTCTTTAACAACATTCCACAATTCATACACATTTCTTGGTTTTGCTTCAGAAACAGCATTTTTGATATCACCCCACAAGTTCTCAATTGGATTAAGGTCTGGAGATTGGGCTGGCCACTCCATAACATTAATTTTGTTGGTTTGGAACCAAGACTTTGCCCGTTTACTAGTGTGTTTTGGGTCATTGTCTTGTTGAAACAACCATTTCAAGGGCATGTCCTCTTCAGCATAGGGCAACATGACCTCTTCAAGTATTTTAACATATGCAAACTGATCCATGATCCCTGGTATGCGATTAATAGGCCCAACACCATAGTAGGAGAAACATGCCCATATCATGATGCTTGCACCTCCATGCTTCACTGTGTACTGTGGCTTGAATTCAGAGTTTGGGGGTCGTCTCACAAACTGCCTGTGGCCCTTGGACCCAAAAAGAACAATTTTACTCTCATCAGTCCACAAAATGTTCCTCCATTTCTCTTTAGGCCAGTTGATGTGTTCTTTGGCAAATTGTAACCTCTTCTGCACATGCCTTTTTTTTAACAGAGGGACTTTGCGGGGGATTCTTGAAAATAGATTAGCTTCACACAGACGTCTTCTAACTGTCACAGTACTTACAGGTAACTCCAGACTGTCTTTGATCATCCTGGAGGTGATCATTGGCTGAGCCTTTGCCATTCTGGTTATTCTTCTATCCATTTTGATGGTTGTCTTCCGTTTTCTTCCACGTCTCTCTGGTTTTGCTCTCCATTTTAAGGCATTGGAGATCATTTTAGCTGAACAGCCTATCATTTTTTGCACCTCTTTATAGGTTTTCCCCTCTCTAATCAACTTTTTAATCAAAGTACGCTGTTCTTCTGAACAATGTCTTGAACGACCCATTTTCCTCAGCTTTCAAATGCATGTTCAACAAGTGTTGGCTTCATCCTTAAATAGGGGCCACCTGATTCACACCTGTTTCTTCACAAAATTGATGACCTCAGTGATTGAATGCCACACTGCTATTTTTTTGAACACACCCCTTTCAACTAATTCAACTAATTGCCCAATTGCACAGCCTTAAGAGCGTGCATATCATGAATGCTGGGTCTCATTTGTTTTCTGAGAATCTACTGAACCTACTGGTAACTTGTTTGCCACGTAGCAATAAAAAAATATACGAAAAACCTTGATTATTCTGGTTAGTCACATTGTACTGCTATTATTTTGAACAATACTGTATGTGAATATAGTATGCAAATATACAGTGGTGGCTAAAATTATAAGAACACTAGTATTTTTAATGGCTAAAAAATGGTTTCAAGTCGGTCATTTCAATCTTTAATAGTAGTGTGTCAGAAGGAAATATTTTAGATTTCCAGACATTCATTTTGCCATTAATCATAATAATCCAGTGAGATTTTTGTTTGCACAAGGACTCCGTTCTCCACACAAAGATCTGATCTGATCATCATCAGTCTGTCTGAGACTTCATGAAGAAACAGAACAAACTGAGACGGACTCAATCCAGAAGAACTGTGGCAACATCTACCAAGATGCTTCGAGAGACCTGCAAAGCTCCAGTACTGTTATGTTTTGGGCACTTGTGTAGAAATGCTGTAAAATGAGGATGCTGTCAAAACTAATGTAATAGATTATTTATCAATTAACTTCTATTAACTAAATCATATAAACTTTTGGTGTTAAATTTGCTTAATCTGGAAGAATAAATAAAATCAAATATATAAACCATTTATTTGACCCTTGAAAATTAGCATTGTATTATTAATGCAACATTTTATGAAACCTTATTAAACTTCAAAAAATGTTTCCTCCAAAATGTTGAAGACGTTTTCAGAATCTGCCGTTTCACAAGTCTACGAGTAGCACTGTAAAATGTTATATCTAGTTTTACCATAGAGTTTTACACAGTACCACATAAAAACTTCGCGTTTTGTCCCTTCCTGCAAGCCATTGAAGGGTGGAGGGACACGTGACCTGAATTGCGATAACGTCCAGGAACAAAACAAACCATCAAGCACTGACAGCTCCGCTAAAGCTTTATGACTGACTGCCAGCTGCTGTTTAAAAGACTAATATCACGTAATATAATTTAGGTGAGTTATACTTATCCTCTTTTCACACCGGGGAGATTCTGAGATGATTTTGTTGTGTTTTGGAGAGCGAATCACCGTTGTTAGCAGGGGTTATGTGGGTTGATCCGCTCCTCCCTACAATCTTATGATGTAACCTTAGCTATATCGGTTTACTTTTTGCTTGAAATAGTAGTTTCTTTTGTGGAAATAACAACTCGTTTATTCACTGTTAAGAGCAGAACGAGAGTTAAAACTGCTGGATATGAACTGCTCTTAAATGTTTTGTTGCTGTCAGTAGACTTCAGTTGTTTACAAGCTGGAAGATCTTACCTCCATAAATATGTATATGGATATCTCTATATGTATACATATCTATGCTTACCGGAAGAATTTCAGCTGTGTGTTTACCTTTTTGGTTTGTTTTCTGTTGCCATATGAATGTTATTGTTTTATGTGATAATTTACTCATCTATATGTTGTTACAAACCCATGTGACTTTCTTAAGTGAGACATCTATCTGTCTGTCTCTCTCTCTGTCTGTCTGTCTGTCTGTCTTGTCTGTCGTAGGTGATTGTAGTGCCAATAGAATGTTGTTACAAACCCATATGACATTCTTTCTTAAGTAAAATACAAAAATGATGCTGCTGAATGTTGAGCAATGATAGTCTTCGTTACCTTTCACTTTCATTGCATCCTTTTTCCATATGAAAGTGAAAAATACCTAAGACTATTATTCTGCAAAGCACCTCATTTTGTGTTCTTTTGTTTTAGCATCTATCCTTTAAAGCTTCAAGACGTGTGTGTGTTCCAGGGTTCCATGTGGATCTAGAGAAGTGGAGTAATTTTATAACTTATAATGTGGATACTTCTTTAGAGATGGAGGCTGTGAGACCCAAAAAGTCAAAGTCCAAAACCAGTAGGAAGCCACAGGTAAAACTCACCAATGTACTGTAAATCTTCATTAAAGATGCAAATTTCTCATAATCCTGAATAAAGTTGTGCTTCATTAACAGGTCGAAAAGGAGAGTCAGGCAGAGAGTGTTAGACAGCCTTCAGCACCTTCAACAGCAGTTAATGAGCCTGTGCCTGCTTCTGAGTTCACTGATGTCCCCCTTAGCCTTTCTCATGTGCCTCAAGCTCCTGATCCGAAAACACACACCACTCAAACTTCACTAGAGCATAATGACAAAGCTGAAAAGGATCAAGACCAAGTCCTCTTGTCAGATACAACTGAAATAGTGAAGGAACCATATTGCAATGAAGAGCATAAAATGTCATCACAAGACACGGCACCTCTGGTGGACCAAGCTTTGGCACCAGTTCAGTCCTTTCAAAGTGATCCCAAAACTCTTAGTGCTAAAATTGAGCCAATTTGTGTCCCTTCTATATATCCATCCATCCCAGCTTCCTGCTCTGAGCCTCAGCTTTCAGAGGACTCGTACTCTATCACCTATGGACTGTTAGATGCATCATGTATGACAGTGGCTTCTGAGGGACAAGTAGCTCCAGCTGTTCTGTCTCTGGCTTCCCAGGTGTCCTCCCCGCCCAGCTTGGTCCCTGTGGAGGTCGCTGACGTGGAGACACCCAGGGAGAGGCTTTACCCAGAGCTGCCCAGGACCTGCCAGTCTGTGAAGCCCTTCACTAGCGAGCAGCTACGTACATGGGAGCCCGGGTCCTGGTTGGAAAACGTGGAGATTCATGAAGTGGAGTTCCAGAGTCTGGCCCACCAAGAAGGACATGAGCTGTATGAGCTGCTGCTGAGCTACTGGAGGTGCCGCAAGCAGCTGACGCAGGCCCAGACCGAACTGCAGGCTGCTAATTCAGACTGCAAAAATGTGCAGAATCGCCTGTGGAGCTTCAAGGATGAAAGGATTTCATTGCAGGTTTGTCATTCCTGTGTGTATCTGTCTATCTGTCTTTCTGTTCTTTTTTATCTGTTGGGCTTTGTCTCCTATGCCTTTTTATGTGGGCTTTTATCTGTCTTTTCCCTTGCTTCTGTCTTCGTATCATAATATCTATTTTATTTCTATCTATCTATCTATCTATCTATCTATCTATCTATCTATCTATCTATCTATCTATCTATCTATCTATCTATGGACTATATATACATCTTTTGTTTTACATATCTTATTCAGGACAGTATTAAATAAACAATAACATGTGTTTTGTATTGATCCCTCTTATTTTGTTAAAAGAATTAATATTGTGCAGATTTTGAAAGGGGGATGTAAACTTTTGACTACCGCTGTAGTTCTAATAAAACCTGTGAACTGTAGAAGTGTCTAGACAGTATTTTAAAAAAATGTATTTTTTTAAACATTGCTTCTTCAGTAGTTGAAACAATATTAATTTCTTTGAAATTGATTAGAAACTGGTGAATAATGCATAACCCGGATCAGCTGTTTTGTTTTGTTTGTTTGTGTGTGCTGACATTTAGTAGCGTGATCTCTAGTCTATTAAAGTTTTATAGTATGTCCTTGTCAAAACTGTAAACCCAGCTGTTACACCATGTCTTTACCATAAAAATGCATTGCATTGGTCTATTTTATTCATCACAAATACACCTTTTTGTTTTACAGGGTGTATGTGCGGACCAGGCCAAGGTGTCTGGCTACCACTGCTACCAGCAGGTGACAATGAACGAGGCAGCATTAACTGAGCTGAAGCATCTGTTTTCTGCAAAAGCAGAAATTCTCCATCAGACAGTGGCCCTGCACTCATACACCTCCATCTTGTCCCGACTACAAGTGGAGTCTTATCTCTACCGCTTGCTCAGCAGTAACCCCACCACCAAGAGTGTGGCTGTGCAAGATACAAGCACAGGCAAGTTCAAACTGACGAGTCTATCCCAATTATTTATGTTTTGCATCCAGTCTAGTTTACACTGTTGCTAATGAGTACAATGACTGTCAGAAATACTTTCATATATTACACTGGTTGTTTGGTCTGACAAAACACTAAACTCTGTCAAATGTAAAAAAAATTAATTTAAATAATGAAACAAATAAAATTCAGTACTCACTGGATTTAGATTGTTCTGTGTTTGTGTATACAGAAGCCACTTTTAACCAAAGACTGGACCAAAACTGACAACTGTATTACATTTGTGTTATTTATTCTGGTCACACTGATAGTTAAAACTGGATAGGATTACCGCTAAAGGTAATTCTGTTGTGTAATTTTGAATGTCATGCTGTCTATTGATTTTGGTGTGGTTTTTGTATTGAATTTCTCAGTGAGTCCAAAGTCTCAGCCCTCTTCTTTGCAACCGCTAAAGGAGAGCATCAGTGTGCTGTTCATCTTCACCCGACGGATCCTTGATGATTCTCAGTTTCAGGCTGACATACATCTCTGGCTTCAGAGGCTGGTAAAGACCCCCAATAACCAGCTAATGGATAGAGAAATTGCAATTTTAAAGATAACGTGAGATCAAAATATATAAGAAAATATGAACTAATTATTTTATATATAAAAATAGAAAACCGCTATTTTAAAATGTATTAATATTTTCCCAATAGTAGAAGTTTTTTACTGTATTTTCGATCAAATGAATAAACACCGCCTTAGTTAAAGGTGCTTTATGTAGGATTGACAGTGGTTCCCAGTGGTTGAACTAGGTATTGCAGTCCAAAGTCAGACTATTGGAGAGGGTTTTTTTTCATCCAGTCCTTCCTCCTCAGACTTGACACACACACACAGTTTGCCCGATTTTCCCCTCTTACTCCTTTTGCTTGCCAGCTTCCATGAATGAATGAAATGCGCTGTGTTTTCCAGCCAACTCGCAAACCGGGGTGGCGTAATACAATTGGGTAAACTGAGAGTGGCTGGATTTCACAAACCAAAACAGAGAGGGACATTCCGGCCCAGAACGCACATTTTCAAAGGATAATAATCTAATAAAGCATTGTTTTTCAGATAAACAAATATATTAACTTTGCATGTTTCTTAAATATCTGCAAACACATTCTTGTATTTTTATGC
Organism: Carassius auratus; assembly: GCF_003368295.1. Classification (NCBI taxonomy): domain Eukaryota; kingdom Metazoa; phylum Chordata; class Actinopteri; order Cypriniformes; family Cyprinidae; genus Carassius; species Carassius auratus. The sequence continues at coordinate 10,173,878 of NC_039272.1, read as the reverse complement.
TTTAGATATTGTAAATATTCTATTCTGATGTTAATTTATTTAATGCAAGCTAAGTTTGCAATATTAATACATTATTATAGAGAAAAAAGGATCTAGTTTAAAAGATCTGCTTTCCTCCATCCAGGTGTCTGTGCTGCATCAGGTCGGTTCTACAGGAGATCATCTGTTCGTCCTGAATCACCTGCTCTGCTGCCCGGCAGGTGTGGGGAAATGGGCTGTGCCATTCCTACAGGTACTGAAGCAGTGCCTGAAAATGTGTCTCTCATGAGCTGAAACAATAGTAAATGTTAACAGGGAAATTTAAAAATGTATGTTTAAAAAAATCTCAGATATCTGCTTGTCTTATAATAGTCACTGAATCAGCTTTCCTTCCATAGATCAAAGTATTGGATAACCCGTCTGGAGTGTATCATTTCATGCAGGCCCTGGCTATCCTCATGTCTCCGGCGAGGTAAAGATTAGCTTTACTGGAAACTGAGCTCATGATTGATTGATTATTTTCTGTATAGTTGTTTATATTATCAGAATTGACTCTAACTTGATTTAAACCGGTTATAACTAAAAGCATGAACTGGAGACAATGGCATTTTGGCTTTCATTCCATATGGAGTTGTGTGTGTGACATGCAGGCATCGTGCAGACTTCCTGGGACACATGAAGCCCAGTGAAGCAAAGGGCAACAACAGTCTTACAGGGCCTGCATCTGGTAACTGGACTCTAGTGGATGAGGGGGGAGAGGAGGTGAGGGGTATTCAGATGAAATAATGAAAATGGAAAAACAGAAGCTTTTAAAAAAAAAACTAATTCTAATGGCCTCAGACCTCAATGCACGAATCAGTTATATTATTGTGTAAACTTCTGATTAAACTTCCCAGCCTGCTGTTTTGAGGCATTGTTATCTTTTAGGTTTGACTTGTGACTTCAGCAGACCAAAAGTGTCAGTATTTTGTGTCTTATGTAACCACCAACAAAACCTTTGTTGTGGTTGTTATGATTGTACACCATAGTCCCATGTGAATGCATACTGTAACACTCTTGTGAACTTTCTCAGGATGAAGACCCAGAAACAAGCTGGATGCTGCTGTCTGAAGATGATCTGGTTTCTCTGTTCTCTCAGTTTCCCTTCGATGAGCTGTTCAAACACTTACTGGGAATCTGCTCTAAAGGTGAGACTGTCATTATGGCTGCTAAATGAGCTGAGACAGCCATGCAATGTTTACTGTACATCTGGTTCTCCTTATTTACTGTTCAGTAGATTGTATAGTATTCACCTGTTATTAAAGGGTTAGTTCCCCCAGAAAGGCAAGTTCTGTCATCAATTACTCACCCTTGTGTGACATTTTCAGTAGAATGCAAATGATGAAATGCTGAAAAATGTACTGGCCATTTCTGTCTGTAAAAGAAAGTGAATAGGCATCCTAAATGGAAAAAAAGCTTAAAAAGGCATATTCCCTAAACCTTTAGAACAGTTATTTGTACAGGTATATTAAAGTTGACATTTTATACTGTTTCTAATGAGTTGACTTGTTAAATGTCACTCTTACTAATAGGTGACTATCAGCCTCAAGCCACCACCAGTCAAAAGATGATGAAGATATTTGCATTTGCTTCTTCACTGGTCGAACTGCTCGCTGTCGGTTTGCAGACTTACAACAGAGCACGTTATCGCCAATTTGTGAAAAGAATTGGTCACATGATCAGGTTTGTGAGCTTATTAAGCTTTTTCATTTAAGAATTTGTCATACTATAAGAAATCCTGACAAACTACAGATGTATTTTTTTTCTTACATCATTAGAAGCATTTCGGTAGGTTTTAAGCCATATTTAAACCGACCAATAATTTAGACCTTGAATGTGTTTTCTCTCCTTGTTCTAGGATGACGCTCTGTTATGTGAGTGACCACTGGGCGCAGTACATCAGCCTGACAGGTGTGAGCAGAACCACAATGCAGGAACAGTCTTTTTCAATGGAGAAGCTGCAGGTGGAGTTTGACCATCTCTTCCTGAGAGCGGTGCTTCATGTGCTCAAGGCCAAGAGGTATAGAGCCATTCCAAAGCTGGGCCCTAACTATAAGTGAACTTGCTCCAGACATTAAAGGGATACTCCACCCCAAAATTACAATTTTTTCATTAATGACTTGCCTCCATGTCGCTCAAAACCCATAAAAGCTTTCTTCGTCTTTGGAACACAATTTAAGATATTTTGGATGAAAACCGGGAGGCTTGTGACTGTCCCATTGACTGCCAAGTAAAATACACTGTCAAGGTTTAGTAAAGTACGAAAGACATCATCAGAATAGTCCAAAAGCTTTTATGGGTTTGGAATGACATGAGAGTTAGTGATCAATGACTACATTTTCATTTTGGGGTGGAGTATCCCTTTAAGCTTTGGTGCCTACAAAGGAGAAGTAGGTTCACATCTGGCCTAAATTGTGCCTTGATTCCATTACTTCATCTCTCGCCATATTAATTTGTTTGCTGTCAATAAAAGATTGACCTTACTATACACCTCTCTTTCTGAAGCTGTGTCTGTTTAACTAACTCTTTATTGATTCACAGACTGGGCATATGGCTGTTCATGTCTGAGATGCCGTATGGCACATTATCCAGCTCCATGCTGTGGAAGATCTTCTACATTATGCAGTGTGCAGAGATGGACGGTCTGGAGAAGCTAAGCTGTAGCCTGAGTGATGAGGACTGTATCCAGGGGCTCCGAGGTGAGACACCAAGCACATCTAATGCAGGTTAACACAAAAAGAATAGTTTAGAGCGCTGGTTCTCAACCTTGCTGACTTTATGTATGCCCAGAACCGAGTCATCAGGAGAAGTTTCAGTGCTGGCTCTCAGAGATCAACAGCTCCGATGGAATCTGCCTGTTGACAGCATTTGCACATATGGCCCAGCCCAGACGTACCGACGTAGACCCTGAATTTGTCAAGAACATAGTGCTTGAGATTTACGAGGTGACTTGACCTTTATGATGAATCTAATCATAACATAATCCAGGCATTTTAAGTGCAGTAAATGTTTGATTACTCTTTCCTTAAAGGTGTCCTATGTTAGTATCACCACCCGTGAAATCTTTTCTAAAGTTGGGCGTGAGTTGCTTGCTGCTATAGCGACTGCCCACCCTCACATCATCTCTGTGCTGTTGGAGAGACTGAGAAAGACCATAGAGAAAGTGGGCATGGTGAGCGAACTATTATTTTCAATCATAAAATAATTAATATATTGACTTCTAAAGCCGCTTTTTTTGTATTGTCTGTTTAACTCATCTGCCACAAAAATGTCTTTGAATGATGGGGGGGTTTTCCAGACAAATACTGTTACCTTCTGTTATTTACCCTAATTATAATTCTCTCTCCAGGTATCACTGTACCTTTTCAAGGAGTTGCCCCTGCACTTGTGGATGCCAGCTCGAGCTGAGGTGGGGTTGATCCGAGATTGGCTGTTAAACTTCAGCCTCACTGCTGTGGAGAACAGATTAGCCTGCATCATACTAGAGGGTCTCAACTGGGGATTTCAGCCTGTGAGTCTCAGTAATCAATATGAAAAGATAAGCGCTGGTTTATTATCTAATAGATGTGTCCATGGATAGTGTACTTTTGTGCTAAATCGTGATATTCTCTGTCGAGTCATTGATAGGCCTGATACAAACGTATTCTTTGTGTGGTTAATCTGACTATTAAATTAGCTTTTTTTTTTAAGTGTTGTGTATATAAGACGTACAACTTTTTTCTCTCACGAACAGAATGGTTGCCTCATTTTACCATCATCTTTGCACAGTGAAGTCGCACTTTTGGTGATTGAGGCATATCAAAAATTTCTCACAGACAAACCATATGGTGGAATCCTCTCAGAAGGCATCAAGCAGGTATAATTCACATAGTGACATTGATTGTCATCAGCATTGAGAAGGCTTTGTTTTTATGTGTGTGTGTGTGTGTGTGTGTTGATATTGGGGTTAATGCAGAATGACGCTAATACAGACTATATTAATCTATGTAAAAGGCCTAGTTTCACCCCCATTCATCAGCAGAAATAATTGCCAAAAGTTTGATCAGCCCCTTACTATTCAACAAGTTTCCTCAAAGAAAGAACATTTTCTGCTTAGTGCCATTTGTAAAGTTATCAGCTGACATTTTCTGCGTGATAACTCTCTGCAGGTGTCTTACCTGGCTAATGTGGTGCGGCTCGCCCAGACTCCAGAGTCCTCTTTTAACCAGTGGGCCTGGGATCTGGTTCTTAGGTTAAAGCTCCATGTCAATGAAATAAGTCCTCAGGATGCCTGGTGCCCTCTTCCTTCCTCCAGCGCTCCCAGTGTGCCTGAGATCACAGACTCTCCCACCATGCACCCAGTGTTTAAAGCAGTCAAAGCAGATATCCCCATCGGCTGTTTTCTGGCTATTGACATAACCAGCATCGGGCACAGGTTTGGAATCAATACACTCTTTTGATTCTAATAGATGAAGCACACTGACCACAGACTGACTGATTCATCAGCAGTGATGCTCCAAACTGGATGAAAATCCAAATTTAGTGACATGAATTCATTTTCAATGTTTTGCATTTGACAGTTTGGAGAAGTTCTGCAGTGATGGAATATCTCTTCTGAAGACTCTGGTTCAGTCCCGTCATCTCAAAGCTGTAGTGCACATACTGGAAAACATTCTTCCTCTGGTCTACCACTGCCAGTTCTACCTGCTCAAAAATGAACAGTTAAGAACATTTATTTTTATATTGTCATATATTTATCACTTTTTGTTAGATATTACACCATCCTTGAAATGTTTTCTTTCTTTATTTATTAACAGAATAAATAATGATTAACTATGTTGTTGTAGGTATGTAAGCAATACTAATGCTCCTCTCCCAATGTTAATCAGGTTTCTGAGCTGTGTCCAGCTCTTCTTGCAGCAGGATAGTGGGACACAAGGTGTGGCGCAGCAGGTCACACAGAAGGTGACCCAGCATCTGATTGGCACCTCTACATGTGAGAACATCAAACTCCTCAACAGTGTGATCCAGGTGGGATTTTAAAATGTGTTAAATGTGTTAAATTGAGATTTAAAGCCGAATAAACAAGCTTTCCATTGATGCATGGTTTGTTAGGCTAGGACAGTATGACCGAGTTACAGCTATTTGAAAATCTGGAATCTGAGGGTGTAAAAAAATCTGAATTTTAAAATATTTAGAAAATCGCATTTAAAGTTACAAATTAAGTTCTTAGCAATGCATATTACTAATCAAAAATTTTAGTTTTTATATATTTATGGTAGGAAATTTACAAAATATCTTCATGGAACATGATCTTTAGTTAATATCCTAATGATTTTTGGAAAAAAATGAAAATCTGTAATTTTGACCCAAACAATGTATTTTTGGCTATTGCTAGAAATATACCTGTGTTAGGTAGGATTGGTTTTTGCTCCAGGGTCACATATATATACTGGGCATTTGATACAGAATATGCTAATATGCATTTTACAATTTTTTACAGAAAATTCCAAAGAACAGCATTTGTTAAAAAAAAAAAAAAAAAAAGTGTTTTTTAACATCATAAATGGTCACTTTTGATCAATTTATCCTTGCTGAACATTTTTTAACCTGTTAACTGTCACTCACATTTTTGAAGATAGACATGTGCATGGAAATGTGCATGATACAAACATAAATTTTTGTAATTCATGACTGAAAATATTTTGTAACATGATTTTGATGTACCATTTACATGGTAATGCAATGTCTGATTTTAAAATGGGTTTTGAAGGATGAATTTTGAGATTTTATGTTTTCAAGTGATATATAACTTCTGATGATTTCTAAAATGTGATAGAGAAAAAGACAACGAGGAAGTCTTTTTTTTTAAACAAAGGTCAAAGCTCCTTTTGTAATGTAGATTTCTGAGGGTGCACTCTTTTCATAAATTCATCTATTACTTTTCCTACATAATTTTTAACAAAAAATATTGGTACAATATATATTTGGGAGTCTTAGACCTTTCCAACGATATATAGTTTGTCAAGATTAGATTAGATTTGATTGTAATATAGTATAGTCAACGTAGGCGTCCCGTATACGGGACGGGGTGACATTTAAAAGGTTAAATGTAAAAAATAAATCTTTCTTCATACGTGTATACATAAAATAATAATAAATACATTTAAATACAAAACCTTTAAACTAAAACCTGAACTGAAGAAAAATGGTAAGGTTTTTAAGATGATGGAACGATCTTCCTGTCCTTCAGGCTCATATTCTGGAGAGCTCCAGGCCCGGGCGTGTTGGTGCAGTGGCTGTCCTTGAGTTCTGGCTGCAGGTTTTGACCGAACAGAACCTCTGGTATCGAGACAAAGCTGTTCTCTTCCTTCTGGACCACCTGTGCCGCGCTGCATTTCTTCACCAACAAGAGGAATGTCTCCAGAAAATTCTCTACCAACAACATAAGGTTTTCTACTCTTGGATTTGTTACTTCTTTTAACCAATGGCTTAAAGTGAACTACTTAGAAATGTTTTTATGTGTTTTTGGATTTGCCTTTTAGAGTGCTTTAGGTTTCCATGGAGACAAAGGTTTGCTGTCATCTCTTATGGGATGGATAGTGGCAGGAAATATCACTCCATCCTTCATTGAGGGCAGTTCTCTCACAGGAGAGGTATGTGATAGTTATTGTTTAAACAGCTCATCTAGATCTGATTACTTTCAGTCATAATTTCCCTCTCTGTGTCTTATTTTGTCTCAAGGTGTGGTTTGCTTGGTTGGTCCTCAACATGGAGACAATGTTCGAGGAAGACTCTCAGTTGCGACGCTGTGTGGAGCATGAGCTCCTCTCCAACCCTGCGCACACACCGGATCAGGCTCTGAAGGTACACTTCATTCTGAATGTACTCAGTACAATTATCATGTGCCGTCACATCAAAGAGAACATTTTGAACACACCTGAAATTATCAGGGAATGTAAAATATATATAAAGATTTATATATAAGATTTAAAGGCTGATATGTTATAATTTTATTTTTAAAAATGGTCAAAACTTTATTTGATTATGTAGTTCATGTCACTAGATAACATGTTATGAATATTTTAGATTTTTTCATGTTTCACTGTTTATGCAAACAAGACGTGCATAGTGATGCTAAATTTATTTCTTGGCTTTTGTCACAAAACTTGATATAATTATTTCAGAGTGTGTATCAGTACTTTGTTAATATTTCCTGCACATTTTAACAACGCTGTGTATAACAGTTTGGACTGATACATATTTAAGAGATTTAAGTACTGTATAACTTTGGTAGCTCTCAAAAAGTAGCTCCTGAATTAAAGGAGATTAGAGGCTATTTATTTTGTCTTATTGGTGATATTTTGAATTAAGTAATTTTAAAGATTACAAAAAATATTAATGTATCCATTAATCATGAAAAGATAATAGAAAATAATTGGTTCAAAGGTTTGGGTACCTGTACATGTTTTCATACATTTCTAGTACAATAAATGTACCTGATTTTTTCTTTTTTTTTTTCTTGGGTTTGTCAGAAAGCCCAGGTGCGTCTTAAGCTTGAGGTCGTCCCGTCCCTACAGAGACTGATGATATATCGCTGGGCTCAACAAGCTTTAGCTACCCCTGCAGATCATCCACTCCTGCCTTTGGTGTGGCAGAAATTTTTCCAACTTTACCTCCGTCAACCTGGACCAGAGTTTGGGTGCGTTAAACAAAAGCATTCAGTGTTATTTGGCTTGTTATTGTGGTTTTATCTGGCTTCTTAAAAAAAAAAGATTTAAAAACCTTTTAGATATATTATCATGCTATTTCAATTCACTAAACCTTTTAGATATATTATCATGCTATTTCAATTCACTAAACCTTTTAGATATATTATCATGCTATTTCAATTCACTAAACCTTTTAGATATATTATCATGCTATTTCAATTCACTAAACCTTTTAGATATATTATCATGCTATTTCAATTCACTAAAATGCAGTTGTTACATAATGCTTTCTGTATTCAAAGTACATTTTGTACATGCTATATTCCAGTGAAAATGTTCACCCTGTTCCTCTTTTTTTCTCTCGCCCCCTCATTTCCCTTTTTGTACTCCTTTCTTATTGATGCTTTCACTCATATCATGTTTCACCAGATTTACTCTAAGCTTTATGTAGCAGTGCTGATGACTCACAAGATGTTCCAGCTCTTTGACTTACACAACTTCTATGTTCTGTTCTCTGATGTGTTCAACATTATGTCAGATGCATTTCATGTCCTGTGTTTGTCAGTATATTATTATTTTTGTATCCGCACAATATCAGTTTTTATTACATTACTCTGAAATACTTAATTTTGGGGATAATGCTGTGTTTCAGGGTCCTGATGACCCACTCAAGGTTTATTTTGCAGTAATGACTACATTAATGTTTATTTTGCCCTGTATATTGCGTACAGTATAATATTTGTGAACTGTATGAGCGGGACCGCAGTTAGTTTGATCATGTGTATTTCTAAACCTTTGTGTCTGATTTATTTATTCGTATTTTTATTTCGCACCATCAGGCTGGAGGTGAAAGGTTGTATTGGAAGGCGTTACTTCCATAGTGCGGCCCATGTATCCTTGTTAAAGATCCTGAGACAGCGGCTTGTTGAAGTGTCTGACTTCCATCATGCTGCAAGCAAGGCTTTGAAAGTGCCCTGCTCAAGCGGTGAATCTAGTGAAGGTCTGCTCACCCCAGGGACGCACATCACCCAGTACATGACCTCTCCTGAGCTGCACACTGAGCTCGTGCGGTAACGTTCAGAGTTTTGTTCTCCTAACGTCTATTATTCTGTTGACTATTGCATACAATTGAGAATTAAGCATCTGAAAGAACTTTTATTGTTATTGTTTTCAAGATGTGTGTACTTGCGTTCTTAATTTGCATTATGCTCACGTTCAACACAAAATACAATGTGATCATTTTTGGTTAATTTGTAACCGAAAACACTAACTCTTGTTGTCCAGGCTCTTCACTGTGTTTGCTTTGTGGTTGGATGATGAAAACCTTCAGAAGCAAGAAATTTACTTGCCTTCCTTGCCAAAGCAGTATGACACCCACCGCCTAGCCAAAATAATGCAGCGCCAGCAGGTAAGTCCAGCAGAGTGCATTCTTCTCATCTTTTTATCTTTAAAAAGTCGACATCAAAGGATTTAGTAGATTGTTTTGAATGAAATGTGATTTAAAACAATCCCTTACAATTTTAAAATAAAATGTCCAGCTGTCTATTTAACAGATCTATATGTTAAAAAGTTTGGGGTTGGTAAGATTTTTTAAAATGTTTTTGAAAGTAATTTCATATTCTCACCAATGCTGCGTTTGATCAAAAATATCATACTATTGTAAAATATTATTATAGTTTAATAACTGTAACCCTTTAATTCCAGTAAAGGCAGAGTTGAATGTTTTACAACCACTACTTCAGTTTTCAGTGTCACATGATTCTTCATTCAAATATAAATATGCTTCATGTAAATATAAACCTATAGTATAATTTGAATCTGCTGATTTGGAGCTCAACAAACATTTCTTATTATTATCAGTGTGTCAAACAGTTGCTTAATGTTTTTGTGGAAATGTGATACAATTTTCCAGAATCGAAAGTTCAAAAGAATTTTGAAATATCAATATTTTGCAACAATGAAGATGTCTTTATTTTCATATTAAATACAAGTATAAATTTAAAAAAAAAAAAAAAAATAATAATACTGACTTCAAACATTTGTACTTTTAAACAGTAGTATTATTGTTTAAATATATATTTTACACACTCTTCCCTTTTACATTTGGAAAATATTCTGCCACAACAGATATGGTGGAGAAACTTGTTAAAATGTAAGAGATGGTATTTAATCAGATATAAGAGCTAGAAGGGTTACATTTGTCATTTAAACCCTTAGCAATGTATGGAAAAATGCATCAAAATATTTTCTGACAAAAGTCATGTATATGGATAAGCCTTTGTTTAAAATGATGGTCATTATTTTATTTTTTGATCAGATGCATATTTTCAGATGATACTGATGACATCTTTGACACAAAACTTTATCAGATATGAACTGATGCCATGTCTGTGTGTCGCTTCATCTTTAGGAGGTGTGGATGGAGCATGTGGACATAGAGAGAGTCCAGCATGAGCTGCAGGAAGTGCTCAGTCTGTGGTCAAAGGTCAAGAGTGAACCTGCACTCTCCCAGAACACCAGCTCTTCCATCTTCACTGACTTCATCAATCCTCTGGCTGGTACTGAGCCCACGGTCCACTGATAATCATACCCTGATGTTGGGATTCTCTACATTTATAACAGTTAGAATATAAAAACAGGATTGCTCTTTTTTTATTAAAAGGCACATTTTTTAAAAGCTCGCTTGACTTTCTAAATCATAGCATTTATGTAAAAAATTAAACCCTTTTGAGCATGTTCAAATTATAGTTTTATATATTAAAAAAAGACTTTACTTTTTACTCTAAATAATATTCCTAATCTATTTATTTACAGCAAGGGAGCGTATTCTCACTCATCTGAGAAAGCATGATGCCCCGCAGGGGGCGCTTATACTTGTGCCTATGAAGGCTCCAGTGCCTGATATTCCCACTGAGAGTCTGTCTGATGAGAAAATCTCCACGGCCTTAATTCAGGAAGACCTTGCTAAGCTCCAGCATCAAGCCAAGTATGTCTTGTAGTAAGCATGTATTGATTGTTAAACTGATGTCAGAACTCACTTACAGCCCATAAGTGCATGTTAAAGGGAGGGTGAAATGCTTGTTTTCACTCAATATCCTGTTAATCTTGAGTACCTATAGAGTAGTACTGCATCCTTCATAACTCCAAAAAGTCTTTAGTTTTATTATATTCATAAGAGAAAGATAGTCTGTACCGATTTTTCCCGGAAAAACACGAGTGGCTGGAGGTGTGGACGTGTGGGCGGAGCTAAAGAATCACGAGTGCCAGTAGGCTTTTGTTGAGAGCATTTGGAAGCTGTGACACCGTGAGGACAAAACAAACCATGGCTAACAGTCAGATTCAGCGTATATTTATGATCCAGAATCAGATCCAGAGGCTGAAACTGAATGAGAGCAGCAGCAGCAACAACTCGCTCCGAGCTCGAACCCGGGTCTCGGCATGGGAGGGGACGCACTAACAAGAAGGCAGAGATATTTGAAGCAGTTTTACTCACGGCCTGCGGTTCCAACACACGATCGTGGCCCTTTTTCGTTGGGATTGCATCATCCTTAAGAAATAAACGATACGCAAATCCGTCGTCAAACTGGGCCTTGTTTGTAAAACAAGCATCTTCGAAATGCAGGGAACAAACAAAAACACTTGCACAACTCCGTTGATGCTCTGTAAAAATAAACTCCATCCACTGGTCCCTTAATGCTGTTGTTTTTGGTAATCTGTGCAGGGTTGTCTTGCCCTGGCAACTAAAAATACACTTCTTTTGTGACATTTCGCGACGCTCTCGCTCTGATCAGTGAATGTCTGTTGTGCTCTCAGTGCCCTGCTATACGGGAGCGCGCGCTCTTCCGGCAGACGTGCCCTCAGGACCCATATAAGGAAATTCCGCTGCATCTAACGCCACACAGAGCCGTACTAGAAAAAAACTTTCCGAAACTTGTGACAAACCGGAAGAGGTATTTTTGGAACAGAAATACTCCTTCAAACGTACAACTTAATTTTTGAAACGTTGTCCATGTTTAGCATGGGAATCCAACTCTTTAACAGTGTAAAAGACTCCGTATGCATGAAATAGCATTTCACCCCCCCTTTAAGTAAGTTTTCTGTGGCAATAAATAACTGATGCCTCTAAAAAAAAAAAACTCTGTGATGAGCTGTAGTGCTGTATTGGCATCTCCGTATGTGCTAAATGATGTTGTAAATCACAACTGTGTCCTCTTCTCAGATTGGCAACGGTCCGGGAAACACAGCAGGTCGCTCTAGACAATGAACTGCTGGAGGTGTTGCCGCAGCTCTACATTAACCGAGAAGACCAACTCTCAATGCAGTTAGAGTGCCGTGGCAAAGGTGGACAGCCCTGCCAGGGTCCCGCACATGTCACTGTAAAGGTGAATATCTGCCTGGCGCTTCATTAAAAATTAAGTTAATCTAATAAGGTTTATTGTTTGGTCTCTGCGCAAACCTATGATTGCTGCTCTTGTTATTTGTCCAATACGTGCATGAATCGGTGGGTGGTGCTAAACAGGCGCAGCCATTGAGCTTTTTCTGCGGAGGTGGTGTTTAGCCACACTATTACATCATAAAGTGTCACATCCCACAAGCTGTCATTTTGGCAGACTTGCTTCAATATAAGCTGCGTTTAACCTAACGAGAAAGTTTTGAGTTTTGAAACTTACAGAATGTTTTTATGGCACAATGTCCTCTTATACATAAAAAGATAGAGGGAATTTAGATTTCTCAGTTCATGACCCCTTTAATAATATAAAAAACTTTGGCAACCCCTTTAGAAAATCCTTCATTTTTATGAGTTCTCTCTCTTTCTCCCTCATTGTGTGCTGCAGTACTCAAGACTGCACAAACTGGATCCAGTGCAGAATCAGATCCAATGCCTGAAGAGTGATATTAAACAGCTACAGGCTGATGGAATCAAAGCTCCTCCTCAAAGTCTGGCAGAGGCGGCCGTGCACACAGAGAACTTCATTACGTCAGTACCCAGCTCAAATCAATTTCTAAACGGTCTATATTTGTGTCGCTAAATGTGAGCATCATGTTTTCTTGTTTAGGGCCTTGGTTAATGCTTACAAACTAAATAGTTCCCCTGGCATACTGAAGGTGGGCATCACTGCTTTCTATCAGATTGTGGCATTTGTGTGTGAGGATACGCAGAGACATCCACCAACCCGGCAATTTTTCACATCCTGTATAGAGATCCTCGGTCAGGTATGGTTTTCAACCCAGTGAACTCAACCCACTAATTTCAAAATGCAATGATGTTTTCTCAGAATTTATTTGCATTTAAATTGACTTTTTTTATGTCTGTGGTTTTATATTCACATCTCTCAATTGTTAATTGTTAAAATGATATAAAGTGTATCTTTGACTGTAGGTCTTCATCCGGGATGTCCGATCAGAATGTAAACAAATGCTGAAGACCATCCTGCTCAACAGACACCTGTGTAACCTTCTCTCCCCCTACTTCACCCCAAACGCCTCTCCTGAGGAGCTGGTCTCTCTGTACCAGGAAGTGGTCAACACCCTCCACATAGACAGTGGTGATGTCATATTCATGCTCCTCACAAAAGTAATTCGCCTTCATTGAATAATGCTATAAATGTTTTTCATACAGGCTGATATTGAAAGCATTATGTGTTAAAAAGAATTAGCTTTTTCCTTGAGGAAAAGGATGAACTGTTTTGTTCATAATCATGTGAAGCAGTGCTGTCATATCTTATTAGCATATTGCCATATCAAAATCCTCAGAGAAGTTTTATAAAAAATAAAAAAAATGTGCAGAATAGCGGGAACAAAAACAATCTGCACTCTCCAACCACCTCACACTGGATCCTTCACATGGCCCTCTGAGACTCTTATTGCTCTACTTTTTGCTTTTGAATGTGTAGCTCATGTTTGCCACTTTTTTAATAAATAATCTGCTCTATTTCTAGTTTGACTTGACTCAGTGGCTGTCGGTGACGCAGCCTCAGTTCTCTGAGCGTAGCCGATTGATGGAAATAATCCATCAGGCTCTGTGCACCTGTGGGCTGGAACCTGAGCCAGAAGTCCTCATGGCCTTCAACATCTTCTCCAAGCATTGGACAGAACTGCTGCTTTATCAGTTTCCAGACCACTACAGTGACTTCCTTCGTCTGCTCATGCAGAGTATGTCTTTTCTTCTCTCTGACCTAAACTCATCTATTGTGAGGTTTTGTTTTCAGATTTGATTGGTTCCATGTCAAATTGTCATAATGAAAACCTCATGTAATCACCTCAGAATAATTGTTCATTTATTTTCATTAACTAACAAACCTAAGATTTTGGTCACAATCTTTGTTTTTAAAAAGACATATCTAGGTATTAATATTAGATACTTTGTCCGATGTCTGCCTTTATAAAAGTATAGTGTCTAAAACTTTTGTAGATTTGACTATATGTGGATTTGATATAGTAATTTTTAATGCTTTTATGCATCCTTCTTTTGCCCTGTTGTGGTAGTTTAGCATGACGTTTTTTAATCATTGTTTAATGTTAAATGTAAATTCCAAAAACTACATATGAATGGTTTGCCATAAGTTCAAATGGACTTGGGAATTATTGTCAAAAAGCTATTTGTGCTTAGAAAAATGTATTCTGTTCACTTTCCTGCAGGCTCTTCTGAGCAGCTTCTCAGTCCAGACTGTTGGAGAACATCACTAAGAGTGCTGGGCTGTTCTCTTCATCCCATGATGAAGACAAACAAGACCCACTCCATCCTGCTCTCCCCTCAACAGGCAATGCAAAACACTTATTTATTTGACATGCTCTAATTAGTTTTAAATACTTCAAACCAGATAATTAAAACTGCACTTTGTTTTTACTAGGTGGATGAAACTATTGAATGGCTCTCAAAGTACTTCCTGAAGCTCCGTCTGTCTAACGGGGACTTCAGGAGCTTTGGTCTCCTCTCAAAATGGGGGCCCTACATTGAGGAAGTCAAGAAGTTTTGGGAAGATTTGATTACCTACTCCATTGATCTGGAACTAAACAACTGCAGCAAAGAACCAGTAGGAAGTCCAAGACTGGTCAAAGGTACAAAATTTTATTTCTCTGTTATGTGAAGCAACCAAATACTTGTAGTCCAGACAAAAGTTTGGGGTCAGTAAGATGTTCAGTAAAAATTTACCAGTTTCCACAATTGCTTTACTATAACTGCAATAAATTACAATTGTATTCAGATATAAATTATTTTAAAACAATATTACTGTTTTACTTTATTAAACATAAACTCCAAACTTTTGAACAGTAGAGTGTATATAACTGCATAGTGACTATTTGTATAATTAAATGAATTAATGTGAAATTCTCCTTGATATAGCTCTTGGGAGCCTGCATGCAAAGATGGCCAAACTGTTTGAACCGTGGATTCTGGTCCTTGACACTGACAACACTAGGTATGCTTTGATGTGGCTCAGCAGTTTGGTTGTTTCAACACTGATGACAGAGATGAGTAATGAATCTCTTGTGTATGACACAGTCATCCTCGCTGTTCTCCATGGCTTGAATCAGATGCCGCAGCTGCAGCGAGTTTAGTGAGCTTATATGCACGCTTAACGGAGACTATGCATGAGAAATTCAAAGGTAAACATCCTTGGAGAACAGGACAACACACGAATGTCATGATTCATGTTTCAGTTGTTTAAATTCATATTCAGTTCAAAGTCCATTTTGATCAGTATGTAATTTTGAATCCATAATGTTTTTTGGCGCAGATCGCTTGTTGCCAGGACAAAGAGGAGCTCTGTGGTTTCATCTCTTGCATTACTGTGAGACCTGCACCTCTCCCAAGATGCCAGAGTACCTGCTTTACACCTACCACACCGAGTACAGCCGTTTGCCATGGAAGGACCTGTATCCAGATCAGACACTAATGAACCAGTTTTTCAATGTGAGAGATTGACAGAACTCCTAAATCACATATATTACCTGTGTCTGGTTGAGGATCTCTAGAATGTTTCACATTTTTCAGACCTATATACCCCACCATCCAGACATTTGGGGACAGTAAAATAACTGTAAAATGTAATTTATTCCTGTGTTGACAAAACTGAATATTCTGCAGCCATTACTCCAGTCTTCAGTGTCACATGATCTTTTAGAAATCATTCCAATATGCTGATTTGGTGCTAAAAAACACATACATGCATACATTATTATCATTCATTTTAAACATCTGTACTGCTTAATATTTTTGTGGAAACAGTTGAGATATATTTTCAGGATTCTTTGATGAAAAGAAAGCTCAGAAGAATAGCATTTATTTGAAATAGACATTTTGTAACATAAGTCTTACTGTCACTTTTGATTAATGTAATGCAACCTTCAGTAAAGGTTTTTTTTTTTTTTTCTTACCGACACCAAACTTGAACGGTTGCAATGCATACATATATTTAATCACTTCCAAGGTAGTCTGACAGATAATCTGGTGAAGGTGGTGGGTTTGAATCCTTCTGTTTTACTTGTACTTTCTATAAGAAAATACTGAGACTTTAATAAATGGTTGTCAGTAAATTGATTGAATTTTGTATTGTTCAGGTGGAGCGGGGAAGCCCAAAGAGTTGTTTCCTGTTTATTGGAGAGCTGCTGTGTGAGGTGAACTGGGTCAGTGTACTGAGCGACTCTCTCAGCCCCCAGCTGAGCCCCTCAGCTCAGACGATGGTGGTCTCTGTCCTCTATCTGATGGTATTTCTGGCCAAAGAGGATCTCAGCAAACCTGTGAGTGTTCCCCTATTTCCCCTAACCATCTTCAAGGGCTTGTTAGAAGTGAATTAACTCTGATTTAATTCTACAGGAGTCTTCTGTTCTCAGTCTCCTGGATCAATCAGCTTCTCTGCCTTGGCACCTAGTCGATTCTCCTTCTTATCAAAATGTTACACGCTATGTCAGCACACATTACCCAGCATCCCTTGTTGTCAGTCATGATACTTCTTCACAACACGTCATCAAATTGCTTCGAATGGCTGCTGGATTTGGGACGACCACACAAATGTTACATCACAAGGTTTGATGACACACTGTCGTCAAATACTGTAAATTACTGTAAACTACATTTTTACAGCATTGTGATTTGTATCTGTTGTGTGATTTGGGACTGTTAGGACATGACTTTAAAGTGTCAAGCCTTCCTTCACTTAATGGTGCAGTTCCTGGCTTCTCTGGATCAAAATGGGAACATCAGTCTGGCATCTCTGGAGACAGAAATGGAGAAATTACTGGAGTTCATTGTCATTTTCAACCCTCCTGGTGAGGAGAACGTTTCATTTCTCTTTCATATTCATTTTCTTGTCATGTCTCTCAGTAGGCCCTTCAAGATTATTGCATAACATTAATTTTTAGTTCTGTTTACCACTTGATTTTATTAGAACAAAAAAAGTGTTATGTTTCAGTAGCACTTCAGTAGGCTATGTTCACACTGCACACAATTCCGATTTGTTTTTTAGATTCAATCTTTCAGATTAAAAGAATCCATCAATGATTTTATAATACACTCAGCACTTTTTTTGACTTTATAAGAATAAAGAAGATTGCTGGTATTTCAGCATGTAATCTTTTTATTTGGATACACGGCAAACAAATTTCAAGAATTGAGTTGTTTGCTCTTTGGTGGATTCTTTCATAGAGCAGCTTGTGCAGTCATTTCTGAATTGAATGCAGGAGAAGTAACCTGTGTATTTACTATTCATTCTCCACCTGAATCTGATTTTAATTGGTTTTCAGTAGGAACATCTTAAAGGATTAGTTCACACAAAAATGAAAATTCTGTAATTAATGACTTACCTTCATGACGTTCCAAACCTGCGAGATCTTTGTTCATCTTCAGTCCAAAAATTAAGATATTTTTGATGTAATCCAAGAGGTTTCTGACCCTGCATAGATAGCAACACAACTACTACATTCAATGCCCAGAAAGATATATTCCATGTGTCATCAGTGAATATCAGCTTTATTCAACAATTTCTTCTCTTCTGTGTCAGTCTTCCACGACATGCTTTCACAAGAGTACCACTAAAGGTAGACCCACAGATGTCACATGGACTATTTTAATGATGTCCTTACTAAGTTTCTGGGCCTTCAACATATCACTTGTGTTGCTGTCTATGCAAGGTCATAAAGCTCTCAGATTTCATCAAATATGTAAATTTGTGTTCGGAACGACTGGTTTGAAATGTCAAGAGGGTGAGTAATTAATGACATTTTTGTGTGACCAATCTCTTTAACACAAAACTGGCAGTAACAGTATCTCTCTTTATGTTTGGATGATCTTAAAGCTGCAGTCGGGAACTTTTGACACTCTAGCGGTTAATAAACAGAACTGCTTGCGTCTTGCGGAAGAACATCGTAGCCGGAACTACTTCTCTCTGTTTATGTCTATGAAGAATCACAAAGGTACTGGGTTACTCCGCCGCAGTACCCCCGAAGCAATCTAAAATAGTCCGAATATAAACACTTATTATAAGTGTACCCTAGTGATTCAGGACAGGCTAAAAACACGGTTTGGAAAATGGATTCGTGGTGTACTCGCTTATTATATACATTTTTCTAAGTTTTGAACACAAACAAAGTTACGGACCGCAGCTCTGATTGGTTATTTTTTACCGGGAGCGATGGAGTTTCTGCAAATGGCAATAGGACCACTGGGAGGAGCCAGAGGAGCTTGATTTTTTTCACAGATTATCTGTCTCATATTCTACTGTCAGGACATAATGACAGGTTTAATAAATATGTAAAAAATATTTTTTTTACAAAAGTTCCCTACAGCACCTTTAATGCACCTCATTCTCCCGTTCAGAGACAGACCCCCAGCAGCGGCACATGGCCACCTGCAGTCTGTTTGCAGAGATGCTGACTCTGCTGAATGAAGCTGGCATGTCTACAGCGGAGGGACTCGGGACTAAACTCCACTCCTGGGTGGAGAAGCGAGCTCGGGGTCCTTTGGTTCTCCCCCTGCTAACCGCTGCGTGCAGATGCCTGGCCTCAGTGCGTCATATGACACGAACCACTGAAGCCTGTATTCTCTCTTACTTCACTGATGGTAATAATAGCTCATACTTGTTCTGGGCTTAGTCACAGATTTTAAACGGTGTGTCTGCGTAAGCCTTTAGGAATTATTCCTCTCCCTAATCACATTGTAAGGACCATAAAAGCATACATCTGGGCTCAATCCAAACATTTGCATGGAGCCATTATAGAGTACAGTGAGTTTTAGTATCTTATAAATCTGTCCACAACTTCTAGTAATATGATGTGTGCTTCTTTCAGGTGGATGTGCTGATCAATACTCTGGTTGGGGGCCCATCCTTGTCTCTCTTCAGGTTCCTGAACTGACTGTTGAGGACTTCATTCAGGAAAGCCTGAACCTGGGCAGTTATCTCACCCTGTACGTCTACATCCTCCAGAGGCTGAACCTGGAGCAAACCCTCCTGAATGAGAAGAAGACCTTAATGCTGCTCAGCACATGGATCAGCCAGGTCTTCCCTAGGTAACATACACTTTATCACACATATACTCTGCCATTCAAAAGTTTGGGATCAGTTTGATTTTTAATGGAGTTTCTTATGCTTATTTGATCAAAAATACAGAAAAAAATTGAATATTGTGAGATATTATGTAAATTTGTAATACTTTAAAATATAATTAATTTCTGAATTTTCAGCGTCATTATTCCAATCTTCAGTGTCATGTGATCTTTCAGAAATCATTATGCTGATTTATTATCAGTGCTGGAAACAGTTGTGCTGCTTCATATTTATTTTTTTATTTTTTTTGGAAACTGTGATACTTTTTGTCTTGATTCTTTTATCAATAAAAAGTTAAAAAGAGCAACATTTATTTCAAATTAAAAGTCTTTACCCTCATTCATTTAACACATCCTTGCTGACTAAAAGTATCTATTATTTTTTTTTTTAATTAAGAAAAATATTTACTGACTCAACTCTTGAACAGTAGTGTGTATGTAAGATTTCCATTTTGAATAAATGCTGAGTATTTATTTATTTTATATTCATAAACGTATCCTGAAAAAAGTATCACAGGTTCCAAAAAACATGAAGCAGCACAACTGTTTCCAGCACTGATAATAAATCAGCATATCTGAATGATTTCTGAAGGATCATGTGACACTGAAGACTTGGAGTACTGATGCTGAAAATTCAGCTTTGCATCACAGGAATAAATTATAAATTAAGTATATAAAAATAGAAACTGTTGTTTTAAATTGCAATTGTAAATATATTTCACGAAATAACGGGGTTTTTTTTCTGTATTTTTGATCAAATAAATACAGCCTTGATGAGTACAAAAACTTTGGTAAAAAATAAAATAAAATTCTTATGGATCCCAAACTTTTGAAAGATAGTGTAAATGCTGGAGGACGCACAAAGAAACCCAGACTGGAAGTAGTGTAGGATTGCAGAGTTAGTAAATAACATTGCTTTTATTTTTAGAGCTCATTGTCTGAGTATTTGTGGCCTCTCTTCCTGCAGTGGTCCAGCTGATGAGGCAAAGTTGTTTTTGTGGTGGCATAAATTCTTGGAGCTTCTGCAGATCCAGGTGGATCAAGAGGACACCTGCGCACTTGATTCCCTGATTCTCACCTTAATGGCCTTCCAGAACCATCTAGCCCAGCTCAGTGAGGAAAGACTGAACTCAGGCATCTTGGGAGCCATAGGCCTTGGGAGGAAATCCCCACTTTCCAACAGGTGAGAGAAGATGTTTTGCTGCCCAGATCAGAAGTGAAAGGGACATGAAAGATAAATTGTGTGAATTGCACGCCTCACAATTTCTGTTCTTCCTGTGTTTCAGGTTTCGGGTTGTGGCGCGCAGCATGTCTACATTTTTGCTGGTCCAGGCGCCCTCAGAGAATCAGCTTCGTCTTCATCCAGACACAGAGCTGCAGCTCTCTGCTAAAGCCCAACAGGTACAGTTTTCATGGTTTTTAGGTGAATTTAGGAATTTTTCCATGTTGAATTTAAAAAATATATATTGAAATTTTGATCAAATAGATGGTTAGATCTGGATATGTTTTAGATATTTGATGACAATTTGCTATAGTACAAACAAATTTCTAGTAAATCTTGAATGACTGCTCTCTTTTTTCAGGCCTTATTGGTACTGGAGCAAATGGCGAGTAATAAGCAGTATTCAGAGCTGGATGTGTCTGTGAACCAGGCCATTCAGTTCATCAAGTACCCAGGTCATGTCCTGCGTGACAGCAACAGTCTTCTGACCCTGCTAGTCAATGCACTCTACACTGACCTTAATTACCTAGACATCATCCGTTAGCTATAACCTCAAAACAAGATTCCACTCAAAACCTCCTGGAGAACAGACCTAACTCCAGGTGAGATGAAGGTGTTTTCTGGGAAAGGACATGCATTCAATCATGGGTTTAGACACTGAAGCAGTGGTCATGTTTTAAACTCTGCACAAGGTTATAAAGCACGCCCGGTTACACTCAATTTCTTTTTTCTCACAATAATATCACAGTTTCCCCTCTTTTGTCTTAAAATGTATCCTTTAAATTATCCCAATTCTTCTGCGTTTCAGACAAACAATTCCACACAGTTCACTGTCTCTTTACAATATTATATTCATTTACCGGTACATAATTTATTTTAGAGTGGTGAGGATTTTATGATATATGTATGAGGATGTTTTAGACCTCCCATGTTGCGGGGAGTTTGGGTGATACCTGATGATAATTCAGTCGCAGTGTAAATATACCTCAAAGCATGGTTTTGATTGATTTGCACAACAAATATTCTGGTGAATTTACAAAAATCTTTTAGATTTCAGTTTCATTTTCCCAACAATAGATGTTTTTGTAATGTGCTTTTTACAAAGTACATTCTTTAGGAGCTCATGCACTTAAACCGACAATGGCTGGACATCTACATTTCAATGTGAAGAAGTGGATTTTTTAGAGACTAATATTTTTCTCACTACGTTTATTATTTGTATTGAGGACAGCAATGACAAAACAAGATGAATGGCTCCAGCATGTGATCTGCCTGACAAGTGCACTTAGTTTATTTCTTTTATTTTCTTCTTTTTTTCTTATTCACAGAAATGCTCCCTTAAGTAATGTTCACAGTTGACATCACACATCCCTTTCCTCTTTTTAAATCTTTCTGTTGCTCCACAGCAAGATGGATGGTATTATATTATATAGGCATATGAAATTGAATGAATGTGCTTGCTGCTGTATTTACTTAGATGCTTAGAGCTAATTTCAGAACTAATATTATTTTGAATGAGAGAAAATCTATTTTTGTGCTGCACTATTGCCAGCATGGTATGTCTATATTTGGTTGTAGTTTTATTGACTTGAGATTATAGGTCAGCCCTTCTGGGGATTCACTGCATGCTTTTATAATACAGTCATTTTCTATACTTCCTCATACCACAGCATTCACTGGTTTCCAGAATACTGCAGCATAAACTGGTTTCCAGAATACTGCAGCATAAACATGTTGTGCATTGAATTTTAATGATATTTAAAACTGTTAAGATCCTCCCCAAGCAGTAATAATCAAATCCCAAAATAAAATTATGTGCATTTTGTCATGCTGTTGAAAAAACACTGAACCAATGAAATAACCTGGACATTTATATTAATGAACAGTGGAAAGTGTCTAAAACAGGACTTGCCTTAAGTTGTTTTCAATGTAATATTTGTTTCCTCTTGTGCCATAATCGATCTCCTGTCATCAGTTGCAAAATACAGTGTCAAATGATATGTAGTTGTGTACATGAAAATGTAAATGATAATCAAAGTCAATAATACCTGAATTCAAAGGAAAAATGTGTATTTGGTTTCCTCATGTGAAAAGTTTATTGCTTTTGATTTTTTTTTTGAGAAGTATCATAGTATTGCCCAAAAAACATTTTTCTGCACAGTGTTACCCCCCAAAACTCTTAGAAGGCCATGTTAATTTGACAAAATGGCATGGGTCAGTCTTACCCTACTTGGGCTGTGACAAGTGTAAGACAGAATTCACATCCCAGGATATGGCAGTTGCCATGGTGATCTCGTCCACTTTGGTACAGAGGGAGTGTTATCAGGGTACCCAGACAGCAGATGGGAGACTGATATGTGGCATGCCAGTGTCTTTTCCTATGTTTTCAGCCGTTCATACATTCTGTCACATCTGAGCCAGAACGACACGCTGGAGTATCTGTGAATAGTAGCTTTGCAGCAGCAGGCATGCACCTATTAAAGAAGTAAACAGAAGAGAATAAAAAAATGCATATGCTGTGAGTTCTGCATCAACTCCCTATGGCTTGGCACTAGTGTTAACATGTAAGATTTGAAGTTTGCTGTAAACCAAAGATGTTTTCATCCTCAAAAGCATGTTGATACAAATGAATAGCAGCTTATGGTGATCTGACCATGTGAAGCTTCTATCTAATGCAGTGCCAGCTGGAATTCTGACGCTTCTCCCACAGTCTACCACATTTAATTGCATATCTTACTTTATTTATTTATAATCTATTAGCTGTGCTCTGCAGCCTTATATCGAAACCATTTTTTATGAATGGTAAATGACGAATTATTCTAGGTTTAGGAAGGGCAGCACCACACAAAAACTTATTTTTTTAAACTGAATTAATAAATCTGTACATTTTAAACAACCATTCAAATGTTTGGGTTGAGTAAAATTTAGTTAGTTTTTCATAACCAAGGCTGCATTTATTTAATTAAACTGTAAAATGTACTGGTAACACTTAACTAACCCTATAACCTTGAGGGACCAGTTCTTGCTATTAACAAGTTGCTTATTAGCATGCCTATATTTGGCTGTTTATTAGTACATACAGTATTGTTCAAAATAATAGCAGTACAATGTGACTAACCAGAATAATCAAGGTTTTTAGTATATTTTTTATTGCTACGTGGCAAACAAGTTACCAGTAGGTTCAGTAGATTGGCAGAAAACAAACAAGACCCAGCATTCATGATATGCACGCTCTTAAGGCTGTGCAATTGGGCAATTAGTTGAAAGGGGTGTGTTCAAAAAAATAGCAGTGTCTACCTTTGACTGTACAAACTCAAAACTATTTTGTACAAACATTTTTTTTTTCTGGGATTTAGCAATCCTGTGAATCACTAAACTAATATTTATTTGTATGACCACAGTTTTTTAAAACTGCTTGACATCTGTGTGGCATGGAGTCAACCAACTTGTGGCACCTCTCAGCTGTTATTCCACTCCATGATTCTTTAACAACATTCCACAATTCATTCACATTTCTTGGTTTTGCTTCAGAAACAGCATTTTTGATATCACCCCACAAGTTCTCAATTGGATTAAGGTCTGGAGATTGGGCTGGCCACTCCATAACATTAATTTTGTTGGTTTGGAACCAAGACTTTGCCCGTTTACTAGTGTGTTTTGGGTCATTGTCTTGTTGAAACAACCATTTCAAGTGCATGTCCTCTTCAGCATAGGGCAACATGACCTCTTCAAGTATTTTAACATATGCAAACTGATCCATGATCCCTGGTATGCGATAAATAGGCCCAACACCATAGTAGGAGAAACATGCCCATATCATGATGCTTGCACCTCCATGCTTCACTGTCTTCACTGTGTACTGTGGCTTGAATTCAGAGTTTGGGGGTCGTCTCACAAACTGCCTGTGGCCCTTGGACCCAAAAAGAACAATTTTACTCTCATCAGTCCACAAAATGTTCCTCCATTTCTCTTTAGGCCAGTTGATGTGTTCTTTGGCAAATTGTAACCTCTTCTGCACATGCCTTTTTTTTAACAGAGGGACTTTGCGGGGGATTCTTGAAAATAGATTAGCTTCACATAGACGTCTTCTAACTGTCACAGTACTTACAGGTAACTCCAGACTGTCTTTGATCATCCTGGAGGTGATCATTGGCTGAGCCTTTGCCATTCTGGTTATTCTTCTATCCATTTTGATGGTTGTCTTCCGTTTTCTTCCACGTCTCTCTGGTTTTGCTCTCCATTTTAAGGCATTGGAGATCATTTTAGCTGAACAGCCTATCATTTTTTGCATCTCTTTATAGGTTTTCCCCTCTCTAATCAACTTTTTAATCAAAGTACGCTGTTCTTCTGAACAATGTCTTGAACGACCCATTTTCCTCAGCTTTCAAATGCATGTTCAACAAGTGTTGGCTTCATCCTTAAATAGGGGCCACCTGATTCACACCTGTTTCTTCACAAAATTGATGACCTCAGTGATTGAATGCCACACTGCTATTTTTTTGAACACACCCCTTTCAACTAATTCAACTAATTGCCCAATTGCACAGCCTAAAGAGCGTGCATATCATGAATGCTGGGTCTCATTTGTTTTCTGAGAATCTACTGAACCTACTGGTAACTTGTTTGCCACGTAGCAATAAAAAAATATACGAAAAACCTTGATTATTCTGGTTAGTCACATTGTACTGCTATTATTTTGAACAATACTGTATAAACAGATATTCTGCATGATCATGATGTAAATCATTAAACTTAATAATAATAAGCATTAAAACTCTAAGATGATGATCTAAGATAATTCTAAAAGCTTAAACTTCTTAGAAGGTGTCTGTCTATATTCAAAGTTTCCTCAAAATATTCAAATAGCAAAGAGCTCAAATTTGATCATATTATACAGTTAGTTTTCTTCCTCCTCCTGGCTTCTGGCTACTCTTCAGTGTGTGTGACACACCGGGGCTACTGTATAAGAGGCTCACTGCTCCTTTTCCCTTCTCTCCAGTCTAGAGTGTGTTCGTGGTGAAGGCAAGGGCTGTCAGAGGTACAAGCGGCTGAGACTTGAAACAGCTGACCTCGTCCTAACCCAAAGATACTCTGTGCTGTAGTTTGAACAGCGCTATCACAGTAACCTTATTTCTCCCTGATTCTGTCCCATTTTAGACCAAGCCTGTGGCATTGAAAGATGTCTGACACAACGGATACAGAGTTCGTCCTTTGTATAAACATTCATAAGCCTCTAACAACTGAATTCGGGCCTTTTTTTGGCTTAGGGTGAAATTTGTGATAACTTGCTATTATGTTTAAACACTTGTAAAGGCCATTATTGGGGTTTTTCTGACACATGCACAGAATCATATGTTGTAGAGACATATATATATACATTTGACTGCTAAATAGCCCAGTATATTATAAAAACAATAAATCCTGTGCTGAAAACTGGTCGAGTGCTGGCGGTGCATTGCACTTACACGGGAGATCCTATCTGCAATACAGCACTAATGAAACACATGATTTATGAGGATTTACTGCCAGTTGTTAGTGATGGATCTCTTTTAATATATCAGCCAACATTAGTTACCATATTTCCATTACTATTTCTGAGAAGCTTTGTTTATAAAAACGTTCCTTCTATGGGTATCAAACCCTGTAGACATGTTTCTCGCTGACTATCTTATGAGTGTATTAAATGAAAGTTTTAGTGTTGGAAAAGCAGTGTAGTCCAGTAAGCCTGAACAGGAGCAGAGAGTTTGAGTCATCGTGCTGTTATACCAGAGGGAAAACGCCATGAGAGCGAGAACATGGCTTAGAATTTCTATTAGCAATTATGGGACGTCCACTCTACCATGACACTATATATATATATATATATATATATATATATATATATATATATACACACACACACACACACACACACACACACACACACACACACACACACACACACACACAGGTGCATCTCAAAATATTTGCATATCTTGAAAAAGATATTTGATAATTTTTGGTAACTTATTTCAAAAAGTGAAACTTTCATATATATATATATAAAGCAAAACATTTTTTAAAAAATTGTTTAAATTTTGATGATTAGAACTTACAGCTCATGAGTCAAAAATCCAGTACCTTGAGTTTCATTTAATGACCATCCCTACAGTATACATTTCAGGTATCTCTTGTTTTTTGAAACCATAATAATGGGGAATACTGCTTTAAATGTATTACTTTACACGTTACAAATCTATAATATATGAAAGTTTTACTTTTTGAAAAGTTACAAAAAAAGAACCTTTTCACGATATTCTTTTTTTTATGAGTTTATATATATATATATATATATATATATATCATTCCATTTCATAAATCCCATTGAGACAACAAATAAGGGGGTCTCCATCACAGTTTGTTATATGAGCAGACACTTACCTCATAGAAACAGAATGTTCTACTATAAATGTATTTTGAAACAGATATTCTGTTGCCCGTTCATATTTACAGCTGGAAAATACCAGCATCAAAGATAGCAGCAGTTGTGTCATCGGCTCGTTTCTGAACTTCTGAGGTGAACAGATTTGAGTCACATCTGTCTTCTGGCTAGAAAACTAGCAGGATTTTGTATTTGTGTGTTTATTTCTCATTGGCTGGATAATAACAGACACAAGAGTCTCCAAGTCCCTGTGGCACCACATTTTCAGCTGAATCATGCTAGTAGATGTCATGCTAACCTTTAGGTCTGCAGCCCACAGAACTGTTTGAGAGATGACTAGCTATACTTCACAAATGTCATAAAGTAATTTCTTTGTGCAAGTTTTACATCTCAGGAAATATTGGATATTAACGTTAATTAAATTGGATTTGTTTTAATAGTATATTGATTGGTTAATTTAAATGAAGTGTAATAATATTTACATAAGAATTTGTTTATTTGAAATGTTTTTAAGATTGTTATTCAGAATGACATTAAGGTTATTGATTGACTGATATAAGGATAGTTTAGACTATGAGAATAAAATGACACACACACACAAATGATAATTCTGTCCTCAGAATTATTTTTGGAATTCTTTTTGGACCAAGGACAGCTGTGGACTTTAGGGGTGTAATAGTTCTGTGGAAAAAATCAAACCATACCGTTCTCCACCCACAGTTCAGCGAGCACTTACCGTAGTTAAACTTAAATGCATTAAATATAACAACAGGTCAAACAGACTGAGTTGAGCTAATGTATGTTTCTGTCGTATTCTGGCTTCCCAGTAAATTACAACAATGAGTGTGAGTGCCTTATGCCATGATGCTGAAAGAAGGTGTTGAAACTCTGACATAAACTGAACCGCTACCCCTAGTAGACACTATTCACCTTTACTTTATGGAAAAAAGCAGCTTGGACATTCTGCTAAATAACTCCTTTTGTGATTTACAGTAGAAAGAAAGCCATATGGATTTGGAACAACATGAGGATCAGAAAAGCTGACAGATGTTTCACTTTTGGCTGGACTGTCCCTTTAAGAGTTGATGAAATATAGTTAACCTACAGCAGAGAACCTCATCAGTTACACTAAACTGTCATCTCTAGTCTCCCTAATGAAACAGACTTTTGTTTCGTATTGTTCTGTACTGACAGATGTCAGTGGTATCAGAAGACACTGACAGAGGCGTAGAGATATAGACGCACTGTCTAGCTCTGGGTCCAGTTGTCATGGCTACCATTATGCTGTCTGGTGTTGAAGTACATTTTGTGTGTGAAATTTGTTCTGTTACCCGGTGTTCAAACGCAGTGTGCTGTCTCGCTCGCGCTCTCGCTCTGCTCCCCATTTGTTCAGACGGTGTTCCCACTATGCGTGACCACAGAATGACGTACATTGTCTCCTACAGATACTATTGAATCTAGAGAGAAATAGTTTTTGCAAAAGAAAGCCTCCACTTGTATATGCCACCCCTGCAGCGCAAGAACTCATTCAGTTAGACGTGTGTGGGATTTTATTTATTTATTTGTTTATTGGGTCATTTAGTTGTTTAGTCATGTGGAGAGCTGAAGAGGTGGAT
Organism: Carassius auratus; assembly: GCF_003368295.1. Classification (NCBI taxonomy): domain Eukaryota; kingdom Metazoa; phylum Chordata; class Actinopteri; order Cypriniformes; family Cyprinidae; genus Carassius; species Carassius auratus. Next base: position 10,145,368 of record NC_039272.1, on the reverse strand, counting down.
GGACAGTGGAGGTACAGTCTGTAGGGCCGGTTAACACGAAGATGCTTATCTAGCTGTGGTTTGGGGGTTTTTCTGGATGATGTGGCACCTTTAGGGGGTCTTCTATTTTCTTGTGACCAGCAAACTTCAACTGTGTTATATTCTTAACTTACATTATAACATACAAATAATAACAATAATAATAAAAACAAGTATTTAACTCAGACCCATCTTCTCATACTGCACATAAGGGGTTAAATGACTGTTAAGTCACTGCACTTAAGTTGTCACCTGTAGGAGGTTCTGAGTCACTCAATCATTTACATTTCTCCTCCACACTCAAGTGCTGTGATGATTCAGGTGCTCTTATTCCCATCAGTCCACCTCTTTCTGCCTGCTCTTCATTTCTGTCTATTTAAAGATGTGAGCTAACTTTATACAAACAAGAAAGACATGAGGATTTTGTAAGGACATTTGTCCCGACTAAACTAATAAATGGGATACAGCATGACGCTGGATTTAGTATGACTCATCTGCATGTTAATAGACCAGGTTTGTCATCCAAAAAAAAATAAAAAATAATAATATAAAATAAAAATGTTAAAAGGAAAAGTAGCCTATACTGTTATATAGTTATTAGTAAATATGACCATATGTCCTTTGATATATCTGTTTACATAATAGATTAAGATTTATATATATATATATATATATATATATATATATATATATATATATATATATATATATATATATATATATATATATATATATTGTTTTTGCTGTTCAAATATGAAAAAAGACAGACTTATTGTTATATTTAACTTTTATTATTTTTATAGATAAAGACAACCACCCAAAAAACACAAATCATGATTCAAAGCTCCCTCCTAGAAATACGTCTAATAATAAAATATTCAAATAATAGTTAATCCAAAAAATTTGAAAATTCTGGCATCATTTAAGCCTACCCTCCTGCCATTTTTTTATTTATTTTTTATAACTAAATAATATAAACTCTCAGACTGTGGATTGACCTCTGGGTAATAAAAGCCTGATCCAGGGCCAGACAGCTGTATCGATCACTTGGTCTGCCTGGGCTCTGTATGAGTGAAGAGCACATTCTGGGAAAATGAAGAGAGGCATAAGCAATAAAAATCACTGATGCTGCATTAGTCTTTATGTCTTTATACACTATCTATCTTTCTCAAAATCAAAGTTTATCACACACAGATTTTTTCTCCAGGTTAAAACCACACTCACAAACACACACAGTAATATAAAATATATTTAAATACGTGTTTTTTTTTTTGTAAGCACATGCATTTTGTCAGATACCTAAAATGCACCCCCAAGCCAGTTGTGATTTTGGAAGTGCACCAGTGTTTCGGACTGGAGTGATTTATTTGTGGCGTGTACGGGGCGGGACATATTTAAATTAGAGGCGTGGTTAACGGGATGGAGTTGAATGTCATGCAGCTCTGACCGGCAGAGAGCTAAAGGATACTTTGATACGGTAAGCTCTGTTTTTAATTTTGTATTCTTTCAAAAATACAACTGGAACACACATGTGCGTCTGATTGAGCGTCTTTATCCTTTCCAGCAATATTTCACTGTGAGATTTTAAAGGCTATAGTCTGTTTTTAAAAGCGTTAGTCTCGCCGGAATTTGACAACTTGAGTAACTTAGCTCACCGAGAATTATTATAAAACATTTACAATTATGCCGATTCACAATGAATGGTAATGACTGATATTGATACGATAACTTCTATATCCTAATAGCAGATCATGGACTGTAGTCAGCATCAGGCTTTTGGATGTGTATGGTAATCTTTACTTTTAAGAAAGTGCGTGTGTCATAAAACCTCTCTGCCTGCTGCTTAGACAGCTCAGAAGATTTTGAGACACAGCCGGTATTGATTTCGTCTCTGGTTGCGTCTAATTTAAGGACGATGTTTAATCGCCTGGTGTGCACATCCTGCAGAGATCCTATACCTTTACAGCTGCATGCTGGTGCAGACGCGGATAATCCAAAAATCTGTTTTTATGGGAGGAATACATAAAGAGGTCAGGCTTGTCTAACTGACGTCAGTCAGATATCACTCAGTCACCAGTCGTCCGTTATTTTTTCATTGGTGGTCACCATGACATCATTAAATACCGGAGAGGAACACCGGGAGACCTCAGAGGTTTTGTTTTAGCGATGAGGATTTCCTGTCGGATGCGGCAAACCGACATCATTGTTCTGCAGACAATATCGTAACTGGTGAGCTTTTATCAACCTCGTCGTGTTCTTGACGGATACAGTGTTGGGTGTTGGGTGTATTTTAAACAGAGCCGTTTTTAGTTAAACGGAAAAGAGATAAAATGAGTCTGGATGCAAAATGACATTGTTTTACATTCATGTTTGTTTGTGTGTGAATGGAAAGTGCTCTATAATATGCTGAACATCAAGTCTTTGTTAGTGTTTCTCGAGCGGTCTGCAGTGCCGCCCAAACGGTAGGCTCAGGCTCAGATGATCAGGATCTGTTCTTATCCATACAATTTCATTTCAAATACATGTTGTTATCGATGTTGTGTTACAGAATTCTTTCTTGGCCACTACGAGATAACCGTAGAATACTGCGGTGTTTTATTTGTGTCTACTGCCTCTCTTGTAAGAATACATTCTGAATGCATTTTTATTACTTTATTATTTACTTTGCTTGTTTTCATCATTGTTTTGTAGAAAAGTTTGGTCGTTCTGGAAGGACTCTATCTGTAAACAAAAAGCCATGGGGAAGGACTACTATAAGATCCTTGGCATAACTTCAGGCTCTAATGAGGATGAAATCAAAAAGGCCTACAGAAGGATGGCCCTGAAGTTCCATCCAGACAAAAACAAGGATCCCAATGCTGAAGAGAAGTTTAAAGAGATCGCAGAAGCTTATGAGGTTCTGAGTGACCCAAAGAAGAGAGTCATCTATGACCAATACGGCGAGGATGGTAAGTATGGTTGGGTCCATGTAGAGAAGAAACACTGCCAAACATCTCACTGCCTTGGGCCATAATTACTTTTCTAGGAAAAAATAATTTGATAATCAGTATGTAGCAAGTTCTCTGTTCATTTATGGATTTGGACAAACTAAACTTTAAAGTTTTTCACACTGTGCTCAATCCTGGATTATTTTTGTTGTAAACTCTGATTATAAACCTTGGTAGATTAACATTTCACACATGTAATTTGAAGTGGTTTAGCAATATATAGTAGCCCGGATTTTAGGAATATATAGTGTGAAATGTCAGATTATGAATACCCAGGATTAATTTTCAACCCCAGGTTAAGTGTGAGTAGTGTGGAATATGAAACACAATAACCTGGGAGTCAGTTTTCCCCTAGGTTTAAAATGTTGTATTCATATTTACAGTCTAAAATAGTGCACAATACGCCAATATATATTTTCTAAGAAAACAATACATGCTAATAACAATAAGACTTAATGAACCCAAGTACAGTTCTGTTTATACCAACCCTTAAAAGGATCGTTATTCTGCTCACGTGGCTAGATCACTGTTCTTCATACACTGTCAAAGCAGCTTTACCTCCTCTGCTTTTTCCTGACAATCAAAATAACTCCCTCACACTACAGGATGATGCAGAAAAGTTCTCTGACAAATGCAAGGACTATAAACACGGCACTTTTCCAAAATAAGAAAAAAGTCGGTTGAAACAAAGAAGGATTTCAAATGTTCCCACTTATGCCAACTCCAGGCTAGATGCCAAACTAAGCATCTTTACACTGAGTACACCTGCCAATAACGCCTTTACTAATGTTGCTCATGAATTTCGCAAGGAACCCATTTATGTTTTTAGAGTCTTTGCAACCGTTCTTTCTGTGCACTGTTGTTCCATTTTGCATGAAATAAGAGCCATTGGGTACAGTCAAAAGGCTTTGGCAGCAACAAGCTAATGGCTTTATTAACAGATTCACACTGATGTATTGTGTTTTTAATTTTGTATTAAGGTATAGTCCTATGAATCTGTTATGACCCACTTTGATAACCATCCACTCATTAGTTGTTTTGGCCTGAGGAGTTCATTGAAGTTGCAAAGAATGAGGTTGAAACATGTTTTATAAGGTGTCCGCATTAAGTAGGCAGACTGAAGAGTTGAAGATGTGAAGCTTTAAGATGAGTCAGCTTGTGTCCTGATCATTAGAAGGAGTGCATTTGTTACAAGCCATCAATCACCCACCATAACGCATGGGTGTTAATGGTTTTTTAACAGAACTGAAAAGCACAAAATAAATGATTGTTTGATCCTAATTGACCTTTCTGTACTTCTATTTTTGTGAACAAGATAGTTTTGCAGTGAAACTTCAGACACTAGAGCTTAAAGAGCACTTACACACCATGTTGTGGTCTTCCACTCAGTTTCATCACTTGTCCAGGATTTGTACTGCATGTTCTTGCCAAAATATTTTTTTCAGAACCAGGCCACCAAGACAAGCCAGCTAAGGGACAATAATAGAAATTAAGTAGCCTGCTTGTTTAATATCGGATTTCTGTTCTTTGTCCAGCAATCTGAATTTGTAACCAAACTGAGCGGGGGTGGAGAAAAGAAACCGAGAAAGACTTGGCAGGTCTTCTGTTGAGCTTTACACCTCAAAATGGTGATGTGTGAGCAGTTGCAGACTAAATCAAATGCTATTCCATGCTACGTCATGCTGTAGGTTAGCACTTGATAATTATCCAGCAGGAGTTTAGAATTAACATCTCAGTTGCCAATTTGTTGGGTTGTAACAATTTTTCAGAAGTTGAAGTCAGACCATTCTCAGTGTTGTTTTGTTTTCACTAAACAAATAGAAATAGCTTGTCATAGAGGTGTACAACTTTGTGTCTGTTTCAAGTAGTTGTAATACAATAAAGTAGACTGCCCTCTTAGTAGTGTAGAGGATACAAGTCAAAGAATTATCTTGGAGTTGGCATCCATTGGTATAGGTTAACAGTTTCAACTAGACTGTGTCAATGTACTTGCTTCTTTTGAAAATATCTACACTTACACAGTCTTGAATTCTTAAAATATTGTATGCAGTAGGCCATTCTAGTTGAAGTCATCCTATTTTAGTTAACATTTTAATAGAAAGTGGCTTAGGTTTTATCAGTGGCAAGCAGAACTGACTTTTCAAGGCAACTGTAGTCCTAAATCCACTTTTCTCACACAGCAGTGGCAGACTCACTAAGTCGGTGATGCCCTTAATATGGCTCCGTCAATCCTTAGTGTACTTATGAGATGACATAAAGTTATACTTTTTAAAAGCCTTGAATATTAATGGAAGCTAGAGTGTTTGCTAACCTGAAACTGTCACAGAAGATGCTCACCTGTGGAATTAAGCAGAACTTAAAATTACTTTGTAAATACAGAAAAACCTGATGCATTGTTCCTTCTGTGTATTTCCATCTAGGTTTGAAAACAGGTGGCACAGGCTCATCTAGTGGACAAGGGACTACTTATCACTACACCTTCCATGGGGATCCACATGCCACCTTTGCTTCTTTCTTTGGAGGCTCCAACCCCTTTGATATATTCTTTGGCTCTGGACGCCAACGGGGAACCACCAATGGCACTAATGTCCATGGTGGCGATCATGACATGGACATTGACATGGATGGAGATGATGATCCTTTCAGTTCTTTTAGCCACTTTGGTTTCAATGGTATCAATGGTTTTCATCATGGTGGAGGTCGAAGACATCGTAACGAGCCTCTTCATGGTGGCCGTAGGAAAGTACAGGACCCTCCAGTAGTACATGAGCTTAAGGTGTCACTAGAGGAGATCTTCCATGGATGTACCAAGCGGATGCGTATCACTCACCGAAGACTGAACCCAGATAGAAAGACAATGAGGACAGAGGACAAGATCCTTAACATTGTCATCAAGAGAGGCTGGAAGGAAGGGACCAAGATCACCTTCCCCAAAGAGGGTGATGAGACACCTGAGAACATTCCAGCTGATATTGCATTTGTGCTCAAGGACAAAGGGCACCCACTCTTCAAAAGAGATGGATCCAACATTATTTACACAGCCAAGATTGGTCTTAAGGAGGTATGTGTATTTCATTGTTCAGTGTTTTAGGTTTCCACCATTTATTTTTACCCTCAATTGGTTATTGGCCTGAAATGGGCTACTGGTCAGGTTTTTGCACCTTTGTGGTTTTTAACATTTCCTGTCTGGCCATCAAAGCAAACTGGGTTGTTTTATCAGTTGGCTTCTGTAACCCAAGAATAGACAGACCTAGACTTAGAATAGACAGGTTTACTGCAATCTCAACACCAGACCACCCTTTGGCCTTTGTGCCCTCATTTACATGGACTTACAGAGTAAATTAATGGGCTTCATTTGGAATCAACCCCGTCGAGTCCAAAATAAGTGCTGACCTTGTTAACCTGCACAGCTGCTAAATTTGGCTGCATTATTCCCAACATGCAAACCATGGTTGGTTTTATTGTCCTGCATTATCTATCTACATTATGAAACATATTTTTGCATAACATTATAATGTGTATATATAGGTAAATATACCTGAGCATGCCCAGTGTTAATCTGACATAGCTATAGGACTTGATAAGACACATGCCTGTGTAGAGTGTAGAGTCCCTCCATGGCTCAACGTCATTGCTGATTTACTCTCTGTCCCACTTCAGTGTGAGAGCACAGGAATGTCATGGTGCGGTGTCATACGCCAAAGCAGAGTCCTCGCTTTGAAAAAGCGAGTTGAACTCGCCTGGTAGATTTGAACTAAGCAGATACAATTGTCATGTGACCCGAGCCGAGTGTGTTTTTTCAGGTTGCACATGGAATGTTAATTTGCCTAAAATATTTTTTTTACTGATAATATAATTTGCTTGTTTGTACATAATAAGCAAGCAGCTGAAACTCATAACTGTAATAGAAATGTTAGATTTCAGAACAATTGTGAATTTTATTTTTCTTTTGTGTCTTTCATGGCATAGTTTTTTTTTTTATTATTATAAAAGTTTAGGTGTTTATGACAGCTCCTAGTGTCACTGCTGCAGTGCTGGCCTGAGGGGATTCAGTAAAGCACAGAGAATTCTGCATGAAGTCATCAAACTCTGAAACATGATGCATTTTTAAATCAAACCAATAATTTCAATATATAATTGATGTCGCCTAGATGTAATGGGATTTTCATGGGCTGACCTACTGAGGATAATAACTACGGTCTACAGTAACTGCATATATTTCTGTTTGTCTAGTGACCTAGAAAACCACTGTCAGTAGTCAGTTAATACTTTATAGTGACAGACGTCAGCAGAAATAGCCTTAATGTCAGTCTTGAGTGACCATGATGTGTTTCGGAGCACCAGTGTAATTAACAGTGAAAACATATTCTTGTCTTTCTGTTAACTTTACTTTTGATAACTTTTACTTCGGCAGCTCAGCCAGGGTAGGAAGGCAGCTATCAGCTGTTTTAAACAATAAGATTTTCAGCTCTACAGCACTTTTGACTTTTTAATGTCAAACATGGATTTAAATAATATCTAAAAACATGTTCAGAGCCTATTTTAACTGTCTGCTAATCATTTTGGAGATGTTTTCAGGTCAGTGATTTACTTTTAAAGGTCTCGCTCATTAGATGCCCAGAATGAAACCTGATAAGTAGCAGTGAACATCACAAACTGTTTTGCCATCTGGTACCATCTCATGCATACTGATGGCAACTTGCCCCACAAATTTTCATCTGCTTGTTTATTGTAAACACATTCAGAGGACAGATTTAGCATGGATCTAGACTGTTCTCAGGGGAACATTGTCTTCATTTCAATATCACTTTTCATTTAGAGATGCTCTTAGTGGAACCCCAAGGCATTGCTTTAATTAGAGCTCAGAGTTTCTTTAATTGCCTGTTTATAATGACCATGGGTTTGTACAAGAGCGAGACAGCTATAAGGTCCTTGTCTGCTGGTAATTTCCATACACATTCGCCTAGTAATTACTCATCAGCACTACTAAAGAGCCCTAGCAGTGGTGCTGAGGAAACACGGGCCCACATTATGCTATCTGTACGATAATGCTAGATTATTCAAGTCAGCTCTGAATGTGATCTTAGATCAGTAAAGTTAATTTGTTAATTTGAGCACAGTGTCTTAAAGGTGCATTCAGTAGTTCTTCAGTTAACATTAGCGTCGCTGTTCCTCATAAGTTCTAATAGCACAATGGTGATAGACACTGCATCAGTGTTGGGAGTAACGCATTACAAGTAACTTAAGTTATGTAATCAGAGTACCTAGTAGAATACCTTTTCAAGCACCTAGTAAAGTAACACATACTTTTTAATTTACAAAAAAATTACTTGGTTTTTCCATTTATTGCCTGACAAGTCTCCTGTCCCCATATTGGGAGAAATCAGAAGTACAGAGGCGTTGTGTGAACATGATGTATTTCTAGACTAAATGTTAATGTGCATTAATTCATCCCAGTTGCAAAAAAACTGATTTAGTATTCATCAAAATGAATTAAAATGGTGAAATGCAAACTCAGAATATGACACAAGCCTGCAATAATTAAATTATTTAAAAAAACATATCTAATCCCATTTTATGTCTTTGCTGTAGACTTTTGATGATCCAGTTCAACCATACTAATAAGCAAAAATGACTTCAGATAAACTAACAATTGTGCTTCATATTTTTTTTTCTTTCTTTTTTTTATTCCTGAAGAGTGTTAAACCTTCTGTGTTCTACAGTACAGACGTGAATTTACTTTTTCTTCAGCCTGAGGTTTATTCATTACACTTTTTGTTGTGAAAGGGCTTTTACATTTGCTATAAATAGAACTTCTTAAAAACAATCAAGCCCTGCTCAGATTTAAAAAGTAAAGCGAATGTACAGCAGGTCATGGCATTTCAACATGGTGAAATACATTGTGGTGACTTCTTTATGTTGACTTATTTAAAAAGTTTTATAGAAATGCCATATGCCAATGCAGTATACAGCATTTTAAGCACATTTTTAGCATCAAACAACTGAATGCAGCTTTAATATGTGTGAACACGTGACATACACTGTGCTGAGCAGAATATGTCAAAATACAGTTGTCAGTCCTATGGAATCCTAAATACATCCTGTCCTTACATAGAAGAGTTTGGTTCCAAAATGCTACAAATCCATTTTGACTAAATTGTGGCAAGATTAAAACCACCATTTTCTGTTTCAAATTTTCACATAGCATCTTCAGGTTATAGTAACAATAAACATTCAAATCCAGATTTCGATTTTCAAAGATTTATTATGAAATTTTATTTTTCCCCAAAATTAGATAAATCCATGACAAAAACAAATTATTATGGAATAAATCCATTGAATCAATATAAAATGAATCAATATTTGGAACCAAACTCTTCATATTTTGATCATGAAAGAGTGACAAAAAAATTGCAACAATTTATGAGCATAGTTGCAGTCCATCCACTATCTGCTTGTCTGTGTCGCCATTGACACACTTATTTCATTATCTGCTTGCTTAATGGGTTTGTAAATTTAGTTGTAGCCTATATATCTCTCTAATGGAAATGGTCTGCAAACTTCATACTGGTGTCCAGATTAATGACACCAGTATATGGACCAGCTTTGACCTAGCTGTGGACCAGAATTCATTTTATTTTGAATCTCCTTTAACAAGACTATGTTTAGCAGTTGACACAACGATGTAGTCAAAAACAGAATTTTTTTTTTAATTTCACCCATACACAACATATTCAAAACAATTCGCAATTACACATATCTGCGAAAACGACCAAAAACACTGTATTATGTATTCCAGGCCAGTAGTTGGCACTGGGCACTTGTTAGTAAACCGTACTTGAGGGAAGTGACGGTTATATGTTGTATATGCTGCGTCTGAAGAAGCGTTAGCAAACTCTTGAGCAGCAACAACAGTACCATATACTCCACCATTGTTGTGTGTTTTTGTTCGTGTTCGCCTTTAAAATCGACACGTACTGCGCATGTCTACATACCTTACATGTACTACGCATGCCCATTATGTCGCCGTTTTCAAAGATTCCAGTTTCGGGTGTTTTACACTGAAACAATAAATGTGTTTTCAAAAACGTGCACATTGATACTCATTTTCAAAAAATATGTGTTTTCAGTCCCCAAAAGGTACGGTAGTTGTCATGTAAACGAGCAGGCAAAACCAATAAAAAGTTTTCCGTTTTTGGCTGAAAACATTGTGAAAATGGCACCTTAGTTTAATTCTGCTGCAGTTCTGACATGAAGTTTGGTTTAATTCTAGTTGCTGTTTGGGAAACATCATCATTAGCCAGAGTTGAGGAAATGTCTGGCAACTTGTCATGGTCAACTGTTTTGTGAGAGTATCAGCTACTCCCTTCTTTCCATGAATCCCACGGCTTCCATCCCCCCAGCCCACACTGCTGCTGTCTGTAGGAAGGAGTTGATGTCATTGCGAACACATTTTCTCATCCCTTGAGGCAGCTGCTAAGCATAGCTGTCTGGCAATATTTGTGCTTGGTATTCACAGAAAGTTCATGAAAAGCTTTTCCAGCATAAGCTCACATGCAATAACAGCAGTCTCTTCACTTCATTAGCTTCACACAGCTAAGTTTTAATCTTTAAGTTTTGAATTTAGCCATTTCATGCTTCTTATCCTGATACTTAAAGGAATAGGCTAGTTTACCCCAAAATAAAAATTTTCGTCATTCACTCCCCCTGAAGTTGTTACAAACCTGTAGTATTATCTTTTGTCTGTTGAACATGAATGAAGATATTTAAAGAATGTAAGGTACCAAACTGGTCCGCATGTTCAGATATCCACTCACTGACTTCCATAGAAGTAAATAAATACTATGGTAGTCAATAGAGACCAGAACCTGTTTGGTTACCCACATTGTCCAAAATATCTTCTATTAGGTTCAGCAGAAAAATTGAAATTTGTACTAGTTTGGAACAACCGAAGGGGGAATAAATGAAGCTCTGTTGGAAGATAAAAAGTAACAAAAGTTATATGATGTTCCAGAAGTGAATATAGGAGGATCTTGCTTATCTAATCCTGTCAGTTACATTTCAGGAATTTATTTTTATTTTTATGGGGTTCAAGCGCGTATCCGATCAGTGATCTCCACATAAAACTGGTTTTGCAGACCAAACTGTAAGTCGTAGAGACTTAAAACTTGGAGGCATGGTAGTACTCAAGCCGCCTACAGCGTGACCAAGGCTCGCCCCAGGCAGCCTGATGGGGGCGCTACAGCAAACAAAAGTATGAAATCACTCATAACTCTTAAACTGTTAGTCACAGTCTCAAGTGTCTTATGTGGTTGGAATCCTTTGCTCAAACCAGACAAAACGCATGCCTCAGATTTGCTTGTGAGCTTGCAAACTAGTCCTAGATCTTTGCGCCCGATCGGAACCACACATAAGTTGCACAGAAAGATTCTCTAGGGAGTGAATACCAATGATTATCAAAAATCTCACTCACCATCACAAAGGGACACCAAAACGTTTAAAAGGGGCAGGGCCACTTTTAGTAAAATGCCTATAACTCCTGAAGGTACCTAAGAGCTCAATCTGAGATCACAGGAAATTAAATGTGGAGCTTGGCCACTTGGTGGTGCCATAAAAATGGCTATAACTGTGAAACCATTTGTCCTATTAACATGAAAATCAGTCTTGGTCCAAAGTGCCACAAGTGTCAACAGAGCATATCAAAAATCATTGCCGCCATTGGCCAACAAAGTTTGAGCACCTGTTTGACAAAGTCAATGAAGGCTGATCAGTATGAAACTCAGTGGGCCTGTTTGACTCACGGAGAGAAATTTTAAAGAAACCAGCCACTGGGGGCGTGGGGGGCAATATCACATTTTTCAAGGGTGTAAACGATTGCACATTGTGTGGTTTTTCCACACTTACCCACAATATTCATATCATACAATATAAGTCCTCATTCCGGATAGGGCTGTACAATATATCATTATCGTATCTATATCTATATATAAACTTTCAAGATATTACTATCGAAAAAAGCAACGATATAGACGATATAGATTTCCCCTCTCCGTGCTCGCCCTGCATACAACTCTGGCAGTCACAACAAACATCAGTTTTACGATTGCCCTTGAATGCACCGCTAAAGCCAGCGCACACACACACTGTACAGAGACAGCGGATAAATTAGAAAGAAAGAAAATGAGTGCGGGAGATAATGCAGCTGGTGGCAGTGCAGAATCTGACTTGGTGCCAAAACATAAATCATCTTCCATAATTTGGAAGTATTTTGGATTCAGAAAAGACGATGTAAACCAGAGTGAACCTGCTTTTGCACAGTAGTCCTAGGTTTTTTGCTCAATATCGAAAAAAACACTGGAGTACAATTCTCTGGACTCTCTAGGCCAATAATTTTCAAAAAAAAAAATCCTGTCCAAATTTACCCAAAATAAATTTGCCTAAAGGAAAACTCAAAACTTTACAAAACCTGTTGAGCAAGAAGTGATTCTAAAAAAGCTTGTGAAATTTTAAGGCTATTGAATTACAGCTGGCGCTGTAACAGTCATAAACATTAAAAAACATAATTTTTCTATGGTTAATTACTTGGATTTGCCAAAAATGCTTTTTTTAAATTACTGATTTGCGTTGGTACAGCCTTTCCTAAATAATATGTAATGTATCTTTCCTTATATGCTTAAATTCCTTAAGCGCTTGAGCCCCGGTAATCGCTGCTTGCAGCAATATTTTTATTTAGTTATCAGATGGTCCACGGGAATCTTTGAGCTTGAGCCCTTCTATAATGAAAAGTGTGACAAATCTGTTAACCGTATCATACTGTGGGGTCATATGAACCAGTGAAGTCATATATTATATTTTTTGGCATTAAATTTCAGAAACTCAGAGGATGCCACCAGTGTCTAAAACTATTATCACAATTTCTTTATCAACAGTTGCTTCAGCTTCCTTGTGATCTATGTTTATTCATTAAGCAAATGGTTTTATCCGAAACGACTTACAAATGAGGACATTACTATGGTGTTATTATGGTTTGCTTATTTTGACAATTCTGAAAGTGTTCTATCTGTACAAGTAATATCATTTTAGTTCCATGGCAACTTCTGATTTGAGTTTTTTTTCAATTTATTAGCTCAGCTGATTTTTCAGTTGCTTCATTAGCCATGTGAAATGAGAGCAGTGGCCAAAATTAGCTTTCTGTGCACTCAACTACCCCTACTGTAGCATAACACACACACACACACACACACACACACACACACACTTGGACATCCCCGCATGGTTGCCCACATTTAGACAATTCAAGTCCAAACTTCAAAGCCCTTGCTAGAAGTTTTTAATCATACGTTTTAATGTTTTTGAAGAAAGTTTCTTATTCTCACTATTCTGTATTATAATCAAAAATACAGTTGAAACAGTCCTGCTTTAATATTTTTTTGTGGAAAAATATAAATAAATACCTTGCTACGTGTACTGCATTAAGCTAATTGAGACTTCCATTGTTCTCATTTTTAAGTCGGTTTTGATAAAAGCATCTGCTAAATGACTAAATCGAAATATAATGTAGTTTAAAAGCAAGTAAAAGCAGTTTTTATATACTGTATTTTACATCATATAATCAAATCATATTCCTTATACAATGTTAGTTTTTCTCATCAGTTATGAACATTGGAGATTTACCCTATTGGACTATGTTGATGTTTATTGCATTACTTTAATGTCACGTTTGTTACCATGATGGTGTTTTGTATTCATGTGTATGATACTGTGCACCTTCTATATAGTAGTATTTAGTATTTACCTCAGCTTGTGGAAAACCTACTTATGATGCATTTTGATGTATCATGTGGTTTTCTCTTTACCATCAGTGTTTTAAACCTGGTATGTTATAAAGTAAAAAAAAAAAAATTTCAGTTAATGTTTTTCTACAGTAAAGTTCTGGCAACCACAACTGACAGTTTTTACCATAAATAATATTACAATTTTGTTTTGACAGTGTACTATAATAACAAATATATACTTACTGTTTTATATGAATATATACTGTACATGTGCTCCCTGTTCCTGTAACATCATAGAGGCATCTTACACTAGGTCTCTATGTGGCCATGTAGAGTTTGTGCTTATGTGTTGAAATACCATCAACGGCTCTTGCACTGACTTCACTTTGCTTTTTTGACAGGCATTGTGTGGCTGTACAGTGAACATTCCCACCATTGACAACCGAGCGATCACATTGCCCTGCAACGATATCATCAAACCAGGCACAGTCAAGAGACTGCGTGGAGAAGGCCTACCTTTCCCAAAAAATCCGTCTCAACGCGGGGATTTGATAGTGGAGTTCCAGGTGCGCTTCCCAGACAGAATACCACCCCAGTCCCGAGAGATCATCAAGCAGCACCTGCCACAATCTTAGAGGAAGTTCAGTGGATTCACTGTATGGTTACATTTTTCAAACACACCGTTTCCCCCCCAAACAAACAGATGCTGAATTCGAAGAGGGACAAATATGTCGTAAGGACCAGAGGCTCATTTGATATTTGGTTACAGTTTTACCTAATTTATTATCACTTTCTCTGAACATGTGGAATGTTGATTTGGGGGATTTTTAAGCAGTTTGTGTTTATACCGAGGCTCATGACTTTTCAACAAGGATTTAATTTTTATTTTATTTTATTTATTATTTCCCCTTAACATTTTTTATTCTCTTTGTCAACATGTTGAAGGCAAACACTTTCAAGAAAGACAGAATGATGGATTTTTTTGGATGAAAGGTTAATATTTTTGGCTTAATGATGGATATGAGGATAATCCAACAACAGTTGGCCATTGATTCTGGATTTGAATCTGTTATTGTGTAGCAGATTAAATTCCCATCCCTTGTTATAACTGATAATCTAATTTTAAATGAAGTGATCTATGTAAGACAACTGCAGTGTTGGAGACTTTTGGATTTTAAGGATTTTGAGCACCAGCAGAGTCATTTGGTAACTATTTGATATATTTCCCCTCCCTCACACATCTCCACAGTCTACAGGTGCTCTCTGGTAGTTCTTGAAGTTTCATGTACTGGCATTTGTGGTGGTATGATTACAGGATTTTTGAGGTCACAGAATATTTGAGTGCCTTAATGTGGCTCAAACCAGCTATTTTAGTTTCATTAGCAAAGACCTTAGGCTATTGTTGAAAAAATACTCTAATCAGATTCATTTGTCATTTCTGTACCCAAAAAACGATGTATGGCAGTGACCATCATTACAGGGATAGTTTACCCAAAAAAGGAGAAATTGGTAGTCATCTTCATGGTGCTCTTAACATATAATGTAATATTGTTTATGTGGTACACATGAGGAGCTAGATAGCTCACCGTTGACAATATCTTTTGTAGCCGAGTTATATTGTAGGTTAAATATTTGACACATCACATGGATCATAGAAAACAAAAATCTTTGACCTAGACTATATGGTAAATGCTGTATGGTATTTTATGACTTGGTCTGGCAAATCGTCCTTGCTGACAGTTCTTCATGATTTTATTAACTGAGAGACGGAAATTTTCAGTGAATAACAAATTTGATGTTCTGTCAAAGTTTGTCAGCTGTATTCAAAAATCACTTTCATTGTATGAAAATGAACAGCCTAAATAAGAAATTTTGTGTTATGTGCAAAAATATAATTTGAGCAACATCTGGGCA
The DNA here is from genome assembly GCF_003368295.1 of Carassius auratus. Classification (NCBI taxonomy): domain Eukaryota; kingdom Metazoa; phylum Chordata; class Actinopteri; order Cypriniformes; family Cyprinidae; genus Carassius; species Carassius auratus. The sequence continues at coordinate 10,129,674 of NC_039272.1, read as the reverse complement.
AAAAACTAAAAAGATCGAAGAGGGATAGCTATTGGAAAATTATTATTCATTTACTTCACTATACACACCGCCACACATTAAAAACAAAAAAACAAACATCCTTCAAAATGCTGAATGACAGTCTTCATTTCAGTAAGTTGAACAAACCCAAACTCAATAGAAAGATGAAAGTGAGAACTGTGATGGTAAAAGTTGTTCTTTTTTTTGAATGCAGGTCTTCATTGTTCAGTAAGCACAGCTATAGCTTTTTTATGAAGTTATGAGGGAATTGTTTTTTGAACAGCTTTTTACTACAACAGTTTCAGTATACTGTATTTCACACTTTTAAATGTGTCAATGTGAAATAATTTGCAATAGTTCTCTGTGTTTTAGTTTAGATTTATATAAAGTGCAAAGCCTACCTTTCAAACGATTTGTGATGTAACCGCAGCCTTTGAGAAACTGTATTTTCTATATAAACAACAATTTTCATATTTCCAACGATCCTTCCAGGATATCTCTTACACAGTCGTAACTATGTCATTTAATAATTGCTGTATTTGGTGATAAAATTAAAGTAAGAAGAAACATAACCATTTATTGACTATCATGTTGGTTTACTATGTGTTGGTGTATGTTTGGAACATTGTACCATTGTGCTCAACAGATTTTTGGACATCCAGCCACTTCTGTTTTGAATTTGAATGTCAAATTGGAAATGTCTCATGTTTATTATTTCTGTCCTCATGTATGAGAGTATTAAATGCGGCTCCCTGCACCCAATGGGAGGATAAATCAATGCAGAATGCAGGTGCTGTGTTCGTTTCCTGTGATTCAGAAAGATTCAGGCCTTGAAGAGAGTGTGTGTGTGTGTGTGAAGTACTATTGAACTCTGTCATTTTCAGTACACTTACAGTACACATTTTTGGTGCTTTATGAATAATTAATGAGAACATGAAATAAACCAAAAGTCTTGACTGAAAAGAAAATCATATGGATCCCTTTGTTTCAGACTGAATGGAATGTACAGTAGACGGCAGACTGGCAGTTGTCCAAATGAGATGACAACACTGGGTACACGAGATAACCAAAACTCAGGTTAACCAAGGTAACTAAAATTTAAATCAGAATATTGGCTCCACGTGAGCGTTTTTTGTGGCGAAACATTGCTTTTATCTATTTAAAGTACATTACGTAAAGTCTACGTGACATGAATGGATAATGCTTCCATTATGCAGATAGGTCTGACAAATGGCTCATGCTACATCACTTGACTCAGAAATTATCTTCATCCCTCCTCTGAAATTAACTGGTGAGTCAGACCATTCTCAGTAACCAGGAGCTTTTGACTCAGTCAGCTTGCTTTAAAGCCATACAAAAAGCATTATTTCACAAGTTAAATTAACTAAAGGTGTTAATTCAGTTATTTCTTTATGAAGTACAATGGCCCACTGATGGATGTTCTGACGACGTATAAAATCTCTTAGAGATTATAAAAACATTCATGGCTCACTGCATGTCTTGATGGGTCTGATTATGTGTGTCACAGCATGGCAGCTCCATTAACTGCACTGCATTCCTCTAATGGATCTGCCGCTGACTATGATTTAGGAAATTAGCACTGACGTTCCACTCGGTTCTCTGTGGAGTTTATACTGTGCACATAAATGAGCTGACCAGGGACTGACTGTCCCTAGGACATTCTGGAGCATATAGGCTTGTATAAGATACATCAACCTCACACACTAGAAGCATTTTTAAATCAGACAAAAAGAAAAGTTATAAGACTGTGTACTCAACAGCTTAAATAAGGGTAGTGACTACAATCTTAAAAACCACTGTAAATATCTTAAAGCTGCAGTAGGTAACTTTTGTAAAAATATATTTTTTACATATTTGTTAAACCTGTCATTATGTCCTGACAGTAGAATATGAGACAGATAATCTGTGAAAAAATCAAGCTCCTCTGGCTCCTCCCAGTGTCCTATTGCCATTTGCAGAAAGTCATCCACTCCCGGTAAGAAAACAACCAATCAGAGCTGCGGTCCGTAACTTTGTTTATGTTCAAAATGTAGAAAAATTTATATAATAAGCGAGTACACCATGAATCCATTTTCCAAACCGTGTTTTTAGCTTGTCCTGAATCACTAGGGTACACCTATAATAAGTGTTTATATTCGGACTATTTTAGATTGCTTCGGGGGTCCCGCAGCGGACTAAGCCAGTACCTTTGTGATTCTTCATAGACATAAACAGAGAGAAGTAGTTCCGGCTACGATGTTTTTCCGCAAGACGCAAGCAGTTCTGTTTATTAACCGCTAGAGCATCACAAATTACCTACCGCAGCTTTAAATATTTAAATAAACTGAAATAATAAAAAGTATCATGAACTGCCTTTTTTTTAGTTTGTACTAATCTCCAAGGTCCACTTTTAATGTTATCAAGATTACTACATCAAAAAGCAATAATTGTAGCTATTTTCTGTCCTGTTTTGACCCCCCTCATCAATACGCTTTGTTTGAATAGCCGCAGCAGATTGTAGACTCAGAAGTAAACGCCCACTGCTATGTATGGCTAACAGTTGTGTGTGTTTGGCAGCCATGTCCTACGATGATGGACACTGCTGTGTTTTAGATTAAAAACCCATAAATACTCTGTACATATTAGACAGTCTGCAATAGCAGACAAAGCAATAGTGATCACGTAATAAAAACAGTTACTCACACTTGTGTGGTGTGACATTGGATCCAGTATAGCCCGCACACCATCATATTTTATTTTCACCTTTCGGAAAATCCCGCATCTAATTGTGCCTTGTTTATAATTTAATCTACAGAAAAAATAAAGTGTAAGGAACGAGTACATACTGACTTTATTAAAAATACAGTTTTCATAGACCGGTGTTTGCCTCTATCATTATTTATACTACACGTGCAAATCAGTGGGCGGGGCTTAACAGGCGGCGCTGTAGAAGCAGTTTTGATATTATTCTGCAGAGGCGGTATTTAGCCACACTATTACATCATAAAGTATCACATTCCTCATCTGTCCTTTTGACTGATTGGTTTCAAGATAAGCTATATTTTATAAAGAATGTTTTTTACAGCACATTGACCTCCTATCTATTAAAATATCAAGGGAATTTTAATTTCTTAGTTGACAACCCCCTTTAAAGTCTGACTGGCAAAGTCTTCCTCTGGCACCTGAGCATATGAAAGTATGAGTCCCCTATTTTTATCTTTACAAGTTTAATCTGAATTGTTTGCCGTTGTTGAAAATACTCAGTTTTCAGAGTTGAGAAGGAGAGCGTGTCTAACCCCCATAGACATTCAGGAGGAAACATTGCCTTCAATATTCAGATTAGTGTCACTAACGGTTAGAAAATCTGGGTCTGTTGATGCCTCTTGAAAAAAAAAAAAAGAAACATTTTCCTCTTTTCAACTTTCTGAAACACCCATCAGGCATTTCCTTAACTAAATAATGCATTTATTTTTGTTTGTGCTTTCAGAAGTGTTGCCGCCTCACTAATACTCTAGCCTGATGTCACCCAAGAGATTAATGGCCCTTGCTGTTTAATACCAGAATACATATTCATGAAGACAAAAAAAAAGTAAATTAACCAAAAACTGAGTGCTGAGGCATTCTGCTGGTATTTTGTCAGTGGGTCTAAAACTAGGACATCTTATAATTATAAACACAACATGCAGAGTAAGTAGATTCAAGTTTGAATCCACTACAACACTGGCAGAAATCAGATCATTTAAATATACATCTATTCCATGCCAAACTACTGCAGATTTGCATATCAATTACAAAAATATTAGAAACGATAGTAGTTTGAATTTTTTTCTCTCTAATTAAAATGTACTTCCTATCACCAAACACACAGAGTTCAACAATAAACAAATTTACTCTCATGCTATTTATTACAAGCGTTCTAAGAGTACTCTTACTTTAAAATGAGCCATTGGTGCTAATACACTGCCAGTGACTCCACAATCAAGAATGTTATTCAGGGGGTTGCAGGTTTTTCCCCCTGCACTGAGATGACTAAGTCATTTAGTCTGACCACATAAGGGAAGTGGAGTGGACCTTGAGTCAAGCCCGCTGCCAAGTCACAACACTTGGAGCAGTCGTGAGATGGACAATAATAATTCGCAGGCTCTATATTTGTCCAGCAGGAGGGCCTTAACAGCTGAGAGCGCTAAACCTGAGCATGTAAGAATGTGACTGACTCTAAACTGTTTTTATATACGGCTCCATTGTGAACATACCCAGAATAAACAGATGCCATTTCCTGAGCCGAGCCATTTCATTAACTTCATTCCTGCCAAAGCCACACTGACAAGTGATGACATCAGTACTGTTTTGTATGATTAAATAAAAAAAGTGTCAAAATATATCTGAATGTCAGATGTCAGATGTTTCATAGCTGTAGCTGTGTGGATGGCTTTTGGTTATTGTTCAGTCTTTTAGGAAATGGGTCGACAAAGACTTTGACCTTAGTGTATAAAAGCTCAGTAACTGTCAGTATGAATGCACATATACTGGAAGAATATCAGAGGTAAGATATGAACGAAATCGTTCATTCTGTGGATTTGCAAAGTTCCAAAAAAACTATTTTTTTATCTTACTAAGTTTAATATACCGTGGTTGTATTTTAAACCAGTTAAACCTGAAATACTCACTCAGATTCAAGGCAAACAGAGTGAAATATCTCCAGTGTTAGGAAACCTCTCCAATGGAGCAGGAAGACTAAATGTGACTCTGGACCACAAAACCAGTCATAAGGGTTATTTTTTTTATTATTATTAAGATTTATACATATGAATAAATACGTTTTCCGTTGATGTTTGTTAGGACAGGTCAATATTTGGCCAAGATACAACTATTTGAAAATCTGTAATCTGAGTGTGCAAAAAAAAAAAAAAAAAAGCATCTAAATGTTAAGAAAATAACCTATAAAGTTGTCTAAACGAAGTTCTTAGCAATGCATTATACTTATCAAAAATAATTTTTTGATATGTTTATGGTAGGAAATGTACAAAATATCTTAATGGACCATGATCTTTACTTTATATGCTGATTTTAGGCATAAAAGAAAAATAAATTTTGACCCATTGTTTGCCATTGCTACAAATATACCTGTGCTACTTAGATTTTATCATGGATAATAATAAATAAATAAATAATACACACTTATTCGGGTCTGTAATTTGTGTGTTTATTTAATTATTGATAAGAAAAAGTGCTCAAATTAAACCATGACAGCAGCAATCACTTTCTCCATGTGTCAGAAGATGTGAGTCTTTATGTGTCCATATCTATAGCTCTTGGATAGTGGAGCAATTTATTTGACTTTCTTCAACATACACCACTGGTTATGTGTTCAAGGTTTTTTTTTTTTTTTTTAAGAAGTCTCTATGCTAATCAAGGCTGCATTTATTTGATTATCTTATATATATATATATATATATTTTTTTTTTTTTTTTGTGATGGCAAGGCTGAAATTTCAGCAGTCATTATCCCAATCTTTAATGTCACGCAGTCATTTATAAATCATTGTATCATGCTGATTTGCTGTACGAGAAACATTTCCTGATATTATACATTTTCTATTATTTAATTTAATTATTTATTTATAGGGTACAAGGTTTGATTGTGCCAGACATCGTAAATTATAAAAGCAGGACTTGACAACAGAATTAATTTGTTTATCAAACTTGAGATCTGAATCAGACAGCACACCTAGATCTTTCACACATGGAGTAACATGATAGCTTAAGTCGCCAAGGTTCAGATCACCAAAATCATAGGAATCACTTAGACCAAACAGCATAACTTTGGTTTTATTCTCATTTAAGGCTAAAAAGTTATGTGTAAGCAAAATTTTTCACTTCATGCTAGCAAAACCTTTATGGAACCTGTATCATTATATTTAAAAGGAATATATAATTAGGTGTCATTAGAATATAGGTGGAATGATACTCCATAATTGGAAAAGATGGAACCCAGTGGCAGCAGGTATAGAGAGAACAGTGTTGGTGCCAGAATAGATCCCTGCAGAACACCACAAGAGAGATGTGTGGTTGAGGAAGTGTGTTTTCCAATACAGACAGAGAACATCCTATTAGTTACAAAAAAGACTGTAACCAATTCAAAACAGTACCCTGAATGCCTAAAAGATTTTCCAGTCGGGAAATAAGAATAGTGTGATCGACCATGTCAAATGCTGAGCTAAGATCTGAAAGGACCATAGCAACAGCATTCCCTTTATCTGTAGCCAGCATGTCTTTAGTAACTTTCAGTAAAGCAGATTCAGTACTGTGTAGTTTTCTAAATCCTAATTTAAAAGTATTGTATAAGGAATTAGAATCCAGAAAAGAGTGTAGTTGAGTGAATACAGCCTTTTTAAAGATATCTGAGATAAAACGGAGATTAGAAATTGGCCTAAAGTTACCTAAACCAGACACATCAATATTTGGTTTCTTCAAGAGAGGAGTAATGGAGGCATGTTCTAGGCCAGGGATCCTCAAATCTGGACCTCGAGATCCACTTTCCTGCAGAGTTTAGTGCTAACCCTAATCAAACACACCTGAGCAGCATGCTAATCAGTGTCAATCAATGTCTTTGGGATCATTCGAAAATGGCAGACAGGTGACTTTAATCAGGGTTGGAGCTAAATTCTGCAGTGCATTGGACCTCCAGGGTAAGATTTGAGGAAGGGGAGGCAGTTGGGAATCGTGCCAGTGCTCAAACACTTATAAAAAATCAGCAGATCATGCCCAATCACAGCCTGTGCCTCAACACTGACTCAACCGATGACGTGATTGTGGGGCGACACTAAATGTTTGTCTAGAAAACCTAACTTAAAAACATTCATTTTTCTAAATCCATTTGGACATGCTTGTGACAAGACATTCCACACTTAAGATTTAAAACATTATTCATCCTCCATGACTCCGCATTTCAGCACATGCACCTGAGCTCTTGCATCTTAACTTCAATGCCCTGGCAGGTTAGTCAACCAATGAGCCTCAATGTAACCAAATCATGATTTAAATATATCTGGCAGAGTCAGTCATCATCAGTGCTTATTCAGTATTTCAACAGAAGAGAGGACATACAGAGACACCTGGAGGACAAGAGCTGTAATGAGGAGAGAGGTGGGCAAGTTCTTGGGATAGTTCACCCAGAAATGAAATGTTTTTGCAAATAAATTTAGGTCAATATTTAGTGAATGAACCAATGACATTTGACATCAACCCTGGTGTGGCTTTTTTTTTTTTTTTTTTACATATCAGCTGAAAGTGATTTAAGAGTTACAGTGATAATGTAAATATAATCACTGCTCACTGCATAGAGGTGTTTGATTTAAAAATATCTGATGAAGACATGAAGATAATTTTTATATTTTTAGGAGACAATCAGATTATGCAATTATTATCTGTACAGGTTCACAAATCCCAAACCTCTACAAATTAAACACCACAATATCAGATCCATTTCGTGAATTTTATTTAACATTTTTCAAACTTGTAATACATTATATGCTACATTCATAAAAAAAATGAAGTCATTAGCAATTCCTTTTTTTATTTTTTAATCCTTCCAACAGCCTAGCATTAAACCCCGACACTAAAGCTGCTCATATAGCTTGTGAAAAGTTAAATGAAATCACTACCGTGTATGGTTTTCACTGAAATGTACCCCCACCCACAGAATGTTAAGATTAAAGTTGTCAGAAATCATCCTTTCACAAACCAGAGCAAAACACAAGCAGCTACATGCTTCTCTATCAATAGAGGGAGGTGGACAGAAGGAGAACGAAGCGAATAAAAAACAGGGGCAATGGACATGAGAGGAGAAGCAGAAAATAACCAAAAAACACAATCCTAAAAATGTGGAATTTTTTATTTTTTGTCTTTTGTACATGTATGAAGAGTGGCCTGTGAGGGTCAGCCACGTGGTCACATTTATCCATAAAGATCATCATCGTTGTCCTCATTGAAGATGTTGCCTCCACTGCCACCAGAAGAGCCCTGACTTGGTCCACTTCCTCCTTGGTTACTGGATGGGAATCTTATTATTAAAAAAAAAGGGGAATTGTGAATGCACGGAAACCAAAATGACATTGACAATCTTATCCCATTTATGTAATTAATCCCCAGAGCTCATTTTGTCATTAAGAGAAAAATGCCATCATTCCTTCCTTCGTAACAAAACCTGCCACTAAACATAACTTAAGATCTCACCTGAAACTGCCAAAGCCTCTGCTTTGTTGCAGGGTCTGTGCGAACATCTCATATTTGCGGATGTCATTATCGCTGACGGAGCGGCGGGCAAAGCGCATGGCTTCCTCGAAATGGTCCTTTCTAATCTCAGGCACAGGGTCATCCTCCTCCACCTCCTGAATAGCCAATAAACCAACACGTTAGAAAATCCAAACTACCATACTAGTTTTAAATCCATCAAACCATAGTATTTAGGAATCCTCTTAAATATGCTTCAAATTGCTCAACTTTGAAAAGGAAGTGCTTAAAAGGTCAGATAAATGAACAAATGAAAACTCACCATTGCTGAAGGGTTAGTCTGCCTCTCACGTTCCCGTCTGATCTCATTCTCAATAGACTCACGGATGGCTAGTTTACAGGCTCTCTGACAGATCTCAGTCAAGTCAGCTCCGGAAAAGCCATTGGTCATCTTGGCCAAGTAGTCCAGGTCCACGTCCTACACAAAAAGGAATGCATTAATACCCAACAAGAAGATAAAAACCTCATTTAAAAATGACAAAAAACATCCACTTTCACCTTTGAGATGGGAGACTTCCTGAGGTTAGCTTTGAGAATGGACATGCGAGACTTCTCATCAGGCAGTGGGATGTAGATGAGCTGGTCCAGTCGGCCAGGCCTGAGGATGGCAGGGTCAATGATGTCTGGTCTGTTGGTGGCCCCAATGATGAAGACGTTCTTCTTGCTGGACATACCATCCATTTCTGTGAGGATCTGGTTAATGACTCTGTCAGCAGCGCCGCCACCGTCGCCAGCGTTTCCACCACGAGCCTTAGCAATGGAGTCCAATTCGTCAAAGAAGAGCACACAAGGAGCAGCTTGACGAGCCTGGAGAAAGACAGACAGCAGGACCATTTTCATTTTAGCTGCTGCAAGAACAAACAAGATCAGTAGACCCATAGCGTTTAAGCATAATTGGTCTTACTACACATTGAAAATCAGTCTGAAACATCCGGACAGAAAATACAAAAAGACAAACCTTGTCAAAGATCTCACGGACGTTAGCCTCTGATTCTCCAAACCACATGGTGAGCAGTTCTGGTCCCTTGATTGAGATGAAGTTGGCCTGGCACTCATTGGCAATGGCCTTGGCCAGCAGGGTCTTACCACAACCTGGTGGTCCATAGAACAGCACACCCTTGGATGGGGTCATGCCAAACTTAAGGAATTTGTCTGGATGTTCCACTGGGTACTAAAAAGGACAGAATATATTGATAAGGATGTGTTAATGAAAGTTTTCAAGTGTAGCTGTGAGAGCATTTTGTTTTCCGATATACAAACAAGACGTTGTGTGCTCAGTACCTGCACCAGCTCCTGCAGCTCTCTCTTGACATCATCAAGGCCACCAATATCCTCCCAGGAGATGTTGGGCACCTCCACAACCGTCTCTCTCAGGGCAGATGGGTTGCTCTGGCTAAGAGCCCACTGTTAGGTAGAAGAGGGTGGCAAATCAATAACTTCTTTAGTTTCTGAATGCAATTTTCTCACATTTGATTGGTCAGATGGTTGTAATAGTAATGAAGATCCTCACCCTGAAGTCATCCATTGTTACAGCCAGGGAGTTCATAACCTCTGCATCAATGGTCTCATCCTCCAGATCAATGAGGTCCATTTTCTTTCGAATGGCTTGCAGGGCAGCCTCTGAGCAAAGGGCAGCCAGATCAGCACCCACATGGCCATGGGTCTCATTTGCAACCTAAAGGCAAATTCATATACAAAAACAAACAAAAATAAAAACCAATTCAAAATTGGTTCAATTCAAAATGACAGTCGCATATATAACACTTCCTACGCACCCAAATTTGACAGGGCAATTATTTGGTGCCCTAAATAATTAAGCATGCAATGGGACTCAAACCTGACCTGGCCTGTTAAAAACAAGTATTATATAAAAGCAAGTTAAAACAAACCGAAACAGCAGATTAACCTGATCACTACTGATCGGTAATATCTCTATTCACAGAGACTAAATTGAGACCTATGTAAATGCATTATTTCAGGGAGATGCATTTAAAAATTTTAATCCACTTGGCTCAAAAACGGAGTGGGCAGAATTGAACGGGCTTGATGCTCCTGCCAGTGCCTGATTAAGGAGACCCAGTTTAAATGAAAGTAAATCGTCACTGAGCACTGAATGTTCTGACATCCTCTGAAACACACCTGCTCCAGATCAACATCATCTGCAAGCTTCATGTTCTTGGTATGGATCTGAAGTATCTCAAGTCTTCCAGTAGCGTCTGGAATGCCGATGTCCACCTCTCGGTCAAAACGCCCTGAAATCAAGAGGGGGTTAGATCATCCCTTCTAAGGTGCACTGACTGTACAAAGAAGCCCGAACATCAAATGGAAATGTCTTGGCAAAAGATTTTATTCTTTACAGAGCTGCACATGAGCAAAGTGATCTCACCGAATCGCCTGAGAGCTGGGTCAATGCTGTTGGGTCGGTTAGTGGCTGCCATGACAATGACATGAGCCCTTTGTTTCAGTCCGTCCATCAGAGTGAGCAGCTGAGACACAATGCGCCTCTCCACCTCACCATGAGTCTGAGGAAACAGATGAGAACCATTTACTGCAATAACCTCTAATTAGACATTCACACGCAAACATCTCAGATAAGAGGTTGTTTTAAAGTAGTATGCATTGGAGCGGATTGCTTAACATTTAGAACCGAACAAGCATTTTGAATAAAGTTTTAAAATAAAAGGACATAGCACATTTTTCATAAAAAAAAAAAAAAAAAAAAAAAAAGTACATGCTGCTAATAATGTGCATTCAAGTCATTCCACTGGATTCCAGTTAAAGGGGTCATGTGATGCGACTTCAATTTCCCTTTCTCTTTGGGGTGTTACAAGCTCATGGTCTTTGGAATTTACAGATCATCTTTAAGCACTAGTCTCAATTTCTAAAGACGATTCAACTTTGTTTTTAAACTTTATCAAAGTTAAGACTCTGCCCCACCCCCTAAAACACCTCGTTCAAACACGCCCCCACATGTCTACGTCACTGTGTGGAAATTTGCATAAAGCTGACCAACTGTCCACACAAAGAAAGAAGGCGTGGTTTCAGTAACTGTTAGAAGCAGCCATATCAGTGAGATGCTGTGTGTATCTAGGAGAAAAAAAACAAGCATTTGACCTTCCGAAAGTAGATGCATTTAGGAATCTTTAAGATTACAATAGAACAGCAACGCATTTTATGGACGACCATTTCATGAAACTAGGAGAGGAGGTAATTCTGACTTTGCTACACAATCCGGCGCTTCTGAATCAGCTACTAAGTATGTTTTGTTGTTAGATTAAGTATTTGCTATTGACTGTTCAAATGTGGATTTTTGTGTGTCATGTGGGTGTGTGTGTGAGCGCGTGCGCACGTGAGAGAGCGTCCGTGGCTAGTGTACTGCAAACACATATCCGCTTCATCACTGTCTTTCACGTGACTCTGTTCCCCTTTCGGGCTTGAACTTATGGTAAAACTAAGGACATTATTAACTGTCTTTACATTTATTTTTGAAAGATTAAGCTCGCGATTATGGAAAGGGGCGATACAATTCCAACGAGTGCTTGGTGTTTGGGCCAATCACAATGCACTGGTTCAGCTGGCCAATCAAAGCAGACTGTGCTTTTCAGAAGTTTGTAGAAAACTACATTTTTGAGAGAGGCGGGGCATAGTCGACCTACTATAATGTGCAGTATTTGAAAAATAATGTGTTTTATGAACATTAAAGCATGTCAACATGTGTCACACCAAATACACAAAATAATGAGCTTAAAAAAAACATCCAATGACCCATTTAAAGCAGAACATAATATTCAGGATTAAATCAGGTATGGTGACCACAGGAGCAAGTATTATAAATAAGCCTTTATTTCTACATTCATTTTAAATTTAGCTCTGCGTTTTGTCACTTTTTAGTACATACACTTCTCATAGTTTTAGTACTTCATCCTCATTCCACTTAATAGTCAAGACACTTTCAAATTCCTGTAACATTCGTTTTTATCCTATATTTATATTTTTTCAACTTCATTTGAATTAACAAAACTGACTTCAACAGTTTAATTAAAAAAAACTGTTATTTTCAGTGATTCTTTGTTTTTTAAACTGCGAGAGCAGGCAAAAAAGGGGCTTGCATGGAATTAAGAATTTGTAACAATGTTTTGGCAGAAACAGCTTTTGACAGAAAAGTTTCTATAATATTAAATATCACACATTTTAAAAAAATATGAGTATAAAGAATAAGAGATGATTATTTGCACAAGAACCACCGCTCAGGAATCTTACCTTCTCTCTTTTTGGTGCAATGGCATCAAGTTCATCAATAAAGATGATGGCTGGTGCGTTCTTCTCTGCTTCCTCAAAAGCCTTGCGCAAATTGCTCTCAGATTCTCCTGCCAGTTTACTCATGATTTCAGGTCCTGGGATCATCAAACGTTTTTGTCAAGCTCATTTTATCAAGATTTCAAAATGTACTTTGTATTTTTTTTTTTTTAAGCCATTCAAGATTAATTTAGGCATATTTCTATTCTGTGTTGTCATCCGCACCATTGATGAGGAAGAAGAATGCTCCAGTTTCATTTGCCACAGCACGAGCGATAAGAGTCTTTCCAGTTCCAGGGGGTCCATAAAGCAGAATGCCACGGGGAGGCTGAACAAACAAGAAGTTATTGAAACGTCCAATTGCAAACTTTAATAGAAGTAATTCACAGAGCGCAGATAATTACCTTCACTCCAATAGCCTTGAAGAGAGCTGGGTGTCTCAGAGGTAGCTCCACCATTTCTTTGATTTGGGCGAGCTGTTTCCTTACCCCTCCGATGTCATCATAACCCACCTCATTCAGAGACTCTTCCTCATCCTGCAAACAAGCGGGAGGATACATTCAAAACACACTTCATGTGCCCTTACCCCATTCAGTCCATTTTAAACCATGACAAAATTAAAAAGGCTTGTCAATCTACTGACCTCTCTCTTGATGGGTTCGCCCTCACAGTGGATCACGGTGTCTGGGGCCACAATACAGTATGGGCTGGGGTCGGTCTCCACCACTTTGAACTCCACAGCGCGCATGCCTCCTCTGACCAGGAAAATATCACCTACGGAAAAAGCAAAACCAAACTCGTTAATATCGAAACATTTCAAATTTGTTTTAAACACCAACTGCAGCTCATGCTGTCTTAAACCACAAATTTATACTAGGTCTTTAAACACAGCTGATATTTTAGATGAATCTGAGTTCATGGCAAGCACCACGATACACCAATTTAACTTGAATCCAGAGAAGAACAAACAAACAAAACAAAAAAAAACAGTTGTGCATAGTAACCCAAATTAAGTAGACGGTTTAAATGTTTTTTAAAAGTCTCTTTTGCTCACAAAGGATAATTTAAATAATAAAAATTTTATAAATATTCTGAGATGCTACAATTTCAAATTGTAAAATAACAATACTAATAAATAATAAAAAACGTTTTAAATTTAAATTCATTTTAAAATGTAGTTTATTCCAGTGATAAAACTGAATTTTCAATAGCCAATAGCCAATAATAAAATTTATACCATTATAAAGTCTGTTACTTGATCAGTTTAATGCATCCTTGCAATGAGTCTTCCAAAATAAAATAAAAACTACTCACCCCAAACTTTTGCATGGGAGTGTACATGCATTTAAAACATAAAAATCAACATTGTGCAGTTTGACTTAAATTAACAGAATAAAAATATCCTGTTATCATATTACTTTTATAATTCTATAAAGATATATTTACCTTTACGGATTGGTCGGTAGGCCTCCAAGAAGTAAGGCTTAAGATAGACCTCAAACAGGTTACCAGTGATGCCCTCCACTGTGTCGTCGATGGGCAGAACGTGAATGCGCTTTCCATATTTCACATCTGGACATGGCTGAATACTGAAAACCAGAAAGATGTACAAATAAATTATCCATATATTCTGAGGTACAGTTTGAAATATCTAGTATTATAGTACTGCCAATTAGAAGAACTCTAAAATTACGGAAACAACATTCCCAGGACCTTTCAGTCATTATATTTAATGAAAGTTTAGACAGAAAACAGTCTTACCTGATGACATCGCCAAGTCGCACCCTAAGGTTGTTGCGGACCACCCTGTTCATGCGAACCTTTTCGTCGGAGCAGGTGTCATCAGACAGGACGATGCAAACGGTCTCCCTCCTCTTCTTGCCCTTCAACAGAACGGTGTCTCCTCTAAAGAGCTGGAGCTCATCCATCTTTGCCTGAAAGAGCAGAGAAAATGTGATGGGCATATAAAGACCTCACACAATTAAAAAATGAAACCTCTAATTTTTATTCATTTAAAATGTAACTGAAGATGGTACCTGAGAGAGAGAGACAACACTGTTGTCTTCATTGATGGATTCATCAACAATCAACCTATTTGGCCTGTTCTTCTGCTTCAGAATGGCAGTGGAAAGATCGTCATTTTTGGATCTGTAAAGAAAATAACATTTTAAAGCAGTGGCTCTCAACTTTTTTTTACTCAAAAGAACCGATATTGTCCAATACATTATTCAGATTCTCCCCATACTTGCTAGAAGTTTTCCTCTGGTATTCCAGCTGTAATTATGACAATGATGCTGGTTCACAAATTATTTATATATATATATATATATATATATATATATATAAAAAAAAACAAATAAATAGGTGGAGCTGTTATTAAAAGAAACTTGATTTGAGAATATTCTGCATTTTTTTCCCGATAAAAACAATAGGTGTCGAGGGGGAAATGTGATCTCAGTTAATTTGTTTTTCCAGTATTTAAACAGGTTTGTTTCAATTGAATAAATGTTTAGAACTTCAGCAGAATGACAGTCGAGTCTCAGACACCATTCACTGTTATTAGCTCAGAAAGGGGGTAAAGTTAATACAATAAATGTGTAACCAACACTGGCTGTTATTGAACAAACGTGCTTTTGTGTTCTACAGAACACATTCACAGAGTTTTAAAACAAAATGAATTAGACTTAACGATTCTCACTTGTCAGGTATATTGTCCCTATAACAAGGTTTTACATTTCTCAGGTGTTCACCAGAGACAAATAGTTGCTATTTTATTTCTTTCAGTATCACTTAAGGCGAAAGTGAAAGATACTTTACGCTTCATTTGAAGTAGTACTTTCATGAAGAAAAAAAAAAAAAAAAAGAAACATTGCATATCATCCTGTCTGTTACGATGGAGTCGATGGATAAGTGCATTCTGCTCGTTTACACGTTTGTCAAGATCAAGTTACTTCAGAGCTTTCCACAAAACACTGGACTGAAAGCCGCAATGATCCGCTAGATTTAGGCCAGGATGAAGTCCTGAGCAAGGCCTTAAGTGTAGCTGATCCCGCAGAATACAACAATTTAAGATATATTTTTATAGAGCTTTTCTGAAAAGACAGTGAACAAGAAGCAAGAGAGTTATCAGACAGACGTCAAAAGGATGCGGCGAACAGCGCGTGTGTAAATAAGCTAACAACACTGTCACAGCTAACAGACAACACACGTTAGGTCTACATACTACTGAACTGCACAATTCACTACCTCACACAAGTGTTAGTTTTGGTCGTGTACGCGATCTAAGCATGTATCGTTCAGGTAGATGTTGTATATTCCTTCAGTGTGTGATGTGAGCTAGCAGCAGTTAGCCATCTGTTAGCAGTGGCCAATGACACAGCAAATGCTGCTACGTGACATGTGAAGCTCAAACCGCTGAAATACAATTATTTTAGAGTTTATAAA